>NC_138871.1:71670357-74519176 GCF_965194805.1 Balaenoptera borealis
GTGTGTCCAAGAGAAATTCTCACATAGATTCATCACCGCTTTCTCTGTGGCAGCTAGATGTTGGAATCAATCTAAGTGTCTTTTGCTAGGGGGATGAGTAAATAAAACATTGTGGATGCAAATTGAGTTAGTCCAGATGACAAAGAGTTGGCTTGGGTTTGAAAATTGGCTAATATGACAACTCAGACCCAAGTCAAGTTTGTTATCACTTCAGTTTACTAATAAATTAGCAAACTTGCAAAGAACAATGCCTTCCTAGTTCCTCACAGAAACATGCCCCAATTCTGGTGATCAGAGCAGGCTTTTCAGAGGGAGAAAACTTGTCTAATGAGTTCAGTCAGGACTAAGTTTTTATAAGATTAGGCTTGGGGAGGGGCTGAGTCAGCATTCAAGGGTCTACCATCTACCATGTAAGAAAACTCCTGTTGGGGACTTCCCTGGTGGTCCAGTGGTTAAGACTCCGTGCTCCCAATGCAGGGGGCCTGGGTTCGATCCCTGGTCGGGGAGCTAGATCCCGCATGTCACAACTAAGGCCCCGCATGCCACAACTAAGAGCCCGCATGCTGCAACAAAGATCCAGCATGCCTCAAGTAAGACCTGGCGCAGCCAAATAAATAAATACATATATACACAAATATTTTTTTTTAAATAATACTTTAAAAGAAAAGAAAATTCCTGTTGTACTATTGGACCTGTAGCAGGCCTGCCCATGGCCTACCCCACATGCTATTGAATACCTTATAGCAATATTAAACTACTAACTAGCTACACATTCAGCAACATAGAAAACTGAAACAAAGGAAACAAACTGATTTATAGTACAATGCCATTCATGTAAATTAAAAACATGCAAAACTATATTTTATGAAGTTTCATAGGTATTTAATAACACCCATCCAACATTAGAGAAGGAACCTGTGGAGGGAGAGGACATTGAGAAGGGAAGAAGGGAAAAATATAAAATGAGATAAAACAAGAGGGGGAATTCCCTGGAGGCCCAGTGGTTAGGCTTCAGCGCTTTCACTGCCATGGCCCAGGTTCAGTCCCTGGCTGGGGAACTAAGATCCCACAAGCCGCATGGAACAGCCAAAAAATAAATTAATAATAGATAAATTAAAAGTGTCTCTTCAGATCATTTCATGTCAGAAAATGTCTTTTCAGACATTTTTTCAAAGAAGAGATACAAATGGCCAACAAGTATGTGAAAAGATGCTCAGCATCATTAGTCATTAAGAAATGCAAATTTAAACCACAGTGAGATACTACTTCACATCCACTAGGATAGGTATAATAATAAAGGGAAAATAACAAGTGTTGACAAGGATGTGGAGAAATTGGAACTCTTATTCATTGCTGGTGGAAATGTTAAATAGTACAGACATTGTGGAAAACAGTTTGGCAGTTCCTTAGTAAATTAACATAAAATTACCATATGACCTCATAATTTCATTCCTGGGTGTACACCCAAAAGAAGTGAAAACAGATGTTCAACAAAAACTTGTACATAAATGTTCTTAGCAGGACTATTCACAATAGCTAAAAGGTGGAAACAACACAAATGTCCATTAACTGACAAATGGATAAACAAAATATTATTTGAAAAAAGTACTGATACATGCTATAACACAGATGAACCGTAACATTACACTACATGAAAGAAGCCAGTCACAAAAGGCCATATTATATGATTCATAAGTATGAAAATATTTTATTTTCACATGTATGAAAAGAAATAAAGTGTGATTCCATTTACATGAAATATCCAGAATATGCAATTTCACAGAAACACAAAGCAGATTAATGGTTGCTGGGGGAAATGGGAGCAGCTGCTTAGTGGGCATGGATTTCTTTTTGCGGTGATAAAAATGTTCTGGAAATAAATGGTGGTGATGTTTGCACAACAAAAATAATAATAATAATAATAAATAAACAAGGACTTTAAAAAAAGTGAGGAAGGGATTAACATTGTACATGGAGATAGAGGAAACTGATATTGATACTCCTTATAGATATCAGAATAATAGTAAAGTGAGGGGAAAAAACCCTAAATATTTGGTTTGGTTTGATAAAAAGAACACAGATTCTGGCTGTTTGCTTTTATGCCTAACTGACACATAGCATAACAATAGTTATACAGATTTTAAAATTTGTGGCAGATTGATTTGTTCACATTTATATGATCACGGAAGCTCAGACTTCACGGACTTGCCTGTTCACAAAGCTTGTACTCTGCTCTCAGCTGTCCCTTGTCAGCCCTTGCCCAGCCCTGTCTGGTCCCAGCTTTTCAGACTAAGCACCCAGTTATTTGCAGGCTGCCCCACCTCTTTCCCAGAGCCAGAGAGAGGGTAGAAGCGCAGGGTATCAAAAGCCCTCATGCTACATACCAATTGAATTAGACACTGCCAAGATAATATCTGAGCTCAGCCATCTCTTTTGTCCAAAATACCCCCAGGAGGAAGCGAGGCTCTCTCCCATGTAGCTTGTGCATCCAGCATTCCACTACCCTTTGCCCTACCTCAGGGCTCTGGTGTCCCTGGCAGCCACATGGAGATCCTGTTTCTTTGCCTTGGTCTTACCAGTGCCAGTCTGCCACCCCTCACCCATATTCACACTCGCTTCCTTGTGTAATGGACATTTGACAGGTCTTTGGCTGCCCAGCCTTGAACCCCCTTCTTTGACTAAGAAACTCTCCACCGTGAGTTTTCAGTATGCAGAGCCCTCCTCCCACTATCTTCTCCTCCCCAGCACCCACCCCCACTGCACCCCCAAACACACACCTAGGCTGTGGGGACATGAGTGGGGCTCTACCGGTCTCAAGCACCAGCCCAGAACCCTGACACAGGGGCTTAGGACCCAAAGAAGCAAGCGCAGTGGGGTGTGTACTGAGAAGGCAGTGGGGTACAGCAGGAGCACCTGGTTTCCAGGGCACCTGTGGGCCCCAGAGCTAGGTGTATCCCCCGTCCGGTGCTGGCCCTGCTGCCGGCTGCAGAATCTCTTTAGTGTCTGGAGAGGGCAGTGATGACCTCATTGTCTGGCCTCAACAGACTGCATGTGTGGCCTGTTTCTGCGCCCCAATTCCTTAGCCTGGTTCTCCAGCCTCCCCAGTAATTCTGAGAGCTTCCCAATAGCCCTTCAGTAAATTTATTTTCTGCTTCTATTTGCCAAAGTCAGTCTGTGCTGCAACCAGGATTCCTGATGGACGCACTTGTTTCTGGTAGAACTCCTAGGGTGACTCCAACTTTGCCTGATATTCTCACCATGTCCACTTTCTCTTTCCTATCTTCTGCTGCCCTTACCACTTGGACCTGCTCAGAATTTGCCCCTGTCTGCTGGTGTCTCTCCCAAGGCTGCTGTACTTTTTTTTTTTTCTGGCTGCACAGCACAGCTTGTGGGATCTTAGTTCCCCGACCAGGGATTGAGCCCCAGCCCTCAGCAGTGAAAGCACAGAGTCCTAACCACTGGGCCTCCAGGGAATTCCCAGGCTGCTGTACTTTTGATCCCTCTTTCCTGTGTCTCCACTGCCTTCCTCCAGCTCCCTCCCTAGGGCTCAAGCACCCTGTGCTCCCAGCCCATCCTGAGGCCTGGACAGCTGGGCAGTCATCCTAACCCTTTTGTGATGTCAGCACTGGACCTAGTACTGACCAGGGGAGAGAGTCCTCAGATAGAAGGAAAGGTCACCAAGAGGAAAGAAGGGCACAGGCAGAGAGATGGGAGGGTAGCAGAGACATTTCCTATTTTTATATTTTAAATCTAATACTATAAATTGTCATTTACTGAGTTCCTACATTGTGCTGGCCCTTTACATGCATGACCTCACATTAATACTCTGAGGTGGGGATTATTATAATCCCCATTTTCAAATGAGGAAACAAAAGTTTAAAGGAATAAAGAGGGATGGAATGAGATGATGCCTGGGATCTCCTCTAAAATAATTGGAGGGAGGTAGATGAGTAGGATGTGGATGAGACAAGTTGCCCATGGGTCGATAATTGTTCAAGCTGGATAACAGGTATAAGGAAATTCACACTGTCAAGCTGGATAACAGGTATATGGAAATTCATACTGTTATGTCTAACTTGTATATATTTGAATTTTTCCATAATTTAAAAGTATGTTTTGTTTTAAGTTGAGAAACTTGATCAAAGTCATACAAATAATAAGTGATAAAGTTGGGTTTTGATCCCAGGCCCTCCTGACTTCAGCACCTGCTCTCTTAACCTCTGCACTGGATTCCTGGCAAGGTACCTAAAAAGATCTAAGGGGAACAGATTAGTGATTTTCAAAGGAATCAGAGGGAATTCAGAAGACTCGACTAATTTCTGCTCCTGCTCTCTAGGTACATTAAAGCAAGAATCAACAGGGTATGGTCGGGTTATTAATTCCCCACGCCTACAGCTTATTATAAAGAAGATGCCCCCGTTTTCTCTGCCTGCTTCTGAGTAGGTGCAGAAGCAGCCCATGAGAGAGCCTTTGGCAGCCAGTTTTCTAAAAACACCCAGGCAACAGCTGTCCTTGGCCGTCACCTGACTTGCCAGGCCCTGAGTCAGCACCACGCCCCCACCCAGTCCCCCTTGCTGAGCCAGATCTGACTTGCCCTTTCCTGGCTGGGCTGAACCGGTTGGGCCAGCCCAGCCCTGCCCCATCCCAGCATCCTCTTCCGTGGGTGGCTTCTTGCTCCCTTACTCTCACCTGGGGTTCCCACCCTTGCACTGCTCCTGTCAGCTCTGAAGGGAGCTGAAGACCACCCCCGAGCTGTTGGAGATATGGACAGGGCTCAGGAATCTATCCCTGGGTAGAAAGGATGAGCTGGGCCCCAGCATCTCCCACCATCTACCAAAGATAGTTTTCCTTTGCTTGGTGACTCTGGGATTTGCTTTAGGAGAAAAGCAGAGGAAAATACAAAGACACCTCCCCTCTCCTACAGAGGAGGATTCCATGCCTAGGCTCAAACCCAGAAGAGACCAGGGCTGGGGCAACATGAAGACCAAATTCTTGGTCTGTGTTTTTGTGGAGAATGCTCATTGTCCTCTTTTTTTTTTAATTAATTTTTTAAATTCATGTATATTTGATTTACAGTGTTGTGTTAATTTCTGCTGTACAGTAAAGTGTCTCAATTGTACACATATATACATTCTTTTTTATATTCTTTTCCATTATGGTTTGTCCCAGGATATTGAATATAGTTCCCTGTGTTATACAGTAGGACCTTGTTGTTTATCCATTCTATATATGACAGTTTGCATCTATTAACCCCAAAATCCCAGCCCATCCCTCCCCATTGTCCTCTTATTATACCCATTTCTTGGTCTAGATGTGAAGCTACAGCAAGTGCTGACATGATATATTCCCCAGGTGTTGGTGCCCTGGCGCCGCGACTGGAGGATCCAGACATTGACCCCATGGCTAAGTCACTAAGGTTAGCTTTTCCCCCATGTCAGCTCTATCCTTCTGGCCTCCAGGCCAGCCTGTTCTGAATCCTGGCCCTGCCACTTAGGCGTTCATGACCTTGGGCTAGTAACTGACCTCTATGAGCTTCAGTTTTTTGTTTTTTAAAAAATATTTATTTATTTGTTTATTTTTTGGCTGCATCGGGTCTTAGTTGCAGCGCATGGGCTCTTAGTTGCTGTGTGTGGGCTTCTCTCTAGGTGTGGCGCCCAGGCTCCAGGGCCCATGGGCTCAGTAGTTACGGTCTATGGGCTCAGTAGTTGCGACATGCGGGCTCTCTAGTTGTGGTGCATGGGCTCTGTAGTTACAGCTCAGGCTTAGTTGCCCCGCGGCATGTGGGATCTTAGTTCCCCGACCAGGGATCGAACCTGCGTCCCCTGCATTGGAAGGTGGATTCTTTTTTAAATTTATTTATTTTATTCGTTTACTTTTGGCTGCGATGGGTTTTCGTTGCTACCTTCGCGCTTTCTCTAGTTGCGATGTGCGGGGGCTACTCTTCGCTGCGGTGCGCAGGCGTCTCATTGTAGTGGTTTCTCTTGTTGCAGAGCATGGGCTCTAGGCACGTGGGCTTCAGTAGTTGTGGCTCACGGGCTTAGTTGCTCCGCGGCATGTGGGATCCTCCCGGACCAGGGATCGAACCCGTGTCCCCCGCATTGTCAGGCTGATTCTGAACCACTGGGCCACCAGGGAAATCCTGGAAGGTGGATTCTTAACCACTGGACCACCAGGGAAGTCCCAAGCCTCAGTTTTTATGTCTGTAAAGTAGGAATAAAATACCTACCTTGCAGGTTTATTGTGAGGGTCAGACAATGTTGTGTATGTATAGCACTTAGTAGGTGCACAACACCCATCAGTTTCCTTCACTCTACCTGGGGATTGGCTTCTGCTCAAATTGGACTGACATCAAAGTTTTCAGGCCTGAAACCAAGTGCTTGCCCCAGCTCTTGTGCCTCAATTCTGGGTACTCAGACCTACTTTCCCATGATTCCCACACGGGCCAGTCGTTTTCTGATCATCTGCCAGCCCAGACCACACTGCACCACTGTCCTGACGCCATGATTCTACATACTCTTAATTTGTTCCCTTGGCTACCACCATGCAGTCACACCTGATTATTTCTCCGTCGCCCACTAACTAATGAGCTTCTTCTTCCCTTTCTTTAGCTTCAAAACTCCTGAATGTGAATATTCCAGAAGAATGTTCCTTCTCCCAGCACCATCTCCTTGTGCATACCCAGTTTCTAAGGACCCTCTCTGCCTTGAGTCACACACCCAAATAAACAGCTAGCTCTCCCACTCCCTTCTCCCCTCGCTGCTCTCTGGCCAAAGGAAGTGTGTTTCAGCTCTCTAACCAGGATCAGGGCTTTGTCTAAGTGTGCCAGTTTTCAGTCCCTCTGACAAACTGGATTGGGAGGCACAATCAGGACAATATTCCAGGCAGGATTTGACCTGGTATGGTAGAAAAGACCCACCACATCTTGTGGTGTGCGTATATACTGGGGTTAATCTAACCTAAGTATATATTGGGACTTTGGCAACTATATCATAGTGTTGACTATTTTAAGTTTGTGGCCAACTGAAAATCCTAGACCTTTATTCACGAACTGCAGGTGTCTCCAACATTTTGTACTGTTACAGCTGACTTTACAAGATTTAATTTTAGTATTACATCTATTTATCTCTACTAACTGTCATTTTGTTATCAAGATTATTTTGGTTCATTAACAAATAAATTGCAAGGTAAAAAGTGGTAGAGAGGGCAACTGATAGAATAAAAAAGACCTAACATATCAACCAATTACAGTGTATAGACTTTGTTTAGATCCTGATTTGAACAAATAAACTGCAAAAAATACTTTTTTTAATATTTGTGAGACAATTGGAAATTTGAAAAATGGATATTTTATGATGTTAAGGAATTATTGAGTTTTCTTTTTAAGTGTGATAATAGTGTTAGAGTTTTGTTTTTAACAAATAGGATGTCTGGGATTTGCTTCAAAATAAAATGAGGGAAGGGAAGTTGGGGTAGGAGAATAGGAGAAACAGCATGGGCCATAAGTTGAAAGTTGTTGAAGCTGGATGATTGGTAGATGGGGTTTATTATACTATAATGTCTAAATCTGTGAATGTTTGAAATTATCCTAAAGAAAAATTAAAAGAAAATTACTTTGAATCTTGCCTCTGTCATCGAACGTATTAACTGCTCTTAGTCCTGTAACCTCTCTCCATCTAATAAGCATGATTTCTGTATCTGTGTCTAAGTAGTTAATAAACAGGTCAACCAGGTCAGCACTAAGAGCAGATCTCTGTGACCCACCAAGATCTACTAGGTTGACTCATTCGTCAGTCCTTTTTGGAAATGGCTGATCAATGAAACATGATTCCACCTAACTCAATTATCCAGTCTTTGTTTACAAAGATATCATGAAAAACTTGTCTAGTGCCTTGCAAGAATCAAAATGCAAAATGCCAAGCATTACCCTTATCTGCCACTTTAGCAATCTATTTTTTTAAATTAAGAGTTTTGATCCATTTGTTTAAGTGAATTAATGTTAGTTCCAAGTATCCATCTTTCTTTTCCAAAACACCCAAAGGTGACTTGTTCTAAATAATCCAATTCTGAAATTGAAAGCATCAACAGTAACTCACTATAGTTTGTCCCCTACCATAATGCTGGGCCAATACGCCTCCCTTTCCACACACATGACCCAGGCCACAACAGTCAAAGTCTAACCCTGGATTTTTGTTGGGAAACACATTTTCTTTCCCTGCTAAATTAGGTTGTAATCCCATATTCACTGGCCATCCTGCCATCACTTGGGGAGAGTCTGCCTGAGAATGAAGCCAACACAGAGGAAAGCAGAGCTGAGGGATGGAAAGATGTATTACATCATTTGAGCCTCTAGATTTGGCTATGCCTAAAGCCAGCAACCCCTGTAATTTTCAGCTACATGAGCCAATACATTCTATTCTTTTCTTAAACCAGTTTAAACTGGATTTCTGTCACTTGCAAAAGAAGTCCTGACTAATAGAGTGTGTGTTGTCAGTTGAGCAATGGAATGCATAATCTAAAATCCTCCATTTTGTATAAGAACTTTTTGTATGGTCACATGGTATAGGCAACATTTAAAAAAAACACCTTTATTGAGATAGCATTCATACACCACAAAATTCATCTATTAACATATACAGTTCAGTGGTTTTTAGTATAGTCAGAGTTGTACAACTATTGCCACCATCTTATTTTAGACCATCTTCATCACCCCCAAAGAAACTGTATCCATTAAGCATCACTTCCCAGCCCCAGTTCCCCCCACAACCTTCCTTTAACCCCTACCATCCACTAATCTACTTTCTGTCTCTATGAATTTGCCTATTCTGGACATTTCATATAAATAGAATCATACAATACGTGAACTTTTGTGACTGACTTCTTTCACTTAACATAATATTTTTAAGGTTTTTGCATGTTGTAGCAGATGAATAATATTTCATTCTGTGGAAATACCACATTTTGTTTATATATTCATCATTGATGTACCTTTGTGTTGTTTCTACTTTTGGTTATTATGAGTTATGCTGCTGTGAACATTTACGTACAAGTTTTTGTGGGACATGTGTTTCAGTTATCTTGGGTACATACCTGGGAATGGAATGGCTGAGCCATATGGTAACTTCCTATTTAACTTTTTGAGGAATTGCCAAACTATTTTCCAAAGTAGCCACACCATTTAAATTCCTACTAGCAGCATATAAGCATTCTAGTTTCTCCACATCCTCAGCAAAACAAGTTATTTTGTCTTTCTTATTTTAGCTATGCTAATGGGTTAAGTAATATCTTACAGTGGTTTTGATTGGCGTTTCTCTAGTGATTAATGATGTTGAGCATCTTTTCATGTGCTTATTGCCATTTATGTATCTTCTTTGGAGAAATGTATATTCAAAACCTTTGCCTAGTTTTGACTTGTGTTGTCTTTTTAAATTATAAGAGTTATTTATGCAGTCTCTTACCAGATATATGACTTGCAAATATTTTCTCCTATTCTCTATGTTTTCTTTTCACTTTCTTGATGGTATCCACTGAAGCACAAACATTTTAAATTTTGATAGAGTCTAATTTACCTTTTTTTTCCCCCTCTCACTTATGCTTTTAGTATCATGTCTAAAAAAAGCATTGCCGAATACAAAGTCAAGAAGATTTACTCCTATTTTGTCTTTGAAGTGCTTTATAGTTTTGGCTCCTACATTTAAGTCTATGATCCATTTTATTTATTTATTTTTTAACATCTTTATTGGAGTATAATTGCTTTACAATGGAGTGTTATATGATCCATTTTAAGTTAATTTTTTTTAATATGGTGTGAGGTAGGGGTCCAACAACATTCTTTTGTGTGTGGCTATCCAGTTGCCCCAGAACCATTTGTTATATGCTTTCCTCCATGGATACAACATTGTTTTTGTAAACATGTTTTACTTAGAACAATATTAATGTAAATTTATATTCTCTGATCACACCCCAATTGCTTTTGTCAGCAATGTGACGTGCTGGAGATTGGGGATGAGGGTGATTTTTCTGTGGGTGATTAAACATTTGACTAGAAGATGATGAGCATGTGTACAATGATGCCCAATGCTAGTGTGCATCATAATCACCTGGGGAAATTTTTTTTAATGGGAATTCCCAAGCCCCACCCCAACCTACTGCATCAGAATTTCCTGGGAACATTCTGTCTCTTACACATATAGAATCTCAGAACATTAGAAATGGAAGAGCCCATAGGGTCATAAATTCACCTCCTCATTTTTAAATTGATGATTGGCTTTGCTCTCACTGCCTCTAACCATCAAGGCCAGCCTGAGCGCTTTGTTTGTATCCTCCCCAATACATTCAAATTCAACAATACTTATGACTAATAAGATTTTACTGAAGGCTTCATGGGAAGATGGAGAAGAGGATTACATCGCACACCACAATGAAAAAATTATATCCCTCCATTTGACTAGCTAGACCTGTTCTTCTGCCCAAAGTTTTCTCCCTTGCTACCCTATTGTCAGGTCTCTTCTCTCCATCTCTCCTACTATACAACTTCATTTGAAATTCCTCCTTTTTTCCCAAACCATTCAACTGTGGTCTCAAGGTTTTTTGTTTTTGGTTTTGGTTTTTTAATTATTTATTTATTTGGCTGTGCTGGGTCTTAGTTGCTGCAGGCGCGATCTTCGTTTCCGTGTGTGGGAGCTTCGTTGCAGCCTGTGGGATCCTTAGTTGCGGCATGCAGGAAATAGTTCCCTGACCAGGGATCGAATCTAGGCCTTCTGCATTGGGAGCAAGGAGTCTTAACCACTGAGGGAAGTCCCTGGTTTCAAGTTTATACACACTCAACAAAGCAATAGTACAATAGCTACCTGAAAAGCAACCGACTACTTTTCCTCAAGCATTCTCCTTGGGAAAGTGGGAGGTGTCTCAGTTCATCCCATGGTCATAGAGCCATATCATATGATTTATCATATCATATCTCGTGAAGGCTTATTAAGAACAAGACACTGAGCTAAGTACCTCATAAAAATGACTTAATGTCATGTAGCTCATTAATGGCAAATCTGGTATAGAACTTTAATCATAAGGGTCAAAGCACAACTTCTAAGCCTCTCATATTCATAGTCTTCAATTTCTTTGGCTTCACAGCTCTGTGAGATACATGAAAATTTTCCATTATTTCACCTTTTAAAGATAGGGAAACTGAGGTCCAGTGACTGTGCAGCTCAGTTGGTGGAAAGTTTTGATCTGGGGTCTAGGATTGTTTATCTTGAGCAGGATATGTGAAATTGTGGCTGAAATCTCCCTGGGAAGCCACAATGGAAAATGTAACCAATAAGGGACACTGTGTAATCCTCAACACTGTAACATGAGGTCAGGCCTAAAGGACTGAGGCATTATTACTGATAAGGAGCACAGAGAAGGAAGAATGGGGGAGGACAGACTGTCAGTGTTTCCCCTACAGTGACAGGAAAGGGATGGCAGCGTTGGGCAAGGCAGGATCCTGTTTGGCAAGGGACGTCTGTCCCCATGTGGGAAAGCATGACTCATCGGGGTGCCACAGGTCAGTGACACAATCTCTTAAGATCTTCCAAGTCACTTTGTCCGACTCTGTATTTACCAAGCAACTCTCAGATCTACTTCTGGCTTCTAAACTATGCCTTCCCACAGAGTGAAGAATGTGCTGACTGGGGTTTCTTCAGGCCTATTGTCAATTATATTTTACAGGATGAATGAATAATGCTGTATCTGGTCTCTCCCTCATGAGTTTGGTTTAGAGTGAGTTTATTCATTCAATATTAATTCACCAAATATTTACTGAGTGCCATCCATGCAGCAGGCGTTGGTCCAAGCCCTTGTGATACAAGTCAGATAAGATCCCTATCCTCATGGAGTGCACACACTAATGAGGGGGACCACGTAACTGAAAAGCAAGCAAATCAATAGATCATTTCAAACTGTGACACTCCTCACCTAGGATTACTGAATTCCTTCCCACAGGCTCAACTATACCTCAAGTTCTATAAACCTCCCCCTCCCATACTCACTTGGAAGACTTAAGAGGCTTTAGCCCCATCTCAGAGTGTTCAGCATCAAATTTCCTTTCTAGTCTGACCTGGACCCTGAGAGGGTGTGTTTCAGTGAGATCCATTGCCCCCCTCACTGCTGGAGGTCTAGCCCCTGGACCTCAGTGGTGTTTCCTAGGCCATGACTTGATAACCTCATCCATTTGTTCACTGAATAGATACTTTCTGCACTCCTCCTGGGCACCAATAATTTGGGGCTGGGGACTCAGAAATGAATAAGACGTGGTCCCTGCCCTTCAGTTCACAGTCCAAGGGAGGAGGCACACACTAATGATTCCTGTGCTTCTCCAATGGGTGAGGAGAGAGGGAAGAGCGGGTGCTGTCTGTCCAGAAGAGGGTCCCTAAGTCATACTGGAGAGATGGATGACCAAGGAAAGTGTCTCTGAGGAGGGGATATTTAAACTGAGGTTTTGTTTGTTTTAAAGTAACTTCTATTATTTTTTTCTTTACAAAAATAACAATTGTTGAAATTTGAGAAAATACAGAAACAAAGGGCGTTTAAAGCCACCCATAAAGACACCATTGATAACAACTTGGTGGTGTGTACCTTCCAATCTCTTTGCTATTTGAACTTAGTTTTGGAGGGCAAAGATTTACCTTGACAGTGAACACAGGGAGGAGAAAATATTTGGTAAAGGCAATTGTCCTTAGGTTGCTTTATCTATTACCTGATGTAATAGATAAAAACATGAAAGTATATATATATATATATATATTTTTTTTTTTTTTTTTTTTTTTTTTGGCTGCATTGGGTCTTTGTTGCTGCACGCAGGCTTTCTCTAGTTGCGGCGAGCAGTGGCTACTCTTCATTGCGGTGCACGGGCTTCTCATCGCAGAGGCTTCTCTTGTGGCGGAGCACGGGCTGTAGGCCCGCGGGCTTCAGTAGTTGCAGCACGTAGGCTCAGTAATTGTGGCTCGCAGGCTCAGTAATTGTGGCACGTGGGCCCTACAACATGCGGGCTTCAGTAGTTGTGGCGCGTGGGCTCAGTAGTTTTGGCTTGCGGGCTCTAGAGTGCAGGCTCAGTAGTTGTGGTGCACAGGCTTAGTTGCTCTGCGGCATGTGGGATCTTCCCAGACCAGGGCTCAAACCCGTGTCCCCTGCATTGGCAGGCAGATTCTTAACCACTGTGCCACCAGGGAAGTCCAGTATATATTTATATATATCTTTTGTTCATTGAAATATTGCTGGCATCTAGCCAGCACATGACAGACAATAGTTGCTCAACATAGATTTGTTAATTAAAAAAAAAAAAGGAACAAGATGTAATGGAAAGATGAGCCTTTGAATATTAAAGCGTAAAAGGCAGTTCCTTCTTTGAGGCCCAGCATCTGCACAGTGGAAAAGAGAGGGTCCTAGGAAGGGGCCATGCTAGGCTGAGGTCTCCTGTCACTTGTTAGCAACAGTGTGAACTCTACAAAGACTGACGACTGTGCTATTCTGGGAGAGAAGGTGTCAGAAGGAAGAAGGAGGCTTCTGGGTGGTCAGGTATGAGGGACGGAGGAGGCTCCGACTGCTGTATGAGGTGGCCTGGCCGCAGGGATGTAGGTAGCCAGTAGGGGTTGCTCATCTACGCCCAGAGAGCTCCTCCTGGTACTGTGTGGAAAAGTTGGCATGGAGACTTTGAGACATGTATCATATAACTAGCATTCAGGGAGGTGTGGAAAGAAAATAGATTTGACACCTCTACCTATTGTTTCTCAGGTGACTGGGAGGGGTTCTTCCTCAGGAAGAAGGAGAGGTTTTAGGGATCTTTACGCAGGGCCACCAGGTGCAGTGGTTAAGATAGTGCACTCCACAAAGGCACCGCATTGAAGGAGGCAACATTCATGGCCAGACAGACATATACCAACCTGAATGAGAATGCGCAAGCAGTTGCAGACATTCTAGGCCTCCTGGCTGGAGCAACCCAGGAGGGTTACTATGTAAACCCCGACTTGCATACACAGCCATGCACAGACTTGACAGCAAACACTTGCACATACTCACAGCCAGTGCCCAGCCATGTCTGTCTCAAGTGCATGGTGGGTGGACCTGAGGTCTCTTTTCTCACCACTTGCTGCTCTCAGAGGCCCAACTTCTAACACTCACTCCTCCCCCAACTCTAAACTTGACATAGTTCACCTAGGAAGCTGGGGGAAGGATGAAGTTGTGGTGGGCTCACAAGTTGACAAAGGGAAAGAAGTGGCATTAGGTTATGTGTGAAAGAGCAAGGGTGTGAGTAGGCCTGAATGCAGCCACGGATGCTTCATGCTAGGACCCTGACCGGCTGCCTGGGCCAAGCCCAGGATTTGAGCCAGCACACGCTACTGCACGGCTTGTGCAAACAATGTGCTAACTTAAAATGTTTTTAACTTGAGGAAGGGGACACTTTTCCTAACTTGCAGAACCTAGTGGCAGCCCTGGCCTTGCCCTATGTATTTCCTCCCCTCTTTTTACATCTTAACAAGTTTTATAACTTCTGCTTCCTCTTGGATTCCAAGGAGACAAGTTCTGAAAGGCAAATTCTGCTTGCCTTTCTAAAGCATGTGAAAGAGCTTTGAAAACATAAAGTACTAGTCAGGGATTGCAAACTCGTATGCATGCTGGAGACAGAGAGGAGGCAAGGAGTTAATCTACGTGTGTAACGTGGGCCTTTATGTATTTAATTCTGGGGGGTAAGCTTCATGGAGGTGTAATTTACATACAATAAAATTTACCAATTCAATAACTTTTGACAAGTGCATACAGATATGTAACCACCGCCACAATCATGATATAGAATATCTCTATTACACCAAAAGCTCCCTTGTGGCCCTTAGCAGTCAATCCTTTCCCTCTAACTTCTGGCCCCTGGCAACTACTTATCTACTTCCCTCACTGTTGTTTTGCCTTTTCCAGAATTTCATATAAATGGATCCATACATTCTGTAGTCTTTTGTGTCTGGCTTCTTTCTCTTGGCATAATGCTTGTAAGATTCATTCTATTGGGCATGTATCAGTTGTATTTCTTGAATTGCATACCATTGAATGGGCATACCACCAATTGCTTATCCCTCCATTAATAATGGACTTTTTGTGTTGTTTCTGGGTTTTGGCTATTTTAACTAAAGTTTCTACAAACCTTCATGTACATGTTTCTGTAAGACACACTTTTCCATTTCTCTTGGGTAAATGTGTGTTTAATTTTATAAGAAACTACAAAACTCTTTTCCAAAGTGGCTGTATGATTTTTGCATTTCCACCAACAAAAACTGAGAGTTGCTCCACAGTCCTGCCAACACTTGGTATTGTCAGCCTTTTTATTTTGAACATTTCTAGTGAGTGTGTTGTGGTATGTCATTATGGTTTTAACTTACATTTCCCTAATGACTAATGAAGTTAAATATCTTTCCATGTACTTATTGGCCGTTGCATATCTTCTTTTATGAAGTGTCTGTTCAATTGACACTCTGCACACACATGCACGCGCACACAGTTGGTTCTTTTTCTCTGGAGAGCCCTGACTGGTACAGTTATTTTTCTCCAATGAGTGTGTTTCCTTTGTTTTAACAGGAAATTTTCTTGGCTGGGCTGGAATGGCAAATCCTGTTTCTTGTGCAGCGTCTTCATCCTTTGTTCATGTCATTTGTCTTTAGCTGAGCTACTTTGAGTCTGTTCCATGCATATGTGGTTCAAGAATCAGTCAGAGATATGAGTAGACAGAGTTTGGAGATCTCCTCTCTGGTTCTCTTCTTTCTGAGGTTCTACTGTCTTCAGTCTTCACTGTTTTCCTGGCTTCCCAGGCCATGAGGACTGTGTGTTTTTCCTTGTGAACCCATCTGCCCTTTGTGTGCAACCTGGGACACACTTGGCCTTGGGCTCAGTCTATCTGCTTCTGTTTACTCTCCACTACCTGCAGAGTACCAGCTCCAGCCTCAGTTCAGTTTGCCTTTAGCTGGGCTACTTTGTGTGCTCCATTCATGAGTCAGTGAGGTGGGTCAGAGAGGTAGGTAGAGAGTCTCCAGTATCTTCAGGTAGTTCCTTTTGGTATTGAGCCCAGATTTTACCACTGTTTTCTGTAGGAAAGATTCATGTGGTAGAATCTTAATCTGTCACACCTGGAAGCAGAGTCACAGCTTTTGTATTTCTATTTCACCTTCATTTTTGAAAGATAGTTTTGTTCTTGGTTGGCAGTTTTTCTCTCAGTGCTTCTTTTTTTTTTTTAAATAAATAAATTTATTTATTTATTTATTTATTTATGGCTGCACTGGGTCTTCGTTGCTGCATGAGGGCTTTCTCTAGTTGTGGTGAGCGGGGGCTACTCTTCATTGTGGTGCGCAGGCTTCTCATTGCAGTGGCTTCTCTTGTTGCAGAGCACAGGCTCTAGGCACGTGGGCTTCAGTAGTTGTGGCTCCCGGGCTCTAGAGTGCAGGCTCAGTAGTTGTGGCGCACGGGCTTAGTTGCTCCATGGCATGTGGGATCTTCCCGTACAAGGGCTCGAACCCGTGTCCCCTGCATTGGCAGGCGGATTCTTAACCACTGAGCCACCAGGGAAGTCCTCTCTCAGTGCTTTAAAGATGTCTCTCCACTGTCTCCTGGTCTGCATCATGGCCAACAAGATGTCTGCTACCATCCTTATCTTTGTTCCTCTGCACATCGTCTGTTTTTCCCCTCTGGTTGCTTTCAACATTTTTGTCTTTATCATTGGTTTTTTAGCAATTTGATTATGATGTGCCTTGATGTGGTTTTCTTCATGTTTTCTCTGCTTGGAGTTTGTTGAGCTTCTTTGATTTGTGAGTTTTTAGTTTTCATCAAACTTGGAAATTTTTCAGTCATTATTTCTTCAAATATCTTTTCTGTCCTCTCCTCCACCCCACCCTCTCTTTCTGGGACTCCAGTTATATGTATGTAAGGCTGCTTAATGCTATATCAGCTCACTGATGTTCTGTTCATTTTTTTAACCAGTCTTTTTTTTTTTTCTATCTGTGTTTTATTTTGGATTGTTTCTATTGCTATGTTTTCACAGTCAATAATCTTTTCTTATTTAATGTTTAATCTGCTATCAATCCCATTTAGTATATTCTTCATCTCTAGAATTTTGATTTGGGCCTCTTTTATATCTTCTACTTCACTCTCATGATGCTCATGCTCTCCTCTACCTTCTTGAACATCTGAAATGTATTAATAGTAGCTGTTTTAATGTCCTTATCTAAAATTAGAAGTATAATTTCTGGATCTGTTTCTATTGGTTGATTTTTCTTCTGCTTGTTTGAATGATAGGTAATTTTTTAATTGGATGCCAGATATTTTGAATTTTATGTTGTTGGGTACTAGTATATTTTTTTTGTTTTAGGATTTTTTTCTTTTAGATATTTGGGTAGTTTAGTATGGGATGCAGTTGTTACTTGGAAACAATTTAATCCTTTTACTGTGAGCTTTTAAGCTTTGTTAGGTGGGTCCAAAACACCTCTTAGATGGGAGCTAATTTGGCTTGGTATCTGTGCCCAGTGTGTTGGGAGGTCTTTCTATTCTGGCTGGTGGGAACACCAACTCTTCAAGAGTTCTCTCTCTCTCTGTGGTAGCCTGGAAACTCTCTCCAGACAGTGGGCAGGGACATTGGTAGGACTCATCTCATTTGTTTTCATTCTCTCAGGGATCACTTCCCCCCCTGTTATCCAAAGTCTTAAAACCATTGTTTTATATCTTTTGTTCAATTTTATAATTGACTAAGGCAGAGGATAAATCTAGGTCCTGCTACTTCATCATAGCCAAAAGTAGACATTGCTTTTATTCTTTTAAGTGATCCTTTTTATTGAAACATAGCAAACGTACATAAAAATGTACAAATCCTAAGTGAATGGCTCCATAAACTTCCACAAAATAAACACACCTGTGTAACCACCTCCCATATTAATAACTAGAACATCACTAGCACCCCAGAAACTTCATGTTCCTTTCCAGTCATTACCTCTCTTCCCAGAATAACCACTGTTCTAATTTGTAGCACCACAGTGCATGTTTTTGAACTTTATATAAACGGAATCCTGTAGTATGTACTTTATGTCTGGCTTCTTTCACTCAACATGTTTGTCAGATTCATCCATGTTGTTATGTGAAGCAATAATCAATTCATTTCCGTTGCTGTGTAACATTCCATTTTATGAATATACCACATTATTTATTCTACTGTTGATGGGCATTTGAGTTATTTTGAGTTTGGGGGCTATTATGAATAGTGCTGCTATGATCATGATTGCACAAATTGTTTGTGTACATATGTATGTATTTTCAGTAGGACTGCTGAGTCATAAGCTAGGCATCTTTTCTACTTTAGTGGATACCACCAAATAGTTTTCCAAAGTAGTTATCCCAATTTACATTCCTTCTAGGTTTATATGAGAATTCCAGTTGCTCCATATCCTCACCAATACTTGCTATTATGTCGTTTTCTTTTTAGCCATTCTGATGGATTTTACTTACATTGCCTTTCAGAACACGCTGCAGACATAATAAAACTACCAGGTGGAATGAGCTAACAGTGCGCCAGTTTGAGACTCCTGTATATAAGGTTTTCTTCTCAGTGGCTTTGAGCATTCCTAAAAGCGTTCGGTTGTTACATTTGTGTTCATCAACATTATTTGAGTGGAATTTGAAAGCTAAGTGTTTGATGATTCACCAGGTTGAAGATATGGTGGGAGGGAAGGCAAGCAGCGGCATTCTTGGCAGAGGAAGCAATACATGGAAAGGAAGTCATAAAAGGACCTGGCTCAGGGCTACCTGGTACAATTGTACATGATTCTTAGAATTGCTTTTCACTTCTTTGTCTGTGGGAATGGCACCTCCAGGAATTATGCAGTGCGCAACTCATCAATCTGTACACAGCAGCCATGCCTATAATGGTCAGGGGTGACACGAAATTTGCTGTGACTGGAGGGCAGGGTGGGTGGGGTAGAGAAGTAGGAGAAGCCAGATCCAGAACTGGGACAATATAACTGACTCAGATTTTGACAGAGCTTACTTTAAAACTCCACCCTGCCCCCACCCCTACTAGATGAGGGATTGTACAAGCTTCCTCCTCTTGGATCCCTCAGCCTCTGAGCCAACAGGGCTGCCACTGAAGTGGGGCCGGGGTGAAACCCAAGCCAGGAAGGAGAAATGCTGAGTGTGCTCCAGCTTGTCTTGCTACACGACTCTGGTCTCAGCAAGTTGAGGAACCAACGCCCTGTCCTTCCTCTATGTTGGGCTTCCTCTCTTGCCTGCAGCCTCAGCACACTCCTATGCCTGGGAAAATTGGTAACCCTGGATGGGACGCTGTGCCCACCTACCTAACACCTAGGTTTGTGTCATTGAGGCACTGGAAGTGGTTTCTGAAGGCACAAGAAAGTGAAAGGAACATCCCAGGTCCCCCACATACCTCCCCATGACCTGCCAGAGTGAAGGGTATCCCTCTGAAGGAATGATACTTTTTGGGTCGACACTCTGTCTATAAGCCCTCGTTACACTGTGTGTGTGTGTGTGTGTGTGTGTGTGTGTGTGTGTGTGTGTGGTATGCTTATTAAGGGCATTAAATGGTTAAAGTAGGGCTACCTGTTGGGCTAGAAGGAACTATCCACCGTCTGTCAGAGAGGGCAGGGTCTCTTCTGGAAGGAGAGGTTCGTGTTCAAGCTCTGCCTTTCTTCCAGTTACTCGGACAAAAAGTACTTGGACAATATATTCCTTAAAGTAGAAACTGGGACTGATGCAAGGGTTCCAGGGAATGACAGAGAGAGACTCTCTCTTGGCTCTGGCAAAAAAGGGAGTAGCTCTAGAGAAGTAAGTGGTAAGGTTAGGGAGTTTGGGATTGACATGTACACACTGCTGTATTTAAAATGGATAACCATCAAGGACCTACTGTATAGCACAGGGAACTCTGCTCAATATTATGTAGCAACCTAAATGGGAAAAGAATTTGAAGAAGAATAGATACATTTATATGTATAACTGAATCACTTTACTGTACACCTGAAATTATCACAACATTGTTAATCAACTCTACTCCAATATAAAATAAAAAGTTTAAAAAACAAAATAAAAATAGTAAATTGAATTAGAAGAATAGCAAAAACTAATGATAATGTTATTAGAAATTAATCAGGCAAAAAAGATGGATCATCCCCGGTAAAGCAGTATTAAAAAAAAAAAAGAAAGAAAGATGTGGTAAGATGGCACCTCCCCAGGAAGAGACAAAAGCCAAAGCAAGGAACCTGGGAAATGTTCCATGGTTGCACCAGAACTCTGGGACTAGAGTGTACATGGTAAGATCAGATGTCAACTGGAGATTTGGCCCTGGGACTAAGTTAACTATGGTATGAATAGATACCTTTCCAACCTAGCTTTTTGGCTTATTTTTCTGCTTCTTCACAAGGTCAACTTTTTTGTTTTTGGCCACACTGTGTGGCATGCGGGATCTTAGTTCCCCGATCAGGGATTGAACCCATGCCCCCTGCAGTGGAAGCGTGGAGTCCTAACCACTGGACAGCTAGGGAATTCCCACAAGGTCAACTTTTAAATCAACCAACAGGGGTACACAGTTAAAATGTGTTCCCTGTGGCTTGAGGCTTATGAGGATCAGAGAACAAGAGACACAGGGTCTCCCCTCAAAGAGGCTACTAAGTTATCAGAGAGAGGAGAACAAGGCACGTGAAACGCCTAAGGAATAGTACAACTGATATGATTTTTTGTTTTCTATTTTAAGCCAAAATGAAAATTAGCATGAACTCCCTGAGCAGCCACCAGCTGGGCAACAGTGAGAGTGTGAAGCATCCCAGGAGGCAGGGAGGAGGTGTCCTGATCCTGGGACTCAGAATTGTTTCCAGTTCATCCGTAAGTGTTGATGATCTGTGTGTGAACTGTCAAATAAACCGTGATATCCCTAAAAAAATGACTAAACAAGATAATGAAAGACCATATCTAATTAAATGCTAATCTATGTGGGCTGAGGGGATCCACATGTACCCAAGAGGCTCCAGCTGCTAGGAAATGTCCAATTCTTGCTGGACAGGGCCTGAAGGAAGGGTAGGCTTGGGATAAACAAACAAAGGGCATTCTGGACAGGTGAACAGTGTGAGGAAAAGGCAAAGAAATATTCACCTTCAAAATCACCCCCATTTCCATTGAATTTTAAAGTTTTCAAAGAAACTTAATAGCCCTGCTCTTTTTTTGATCTTCTCAGCAGCCTCAAGCATCTGACAGAACAGAGATTCCCACTCACAAAGAAAGTGAAAACTGGAGAGAGTCTGTTGATTTTGTTTGCTCAGCCTCCCTCTCTCCCATTTTCTGCATCTAGCATCCTGGTTTTCCTTGGAAAAACATCTCTCTCCACTCTCAGACCAACCAGTGTTCTGACTCCACCCCTGAATCCAGGGTGGGCCTAACCAGACCTGGTCTACTACTGAACTACCACCACAGCAGTTCAGGGATGGGCATGTGACCCAAGTAGGCCAATGAGACTCACATCCAGAACCTTTGCTGGAAAACTGGGGAAGAGAATAAAGCCAATGCAGAGGAAAGCAGAGCCAAGAGACCATTTTCTGTTGACATTGTTTGGGTGTTTAGATCCAGCTGTGCCTGAAGCCAGCATTATCCTAGGATTTTTCTGAGAGGGTAAGCCATTACATTCCCTTCTTGTTCTAAGCCAGTTTGAATCTGATTTCTGTTACTTGCTACTAACAGAGTCCTGGCTGATTCAGAAAGCTTAGACCATATATTTAAATTCTAATCCTGTGCTCTTAAACTAAGTATAATAACTGGAGTGATGGTAGTGTGGGAAAGGATTATTAAGCATGGTGGGGTCAGCCTGGTAGGGCCTGACTAAACGACATGCTAGGAAGTTAGACAAGGAATAGGGAGCCTCAAAAGATTCTTGAGAGAAATATCATACGATATTGCTTATATGTGGAATCTAAAAGAATGATACAAATGAACTTATTTACAAAACAAAAATAGAGTCACAGATGTAGAAAACAAACTTATGGTTACCAGCAGGGAAAGGGGTTGCGGAGGGATAAATTGGGAGACTGGGATTGACATACACACACTACTATATATAAAATAGATAACTAATAAAGACCTACTGTATAGCACAGGGAACTCTACTCAATACTCTATGATGGCCTATATGGGAAAAGAATCTAAAAAAGAGTGGATATATGTATATGTATAAGTGATTCACTTTGCTGTGAAACTAACACAACGTTGTAAATCAACTATTCTCCAATAAATTTTTTTTTAATTCTACAAAAAAAAAGATTCTTGAACAATTTAAAAAAGACATTTAAAGAAAATACTGGTACAGTCAATGTTCTGTTTCTTAACATGGGGAATGGTTATAGCCCACATACGTTCACTCTAAATTATACATATATGTTTTTTACTCTCTTCTGAATAAAAACATGATATAATGTGTACCTTTGAAAAATGAAAAAGAAAATAAATAATGTGGAGGTGATGATTACAGAATGGAATGGAGAAGAGAGACCTTGAAATCAGAGATGCAGGAAGGAAGCTGGTAGTGAGATGGAGGCCTAGGGTAAGGAAGGATGGCGTAGAGCAGTAGGAATACGGATGGAGGGGGATGGAGAGGTGAGAGATGCTTCCGGCATGAATGAGGGCATGAGAAAAATATAGCTCCAAATACTGGTAATGATGACAGAGGCAGGGTAGTTGAGAGGGAAGGACCTGGTTGGGAATATTAAGGGGGCGTGTATGTGGTTACATTTTGAACTTGTTCAGGTGGGAACATCCAAACTGTGGGTCTGGGGACTTCCCTGGCGGTCCAGTGGTTAAGACTCTGCGCTTCCACTGCAGGGGGCACGGGTTCGATTCCTGGTTGGGGAACTAAGATCCCGCATGCCATGAGGTGAGGTCAAAAAAAAAGGAAACAAACTGTGGGTTTGTAATATCGTTTGGTTGGAAGGAACAGAAGCTTCGTTGAGTTAGCTTGAGTGGGGAACTGGGAAGTCAAAAGTGGAGGCTCCTCCCTCCATATCTCTGGGGCACATGTGGTCTTTCCTCTGCTCTTCTCTGCGTCTGCCGACCAGGTCCTTCTGCTTCCTCGGAGGGAGGGCCCACCTGGCAGAAGCTGGAGTGCCCTGCGAACCCCACAGGGAGGCAAGGCCACTGTCAAAGAAGCTGAGTGAAGGCACCAATGGAAATTCTGTCAAATATGTCTAGAAGTGACCAACTGGGTGACGAACAGTTCCTGGTGTGGACAAGGTGTAAGGTCTGTGTTCGAGGAAAGCCACAGAAAAGAGAGCTTGGTTTTAGCCTGGAAAGGGAAGCAGCAAGGTTAAGATCTGATGTGTCCAAGGGTGCGAGAAGGCCTTGTGGCCAGTGACATTCTCTACCGGACTCTTCCTTTCAGCTCAAACAGACTCTCCCATCCCCAGCCCACCTCCAGCTCCCCTACACCTCCCTTCCTTCACTTCACACTCCTTAAAAGCTGCCCATGCTCCCTGGCTCACCTCCTCCGCACTCCTCCACCCTCAGCACCATGCCTGCCCTGTTGGCACTCCTTAGAAGTGTGCTAGCAAGGTCTCCAAGGACTTTCTGGTCGCCATATCCAGGCAACAGATACTCCCCAGCTCTAATCTTGTTTCATTCATTTGTTGTTCATTCATTCATTGATTCAAAGAATATTTGTTAAGAGCCAACTACTTTCCCTGTGCTGGAGGTACGATACTGAGCAAGATCCATTAGGCAGAAGTTCTCTACAGAGACAGTGTCTACTTCTTCCTCCCAAAATGCCACATGCTCATATATGCACACATGCACACGCACACACACGCAGGCACACACACTTGCTTTTTCTGCTTACATCCTCCCCAGAGCCTCCCACTAGGGACTCAGCTGCCAGGCATGTGATCTTTGAGGGACACAGACAAATGGGAAGGAAGTTAGGCCAGTAGCCTAAGGAAGCTGGGGAGGAAGAGGGTCCAGACGGCCTGGAGGGGCACCCCAGGATGTACACATCATCACCTGGCCATTTGCTAGTGGCCTGGGGAGTGTGTAACTCTGAATGGCAGGCACCCAGTGGAGAAGGGCACATGGCCAGGATCTCAGGTTCTGGCCACTTCAGGCAGTTCTCGAAGCAAGACCCTTCCCAGAGGGCCAGGGAGGCACTCAAGGGACTGGTTGCAGCTTTTGGGGAGACAAGCAGTCTGGGCACATGCCCGCTACATCATACTCCTTCACTGAATCCTGGCTTTGCTCCTGGAGCATGAAACTCCTAGAACTGTCCCCATGAGGAAGGGAGTCTCTGGGCGGGACCCTGAGTTCTGGGCTGAACACTGGCACCCTATAAAGTCGAAGAGCCAGCCCGTCAGGGAACCCCAAGGGTTCTGGTGATGGAAGGTCCCAGGATGTTCCTTTCTTTCTCTTCCTAGGGAATTACATAAAGTGAAGAATAAAGAGGAGAAGGAGAAAGAAGATGGGGGAAGGAGAAAAGGAGTAGGAAAGGAAGGAGGAGGTAGAGAAGGAAAGCATTTTTTTTTTAAAGCACAGCCCTGATCATAGTATTTCTCTGCTTAAAATGTTTTAATAACTTCGCGTTACTCATTGGATAACCACATCCCCCCTCCCTCTTCTCCCCCTCCCTCCTCACCCCTTCCAGTCATAGGAGGCCTGATAGGATGTGTTCACACAGCTCTTGTGGGAAATTGCCCCATGGGGTTGCAGCAAGTGAAACAGAGGGAGGACCACAACAGGCCCATCATAAGGAGCATTGAGAGCTACAAGGAGGGGGTTTAAGGGGAATTCCCTGGCGGTCCAGTGGTTAGGGCTCTGCGCTTTCACTGCTGAGGGTATGGGTTCAATCCCTGGTCGGGGAGCCAAGATCCTGCAAACTGAGTGGCCAAATAAATAAGTAAATACAATAATTAAAAAAAAAAAGGGGGGGGGTTTAGTCCTAGGTCCGTGACTATAGGACCATGGGAAAATCATGGTCTAAGCCTCCTTTTCTTCACCTGGTCAGTGGTCAGGGAGGATAAAACCTGCCCTGCCTGCCTCACGGGGTTATTGGGAGGCTCAGGTGAGATAAAGAGCCTAGAAACCTTTGTGAATTATCAAGTACTGAATAAATAAGGGATTGTTCCTACTATTGAGGAAACTACCTTGAGAAGTGTCAGAGGCCCACTCCTTTCATCTCTCAGTGCTTTTCTTTCTAATAATCCTTTATGTCATTATAACACCTTACGCTTTTCAAAGTACTTTAATATATATTGTGTCATTTGTTCTGACACCATCCCTGTGCAGGGGCCGGGCAGGGCTGCCCCCTGCTGGGCATATAAGGGCAGAGGCTCAGAGGGGTGAAGTCACCAGAAGGTCCGGTGTCACCAGGCAGGCGTGATGCGGCCGAGACAGGCGTGAGCTCAGGTTTCCTGACCTCAGCATGGGGCCTGCTCCCAGCTCCTGGAGCCGCTCCGCTCCCAGCACGTACTGATGTTGTTTCTTTAGATTCTAAACCTACAGAGGGTACAGGCAGGGTCTTCTTAGGGGATGACCTTCCCCATGGCGGCTATCATGGCCTTTGGGTGGGGCTATTTCAGGGAACACTTGAGCTTTTGCCAGTGAGACAGGCTTGGTCTTTGAAGATCTACTCACCCTGGGCCCTTGGGAATTTGCCCAGGCTCCTTTGTTACTCCTCTGTGTCAGTGGTCAGCCAACCACCAGGACAGAGGTGGGTCTTTTGGATCATTTTGGAATCCTTCCTCCAGGTGTGAGTCTAGCCACAAAGTGTGCTGATGCCTAGTGCCACACAAACATCATCTGATGGCACATTCTCACAACCAGGGAGTGTCAGCCCCGTCCAGCCTCTGGGGTAGGGCGAGCGCGGAAGCACAGCCCTGCTCCCTGACCGGGAGTTGCTCACAGCTGGAGAAACAGCGGCGCACGGGAAATAACAGCAAAGAGGACGGCGTGAGCGCCCTCTCAAGGGGGCGACACGATGACCCTCCTGGATAAAAGACAGTATGAGACCTCTGGGGACTGGGAGCCTCCGAGGCAGCTTCCTGACTGAGGACACCCGGTCCCCCTCCCCTAAGTCGGTCTCCAGTCGGACTGAAACATTCTTGCCGTTCGTGAATCACACCAGGAAACCGCCTCTGCAGCATTCCAGGGTGCGAAAGCCAGGCCCTCGGTCTGACTGCTGATTGGTGGTGTGTGAGTCAGGGGAAAGGGCACCAGACGGGCAGTCTCGAGATGCGGGACTCTGCGCCTTGATCTACATCAGAGCCGCAGGAGGCGAAGAGATTCGGGTGTTTTTCCTGTCAAGGTCAAATGCCCGGGTGGCCCCAGTTTGGCCTCAACTCAGGTGTCCCGAGTTTCCGTTGTAGGAGCCTCCCCTCAAGTCGGTGATGATGGCGAGCATTCCAGAGGGAAGGCGGCAGGCAGTGGGAGATGCGATCTGAAATTCAAGGAGAGCAAAGCTAGAACGATAGCCCACACCCCACCACAACCTCCACTTCCTTTCCCTGAGTCCCTGAGGGGCTGAATGAGACGGAGAAGAGTGATGGGAGTTGTTCCCACGACATTTATAATAGTTAAAAAAAAAAAAAAATCAGACACATCCTAACTGTTCAATACGGAGAGTGACCTGAAATAAATCAGAAACTTAAGTAGCCATTCAAAACAATAAAGCTTTTAGAAAATAATATAGAATGTCTTTGTGATCTTGGGGTAGAGGAAGAGTTTTTAAGTAAAATGCATAAAGTGCTAATCAAAGAAAAAAATTGATAAATGTGTCTATGTGAAAATTAAGGAATCCTGGTTATAAAAAGTTACCACCAAAAGAATGAAATTGGGACTTCCCTGGTGGCGCAGTGGTTAAGAATCCGCCTGCTGTGCAGGGGACACGGGTTTGATCCCTGGTCTGGGAAGATCCCACATGCCGCGGAACAACTAAGCCTGCGAGTCACAACTACTGAAGCCTGCGCACCCTAGAGCCCACGTGCCATGACTACTGAGCCCGCGTGCTGCAATTACCGAAGCCCACGAGCCTAGAGCCGGTGCTCTGCAACAAGAGAAGCCACCGCAATGAGAAGCCCACGCGCCACAACGAAGAGTAGCCCCCCCACCGCTTGCAGCAACGAAGACCCAACATAGCCAAAAATAAATTTAAAAAAAAAAGAATGAAATGGCAAGCCACAGAGAAAATGCCTGCAAAAGCAATAAAAGGCTCAAAGCCAAAATATAAAAGAACTCTTATAAAGCAGTAAGAAAAAAGTGACCCAGTAGAAAAATGACCAAGAGACTTGAAGGGGCAATTCACAAAATAAGACACAGAAGTGCCATGTCATAAGCATGTGAAAAGGTGTTCAACTTTATTTGTTGTCAGGAAGTCCAAATTAAAACCACGTTGAGATACCAAATATCTAAAACTAAGAATGCCGATATTAAGGGTTGGTTCTGATGTGAAGCCACTGGAGCCCTCATACACTGCTGGCAGTGCATATTGTTATTCCCACTTTGGAAAACAGTTTGACGTTATCAACTGAAGTTGAAGATATGCATTCCCTGTGACCCAGCAATCACACCCCTGGGTGTATGTGCAACAGAAATGTGTCCAGTGTGCATAGGAGACATGAACAAGAATGCTCATAGCTGCACACCTTGTAACAACCCCAAACTGGAAACAACCGAAGTATCCATCAAGAGACAATGATAGGTTGTATATTCACACAACAAAATATTATACAGTAGTAATGGATGAACAACAGCCAGACACAGCAACATGGATGAATCTCTCAAATAAAAGAAACCGGAAAAAAGCCAGACACGAAAGAATACACTTAGGTAAAGCTCAAAAAAGGACAAAACAAAACCACAATCTTTAGACGGTAAAAGAAAAAAAAAAGAAGCAAGCAAATGATTACCATGGAAACCAGGAGAGAGGTTACCTTAGAGAGGAAGGAGGGAATTGTGACCACAGAGGGTCCTGCAGGGGTTTCCTGGGATGCTGTCAATGTTCTGGTTTTGGCCTGGGTGGTGGGTACCCGGCTATTTTATGACAATTCTTTAAGTGGTATATTTATGTAATGCAACTTTCTGAGTGTGTGGTTTATTCAGCTGAACTATGTGAAATTGACAATATTCAACCCTTTTTAACTTAATAGTTAAACCTACTGGTAATTTCATATGGTTCAACCTAATATTTCATAATAAAAAATAACTTATATTAAGTTAAGCAGCCATTCAAAATGATGGTCATGAAGGCTATTAATAATTTCATTCACTCATTTACCCATCAAACAAATATTTCCTGGGGGCTTGTTGTGAACCAGGCATATTTCTAGGCACCGGGATACAGAATAAAATTTGGTCCTGGTGCTCACATTCTAATGGGAAGATAATGTATAAACAGATACTGAAACATCTGGAACGTCATATTGTGATAAATGCTATGAAGAAAAACAAAGCAGAATAAGGATATAGAGAGGGATGAAGAGAGACTTTAAGAAGCATGGTTAGAAAGGCTTCTCTGAGGAGATGACATTTGAAAACGCAGCTGAATGAAGTGAGAGAGAGAAACCACGTGTAGCCATGGGAGGAAAAGCCTGTGGCAGAGGAAAGAGCAAGTGCACAGGAATGTGCACGGCAGGATTAAGGAACAGACCAGTGTTACAAGTTCAGAGTGAGGGAGGGGGAGAAGATGAAGACACGAAACAGGAGAAGTAACGAGGGACCCATCATAGAAGGCCAATGCAGCTTTGCAAGGGACTTCAGATTTTACTCTGAGAGTGATGAGAAGCCATTGGAAGGTTGAGAGCAGGAAGTGGTAGGATTTGATTTATAGTTTAGAAGGAAGACTCTGGCTGTTCTGTGGAGGAGGGAGTTGAGGCGGGGTGGAAGCACAGATTCCTGTTAAAATGCTACCACAGTGTTCAGGCAAGAGATGAAGGTGGCATGGACTAGAATGGCCATTTTGGAGACAGAATCAATAGATTTTGCAGATAGAACCCAGATAGGATTTTTTTGATGGATGGCATATAGGGGAAGAGGAAGAGGAGTCAATAATAAGTATAATATTTTTCTTAAAAATAGGATGTGCAATTCTATATTTGATCAAAACTCTGCAAAACATGTTCTTAAATTACTTATGTGATGAGAAACTTAAATACAGGAGAGCCTAAGAAATGCAGTTGGGGAGACGGGATATTTTCATAGATGGATGGATAACACCATAAAAAAAGCAGAAGCTAATTGCCACAGGAGGTAAGGAAAGGAAGAGACCTCAGAGGCCTGGACGAGGCAGGAGAGTCTTTACTGAGGAGGCTGGAGTTGAAATGGGTGTTGAAAGAAGAAGGTGGAGTTAGTCCAGGTGAGGAGCAGATTGAGAGCTGAGCCTGGGGGCTCAGTACAGGGTGGTAGAAAGGGCAGGAGCTTTGGAGTTAGAGAAATTAGGCTCAAGTTCAAGTATTGCCACTTACCACTTGGGTTAGAGTGAAGGTTAGATAAAACAACTGTAACTCACCTATTAGGTGCTCAATACAGGGTAGCTTCTAAGGAAAGCTCTTTTTTAATATTCAGATTTAAAAATTTTTCAGATTTTTCTATTTTTTATTTTGGGGGTTGGGAGTGAGGAGTTAACTCCCCATTCACCAGAAATTACAGCAGAGACAGGAGAAAATAATCTACTGGGAAAAGAGGAGCTATTAGTAATCTAGACTTGGACATAGCTGGGAACCCTTGAGTGAGATAATCTCACACTGATTGAGAGCCCAGAAACTTCCTTTTCATCTAGGAATGGTGTCACATAGTCATGTCTCCCTCTGCTGGTAGAATTTGGTGTTGCAAGGTAAACCCAAATCTTGAATTACTTGCATCTGGAAATTTGCAAGCCCCTGGGAATATTGAAGCGCTAACTCTGCGTTCTTGGTGTGGTCTCACCCAGACTGTTACTGAGACCATACTGGAAGAAGATGCTGGTATGGGAATCCCCCGGGAAAAAAGAACTTTCATTGTCAAAGGAAATGAAGCAAAGGGAGCTTCTTCCTCCTACCAAGCCAACGATGGGTCTGGACTCTTAGGAAACTGTCGTTCAAACCAGGACTGAGCAGCAACTGTTCTGCCATCTTCACGGTAAGCTGTCCCCATGGCATAGGGGAAAGACCCCCAGGGTTTCAGTTTTGGAGTCTGAAGACTGACTATGCCACTTGGTGACTGGGTTTCCTTCCTTAGTCACTTAATTGGCTTAAAGCTTAGAGTCCTCACAATACGGGGATATTAATATTTTCCCCTTTCCTGGGGTTGATGTGAGGATAAAGTAATATAGATGATCCTACTCTATTAACTGTAAATCACTCTACAAATATAAGAGTTTATTACTGTCACTTCTTTGTCTTGCCTCTCCATTTTCTTGCCCTGAAGACCGTGGAGCATTCATTTATTTGCTTAGCAACTGATATTGATTACATAAAGTATACAGAGTTCTGTGCTAGATATGGGGAAAGGAGACACAAAGACAAAAATCACAGCTCCTGTCTTCAGGGGGGCACACATATGGTGAGGGAGACAGATTCAGTTAACCACATTACTAGTCAGACTATGAGTACTATAAGACTAAACAATGAGCTATAGAATCATGAGGAAAGGAAAGATTAATTAGAAAGTAGAATCAGGGGAGTCAAAGAAGGTTTCCCAGAAGAGGTGATATTCATATGAAGCACAAATTCATATTCATTCATTCATATTTATTTTGTTTATTTATAAAAATATTTATTGAGGGCTTCCCTGGTGGCGCAGTGGTTGAGAATCTGCCTGCCAATGCGGGGGACACGGGTTCGAGCCCTGGTCCGGGAGGATCCCACGTGCCGCGGAGCGGCTGGGCCCGTGCGCCACGGCTGCTGGGCCTGCGCGTCTGGAGCCTGTGCTCCGCAACAAGAGAGGCCGCGATAGTGAGAGGCCCGCGCACCGCGATGAGGAGTGGCCCCCGCTTGCCGCGACTGGGGAGAGCCCTCGCACAGAAACGGAGACCCAACACAGCCAAAAATAAATAAATAAATAAATAAATTAAAAAAAAAAAAAAAATATTTATTGAGCATACCTATGTGCCAGGAATTAGGCTACAGATGGTCCCCAACTTACGATGGCTCAAATAATGACTTTTTGACTTTACAATGGGGAGAAAGCGATACGTATTCAATAGAAACAATGCTTCAAATTTTGAAGTTTGATCTTTTCCTGGGCTAGTGACATGCGGTATGATATTCTCTCCTGGCTGGGCAGTGGCAGTGGCAGTGAGCCACAGTTCCCAGTCAGCCATGCGATCATGATGGTAAACAACTGATACACTTATGACCATTCTGTACCCACACAACCTTTCTGTTTTGCACTTTCAGTACAGTATTCAATAAATTCCATGAGATATGCAACACCTTATTATAAAATAGTCTTTGTGTTAGATGATTTTGCCCAACTGTAGGCTAATGTAAGTGTGCCGAGCATGTTTAAGGTAGGCTAAGCCATGGTGTCCGGTAGGTTAGGTGTATTAACTGCATTTTTGACTTAAGATATTTTCAATTTACGGTGGGTTTATCGGGATGTAACCCCATCATAAGTCAAGGAAGATCTGTAGTAATTGTGGATACAAAAATGAATGAAACAGACATGTATTGTCTTCACAGAACAACAGAGGAGGTAGATGAATAATTATTTAATTACAATTATGCTAAGTTCTATAAAAGAAATACAGGGAACAATGAGAACATTGTTCTCAAAGGGCCATAACAGCTCTGTAAACAGCTGTTATGTAATACAAAGGGACATAACCTAGGTGGGGAAGTCAAGAAAGGTGCCCTAAGGAAGTGACATTCAAGCTGAGAGCTGAAGGATGAAGATCAGGTATCTAGGCAAAGATGGTGAGGATAAATGTTCTATGTAGCAGAAACAGAATGTGTAAAGGCCCTGTGGTAGGAGCTGGAAAGGAGGTGAAGAAGGCCATTGGAACTAGAATACAGGCAGCAAGGAGGAAAGTGGCCTGAGATGAGACAGGAGATATTGGGTAGGTACCAGGTCATGTAGGGCCTTGGGGTCTGCATTACTGATTTGGACTTTAAGAGCAATGAGAAACATTGAAAGTTTTAAAGCAAAGGGTGACCTGATCAGACATGTGTTTGTTTTTAAAAGAATACTTTGTAGAGAATGGATGGGTGGAGGTAAGAGTAGACCTAGGGAGACCAGATTGGAGGCTATAGTGGGAGGCCAGGCTAGAGAAGATGATGGCTTGGATTATGATATTGGCTGTGGAAATGGAGAAGTTGATAGATCTGAGAAATATTTACAAAGTTGAATTGATAGGATTTGGCATTTGAATAGATATGTTGAGGGTGGGGGAAGAGCTGTTTACAGAGCTAGGGACCATTCTTGGAGCAGCAAGTTTGGAGGGGAGGACGATGAGTTTGGTGTTAACAAGTAGAATTTCAGGTACTTGGGAGCTATCCAAGTGGCTGTATCAATTAGAGAATTGAATATATAGAACCGGAGCACAGAGAAGTCTGGACTGGAAACACAAATTTAGAAATCATTTAGACACTTAGTGAAGCCATAAGCGATAGTGATCACTAGAGGGTGGCATTGGAAGAAAAAGAAGACTTAGGACCATTCAATGGTTAGAGTTGAAAGAGGTCAGTTGGTTAAGGATTGCTGAAAAGGGAGACACAGGATGTGAACAACCTTAAATGCAAAGGACAAAAGGAAGGAAAACTACTATTTCTTGAATGTCTTTTATGTTCTGGGAATTTTCACATTCATTATCTTATTTAATCCTCATGTAAACGCTGTGAGCCAGGTAAGCATTCCTATCCTCACTTTTTCCACTGAGGAAATAGCTGGTCAGAGAAGTTGAATAATTTACTTACTGTCACACATTGTAAGCAATGGGATTCCAATGGGATTCCCTCCCGTGCTGGAGGATCTGGGCAAGTGCCTTGCCAGGTAGTGACATTGGGTGGGGAGAACAGGGCCAGAATCCCTTTTACCCAGCGCTATAGTGCCAAGCAGGTAAGCCAAAGCAGAGGAAGGGTAGTCCAAAAAGCAAAGCCAAGTGCAACAGGAAAACAGTTCAAGAGCCAAATGGTCCATTCAGAAGTCAGGTTGCCAGAGCCAAGAGAGGTTAGTCTACAGAGCCAAAACCTCACCCAGTAATTGGTCCAAAAATCAAGTTAATCACAAGCAGTAGAACTTGATCAAAGAGAAGGCTAAGGAAGGCCAGGAAACTTCAGAACTGGGGAAGCCACCAGCTAAGCCTCAAGCTTCCAGTTGAGCTGGCATTTGGGTCCTGGGTATTCGAAGATGGGGAAGAGGTGAGGAGACAGGTTTTGTAGAGTTGAAGAACTAAACAAATAGGCCCTCGAGAGAATAACATGACTGGAAATGTTTTGTGGAAAGATTCTTCTGGTGCCTCTGTAAAGAAGGGCCTCAAGGTGGGAGAATATGGACAACTCAGATGCAATGCATAGATTCAACTCCCCTCTGCAGAGTGGAACATGGGTAGGACACTGGCTTGGTCCCTGGGCTTGAGGAATCATACTTGATTTGTATCCTAGAGGAAAAAATATGAAGACCCCAAAGTGGAACACCAAACACAGGCCTGGTCTGTCAAGGATTCTCAAGGAAGCAGGAGCTGTCAGGCAAGCCAAGCCAGGACACATGCATGTATTAAGGGCTTGCTTAAAAATGAGTCTTCTCATTGGTACAGAACTTCAGGAGGATCAACTTCAGAACTTCAGGAGGATCAGAACTTCAGGAGCCTCAAAACCACTTTAAAACTAATTGTTTTAAATAGATGAGGAAACTAAGGCTAGAGCAAGATAAGTGACTGCCCAAAGTCACACAGTTGGATGGAGATTAGAACTGCAACTTGAGTCCAAGTTTTGTTTTATGCAAAGTCTGTGTCTCTCCCTGTTAAGGAAAAGAGATTGGTCAGGGAAGGCTTCACAGAGGAGGAGGTGCTTGAACTGCCCACGCAGCAGGGCACCAAGTACAGAAGAGTAACAGGGTGCTCCTGGCAAAGGCACAAAGATGCAACACAGCACAGGCAGAAGGAAACGAAAAATGGTTCCTAAAATTGTGAGCTCCTTGAGGACAGGAAGGTCCAGCTCCTAGAATGAGGCCTGAGGTTTAGCAGGCGCTGGGTGACTGTTTGAAGGAATGACTGTGTGGAACACAGAGTCTCTCTAGGAGAAGTGAGGCTGGGAAGCGGCAGGAGTCAGAAGACGGAGAGGCTTTTATACAATATGGAAGGCTGGTGTTGGAGGAGGGGAGGGGACGAGGGTGCATGTGCGGAGAGGATGTGTGGAGAGAATCAGCTGGAAGCTGGTTCCAGGAGAGAGAAAAGGAAGGCCAGAAGTAAACCAGGGTAGGGAGAGGAAAGGACAGAGTCAAGAAACATTTAGGAGTTAGAATGCCTGGCAACACCCTTACGGGGAGGGGTGACATGTACGAGTCTGCCGGCAGAAAGGCAGGAGCAGAAGAGAGACAGAGGATGCTGGTTGTGGAGGAAACAGGTGTGGGTAGCGGTTACCCCGCATCCCACCCCCCACCCCCCACCCCCCACCCCCACCCCCAGCTAGGCTGCAACCTCAACAGTCACTCCGGGGGCAGAACGCCAGAGAGGGAGGGGCCTTCCGGACTGGAGAAGTCATTAGCAACCTGCCAGAACCGGGTTAACAAAGGCAGGACTACAACTCCCAGCATGCTCCGGCCCAGTGGGGTGACGGCGGGCGGTGGCTGCGCTGCACCCGTCTGGTGCGCACAGGACCTGGGTCTGCACCGGAGCCTGTCATTCCGGAGGGGTCTGTGGGGGTGCGAGCGGGCATGCACCCGGGTCCCCAGCGCACTGGCGGCGCAGGGCTCGCGATTCCCGCCCCACGGCCCCGCCCCTTGCCCCACCCCAGCCGGGCGGTTTAGCCGGGGCCGCAGCGCGGCGGCAACATCACTCTCGCTGCCGCTGCTCCGCCCCATCGCCTTCTGTTTTTCTCTCTCATTCTCCGGTGGCGACGGCGGGGAAGGAGGAGGCAGAGGCAGCAGCAGCCGCGCTGGCTGCAATGAATGATCCCCCAGCTGGGGGAGAGGACTCCAGGTGAGCCTCTGCCCTCGGGAGGGCCGGGACCCCCGGTCGCCCAGGACCTGCAGCCCCCCGCCATGGATCCCTAGAGGAGGAGGAGGACAAGGAGAAGACAGCTCTGCCGCCCACCCCCATCCCATTTTCCTCTTCCTTTATCTCATTGTTGCCGTAGCTGTTTACGGCAGCGCTCCCGCTGCCCCAGCATGGGGCGGGCTCCGGGTACTGCCATTCGGTGGGCGCTGCTCCCGCGGCTGCCCGGCGATTCTGCCTAATTCTCCCTCCGCAGCCGGTGCAGCGAGGACTGGAGAGCGGTGGAGGCCCGGACTGCAGCAGCGACGGGGCCACCTCCCAGCATCCCCACCCTAGGAGGCTACAGGCGGATTGAAGAACGGCGCCTGGGGGCTGGGCCGGCCCCGCCGATCCGGACCTAGGGAGGACAGCAGGACCGCCTAGGCTGCGGAGAGGGGTGCGGGGGTCAGGAAGGACAGAGCAGCAAGATGGCCAGTAAAACCAAGGCCAGTGAGGCCCTGAAGGTGGTGGCCCGGTGCCGCCCCCTCAGCCGGAAGGAGGAGGCTTCTGGTCACGAGCAGATCCTGACCATGGACGTGAAACTGGGCCAGGTGACACTGCGGAACCCCCGCGCTGCCCTAGGGGAGCTGCCCAAGACCTTCACCTTTGATGCCGTGTATGATGCCAGCTCCAAGCAGGCAGACTTGTATGATGAAACCGTGAGGCCCCTGGTAGACTCGGTGCTTCAAGGTTTCAATGGCACCGTGTTTGCCTATGGACAGACCGGCACGGGCAAGACCTACACCATGCAGGGGACCTGGGTGGAGCCCGAGCAGCGCGGGGTCATCCCCAATGCCTTTGAGCATATCTTCACCCACATCTCGCGCTCCCAGAACCAGCAGTACTTGATCCGGGCCTCCTACCTGGAGATCTACCAGGAGGAGATTCGGGACCTGCTCTCCAAGGAGCCTGGCAAGAGGCTAGAGCTGAAGGAGAACCCTGAGACAGGCGTCTACATCAAGGACCTGTCCTCCTTCGTCACCAAGAATGTCAAGGAGATCGAGCACGTGATGAACCTGGGGAACCAGACCCGGGCGGTGGGTAGTACACACATGAATGAGGTCAGCTCCCGCTCCCATGCCATCTTTGTCATCACCGTGGAGTGCAGTGAGCGTGGCTTGGATGGCCAGGACCACATCCGTGTGGGCAAGCTCAACCTCGTGGACCTGGCTGGAAGTGAGAGGCAGAACAAGGCAGGCCCCAACGCAGCTGGAGGGACGGCCACGCAGCCCACGGGTGGTGGCGGTGGTGGAGGTGGTGGTGGTAGTGGAGAGAGGCCTAAGGAAGCCTCCAAAATCAACCTCTCGCTGTCAGCCCTGGGCAACGTGATCGCTGCTCTGGCGGGCAACAGGAGCACCCATATCCCCTACCGGGACTCCAAGCTGACCCGGCTGCTCCAGGACTCTCTGGGGGGGAATGCCAAGACCATCATGGTGGCCACCCTGGGGCCAGCCTCTCACAGCTACGATGAGAGCCTCTCCACCCTGCGCTTTGCCAACCGGGCCAAGAACATCAAGAACAAGCCCCGGGTGAACGAGGACCCCAAGGACACGCTGCTGCGGGAATTCCAGGAGGAGATCGCCCGCCTGAAGGCCCAGCTGGAGAAGAAGGGGATGCTGGGAAAGCGGCTCCGGAGGAAGAGCAGCCGCAGGAAGAAGGCCGTGTCAGCCCCGGCTGGGTACCCTGAGGGGCCCGTGATGGAGGCCTGGGTGGCCGAAGAGGAAGATGACAACAACAACTACCGCCTGCCCCAGGCCACCCTGGAGTCAGCCTTGGACAAGAACATGGAGAATTACCTGCAGCAGCAGAAGGAGCAGCTGGAGGAGGAGAAGGCGGCCATCCAGGATGACCGCAGCCTGGTGAGCGAGGAGAAGCAGAAGCTGCTGGAGGAGAAGGAGAAGATGCTGGAAGACCTGCGGCGGGAGCAGCAGGCCACAGAGCTGCTCGCAGTCAAGTACAAGGTAAGAGCCCCCGAGGGAGCAGGGGCTCTCCAGAGGTCCCCAGAGGGATCTGGGTTGGCAGACTTTTCTTTGAGGGTCTGTGACCTGGCTGGAAGCAAAGCGTCCTGCCCTCCTGCCAAGAGCTCCCCTGGAGAAGGCAGGCAGATTTCTGCGACTCTGGACTGCCAGGCAGAGCCTCCCTGGAGCACCTAGGAGGACGGACACACACACACACACACACACACACACACACACACACACACACACAGCAAAGCAGCAGGCAGTCCCTCAAGCCAGTGAGCTTGGGCTGGTCTGGCCTGCTGCCTGTCCGTCTCTGCCGGTGGCCCCCAGTATGGTCAGGTCCAGGGACAGCCAGGCAGGCACTCAGCCTCGTTTGGGTGTGGGTTCTCGCTCTTGCCTGGCCGCCTCCCTTGGGACGTCCTCCCTTTGCAGCACCATCAAACCTCACACCATTTTACTATCTGACGTTTGAAAACTTCACAGTTTACAAAATGCCCCACATACATGATCTCATTTGATTCTTATGGTAGCTATCTGGGGTCCTGGTTCTTAAACCCCCGTTTTACAGGTGAGGGACCAAGGCTCAGAAAAGTGACATGACTGAGGTTCCATCCTACAAAGTGGCAGAGCTGAACTGGAACCAGTGGCCCTTGGGCGCTTTCAGTTCTTGGATGGAGAGGCAGGATTATACACGGGCCCTGCTCCCTGTGAAAGTGGTCCAGTGGTCCCCTGGGCCCATTGCGTAGAATCTTAGGAAGGAAATCACGCAGAAGGTTGGAAAGAGCACGGGGTTCTACGCTGGAGACCTGGCGTCTTGGCCTAGCTCTGCTACAGCTCATTGAGTGACCTTGTGTACGTTGCTTCTTCCCTTCCTCAAGCCTCAGTTTCCCTTTTCGTAAAATAGAAGGTTGGCCTGGGTGATCTCTGAGGTTCTTCTGATCTGAGAAACAAACCAACTGGCCCCCACACCCAGGCGTCATCCTAGTAAGATCCAATTCCCCATTGCCCTGAGAGATATCAGGGCCTCAGCGTCCTTCCTGAGCTGCTCCCTTCCCTGGGGAAGCCTCCAGGCCCCGTTGGAACTAAGCTGCAGAGGCCCCCTGCCTGGTCAACCACAGACCTGTTAAGTTTCAATGCTGCAGATGCCATGACTCAATGTTCTAGGCATTTCCAGGTCCCTGGAATCCTTAACACTGAGGGTTGGAGGAAGAACGCAAGGAACCGTGAGCTGATGACTTGCTGGGGAGAGCAAAACATTACCAGTTCTTACTCTCTCTCAGGAGTGTGGGCTGGGGTGCAGGGAAGCCCTGCCTGGGAGGGAGAGTGGCAACGGCTGGAAGAGGGACAGATGAGCTACAGGCCATTGTCTGTGTTATGGGAATGTGCTGCTACACCAGCGGCTCTGGCCTTGCTTATTTAGTATTTAATTCACCTCCAGGAGCTCAGCAAGGGTTATGCTGAGCCGCTTCCTCAAAGGGATTGGTACATTTGGGGTCCTCCTGGGAGAAGCAGGATGTTAAAAGCAGGACAGTTAGACTCAGCTCTCCCAGGAGGAAGGGAGTCCAGGCAGTCCAGTGCTTCCCACCAGGAAATCTTACATGGGCAATCTGTCATCAGTTTCATTACCAAGAGCCCCACCACTACCCCTTACTCTCTTTCCCCACCCACCCTTAAAGCTGGGGGGCAACGGAGGCTAAGAGAGTGCACTTCAGCCCTGAGGAAATGGGTAGAAGGGATGAAGCGAAGGATCCAATGGGATTTCCCATTGTTGGCCACTCCCTGGCCCCCTCAGTAAGGTTCTTGGATCTAAGGCAATGTGGGGCACGGATAATGGGGCTGTCAAGAGATCAGGGCGGCCAGCGCCAGAATTCTTGTATCAGAGGCATAGCCCACAGAATCCCCCATCTTACAGCTGCCAGGGGCCTTCGAAAACCGAGGCTCAGACTTGCCCAGAGCCACACAGGTGAGTTAAGGAGAGCCAGACTCTTTATACTTGGTCCGGCTTCTTTCCATGACACCAGAGTCCTGATGTTGTTAACCTGTGCTACTTGATAATCAGAGTAATTCATTTTTACGTAACTCTTTTATGTTTTAATCTCACGGAATCCTCCCAGCAACCTCAAGAGATGAGTATTACTATCTCCATTTGACAGTGATGAAAACCAAGGCTGGCGACTGTCTCCGTGACCTGGGCTAATAGGCAGGTGGAGCCAGGACTGGAACCCAGGTCTTCTGATGGCCCCAGACCTGTGCTCTTTCCAGGTCTCCACGGATTCCTCCACATTTGCTCTCTGTGTGACTCGGGGCAGAGGCCTTTGCCCCTCTAGGCCTCAGGTTTCCATTGGCCTGATGAGGGGAAGTCTGACACAGCTCCCTGAGGACTGGCTGAAATGGTCATTATGTGCCAGGCTTTCAGATATAAGTGAAGGGGGAGGGGTGCCTGGGAAATTCCAGGAGGGGAATGATTCCACATCCTGTGACTTCTTGTCACACCCAGCCCTGGACAAACAGCAGCCAGCAAGCCCTGAATGGAGCCTAGATAGAGGACCCCGACCTCCCTGTAGTCCTTAAGGCACTGGTGGTTCAGTGTCAGATGTTTCTAGGATAGAGGAAACAATTAGAGGGCTCTTGAGGGATCCACTGGGTAATGAGGGGAGGAGCATGTGAGAGATAATCCCAGGCCTGCCCATTTCACAGGGTTGTGCTGAAGATTAAATGAGATCATTAGTGTGAGGGCATTTGAAATATGTTGAAAGCACTACATCAGTGGAGGGCGTTAGCAGCCACTGGGTGGCTTCTGTCCGCCAAGCAGGGGTCCAGTGATCTCTAGGACTGACATCTTCGTCGTTGGCTTAACGCTTTCCTTCCCCTGCCATCCCGGCTGCCTTGCCATAACCCTGCAGCCCTGGGAACAGCCAGGCGAGGAAGATCCGGGAGCCCTCTGAAGGCGGGAGCTCCGGTCCCTCCTGGAAATTAGCTGAGCTTCTGCTCCCCATCTGCAACACACTCCGGCTCCCACTTTCTGAGTTTCGACAACTCCCCTTGTCGGCCTCCCTCGTTCCCTTCGCCAAGTTCGCACCACCCCTGGGGGCAGCTGAGCGGTAGCTGATGCGACCCAGTGCCCTCATTCACTCTCTCTGACTCATCTTACAGTCTGTCTCGCCTGTTTTCCCTGCCCGCCACCTGTAGGCTCCCCGTTCCCTTTGTTCTCCCCTCACTGTGTACAAACACCATGCCTGTCTCCTTGGAGCCTCCTTTCATATTTACCTCGGGCCTCAGGGGATGGGAGGGTGTGCAAATGTCTGAGGGTTTGTGATTGTCATCAATGCCCTGTTTATCAGTAGTCATTAGCCATCCATACTTACCTCGTGTCTCCGGGAGGTGGGGCTTGATAGCATACTAGACCTGAGAGGTAGGGAGACTTGGTAAATTCACAGGCAGACCCACAGCTGAGGTTATGCCTCTGCACAATGGCAACTCCAGTGTTTGTGCACAGTGCACGTATTGCAGTGAGGACTGGGGTACCTGTAGCTTGATCGGGTGAAGGCCCACTTTAACTGTGCAAGGAACATTTTTAATGACTGTTTTAATTTTGAGCTTAATTTTTTGAGGGCTCGGGCTAGATGATTTCTAAAGCTTTGATTCTAGATCTTTAGAGGGAAAGAAGAGTATGTAGGGGAGGCAAGGGCTGCAGTTGAGACAATATGCAGGCTGGAACTGACAGGAAGAGGTAGAAACAACAGCACTGCTTGTTGATCCCCAAGTAAGTAGGTCTGGAGGGAGGGGGCGGGCTGCTGCTTGGCTAGAGCCCAACTCTCTCTGTGGTGGGTATGGGAAAGAGACCCTGCAGAAGCCGCCCCCAAAGCCAGAGGGATGAGGTCACTACAGAGAGTACAGACTGCATTGAATTTTTACTGTCTATTTGTGGGTCCCTCTTCTTCCTCCCATTTCTCAGCATTGGCATTAACCATAAATAGTTATGCAAGAGGAGTTTCAAGCCCGAGAAACAACAATAATAGCAAGAATAATGCCATTTACTTAACACTTGCCACGAGCCAAGCCCTACACCATATATTGTATACAAATTATCTCATGTAATCCCTACAAGCACCTTCCATGAAAGGTGCTATTCCTGTTCCCATTTTATACATGAGAAAACTGAGGTTTTATGACTTGCCCAAGGCCTTATGGTTTGTATATGGCAAATCTAGTTGAGCCCAGGTTGATTTGACGCAAACTTGGATCCTCTTTTATGCTTAAAGAATCAGGAATATTGGGCTGGGAACTGGTTGCTGGGGAGGTGGTGAAAAATGACAGGAGCTGGTGTAAACGTGTTGAATTTAAGGTGACAAGAGTCCCGTAGGCAGCAGGAGGTGGAGCAGGGGAGTTTAGAAGCAAGCACAGGACTGGAGGAATTTGGGGGCTCATCTGTAGAAGAGGGCTCAAAAGAGACACCTGGCCATCTGTTCTGGACCCTCTCGCCCTTTATGTAAGTGACTCCCAAATCAAGGTCTCCTGTCCAGGTCTTTGCTGACCTTTTTTTGTAGAGTGCTGTTTTCAGAGCATGGATATCAGAGTCAGGCAGGCCTGGGTTTAGTGATTTACTAGTTCTGAGACCTCAGTTTCCTCATCTATAAAATGGGATAGTAACAGTACCTATGTCATAGTTCTATTGAGACGATGATAATTGACATTAAAGCACTTTGCACAGTTCCTGGCATGTAAGTGTTTGTAAATAATAACTTTAATACTGTTATCTTCGACTGCTTAATGGATGTTTTCACTTGACTACCTTCCTGATATGTTAAACACATCACATTTTAGTCTGGCATTCAAGGCCTGCCAGAGTCTGGCTGTAATATATGTCATCAATCTCGCCTGCCTAAGCAAGAGATAGGAGAACCTAACAGCCAACTCGTCTACCCCATACTTTGAACTCAAGATGTACCTCACTGCCCTCTGCTGATTGCACTGTTTTTGTATCCTCGATTGTCCTGGTAACCAGGGAGTGGAAGTTATGGGAGCAGGTTAAGCTTAATGTAAAGAACTTCTTAATAGTTAGAATTGATCTACTTCTAGAGATAATGGGCTCCAATCCCTGGAAGTGTCCGAGGAGAAACTGAATGTCACAGTTGCTCTAAAGGGATTCATGTACCGGAAAAGCCATTGAACTAGGTGATCTTTAAAGTCCCCTCCTCTTCAAAGTCCTTAATTGTTAAAAGTAGTATTTTTAAAGCAAAATATAAAATGTTCGGTTCATCTTTTTGAAAATTAAGGTGACAGGATTTAAATGTTAATGTAGGAATTCAACCAATAATAGAGATATTTCCAGCTCTCTATCATGGCCAATTAGAGAAAGACAATGAGAAGAAGAAAATAGAAGAAAATGGGAGGAAAGACAGGAAAGAAGTAGAGGGGGACAGTGAAGAGGGGAAAGAGAAATGGAGTCACAGAGTCGGGAAGAAAGAAGGAGAGAGAGTGCGTAAGGGGTGGACAGCAGGGTTTCTGGGGAGAAGAAACCCCAACTGGGAGAGAAAATGCTCTGGAGGAGAGAGTGAAATAGTATCGTTCCACTCTCCTGATCTTGAGGTTAGTCTCCAAATAGGGCTGTGTCCAGTCTCTAGAGACTCCCCGATAATCTGGGGAGCGTCTACGATCCCAAAACTGACCTGGTTCCTTCCACATGTCCTCAAGGACACCAGCCCCATGCCAGACACCCTGAGACGTACAGGGCCGGGTCGTCAGGGAACTGTGTGCACCCGCACCTCCATTCCAGCTGAGTCCTCCATGATCCTTAAGAAGCCTCACCGTAGCGAGTGACCAGAGCTCCAGGCTGGGTCTGGTATCTAGGTCAGAGTCCATGGCCTCTTGGCACCGTTGGGAGCAGTAACTTTCATTCCTTCGTCTCCCTGGTGCGTGTGGTCAGTTAACAGAATTTCCATGAGCTGGGGGCATTTGGTAATATAAAGATTGGACCTGCAGGAAGCGTTTTAAGACTAATAAATTTGCATCAGAGGTTCTGGGATTCAAGTTATGTTGGGGCTCAGCAGGCCTTTTGGTCCAGTGTTGGGTGTCTCTTGCTGTGTGTTGGCTGGCGGAGTGTATTATCATATTGCCCTTAGTCATCTCCAGCCCCCGGATAGCGCAAGACTGGATGAAGTGGCTGTGATAATGTTCTCATTGTGCTCTGAGGACTAGGAGGAAGGGCCTGGAATTCAGCGGGAGAAGGGTACCCCCTCCCGTCTGTGCCCTGCCAGCCTGCTGTCCCTGGCCAGTCTAGGGCACTTCTGGGGCCAGCTGGGCCTGAGAGCTGCTGAATCAGGTAGCCTGAGTAGATAAGAAAATGGTCTCGCTTCCCACCAATCCAGCCCTTCAGACATGGGAGCTGCACAAGGCAGACTCCTGTGCTCAGAGCTTATAGGGCACCTGTACTGGTGCTTTGGTGTACATCTAGAATTTTTAATACCCCGAGGAATTCCTGGGCATTAAATCCTGGTCAGACTAAAGACTTTCTAGTTGTCTCCTTTTCCTCTCAGATGTACTTAACTGAGGGGTGCCAGGCCCTGGGTTGAACTGTTTCTGCGGTGATAGGTAATGGACCTGCAGGCTTTCTCCTTTCTTCAAGTGAGCCAGCAGAATAATAATAACAACAACAATTGGAATAATAACGATAGCTACCATTTCTTTAGTGCATGTTTAATGCCAAGTACTCGCTGTATTCTCGCATTGTTTTATTCAGTCTTCACAATAGCACCATGAAGTAGTAGTGTTTTAATCTCCATGTGACAAATGAGGATACTAAGGCACAGTAACAACGAGAGGACAATCCAAGGTCACATGCCTGTGAAGTGTTAGCACCAGCATATGAGCCTATGTCTGCTTGACTCCAAAGCCCACCATCTTCCCCTCCACACTGTTTCACCAACTCAGAAAGGAAGGCTTCATGCCAGATCCCTGGCTGATAGGCCCCAGTGGGAGCTTTTGTCTGCTGAGATGCTTAACTCAGCTCTGTCCTTCCACATGATGCAAACCCCCCGCCTCTGACCTCAGCCTAGAGCCGTTCTTTCATATAATCGGCAAGTCTTTTTTAACACTATGACCAAGAATACAAATCAGTAGATAGGGTTAACTTTGTCTTTAAATTGTTTAAGTGTCTGGAATGAATCACAAGAACTCACTAATGGTTATCTCTAGGGATTTTAATAGGAAGGGGGCTTTTATTTTTCACTTTATAGGTTTTTTACAACAAGCATATATTACTTTGTTAATTAAACAAAAACATATCTAAAATTTTTAAAGGGGAAAAATATATAAAAGAAATGTGTTAATACATGGTTAGAAGATTGGCTTAAATGAATAATTGAGGGAAATCCAGAGTTGATAATAATTTTTAATGATACCCAATTATTGGTAATCCCGTGACTTTGGACAAGTCACTTCCCCTCCCAGGGACTGTAGGAAATGATCGGTAGATGATTCCTTGCTTTCTGCACCATTTGCCTATTCATCTTGGAAGCAGCGGGTCAGGAGCCCAGGGTGAGAGAGCAGGCTGGATGAGGGGCAGTGAGGGCTGGAGAGGAATGACCAAGCATTACCTGGAAGCTGGAGGCTGAATGACCCAGGATCTGTAAAATACTGAGTCTGCACTTTATGGACCCTTAGGTCTCATCCATTGCTGGCTTTGTTGCGTTCTGTTGTCTGGCTGGGTTTGCATCCCTGGTGCTGGAGAGAAACCCTTTAGCACAACACAAATAAGTGAGGGAAGTAGGGGAGAAAGACAAGGTAAGGATCAGATCTGAAGTGCTCATGGTTTTCTTCCTCAAGTAGATGGGCTGATTTTTTTCTTCCTGCTTGTCTCCAAGGTGGACTGAAGCATTACTGGGCATCCGTACCCTGTCCAGTGCAAGGCTGGAAGTAGAGTCCAGCTTACCTCACTCCCCAGCCAGTATGTTTCCTGATCCCTAATTGTTCCTTCTTCTTGATGAGAGAATTACTAGCATTTGAAAGACCATTTATGTAGTTTTTTGAACCATCCAAGGAGATGCAAGGCAGGAAACTCAGACTCGGTTTCCTGATTTATGTTCCCCAAGGCAGAGAACCACTGAAAATAGCACTATTCTTCCCCTCACCATTGTCTCTTTCATTTCTTCTTTCCTTACTGCTGGTTCCTTGAGATCTATAACCAGTGGCCACAAAAGGAGAAACAGGTCTGTGATGGTAGGCATGGCCGTATTTCCTAAGAGGTGGGAGCCAGGATTGTTGCAGTAGTTGTTTTGTTTTGCTCTTTGTGATGAGTGGTGGGTAAATGTCAATGAGGTACTGAAACAGCAAGTAACCGCTGACATTTGATTGTACATTATCATTTACCAGGTAGTTCCACATCTGTTATCCAACTCACCATTCTTACCCAAAGCCTGCAAGGTTAGTGGGTATTTGCCCCATTTTACAGATGAGAAAACTGAAGTCCAGGAGCTGATGCCCTAGATTTCTTAGCAAATAGGATGGTAGGGTGTGTACCAGGATTCAAGTTCTCTGACTGACATGCCCAGTGCCCTTTATATCTTTCCACCATGGAACTTGTGAGGTAGCCCTTCCCATGAGCATTAGGGTTTCAACCTCTCTGGGGACCCTAGTGTTACTGACGACCTCCTCCCACACACACAGTTAAGAGCTCTATCCTGCTCATCTCAGAGGCCCCTATAAGAACTTCACACAGGCAGAAGCATCTTCAGCAGAACCCTGCCTGTTTCATCTGGAAGAGAAAGAAATGGTGCCCTGAGCTTTCCTGATGGTTCCTGAGGTGGCAAAGGTGCTAAGACCAAATGTTGCTTTTCTCCAAGGCACCTTTCTGCCTGAACCCAGGAGAAAGCTGTGGAACAAGAAAAAGGGCACTGGACTTGGAATTAGGAGGCTGGTGTTTAAATACTACTTCTGCCACTTACTGGCTCCATAACCTCAAGCAAGTCACTTCACCTGTCTGAGCCTTAGTTTCCTTTTATGTCAAATGGGGATCATACTCGTTATCTCATAAGGTTCTTGTGATGATGAAATAGGATGATTAATGCAAAAAGAACGTAGCCCAGCCACAGGCACATGTCAAGTTGCATCTGAGACTGCAGTCTCCTGCAGAATGTCATAGATTAGCTGGCAGTGGCAGCGCAGAGCCTGTTTGGTTTCTCTGTAAAATCATCCTTGATGATATCTCCTCAGAAGGGTGGCTGTCTGGGCCTGGCTGTCTCCATTCTGGCTTTCCAGATCAGCACTTAATGAGTGCTGGGGTCTCCTTTCTCCTCCTGATTTTGCACTTCAATTGCTCCTGGAATGGGAAGAGGTGAGCCTCTGAATATCCCAAGCTGTATCTGCAAGCTGACATGGTCCCTGTGGTGATCTTGGCTGTTAATTGTCACAGCAGCTGACCTGCCTCTCATACCTGGAATCAAGGACCCTAATCGAATTGGGAAATTATTTGGAGAGTGCATAGTCAATATAGGAGCAGACACACATACCGATTCCTTAATTATGAGACTCCAGGCTTAGAATTCTCCATCTCCGGGCCTCAGTTTTGTCATCTGTAAAGCAAAGGGGGTTGGGGTGATTCCCTGAGGTCACCTTAGTTATCCGGTGATTCGTTTCCCTCTTGCAAGAGTCAGACCGTGTCCTTGGAGCTCCCAGCCCTGTCTTTTCCACCCCACAGCCTCTGCTGGCCTTTTAGTTACAACGGACATATTTAGAACCAGTAGAACCAAACCCAGTCCTGTCCACAGGCCCCACCCACCTGGACTCTTTTGCCCTGAGACATCACAAGGGCAGCATTAACTGGGGCAGCTGAGAGCTCTAGGGAACTTTTCCTGGAGACTAGAAACCCCATATTCTGCTTAGTACCCTCCCAGCCTGAAGTGGGCCCAGGGATTTGAGGCGTCCCTGTGCCTCCCTGCCCTCCTTAGGTGATTAAAGTTAAAGACAGAGATCTCTGAGGAAAAGGAGGAGACGGCCACTGGTATCCTCCGAGAAATGGGGGAAAGCAAAAGCAAAAAAAAAAAAAGCTGTTTCTAAGCAAAGAACTGCAGCCCTGCATGACATATTTCAGAGGGTGGGGGGGTGAAACAGGCAGCAATGAACTGAGACTGGGGAGAAGGGGGCACTGAGGCCCTGCACCTGGATTGGGGCCCACCCCCATATTTCGTGCCAGGACCAGCCCCGTCTTCTAGCACAAGGAAGGTTCTGTCAGGCAGGCTTGGCTGACAGTGTGGGCTGGGCCGGTGGGCAAGACTTGGCGAGAAACCGATAAGGCACATTCGGTTGTCATTGAAACCACATCTGTGTCGGGGGGGCAGGGTTAGGCAGAGAAGCATAGGGGCAGTGGACAAATGGAACGGGGTGATAGGGGCGGTCAGGCATTGTCCAGGAGCTCTCTTCATGGAGCCCAGGGCCCGGCCAGAAGGAGACATCCTGAAGCGAGATGTCCAGGTCCAAGCAGGAGGTTTAACACGAAGCCTGATGAGCAAGAATCAGCGCAGAAACCAGCCCTGGGAATCATGTCACGGGGGCGGCAGTGGGAGGAGGGTTGGAACTTGGAGGCCCTGGTAGTCTTGGCTGATGCATCAGATTCCAGGCCTGATTGGCAGCTCAGATTCTGCCTGACAATGTCCAAATGGGTTTCTTGAGCTAGGTGTGGGCAGCTGGAGAAGGTGTGGGCCGAACAAACAAAGAATTGTTTTGAATCAGGTCCATCTCCTCACTTTAAAATCACCAAAAAAAAGCATAAAGGAGCATTTTGTAAAAGGAGAGATCAGACCTTTGCAAGACTACCGCAAAGGTATAGAGAATATAAAATAAATGGGAGGCTCAATTTTATATCTCTTATTAAGCAAAATTGAAAATCATGATAATACTTCATGACTATGACATTGTAATAAAAATGGTTCCATTATTTATTGCTGGCAGTGGTTTAGAAAGGTAACTTGACAGTATGTTCTAAGATATACGAAATGTTTATAACCCTTTGTCCACTCCAGAAATTTCCTTCTAAGAAAGTCATCTAAAAAAGCAAAAAATTGGGAATTCCCTGGCAGTCCAGTGGTTAGGACTCGGCGCTCTCACTGCCGAGGGCCTGGGTTCAATCCTTGGTCGGGGAACTAAGATCCCACAAGCCACGCTGCTCGGCCAAAAAAATTATATGCACAAGAGTGATTATTGTAAACATTTACCAAACAACCAAAATGTCTTATAATAGGGGTTAATTAAATATATTATAAATCATCCACTCTAAACATTATGCAGTCATTAAACATATAATCATAAACCTTATGGAAGTAACAGGAAATTCTTGAGATATTTGATGAAATGGAAATAGCAGGACATAAACTTATATTTATGCCATGTCTATAGATGTGAAAAAATGACGTGTGCATGTGGAAAAATCTGGGGAAAAAAGCTAATTAATTAGCTATGAGGAGGAATACGTGAATTTTTTCCCATTTTGTTTTATTTCTGTGATTATTTGATGTTAGTGCAATATTTTTTTCTGAAAGCGGAGAAAGACAGTAAAAGGTTAAAAATGTGTCCCCAGAATCCTTTAATGAACTGTGAGGTATTTAATCCAGTACCCCTGAGATAATACATTCCATAAATTTATTACCTTCTGTAAACAGAACTTCTCTTTGTTCTAAAACTCAAGGTACAAGCTCTTACTCTCTGTACCAGGGATTGATTGGAAAAGCCTGGAGCTTTCCTTGTCACACCTGTTTTGATGGTATAATTTCCAGGTCCATCCTCTTAACCTTTCTTTGTCTTTGCCAACTAAAGAGTCCTATTTTTTTAAAGTCTCTTACAATAGCCCTTGCATGGTTTTAGCCGCCCTTCTCTGGATCTTCTCTCTCCTTCAAGTCCCCGGAGATGCAGCAAGGGACTACACACAGTACTCCAGATTCAGCTGCATCATAGGTTTATATTAGGGTAGAATGATTTTTGTTTTGTTTCCAAAAAGCCTTGGTGATGGTGCCTGGCCAGATGCTATTAGCTTTTTTAGCTGTGGCAGCATATTAAGCCAACGTCTTCTGGGAACAATAGAGAATTACTCCCCCTCTTTTCCCTCTGTTTTGGTTCATAACTGATCGCTCACAGCTATCATTTAATGAGTAGAGTGAAGATTACTTTTTCCCAAAATGTAAAACTCTCACTGAAGCTCATCTGCCATTTTTTGGTCAGCTCACATGGCCTAGAAATTCTCCTGCTTTTTACCACCTGCAAGAATCTGAGGGCATCTGTGAAGTTGGTATTTCACCTGTGCACCCTTTCTTGCATGATTTCTGATGGAAATCAGTACCCCCATTTAACATTTGGACATTTTTCCACCTAGAGAGGTGCCTGTTTATTTCTGTTTCCTTTCCCTCATCCCCCTCCCCTTTCTCTGTCTCCTCACCCTCTCCCCCATGTAACTTTGAGTAACCTCTGATGTAGGACCTTGCCAGGAGCATTTTAACCTCTAAAGTTCTGTCCACTGGCTTCCCCATGGTCTGAAATAATCTATTTTGTCCCGGAAAGAACTCTTGGAGATTAGTCAGACATGATTTCCTCTTGCTGGAAACATGTTGCTTTTCTTTTAGCAGGTTCTGCTTCCTAAAGCACACCACACATTGTCTGCAGTAGGAAGAGCATGGGCTTTGGAACCAGGCAGACCTGTGTCTGGATTCTTCATTTAAATTGAACAGCTGTGATGTGACCTTGGATGGATTACTTAACCTCTTTGAGCTTTCAGCAGAAAAATGATGGTGTTAATAGTATGCCACTTAAAACATATTGCACAAGTCACCTGGGGATCTCGGATGCTGATTCACTAAGTCTGCGTAGGGCCTGAGATTCTGCATTTCTAACAAGTTCTCAGATAATGCTGATTCTGGGGACTGCTAAAAGCAGTCATTCCCAAATTTGCACACTGAAATCCCCTGGGAACCTTTAAAAACCACCGATGCCTGGACCTCACCACCTGCCCCATCCATTTCCAGTTTAACTGGCAGTGGGATGTAGCCTGGGCACTGAGCCTTTTAAAAGCTCCCCAGGTGATTCTAATGTACATCAGAGTTTGAGACTCACTGCCTAAAGGGTTATTAGCAGAAGTAAGTGTGAGACACCTGGCACATAGCAGGTGCAAAGAAAAGAATGGTTTTCTTTCTCTTGGTGCCTTGTTCTGTGCTTCTCTCTCCATCCTCCTCCCCAGTCTTTACATCAGGTAGGAAAAAGCAGGGCATCAGCTGTCGCCCTGTGTCTTCCTTACTAGAGTCTTCTCTAGAGCATCTGGCTTGGGAGTTCTCACTGCCAGTTGTGAGGGGAAGGGACCAAGATAACCCTGCCATGTGGCCTGGCACTGGGAGTTTTAAAAGCTCCCCAGGCGATTCTAATATGCAACCAATTTTGAGAACTAGTGTCTTTCTATTCGGTGGCAAAGAGTGAAGAACACTAGGGCCACATAACATGCCAAGGGAAGTGTGAGGACTCAGGGCTGGAGTGGGCAAGTGTGTCCTAGAATGGGGGACCAGGCCAGACACCAGGTCCCCCCAAATGCCATTACAGTTAGAGGGATCAATTATCCATGGCCTGCAGCAGTTGGGGGCTTCCTCTGGCGACAAGCAGAGCTGCTGCCTTCCTCCTTCCTCCCTCTTCACACCCAGCCCATCCCTCCTGCCAGGCTTCCCAGATGCCCAGACCCTGCTGCTCTGCCCCATAGCCAGTGCATGTGGGTTGACCAATTGAAGGAGAAGCTGAGGTGAAGATCCAGTTCTGCTCTGGATGAGTGAGCCCAGAGAAAGGACCTGGAAGCCCCCCTCTGAGGCTACCCCAAGGAGTCCTTTCTGTTCATCAAACATATTGAGCATTTACTATGTGCCAGGCACTGTGCTAAGTCCCAAGGCTCAGATCCAAGTAAGACATGATTCCTGACCTGAAGGACCACACAGAGGAGACAGGATGTAAACAAATGATGGGACAATATGGGAAAATAGTAGGAAAGTGTCCTAGCTATTGAGGAGGCCCAAGGGAGGAAATGTGCAGAGTTAAGGGAATCAGAGAAAACTTCCCAAGATGCTCAAGCTGTGTCTTGCAGGAGAAGTAGCCGTTTTCCAGGTGGATGTGAAGCAGGGAGAGAAGCCTGGTCTTGTGAAAAGGCACAGCCCACTCAGGGGGCTGGGATTCTTTCAGCAAAGCTGGAGCACAGAGCACATGTGGGGAGTAGGTGAGACCAGCCCACGGGGCCAGTAACTGCTACAGACTTTGTGGTTCATCCTGCAAGGAATGGAGGCCCTTTCAATAGTTTGCAGCAGAGGAGAGGCACGTTCAGACTTGTGTGGTTGGCGGATCCCCTTGGGTGTCACGTGGAGAGGGCTGGAAGGGGAAACTGAGGTGGGGGGAGATCCTGGCAATGATCCAGGTGAGTCACGGGGACCACAGTGAAGTGAGCCGTTGTGATGAGGATGAAAAGGAGGGAAGGAGGTGAGCTGTACCAAGAAGACAGACTTGATGGGATTTAATGACTGGCCAGATGAAGGGGGTGAGTGAGCTGCAGGGCGGGGACTCAGGTGAGGTGGGTAAGGTGCCCAGGGCACACAGTTTAAGGAATCACTCATGCAAAGGGTGGACAAGTGTGACCGTGAGAGAGAAGGAGTCTGTGCCGTGGAGGTGGGTGGATGGTGAGATGTTAGCCAGGAGCAGGGCCTGTGGGAGGTACTAGTGCAGCCCTGGCTACGCTGCCATGGGGCGGATTCCTTGCTTGGCAACAGCTCCCTCTGAGGCTGCGTGGGGCGGCTCTGACTGGCCCTGCTTCACTCAGTGTCCTCTGTCACCCTCACACAGCCCAACCTCTGACCCCACAAAAGCAACCTTCAACCCCTGTCCCGCTCTGTCCTCCGTGACGGATGGTACAGGGACCCCCTGCTCCCCTATTCTGCCAGCACTCCCTGCTTGGAGAGCCCTCAGGCAGGTCAGTGGCTCAAGGTGATTTCAACCTTCCAGGAGGCCTGGGATGAAATCAGAGGACAGCTGGCGTGCCCCAGGCAGCACCCTCTGACTAGCAATAATGAAAATGCGTTTTCTAAAATTAATTAATTAATTTATTTTTGGCTGCTTTGGGTCTTCATTGCTGCGCGCGGGCTTTCTCTAGTTGCGGTGAGCGGGGGCTACTCTTCATTGTGGTGCGGGGCCTTCTCATTGCGGTGGCTTCTCTCGTTGCAGAGCACGGGCTCTAGGCACTTGGGCTTCAGTGGTTGCAACACGTGGGCTCAGTAGTTGTTGCTCGCAGGCTCTGGAGCGCAGGCTCAGTAGTTGTGGCGCACGGACTTAGTTGCTCCGCGGCATGTGGGATCTTCCCGGACCAGGGCTCAAACCCGTGTCCCCTGCGTTGGGAGGCGGATTCTTAACCACTGCGCCACCGGGGAAGTCCCTGAAAATGCATTTTAATGTAGTCACAACTTACACAGTTTCCCCTAGTCCTTTATGATTTAAGCTTCAGATTCAACCAGCACCTATGGAATGTCTGTGCCAAGCGCTGGGTGTGGGTCGGGCTGGGTGTGCTGCACACAGCACAGGGGCTCAGTGGGGAGACTGGCGTGAAGCTCAGATCTCACCCTTGTTAACCAGCTGCATGACCTGAGGCTAGTTGCTCTCAGTTTCTTTACTTGTTGCCTGGGGTCTCTCTGGGGGTGAGGATGGAGACACCTGGCAGGTAGCGGTAGCACTCAGCAGATGTTTGCTGGCTTTCCTTCCCGGAGCAGAGGCGGCTCCAGGGTTATGGACGTGAGAGGTGATGGATAACTCGGCCGAGACCTTGCAGTTGGTGGGTAGAGCCCAAGCCTTTCTGGCCATCTCCAAAGCTCATGCTGCTTCTGGGGCCCCATGTGCCCCTTAGTGCTGCAGAGTCTTCTCCCTTTGGCTTTTCTTCTGTTTTACAGCTGAAGATTAGAGCCTTTCCTGCTGCCTGTGTGAGAACCCCCTTCCTGAGTCAGGAGCCAGTTACCTAAAGGGCCGGGCTGCCCAGTGACTGTATCCGGTGTCTCCCCGCCTCCTAACGCCAACTGGGTGCTGTTGCCAGGATTAGATTGCCGCCCGCACTCCCTTCCCAAGCATGGTGAACCAGCCTTCCGTATATCCAAAGCAAAGCGTCCATAGCCAAAGCAAACAGATCAGGTGCCCTGTATTCTCTGAGGGATTCCCTCTCTTTGTCTCACCTAATGGTCCTGCTGAGAATGGGAGCCTTGTGCTGGGGCCCAGGAGGCTGGAGGGGAAAACTGCATTCTTGGTGAGGGTCATGAGGCGCCTTGTGGGACACATCTTCTGTCCCCTCCTGGAAGGACCACAAAACAGGGAAGCCAAACCTCTCAAGCTGGGGCTGCTGTGGCCCTTTGAAAAGCCCCGAAGCCCATCTCTTCACCCCTCTGTGTCCCCAGGCCATGGAGAGCAAGCTGCTCATCGGGGGCAGGAACATCATGGATCACACCAATGAACAGCAGAAGATGCTGGAACTGAAGAGGCAGGAGATTGCCGAGCAGGTAGGGCTGGGGGCTTCAGGTCCCTGGGTTGGGTGGGAGGGGGCGCATGGCGTTGAGGTCGCACGGGGGTGCTTAGGGCAGTGAGCCGTCACGGACTCAGGATCCCTGGCATTACAGTGCTGAGCACCTAAGGCACGCTGCCCTGCATCCCATGGGTCCACTGCCCAGGTGGTGGCTCTCCCTGATGACAGCCTCCGTAAGGCACCCGGTACTAATTCCTGGGCCTTCCACAAAGGTGTGAGTTCTTTGCCAACTGCAGGACTGTGTCCTAAATCATCAAGAACCACAGTTTGTTGGTCTTACCAATCAATTGTGATACTACATGGGAGAGGCTGAGGCAGCTGGAAAGCCAGTATCTGGGCATCGGTATACGTGGTTGACACCCCTGCAATGCCCCAGCTGTTAGGGCTGAGGTCTCCTTCCACGGGGGGCAGTGCCTTGGCAAAAGCGTGGCCATATGAGCTGAGAAGAAGGTCCAGAGAGGCTCCATTGAGGATGGGGTGGGAGCAATGGATGTGGGCCATGGGGTGCTCCCTGCTCCCTCCTGGCCCCTGTGGTCATGACGAAGCCAGGTTCCGTGCTAGGCAGAGCTCCCTGGGGCTTCCCCAGTACGTGCCGCTCCACTGAGTCCCGTGCCCTGCCCTGGCCTAGAAACGCCGCGAACGGGAAATGCAGCAGGAGATGATGCTCCGAGACGAGGAGACCATGGAGCTCCGGGGCACCTACACGTCCCTGCAGCAGGAGGTGGAGGTCAAAACCAAGAAACTCAAGAAGGTGAGATGCCACACCGAACTGGGTCAAGGTGTGTAAGGGCCTGGCAGCCTCTGCCCGAGACGTCACCTGCCCAAGGGGAGTGTGCTTTAGCGACCCCTCCCCACTTTGCTTGAACTGCCGACCCCCTGAGTTACACTGCGTGGGTGCTGGGGTGAGGAGCGGGAGGAGGCGGGGGTCTGGTTGGGGTGGAATAGAGCCTTTGCTCCTGGGCCAGGAGGGGCCTGATAGGCTGGGAACACTTCTACTTCCACTCTCCAGGGTTGCCATCCTCGTGGTCCTGGGTAACTTCCCCCTTTACTCTGGTGTCACCAGTGGGTCACAGTTTGGATAAGCAGGCACAGAGCAGGCCAGGGGAGTGGTGGGGAAACCTGAGGAGACTGGAGCCTGGGAGAGCTCAGAGAGGGAGCACAGGGCTCTCCAGGGATGAGAGTATTGGCCGCCAGGACCCTGCAGAGTCCATGGCCAGGGAAAGGCGTGTGCATGAGCTGAGGGCGTAGGGCAGGAAGCGGCAAATTCCAGTCTGGATTCTGCGAAGAACCCGGAGAGCCCTTAGATTGCTGAGGCGGCTGCCCCAGAGCAGGCCAGGCAGAGGCCCGGCTGCAGTGGCAGTTTCCAGGGACACACCTTTCAGTGGGTTAGGAGTGGGACAGGAAGGTTGGAGCTGCCCTCCGCACCCCTACTTTTAAGAGTCGCTGGAGAGGCAGGAGTAGGATGGGTCACCTTCCAAACTGGCTGAGGCTCCCTTCCTTCCCTGAGCCCTGGACGGCAGTCCTGATACTCGCGTCCTGATTCTGGCTCTTCTGTTACCTCGTTGTATGACCTTGAGCAAGTCTGTGCCTGAGTTTCCTCACCTATAAAAGGGGGTGTTGGACCAGAAGGTCCCTCGGGTCCCTTCAAATTTGAACATTGCACGATGTGGACAGAAGCTGAGAGAGCACGTTAACAGGCCACAGTGTGGGAGGGACAGGGCAGCCGTTAGAATAACCCGTTCCGATGGATGGTGGGGCAGGAGGTAGCTTCAGAGGTGGGCCCTGGGCTCATCCTGGACTGAGCTGGTGGACCCTGAGCCTGCAGCCGTCGGGACCCAGGCTGGGTGAGCAGAGCCACATTGGTTGCCACGCTGCACAGCCTCTGAGCTGCACCTGTCCCCACCCAGCTCTACGCCAAGCTGCAGGCGGTGAAGGCGGAGATCCAGGACCAGCACGATGAGTACATCCGCGTGCGGCAGGACCTGGAAGAGGCACAGAATGAGCAGACCCGGGAGCTCAAGCTCAAGTAGGGCCCCTCCTCTTTCCATCTGGGGCTCTCACAGCCATCCCGCAGGCCCTGGGCCTCTCCCTGACAGGCTCCTCTCTTTCCTGAAGGCTTCCTTCCAACTGTCTCCTCACCCATGTCCACGTACCTTAGGAATAGAATGTATCTGAGGGATGGGGGAGGGCCCCATTGGAGTTTCCTCTACCTCCCGTTTCCTCCTTCCTCTCCTCGGCCTGCATTTGATGAACCCCACAAAGTGCATGCCGGGTGCTGCCCGGGAGTAACTCCTAAGGCCCTGAGTCTATAATCTTTGCATTAGAAACTGTGATTTTCAAGCTCTATTATTTCTCTAGGGATTCCCTCCCCCCGACTTTTTGGTTTTTCCACCGTCTCTGTTCCCTCTGCCTCTTTGCTTCTTTCTTCTCATCCTTCGACCTTCATAGACACTGTGTGGTCTCATGTGGTCCCCTCTCTACCTCATTCCTGCTCCCAGGTACCTAATCATTGAGAACTTCATCCCCCCTGAGGAAAAGAACAAGATCATGAACCGGCTTTTCCTAGACTGTGAGGAGGAGCAGTGGAAGTTCCAGCCCCTCATGCCCGGTGGAGCGTGAGTCTTTCACCCGTTGTCTGGGCCTGGGGACTCGCCAGCTCACCCCCGGCCCGGGGTGGCCAGGGGCCTGGGGGAGACGGAGGTTTGAGTGGATGGGGGAGGGCTGGGAAGGATGCAGATGGACGATGGGTTTCCCAGGACCTAATGCTGGGGTCTCCATGAAGGAAGGAGTGTCAAGTACAGTGTCTCATTGGTCTGGGATGCAGAAAATACTAGCTGGCTAACATTTGGCTGGTCTGGTGAGTATTCATTTGTCAGATGCCAGAAACAGCAACAACAGATAATATTGCCAAGCACTAACTACGTGTTGGACACTGTAGGAGACTCTGCAGATGGAAGGTAAATCAGACACAGTCAGAGCTCACAGTCCAGTGGGGAATACAGAAAAGTAATCAGATCAAGAAATGATAGAGATGTGAGGTCTCTGTAGCCTCTCTCAGCTGAGTGATTCAGCATTTCCACCTGCTTCCACATCCTAGCTCTTAGGTAACAGCGCTAAGCGCATTTAGCTCTAGGTGTGCATTTCCCTCTGCTGGTGGCCATGAAGAACAAGACTGGATATTCAAACCCAGCAGAGTGACTACCTCACCCAGCTGGACCACTGTCCCTTCATTGAAAATCTGTGTACAGAGGTGCTCAGGAGGCCTGACACCAATGCACTTCCCTAGAGATTCTTTGCTGTATCTATCGTAGGAATAGTAATGCCAAGATAGGGCAGGAGTCTCCCCAAAGCTGGGGTGGAAAGCTAGCTGTAGAGGTCTACAGCTTCTCACTGGAGCAACAGATGCCTACTTAATTTGTCTACTTTCTGAAGGGCTGATCCTACGCAAGGCAACACTACACAAGTTTGTAAGTGGCAAGTTCATGAGTAAAGGACTTTTCAATGGCATCAGTTTGGATTTAAATCCACCTTTCCAATCGAAGTGGAGGCCTGCAGTAGTACACCATCTAATGCAGAAGTTCTCCACCTGGCTGCAACTAGAATCACCTGTGAGCTGGGCTCCAGGGAGTCTGATTTAAAGGGTCTTGCATGGATCCCAGGACTTAAAAAAATTTTTTTTCAAGGCTTCCAGCTGATTCTACAGGAAGCTAGGTTCAAAAACTACTACTCCAGCACCATCTGCTGGAGGAAGATGCTGGTGAGGCTTCTGCTTTGTAGAGTTATTTTGTGCTTACAGAGTTCTTGAGTTTAAAGTTTGTAGGTGGAGGAATTTCTTTACATTGGATAGAGATGGGATGAGAGAAGCTGTGCGTTTTTAAAAAATTTTTAATTATTTTGAAAAGCAAGAATAGTACAAAGAATTCCCGTTTACCCTTCACCCAAACTCCCTGGTTGTTAGCATCTTGCCACATCTTGCTTTATTAATCCCCTCCCCTCAACCATTTGAGATTAAGTTGCAGACAGTCAACCCTTTACCCATATTTCCTAAGAGTGAGGACATTCTCTTACATAACCACAGTGCAGTGATCAAATTCAGGAAATTCTGTTACCTCAGTAATGTCCTTTACAGCAATTCCCCCACCGGCTCACCTGCGATGGTACATTGCACTTAATTGTCATGCCTGTTCCATCTCCTTTAATCTGGAACTGAGAATGGATCTTGATTTGAGTTTTGAAAATTTCATGCTTCAGAGGAGTTTATTCATTTCTCAAAACATTGTCCCTGCAATTTTTTCTTGACCACCTAAGCACACAATCCAGACTTCAAAGCATGATGGGTGCTTTGCCTGAAGCTAAGATAAGCTTTCTGCTTAATGTTTATGAATTTCCATTCTTTTTTTTTTTTTTTTTTAATTTTCACGCTGATGCTGATGCCACACCATCAGGAATTCTTTTTTTTAATTTTTATTATTAATTTATTTATTTTTGGCTGTGTTGGGTCTTCGTTTCTGTGCGAGGGCTTTCTCTAGTTGCGGCGAGCGGGGGCCACTCTTCATTGCGATGCGCGGGCCTCTCACTATCGTGGCCTCTCTTGCGGAGCACATGCTCCAGATGCGCAGGCTCAGTAATTGTGGCTCATGGGCCTAGTTGCTCCACCGCATGTGGGATCTTCCCAGACCAGGGCTCGAACCCGTGTTCCCTGCATTGGCAGGCAGATTCTCAACCACTGCACCACCAGGGAAGCCCCCCGAATTTCCATTCTTTGTTCTGTTTTTTTTTTAAGTTTACTTTCTTCCTTTTACTCGAATAACTTTTAAATTAAAAAACCTTTTAAATAACTTCTCTTTCTCTTTTTTTTTTGCAAAAATAAAATGGTTTGCATACACTGAAAAAGCATTCACAGATTTTTAAAAATAAAACAGCTATCTTAAAATAGCACATGTTAAATAATTTTTAGAGTAGATACCAGTAACAACTTTTAAAAAGAAAGAAGTCCTCCAAAATATAGATTGGTATCTTTGCTTACTGTTGAGCTATTGCCTTTCCTAGCCTCTTAGCCCTCTCTTTGCTTTAAAGGTGAATTTGTGCTCTCTACATGCTCTTTTCTGGGCCTCAGAACCAGAACCTTTCTGGGCGGAGGGAGCTGCCTGTGATGTTCTTTTCCCACCTTTCCTTTCTCTTCTGATTCCCCCCACCATCCTTCTTGCTCTTGGAAAGTAATGCAAAGAGAGAAAGATTCAGTGTTTTCTTTGCCATTAGGAAGCCTAAGAGTTCGGCTCTTTCCTCAGAAGCTGCTTGTGGGGAATTCCCTGGCGGTCCAGTGGTTGGGACTCCACACTTCCACTGCAGGGAGCACGGGGTTCATTCCTAGTCAGGGAATTAAGATCCCACGTGCCACGAGGAGGCCAAAACAACAAAGAAACAAACAAAAACCAAAAAAACAACAAAAAAGGGCTCAAAGCAGGCAGTGGGCTTTAGCTTACGCTATAGTGTTTTCTTTCCCATAACTCTTCGGGAAGAACTGGTCCAGACATACATACCCCTTTGACTTAAATCTGCACACAGTTGCTCCCCAGCCTGCATTTGTACATCTCTATTAGCAGCGCTTCTAACTGGATCCCAAATGGACTGTGTTCCCTTAAAATTTTATATTAAAATTGTAAAGATATAAATACATTTACAAGCTTTTTCAATATTATGGTTAAGTATATTCACAACTTAAACATGCTGTTTTATACAGAATATATATGTACCTCCTCAGAATACAGAGAATATATATTTTGTGTAGAAAATATCAAAATATATCTGGGTAAGGGTAAAAGGTATTAAGGCAATTGTGACATCCCAGTGTTCTCCACTGTACTTAAATACGGTTGATATAAACAGGTATTATAGATTTCTTTAAGAAAAATTCCAATAAATAAATTACTTCAAAAAGACATTAATAAATACCAGGTAGTCAACTACATGCTATTCTGAATTACTACTACAAATTATTTTCTTTTTTCTAATGTCACTTGTCCATTGTCTGATAACTGCAGTAAATAATATTTATCTCAGAACTTAAAAAAATATCACAAAAATACAAAAGAAAAGTAATAATAGGGCTTCCCTGGTGGCGCAGTGGTTAAGAATCTGCCTGCCAATGCAGAGGACACAGGTTTGAGCCCTGGTCTGGGAAGATCCCACATGCTGCGGAACAACTAAGCCCGTGCGCCACGACTACTGAGCCTGTGCTCTAGAGCCCGCGAGCCACAACTACTGAGTCCTTGTGCCACAACTACTGAAGCCCGCTCGCCTAGACCCCGTGCTCCGCAACAAGAGGAGCCACCGCAATGAGAAGCCCACGTACTACAAAGAAGAGTAGCCCCCGCTCGCCGCAACTAGAGAAAGCCCACACGCAGCAAAGAAGACTCAACACAGCCAAAAATAGATAAATAAATAAATAAATTACAAAAAAAAAAAAGAGAAAAATAATAATAGATCTAGGAAGTTTTTATACAGAACAAAATTTTAAAATTACTTTCTAATGGGACTTCCCTGGCGGTCCAGTGGTTAAGACTCTGGGCTTCCACTGCAGGGGGCACGGCTTTGATCCCTGGTGTGGGAACTAAGATCCCACACGCCGCACGGTGCAGCCAAAAATCCTCAAGCTCTGACAGCTCAATAAATTCATTTTAAAATAAATTCAATCCCAATAAATTCATTTTTTTTTAAATTACTTTTGTATAGCAGCAGTTGGTGGTTAAAATAAAGTAAAAACAATTCCCTCCTAATTGGAATTCCCAAGTACGATAGTGACTCAGCACAGAGAGCCCCAGGGTAGCATCACGGTGTAAGAGTCACTGGCCTGGATCTCTGAGATCTTTTGCCCCAAGCCCCTCCTTTCACAGCGGAAGGCTGAGGGTGGCCAGGTCCTTGGACGGACGCAGCTTCCCGCATTTCGGGGCGCCCTGTGGACTGAGACTGTAGAACAAGCTGCCTCTCTGGGAGGATTGGGTCCCACTGTTTGCAACATAACTTAATCAGGGCTGAAAAACCTCTTTCTTCCCAAAGCATATTTAACTAATCAAGGCATTGTCCCATTTGCTCAATTCAAGTGTGGAATATTTTGCTTCAGTTTGGCCTGTGGTGTTCTGGGAATTAGAACACTGAAGGCTGCTCAAAAGGAGAGGAAAAAAGCATTGTTGGAAAGAAATTACCTAAAGTCATACCGTCCCTTTAGAAAGCTTTTGCTGGAAAAACGTTTCCCCTCTTCCACTAGCTGCAAGCATTTACCCCACACACTCTTCCCCGCGCCTCTCTTTAAAACAAGGAGTTATTGTCGGGGAGCTCTTGAAACACACTCTCTATCAACTTATTTTGGAAGTCTGTCCCTTTTTCTTTTTCCTCCACTATCTCTGGGCCACTGCTAGTTGATACACAATAACTTCAGGTGAGGTCCCTTCCACAATCACAAACAATTTTGTGTTAAAGTTACTTCACAAAACACATTTCTGCAGCCAGCTCTAACCATAACTATTTTACAAATACGACCTTTTATTTTTGGTTACTCATCATGGACCTCATTTTTAATTGTGTTTATACAAAACTGTCTTCTAAGGGTTGTATATTTGGCAATGTCTGTAGCCCATGGTTTACAGTTCACAAAATTCTATTTGTAACTTTAGCCATTTACCTTTTGCAATCCCTGCTATCCTAGATTCTTTTCAAAGTATCATGGTGCAGTGGAAAGAGACTGGATTTTGGATTTAGAACGTTCTGAATTCTAGTCCCTGCTCTGCCTTGAGAAGGTTTTTTTAACCTCTCTGAATCCAAGTTTTGTCACCTGCAAAGTCGGGATAATAAAATTAAAAAAAAAAAAATCCCTGCAGGATTATCAAGATTGCAGTGAGATAATGTGTGTGGCGCGTGTTGGAGGTGGGGTGGAGGGCGTGCCAGGCCAGTACCTGGCACAGAGGAGGTGATCCATAAATGGCTGCAGTAGTACCAGTAAGCCAGTACGATAACTGTGGGCACTCCAGAGAAACCAGTTTGCTGTCATGCCTTACAAGTGCCACAGAAGGACAGTTTGGTTTGTTGCTTTTGTTCTAGATTTTGATCTTTAAATCAGGCTGCCTCCAAATTTAGAGAGAGAGAGCATTCCTTGCTCTAAATAGAATCAGGATAGAAAGTTAAACTGGTTTCCTTTCAGAGGCAAAGTTTACCTCAGTCAGAACATGCTCAGCTCTGAGTTGAGTCCCTAGATTCATTCACAGGCCCGTGACAGCTGAAAAAGAATCTGAAACAGGGAGAAGTTTTTGCCTGCCCAGGCAGGCCGTGTGCCATGTGAAGGGGAACTGAGAAGAGGAGTGGGAGTTCAGACATGCAGGGGGATGTTACAAGGTGGACAGCTAACGTGCAGGGAAGGAGGGATCCAGACATGGAGAACAGTCAGATTTGCTGTGTCAGGTACTCGTAAAGGACCTAGAAGGAAAACACACCCTATGATGTTGGCTGCCGGTTTTCAGAACAGGAGGGGAGAAAGGTGGTGAGCAAACAGAGCTGGTAATGAGATTGGGGTCAGCCTCTGAGATGGGACTGAGAGAGAACTTTTTAGTATTAAGAGGAAAATATATATAATCTCGTGATAGAAGCTATGTGGAGGGAGGGTCGTAAGAGAACTCTGAGGCTCTACGACGCACAGGATAGCTGTTGTGCGTTTCTTTCAAGAGGGGTGGATACTTGCAGAGCCAGGCGTCCACTCTGGGCTGTCAGCCACAACCTGCTTACTACAGAGGGATCAATCGTGGAATGTAGGCCTGAGGCAGAGGAGAGAGTAGATGGGAAGCTTGGTGTCCCAATTACAGACTCCCCTCCCCCACCCCCTTCTTCCCACCTGCCACCCAGAATAGCCCTGGCATCTTTATTGGGTCAGGCTGCCAGTTCACACTGATCCACTGCTCTGCTCACCCAGCCCTGTCCCCCTGTCCTGTTCCCAGAGCCTGCAGCCTTCAAGGCACACTCAGGCCCAGGCTGTTCTGTGTGCGCTCCTGAAAGAGAGCGTGGCATCCTAAAAGGAGTATCTGGGAAGAATCAATTCTGAGTCTCTTCCTAATTGAATGATCTTGGACACAAAAGCGCTTTCGCTTTTCTGAGCCTCAGTCTCCTTGTCTGCCCTGTCTGCACCTCAGGAGGTTGTAAAGTTCAAATGGGATGCACAGATGCACCTTATAAATGATAAGTTGTTATTTTACTGATTTTCCCACTCCCCTCCCGCGGTGCTGCCACTCTCCGCATGCACAGCCCGCCCACCTTCCAGAGGGTCCATAGCAAAACCAGCTGGGGCTTCTACAGCCTCATCTTCCTTGTTTTCATCTCTGAAGAGGGGTCGGCGGGGACCCTAAGTGGGATCCAGCACTCTTTTATATGCACTTGGTAAAAAAAACTCCTGGGAATGTGGTTCTCGTTACTCTCTGTGGCAGAAGGCGGGCATTGTTCCGTCGGCGCCTGCACGGCTTGTTCTCCTTTTCAAGGACAGAATGTCCTATCTCTGAATTACTCAGCCTGTCTCTTCTCTTCTGTCTTCTGTCTGCCTTTTGGCTTTTTTCGTTGCTCATCTGTATCCCTGTTTGAAATTAGCAAGTGGAATTGAGAATTAATAATCATCACAACTGCCATGTGTTGAGCCCTTGCGGTGTACTGTGCTAAGTGCTTATCTTGTTTAATCTCAGCAATTCTGTAGGATAGCGGTGAGATATCTGAGGCTCAGAGATAATAAGCCACTTCCCAAGGTAACAAAGTTGTAAGGGGTAGAGCCAACATTCAAACTCAGATCTACCTCACTCCAAACCCTGTATTATGTTTTTTAGTGGAAATAACTTGTTTTCTTTCCTATCTTTGTTTGTTTTGAATAATAAAATACCTCACACTCATTAAGTTACTGAGAGTAGAAAGTCTTAACATACCATGAGTTGGCCAGGATATAGAGCAATGGGAACTTTCTCGTAGGTATATAGCCACTTTGAAAAGCAATTTGGCAATTTGGTAAAGCTGAAAATGCACATTGGAACCATTCCGTTCCTGGGTATATACCCCAGGGAAACTTGAATATGTACTTCAAGATACCTATACAGAACTCTTCACAACAGCACTGTGTTAAATAGAAAGGGAGAGAGAAAAAGGAATTGAACTAGATGTCTATCAACAAGAGAATGTATAAAAAACATATATATATAAAACATATAAAATGCTATATTGAAACCTTAAGATAGTCAATATAGTTAAACTTTAATCATCTAATCTAGAGCAGCATGGATAAATATAAAAGACATGTTTGTTGGACACAAAACAATATAGTATGTATACCATACAGTACAAAATTTAGAAATAGGCATACAGATACCATATATATTGTTTATGAATATCCACATATATAAATAAGTATAAAAATATGCCTGACATTGATAAGCACAAAACTCAAGAGAGTGATTAATTCTGGAGAAGGAAAGAGATGGAGTCTTAAAAACTGTGTCTACATTTTATTTCTTAAAGATTTGGTGTTAAGTATAATAAAATGTTAAGATTTGACAAAGCTGGATGATAAGCGAACAGATATATCTTATTTTCTATGCTTTTCTGAGTATTTGAAATAATTTATTAGATATAAAATTAACAATACATTGTAAAAAATTTAGATATTGCAGAAAGGCATAAAGATAATAAAAATCACCCATAATCACTCCATCCAAAGACAATCATTGTTAACATTTTGTTGAATATCCAGACTTTTTTCTAAGCATCCACGCACGTACACACACTTCTTTAAAAACAAAACAAAAAAACTTCATCTTTTTATTTGCTTTTTTATTTAATATGTTGTGGAAATCTTTTCATGTCTACATAGAGCCATAAGACAATTTAAATGACTACATAATATTCCTTCACTTGGCTGAATAATAAACTGGTCCCTATTGGTGCACATTTGGGTTGTTTCTAATTGTTTGCATTTGTAAATAATATTGCAGCAAACATCTCTGCTTATAAATTGTCCCTATCTCTGATTATTTCCTTAGGGAAATTCCTAGGAGTGGGAATTTGGGTCAAAGAATATGCACTTTTTAAAAGCCAAGCCTGGGAGTTCCCTGGTGGTCTAGTGGTTAGGGTTCGGTGCCTTCAGCACTCAGTCCCTGGTCGGGGAACTGAGATCCTGCAGACCGTGATACACGGCCAAAAAAACAAACAAAAAAAGCCAAGCCTGAGTTTTGTTTTGTATGTTTTATAAATGATACCTTTATTGAGATGTAATTCACATATCATAAAATTCACCATTTTAAAGGGTATAATTCAGTGGATTTTAGTATATTCAGAGTTGTATAACATTACCACTATCTAATTCCAGAACATTTTCATCACTCCAGAAAGAAACCCCAAACCCATTAGCTGTCACTCCCCATTCTCCCCGGTGTCCCCATCCCTAGGAAACCACCAATCTACTTTCTGTCACCATGGACTTGCCTATTCCAGATACTTGATATAAATGGAATCATATCACGTGTGGTCTTTTGTGTCTGCCTTCTTTCACTTGGCAAAACGTTTTCAAGTTTCATCCACCTTGTAGCATGCATCAGTCCTTCATTCCTTTTTGTTGCCAAATAATATTCCATTCTATGATATTCCACATTTTGTTTGTTTATTCATAAGTCGATGGTCATTGGGGTTATTTCTACTTTTTGGCTATTATGAATAATGCTTCTATGAACGTTTATATACAAGTTTTTGTGTGGGTATGATTTCAGTTCTCTTGATTATATGTATCTAGTAGTGGAAGTACTAGGTCATATGGCAACTCTATGTTTAACTTTTTGAAAAACTGCCAAACTGTTTCCAAAGTGACTGCATCATTTTATATTCCCACCAACAATGCATGAAGCAACAAGAGTGAAGACATATGTGTCTCCTTGTGTTATACTATTTCGAGTTGTCAGGTTGTATTAGAGCAAAGAGAAGAAAATTCCAGAACCTGCAGTCTGCAGGGCCTACTGACTACCTGAATGATGCTTAACCCATCATGATATCATTTTCCCTTTGTGTTCGGAGGAAACAGAGTTAAATATAGCCTCTTCCCTACAGCAGTAGCAGCCAAATGAAGAAGCGGCCAACATCTGCAGTGGGCTACAAGAGGCCTATCAGCCAGTATGCTCGGGTTGCCATGGCAATGGGGTCACACCCCAGGTATAGGGTAAGAAGCTGGGAAGTAGAAGGGGGGGAGGGGAGAGAGCGCCCAAGGGAGGTGATGCTCACGACCTCTGCTTCCTCTACCTGCCTCATCACCCTGCTACTCCCATTACTTCCCAAGTGCCTGGAAGATACAGGCGTCAGGGCCAGTGCTCACGTCTGGCTTGATATTCCCACCACAGGCTGAGAACATCATGTTTCTGGAGTTGGATGTGTCCCCTCCAGCGGTCTTTGAGATGGAATTCTCTCATGATCAAGAACAAGACCCCCGTGCATTACACATGGAGAGGCTCATGCGGTTGGACAGCTTTCTGGAAAGACCTTCCACATCTAAAGTCCGAAAGTCCAGATCCTGGTCAGTACCATCACGGTCAGAGTGGGCAATGGACTTAGAAGGGATGGAAACCCCATGGGCTGGTTGAGGCTGAGGAGGGTTTGGGTTGTACCCCAAGGGCATGAAGGGAGAGTGGAAACTGGGGCTGTGGGGGCCAAGTTCCTACAGCGACAGGATGAGGGAAAGGAAAGTCCTCACTTTTCTGTTTCCTGCACTTCCCCACCCTCCCCTCTCGCCCACATCATCCCCATCCCCCGCAGGTGCCAGAGTCCTCAGCGGCCTCCACCTCCCACTGCACACGGCTCGCTGGCCGCCGCTGCTCTGCTCCCCTCGACAGCGCTAGACCACGAGTGACAACCTTCAGTCGGGTTGCCCATCCCCCAGACCCCCCGGACGGGGCAACCAACCCTGGATCATCTCGCCTGCCGCTCGGTGTGCGTGCGTGCGTGCGTGTGTGTGTGTGTGTGTGTGCGCATGTGCATATGTGTGCGGGGTGAGGATCTGGCAGACCGTGCCTCTGCTGGCTCTTAGCCTCCTTTATTTAATTAATGTTATTTATTCGCGGAGCTCAGTTCTTGCGGGAGAGGTGCCCTCGCCTGAGCTTGCCATGGTCGCCGCACAGCCTCCTTTCTTCTGACTTTAGACCCCCCGCCCCGCCCCAATCAGACCTCATGCTCCTCCCTGTCAGTTGCTCCCAGAAGGGAGGGCGGCGGTGCCTGAGAAGAGAGTGCTTTTTCTACCCAGCGCGCTCCGTAATCTCCCTTCTCCTCCTGCACTGCCGGTGAGCAGCTCCTGAGCACTTTCCGGGACTAGAAAAACGCTAGGTGTCCACCGAGGACAAGAGACGCCCATCCTGATGGTGTTGAGCCTGTGCTTCCGGCGGAGAGAGCCCGCTCTCCACGTTCTGGGTCGCAAACAACCTCTTTCGGTTTCTTGGGCTCCTTTTCAAGGACTCCAGTGACCTCAGCGACACAGCCCATGCTCTTCAGCTTTGGCAAGAACTCGTGGCTTCCCAAACTCTGCTTCTGGCCCGCCTTCCCAACCCGTGGACGCGAATTGTGAACCCACCAGTTGCTGCTTCCTTGGGACCTTCAGGAAATGGAACAGTAATAGAGACAATGTGGACAGTCATCGAGGGACGGCCCTTTGTTTCTGTCCCCTCGGAGAACTAACCTTGGCCGACAAGCCATCAGGCCAACTCCCCGTCTTTGAGAGGCTGCTCCTTCCTGCTTTCATCGTTTTCCTTGCGGCTGCCTGGATCCCCGTTCACAGTGGAAGGGGTCAGTATCCTTCTCCCTCTGGCTAAACAAAGGTATCACAGAATCTGTTGCTTTTCCCCCTCACTGAGCACAGGAGATGGAGGCCCAGGCGCAACCTGCCAACTCTGCCCGTTACCCCTGTTTCTGAATCACGTTTGTTGGGCACTGTTTTGTTGACAAGACTGACCCTTTCTTCAGCATTGTGCAAATTGGTCCCTAGGGAAGTACTCCTCACTTTCCTTTGTGACAACCCAGTATGTCTCCAGGTATCTCGAGTAAATTTCTACCAAAAAAAGAGAGGTTAATTTTCATTGACTTACCTTTTAATTGTATATTTTAGTGGAAGGGTGAAGAGGTAATCATGAATGAAAACACGTGGTTTGGAATTTCAAAACGACCTAATAACGGAGTCTCCAGTTCCTAGAACATGAGGAGTTTTGTCACTGGGGGAAAGGCACGAAACTGACAGGTCTGCCTGAAATTGGGGGTGTGGGAGGTGGCGGTAGGGGCCGACTAGCTGGTTTTTCTCTTTCCGTCAGGAAATGAACGCTTCTTGCACAGTTCAAGTTCTGCTCTAAGGACCGAGCTATGGTTTGGTTTAATTCAATGATGCTGTCATCGCTGCTGTAACTACGGGACCAGGTGGTTGGGCCACTCAGTTGCCACTTGCTTCTGTCCTTCAAGGAAATAACATTTTTCATCAGAGCCCAGGAGATTATTTGAGACTCAGGATTCAGATCAGAGCTTCGGCTGTGGCTGGGACAGGACCAGTGTGTAGAAATTTCCCAGGTGGCCTGGGCACAGAGGGACCTCCAGTCCCGCGCTGAGCAGCCTCTCCCACTGACCTCTTTCTCATTTGTGGATGAAGCCGCACGTGTTACCCCCGTTCATCACCTGGACACATCGACTCTGCATTGTCTGGTCACTTGACCCTCACAGTCTTATAGCACAATATACCCAACTTCTTCACCCCCAGTCTGAGGGCTGGGCCCAAGGTGTGGTCAGAGGAGGAGCTCCTGCCTGCAGTTTTGTGTACGTGTGTATGTGTGCGCGTGTTTGTGTGTGTGTTTACCTCCACAGGGGACACTCTACACTCAGTGTAAGATATGCTGGGAACAGGGCCACCGCGGTGGCTGGATCTCAGTCTCGCTGTCTCTCTCTCTTTCTCTTCTTTTCCTTTTGATGTATCAAACACTTGGTTGACAAAGTAAGGGCCTTGATTAGGACCAAATTTCCATGTCTGTTGCTATGGTCTTTATTTAGGACAACAGTTAACAATGCTGTGGCCCATTCTTGTCACTCTATACATATGACGATACAGGACATATGTAATATATAAATATATATATAAAACATTACCCTCTGTCTCCTTGGCTTAGGATGAGATCTCTCTGTTGAGCTGAAATGCACCTGCAGCTCAGTGCTGCCAGCAACCTGCAGGCCCCAGCCCTGTTCAAATTAACGCAGTCGATAATAAAGGAATGAGTATCGTTACAGAGTTGGTTGCCTGCCTTCTCTTCCCTCTGACTCCTTCTACTTCTCTTTTTATGTTCTCCCTTCTCTCTCTTCCTTGTTTTTTCCAAGAGGGGTTCAAGAGTATTTGGAGCCCAGCTGCAGTGATCAGCACCTGGGAAAAGAACCGGCTGCTTAATAAAAGGGGCTCCGTCTGAGCATCAAGGCGGAGGGGGCAGGGCTCAGGCTCTAGTCTGAAGTCTGTGCCCGAGCTATGGCAGCAGCTGATCGTGTTCTAAGCTAGTGGTCCCCTCCCAGTTAATTCTGAGCTGTTAGCAGATTTCAGAACTGCCTGTCCAGATTAGCTGTCAATATCATTTAACAGCTCTGCCCCTTCTGCTCCTCCGTTTATCAGCCAAGAGAGATTAAAACAGGCAATAACGTGTGTAAAGCACATCGATATGACTGGCACATGGTAGGTGCTGAATTAAAATAATTCAACACTAGCTTCCCCTTATCCTGTCTTCCCAGGGCCTCTTTCCCTCCCTCTGGGTTCTAGTTGTCGGCTCCCTGTAGCGTGGAAGTCTTACAGGAAATAAGCAGTAGTTGCTGCTAAAAAACACAAAGCCCAAGGAATTCCCTGGCAGTCCAGTTGTTAGGACTCGGCGCTTCCACTGCCAGGGGTCCGGGTTCGATCCCTGGTCAGGGAACTAAGATCCCACAAGCTGCATGCTGCGGCCAAAAACAAACAAACACGAGGCCCTGACTCCTGGGAGAGCACTGAGGTTAGCCTGGTGCACAGGGCATGGCCGCGTGCCCACTGTGGCACTGACGCTTTTCCTGGAGGGGCCTCCTGCCTCTGTGCCAGCTCCAGCCCTGAGATCCAAAGGGGTTCCAGGGCTCTGCTGCTTGAGGGATTTGCCTGGTGTTGTTAGGTACTTTATACACCCGTAGTCGTTTAATCCTCCCAGGTGGGAATGATTGTCACTGGATTACTGATGAAATTTAGGGAAATTAACTAACTTGGCTAAAGACGTAGGGTTAGTGATGAAGCCGGACTTCCAGACTCTAAAGCCTGTATTTTTTGATTCTGTGCCTCTAGTGCATCTGCACCTCAGGACTGATAGGCACCCTACATGTTCTAAAAGTAGTGCAAGCCAGGGATAGAAGGGCAGAGTGGTGGGAATAAAACCAAATCTCCAAACCCTTAACCTTGAGGTCCTATTTTAATACCACTCATTCCTCCCGTTAGCCGTGGGCTCACTTGTGTGGCTGAGATAGGCGGTTCTAGAGTTCCACGGACCAGCCAGGGGGCTGGAACTCACCCTTGGCTGGGGTCCCCTTGCTTGTCAATACGGCAACTGCCATATTTCTCTTCTTCCTCCGAGGCTGGGCACCTGACCTCCAGAGTCACTTCTTTCTGTTTTCAGATGCCTAGGTCTGGGTGTGTGTTAGTTAGAACTCTTGGCCACTACTAAAGATTCGCTTAAGCTGGCCTGAACAAAATAAGGACACAGAAGCATGGTGTGGACCCCACGGGCAAGGACGGAACCAGTTCTCAGGAACGACCTAGTACCAGGGACTCAGACCCCGCAAAGACCCTCTCTGTCTGTACTTTCTGTGTGGGGTTCATGCTGTTTCCTCAGCTGCTCCAGTCTGTGACTTAGAAAATACACCTGCCAGCAGCTCTCTGTTTACATGACTCTGTCATTCGGAGAGACTTAGAAGTCCCAGTGCCAACTTCATGGGAATGTGATTCCAATTCAGTGGTTTGGGTCAGATGGGTGGGAACATGATATATGAACAAGACCTCCAAGAATCCTACTGCAGTACCCATGTGTACATGGGGTGGTGATGGTGGAAATAAAGATATTCCTCAAAAAAGTTGATGGGGGTGGCAGTTGGGGTGGAGTGTGCCCTGGGAAGTCAACAAAACAGATGTTCACAACCAGTGTACTCATCACCCAGGATGGCTTAAGAAAAATTTGCTCTGGGCTCATCCTTTTTTTCTGGCCATTTTTCTTATAACAGATCACCTGCACCAAAAATACCACCCTCAGAGGTTCTGCTTGATTAGATCCAGGATAGATCCATGAGGTGGACACCGCAAGTTGCCTTTCCAATATCCATTTTTCCCTTCTTCCTTACTTACAAAACAATTTTGTTCAAGGAGGGCAGTACACCCAACTAAAAATATTCATATTCCCAGACTCCCTTGCACCAATGGGTGGCCATGGGGCATGGTTTTGGCTGAGGAGATGCAAGTGGAAGTTGGCTAGGGATTTCTGGAAATGTTTTTGCTTTTCCTATTATAGATAACACCCATTTCTCCTCTTCCCATATCCTCTTCCTGCCTAGAATTCAAATGCACCTCCTGAAGTACATTCTTTCATTGAACAAATATTGATTGAGCACCTGTTACCCATATATTCCAAGTACTGTTCTAAGTGCTGGGAATACAGCAGTGACTAGAACAGACAGGAGCCCCTGTCTTCACAGTGCTGAATTTTAGGGTGGGGAGAAAAACATTAAACAAGAAAAACCTATTGCAGGGTCAGATGACAATGTGAATGGCCAAGAAGAATAAAGCAGAGAAGGGAGACGGGGAGTTCTAGGTACTGATGGTGGTGGTGATGGAAAGGGATTGGGGGGTTGTAGTCACCCCCTTAGTAGTCACTTACTAAGAAGATGACATTGGAGCAAAGTCCTGAAGGAGGTAAGGAAGTGGACTCCGGGAGAGGGAAAGCAAATGCAAACTTCATGGGTGAGAGTATGTCAGGCTTGTTCAAAGAGCAGCAGCCATATTGCAACCCTGAGGCAACAAGCATAACAAGTAAAGGCTGATGGAGTGAAGAGACCGTGAGTCCCAAGTCCCTGGCAGGGTTTGTGCAGCTGCATCAGCTTGGGTCTGTCCACTTCTAGACTTCTAATGGTGCCAGACAAACTCCCAGGGGTTTAAGTCAGTGTTAGGGGGGATTTGCCAGGAATCTGCATGTGAAACGGGATTTGCCAGGAATCTGCAGGTGATTCCAATGAACACTCACTCAAGTGTGAGAATCTTAGTTGCAGCCATTTGTGATTCTGTGTCATACTCCTTTGGGCCTGCCCTTCAGGCACTGGCACTGGGGCCACCTGCCTGTGTAGACACCAGGACTGCCCTCGAGGGTGGTAGAGGCAGAGGGCACAGAGCCACTGGAGTGCACCTCGGAGCCCCTGTGTTCAACCACATGTCCTTTCTTTACAACTGGCCCGGGGGAGGCTGCTACTTTGTTTGGTCTAGAAAACCCAAGTGATTACTTGTTAACATCCAAAGTTCCCATTTTGCAATAAGGAAAAGCAGACCCAGAAAAAGAAAGTGATTTCCGGAAAGTCACACAAATGGTGAGCAAGCTGGGCCTGGAGAGCATAAGGACTTATTCGCTAGACACACTGGTTATGTTTTTTGTTGTGTGTTTATTTTATTTGGTTTTTAAAAAATAATTTAAAACTCACAGAAAAGTTGCAGGAATCACACTAAGAATTACCATGTACTCTTAGCCCAGAGACCTCGTTTAAGTTTTGCCAACTGTCCCTAGAATGACCTTTATAGCAAAAGGATTCAATCCAGGATCATGTGTTGTATTTAGTTATCATGTCTCTTTAGTCTCCTATCTAGAAGACTTCCTCAGTCCATTCTTGACCTTTATGCCGCCTTTAACATTCTTTAATATTACAGGCCAGTTAATTTGTAGACTGTCCCTCGATTCAGGTTTGTCTGATGTCTCCCATGATTAGATTCAGGTGATGCACGGAAGTGATGCTGTGGTCCTTTTACTGCATCCCATTAGGTGGAATATGATGACATGGCTTTGTCCTATTACTGGTGATGTTAAGTTTGATCATTTATTTATTTATTTATTTTTAGAAGTGCCTTTTTTTTTTTAATACATTTATTTATTTACTTTTGGCTGCGTTGGGTCTTTGTTGCTGCGCGTGGGCTTTCTCTAGCTACGGTGAGCGGGGCTACTCTGTTGCGGTGGTGTGCGGGCTTCTCGTTGCAGTGGCTTCTCTTGTTACGGAGCATGGCCTCTAGGCGCATGGGCTTCAGTAGTTGTGGCACGTGGGCTCAGTAGTTGTGGCTCATGGGCTCTAGAGCGCAGGCTCAGTAGTTGTGGCGCTCAGGCTTAGTTGCTCCGCAGCATGTGGGATCTTCCCTGACCAGGGCTTGAACCTGTGTCCCCTGCATTGACAGGCAGATTCTTAACCACTGTGCCACCAGGGAAGTCCCAGTTTGATCGTTTATTAAGGTGGTGTCTGCCAGGCTTCTCTATTGTAAAGTAGTCACTCTTTATCCATTTGTAATTTTCTTTTTAACATCTTTATTGGAGTATAATTGCTTTACAGTGTTGTGTTAGTTTCTGCTGTATATCCATTTGTAATTAATAAGCATCTTGTGAGGAGATATTGTGAAATTATGTAATATTCCACTCCTTCTCTAAATTTCACCCATGGTTTTAATGTCCATTGATAATTTCCTCCTTGAATTAATTATTACTATATGGTTGCCAAACAGTGGCTTTTTACTTCCATTATTTTTCTTACATTTATTAGTTGGCATTAACTTGTTAGAAGCTGCTTTCTCTTCTCCTTATCTGTTTGTTTATTTATATCAATATGGACTCATGGATTCTTATTACATTCAGTGGGTTGTAATCCATTATTACTATGATTTGTCTTGACACTCAGATTATCCCAGATTTGATCAGTGGCAGTGCCTTCAAGCTGGCTTCTGTGTTCTTGTGAAATGTTCCCATTATTTTTTGAATACATTCTTACCTTCTGGCACAGAAAGATGTTCCAGACTTATCACAAGAGTCCTGATTCCTTTTAATGGAGAATGATACACTTATTTCTAATGGCAGTCTCTACTCCCAGGAGTTCTCAATGGACAGAGCTTGAATTAAAAAAAAAAAAGTATATAAATATATATATATATATATATATATATAGTATATACAAAGTTACACATACACACACACTTGACAATTGAATTGAGTTTGCATCTATCTGAGTTCACACTGATTCCCCCAATTCCAACCAACATCTAGAGTTCCTGTTTTTCATATTTATAACTCTTTTCTCTGACAGTTGAGGAACCTGGCTCCCACTAACCTCAATATACTATATTTACTTATTTGCCCAATTCCCTTGTTTGTGGCCAATTTCTTGACCCCCACAGCGCTGCCACCCTGCTCAGTTGTCTACCTCACATGAGTGCCAACATCTCCGCCAGGCCGTGGTCTGCGCAGCCATGCCTAATGATGGAATTACTAAGGAGGGAGGAAGCAAAGGAGGGAACTGGGAGGTGAGGGGTGGGGAGGGAGACTTTATATTTGAAGCAAAAACACTCCCGTTATTTTATATCCCTCTCTGTGTGCTGCAGCAAATATAGAAAAGGACAAGATGATGAGAACAGAAAGGATGTGAACTGTCCCTACTCTAGGGGTTTGCAAATTGAATAGTCAGGGAGAAATTCTTTCTGAATGCTAAGAGCGGAAACACCCAGTGTGCTCACCACCCAGGCTCACTGTGCGCACATCTGGCTTCCATCCGGGGCTGGTCCTCGCCGGTGAATTGGCTGTAGCCTGCCCGTCTCCCGTGTGCCCCTAAGCAAGTCATCCAACTCCCTGGTTCATCTAAGTGATGACCTTTCCCCACCCCACCCCCTCACCAGCACCTACTCATGATAAGAGACACTCCAGAATTTACAAAGAATAGAGAGCCCCATAAATGTAATGGGTTATTATTATAGTTGTATCAGGATATCAGATCACCTGCCTAAATGGAGATCCCAAATAACTGGGGCTTAAACAAAACAGAAGTTTCATTACTCTCTCGTATAGTAACATGGCTATAAGTGGACCACAGCTGGCTTGCCGACTGATAGGGCTGTTCCATGGGATTAGAGACCTACACTCCTTCTACCTGGTTGATCCAGCATCTTTAGAGTGCTGTCCTTGTCCACAGGGCCAAGATACTCATCACTACGTCTTCGCTCAAGTACCCAGGAAGGGAGAAAAGGAGGAGTAGAGGGCATGCCCTGCTCCTTAATGTGAACCTGGAAGTTGCATAATCCCATTGGCCAGAACTTTGTCACGCCTACCTTCAAGGTCGAATCTTTATCTTTATTCTGAGTGGCTAATAATCAGGGGTTTTATTAGGGCACAGCTGTATGAATTGGCCCTGTTTCTGGTCACAAGGTAATCCCTGTATTTTCTGGGCTCCTCATATAATGGCCTCTGCAAAGTCCAGATGTGTCTCTGCCACAGACAGCAGAGCCAAGATTTGCAGGACTTGGACCTTATACAATTTTGGAGAGAGGAAGGAGAACTCTTACCAAGAAAAAGAAAGAAAATAATGAAACAAAATTAGGTATGGGTGTGAATACGTAGAATGAGAAAATAAATCACAAATCACAATTTAAAAGCTGACAAGTACCACAACATCACAAAATTCAGAAAAATAGTATAATATGTTTATTATTTAAATACCTGACAGACCTCTCTAAAACTTTTTCCCTGCATTTGCCGACTGTGCACTTTTTGGCTGTGTCTGAATACGACAATAATTTTGTGCTATTTTCTAGCCAAAAAAACCAGAAACATAATTCAGTCTTTCTTTTAAAATGGTTGACTAAAATTTTTTATATTATTGAGAGTTTAGGAAAGTTTCTTTCTGCTTCAATTCATTATTGGTAATGTCATATAAATTTTTAGAATTATGATTAACTTTGGGAAAACCTCTATCAAATTTATTTCATATATGCACTGAGAGGATCTCAGGGCATTTCAAGTTATTCGTGTGTGTGTGTGCAATAACTAATCTTAGATACTGTTTGAAATAATAATGCTCATTAACCAGTTTGTTGACAATGTCCTAATTGTAATGGCTTATTATTAATTTTTTATATCTTCATAAGTCAACATTTGGGGGGATGCAGAAAACATACAACATACACACAGATGTACTAGCTCTCTTAGTACTGCTACAAGATTGTGCCCGTAAATGCAAGAATTCTTATAAATTCTCTTTTGCACAAGTTCCATCAAAAAGAGGAAAAAAATGGATGGTGTGTTTGTGATTATATGCACTATGTCATGTACATTCCTGACAGGAGGGACCTTCCATGTTGATCAGGGATTGATGAGAACCAAACAGTCCATGTATACTGTTTTGCATGTCTGACAACTGGAAGAATTTTCTACAGGCCAGCTTTTGGCTATGTAAATTTCAGGCCTTGTCTCTCCTTCACCACCCACCAATGTCTGGTGCCAGGCACTGGGGGACCCTTTGTTATCAGTTTATGGTCTCTGGCTCTGAACCTTCATGTTTTGCCACCATAGTGGGTGAGTTGACAGAGTGAGTGATGAGAGTATTCCTGGCAGCCCTTCCTACACTAGGTTAGCTAGCAATATATATATATTTTTAATATATATTTACTATTTTTTAATTTTTATTTATTTATTTTGGCTGTGTTGGGTCTTCGTTTCTGTGCGAGGGCTCTCTCTAGTTGCGGCGAGCCGGGGCCACTCTTCATCGCGGTGCGCGGGCCTCTCACTGTCGCGGCGTCTCTTGTTGCGGAGCACAGGCTCCAGACGCGCAGGCTTAGTAGTTGTGGCTCACGGGCCCAGTTGCTCCGCGGCATGTGGGATCTTCCCAGACCAGGGCTTGAACCCGTGTCCCCTGCATTGGCAGGCAGATTCTCAACCACTGTGCCACCAGGGAAGCCCGCTAGCAATATTTATCTATACATTTATCTATACACCTAGACTGTGAACCACCTAAATATATCCCATCAAACCAAACTAAATATGTCCCCAACTCAACTTCCTTCCTTTTACCTAGATCTAAAAATGCATGCAGCCATGTCTTGAGGGTGTAAGGGAACTAGGAATGGAGACAGTGGTTTTAAGTGACTACAGTAAAAATATCTTACTTTTAGAAATTTTTTTTCAATTTTATCTATTTATTTATTTTTTGGCTGCGGGGCTTGCAGGATCTTAGTTCCCTGACCAGGGATTGAACCTGCAACCTCTGCAATGAAAGCTCAGAGTCCTAACCACTGGACTACCAGGGGACTCCCCCAATTTTATTGAGATATAATTGACATACAGCACTGTATAAGTTTAAGGTGTACAGCATAATGACTTGACTTACATACATCATGAAATCATTTCCACAATAAGTTTAGTGAACATCAGCATCTTATATAGATACAAAATTGAAGAAATAGAAAAAAAAATTTTTTTCCTTGTGATGAGAATTCTTTTTACTCTCTTCACAACTTTCATATATAACATACAGCAGCGTTAATTGTATTTATCATGTTGTAACATTACATCCCTAGTACTTAGTTATCTTCTAACTGGAAGTTTGTACCTTTGACTACATTCATCCGACCAGGTTCCCCGCCACCTCCCCACCTCCCTGCAACCCGTAACCACAAATCTGATCTCTCTTTCTATGAGTTTGTTTGTTTCTTTGTTTTGCAGTATAACTGACCTACCACACTATGTTACTTCCTGGTACACAACATAGTGATTCAATGTTTCTATACATTTCAAAATGATCACCACAAAAACTCTAGTTACCATTTACTTTTAGAATTTTTAAAGAAACATACACCTATATGATTACATTGTCAGGGCCTCTCACTGGACCCTGCAAGCAGGGTGTCTTGGGGTTTAAGCTTCAGTATCTTCATAGTAAATCCACCTCAGCCCCCTTAGGTGTAGGCAGAGATTTTATGGCAGTGATTCAAGATAGGAAGCAGCTTTGCATTCCCCTTGGTACCCTAGCCCTGCTTTTCCTGCTCTCCCCTCCATACCACTTCCCCTCCAACGTGCATTCTGAAGACTTCTCTCCTTCTGATAAAGAGAATAGGCAGCAACAGTATCACCGTGGATAAATTCCTTAATGTGAACCTTTTTTAATTATAAGATTAAAACCTGCCAAGTCAATAAACCTGAAATAAATAAATGAACATATACACATATGTGCACACGCACATGAAATTAAACAATACCTGGGTAAATAATTTTAATATTTTGATCTATGTATTGAGCCACTGTTAAGAATGGGCAGCTAAGAGCTATCCAACCCACCTTGGGACTATGCCCAGCTCCTGTTCAAAAGCAGTATTCATGGAAGGCTGAGCTTCTCCAGAACGTTGCTGCTTAGCCTGTGGGGTGTATGTGTGTATGTGTGTGTGTATATGTGTGTGTGTGTGTGTGTACACTCATATGGGCACACACAGGTATACACACCCATGCTACACATCAGGTACTGTGTAGAATGTGTGCTCTATTTGGCTGGCAATCTTCCCTTTCAAAGATGCTTTTTGGGACTTCCATGGAGGCGCAGTGGTTAAGAATCCACCTGCCAATGCAGGGGACCCCGGTTCGAGCCCTGGTCCAGGAACATCTCACATGCCGCAGAGCAGCTAAGGCCGTGCACCACAACTACTGAGCCTGCACTCTAGAGCCCACGAGCCACAACTACTGAGCCCGCGCACCACAACTACTGAAGCCTGTGTGCCTAGAGCCTATGCTCCGCAACAAGAGAAGGCACTGCAATGAGAAGCCCGCGCACCGCAAGGAAGAGTAGCTCCCTCTCGCCGCAACTAGAGAAAGCCCATGCACAGCAAAGAAGACCCAACAGCAGACAAAGATAAATAAATTTAAAAACTTACCAAAAAAAAAAAAGATGCTTTTTGAACACGTGCTTCCTCACACAGCCCTGTGTTTGGTCTCTCTCCGAAGGGGATGAAGAGTTTCTAGATCCCACATATTCACACAGACATTCATTTATGATGCCAAGCCTGTGTGACCTCCCTTTCTCAAGCCAGTGCCAACCCTGGAATATAGCTGATTAAAAAAACACCTTTATTTAAAACAGGCATAAAGTCTGATGACACAATTAGGCTGCCCTCACAGGAGGGAATTTAAATGCATGGGGCTGGCCTTCCTTCCTTCCTTCCTTCCTCTCTACAGTTCTCTCTGTCTCTGTCTCTCTCTCTCCGTCACTGGAGCCAGTGGCCCACAGGGGGGAAATCAGTACTTTAAAAAGAAAACAGGTTGGGGCGGGGGATAAATTAGGATTTTGGAATTAACATATACACACTACTGTATACAAAATAGATAAACAACAAGGACCTACTGTATAGCACAGGGAACTCTATTCAATATCTGGTAATAACCTATAATGGAAAAGAATCTGAAAAAGAATAGATTTGTATATATGTATAACTGAATCACTTTGCTGTACACCTGAAACTAACACAACATTGTAAACCAACTATACTTCAATAAAAGAAAAAAATCTCAAAAACAAAAAAAAAAAAAGAAAACAGAATTTTTTTATCTTTTGAGAAAGAAATGACGATATATTTTACCTGTCTACATTTTTTTAATTGCTCTTTATTAGACGTTCGTGCTAAATATACGTTAGTTCTAGCTATTGACTAAGCCAAATAAAGTCTCTTTATTCTTTATTTTTTTTTTAAATTTATTTATTCATTTATTTATTTATGGCTGTGTTGGGTCTTCGTCTCTGTGCGAGGGCTTTCTCCAGCCGCGGCAAGTGGGGGCCACTCTTCATCGCGGTGCGCGGGCCTCTCACCATCGCGGCCTCTCCTGTTGCGGAGCACAGGCTCCAGACGCGCAGGCTCAGTAGTTGTGGCTCACGGGCCCAGTTGCCCCGCGGCATGTGGGATCCTCCCAGACCAGGGCTCGAACCTGTGTCCCGCGCATTGGCAGGCAGATTCTCAACTACTGCGCCACCAGGGAAGCCCCCCTGTCTACATTTTTAATGAAGAATGAAGAACTAATAGTTTATAAGTTTACATGTAAAACATATAGTTTTTTATGTAAAACTAATAGCAAACATATAAAAAAGTTCTGCAATTTGGCTGGTTTTGTACTTGGCTGGTTAAGATACTCTTAGAGAGAGAGAGGAAATGGGTTTGCAGGAAAGAGATAAAGAAAGATGTGAGAGAGTTATCCAAGGCCATCATCTAGAAAACACCGTACCAGGAAAGGACCACGAACAAGAGCGATGAAGTGGTAGGAGATGAGCAGGAACCAGCCGAAAGAGCTTTGCGCTCAGGCACCAGACACAACCCTCCAGGATCCTTGGAGCTAAAGCAAGTGGAAGCTGACCTTTGAATCCTTTTGACTCCTGCAAGTACTTCAATGCCACCTCTGCAAAGAAAAACAGGTTTTCTTTTTTAGCAGTTTTTTTTTTTTTTTTTAATTAATTAATTTATTTTTGGCTGTGTTGGGTCTTCGTTTCTGTGCGAGGGCTTTCTCTAGTTGCGGCAAGCGGGGGCCACTCTTCATCGCGTTGCGCGGGCCTCTCACTATCGCGGCCTCTCCTGTTGCTGAGCACAGGCTCCAGACGCGCAGGCTCAGTAATTTGTGGCTCACGGGCTCAGTTGCTCCGCGGCATGTGGGATCTTCCCAGACCAGGGCTCGAACCCGTGTCCCCTGCATTGGCAGGCAGATTCTCAACCACTGCGCCACCAGGGAAGCCCGAAAAACAGGTTTTCTGCTTTTATTATTATATATTTAACTTTTGAAACTTCATGCTGAGAAATATGGTTTATTTCCCCAGGGAATTCTAAAAGTTTTGCTAACACTGGAAGGCATGACTTGTGTTTCAGAAATCCTCTTCCCTACCGAACAAGGCTGTCAGAGGAGCAGTACGACAGCTCCCTTTGATCTGCAGAAGCTGCTTGACTCATCTTTGTTTTTGCAGAGATCAGGGCTGTTGTATGCCACAGCGGTTGCTCGTGGCCCTTTCCCCTTGTCAAACTCAACCCACATTCTGATTGCATTTCATTCTAGTTGCAAGAGATGCAGTGGAAACGATAATAAAAATCAGTTCAGTGAAAACGACCCAAAGGAATAAAGTGATTTTTGCCCTCAGTTCAGCAGGGAAGAGGCGCTTGTCACTCCCAGCCTCTTCTCAGCAACCAGAGCCCCGACCAACTCCTTACAGCTCCCAGGGGAACTGCAGAGCTCCCAGGCCGCCCCCAGTCAATTTGCTTTACAAAGAGAAAATAATTCTTCGGGAGCTGTAGCAAGCCTGCATTCCATCTGAAAAGTGGGGGGAGGGAGGGTAGCAGTGAAATATTTTAAAAGAGAGCTAGAGAATGGAGGGGGATATGAGATCCAAAAATACTCAAACTAATACGCACTCACATACACCCACACACACTTCTTCAAACCCCTGTTCCCAACTAGAAAATGGAATCCAGTTTAGGAATGAGAATTTACAATATTCTTCAATTCATTAGCGAAATGAAGGATTAGAATCATGGCGTTTCAGAAAGGAAGAGAGATTCATTCATTCATTCATTCATTCATTCAGTGACTACTTGCTGAACACCTACAAGGAGTAAGGCGTTATGCTAAGCATCGCTCCCATCAACAGTTCCTCACCACCGCCTAGCTACCATTTCTCCCCATTTCCACTACTGCTTCCCCTCCCCCATCAAATCCTGCTCAGGATGCTGCAAGTCTCCTAACTGGTCTGTCAGCTTCTATCTTTGCTTCCACCTTCCCTCCTGCCCCCCATGGTACATTCTCCACACAATAGCCAAAAAGATATTTCATAGCAAAGAGTTTATATTTAAAATGTAAAATGAAATCATACGACTCCCTTGCTTAAAACTCTCCAATGGCTTTATGTTACCCTTTAAAAACTAGGCTTTTAAAACAAAACAAAACAACAACAACAAAAAAAAACTAGGCTTTTTACAACCACCTATAAGGTCCTACACAATCTGACTCCTGTCTATACTTTTTTACAATCTTGTATCACTCTTCCCCTCTTCAAAATACTCTGCAGCTACACTGGCACTTCTAATGTTTTATTTTGTCCCTCAGATATGCTATGCTTGTTCCCTGCTCAGGGCCTTTGCACTTGCTATGTCCTTGTCTTGGGATGCCCTTCCCCGAGACTTGTAGATGGCTGGCTCCTTATCACCATTCAGGTCTCACATCAAATGTCACCTCTGAAGTTTTCCCTGGCCACCCAGTCTAAATTGGCTGCCCTTTCTATGCCATTACCCTTTTAAATTTATTTGCTAAAAGCATAGCACTTACCATTATCTGAAAGTATTTTATTTATTTGACTGTTGAGATAATAGTTCTCAGTGTGGTCCCAGGACCAGCAGTTTTAGCATCACTTGGGAAATTATTAGAAGTGCATAGTCTCAGGCCTTACTCTAGACCTACTGAACTGGACATTCTGAGGGTGGAGACCAGAGATCTGTAGTTTTACAAATGCTCCAGGTGATTCTGATGAAAATTAAAGTTTGAGAACCACTGGCTTATAATGATTATTGCTTCTCTCCCTCCTTCCCCGCCGCAACCCCCATTCCCCCCCCCACCCCACCCCCCAAATGGAAATCCATCTGTCTTGTTCAGCACAGAGCTACTAGCACCAAACACATAGCTGACACTCAATAAATCGTTGAATGGTGACAGACTGAATGAATGATTGAACTGGTGCCCTGAGTTCTGCGTCTCAGGGGCCACATGGGACAGACTTAGCAAACAGCCCAGTGGAACCAGGCCCCAGGGATCTGCTCACCATCTTCCGCAAGAGCTTTTATTTGTATAACACATTGATCTTGCAGGCTAGATAAGCCTGAACAAGGAGTTCTGAGGTTAAAGAAATGCTTGAAAACTATGGTTCAAAATGTTATTAATTAGTTTGGAAACTAGGAGCATGTTCCATGTTCAGAGAACCAGATGGTTTGTAAGTTGTATCCAGTTAGAGGGCAAGGATAATATCCCTTTCTTTTCAATTCTGTACAGTTCTTACCACATTAATCCCGGAGCAGGCTGCTGATTGACAAAGTGGCTTTGTCTCCCCTCAGTCTTTCTGCTTTATATCAATCCTGGAATTAAAAAAATAAAAGCTCTAAACCAATTAATCCTGCCTCCAGCAGTTTCTAAAAGCTTTCAGATTGAAACACCAGGTCAACCCACAGCCCAGATCAGGGAGGAAAAACACCATCTTTGCAAAGGACATTGAACTTTAGAAAAGGTTAGATCAACAAGGAGAACAATGGAAGGCCTTGGGAACCTCTTCTTAGAAATAATACTCTGGCTTGAAGCAAATATTATGGGCCAGGCACCATGCTGGGTACTGGAGTTACAAAGACCAAGAGAGTAGTGTTCATGTCTTCAAGGAGCTTGCAATCTGGGGGAGGGACAGGCACGTACACAAATAGAGCAGAGTTGGTGCTGAGGTGATGGCTGACTGCGTAGTTTTGCAAGGGAAAGATTCCTGGAGACGTGGTATCTGAACAGATCTGGAAAGCTGTGTCTCGTTGGGTAGGCAAGAAAAGGCAATCCAGGCAGAGGAGACAACAAACGTGAAAGCACAGAGATGAAAAAGGGCAGGGAAGGATTCAAAAATGGTTAAGAGAAATGACTGAATTGGTTACAAGATATATATAGACATTTGGAGAAATTTAAATACTGACTGCCTATTTGATATTAAAGTTTACTGTTAATTTTTAAAGGTATGTTAATGATTTGTGGTTATGTTGTAAAAGAGTTCTTATCTTTTGGAGATACATATTGAAATATTATTTCTGGATAAAAGGATATGGTATCTGGAATTTGCTTCAAAATAATATGGGGAAGGGCAAGAGAGGGTAGGAATAAAGGTGAAAAAAGGTTGGCCCTAAATGCTTGTTGAAACTGGGGATGGATAAATGGGAGGTCATTAAACTATTTTTCATATTTCTGTATATTTGGAATTTTTTATAATCAAAGAGTTGGGGGAGCGGGGAGAGAGAGACTGCCTAGTACGGGAACTACCATTGTAATAAGCATTCAACAAATATTTACTACTTTTCTTGCTCTCTTTGATGTGTCATTAGATGTGATCACCGTACTATTACTTATAGGCACAAGCTGGAGGAAAAAGCTAAACTAGTCTTTTTCCTAACCCCAGTCCTGCTTCCCAAAGATACTGTGTTACCCATTGTTTGAAGCAATGGCCACAAGAGTTGCCCTTCCTTACTGTTATGCATGGGAGGGGTGGTCGATCTCCAAAGTGAATGCAGGTTTACTTCCAGGGAATCCTGTTGAAGGCCAGCCTGAGAGACGAGGCACACTTGATTAGGGCTCTGCTGGAGCTCCAGCTCCTGGGCTCACAAAGGGGCAGACAGGTCAGCCTCCTCAGGGCGTGCCTTTCTCTCTTACAAGGACTGAGCTCAGGCAGGCAAGCAGCGTCCCTGGGGAATCTTCTGCACATGCGCGTAGCTAGGACACAGCCCCTAAGTGAGGAAAGGGCCTTTGGGGAACTTCAGTGGAGCATAGACGGAGAGGAAGCTCCTTATCCTGGACTCTTGGGACTACAACGTACCATCATACCATTTAGGCAAAACTGAAAAAAAGAAAACGATTGTGGGAGGAGGTGGATAGAATATACCCATTGCTTTTTTCCAAAAGAAGTCTCAATGGAAAATTGGAATACCCAAGCAGGGGTGAACTGCTTTACAGGTAGAATAGATGACCGACCCACTCTTGGCTGATTTGAGGGGCCTCAGAATTGACTTTCTGAAAACAAGTTCCTTAAACACCACAGAGACTGGAAATATTACCATTAGAGAGTATTTCTTTGGTATTAAAATTCATAGGAGGGGAAATACATTGTGCACTCATTAGTTACAATTATTATCCATAATTTTCTGCTAATAATGTCTTAAATTCATGTGGTATCTTGAAGTTTATTTTTATTTACCTTATCTCATCCAGTTCTCATGGGGGACCTCTACATTAGCAGGTAGTATTCTTTTCATTCTCTCCCAGATCTTATAGCTACTGGGGCTTGAATTAAACTTTTTAACTTCCAGAATAAAGCTCTTCTCTAAATGTTTCAGTTAACTATTGCTGGATAACAAACTACCACCAAACTTTATTAATTCTCAAACTTTTGTGGGTTGCCTGGGCACTTCTAATTTTGCCTGGAGTCACTCTTACAACTGCATTTAACTGGTGGCTGGGCTGTGGCTGCAAGCTGGGGTTCCTTGCTTCTCCCTGGCCTCTCCCCATGGCTAGCTTGGGCTTCCTCACAGCATGGTGGTGTTAGATTAGTTGGGCTTCTTACCTAGCAGCAAGCTTCCAAGAATGAGAGTGGAGGTTCTAAGGCCTCTTAAGACCTGGACTCAGAGACTTGGAGCACCACTTTTACCACATCCCATTGATCAAACCAAGATACAAGGCCAACCCAGATTCAAAGAGAAAGGAAACACTCTCTTTTGATGGGAGGCGTGGCAAGAAGTATTATAAAGGGGTATGGACACAGGGAGGCATGATTCATTAGGAATCATTTTTCTTTCTTTCTTTTAAAAAAATAAACCTTATTTTTTAGAAGAGTTTTATTTATTTAGGCCATGCAGCTAAATAAATAAAGCTGCCACGGAGCTTGTGGCATCTTAGTTCCCCGACCAGGGATCGAACCAGGGACCTCGGCAGTGAAAAGCGCCGAGTCGTAAACACTGGACCAACGGGGAATTCCGTAGAAGAGTTTGAGATTACAGAATAATTGTGAAGATAGTTCAGATAGTTCCCATATACTCTATACCTACTGTTAACATCTTACATTAATATGATACATTTGTTACACTTTATGAATCAATATCAATACATTATTATTAGCTAAAGTCCATACTTTATTGAGATTTCCTTAGATTTTGCCTAATGTTCTCTGTTCCAGGATCCCATCCAGAATATTACATCACATTTAGTCAGCATGTCTCCTTTGACTCCTTTTGGCTGTCACAGTTTCTCAGACTTTCCTTGTTTTTGATGACCTTGACAAGATTACGGGTCGGGTATTTTGTAGAATGGTCCCTCTACTGGGCTTTATTTGATGGTTCCCTTGTGATTAGATTGTGGGTTTGGGGGCAGCTGGGGCTATAGGTTTTTGGGAAGAACACCACAGAGGCAAAGTGTCATTGTCATCACATCATATTAAGGGTACATACTATTAACATGACTTTTCACTGTTGATTTGACCTTGATAACCTGGCTGACGTAGTGCTAATCCACTGTGAAGTTACTCTTTTTTACCTTCTTTCCACTGTGTTCTTCGGAAGGAAGTCACTATGTACATCCTACATTTAAGTGGGGGAGAGTTATGTTCCCTATCTTTGAGGGTAGAGTATCATCTACATAAATTATTTGAAATTCTTCTGCATGGGAAATCTGTCTCTTCTCCCCCATTTATTTACTTTTTAATCATTTATTTATGTCACTGTAGACTCACAAAATTTATTTTATACTTTGGATTATTTTGTTGTTCAAATTATTGGAAGCCATTTTTTTTTCTTTTTCTATGAGTTTTTTTTTTCTTTTTCTATGAGTTTTTTTTTTTCACGCGCACACTGTATTTTATTTTTACAAGAGATAAATAAACTGACACCAAGCATTGTAAATGGATAACCACAACAAAAGCAACAATGATTGCAATTACCAAACACGAAACACACTCATACTATGTCATAATATTGACATTCAGTCCAGTAATCCTCCACTGTAACAGCTCCTTTACTTTGCAGTGAAAATTGATTTGTATATTTTTTGCCTCTGAGTCCTTATGGGATTTTTTTTTTTTTATTCAAACAGAAAGTCACAAAAATTATAATCATCCTCATCAGTTCACTCAGTCCCATGTAATTAATTTTTTTTTTCATCTTGATCTTTTGTTAGCACTTTTATGAATTCATCAGTTTTCCATTAGAGTTCTGAAAATGCTTATTCATTCAGTTCAGCAGTATAGTCAGTTACCAGAAACCTGTATTTGTCAGTCTTTTCCATGAATTCCTTGAAGATGAAACCCTTTTATAGGAACATTTTTGCAAAAACATCAGAGTACACCCAGAACTGTCTGTAAATGACAAAAGACTTAAAAATGACCACGGTTAAAGATTTGATGAAAGTTCATAATAATGCAATTGACAAGGAAATTTAGTTATTTCTGAGATATACATTTTAAAGTAATAACTAGAATTATGACTTGTAACATTATACCAGAACATATAAAATTTTTAGAAATTTCATGTAATGTCTGAAACATTTATATTAACATATTTCCATACAAATAACCCAAAGAAAGTTTAGTATTAGTTGTTTTTTTGTTTGTTTGTTTTTTTATACTGCAGGTTCTTATTAGTCATCAATTTTATACACATCAGTGTACACATGTCAATCTCAGTCGCCCAATTCAGCACACCACCATCCCCACCCCACCGTGGTTTTCTCCCCTTGGTGTCCATACGTTTGTTCTCTACATCTGTGTGTCAACTTCTGCCCTGCAAACTGGTTCATCTGTACCATTTTCCTAGGTTCCACATACATGCGTTAATATATGATATTTGTTTTTCTCTTTGTGACTTAACTTTACTCTGTATGACAGTCTTTAGATCCATCCACGTCTCAACAAATGACTCAATTTCGTTCCTTTTTATGGCTGGGTAATATTCCATTGTATATATGTACCACACCGTCTTTATCCATTCGTCTGTCGATGGGCATTTAGGTTGCTTCCATGACCTGGCTATTGTAAATAATGCTGCAATGAACATTGGGGTGCATGTGTCTTTTTGAATTATGGTTTTCTCTGGGTATATGCCCAGTAGTGGGATTGCTGGATCATATGGTAATTCTATTTTTAGTTTTTTAAGGAACCTCCATACTGTTCTCCATAGTGGCTGTATCAATTTACATTCCCACCAACAGTACAAGAGGGTTCCCTTTTCTCCACACCCTCTCCAGCATTTGTTGTTTGTAGATTTTCTGATGATGCCCATTCTAACTGGTGTGAGGTGATACCTCATTGTAGTTTTGATTTGCATTTCTCTAATAATTAGTGATGTTGAGCAGCTTTTCATGTGCTTCTTGGCCATCTGTATGTCTTCTTTGGAGAAATGTCTATTTAGGTCTTCTGCCCATTTTTGGATTGGGTTGTTTGTTTCTTTAATATTGAGCTGCATGAGCTGTTTATATATTTTGGAGATTAATCCTTTGTCCATTGATTCGTTTGCAAATATTTTCTCCCATTCTGAGGGTTGTCTTTTCGTCTTGTTTATGGTTTCCTTTGCTGTGCAAAAGCTTTGAAGTTTCATTAGGTCCCATTTGTTTATTTTTTTTTTATTTCCATTACTCTAGGAGGTGGATCAAAAAAGATCTTGCTGTGATTTGTGTCAAAGAGTGTTCTTCCAGTGTTTTCCTCTGGAAGCCATTTTTAATCATCTATGTCACTACACTACAGGAATAGAATAAGGATTTCTAAAAACTTAAAAAAATATGACATACAGAGAGAAAATTATACAAACCTCAAGCATACTTGCCTGATGAATTTTCAGATACATTCATGTAATCATCTAGATAAAGGAACAATGATTCTAGCTGTCCAGAAGCCCCCCTCATCCTGCCTGCCAGTCTTTAGCCCTCCAAGGGTAAACACTATTCTGCCTTCTGATGGCATCCATCCCGTGGTCTGCTGTTGCACTCTATATAGATGGAATTATACAGTACGTACTCAGTTGATGGCTGGTTTCTGTCACTCAGCATTATGTTTGTGAGATTCACCCATGTTGTTACACTTTGTTGTGGGGCAGGCATTCTCACTGGGCATTTTTCAACTCTAGGCCTCCCCACCCCATGATTCTGAAATGGGCCATGTTTCCCAGACTTATTTCATTGTAGTCTTAGGTTGGGATTCTCAAAAACAGGCTCTGAAACCAGAAAGTAAATGCAAATAGTTTATCGGGAGTTGATCTCAGGAAGCGCTGGTCACGGAGTGAGGAAGGAAATACAGAAGAGAGGAAGCCAGGCAGACAAGTTAACCAGCAACCCGAGCTCAGCCCCACAGGGTTCTCCACCGGGTCCTCCCCGGGAGTCCTCCATGGGGGTCCTCCATGGGGGGTTCTCCTCGGGGTCCTCCCTGGGGGCTCCTCCAGGGGTCCTCCACTGGGGGTCCTCTATGGGATCCTCCATGGGATCCTCCAGGAGATTGTGCAGCACTTGTTACCGAGCTGTCCCCCAGAGAAGCAAAGAAACTGGGGTATTTATACACCAACTCCTTTCAGTTATTGCTTGAGAGCTGAGTACATTAACAGCCTGGCAATTGCAGCCTACCCCCAGTGTGGGTTAAATACGCACCTATGGCCAGAGAAAGCCTAGAGGCACAGGATTGCAGGTGCCGCAGGAAACAGCCATCACAGTGAGGGAGGTCTATGTCAAGGGAATGGGCGCAGCACAACCGTCACACCTCGTTCCACCCTGACCTACTCATATCCCCCATTAAGTCCATTTTGTCATGGACACTTTAAAGTGGTAGCCAGCAGCGATATCTAAAATAAAAATTAATTGACAGGGAGGGTGGGAGGGAGGCTCAAGAGGGAGGGGATATAGGTATACATATAGCTGATTCACTCTGTTGTACAGTAGAAACTAACACAACATTGTAAAGAAATTATAATCCAATAAAGATGTAAAAAAATAAATAAAATGTGGATAGTATAAATGAAAAAATATTAATTGACAGATATGCGGCACCTATCAAAGTGATAACATTTTTTAAAAAGTGGCAGCCACAAAGAGTGATTTAGGGATGTGGAATGAGTATTTTCATACTTTGACGGTAGAACTCTGTTTATTTTTTGCAGAATGAAATCTGGCAATATCTGTTAAAAACAGGTATTCCAGAGATGATGGATGTTCATTAAACCTATTGTGGTAATCGTTTCATGATGCATGTAGGTCAGATCATTATGTTGTACACCTTAAACTTATGCAGTGCTGTGTGTCAGTTATATCTCAATAAAACTGGGGGAAAAAGAGGTATGCCATTGCAACTAGTGGATAAATAAGTTCTGGAAATTTAATGCACAACATAGTGATTATAGTCAATGATACTGTATTATAAACTTCAAAATTACTAAGACTAAATCTTAATTGTTCTCAATACAAAAAGAAGTGATAATTATGTGACCTGATGAAGGTGTTAGCCACCACTACTGCAGTAATCATAGTGCAATATACAAATATATCATATCAACACATTGTACACCTCAAACTTACACGATATTATATGTCAATTATAGCTCAATAAGAAAAACTTTTAATGAAAAAAAAAAACTGAGGCTAGTTCATAGAACCAGCCTCAGTTCCTATACTGCACTTGTCCTGTGGCTGTACTGTTATTTTATTTATCACCTCCTTCTCCCACTCATTCTGGATCCCCCCTCATCGTCAGTCAACATTTTGCTGGTCTCAGTTACTTGCCTTCCATCCTTGAGGACTATCCGAAGTCCGTCCTTGAGGAGTCTGAGTCTTTGGTTACCAAGCCTTTGCCTGAGAAACAAGTGCTCCAATGCAGTAGATCCTCAAATAGGGGGCCATGCTGGTGTTTTGAGTCTCCTGATATCAGTGTGAACTCAGAGCTTTTGAAAGATCTGGATATTCCCTTTCCCCCATTGTTCAGTTATTCTAGTAAATGACCATAAGTCCTTTTGTGGAAAGATTAAGGGAATCACTAGTGTATTGTTGCAGCATTTTAGGGTTCTTCCTCAAGGGGACTTGGCATCTCCTTCAATTGGTGGGCTCTAAGTGTGAGAACAGGCTCAGGTCTGGAAACTGTGTAAGGGATTGTGATTTTCCATCGCAGTGGCTGACCTCAGGTCTCTACTCACTTGTATTAGTTTCATATTCCTGCCTAACAAACTACCACAAACTCAGAAGCTTAAAACAAACCCCATGCTATTATCTTACAGTTTCCCTGGGTCAGAAGTCTAGGCATGGCTTAGCTGGATCCTCCACTCAAGGTCTCACAAGGTTGTAATCAAGGTGTCAGATGGGCTACATTCTTTTCTGGAACTCTTTTCTGGATGGAGCTCCTTCCTGGAGCTTAGAGTACTCTTCCAAGTCGACATGGTTGTTGGTTGAACTCCGTTCTTTGCAGTTGTAGGACAAAGAGGGCTGCTTCTGGCACAGGCCCTCTCTCTTATAGGCAGTTCACCTTTTAGCAGCTTGCTTCTTCAAGGCCAGCAGGAAGATCTCTCAGTCCAGTTGGCTAAGTCTTTTATAATGTAACCTAATTAAAGAAGTGACAATCCCATTACCTTTGCCATACTCTATTGGCTAGAAGCCGGCCATAGGTTTTCAAGGACAGGAGATTATACAAGGTATGACTAATGGGGGTGGGGGGGTGGCTCACCCTAGTGTGTGTCTGTGTGTCCACCACATTCCATCTTGGTCTTTTTTTTTTTTTTAATGTAAGTTAGGCAATATCCTTATTGTCTCCCCATCTATCTTATTCCCAGGAATACCATGGTCTATTAGCCATTGTCCCTTGAATCTGGGATGATCTTGTGACTTGCTTTGACCAATAAAAATGGCAAAAGTGATATTGTGCCAGCTTCAGAGCCTAAGCTTTGAGACGCCTTGCAACTTTTGCCTTTGCCATCTTGATATGCAGAGATCGCCACTGGACGAGGAAGGTGGTCTAACCCAGGAAAGGAAAAAAAGCCATGTGGAGGAATACCAAAGTGTCCCAAGCCAACAGCCAATGCCAACTGTAAGACATGTAAGTGATAGCAGCTCGGACCTCTCAGCCCAGCTAACTCGGCAGCTGAATGCAGCTACATGAGCTCGCTCGAGCCCAGGCAGAACTACAAGAGGAACCACCCAGCCCACCCCCAGAATCATGAGAAATAACAAATCACTGTCATCTTAAACGACTGGTTTTGGAGTGGCTTATTACACAGCAATAGGTAACTGAAATACCTATTTCTATACCAACTCCGGTCAATCATTGTTTGGCGGTTGCTCTGAGGCATTAAGACCCTGGCTTTTCTGGTCTGCCTTGCTCCTGAGTCAAGCATACTCCAGTGATCAGGAAAAGCTCTCAGGCAGAGTCCCAGATGTTTGCAGGAAGAAACTGTCGGCAGATATAAGAACACTGAGTGTTGAGTGGATATGATGGAGACCAGCCGCATTTGTTACAACCTCAGAATCTTTTTCTCCAACTTGTAAACATTACGTGGAATGGGGGTGGGGGGTGGAGAGGAAGAGGTTTCTTTGAGGAACCAAGAACATTGGAGTAGATGATGCTTCTGGGAGACACCACCAGCTAGAGGAAGAATTCGCATAACGTATGGCTGGGGCTATCAAAGACTGAGATTGGGGGCGTACCTTGTTCTTTTCAACTTCTCTGATTCTGTCTAAGAGCTCGAGTTCTCACAGCCTGCTGTCAGACTGCATGCCTAGAATCTCACCTTTTATTTGCTATCCAATTCCTTTCTGTTGCTCTCTGCCTTCTAGTAGGCAAAACTCACTTATTATCCCTTGCCGGACTCCTCACCAGCCTCCTACCAACCCAGCTGTCATTCTCACCACTCAACACCTAACTGTCTCCCAGCTGCTGCCTCTGAGGTCCCCACCAACTCCAGATCCTGTCCTGTCCAAATCTAGTTCATTTGGCATTTCTGCCATATCCCATATCAGTATCAGTGCTTTTCCTGTATTGGAACTTCTAAACCTTAAGGAGTTTTAAAAAAGGATTGTCAAAAAGGATCTCATTGGTGAGATGAAATTACAGGAAATTTCAGGTGTGATTTCCTCCATTTCTGCGTTGCAAGGGAGATTATATTCAAAGTTGCAATAGAGGTGATATCCTAGGCTGCAGAGTTGTTCCCAGGTACCAAATGTGGGTGAATTAACATTTCAAAACATCTTTGGAAGGTTACCAAAAGAAATCTTTTTTTTTTTTTTTTTGGTCTGAGCACCCAAAAAGATGGAAGCAAAGTTTGTGTATATATTAAGATAAGCTGTGTTCCTGTATTTGGAGTATAAGGAAGTGGTTCTACAAGGGACTGACCAAAGAGATTTACTTCCAGTTTACTAAGGCCACAAGAGCAAAAATTACAGTGTTTTGTATTAGGTATGCAAAAACACTCAGGGTTAAAATATTCAAATGCAAAAAAACTCATTTTAGAAGAAAACCTTAGTCTTACAACGAAGAGTAGCCCCTGCTCGCTGCAACTAGAGAAAGCCTGCGCTCAGCAACAAAGATCCAATGCAGCCAAAGATAAATAAAAATAAAAATAAATAAATTTATTAAAAAAAAAAGAAAACCTTAGTCTTAAACCAAAGATCAGAATACACAGTGTATTATTTACTGCTCCTATGAACTGCAAATTGTTGCAAAAATAAATGAGCTTGTTTCATTTTCCTCATCTTTTTTTTTTCTGCCTCTTATGACAGCTAGTCAACATTTTTGAGCATCTACCATGTATCCAAAACTGCCATTCATCTGATCTAATCCTCAGAACAACATCCACTATGCCAGTTAGTTCTAGTTTAAATTCATGACCACACATCCCAAAAGGAGTCTTCAATGCTGCCAAGCAACCCTACTCCACTTCCCCAGCATGTTCTCTCACCCATTCTCCAAAACAACTATTTCACACATTCTCTGCTTTCCTCAAATCTCCCACATCCTCTTCCGCCTCCTCAGTCTTGCCTACCTCTCCCACTTCTTCTCAGATTCCTCTCCATCTCACTCCATTCTAGATCTTCTCTGTATTCCACTGATATACCAAACTCTTTCCTCTGCCTTAGGGCCTTTGAAATTCCCCTTCCCTTACACTGGAATGCTCCACACCCTCATCTTCACAGGGCTAGTTCCTTCTTGTCTTTCTTGTCTTTTGTTTCAGCTCAAATGTCAAATTCTCAGAGAGGCTTTCCTTGTAATCTAAAAATGCTCCCGATGTCTTGCACATCAACTTGTTTTATTGTCTTCCAGACATTTATCAACATCTGATGTTGTCTTGTCTATTTATTTCTCCCTTATCTCCACTTGAATAAAACTCCGTGATAGCCTTACCAGGTAAGGCCTTACCTACCTGGTTTACTTCTGTATTCCCAACATTCAGATCTGAGCCTGTCACATAATAGGCTCAAAATGAATTTTCATTGAGTAAACTATCCCAATTTTTGGTAGATGGGGAAATTGAAGATTAGACAATCTAAACAAATTGCTTAAGTTCACTCAGGTAGTAAATGACAAAGTTGGGACTTGAACCTAAATCTTTTTAGGTCCAGGCTGTATCCCCATCTATGTAAAAAATCTCTGTTGCTAGGATGAACATTTAAAAATGTATTTGAGGACTTCTCTGGTGGTGGAGTGGTTAAGAATCTGCCTGCCAATGCAGGGGACATGGGTTCGAGCCCTGGTCCGGGAAGATCCCGCAGGCCGCGGAGCAGCTAAACCCGTGTGCCACAAATACGAGGCTGCGCTCTAGAGCCCGTGAGCCACAACTACTGAGCCCTCGTGCCACAACTACTGAAGCCCGTGCGCCTAGAGCCCGTACTCCACAACAAGAGAAGCCACTGCAGTGAGAAGCCCGTGCACTGCAACGAAGAGTAGACCCCGCTCGCCACAACTAGAGAAAGCCCGCGTGCAGCAACGAAGACCCAACACAGCCAAAAATAAATAAATAAAGTAAATAAATTTATTTTTTTTTTTAATGTATTTGACCTCTGAGGAGTACTTATGAATGTGGACAGCATTTAAGACAACATCAGAATGAATAGTCAAATTCCTCAGGCAGAAAACCAAGGAGATGCTGAGGACATCTGGCTGGACAAAGCCCGTGGTAACTAAGGAGCAGCACAGCCTGGCTATTCCCAGCTTGCTCCTGGCTGGCCTCCAATTCCTCCGCCTTCCTTCCTGCTTTCTGCATCTCTGAGTCTCTGACCACCTGCAGTTCAGTACAGGGTCTGGTTTCCCCTTCATGCCCACAAAGTGAGCTACTTCATGCCTGTCAATAGCATCCAGATTTATGCTTTAGAGAAACTGGAATAGGATATTTTCCATGGGGGTCTATCAACTAAATCTGTGTTTATACATCAGTCTTAATTTTCAGGAAGTTGCCTTTTTTTCTTTTTTTTTTTGCAGGAAATGAAAACCTTGTATTGACTCTTCATTGGTCCTTAAATTGACTTATAAACAAAAGGGGAAGAGGAGGAAATGAGGACTCTTTTGGCTGTTGCCTTAATCACCATTCAGGGAAATCTTCATATATAGGCTAGAGTCTCTAGGAATGCTAGATTTAAGGGATTATTCACTGGATTTTCTTCAGAAACTGAGATCTAGACAGGTTATTATATTATCAGTTATTGAATGTTTATATACCTGGCATTATTCTGAGCTCTTTATGTGTATTTTATCTTTACAACAAACTTATGAAACAGATACTATCAATATTACACCCATTTTCCACATGAGAAAACTGAGACCAAGAAAGATTTTTTTTTTTTTTAATTTGCCTAAAGTCACACACTTATGTGATGAAATTAGGGTTTCATACACTTAATCCGACTCTGGAGTAGAGGTTCTTAACCACCACCTGTTTTTGTGTTTGCTTGTTTGTTTACTGTGGATTCCTTTGGCAGTTTGTTGAAGCCTATGGACCCCTTCTCAGAATCTCTTTTAACGTGTAAATAAAATACATACGATTACCAAAAAAAAAAAAATTTACATCGAAATACAGTGATCAGCTTATTAGAAAAATGAATTTGTGATATGGTGGTATAGGTGCTTCACTGTTAATGCCTCACATAACAAGATATAGTGGCAGGTCTAGTAATACTGAAATTGTGAAGTTATGATAAATATAAAAATATTTCTGTAATATAATATGAAAATATCTGAGATTTCTGTTCGTGACAAAGTCATAGGTGACAAATCAGTTTAAATTTAGTGAAAATAAAGATGTAATTTTGTCTAAGCTAATGGACCCCTCCCTTGGACCCCAGGTTAAGAAACCTGATCTAGAAACTGAGGACATAATGTCCCCTGGAAGACCAGTTCAAAGCCCTCCTAACTGGTTTCCCTGCTTCTAATCTCATTTACTCTCCCTGCCCCATCCACTCTCTTCACAGGTTGTCATTCTAAAGGGCTCCTCTTTGGGTCCTTGCTGGACACCCTCCCCAGACCTAAGCCCCATAGAGTTTATTACCTTTTCACCTATGTCACTCTAGGGTTTTGCGTATATGTTTATGATTGCATGTATGACAATGTATGGTATTTAATTTGTTTATAGGTCTTTTTTACTTTAATATGAGCTACTTGGGAGTAGGGGCTGTGTCTTGTTATTTATTCATTTATCTGCTTTTTAATTTAATACAACTATATTGAGCATCTCCTATTACAAGGTGCTATTCTAGACACTGAAAATATAATAATGAACATGATAGACACAGTCTTTTTCCTCCCTGTTTTGCCATCTTGCACTCATGTCTGGTCCTCAGTGCTTGGCTCATGGTTGAAAGATACTAAATTAATCTGTTTAATTGAACTGGATTGATATTTCAAGGTCGTATTTGTCCCTAAGGGAAATATTTCTTGAGACATTCCTTAATCTTCATATCCTCATATAAATTGCCAGGTATACAGCAGACACTGAATAGTCAATTCCTTTCCTTCCCTTTCCTCTTGCTGTCCTAATCACCAAGTATGCTAAATCTTGTTGCATAGTAGAGAAATGGAAACAGCTGGGTACATAAAAGTTTTGCAGGAAGGAAGAAGAGTTGAGAAAGTCTACTTTTATCCTCTTTCCTGGTCAGGTATAATATACAAGATACAATAACTAACATTTATTGATGGCTTACAATGTACTAGGTGCTAAGCACTTTACATCTATTACCTCATTCAGACCTCATAATAATCCTAGTAGAGAGAAGTGAGGCTTAAAAAGTTTAAGTGGCTTGCCCAACTTCTGACAGTCAGGTGAGGGAATTCCAGCCCAGTCAGTCTGAGTCTGGCACCTCTTTCTGTGTGCAGCCACAGCTGTTGACCAATGTAGAGTCAGAGGCAAGGACTTTGAACAGGATCCACCTACAGCGTGCCTCCTGGTCATGACCTAAGTCAAGGCAAGCATGTTTTTTCTTTTTTAAAAAATTATTTTATTTATTTATTTATTTTTGGCTGCGTTGGGTCTTCGTTGCTGCATGCGGGTTTTCTCTAGTTGTGGTGAGCGGGGGCTGCTCTTCATTGCGGTGAGCAGGCTTCTCATTGCGGTGGCTTTTCTTGTTGCAGAGCACAGGCTCTAGGCGCATGGGCTTCAGTAGTTGTGGCTCATGGGCTCTAGAGCGCAGGCTCAGTAGTGTGGCACAGGGGCTTAGTTGCTCCGCGGCATGTGGGATCTTCCCAGACCAGGGCTCGAACCTGTGTCTCCTGCATTGGCAGGCGGATTCTTAACCACTGCGCCACCAGGGAAGCCCCTCAATACATTTTGGATTGCTTCCCATGGGGCAAGCTATTCTCCATTGACTATGAATCTGTTTATATTTTGACCTTGGGTCCTTTCTCTTTCCACACAAAGTACATAACCCAGTACGCTTCCTGAAGCTTGGCCCATTGGGAAGATTTTCCCTCACTACTATCTTTCAAGAGTACTTGAGGGGCTTCCCTGGTGGCGCAGTGGTTAAGAATCTGCCTGCCAATGCAGGGGACATGGGTTCGAGCCCTGGTCTGGGAAGATCCCACATGCCGCGGAGCAACTAGGCCCGTGAGCCACAACTACTGAGCCTGTGCGTCTGGAGCCTGTGCTCCGCAACGGGAGAGGCCGCGACAGTGAGGGGCCCGCGCACCGCGATGAAGAGTGGCCCCCGCTCGCCGCAACTGGAGAAAGCCCTCACACAGAAAGGAAGACCCAACACAGCCAAAAATAAAATATAATAAATAAATAAATTTTAAAAAAAGAGTACTTGAGTAGACTGTCCTGCAGCCGAGGTCCATTTTCATCTTGCTCCTACGTACCAAGCTGACCCATCCATGAACCGTGCTTGGTTTTTCTCCTCCTTTGTCAGCTGGTCACAAGGAAACCTCCCATGCAGCCACAGTGTGAGCTGAAGGGAGGTGTCAGTGCAGCAGTACTGTGTGACTCGGTGACCTGGACCCCCTGATTTGTGTAGCTTACTTATGCTCTCCAGCCTGCTTGTGCCCAGTCCCAGATGGAACACTTGCATCTTACAGTGAGTTGCTATTCGACCCATCTGACATTATGATTTGGTAGAGGTGACTGACAGAATCAAGCTCATAGTAGACAGTTTTCTGGCTGCATGGTCAGGAGCTCTATCTCTACTGGGGCTCAGTGTCATGCCAGGAGTGTTTTTCTCAAAAAGTGTGTAATTCTTCACCACACATGGCAATTGATTGATTTTGTGGTGGTCTGCAGTCATCCTTTGGTAACCAAAAATAATATCTATTTTATCCTCTCCCTTTTTTTCATCAAATGGGACCATACCATGCATATGATTCTATACCTTGCCTTTTTCACTTTAATATTTCTTAGATCTCTTTCCATGAAAGAGTAGCAAGGGTATTTATCTCAGTATTATTTATAATAGCACTGAAATGTTGGTTAAAGGAAATGTTAACTGGAGGAGATTGGTTAAAATTATTATACATAATCCAAACACTGGAATTATATGTAGCTCTTTAAAATTATGCTGCATGTTGGAGTTTGAGGTTGTTAATCTGCCCAAGTTTGGCAAAAAATTGAAAGATACATAGAGGAGGTAATAAGATGGAGATAAAAATATCACCTTCACAATGATAAAACTGTTGTAGATAAAACAGCTTAGATGTGAGGGCCAAATGGGCTTGCTAGCACTTCCTGTCCCCAATTTCCCCAAGTCTAGACCTTAGGATACCTCATCTTAGTGAAAGTTTAGCTGTGCAGAGAAGACGTACTTAATCAGATACAGTGCCTCATAATGGTCCAGGGCAGGCAGGAAAGCAATGGGGGTGAATTCTTTATAGTCTTTCAATAGATTAGCTGCATCAAACAAGAAATGTGGATCAATGGCTGTCACTCCCCAGGTATACAGGCACCTCATGCCTCTTCAGACTAGGGAATGAGTAAGAGATAGAGCAAGGGACTTCCCTGGTGGTCCAGTGGTTAAGATTTCACCTTCCGATGCAGGAGGGTACGGGTTCAATCCCTGGTCGGGGAGCTAGGATCCCACATGCCTTGGGACCAAAAAACCAAAAAGCATAAAGCAGAACCAATATTGTAACAAATCCAATAAAGACTTTAAAAATGGTCCACATCAAAAAAAAAAAAATCTTAAAAAAAAAAAAAAAAAGAGACAGAGCAAGAGGCCAGATGGTTACTCTAGGGCATTTCCTCCACATGGAAATACCAGGTATTGTATTACTGTATCTCCGGTCCTTCTAGGTCCATATTTATTAAAATGGAAATACAGTCTGTGATATATTTTAAGTATAAAAATATGATTAGGGCTTCCCTGGTGGCACAGTGGTTGAGAATCTTCCTGCCAATGCAGGGGACACAGGTTCGAGCCCTGGTCTGAGAAGATCCCACATGCCGCGGAGCGACTAGGCCCGTGAGCCACAATTGCTGAGCCTGCGCGTCTGGAGCCTGTGCTCCGCAACAAGAGAGGCCGTGATAGTGAGAGGCCCACTCACCGCAATGAAGAGTGGCCCCCGCTTGCCGCAACTAGAGAAAGCCCTCGCACAGAAACGAAGACCCAACACAGCCATAAATAAATAAATAAATAAATAAATTAAAAAAATATGATTAAACAGCATACATAATATAATTCCATTTTCATTAAAAGATATATATGTATATGCGTAAAATAAATATAAAATTGTCATTATACATGCTATTTTGTCATAAACAAAATATGAAAATAATCTGGGTAATTTCTTTGTGGTGGAATTTAAATTTTCTTCTTTTTATTTTGAAATACCCTATTGCTGCATTGCCCACACTCATTTCCAGTGTACATATCTTCCAGCTGCTGTATTGGCAGCAGAGGACTCATAACTGCATTTTTCTCTAGAGAACTGCCCTTGGTCAACAAGAGTTATCTTTCCTGGAAATGCCTGGGAGGTTACAACTGACCCCCTTTCTCACCAGGGAAGGCCTGAGTATAAGAGTGATGAGCAGATACCGAAGCCTCACCTCATATCTCAAGGTGGGATAATTCTGTGGGGCCATTAATGCTTGGCTGAGGTACCAGGCTGAAACCACATCTTCCCTTAGCTTCTTTTTTTTGGGGGGCGTATAGTTGATTTACAATGTTGTGTTAGTTTCAGGGGTACAGCAAAGTGAGTCAGTTATACGTATACATATATCCACTCTTTTTTAGATTCTTTTTCCATATAGGTCATTACAGAGTATTGAATAGAGTTCCCTGTGCTACACAATAGGTCCTTATTAGTTATCTATTTTATATATAGCAGTGTGTATAAGTCAATCCCAATCTTCCAATTTATCCTTAGCTTCTTTTCCTATCATGTTTCCTTCAAATCCTTATAGGTTTCTCCTGAGAGCACTTCAATAAATTAATTGCACAAGGGGTCAAGTCTCAGTCTCTGCTTCTACAGATGTAATGAATATCTATGGACTTTTTATGAGAAATTTTGTAAACATGAAAAATAGTTATTTTTATTTTGAAAATAAAAGTCTCATGTGGATTCCAAGATAGAGCATGACAGGCATGGGGCTGGATATCTGTAGCCTGAAAATTCTTGACTTCATTTTCTGTAGTACCCTAAGCTAAAGTTTGTAAAAGCAGGTCGTGCACTTTACCACACAAGAGTCAGACCTCTATTTTTTAATGTAGAGGAGAGTATCGTTACACTTAGAAGGGCAGAAGAGTGGGTGGAAGCTGTGGAGGTGGAGACTGTGAGTGTAGGCCACGCTTTCAAGATATTTATGGGTGAAGAAGAGAAAGAAAAATAATTTGGTGGAGTAAGGTGGTAGGGTAAAGAGATTTCTTTATTTAATCTAGAAGGATCTTGAGTAGGTTTGTAGAAAATGGTGGAGGGGAGTCAGAGCTAGAAAATTTTTTAAAAAGGCGTATTTTATGAACTAACATTCCAAAGATGGTGAGAAGCCTGGGCTCCTGTATACAGTATGGTATGCAGTGTACTGAAGGAAGGATTAGCCTATAGTAAGGAGAAGGCGGTTAGGATTAGCAAATTTATAGGAAAATCTAGGGGCTGAAGGGAGACAGGGTGGGACTGCAACTGGTGGCCGCTAATTTTTATATGATGTATGAATCAATATTATTCGTCAAATGAAAAGACAAAAGCAGAAGTAGGGCTAAGAAATTTGACTTTATTAGGAATTATGGAGGGTGTCGTAATGGGGGAGGGTTGGGCTTTAAGAAGAACAATCTGGGATCCTATGAAGAGTGGGTTTGAGTAGGGTGGGAGTAGAGACAGGACATTTAGGGATATCCAGAACTAGAGTGGGAATGATATGAGAGATGCAAATAGGCATAACAAATTGAATCAATACACACTGGGACAAAAATACTCTCTGGGGAATTATATATAATTTAATAATAATAATAATGATAATAATAACCATTCAGATCTGTGGAAGATTAAAAAGTAGGAACTGCAATACCACAGTCCCTACCCTTGAAATTAAAATCTGGGAATGGAGCTCCAGAAAATCAAAGTAAGGACAGTGGGAATATCTGTCCTAGCAGGATCTGAAAACAAGCTGAGGTAAAGTGCCCAGGCAACAGGGCTAGATGGCAAGTCCCAGCCAGCAGCTGGGAATGGAGAGGTGCTTCTTGAACTGACTATTGGCATAGGCTTTAGAGTGAGATGGTACATGCCCTGCATGTTACGGGTAGTGCTATGACTGACTAAAGAAATTTGGGAAAATATATCTATTATGAATTGCTGATATGCGGCTGTCTGATCAATGACTGAAGGAGAAAAATAAGGAAGTATCTAAATGCCTCTCAAACTCCCTATTAAGACTTTGTGTGCGTGTGTGTAACAGACCCCTTTTAAAACTTGAGGAAAAGTTATATGAATCTTCTCAGAAAATGCACAACACACAAAATATTGCCCATAATTTTAGGGGGGTCCATAAACTTCTGAAACCTATCCATGGACTCCAAGTTAAGTATTGTTCTCAACTGTCTTTTCTCCCAATAAACAGCTCAACTCTCTGTCCTATTTTAGAAAATAGTAAGTTAGTAGATCGGAAGCAGCTTCTGGAAGCAGGTGGATTTGGGAGATCAGTAGGCGTTACTACACATTCTGTACTTTGCTAAGTATAAAGACATGGAAATGCGATGGGAGATGCCACATTCTGGATCTTTCAGGAGGCTGTTATGGACACTACAAATAATTGTTTCTGACCACAGATACAGCTGAATCATTCAGCAAATATTTACCGGGCTCCTGATATGTACAGGCACTGTGCCAGGGAGCGAGCTCACCAAGATAAAAAAGACATCATTTGTGTCCTTGATGAGACATTCGCATGTAAAAGCGTGAATGTAGTTACTGGTGGCCTTAAAATAAAGGTCACCTAAGACTGAGAGGCATTCTGGAGAGACGGAAAGGACTCTGAGCTCGTAGTTTGATTTTTGGCTTCACCATAGTCTAGACTCGTGAGTTTGGCGTCACTCAATCTCAAATTGCTTCATCTACCAAAGGGGGTTAAAAAAGTGGACGAAAATTGTTGTAAATCTTCAAAATGATAACCTTTCTAAAAATGAACGTGGACAAATAAAAAATGAAAGTTCGAGGCTTACTGAAAGTGATAGTTGGGAGGGTCGCCCCTAGAGAGAAGAGCCCGGGTCTCCCCCCATCTCTATAGCCACCGCGGCGCCGCACGCGGTCAGAATCCACTCAATAAACCTTCCGGGCCGGATCAAGTTCCGCTTCCGCAGGCAGGTTTTCGCTGTAGGCAAAAGCGCAAGACGCCCGACGCAGCGTAGCGTCGGACCTCCCCGATGCGCATGCTCTCTAGGCGAGGCGGAGCGCGGAGGGCGGGGGAGTGGCCAGGCGCGGCGGCTGGCCGGCTCGCTCTCCCTGCATCCCCGCGCGGGAGGCGGGGGCGCGCGCGCGCTCGTTCGCGCGGCCGGCTGCGTACAGTAGTGACGGCCGCGCGGGAGCGGTCACATGACCGTAGCGGCTGCCTGTACAGTAAGGACCCAATATGGCAGCGGCGGTAGCAGTGGTAACGGCAGCAGGAGGACCGGCCGCCCCATAGACCGCCCCCCGCGCACCACCCCCGCCGCTTCCTCTGCTTGGGTGCTCCTCCGGCCTGACTTCCCCTTTCTCCCATCTTTCCCGGCACCGCGGGAAAAACAGCGCAGGGCAGAGCAGGCAGGGAGGGCGGCCGCAGCCCGGACACGGGAGCCTCCCAGTCAGTTCAAGACCCGACATGAGGGAAAAGGGCCGTAGGAAGAAGGGCAGGACCTGGGCGGAGGCCGCCAAGACGGTAAGGAGGAGGGAGCGGACGGGAAGGCCGGGAGGATTTCGTTCCCTCGCCGCCCGCCGGTTGCAGGGGAAGGGAGGTCACTGGCCCTGCGACCCGGCTGAGGGGGCACAAAACCGCGCGGCGAGGGCGGAGGTTAGTGTCGGGTTTGTGGTCCCTGTGGGAATGGAGGCGCCCGGCGGAAGAGGGTCGCCGCGGGGCTGTGGCTTCTCCCTGCATCTGCGACGAGTCCTCTTGGTGTTTTGAAGCTGCCTCTCGGGGTCACGACGCTCTCGCCCCCGCTCTGTGGTAGCCCCCGCCCCGGCATGGGGAAGTCTCTTGGGCTTGCACAGTAACCGGTTCTTCTCCCTTGTGTGGCTGAAGAGCCCCCATTGGATGCAGATAGGAGAAGGCTTGTGCGTGTACCCAGCCCCGGAAAGAAGAGGGGAGCGCTGGAGCTGGGTAGAATTGACCCGCTGTAGCGGACACGCCGCCTGACCCCGGGCCCCTTGCCTGTCTGGGCTCCCGGATCAGGCCGGAGGTCACGAGGCTCTTGTTTTACGTTTGTTGTTGGAGCTGAAAGTGCAGGAGGTGTTTAGAAACGAAGTAACAGGTGGGACTTGTAGAATTTTTTTTTTCTGTTTCCGTAGAGACCTACTCTGAACAAGGCAGCAATGCATGGTGGGACCTGTAGTTTACCCGGCCTTGACTTTTCCGTAGCTAAAGTGATGGTGACCTCACGAAGTTGTAATTAGTGGATAAAACCATCTTTTTTTTTCCTTCTGAATTTATTATAACGAAATTTAGAGGTAGGTTTAAAAAAATAGAATATTGAGGATGAATGAGAAGTTACGTTTTATGAAAAAGTTAAAAGCGTCCACTATGTGGAAATGAAAGGTTTGGAAAAGTAAGGTTTATTCCATCTTTGAGGGCGCAGCAGAAAAGTAATAGGATATAAAACAGCATTTTAGTGTTGGGAAGTGAGAAGGACTGGAGGCATTATCTTTAATGGTGAATCATGTCAGTAATACTTACACAACATGGAGAGCCCTTCTAAATGAACCTTTATTATGTGTTGTGTTTTATTTTTTAAAGGGGAGTTTTCTGAATATAAAAGTAATAAGTGTTCACTGTGGGAAAATTAGTGGAAAATTATAGATTTTTAGTATAAAGAAGGAAATAAATCATGTATTTCACTCCTCAGAGCTCTGTTAACATTTGGTATATTACCATCCAGTCTTTTTTATTTATTTCCCCCAATCTGGGTCCTATTGTTTATTCAGTCTTACACATTTGTTTTGTAAACCTTGTGCATTTGTTTTGTAAATGTTTTGTGTTAGGGGGTTGATGAGTCTTCAACTTGTATGTGTTTTAGTTGGAACTGTGAAAAAAAGTTAGTGAATAAATAAAAGCACATTTTATTTGTTGAGTGTTTTCACTTAACAGTATGTCTTCGTAATTGTGACTGCTGGTCGTTTCCCTCTAAAGAAAAAACTCTAGAAATAGTTTTTTTGGGTGGTGGGGAAATTGGTCCTTCACAAAAGACTATTTTACTTTGTTCTACTTGATTAGTACTACCTCAGGACCTCTTTTATTTAAGGAAGGATGGTAAATTTTATTTATAGGTAAGCAGATCCCAACTCTAATTATGTTAATTAATTTTAAGTCTCTAGAATGTCATGAGTACTTTTTGAATTATCTCTTTGGATAAAATAATCATTGGGAGATTGTGACAGGAAAAATTTGCATTTACTGTTTAGATTTTCCTATAATAAATTAGTATATTTGCTCATTTATAATAAACATTTCAAGCCTTAACTAGGTATGTGAAAGTACTTAAAAGATGTAAAGACTAGTTTAATCAATAGAGCTCTGAGTTCTGAAGGGATTAGTATATTAGTGGCTTGGTATTTTTATTTGATTCTGGCAAATGTATAAGACTTCAGTCTAAATAAAAATGAATTTTAGAAAGAGAATGGTGACACTAAAACTTTTTTTTCTTTTTTCTAGTAGCCAAAATCTAGAAAACACTCTACTCTTTTTTTTCTTTCTTTTTTTTTTAACATCTTTATTGGAGTATAATTGCTTTACAATGTTGCATTAATTTCTGCTGTATAACAAAGTGATTTAGCTATATGTATACATATATCCGCATATCCTCTCCCTCCCACTCTCTCTATCCCACCCCTCTAGAGGTCACAAAGCACCGAGCTCATCTCCCTGTGCTAGGCAGCTGCTTCCCACTAGCTATCTATTTTACATTTGGTAGTGTATATATGTCCATGCCGCTCTCTCACTTTGTCCCAGGTTACTCTTCCCCCTCCCCGTGTCCTCAAGTCCATTCTCTACGTCTGAGTCTTTATTCCTGTCCTGCCCCTAGGTTCATCAGAACCACTTTTTTTTTTTTAGTTTCCATATATATGTGTTAGCATACGGTATTTGTTTTTCTCTTTCTGACTTACTTTACTCTGTATGACAGAGTCTAGGTCCATCCACCTCACTACAAATAACTCAATTTCGTTTCTTTGTATGGCTGAGTAATATTCCATTGTATATATGTGCCACATCTTCTTTATCCATTCATCTGTCGATGGACACTTAGGTTGCTTCCATGTCCTGGCTGTTGTAAATAGTGCTGTAATGAACATTGAGGTACATGTCTCTCTTTGAATTATGGTTTTCTCAGGGTATATGCCCAGTAGTGGGATTGCTGGGTCATATGGTAGTTCTATTTTTAGTTTTTTAAGGAACCTCCAGACTGTTCTCCATAGTGGCTGTATCAATTTACATTCCCACCAACAGTGCAAGAGGGTTCCCTTTTCTCCACACCCTCTCCAGCATTTATTGTTTGTAGATTTTTTGATGATGGCCATTCTGGAACACTCTACTCTTTTTTGTTTGTTTTACCATCTATAAAGTGAAGGATTAAAGTAAACCTCAGTGTTGAAAAGGTTTCTGTTTGTAGGAGGAATAGGTAGAAGTAAATGTGAAAGGAATAGACAAAAGTAAATCTTTTAATATTTTCAGATGCAGAATAATGAGATCAGAAAATTAGTGGTTTGACAAATGGAAAGTTTAACTTTGACCTAAATTAGGAAACTGTATATTTATAAGATCAAGAGGACCAGGAGAAGTAAGTCTTAAACTTATTTCATAGGCATTAAGGTCAGATGTTCTAGGAACAGTTTCAGAAAGGATATATTAAAATTATTTACTGAGTATAGGCAGTATCTGCTTCCTATTTCATTGTGTTCTTGGTACCTGCATTGTAGAGTTATCCTGTTTTAGGGAGCATTATTAAAATGGGGTTGTATTCCTGACCAATGATATAGCAACAGATAAATAAAATTCTTCATTCAGTAATATATATGTATATGTACATACGTGATTTGGGGTGTTGTGTGTATGTGAGAGAGCTATACAAATTGATATAAGATTGCTATAAACAATCTGAAAAAGCAAAATAAGATTCATAATTATTATATAATTATAAAATTATGCCAAAAGGCTGATTAAATGTAGAGTGTAGACTGGTTCCAATAACTAAGGACATCAGACAGAGAAATAATGGGGTTGAGATTCAACTGAACTTGAATGCTCATTCACATTCACTACACTGGATTGTGTCCCTACTGATCTTATATTTGTCTCATATAAGTACATTAGTTATAAAAAGCATTATTCAAGTATTTAATTAACAGTCTTACATGTTTTACATTTTATTATTATTATTTTTTTATTTTTGGCCGCGCCCCACGGCTTGCAGGATCTCAGTTTCCCAACCAGGGACTGAACCCGGGCCATGGCAGTGAAATCCTGGAATCCTAACCACTAGGCCACCAGGGAACTCCCATTACATGTTTTAAATTTCAAAGGTGGCAGTGATGGTGGTGATGAAGTGATTTGGATGAGAGATCTGTAGTAGAGTGTTTGGTGCAATTTAAATGGAAAAATTTGTAGTAAGCCAGAGATATTGAGAACCATTACATTGACTTTAGAACTATGTTCAAAGTTCTGCTCATTCTTTTTAAAAAAACAAAACAAAACATTGTGTCATGTAAACATTTGGTGACATCCCTGAGGAATTAAGCTGTTTTTGCAAAGCAGAGCTTTCGAAATAGTATAATCTTGATGATACCATTTTCTTTTTGATTTTTCCCTTGTCACCCACCACAACTAGGGCAGCATTAAAAGGGAAACATGTCCTTTTAGGACAAGTTTGTTGTGATTGCAGATGCAAGGGGCAGAGAGGCAGACCTTAGAGATTGCACTAGAGGTACCTTTGTGTATCTTTGGGGAGTGAAGTGGTCAAAGTATAAGTGAAGTATGGGTGTTAGAGATCAGGAGCACAGCAGATCTTTAGCATGTGATTTGTAGACTGAAGAAAAAGTGGTTTGTTTTTATGTTTGTATTTCTATGTAGACTTCACTTAGTGGTTAATACTATTTTGAAAGTACATAGGTTTTTATTTATGTTATTTACCTAAAGTCATTTAACTTTAGGGAATAAGTTGGAAAATAGAAAGTTTCTATTAAAGGAGTAACTCTCATATGCTCATTACTTTTATGGAGGAAGTATTGAAAACAGAAAAGAATTACTTAAAAGTAAAATGATAAAATATATGTGATGATTAGAAAGAAAAACATCTGAAAATACACTTTAGAAAAAACAGACGTATTAACTTAGAAATGTTCAGTACTCTTAATCTTTACCATGAGTAATTTTCTTCTGCTAGGAGTATGGCCGGGCCTGGTAATATCTTCTTGGATCTATATTGACTAGGCCAGAGTCCTTGTATGTCTGTATTTGTATTGTATTTATAGTTGTATTAGAATCTCCAGGAGAGAGTGTGCATTTTGGAAAAACATATTAAATCTATTCTTTTGTAATGTTGTTTGTTTGTTTATTTATTTATTTATTTATTTTTGGCTGCATTGGGTCTTCGTTGCTGCCCAACGGACTTACTCTAGTTGCGGCGAGTGGAGGCTACTGTTCGTTGTGGTGTGAGGGCTTCTCATTGGGGTGGCTTCTTTTGTTGTGGAGCATGGGCTCTAGGCACGTGGGCTTCAGTAGTTGTGGCACGTGGGCTCAGTAGTTGTGGCTCGCGGGCTCAAGAGCGCAAGCTCAGTAATTGTGGCGCACGGGCTTAGTTGCTCAGCAGCATGTGGGATCTTCCCGGACCAGGGATCGAACCCGTGTCCCCTGCATTGGCAGGCAGACTCTTAACCACTGCGCCACCAGGGGAGCCCCTACCTTATTTTTAATTTCAGCTTTATTGAGGTATAATTGACATAAACTTATAAGAGATACATTTATGAAATTGCTATTTGCAAGTCTGTTTGTGCTCAGTGATTTGATGTAACATTCTTTGCTTGAGCGATTTTCATTCTTGCCTTAATGTTGAAGTAAAGTTCCCCTGTGTTTTGCTCTTGAATTTTGTATTATTTTCGGTTCATCTTTCCTTCTGTCCTGTTCTCATGATCCTGTCTTGAAAGCCCAGAAACTAAGGAAAAGAAAGGGGAAAAAAATCTTTTTTGAACACCTATTTCTGTGAGAGGTGCTGCTGCTGCATCTCCTAGAATTATGACGAGCTGAGAAAATGATGTCAGATTTGCAGAAGTCCTTGCTGTTTCCTCATCCACAAAATCTACTTTTAAAAGGCTGTGCAATTTTGCTGTCGGTGAAAGGGCATTATATTTTCACTACAAAAGCTGTCTGGAAGGAGGCCACTGTGTGTGGAAGATATAACTACAGGGAACTGATCAGTAAGGTTTGTTAAAACCTGCTATCTTTGTCCTTTTTACAAAAGCCTCTGAATGCCCCTCTACTTCTGTTTTCTTTCTTTCCATACCTCATAGAGGCCATCCTCATAGTTTATAGTGTTGTAGTATTGTGCAATTTAGTATTTTTAGTACAGTTTGACTTATCATGTTTTTATTGTTTTTTAAAAGGTTATTGAATATACTTAGTTTTAGAACTCTTTAGATATGACTTAAAAACAATAGTGCTTAAATTGAGTTACCGTTACAGTTATATAGGCTCGTTATTTTAAAAAAAGTAGAACAGCAGTTTGTAGAGAGTTAGTCTTGGATGAGTCACTATACGGAAAATAGGGATTAAGTGAAAGTCTGCATACGCAGATATTGAAAATAATTTAGTTATCAAACAAATTGACTATAGTTATAGTTGATAGTTTGAATACAGCTTTTTGGACTTTTATACTTGTATGTAGAAATATGTATAAACATGTATACCTATCTATATTTTATATACAGTTCTTCAATTTGCATTCTTTATGAATGTCAAGAATGCCTTTTAATGCCACTACTTATGTATCTGTTTCATTCTTCTTAATGATTTCTTAATATTCCATTGTTTTTAGATGTACCATCATTTAAAATAGTCATTTATAGTTTTTTTTTCCTCTTTTGTAACAGATACTTCAGTATATATATCTGGGCGTATGTGTATGTACATTTGTGTGAATGGAATAGTTAAGATAAAGAGTTTGTGAACTTGAGTTAGTGGCAGTTTATATTCCCCTCCAAAATTTTGAAGGTTCTTGTTTTTTCCCACTTTTCTCTGTTATCCAAGAAATCTATCAGTCTTTACTCTTTGCCATTTTGATATATTAACAAAGCATTTCTTTTGTTATTTTGTTCAGTAGAACTTGATGGAAATGTTCTATATCTGTGTTGTCCAGTGCACTAGCCACTAGTCACATGTGGCCATTGAGCACTTGAAATGTGGCTAGTTTGACTAAGGAACTGAATTTTGAATTTTATTTAATTTTAATTCATTTAAGCTTAAATAGCCACATTGGTTTAGTGGCTACTATTATAGACACTAAACAATAAGCTTCCTACGCTTATTGACTGTATATTTTTCAGTAAACTTGTCTATTCAGATCTTTTGCACTTTTTTTTTTTTTTTTGCTTCCTGGTCGTTTTTGTACTAATTTCTAAGAGTGCTTTTGTAGGTTAAGGAAACTGGCCCTTTGTCATATGTGTCACAGATCTGTTTCCCATTTTTGGCTTTTGACTTGATTTATGCAGTTTTTTTTTTATTCTGCCAGACATTTTTTATGTTTTTAAAAATATTTATTTATTTATTTATTTACTTATGGCTGTTTTGGGTCTTTGTTGCTGCGCGCGGGCTTTCTCTAGTTGCGGCGATCGGGGGCTACTCTTCGTTGCGGTGCACGGACTTCTCATTGTCGTGGCTTCTCTTGTTGCAGAGCACGGGCTCTAGGCGTGTGGGCTTCAGTAGTTGTGGCTCGCGAGCTCTAGAGCGCAGGCTCAGTAGTTGTGGCACAGAGGCTTAGTTGCTCTGCGGCATGTGGGATCTTCCTGGACCAGGGCTCGAACCCGTGTCCCCTGCATTGGCAGGCGGATTCTTAACCACTGCGCCACCAAGGAAGCCCGACATTTTTTCTGTTAATGTAAATAAATTTACCAGTCTTTACCTTTCGTGCTTTTCTAGGTTTTGAGTCCTATTAAGAAAAGCTTTCTCAAAGATTATAAGTTGAGTGCTTTTAAAGAAAATGGTTAGCCGTGAAGGTATATCTTCCCCAAATAAAATACATATTTTATTGTGGACAAGTAGGAGGAAATTCAGTTTATATATGTTAGTAAGTCTGTGTTCTTTGAAGGCAGAGACTTTTAAGTGTTTCTACCTGCAGAGTTTTAACTTGCTTTCTTGTACATGAGTGCTAAATCTTTGTTCACCTTTTTTTATTGGAGATAAAAGGGAAGACACTGTTCTCACATTCAAGAGAGCACAGTTTGAGTAAAATTAGTCAACTAATTTCGAATATCTTGAATATCTTTTTTGTGAAAAAAAGAAAGAAAGTTATTTCAAGACACACCAAGGTATTTGCCTCCCAAGACCCTTTTGAATTACATTTGGACATAGGGAAGTTTCTGTGATAATTCTTACTTCTGACCTTGCTTGACAAAAACTAAAATAGGTTAATGGTAAATACAGATGTACTTAATCCTGGGCATCAAGGGACATTGTAAACCTTATTAATTATAGCGTCTTCTCAGTAATTTGATCTATCTTTTAGTAAAAAATTATGTTTTGAAAGACTTTTCATTTGAAAATTCTTTGGCTGCTGACATTTAGCAGTTGATATTACATTTGGAATGGACTTTCATTGGAGTTCACAGCTTGGGATGGCCCAAATCATCTTGAATCTTTAACCCACTGATGTCTGAATTATTCAGTAGCTGGTTTAGCCATATTCAGTTTCAAATAAAGTGCTTAATGGTGTTAGTGACTTATTCTAAATAGTAACATAAAAATTTAAATGTGTTGCTATTGATTTATAGTGATTAGTTTCCTATATGATTTGAGTGGTTCTGACAAATTTTGTAAGTTTAAATGGATGGTACCCATGAAATGGGTTGATATTTTAGGAAAGGTTTTCTCTTTTACATTGTTTGTGTGTGGGGGAGAGAGAGAGAGGGAGAAAGAAGATGTCAAAAAGAGATGGATTACAAGATAAAGATAATAGAAGAACACTTTTCATGTATATCATTAATCACCTATGAAAGACATAATGAGGAATATAGGACTATTTTTTTGGCTGAGCCGTGCAGCCTGAGGGACCTTAGTTCCCCGACAGGGTTCGAACCCGTGCCCCCTGCATTGGGAGCGCAGAGTCTTAACCACTGGACCACCAGGGAAGTCCCAGGACTATTTTTTTTTTAAAATATTTTATTTATTTATTTATGACTGTGCTGGGTCTTCGTTTCTGTGTGAGGGCTTTCTCTAGTTGCGGCAAGTGGGGGCCACTCTTCATCGCGGTGCGCGGGCCTCTCGCTATCACGGCCTCTCTTGTTGCGGAGCACAGGCTCCAGACGCGCAGGCTCAGTAATTGTGGCTCACGGGCCCAGTTGCTCCGTGGCATGTGGGATCTTCCCAGACCAGGGCTCGAACCCGTGTCCCCTGCATTGGCAGGCAGATTCTCAACCACTGCACCACCAGGGAAGCCCCCAGGACTATTTTTAATAGCAACTTGGGAATAACCTTAACAATCTGGATCTGATCTTGGCTCTTTAATTTATTGAGTTTATTGTGTCAGCTTGAACAAGTTATTTAAACCAGTGCTCAAACATTAATGTGTAAAAGAATCATCTGGGGAGCTTATTATAATGTAGATGATTACTCAGTAGGTCTGCAGTGTAGCCAGGGAGTCTGCATTTGTAACAAGTTCATAGGTGATGCTGGTGGTTTGGTCTAAGAGCCACATTTGGAGTTGTAGGGATTTACACTAAGCGTTCTCAATTTCCCCAAATTGTAAAATAGAGATAATAATAGAATTTACCATTTGGAGTGTTAGGTGATTCGGCTAGAATGTATGAAAAGTTCTTTGTACAATGCCTAGTATGTTGTAAGCACTGTTTGTTAATATTACTGAGAAATTAGTAAATGTAGATCATTTTATGTTTCTGAATGGGAAAACTAAATATTGTGAAGATGTTATTTCTTAGCAGATGGGTGCAGAGGTTTGAAACAGTTCTAATGAAAAGCCTTCTAACCTCAGGGACCCCATTTGCCACTTGTTTCCCAAGGTCAGTGTGGAATCACACAGAGACTTAAACTAGCTATGGACAAGTTTGGGAACCCACTGAAAGATCCATCTCATGCTTTAGGAGATTCTGCCCCAAATCTCACTCTCTTGACTTATACTTTTTGAATTGCTGTGGAGAAGGGCATGTGGCAAGGAATGGCAGGCAGCCTCTGGTTGCTGAATGGCTCCTGGCCAAAAGTCAGCAAGAAAACAGAAAGGGACTAAAAGCTGCCAACAAGTAAGCTTCGTGGTAAGCTTGGAAAAGAATACAAGCCCAAGCCTCAGATAAGTTCACAGTCCCAGCTGTCACTTCAGTTTCAGCTCAGTGAGACCCTAAGCGACCCTAAGCAGAAGACCCTGTTAACCCATGCCCAGAATCCTGACGTAGAGAACTGTGAGATAACTTTGTATTGTTTTCACCTTTTATAATAAAATATAATCAAAAAATAAATTTGTGTTGTTGAGGCTGTATAATAGCAAACTAAAAGTATTACTGAAATTTGGTGGAGGAGGGAACATGGTAAGGTTGGTCTCAGGGAGGGTTTGACCTGGGTATTCAGGGGTGAATATGGATAAGGGTATTCCAGGCAGAAGAAAGGCTGACAAAATGCAGCATATGTTTTATGCATGCTATTTACCTTTGAGTATTGTGAAGTGTAGTAAAAGAAAAGGCCAGAAAAGGTAAGCGGGGACTAAAATGTGAGTTGTACAAATTGGGCGGACAAATATTTTTATTCTAGGAGTTGTAGAGAGTTTTTATGCAGGCAATAACATCTGTGTTTTGGGCCATTTGTGGGGTGTATTGTAGAGAGCTGAAGAATCTAGCTATGGCGAGGTTATAAGGGTTAGAGTGAGGCTCTCTTGAATTAGAAGGATGGGTGGGGGTATACCTTTTTTTTTTCTCATTTTATATCTATTCTCTGTACATCTATCCCACTTACAGGTCTCCAACAGAAGCCTATACTTAAGTTCTGCCAGTCTCCTGAAGTTTTCATAAATACAGGAGGTTCTGGAATGCTCTTCAACACAACAGAATTGTACGATTCTTGAGAGGAAAAAAGAAAGTAAACTCTTTCCCCAGTTATTCTAGCTCATGTTGATTTTTCTTTTCTCTGAATTCTCATACCACTGTTCTTTCCATTCTACTATCCTATGTGCCGCTGTTCTTCAGGTTTGTTGAGGTGGTACAATCAATCAGGAATCTGTGTTGCACAACTCCAGGGGGAACCATTCATATTTACATATTGTATTTATGTGAATATTGCTTCCTGGAGTTGTGCACCACAGTGGCTCTGGGCTCCATGATGCTTTTTGTGAAAACATCATTAAATATTTGTGACAACACTATTAAATATTGATATATTTATTTCTGATAAAAGGTAAGAATAGTTTTGCCAGGAGAAAACCTATTACAAGTTTGTGATAGGAAAGTCACACCTTGAGAACAGATGGGTGGGCGGCAAGAAGGGCATCTTTTCCAATCTTTCATTTAGTGTTGGATTTGCTTCACGTGTATTTCCCAGGTCTGTTTCCTGGCAGACAAGAGGTGGTAGCAAATGACAAAGGTTTAATGAAAATGTTTCTTATTAGCTGTATATTTTTTGTGAACACTTATTACCAGGTTGAGAAAGTTCCCTTTTATTTCTAGTTTGCTGAGAGTTTTTGTCATGAATGGATGTTGAATTTTGTCAAATGCTTTTTCTGAATCATTTGATCATTTGCTTTACTTTTTAGACTTTTAATATGGTGGGTTACATGGATTTTCAAATTTTGAATTGGCCTTGCATTCCTGAGGAAAGAAACCTCACTTGGTTGTGGTGTATTACAATCCAGATTGGATTTGTTGAGGACATTTATGGTTATGATCATGAGGGATATTAATTTGTAGTTTTCTTCTATTGTCTCTGTCTGGCTTTGGTATCAGGATAGTGCTGATCTCATAAAAAAGGAAGTCTTCCTTCCTATCCTATTTCCTGAAAGAGATTATAGTTGATCATCACTATTCGTGGATTCAGTACAGTTGACCCTTGAACAACTAGGGTGTTAGGGGCGCCAACCCTCTGCACAGTCAAAAATCCTTGAGTAATTTGTAGGCGGCCCTCCATATGAGCGTTTCTTCCATATCCATTGTTCCTCATCCACAGGTTCAACCCCCTTGAATCGTTTAGTACTGTAGTATTTACTGTTGAAAAAATTCCACATATAAGTGGACCTGTGCAGTTAAACCTGTGTTGTTCGAGGGGCAAGTGTATTTGTGAATTCACCTGCTTGCGAAAATATACTCCTAACCCCAGACAGTACTTGGCGCTTTTGCTCTTTTGTCCATTCATGGACATTTGCTGAGTGGCAAAACATTTGTCATCTGACACTGAGGTCTCTGCTGAAGTCGAACAAGGTGATCTGCCTTTTCATTTCAGCTCTCATAGTGAAAATATGTCCTGTTTGTGGTCTATTTAGTGCAATGGTGTTTGCATTTTTGTGCTTTTTGTTGGTGCTCTCACTATTTTTTTTTTTTTTTTTTTTTTTGGTGCTCTCACTATTTAAAATGGCTCCCAAGTATAGTACTGAAGTGCTGTCTAGTATTCTGAAGTGCAGGAAAGCTGTGATGTGCCTTATGGAGAAAATACCTGTGTTAGATAAACTTTGTTTAGCATGAGTTACAGTGCTTTTGGCCATGAGTTCAAAGTCAGTGAGTCAATAATATGTATTAAATATCTTTAAACCAAAACACACATAAAGACAAGGTTATGTATTGATCAGTTGACAAAAGTATGACCATAGGCTTGCAGGAACCTAACTGTGTATTTCATCTAGGAGCAGTGCTTCAGTATTTGCTGATTTAGTGTTCATGGCGACTTTATAGAACATAACTATTGTGAATAATGAGAATGGACTGTATGTAGAACTGGTGTTACTTCTTCTTTAAATGTTTGTTAGAGTTCACCAGTGAAACATTCTGGGGTCTGGAGATTTCTTTTGTGGAAGCCTTTTAACTATGAATTAAATTTCTTTTATAATTATAGAGCTATTCAGGTTATCTGTGTCTTCTTGGGTAAGTTTGAGTAGTTTGTGGTTTTCCAGGAATTGGTCCATTTCGTTTAAGTTGTTGAGTTTATGTCTGTAGTTTGTAGTATTCCCTTATCATTCATTGAGTCTGTAGTAATATATCCCCTCTTTATTCTTGATAACTGGTAATTTGTCTTTTCCCATTTTTTTCCGCTAGAGGTTTTTCAGTTGTTTTTTTTTAATCAATTGAAAGAACCAGCTTTTGGTTTCATTAATTTTTCTCTCTTTTTCTATTTTCACTCTTATTGATATTTACTATCTTTATTATTATTAGTGGTCACTTTTCATTCTCCCCTCCTACCAGCCTCTGGTAACCACTAATCAATCTACTTTCTGTGTCTGTGGGTTTGCCTATTCTGGACAGTTCATGTAAATGGAGTCATACAGCATGTGGCCTTTTGTGTATGGCTTCTTTCACTTAGCATAATGTTTTCAAAATTCATCCATATTGTAGCATGTTTCCTTTTTATGGCTGAATAATAGTCCATCATATGGATATACCACCTTTTATTCTCTTCATCAGTTGGTGGATATCTGGATTGTTTATACTTTTTGGCTGTTATGAATAATGCTGCCATGAACATTTCGTGTACAACTTTTTGTGTCAACATATGTTTAATTCTTTTTGGTATATAGGAGTGGCATTGCTAGGCCATATGTTAACTCTCTGTTTAACTTTTTGAGGAATTACCAAACTGTTTACCATATCAGCTGAACAGTTTTACAGCACTACCAGCAACGTTTGAGGGTTCTAATTTCTCCTTGCCAACACTTGTTGTTTTCCTTTTTTTCCCCTAAAATAATTATATCCGTTCTAGGGTATGCGAACTGTATTTTCCTAATGAATAATGATATTGAGCATCTTTTCATGTACTGACTGGCCATTTGTATATCTTCTTCTTGAGAAATATCTATTCATATCCTTTGCCCATTTAAAAATTGGATTATTTGTCTTTTTGCTGATTTCTAAGAATTCTTTATATACTGCATACAAGTCCCTTATCAGACACATTATTTGCAAATATTTTTTCCATTCTGTGGGTTGTTCTTTCACTTTCTTGATATGTCCTTTGGCACACAAATTTTTAATTTTGAGTAAGGGTTTATTTTTTTAATTTAATCATTAGATAATTTGTTTCTCTATTTTCATGTTTACTCACTCTTTTATTGATTCATCCAGTGACGTTTTGGTTTGGTTTGGTTATTTTTCAGTTCAAAAATTTCCGTTTGGTTTTTCTTTATATCTTCTACTTTGCTGAAACTTTGTATCTTTCCCTTCATTTCAAGCATGTTAACCGTTGGAGCATTTTTATAATAGCTGCTTTATTTATTTATTTATTTGGTTGCACCGGGTCTTAGTTGCAGCAGGTAGGCTCCTTTGTTGTGGCTTGTACTTTTTTTTTTTAAATTGATGTATAGTTGATTTACAACGTTGTGTCAGTTTCTGGTGTACGGCAAAGTGATTCAGTTATCCACATCTGTATTTATATACTTTTATTTATTTTATTTATTTATTATTTTTAGCTGCGTTGGGTCTTCATTGCTGCGTGCAGGCTTTCTCTAGTTGCGGCAACCTCGGGCTACTCTTTGTTGCGGTGCATGGGCTTCTCATTGCGGTGGCTTCTCTTGTTGTGGAGTACGGGCTCTAGGTGCACGGGCTTCAGTAGTTGTGGCTCACGGGCTCTAGAGCACAGGCTCAGTAGTTGTGGTCCACGGGCTTAGTTGCTCAGTGGTACGTGGGATCTTCCTGGACCAGGGCTTGAACCCGTGTCCCCTGCATTGGCAGGTGAATTCTTAACCACTGCGCCACCAGGGAAGACCTATATTTATATATATTCCTTTTCATATTCTTTTCCGTTATGGTTTATTACAGGATATTGAATATAGTTCCCTGTGCTGTATAGTAAGACTTTGTTTTTTATCTACTTTATATATAGTAGTTTGTATCTACTAATCCCAAACTCCTAATTTATCCCTCCCTCACCCCCTTTCCCCTTTGGTAACCATAAGTTTGTTTTCTATGTCTGTGAGTCTGTTTTATAAGTAAGTTCATTTGAGTCATATACAATAGCTGCTTTAAAGTCTTTGTGAAACATTTCCAATATCAGTGTTATTTTGTTTGTGTCTTTATTTTCTTTTCCTAAGCAAGTTGAGATTTTCCTTGTATACCAAATTTAGATTGTATTCCGGCCATTTTGGATATTGTATAATTGACACTCTGGGTCTTGTTTAAGTTCTGTGGAGAATGTTAATAGTTTTGTTTTAGCAAGTAGTTGACTGAATTGGGTTCAGGCCTCAGGTTCTGACCTGTGGGTTGTCTGTTCTGTGGGTTGTTGTTTCAATGTCAGTTAAGTTTTCAAAGCCTTTTTAGTGATGTTTGGATTTGTCCCTGTGTGTACCATCAGTGGACTGTCTGGGATTTGGGTGGTGGTCTTGCCCATGGGTTGTGAAACCATGGCCTGTGGGCTAAATCCAGCCCACTGCCTGTTTTCAAAAATAAAATTTTACTGGAATGCAGCCACGCCCATTTGTTTATGTATTTTTTGTGGGTGCTTTCATACTATAATAGTCATAGTTAAGCAGTTGCAACAGAGACTGTTGGGCCCACAAAACCTTAAATTTACTATATGGTACTTTATAGAAAAGGTTTGCTGATCCCTCATCTATCCCATAGTCAGTTCTCAAAGACTTTCTGTACTTTTTAGCGTTCAGTCCATGTATCCACAGCTCAGGTGTTAGCCAAGGAGTTCATAAGCAACTTTAAGGGGATCACTTTCCTGAGTTCTTTTGTCTGCAATCTTCCCAGTACTTTCAGATTCCCTGGGGGCTCCCCTTTTTCATTTATTTGGCCAGAAATTTGGGGGTTTCTTTATTCTACTCCTCTGTGTACTTCCTACAACTATGCCTCCGTCAGGCCAAGCAGCAGGAGACGTGAGAGGGAAAAAGAGCATAGTTCCTTTGATTGGAGGGGAAGATTTCCCTCCTTCAGAGTTTTGGGCACCTGCTTTCTCCATTGCTGCTGTTGCCACAGGATTACTTGGGGTTTGAGGTACAAGAGATCAGGGAAAATTAAAAATAGAAGAAAGAAAGAAAATGAGGAAGTTTCTGTTCTGTCTCTGAGCGTTTTGAGACACCTGTCCTGATGGAACACTTTCTGTCCACACTGATGCCCATTTCCAGATTTTGGGCTGTGTTAGTTCGGATTGAGATACTGGAGGCGAAAAATTGCTAACATCATTGCCAGTTTGGAGGTACTTTGCATTCAGGTGTTCCTCAATCTGCCTGCTACTATTTATTAATACTTTGTTGGGACTTCCATGGTGGCCCAGTGGTTAAGAATCCGCCTGCCAATGCAGGGAACACGGGTTCGAGCCCTGGGCCAGGAAGATCCCACATGCTGCGAAGCAACTAAGCCCGCGAGCCACAACTACTGAGCCTGTGCTCTAGAGACCGTGAGCCATGACTACTGAGCCCATGAGCCCTAGAGCCTGTGCACCTAGAGCCCATGCTCCACAACAAGAGAAGCCACCACAATGAGAAGCCCTCGCACTGCAACAAAGAGTAGCCCCTGTTCTCCGCAACTAGAGAAAGCCCGCATGCAGCAGTGGAGACCCAACGCAGCTATAAATGAATGAATGAATGAATGAATGAATAAAACATACATACATTGTTGGATTTTATTTACTAATATGTATTTTGTTGAGGATTTTTGCATCAGTGTTAACGAGATAATTGGTCTGCAGTTTTCTTTTTTTATAATGTCTTTGTCTGGTTTTGATATTAGGGTATTGTTGGCCTCAGAATGAGTTAGAAAGTATTCCCTCGGGTTCTTTCTTTTGGAAAAAAAATTGTAGAGAATTGGTATAATTTCTGCCTTATAATGTTTGGTAGAATTCACCAGTGAATCTATCTTAGCCTATTTTGGAAGGTTATTAATTAATCATTCATTGTTTTAGATTGTCTGTTTCTTCTTGTCAAGTTTTGACAGATTATGTCTTTCAGGGAATTGGTCCGTTTTATCTAGGTTGTCAAATTTGTGGGCATAATATTCCTTTATTATTCTTTTACTGCACATGTGGTCTGTAGTGATGTCCTCTCTTTCACTTCTGATACTGATAATTTTTCTTTATTTTTTTAAATTTTTTTATTTTAAAGCTTTAGGCTTACTGACTATATATAACTTTTCAGAGAACCAGCTTTTAGTTTTGTTGCTTTTTCTCTATGGTTTCCTGTTTTCAGCTTCACTGGTTTCTGCTCTAATTTTTATTATTTCTTTCTTCTGCTTACTTTGGATTTAATTTGCTCCTCTTTTTCTAGTTTCCTAAGATGGAAGCTTGGATTATTGAATTTAGATCTTTTTCTTTTCTAATATGAATTCAATGCTGTAAATCTCTTTCTTTGCCCTGCCTTTCCTGCATCTCACAAATTTTGGTAAGTTGTATTTTCATTTAGTTCATGATATTTTAAACCTTCTCTTGAGATTTCTTCTTTAACTCATATGTTATTTAGAAGTGTGTTGTTTAATGGCCATATAGTTTGGGATTTTTCCAGGTATCTTTCTGTTACTGATTTCTGGTTTAATTCCACTGTGACCTGGGAGCAGTCATAGCACGATTTCTATTCTTTTAAATTTATTAAGGTGTGTTTTATGACCCAGAATGTTCTCCTTCTTGGTGAATGCTCTAGTGATCTTGAGATGAAACCATTTACTTTGCAGAATCCTTAGCTGCTCCATTCAGGTTTTATAGCTACATTCTTTGGGAGTGATAGAGTGGAATATGCTTACCCCATCTTACCTGGAATTGGAACCCATCCTATATTTTGGAGTATTTCCTGTGGGAAGATTAGAAATATAGTTACTTGTAATTTGCTATGTGGTATACTGCTTTATTTAAGGGTTGTACTAATTTATAATGCCACCAGCAGTACGTGAGATTAGTTTTGCCCCATAGTGGATACATTTTAAAGCTAACATTTTTTGTGTAGAAGTTATAGAGAGATAGCTGGGAAGTTCATTTGTAATAGAATAATATTGCCTTACACGGCTAGAAAAGTTTAAAATATAAGTACTTAAACATATACATATTAGTCTGAAGTTTTCCCTATAAAATTTGGATTTCTTCCTGTGTTTATTTGTCACCACACCCTCCCTTTACCAGCCTCCCTTTGTAACATGAGGTTTTTTTTGTTTGTTTTAAAATTTCCTTTGAAAGGTAGACAAAATGGAGATAAAGAAGACATGGCTGCTGTAAAGTGAAGGAAGGCTCCAAACTAATGTACTCTGGGGTAGGGTGGAGATCACATTTTCTTCTGAAACCTTTTCTGACTTTTTTCCATATAGAGACCAAGGGACATAGTATCGTTATAAATATTGTCAGTTTTTAAAAAAATCAGGTTCTTAGCTTTGTAAGCTAATGGAAGGAGTGGTTCTTTGGTGAGTGTCTTAGGTTGGCTTAGGATAGGATCAATTTGCAAACACCAAATCTCAATGTCATATCATTGGAGATTCAATATATGGAACATTTAATTTAGTTAAATGTTTATTGAGGACTTGCTGTATGCCAGGCATGTGGATGTAGCAGTGAACAAATCAGGAGAAAAGAAAAGATCCCTGTCTGTATGGAACTTAATTTGTGGATGGGGGTGGAAGACAGACAACATGGTAAATAAATAAATTATATGTTTTGTTAGAGGTAAGTGCTATGGGAAAAAAATTAAGCAAGATGGCTGGGGAATGCTGGGCGAGTTTGGAGTCGTTTGCAATTTTAATTGGGTATTCAGGCAAGGCCTCACTGAGAAGCTGACTTTTGACCAAACATTTGAAGGAGGTGAAAGAGCAAAACTTTGCAGATACTCAGGGAAAGAGCATTCTACACAGAGGGAGCAGTCAGTGAAAAGACTGAGGCAGGAGTGTGCCTGTCTTGGTCTAGGAACTGTGAGGAGGCCAGCGTAGCTGAAGTAAAGTGATTGAGGAAGAGAGATGTAGGCGATGAAATCAGGGAGGCAACATGTTTATTGCTAGGGCTAAACTCTGTTGCCTAGAATTCTTGGTAGATTTTCCTATCTTCTTGTTCCAATTTACTTTCCAGCTCCTCTCATACTGAATGTCCTGCCTAGATAACTCAAGGACTTCTGAAATGATTCTGGATTGGCACTGGCCTGTGGAAGGTAGTTTCCATGGGGTATCATCCTTCTCTGTTGCAGGAAATAGCCAAGGTTTCAACCAAAAAATTTGTAAAGTCCTTCAGAGGCTTTCAGAAAATTATGACATTTTTATATTAAGTTTTAACACAGCCATTATTCAGAATATATTAGCTTCCTGGTTTGTTCAGTGTTCTTTATGCTGTATTTCTACAGTAAATTACTTCTGTCTGTATTACGGCAACTAGGATCTATATGTCTGTTGGATCAAGTATTGTTGAAACTGTGTCTGACTTCCCTTCTGACGGGATAGCGGTTTTACTGTTAAAGTATTGAACACCTACCACATATATAGCAGAAGTAATGCTAGCTAACTGAAATCAAAACATGATAACAAATAGGACAAAAAAAGGAAAACAGGCTAATTTTACTAAGCACTTGTGTATGTAAATTGTAAATACAGCAATATAATAAAACAACACACCATGATTAATGAGGATTAATTATTCCAGGAACGCAAAGCTCCTTTGTTTTTAGGAAATTATCATCAAATTATTAGGTCAAAAATGAGAAAACTATATGTAGAGATGTCAAAAATGAGAAACTATATGTAAAGATGGGTACTTGCCCAGCTCCCTAGGCAAGGATTTTATTTTCTAGACTCCCTTGTATGTAGGTGGTGTCAAGTGACTATTTTTAAAGTGAAATGTCAGCATAAATAATGTGTGTCACTTCTGGGTCAAGGTATTTAAGAGCAGGGTGTGCCTACTGAATAGAAACCAGCTGCACTGAACAGTTAATAATTTAGTTCACAGCTGAATAACTGTTTATAACTGAATAATAACTTGTATTGTGTTAAGCTAATGAAATTTTGGGATTTGGTTATAGCACCTAGTGTTACCTAACAGGTATGAGCTATATGATTATCTCACATGTCAAAAAAGCAGTTATTTAAATTCAATATCTGTTTAAAACCTTTCAATTAAAAGAAAGTGTTAAAACACATACATACCCAGGCAGGTAAGCTTAAGTAGAATTTCTTTCTCTATATGGGTGACTTAGATATAATTGACTCTTAAATTTATTTTCCTCCTAAAACAGTAGTCTTGGGAATAGTGGAAATAAACTCAGCATATTGCCCTTTTTAAAAAAAAATAGTAATAAGACACAACAAAACTTCCATTACCTGACCACTTTTTTTTTTTTTGAGTTTGGGCAGAAAGATGCTTTTATAACATAAAGACTGTTTTAGCCTAACAGCCAGCATGATAATGGTGGTGAAACACTAGAGACAAACAGTGGAAAAATTAGAACTACGACAAGAAAACTTGCTATCACTACTTTTATTTAGCATTGTTTTAGAAGTTGTAGCTAGTGTAGTTAGGCATGAAAAATAAATGAGGTGTAAGGAAGAAAAAAAGTATTGCTGTTTGCAGATATTATGATTGCTTATTTAGAAATCCCAAAAGAATCAACTAAAAATCTGTTAGAGATTTACGTAAGAGTTCAGAAAGGTGATTGTTAAGCAAATATATAAATAGAGTTCCTATATACCAATAATTAAAAATATTATGAAAAATATGTTTAGGAATATGTTGAATAAGAAATATACAGGGTCTAGGTGAAGAAAATAAAAATCCTGGGAAAGGATGGAAAAATTGAAGAGAGCCAGTTTGCACCTGGATTGGAAGAATCATTATGATAAAGATTTTAGTTCTTGTCAAGTAAATTTATAAATTTAAAGCAATTCCACTCTGACAAAACAAATCAAAAGTGCATTTGGGTTAGAATATATTTTTTTAAAGAAGTGTAGTGAGGCATAAATTATATTACTAGAGATTAACATGTATAGCAAAGATACAGTGATTAAAGCAAGATGGCAATGATGTGGAACTAGAAAAGACTAGTGAATAGTATAGATGTGAAAGCCCCAAGGCAGTCAGGTATATCTAAAAATTCAGTAAACAGGTAGTGTTGAAATCTAATCATCTTGAGAAAAAAACTTATATCCCTGCTTCATACCATACACTAAAACAAATTACAGAAGGGTTGACATTTATAGGGCTGTATAAATGTATATGTGTACAAGTAATGGGTGCATGTGGCAAAAATCCCCAGTACTTAAGGGTATACTTTTACCTCTCCAACTCTCTTTCCAGTGGAAAACACTGATAATGGTTTCTAAGATAAATGGCTAGAAAGTTCCTTCACATATATATAACACCTCCCCCCCCAAATTGAGGAGTCAAATGGTATCTATAATTCTGCAACTTGCTTTTTTCGCTTAATAATGTCTGAATGTCTTTGCATATCTGCACATAGAGTGCTACATTGTTCTTTTTCCTCATAGTATTTCATTATGAAAAAATTAAAACACACAACAAATTTGAATGAATTTTACAGAGAATACCCACCATATACCCACCACCTGGGGATTCTACCACTAACATTTATTATCTATCCACATTGCTCTTTAAAAAAAATTGTGGTATAATACACATAACATAAAATTTACCATTTTGATCATGTTTAAGTGTACAGTGTTAAGTATATGCACATTGTTGTGCATAAACTCTAGAACTTTTTCATCTTGCAAAACTGAAACTCTACCATTAAACAACTTCCCAACCCCCACTTCCCACAGTTCCTGACAGCCACTATTCTACTTCCAATTTCTTTGAATATCTCACCTCATAAAGTGAAATCATGCAATGTTTGTCTTTTTATGACTGACTTATTTCATTTAGCATGATGTCCTCAGGGTTCATCCATGTTGTAGCATGCGTCAGAATTTCCATTTTAAGATGAATAATTTCATCATAGGTGTATACCACATTTTAAAATCCATTCATCTGTCAATGGACAGTTGGTTTGTTTCTGCCTTTTGGCTATTTAATAATACTGCTGTGAACATGAGTGTACACAGATCTCTTTGAGATCCTGCTTTTGATTGTTCCAGATATATAACCAGAAGTGATATTGCTAGATCATATAATAATTCTATTTTTAATTTTTTGAGAGGAACCACCAAACTATTTTCCATAGCAGCTGCACCATTTTACGTTCCCATCAGCAATGCACAGGGTTCCAGTTTCTCTACATCCCTGCCAATAGTTGTTATTTCCTGTTTTGTGTTTTGTTTTTTTTTGTTTTTTTTTTTTTAAATATTTATTTATTTATTTATGGCTGTGTTGGGTCTTCGTTTCTGTGCGAGGGCTTTCTCTAGTTGTGGCAAGTGGGGGCCACTCTTCATCGCGGTGCGCGGGCCTCTCACTATCGCGGCCTCTCTTGTTGCGGAGCACAGGCTCCAGACGCCCAGGCTCAGTAATTGTGGCTCACGGGCCCAGCTGCTCCGCGGCATGTGGGATCTTCCCAGACCAGGGCTCGAACCCGTGTCCCCTGCATTGGCAGGCAGATTCTCAACCACTGCGCCACCAGGGAAGCCCTGTTTTGTTTTTTTTTAATAGCACCCATCTTAGTGGGTGTGATAACATCTTATTGTGGTTTTGATTTGCATTTCCCTAATGATTAGTGATTATTTTTATATGATTCTTGGCCATTAGTGTGTCTTCTTTGGAGAAATGTCTTACTCAAGTCCTTTCCCCATTTTTTTTCTTTTTTCTTTTATTAATTTTTATTAGAGTATGGTTGCTTTACAATGTTGTGTTAGCCTGCACTACACAGCAAAATGAGTCAGCCATACACATACAGATATCCCCTCCCTTTTGGACTTCCCTCCCGTTTAGGTTACTACAGTGCATTAGTTAGAGTTCCCTGTGCTACACAGTATGTTCCCATCAGTTGTCTATTTTATACATAGTATCAATAATGTCTGTGTGTCAATCCCAGTCTCCCAATTCCTCCCACCCTTTCCCCCTTGGTAGCCACGCATTTGTTCTCTATGTCTGTGTCTCCATTTCTGCTTTGCATATAAGATCATCTATACCATTTTTCTAGATTCCACATGTATGCATTGTTATACGATACTTGTTTCTCTCTTTCTGACTTCACTTTGTATGACACTCTCTAAGTCCATCCACGTCTCTGCAAATGACCCTATTTCATTCCTTTTTATGGCTGAGTAATATTCCATTGTATATATGTACCGCATCTTCTTTATCCATTCCTCTGTTGATGTACATTTAGGTTGCTTCCATGTCCTGGCTATTGTAAATAGTGCTGCTATGAACATTGGGGTGCATGTGTTTTTTATTTATTTATTTTATTTTTGGCTGTGTTGGGTCTTCGTTGCTGCATGCAGGCTTTCTCTAGGTGTGGTGAGTGGGGACTACTCTTCGTTGTGGTACGAGGGCTTCTCATTGCGGTGGCTTCTCTTGTTGCGGAGCACGGGCTCTAGGCGCGCGGGTTTCAGTAGTTGTGGCACGTGGGCTCAGTAGTTGTGGTGCATGGGCTTAGTTGCTCTGCGGCATGTGGGATCTTTCTGGACCAGGGCTTGAACCCATGTCCCCTTCATTGGCAGGTGGATTCTTAACCACTGCGCCACCAGGGAAGCCCTCTAGTTCTCTTTTAAATAAAACATTGACTGTTTTGTCTCTGAATAAGTGCATTTCACTATGTGCAGACAAGAGTAAGAGACTAAAATAACTAGGAATGATTTATATATGTATACACACACATACATATACGTATATAAAATAAATTGCTGAAATTACCCTTTTTAAGTACCTAAGTTAATTGAGAAGGAAGGATGTCATTGAAATGCTAGCAGACTTCCTGGATGAGGAGAGATTTTTATCTGAGCTTGGTTCTTTTGAGCAAGGATGTAGAAATCCAGATTCTGTTCGACATTTGGGAAACTCTACAGTCCTAAGATAATTGCCTTGTCTTGGTAGCTTCAAGGCGATGCTTTGGCTAGTTTCTGGGAATATTTTGTCACATAGTTCTGTAGTTTACAAAGCTTAAATGAAAAATATCATGTGAAATTTTGTTGTTGTTTTTTTTGGCTACAGTATGGTTAAAAGCTTTTTGTGAGTAGTAGGCTAATCATTGCCAGTGTTCACCATAATTTGCTTTACTGTTATGAACCCATATGTATGGATTCAGAATATAGATTTGTCTTTTACTTCAGGAGTTCCTGGTCTTGATCTAGTAATGAGTTCTGTCTCAGGACTGTTTTGAAAGTGGTAGAAAACCTATCCCAAAGTAGTAGAAGGAAGAAAAGGGAATTTATTGGTTTATTGCTGAAAAATATGGAGCAAGAGCTTCAGGTATGCTTGCATTCAGTCTTTAAATAATCACATTGTCAAGATTTTGTTTCTCTCTCTCTCTTTCCCTCTCTCTCTCTCTGCCTTGGGGATATTAGAAAGCTGTTAGCATCAGTCTCACACTATTCAAGTTTAAGTCCAGTAGTTGCTGGGGCAAAAAAAAAGATGTCTTTTACCTGTTATTCTTCTCCTTTAGCCTTAGTTTGAGTGTTGTCCCCATTTCTAAACCTGTTACTGTGGTCAAGAGGTTGCTTTCATGCTTTATTGTTAGTGTTGACTCCCACCATACAGATTGAGAATGGAGGAGGGGGGTGAATCTCCAAAAGAAAACCAGGGCCTTTTACCAGAAGAATGTTGAATGGTAGGTAAGTTGCTAAAAACACAAATCTACCTTAGTCTTCATGGGGTCTGTGGACTCACAAAAACTAACCATAAAAATTATATTTTTTTTTCTGAGAAGAGTCTTCATAGCTCTCATCAGACTTTCAAAGGGGTCTGCGCCCATGAGAAAGGTTAAGTATTTTATGGGTCTGGGGAGAAAAGGGCATTTTAACTGAGGATAGGTACATTACTAAAGGTGTACATGAGAATCATTTTTGAAAGACTGGAATTGGATTAAACTTAATCCAGTGAAGATAGTATGTTGAGGATAGTAGAGTATAAATTTGGATGTTGAAGATGACTTTGTGTTCAGATATTTGTTGAAATCAATTAAATATGGTAAAAAAAATCAAGTAGTTTAAGAGAATAAGTGAAATACATTTACATGTAATAAATTGCTTCCTTTTTCATAATTTTACCTTTCATTTACTTCTTTAGTCTAGGTATTAGAGTTGTGCTTTCCTTCTTGGTCCAAGATTTTTTTGGCATAGGGATTAAAAACAATTTTAATGACTTTACTTCTTTTTTTGTTTTGTTTTGTTTTTGGGGCTGCACCGTGAGGCGTGTGGGATCTTAGTTCTCCCACCAGGGATTGAACCTGGGCCCTGGCAGTGAAAGCGCTGGACTGCCAGGGAATTCCCTTATTTTAGCTTTTGTAATTTATGGTTTTATTGCATAAGAGTCAGAACATGTTTGAACACTTTGTGGTTTTTGTAATTATTGAAGTGTCCTATTACATAGGCAATTTTCCTAACAATTCCATTAGTGATTGGGAGAAAAAGTGGACTTTTTTGAAGAGTTTAAAGTTCGATATATCTTTGAAATCACGCTTACTGGTTTTATTATTCGTATACTCCTATCTCTGTCTTGTAATCATAAATGAGAATTGTAGTAGATAGAAAGTTGGGATAAGAGATGCACCCTAACTTTAATTAGGATCTATGATTGCTATCCCAATTCCATTTTTTAGTGAATGGTTTAGCCCACTTCATTTTATTGGAAAAAGTTTTCAGGGATGGCCTAATAACCCTAGAATTTGGAACCTACTTTTTAGCTTAGACATAGAATCCTTCTATTGAAATTCTTTTGTAGTAGTAACACATTATATTTATAGAGTGGTACTACCAGCCTTGGTTTCCTCCTCCTATTCCTTCTCCTTTGTTGGCTGAACCCTGTATGAAATCTTGATCCTCCAATGTGGACAAGAGTTGGGCATATTAGAAATGTATATAAGCAAAGGAAAATTACATGTTTTGAGCTGATAGAAATGTTTTAAGGAAATGTCTCAATATGCAGTTCTTTTAATTTTTTTGTTAGGGATTAATTGTTTTTTTTGGTGAACTATGGACACTTTTAACTAATTTCCCCTTTTCTTTCCCCTTGATTATCTGGCTAGTAATGTGCCTTGTGGAAAGTTTAAAAACAAAAGTGTAAAGAAGCAGGAAAAAATTATCTTACAATTAATTCTGTCACATAGAGGCATATTCTTAGTCATTTCAGGGTCAAAGTTCCCTTTTGGAATTTAATGAAAGCTGTGAATCTTCTCTCCAGAAAAAGATACAGACACTAAATACTGTACATAACTCCAAAGGAGTTCATGGAATCCTGAAGCCAGCTGTGTATCCTATGGGCCTAGACTGTAAGTTAATAACTGATCTAAGGTAATACCATCAACATTTTGACATTTATTTCTAATCCTTGTGTTCTTTTTCGTAACTGAAATCTTAATTGTGTAATCAGTTTTGCTTGTGGTTTTTGTATATCATAAGCGTTTCCTCATCACTGAAAACTCTGCTTACAGATATCTTTAATGACAACATAATATGTCATTGTTTTCAATTTAGAAATAATTTATTGGGTTCCTCTTATGTTTCAGGTATTGTCTAACTGGAAGGCCATAAAGATAAAAAGGCTTGTGGTTTCTGCTTTGCTCTTGAACTAAAGATCTCTTTATGAGGGGAGTTAAGTTGATTTACTTTATTATCTTAACATTGGGAATTTAGGTTGTTTATTTTTACAACTGTTAGAAATAGTACTACAGTGATCACCTTTGTGCCTAGCTGTCTTGTGTATTTCTGTTATTTTGCTTTTGTAGATTGCTAGAAGAAAAGTTGCTGGGTAAGAGGATGTCACTCTTTGAAAGACCCTTCAAGTTACATGTTCACTAAATTGCTTTCCAGAAAGTTGTGTTAGTTTACTTTCCCAGCTGTGTAGTGTGTAAGTGCCTGTCTTACTCAACCCTCGAAGGATTGAATATCACCAGTTTTGAAAATTTTTGCTGTTTTGTTAGATGACAGATAAACTTTCAGATATAGAAAGGAGCGGAGAGTTATGTCAGGTACAGAGAGCAGCATGTGGAGAGGTGGGACGTTGGCAGTGTGAGTGTTGCAGGACACTGGAAGACTCTGTTATAGTTTATTTCTTACACAGCTAGTGCTCCATATTAAACCCACTCTTGTTACCAACTTCTCAAGATAGAGGCTGGCAGCAGTCTCTAAAAATGACTTAATACAGGACGGTTAATGGAATAAGCTATAGTCTCTGCTACAGTGCCTGGTTCCAAGGCCATAGGTTCATCATTTCCCTCCAATTCTATGTATTCTAGATTTCCTTCACCCTTGGCCAGACTTCAGCTAATCTAGGTTGCTTGCCTGGTAGGGTGACCCAGACTATCGTTCCTGAAGGGACTGAGCCCCTGTTTGCCTTTCCCTCATCATGCCTTTGCCTTATGCTGCTGTTGCCTATTATTACCAGGCTTGGAAGCACTGAGAACCACCTAACTAGTACGGTTAGTTATCCCAACATTATAGTAACTCCTTTTTTTTGCCTCCTGGTCCATCAGCATGAGGAGCCCAAAGTGACCAACAGTTGTTAACTTCAGATTCAGATTAAAAGCCCTCTGATTAAAAATGTTTCCCCATGGGAATAAAGATCTCTAATTCTAGCAGAGCCTAAAGTTGCAGGAATGGGAAACGAGTTCTTGTATTTGCTCACTAGGGTTATAGGAACCAATCCTATTTCTATTCACACCTCTGTACTGTACTTTTAGGATGCATTTACTGTATTTTGGAGGCCATTCCAGTGTTCTCTCAGGCTTACTGCTTCTTGGTGATATAGTGTATGGTGAGATCAGTGCTCACTGCCCATTGTTAAATTTTGTTCATTGTAAAAAAAAGAGTCACTTGGTCTGAGGCAGTGTTTGCCCCATGTTGGTAAACTAGGTACCTTTGGATAGTGGTGCTGGCTGAGGCACTGAAGGCAGGGAAGGCAAACTTATCAGAATGGTTGTCAGTGCCAGTAAGGGCAAATTGCTGCCCCTTCAGGGTGGAGGAGGTCCAGTGTAGTCAACTTGCCATCCAAATGCTTAGCTCATCTCTTTGAGGGATTGTAACAAATAGGGGGCTCAGAGTTTGCCTTTGCTGATGACAAGTTGTGGACACTCAGCAGCAACAGTAGCTAAGCTGCGTCAGTTTTGAGAGAAGAAGGCTATGCTGATGGGCTCATGCATAGCCTTTATCCTTGTCACCATGACTTCTTCATTTGTGGGCTTGTACATGTACGGGGTGGTTTAAGCTAGGATCTGGAACATTTATTCAATAGCAACTCCACTCTCCCCAGCAGTTGGTTTAAAATTGCTAACTCCCTTGCTCTTCTGGACTGCCCTGTTGCTTTTTGGGCTCCCTTGGTGTAGGAGAAGTTCCTGAGGCAGGAAAGTGGAGAGACTTATGGAACCTTGAGATAGGCTACTATCAGCATGAGGTGGACACTGTGAGTGTTAAGTGGGAATTGCCTACAGCAACTGAGGCTGAGTTCATCCGTGGGCTGAGGAGTTGTGATACAGGGTACCAGTTATTTCTGCTGTATACTATACAAAAGAAGGGAAGCAGCCCCCCAGTCCATCATTAGAAGACTGATTGAATAAATTGTGGTATTTCCATATAATGGAATATTATGCAGCTGTAAAAAAAAAAGCTTTTTATATAAACATAAGGACCTCCAAGATGTATTAAATGAAAAAGGTCATGTATTGAATATTGTATATGCCTTGCTGCCTTTTGTTTGCAAAAGTGAGAAAAAAAATATTTGTGTTTGTTTATGATTGCTTTAATGCTAGAAGGATACACAGGAAACTAATAAGTGTCTGAGGAGGGGATGGGCGAGAATGGGAAGGAGATGGGACATGGGAGAGGAGCTAGGGGAGAATGGGAACGGATGGAAGGTGAGGGGAATGAAACATTTTACTTTATGCCTTTTTTTTTTTTTTAAACATGTTACCTGGTTTTTTTGTTCATTTGTTTTGTAAGTGAAACCACCCTGATGAAATACTTATTATTAGGTTTGAATTTTATTTTCCACGTGACTATATAAACTGAAACTTCTTTGAGCTAAACTAATCAAATAGATATTAAATGTTCCCATGCCTGGCAACTTGTCAGTCAGTTCTCAGCTTAAATGTTGCATGGTCATTGAGCCTGACTACTCAGTTGAATCCTCTCTCTTCACATTCACTGTCAAACTTGTCACCCTGTTTTATTTTGTTTATTGTACTTATCAGTACCAGAAAAAAAATTTTTTTGCTTACATATTTATCATCTGTTTCTACCACTAGAATACTAACTTCTTTAAAAGCAAGGACTTGCTGTATATTTGCCACCATTTCTTGGCATCCTATTTTTATTTTTGTTTGTTGGATACAATGGATGCAATATCTTTTACCCTAAGGATTTATTTATTTATTTAGCAAGCAGAGAACTTACATTCTTTCTTCTCCTCACTTCCCCTACCTACCGGCCCCCAACTCTCTTCACTGCCTCTGTTGTTTTGATCATTTAAGGTATTAAAACAGTCTGATTCTCAGATATGAGTAAGTTGAGTTTAATACAAATCATAATTTCCATCCTAACCCATTTTCCAATTTTTTTTCCCCTTAATTTGTGCTTCTCTTGAATTTCAGGGAGTGTGGTAAAATTTTCACTATTCCTACATTTTGTTTTAATTTCTTTAAATATCAACTTATTGAGGTATATGCCAGCTTTATTGAGGTATAATTTCCGTGTAATACAATACATACATTTTAAGCATACAGCTGACTTCTTTCTGACAAATGTATACACCCGTGTAACCACCACCTAATCAAGGTATAGAACATTTCTACTCATTTCCGTTTGTGGGTTTGACAAAGCTTGTTAGTTAATACATAAGTGTTTTATTATTTTGTAAGTTTCCTCTGTATTTGAAATATTGCATAATAGGAAGAGTTAAATCTTCTTTACCTTTGTTTCTTTATGTATCTTTTCAGTATTTCTTCTCTCATATTATAGTTGTCCATTTTTCCCTTCCCCTACTTGCTCTCTACCCTAGTTGTGAACTGCAGGGCTTGTTTCTTATTCATCTTTGTATCTCCAGTTTTTGGCACTTACAAAGCACTTAGTAAATGTTTGTTACAGTAAGAGTTAATTTTAGGAGTAGTATGGATGTATAACTGATTGACAGGCAGTATAGCTTAATGCTTAGGAGCAAAGAAGCTTGTCTTCCACCACTTATTAGCTGATGTGACCTTGGGCAAGTTACTTATTTTCTCTGTGCCTCAGTCTTCACATCTGAAGAAAATGCCATAATGGTTATCTACCTCATAGATTTATTGTAAAGATTAAATGAGTTAATATATGTAAAGTACTTAGAACAGTACCTGGCATTTAAATGCTAGATTAGTATTAACTTTTACTATTATTAATTCTTCAGAGTTTTGGGAGAATTAGGTGCTGAGAATTATTTTTTGCTTGAACCAGGGAGTGTGCATAACATTGTTGGATAATCAGGTGAAAAGAATCTAAGCTAGCAGATCAGAATGACTTGATAGAGCTGTTCAGAATTGAAGGACCTTTAGGTAAAGCTATACCCCTGAGCTTACAAAGCCAGCCTCTGTAATCTCTGGATATCCATAGCTACCTTTCTGTATAGATATGTATTTAAATAGTCTCAGTCCATTCTTACATTCAAGTTTCTGCCCCTGAATCTACAAACATATTTGCTTTTGCACTCACCTTTCAGCCTTCTTTTTTGTTAAAAAAAGAAAAAAGAAAGAGGCATTTTTACTCTTGTCTAAAGCCAGTGTTGCTCCCTGTGTTCCTAATTCCACCAGGCAACCATCACATGTTTTAGACCTATCCTATGCGAGGCACTAAGGGGTGCTAGGTGAGCAAGACAGGTGGTCCCGGTCCTCGTGCAGCTTATGTACCAGTGGGCAAGACAGATGATTTAAAATGCAATTATAGTAAGTACAGTGTGATAAGCACTAGTGGGGTGTATGGAATTCTGCTGTAGGAGCATAATTATTTTTGGAAACCATGGGAGGATGAAAATGCCCAAGGAGAGTAGAAATTGAGACAAGAAGAGAATCTTGAGAAGGATTAACATTCAGAGATTGTGGAGAATGAAGAGTTGCTGGTGGAGAGGTAGGAGGGAAACAAGGAGAGTCTCGTGTCACAGAAGCTGAACCAGAGGAGTGCATCTCAGGACAGAGGTAGTTAGTGATCAACAGATACTGCTCAGCAGCCAGGTAAGGTCCTTCTCCCTCTTTCCTTTTCAGATATTTGGCTCTATCCGTATTCCGTACGTCTAAATTCCATGCTTCCTTATTATTATCTGTTCAGCTCCTGAACTCCTATTGTTTGTTTAGTGAGTTTGGTAGGTGAGGGATACTGCATCCTCTGAATTCATTTGTTTCCAAGTGTCAAATTATAAGTAGCACAAGTTTGGATAAAGAGAGATTTGTCAAACTCTGAATCTATTTGGCTCTGGTATTGGCATGGGGAGAGTCGGTATAGCTAGGGATACCTCTGTTTCCTTTTATCCTGGTTCAGTGAAACTTGTTCAGGTCCATTTGACAAAACAATTATTCTTTGATTCCATGTTTTCCTTCACTGTTCTGGGAAGAGTTGTTTTGACTCCTTGTTGCCACCTCTGGATCTCCCATTGAGTGCTGACCGCCCCCCCACCGCCCCCCAATAAGCTTGATTTCTTCCCACCTGATTAAATGGAATCTGAACTTGTAAAGCTAAGAGCTGCTTGTTGCTAAATACAGTAGACCTTGAAGTTGCTGTCTCAACCTCTGGCGGTTTTTGACATTGCTGATCACTTTATCCTTTTTAAAATGCTTTCGTCTTTTCGGAGGCACCATATTCCCTTTTTTCTTCTTATTCCTCCTTAGTTTGTTTGCTAGTTTTTCTTCTCTGACTTTTCAGCATTGACATATTTGTTCTGTAGCATAGTCTCATCACTTCTCATTCTGCATGTTTCCTGGGGGACCTCATTCACTACTGTGACATTAAATTAAAGCTTTTGGACAGTAAATAAGTCATATGACACTGATGTAAATCTGTAAAGATTACCGTGTTTATTTTTTAAGATTTATTTATTATTTATTTATTTATTTTTGGCTGCGTCGGGTCTTGGTTGCTGCACGCTGGCTCTTCATTGTGGTGCGCGGGCTTCTCTCTAGTTGTGGCGTGTGGGTTTTCTCTCTCTAGTTGTGGCACTCAGGCTCCAGGGCGCGTGGGCTCTGTAGTTTGTGACACGCGGGCTCTAGTTGGGAAGCGAGAGCTCAGTAGTTGTGGCACGCTGGCTTAGTTGCCCCGCGGCATGTGGGATCTTAGTTCCCTGACCAGGGATCGAACCCGCGTCCCCTGCATTGTAAGGCGGATTCTTTACCACTGGACCACCAGGGAAGTCCCAAGATTACCGTGTTTTTATATGTATATTTTAAATGTAAAATAAAATTTTCCAGACTACACAAAAGTCAGCTTCTACATATCTGTGTATATGAATGTAATGAACTCGTAATTGCAGCAGTAATTAAAATACTGCTGTTATTTAGGCAAGAATCGAACCCAAATTTAGGAGCTGTTTACATTATTCTTGAATACTCAAAAAGTATAAGTTTTGTATCCTTTTCTTAGCTGGATGTAAGAATCTACAAGTAAAGAAATAGATGTAAAAAAAAAAAAAAAAGAAATAGATGTATTAGGTACACTTCAAAAAAACCAATTTATTTTATCATACTTTAATTCTGTGTAGTGTTGATTTTAATTCTTCTAAACAGTTATTCAGTTTGTCATAAAATAGTTCCTAAAAATTGTTTTGTAGATTAATGAACAATTCCAATGGAATGATTTTTTGTTTGATAAACACTGCCCTCCTGTGGTTAAAGTAAACTAAATGTTTTGTGAAACTACTGTAGTCTTTCCACTTAAATTAACTCGGGGTAAAATAATGTAGTAGTAATAGCTATACAGTAATAGTATTGTAATGGTAATGGAGTATCAGAAATATATGTGCCCGTTTTGTTTTCCTCTCCATCTCTCCCTCTTGGGTTTCTCTAGTGTGTCTCTGTACATTTTTTCTCACTGTTTATGTACAATTTCTTATAATTAAAAGAGTTAATTGTAAATGGAAAGATGGAGGAATATTAAGCTATTGAAGGGAGGGAAACTGCCCTTAAACATAGACATGCTAAAAGAAATCAAAAGAAAAGACCAGTGAGTTATAATACATGAAATTAATAAAAGCCTCCATGGAAAAAACAGTAATGAAAAGATGAAGAATAAAAAGGAAAAAGTATTTGCAGTAAATGTGACAGTAAAAGTTTTAATATATTTAATAATTTAATATGAAAACTAGAGCTCATACAAGTGGTATATACACAAGCAGACAGTGGTTATGAATAACCAGTTTACAAGTGAGGAAATACAGTAACTAAAGCACAAAAATATATTAAAATTCATAATGGTATTCCATAAAATGGTATTCATAATATTCCTAATGGTGTGTCAGATAAACAAACAAAAAAGCCCCATTCACCTTTGGAGTATACTAGAAAAACTAGCTAATTATTCTGATAATTAATAAATAGGACAGAATCAAGCACTTATCCTGCTTTTTTCTATATGAGTTGTATGTACTTCAGATAACCAACTAGTAGATGGAGGAAAGCATTTATTTTTAGAAGGATTCTAGCTTATAAATGAAGAAGGAAAGATAGGCTATCACCATTTTTCAACACCTAAATAATGAGTCTGAATAGTGGCTACTAATCAGTGGTTAGTAAAGCAATTAGGTTGGAATGCTGATGGGAAGCTTTGTAATGGGTGGATCAGGAGGACATCTGTCCCCCTGATTCATCTTGACATCTCAAAAAAGAGACCACAGATATTTTGTGTGTTCTCATGTGGGGGGGGTGGGGGGAGGGAGATGGGAAGTAAACAACACTGTCTATGAAGTTCTTTTGGTAAAATAAAATCTGAATCTGAGCAGCCCTCTAGGTAATTCTAATTTTCAGGAAATATGAGGGACAGAGTACTATACAATTAGCAAAATACAGAATGTGGGAAACTATAGTACAGTTTTCTTGGTTTCTTCAGTAAATAAATTGGAAGAAAAAAAGGAGAAATCCATAGATTAACAGAGACTTTAAGACATGTGTTAACCAAATGTGGTATGTATGGGTCTTCTTTGGACACTGATTTGAACAAACTAACTGTTAAAAGTGTTTTTTCCCCCATGAAAGTTGAGGACGTTGTGTAAATAATTTGATAATAAAGGAACTATAGTTACATTCTGAGGTATAAAATGATACTTTTATTTTTAAAAAAATGAGTCCTTATCCTTTTTTAGAGATCTGTACTAAAGTATTTATGAATGAAATGTTTGAGAATTGCTTCAGGATAATCCACTTTGTAGAGGTAGAGTGCCTGGAGGGTATAGATGAAACAAGGTAAGCCATGTGTCGACAGTTGTTGATTGCGGTGTTCCCAATAATTTTTTTTTTTCAAAACAATTTTTTATAAAAATTTTTTGGCCACACCTCAAGGCCTGTGGGATCTTAGTTCCCCGACCAGGGATCGAACCCGCACTGCCTGCAGTGGAAGTGCAGACTCTTAACCACCGAATCGCCAGGGAAGTCCCTCTCTACCTTTGTATATGTTTTAAAATGTTCATACTAAAAAGTTAAAAAGTAGAATACTTAAGTCTTTAATTGAAAAACATTTCTCTTTCTCTCCCAAACTATAAATGATTTATAGTTTTAAATATTGAGAAAATTTAGCATAAATAATTTTCTAGATTAAAATTAATTTCAAATGCCTAGTATGTAAAGGTACTAGTCATAAACTTTTTTTTTTTTTTTAAGGAAAGTAAACATCCCTTAAGCAGTTTTAACTAACTGGTTTCTTCTATTTTATTTCTTGAAAAAACAGTATACCTAGAAAATCAATGAAATTAATTTTCATTAAAAAGGCACACAGAAATTTTAGGTCTCTATTTCCAATAGCTTAATGTCCTATGTCAGCATACTTATATATTTTTATATAAATAGTAAAATTCAACCATATTAAAATAAAGTACTTCCTTGCTCTAGATAATAAATCAGGAAATATTTTTATTATTACCATTACCATGGATCATATAAATGTTTTAAATTCTAAATAGAGTTCATTCTGATAGTGGATTAATAGTTACCTTTCAATTAAGATTTGATATGCCAGAGAAATTTTTATTAATTTCCATTTCGTAGCTTCTTGGACAGAAAGCCAACAGCTCAGATGAACAGTAGAGCAGCCACATTCCCCAGTTTGCTCATCACCACTTTCTGGTAGAGTTGGGATTTGAACTCTGATATTCTGCCTTATTATGATTAATTAATCAAAATATTTTTGCATATGAATGTAAGTGCCTTATTCTGTGATATTTTATGCTTGTTTTTCTTGCAGAATAGCTTAATATCTAGTCTTTATATTTGGATATCTGTAATGTAAATAAGATTTAAAGAACATATAAGTGACTTTATAGGGACTGAAGTCTTGGCATTTAACTTAAAACTGTTTCATATTTTCGTAAATTTTAGTTTTTGTCTAATGTTTAGTATTATTGGCAGTATAGGGCATTGTTAACTACTTGTGAAGAAAATAGTGGAAAAATCAAAGGGGCAGCCGGAGAAAAGCATGCTGTCTTTTGTATTTTTCATCCCGCTTAAGAACACTGGTGAAATTTTAGATCAGGATATCAAATGTGAACTGGAAAAGATTTTTGTCATATAATTTATTAGTAATAACAAAAGCTACCATTTATGTCACTTGTGCTAAGTTAAGAATACTGCAGAATGTTTTACTTAATGTTCCTATCTATGAGGGTGTTACTACCCTCATTATACAGATGAAGGATTAAGATCGAGAGCTTTTAGTCATCAGTATTATGTCTTAGAGCTATTAGATGCAGGCTATTTGAGCTCTATACACTTTGAAGCACTTTCATATTTTGCATCAATTAAACTTTTTCCCCCCAACTAAAACCCCTTGATTATGTTAATAACATCCTTTACAGAGACCACCAAAACTGAGTCTTAGTCAATCCATTGTATGCTGGTATGGAGTATTTGTTATAAAAACTTGATATGTGACAGAAAATAAAGCAAATCCCACATTTGTAGTATTATGTAAATTTGTGTCATACATTTTAGTATTCAGGATTTCCTAATGATAGTAACAGAGTAAAATTTAATTGCCAGGTGGATGATTATATCTGTTTCCCTAGAAATCCCTTCTGTTTTTTGATTAAGGCAAGCGTAACACCCACTGCACAAAGTGTTTTTCAGTATGGTTTACAAAAACCTCTATATCTTCCCACTTTTTTTTTTTTTAATATTTTTTAAAATTTATTTTATTTATGGCTGTGTTGGGTCTTCGTTTCTGTGCGAGGGCTTTCTCTAGTTGTGGCAAGCGGGGGCTGCTCTTCATCGCGGTGCGCAGGCCTCTCACTATCGTGGTCTCTCTTGTTGCGGAGCACAGGCTCCAGACGCGCAGGCTCAGTAATTGTGGCTCACGGGCCCAGTTGCTCCGTGGCATGTGGGATCTTCCCAGACCAGGGCTCGAACCCGTGTGCCCTGCATTGGCAGGCAGATTCTCAACCACTGCGCCACCAGGGAAGACCCTTCCCACTTTTCTTAAGCAGAAGTTGTAGCAACAGAGTTCTTAGACTTAAGTGGCAGTATGTTTTCTTCCAGTAACCAAATGGGCTGTTTGAGGGGGAGTTCTGTGTTGGAAGTGAATCGGCCTGGAATAGCAACTAAATATAAAGCCTCACTTATACCCACACCAATGCTCTTTTAAGTTTTTTTAAAATTAATTAATTAATTAATTTTTGGCTGCATTGGGTCTTCATTGCACGCAGGCTTTCTCTAGTTGTGGTGAGTGGGGGCTACTCTTCGTTGCGGTGCGCGGGCTTTTCATCGCGGTGGCTTCTCGTTGCGGATCACGGGCTCTAGGCGTGCGGGCTTCCGTAGTTGTGGCATGTGGCTTCAGTAGTTGTGGCATGTGGCTTCAGTAGTTGTGGCATGTGGCTTCAGTAGTTGTGGCTCGCAGGCCCAGTAGTTGTGGCGCACGGGCTTAGTTGCTCCGCGGCATGTGGGATCTTCCCAGAGCAGGGCTCGAACCCGTGTCCCCTGCAATGGCAGGCAAATTCTTAACCACTGCGCCACCAGGGAAGTCCCCACACCAATGCTTTTGATTCAGTTTTTTGCTTTTGTCTAATAGGTTGTACATTTTCACTCTTTTAATTTGTTGGTAGAAATAAATTTTGTTTAGGTAGAGTTGTAATTTTATCTGACAAATCATTGAATATACTACTTTCTGTAATGGAAGTAAAAGGAATGTATTTCTGATGTTCAGACAGATCTCTGATTTTTTGTGTGTGTGATGTAGCTATTAAATTTTATAATTTTATTTTTTAATCTGATTTTTATTTAGATCAGATAGCTTATTTCAAAAAAGAGGAAATAGTAAAGTCTAAAACATAGGACAAGTTCAACCTCATTAGTAGCTAAAATTAAAAAATTTTTATATATTTTTTCAAATAATTACCAAGGATTTAAAAAGTGATATGAATGTTGGTTAATGGTTAACAGTAGTGAAACTCCTGTACACATGGTGGAAAGCAATTTGGCAATATTATATATTAAAATAACTTTATACAGCAGTTCCACTTGTTAGAAGACTTTGAAAATAGAAGCACTTAGTGGCATTTGTTACAATTAAAGAAAAAAAAAGGAGACAATAGCACACATTTATTGAGAATTTTATATATCCTCAAATTCTGAGCTAAACAGCTCAAAATAAAATATTCTCTTTGTCTCCCATGGCCACTCCATGAGTTATAGATATTTTTCTTGTTTTGATTTTACTGATGAAACTAAGGCCCAGAGATTAACTTTCTAAGGTCACAGAGCTTTAAATTTTAGAGTCAGGTATAAAATTAAGATCTGTCTCACTCTAAACATGTGTTGGTAACCATCGGGAAAGAGTGCCTCTTTAAGCAGTCTAAGTGTGCAACAGTAGGAAATGGATTAAGTGATTTACTGTGTATATGTATGTGTGCGGGTGTATATATATGTGTGTATGTATGTATATATATCAATCAGTGGAGTATCATGCTGCTATGAAATATATCAATAATAAATGTTGCAAGATTTGCAAAAAGGGCTTTTTTTTTTTTTAATTAATTTATTTATTTTTGGCTGTGTTGGGTCTTCGTTTCTGTGCAAGGGCTTTCTCCAGTTGTGGCGAGCGGGGGCCACTCTTCATCGCGGTGCACGGGCCTCTCACCGTCGCAGCCTCTCTTGTTGCGGAACACAGGCTCCAGACGCGCAGGCTCAGTAGTTGTGGCTCACGGGCTTAGTCGCTTCGCGGCATGTGGGATCTTCCCAGACCAGGGCTCGAACCCGTGTCCCCTGCATTGGCAGGCAGATTCTCAACCACTGCGCCACCAGGGAAGCCCTCTGCTATTCTCTTGAGTCTTACTTTCCTTTCTGGTAAAATTATAACTAAACCTGCTCTGCTGTTTCTTGGATTGTTGTGAGGGGCATATGAAATAGAATGGCTACATGATGTTTGTAACTGTAAGGCAGTTGTATGTAGGAATTAAGAGAAAGATGTAAAATTTTTGTATGTATTATCTGGGCAGCACTATAGGAAGATATGTCTTTAATATTGGGCGTGGGCTCGAGTTTTTCTTTGAAAGCCATATCAGTCTTTTGTGTTCTTTTTTGGCCATCTTTTATGTGTATATCTCTACGTAAGAACTTTTTTTATGTTACGTAAATTGGTACAGCATTATGGAAAACAGTTTGTAGGTTCCTCAAAAAATTAAAATTAGAACTACCATATGATCCAGCAGTCCTACTTCTGGGGATATATCCGAAGGAAATGAAATTACTGTCTTGGAGAGATATCTGCACCCTTGGTTCATTGCAGCATTTTTCACAGTAGCCAAGACATGGAAAAAACGTAAGTGTCCAACAACAGATGACTGGATAAAGAAAATTTATATATATATATGTAACAATATTATTCAGCCATAAAAAGAGGAAAATGTGCCATATGCAACAACTTAGATGAACCTTGAAGGCGTTCTGCTAAGTGAAATAAGTCAGACAGAGAGAGACAAATACTGCATGATCTCATTTATATATGGAATCCAAAGAAGTTAAACTCTTAGAAACAGAGTGTAGATTGATGGTTACCAGGAGTTGCGTGGTAGGAGAAATTGGGAGATGTTGGTCGAAGGGTACAAATGAGCAGTTATAAGATGAATATGTTCTGGGGATCTGATGCACAGCATGATGACTATAGTTAACAATACTGCATTATATACTTGAAATTTGCTTAGAGAGTAGGTCTGAAATGTTCTCACCACATACACAGAAAAGGGTACCTGTGTGAGGCAATGAATGTGTTAATCAACCTTAATGTGGTAATCATTTAACAATATATATGTATATCAAAGCATCACATTGTACACCTTAAACTTACATAGTGTTATTTGTCGGTTATATGTCAGTAAAGCTGGGGGAAAAATCTGGCTAAAGTAATAAAATATGTGTGTGTGTGTGTGTGTGTGTGTAGCGGTGGTGGTGCTTGTGAGTGTCTGAGTGTATTTTAGAGTGGTCAGGAATATCTCTGAAGAAGTGAAGTGAGGGAGAGAGTCCATGAATTTCTGGGGAATAACATTGCAAGAGGAGGGAGCAGGTACAGAGACCCTGAATTAGGAATGAATTGGTTATGTTTGAGAAAGGGCAAGAAGGTAATGTGAGAAAAGCGAGATGTAGAGTTTCATGTAGAATCTTTTAAACTGTATTGGGAATTCAGATTTTATTTTAATTTTAGTTAATTTTTTAAAAAGTGACAGGGAGCTTAAAAATCAGAGGAATATGTAATTTAAGCTTTAGGACGATCACTTAAGTGTCATGTGAATAGATTGGTGAGTCATATTAGGCATAACTTTGGCTGCCTGTAACAGTTCCTTAAATGATTTGGAAGTTTATTTCTCTTTCATGCAACAGTCTGGAGGTGTAGTTAGTCCACCGTTCTTAGGGTGCATCCTTATCTGTATGGTTCAGAATGGCTTTGTCACCTCCTCCACTTTCAAAACAACAGGGTGGAGGAGGGGCCAAAGAGGGATGTGTCCCTGCCTTTTGAAAATCTGGGTTTTTGAAGTTATCACTCCCCCTCACATTCTGTTGTCCAGAACCTGCATTCCACACCAAGATTTGAGGGAAGCTGAAAGAAGACCCCCTGTTCCCAGCCCCTGCACAGTCTCTTTTTTCATTTATAGCTATATAATATTCAATTGTGTAGGTATACCAGTTTTGTTAATATCTTATTATTAGATAAGAAGCCTTTAAACTTTTTTCTTTATTGAGTAATATAATGAATATTTTCTTATATTATCAATAGATTGTGTGTATATTTCCATTTCATGGTGTTCATTTACTATTGCCATGTTTTTGCTATCCAAAATAGTAGGGGAAAAAACCATTGAAAAGTGATTTTTTTGTATTTAATTGTTAGTGAGGTCAGACATTCAATATCGTTTTTCCCATAAATTTTTATTATGGGATATTGAATGTGTACACAAAAGCCAACAATAATATATTGAATATCTTTGTACCCATCTTGTAGCTTCTATAATTATCAACTTATAGCCAGTCTTGCAATACTTAAACTCCTATCTAAATTTCCTCTTGTATAATTTTGAAGCAAATCCCCAACATCATATAATTTCATCTGTAAGTATTTCAGTATGCAAATATTTTTTCATATGTCTTTTATCCAGTTGTTTTAACTCTTTTATGAGCTATCTGCCCATGTCCATGGTGTATTTTTTTTCATTTTCAGTAATTTTACACAATTTTATAATAGTATATAGACAGTAAGTACAGGTCCAGTTTTCTGTATGGGCCTTAATTTGGATAAAGGTAGTAAGTTAAATTTTGGACATGTTAAGTTTGAGATGGAATATCCGAGGTTGATGTATAAAAGCAGTTATAAACGGACTGTGCTGCTTCTTTTCATTTATCAAAATAGAGGTGATTGATGAAGTCTTGGGAATGGATGATTTTATTCAGGGAGGGTTGGAGTGAAAAGCAAAAGCTGCAAAATGATGCTTGTAAAGTATTTAAGGGATGCCCACAGAAAAAGACCAAGAAGAAACATCTTGGAAAAAAAGTCTGGAGAGAGCAGTGTCTAAGGAGGGAAAGGTTAATAACATTTATCTGATGTAGCATAGAGCTCAGAGAAGATGACAAACAAATATATTTGTTGGATTTTATGATTAAACAAATGAAAAAAGAGATGCAGACCAGGACACAGTGAGCTGTAGGGTGCAAGATAGACCTGAGTTTGAATTCCGACTGCCACTTGTCTTGCTGCATTATGTTTGGAAATTTGCTTATTGAGCATTAGTTATCCCACTTTTTAAATGGGGGTAATAAGACTTGTCTTTTAAGGTTGCTGAGACGTTTAACTGAGAGAATGATCAGCACTTGTTTGTGTCTTCTTTATAAATGGTAGTTGTGGACATCACATTTTGATACCTTACTGGCTGATCTAGAATATCTGACTTCAAGTGGTTTCTATTACACAAGTCCTGTATCTGTTGTTTTTGACTTGCTGTACTAATTGATATTCTTTTGATAGTATAGTATAGATTCTTGAGAATTGGTTCAATTTTAGCTTTCACTTGCATTTATTAATTGCCAAGGGTTCTAAGAATAGAAAGTGATTTAGGTATAAGAGAGTTTCTGCCTAAAATTTGGATTTAAAAAAAAAAAAGGAAAGAAACCAGAATTGACTTATAAGAAGTCAATTTAAAGTAAGCCTGTTAAAAAAAAAATAAATAAATAAAGTAAGCCTGTTAGGACTCCCCTGGTGGCGCAGTGGTTAAGAATCTGCCTGCCAATGCAGGAGACACGGGTTCGAGCCTTGGTCCGGGAAGAGCCCACATGCCACGTAGGCAACTAAGCCTGTGTACCACAACTACTGAGCCACAACTACTGAAGCCTGTGCGCCTGGAGCCCGTGCCCCACAACAAGAGAAGCCACTACAAAGAGAAGCCCTCGCACCACAACGGAGAGTAGTCACCGCTCGTTGCAACTAGAGAAAGCCCGCGTGCAGCAACGAAGACCCAACGCATCCAAAAATAAATAAATAAATTTAAAAATAAATAAAATAAAAAAATAGAAGTCTGTTAGTGGCAAATACTCTTCGTTTTCCTTTAATCTAAGAATGTCTTGATTTCTCCTTCATTCTTGGAAGATATTTTTGCTAGATAGGAATTTTGGAATTACAATCCTTGTCTTTCAGCACTTAAAAATGTTCTTCACTGTTTCTGCCTTCCATAGTTTCTGATGAGAAACCCACAGTCACTGGAATTGTTTTTCTCCTAAGTGGAATGTTGTTTTTCCTTGGCTGCCTTCAAGATTTTAAAATTTTCTTTAGTTTTCAGTAATTTGATTATGATATATCTGGGTACAGGTTTCTTTGAATTTATGTTGTTTGAGATTCATTGATTCTCCTGAAATTGTAAGTGTATATCTTTCACCAAATTTGGGAAGTTTTCTGCTGCTATTTCTTTAAATATGTTTTCTCCGTGCTACTCTTTATCTTCTCCTTTTGGGACTCTGATGACATGAATGTTAGACCTTTTGATATTGTCCCATTGGCTCTGTTCATTTACTTTTTCTATAATTTTTCTCTCTGTTCATCAGATTGGATAGTTTCTACTGCTCTATCTTCAGGTTTACTGATTCTCTCCTCTGTTATCTCTCTTCTGCAGTCGAGCCCCTCCAGAGAATTTTGGGTTTACTTTGGATATTGTGTTTTTTAGTCTTAAATTTTTATTTGCTTTATACACCACACAGGCACACACACAATAATGTAATGAATCTTACTTCTCTGCTGAGACTCTTAACTGTTTTTTTTTTCCCCCAAGAATCATCTTCCTGGCTTCTTGAAGCATGGTTATAGTAGCTGCCTTAAAGTCTTTGTCTGAAAATTCCAGAGTCTGTAGCATCTTGGGTTTGTTGTGTGTAGGTTGTCTTTTCTCTTGTGAGTTATTGAGATTTTCCTGGTTCTTCATATGTCAAGTAATTTTGGATCGTATATTAGACATTTTGATGTTAACGTTATGATACTCTGTCTCGTTTAAATGCTATGGAGAATGTTGTTGTTGTTATTACTTTATTTTTAGGGATGGGAGGATTTTTTAAGCAGGCATTTGGTCTTGTTAGGTTCAGGTCATAAGTTTCTGCCTACCCTTCTGTGCACTAAAATTCCGATGACTGATTTTCAAAGCCTTTGTTTCCATCTGTCCTGCATGTACACCACCGAGTGGCAAATTTGGGAACCTGATAGTATGTTTAGGGTCAGATCCACATGGGCATAGTTCTTGGGTGACGCCAGGAGTGTTTATAGAACTTCATGGTGTCACTTTCTTGAGCTCCTTTCTCTTTGCAAGTTCCCTGACACTTTCTGGCTCTTAGAGACCCTTCTTCCTTGTCCTATGGCTAGATAACTAGGGTTTCATTTTGGTGTTTTGCTGCACACTTCCACAACTGCATCTGCCTTTGATGCCAAGCAACAGGATGGTGGAGAAAGAATATAAACCATGGGAATTCCCTCCACACTCATGGGATTGGAAGGGATCCGCTTTCTTGAAGTTTTAGGTCCCTGTCCAGCCACTGCTGGTATCATCACTGCCACAGCTGCTGCCTTTGGATTGCTTGGGGGCAGGGTCTGAGAGAAAGGGCAGAAAACCTCAGAGGATCGTCCTCCCTTTTAGGGCCCCCCTTTACTGCTTTTCAGACAAAAAGAGAGAAGACTTCTCTTGGAGCCATTTCTGTCTGCACTTACTGTGCAGTTCTGAGTTTGGACTGACTTTGAGTCTAGGCTGAGTGGTCCTAGGGGAAACAAAACCAGGAAACTCACTGCTGGGTTAGTAGTACTTCTAATTTTGGTTTCCTCCCTGAAACCAACTGCTACCATTTTCAGAGTCCTCAGATAGCTGCTCCATGCATTCTGTCCAGGTTTTTAGTTGTATTCGGGAGAAACAGGATAATTTATGCTTATTACATCACCTTTACCAGAACCAGAACACGGATACTGTTTTAATTTCATTATAACTGTATTGTTCTTTTGTTTTGGTGAAGAAATTACTGAGCAACCAAGATGTACTAGACTTTGTTTGGAGATGTAAAGATGGATAATCTTTAAGGTGCTTCCAGTAAGTCCACAGGTAGTCATGTGATGAGGGAGTGGAGGCAGAAAGTAAACATAATTTCATATTATGCATTAATAATAATTGAATTATTAATCTTATCTTTTTTGATCCATTTCTGCTTCAGGATTTGACTTACAGTTTGTGACTGAAGGAGAGAATATCCTATTTATATTTCATTAATTTTCCACTTATTATCTGAAAATTTAAAGGATGAAAAGTCTCTGGATTTGTATATGCTGGAGGAAATTAATACATAGCTATAATAAATATAATTTATATATGTAATTATAATAAGAATAAAAATTAAAATAAGAAATAATTTACTATTATATACTTGTTTCTCAGGTCTTAGAAAAATATCCCAATACACCCATGAGTCATAAAGAAATTCTTCAAGTTATCCAGAGAGAAGGACTAAAAGAAATCAGGTGAGTTATTTAAGTATTATTAGTAATAATTATAATACTTGATTAGAATATTTGGAAGTATATAGCAGTCTACTTTAGTCCTGAAGATTGATTATTTAGAAATAACTGCTTTGTTAATTTATGATTTATTCAGCTCAGATCTTTGGAGTTTTCAGTCATAGCACAGTTACAAAACCAAAAGTAAGTTAGAAAAAAATTCTTAGAAGGTAGCTATCTCTACACCCATGCACTTTAATTCTTAGGAAGGCCTGGAGCCATCTTCAAGCCTTCATCTATCAGTTCAGGCTTTTGATTTAATAAGCTTAGTCATTAGCAAATTAAAAAGTCCTCTAGTTCGGGGAGAATGGTAAGTGTAAACAGTCTAGGAAAAAATAACCTTGGCCAAAAAGAATTAAATGGAAAAGATACATAAAGCAGTATGTGTTTCAAGTAATAGTCTTACTATGTTCAAATAAAACAGCCTGGGGTCAATTAATATAGGACCAAAGATAAAACACACTTTAATTTCTAAGAGCTTTATTATATTACTATAGCACATAATAGTCACTGTTCATAGTCAAGACCCTCTGCCATCAAGAAATATTAAAATTATGTTCAATATATTTTATATGTTAAGGCAGAAATCCGGGTGTCTACATTAGAGATATTTTCATTAAGAGAAAAAGGTTACAGTGCTACTAGTTGTTCTCACCTGGGGGTGGTATAGTGCAGGGGTCCCCAACCCCGCGGGCCACAGACCGCTAGTGGTCCATGGCCTATTAGGAACCGGGCCACACAGCAGGAGGTGAGCGGTGGGCGAGCGAGTGAAGCTTCATCTGTATTTACAGCCGCTCCCCATCACTTGCATTACCACCTGAGCTCTGCCTCCTGTCAGATCAGCTGCAGCATTAGATTCTTATAGGAGCTCGAACCCTGCTGTGAACTGCTCATGCGAGGGATCTAGGTTGCATGCTCCTTATGCGAATCTAATGCCTGATGATCTGAGGTGGAGCTGAGGCTGTGATGCAAGTGCTGGGGAGCGGCTGCAAATACAGATTATCATTAGCAGAGAGGTTTGACTGCACAGAGACCGTAATAAATCAATTGCTTGCAGACTCATATCAAAATCCTATCAGTGAGTGACAAGTGAAAACAAGCTCAGGGCTCCCACTGATTCTGCATTAAGGTGAGTTGTACAATTATTTCATTATATATTACAATGTAATAATGGAAATAAAGTGCACAATAAATGTAATGTGCTTGAATCATCCCAAAATCATCCCCCACCCACCCAACCCCCTGCCCCAGTTCGTGGAAAGATTGTCTTCCATGAAACTAGTCCCTGGTGCTAAAAAGGTTGGGGACCCCTGGTATAGTGTAATACCCATAGGGAAAGTGTTTAGGATTTTGGGGGGCTATTTTTTTTTTTTAATTTATTTATTTAATTTATTTATTTTTGGCTGCGTTGGGTCTTCATTGCTGTGCGCAGGCTTTCTCTAGTTGCTGTGCGCAGGCTCTAGGCGCACGGGCTTCAGCATTTGTGGCTCTAGAGCGCAGGCTCAGCAGTTGTGGCTCTCTGAGGCATGTGGGATCTTCCCGGACCAGGGCTCGAACCCATGTCCCCTGCATTGGCAGGCGGATTCCCAACCACTGCACCAGCAGGGAAGCCCTGGGGGGCTATTTTTGATTGTCACAATGATGAGAGAGGAGGGAGCACTATGGCATTTGGTTATTACTCTGAGGAACAAATTCTACTAACGTATTCTAATTTTTTTAATAACACTATTGGGTTTTATAGAACAGGAATGAGCAAGAGATTTCATTTCTTTTCATAAAATTAGACTATTCATAAAAATTTCATAAAATTTTCTATTCCTAAAAATACACACTGGGGAAATAGACCAGGAAACCTGATGTAAAGAGGTCAGACTCCATCAGTGCCCTAGGTCTAAATGACAATTGCAGGATCATCCATCTCTAACACAGTAAGGCTCTGACTTTAAACTTGTCATTATTATTTCTAGAGAGTAGGCAAGAACAGTAAATAAGAAAGAATACTAAATAAATAAAGAACAGAAGGGGAAAAACAGAAGAACTTAAAAAAAAAAGTGTAGCAAGATGGTGGAGTCATCAAAAATAGCTTCTGGTTTCACTTAGTAACAACTCACAAGAAGCTATTCTTGGTTAAACTATATTGTGGTGATATAGTTACGTGACCACAAAGCAGTACTTTTAAAGTCACCAGTGACTTCCATTTTGTCACCTCCACTGGACTTTTAGTTTTGCCTCTCGTTACCTCTCAGCATTATTTAACACATATGACTACTACTTCCTTTTTGAAACTCTGTATCATTACCTGAAGTGACCAAACATTCCTACTTTCCTTCCTTGCTCTGCAAGCTTCTTCTCAGTTTTTTTGCTTATTATCTTCTCTCTAACTGAAGTGCAATCGACATTCCCATAGCTTTTTTGGGGGTCACTTTTGTTTTGTCACTTCCCAGTTGTGTAGGGAAGCTAATTCCCACCTCAGCCTTTGTACATGCTGACCCCTTTACGTAGTTAACTGTTGTATTTTTCAGGTGTCAGCTTGAATATTTTCCAGAGAACTTTGGCTGACTTCCCAATCTAGATCACATTTTCCGTTTTTAGTTTGGTATAGTGTTCTGTGTTCTTTCTTTATAGCACTTAAGATTTGAAATTACATATCGTTTTGGTCTTCCAAAAAAATCATGTAGCTTCTCTATAGCTTACATTAAGCTAGTAGTAGCTCCATGAGGGCAGTGACATTTATCTTCCCCCCTCCCCCCCGCCCCCGGCTTGGCATGTAACAGGCATTGCAAACCTACTTGTTAATGAATATATGAAGTATCAGTGATTCAAATGTAGTTCTGGCTTATCCTCTTGCTGCATGATGTGTCTTAAATGGTAGTCTTAAAATCTTTAGAGTTTTCAGGTACATTATGGAATGAAGTAACTATGCTTATTGAAGACGTGCTCTTTTTTTTAACCAGTCTTGGGATTTAATTAACCAGGAAGGGGGATTATTGGGAGGGGCACCCCTGTAAAAATGTACAAAAGGTCTGTGGGGCTCTGTGGAAGGGGAGATAAATATGTACATGGAACCCCGCTTTCCTTTAGCCCCTCCTCCCCCAGCCCTGAGAGGGCATGAGGACTTGGGTGGTAGGTGAAGAGGAGGGGGGCACTTTGGCCTCTGGCTTAGTGAGCCTTTGGGGAGGCAGGCCAAGGGCCTAGGGGCCCTCAGAAGCGACGATGGTAAGATGTCCTCCTTTTTACAGTTTTATTTTCATTCCTTAATCCTCAGTACAAGGCTTTTCAGCTATTTTTCCCTTTGCTGTTTTCCCTCTGCTCCCCCATTTTGAAGAATCTCGCTTAATTTTGATTATTCCATACTATATTGTTTTATTCTAAAATGTATTAAAATGGAAGCAGCTCAAATGTCCATCAGAAGATGAATGGATAAATAAAATGTGGTATATACAGTCAGTGTAATATTATTCAGCCTTAAGAAGGAATGAAATTCTGATAACATGCTACATAGATGAACCTTAAAAACATGCTAAGTGAGTATATGTATAACTGATTCATTTTGATGTACAGTAGAAAGTAACACAACATTGTAAATCGATTGTACTCCAATAAAAATTTTAAAAAAATATGAAAGAGAATGTATGTATGTATTAAAAAAAAAATGCTGAGTGAAATAAGCCAGACACAAAAGGACAAATATTGTACAACTCCACTTACATGAGATACCTAGAATAGGCAAGCTCCTAGAGACAGAAAATGGAATAGAGGTTACCAGGGGCTGAGAGTAGGGGAGAATAGGGAGTTATTGTTTAATTGGTAGAATTTCTCTCTGGGATGATGAAAAAGTTCTAGAAATGGATAGTGGTAATGGTTGCACAGCATTGTAAATACTTAGTGCCACTAAATCGTACACTTATACAGGTTACCATTTTAGCCATTTTACTATGTATATTTTGCCACAACCAGTCAACAAAAAGAAGTATTAAAAATGAAGTGATTGGCTCCTGGCTGAGAAAGATTGAGATACTAGTCCCTTTAAGAAGTTAGGTGATAAGATTGAAAATAATTTACCCAAAGTATGGAAATTTGAATGAATTAATTAGAAACGTACAGTATTCTTAGAATATTATAACATTTAAATTAAATACTGTTTTATAACTATAAAGCATATCAGCATTTTAGAAAACAGGGAGAAAAAAAAAGGGTCCTTGAATTTTCCCCCTCATAATAGCTTATGACTTCATGTATTCCTTTTTTTTTTTGGATACCTAAACGAACTCCTTTTAAAGATAGAGTTTTCCATGGGAGTCATAGGGAAGAAAGAAGATATGGATTTTTTTGTTTCAGGTGAAAGGAACATTTTAAAGTGTTCTAAAAGTAGCTTAGTTCTGTTTAGAACAGATAAGAAGATGTGAAAAGTGTTGAAGTAGCCCTTAGGAAGAAAAGATAGAAAGATTTTAAAAGAAAGAAGAATTTGGGACTTGTAGGTTGTAGCAGTTATTGGTAATTTAGATAGATAGATGCTCTAACTACGGTATTTGATCATTCCTAAAGAAAAAGAAGTTAGTTTCTGTACTGTTTGCCAGTAAATAGTTATTTCAGAAAATTAAAAATGGTTTTTTTTTTTTATTTTAATAAATTTATTTATTTATTTTTGGCTGTGTTGGGCCTTCGTTTCTGTGCGAGGGCTTTCTCTAGTTGCGGTGGGCGGGGGGCCACTCTTCATCGCGGTGCGCAGGCCTCTCACCATCGCGGCCTCTCTTGTTGCGGAGCACAGGCTCCAGACGCGCAGGCTCAGTAGTTGTGGCTCACGGGCCTAGTTGCTCCGCGGTATGTGGGATCTTCCCAGACCAGGGCTCGAACCCGTGTCCCCTGCATTGGCAGGCAGATTCTCAACCACTGCGCCACCAGGAAGAAGCCCCTAAAACTGGTTTTTAAACAATTTGTTGTGACATCTCACTTTCTTGTTCAATTTTCCATGTCTGAAATATAGCCTAATTGTTCTTTCTCTTAACTTACATAGTAATGATAACTTGGCAGTAGTTCCCTAGGGTTGAGCTCTTCGACACAGAATTGCTAGTTCCAAATTTGAAGTACTGTTAGAACCTTTTGAAAAAATTCTGTAAGCTTTTAATCATTTGTTTTTACCTAGACAGTTTCCTTTTTAAAAAGTCAATATTGTTGACTGAATAGAGATTTTTTTTGAGTTTACTTGGTTGAAAAACCCCCATTCACATTATAGCTGATGTGTTATTGAGTCTAAATCATGCTATACATTTATGTGAATCTAAATATTGAAGAAATAGTTATTTTTGTTTCCCTCTCAAGACACTACAAATGAAATCAAGGGTTCAGAGAGACAGATGTATCCACTTCATACAGTTTGTGTACTTCAGTTTCTTTCTAAGGGAAATTATTCAGGGTTTTATTTTATCTTGAATCAATGTAACTTGTACAGCAAATGGCTGTCATTAGCCATCAGTGTATAAAATAGCCTTTCAAAAACTTAAGATGTTTCTTTTTTGTCTGATAATGTCTTAAGATATTTACAGTTTACAGGAAAACTATCTCAACACCCCCCTTTATTCCTGTTTTCTCCTGATTTGAGTCCATACTTCTTCCTGTGATTACAAACTATCCCATCGGTCATGAATACAAACCCCAGAGGTAATTCAAACTCTAGCCTCCCGAATATACTCACACAGCTTCATGGAGCTGTTTCTGGACTTTGGGGCATTCTTTTTTTAATCTTTTAAAATTAAGTTTGTAAAAGATCTCTGCGTCTTTGAGCTATAGTTCTGTAGTTCTCAGGGTCCAGTCAGCAGACAGAAGCTACATGGTTTGAACAGGGAAGTTATTAAGTTAACTGGTTAATTTATTAACTGGAAGTTATTAACTGGTAACCAAGAATTAACTATTGAAAGGTAAAGATAACACAAAAGAATACAGTAATAACAGATACGGGAAGTAACTGCTACCTGTAGGGCTGAGGCAGCGTGCCCCAGGAAGGAATAACTTTCAAGGAGGCCCCTCCATGTCCACAGGGGTTGTGATTCAGCTCTCCCTGGAGAAGGTGGGGCTCTGGTCCAGTGGATGACAAAGTTCACTGGTGCCATAGCCAGGGGTGGTACATAGAAAACTGCCTTCTGGGTAGTAGAAGAACTTGCTGGAAAGCCTCCTGCTGGGTTCTCAATTGGGGAGCCAGCTGAGGCAGCAGCAGAATTTTCTGGAAAGGCACCCACAGGCATTCTGCTGAACATTGCTGAAGGGTGAGCACCATTGAGTGTCCCTCATATTGCTGGGTGCTGCAAGCCATGAGAGCAAGCAGGCAAGAGCACACTAAAACTGGAAAGAAAAGGCTCCCTTTTTTCTTTCTGCAGTGTTCTCCCAGAACTATACTGACAAAACTTAACAGTGAGCCAGCTGGCAAAAGAGAAATGTTTATAGAATCCAACTCCATTGTCACAGAGAAGGGCAAAGAAGGTTGGATTTGGAGCTAAAAGTCAATAAATCGGTAACTGGCACAGAAGGCTTCAGTAGTTTTTCCATAGAATAACTGAGGTCATTGACTGGTCCCATGTACCACTTTTGTTTACTTGATTTCTTTCCATCTGCACCCCAGCTAAACTGATGCAGTGCTGTTGCCTGTATAGGATCTGAGATTTCCTATCTTTACTCAGGACATTAAGCCAGCATTTATCCTCCTCTCTTTATGAAAAAATCTTGACAATCTTTTATAATCAACTCAGTTATTACCTCCACAAAGCTGATGGCCTTTTCCTCTGCAGTTGAACATATCTTCCCCCTCTCAATATTTTTCTTTTTTAAAGGAGAATTATCACCTTATATTTTAATATTATCTTCACTTTTCTTACTAGATTAATTTTTTTTTCTTTTAACGTATTTTTTTAAATTTTATTTGTTTATTTATTTATGGCTGTGTTGGGTCTTCGTTTCTGTGCGAGAGCTTTCTCTAGTTGCAGCAAGTGGGGGCCACTCTTCATCGCGGTGCGCGGGCCTCTCACTATCGCGGCCTCTCTTGCTGCGGAGCACAGGCTCCAGACGCGCAGGCTCAGTAATTGTGGCTCACGGGCCCAGTTGCTCCGTGGCATGTGGGATCTTCCCAGACCAGGGCTCGAACCCGTGTCCCCTGCATTGGCAGGCAGATTCTCAACCACTGCGCCGCCAGGGAAGCCCCTAGATTAATTTTTTATTAAGATTTATGATCAGTTTCCATCAGAAGAATAGGCTCTCAATACCAGAGACAAATGGAACTTCACTATTTTAATTATTTTATTCATAGAATTACAGAGAAAATAGACAAGAAATATGATAGTTATGCTTTTAAATGGAAAATTCAGGTTCTTTATACTTATGGTTTAAAAAATTGAGTGATAAATTTGTACATGGGAGAAAGTAAAAAAACTTAAGAACTGAGATGACTTTAGAGATTATCTGATTCCAACGTATAATTTTGGATAGAACGAGGCCCCAAAAGCCAGTGTCTTCAAATCAGAATTTGCTTTTTCTTGAAATCCTCTCCTATTATTGTTTTGTTCTGGGTTAAGCTAAAATTGTATTCTAAATTTAGAATATATGTAACAAATACATAAATTATGAGACATAATAGTAAAAACACTTGTGAAATGTCCTTATCACCAAATATCATTGGAGTTGCCTCTGTGCTTCTACACTATCCCATTTGCTTCTCTTATTTTGCTGTTATGAACTCCCAGTATTATGCTGAGTTAGAATGGTGAGCACACACTTCTTTGCCTGCTTGTTCATAAGGGGAAAGCATTCCCTCTTCTATATTCTGGAAGATATTATATAAAATTAGTGTTAGTTCTTGAAATGTTTTGTGGAATTCTCAATTGAAAACCATCTGGACTTGGAGGTTTCTTTTTCAGGAGATTTTAAGTAACAAATTTGACTTCTTTAATGGTTATAGGACTATGCAAATTATGTTTCTTATTGGTTGAGTTTTGGTAGTTTGTTGTTTCTGAGGAATTTGTCCATTTCTTCTAAGTTGTCAAATTAATGAGTGTAAAATTGTTTGCACTGTTCCCTCACTGTCTTTTTTATGGTTGCAGAATATATAGTGACATCTCTGTTTTGTTCTTTCGTTTTTTTGGGGGGGGTGGGGCTGTGCCACATGGCATGTGGGATCTTAGTTCCCAACCAGGGATCGAACCGCCAGCAAAGTCCCCTGTTTTGTTCCTGATATTGGTAATTTTTATTTTCTCTCCTATCTTTGTCAGTCTTGCTAGAGATTTGTTAATTTTATTGATTTTTTTTAAAAAAAGAGACCAGAATTTTGTTTCACTGCTTTTTTTCTATTGTTTTTCTCTCTCTCTCTTTTTTTTAAATCATTTTATGACTCAGATTATGGTCTATCTTGGTGCATTAAATATTTCATACATGCTTGAAAAGCATGTGTATATGTTTTCTTCTGGGGTAGAGTGTTCTGTAAATGTAAGGTCATTTTGGTTAATAGGGTTGTTCAGATGGTCTATATCCATACTGATTTTCTGTCTACTTGTTTTATTGATCATTGAAAGCAGGGTGTTGAAGTCTCCAAGCATAATTGTGCATTTGTTTATTTCTCTTTTCTGTTATTTTTGTTTTTGCTTCAAGTATTTTGAATATTTGTTGTTAGGTACATATGCATTAAGGGCATTAAGTTTTCTTAGTCAATTGACCCTGTTTTCATTCTGTAATTACCCTCTTTATCCCTGATAATAGTCTTTGTTTTGAAGTTTATTTGGATACTAATAGAATACCTTTTTTTTTGTTTTGGTGGTGAGATGCGAGGCTTGCAGGATTAAGGATCTTAGTTCCCCCGACCAGGGATTGAACCCAGGCCCTTGGCAGTGAAAGCACGGGGTCCTAACCACTGGGCCACCAGGGAATTTCCTAATAGAATACTTTTGATTAGTGTTTGTGTGATATTTATTTTTTCCATTCTTTTAATTTATCTGTGTTTTTATTTTTTTATTTTATTTTTTAAAATAAATTTATTTATTTATTTTTGGCTGCATTGGGTCATTGTTGCTGTGCGTGGGCTTTCTCTAGTTGTGGCGAGCTGGGGCTACTCTTTGTTGCGGTGCACGGGCTTCTCATTGCGGTGGCTTCTCTTGTTGTGGAGCACGGACTCTAGGCACGCAGGCTTCAGTAGTTGTGGCTCCCGGGCTCTAGAGAGCAGGCTCAGTAGTTATGGCGCACGGGCTTAGTTGCTCCGCGCCATGTGGGATCTTCCTGGACCAGGACTCGAACCCGTTTCCCCTGCATTGGCAGGCAGATTCTTAACCACTGCGCCACCAGGGAAGCCCTACTGCCTTCTTTTGAACTGAGTATTTTGCACTGTATTTTATTTATTGACTTTCTGTCACTCTCTTTGTGTGTGCGTGTGTTTAAAGTAGTTGTTCTAGAGATCATAATACATATCCAACCTTTCACAGAATTCTTAGGATTGATATTTTACCATCTTAAATAAAGTGTAGATGCCTTACAACCATTTAGGTCCCTTTATCCATCCTCTGTATGTTATAGTTGTCATATGTGTTCCATCTCATACATGGAATTACCCACCAGACAGTATTATTAGTTTTGCTTTCAGGCCATAAATAGTTGAAAGACTATTTTTACCCAGATGTTTACCGTTTCTTTTGCTCTTCCTTCTTGCCTTAAGTTCCACATTTCCCTCTAGTATCATTTCCCTTCAGCCTGTAGAACTTTCCTTTTAGTATTTCTTTAAGAGCAGGTCTGCTGGTGATGAATTCTCTTAGTTTTCCTTCATCTGAGTATGTCTTTTTTTTTTTTTTTTGGCCTTCATTTTGAAGAATTTTTTGTTGGATATAGAATTCGGTATTGATAGTTCTTGTCTTTCAGTACTTTAAAAATGTTGCTCCACTGCCTTCTGGCCTCCATGGTTTTTGATGAGAAATACATGCTGTTTGAATCATTGCTCTCCTGTGAGCAGTACATGGTTTTCTCGGGTTGCTTTCAAGATAATTTCTTTCGCTTAGCTTTCAGCAGTTTGATTTTTAATGTGTCTAGGTGTGGGTTTCTTTGTGTTTAAATCTGTTTAGCATTCACTGAGCTTCTTGAATCTGTAGCTTTATGTCTTTTGCCAAATTTGGCAAGTTTTCAGCCATTCTCCAGATATTTTTTCTTCACCACATTCTTTCTCTTCTTCCAGTGTCGGGATTACCTCTGGGTACTTTACCACAGTTCCCTGAGTCTCTGCTCATTTTTTCCCAACCTTTTTTGTCTGTATTTCAGATTGGATCATTTCTGTTGCTCTCTTGTCACATCCCCTGACACTTTTCTCTGTCTTCTGCATTCAGCTATTGAGCCCATCCAGTGAGATTTTTTCAAATTTCTGATGTTATGTCTTTTAATTCCAAAATTTCTGGGTTTTTTTTTTAGTAGTTTCTGTTTCTCTGCTGAAAACCTCTGTCTTCCCATTAATTTCAAGTTCATTTATCCTAACCTCATGGATATAGTAATGAATGCTTTAAAGTTTTTGTCTGATAAGTCCAACATCTGGGTAATCTCAGGATTGGCAACTGTTGATTGTCTTTTCCCGTGAGAATTTGTCACATTTTCCTGGATCTTTGCTTATTGAGAAATTTAAGGTAGTATTCTGGACATTTTGAATATTATGTTGTTTTATGTTCTGTTTTTCTGTTAAAAACTTCTGGAGAATGGTGATTTCTTTGTTTTTTTAAAGTAGGTAGCCCAGCTATTAGACTATTCTCTTACCTTCTGTAAGTTTTAGTTTGATAATCAGTTCAGTTTTCAAAGCCTTTGCTCTGCTGTTCTGCATCTGTTCCATGCATGTGCCACTCAGGGTGAGTCTGAGATGTGAGTAGTGGTTCAGTTCTTAAAGGCTTTACTGTGTTAATTGGGAGTGTCCTAAGTATACACAGCTCAGGGGTGAGCCCAGGCCTCATGTGTAAATTAGGGGATTCCCTTGTCCTGTTCTTTTTCTCTCAGGAATTCCACGCCTCCCCCCACCCCCCAATTCTTAGAATTTTATCTGTCCCCTACAGTAGTACCTCTCCTCAACTAGGACCTGCTTTTTAGTCAAAATGGTGAGAAATAAGCCCCAGAAAATTCACTCTGTGAGAGTTTAGCCAACTGAAGTTAGAGGGTATAGTCCATGACTGTCCTCACTTATTATACCAACTGCATAGTTCACAGGTTTCTAAGACTACTCTCAAGGCTTGATAATTTGCTAGAGGAACTTGTATAACTCACTGAAAACAAACACTTGGTTTTGGGAAGGATACAGATTAAGATTCGTCAAGGGAAGAGACACATAAGGTAGAGTCAAAGTCTAGTACCCAACACAGAGCTTCCAGTCATCCTCTCCCCGTGACTTAGGACAGTGTTAATTGTCAACATCAGTGTGTGACAGTAAGCACAGAGTATTGCCACTAAGGAAGCTTACTTGAGCCTTGATGTCTAGAGTTTTTATTGGAGGGCCATCGCATTATTCAGTTTTCAGTGTCTAGCCCCTCTAGTGATCAGTCAATACCATGTGACCCAAGCCCCCACCCTAAGTCACATTATTGGTATGTCTCAAAGCCCCCACTCCAAATTACAGTGTTACTATCTGGCTGGCCCAAGGCCCTCATAGGGCCTAGCAGTTATCTCTTAGAAGCCAAGGGCAAGGCCAGCCTTCTCTATGGGTATGAGTAAATTCTATCCTATATACTCTCATATGAGTTAGGTTTTGACTTCCCAATGTGCCAGCTTTCTTAATTTTCAGTGTTTTAAGTAGTTGCTTTTAAAAAATTGACGTATAAGTCACATACCATAGAAGTCACCATTTTAAAGCATACAGCTCAGTGGGTTTTTTGTTTGTTTGTTTGTCTTTTAAGTATATTCACCCAAAACATTTTCATCACCCTGAAAAGAAACCCTGTACTGATTAGCCACTCCCCTTCTTTGTCCCCTGCAACTCTCCCCATGCCTCAGCCATAGGCAATCACTAACGTACTTTCTGTCTCCATGGATTTGCCAGTTTTGGATATTTCGTGTTATGAAATCATACACTATGTGGTCTTCTGTGACTGGTTTCTTTTGTATGTTATAATGATTTGAAGGATCATTCATGTGGTAGCATTTATCAGTACTTCATTCCTTCATTGCGGAATAATATTCCATTGTATACATATGCCACGTTTTGTTTACCCATTCATCCATTGATGGACATTTGGTTGTTTTCACTTCTTAGCTATGATGAATTATGTTACTGTGAACATTCATGTACAAGTTTGTGTGTGGGAAGTTGCTTTTTATATTTTTGTCCACAGTCTTTTGTTGTAACTAGCCAGAGAGAGAGAGAGACAGATACAGGCAGACAGGCAGACAGACATGGGCAGGCAGGAAGGCTGGCTGGCTATTGTGGGCCTGCTTTGTCTTCACCAGCACCAGAAATTCTGGTCAATTTTAAATCATGAAATTGGACTGAGCTTTAAATTCATGGAATCTTCCATGATTAACCACAAATTTCAAGCCAGAATCATGGTATTTTTCTTTGACTTAGAATAGAATTCTGGATTTTGGTGTAGCCTTTGTTTTCCAGTCATTTTTAAATTGCAATAAGAGGGAGGCGGGTATCACAAACAGTCTGGTGTAGGCCATTTAACACAGGTGTTTTATGACTAGGTGTTTGGAACCTCAGTGTTGACTAGTTCCATAATCGGAGCCTGTTTTTTCTACCAAATAAGTAAGTGGATGTGAATAGTACACAATAAACCAGTATGAATCCATTGGCATGGTTAAATGTTTAAGCATTGCTCTGTCCAAATGTGTAGTCAGTCCTCAAATGGAAATAAACCTACCCCAAATATTTACATCTGATAATTACTTTATATCTGATAATTACAAGATGATATGTAGTCTGACATTATATATCTTTTATATATATATATATATATGTGTATATATATGAAGAATGCACTGCAGCATTTAGGAGTTGAAGGGATTAAGGAGACGAATAAAGAGGATGTTTTACTAGATTATGCAAGATGTGGTGGTTTGGATTAGGATGAAGAGAATAGACAGATTTGAGATCATGTTTCAGGACTTGCTGTTGGATTGGATATGGGAGGTGTAAGGAAGGAGGAAATAAAACATTATTTCTAGGCTTCCTGATTGTACAGCTGCCATTTACCATAGAGAGGAAGAACAGAGGAATAAACTGGGAAAGTGAAGAGGGTTGATTAGTAAAGAATTCGTTGAGTATATTTTGTGGATTCAGAAAAAAAGGTTTGAACCTCATAAGGGGTGAGGGGACGTATTCAAGTGTGGGGACTGGTGTTGTTATACATGTCAGGACAGCAGTTAAAAGGTAGTAATGATCTGGAGCTGTAGAGTAGGTATCTGTTTTCAGAGATTAATATCTAATACCTGTTTCGGATGTTGATAAATAAATAGTTCCAGGTATGTTATAGAATCTAAAAATATATTCTTTTCCTTCTGTGGTAATAAACTTTAACTTATGTTATAAGTCTAGGTTTGTAAGTTAGGTACTGAAGACAGTTTTTTTAATGTAAATTTTTACTTTTGGAAAATTCCAAACTAAAACAAAAGTATGTATCCTCCAGCATAAATTATAAATAGTCCTCTCACCTCAGACTCTTTTGGGGTGAATTTTAGGTATTTTATTACTTCAGCATTCCAGTATGTATTTAACAGATAAGAACCAGAGAGACTATTTATGTACAGTTGGATATTCTGGTTTATTTTTAAAAACAGAGCAACTAAACATACACGTTAAGCATACATACTATTGATAAAACATACACAGAATAGTACGTAGTACATAAATCAAGTGCTTATGTACACTTTGAGACCATTCCTGCTAATCCTTAAAACGTTATCACTTGTTACTACTTCTATCCTTAGTCTGTTGTACAACAAGTTTTTCCTGCCAGTCAGCTGTGGCTGCCATTATTGTTTACAAATGTGCTTTTACAGCGTTAAGTTTAGGACTTCAAGCCTTCCTTCTGAAGTAACCATTGCTTTTAATAACTACCACTGCGCCCCCCGCCCCCTCAGAGTTCTTTTACCTGCTTTGCTCATTCTGTTGGCTGTATTATCTTGACTCTTTTTATATCAGCTAATAAAGAGTTTTTAGGAAAGAAGAAAATGGTATTCATTTCCTGAGACCCTATTCTTTTACTGTTTTTTGTTTTTGTTTTTTTTGGTCTTGCCATTCATGAGTAGAAGAGGAAAGAGAAAGAAAAAAGATTCTGGGTGTTCATGAATTTATTATCCACAGATTGAGTATATTCTGAATTAGACCATTTATGAGTGGTCCCAAGGGTTCATGATGCATAATAAGTAGTAATTTTGGTGAGGCCCATATGAATTTGAATCCTTTACACCATAAAATTCGTGTGGGTGAGTAAGTTGTGCAGCTAATAAATGGGTATAGCCAACTGCCTAGCTTTTAAATAAGGTTGAGCATTACTTATTTGTCACCTCTGAAACAAGTCAGGAAGTATTTAAAAGCATTGGTTCTTTATGGAAAAAGACCTGGAAAGGAAGACTAAGTGCTAGTTTTATAGTAGTATTGGCAGATTTGGGGACAAGCACGTGACTTGGATGTGCATTCCTTACAAATGAAGCCTACCTAGTTCTATTACAACATTATGCCCCTGATTAATTGTACCCCCAAATGGGTAATCTCTTTTGCATTCCTCATCTCTTCTCCCTCCTCAACCTCTTTTCCAAACCAGTCACTTTATTTTAGTCACAGAATGATACAGCTGGAAAAGATAATTAGGATATTATAGTCATATACCATTGTATTACTGAAGAATTAAGACCCATGGAGATTGAGACTCGGCCAGGGTAGGACAACTAGCTTAGTGAAACTAAAACTCAGGCTTAACTACTTACTTTTGTTCTTTTCTTCAGTATATACTGCCTCTACATCTATAGTTCTCCCTTTCCTTCTGACTAGTATATTTGCTCTATTGTTTTTCAAATAAAACTTATACCATGTGCTAACATAGAACATTAGGTTAGTTGCTGTCTAACTGTAAATTGCTTTCTGGAAGAATTTGAAATAAAAACCCCAGCCATTATAGTAACTTGGCTTCTGAAAGGGCCAGTACATTTTTAAAGAACTTATCTTATTGGAACATTTAAGTAGATCTTTATATTGTCTTGCAGAGCTCAAAATCGTTCTCTAGCAAGGAGTTTTTCTTATGTCTCAGTCTTGTATCCCAAGCAAACTCCTTTAGAGTTGGAATTGTAAAGATCTCTGGGAACCATCTAGCTAAAATCATGCTCAATAAACATTTGCCAGATTAAAATTTTACCTCTTTGGAGGTGTCCCAGCTGCTTCTGATTAGTATTAAATGCATTTACTTAGGAACAAAATCTCCCTCTCACATGGTATTTAAGTATGTTTTAGCTCACCTCCCACCCAAAACTAATCCAATTACCTAATTTTTTTCCTCATCTCTTCTTATATAAAAGTATATAGCAAAGGAAATAAAGTCAACATTCTCTACTACTTTTCAGCAGAAATCTTCGCCACAGAGCAGATCATTTGACTGCAAAACTGAATTGCCTTGAGGTGATTTCACTAGAAAGAGCTCAGTTTAAGAATAAAGAACATTATTAATTAAATTGATACCATATTTATCTAAGGTTGGCTGATACCTTTGAGTTCGGCCTGCATTTTCTTTACCTGCTAGTTGCGGTCTGCTTTCAAGGCTGCAAACCTTGTAGGGATGTCAAAAGGATTAATTATGAAAAAACAAACACAACATGCTTGGATATTAACAGAAAAGAGTATTCTTATCTATTGTTATTTAGCTTCATAATGAGTTCCATTATGGAACAAAGGGAAGCTAATAAACCTTAGGGTCTATAGCTGATGGCTTTATGATGGCTCCTTGAAATTTGAAATGCATGGGAAGGATATTAAAGAATGGGGAATATTCACTGTATCCACATTAACTTTAAGCTGCTGTAATAGTTTTACTCTGCCACGTAATTGAGGTACTGCAATTGTTACCTGAAATGGTTTAGACTATTTAGTTGATGTATTTTAGACACTGATATTTGGGACTAACTTGTAAAATCTAAAGAAGAAATTAATGTTTTGTGTACAAAGTGTTGGGGAGGGTACTAATTTGAAGAATTGTATATTCTGGGAGGGGAGGGGAAAGTTTATTTTTTGGCTTCATTGTTGCTTTGTAAAGAAAAATTAAAAGCTCTTTTTTTTTCCTTCTTTCATTTTCTTGGGGTGCATTCCAACTCCAGAAGGTAAGAATTACTTTATTCTAAAGAAGTATTATAGAGTTATAAGGCACTCTTTTACAAGTTTAATTGAACTTTACCCTTGGTTGCATGATTTTTACTTTATAAAACTAAATAATTAGTCTAGAAACTATTATAAATAAGAGTGATATTACTATGTAAATATTGGTTGTATGTGCTTTTTTTTTGTTCTCGCAATTTATAATAATCATTGTTTGGTCATATTTTTAGAAACCCAATCTACATTTAGTTTTATTAAAATCATTATTTGACTTTCTAGCATTAGGATACCTAATATTATACAGATTAATAAATGAAAATATTTCAGAGATTGGAAATGTGTGAGCTAACACTTGCTGTGTGGCTATAAGATTGAAAATGTATGTTTATGCTCTTACTGATTTAGAGAGAATATTGGTAAATCCTTTATGGGATTGACACGTACTTAAAACAAGGCCCAGAACAGGTTAAAATTCATAGTCTGGATCTTTACTGAATTGGTTTTTTATCTGTGTTTCTGTAACATTTTAGGTACACCTCTGTTATAGCAGTTCCCATGTTATATTATAGTTACTTCTTCTAATTATCTCACTTGCCTGTGACACTAGACAGTAGAAACCATATCCATGTGTTTTCATTTCACTTGGACATGACTTGCTTGGCTTTTAGTTAGAGCTTAATAAATCTTTTTAACTCCAGTTAAATTTGTATTCCATTAAGTTTGTTTACAAGAACCTGTTCATTTTTGAGTGTTAGTTTATGGAGGAAACCTTAATTCAGGTCATACAAACAGTTAAAATTATAATTTTAAAAATTTTAAAGTAGGTAAGAAAAAATGTTTTGTTTTTGTTTTTTGAGGGGGGCTTATTCTTGATTAGGTTCTTTAAGTATGAATAATAGGAACCAAATGTGAATAACTTAAGCAAAATGGAAGTTATTTGAAGAATGTGGGGTAGCTCACAGGCTCAAAGGAAAGAAACAAGCTCTGAAATAAAGAGAACTAAGGTAGCTGCAGAGATCAGGTAGCTCAAACTAATGGATGGGCTCATCAAGGCACTCCAGCTGGGATGAATTAGTCTATGTCTACTCTGCTCAAGGTTAAAAATTCAAAGAAGAGTGAACCTGGCTGGCCTAGTGTCCAGGGATGGTGAGGCATCTTGATGGACAGTCCTACAAAGACTATTTCCAGTGGGGTAAGGCATAGTTCCCCAAAGCAAGATTGCACATTCTTTCCAGAGGAAGAGAGAATATATATTGACCAGGCAGAAACAACAGATGTCCACTATGTTGCTTACTGTAGAAGATAAGAGTACAACAGAAAAACTTAAGCTACAAGCAATTGTAAGAACTCGTTTTTTTTTTTTTTAATAAATTTATTTATTTATTTTATTTTTATTTTTGTCTGTGTTGAGTCTTCGTTGCTGTGCACAGGCTTTCTCTAGTTGCCGTGAGCAGGGGCTACTCTTCGTTGTGGTGCGCGGGCTTCTCGTTGCGGTGGCTTTTCTTGTTGCGGAGCACGGGCTCTAGGCACGCAGGCTTCAGTAGTTGCAGCACGTGGGCTCAGTAGTTGTGGCTCACGGGCTCTAGTGCACAGGCTCAGTAGTTGTGGGGCACGGGCTTAGTTGCTCTGCGGCATGTGGGATCTTTCTGGACCAGGGCTGAAACCTGTGTCCCCTGCATTGGCAGGCAAATTCTTAACCACTGGCCCATCAGGGATGTCCCTAATTACGATATATCTTGGTGTTGGACTATTTTGAGTTTATCTTATTTAGATTTCCTGAGCTTCCCGCATATGTAGGTTTATTTTTCACCAAATAAGAGTTTTTCAGCCCTTAGTTCTTTGAATACTCTTTCTCCTTTCCTTCTGAGACTCTGATGATGTAAACTTTGAATGTTTTGTTATTATCAACTCCCTGAGGTTCTGTTAAATTTTTTCAGTTTTATTTTTCTCTCTGTTGTTCACATCAGGTAAATTTTATTGATCTGTCATTAAGGTCATTGACTCTGTCCTCTGTCATCTCCATTCCACTATTGAGCCAATCTAGAAGTTTAATAACAATTTAATTTTCAAAGCCTTTGCTGTGCTATTTTGGTCTTCTTGTTTTATTTGGTGATACAGAGTCTCTTAGTGATCTCTGCTGCATCTTTCTGAAGGAGTGGGAGGAGTTTCCACAGAACAGGCTGCCTGATGGCTCTAGATGTAGGGAAAAGGGAGTCTCCAGCTTGTAGGGACAGAGAGGCCTCCTGGGCCATATGCTTGTGATGGGGGACTCCCCGCCCCACCCCCCACCACTGGGTTGCTCAGCATCTCAGGGGAGGGAACTAGTAGTACCAGGCCCAGGAGGACAGAAAGGCTTCCTGGGCTGGGCTGCTTCTTGTGGTTTGATCCCACTCGCTGGTGCCACCTTGTGCTTCCTATTTTAGTCTTTATTTTTGAGGCTTGAGGGAAGATACTCGCAGTCAAAGCCATTTAATTATATGAGCTTTACTGTAACTCTGAGTTACTTCTGTGAGTTGGAAAATGCCAAGAATTGGTAAAATTCATGGATCAATTGACTACTTCAAAACTCTGAATCTCGACATAAATGGCTATGTCAAGACCGACAGCTCTTGTTCAAAAGCAGAAAATAATTGTAATCAATAGCTTTGGCTATTTAGGTGTATAAACTACATTGCTAAATGAACAAGAATACCAAATAGAACAGAGATAGAAAATTAAACAAATTCTTATTTTTTGATGTACCTAATCAAATTTGTTAAATTTTATTCTTTCCATAGCTCATTTCTTTCAGGACTATTTCTGTAACTTATATTGACAAGTATTTTATTTTCAGTTCCTGTTTTCCTCACTAATTCTTCTTTTACCTCAAAGAATATGTCCTCACATGTAACCCTCTGTATCGCTTTAGTTCAGAGATACATGGCTGTTTAGGAACTTGGCTCAACCAGTTAAGAAATGTTAGCATCCTGATCAGCTGAAATAAAGGCAGTTGATATTTCTTTATATGCAGTAGTTAGAGTGACAAGCACTGTGTTTGTCTTAAAGTCTTTTTCTTACCTCTTTCTCATCAGACTGAAAAGCAACATGCTGTAGTGAACGAATAGTGGAAATGGCCGTGGACTAAATAAGATAGGAGTCAAGTACTTTATGTTCCATATATTTACTTTAAAATAAGTCATAGAAACACTGGACTCTTTTTCCTCCCCTTTTGAAGCGGTTTTGCTCATTTCTTACTGGTAGTGGACAAGCCATGCTTTTTAAAAAACAGTAGTGGGAAAAAAAGACAATAATAGGAAGGTGAAGAGAATGAAGATTTATAGTGAAGTATTAAAAGGAGAGAGAGAGTATATAAGCACAGTTTCTGAAGAATCTTTTTTTGTTTCTATGACCTCCCTCTCCATGTTGTTCCTAGATTACTCTTACTTGTTTCGTGCCCTTTCACTACTCTGTTAATCCAAACTTCTCATTTTGTGGTCCCAACTGGGCCTGTTTGAAAGTTTTCCTGCATACCCTTTTACCCTTTCTCCAGTGGGTTTATTTCTGTTTGTTTCATGGCATGTTTGGGGAGGAAAATAGTTTGAAGAAACTAATTCACTAAAGGATAGATAAGTCGGATGCTACTTTTTAAATTTAAAAACTACATTTATGTTATTTCTTTTTAAAAAGTAGGTTAGTTGTTAACCCAAATGAACTTCTCTTTGGAAGAATGCAGGTAGTATGACCAAGGGAAGGCAAGCAAAAGGTTTTAACGAAAGTGTTTGTAAGAATACAAAAATTTTCAGTGAATTTAAAGCCTACCAAGACTAATAATTTAATGATTTCTAAACTCACTATTTTCCATCATAAGGGTGCTGTTGAGTTCAGTTTTGTTTTGTGTACTCTGTCAGGTAAGCATGCCACAAATCAGCTGTTGATTTTAAAGTTATGTGGTGCTGATTTGTTTTAGCTAGTATGTGGATAATGATTACTGTGTGTGTGTGTAGATACACGTATATCACATGAGTGAAAGGTTCTTATAAGTTTATTGTCTTTTTACATTTAATATTGACCTGAAATAGGGTTTAGTCAAGTATCTGTTTGGGGAACTAGATAATTCTGCATTTCTTTTAACCTTGAAAGTCTGAGTCCATTATTTAATCCTACTGAAATTCAGGGGATTGAACTTCGAAGGACAGAGTGTATAATAGTTGAGTCAGGGACAGGGAAGCCGATTATGTCTTAGTTTTGACAAGGCTATTCTGTAGGAAGGAGTACAGAAAAATGAACAAGAGATTGGGATTAAAGTCAAAATAAGGCAGGGTTATCTATTGCAGAGTGTTGTATGTCTAGGATTAAATAAATTAGACTGACGATGTCGCTTAAAGCTCTTTATCAAAGGTTTGAACTGGGGATAATAAATGTTGGAAGACATTGGTGAATTTTGAGGATGGATTGTAAAAGTTTTTTATATTAAATTTCTTTAGCTTGGTTGCAGCGGGGGAGATGCCAATGAGGAGAAGAGAGACCAAAAATCTGAAAAAGACTTCAGGGTTTCATGAAGAGTCTTAAAGTACTTGAAGGGCTGTCATATCGATTAGTGAAGAAATAATGTTAAATTTGTTTCCCCCACTTACAAAGATAGTTTATTACAAGGTCATTTTAGCAAATTCAGACAGTAGAGAAAATCACAGAGAGGAAAGAAAAGATCCTCCTAAATTTTTCCACCATGATAACCACTGATTTACATCATAAAATCAGGGCTAAAAAATGGAGTTAGAGGAAGATGTTAGAGGCTTAACTGTTAAGAATTAACTGTTAAGATGTTAAGAGTTAGAGGCTTAACTTAAGGAAGAATTTATGAATATTTGGAAATGCTTGAGGACATAGTGATTCTCCACCACATTATATGCTTGTGCAAAAGACTAGATGATTAACCTGTTTATGACGTTTTAGGAGGGGATATATAAGCATCTGTAGGTAAATGGACTAGATGACCTATGAAGCTCCTTGTCAACCTGTGGATTTTATCTGATTCTTGTCTGTAGGTATTTGCACCTGAGAGATGGTTATGTAAAGTGAGAGTAAGATAAAGAATGATCAAAAGTTGTAGGATTTTATTCGACCCAGTAATTCCATTTCTGGGTATATACACAAAAGAATAAAAAGCAAGGACTTGAATAGATAATTTTACACCGGTGTTCATAGCAGCATTATTCACAGTAGGCAAAAGATGGAAGCAACCCAAATGTTTATTGACAGATGAATGGATAAACAAAGTGTGGTATATACATTCAATGGAATATTTTTCAGCCTTAAAAAAGAAGGAAATTCTAACATATTCTACAACATGCATGAACTTCAGGACATTATACTAAGTGAAATAAACCAGACACAAGAGGACAAATATTGTATGATTTCACTTACATGAGAGACCTCAAGTATAAGTCATATTTATAGAGACAGAAAGTAGAGGGTGGTTGCCAGGGGCTGGTGTAGGAGGGAAATGGGGAGTTGTTTAGTGGGTGTAGAGTTTCAGTTTTGCAAGTTGAGAAGAGTTCTGGTGCTTGGTTGTGTAACAGTGTGAATGTACTTAAGTGGAAGTGAACTGTACACTTAGAAGTGGTTGAGATGGTAAATTTTATGTTATCTATATTTTCCCAAAATAAAGTTGTAGGATTTTGTTGTAATTTGAGTAGGGTACATTTTTATCTAATGTGGGAGAAACAACCACTGTATTTTATTAGTAGGAAATAATAAGACATTTGCCTAAGGTAGAGGGGATGAGCAGAGGTACTTCTTTAAATTTTTGTAGAAGGTAGTAAATGTTTATCTTGCCCTGTTAAATTTAAAATCTAAGCAGTGATAGAAGATTGTAGAAGAGTGTGAGTGTGAATTTTTTTAAATTTCTGCCTACAATGTGATGATACAGAATTGGTGTAACAAGTGAGTAAATTCTTCAAGAGTGCCAGACGGACCTTTAGAATTAGGAGAGCTATAGACAAGATAAAGAAAGGTAAAGATTTTTACTGAGAGTTGATGGGCCTTGTATGTTTATGAACCCTTTTGCAGACTTCACTTACAGTTTTATTTGTATCCTCAAGCTCCAGAAAGAAACTAAAAATGAAAGAAAACAATAGTGAAAATGTCCAGACTTTCTTTCAGTGGAGAAATTGGCGTGATTAGTTATGGGAAAGGTTATCAGTTAATTTTTAGAAGAGATCTTTAGTAAGTTCTAAACCTAAGTTTCTGATTTTGTTCAGTTCCTGAATTGATAGCAAATTTGCAATTGTGGCTAAAATTTTTACATTACTGAACATTTAAAGTCTGTACCAACTTGCCTCATCTTTCTGGTGAGAGGGAAATGTTAATTAATCATAAATGATAATATAGTGTGTGTGTGCACATGCGCGCACGCACACACTAGGAAATAAAGAGTCATATCATTTGGCTGCACTCAGTCCCAGTTCATTTATTTTTACATTAAAATGTAAGAATGTGTGCTTACGGAAACTTCCACTTTTTTTTTTTTTATATCACCAGCACTTACCCCCATGCAGTTACACAGTAGCTATTCTGTAAATGTTCAATGAATGAGAAACCAAGTTCGCTTCTTTTCCACATCATCTTTTTTTAAAAACTTTATTGAGGTGTAGCGTACATACCATAAAGTTCACCTATCTTAACTGTACAGTTCAGTGATTTTTAGCAAATTTACTGAGTTGTGCAGCTATCACTGTAATCCCCAGTAAGATTTTTCATACGTGTATACAGTTAATACTAGTTCCCACTGCCAGCCTCTAATCTACTTTCTGTCTCTGTAGATTTCCCATTTCTGGACATCTCATATAAATGGAGTCATATAATATGTGGTCTTTTGAGGTTAATCCATGTTGTAGCACTTACTAGCACTTCGTACTTTTTCATTGGTCCATATTGTTTTTATAGACTTCTTGTATATATTGCATATTTTTAGCTTTTTATTTATTTATTTGGGTTATTAATTTTAGACTTAAAAGTTGCAAAAGCAGTACAAAGAATTTTTATATAACTTTACCTAGATTCCACAAATGTTAACATTTTATATACTTTATCTATCTAGTTTGTGTTTCTGAAATGTCTGAGAATTGTAGACATGCTGCCCCATTCACATTTAAACACTTGAGTATACTTTCTAAAGGCAAGTATATTCTTTGACATAACCACAGTGTAACTATCAAAATCAGGATATTAATATAATATTACTTTCTAATCAACAGGCTTTATTTAAATTTGATAATTCTTCCACTGATGCCCCAATCCAGGATCACACATTGCATTTACATTTAGTTTTCATGTATCTTTACAGTCTCCTTTAATGTGGGAACATTCTTTTAGTCTTTGTCTTTCATGAGCTTGACATTTTTGAAGAGTTCAGACCAGCTATTTTGTAGACTGTCCTTCAGTTTGGATATATCTGATGTTTACTCATGATTAGATTCAGGTTGTACATTTTTGGCAGGAATGTCACAGAAATGATATGTCATTTTCACTACATCATATCAAAAAGTGTGTGATTTCAGTTTATCCCATTATTGGTGTTGATTACTCTGATCCCTTATTTTATGTGATGTCTGCCAAGGTTCTCCACTATAAAGATACAATTTTTCCTCCTTTGTAATTAACATCTTGTGTGTGGAGGGAGATACTTTGAGACTGTGTAAATATCTTGTTTCTCATTGTATCTTTGCCCACTGGTTTTAGCATCTCATTGTTAGTTATCTGTTGCTGCTTAACAACATTATCATAGATTTAGGAGCTTAAAACAACACACATTTATTATCTCAGTTTCTGTGTGTCAGCAGTCTGGGCGCATGGCTTTACTGGGTTCTCTGCAAGGCTGCAGCCAAGGTGTTGGTTCTTATCTGAAGGCTTAATTGGAGAAGGAACCACTTCTAAGCTAGGTGGTTGTTGGCAGGATTCAGATCCTTGGGGTTTATCGAAATGAGGTGATTCAGTTCCTGGCTGGCTGTTGGCTAGAGGCTACCATGGGTTCTTTGCCACTTGGGCCTCCCCAACCTGTATGCTTCCTTAAAGCCAGCAAGGGAGAGTCAGAGTCACTTTGCAAGGATACTGCAGTCTTTCTCGTAATGTAGTCACTGTTCTGCCCGCTCTGCTGTATTCTGTATTGGTTAGAAGCAAGTCACAGGTTTCACCTACATCAAGGGGAGGGCATTACACAGGATATACCAGGAAGTGATGATAATTGGTGGTCATTTTAGAGTATGTCCACCACAACTTCCACTGATAATACTTGCCTGCAGTGTGGTGGCCACATACGGTGATTTTCTAATTCCATAATTTCTTTGTTAGTTGGAATTACACTGCAAAGAATTCTCCCCCATTCATTGATTTGTTCATTTATTTATATGAGTATGAACTCATAGATTCTTCTCTTATTCTGTGGGTTATGATTTTCTATATTTATTTATTTTATTGCTTAAGTGGAAAGTAACAGTTTAATCCCTACACAAAGAAGTCTTTAGCATGGGTGCCTAAACAGATTTGTAGTATAATGAATCATTTATCAAACATACTTTAGATTAAAGGTAAATTTTAACATGTAAGCTATTCTGTAATACGTTTGCAAAGCCTTTGTAATTCTATTTGAAAATATACTTTGATGTAACAAACTTTTTGCGTTATTATCAAAATGTCATGATTGCTTTTATATTGATATTCTTCAAGGGAATAGCTGATTTTCCCCCTAAAGATCATTACCCTATAATTGAAATGATTAAAAGTTTTGGTGATGCAATCTAAACATACTCATTCTAAAACCACTGAATCCTCCTAGCTCCTTCATCTTTGGCTTGTCTCTTGATCTTTAAATGTTACATATAGGTATCCCTATTCTTAGCATTTGTGGGCATCTGTGACTGACTCTCTTTTTGAGTGTGTCTCTTCTTGTACAATACTTGGTCAACAAATACCTTGCTATTCATTGTGTCTTTTCTCTTTGGAAGTCTTGCACTTCAGTCTATATATAGTCTCCCTGCCCCCTTACCTGCTGTTCTAGTTTTCGTTTTGTTTTAAATAGCATGCCCTGTGAAAAGGAAGTGATTCTGAAAAAGAGCCTTACTGTGTTTCAGAAGTTATATTGTTTTAATAACTTATTCATATATTTTGGACTGTTTAATATTTTTGTAAAAATGATTCCTGATGACCAAAAAAAGGTCAATCAGTAATGAAAAAAATGTACACTAGAAAAATATCCTGAAATTCACTAGCCAGGAATAACCATTGTTTATTGCATTTAATTGAAGAAACTAAGAAAATTGCTAATTTTTTCACTGAAGATTATAAATATACTTCATTTAGGATATTAATTCCTAAATAATCTCTGAAGTTGAGGGAGAAGAAAATAGAAAAATTCTGAAGGTGTGTTGTCATTTTTAAAATGAAAGTTGAAAAAAATAGAAAGCATTTGCGTTTCTCTTATATCACTATAATTGCAGCTGTTTACTTTTTTTTCTCTAAACATTTGTCCATTCCTGAATTTTTTTATTTCTTTGTTGGCTAGATTTAAGTTTGTGGGTGGTCTTTTCCCTGAGCTCTCATGGGCTTGATATCTTTCTGTTGCTTCTTTGTTTGAATGACATCTTGGCTGGATATAAATTTTTTACTGTCCGGTATTGAGTATTGCTAAGAAAGCAGATGTTCCTTGCATTATACAGGGCTTATTAGTCAGTTTTTGCTGCATAACAGTCTTTAATTTCAGTGGTTTATAACAACGAATAGTTCCTTTTCTTCTTCATGTCTTTAGAGGAGCTGGGACTCAGTTATTGTTGCCTTGGCTTGGCTCTAGGCTGTGGGTTCTCTGTTCTCCTGGAATCAGTGGCCTGCTCTTGTGGCAGTCAGGAGTAAGTCAGACTATGCAAGCACATGTTAGCCGCTGTTTCTGTCATTTCTGTTATCATTTCACTGATCAAGTCTTACGGCCAAGCCCAACATCAGTGGGGAAGGGAAATAAATATATTTTCTTTACTGTAAGGTGGCATGATAGAGGGAGTGAATGATGAATTAAAAACAGTAATTCATTCTGCCACTTCTCTTTTCATGCCTAGATCTCAGCTTGATTCTTTCTTAGTCCTTGAAGTTTAAGATTTAGAAAAAAGTTAAGAAATATTTCTGAGTATCTTGGGTACTTGAGTTCGTCTGTACAGGTTTAGTAGTACTTTGCCTCTTCTTACATCATTCAGTATACACTGTGGATTCATAAACATAATATTTTCTCATTGGTAGGAGAGAGTTGTCACCTTTGAATATCCTACACTTTTCTTCTGCATCCTTTTCATACCTCTGTCAATATGAATGCTTTTGACCTAGATGCTTTGTCAGTTAAGGTATTTTCAGTTGTAAATAACAGGAAATGCGATGTAAACTGGCTTAAACATCAAAGGAAATTGTGTGTGATGTAAGTGAAAAAAACCTGGCAAAACTTGATCCAGGTGCTCTGGCAGTTTGATCAGTAACTCAGCTCTGCTTCCTTCATTTTTGTTCCATTTTCATCAGGCTCATCCATCATAGTTGCAGAATTATTGTTTATAGGTCCTGGAGCCTATATGCTTTCGGGTTTGAATATAGAAGAGAAGAGAGAATCTGCTTCCCAGAGCTTCAGCGAAATCACATGCTGTTGAATCTGGCTGGCCCACAATGGAGTCACATGTTAAATTAAAACTTTTTCATTACAATATATGTAGTTATAAATGATATGTATTTACGAAAAGTATTGGATGCTATACAACATTGGCATGGCTTCCTTAAACAGGATACATTAAGGCTGAAATCTGAAGAGTGAATTAATTGGAGCTTGCTAGGAGAAAAGGTGAGGGTTATCATTACAAGCAGAAGCATTAATTAGTACAAAGGCCAAGAAGTCAGGAGAATTGTAAGTTACAAAATGGAAAGAAGGCTAGAGTAGGCCAGAGCGGAGAGGGTGGGGGGGATCAGGTCACTTTGATAATTCTGGACTTTATTCTAAGAACATTGTGATATCATGGATGAATTTTAAGCTGGGCAGAGGTGGCACAATCATACTTGTTTTTATTTACTTATTATTTTTTCTTTTGGTTGGGTTGGTTGCTGTGCGCGGGCTTTCTCTAGCTGCGGCGAGTGGGGGCTACTCTTTGTTGCCGTGCGCGGGCTTCTCATTGCAGTGGCTTCTCTTGTTGTGGAGCACGGGCTCTAGGTGCGTGGGCTCAGTAGTTGTGGCATGTGGGCTCTAGGGCGCGTGGGCTTCAGTAGTTGTGGCACGTGGGCCCTAGAGTGCGCAGGCCTCAGTAGTTGCGGCACATGGGCTCAGTAGTTGTGGCTCACTGGCTTAATTGCTCCGCGGCATGTGGGATCTTACCGGACCAGGGATCGAACCTGTGTCCCCTGCATTGGCAGGCAGATTCTTAACCACTGTGCCACCAGGGAAGTGTCCCATACTTGTTTTTAAAAGGTCACTCTGGCTTCAGAGTGGAGAATTGATGGGGGTGAGTGAAGTTACTGTCACTTGAGATAGGTAGGGAACACTGGAACATTATGAAACTGGAATGGGGGAGCAAGTCGTTAAGGTAACTACCACAGTTACTCAGTCACTTCTCTGTGACATACACTTTATATATGAATTGCGATTCTGCACAAATTACAGATTAGATGGTATTTTCCTCAGTTTCACAGATGAGAAAATTAAGGGTGTTTACAGTGACTTGCCCATGGCCACACTCAGATATGAATTCACATTGGTATGAATACATAAATCTGGCTCGTTTGGCCACACAGTGATGTCTCTTTTCATGAGTTGCTACGTTTGTTTCCTCTGAGCAGTGTGATTATAGGCCTCAGGTCTTTCAGCCCTGCTGGCTACTGCTAAGGAACCACTTTTACTGCGGAGAGAATTAAATAAGGCTGTTGACAGCATGACTGAAGTTACTTTTGTTCTTGGGCCTTGTGTATGTTTCCTTCGTGGGGTAGATCAGCATAAAATTACAGCACTGCACTTGTTCCTTTCCTTGAGAGCCGCCCGCAACCCCTGCTCCAACGCCAGTCTCCTGAGCATGGACAAAAAAATTAAAAGCTAAATTATCTCATGATAGTTATGTAATATTTTGAGGTGTTTTTGCTTCAGCTGCTTCAGGTGTCAGGACTTAACCCCATATTATATTTACTTGACTTTACATCAGTATGATCTCCTTAGTACCAGTGTTTTATCACTTATGAAGGTGATGCCTGTTCCTTCAAGTTATTCAGTTATTTTTATTTAATTATATCATTCTGGAGTTACTTCCCTTGAAGGTATATTCCTGCCATCATGGGCAGTGTAGCCTATTTTACTTCTCTGCCATTGCTTCATTATTCATAAAAATAAACACTGCAAGGATTCTCTGGTTTTTTTTCTTTTTATAAGTATATTCTTTTAATTAATTTATTTATTTTTTTATATTTATTTTTGGCTGTGTTGGGTCTTTGTTTCTGTGCGAGGGCTTTCTCTAGTTGCGGCAAGCAGGGGCCACTCTTCATCGCGGTGCGCGGGCCTCTCACTATCGTGGCCTCTCTTGTGGCGGAGCACAGGCTCCAGACGCACAGGCTCAGTAGTTGTGGCTCACGGGCCTAGTTGCTCCACGGCATGTGGGATCTTCCCAGACCAGGGCTCGAACCCGTGTCCTCTGCATTAGCAGGCAGATTCTCAACCACTGCGCCACCAGGGAAGCCCGATTCTTTGGTTTTTTATGTTTTCTTGAAATCAAATCTATATTATTGTTTTAAACAGTATAGTGTTCTGTGTATCTTGTGGGTTTTTCGAAACTTTATTTCCTTCAAAGGAAAATTACACCGGCTTTGCAAGGAAAATATGATGGTGTCTGTATCTCTGTTACCACATCTTTTCACCAGATGTACATGTGTGCCATTTGCTTTCATTTTTATGGGTTTTACTGTAAGGAGTTTTTTTTTGTTTTGGTTTGGTTGAGTTGGGATTTTCTTGTTTGTTTTTTTGGCTTTTTGTTTGTTTGGTTTTGTTTTTGGTTCTAGGTACTAAGCCCTAGAAGAGATTGTTTCTTTCTCTCTGACCTAAAGTACTTTATATATACAAGCCTGTGTTCTCGATTCTATAATTCCAAAATCCAAAATGCTTGAAAAAGTTTTTTAGTCTTTTGGTACCAAACCTTATTTGTCAACAACACCTTCTCTTGAAACTGACATGAAACTATATGTAGTCTTTGTTTTTCCCACTTAGTGTGAATATTCATGTGTTTCACTGCGTTTGGTTATGGGATTGCTGCCCCTAATCTCTCTGGTGATATTACATAGTATATGGCATATCATGTTGCCTTTCTAAAATCCAAACAGATTTTTATGTCTGAAACATTTGGCCTTAAGTGTTTGGGGTCAGGGATTGTGGACTTATGTCTGTATTGGTAGCACTGGTTACAGGTGCTTGTGGCAGTTTATTCCCTTGTCTGTCTTTCCCATTAGACTTTGAACTAAGAAAGCTTTCCTCTTTGGCCCCACAGACCCTAGTTTATTGTGTACTTAGTAAACAGTACTAAACAGAGTTGGTACTTAATATTGAAATTGAATACCAAAAATTGGGGCAAAGCTTTACCCAGATAGGTTATTGAACTACAGATTATAGCATGTTTTCTTTTCACTTGATTATATGTTCTTTTTAAACAGTCTCTTTCCTGTTCTGCTTCTCTTTTCTTTCTTCTTACTGGAATCTTGACTTCACCACTGACTAATCACTGTGTGATCTTGAACAGCTTACTTAACACCTCAATACATTCGTTTGTTCATTTGTAAAAATGGTGTCATAATTTTGCTTACCTCGAAGGATTGTTGTGAGGGCTAACCAGAATGCTTCCTGGAATTTAGCACTCCTTTTGCTGTTAATGTTGCTGTTATTGATTCATATCCTGTTGGTTACCTTACTAACATATGGTGAACCATCCTCTTATTGACTTTGAGGTCATTTTTAGTGTTTTGACGCTTTTAACAATGCTGGAGTTAATCCTTGCATAGATGTCCATAAGTCTTTGTGGCCTTATTTTTGTAAGATAGATTGAAGTGGGATTGTTGCATCAGTGGCCCCTAATATTTTTAATTTTAGTGGGTATTTGCATGTTACTTTCTTAAGGCAGAATTGAGAAATGGGGGGGTAGGGTAGCAGTTTTCAGTCCCACCAACAGTCTATATAAGAGTGCTCATTTTCCCATAACCTTACCAGCAATGGATTTTATCAATTCATTTTAAAAAAGTAATTATATACTCACGGGAAATTATAAAAATAGTCCCATGGATACCTCACCCCGCTTCCTCCAGTGGTAATGTCTTATATAACTACAGTACAATATCAAAACCAGGAAACTGACCTTAGTACAGAACTGCTAACAAAGACCTGAATATATTTGATTTTTTCGAGTCTGACCAATGGTGTCTCGGTTTCATTTGTTTTCCTTTAACCACTGTAAGGTTTGGGCAGCTTTTCATGTATTCTGTTGGACATTTATATTGCATTTTCATATCCTTTATCCATTTTTTCTAATTGGTTGTTTGTATTTTCCTAGAAAGCTCTTTTAGGTATGCTTGGTATAGTTTTGTTGATGATTTTTTTTCCTGTACAGAAATTTTTATTTTTATTTAGTTATTAAGGTTTTCTTTTGTGGTTTGAGGGTTTTTCTCTCTTATGTAGAAAGGTTGCTCTATCCTGTAGGTTATACTGTTTTCCTTCTACTCTTTATATTTTGGCCTTTAATCCATTTGGAATATGTTTTTATATAAGCTGTGAGAATTAAATAATTATTTAATTATTAAATAAACTATTTTATTTAGGACTCTCTCGGTTGCTTGTGACTTAAAACCTCAACAAAATTCCAAAGGTGGGACTGTTTTAAGGCAAGGCTGGGTACAGTGGCATAACTAATATTACTAAAAAAAATGTTGCTGTTTTCCTCTTTTCTCAGCTCTGCCTTTTTGGGTGTTGAATTTTCCTCTATAATCCTTACCTAGCCTAGCCCTTCCTTTCTCTGTCCTTTGTGTTGTTCCACCCAAATTCCAGATACTCCCCTCATGGTCCTATGACTGAAAGTCTTAGGTATTATTTTCTCATACTGCTCAGGGGAAGAGAAAGATTCTCACCACAGGTGACCATGTCATAACTCAGTCTTCTTCTTGCTACACAGAAATAGTACCTTTTACATTTATTGTGATCTGTTTCTATATTTTCTATTTTGTTCCACCAGCAGTCTGTAAGAGTGAACATTTGCCTATTTATCCTGTCCCAGAAACACATTGCTTCAATAAAACTCTAATTCAATTATTATTATTCAATAATTATTCAATTCAGTAATTCATTATTCACTAATATTCTAATAATGTTCTTAGAGTACATTTTAATATCTTCTTAAGCAAGTCTCTCATCATTTATTTCCCAGAAATTTCTTGGCAATTTTTATATGTTTATTTGATACAAACTTGGGGGTTTTGACTAGAATTGCATTATGTGTATTTTTTTTTTTAAGATCTCTTTTTCTTTGTTTTTGTTTTTGTTTTTTTTTTAATTAATTAATTAATTAATTAATTATTTTTGGCCGTGTTGGGTCTTCGTTTCTGTGCGAGGGCTTTCTCTAGTTGTGGCAAGCGGGGACCACTCTTCATTGCGGTGCGTGGGCCTCTCACTATCGTGGCCTCTCTTGTTGCGGAGCATAGGCTCCAGACGCGCAGGCGCAGTAATTGTGGCTCACGGGCCTAGTTGCTCCGCGGCATGTGGGATCTTCCCAGACCAGGGCTCGAACCCGTGTCCCCTGCATTAGCAGGCACATTCTCAACCACTGACTGTGCCACCAGGGAAGCCCCCATTATGTGTATTTTTAACATGGAAATATCTAAATTAGATAAACATAACTGAAAATCAGCCTGGAGATGCTCAATGTTTTTCTTTTTCTTTTAAATTAATTAATTAATTAATTTTTATTTTTGCCTGCGTTGGGTCTTCGTTGCTGTGCGTGGGCTCTCTCTAGTTGTGGTGAGAGGGGCGTACTCTTTGTTGTGGGGCACAGGCTTCTCATTGCGGTGGCTTTTGTTGTTGCAGAGCACGGGCTCTAGGCAAGCAGGCTTCAGTAGTTGTGGCTTGCGGGCTCTAGAGTGCAGGCTCAGTAGTTGTGGCACACGGGCTTAGTTGCTCCGTGACATGTGGGATCTTCCCGGACCAGGGCTCAAACCCGTGTCCCCTGCATTGGCAGGCAGATTCTTAACCACTGCGCCACCAGGGAAGTCCCTCTTTTTTTGAAAAAAACATATTTTATTTATTTACTTATTTGATTGGCCCGGGTCTTAGTTGCATCAGGCAAGCTCCTTAGTTGCAGCTCATGGGCTCCTTAGTTGTGGCATGCAAACTCTTAGTTATGGCATGCATGTGGGATCTAGTTCCCTGACCAGGGATCAAACCCAGGCCCCCTGCACTGGGAGCGCGGAGTCTTAACCACTGTGCCACCAGGGAAGTCTCTTCATCATCTCCTCATCATTTTCTTTAACAAAAGGTTTTCCTTTATTTTCTTTGTTGTCCTCCATCTTTTCACTTTATTTTATTTTATTTTATTTTATTTATTTACTTATTTATTTATTTATGGCTGCGTTGGGTCTTCATTGCTATTAGCAGGCTTTTTCTAGCTGCAGCGAGTGTGGAGCACGGGCTCTAGGTGCGTGGGCTTCAGTAGTTGTGGCACGCAGGCTCAGTAGTTGTGGCACGCAGGCTCAGTAGTTGTGGCTCGCGGGCTCTAGAGTGCAGGCTCAGTAGTTGTGGTGCACGGGCTTAGTTGCTTCGCGGCATGTGGGATCTTCCCGGACAGGGCTCGAACCAGTGTCCCCTGCATTGGCAGGCGGATTCTTAACCACTGCGCCACGAGGGAAGTCCCCATCTTTTCAGTTTTTGACCCTCAACAACTTCACAGTACCAAAAGACAGTGGTCCTGCTCTCTCCCACAGAGAACTCTTATCTTTAGATACCCAAGATATCTAGCAGCCTCTTCCAGAAGGCTTCTTTGGGTTATTGAGTACTACCAGCAGAGGACTGAGAAGGGAGATATGGAAATGTGCAAATAAGTTGCCTTATCCCTCAGATATTGTGAGTTGTTTTTTTTTTTTTTAATTTAAGAATGCCACATATCTCCATTTATATTACTATAGGAAAATGAAGTTGATTACAATTAGAAAGGAAAATGATATATGTATATTTTCTACAGATAATTTATTATATACCTAAAACTGTAGAAAATATGATAAATGTATATTAGAATTAGTAAACTTTTAACCAGGTTTCTACATAGAAGATGAATATTCCAAAGCCTGCTTTATGTCTTTTTAAGTGATCTCATGATAGGTCTAAATACAAGAGACTATCGTAATATAGATAACTATGGAATCATTATATTTTACACCTGACACTAATACAATGTTATATGTCAATTATATCTCAATTTAAAAAAAGAGAGCATGGAAATGTGTTCGTTCCATAACTCAGATTCATTCAGTCTGGTGCAGCAGTATGCAGGGAGATTAATATTGTTTGTTTCTGTGTGTGTTTTCTTTTTCTTCCCTGTTTTACTTCTGGACATTTAAGGCTTGTGCTAAATGAAATAGATTAAAAAAATTTTTTTTCAGCTTTATTGAGGTGTATTAACAAATAAAATTGTAAGTGAAATAGAATCTTTAGAGAATATATTTGTGATACTTCTGTGAGAGAAATTTGTCTTGACTGAAATGTTAGATGCTGAATTGGGATTAAGAAAATTATAGAATTATTTTTTCTTTAGATATCTGGGAAGGAGTTTTACATCCATTTTCTCCATGGCAGCCTTTCTAGATTTATAGACTTTTTATAGTTTATAAAATGTGTTTATGTCAAATGAGTGTTGATTTGTTAATTTTATCTTAATTCAGTGTTACATAGGATATTCAGAGACAGAAACTAATCATTGTGTTCTCTCTCTCTCTCTTTTTTTTTTTTTTTTTTTTTTTGGCAGTGGAACTTCCCCTCTTGCATGCCTGAATGCAATGCTGCACACAAACTCCCGAGGTGAAGAGGGCATCTTCTACAAGGTTCCAGGTAGAATGGGAGTGTATACTTTGAAGGTAAATATATTTGTTAGGGAGTCATTTTAAAAGTGAAAACAGGAAGTAACTACATGTAGTAAATAATACTTGCATCATAGAGACAGAATTCTGTTCTTGAAAAGCTTACTTTCAGGAAGAGGTAAAATTTTCAATCCCGTATCCAATACATTTTTTTTTTTTAATTAATCTGTAACCATCTGTAGGTAGATTGGAGAAGTAACTTCATTTTTCATTCTTTGCCATAGTATTATTTTGAAAGGATGAAATGAAAATGACTTCCAGTGACTTTTAAAGGGCGTCACATATTTAAATAATAATGAGTGTTACTGTGGAGCATACAGCCTTGATGCTTTATATTACTTTCTGATTTAATTCTCCATTACAATTCAAAGTTGTGGTTATAATTCCTTTATTATGATAGAGAAAGCCGAAGTTCAGAAGATTGGATTTTCTTGCTCAGGGTTGGCCAGATAGTATCAGAACCAGAATATGAATCCATATCTGACTGAATTCCCATGTTCTTTTACCGTAACAGGCTTGCTAAGTTCTAATTTCTGCACTAAAAAGGGACCTTGACTTATCAGTGTCCTTTCAGTTACAAACAGAAAAACCAACTCAAATGAGCTTGAGTGAAACAGAGAATTTATTAGTTCACGTAACTGAAAATTCTAGGGAAACTCAGCCTGAATTTAGGAGCTCAAATGATTGTCATCAGGGATGGGTCCCTCCGCTTTCTTTTGGCTTCATTCTCAGGCAGGCCTTCTCCTCATCATACATGACTTCACTTCCAACCCCCACTCTGCAAGCTGTAAGTCTGGAGAGAAGGAGTCTCAGGAACTGAAGCAGGAGCCCTTTAGTTAGTTCTGATGTGGCTTAATTGGTTTGGCTTGGCCCATGTGCCTATACCAGAATGATCACCATTGCCAAACATATGGAGTCTTCTGATTGGCCACTCTTAAGTTCATTATCACCCTTGATGTGAAAGTGTGGTTAAACCCTCTCAAGCCAGATGAATTGAGGCAAGGGTTGTTTCTCAAAGGAAATTTATCAGCAGAAGGAGAGTTAATGCTTGGCAATCAATGACTATGTCCATGTATATGTGGGACTCTGTCCCCTCTTACCTTTTTAGTTTTGGCTGTAGTCATCACTGTGCTCACTGGTTGTGTGTAGCCCACTAACATTAAAAAGATCTAACTTACCCATAATACCTCCTTTTAAAACACCTTGTTGAACTTCACAGGGTTACAGGGATCTAGTCCCACATAGAGCTTTCTGTGTTTCTTTTAGGTTTTAGTTGTTCTAGACCTTCTATATTGTTAATAACACTTATTAAATGCCTATTCTATACCTGACACTGTAGAGGCTATAAAGAAGGATAAACTATGGTCCCTGATCTCTTGAAGCTCACATAGTTACTGAAATAATTGCATGCTCACAAAACATACTGTGCTGTAAAGTACTGTGAGAGCATAGAGAAATAAAGATTAACCTTGAATAAAGGGATCTGGAAGTTTTAGTTTGTTTTTCTGTTGTTTTAAAGTTGTAAAATTTGAGTTGAACTTTGGCAGATGAATAATGGAAGGAAGGGCCTTCCAGGACAAGGGAATAGCTTAAGCAAAGGCACAGATAAAAGGATTCAGAATGGATTTGAAAGTAAATTGGAGTGGTTAGACCATAATCTGTGTGTGGTCTAGTGTGGTAAGGAGTCAGGATGGGGTAAATGTTAGGTGAAGACCAAACTTTGGAGGCTTTTGAAAACCTGACTGAGCGGTTAAGAGAGAGAAGGAGGGAGGGTAGGTATGTGTTGAGGAAACGGCAGAGGTTTTTTTGGAGAATAGCGTGATCAGATCATGTTTAGGAAGATAATTCATGTAGGATACACTTAAGAGTAAAGCAAGAAAATTTGTCAAAAGGATGGTTATGATTGTTTGGAAGAGATAATTGGCCTAAACTGTGAGAGTGGTGAAAGAGATGGAGGCAAGGAACATTAGAGAAATAAAACGTAAACTATTTGGAGTGGGTAAAAGAAGGGGTGCAGTGATTCTAAGATTTGGGGCATGAGTTGATCCTGGAGGGATCACAAGTTTAAGAAGACAGTTATATTTGTATTTAAAGTACTTGTTGAACTTACAGATCAAGAGGTCTTGTTTGCAACTAACTCTATAAAAGTTTCCTGTATTTTGAAGGAAAGGATAGAAAAATAAAGGATATGTATTTTAAGAAAGTGTGAAATGGCACTGGAGTATAAACATAAGTGGAAAAAAACAGTTCCTTATTAGATCAGAGGTTACTATCTTGACTATAATGTTGTGAGTACTAGTTATAGGTAGGAGGGTCATGTGTCAGAATTACTTTTTATCTGATTATAAAAACAAATTATGTGGGAAAACAAAAAATATATTGAGAAGAAAAAAGAATCATCCATAGTTTTATAACTCAGAAATAACATTCACTAATGTGTTTATTTATATGTATATATTTTACATACTACATAGATACATAGTAGCTAATATTTATTGAGCTCTTATCATATGCCAGGCCTTGTTCTAAGCATTTTATATTTATTAACTCATTTAATTTCAGAATGATCTTTTAAGGTAGGTACTGTCACCCCATCTTATAGACAGGGAAACTGAGGCATAAGAGTTTAAGACTTTGACCAAGGCTGCATAATTAAGAGAAGATAAAGCCAGAATTCAAACCCCCAAAGTCTTAATTTCCTAGTTCTTGATCTTACAACTACCCTGTTATATCTCTCACATACTATGGCTGACACAGGTGTCCTTTCCGATTAGCATTCTCACTATCCAGTGCAGAAACCAAAGATTCATGTGTTGTTTTTTTTTTTTTTTTAAACCATTCCTTTTGTGTTTGACTCTTGCTACTTACTAACCAATTTTTGGAACCAGTTAGATTCAAATAATGCACTATCACTTGCTATCCAGACTCTTAACTGAATTTACAGTACATAGTGGTACTTACATACACACAAATATATATATATATTACATTGCATGATGGGTGTACATACATTTTAAAAAATTGTTATTATATAGATCTTATCCTGAAAATTTCATCATTTACCTGGATTTATATATACCAAGTTTTTTGTCTAATTTAAGCCTCTGTGTTGTGCCTGCATAAGATTGTCATGTATAATTTTATCTTTGAGTATGGATGGAAGCATTAACTAATTTGACCCAAAGAAGAGAGATGACAGGAATTCAGAAATTATTGCTGGTTCTGCTACTGAATCTTATAATACTAAAAATTAATCAGCACAATTAAAAGTCACAGCAATGCATATCAGAAATTTAATTCCTATTTGCTGAAATGGTAATGATTAATCCTAATTGGATGCCTGCATTTTCAGAAAGATGTGCCGGATGGGGTGAAAGAGCTATCAGAAGGTTCAGAAGAAAGCAGTGATGGTCAGTCAGATTCCCAGAGTTCTGAGAACAGCAGCAGCAGCAGTGATGGTGGCAGCAACAAGGAGGGAAAAAAGAGCAGGTGGAAAAGGAAAGGTAAATCCACCTGATCCCTCGATACACTACTGAATGCTGTAGGACAAATGCCCTTGTTAATAGTTCCTCTTTTTCTAGACCCCACTTCAGTTAAGTCTCTTTCCCTTACCAGTTAGATCAGTACTGTCCCGTGGAATTTCCTGCAGTGATGGAAGTGTTCTGCATCTATGCTGTCCAACTCAACAAAGTAGCCACTAGTTACTTGTGTCTTTTGAGCACTTGAAATATAGCTAGTGTGACAGAGGAACTGAATTTGTAATTTTATTTTAACTAAAATTTAAATAGCTACATGTGGCTAGTGGCCATCACATTGGATAACATGGCTCTGGGTTTTACCTGGGTTTATTTTTAGCTCTTGGCTGCCCGTAGCCTTTTTTAGGATGCTCTTATTTTATTTACCTCTCTAATGCTCTCTTTTAAAATTTGAGGACTTAATTGCTCTAAGAACTCTCTCCTTACTAGGAAAATAATGCTTTTCATTTCTACTAGCAAAGACTAAATTTAGTCTGCTGGTCTTTGCTCTCATCTCCTGCTTGGTTTCTGCTTCATAGCTTACCCAAAAACTTTCTTTAGGGAATAATATCTTTGTTGCCGCAGCTTCCCTGGGATTAATTTTCCAGTTAAGGATACATTTTATTACCTCTTCTTCTAATTATTTGTAGCTTCTTGTCAAGAGTCTTTTTGAAGAGGGGAAATCGTTTTTACCCCAATATTGATAAATTTAGCCATACATGGTGGGACAGATTTTAAGCCAGCTCATGCTGGTTCCTTTATAAGGACTGATATAGTGATATTCCAGAGCAATACAGACATCCAAGAGTTTCCCTAGCTTGGATGACCTCTTACGTTTGAGTCATAGGTGAGTTGCCTTTGGATCTAGAAGTTAGAGTGATGCTTGTTGGAATACTTGACTCATTAATTTTAAGTACCTCTAGAACTATTGATTTTGAACTATAACAGAAAAATCATCTGCTTTATTATCATTTCTGTGTTAATGTGTGCTACTCCTGGAGAAAATTCAGGTTAATTGGTGGCATTATCTGTGCTCTCTCATACAGCTACTACACTTGCAAGTTGCGCAAATTTTGAAACCAGAGGATCCTAGCTTTAAGATCACAACCAGTTAGAGAGCAGCTGAGACATCATGTGTTAGGAACAAATGGAATAAAGGCAAGGCAAGGCAAGGTTGGGACCTGTGACCAATATTCTTGATATGTGTTTTTTTAAAGTAATCCCTGTCAGTAGTGAAAGGAGATGTGTCCAGGACTTTATGTTTCTCAGAGTCTACTAAAGACCTTTTCTTTTTTTTTTGGAAGGATAGAGCCAAAAGTATTAAGGGCTCTGTCTCTCCTCTGCTTCTCCCCAGTTTAAATTTTTCTTTTTAAGTTTGGGAATTGTTGATCTAGGATTAGGAACCAAGCCAAGTCATCAGGCAAGAGAGACAGCTAGATTCATAATTTCTGGATGTGGCTGGAAACAGGGAACTCAGTACTAAAGGAGGTCGGACTAGTAAACTGGGAACAAAACCTTGGTTGTGGAGGTCTTTGCTTTTCAGTAGCTCATATGCTGCAGTGGCTGTTTTTTTTCGTTTTTTTTGTTTTTTTAACATCTTTATTGGAGTATAGTTGCTTTACAATGGTGTGTCAGTTTCTGCTTTATAACTGCAGTGGCTGTTTGAAGTAGTGGTTGTTTCATGGTTGTGAAAGGCTCTCTCTAAGGTAAATGTCTTGTGATACAGGAGGATTTAAAATAACAGTAGAACCCCATTGTCCGTAGCTTAATGGGTAGATTAAAATAGCATAACCTCGCCCCACACTCGGCATAATAATAGAAGATATTAACAGCAAGGTAATAGCAAATTCAAAATGGTGGTCCACATAAATTATTTTTGAACTGCCTCTGATTCATTCTTCTTCTAGAAATTGTCACAATATTACTTAGCCTCAGTTTACGTAAGATGAGATGTTCAGTAAAGATCTTTTCTGATTGTAGCCGATTAAACTGAGTATAGAATGGCCTTTATGTGGTGTTTGGAAGGTGGAGATGAGAGGTGCACATGATGGCATATGGACATGCTAACTACTCTAGCAGCTCTGATAGTCTTCAGAAATGGATGAATGCTGAGCGAGCAATAATGAAGAATGATTTCGTCTCTCATAGGATGTGCTTCTCTCATTCATGGGTCATGCATATGACATAGGCATAGAAATATAAAATTTTAGGTTTATATTATATATTTATGAATGTTTTTGTAGTCCAATGCAAGTTAAAGTGGAAAACTTGTAGTTAGCAGTGATAGTAGCAGCATGCTGCACAACAGTTCTAAGGCAGTTGCAGTTATTAATAAAGGTAAAACAAACTAAATGTGCCTATTGCTTTTTCTTATTTAGGGCTTTTACTCTCAGTCTGACATCACTTTATTTCAAATGCATTGTAAGACAGGAAGAACACTGAGATAGTATCAAAACCCACTTCCTTTTATGTACAAAAATAAAGAGCTCTGACAGCAAAACTGATACTTCTAGTTGGAAATCGATAGAAACTCTCCTGATATAGGTATACCTTTTAGCCAGATAGGAACAGAGAACAGAACTTTGAAATTCAGTCCAATGTTAACACTAGTTTATTGATTTCTGTGTAAGGTGGAAGAACTTAGAAGTTTGTAGTTCTGGTTCCTAATTTTCAGACAGGAAACATTGTTCAGAGACGAGCTTTTTGGAATTCCAATCCAAGGTAAGATGGAATAACGCCAGAAAAATGATTAAAATCAACTTTTCTGTTGCTTTTTTGTAGGACTGTAGCTAAGTGAAGTCTCTGCCTTTTCCCTAAAATATAAATACTGCAGCATGGAGCAACTACAAAAGCATTATTTTTATCTTATGAAAAAAGTTCTGTTAAATTTTGGTCTGCTTTCAAAATGTCAAGAAAAAAATTAAGTGAAATATGCTTTTTCACTTATAAGGTGTTACTAATTCTTTCCAGGAACATGAGCTCATTTTAATTTTACTGCTTCAGGAATTTGATACATAGTGTGTTTGGAGTTACTTAAAATACCGTAGACCTGTCTGCCCTCTAACAGCATTTATATATGTGTTAAGTTACTGAATAGTGATGATTTTATATATATATAGAAATGTCACCTTTAAAAAGTATACTGGAGAGAAAAACTCCTTTGGGCAAAGTTAATAACTTACATGGTGAAAGACCTTTGGGAGAGATGCTCTCTTCTCTCCTGGGGTGATTAGTGTCTGAGTTGGAGGTTTTAGCTTTGTCATGTATTAAAGACAGTTACACTACTAGGACTTGGATAGTTAGGGTACCCAGAAGCAAGGGAAGGTGTTCAGGTATGGCCTCTTCATCTTTGGTTAGGGGACTGTTTGAATATAATCAGGAGCCACAGCCTGCTCAGTTTGGAGTAGACTGTACTTGGTGTGAGGAGAAGGGATTTATAAATTTATTTATTTATTTTTGGCCGTGTTGGGTCTTCGTTTCTGTGCGAGGGCTTTCTCTAGCTGTGGTGAGCGGGGGCCATCCTTCATCGCGGTGCGCGGGTCTCTCACTATCACGGCCTCTCCTGTTGCGGAGCACAGGCTCCAGACGCGTAGGCTCAGTAGTTGTGGCTCACGGGCGTAGTCGCTCCGCGGCATGTGGGATCTTCCCAGACCAGGGCTCGAACCCGTGTCCCCTGCATTAGTAGGCAGATTCTCAACCACTGCGCCACCAGGGAAGCCCAGGAGAAGGGATTTAGAACTAAAACGGTCTGTTACTTCTGGAAATGAAATTCCTCTAAAGAAAGACTACTGTGAAAATAAAACTCTCCCTTAAGAGAAGGATTGCTGTTTTTGACCATGCACTCTTTCAACTATTAATCCTTCAACTATATAAAGCTCAATTTCAATTTTGATATTACTGCTCCATTATTTCTGTTAGTCTCTCTCATACTTCAGAGGGGCCCATTGAATGTCTTCAGGAGAAACTAAAATGCTAAGTCAGAGATTATTTACTAAACCTTTTAATTCAAATGCATCTAATATGAATAGTCCATTACCCTTTTGACCTTGTTCAATATGATAATCATTTGTTGAAATGGAAAATTCCCAATGCTATAATATATCTGAAAAATGGTACCTTCTGATCTTATACTCAGGGGATGGTACATATGTATCCAACAGCCTGAAACTACTTCCAGTAAACTGTGTAAAACTGGCTTTAATAAGCCTCAGTTCTAAAATTTGTTTCAAATATTTTTCTGAAAACACTTAAATTTGAGTTTAAAAAGATCTCTCTACTAGGTTGCTGTTTGGTTTTTGTGTGTGACATTTTTGGTTTTTTAAATCAAATAATGAGTGCTTTTGATCAGAACTTGTTAACCTTTTGTTATGTCTGTATGTTTATATGAAAGCAAGCATTTTTATTTCTAATCAGGTACTAAATAAGTTCTTAAATGAGTGCTTTTGACTCTGTTGTGCCGTCCACATTGGAGGACTAGTAGTTCAGGATATAATCTTGAGAAGTGTTGTTTAAGCAGTTAGTTTATTTGCAGAACCAAAGAGTTTTAAACTCTTTGTTTTTCAAGATTTTTTGGTTCTTTTGGCTCATCTCATTTCCATGTAAATTTTAGAATCAGCTAGTCAGTTTTCACATGCCCCCGCTCCCATTAACCTGCTAGGATTTTGATCGGGATTGCATTAAAACTGTATGTCAGTCTGGGCTCTGTTGCATGTTTACATTAAGCCTTTCAATCTATGAAAGTGATATTACTGCATTTTCTGCAGTCTTCTTTCATTAATATATAATTTTCTTTGTAGAGGTCTTGTACATCTTTTATTAGATTTATTCTTTGACATTTTTTATTCTATTATAAATGGATTTAAAATTTTTTCATTTCATGATTGCTTATTGCTAATACATAAAAATACATACAAGGACTTCCCTGGCGGTCCAGTGGTTAGGACGCCACACTTCCACTGCAGAGGGCATGGGTTCAGTTTCTGGTCGGGGAACTAAGATCCCACAAGCTGTGTGATGTGGGCAAAAAAACAAAAAAATACATATAGTTAATTTTTATAAATTGATTGTCAATGTCTGTGAAGGGTCTAGGATTCTGTCCTTTTTGTAAGCTAACAAGTTAGCTTTATATTGGTTCATGCATGTTGACAGAAGATGCAAGACTCCTGGGTCAGAGAAAAAGGACTTTATTACAGCATAGCAAGCAGTATGAACATGGCATATTTGTTGTGTTGGTTCCTCTTTATCTCCAAGTCTTCCATGGTTGATGAGATAATGGGCCCAGGTGCATGCTACTCATGCTGTCGGTTTGTATCTTAGCCAAGGAACACTGAGGTTGAGGAGTTCAATTCCTCCTTCCCTCCCTCCCTCTCTCCCTCCCTTCCTCCCCTCCATTTTTATTGAGATACAATTGACATACAACATTGTATAAGTTTAAGGTGTACAGCATAATGATTTGACTCACATATGTCATGAAATGATGACCACAGTAAGTTTAGTGAACATCCATCATCTCATGTATTGAAATAGATACAAAATTAAAGAAATTAAAAAAAAATTTTTTTCCTTGTGATGAGAACTTTTAGGGTGTACTTTCTTAACTTTCATATATAACATACAGTGGTATTAATTGTATTTATCATGTTGTACATTACATCCCTAGTACTTATTTATCTTCTAACTGGAAGTTTGTACCTTCATCAGTCCCCACAACCTCCCCACCTCTGGTAATCACAAATCTGATCATTTTTTCTATGAGTTTGTTTTTGAAGTATAGTTGACCTACAACACTGTGTCAGTTCCTGGTACAAAACATAGTGATTCCGTATTTCTATATTTCAGAATGATAACCATGATAAGTCGAGTTGTCCTCTGTCACCACACAAAGATATTACACCATTATTGACTATATTCCCCATAGGGTAGGATACATTACATGCCTGTGGCTCATTTATTTGGTAACAAAGTTTGTACCTCTTAATCTGCCTCACCTGTTTCTTTCTTCCCCTCACCACCATTCTCCCCTCTGGCAGCCACCTGTTTGTTCTCCATATCTGTGGGTCTGTTTCTGGGTTTGTTTGGGGTTTTTTTTGGCCACAATGCACAGCTTACAGGATCTTAGTTCCCTGACCAGGGATTGAACTTGGGCCATGGCAGTGAAAGTGCCAAGTCCTAACCATTGGACTGCCAAAGAGTTCCCATTCTGTTTCTGTTTAGTTTTGGTTGTTCATTTGTTTTGTTTTTTAGGTTCCACATATAAGTGAAATCATACAGTATTTGTCTTTGTTATTCTGGCTTCATTTAGTATAATATGCTCTCTGGATCCATCATTGTTGCCACACATGGTGACAAGATTTCATTCTTTTTTATTGCTGAGTAATGTGCCACGTTGTGTGTGTGTGTGTGTGCATGTGCTGTGTGTTTGTATGTACATGCATACATACATAGCACATCTTCTTTATCCATTCATCTGTTGGTGGGCACTTAGATTGCTTCCATATCTTGGCTGTTATAAATAATGCTGCAGTGAACATAGGGGTGCATATATCTTTCCTGATTACATTTTTGTTTTGTTTGGATAAATACCCAGGAGTGGAACTGCTGGATCATGTGGTAGTTCTATTTTTAATTTTTTGAGGAATCTTTGTTCTGTTTTTTCCATAGTGGCTGCACCAATTTACATTCCCACCAACAGTACATGAGGGTTCCCTTTTCTCCCCATCCTCGCCAGCCCTTGTTATTTGTTGTCTTTTTGATGATAGCTGTTCTGACAAGTGAGAGGTGATATCTCATTATGGTTTTGATTTGCATATCTCTGATGATTAGTCATGTTGAGCATCTTTCCATGTGCCTGTTGGCCAACTCTGTGTCTCCTTTCAGGGCTTTTAAATAGTAAGTGGAAGCAAGCCTACTTTGGGAAGAGTTAACTGCCTTCTCTCAGAGTTGCTGACTGTAAATACAGCATTCAGGGACTTGCATTCTTGCCATACCCAGCAAGTACTTGGAGCAACACTGAGGGCCCGTGGTGGATTGCCTCTCCCAACATTGATATTGTATCCAGCAACATTTCTAAATTATTTTCTAATCTAATGGTTTATATATAGGTTTATTCTTAGGATTGTCCACATATACAAACGTGTGATTTATGAGTAGTGGCAGTTTTATTTTTTTGCCATGTTATACTGGCTAGGGCTGCCAGTAAAGAGTGACATAGGAGTGGTAACATCAATCATCCTTTTCATTCTCTATATTTATAACGTAAAGTTTTGAATATTATGCCATTTTAAGAATGATGTTGACTATAATAGGTTATTGTAGACACTCTTTATTAGATGAAGTTAGTTCCTTTCTATTTGTAGTCTAAGAGATTTTATAATGAACAGATGTTGAATTTTATCAGTTGCTTTTCCTTCATCTACTATTTCAGTAGATATATTTTTTTCCTTTATTCTGTTAATGTGGTAAATTATGTTGGAACTCTCATATATTGCTGGTAGGAGTATAAATCGGTACAACCACTTTGGAAAACTGTTTCTCAGTATATACTATAGTTGAACATGCATCAGAATCACCTGGAGAGCTTATTATGATGCAGATTCCTGGGCCCCACCTTCAGAGTTTCTGGTTCAGTAGATCTGGGCTGGGATCTAGTAATTTGCATTCTAACAGATTTTTAGATAGTGATGGTTTTGTTCTTGGTACAACACCTTAGAAACCGATGGTTAAGACATTGTAGTAATAAGAGCAAAAGACTAGAAATTACCAAAATATTCATAAGAGTCCAGCTGAAGAAATTATGGTACATCTGCCAGTGGAATCTCATGCAGGTGTTAAAAGGAAGATCTCTTATGTTCTGTCTGTTCTCTTCCCCAGGATATATTATATTGATTATATTTTAAAAATCAAGGGTATGGACAATTTCTAGTACATGGTTTTTTTTGCTTAAAGAAGTGAGTTAACATATTAAAATACACACACACACGCACGCGCGCGTGCATTCTGTGTTTTCAGCAAAACAAAAATGCAAATAAAAAACAATGGAAGGATAAAAACTAATATAAATTATTTCCTTTAAGGGAAAGGATGTAATAAAGTGGTGTAGACAGGGGAGGGAGCTAGACTTATATGAAAGTAACTTGTTTTATAGCTTTACATAATTAAACCAATTAAAAATTTAAAATGCACTTTCTAGAAATATCAAACAACTTAAAGCAAACTCAAGTATATGTCAAATTTGAACATAATGACATAGGTAAGTTACTGTAGGATATGTCTTAGGTGTAGGAGACCAGACTCAGAGAAATCTTAAACTGCCTTCAGTAGTCTTCTTTTCAGTAATTATATTGATATGATTTCTTTGAAATTAAATCTATAATAGAAAACAAGTTAATAGTTACAGTAATGTTATTAGAAACCAGGATTATCTGGGAAGAAAAGCGATAGAAATATAAAATCAGAAAAGTTAAGTGACAATGCAGTAATCATAAATTCTGATTTGTTATCTTTTGCATGAATTTAAAAAATTTTTTCTTTTGAAAAAATTTCTTTTTTTTTTTGTTCCAGTCACTGAAAAGTTCTAGAACCATTGGTAACTGAGTAGCATCAAGTGCAGTGTTTTAATACCATTTTCAATAAAAAGGTATCAGGTCTCCTTGGAGAAGGGGGTGCTCCAAGTCTGGGCAAAAAAATTATGCAAGATTTGCCTAGGACTCTTTCTGTGCCAGATAGCAAGAAAGTGGTTGGATACTGCTGGGGCCATGTCCCAGAGATGGTTTACAACTTGAAGGAACTCCCACTACCCCAAAAGTGCACAGTTTGAGTGCCAAATTTTTAATAATTGCTAATGATGTAAACATTTCAAATATGTAAACATCTATGAGTTGATACTTAAAAAAATAAAATCAGTTTTAAGTGCTGTATTACTTTTCTAAGGCTGCTGTAACAGATTACCACAAACCAGGAGCCTTAAAACAACATAAATTTATTTATTTTCTCACAGTTCTAGACGCCAGAAGTCGCAAGTCAAGGTGTCAGCAGGGCTGTACTCCCTGCAGACACTCTAAGGGAGAAGAAGTCTGTTCTGTGTATTTTCTAGCTTCTGGTGGTTGCTGACATACTTTCCCTATGGCCATATCCTCCAGTCTCTGCCTCTGTCCACATGGCCTTCTCCTCTGTGCCTGTCTTGTGTCTAAGGTCACTTGTCATTTGATTTAAGGCCCACTGGAATAATCCAGGATGATCTCCTTATCGCAAAATCCTTAATTAAATCTGCCAAGACTCCTTTTCCAAATAATGTAACATTTCCACGTTCTGGGGGTTGGGACATGGACATGACTTTTGGTGGCCACCACTTAGCTCACTACAAGTACTCACTCATTCTGAAACTATACAGAGTCCAAATCTTGGTTGTACTCCTTACTAGCTGTGTCCTTTGTCAGGCTAATTAAATTTCCAGATAGGGAAAATTTAGATAATACCATCACAATATGCAGATGTGTATATTTATTTATTTATAAATGTATATCCTTGAAATTTTTTCTTTCTTTTTTTTTTTTTGGCATAGAAAAATGTCAGCAAGGATGCCATCCCAACTATATTATTTAGTTATCTCAGAGGGTAGAATTGGAGGAGATTGGGTGGGGGTAGAGAGAGAAGTTGTACCCATCATAGAGGGTAGTTACAAGAGTTCAGTGAAATTCTGTTCAAATGAACCTAGCGCAGCATTAGGCACATAGATGATGTTTAATTCATGGTTGCTCTAATAAAGTTATGTGTCTTGTAGACACTAAAAGAAACTAAAAGAGATGAGTTTCTCAACATGTGTTTAAATCTTATTTGCTGTTCGTAGTTTTGAACCCTTAATATTTAAAAGTTAGAGTAAAGTTTGTTTCATTAAAGTTATGAGACCAGTACTTGGCATTAAGTACTGGGAGGTGTTCCTCATTGGTGGGTCCTGGAATTTTCTTGATTTATTTCAGTTGGCTTTGAGATATGTTTATGGATTCATTTGTTAGAAAGGGCTTTTGCCGTAAAGGGAAACATTCCAAACAGTTTGCCCTGGTAATTACAGATAGCTTTATTGTCTCTTTTCCAGGCTACAAAGTAGAATTCTTATGTTCTTTAATGGGGTCATTTTGGCTTGGTCGTTTGTTTTCTGTTTATTTTCAGACAGTTATTGGGACAGGTGAGGACATGAATAATCTCAGATTTCTGCACACCATTAAAAAGAAAATAAATATAGTTAAATATTAATAGTTTTTAGCTTTATTTTCATAATGTCCCTTTAAAAACATTGGTCAAGTCAAAAAGACAGACAATATCAAATGTTGACAAGGATGTGGAGAAATTAGAACCCTCATACATTTCTGGTGGAATTGTAAAAAATGGTTCAGCCATCTTGGAAATCAGTTTAGCACTTCCTCAAAGAGTTTAAACATAGAGTTACTGAAAAAAACAGCAATTTCACTTTTAGGTATGAACCCAGGAGAATTGAAAACATATGTCCAACACAAAATTCTGCTAACGAGTGTTCGTAATGGCAAAAAGTGGAAGCAACTCAAATGTCCTTTTGAGCAACTCAAATGTCAAATCAGCTAATGAATAACAAAATGTGGCGTATACATACAATAGAATATTATTTGATGATAAAAAGGAATAAAGTATTGATACATGCTCTAACAGAGGTGAATCTTTAAAACATGCTAAGTTAAAAAAGCCATTCACAAAACAGCACATATTGTATGATACCATCTATATGAAATGTCCAGAATAGGCAAGTGCATAGGGACAAAAAATAGATTGGTGATTACCTTGGACTAGGGGAGTGGGTTAGGGGAAAGAGGAGTGACAGCTAACCAGTACAGGGTTTTTTTAGTGGGTGATGAAAATTGATAGTGATGATGGTTACACAACTTTGCAAATATATTAAAAGCCATTGAATTGTGCACTTTAGGTGAATTGTATGGCATATAAGTTATATCTCAGTGAAACTGTTATTTTAAAAAATTGGTCAACATCTAAGTGCACTAAGGATATGGTTTCTTTTTGTTGCTTAACCATCTCAAGAATTATCCAACTCCATTTTTTGTATATTACGGTGAATTTTTTTTTTTAACGCCACGCTTACTGTATGTCAGTTCTTTCCCATATATAACCTTATTATAAGGGTTGGGATACAAAGCTAAAGCTAACTATGATAGGTCTTCTTCTTAACATTGTCTACTGTTGTCCTCTTTAAATGTTGTCTACTGTGCATTCCTTTCTTAGGACATCTAAGAGTCCATTGAAATGCCATATTCCAAAGCTTATGTATTCCAGTGAACCATGCTTCTACATTCTTATGTCAGGTAGCTACCTGCCAGCATACTTTATATGGTATCTTAAGACTCGTTAGCCATACCATGAGATGCCATTTTGCTATCCAGGCCCTTTCAGTCCAGCTACTTTGAAATAAGGCATTAGTAAACATGGATTCTTTCAGAGTCATCACTAGCAGTAGTGATTATTATTTTTATTATTAAGGGGTCTGAATCAGCAATTTCTTTGTTATCTCGTATCATAAATAATACACTGTTGAACTTTATAGAACATAAAGATCTAATTGCTATTTATTATAAGAGGTATAGGCCCTTGAAGGGAAAACCCTCATTCACGTAATACTAAGGTTTGGCTAAGCTCTGATGAGGTATAAAACAGCTGGTGATGAAGTAGAGAGTGGTTACATCCTGTGCAAACCTACACTGATTCCATCAGAGAAATCCTAAAGTACCTTTTCACATGGGTAGACCTAAAACTATTGATGTAAGAGTTGAAGGAATATAAAAATTAAAGCTATGGTAGTGTTTGAGGTGGAATGGCCTTATTGCCTTCCATTTTAAAGATAGGGAAAACTGGAACCCATTCTATCAACCCAGGGCTCTTCCACAATATCATGTTGTTATTAGATTTACCTTAAGAACATAGATACTGTTCAACGGGCTCTAGCATCTTTTCTAAGTTTTATCTCAGTTGATGACTCATGGTTTATATTCTACTTCCTGCTTCTTCAGTCAATTCTATTGAAAAATTAAAGAATGAAAAGTAATGAATACTAACATCCATCCCTTCCCCATCCTATCATCCTTCACTAGAGCTTTCTGAGGAAATAAACTGAAAAGGGAGGCTGTTTGCAGTAGAACTCCAAAAAGAAGATCCTTCCCAAAAGTGTTTGGTCACAGTTCTTAATACAGGTAGCAGCATATGATTGGGGAAGGAATGGTGCTTGATATCAACTCTGATAACAAAACTTTTCATTGTCATTTTCCCCCCTAGTATCGTCTAGACTGTCACAACCTTCCTCTCCTCAGTCAGGCTGCCCATCACCCACCATTCCAGCAGGTAAAGTCATTTCTCCGTCACAGAAGCACAGCAAGAAGGCACTAAAGCAGGTAATCATGCTATTCTGTTTATCAGAATTATAATCTCCTACATTAAAAATGCATGATTCTGGCAGTCAGTGAAAATTTCTTGGAAGGATGTTAGGGAGAAATTTTGTGCAGTTTCCCACTTTATATTTAATAATTTATGCACCTCTGTGTTACAGGTTTGTGGTAGATACTCTTTTTATCACATTTTAAAAGTTCCTCATTAGTTTCCAATTTGCCGTGAGGGGTGTGTGTATGTGTGTGTGTATGTGTGTGTGTGTACGTAGGTATTGAATTTTTCAGGTTGAGTTTCTTCAGCATTTATGAAGATGATCAGGTAGCCTTTCTCTTTAAGTCAACCAATATATGGAATTTCAGGGCTAGACTTTCTAATGTTAATGTATTGTTAGCTCTCTGGAATAAACCCTATATGTTTGTTATATAATTTTTAATATGTTAATGGAATTTTCTTTTTTAAGATTTTAGCTTCGATTTTGTTATTTTCTTGTACTATCCTTATACAGTTTTGGAATCAGGATTGTTCTTAGCATCTAAAATAAGTTGTATAGCCCTCTATTATTTTTCTGATTTTTGGAAAAAATCATAGAAAGGATTTTTTTCCCTGAAAGTTCTGCAAATCTCACTTTTACAGCTCTTTTCCTAGCATTTCAATTTCATCTACTACCACTGGTCTCTTTTGATTTTCTGATTTTTGAGCCAATTTTGGAAATTTACTTTTCTTAGAAAATGCTCCATTTCACTTAATTTTCAAATATTGGTATAAAGTTGTACATAGTATTTTTTTTTATGTTTCTCTTTTGTTCATCAGTGTTGTTCGTTTGTGATGTATCTTCCTTTTCTCAGTGTTACTTGCCAACCATTTTATTGGGCTTTTCAAAGAACTTGCTTTCTATTTTTTGAAATGCAAATTATTAGTAAATTTAAATTTGACTAATAATTAAGGGCGCAGACTAATTTTATCCTCAGATTAGTATATATAATACAGCTTAATTATAACATCAAGCACAAGCACTGTCAAGTATGTGGGAAAATGACTACTTGTAGTGTACTGGTGGAATATAAATTCTTATAGCTACTTTGGAGAGATATTTTATGTTTATTAAAATTTTAAATGCATATCCCCCATGACTAAGTAGTTGAATATTTGGGAACTTATCTTAGAAAAATGCATGTATTCATACATACTTACATACATACACACACAGAAAAATGTTTGCATTAAAGTTTGTAATAGCAAAAACTTGCAAGTGGATATATATATATATATATATATATATATGGGAATTCCTTAATAAACAGCGGCATATCCATATGCTAGAAAATTATACAGGATTAAAAGTTTACCTTGTAATTAAGTTTTTCTCTATGCATAGACATGGAAACATCACCACACTATAATGTTTAATCATTAAAATCAAGTTGTGTTACAACATTCATTAAAAACATACACATAGCCACATACATACCCAGAACAATAGTATATTCTTAATGGAAATATGAATCTGTATATACACACAAACACACACATATAATGTAAGTGTAAAAAAAGCTCAATGAGGGAAAATAAATTGATGACTGTGGTTATCTCTGAGGATTGGGGGACAAGACTGAGTGGTGGGCAAAAGAGAGTTTAGCTTTATGTTTGAATTAAATGGTAAAAATGTATTCATGTCATAACTGTTTAATTAAAATTTTAAGGGAGTTCTCTGGCGGTCCAGTGGTTAGGACTCAGCGCTTTCACTGCTGGGACCCAGGTTCAATCCCTGGTCAGGGAACTAAGATCCCATAAGCTGCTCAGTGCGGCCTAAGATAGATAGATAGATAGATAGATAGATAGATAGATAGATAGATAGATGAGATAAAATTTTTTAAATTAAGTAGGTCTTAAAGTGCTTAAACCAAAAGTGCCTTTATTAAAAGATGTCCAAAAATTTGATAAGGTTAATTACCATCTGCCTGGGTATCCTGCAGCACTTGTATTTTTACACATTCTTTGCAAGAGTTTAAGAAGTATGAGATGCTTCTTTTCCACAGAGAAAAGGCAAATATTCTATTAAAACTTGTTAGCTTATTCATGACATATATACTACTCTGTATTATTCTCCTGTAATCTCAGGAGTCAAATACTGTATTTTCTTTAAAGAATACCAGTATGAGAAATTATATAAATTAGATTGTTGGTATGTAAAGTAAGGCCTTGCCTCCAGTATATGTTTTTCATATTATTAGGTGAGAAAACTTATTTCAGTGTAAGTTATCCTTTACCCCAGTGAAGGTTTTTTTTGTTGTTTGCTTTTTAAATTTTAAACAGAATTAGAACAGGGTTTGTAAGCTACTGAGGGAGGGGAAAACTGAGTACAGTTCTTAAACAGAGAGGCTGTAAGTTATTTTGTTTTCATCATATATCTGAATTTACGTGATCATAGCAGAAATAGATAAGATCAAGTGGCTCTATTAAATTTTGCATTAACTTAGAATGACCTAGGTACTGTGAATAGAAAGGAATGAATACTAATGGCTGCCACACAGGAAGCTTACAAGCATTTTCTGTTCTGATTGCAAAGAATGAGAGACAAGCTGTAATCAGTGATCAGACAGCACTGACATTATGCTTCTGCCTCACCTATTATAAATGTCGTAGGTGAACGCAAGCCAGACACCGGACTCTCTCGGTTTCTTTTCTCCGCTGACAGCTTAGACATTATGCTTCTGCCTCACCTCTTATAAATGTTGTAGGTGAACGCAAGCCAGACACCGGACTCTCTCGGTTTCTTTTCTCCGCTGACAGCCTAGATCACGGAGAGCAGGGGTTGCCACTGTGCTTGCATGGCATAGCCCGAGGTATATGTGAATGTGAAAAGGAGAAAACCAGACTGTGAAAAGGGAATGGGAGACAAGTCGGCAGCTATTCCGCACTTTTCTACATGATGGTCTTGAAGGTTAAAGCTTAAACTGGCATTTTAATGAGGTCGTAGATGTTCAACTTTTTCCTGAAATGTGGTTTTACTTTCTTAGTTTCTGTCTTTTTTTCTTTTTAAACCATTGAGTTTAAAAATAGCCTTTATATATCTTTATGATTAAAATCTGGGAAGCTATTTGTCTTTCTGTTCATTCTAAATAGTTTAGTATATTCTCTAAACTAAGAACATCGTAGAAATTAAAATATTCTGAAATAACCAGAAGGAATCATACTGTTCTTAGAACCCATGTTTTCCAATCTTCCTTCCCTTCAGTTTACTGCATTGCTATAAATTGCTGAGATTTATTTGGTCATTGGGCCAAATCTTACTGCTCTTACCTGAGATCAAATTCGAGTAGTTATTTACAACCTTTTGTTCAAATGCAGAACCTCTGAAACATACGTAAGCTAAATATTTACATTTCTACATAAAGTTGATGCAAATAGGACTCTTCTTGGTCTAGGGCTTAGAATTCTGTTTTCAGAATGATTGAAAACATCTAATTCTCTGCTACCACAAGTATGAGAAGTCCATGGCTTACTGGCGATTTTTAAGCTCTAAAAATGTTAATGACAATTTCTCCCATTTATTTAAAGGAGAACATTGGTAAAAAAAATATCCAAACTCTTAAGGATCATTTAAGCCTTGTGTTTAATTAGTTTAGTTTAGAGTTTTGTTTACTTTGATGGATTTCACAGAAATTGGATAATCAGCATACTCTTCTTTACCACTTAAAGTCATTTATTTTTTTGTTATTACTAAAAACTAAAGATTTGTTTTGTTTCTTACAGTCAGTTTTCTCTTTATAGGCTCTAAAACAGCAACAGCAGAAGAAACAGCAGCAGCAGCAATGCAGGCCAAGCATGTCCATCTCCTCCAACCAGCACCTCTCTCTGAAGACTGTCAAAGCAGCCAGTGACTCTGTAGCTGCCAAACCTGGTAGGCAGACTGTCTTTTCAGTGAAAGTTTCTTTTTCCAGTATTTTTGTATACCAAATTCATATACTATGTCCTTTATTTTTAAATTACTGTATTTAAATTACTGCCAAATCATCAGTATAAATCCTTCTAGGGTAAACGGGGAAATTTATGCAGAGTAATCATACAGTTGTTAAAAAATACATCATTGGGATTTACATGTTAGAATAAGATCAATGACTAACTTCCAATATGTCTAAATATTTGGAAGCCTCTAGTTAGTAACCTTATAAAGCTGATGTTTCCAAGATGCTCACACTGAACTCTTCACCGGTTCTCTCCTTTAAAAATAAAAGGTTTTCCTAAGAATTCATGATACATTTGGGTTTCCATTGGACATATCCACAGGCCTTTGGACTTTTTGTTGTTGTTGCTTATTTTGTTTTGAATTTAAACTGGTCTAGATACAGGCTTTGTATTTTATTACACAATTTAGTTTGATGCCAGCTGATTATATGCGTTGGCCAGATTTAAACTGTCTTGCAGAACTTTGCATTTTTGTTAGGAAGGAAATTTACCACCAGAAGCAAATAATGTGCTGGGAGGAGGAAAGGGATTTTATTTTACTTTTTGACTCCTAATTCTCAGACTCAGAACACATTTGAAGGGTCACATTGCCTCATACCTAACTCCTTTGGTTAGCGTTGAATGATTTAATTGTTCATTTGATTGATTGTTTAGTTTCTGTTTGTACCCTCAGGGTCACCCGTCTTTCATATATATTTTTTCCCCTAGCAATATGGGAAGGAAAGCAATCTGACGGACAGTCAAGCAGCCCTCAGAACTCAAACTCTAGCTTTTCTTCTTCAGTTAAAGTGGAAAATCCTTTGCTAAGCCTGGGAAAGAAGTCATTCCAGAGGTCTGACAGGCTTCACACAAGTAAGTTAATTTACAAAGACCTCAGTTCTCGCACCTTAAATTTTCAACTCTGTGTTTGAAATACATCAACTGTTTGGCTTAATTGCTCCTTCCTGTTCACCTTTGAGCTCTTGACTGTTTTCATGTTCTTCCTATCCTGTCTATCAAACTTCATTTCAGCATAAGATCTGTTATCAGCCATTTGTGGTTTATTTCTCTTTCTGACAAGAGGTTTCTTTATCCAGCATTATTTACCTTTTATCTCTGTGTACAGAAAGGTAGAAGGGCTTATAATTAAACATGGCAAACTGAACCCCTTTTCCTGCTTCCTCTAAAATCCCACTATAAAATGAGAATATGGAAATACAAAAGATTAAACCCATTAGGGTGAAGAAAGTAAGGAGACAACAGATGGACAGGAAATACCAACAGATTTTGAAAGATAAAAAAACTGGATGGAGTCTTTCGCAGAGCTGAGGAGCAGACGCCAGTAGTAAGCAAGCCAGCTAAGCCTGTAGAGCACCAGAAAGGTTTATGAATTGGAGATATCATATCAAGGATTGAGATATCTTTCTCATAGTAGAGAAAGATGAAGCATAGGGTTGAAAAGAAAAACCTTTGAAAGTTAATAAGAAGAAGTTTGATGCCTGAGCCTAGCAGGAGACAGGAGATTTATTTTGAGGTGAAATTAAACCATATAGACTTGAAATTCAGAGACACCACACATAGCTGAGGACAGATAATGAGGCAATGTACTGGACTCAGGGAAATCAAGTAAAATACAAATACTAAATAGTGATCCTCCTGCTTGCTTGGTTTCCAGAATGTTAGTAGTGAGGCATATTTCTACTTCCATTACTTTGTTCCTCTTCCCCACCTATGCTTCAGCAAGAGATTGTGGGATTGGTACTTAAAGAAATTGAATAGCCTCAGAAAAAAATCTGCAGGCAAATTTATAGATTCCCAACTAAAAGAGATCATCTTGATCATACTTCTGTGGAGCTCACCAGTCTACAAGATGCACCCAGGCACCCAAAATTTTCAGCCAGTCTTTTTAGTGCCTCTCTTTTACTTGTGATTACTAAGGATCACCTTTGAAGAAAACCTCCGTCATGAGAGAATCTGAAATACAGACTCAGAAGAAACAGTTCAGGAAGGAGAAAACTTAATAAACAAATAACTTTAAAAACTGTAATATCCACAGAAAGAAAAGATGATACTGCATCCATGAAAGAACAGAATACTATTTTAAAAATCAGAAAATAAAGAGTACCAGGATATTAAATAACATGGTAGCAAAAATAAAAAAATTTTAATAGAAATACTAAAAGTTAGAGGTGAAGACATTTCCCAGAACATAGGTCAAAGGAGAGATTCAAAAGGAGAGAGAAGGTAAGAAAGTAGGAACACCAATCTAGGCTGTCCAATGTCTTAAATAGTAGGAGTATCAGAAAGGAAGAACAGAAATTGAAAGGGAGGTAAATGATAAGAGAAATAATACAAGAAAATTCTGTAGAATTGAAAGCCACAGATGCCAGACTGAAAGTACATGATTCCTGTCAAGAAACATGAACATAAAGAAACCTGTTCCAAGACCATTCTTTTGAAATTTCAAAACATCTAGGACAACGAGAAGATTCCAAAGAGAAAAAAGTAGTTCACATATAAAGATTCAAGAATTGGGATGGCAGATATCTCAGCAGCAACATAGAAGCCAAACGATAGTGCAGAAATGCCAACAAAATTCTAAAGGAAAGTTATTTTACATTCTTTTATATAAAACAGACCCTACCAAACTATTAAGTGTGAGAATAGAATTAATGTTTTCAGACAAGTTCTTTGTAAAAATCTGGTTTGAATGTAGGTGGGATTGTAAATTGGTACATTTTTCTTAGAGACAGTATCTGCCTTAAACTCAATATGCCCTTTGAGCATCAGTCGCACTGCCAAAGATTAAAAATATTCATTTATTGGGACTTCCTGGTGCTCCAGTGGTTAAGACTCCACGCTTCCAAGGCAGGGGGCACGGGTTCGATCCCTGGTCGGGGAACTAAGATCGCACATGGTGTGTGGCGTGACCAAAAATTGAAAAAATAAAAATATTCATTTAGTCAACAAATACTTATAGAAGGTATACTAATATGCCAAGCACAGGTTTAGGGCCCAAGAGATGTGGTGATAAACAGAACAAAGTTTCTTCCTTATAGAGCCAATATTCTACTTAAATTCAGTTAAAGTCACAATTTTAGTGTCTTCATTCAATTGCATTTGAAACGTGGAGTTACAAAATTAAGAAAGTATGGGCCAAGAATTTCTGACTTTCATAACACAACTAGGAAAAATTAACTATAAAAAAAGAAGGCATGGTGTATTTAAGTTTGACCTAATGGCCAAGAAATAAATGAAAATTCATCTTCTTTCATGCAAATAGGGTTGTATGAAAAATAAATGAGTTAATACATGTCAGTGTTTAAAATAGTGCCTGACACTTAGGAAGCCCTATATACATGTGTTTACTGCTGCTGTCATTGATCATTGTTGTTATAATTACTACTAAGATTTCAAATTTATAAGTGTAGTGTAGTTATTCAACACAGAATTCTGTGTTGATTGGATCAAGCTTGTTTATCTGAAAAATAGTTCAGCCTTTTCCCCCCCTTGTTTTTTGGACTGCTTTTGGTATGGCTTGATTTATTAATAATTGAGAGAGATGTGTTGAAATCTCCTATCCTAATGGTGGCTTTGTTCACTTCTCCCTGTTGTTCTGTCAGTTTTCATATCACATATTTTGAAGCTACCTAATATTAGATATTTTCAAGTTTAAAATGTTCCTGGTGGATTGAACCCCCCCTTTTTTTTACCTTGTCAATCACTGATCAAGTGTTTTACTTAAAGTGTCTTTCGTTTGATATTACTAGAGGTGCACCAGTTTTCCTATGGTTAGTTTTTGCCTGTTACATTTTTACTTTGTTCATTTCTATGTCCTTGTACTTTAGGTATATCTCTTTACACAACATATAGCTTGCTGAATTTTCTTTATTTTCAATTCAATATATAAATCTTTTTTCTTTGGTGAATTTTATCCATTGATATTTATTGTGATTGTTAATCTATTTGGACTTGTTTCTACGATCTTATTTTTTTGTTGATCTTTGTCCTGATTTTTTTTTGTTTGTTTCCCTTTTTTTTAATGAGTAAAAAATTTTTTTTGGCTTGCCTCAACTTTTTTTTTTTTTTTTTTTTTAATTTTTATTGGAGGGATTTCCCTGGCGGTCCAGTGGTTAAGAATCTGCCCTTCCCCTGCACGGGGCTCAGATTCCATTCCTGGTTGGGGGACTAAGACCCCACATGCTGCTCAGTGCAGCCAAAATAAATAATTAATTTAAAAAAAAATTTTTATTGGAGTATAGTTGATTTACAACTTTGTGTTAGTTTCAGGTATACAGCAAAGTGATTCAGTTATACGTATACATACATTCATTCTTTTTTAGATTCTTTTCTCATATAGATTATCACAGAATATTGGGTAGAGTTCCCAGTGCTATACAGTAGGTCCTTGTTGGTTATCTGTCTTATATAGTAGTGTGCATGTGTTCATCCAAAGCTCCTGATTTATCCCTCCCCGCCACATTTCCCCTTTGGTAACCATAAGTTTGTTTTCTATATCTATAAGTCTGCTTCTGTTTTGTAAATAAGTTCATTTGTATTTTTTTAAAATTATATTCCACATATGAGTGATATCATATAATATTTGTCTTTGTGTTTCTGACTTACTTCACTTAGTATGATAATCTCTAGGTCCATCCATGTTGCTGCAAATTGCATTATTTCATTCTTTTTTATGGCTGAGTAATATTCCATTGTATATATGTACGACGTCTTCTTTATCCATTCCTCTGTTGATGGACATTTAGGTTGCTTCCATGTCTTGGCTGTTGTAAATAGTGCTGCAGTGAACATTAAGATGGCATGTATCCCTTCAGGTTATGATTTTTTTTTCCAGATATGTGCCCAGGAGTGCAATTGCTGGGTCATATAGTAGTTTTTAAGTTTTTTAAGGAACCTCCATACTGTTCTCCATGGTAGTTGTACCAATTTATATTCCCACCAACAGTGTAGAAGGGTTCCGTTTTCTCCACACCCTCTCCAGTATTTGTTGTTTGTAGACTCTTTGATGATGGCCATTCTGCCTGGTGTGAGGTGATACCTCATTGTAGTTTTGATTTGCATTTCTCTGATAATTAGTGATGTTGAGCATCTTTTCATGTGTTTTTTGGCCATCTGTATGCCTTCTTTGGAGAACTGTCTATTTAGATCTTGTGCCCATTTTTTGATTGAGTTGTTTGTTTTTTTGACATAGAGCTGCATGAGCTGTTTGTATATTTTGGAGATTAATTCCTTGAGAATTCCTTGAGACTATCTTTTCTCCGTTGTATATGCTTGCCTCCTTTGTCATAGATTAGTTGACCATAGGTGCATGGATTTCTCTCTGGACTTTCTATCCTGTTCCATTAATCTATATTTCTGTTTTTGTGCCAGTACCATGCAATTTTGATTACAGTAGCTTTGTAGTATAGTCTGAAGTCAGGGAGCCTGATTCCTCTAGCTCCATTTTTCTTTCTCAAGATTGCTTTGGCTATTCTGAGTCTTTTGTGTTTCCATACAAATTGTAAAAATTTTTGTTCTAATTCTGTGAAAAATGCCATGGGTAATTTGATAGGTATTGCATTGAATCTGTAGATTCGTTTTGGGTAGTATAGTCATTTTGACAATATTGATTCTTCTAGTCCAGAAACATGGTATATCTCTCCATCTATTTGTGTCATCTTTGAATTCTTTCCTCAGCATTTTATAGTTTTCTGAGTACAGGTCTTTTGCCTCCTAAGGTAGATTTATTCCTGGGTATTTTATTCTTTTTGATGCAATGGTAAATGGAATTGTTTCCTTAATTTCTCTTTCTGATCTTTTGTTGTTAGTGTATAGGAATGCAAGAGATTTCTGTGTATTAATTTTGTATCCTGCAACTTTACCAAATTCATTGGTGAGCTCCAGTAGCTTTCTGGTAGCCTTTAGGATTTTCTGTGTATAGTAGCGTGTCATCTGCAAACAGTGATAGTTTTACTTCCTCTTTTCCAATACAGATTGCTTTTATTTCTTTTTCTTCTCTGATTGCCGTGGCTAGAACTTTCAAAACTATGTTGCATAAAAGTGGCGAGAGTGGACATCTGTATCTTGTTCCTGATCTTAGAGGAAATTCAGTTTTTCACAATTGAGAATGATGTTAGCTGTGGGTTTGTCATATATGGCCTTTATTATGTTGAGGTAGGTTCCCTCTATGCCCACTTCCTGGAGAGTTTTTATCATAAGTGGGTGTTGAATTTTGTCAAAAGATTTTCTGCATCTACTGAGATGATCATATGGTTTTTATTCTTTAGTTTGTTAATGTGGTGTATCACATTGATTGATGTGCATGTATCAAAGAATCCTTGCATCCCTGGGGTAAATCCCACTTGATCATGGTATATGATCATGGTATATTGTTGGATTCGGTTTGCTAGTATTTTTATATGTTGTCCATTTTAATTCCTTCATAGTTTTTTTCTCTCTCTGCTGAGTTTCATATGCATCCTGTTTCTGTTCTATTAGTTTTAGGTGTGCAACATGATGATTTATATATGTATATAGTGTGAAATGATTACCACTGTAAGTAAACATTCATCACCTCACGCAGTTACATTTTTTTTTACCTTGTGATGAGAACTTTTAAGATTTATTCTTTTAGCAAAAAAGTGGCCATCTTGATTTTCTTCCAGAACTATGGAAGTACTTTATAACAATTTAGCACTGATCTTTTTCTATTTGGACTTAAATAATATTATTATCTGACGTTTTGCTTCTTTGTTTTTAATCTCACAGATCAGGCACTAGAATGCTATTGTTTTATGCAAGCATGTCTGTCTTTCTCCATTGTATTCCAGCCCATCCATCTGCAGTGATTTTCCTTCCTGTAGTACAGGTTTTTGAGAACTTTATTTACAGCATGTCTCTTGGTAGAAAATGCCCTCAATTTTTGTTTATTTCTATAAATATCTTTGTTTTATGTTCATTCAAGGAGAGTTTACTATACATATCATTACAGATGGATGGTTATTTTCTCTCAGCATTTTATAGTTAACCCATTTGTTACAGATTCCTTCATTGTTAAGATGCTTGCTGTTATTCTGTTCCTTTTTAGGAAATCTTTCCCTTCCTTATGGACGCTTTCAAGCTACTTCTTGTTCTTTGATGAGCAGTTTTACTAAGCGTGGATTTCTTTTCATCCTGCTTTGAATATGTTTTGCTTCTAGATCTTTAGGTTTGTGGTTTTCATCAGTTCTGGTAAATGTACTGCTGCAAATTATTCAAATATTTCCTTTTCCCATTCTCTTAATTTCTTCTTTCTGGGTCTCCAATCAAGCACATATATTAGACCTTCTCATTCTGTCATTCATGTTTCTGCTAAAGCTCTCAGAATGTTTTATCTGATCTGTCTTTTCTATATTCTGGATAAATTATTTGGCTATAATTCCCTCCTGTTTAATCCACTCATGGTATCTGATTTCAACAATTTTTAAAATTTAGTTTTTCAAAGTCTTTTTATTCATTCCTGATTATTTTAGCCTCATCTTTACAATTACATTCTTTATTTCTTTAATTATTTTATACATAGCTATTCTGTATTCTATGTATGTGACAGTTTCAGTGATAGCAGTACTTCTAGGTCTAAATCTTTTATTTCTGGTTACTGCTTACTTTCTGTCATACTGGCATACCTCCTGGTTTGTCAGGGTAATCTTTGTTAGGCAGTGCTGGATTTTAATTTGTAGGAATCCTATGGGCCTAAGTTAAGGGGAATCCTTTCCTATCAAGGGAGATGACTTTTGTTTGTGCCAGGAGCCAGAGGTTACCCACATCCAGGATTGTGTAACTTTATGCAAGTATTCCAAATTGTAGAATTTATGGATCCTAGATTCCTATGCACCTTAAAATTTTGCTGTGTATTGTTCAATTTTCTTCTAATAAGATTATACTGATTTCAGCCCCACCAGCATTATTTGAAAGTGGTTTTTGCTTTTTCCGTGAATAGTCCCATCACTATATTGCAATATTTGCCATTTGATAGATAAAACATGTTCATTAGTTTAACTGACATTTCTTTAAATATTAATACCTTAGCAGCTGTTTATGGTTAATCAACTATGAATTGCATGTTAATTCCTTTTGCTCATTTTTCTCTTGGTGATATTTATCTTTTTCATGTTGATTTATAGATGCACATTTAATATCAAGAATAGTAACCTTCTGGGACTTCCCTGGCGGTCCAGTGGTTAAGACTCTGCCCTTCCTTTGCAGGGGGCATGCGTTCGATCCCTGGTTGGGGAACTAAAGATCCTGCATGCCGCGTAGTGCAGCCAGGAAAAAAAATAATAATAATAGTAACCTTTTGTCATGGCTTGCAAATATTTTTCCAAGTTAGTCTTTTTTTTTTTTTGGTGCAAAAGTTTTAAACTTTGTACTCAAATCCATCAGTGTTTTGAAAGACTGAAACCTTCCTATTGTGAACAGATTTTCTGTTGACTGCTAAGCTATTCAATCATAACATTTTTAGCTAATGCAAATAAAATTGATGAAAAGAATTATCACGGGAAGGGAAAAAGAGCCTCAGTATGATTTATATATATATTTGAATTTTTCCATTTTTTAGTCATTCTGTGTAAACTTCCCTAGTTCCATTTGAGAAATGATCGAGTCTCAAACATAAAATGTATCTTTAGTATGGGAAAAGATGTACTTTTACAGACTTTATTCCATTTTTGCAGGGAAGATAACATATTCTTTTATCCTTTATGAACGAACAAAACTTAGCTTTGTTTATTTCTGAGAACCTTAAGTGTTACCTTCTTCACAGTGTGATATTTTAAAGTACTTACAACCGTGTTTTTTTTGCACTGCAGAGAAAGGTATAGTTTGATAAAAACAGGAATGTGAAGGAGGCCCAAGTGATTCTTTTCCATATTTTTATAGGGCAAATGAAGAGGACTAAATGTGCTGAAATTGATGTTGAGACACCAGACTCCATTCTGGTTAATACAAACCTACGAGCACTAATCAACAAACACACCTTTTCAGTCCTTCCTGGAGATTGCCAACAGCGACTGCTTCTACTACTTCCAGAGGTGGATCGACAGGTGCGTTCTTTCAGGCATATCAGCAGTTTTATAACCCATCTGGGGCTTCCTTCAATCATCACCTTTAGAACTCCTTAAGACTTTTTAAACGGCTTTTGTGTGTACCTGTAAAGAAGTGATATCAAAGGTATTAAACAAGAAATAATATTTTTAATAGGTTGGCCCTGTAAGGCTCATCAAGGAAAAGAACCCTCTTATCAGAAATGTCAAGATTATGGAATAAAATTTGTCTAGCTATCATATTAGGATGTAGACATCCACAGAATATAGTTCAGGAGGAAGAATTGTCTTAAGGCGTTACACTGGGGTTTTTTAATGGATTTTTGATGGGGTTAAGAATGTTAATTATTTTTCCTTCTTTTGTTAAATTTTTCTAAAACAAACATTTATTGCTTCTGTAATAAGTTTTGAAATCCAATATAAGTTATACTCCTTAAAAAAAACATACAGTACCCAGAAGAAATGCCAAAGGTTTGGAAGAGTCTAGTCAGGGACCAGAGAGATTTAGGTTGGTCAGGAATAAGGCAAAAGTCTAAGACTTAGGCTTTCATCAAGGAAGGAGTGACTAGCAAGTCAATCCCCCTTTTGATCTTCTGTTTCCTCCTCTGCAAAAGGATCATTATGATTTGTGAGGTTTGTTCAATTCTGAGATTTTTTTTTTTTTAATTAATGATTATTTCGAAGTACCTAACTATGTTCTAAGTAATCTGTTAGGCACTCCACTTTTTTCTAATTATTATAAAAACATGATGACAGAGAGTTGTTTTCCCTGGTTTACAGTAAGAAAGCTAGATATATTCCCTAGTTTATAGAAAAGTCAAAACTAAATCTTTCTCATTCTGAAAATCATTTTTCTACTAGACTATATTGATATCAATTTCATATTGCTATGAATCAGCACCTGTGAAAGGTCAGATTCCATTTCTGGGGAGTTCAGATAAGTCAGGTATACTACCAGCAGTAGGGACAAAGAAGTAAAACTGATCCTTCCCAGCTGCTGCTCTCCCCACCTTAACACTCCTTGGAGAAATTATAGCTTTGGGGATGCCCAGTTCTTGGTTAGAACAAGTTAGGAGACTGAAGTTTTGGCAGAGTTTTTAGAGAGCTTCTCTTCTTGCTAGGGATTGCTCTCATCTTTTTAAAAGACTCAAATTTTAGGTTGGGACTAATAACACAAGACCTAACAGAGGATATATCTATAGAATTCTAGTGTGGGTTCCTCAGAACTGTCTTTTTTTTTTTTTTTTTTGGGCTGTGTTGGGTCTTCGTTGCTGCGCACGGGCTTTCTCTAGTTGTGGTGAGCGGGGGCTACTCTTCGTTGCAATGCGCGGGCTTCTCATTGCAGTGGCTTCTCTTGTTGCGGAGCACAGGCTCTAGGCGTGTGGGCTCCAGTAGTTGCGGCACACGGGCTCAGTAGTTGTGGCGCACGGGCTTAGTTGCTCCACGGCACGTCGGATCTTCCCGGACCAGGGCTCGAACCCAGGTCCCCTGTGTTGGCAGGCAGATTCTTAACCACTGCGCCACCAGGGAAGCCCCAGAACTGTCTTTTGACTAATGGCCCTTATCCTGTCTTAGAAGGAGAATTGCCGCATGTAATTTCGGAATTAAAAGGGACCTTAAAACTTACCCAACTTCCCATTCCTGTGGGGTAATTTTAATAGGAGGCTACTTGCCTGTCTTTTTCAGTTATTGTGGTGGGAGGACATAGTAATCTGAGAATATGGAGTATGGAGTTTATTAGTGAATTTATTAATGAAATTCTGCTTCATTGTCAGATGAAATTTGGAGTTTATCAAAAATTCTGGTTATTACTAACATGAAACATTGGAAACCATCTTTTAGTGTATGGAGTACTCAACAATGAACAGTCGAAAAACATTATTTAGACCAGAGAAAGGAACAAGGGAGGGGCATGGATTAAAACATCTCTCTTCAGATATATTTGAAGACCAATCTGTGGAAGAGGTAAACTTCTTCGTTTCTCCAGGAAGCAAATTTGGGGTTAAAATAACATTTTTTTAAACAGTTGGAGCTGTTAAATTGTAGAATGGATTGACTTGTTTTGGAGAAACTTGCACAGCACTGGAATATTCAAGGAGATGTTGGATGACCTGTCCTCATAGGGAAGCCTGTTACTCCTCTGCCAAATCTATAGAGTACATATCAGCAGCCAGCAAACTGTAGCCCACAGGCCAATTTCAGCCCACTGCCTGTTTTTGTAAAGAAAGTTTTATTGGCATTCAGCCACTCCCATTAGTTTCTGCATATTATCTATAGCTACTTTCTGCCACAGTGTCAAGAGTTGAGTTGTTGCAACAGAGGGTATATGGCCTATTCGTAGTCTATCTCTTAACAGGAAGTTTCCCAATTTCTGCTCTAGGGCCAGGGGAAAATAATATTGGCCCAGATAGATTTAGAAAATAAAGTGAGTTGAGTTCCTTAATCCCTAGGATGTCCAAATAATTACCTAAATTTTCTTCAAAAAATTGTTTATGACTTTAAACTTAAATTTAGTCTTTTAATGCATCTAGAATATTTTTTATATTGTTCTGAAATTGTGGCTCAGCGTATTTTCTACCGACTAGATGGCCAATTGTTCCAGCAGTACATGTTTAATGACCATCTTTTTCTCTCAGTTTGAAATACCATCTTTGTTATATATTCTGTTCATTTACAGGCATTTTATATTTATAGGCACTCTCTCCTCTTTCACTCATTTCTTTGTTAACTCTAATGCTAGTAATAATTGTTTTGATTGCAGTGGCTTTGTGTGGTATGCTTAATAAATGGTAAGGCAATTCCCCCCTCTCAGTTTTTCATATTAATTTTTTTTCCATGTGAATTTTAAGATCATTTTATTAATGAAAAATCTGCATAGAGATTCTGGTAGAAATCTAGATATTAACTTTGGGCAGAATGACAGTTAATAAATAAAATCTCTAATGCAGAGAAGAAATCTTAAAACCTTTTGGCAAGACATCACAAATGAAGTCAGTGAACAGATAGATTGGAGGAAATATCTTTAAAGTATGTGGCAGTTTTACTATGTATAGCATGCAAAGGATTCTCACAAGATAGTTAAAAATAAGCATCCTCATAGAATAATGAGCAAATAATAGGAATTGGCATTTCACTAGATGGCAAATGTAAATATTCAATAAACATGCCAAAAGATACACAAAACTCCAGTAGTCAGGATGAAGGAAATTCTAATCATTTCAAACTCATTAATAGGCAAAAATTAAATAGCATGTTGATATCTCTTGTTCACAAGATAAGGAGTATGCTCGTATATTTCTAGTAGAAATGTGAATTATTTTATTAGCCTTTCTGGAAAATAATCTAACTGTCTCTTAGTTACACACACACACACACACACACACACACACACACAAGTATTTCTTTGCTTTCGGAACCTATCGCATAGAAAAAAGCACTAGTATATTCATCTTTACTGGAATGCTTATTGCAGCTTTGTTGATGATGGGAAAGCACTGGAAACAAAATATATGTTTATGATCAGGAAATTAGTAAATGTATTGAGGGACATTCATACAGTGAAACAATCTGCAGCTATTATAAAGGAGCTAAAACTATGCCAGTTGACTTGGAGAGACTTCCACTTGTATTATGTGAGAAAAGTACCTCTTATATATGTGTTTGCAGATGATTCTTTGAGTATAATTAACCAATGCGGAATGGAATTGAAAGGAGAGGAAGAAGGGAGGAGAGGTAAACAGGAAAGAAGTTTTTTAGAAAAAAAATAATATTACATTATAAAATAGAAGTGTCCATAATAAGCAGCATGGTATGATACAGTCATGTTTCTGTAAAATTTAACTTACACACATTCTTTTCTAAAAGGACAGGAACATCAAATTCCACATGATACAATTGGCTTTCTTTCTAAGCTTTCTGTGGCTTATTCTTTGACCCAGGTTGGTCCAGATGGTCTGATGAAGTTAAATGGCTCAGCCCTTAATAATGAATTCTTCACTTCAGCAGCCCAAGGCTGGAAGGAAAGACTTTCAGAAGGTAAGTGTTCAACTTTATGTGTCTCCTAGGATGTGTATGCACTTGGAAGGCATATTTGCACCTCTGAGCCTCAATGGGTATTTGCCCAGTTTTGGAAGGCAAAGGATAGAACATTTCATAGGGTAGAACTAGCTATTCTATGTGAAACACATTGCTAGACTTTTATTTAGAGCATCTAACCAGGTTTGGCTCCCGAAGGAGTTCAGCAGCATGTTTCTTTAAGGGTTTAAAGTCACCTGGTAAACTAAAAAAAATGTAGACTTTTAGGCCCTATTCCTAAAGATTCTGTTTCATTAATTCTAGCTTAATGCCTAGGAATTGGAATTTTAATAAGCAGAATATAGAATTAGAGTTATTTTATGGTGCTATGAATCATGGTTTGGTAAGCAGTGAGATAACTTCTTTCTTGCTGCCCAATCTCAATGAAACTAACAGTAAAAAGAATCTAAAAAACTAAGAACTTTTTAAAAAACTGCTTTGAGAAATGTTTCACGTACTGTAAAATTCACCCGTTTGCAGTGTACAGTTCAGTAGCAGCCAGAGCATTTTAATAAATACAGGTTATGATCAAGAATTGCTAACTGTGGTTACTGCTTTGCCATGTTTCTAATTCTGATCTAACAGATTTACAGAGGGTATATTATAAAGCATAAAAAAGTGATTGATTTGACTGCGTCTGCATAGCGTGTAGTATCGGTCACTATTAACAGTTCTTAACCCTGACTGCTCATTATAATCACTTGTGGTATTTTTTTAAAGTACAGACATCCGGGCCCCAAAAACAATGATTTTGTTTTGCCTGTGCTTCAGTGGGTTTTTTTAATATCTGTACTTTTCACTGTAGTTGTTGACTTTTCCCTTCCTGTTTTTCTTTTTAGGGCAAATTCTGTGTAGAAGGGATCTCTTACTGATTACTTTCAGCCTTTCTCTTTCTTGAAGATTTCCTTGAGCAGAGACCCCCTTTTTCTGAAAGAGTCAAAATCACATGAGCACTTTAAAACATACCTGTTACCAGTACTTTCTTTAAGAATAATTTGGATTTATGTTCCCTACTCCCCAACTTTTAAAAGTAGATATTATCAACAGTGATACCTTGATTATTATGTTACCTTTTTTTTGCATATGAGCAGTCACTGCTATACCTATAGTCATGCGATCATATTTCATGAGCAGCAAAAACTTTGAACACTGTATACATGTGAACAGAATTCAGTACTATTTATTCCTCATTCTATCAAGCACAGTAGACACAACCAAAGAGCAGAAATTCACAAGTTCTGGGTTGGATTCTGACAGCCAGATCCCTCTTCTCCCACTCATATGCCTAGGATTGTGATATCCACTATCCTCTAACACTTTTCCTTTCCCTCTTCTTACCCTCAGGAGGTCTTAAACTTCAAATCTACCATTTCCACTTCTTATTCTCTAATGTCCTGGGTATTAGAGAATAAAAAAACAGCCTATCTGAGTCACAGGTTTGAAGATGGCCTACCAAGCACATTCATTGTTCTCTACTGATAGAGTGGGAAGAATTGAGGCGTGGTTGGTAGTTTTGAAAATAAATGGCATATTCAGAGCAGCTGGGCCTTTGGCATATTGAGTGTCTTGTTGCTAGGGCACTAGACTCATACAGTTTCTGGAACAATTAGAAAACTAACAACTCCAAAACAACTCCCTACTTTTTTTTTTTTTTTTTTTTTTTTTTTGGCCACACCGTGCGGCTTGTGGGATCTTAGTTCACCGACCAGGGATTGAACCCAGGCCCTCGGCAGTGAAAGCACAAAGTCCTAACCACTGGGCCACCAGGGAATTCCTACTCCCTACCTTTTTACTGGAACCTCAAATGTCTTTAAGCAGGGCCATAACTGTTCATTATGCAGTTAGAGCTAAAAGGTCTAAAGCACAGGTTGCCTTGGAGAAACAGAACTTTTTAATAATAAAGTGTCCAGTGGCATTATTTACTGAAAGCCTATGACCAGATGACTATTTTTCCAGTGGAAGAGAAATGACAGACTCAAGGTTTGTAAGAAATCTAGAGGGACTATGATATTTGAAGCAGAGGTGAGGGTTGCTACAAGAAAGGCCCAGAGAAGTGGCCAGTTAACTTCAGCTGCGCACTGGTAACTACATGGAGTGGCGTGCAAGGGTTTTTATTTCACCTGATGGCTCCTAGGTAGTTCCCCTTACAGTGAGGAATTTGGGGGCATTTCTGTTACTTTCATGTGATAGTATTCTGACTCCTGCATGAGTCTGTCATGATTTACAAATAGTTGAAAGTAGCAAATAGCATATTTCTATTGAATATCTTTTTTTTCCCCCTTGGTACATACAGGTGAGTTTACACCTGAGATGCAGGTGAGAATTCGACAAGAGATTGAGAAGGAGAAAAAAGTAGAGCCTTGGAAAGAACAATTCTTTGAAAGCTACTATGGTCAGAGGTAAATATCAAGACAGGTTCTGTAAACCAGTGTTAATTCCTATACATACGTCATGTGGTGCTTCATCTTATTACCTTTCCAGAAAATCTAGTCTGCAATTTCCTTCATTTTTTTTCACTAGTTCTTTTTTACCAAGAAAAATTTTTTTTTCTTACGAATCTTAGGTACACAGAATTGGATTACTCATAATCCTTGACTCTTTTTTTTAAATTTATTTGGCCGTGTCGGGTCTTAGTTGTGGTGCGTGGGTTCTTCGTTGTGGTGTGCAGGCTCTTCCTTGTGGCACGCGGGCTTCTCTCTAGTTGTGGCGTGCGGGTTTTTCTCTCTCTAGTTGTGGCGCACGGGCTCGAGGGCGCATGGGCTCCAGAGCACGTGGACTCTCTCGTTGAGGCACTCAAGCTCATTAGTTACGGCGCATGGGCTTAGTTGCCCCACAGCATGTGGAATCTTAATTCTCTGACCAGGGATCAAACCCGCGTCCCCTCCATTGTAAGGCAGATTCTTTACCACTGGACCACCAGGGAAGTCCCAATCCTTGACTCTTAACACATTACCATTGTAGATGGTGTGTTTTCTTTTAAAAAAAAAAAAAAAAAAATTTATTATCTTGAATTAGAGTCCTTACTTTGAATAGATTGGTTTTTCTTCCAGTAACTTTATAATATATAAGAATACTGAAGTTCTATACATTTTTTTATTGTAGTCAGTTATCCCACAATAGGATAAGTTATCCAGAATCACTAAGGAATCCTGTAATATGGACCATTGTATTCAACGTGTAATTAAACAGCCTTTCTTCTGTAGAAGGCACTGGAAGATATTCATAGCTGAATCAAGATACAGACCCTTTTCTCAAGGGGCTATAGTCTGAGTCAGTTTTTTTCCTAACAAAATCTTAATGGGGGGATTTCCCCGGTGTTCTAGTGGTTAGGTGGTTAGGACTCGGCGCTTTCACTGCTGTGGCCCAGGTTCAATCCCTGGTTAGGGAGCTAAGGTCCCACAAGCCATGCAGTGCAGCCAAAAAAAAGAAAATCTTAATGGGGACACTTAAATAGATGACAGTGGAGCTATTGTTTGAAATAGAATTGAACACCCAGAGTTTTAATTGTCTATTAGTCTCCCTTCCTACCTGATGGCAGCCTGTAAGGATATTCCATAACCATAGCTTGAGAACGAATGGCTCTTTTCCTTATCTCCATGTAGTGTTCCTTGATCCCCTTCATGGTCATTTCAGAAGTGATTCTTAATGAGATGAAGAGCACTGTACACCAATTTTTCTACCTTCTTGGTATGAGCTTTGAGCTTTTCTACAGAAACGAGGGTGAATACATTTAGACCATTATTACAGGTAGCAGTTATTCCATAAATATTGTTCATTCCCTCCTTATAAGATGGAGCATTACAGCCATTCTTGCGTCTTTCTGTTTTTAGCTATTACTTTTTTGCCAGCTTTTTGGAAGGACTATATTTGATTACTGTCCAGATTTGTCCTTAGCCATTCCATCTCAGGGGTGCAGTACTGATTATTGAAGTCACCAAAGAGGGCTATCTTGTTTTTGCTTGTTGTAAGAGGAGTCTCTAGTGACCCCTACAGGGTAGCCTAGCTCTTAGCCAGGCCACACTGTGGAAGTCTCACTTGTTCTTCACTCCCAGGATAGCTCAGAGGCACTTGATCTCAGAATTTTAGAGCTATACCAAGTGAGTTCTCGTTTTCAACCTCTAGTGAATATTGGCAGCCAGCTCTCCTGCTGTCTCCTCAGGGTCCCTGAGATTTCTTGGGCCAGCCTTTCTGCAGGTGCTGCAGAGTAGAGCTGATCACAGTCCAAACCCACAGTCCCAGGGTACATGGGTCTTTGTCTTCTTTAACTGCTCTGTGGGTAGTCTGTGATCCATGCCTCTAGGCAATGTAGCCCCTTTGTAAGCAGAAGTAATAATAATAATTAACATTATATTGAGCTTTTATTATGTGCTAGGTGCTATTCTAAGTACTTCACATGCATTAATTTAGTTACTCATAATAGCAACACAATGTACAATTAAAGAAACTGAGATACAGAAGGCTAGTCACTTACTTATTACATGGATAGTAGGTATCAGAGCCAGGATTTGAATCCAGGCACTCTGGCTCCAGACCCTTCACTAATAATAATAGTGAAGATAATATATGAAAATTACCTACTAAGTGTCACAGGTTCTTCTAGACATTGTCATACACCATTCTCTCATAATATATTCAATAACATAGGCCATTTCTCAACTACAGTATTTCTTTCTTCCACCTTTTAGTTCTGGCCTGAGCCTTGAAGATTCAAAGAAATTGACAGCTTCACCCAACGATCCCAAAGTAAAGAAAACCCCAGCTGAGCAACCAAAATCCATGCTTCCTTCAGAGGCCTCTCCTGTCAGTATAGTCCCAGTAATTCCCCAGTTAGTGTCTAAAGAAGAAGTACTGCAACTGCCATCACCAGTCAGAAAAGAAGAGCATGAAAGCCAAGATAAGATGCAGCCAAACTCCAAATCCCCAGAGCCCCTACTTTCCTCAGCTACCAATACAAATGAGCTTAGCAGCGTTCCTCCCATCAAGTGCCCAAAGGATGAGGCTCTCTTGGAGCAAAAGCCAGTTGCCTCTGCTGAACAGGAGTCTGAGAAAGAGAATCATCTCACTACAACTTCAAATTATAACAAAAATGAAAGCCAAGAAGCTTTAGTTACATCCCTGAGCAAACCCAAGAGCCCTGGGGTAGAAACAACAGTAGTGAAGCCCATAGTAGAAGCAGGTCTACAGGAGACCACTATGAAAGAGCCTCCATCAACTCTGGCTGATCACAGCCCAGAAAGCCTCAAGAGGAAATCTTCTGTCACCCAAGAAGAGGCCCCTACAAACTGGGAGAAAAGACCACGTGTCACTGAGAATCGCCAGCACCAGCAGCCATTTCAAGTCTCCCCACAGCCCTTTCTCAGTAGAGGGGACAGGTTCCAGGTGCGGAAAGTACCACCTCTCAAGGTAAGAGAGCGGGAAGAATTGAAAAAGAAAGATGGTCTGAACACTAAGTTTTTGGTTGTACCTACTAAGTTTCAAATATTTGTGGTATTTCTTAATGCAGAAGCAGTTGTATATATTTGATATGCATGTAACTGTGGTCATATACGAGTAAAATTATTAAGAAACAGGCATTTAGAACTGCATCCTTATATGTATACATATAGCTGGTTCACTTTGTTCTACAGCAGAAACTAAGACAACATTGTAAAGCGATTATATTCCAATAAAAAAAAATCATAAAAAAAAGAACTGCGTCCTCACAGATCTTTATTGGGGTTTGAATACTTATTCAGATATCTGAATATCTAGTGCAGTCCACCTCCACCCACACCCCTGCTGGCTACTCTTGTATTTTAAGACAGTTATGGAAAGTATTTTGTCTCATGTGACAAAATAATAAGTATAATAATAAACAGGAGGAGGTCATTGATGTGATTAAGAGATCACATCTTTGTATCAAGAGCCATGATATGTAACACTTTATTGACTGGAGATGTAGTATTACAGCCACAGGCATTAGTTTCTACAAAAATTCCCAGTCAATAATGTGTCAATTATTGCTGCCATAGCTGATTTGATGTTCTGAGAGTCTGGAACTACCTTTTAGTTCCAGCCTTTTAAAGGAAATGTGTGTGGCTGCCATGAGTCACCGCTGGTCACCTGAGGGACCTTAGTAAGATGGAATAGCCTTGCTAAGCTCTACTGCTTAGGATATGGGATTAACTTGTGTCTTAGCCCTATATTGCTGCATATCAGATCTTTTAAATTTCTGTAGCAGTGTCACTGCCTTAGTGTGTACTTGGGCTTGTGCCTAATACCAGTTTGCAGTTCATTCTTCATTTTATTAATAGTATTTATTGATTTAATACATTTTATTAACAATATTTATTAACACTATTGTGTCTACTATGAACCCAGGCACTGGGTAGTATTCATTCACATTAGAATACAAGTAAAAAAAAAATAAGCCAAATAGAAATACTTTTTTCCCTTTTTTATTCAACTTAGACTAACCAAAGTCCTACTTGGAAACACTCAAGTTACTAGTACTTGACCTGTTTCATGCACTGTGAGACTTATCTCTCTCATTTTGCATCATAATAGTATGATGTTCTTCATTACTTTTTAATTTTAAGATTTGTGATTTCAGCACTTAGGAATCTCTCCTTTTTTCTTTTTCTTTTTTTTTGATATTTTTCTACCATTAGCATACACTGTCATGCTTTGCTAGAGATTCTGAGTTTTATGATAATGACTTGTATTCTTCTTCTTATAAAAATATGAGAAACCTTTCTTTAATGCATGTTAATTAGAACTTATCTCTAAACCTGAGAGCTGAGTTATAGTCTAGGTTTTACTTTATATAAATGACACTGGGTAAGAACCATCATTTCTATTTCCTCATCTTTCTGCTAATCCAAAGAGACTCTACACTGAAAACTTAAATCCATTGTGACCAAGTTAATGTTATTTAACTTTTTTCCTTTCTTTTACTTCTCCTTCCTCATTTCCCCAAAAACTTTCCACCAGAAGTTGCTTTAGTAACTCTCTTACCTTAGACCCTATCTCAAATCCCGTTTTCTTAGACAGAGCTTAATGTAATTTATAACAGAACAAAATCTTTTAAACAAAACTTAAATAGAAAAACAAAATTTGAATTTTATTACAAATGTTATATATGTATATGTGTATAAAATTATATATGCACATATATCTATTTTATATATGCATATCTACAATATAAAATATATACATATATGTATAGAGAGAGATGGACAACTCAAACAGACATTATGTATTTTCCATTCAGTGTACAATCATAATAGAAAGAATCTAATTCCTTTGCTATACCAGGGTAGGGCTTCTCAATAAGTTAAATTGTTGAATTGTTATCAGTGCCTAGAAAGCTTGTGTGGTTTTTGTACTTAAAAAAAAAAAAGTATAACATCTCATTTATTCTACATAAACAGGTAATAGGACTAGTTACATAAATAACTGAAAATTATCATTTTTAAGCATTAAAACTTTTTATTTTAACCACTCTTAAGGATTGTCCTTATTTAATCAACATGTTATTAATGATATTCAGTCATTATGATAGGTATCCTTTATTGTGCTGGATATGTTGTTATTCTCAAGATTATTCTAATGTAAAGTTGCTTGTTCCCTATATATGATTCCCCTACACAACTGTGCTTTTTACTTTCTTGTTTCTAATTTTCTAGTTTTATCTGTTTTTCCCCCTATTAGTTGTCTCTTCTAGATGGTATTACCAAGGGGCAACAGTTGCTTCTTTCTTACTCTGGGCAGTTTCTAAAATACTGTGTGCAGTTGGATGTAAAGCAGATTTCAGCTTTCAGAGAGAGATTGAGTATATCTCATGATGAGAAATATGTGGGCTTTGTGACAGGTGTTACAGAATCCTACAGGTCTAACTTCTGAATGACAGAGAATTCTTCAGGACTGCTGACCTTTTTAGAAATGGGTATTGCAGATAATGAAAAATCTTTAGTGACTTTATTAGTCTCAATTTAAGGAGTTCCAGAAAGATGACATGCATTTTCTTAGAGCTCAGCGGCTTAATATGTTTTTAATTACATGTCCTAGAACATCTGTAACAGTTTTTTGCTCTTTTAAGCTCTGCCAACTCTTAGAAAGGCCCAGATACTGGTTCATTCTAATTAATTCCAGTAGCTTTCAAAGTATTGTTTTGAACAGGAGTCAGATTCCTTTCAGGTATAATATTTTATGATATGAAAATCAGTGGTTTCAAACCTAATGATGCATCAGAATCTCGTAAGAAGCTTTTTAGAAATGCATTTTTTCTCTAGGAGTTCTATTTGTAATTTTAGGGACAGGACTGAGAGGATGTATATTTTTTAAAAGCTCCACAAATAAGTATAATGCCAGCAGGAGGTGAGAATGACTTTGGTTAACATTACAGACATTATATACCTACCCCGTCATGTGGGTGGGCAGAGTGGATCACACACTGTCTTCCTTCCAGTGCAGTCTAGAAGCCTCTGTAATTTGAGATAATTCAGCCTATATGCTTAGCTGTGCATGTGTGCGTGTGTAAAAGAGAAGAGAACAAGAATTTTCCTCTGGACCTCGGTAGTAAAGCCAAGAAGTAAAAGACAGTAATGGTGTGCTACTTCTTTATTTCTTCTGTTTCTGTCTTCTTGCTTTTACACACATTTTAAAATGTAGATACCATAGAAAGGTCTCTATCTTAAGTGATCAGCTATTATGAGTAGTAGTGACATTAAGAGAGAGCTGTGTTGTAAGAAGAGGTTTGAGGCTTTGGGGTGGGAGTGGATGTCGAGGGAGGGGAGTCCTTGGCACCAGTAGAGGAGTTGAAAGGACCCTGGAGACAAACCTGTGTGGCTGTCCCCATGGTTTGGTCTCTTAGTCACAGGTTTCCCGTCCTTGTCATAGGGTTCACCCTACTCAGAATTTGTGTTAATGAAGTTTGATTGCTCTTATAAATGAAAACTAAGCTCTGTTGTTTTTTTCCCCCCTAATTCTTTCAGATCCCGGTCTCCAGAATCTCCCCCATGCCGTTTCCTACATCGCAGGTCTCTCCCAGGGCTCGTTTTCCAATCTCCATCACTAGTCCTAACAGAACAGGAGCCAGAACTCTCGCAGACATCAAAGCAAAAGCCCAGCTGGTCAAAGCACAGAGGGCAGCAGCTGCTGCTGCAGCCGCAGCTGCTGCAGCCGCCTCAGTTGGAGGGACCATTCCAGGACCTGGCCCAGGGGGTGGACAAGGTCCAGGAGAGGGGGCTGAAAGGAGAACTGCTAGAGGAGGGAGTCCAGACTCAAACAGAGTCAGTGAAACTGGAAAGGGCCCCACACTGGAACTGGCAGGAACTGGAAGCAGGGGAGGTACGAGAGAGCTTTTACCCTGTGGTCCAGAGACTCAGCCCCAATCTGAGACCAAGACCCCAGGCCAGGCACAGTCTCACAGTGTCTCTGGAGCACAACTACAGCAAACCTCCTCAGTGCCTCCACCATCTGCCATCAGTGGAGCGTGCTCAAGTGTCCCGTCACCAGCCCACGCTAACACACCCCCACCAGCTTTAGGGAAAGTAAGTAATGAAAAACTGAATCCCTCCAGGGCGGCAGCCACGGTGGCCTCTCTTAGCCACCCACAGGGGCCCAGTAATGGTAGGCAGGAGAAGGCACCTCCTACTCCAGCAGATCCTGCTCTAATCGCAGGTGCCTCACCTGTTCATTTTGCAGTCGATGGCACAGTTGAGCCCAAAGCAGGTTCTAGTAAGAATACACCAAACCCTCCAGCCTCGGCAGAGATAAGTGCTAGTGCTTCAGTGGATATGACTCCCTCCCCTTTAACATCTTTATTAACAACAGCCTCTTTAGAGAAGCTTCCTGTACCCCAGGTCGTTGTAACCATAGCACCTACTGGATCAGCTCCATCCTCGAGCACTTTGCCAGCAGCTTCTAGCCTTAAGACCCTGGGAGCTTCTTCAAGTATGAATGGACCCATTTCAAGGCCAAGCTCTAATATCCCTGCTAATAATCCTTTGGTAACTCAGCTGCTGCAAGGCAAAGATGTTCCCCTGGAGCAAATTCTGCCTAAACCTCTCACCAAAGTTGAAATGAAAACTGTTCCACTAACTACAAAAGAGGAAAAGGGGATGATGATAGGAGCACTCACAGGTACCAGCGTAACAGAAAATAGCACCAGAGAGGAAGTTAATGAGAGACAGTCCCATCCAGCTACACAGCAACTGGGTAAAAGTTTGCAAAGTAAGCAGCTCCCCCAGGTTCCAAGACCCCTTCAGCTCTTTTCAGGTAAGGATCTAAGGGACGCTAGCATTGACACACACCAATACCAAGAAGGACTAAGTAAAGCAACCCAAGATCAGATCCTTCAGACACTCATCCAAAGGGTTCGGAGGCAGAATGTTCTCTCGTTTGTGCAGCCCTCCCAGTTCAACTTCACTCACTCAGGTTTCCAGTTAGAGGACATCTCCACAAGCCAGAGGTTTATGCTGGGTTTTGCTGGCAGAAGGACATCCAAGCCTGCAATGGCAGGTCACTACTTACTTAACATTTCCACCTATGGCCGGGGTTCAGAGAGCCTTAGGAGGACCCATTCTGTAAACCCCGAAGACCGATTTTGTCTAAGTAGCCCCACTGAGGCCTTGAAAATGGGATATACAGATTGTAAAAATGCAGCAGGAGATAGTAGCAGCGGTAAAGAAGATGATACTGATGAGGAAAGTACTGGTGATGAGCAAGAATCTGTCATGGTGAAGGAGGAGCCGCAGGCTTCCCAGAGTTCTGGCAAGTGTGAAGCAAGTTCAGGACCCCACAGTAGAGAAACCCTATCCACCAGTGACTGTTCAGCTAAAAAGAATGTGAAGGCAGAGACACCAGTGCCTGAGCAAACCACTTTAAGCAAGGAAAATTACCTGTTCACTAGAAGCCAAACATTTGATGAGAAGACCCTAGCCAGAGATTTTATTCAGGCAGCACAGAAGCAGATGGCTCACGCGGTGAGAGGTAAGACCGTGCGGAGCAGCCCCGAGCTTTTCAATTCTACTGCTCTTCCTCTACCTGCAGACAGTACTACCCATCAGTCTCTACTCCTTCCACCGCTGCAAACCCCAAAGCTGTATGGAAGCCCCACACAGATTGGGCCAAGCTACAGAGGCATGATCAACGTCTCCACCTCATCGGACTTGGACCATAACTCCGCCGTAGCGGGGATGCCTGACTGTAGCCAGGTACCTAGCAATGTCGGGGATGTCATGTCCTTTTCAGTGACTGTCACGACCATCCCTGCTGGCCAAGCTATGAATCCCAGCAACCACGGCCAGACCATTCCTGTTCAGGCCTTTCCTGAAGAGAACAGCATAGAGGACACACCTTCGAAATGTTACTGCCGATTGAAAGCCATGATCATGTGCAAGGGGTGTGGAGCCTTCTGCCACGATGATTGCATTGGCCCCTCCAAACTGTGTGTCTCCTGCCTTGTCGTTCGGTAATGAGACTAGAAGGAGAACACACTGTAAAGGAGGCAGGAAGGGGGAAGGGTTGACAGATGTGGTTTTTGAGTTCTTTTGGAATCACAGAAATAAACTAGGTTTCAGTTGTCTTAAGAGACAAGTGTTACTTAATCAGGAATACAGAGTACAGATCTTACATTTTAGAGGAAAAGCACCTTGTATAGTAAGTCCGAGTCAAGCAAGACTTTGTGAATTTGTGACAAGTTTGCACTTACAAAATCATGTAAATATGTCACATCTTGTTTTAACATTTTTCCAGGTGTTGAGGTAATAATGTATTACTTTGACTTCAGATTGATGTTCCACTTCATGTGACTTTGAAAAGTTTAATGCCATGCATGGTGAAAGGAAGCAATTTCCCGTCTGCCCTTTCTTAAGAGGCTAGGAAAAGAAAGGAGTGAGGGAATGGTCTGAAGAAATGACCATGTTGATTATGTCTTGACTGTCTGACTGCAGGCTTTACATAGGTTATTCAGCCTTCGCAGGAGTGGATTCAGGGTTTACACCGTCCCTTTACCTTAGATGGAACCTTCTCAAGTTCAAATTTTTGGTGATAAGGTATTAATTTCACAGGCAGTACTTCAGACTCTGAAAATTCTGACTTGGTTCTTGGCTTCCATGAACCAGTACTATTGCCAGGCACTCTGCTTGCAGTTTGCGGATCCCTGCTGTTCCCTAATCCCACTCCCTTGCCCTGAAGCAGGGAGTGTGGTCCATGAAAAGTTTGCCTCGCTGGGCCCCTTGGGTTACCATCACCTGTGCAGGGCAGTAATCCCAGCAATAATCTCCGAGGATTTAGTCATTCATGGGAGCTTACAAACAAGTTTGAAATACTAGTATAAAATTAACAGAAAAGTGTTAGGGCGATTTGAGCTATGTGTTTTGTTGGGTAAGCAGAGTAAAGGTGCAGAAACTGTTGAACTGAACATAAAGAACTTTGGAAAACAATTTTAACACTAGAAACAAAGTAGCCCCTCTCATCCTCTTCTCTCCCAACCTGTTACCTAATGTTCTACAGTCAGCTGTTGCTACAGGTAGAAAAACTCATTAATACCACATTTACCCATTCTGTTAAACCTGTTTTGACCTCCCGGGCATCTGAGGAATATGGGAGTCATCTTATATATTACTCTGAACATACACGTGTGCGTGCACACACACACACACAGTAAAAGTCAGACATTTTTCCTGTTTTAGAAAACATGTCCCCCTTCTTGGACTACTCTCTACGCACTAGAAATTTCTAATGTAAAGGGGCTTTAGTGAATGACTTAGGGAACATCTAGAAAGGAAAAGAAATCAGCTGCAAATTTTTATTGTTTGTTTTTGTTTATTCTTTTTTGTTTCCTTTTTGTTGAATCCTGTCTCTAGTGACTAAAGAATTTTTGAGTACATACATTTAGGTCATGGTTAAAGAACATTAAAATAAATCTACAGTTTACCAGAATTCGGTATTAAAAAGTTGGGGATTGTCAGTGTGCATCATTTGCATATTGATTTCAAATCTCCTAATTTCATGTATGTAAAGGACATATATTATTAGTGCAACCTAGTACAGTCATAGTTGTACTTAATATTCAGGATGTGATATATACAAAATGCAGAACAGTTTAAACTCGTTAACTAAGTCACATTCCAGATTAGGGGCAAGTAGGCAGTAGTAATCTTAGCTTTGCACCCATTCTGCTACCCACCCCTCCCTACCTCACCTCCCGCATTATACATACACTCTTTTAATACTTTCAAACCCCATAAGAAACTATTTACTTCTATTTTTTATTTTTTGTTTCTGAGTTTTTTGTGGCCCAAAGCAAATATAGGATTAATATCTGTGTTCTAGTTTCAGCCAAGATAATTTGATGTCCTTCTAACTTCCCTTTTTCTTCCAGCACACACATAGCTAAGAGGTAAGAAATCTGTCAGGATCCAGGGATAAGGAGCAAGTTCTCCAACCAATAACCAGTAGGAGTCAGAAACCATGGTTCTGTTCCCAAACTTTCAGTGCCCTGGGTAATCCCAGGGGGTGTTAAAAAGACCTATTGCCAGTTAAAACTCTCCATTCCCAGCTTCCTCACTCCCCACTTGAGTGGCAGGACTGAGGGGTGGTCTGCCTGCCGGAAGTGGTTGACTGTTTCAGAACCGACCCCACGGTGAGCACGAGTTAAACAATTTGGATTTTCAAAATGATTTTTCTTCTTCACACCTTTCCTATCATAGAAAGTCTCTCCTCCATGGTTCTCTTAATCTGAGGATGGACAAACTAACCAGGAAGGGAGGAAAGGCATCAGGGATTTTCAAGTCCATTTAGAGAGCAAACCATATCGTGCCTATTCATCTTGACCCAGGCTCTTGCAGATTAGGTCCTAAGCATTACTATTCACCAGATTCTCTTTACAAATAATACCCAGCTAATAAAATATTCAATAAATCGTCAACTAGGTACACTGCCTCACTCTTGACTGAATGAGAGAATAGTTAGATTCTCTTAGATTGGTAGAAAATTGAATGCAATCTTTCAGTTGGTTTCAAAACGGTTTCACATAGAAGGTCATTCATCTTATGTGCTGACTGAGCTGAAAAGAAGAATTACAATCTGGCCCTTTTGAAAATGAAGCAGTAGGAACAAGAAAACCTTTAAATTATTAGAATATGGTATTCCAGTACCTTTAAAGCAGTTTTTATCTTAGGTTTTCAGTTACTTTACCTTTCAATTCAGTCTGAAATGTTTCTAATAAGTGCTAAGCTTATTTTTATGGTATTAAGTTGCACTATTTCCAGTGACTAGTCAGGCATTATGCCTGATGCTTATGCCTCCAGGGTATGCTTCTCAAGCCTTCAGATAACCTTCCACTTCAGGTCACCTTGGGGAGGTGGCATTAACAATATATCATCTCAGTCTTACTTGCGAATGTTCTAAGTTGTCTAGTAGAGAAGACTCCCTAAATTTTAAAGAGTTTTTATTAAAATTCTCCATCCTATTAAACAGAAAATAAAGCCAAAATAACCTGGAGTTGTTTGCCCTACGTAACCCCTGTGTTGAAGATACTGAAGCTGTCTGTGGTACCCCATGTAACATCTTTAAGAATAAGGTCTGGCAGATGGGAAATTTTTCTTGGGGCAGGGGAAGCATACTTATATGGGCTGGGAAGGCACACAGTGTAGATATTTTAGGAGTTAGCACAGATTTAAATAAATAGCCAAAGGAAGACGTCATTGCCTTCCAGGTGAAGGCATAAATTCGTACATTAATAATTGGACCATTTACCATCCTAATTGCTCTTACTACCTTTCTTCACCTAAGAGTCCTTGAAGAACTCTTGGGTGAAATTATTTGTTATAATGAGGGGGTCTTCTCTGGTCATTACATCACTATTTGTTTCTAGAGCTCATTGTCAGTAAGCAGTACCAGGGTTGTTTTCTCTGTGACCTAGAGATTTCACAGCAAGGAGAGAAAAGTCTCCCCGTTGCATTACAACTATGTGCTAAGTAAACTTGGCCAAGGGTAGTTTGCAGCTCAATTTATAGAATAGTCCAAAGAGACTCCGAGAAACATGATGATAGGCAGGGATCTTTCCTACCGTGTTTCAATACCTACATAACCTATTGAAAGAGAACAATAGGTAAAACAGTTCCTAAAGTTGGAAGTAAGACCTTCATAGATTCTTGGTTACTTATTTTTTTTAATGCTTTACATTTGATACAACTATTAAAGATCAATTTTAAAAATAGCTTTCCAGTAATATATTTTAAGTAATATATATTTTAATATCTATGTAAAAAGTGACAGTGGGAGACTTTGAATTTCTCATATAAGGTATGTTTAATGTAGGGCCTCGCTGTTAAGGCACAAATTATTTCAAAGGAAGTTACTCTAAAGACACTCATTATTTCCAAAAAAATGCAATAAGGGGAAGAGTTTTGGAGTTTATTTTTTATTTTAATAGAAAATTGACTTATTTACCACAAGCTATTTTTTTTTCCTTCTGGCTAAAAGGTTTGTACAGACTGGTTTGGTAAATGCTAAACTTTTGTGTCTTTTGCCTTTTTAAAGGAATTGTTAACATTGGAATTGAGGGTATGTACAGAGAAGTTGGTGTCAACACCATTTAAAAAGTCATATTTTTTCACAAATATAGAAAAATCATTTTACATAAGAATTTTAAGTATTTGCAATAAATATATGTATATAGATTGTATGTATTCATATATTCTTATTTTTCATTTTATTATTAAGTAAAAGATAATTAAAGTGGAAATAAAAACCTTGGAGTTTTCGGTGCATCTTGAGGTCTGACATACATGTGAAAGTGGTGTGGGTAAGGGCCCTCAGTTGTTGCCTTATACTACTATTGGAAGATTACCAACAGATTGCATAGAAAATAGTAAAATGAGGAATTTGGTGATAAATCAGGGTAGCGTATTTCTTTCAAAACTCTAGTAAAAATATTAAATTCTCCTAATATGTCTGTCTCTGTGCTTTCACCCTTGAACTGTTCTCTCTCCTAACCACCTAATGTTACTGGGAAAGTAAAAACAAAACACAGTGCATTGTTTTTTAATGTGCCCATTGTTTGCTTCTAAGACAAAGAATGGCAAGAAAATATCTCGGGGGTGGTGGGGGCGGGAATAGGTTTTCCTTTCTCCACAGTGGTTAATAATTCATTAGCAAACATTCACTTCCACCACCTTCCAGGCTGTAGGGTTTATGTGAAGAAATAATATCGTGAAGACAATAGAAAACTTTTTTTCTGTTTCCCTTCTTTGAGAAGTGAGTTTTGCAGCCAGTTTTATGTCCTTCCCAATTGATCTGGAGATAGAAGGGCTAAGAGAACTTGAATGTTGATCTCCCTGATGTCAGGAAGGGTGTTTATGGAAATGAGGACTGAGCCAAACATTAGGAGAGGTTAACCATAACCTAGAGATAATCGAGTCCTGCTGTTCAAGAGAAGTCATTTTGTGATTGTAAATATTTAGTTTTAGGATATGATTGAGGAAGCAAAAGGATACCTAGATAGTCTTTGGGAATAAAGGCGTATAGTCTGTTCTTTAAAAATGAATAATATATAGCTTTATTGGTGACCTGAAAAGGAAATAAGGTCAGAGTTTGAAGAATATCTTAATGACCCATGAAACACTTTTAATTGTAGTTCACTAGTTCTCCCCATAATTCCTCAGTTGTGGTTATTTTAACTGATAAAAACAGCAATTTTTGGAAATTAGTAAGGATACTTAAGAAGAATGCTTCCCCCACCCCCACCCCGTAAGGCCACGCTCTGTGGCATGCAGGATCTTAGTTCCCCATCCAGGAATAGAACCCGTGCCCCCTGCATTGGGAGCACAGAGTCCTAACCACTGCACCACCAGGGAAGTCCCAAGAATGTTTTTTAAAAGACGGCCTTATTATTTTTCAAAAATGGAAAATTCAAACATAGGGCTGCCCAAAACATTGAAAATAGTTTAGATGTCTAAGAGAACAGCGCTAAGTCTTTGCTGAAAATACACTATTTCTAAAGGAAAAATTTTAAGTCTCAGGGAACATCTGCATCCTCGTAATTCCCATATATGGTAGATACGAATGAAGGTGAAATATTTAAATGTGTGTGAACCAGTTCATGATGACTGTTTACAAAGACCACCCCCCCCCCCCAATTTCTAATATGTACTTACTGTTATTTATTCCTACCTCACAGGAAGTAAAATTCATAGTCAGGTAATGACATAGGACCCTAAGTTATAGTTGGACTGCAGTTAATCGAGAAAGAGCAGTACATCATGACACAGCTTCAACTTGGATCCCCAGCTTTCCTTTATTTACATCACAGAGTCTTAGAAACCTGTGTTCATTGCTTTTAACACTAGTTGACCAAGAGTGGTCTTCACAAATCAAATTTCGCATGTTTCTAGTTCTTGTACATAAATCATGGTATTCACTAATTCAAATACCTTTTGAACATCTATGTGCTAAGCACTGTGCTAAGGTTCTGGTTAAGCAAAGGTAAAGAAAAGCAGTCATGTAAGTTGTAAAAGGTCTTCCTAAAAGTAGTAACCATACAGCACATGTCTAGTTCACAGCTCAAGGAGTAATGCATGCTACGTTATTTCCCAAGACGTGTTGGAAGTTTAAGAGTAAATGAACTATGAAATAGAAGCATTTGAGGCACTTGGCAAAACATGAAGAAAGAAAAGAAAGGCATTGCCCCTACATGAAATTACAGTGTGGAATTGAGGAGCCAGGTTGATAAAATTTACCTTTTTTTGACAACTGTCACTGCAAGATCTAGAGATTAATCAGAATTTCAAGGAATCTCTTGGTAATACCTAAATTGAGAAAATCAGGCCGAAAGCAATCCCATTCAATGAATACTGTTCAGTATGTCAGTAAAGATGCTTCATCTTAGGTTCAGCTAACCCTTTCAAATAACAGTTTGGTAAATAATGCAGCTTTCCTGTCAAACCCAAAATAAGCTAAAGGGAATAAAAAAACATAACCTTGATTTTCATCTTATAGACTGGTGAGAAGGAAGCGTATTCATTTAAAATTGTTAGAGATATTTCATCCCCTTTTTCCCTCCATAATGGATAAAATTACTGTTCTTTTTATTCTAATATTGTAGAATTGACTTTTTTTTTTTTTCCTTTCTACTTCTAAGTCACAGAACTTGAATTAAAAGAGGCTTCAGCCGGACACTACCCCTTATAAAGTGGCCTAAATCCTAATTCTTTAAGACTTTCTGGTAGAAAGGTTTTAAAAGGATAAATGAATATATTTTGTCAGTGCTTATTATTGAACTTTCCTTACCTGGGTTACTGGATTTGCAACTTGAATTCTGTATTCCAAAATATCCATGTTCACCTTCTAGTCAAAAAGTTATGAGGTGTAACCATGTAATACAGTCTCAACTCTGTCCAGGAACTAGGAGGGCAGATATCCTGTATTTTCCTTATACTTAGTGACATTAAATAGAAAATTGGGTTTCTTTCATAGGGCCTGTATAAACTAAGGAATCTCTATACCTCTGTGTATCTTTCAGTCTTAACCTAAAAAGGGAATCCCTACAAAGATTTCCTTATAACAAAAAGGACAGACTAAACCTGGAAGAGAGAGATGATCAGCTGTGGAGATGGGCTGTGACTAGATAGTGGGTTGTCCTGAAGAATAACTGCAAACTCAACTTTCCTGGTTCTTCAAGCTCAAAAGAAACTAAAGGGAATTTTTTAAATCCTGCCTTTCATCTTGACTGCAAAACCTATCGAGTGCCTAGGAGAGAAGAAAGGTAAACCCAAGACTGGATTTAAGATAGATTTAAGTAAACTTGGAATTATTCTTATCCTTTTACCGAATATTTTTTTTAAAGTTTTGGGTTCCCATAATGTAATGAATTGCCGTGAGTGGAACATGGAATTTGATTTGAGGCATTTTGTGGGCTAAGTAATAGTTTTCTGTTGAACTATATTGTCTATCTAGTGACAGCTTTTGCCACTGCTCAGGATTTAGGAGTGTGCACCTGTGTCTAAGTGACACAGACATTGGCTCATAAATACTATATTAAACCAACTTGAGTCAGCACTTTATTAACTTTAATCATGGATCCTCTTTTTAAGTACTTAATATTTAAAATTCAGATTAGCCCAATAAGAAAGCAATGCATTTAACGTCAAAATGTCTGAAGATAACTATTATTTTACACACAGTCTATGTCCTTCCTACGGAAAGTGTGGTACATAAAATTTTACATTTCTTGGGTCAGTTCTTTTCAAAACACCAGTGTCTAATGTTTTCAGGTACCTAGAGCTTGGGAATGCTGGAGTTGGACTTCGACTCCAAGTCAGCAGTTGTTTTCATTTTAGGTTTTCAGACATAGCAATTTGAAGTGACCCCAGCTGAACCTATATGTAATCACTTTGAACAAGCTTTAAATTATGAAACACTTCCAGAGTCTCAAATTTGGTCACCTGCTTGTTGCATAAGGAGACAGATTCTGGGCTGGGAAGGACCTGACAATTTGTTCTCTGATAATAAACTACTGATTGAAGAGCAAGTTTGTTATTAGAGACTTCACGAAACTTCTAGAACCCATGAAAGATCTAGAGTACATGATAAGTGAAACTCTAGAAATTAAAAACCTTTCTCTTAGCCGTAAGTGCTATGACCTATTTTTATTAAACCCGTCTTAATTCTGTGACTCATTGCATCATACCTTAAGAGAAATCAGAATGGAAGAAATGACCTTACGTTGGTCTTACTTTAAAATCTTTGTGCACATAGGCCTTAGCACTTTGACAGATAAAGCTCTGCCTTTTAGCTCCTTCTCACTCTTGTCTTTATTCTTCCCACTTTTAGACTGTTCCTTTTATTGGTCGTATAAAACTACCTTCAGAATTGAATGTATAATAATGTTTCTGCACATGGACAAACTGTATTTTAACGACTCATTTTATGTGTAATAAAGGCATACAGTTTTACTCCAGTGACTGTGCCTTTTCTTTTCCAAAGAAACCAGACACCATATTGAATGACTTACCTGCTTGTTTCCCCTTCCCCTGTTCCTGATTGCACAGTTGTCCCTGGGTCCTGGCTAAATTTGGGTACTACAGAGAATGCCAGTCTCTTCAGGCAACATGCAAAGAGAGTTAAAGAACTCAACATGAGCCATGAAGAGGGAATGTATTTCAAAAATTAAAAGGACACCTATACTACAAAGCTACAGTAATCAAAACAGTGTGGTAATGGCATAAAGACAGACATAGAGGTAAATGGAATAGAATGGAAAGCCCAGAAATGAATTCTCAAATATGTGGTCAAATGATTTTTGACAATGGTGCCGAGAGAAGTCAATGAGGAAAGGGCAGTCTTTTCAGTAAATGTTGGGAAAATCTGATATCCACATGCAAGAGAATAAAATTGGACCCTTCCTCTACACCATATATAAAAACTAACTCAAATGGATCAAAGGCCTAAGAGCTAAAGCTCTTAAAAGAAAACAGGGAAATCTTCATAATTGGATTTGACAATGATTTCTTGGATATGATGCCAAAAGCACAGGCAACAAAAGAAAAGATAAATTGGATTTCATTAAAAATTAAAAACCTGTGCATCAAAGGCCATTAACAGTGAAAAGGCAACCCACAGAATGGGAGAAAATATCAGTATTTGCAAATATTTCATATATTTAATTTAAAAAATCAGTATTCATAATACATAAGAAATTCCTACAACCCAACAACCAATTTAAAAAGTACTTGAATAAAGGACTTCAGTAAAGGACTTGGATAAATCTCCAAAAGATACATACAGGTGGCCAATAAGCACACAAAAAGATGCTCAACATCACTAATCACTAAGGAAATGCAAATGAGATACAACTTCACACACATTAGGATAGCTATATTGATCGTCAAAAAATAAAGCAATGTCAGCAAGGATGTAGAAAAATTGAATGCTTGTGCATTGCTGGTGGAAATGTAAATAGGTGCAACCACTGTGGAAAACAGTTTGCTTCTCAAAACAATTAAATGTAAGTACCTTATGATCCAGCAATTTCTGATATACACCCAAAAGGAATGAGAGCAGGAACAGAGATTTGTACACCAATGTTCATAGCAACATTATTCGCAATAGCTAAAAGGGGAAACAACACGAATGGATAAATAATGTGGTATATACATATGAGGATATTATTCAACCTTAAAAAGGAACGAAATCCTGACACATAATACAACATGGATGAACCTTGACATTATGCTCAGTGAAATAAGCCAGACATAAAAGGACAAATACTGTATGATTCCAGTTATATGAGATACCTAGAATAGTCAAATTCCTAGAGACAGAAAGTAGAATGGTGGTTGCCAGGGAATAAAGGTAGAGGGGGATGGGGAGTTATCGTTTAAAGTTCTGGAGATGGATGGTAGTGATGGTTGCATAACAATGTGAATGTACTTAATGCCAACTGTACACTTAAAAATGGTTAAAACGGTAAATTTTAATGTGTATTTTACCACAATAGAAAACAAAAGCAAAAGGAAACTCAAAGTGGATAGAGAAATAAAACTTGTGACACATTTTCTGAACAACATGAGAATGTTTTTTGTTTTATAAATTTATTGTATTTATTATTTTTGGCTGTGATGGGTCTTCGTTGCTGCGCGCGGGCTTTCTCTAGTTGCAGGGAGCGGGGACTACTCTTCGTTGCGGTGCGTGGGCTTCTCATTGCGGTGGCTTCTCTTGTTGTGGAGCACAGGCTCTAGGCGCACAGCCTCAGTAGTTGCAGCACGCGGACTCAATGGTTGTGGCTCGTGGGCTCTAGAGCACAGGCTCAGTAGTTGTGGCGCATGGACTTAGTTGCTCTGCAGCATGTGGGATCTTCCCAGATCAGGGCTCGAACCCGTGTCCCCTGCATTGGCAGGCGGGTTCTTAACCACTGCACCACCAGGGAAGTCCCAAGAATGTTTATTTAAAAAAGGTTTTAAGGAAATAAAGTATGTAAGTTCCACCAATGGAGTTAAAAAAGACCCTGTAGCACTGGAGAAACTAGTGATGACCTTAGAAGAAGCCATGCATCTTTGAAGGAAGCAAAGCTCTTGGAGCCCACCCTGTGCAGTGACTCAGAAAAGTGTCCTTGGACCTAAGAAGTTACAGCTGAGAATAGAACCAAGTACAACCAGGAACCCAGACTTAGTACAACTAGTACAGCCAGGAACCCAAAATGTATCATCAGTGCTGAAGGTTACCAGGAATTGATGACAACAAGAAGGAAGCACTTTTAAAAATAAGCAAAACTATTAACCATCCTCCTCTGACATATTAAGCAACGCTAGTGAAGAGTAGAATTCTTGTAGTGGACATCTTTTGTTGATCTGAGAGGCAAAAAGCTACTTCATTTTTTTTTTTTTTTTTAATTTTATTTATTCATTTATTTATTTATTTATGGCTGTGTTGGGTCTTCGTTTCTGCGCGAGGGCTTTCTCTAGTTGCGGCGAGTGGGGACCACTCTTCATCGCGGTGCACGGGCCTCTCACTATTGCGGCCTCTCTTGTTGCGGAGCACAGGCTCCAGACGCGCAGGCTCAGTAGTTGTGGCTCACGGGCCTAGTTGCTCCGCGGCATGTGGGATCTTCCCAGACCAGGGCTCGAACCCGTGTCCCCTGCATCAGCAGGCAGATTCTCAACCACTGCGCCACCAGGGAAGCCCTACTTCATTTTTTAAATGTGCGCTTTAAAATTTTTTAGTGAAGTCAAATACCTCTGTATGTGAGCTACTTCTGCTTCTTTGTGAATTGTCTCAACAGGACTTCCGTCAAGTTTCCTATTAGAGTGTTCCATTAAAAAAATTTCTTTAATTGAGATATAGTTGATTCACCATATATTAGTTTCAGGTGAACAACATATTAATTCAAAATGTTTATAGATTATACTCCATTTAAAGTTATAAAATATTGGCTATATTCCCTGTGCTGTACAATATATCCTTGTAGCTTAGAATGTTCCATAATTTCCTCAGTAAGTGTTCTTCATATAATAAGGATACTAATTTTTGCAATGTTTGTTGCACGTATTTTTCCTAGTTTCATGTCCCCCATTCTTGTTTATAGTCTGTTTTGCTATACAGAAACATTAAATTTTCTGTAATTAAATTGATAATTTTCCTTAAAGACTTTTGTTTTCATGATGTGCTTAAGAAGCCTTTTAACAATACATTGTTTGTAAAAAATTTAACCCCTGCTTTTTTTTTTCCTAGTTCTCCTACTGTTTAAATTTTTTTAGCAGTTCTATTAAATTATGACTGATATATAACAAACAGTACATATTTAAAGCATACAGTGTGATAAGTTTTGACATATTGTACCACCACAGTCAAGACTATGAACACAGTTGTCACCTCTACAATTTCCCTGTGCTTCTTTGTAGTCCCTCCAGCCCTGCTGACACCATCCCCAGGCAACCACTGATCTTTCAGTCACTACAGATTAGTTTGCATTTTCAAGAATTTTATACAAATGGAATCATACAGTATGTTTTTGTTTGTTTGTTTTGTTTTTGTTTTTTGGCTGCACTGCGCGGCTTGTGGGATCTTAGTTCCCCGACCAGGGATTGAACCCAGGCACTTGGCAGTAAGAGTGCGGAGTCCTAACCACTGGCCCTCCAGGGAATTCACAGTATGTATTTTTTACTGCTTGGCTTCTTTCACTCAGTACAGTTATTTTGACATTCATCTGTGTTGTCACCTGTAGGGGTAGTTCATTTCTGTTTATTGCTGAGTAGTATTCTATTGTGTGGACATCTGAGTTGTTTCTAGTGTTTGACTATTACAAATATAGCCACTATGAACATTTATGTACGACTCTTGGTACGGATATATGCTTTCATTTCTCTTGGGCAAATACCTAGGAGTGGAACGGCAGGACAATATGGTAGGTGTTATGTTTAGCTTTTTAAGAAGCTGCAAAACTATTAATATTTTCCGAAGTGATTGTAGTACTATTTTAAATCCCCACCAATGGTATGAGAGATCTAGTTTCTCCATATCCTAGTCAACATTTGGGTCAGTGTTTTAAATTTTAGCCATTTTAATAAGTGTGTAGTGTTATCTTCCTAATGACTAATGTTGTGGAACATCTTTTTATGTGCTTATTTGTCATCCATATACCTTTTTTCATGAAGTGTCAGTTCAACTCTTTTGCCCGTTTTTCCAATTATTTTATTTAGTCCTTTGATTTCCATATGAATTATAGAATCAGATGTCAGTTTCTATACAAACAGCATTTTGATTAGGATTGTGTTTATGATATACATCAATTTAGAGAGAATTGAGATCTTAACAGTATTTCACCATCAACCCATTATTCCATTCATTTATATGTTCTTTAGTTTCTCTCAGCAATGTCTTATAGGTTTCAGTAAATAAGTCTTTTGTATCTTTTGTCAGATTTAACCCTACATTAAAAAAATTTTAATGATATTGTAAGTGACAATTAAAAATTTTTTCAGTTTAAAACTTCAACACAATTTTTGAGCATCAGTTGGTAGATATGATGAAATGATAATTGATGGAAAACATTCAATTTATATTTTTATGCTGATTTTGTATTCTACCTTGCTAAACTCACTTATTAGTTTTATTATCACTTATTAGCTTCTTTGTACATTCCATCAGATTATAGATGACTGTTATCTCCAAAGACAAAAAGTTTTATTCTGGATAACCTTTCTTTTTCTTACCTGACCTCACTGGCTAGAACCTGTAGTACAATGTAGAATAGAAATGGTGAGAGTGGAAATCCTTTTTCCTTCTCTTACAGAGAAAGCATTTAGTATTTCATATTAAGTATGATGTTAGCTAAAGGTTTTTCCTAGATGCCCTTCATCAGGCTAAGGATGTTCCCTTTTATTACCTGCCAAGAGTTGGGGGTTTTTTGTTGTTGTTTTTTTTTTAAATCAGGAATGGATGTTGGATTTTGTCAAATGCCTTTTCTTCATTTATTGATTTGATATGGGTTTTCTTTTTCAGTTTGTTAATATGATAAATTACATTGATTGACATCAGAAAATTCAACCAGTTTTGGATTCATTGATTTTTTCTATTGGTTCTCTGTTTTCTTTTTCATTGATTTCCACTCTGATACTTATTATTATGTTTCATTCCTTCTGCTTATTTTAGGCTTAATTTGTTCTTTTTTGTCTAATGTCTTAATATGGAAGCTGATGTCATTAATTCAAGAATTTTCTTTTTTTATAATGTGTTTAGTACTATAAATTTCCCAAGTACTGCTTTAGTAGCATTCCAACAATTATAATATGTTGTTGTTTTATTTCTCTGCAGTTCAAAATACTTTCTAATTTTGATTTTGATTTCTTCTTTGACCAATGTGTAATTTAGAGGTGTGTTATCTAGTTTCAAGATATTTGAAGACTTTTCAGATATCAACCTCTTATAGATTTCTATTTTAATTCCATTGTAGTCAGAGAACATACTTTGTGTGACTTGAATCCTAAATCTATTAAGACTTGTTTTATGGCTCATAACATTCTGTGTGTTTTTGAAAAGAAAAATGTGTATTCTGCTGCCATTGGGGTAGTGTACCATAAATTTCAATTAAGTCAATTTGGTTGAAAAAGTCTATATTTTTACTGATTTTTCTATCTACTTGCTCTATCAATTATTGAGAGAGGAATATTGAAATTTTCAACTACAGTGGTAGATTTCTCTCTTTCTCCTTGCAATTCTTTCAGTTATTGATTCATATATTTTTTTAATAAACTTTTTTTAGAAGAGTTTTAGGGTTACAGCAAAACTGAAGGGAAAGTACAGAGAGTTAACGTATACCTGCAACCTCCCTACCCACCAACTACCAACATCCCACACCAGAGTGGTATATTTATTAAAATCAGTTGAAACATCATTATCACCCAATGTCTGTAGTTTACATTAGTGTTGTACCTTCTATGAGTTTTGACAAATGTATGGTGACATGTATCCACCATTATAGTGTGGTACAAAGTGGTTTCACTGCCCTAAAAATCCTCTGTACTCTACCTATCCCTCCCTCCCCCCCTCCCCCCAACCCCTGGCAAACACTGATCTTCTTTATTGTCTCCATCGTTTTGCCTTTTCCAGGATGTTGTGTAGTTGGAATCATAGCATATGTAGCCTTTTCAGATTGCCTTCTTTCAGTAACATGCATTTAAGTTTCCTCCATGTCTTTTATAAAATTTCTTTATCCACTCATGCATTGATGGACAATTAGGTTGCTTCCATATCTTTGCTATTGTAAATAATGTTGCAATGAACTTGGGGGTGCATATGTTCAAGTTAGTGTTTTTGTTTTCTTTGGATAAATATCAAGAATTGGCATTGCTGGATCATATGGTAGTTCTATTTTAAAATTTTTGAGGAACCTCCATACGGTTTTCCATAGTGGCTGCACGAGTTTACAGTCCCACCAACAGTGCATTCCTCACCAACACTTGTTATTTATTGTTTTTAATAATAGCCATTCTAACAGGTGTGAGGTGATATCTCATTGTGGTTTTGCCTTGCATTTCCCTGATGATTAGTGATGCTGAGCATCTTTTCATGTACCTGTTGGCCATCTGTATGTCTTCTTTGGAAAAATATCTGTTCAGATCTTCTGCCCAGTTTTTAATAAGGTTGTTTGTTTTCTTGCTATTGAGTTGTATGAATTCTTTATATATTTTAGATATTAACCCCTTATCAGATATATGATTTACAAATATTTTCAACTATTCAGTAGGTTGCCTTTTCATTTTGTTGATGATTTCCTTTGCTGTGCAGAAGCTTTTTAGTTTGATGTAATGAACTTTAAAAAAAAGTCTAGTTTGAAGCACAAAGCTGAGCTATAACTTCTTTGTTTTAGCCAGTGTCCATGCTTCTCTTTCCTAGGGCAATAAGCTTCAATCTCATTGTTTGACTGAAAGGTGCCAGGGGTGGGGGGAGGGTGTACGATGAGTTACTGAGAAGGGACAGTACATTATTATCCAATAATATGGATTGCATGTATTAATTAGATTGAAGAAAAGCTTCAAAACACCGAGATACAGGGTATTGAATGGAAGTCTATCCATGTGTATGTTGTTACTGGAATTTTATGACAGGGGTGAACTGGAGGAAAAAAAACAATTATAGATCTCAATCTTCTTTTTCAGTTCTGCATAGTAGGTGTTCAGTAAATCTATGTTGAATTAAATAGAATTCTTCATTTGCAATTTAAAATTTTCTTTTACATTTGAGAGATAGAGAAATAAAAAAAACAAAACAAGAAGGGGAAGGAAGGTTTTTTTAAAGTCTTATCAGTAACAGGGAAGAGTTAAATAATTTCAAATTATATTAAAATTATTAAATTTAAAAAGCTGAAGGGATAAATAAAGGCATATCAATGTTACATACTCTCTTTTTTTATAGTTTTTTAAAATTAATTAATTAATTTTATTATTATTCATTTTTGGCTGCGTTGGGTCTTCGTTTCTGTGCGAGGGCTTTCCCTAGTTGTGGCAAGCGGGGGCCACTCTTCATCGCGGTGCGCGGGCCTCTCACTGTCGCGGCCTCTCTTGTTGCGGAGCACAGGCTCCAGACGCGCAGGCTCAGTAGTTGTGGCCCACGGGCATAGCCACTCCGTGGCATGTGGGATCCTCCCAGACCAGGGCTCGAACCCGTGTGCCCCGCATTAGCAGGCAGATTCTCAACCACTGTGCCACCAGGAAAGCCCACATACTCTTTTAAGTGTACTTGTTGGGAATTTTAAAAATGCTCTTTTAAACATCACCTCTCCTCAATTTATTTGCAAATATGTATTTTAGACAATTAGATACATAGTGCAACTTTTCTGCTTACTGAAACAATTTTTCTCTATTTTAATATTTTATCGCAAGTAGTAATATTTGCAATCAAATATCTATTGAGCATTAACCATGTGCTTGAGGATTGGGAAAGAGTGGTCCCAGAGAGAAGGACAGGAGAGAAGATGATGGCGAACGTACTTCATAAGTATGACAGAACCTCACATGTCAAAGTTAAGTGGGCTCTGGTCCCCTGTAAAGGGCGACATCTGGGCGCTTCTATTATTCATGGCAATACCTCCATCCGTATCACACATCTACAATTCATAAAATGCTTTTAAAAATGTATCCCATTTCATCTTCATCACGCTCCTGTGAGGAAGAGATTATCATGTTTATTTAACATACAAAAATCTGAGGGCCAGAGGGGATAAAGGTCTTCAGTCATACAGAGTCTGCGTGGCAGAGTTGGGCGGGGAACCCCGGTTTCCTGAATCCTGGACGCCAGCTGCACCGCCATCCCGCTTCTGTGACGGGGGGAGCATGCCCTGCCATGGCTGTGGCCAGCCTGCTTGATTTTGTTCCCCTTCTGGTACTGCCATCTCCTAGGGAGGAGTCCCAGGCTCCTCCAGGGGAAAGAAAGCTCTGCAATTCGGCTAAATACAGCCTGGGAGAGGCTGCATCTCATTTGGACTAATTATCTTGTCACCCATCAGAAGAACAAAGAGTGAAGAATTTTCAGGACTCATCGTTCCCGTTCCTCTCACCAGCTGGGGCTTCCATGTAAAAGGCCTGACCTCGGGCCTGGAGGAGCAGACGTGTGAGCTGACTGAGGATTGTCAGATTGCCCCGAGGGAGACCATGGCGATGACGAGACTGTTTCAGTCTCCGGCACAATGGCTCTATTGAGACCTGGAAGCAGGCTGGCCTGGCGAGAGCGCCCTCAGTCCTGGAAATGCCCGGATGAGGGACAAAGAGCAAGGAGAGGCCCTCGGTGAACCATGCAGCCTGACGTCAGCTGCGTGCTCCACTGATACCCATTTTGCAAAGCTCGCCTTGTTCCTCCATCTAACCAACACTTACATGCTGTGTGCAAGGCATGTGGGGAGTTTATTAAATATCATGCCATAAGGAAGCCAGAAGATACTCTCACTGAGTCCCTAAGAGTTGAACTGAAAACCAAAGTTAGTGAAATTCGAGAGAAGGAAAGTACTTTGGTCAAGATATGTGCTTACATCATTAAGGTTTGGGGTCAAGAAGAGTTTCATTATTGAAGGTCAATAGGGGCAAGTCTAAGCAATGAAATATTGTCTCAGTGTAGCTTTTTTTTTTTTTTTTTTTAGTTTATTTATTGTTTTTGGCTGTGTTGGGTCTTCGTTTCTGTGCGAGGGCTTTCTCTAGTTGCGGCAAGCGGGGGCCACTCTTCATCGCGGTGCGCGGGCCTCTCACTGTTGCAGCCTCTCTGTTGCGGAGCACAGGCTCCAGACGCGCAGACTCAGTAGTTGTGGCTCACGGGCCCAGTTGCCCCGCGGCATGTAGGATCTTCCCAGACCAGGGCTCGAACCCGTGTGCCCTGCGCTGGCAGGCAGATTCTCAACCACTGTGCCACCAGGGAAGCCCTCAGTGTAGCTTTTATTAAAGTCTTATTTATATTAGGGAAGTGCTATAGAACACATGGCATCAGCCAGTGACAAAATTTTTTAAATGAAGAATGATGCTTAATAGAACACAAAATTCTGTTCACCACCAGTACTACAAATGATTCTGGTTAAGTTACTTTCTGTTGTGGATGACTTTATGATAGAGGCATAACATCTGCGGGTGGGCTCAAACAAACTGTTACATCCGAGAATCTGGACCAGCACATCTAACATCTGAAACAAGTTCCAAGTAAAACACTGCACTGGAAAAAAAATGTTTTGCACATTTCAGATCAGATGTTTGCACATTTTAAACTCAAATTTCATTTCTAAGAAAAGGCGTGTAGCTCATTCAGCCAATGGGACATGAAATACAGAGTTCAAAGGATTTACGTCACAGTTTGAATCATCATCCAACCCATCTGAGTGGGGACATGAGTCATACATCCAGCTTGTGGCTGGTACTGACTAGTGGATATTCAAACTTCATCATCAACAACAACAGTATGCATTTACTGACAATCTACTCTGATAAGGTGAATGAGCATGAAAAAATAGTCTTGAATTTCACAAACACATTCTAGCTTCTCTTCAGAGGGTTATACTGCTTCACCACAGGATTCTGCTTCAGAACCCAGCTGTGAGACAGGAGCTCCCGCCTCTACCCAGAAGCTGGAGGAGAGAAAAGTAGGCTAGAATCCAATGCAGTGCTTCTGGAAAGCCGTATAGAAGGCAAAGAAGTAAACAGAGTTGGGGAACCAGGGCTCTTGAAGCCTGGAAATTTAAGACTAGCCCTTTCCATTCCTTCTGTGCTTGTTCTCCTCCCCTCCCCTGTCCTGCACCCCACCCCCACTCCTTTGGTTCTCCTCCCTCCCTGCCTCCCTCCCTCACTCCCTCCATCTCCTTCTGGCTTCATTTTATTTTGCCTCACTCTTCCTCATCCTCTGCTTTGTCCAAAATTTTATTGCTGAACATATGTGAGAGAAACATCAGATCAAAAAACCAGTCACTCTGGAAGCCTGGACCACCCTAAAGACTAAGATTAATTATGCCCAGACAAGCTTTTAAAACACTTTTAAAATAAAGAAAACCAAATGAACTGAAAACTTGGGTTCAGTGGCCTTGAGATAATGTGGCTTATTTGCATATCTTGGTAGGGTTTTAAAGACAAGGTCTTTTCCAGGAGCTTTTCGTTTGAAAACCTACTTCTGTAAGAGAATCGGTCAAATATAAGCTCACCAAATGCAGGTATAGTGCTGGATACTCTGAACCAGACTCCCAGCTCAATTCTCTCTGCCGCTGACAGGAACGTGCTTCTGGATGGAGAAGTTGGAAGAGCCTCCTCCCCTTTCCCTGCTCTGACACGGGCAAGTGGCATAGGGCACAGAACAGAAGGGACAGTTTTTCTAAGACTTGTAAGGGTGATGCGTTTCTCTCCCTTCGTAGCCAAAAATAACGGATTGTGGACCAAGCAGGTCCCCTCTAGACCATGGTGTCTGAGTCTTGGCGTTCTGAAATCTGGGGCCAGGTGAGACTGTGTTGGGGGCTGTCCCGTGACTGTAGGATGTTTAGGAGTGTCCTTAGCCCCACCCACAAGAGTAGCACACCTCCCCCCACCCCCCAAAAAATGTCTCCAGACATTGCCGAATGTCTCCTGGGCAGCAAAATCGACCCTGGTTGAGAATCACTTCTTTAGAGAAGAGAAAGGAGTATTCTGTTCCAAAATATACAAAGAAGATCTCAAGTGTTTTAAAATGTTTAGGGAAAGATGATTGTTTAGAAAAAAAAATATGATGATAGCTTAAACTTCATAGCTTCCAAGTTGCTCTAAGCTGTTATTTCTGCTAAACTATAAGCTTCACGAGGGCAGGAACAACATGTATCTTATTTACTGCCATAGTCCTAGGACCCAGTATAGTGGCCAGGACATAATAGGTGCTTAATAAACATTTGTGGAATGCACCATTTAATAAGCAAATACTACATGCCAAGCACCAAGACATGTTCCTATATCAACCCTAATCCTCACAACAACACTAATGGAATAGGCATTAAAAGTAAAACTCTTCAATAAAGCAAATTCAGATGTCACATAATTGTTGACTCCCAACTCCTGCCCTTCTCCCAGCCTCCGTTCTCACATGGGATGAGCTAAAGTTCCTACTTTAGGGAGGGCCTTCTCTGGGGAGGTGGGGAGGCAGAGAGTGAGTCCCTGTGTCCTCAGTATTCTTCCAGCCAAATTTCCCTGGATCCAAAAGACACAATGGGTGCCAGAGAACTAGGAGATTCCTGGAATTATTGCTGCTGTCCTGGGAACTTTAGCCAGTCACAGGACCCATGCTTGTCCCCATCAATATTTAAACCAGAGTAAACAATGCACAGGGGGCACCAAACCACAGCTGAGACTGGAAAGGATTTGGTTCACATAGCCAGAACCCAAATCCAAGTCATTTCATTAACTTCTCAAAACAGGCCCTTGCATTTTATAAGATTGTCTTCTTTTGCCCACCTATCACCTTATGGTGGAGTGAGGTTTTACTGTATCATCTCCATGGTACAAACGAGGAAACTGAGGCTTTACAAGATTGCATGTCTTGTTCAAAAACACAGCTACTATGTGGTAACCCAAGATTTGAGCCATGCAAGGCTGGGCAGACTCCGTACTCTTTCCACATATACTCTTCCAGAGCGGAGCTGGTGATGGCCATTCTTGCGTTCCACGTGTTATAATTCCCTGAATGGTTTGTGTTGGGGGGGGTCAAATGCTCTATTGTGTGGGCTTGGGAGGGGCAGATGAACAGGAGCTGGTTTGGAGCCAACAACCTCAAAGCTATGCCAAGCTGGAGTGCAGCAGGCATCCCAGGATGAAGAGCAGGCAGGACTGGACTGGCCTGGTAAGAACAGGCAGAGGCAAAAAAATGCAGCGTCTACTGTGGAACTGTACAAGGTGAGGCAGAACCGAGATCAGCTGCTTGCTCATCGCTCCCGTGGTAGATGGGACCACTTAGTGGATCACTGCCTTTTAAAGAGGTCTGAGCAGGATGCCTGGTATCAGATAAGCCAGGCGTCTTGGCAACTTATCAAGACACGCCCCCCACCCCGGGGGGAAGACATGGTGTTGGGGAGCGTGCATGTTAAATTACATGCATATACAAATATTTGTGGGGGAGAAAGCTGGCTGGATACAGGAGTGAGCTAGTGTTCCTTACACATATTCTTTTTTATTTTTTAGAACTCTCATTCTTTTTTCTTTTTTTTATACATTTATTTTTGTTTATGAATTTTGGCTGTGTTGGGTCTTCATTGCTGCACGCGCAGACTTTCTCTAGTTGTGGTGAGCGGGGGCTACTCTTCGTTGCAGTGCGCGGGCTTCTCATTGCAGTGGCTTCTCTTGTCGTGGAGCATGGGCTCTAGAGCATGTGGGCTTCAGTAGATGTGGCACGTGGGCTCAGTAGTTGTGGCTCGCGAACTCTAGAGCACAGGCTCAGTAGTTGTGGCGCACAGGCTTAGTTGCTCCACGGCATGTGGGATCTTCCCGGACCAGGGATCGAACCTGTGTCCCCTGCATTGACAGGTGGATTCTTAACGACTGTGCCACCAGGGAAGTCCCCTCATTTATTTCTTAAGGAATGGAAATTTAGTAGCATATATTTTTAAAAATGTATTCAGATACTTACTGATATTTGCTATGTTCTAAGGTTAATTCAAGACCCTAGGGACATAAGACACGAGGTTTTTGCTCTTCTGGCACTGACATTCCGATGGGGGAGTACAGTGGGAAAGAAACATACACGTAAACAAATACACTAATTCCACCTAGGGATAATCATCCCTGAAATTGACACAATACTTTACAGTTTCCCAAATTATTACACTTATTGTTCTATATAGTATTGTGAAGCTCATTATAAATGATACTCTTTCTATTCCTCTGGGTCCTTGATAGACTGTGAACCCTAAGTGCATGTATCTTTTTAGCAGTGGCTCTTATCTCTTAAGCTATTATGTTTTCAGTGGGCTGGTTTTTAGCCTTATCACTTTTTTCCCAGCAATGTTAAAGTCCCAGCAATGTTAAATTATACAAAAGATCAATGAGTCAGTTGTGTCATTGATTTGCTGCAGTTATTAAAGAGGCTAGAAATCCCAGGTAAGAGCCTTTTGGATAAGGGGGCTTTTTTGTTATGGTGAAGATGTTCACATTAAGCATGTTGTAATAGGCTGAATAATGGTCCCCCTGAGATGTCCACATCCTAATCCTTGGAACCGGTGAATGTTACTGTATATGACAGAAGGGAAAAGGGACTTTGCTGGTATGATTAAGTTAAGGATTTTGAGCTGGGGAAATGATCTTGGCTTATCCGGATAGGCCCAATGTAATCACAAAAGTCCTTATAAGAGGGAAACGGGATTGAAGTAGGTTGAAGGCAATGGGATGATGGAAGCAGAGGGGAAAAAAGGCTGTGTGTGGTGGGGCCCCCTGCCAAGGAATGAGGATACCCTTTAGAAACCGGAAAGGCAATGAATTCTCTCCTAGAGCCTCCAGAAAGAAATAGCCCTGCAAGCCTTGATCTTTAACCCTGTAAAACTCATTTTGGACATCTGACTTCTAGGACTATAAAAGAATCATTTTGTGTTATTTTAAGCCATCGAGTTTTGGTGATTTTTTTCAGTAGCGATAGGAAACCAATAAATGTGTGTTTTCACCTAGACCACCCCCCAGTGGAAAAATGTATGAATCCTTCTCATTCCGTTTGCATCTCTTCTATCTGATTGCAGAGCAGCCCTCTATCTGGGAAGCCAGAAAGACACGGTTGTCTAGAGAAGGAAGGTCATGTAAGAGTGGGAATCTGATCTCCTTTTTCCCCAGCTGCTAACCTTATATCCTCTGCCTCCTGCCTTGTTTTAAATTCTCCCCTCTTTGCCTCTCCCTACTCCCAGTTGAGAGGTGCTGCATCGACCTGAACAGGCTAGAACTGGTCTGGAGTTACCTGAACTAGTCCTGATGTCTATTCCCTAGCAGCCAATTAAGGGCTCTGTAAAGGATAAATGAGTGAATGAATGCACAGGGAATTCAACGAGTCAGCAAGCATTTATTGAGCACCTACAATTTGCCAAGCACTGTACTGACACCAGAGAGCCAAAGGTAATTAAGCACATTCCCCGATCTTGAGAAAAGGCAAATGTGCACACCATTAATTACAAAGCAACATATAAAATTCCATAATAGAAGGATTGAATATGCCATAGCGACACAGGGCAGGGATTAATTCTGACTAGCGGATCAGAGGTGGCCCCATATAGGAAATATCATCTGATCAGGGGCTTTGAAGGATGCACAGGAATTTCAACGAGAAGAAGGAATAGATGTTCCAGGCAGAGGAGAAAAGCGATGAAAATGCATTGTTTAGCAGCCTGCAGTCTGCCTCACGCAGCCCTCTCCTTCACGTTACAGGTGGCTGTGCCCCTCATGTGGCTCCACTAACAAAATAACACTAAGCTTCATGGCGAAAGAGTGTGGGTAGGAGTCACGTGTGGAAACCAGAAATAGGCAAGTCATGATAAGGGACAATTTCCTTGTAAATATAGAATTACTGGCCTCAAATTAGTGACCACCCAGCCTTGTTTAAATTCTTCTATTCTAAATCCACCTTTTAAGTCTTATTCCCTATTAATATACAACCCAATGATAGTTGAGTATTTCTCCCTCCACACGTATGTAGAAACCACTATATAACTGTTCAGAAATGTATTTTTTAAATTGTGAGTACAAAAATTTTTACAGAAAAAAAGGGAATTTGATAAATGCCTATCTTGTATGTATCATTTAAGCTTTTCTGGCTTTTGTCAGAAAACTTACCAAAGTTAAATACTAACAAAGTTAGGGACTTCCCTGGTGTTGCAGTGGTTAAGAATCCGCTTGCCAATGCAGGGGACACGGGTTCGAGCCCTGGTCTGGGAAGATCCCACGTGCCGCGAAGCAACTAAACCCGTGCACCACAACTACTGAGCCCACGTGTCACAACTACTGAAGCCTGCATGCCTAGAGCCCCTGCTCCGCAGCAAGAGAAGCCATCGCAATGAGAAGCCCACGCACCGCAACGAAGAGTTGCCCCTGCTCACCGCAACTAGAGAAAGCCCGCGCGCAGCAACGAAGACCCAACGCAGCCAAAATTAAATAAATTAATAAATTTATTTTTTTAAAAAACTAGCAAAGTTAAACACTGACTTTTCAAAGTGAGCCTCCCTCCCTCCCACAGAGACTGGGAGAAGGGGCTCTAACTTCAGGTATTTCTGGAACAAGCTGTAAATTCCTTTGGCAACCTGGAGTTTTCTCAGGCAGGCACTTCTAGTGGGGCCTAGGGTCACCCTTAGGATGTGACCCTGAGCTGTTAGATACGATGTTAGTGTTTGTTCAAGTCCTTACAGACCAAGCTTGAGGCCCCTTGGGAAAGGGCTCAGAGGAGCCTGACTGAGTTTGGTGAAGGAGGGAATTGGTGTCGCCATTCAGGTGCCTTGTCTTGCCCCTGATGACTTTCCAGGTCCAGGTCCCAGTCCTTTGAGAGAGCTGCATCTATTTTGTTGCTCTTGGGAGCCCTGAGATACCTCTGTATTCTCAAAATAAATTTTCCTTCATTTAAGCGAATTGTCTGGAATTCTCTCCTCCAAAGGAAGCAATCCTAACCAAGACAAATCACATTACCTGTATCAACAGAGTCCACATACTTGCCATTTTTAATGGGTCAATGGCCATTCCTTCATGTTAATGTCTCGTAGCCTGTTTCGCAATGACTTGCGTCATTTCCAGATTTTTACACTTATAGATAGACCTGCAAGGAACGTATGTAAGAGTTACTTTTTCCTTCTTAAATAAGGTCAAAAGGTGGAATGACTTTAGAGCTCCTGTTACACTGCTTCCAGATCCTCTCCTGCTAAAGTGCCACTGGCCACATTTCAGGACATCAGTTTTCCCACAGCCCCATCTAAAGAGTTTCATTTTTATTTATTTTGGTTTGCGTAATGATGCCTTGGAATCGTTTCGCTGGTATTTTTAAATTGCTAATGCGGTTTGATGAAGATTAAATTACATAATATATATGCAGACCACAGCACAGAGCCTGGCATATAGTAAGCTATTATTATTATTGACCTTATATATTTGTGCTTTTTCTTATGTATTTGTGTCAAGGGTTGTTTCTCATTTTATCCACACGGCAGCTCTTTCCCAGTCTGTGTGCTGCCTCTGGCTCCGTCCTCGGGCCTCTTCTCTTTTCTGGCTCTGTTCGTGATTTCAGTCACATGTCTTTAATACTATCTGTATGCTGGCAGCTTACATTCATACCGCCAGCCTGGACCTCTCTCCTGTACTCCACACATGTCTCACTGCCTATTCAACATCTCCACTCGGACGTGGCATCTCAAACTCAACCTCTGAAGCTGACCTCCTGCTCCCCGTGAAAGCTGCTCCTCCCATCTCAGCGAATGGCAGCACCGTCCTCTCAGGTGCTCAAGTTAAAAACCTTTGAGTTTTCCTCGACTCCTCTTTTTCTCTCACACTCCACATCCAGCCTCTAAATCCTCTGGGCACTATCTTCAAAATATACCCAGAATCTAGCAACTTCTCCCCACCTCCAATCACCACCCTGGCCAAGACACTATCATCTCTCACCTGCAATCTCTCACCTCTCACCGAAGTGACCTTCCTATTTGTACACTTGGCCATCCTCAGCATTTCAGCTTTGACCTTGGCCTCCCTCCTGATCATGGGAAGTCTGCTATCGTCCCAACTTCATGGTGAGTTATAACGATGTGCAGTGGAAGAAGAGGACAGCTCATTAAAGGTGAGAAAACCATTCGTAGAAGCTCTCCAGCAGGGCTCCCCTCACTTGCCTGTCCCTAAACCAGTCATTGGCAAGAGGAATGGGATCACCGCACCGTCTGAGACTAATCGGGATTACCCCTGAGCTGGGGATAAGGTTACCTCCTCTGACAGGTAGACCCCTGAGCAGTACTGAGGCTCAGTTTGTTGAGGAAGAAATGGGGGACAGACTCTGTCACAATGTGGGAGGTCAGAGAGTCAGTAAAAGAGTCCAATTACTTTTCTGATCTGCTCAGCGTGGGTGGCCCCGGGGCCCACGGGCCTTGGCCGTATGCAAAGGAGCAGAGGTCTGCTCATGACCGAGCAGCGAGAGGCAACTTGGGTGTCTTTCTGCTGTTTGCTTATTGTATTGGTTTCCTAGGGCTACTGGAACAAATGACCACAAACTGGGTGGCTTAAAACAACAGAAATTTATTCTCTCATGGTTCTGGAGCCTGGAAGTCTGAAATCAAGGTGATGGCAGGGCAATGCTCTCCCAAGGCTCTAGGGGAGAATCTATTCCATGTCTTTCTCGAGCTTCTGGTGTCACCAGCAATACTTGGCTCACGGCTGCATCACTCCAGTCTCAATCTCTGCTGTCACATGGCCCTCTCCCTGTGTGTTTCTGGTTTCTCTTCTTCTAGGGACATAGCCATATTGGATTAAGGACCCATCCTACGCCAGTATGGCCTCATTCTAGCTAATCACATCTACACCGACCCTATTTCCAAATAAGGTTGCATTCTTAGGTCATGAGGTTAGGATGTCAGCATATCTTTTGTGGGGGACACAATTCAACCCATAACACTTATATTTAGAATATTAATTAAAACTTAAATTTTCTTTATTTCTTCCTTTCCAATCTGGATGTCTTTTCTTTCAGTTTCTTGCCTAATGGTGGGGCTTGACCTCCCCAGGTAGCACTGCACTAGCTGCATCCCATAAATTTTGGTATGTTGTGCTAAATTTTCTTTACAAATTATTGTATGTTGAGGCTTGACTTGAATTTGTTATGTAGGTAACTAAAATTTTGAAGATAAAAATGTATAAAATGTGTTTCTCACCTTTAAAGAGTGAGGGTAATTTACTGAATAATCAACTAGTAGCCATGAATTAAGAGCTATAGTGTCTATAGAGTGTATGAAGACATTGTGTATTAAATTCCTCTTTTTTCTTTTAGCTGTTCATGCCTAGGTTACGGCTTACAATAGTGCTAATGGGGCCAAAACTCCATCCCACTGCATACCTCTCGTCAGATACTCAAATTGCAGTTGCTGTGCTTAAGAAGAGGAGCCTCAGTAGACCTTACAATTGTAAGACTATATGTGAAATTTTCATTTTTCATTTCAGTGCATCACTGTTTCAAGTTTTATCTGCAAGCCGGCAACTTTTTCTTTAATCATCTCCATTTTACAGAACCATTGTTTAAGACCCATGAGTGGGATTAACTCAATGATAGCGCATTTACAGCCTTAGGAGTCCTAGGGATCGGAAGAGCCAAAGGCAGAAAAGGGAAGCATCACAATGAGACTGAACCTCCTATTGTTTCCCTCGGAAAAAGATAATTCTCATCACCTTCTCGCAGCTCTCTTCCCTGCAACGCCCAGCATCACAGTGGTACTAACACTCTTCCGGCATCACAGTGGTACTAACACTCTTCCGGCATCACAGTGGTACTAACACTCTTCCGGCTCACAGTGGTACTAACACTCTTCCGGCTCACAGTGGTACTAACACTCTTCCGGCTCACAGTGGTACTAACACTCTTCCGGCATCACAGTGGTACTAACACTCTTCCGGCTCACAGTGGTACTAACAGTCTTCCGGCTCACAGTGGTACTAACACTCTTCCGGCATCACAGTGGTACTAACACTCTTCCGGCTCACAGTGGTACTAACACTCTTCCGGCATCACAGTGGTACTAACACTCTTCCGGCTCACAGTGGTACTAACACTCTTCCGGCTCACAGTGGTACTAACACTCTTCCGGCATCACAGTGGTACTAACACTCTTCCGGCTCACAGTGGTACTAACAGTCTTCCGGCTCACAGTGGTACTAACACTCTTCCGGCATCACAGTGGTACTAACACTCTTCCGGCTCACAGTGGTACTAACACTCTTCCGGCATCACAGTGGTACTAACACTCTTCCGGCATCACAGTGGTACTAACACTCTTCCGGCATCACAGTGGTACTAACACTCTTCCGGCTCACAGTGGTACTAACACTCTTCCGGCTCACAGTGGTACTAACACTCTTCCGGCTCACAGTGGTACTAACACTCTTCCGGCATCACAGTGGTACTAACACTCTTCCGGCTCACAGTGGTACTAACAGTCTTCCGGCTCACAGTGGTACTAACACTCTTCCGGCATCACAGTGGTACTAACACTCTTCCGGCTCACAGTGGTACTAACACTCTTCCGGCATCACAGTGGTACTAACACTCTTCCGGCATCACAGTGGTACTAACACTCTTCCGGCATCACAGTGGTACTAACACGCTTCCGGCATCACAGTGGTACTAACACTCTTCCGGCATCACAGTGGTACTAACACTCTTCCGGCTCACAAGCATTGCCCTGCATATCCACAGGCGTTGGCTTGCTCTCTCCAACAAAGGCCTCCAAATCTCTCCTTATGCCTCAGGAGCGGGCGTTTCCTCCTACTGCCCTCTTTCCCCAGGGGAAGATGGTTTTGCTGTCTTGCTGAGTTCACTGTAGGAAAACTTGACATTCAGGCTAATATTTCTCTGACTGCGTTTCTTTGCATAAACACCCCTTGTTTATGCAGTTGCACCCTGGAGTGGCCAGCTGCTGGCATTTCCATCCTGTGGTATTTATAGGCTATTATCAAGGCTCCCCTCACCTCAGAGCTGTGAAAGGAGGTTGGCACTTTCAAGCTTACTTCTCCCTATGTCCACATACAGGCAGAGGCTGAAATCTGCTGCCCTGGAGCATAGCTCAGGATGAGGCGCCAGTCAACTCCCAATCTAGCTCAAACAGAAGTTGTCCAAATAAAAGGTCAGAGTTTGAGCTCTTCACACCACTTAGCCCAGACATCATCCCTCTCATGCTGTCAGTAGCGCATCGCCCAGCCTGCTGCTTAAGCAGCTGCTGAGGGGCTGCTCATCTTCACTTGCACCTGCATCAGGCCATTGACAAGCTCCTTGAACAGGCAGCGCAGGCTCTGGTTGCTGAGAACAGGCTGGGCTCAGTGCTGCCAGCCAGCCCATCTCTTGTGGACTTCACCGGGGATATTTTTGACCTTTCAAGGTTAGTGAATACTCAGCAGTTATATACAGTTCTCTTACTGTAGGTTTCAGTCCTGAGTATGGTTTATCATCTTGTAATTCAGAGAAGAAAAGGGACAGCAGAAAGTTAGCTTTTAATTAACTGTTACACTATAGCACTTTTTTTTTAAGTTTTATTTTATTTTATTGGGGTATAGTTGCTTTACAATGTTGCATTAGTTTCTGCTAAGTGAATCAGCTATATGTATACATATACCCCCTCCCTCTTGGACCTCCCTCCCCGCCCCCCATCCCACCCATCTAGGTCACCACAGAGCACCGAGCTGAGATCCCTGCTCTATACAGCAGGTTCCCACTGGCTATCTGCTTTACACATGGTAGTGGGTATATGTCAATCCCAATCTCCCAGTTCATCCCACCCCCCCTTCCCACCCTTATGTGTCCACACGTCCGTTCTCTTATGTCCGCGTCTCTATTCCTGCCCTGCTAACAGATTGTCACAACTCTCACAAGTTTTATTTTTTGCATATTGTTTTGTTTTTCATATTTTTAGCTATAACGATGTAGATATTTTCTACACTTAATAATACAATTACTTAATAGCATTTAATAAATATTTCCCTAAATTTCTACAAAATCTTTATAATAATAATTTTAATGACTACCTAATTCATTGAGTTGATGTGTATCACAGATGACATAACGCTTCCTTACTTGTTGCATTTTTAGATTTTTGCAGAAGTTAGTTGAAGAAGATGCCAGAGAATGCAGAACTCTGCAGGGGGGTAGTGAGGGGTGCCACAGAGAGGGGTTCTGGTGTTCACGTCATGTGAGGGCAACAGGCATCTTGGGGTTGGGCTTCTAACACAATGCCCAAAACAAACCACTCACCTATTTTATCAGAGACTAACCCTGGTTCTGTGTATGACTCATGTTTCATCCTTCTAAAAAAAAATAAAAATGGAAAGAAAAACATGTTGAGACATGTCTCATCTTTAGTACTGGATCAATCAAATGGTGCCCTGGAGTCCAAAAGCCAGAGCCTACTGGTCACCATGTGGTAAAACTTTTATTTGGCCCCAGGATGAGTGTGGCTGCCACTGGCATTTCTGCTTGGGGATTGTGAAGTGGGTTGTGAAGTGGGTAGTGTACAGGCTTATTTCATAGTTACAGCTGCTTGGTCCTGCCCGAGCACCTGGCCTCATTCTGCTGGTCAAGGGAGAGTTAATTAGCCTTAGGTCTGTGATTCTCAAACTTCAGTGTGATAAGAATCACCTTGAGGAGGAGCGCTGGAAGTATAGATTCTTAGTGCCCACCCCCAGAATGGTAGGTGTGGGGCGGGGCCTAGGAACCAGCATTTCTGACAGGTCCGCCAATAATCCTGATACCATGGTCAACAGGATATGAGACACACTGCCCTAGGACGTAGCTCAGGACTTGTAGTCAAGACTGTTTTCCGCCTGGAACCTACTCCTGATGCTATAGCTGGGTCCCACCAGTGTCCTCTGCCTCATTCTCAGGAAATGGGGCTCTGCTTGGCTCCTCTGCCCCTCCCCAGGCCTGGCTGGGCCCAATGACTGGCTCACAGACTCCATGACACTGCCTGCTGGAATATGGGTCACGACCTTTGCATTGCAACCATGGTTCTACTGCTGGGCTGTCTGCAAACTCACCAGCTGACTACTCGAAGTGACACCCACCAATCTGCAACCTCTCCTCGCTTCCAGTTCCCTCCCCTCACCAGCACACACACCGGGTACTGTAGGGGCCTTCTCCTCTCTCCTGCTGCTGGGGCCACTCCACGTGCCACCTCAACACCAGCCCCCAGCATGTCTGATCTCTGGGTCCCACTTCCTCTCGGCCAGGCCCATCCTGCCTCTGAAGGAACTGCTCTCCAGTCAGAACTCAGAACAGACATGCCAGGAGCTGTTCTGAACGCTGCGTGGGGCAGCAGCTGAGTCTACTTCCAGCTCCCATTTTTTCAGCCTTTCTGAGAGACAGCATGGGCATCCCACTCTCAGTCAATCGAATCCTTCATGGATCACCTCCAAAGTTCCACTTTTCCAGGTCTCCACGGTGCCCTTGTCTGTGCTCCTGACTAGGATGTTATGATATCCCTGGGCTTAAGAAGTCCACACTGGGGGACTTCCCTGGTAGCGCAGTGGTTAAGAACCCGCCTGCCAATGCAGGGGACACGAGGTCAATTCCCTGGTCCGGGAAGATCCCACATGCCGTGGAGCAACTAAGCCCGTGCGCCACGACTACTGAGCCTGCGCTCTAGAGCCCGCGAGCCACAACTACTGAGCCGGCGTGCCGCAACTACTGAGCCCTCGTGCTGCAACTACTGAGGCCTGTGCGCATAGAGCCCGAGCTCGGCAAAAAGAGAAGCCACCGCAGTGAGAAGCCCGCGCACCGCAACGAAGAGTAGCCCCCGCTCGCCGCAACTAGAGAAAGCCCGCGCGCAGCAACGAAGACCCAACACGGCCAAAAAAAAAAAAGAAGTCCACACTGCACTACCCAGGGGCCTCTTGCTCTCCTCGGTCATCAGCTCTTTAACATTTATAAGCAGATGAACATGAGACGAAATATACAGAGTTAGTGTTCTCGTCAGTCTGCAGACCAAATGAATGTGATATATTTAACGATGCCTTCTAATTATTCTGCTAGATAGTATTTAGCCATGAATAGTAAGCAGTAAGCTCTAGTTACAGGGATATATTGCTGATGACTCAGGTATGTGTTTATAAATGAGACCCGACCTCTGATTCATAAACGAATAAAGTTTGAATGTGTAGTTTATTGTTTGCCCATGCAATGGGCTTGTTTCACCACTAGGAGGCAAAGGTGCGGTCTTTCTGTCTTTCTCTTTTTCTGGGCTGCTTAAAACTACCTGGGAAGGTGCCAGAGAGCAGAGGGGTTCTAGGCTCCCCAAGTTCAAAAGAGGGTGGGGGGCCAGTGAAAGAAGCCACTGAGAAGGGAAAAGAAGGAAACCGGTATTTACTGATGGGCTGCTGTGCGCTGGATTCCGTGTGAAGCGCTTACACATACACGTCTCATTAATCCTTTTAGCTACGCAATACATAGATGAGAAAACTGAGAATCAGGGAGGTAATATGACCTGCCCAACAGAGCTAAGACTAGCAGAGCACAGATTTGACTAGAAGTGTGTCTTGACACCAAAGTCTGTGCTTTGACATACAAATAGTGCCAGAAAGGAAAGTCTAGGGTGCCTCACTAAAATTTGGCTTTTTTTCTTTAAAAAAAAAAAAAACCAATAACCAGCTCTGCTCTTATCAGCTGTGCCCAAACCACAGCTGTTTGTGTGCATTTGCTTACCAGGAACGGTGCTTTGGAAGCTTGGCATGGTTCCTTTTTTCCCCAAAAGTAAAATAGCCAACTGTTCTTGAATCCCTTTAGACTGACCTGACATCCCAGCCTAGGGCTCCAGAAACAGGTATGAGTGGCTGCCGTGCCATCAGCCCTGCCCAGGCAGGGGCATTGGTGCCCAGGTCTCCTTGTCCCATGCTCTCACAGGTCTGGCACCACCCATTTTGGTCAAAGTTGCATTGATCTATTTTTTTTTTTGAGAATTATGTATTTCATTATTATTATTTTTAAAATTTTTTGGCTGTGGGATCTTAGTTCCCCGACCAGGGACTGAACCCACGTCCCCTGCCTTGGGAGAGTGGAGTCTTAACCTCTGGACTGCCAGGGAAGTCCTGCATTGATCTATTTTTATTCAGTTATGTATATCATTTTAAAAACATATTATGAACAACTCCACTTGGTGGTATATACCCCAAAGCATTGAAAACAGGGACTGAGCAGATATTTGTACACCAATATTTATAGCAGCATTATTCACAATAGTCAAAAGGTGGAAACAATGCAAGTGTCCATTCACTGATGAATGGATAAAAAAATGTGTATACATTCAATGGAATATCATTCAGCTTCAAGAGGAAGGAAATCCTGACATGTGCTATAGAATGGATGAATCTTGAGGACATCATGCTAAGTGAAATAAGCCAGACACAAATGGACAAATATTGTATGGTTTCACTTATCTGAGATACCTAGAGTAGTCAAATTCGTGGAGACAGAAAGTAGTACAGTGGTTATTGGGGCTGGAGGGAGGGAGAAATGGAGCATTAGTGTTTAATGGGTACAGAGTTTCACTTGGGGATGATAGAAAAGTTTCAGAGATGGACAGTGGTGATGGTTGCACAACAAAGTGAATGTACCTAACACCATATAACTATACACTTAAAAATGGCTTAAATGGTAAATTTTATGTTAAGTTCAGTTTACTATGATTTTTAAAAAATTAAAATAATATCTCACTGAAAATCTCAGTTCAAAGTTCATGTCCTATCCTTTAAAGCAGCCTTGTCTCCCACTGATAACAGCCAAGGGAAAACATCCGTGGACACAAGAAAAAGCCCTGTTGTCTGGCTTGGCAAATAGGAGACCCCAGAAAAGGCTGCCTCTCTCAAGCACATCCCTGAAAGCTCCTGAGAGCCCCTCCCGTCCCACCCTTCCATCAGACTTGTGTCAGCCCCCAGCCTGGATAATCACCGTCATATGCTGCTTCTGTGTGAGGCTGCCAACCTTGCCAGGGAAAAGCTGAGTGCCAGCTGGCTGCACTTCTGATTCATGCTCTCCAACTCAACAGGGACTTCTGTACTGCCTGGAAATCCCATGTTTCCCAGATCAAATGCAATGAGTAGCTCATTTTTCACTGTGACTCTTCCAAATTCTTTCTGCTTTCTTTAAGCTCACCATTTTCAACATCCCCATCATGCCCACAGCAAAACATCTCCCTTTCTCCTTACTAACTTATTCTGTTCTTCTCCATCTGGTCTCCACCCACCCTTTTTGTTTTGCTTGGAGCTAATGCCCCAGGGCAATGAGCGCCTTCTCTTGACCCTCTCCATTCCCTACTGTGACCCAACATCAATGACCTTATATTTCAGGACCTGAATAAAGTTTGACTGAAGGAAAGTTTCTGTTAAGAAAAAAAAGTTTTGAATAGCATTGCCTTGGAGGACCAAGTGTGATCTCTTGCGATGGAGCTGACTTCACTAGTGCTCCCGTGCCCTCCTCTCCAGGGCATTGATGCTCAGTTCTCTTTTTATCCACCGTCTTCTCACCTACAAACATACTCAGTGGTGAATGCCCTAAAGCACACTTTCCCTTGACCCTGCTAACCATTCGGGTTGCCATCCAACTCTCCTCTCCCTACCGCCAAACTTAATGAAAAAGTTATCAGAGTCTGTCCCCACCCTGTGACTGTGCTCTCTGCTCCTTTGAGTCTGGCTTCCGCTCTGCCCTAAATTCTCACTTTGAGACCCCATCCCCCCACCCCACCTGCCTTAACCCCTGCACCATCACAGTCGACACTTGTCATCCAAGCCCTGAGGACCACGTGTCTCCTCTGTTCCCTCTGGTCGTCCAGTTTCTCTGTTGTTTGCTTCTTCTCCTCTGACGCCTACACATTGTTCTCTAAGTTTCTGCTGCAAGGCCTCTTCCCAGACACTTCTGCCTCTCCAGCTGCAGCCTTTTCCATGGATGGCTCTCAAATCTAACCCTGACTGCTCTATCAAGCTCACCTCTAACATCCACCTGCGTATTGGACAAGGCCACTTGCATTTACCTCACCCTATCCCAGGCCAGATCCTTCACTTTCCTCCCCGATCCAGCCCATTCCTCCTGGTTTCCTGTTCCCGTGGTCAGCATCCTCAAGTAGTTTGTCTCCCAGGCTTTAAGCCCTGTAGTTACCCACGACTCCTTCCTCCCACCCAAGTCAGTCACCAAATTCCATCAGCCCTGTCCCCGCAGGGTCCTTCACCCCTGTCCTTTCCTTTCTGTTGAGCCACTGAAACCCCAGCCAGGCTGCTTGCTTCCTGCCTTCCCGACGCCGATTCTGTCTCCACGCTCCTGTCACCGAGCATTATCCTAAAGCACAGCCAGGGAGACCATTTAAGGTGCAGCCCCTCCTGGCTCCAATCTCCCTTCCTACCAGATCTCTTACTGTCCCCGCTGTGTGTCCTCGGTGCAGCTTACCTGGACTCCTCACCGCTACTCAAGTGCCCCAGGGCTCCCCCATCTTTGCCTTTTGGCTTCCACTGTCTTCTCGGCCTGAAACGCCTTCTCAAGTCATCATCTCTGACAAAACCCACCCTTCAAGTCCCAGCACAAGTGATCCTTCCAGCTGGACATGATCTCTTCCTCTTCCTGACTTTGGTAGCACTGGTTCCCTGACTTTTAAATGTTCCGCCTTAGAGCACAGCGCCTTCTGTCTCTCTCTTCCTCCTGCTCCCACGCTGGGATGCAAGCTCTTTGCAGCGACAGCCTTGTTCTAGTCATCTTTGTATCCTCTTCAGTGTCTTCTCTAAAGTAGATGCTCAAAAACGCTGCTTGATTTGAATGGAGAAGATGCCCTTAACTTCAGATGGGGGAGATGAGGTGATGTGTCTTCTCTCAGTACCTCTCTCTGGTTTCCAGCAACAAAAACACCTTGGCAAGGTCACAGGCAACACACATGCCCTGTTTTTCGGTCTCCTGCCAGAACCATCTTGGGCAAAAGGTGGGTTATGTCAGGGTTTCTCAGAATTACCTTGGCATTCTCTTCCTGAGTCACCGTCTTTGGTGGAGTTATAGGCAGCCTAAATTACCCTCTCCTAGTTTAGGAACTCCTGGTCAGCGCTGGGTCCCTGGTGGGTTTGCTGGACACTGCCAGGAGATGTTCGTGCCCATGTCAGGCTTGGAGGGCTCCGGGCACCCCCACCCCAGGCCGAGTGTGGTGGGCTTTCCTGTTGTGCCTCCTTCAGGAATGAGAGTGAAGAGTAGAGGGAGATAATGGGGTTGAAAGCTTATTACAAGGCTAACTTGTAAGAGAGAAGAAAAAGCTCCATCATCTCAGCTCCTTCATACAGCTATTTTTGTGTTTGCATGTTCCTTCCAGCCTTGTCCATATGCAGAGCCTATTTTTACATGTAGTAATATTATATGTATATATATATATATTTCCTTTTTTACTAATTATGAAATCATAAACACTTTCCTATGATTCTATAGCTTTTCTAATAATTCTTGTAATGGCGCCACAATATTGCCCAGGCAATAATTTGTCTATCTTCTTTACTAGACATTTAGGTTATTTCTGATTTTTTTTTTTACATTTGAGGTGATACATGTAGGTTTTACCTTATGTTTAGTTATTTCCGCAGGATGAATACCTAAGAATGGGATTACGAAGTCAAAAGATAAACATTTTTATGACTCTTGACTCTTACTCGCATATTGCTTTCCAAAAGGGTTGCAGCGATTTATAGATAACAGTATTTCAGTGTTACCGTAGCCCATTTGATTGCTAAAGCCCACTCAGATCAACACAGGCTTGACTGCTTATTATGTGGGAGGCACTTACATATTTATTTATAAATTGAAATCTCATCCTAGAACCTTAGACTTTCAGAGTTGGAGGACATCTGCTCATTTTACAAAGGAAGACATGAGACCCAGAGAAATATTATGTGCAGTGTTCATGGTTGCATAGTTTGAAAACAGTAGCACATTGCATGTAGTAAACCTGAATCTGGGGACCTCAAGTCTGCTGCACTTTCTACCCCACCCAGATGGTGCAGTTTGGGTGTTTGTTTATTTCCTGTTAATGAGTGGTTGAGAAGTGACAGTGCGTGTTTGTCCTCTGGCCACCACCATCCTGACAGTCTCTCCCACGGCATGTCTTTGGGCAGTAGGGGTGGGAAAGCTCTGGACATTTAAGTCCCCACGGCTAAGCCAAGACCTCCGCTGAGTAATGAAACACTTAAAGGTGCTGTTTTCTAAAAAAGGGGCCTCTTTACCCCTCTTGGAGTAGTTCCTGCAGACTGTGGCATATTAAGCGTGAAGCAGCCTGTGATGCCCTGACCCTCGCCCTCCCTCCATGCCTTTGCTGACTCTCCTACCTTCTCTTGCAGTGCCGGGAAGAACCTCGTCCTGGCTCTCTATGTGCTTATCCTCTCTGACCTTCAATACCAGCTCCTCCTAGAAGGCTTTTTCATCTTCCTGTGTATCAGTTATCTATTGCTGCCTAACAAAACCATCCCGAAACTTTTTACTTTCACAATGACTTATAATTTCCCTATGATTCTGTGGCCTGGCTGAGTGGTTCCTCTGCTGATTTGGCCTGAAAACCTTCACTCAGTGCGGGGATATGCAGGCCTGATGGGCCAAGACATCCAGCAGCTGGTGGCTACCATCTGGGCACCTTGGTTCTCCTTCACGTGCCTCTCCTCCTCCAGTGGGCTGGACCAGTTTCCTCGACGGCAATGTTCCAGTGTGCAAGCACTTCTCCAGCCTCTAGTTGTGTCCTGTGTGCCATTGTCCCATTGGCCAAAGCAAATCACAACGCCAAGCTCAGAGTCCCTGGGAGAGGGAGATGCACTTGATATGTGTAAGGGGTGGCGTGATGCACTGGCTCATTACTCTAACAACCTACTACAGTTCTCCCTCTGTCACAAATGGGTCACATCCCTCCCACATGCAAAATACCCTCATCCCTCCCAGGGCCCTGGAGTCTCATTCATCATGACCCCGGGCCCGAAGTGTAGGGTCTCGTGATCTGAATCCGGTCCAGGTACGCATGAGGCTCCTCAGGTGGGGTTCCTCATTTGGCTCCTCTTGATCCAAGGACTGGTGAAATGAAAAGATAAACCATCCCCTCCTCTCTGTATACCCAGTGTCTCACATGATGGTGAGACAGGGCCAGGACAACTTCAGTAAACACTCACATCCAAAAAGGGGAGGACTGGGAGATCGAGAGTGATTCTGCAGTTCCACGGGGAGCAGGGTGCACGACCCTCTGTTTGGAGGTAAGGGATGCTCCTGCCTTAGGCTCCCATTACCTCAATGGCAGTGATTCCTCACCTGACTGTTCTCTCTGGCTCTTAGCTTTGCTCTCTGGGCTTTTGGCTCCACCTTCCGAGACACATTTCTGTGATGGTGAGAACTGGCCTCTTCGTGGCTGCGGAGCTTTCTCAACCTGCTTTCTGCCCTTCAGAAAGTTTGGAACCCAAGGCTTTTTTCATTCTGAACTCTCTGTCCTGCAACTTCCTTAAAACTTTGCCAGCTTTTTAGGTATCAGAAAATAGTCTACTTGATTAGACAAAAGCCATTCCCACAATTGTTTTAGAGGTGGTCTTCCCTCCGCTTTGGGCGGTGTCTTGGAGAGCTGTGTGTGGCAGTGACCTTGAGATTCTTAAAAAGCCCCTTTTTCTAAGTGAGAGGGTCTACTGGACACCACCTTAAATTTTTCTCAGGTCTTAAGAAAGAGTCACGGCCTCAAACGTAATTTATCTTTACCCTGAAACCATGTCTCACCCTGAGACTCTTTTGTGGGGTAAAGAGACTGGAAATATGAAACATTTAGTTTTGGAACCCAGCACATCCTCGCCTTTCCGTGTTTCTAATAAATTCTGCTACAAACTAAACAGTTCCTCCTTCACTTATCTTATGGCTAAAGCTGCTAAAAAAGACAATTTACACCTTTAACATTCTACCTGGAAATTTCCTGAGCCAGATTCGCAAGTTCATTAGGTATGTTTTCTACCTTCCAAGTTACTGCGGGTGAAAGTTGTGCAGGACTGATTTCATTACTATAATCGTTTCACGGCCATAGGACACAGGTGGCTATCTTTCCAGCCTCCAGTAGGGTTTCCCCCGAAGCCTCCTGCACTAACAGCCTCCTTGCCACCCTGCCAGCCTCCATTTGCCACGCCGTCCAAAGACAATGCTACATGTTTTGCATTTTTGTTACAGTACCACCTCCTTCCATTTTCTGTATACTATCTTTCCTGCATAACAAATCATCCCAAATCTTTGAGTCTCCAAGCAATATTAATTTATTATTTCTCTCAGTTCTGCAGCTCAGCTGAGAGGCTCCTCTGCTGGGGTCACCAGGGCCCACTCATGTGGCTGCACTTAAACTATAAAGTCAACTGGACTGGAGTGTCCAAATTGGCCTCACTCACGTGCCTGGCAGTAGGTGCCAATCAATGGCTAGGGTGCCTTGGTTTTCCTCCACGTGGCCTCTCATCCTCCTTTAGGCTAGATTTGCTTCTTTATATGGTGTCGCAGGGCAGTGTTCCAAGAGAGCAGCCCTAAGGTGCAAGTATTATCAAGCCTTTGCTTGTGTTGTCTATGCCACTGTCCCATTGGCCAGTGCAAGTCACATGGCCAAGTTAGAGTCAACGTGGGAGGGAAGCACACGAGTTTCGTGGGGCATGACTCTTTAGGGACTGTCACCATTACAGTCTACCATACGGTGGGGACCATCCCTTACAGCCTACCAAACCATGCCTCTAGACTGAATGAGTCTTCTTTGGGCTCCTTCAGCACTTCAAACCTTTATCAAAATGCCCTTAACGTAGTCTCTCTTGAAAACAGTCAGTTCTGTATAATTCACTTGCCATCTGTAAGCTTCTTTAAGCAGAAATTGCCCGGTCTGTTTTCTATCCCACTTTCCATTTCCTGGCCTAGTGCAGTAGGTGTTAATTCAATACTAGCTGCTAGGGAAGTGTCCCAGACACAACCCAGGGCACTATAGTTTGTAGGGTTGGCAAGAGCTCCCTCCTTGATGATTCTTACCAAGTACCCAAAGAACTGCACAGGTTCTGAATCCCCTCACATCTGTGACTTTTCCAGTTTTCTGTAAAGTCATGAAAGGATGCTGACTGGGGGGAGTGTGCTTTAATCCATGTTGGTCTCCATATAGAAAAGTCTTTTCTGTCACAATCACACGCAATACCTGCACCCAGGTGCAGACCCTCTGAGATCCAACCCAAACCTGAGGCCTCTTAAATTAATTATCCTGTGTTCTGACCATGAGCACTGGGTTTGAGGAACTTGAAATCTAGTTGAGGGAACAGAATGGGCCCCATACGAAGCAACCCAAACTACAATAGGGCCTGAATGTGAAGGGGATACAACATAGAAGCAACCGGAATAGAGTGAGGGTAACTCGAAGGAAGCAGTCTTCTCAGAGAAGGTGAAGCTTGAGTTGGATCTTGAACTGGGTGTGGACAGATATTGATGGAGATGGTGAAGGTATGAAGCCAAATGAGTGAGGTAGGACGTTAGCATTTGAGGTGTGGAAGAGAGTAAGCAGACCGTGGGAGTAGGAAACAAAAAAGGTTGGGGAATAAGTGAGGTGATAGATGTGCCTTTAAAAGCCTCAGCAAATCAAATCCAGCTGTACCCAGTAGGTCATCTGGGTACCTGAGATTGCTTCTGTGGATGAGGTTTGTTTCTGGAGATTTCCTCACCCGATGGTGAAGTGGTTTTGCATTGGAAGCAGTTGAAGAGCTGGTGCTGCCAATATAAGGGAGGAACAGAGAAGGTGGGGTGGCTGTCCCCAGGGGGAGCCCCGGGCTCAGCGTGGCAGTGGTAGGAAGCTGCCAGCCGGGAGAGGGCCATTGGGTTACCCCGTGTTCCGCATGGTTTGCTAAAGCTGCAGTGGCCCCTCCAGTTCCAACTGGGTGACAATTTTCCTGTTTGCAATTTGGGCTCACTGCTCCTGCATTTTTGCAAAAGATAGAAACATGTCAACGTGAGGAAAAAGAGGAATTTTCTTGGCACACAGTGGTTCTAACCTATATTGGAAGCACCTTTTTTAAAAAAAATTGAAGTATAGTTGATTTACAATGTTTTAGGTATTTTATGTGTGTGTGTATATATATATATATATACACACACATATATATATTCTTTTTCAGATTCTTTTCCGCTATAGGTTATTACAAGATATTGAATATAATTCCTTGCACTATACAGTAGGTCTTTGCGTTTTTCTTTTTTATCCGTCTTACATATAGTAGTGTGTATCCGTTCTTCCCAAATTCCAATTTATCCCTCCCCTCTTCCCCTTTGGTAACCACAAGTTTGTTTTCTGTGTCTGGGGTCTATTTCTGTTTTGTAAATAAGTTTATTGGTATCACTTTTTTTAAGATTCCACATATAAGTGGTATCATATGGTATTTGTCTTTCTCTGTCTGACTTACTTCACTTGGTATGATAATCTCTAGTTGCATCCATGTGGCTGCAAATGGCATTATTTCATTCTTTTTTATGGCTGAGTAGTATTCCATTGTATATATGTATCACATCTTCTTTATCCATTCATCTGTCGATGGACATTTAGGTTGCTTCCATGTCTTGGCTATTGTGAATAGTGCTGCTATGAACTGGAAGCACCTTTATTTAATACGACATGAAATGAAGCTACAGAGGCCCCTGAGTAGGCCTGAGAAGCCCTAACGGTGGTGATCTAGGCCCTAAAAGAATTTGTTATGTGGAACAAGAAAAGGCACTTGTCTGCTCGTGAGCTCTGAAATGCTGAGATGAGGAACATAACCGAGCAGAAGAGTTAACCCCGGGACAAGGACATTAGTCAACGTTGAGAAGCACAAGGAGATGGAACAGCTCAGCATTAGTGACAAGAAAGCAGCTTCCTGGTCCCACATCCTTCTCTACGGTTCTAGGGAGGGCACAGAATTGGGGCCTAGAAGAGAAAGGGGAACACATAGCTCTCTTCTCTTTCCTTCTTCACATGAATGCAGGGACCCAAGAAACCTGTATTTCCAATGTCTGAGGCTGTCTGGCAACATTCTGCAACGTAAAGCAGCTCAGCCTCCCCCAACCCCATCACCCATGCAGCAAGAGCTTGGACAGTATTCGAGCACGTGAGGGCACAAGCGAGCTGGCAGAATCGCCTTTTCTCTTCCACCCTGGCTTGTTGGCCAATGCCCTTTGCACTCTTCCTGCAGCCAGAACCTCTCAAATAATTAACCTGAACATGTAGAGAAGCTCAGTTGTTCTCCACTTTGGCTACTTGTTATATCACTTGGGGACACTTTAAAAAAATTCAGTTCACCTAGGGTGGGTCCCAGATGTAGGTATTGTCTCAAAAGCATACCAGGTGATTGGGATGTAGCCAGATTGAGAAGAGCTGAAATGACTAAACTTGAGCCAATTTAGAAAGTTTAGTCAACTCAGAATTTGTTAATATTTGGGGTATCTGAAAACACCACATAAATAATTAGCCTTTGGTGAACTAGCAAAACCTAGGAGATTTTGGATACTGTGCCCTCTGGGTTGCCTTCTTGGAGTAATTCTTGAGGATCTTTTTGGGGGTGTCATTTAGCCTCTGGCCTCCTGAGCTTCCAGAATACGGCAGAATGGATGAGGCCTGTGATCATAGGCGCACAGAAAATACCACAGTGGACTATCCAGTCCAGTGCAAGCTTCATCATGACCCAGAAGGACAGTTTTGTTGAAAAACGGTACTGCATCCATGATGTAAATCTTAGAAAGTTTCCTTCATAAAGGTTTTCCGTGCACTTTGTCACAGATTCTCAGAATCCCCAGGACACTACGGAGAGTATGGACAGCCCTGTTCCAGCACTGCCTCTCGTCCTGGTCATCCCATCCCCCACCAGAGCCTCCCAATTTGTCTTCTTTGTCACCTTCATACCACGGTGGACAAGACTGAGAACCAGTGATTCAGCCTCTGGGGGAAAGGATTTCTTCATTGCTACTCACCGTGCAAAATAGCAGTTCCTATGTATTTCTTTCAAATCTGCCTCTTTCAGTCACTACCAGCTACCCTTTACTGCTGGTATTCTAAGATTTGGTGACTGCGTATGTATTCCAGCTATGCACACCTTAGGCATATCACGTCTAAACTCTTTTTTAAAAATAATTAATTAATTAATTTTGTTTATTTATTTTTGGCTGTGTTGGGTCTTTGTTGCTGCACACGGGTTTTCTCTAGTTGTGGCGAGCAGGGGCTACTCTTCGTTGTGGTGCGCAGGCTTCTCATTGCAGAGGCTTCTCTTGTTGTGGAGCACGGGCTCTAGGCGCACGGGCTTCAGTAGTTGTGAAACACGGGCTCAGTAGTTGTGGCTTGAGGGCTCTAGAGCCTGCATTGTGGCACACCGGCTTAGTTGCTCCGCGGCATGTGAGATCTTCCTGGACCAGAGATCGAACCCATGTCCCCTGCATTGGCAGGTGGATTCTTAACCACTGTGCCACCAGGGAAGCCCTAAACTCTTATCTTCCTCTGAAGGCCAGAGTTTGGTTTTTGCTTGCCATTATGTAAAGGACACGCTTTCAGCTTGTCATTTTAATTACTCTCTATTGGATCCTTTCCAGTCCTGTTATGTAATCTGTAAGTGCCAGAACAGAATGACACACATTATGGTGTCAATTTACTGTAATTTGACATAAGGACGGGATTGTGATATTTTGTTTCTAGTATTCTTTTCTTTTTTTAACATCTTTATTGGAGTATAATTGCTTTACAATGGTATGTTAGTTTCTGCTGTATCACAAAGTGAATCAGCTATACATATACATACATCCCCAGTTTCTAGTATTCTTATCTGCATGATATTGGGGGTTTTGGTGGGGGATGGGGGCAAGACAGTAAACTCATGACTTCAAGGAATGGTTTCAGGTTCATGAAATTATTTTCTTTGAATTGATATTACCTTCCTGTTGCCTACACTGACACTCAGCTGGCAGGTGTCGCCCTCCTACACAGTTCTGTACATCCTTCTGCAGAGTTATTCCTGCTACTGTCAGCTCACTACCTGGCTAAACTTGGTGTTACAAACGACCTTGGAGATTCCACTGCGTGCCTCTTCCCCGAATCATTTATCATCATGGAAATTAAGACTTGGATATTCAGACTACAGAATGAAAATGGGACAGGTTCTAGCATCGATTTTTAAAAATATTTTTTCCTGTTTTCAAAAAAGTACACATTCATTTAAGACATTTTGAAAATATAAACAAAGAAAATGAAAATCACTCCTAATCCTACCACCCAGAGATCATCTCTGCTAATATTTTGGTTTATAGTCTTCCATTCTTTTATTCAGGGAGTACAACACACACAGAGACACAAACTCCTTCCCTTTATCTTTTTAAAATACGGTATTTGAGACATGCAAAAATATATGTAACATTATACACACACACACAAACCAGGAAAAAAAAATCACAAATAATTGGCAATAATGTCAATTACCTAAGTGCTCTCTCAGCCTACCATTTCCTCCCCCAGGATAACTATTTTCTCAAAGTTTGGGTTTATTATTCCCTTGCTTTATAAAAGTAATTTTACAAATTGTTTGGCCTTGATTTTAAGATTTATAAAAATGGTATCATATTTTTAAAAAATTTATGTTATTGAAGTATAGTTGATTTCCAATGTTCTGTTAAAAAATGGTATCATATTATAGTATGTCTCTTGCTTTTTTTCACTCAAAAAATACATTGGTTCACTTTACCATGTTATTTATGTATAGTTCTTTCATTTGCACTGTTTAATATTTCCATTGTGAAGATATACACGATTTATTCATTCTTCTCTTACTGGACATTTGGTTTGTTATTAGTACTTTGCCATTATAAGCAGTGCTTGTACATGTCTTTTGATGCACATGTTGAGAGTGCCTTTGGGGTGAAATTGATATAAAGTATGCAAAATTTCATCTTTATAAGGCATTGCCAAAATGGTTTCACCAATTTACATTCCCAGCACTGGTGCATAAGAGTTCCCAACTGATCAACCTCCTGACCGACATTTGAAATTGTCAGACATTAAAACTTTTGTCTTTCTTGTAGGTGTATAACATTGAGTATTAATCTGCATTTTCCTGAATACTAATGAAATTGAAGATCTTTTCATATGTTAACTTGCCATATGTGTTTGCTTTTCTATAAAATGTCTGCTTATACTTTTGTCCTTTTTTCTACTGGGTTGTTTGTCTCTCACACATATTTTTAAGCAAAATTGGAATCATACTACACATACTATTTTACACTTTTCCAAGACATGAAACATTCTTTTACACTGTGATTTTAATGGCTGTGGCATCTTCTTTCTCATGGACATCTCATAATTTAATTAATCAAAGTCCTGTATCTTTTTTTCCCCCAATTTTTGTTTTTAGAATTAACTCTTGTAAGATATCCTAATGCATAAATGTAATTACGCATCACTGAATGTTTTCATAAAATAAGTTGCAAGAATTTGGATTTCTGGGTCAAAGGATGTCAATATTTTAAAAGATTTTGATATGTATTTCCAAATCACCTTCCAGAAAGGTTGTATAATTTACATTTCTTCAAAAAAGTCTTTAACACTGGATATTAAATTTCAAATATTTTGCTAATTTAACTTGTAAATATTAGCAATAAAGATAATCAATATTATCAATTAATATCAACATTATTAATCATTAATATTAATAATTGATATTAAAATATATTTACTGTCCCTTGTGTGTTTTTCTTTTCCTGGTATTCTTTTTTCCCTAGTTTATTGTTTGCATTAGACTAAAGTTATATCTAAGTACTATGTTTGAAATTCTTTGGTTTACTTCTTTCTCCCACTTCTTTTGTGGTATGTCATCCACTTGACATACAATTGGGTTCATTTGTTTCTATTTGCATTTAGTTACAGATTTTAATTTTTCCCTGTGCTGCTGCATGGTATGTGGGATCTTAGGTCCCTAATAAGGGATGGAACCCATGCTCCTTGCATTGGAAGCACGGAGTCTTAACCACTGGACTGCCAGGGAAGTCCCTCCCTATGCTTGTCGATTTAATTTTATTATTTGAATGCATGTAACATTAGCATGCTTCCAAATGCCAAAACTATGCAAAAAGATATACTCAGAATTGTTCCTCCCTCCCCTATCCTTTCCACCCTCTTCCCTCACCCAGTTCCTTCAGGCAAGCAATATCACTGTTTTCCGGTTTATTGTTCTTGTGATTGTTTTTACTAAAATAAGCAAATCCATTACATTTTCTTATTTCTTGTCTTTATTACACAAAAGGTAACATACACTACATTTGCTTTTGTACTTTGCTTTTATAACTTAATGATTTACCCTGGCAATTACTTCATATCAGTTCATAAAGATATCCTTTATTGCTTCCCAGTTGATTGTGTGTGTAAGTGTCATAGTTTACTCGACCAGTCTTCTGTGTTTGGGCATTTAGGTAGTTTCCAATATTCTGCAAATACAATTAATGGTACAATGAAGAAGCTTACATATGTAAGGGTACCTATTATTTTTGGAGATATCATCTTAGTAAATTCCTGTAAGTGGGAATGCTAGGTTGAAAGGTAAATGTACAAATGTTTCAGTAGATATTGCCAAATACCTCTTGGTAGGGGTTGTACTATTTTTCCTTCCCTCTAGTAATATTTGTCTCCCTGTAACCTCACCAGCAGAGTGAGGCTGTGTAGGTCTGTCCAGTTGCCCCAACACCATTTTTTAGAAAGTCCTTCTTTGCCGCAGCCATTTGACCGCTTATCATATACTGGATTTTTATATGTAGTTGGATTGATTTCTGTACCTTTCATTCGGTTACACTGGTCTGCCTCGTCATGTGCCAGAACCACACTGTTTTCACTCTGCAGTATGTTTTAGTATTTGCTGGGACTAGTCACCTCTCATAACTCTTCATTTTCAGTGTTTTACTAGCTATTCTTGAGTGTTTAGCTTTCCATATGAGCTTTGGTATCAATTTGTCTAGCTACATAAAAACTTGTTTATATTTTTTGCAGGAGCATATTAAATTTATAAGTTAACATAAGGGGAACTGTCATCTTGACTATGTCGAGATATTTTAACCAAAACCAAGGGATATCTTGTTCAAGTATACTTTTGTGTCTTTCAAGATTCTTTTATAGCTCTCTTTTTTCAAAGAACCAGACTTATTGAGACAGAATTCACTTTCAATCCATCTATTTAAAGTGTACAGTTCAGTGCGTTTTAGTATATTCATGGAGTTGTGTAACTGTCACCACAATCAACTTTAAAACATTTTCATCACTTCAGAAAGTAACCCCAGGGACTGCCCTGGCGATCCAGTGGTTAAGACTCCATGCTTCCAATGCAGGGGGTGCGGGTTCGATCCCTGGTCAGGGAACCACATGCCGTGCATCGCGGCCACAATCAATCAATCAATACACTTAAAAAAAAAAAGTAACCCTATACACAGTATCAGTCCTTTCCCAATCCCTCAACCCCTCCAGCCACTGGCAACCACTAATCTACTGTCTGTCTCTATGGTCTTGCCTATTCTGGACATTTCACATATATAGAATCATGTAATATGTGGTCTTCTGTGACTGGCTTCTTTCACTGGGCATAATGTTTTCAAGGTTCATCCATGTTATAGCAGGTACTCCATTCTTTTTTTTTGCTGAATAATATGTCACTGTATGAATGGATTTACCATATTTTGTTCATCCATGTATCAGTCGATGGATTTGGGGGTTGCTTTCACTTTTTGGCTGTTAGGAGGAGTAAGACCCGATGTACATGTGTGTATAGGTTTTTGTATGGGCATATATATTCAAGTCTCTTGGGTATATACCTAGAAGTAGAAGTGCTGGGTCATATGATAACTTTATGTTTAACATTTTGAGGAAATGCCAAGCTGTTTTCCAGGGCAATTGCACCGTTAACATTCCTACCAGCAGTGCATCAAGGTTCCAGTTTCTCCACATCCTCACCAAAACTTGTTATTGTCTGATTTTGATTATAGCCATCTTAGTGGAGGTGAAGTAGTATCTCATTGTGTCTTTTTTTCTTTTTCATTTTTTTTAATAGATATGCTTTGTTGCTTATCTATTTTTTAAAAATATTTATTTATTTATTTATTTATTTATGGCTGCGTTGGGTCTTCATTGCTGCGCGTTGTGGCGAGCGGGGGCTACTCTTCGTTGCGGTGCGTGGGCTTATTGCGGTGGCTTCTCTTGTTGTGGAGCACGGGTTCTAGGCGCACAGGCTTCAGTAGTTGTGGCACGCGGGCTCAGTAGTTGTGGCTCGCAGGCTCTAGAGCGCAGGCTCGGTAGTTGTGGCGCGTGGGCTTCGTTGCTCTGTGGCATGTGGGATCTTCCCGGACCAGGGCTCGAACCCGTGTCCCCTGCATTGGCAGGCGGATTCTTAACCACCCTGCCACCAGGGAAGTCCCTCATTGTCTTTGATTTACATTCCACTAATAGCTAATCATGTTGAACATGTTTACAAGTGCTTCTTCACCATTTATATATTTTCTTTGAAGAAATGTCTGCTCAAATCCTTTCCCCAATTTTCACCTGGGTTATTTGTTTTATGATTGTTATATTGTTTATATATTCTGGTTATAAGTTCCTTATCATATATATTATTTAGAAATATTTAATTCCATTCTGTAGGCTGTCTTTGCACTTTTTTATGGTGTCCTTTGACACACAAAAGTTTTTAATTTTGAGAAAAATCCGATTTTTTTACCTTTTGTCATTTGTGCTTGTGGTATTGTATCTAAGAAGGGTTTGCCAAACTCAAGGTAATGAAGATTTACATTTATGTTTTCTTCTAAGCATTCTGTTGTTTTAGTTTTTACATTTAGGTTGTTGAAGTCCTAAGCAGTACTGCAGAATGTGACTATATTTGGAGATAAAGTTTTTAGAAAGATAATTAAGTTAAAATGAGGTCATTAGGGTGGGCCCTACTCTAATATGACTGGTGTCCTTATAAGAAGAGGAGATTAGGATACAGACAGTCACAGTACAAAGGGAAAACCATGTGAGGAAACAGGGAGAAGATGGCCATCTACAAGCCAAGAAGAGAGGCCTCAGAAGAAATCAACCCTGCTGACACCTTGATCTTGGACTTCTACCCTCCAGAACTCTGAGGGAATAGGTTTCTGTTCTTTAGGTCAGTCTGCGGTACTTTGTTATGGTAATTCTGGCAAATTAATACAAAACCCCCACTTGGTCATTGTATCGATATATTATTTTCTTAAATCACTTATTTGCATGTTATTTATGGCTGCTTTGGTGCTACAATGGCAGGGCTGAATAAGCCTGCAAACTCAAAATATTTACTATCTGGGCCTTTAGAAAAAAATTTGCTGACACCTGCTCTAGTAGCTACTTAGGAGGGGCTTAACGTGCACAGTACTGAGTTCTTGCATTTTAAAAAGTTATTATTTTTTTTCCTATAGCCTTTGATGCTTGAAAAACAGCATGGATGGATGCATATAAAATCCTTAGCATGTATTTTCTTTCCTTGAGTTTTTAGTAAATGCTGAAAATGCTGCATCACTATAGGCTTGCTTTGCTCTTAAGAAGTCTGATGCCAAATATTTTGGTTACCAGACTCCATAACAAACTACCCTAAAAGGAACGCATAAAGAAAGAACCATTTTGATTATAATTTCACAACATTTGGGGTCAGAAATTCGGGTACGATTTGGCTGGGTGATTCTTCTGTTCTACGTGGCTTCAACTGGAACCACTCAGTGGTATTCAGCTGATGGCTGGACTGATACAGAATTCATGATGACTTCTCTCATATCAGCTAGGATCAGGTAGACCCCTCTCCCTCTCCATGTAGTCTCAGAACCTCTCCACAGGGAGTTAGATATTTTACATAGTGGCTCGGGGCTTCAAGGGCAAGTGTTCCCAAAGACCCAGGTGGACTCTTCAAGACTTCCTATGACCTAGGCCTGGAAGTCTCGTAACATCACATATTCTATTGGTCAAGCAATTTGCTTAGGCGAACCTGGATCAAAAGAAGTGATACAGAATACACAGTCATCTTTAATGTACTGCAGCCTAATTTTCTTACATCTTTAAATAATTTGAACTTTTTATATGGAGGCCTTGAAGATTATCATTGTTATTTTTTGTCTAATAGTTTTTATTTTTAAAAATTTTGGCCGTACCACATGGCACGTGGGATCTTAGTTCCCTGACCGGGGATTGAACCCGTGCCCCCTGCATTGGAAGCATGGAGTCTTAACCACTGGACTGCCAGGGAAGTCCCTGTCTAATAGTTTCAAGAGGCTAGCTCTCAAATTTGATCATTCTGTGGTCATTTCCCCAAGTACATGTGAGTCCTTTCATTTTGTAGGTTTATATTTTCTTATTTCCAGAAAGTTTCTTAGATTATAGTTTCATCATATGTGGAACTTTGCCTACATATATGTTGGACCTTCTATGCTTGTATTCAAATGACATTCCAAAGAGAGACAGAGAAACAAGCACAAAGGTATGGAGGCAAGGGAAAGTAGGAACATTTCAGGAGCTTGGATGGGGGATGTGTAGGAAGAGACAAGAGATGGAGTGGACAAGGGCTTGATAGATGGAAGGTCTTGTGTGCCAGCAGTGACACCACAAGCGGCAAATTTAAAAAAAGCAATTCTGTTGTATAAAGAAATAAAATTTTGTACTTATATTAAAAAAAAAAAAAAAGCAATTCTGACATGCGGTATGGAATATGGATCAGAAGGAACAAGGCTGCAGGAGGGAGACAAGATAAAAGGGTATTGCATTAGCCTAGGTAAGAGGAGCTAAGAGGGACAGAGTGTAGATTTATGTTTGAGGAGAATCAATGGGATTGTTGGGTGTGGCGGGGGTGGGTGTGGGTAAAGAATGAAGGATGACTCCCAGGTCCTGGGCAACCAAGAGTCCAACAGTTTTAGACAAGTAGAGCTTGAGGGGTCTCTAGGACATCCAGGTGGAGAAGTCTAGTAGGCTTGTGTGTACATGGAACTCAGATGAGCGGTCTGAGCTAGATAATGCACTTGGGAGTTGCCGATATACGATATACGTGGCAGATGAAGACAGGGCGGATGCAACGGCTCAGGGAGAATGTACGGGGTGCGATGAAAGCTGAGAACAGAAGCCTGTAGACGGAGGAGTGGTCAGAGGGGTTAGGAGATGAGTCCCGTTGTGAAGGCCAAGGGGGTGTCAAAAGAGTGGAGAGCTCTGTGTCGTCAAATGTCACCAAGAGCTCTAGTAATAGAGGACTCAAAAATGGCCTGGGGCATTTAGGATGAAGCCAGCGCTTACTGACTGAGAGCAGTGCAGCGATGTGGTGGGGACAGAAGCTACAAAGCTATGGGTCGGGGAGTGAGAGGGGGCTGAGTTGGCAGAGATGAGTGTAAACTACTTTTAAGACTTTTGTCTTAAAAGACAGGGAGGGAATAGTAACTGGAGCATGATCTATAATGACAGAGGTTTCCTCCTTTTTCTTTAGGACAGGAAAAGCTTGCACATGAATAGATGGTGAAGGAAAAGGACAAGTAGGTAAAAGAAGTCGGTAATTTTGGGAGTGAGAGTGATGACTGCAGTATGTTTGAAAGAAGTTTTCTGACTATGTGTGAGGTGATGAAAAACAGAACCGAGATGGAGAGATGCTAATATGAATATATTTAAAGTGGTTAATTCCCAGAATGGCTAGTCCACATATTGAAATTACTTTGGTTTCAGTCAGTAGAGCAAACAGAACAAACCATATTTACATATTGTTTTACATCATTTACATCTCTTTTCTCCAGAGGACAGGATCAGTGTTTTACCCTTTCAATGCCTCCCTCAAAGTTGGTGTTCAATGAGTAGTAAATGAATAAACAACGTGTCTTTTACCTGTATTCTAAGTATCTTAACATATTCAAAACATAGTTAAGACTCTGCATACAAGTGAAAAAGTCTTCTAAGCATGCAAAATAGTCACAAAATTCATGAGTGATAGGTGATGCCAGTTTTTTTGGAGTAATCTGTTTACTCTCACTTAACAAAGTTGGTTACCAGCATTTCCTTCACCACAGGGGTTTAAAAATAGGAAGATAAGAGGGGGAGGAAGAGGATGTCCTAAACACAGGCAGGCAGACAGCAGCAGAAGGTGGTACGATCTGCCTTACCATAAGGTGCCAAAAAGCAGTGAAAAACCAGACTCAAAGCACAGGGGCCTGGGCTCTCTTAGCTTAGGGATTTACATCCTTCACTAACATACCAAAAGTCCTTAAAGGACACTGCTGTCTTGAGCCTTAAATAAAGTTGAGAAAATGATCCTTTGAGCCGTTAAAAAAAAGCTTTGCTGTTCCTCATTTGGCATCATCTCCTGTTTCACATAGTTTGGAAAGGATTCTATCAAAACGGATATTAAAACAAAAAAGCTGATGCTGAGATGGTAAACCTTGGTCACTCTCTGTTCCTTTGCCCAAGCTGTTTACCTAGTTTTTGATGCCCTCCCTTTTTTTCTCCTAGGATTTCTCTCTTTTTCTTCCTTGCAGGCTGAACACAAACGCCACCTCTTCCAGGAATCCCTCTGCATCGTCCAAGCGGAAGTAATCTCTTCCTCCTCTGCCCTCCCACAGCATCTCACCGTGGCTTGGCTTTGCACGGATCACCAGACCTGCTTGTTTACACGGCCGGTTTTCCACTAAGTTACGCGCTCCTGGAGACCAGGGACCTTGACGGTGTACCTACACAGCACCTGGTGCAGTGCTACAGCGCTAGGCACGGAGTCGGTGCTCAGTTAACGGTTGCTGAGCTGAATTAATACGGAAAAATCACTCAGGGCAGGGTCCCATGCTCGAGGTGCGGATGAATGATTCATGGGGGTGGTTCTTTGCATTCTCTACCTTGTAGTCACGTCGGGCCGAGCATCCAGCCGGCGGGGCGCATACCTGTGGAGTTGGAACGCACCTCCGCCGCCCGCAGCTGGCTCACGGGAAAAGCCCGCAGGGGGCAAGTTTACTCCGTCCGCCCGGAACCCGGCCGCAGGGGGCGGGACTCGAGGGGAACTCGGCCCGCTGGCCCGCCCCCTCCTCGGCGCGGCGGAAGCCCCGCCCCCAGCCGCGCGCTCGCGCAGGCGGCGCGTGCCCGGCCCCCGCCCTGCGCCCTCGCGCCCTAGCGCCCTCGCACCGGGGGCGGGCTCGCTGCGCGTGCCGGGCGGGGAAGCGGCGCGAGCCGGGTGCCTGAGAACGTTCGGCGCGGGGGCGGCTCCGGGGCCTGAGCGGGCGCCGCCACCGCCTCAGCCTCGGAGGCCGGGCTGGAGGAGGCGGAGGAGGCTGCGGCCGCCGGAGACCTTTTCGACGCCCCCAGCTCCGGCCGGGAAGTGAGTACGGCGGGGGTTTGTGGCGGCCGCCGCAGGCTGCGGGAGAGGAGCGCGGTGCCAGAGCCTCGCGCCCGCGAGAAGCGGGAAGGAGCCCGCGCAGCCCCCTCACCTCAGGAGCCTGCGGGGGTGCAGGGCCGGGAGCGGCGGAGACGGCGCGCGGGGAGCCGGGGCCGCTGCACAGCGCGCGCTGTGAGGGGAGACGGCGCCGCGCGCCCGGACCTGGAGGGGCGAGCGCGGGGGATGGAGCGGAGCTCCGGGCCGCCGCCGCCGGGCTCTGAGCCCCGGGCCGCGGAGGGGGCTCCGGGGTCCCGAGCGCGCTGTGGCCGCAGGGCGCGGAGCCGGGGTGCGGGCGCAGGGCTGATGCTGCCCGTGCCCGGCTCGCAGGGAGGAGGCTCTGCCTTAGGTGTTTAAGGGGGCGAAGGAGGCAGGTCCTGGCAGAGGGCAGCTGAGGCAGGCAGGCCCTGGCAGAGGGAAGGGAATTTATTTCACATCACCTCAAAACACTATTTCCCGAGGCGCCTCTCAGTGAACCTGTGCACCGAGGTCAGCCGTTAAAGGAAAGTGTCCTGAGAGGAGGAAGGATGCAGCTAACGAATGCTTGCTGTTAAATTCCTGTGCCAGGCCTTGGGATTAGGGAGACCTTCCAGCAGTCTCAGCAAACGTTTATTGGTTAGGTACCTTGGGTAGAGAACCGTGGTCAGCACTGGGGCCACAAAATTGTGTAAAACACAACCATCATTTGCTATTTAAGTGCTGGCAATTTGGTTGTAAAGGTATGCGTATGAAGTACAAAGCAACATTGAATTTTGTCTCATTCACTTTAGGTTTCTTTTCCCCAGTATTGGGAAATTGGAGCCATAAAATTGCTTGCTTTGAGGATTAAAGCAGAAGGGTCAAAGAAGCTTGTGGGAGGTACTTGGGAGAGTTTTGAAGGAACTTCTGCGTAACATTTAAAGAGAGAGAAGGGAAACGGAAATTGGAAAGAGAAAAGAAGTTACCTTTCTTCCCAAGTAGAATGAAGCTCCATGACTATTAACTGCTAAATCCTCAGTGACAAGAACAGTGCCTGACCCACAGCAGGCACTAAATACCTACGTATTGCCTGAATGAATGAACCAAGCAAGGTTTTGCTCTATTTTACACAGAGCACTATTGATTAATCTGGTGTTAGGGATGGCTGAATGGACTTCCCTTGTTCCTCAGGTTCTCTTTTTTTTTTTTTTTTTTTTGCCGTGTGAAGTAACCCAGGTTCTTAGGTCTGGGCATTTAAAGTGATGGCTAAGGTGATGGAGTTGTCATATCTTGTGGTCATGCTGCCACTTTCACATCTTTATTGCATGTTGGCTGCCAGGAGCTTACTCCTTGGGCCATTGCTTCAAATCATCCCGTTCTGGCCCTTTTCTATCACTTGAGGAAGGAGAGTACTTTTGTCTAGAGAACATTTTTTCATTTTTATATTGGTTCTTGGATCTTAGATCTGTCATAAGAGGATGTATCTCTGCTCTTCTGTAAGGGCTGGGATTCTGCCTTTTTTCTGCCTTGGTTGGATTTCTGGACTCTCGAGCTCCAGGCTGCTGTTTCAGTTGCCTGGGTTGCAGTGCCTGTTGGGTTACTTTGTCTGCCAAATTAAAACTTGACCTTTTATGAGTTCTGTGAGAATTTTTATCGTACATAAATGGAATTACTTTTGAAGGGGGTTGTGTAGTCAAGGTAGTGTTGGCAAGGCTTTTGAGTGTCCACTATGTGTGAGAGACAAAATTTCTACTTAGTTAGGAAATCAGATTTAAAACCAATAGAATGCCAAGTTACCACTTGTTTTATATCTTTAGTATAAATCTCTCAGGACCTATGTTTCCTTGTATAAAAATAAAATATTAATTCAAATTTGGCATTGTGTAGTAAGCCTTGAAGAACTAAGTTAATTTCTCTTTAGTTTTATGACTGTGTACTTAAGAGTGCAACCAGCAGGTGTCTACTAGTTCTTATTTTGGGGTGCCTAGGTCCTGTAATTTTGGATGCCTTGTTCTAGGTTTTCTCAGTGATATTGTATTTTATTTATTTATATATTTAATTTACATTTATTTCGAAATCAACTTTACTGATGTCTGCACAGATGTCCTGTGCAGAGCTGGTCTAGTGGGGTTATGTCTGATAAACCCACTGTAAGTTGAAAGTATGGTAAGTTGAAAATGCATTTAATACACCCAATGTACCGAACATCATAGCTTAGGCTAGCCTACCTTAAACACGCTCAGAACACTTACATTAGCCTACAGTTGGGCAAAACCATCTAACACAATGCCTATTTTATAATAAAGTGTTGAATGTCTCATGTAATTTATTGAATACCGTACTGAAAGTGAAAAACAGAATGGTTGTAAGTATCTCGGTTGTTTACCCTGTGGCTGACCAGGAGCTGTGACTCATTGCCGCTGCCCAGCATCACGGGAGAGTATCATACTGCATATTGCTAGCCAGGGAAAGGATCAAAATTCAGATTTGAAGTACAGTTTCTACTGACTGTGTATTGCTTTCGCACCATCTAAAGTCAAACCATGGTAAGTTGGGGACTGTCTATACTTTGTAACCACTATCCCAATCAAGATATAGAAATTTACATCACCGTAGAAACTCCCTCATGCTGATTTGCAGTAAATACTCTCGTCACCTCTCATTTTATTTATTTCTAGTTATATAAGTGTCAGGGCTGTGGCATCTAGTGCAGGAAGTATACTGCCCAATTTTAGGGGATGCCATTCACATCGGAGTGCCTGTGAATGGCAGCTCCTGGAGTTGTATTGTGCAGCCTGGGGCTGTGTACTGCAGCTCTGCAAATGGCTCATGAATGTACACTCTCTTATTAAATGCTCAAACAGTACAGACAGAATACAAGGCCCCTTGACCCACTCCCTTCTCCACCGAAACGGCAGTTAGCAGTTTGTTGTGATCCTTCCAGACCTTTCTCTATGCATTTTCATCTATATATAGATAATACAGGAAAAAGTAGGGTTTCCTCCGATGCCCACATTAATGACATGATACTGTAGACATTGGTCTGCAACTTTTTCCTAACAGAATGTCTGAGATCTTTCCATGATGGAACATAAAGATCTACCTGGTTCTTCTTGACTACTACACAATACCATACATAGTATATATTGTACTGTAGTTTATTTAATCCTCTCCTCATTAATGGCCATTAAAGCTGTTTGCCATTTCACCATTGCCGCAGTGAATGAAAAGTAGAATTGCTGGGTCAAAGGGGTGCATGCTTTAAATTAATTGATGGAGGTTTAACCATGTTGCCACTTGTGGATCTGGTTCATTTATTTTTAAAAGCTGAATAGTGTTCAGTTGCAGACTTAAGTCACTGTTTATGTATCCTTCACTAACTGTGGGACTGTTAGGTTACTTCGGATACTAATTCATTGCTGGATTTATGTGTTGCCAAAGCATCCTGCCAGTCTGAGGCTTGCCTTTTCCTTTTGTTAACAATGTCTTTAGTTGTATACAAGCTTCACATTTTAATGTTATATTTATGGAAAATTTTACACTAAATTAACAAAATTTGTTTCTGTGTCTGGTTTAAGTAAATTTTCTCTACCCCAGGGTATGAATTCTATATATCTGTAGTTTCTTCTAAAATTAAAAAAGAAGTTTTGCTTTCTGTGTGGAATTTCTATATGGTGTAATGGAGTGATATATATATTTTTCAATTTGGAAAACCAGTTTTTTAGCACTTTTCCTCATTTTTTTTTTTTATTGTGGTAAAATATACACAGCATAAAATTTACTATTTTAACCATTTTTAATTGTACAGTTCTGTGGCATTAAGTACATTTACATTGTTGTATAAACATCACTATCCATTTCCAGAACATTTTTATCTTTCTCAACTGAAACTCTGTATCCATTAAACACTGGTTCCCCATTCTTTTCTCCCTCCAGCCCCTGGCAACCACCATTCTGCTTTCTGTCTCTGTGAAGTTGACTACTCGCGACACCGCCTATAAGTGGAATCATACAGTATTTGTCCTTTTGTGTCTGGCTTATTTCACTTAGCATAATGTCTTCAGAGTTCATCTATATTGTAACATGTGTCAGGATTTCCCTTTTTTTTTTTTTTGACCTCTCCTCGAGGCTTGTAGAATCTTAGTTCCCTGACTAGGGATTGAACCCAGGCCCCCGGCAGTGAAAACGCCAAGTCCTAACCACTGGACCTCCAGGGAATTCCCAGGATTTCCTTATTTTTTAAGGCTGAATACTATTCTGTTGTATGCATACATTATGTTTGCTTATTCATTCATCCATCAATGGACACTTGGGTTGCTTCTGTCTTTTGGCTATTGTGAATAATGCTGCTATGAACATGGGTGTGCAAATATCTGTTCAAGTCCCTGCTTTCAATTCTTTTGTGTATATACCCAGAAGTGGAACTGTCCATGATATTAAAAAAATTATGTACATAACTGAATATGACCAAAATGGGTGGATAGTACAGAGAGTCCCTATAAACCCCCTCTTCTTCAGGGGCACTTTCCCATTATTAACATCTTGCATTAGTGTGGTACATTTGTTACAACTGATGAATATATATTGATACATTATTATTAAGTTCATGGTTTAATATAGGCTTCCGCTCTTTGTGTTGTACAGTTCTATGGGTTTTGACAAATGCAAAATGTTATCACATGACATTTCATGTAACGTCGTTGCAGTATCACGCAGAATAATTTCATTGCCCTAAAATCCCCTGTATTCCACCCATTCATTCCCCCCTCCCTCCTGCTGAGCTCCTGATAACAACTGATCATTTTACTGTGTCTATAGTTTCTGGCTTTTTAAAATAAATTTATTTATTTTATTTTTGGCTGTGTTGGGTCTTTGTTGCTGCGCGCGGGCTTTTCTCTAGTTGCGGTGAGCGGGGGCTGTACTTCGTTGCGGTGTGCGGGCTTCTCATTGCGGTGGCTTCTCTTGTTGCGGAGCACGGGCTCTAGGCGCGTGGGCTTCAGTAGTTGTGGCACGTGGGCTCAGTAGTTGTGGCATGCGGGCTCTAGAGCTCAGGCTCAGTAGTTGTGGCGCATGGGCTTAGTTGCTCCGCGGCATGTGGGATCTTCCCGGACCAGGGCTCAAACCCGTGTCCCCTGCATTGGCAGGCGGGTTCTTAACCACTGCGCCACCAGGGAAGCCTTGTGTCTGTAGTTTTGCCTTTTCCAGAATGTCATATGGTTTGGATCATGCTTTCTAGGCTTTCAGACTGGTCTCTTTCACTTAGCATTATGCCTTTACATTTCCTCTGTGTCTTTTCTTGGCTTGATAGCTCATTTCTTTTTATTGCTGAATAATATTTCATCGTATGAAAGTACCACAGTTTGTTTATCCATTCATCTATTGAAGGACATCTTGGTCTAGTTTTTGGCAGTTATGAGTAAGCTCCTATAAATATTCATGTGCAGGTTTTTGTGTGGACATACGTTTTCAGCTTTCTTGGGTAAATACCTAGGAGCGTGATTGCTGGATCGTATGATAAGGGTATCTTTAGCTTTGTAAGAAACTGCCTGTCCAATTTTGCATTCCCAATAATTTTAAAATTATATATCCTAGCACCCTAAATGTACTTAAAAAATAAATCTTTGTCAGACTGTTCTGTAAAATTAAACCGCATCTGGTATGAAGTTATATTCTAATTGTTGCTTTTGTTGGCTGTCTTTCTTAGCATTATACTTCTTTATATGTTTTGAAGTTTTGATTTACAGACTCATTTGAGGGTGAGTACTTTTGCTTTTGTTTCTCTTATTTCTGTGCTCACCCTTCTCTGTGTGGTGATGTTTCAGGTGCTTCCACTTATTGACTGGACTCTAGTCAAGAAATCAGATATGATAATGGTCAGGGTCCTGCTCTTTGAGGTAATTGGGGCTATTTTAGATCCACTCACAGAGTGTGTGAATGTCTTGGTTCATTTCCTGGTCATGAAGCTGTGTTTTTATCTTCTCACTTTTCAGAGCCCAGAACACCACATAAGCCATAGTTCTAGGCAGAGACTGACAGCGGTACTTTTTCACTTCCTTTCAGCTCTAGCCTCATCCTTGGCTTTAAGCAGTGAATCTGGCTCAGATGTCTCCTCTTTCTCCACCTCCTTCACTCTGTGTCACTGTTGCCCTGAAGGAAGTATACACCTGCTTCTTGACTCAGAGTCCAGCAAGCCTGTAGCTTCAGTCCTGCTCGCAGTTTTGTGTATTTGTTCTGTTTCTGATCCAAGTGGAGGGTTGTCTTGTTTTTGAGCCTTTTTAGTAACTTAAAAAATATATTTAAAAATATCTATTACTGTGTATTTGGAGCAGAGGGGATGCATCGAAGTGTTTACTTACTGGGCTGCTTTGACTAGAAGACTTAAGTGACCAGGCTTCTTTCTAAACTTGATACCACTAATCCTGTTTTCTGTGTTATTGCAATGCCTAGACCCTCCAGTGCAAAAGTTGAATAGCAGTGATGATAATGGGCATTTTAGTCTTTTTCCTGAATGGGAATGCTTCCAGTGTTTCACTGTTAGATATGGTATTTACTAAAGGTTTCTGGTAGGTAGGTGTCTTTTGTCAACTTAAGGAAGTTTCCTTCTATTCTTGGTTTATATTTTACTGGGTGTTGAATTTTATTGCTTTTTGGCATTTGTTGAAATTATCATTGATTTCTCTTTAATATGTTAAGAGTAGGACAGACCTTTCTGAGTTGTAGATAACTGAGAGAAACAGATACATTGTATTTGATTTACTTGTTAATACATTTTTAACAACCAAAAAATGAACTTTTAAAGAAAACACATTTTGATCTTGAATTTTTGTATATTAACAATATTATGTATAAGCTATATAATATTATATATATATATGCTATATATTATGGCATTTTAGCAATAATCAGGTTTGGACCAAATATTCCTGTAACTAAGCCTCACTATAATCAAATAGTGTTCAGTAAAAAAAATTTTTTTTAGGGGGGAGTAACTTTAGGGACTCTATAAGGACTTTTTCAGTCCCTAACCATTCAAGTTTCTTCCTGGCTTCTTTTTCTAGACTCTTTACTCCCTCCTTTTAATTTTTATCTCTGCTTGCTCTGTCTCCTCTTGCCAGAGAGAGACTTTCTTCTGCAAGTAATAACAACTGTTATTTAGTGTGAGGCTACTGTATTCAAGAGATTTTCATAGATAATGGCTACACTGTAATCTTTACCACTGTGGAAACTAGGTATGGTATCTCCAGTGTTTGGGTGAGGAAATTGAGCTCGGAGAAGTTAAAACTTGTTTAGGGCCACACAGCTAATCAGTGACAGGAGTGATACTTGAACCAGGTCCGACTTGAAAGCCCATATTCTTTCTACATGCTCTCTCTAAACAAGACTTTTATGTTCCAAGTTCAACTTGGGTTTTGTTTTTTTGGCTTACCGACATGATTCCTGAGCGTGGTGATATGACCACTTTGTGTCTCCAATATGATTTGCGTGAAAATTTTCCTTTAGTCAGGTACTTCATTGCTTTTTACCGGTGTGACGTTTTACATGTTCTTGAGCAGTTTCTTAAAATGACTAAACCTTTTTTAACTGCACAAACAAAAATAGAATAAATAGTGTCATGGTTAAGCATGTGGGCTCTGGAGTAAACTATGTTGCTTGGACCTTGAGTTTATTTTCCTTTAACTTTTTAAATATTGTGAACTATTGTTCCTCAAAAAGGTATAGAGAATAAAAATTGTGAATACCTGTGTACACACCACTTAACTTAAGACACTAGGCTCCTTTTAAAGTTGAACCCCTACTCCTTCCCAGTTGTATTCTCCTCCCCTTCTGAGGGAACCTCTATTCTCCATTTGATGCTTTTCATTCTTGTACATATTTTCATACTTTTATTACATATGTAAGTAGCCCTAAAATGTATATTATTGTTTTGCATTAAAAAAACCCTTTATATTAACAGTATTAATTATATCTTTTTATAACTTTATTTTTTTTTCTCTCAGTATTGTGAGACTCATCCATATGGATATATGTAGCTCTAGTGCATTTATTTTCTTGACTGAATAGGATTCTGTTATTGGGCTATATCATAGTTTACTTTTATGTTTTCCTGTGAGTTGACAATAGTGTGTTCTGATTTTTTTTGTTACTACAAATAATGCTGCTATGAGTATTCTTGTCACGTCTCTTTGTCTACACACGCACGTCTTTTAGAGTGTGTACTAGGAGTAAACTACTGGTATGTGTGCCATGCACATCTTCAGCTTCCGTGTGTATTGCTAAGTTCCACTCTGAAGTAGCTTTCCAGTTAACATTCACACCAGCGATGTGTGGCTTCTGTTCCTTCCCTGCCTTGTCAACCCTTGGTGTTTTAGGCTTCATAATTTTTGCAAATCTGCTGGATGTACCATGCAATCCTATTTTTAGATTAATCTTACATGTTTTTTTGATTACTAATGAGTTTGAACATTGCTCCATGTTTTTATTGGCTCTTAAGTTTTCCTCTTCTGTGATTTGCTGGTTTTCATCATTGACCTATTCTGTTGTGTTGTCTTTTTCAGATTGATTTATAATTTTAAAATACATTTTGGACGCTAATATTTCACATAGATGGCTTCAAATTTCTTTTTCCAGTTTGTGGCTTCTCTTTTAAAACTTTAAAAAAAAATAGGATCTTTTTGGTGCACTTAAGTTTTGGATTTGTGGTTTTAATTTATTGTTTATGAAATCTTACCTGCAGACCACAGGCAGAAAAATTATCCTAGTGTCTTCACATATAGAAAGGTGGTATAATGGACCAGGAGTTAGGCGTTCTGGGTTTCTATTTCCATGCCTTTATTGTGAAGTACAACTATAGCCTGAGACTAGACATTTTATTTATTTGGTTGTGCAAAATATGAGACCTGGGTATTTCTTTTTTTATTTTTTAAATTAATTAATTAATTTATTTTTGGCTGTGTTGGGTCTTCTCCTCTGTGCGAGGGCCCTCTAGTTGCGGCAAGCGGGGGCCACTCTTCATCGCGGTGCGTGGGCCTCTCGCTATCGTGGCCTCTCTTGTTGCGGAGCACAGGCTCCAGACGCGCAGGCTCAGTAGTTGTGGCTCACAGGCCTAGTTGCTCCGCGGCATGTGGGATCTTCCCAGACCAGGGCTCGAACCCATGTCCCCTGCATTAGCAGGCAGATTCTCAACCACTGCGCCACCAGGGAAGCCCGAGACCTGGGTATTTCTAAGCCCTTACATTCTGATTCTCCATTGCTTTGCCTGTGGTTTTTGTAGCTCATAATTAATCATTACTACCAACATGTTAACTGAAATTAAAGATATGAGAACTTAGAAGTGAAATTTTGTTAACATCCAGGATTTTGGTATGAAGGCTGCATGCTGCGTATGTGCTCAAAAAGAAATACAAGTAATTTGATTTAGGTTGGAATACATTTAATTGGTCTTATTTTTTTCACTAATTCCAAAGTCATTTGAAAAAGTAATTCTTATGTATCTTTTAAAAAAACACTTTAGGGTTTTTTTTTTAACTATAACTATAGAAATAACTAACAAGGATACTTTCTTCCTGAAATATGACCATGAAAACTAAAGCTTAGTGTCATTTCAAGAATGTACCCTTTTCTTTATTGTTCATGTTTTTATAAATTTATTTATTTTATTTATTTATTATATTTGGCTGCGTTGGGTCTTCGTTGCTGCACGCGGGCTTTCTCTAGTTGTGGCGAGTGGCGGCTACTCTTCGTTGACGTGCGCGGGCTCCTCATTGCGGTGGCTTCTCTTGTTGCGGAGCATGGGCTCTAGGCGCGTGGGCTTCAGTAGTTGTGACACATGGGCTTCAGTAGTTGTGGCTCGCGGGCTCTAGAGCGCAGGCTCAGTAGTTGTGGCGCATGGGCTTAGTTGCTCCATGGCATGTGGGATCTTCCTGGACCAGGGTTCGAACCCATGTCCCCTGCATTGGCAGGCGGATTCTTAACCACTGAGCCACCAGGGAAGCCCAGTTCATACGGTTTTAATATTTGCCTATTAGGTAAGTAGTTTAGTATCTTTGCTTAGAACTAAAATTTCCTCTTTATGAACTAAGCAGCCCATGGCAGGTTTTAGGAAAAACTATTAGGTTTGTCTTTAGCAGACTAGAGGTGTCTGTTTCTCCTTTTTGTGCCTTACTTTCCCCCAGTTTTCTTCCTTCCTTCCTTCCTCCCTCCCTTCCTTCCTTCCTTCCTTCCTTCCTTTCTTTTTTCTCTTGGCTGCGGCATGTGACTTGCAGGATCTCAGTTCCCTGATCAGTGATTGAACCCGGGCCATGGCAGTGAAAGTGCTGAGTCCTAACCACTAGACCACCAGGGAACTCTCTCTCCCCAATTTTCTTATATCTATTTTCTGATTCCTTGGGCACACTGCATTTCTAGCTCTTTTACCGCCTTTCAATTTTGTTAAAACCCTTTCTCTATTCCAGATTTTTTTTTTTTTTTTTTGGCTGCGTTGGGTCTTTGTTGCTGCGCGCGGGCTTTCTCTAGTTGCGGCGAGCGGGGGCTACTCTTCGTTGCGGTGTGCGGGCTTCTCATTGAGGTGGCTTCTCTTGTTGCGGAGCACGGGCTCTAGGCGCGTGGGCTTCAGTAGCTGTGGCACACGGTCTCAGTATTTGTGGCTCACGGGCTCTAGAGCGCAGGCTCAGTAGCTGTGGCTCATGGGCTTAGTTGCTCCGCGGCATGTGGGATCCTCCCAGACCAGGGCTCGAACCCGTGTCCCCTGCATTGGGAGGCAGATTCTTCTTTTTTTTTTTTTTTCTTTAAATATTACTCTTTTGTTCTTCTTACTCTTTTTATTTATTTATTTATTTATTTATGGCTGCGTTGGGTCTTCGTTGCTGTGTGCGGGCTTTCTCTAGGTGCGGGCCTTTCTCTAGTTGCGGTGAGTGGGGGCTGCTCTTCGTTGTGGTGCATGGGCTTCTCACTGCGGTGGCTTCTCTTGTTGCGGAGCATGGGCTCTAGGCACGCGGGCTTCAGTAGTTGTGGCGCACGGGCTTAGTTGCTCCGCTGCATGTGGGATCTTCCCAGACCAGGATCGAACCCGTGTCCCCTGCATTGGCAGGCGGATTCTTAACCACTGTGCCACCAGGGAAGTCCCGGCAGGCAGATTCTTAACCACTGCACCACCAGGGAAGTCCCTCTATTCCAGATTTAAAATGTTGTAAGTGATTGATAAAAAAGTATTTTCTCTTCTTCCAGCTCTATATTTTTATACTCTTAAATCAGAAAAACTGTAAATTAAGAAAAAAGAGTCTTGCCAATAGAATTCTAGTCTAGGCATCCATCATTCAAGAGGGTAGTTACATAATAACATCAATAATAATAATAATAATGACAGCTAACATTTATTAGGCTCTTATTTTGTGCCAGGCATTGTGCTAAATGCTTTACATAATTTATTTAACAGTTACCACAGGGGATTCCTGGTTAGGACTATGTGCTTCCACTGCAGGGGGCCTGGGTTTGATCCCTGGTTGGGGAACTAGATCCTGCAAGCTGCCAGTCGGGGCCAAAAAATCAAAAACACCAGTTACCACAGCCCTGGGAGGTTATATTTGCTATTCAGAGCTCTGTGTAGTAATGGAGTGCAGTCACTGAATATTTTTTATTGGAACCTAGAGAACTTTTTCAGATTTGCAAAATCAAACAAACAAACCAAAAAACCCAATCTCTAGGGCTTTACCAACGTTTACTTTCCCTGGCTTTTTTTTTTTTTTTAATCTGAAAGAGAAGAGAAAAGAAAAGAAGTATTAGGGGAAGGATAGTTGAGAATTTTCCTGAAATAAGCAAGGAAGTTAGTTCTCTTTTAGGGAAGTTTGATTAGTTCCAGTTAAGAATTTGTTAGTGACAAGCACAGTGATCTCTGACTTCTTAATTTAAGGAGCATCCAGAGAAGAACAGACAGGAGTTTTGCTGGGAGAAAATGAACTTACCCAAGGAGTTTTGATACCTAGATGCTTTGAAGTAGCTGAGAGCTGGAAGTTAAGACATTAACAAAAAGATTCAAGGGAAGTGAGGGATACTTAACACTTAGGTGTAGTATAGAGACTTTCTGGAAACATTTCTAGAGCCTGCTTTCTTTCCTTTAGTCTTTTTTCTTGTTTTTTTAAAAATTATTTATTTATTTATTTATGGCTGTGTTGGGTCTTCGTTTCTGTACGAGGGCTTTCTCTAGCTGTGGCAAGTGGGGGCCACTGTTCATCGTGGAGCGCGGGCCTCTCACTATCGCGGCCTCTCTTGTTGCGGAGCACAGGCTCCAGACGCGCAGGCTCAGTAGTTGTGGCTCACGGGCCCAGTTGCTCCGCGGCATGTGGGATCCTCCCAGACCAGGGCTCGATCCCGTGTCCCCTGCACTGGCAGGCAGATTCTCAACCACTGCGCCACCAGGGAAGCCCTTTCCTTTAGTCTTTACTGTGGGATTTACTTAACTTCTGCCTGCAGACTTAGTCTAGCTCTGGAACACATTGCTTCCCTGACAGGGCTAATGAGGGTCCAGATGTTTTGTTGCACTAGCCTCCTGACCCTGTTTAACTGTGACCTACGGTCTGCGCAGCACCAGGGCTTGGGGACCTGTATTCTTTCCTCAGTCCTGGAGTCATCGTGTTTGCCCTGGAGGGGGTGATGTGGCACAGTGGAAAGAGAATAGGCTTTATCGTCAGATTGGTTGCCTACTCCACGAATTACTAGCTTTGGAATGTTAGGCCAAGTTAACTAACCACTTAGGCTCTAAATTTGCTCATCTGATTCTGCCATTCACATTCCTTATTTGCTCCTCAAGCCTAGCACAGTCTCATCTTTTCATTCTAGTTTTTTTTAAGAGTAATGGTTTCCACAGTGGGAGGCGTGCAAAATGATCTTCTAGGCAGGGTATAACAAAAAAAAATGGGCAATTAACTTTACCAATATTTAAATCATAGTTTGACACTTTACTTCGTCTGTATGTCTGATGCTATACATCAGGTATGGAAAGTGAGGTAACCTGAAGGGAGGATCATGGGCACACCACAACCTGGAGGGGCCGACAGTGTGAGCCTCCTTATTTGTTTGCTTACATTCTATTTGGACATATTACAGTTAACCTCTGCCTGGTTTAGGGGTCTTTCAGATTATATTATCTGATTTGCATGAAATGAACCTTGATGAATGAATAGACAAAGGGCTTAAAAAGATTCCTGCAAAGAATCTGTGGATTGAAGTTTCAGATTCAACTGAAGACTGAAGTGCTAATGCAAGGACACATGAACAGCAAGAAACAAGCGGAGCTGGTACTTCTATTTATGTTATGAGATTGTTTTCAGTCAAATGCAAAGTACAAAACAATAATGGTCTAAGCAGATTGAAAAGGAATCACTAAAAAAAAACGAAAAAAACCCTTAACATTGTTAAAAATACTATTTGATGTATGGGTTTATATATACCATTGAGTATATTCTGCCTTAAGGTATTTGCTTAATGATAGTATGAGGCTAATATGGTCAGTTGAGATATTTTAAAACGAAGCATTCCGAATATGAAGACAAACTTACTGAGCTTTTTTCAGTGATGATCATAGTTGTGTGCTAATTAATATCTTTTTTTTTTTTTTTTTGCCTGCGTCGGGTCTTGGTTGCGGCATGCGGGCTCTTCGTTGTGGCGTGCAGATTTCTCTCTGGTTGTGGCTCAAGGGTTTCTGTCTAGTTGTGGCACGCGGGCTCCAGAGCGTGTGGGCTCTGTAGTTTGCGGCACTTGGGCTCTAGTTGAGGCGCGCGGGCTTAGTTTCCCCACGGCATGTGGGATCTCAGTTCCCCGACCAGGGATCAAACCCACGCCCCTGCATTGGAAGGCTGATTCTTTACCACTGGACTACCAGAGAGGTCCCTGATTAATGTCTTAAAATTTTATTAACTTAATGATATATTTTTGGAAGTTTCTTTGGAGATTTCTTACTTCAGGAGTAAAAGACAAAAAGCCATAAACTTTTCTTCTTCCTGTTTCTTCTTCCTGTATATGAAATAATGCATAGACAAAAATAACAATTTTAGTTTGGTGACAAACTAAAAATCCATCCTTTGTTAGCAAATACTGTCGGGATACTCGTAGAAGACGTTGCTGAGGCTTTGAAATAATAAATATTATACCAAATTATGGAGTTTGTGAGCGTTTCTGTATATTTGGATAAAAGTTCAGAGGTTATGGTTTTTGGTGTAGTCCATTTTAATAATAAAATGTATGGAGACCTGCCTCTTTAACCCTCCAGACCACTAAAGGAAAGGTTTACCAGAGAATATACTCTAATGACTTAAAATTTTATTATGAAATAGGGCATATAAAGCATAAAGAATAATACAGTGTACCCAGAACCCAGCCTAATAAATCATAGCTAATAGAGTTGGTATTCCTCAGCAGTCACATTATTCTACTTCCATCTCCAGAGGAATTTGCTTTTCTGAATTTGGTGATGCATGTTTTATGTGCACTTGTGAAGAATTTGTATTTTGTCATTATTGGGTGGGTTGTTCCACAAATGTCAATTAGATCTAGTTGGCTGATGGTGAAGTTGAGTCCTTCCATATTCATCTTGACTTTCTACGTGTATTGATCATAGAAGAGTGTTGAAGTCTCCAAGTATAAGTGGATTTGTCTCTCCTTTCAGTTCTATCAATTTTTGCTTATTTTAAAGCACTGTGCTTAGGTACAGAGACATTTAAGATTATGTCTTATTAAAGAATTCTGTATGTTACAGGCCCAACAATACAATTTTATAGATATTGTTTTATCTATATTGTATTAAAAAGCAATTGTTTTTTAAGTCAGTTAAGAGAATAAAGGAGAAGAAATATGTAATTGTACTGTCTTTAAAAAAATAAACTTTACTTTTTTAGAACAGTTTTAGATTTACTGAAAAATTGAACAATAATAGTTTCTATGTGTATCCTACACCCTGTCCCCTCTGTTATTAGCATCTTACATTAGTATGGTTCATTTCTTGCAGTTAATGAACCAGTGATGATACATTATTATTAACTAAAATCCATACTTTTTCAGATTTCCTTAGTGTTTACCTGATGGCCTTTTTCTGTTCCAGAATCCCATCTAGGATACCACATTACATTTAGTTGCCGTCTCCTTAGACTTCTCTTGGGTTTGTCAGTTTCTTGGCTTTTTCTGGTCAAGTTTTTGATGAACCTTGATACTTTTGAGGAGTATTGGTCAGGTATTTTGTAAATTTTCCCTCAGTTGAGATTTGCCTGATGTTTTCCTCATGATTAGACTGGGTTTATGGGTTTTGGGGAGGAAGACCACAGAGGTAAAATGCCGTTTTCATCACATCGTGTCAAGGGTCCATACTGTCAACATAATTTATCACTATTGATGTTGTACTTGATCACCTAGCTGAGGTAGTGTTTATCAGGTTTCTCCACTGTCAAGTTATTTCCCCCTCTCCCTTCACCTCTTTGGAAGGAAGTCACTGTGTGCAGCTCACACTTGAGGGAGGAGTTATGTTCCACCTTCTTCAGGGCAGAGTCTCCATGTAAATTATTTGGAATTTTTCTGTACAGGATATTTGTCGATTCTTCATTCTCATTTGTGTCAGTATCAACTTCAGGATATTTAATACTACGTTATTTTGTTGCTGAAATTTTTCCAACTTTGGCCATTGGGAGCTCTTTCAGTTAGCCTCTGTGTCCCTTTGATATACCCCTATCATATGGTTTTTTTCCTCCCAGGACTTCTTTACTTTCTATACTACGAGATGCTCCAGGCTCATTGTGTATAGTTCTTGCCTCAGGCATTTCTCCGAGGAGCCCTAGTTCCTTTTATTGAAGAATGGTATTATAAACAAAAATTTGGCCACTAAATGTGCTGATTGCTTTGGGATACTTTTGTTTCTAGGCCCTCTCAGTTGACAGAGCAAGGACATGTATATGTGTATACTAATGCATATACACATACCTACAAATGCTTTTATATGTAACTATCCATATATCTATATTGAGTTAACCATGAATGTATACTGATGTCTCCAATTGTAATCCATTCCATTACCACCTGGATCATTCTAGCTTCTCACCTTGCTTATCTGTAACCTCACACTTCACCATCTGCCATCTGTTTACTTAATTGTTCAGTTATGCATACATGCATAGCAGTATTAGAATTCTTAATCCATAACCTCTGGGAAACCAGAGTACAGTACTTATATATATTTTATTTTGTCTTTAGTTTTAACAGACTCTGTTCACTTCCAGAGTTACTTAGGTTACTATACTTTCCCCCCACCCTGTTCAGTGAGGTTGTTTCATATATTTGTAATACAGTTAGATTGTTTTGTTATATTCTCCATTTCATTCTGGGGTTCTCTGACCTCCTAAAGGATTAAAAAAAATTTTTTTACATACATTAAGGTTCACTCTGTGTTGTAATTTTCTTTTGGTTTTCACAAATGTGTAGTGTCAGTGTCCACCATTACAGTATCATACGGAAGTTTTACCACCCTAAAAATTCCCCTATGCTTCACCTATTCATTCCTCTTCCCTTCTTCCCAAATCTCTGGCAACCACTGATCATTTTACCATTTGTATTGTTTTGTTTTTTCTAGAAGGTCATAAAATTGGAATCATATAGTATGTAGCCTTTTCAGACTGGCTTTTTTCACTTAGCATTACGCATTTAAGCTTCCAGTTTTTTCATGGCTTGATAGCTTATTTATTATTGCTGAACAATATTCCATTTATGAAAGTAGTAGTTTGTTTATTCACCTATTGAAGGGCATCTTGGTTGCTTTCAGTATTTGGCAGTTGTGAATAAAGCTGGTATAAACATTTGGGTGCAAGTTTTGTGTGAACATTTTCCACTCAGTTGGTTAAATACCTAGTGCAATTACTGAATTGTATGGTAAGGACTCTGATTAGTTTTGTAAGAGACAGCAAAACCGTTTTCCAACCAGGCTGTCTGTGCATTCCCACTAGCAATGGATGAGAGTTCCTGTTGCTCTACATTCTTGTCATCATTTGCTATTGACAGTTTTTTGGACTTTAGCCGTTCTAATAGGTGTATAGTGGTATCTCGTTGTTTTACTTTGTAATTTCCTAATAACAAATGCAGTTGAATGTCTTTTCATATGCTTACCATCCGTATAACTTCTTTGGTAAGGTATCTGTTCAGATCTTTTGATCATTAAATTTTTTTATTTTATTATTTTTTTGGCTGCGTTGGGTCTTCGTTGCTGTGCACGGGCTTTCTCTAGTTGCGGCTAGCGGGGGCTACTCTTCATTGCAGTGCACGGGCTTCTCATTGCGGTGGCTTCTCTTGTTGCGGAGCACGGGCTCTAGGTGCGCGGGCTTCAGTAGTTGTGGCACTCGGGGTGAGTAGTTGTGGCTCGCGGGCTCTAGAGCACAGTCTCAATAGTTGTGGCGCACTGGCTTAGTTGCTCTGCGGCATGTGGGATCTTCCCACACCAGGGCTCGAACCCGTGTCCCCTGCATTGGCAGGTGGATTCTTAACCACTGCGCCACCAGGGAAGCCCTGATCATTTTAAAATGGGGCTGTTTTCTTATTGTTGAGTTTTAAGAGTTCTTTTCATAATTTGAATACAAGTTCTTCATCAGATATGTGTTTTGAAAATATTTCTTTCACTCTGGGGCTTGTCTTTTCATTCTGTTAATAGTATCTTTTGCAGAGCAGTTAATTTTGATAAGACGAAGCTTATCAATTTTTCCTTTCATGGATCGTGCATTTTTTCAGTTTGGCCTTGGGCTTAGGCCATTAAATAATCTTTTCTAGGAACCTAACAGTTTCAGCTCCTTTCAGATGGAAGAAACTTTGCTTACATTCTCATAGCTAGGACTCTGGTCTTCTTTCATTTTGTAGACTAAAGCTGTACTCTGGTTCTTCTTCGTTTTTTAAATTTTACTTTAAAGATGTTTATTGTTGCATTGTTCGTAGTAGTAGATAGTTGGAAATAATTGTCAACAGTCAAGGCTTGGATGAATGATCGTGATAAAATTCCATTCTGTCATTCAAAATTGTGGTTTTGAAGAGTATTCAGTGACATGGAAAGGTGTTCAAATATATTGTTAAAGTTTTCCCCCAGCTTTTTTGAGCTATAATGACAAACAAAATTGTATATGTTTAAAGTGTACAACATAATTTGATAAATGTATACATTGTGCAGTGATTAGTGCAATTAAGTTAATTAGCTCATTCTTTTTTGTGTGTGGTGGTGGTGGTTTAAGATCTACTCTCTTAGCAAATTTCAAATATACAGTAGAGTATTATCAACTATAGTCACCATGCTGTGGATTTGATGCCCAGGATTTATTCATCTTGTAACTGAAAGTTTGTATGCTTTGTATTTTCCCGTTTCTCCCACCCCCAGCCCCTGGCAGCTACCAATCTACTCTGCTTCTACGATGAATTTGACTTTTTTTTGGTATTATTAGATTCCACATATGAGTGAGATTACATAGTATTTGTCTTTTCTCTGTCTGGCTTATTTCACTTTGTGTTCTGATTTTTTTTAATTGGGTGGAATGAAACCCCTAAGTAGGGTGATTAGGATCCTGTGAAGATCAAACACATTTAAATAAATGTACCTAGTGGATTTCACAGGATGAACCACAGGAAGAAGGGGTTGCAGAGTCCTGAGATCACGGCGTCAGAGAATTTTATTTGTGCATTCATGTGGACAAAGATTTTTGGCAGTTGAAATGGGAAAAAAGGGTGGATGTGAGAGTGATTATGAGGAAGGAAATGGCAGTATTTGAAATCAGAGTTAGTATGTGAAGTGAATGATAAGGAGGTGTTGGTTACTTCTAGATTATGAGGCTCAGAAAAGTCAAAGTGCCAGGAGTCCAAGTGGAAGGAAGAAGAGAGATGTGTTTACATTCATGTAACTGTTGATCTTTAAAGTTATTATCAGGAAGACAAGGACATGTAATCAGGTGTGGTAGTAGGGTTAGATCTTTGTTGAGTGTGGACTGTTAAAATCATAATTACAAAGATGGAGGTATTAGTATCCATGGAGCACTGGGATGGAGTCATGCTAAGGCCTGGGGAAATCATTTATAGTAACCTTAATTTATGTGTACTCCATACATTTGGATTTTATGAAATCTGAACTATAAGCTTGGTTGAAATGAAAAGACTTAATATTTTAGTTTGAGTTCTACCAGAAGCTGACTCTTAGACAAGGATTTGCGTGCAAGTATTTTGTTTTGGAGGTTGTCCCTGCAAATATCAGCAGGGGACCGGGAGGTGAGATAGGGAAGGGAAGTTAGCAGATAAAGGTTTTGTTATCAAGCAAGTTAGCACTGTGGGTGACAGAAGCTTATTCCCACTGGGGAACTCTAAGAGCCTGTGTAAAACATGTCCTCAGATTTATACTCTTTAAGGGGGCAAGGTAGGTAGAGTATATACCAACTAAATCAATCATTGGTTAAGACTGTTTCTAGGGAGTGGTAAATTTATAGCATTTCAGGCCTGTCATGCAAGGAACAAAATGGACTTCAGAGGTCAGAGCAAGCCTGGTTTCTCTGTTTAAACAAACAAACAGAAAATGCAGATGCTGTCAGTCAGTATGGAAGGATTCAGTAAAGGCCAGGAGATATGGGGAAGGGGAGCACCCTATTCACTGTTTCCTTAATACCTGCTCTGCAGTTCCAGCATCTCCAGTTCATTTTCTCTAGGCCACCCAAACCCACATGCCCAGCTTAAATGAGCCAGTCTAGTGGCATATTAGGACTGGCGCCAGGTGTCCTTTTCAGAACATTAAATCCTGGATCATGGGATGAGTACCGCCATGTCAACAAACTTTGTCTTACTCTACACTTGGCTCAAGTTCAGCACTCTCAAGGTCCGTTCCCAGGTATGTTCTTCCAGTTCCTGTTAGTGCATATCGTCAGGTCCAGCAGCTGTTTTGATGAATCAGCCTTTTTCCATCCAAAGCAGGGACAGTACCTTCCCTTTCTGATGATGCAAGACTTGACCCTAGTTATTAGCGTAGAGGCAGTGAGGGAGGTAGGAACAGATCCTGAGGAGGGTCAGCATCTTTTGAGGCATGCATCTCAGATGAGAACTTTGCATAGTCTTTAGGCAGAGGAGACTGCCCTTGTAGCAAGAGCAGAGAGCCACTTCTTCAGGCCTATAGGGTTCAGGGGAATCTTGGCTGGACTATGAATTCAGTCTTCTTTGTTAAGCTGCCTACTTTCATAAACAGAATTTGAGCCTGATTTTTAGCACAATCTGCTCTCAAGTTGTGGGAGCTGAGGGCTCCTTAAAAAGTGCTGCCATGGAGGTCTCTGGCTCTCATAACATGCTCTGAGTTGGTACTTGGCTGATTTAAGCCTTGACATTTTCTTTCTTCTGTGCATCCGTCCTACTTAACAAAAGCTCAACCATTTAATTGTCTTTAAAATTCCCAGTTCTCCTATCTCTCTCAAATGCTAAAGCTATTGTGTAAGCCAGTCATCTTCTTCTACCTGTGTCCCTTACTAGCTCCACCACATCATGAGTCTTAGTACTATCCATGCAGCAGCACACCAAGGGTTCTCACCAAGCTACTTACTACCAGCACTGGGATCCTTGTCATCTGTTGGCGAGTGATCCACTTACAGAATTCATCTTGAAGGTCTGTTTTACAGGATCAGATCTGTCTTATTTTGGGTTACCCTAGAAGCAAACGCTCTATAAGGACTCAAGTGCAAATTAAAAAAACAAATTTTTTTTTTTAGATCCTAGGAGATACTGGTAGAAGAGTGGAGAAGTAAGACAGAGAAGAGAAAGTAGCTAATAAAGGATTTCTTATCAGGCACCATGGGAAAGCCAGACGTGTAGTAATGCAATATCAATTACTATTGCTTTAGGTTGGGTTGGCATGCTTTTACTTAAAGGACCAGATGGTAATTATTTTAGACGTTACATGCCAGATGCTCTCTGTTGAAAACACTCGACTCTGCCATTGTAGCATGAGAGCATCCTTAGACAATACATAAATGAATAGGTGTGGCTGTGTTCCAGTAAAACTTTATTTGCAAAAACAGGTGGCAGGTCAGATCTGGTCCAGGTACTATAGTTTCTCTAGCTTGCTGACTCCTGATTTACGTGTTCTCTTGCTCCCAATGCCACAGTAATCACACATGCAGATGTGGGCTCTGAAGTGGCACCGGCAGTACTTGTAGTTTCGTGGTCATCCAGATGATCTAAAATATGTTTATATTAATTTTTTTCAAGATTAATCTGGAAATAAAGGCAAAGTTTAGAAAACTGTAATGAAGAACTTAGGGATCTCCAGGAATTCATAATTCTACCTTGAGAAAAAGTGATTTAAAGAAATAGCAAAAGTAGAAGAAGTATATAATAAATGATATATATTATAAAGGACATTATGATTCTCTGTTTTAATCTGTGTTTAGCATTTAAAATTTGTATTACCCAGTGGGAGACCAAGTTTGGGGACAGGGAGGAGGCTTTTGAATATCTTCGTTTCTTTGTAATTATAGGCTCCTGGTACCAACTCTTGTTTTTTTCTCTAGGACCTAGATTTCATTAGATGTTTGCTGTTTCTGGTTGCTTTTTCTTTGGCTTAACTTTCTTTCTGTTTAAAACTGTTTCCTCTTGGGGGCAAATTGTTAGGTAACCATCATGTACGTTGAAGCCTATTTGGTAACATTTCAGTGATCTAGGAAAGGGATAGTTTTAATGATCAAAATATTAATTGCAGAATGTTAAGGAATATATTTACATTTTAAATTTTCTTTAGGATATATTTATAACTAAACTTTCAGCAGGCACTTTGCTTTAATAGATATGTAATTTGTGTAGTCACCATTTAATTCGTGATTCTAACATATTTGAGAATGTTATGTAAATCACTCCATGATTTACAGCAGTTTAATCTTCTTAGGGATATTTTGCTTATGCTATTTGTCTAGACAGTTTTTTCTTCATAGAGTAAGGTGAAGTTTGGCTGAGATGTCACAGATTTTGCATCAGTAGGGTCCATGCAATGGGCTATTGTGTTCTAGCTTTTTAAGCATAGAGATTTGAAAATATGCATCTAGAGGCAAAAATTATGAAAGAAGTTTAATGAAAGGGTTGGGATTCTACTCTACTGCTTCTGAGTTGTGTGTCCTTGAGCAAGTTAGTGTTCTTTTCTAGGCATCTGTTTCCTAATCTGTAAAATGGGGATAATAATAATAATAATGCCAGCACCCAGAGTTGTTGGGAGGATTAAATGAGATAATGCATGGAAAGAGTTTTTTCTTAAACAAAGTGACTGGCATAGCCAAAGTCATGCGATTAAAAACTTACATTTAGGAGTTCTTTGAGTTTGTGGATGAATACCTTTTTTGTTTAATACTTTTTAATATAAAAATAAAAGATTCTCTTTATACCTTTTATGTATAAGCTAATTATCCTGATATTCTTTATTATAGCTTTTCATTATAATTATTATCTAAATTATCTTTAGTAACATGTTTATCTATGTAAAGCAGTAGGAATATGGGGAAAATGTCTCAACTAATCCAGGACTCTGCAGAGAAAATAAAGTTAGAAATAAGACATGGCCCCATATTTTCAGCACAGGAAGCAAGTGTATGAGCTCATTTAAGTATTGACTTTATAATATTTTAGAAGCTATCAAATAAAGGCACAATAGTTTGTTTTTTTCTGTATCGGGCTTCTACTTTATTTTTACTGATATCCTTTTAATGTGTGCATACACAGCTTGGTTTCCTGTACCTCTTCACAACAGACTGATAAGCACTTGGTGGAATTGTCAAATTACACATTGGTTTATTGTATCCTTCTTTGTCTCTAGGATGATTGAGGAAAGTGGGAACAAGCGGAAGACCATGGCAGAGAAGAGGCAGCTGTTCATAGAAATGCGTGAGTCTTGAGTGCTTCTGGAATTCTGTTTGTATGTGTGGGAATGGTTTTTTTTTTTTTTTTCCCCTGATCAAGTCATAGCATTAATCAGAAGTTTTATGTTATAAGCTTTAGAAAGGGAAGAATGAGAGTTAAAGAATCGTGCAGTTGGAGGACACCAAGCCAGAGCATATATTTTAATTGAATTGACTTGAATTGCTTTCTTCAAGGTCATAAATAAAAAGGCAGAAATGTTACCTAAAATATCTGTGAGTTTAAGGCATGCCAGTCAATTTAGACTTCTTGCTGTAACTCCATTGTTACCATGAGATTGCAGGTGGTGATAAATAATTAATACATTATATTGTATAAATTACCTTACACTAGATAAAGATTCCAAGGTGGTGAGGACTAAGTGCTAGGAAACACTTAGAGCTGTAGGAGAAAGTAAAAGCAGGAATGTGTACTTTGGTATATTACTTTACTGTATACCCTTTGAAATCTTCTGTTAAAAAATTCTTATATTGATGTATTCTTATTTATTCTCATATATTCCTATATTCTTATATGTTTCTTATATGAAACTCAAATAAAGAAAAAGATGGCCAGGAAGAGTAGGGCAGTTCCCAGTATTTGAAGGATTGTTTTGTTTTGCGATTACTTGTCTTTGTGACCTTTACCAAGTGACCTTGACCAGTGCGTTCACACTTGGTGGACCTCAAATTCCTTAGCCAGGAAATAAGGTTATTAGTCTGTACCAATGATTGTGAAACCTTTTAAAAGCACTGTGCTCCTTACAAGGACCTTCAACATGAGTGTCATAAAATTTGTTCTGCTTGGCTGAAGCCGGGCGGGGGAAGTAGGAGTCGGCTTGAGATGGCCCCTGAGGTAGTTGCAGAATCTAGAATTCTACCTACCACAGAGTGAAAATCAGCAGATCAAGTCTCAGAAGACCCTTCCAACTATCAAGCTATTTTAAGTCTTTAGAGTCTTAGTAATGGGAGGCAGAGTTTGACTCGACTCAGACCTACGTTGTCCTGCCAGGCATAGCCTAGATAACTGTTTGATAAAGGAGGCAAAGAAATTTTTGGCATTGGTTAGGCAGTCGGTCTGGGTGACCTTTAAGAACTTTTGTAGCTCTGAGTCTCTAACTGCTAGTCACCTAAGCCAGACACCTTGGAGTCACTTCTCTCCACCTCACCTTTCACCTCCTAGGAAGTGGCAGAGTGCAGCTGAGTGTTCCCTCAAAAGTGAGTCTTGAATCTGTCTGTTCCTCATACCATGATGGTGTTGAATCCAGGCTCTGCGGTCAGACTGCCTGGGTTTGGATCTAGGCTCCCTCATTTCCTGGCTGTATAACCTTGGGCAAGTTACCTTCTCTCTCTGTGCTACAGTTTCTTCATCCATAAAATGGGAATTGTACCTACTTCATAGAATTATCATGAAGATTAAATGAGATAATGTGACTAAAGCACTTAGCACATTCCTTTCCCAGAAAAGTAGGTATTTAATGTGGTTAGCTGTGTTTATTATTAATATTTTTATCCTTGTTACTTTTCTAAACTAATTGGTTTCTGATCCTTTCCTTCAGTCTTGACACTCTCAAATCGGTGATCTTTGATGCTGTCAGATTGAACCCAGATTTATTCTAGGTTACTTCCTTCTTAAATCCCTTCAGGGCTTGTCATCACGGTCCTGAGAAAGCCCAAGCTCCTCAGCGTGCCAGACGAGGCCCTTCTGGACTCTTTCTTGGTTCCCAGTTTCCATCACATGCCTTGTGTGTCATTTCCCAGCAATTCTGAACTAGCTTTCCCCAAGATAGTGTTTTCCATGTCCCTGTGCTGTTGCTTATGGGGTTGCCTTCACCTTCATCTGGCTTGTTGTTCCTGCCTACCCTTCCAGACTCAGCAAAAGGGCCATCTTTTCATTTAATTTTTAACACATTTACTGAGAATCTGTTACATTCCAGGCACCATTCTAGGTGCTAGGGTTATAGGGGAGAACGAAACACAGTCCCTGACTTCACTCATACCACTTACATTTTAAAAGGGAAACCGACAAAAATGGAAACCAAATAAATAATAATTCCTCATACTAAGAATTACCTGGGGTGCACTCACATGAGCATGTGAGAGAGCATGACTGGGGTAGATATTTGAAGTAGAAATTGGGTATTCTGCAAAGAATTGGGTTTACTGCTTAGTGAATGTTATCACTGACACACAAACTTCATATAAATTACCATTCTCTGTAACAGACTCAAGGATATGAACAGTCTGGGAGATGTTTGGTGGGTATGGCTTCTTGAGCCTCCTCTGTTTCTTCACAGGAGGAATTGCATTGGTGGCAATGGTATCTGCTTTGGGAAGCCCCACTCTCATTTCCAACATCACCCCAAATCTCCATTATAATTACTTTCTGAGGATGCAGAAATCACCATTTGCCAGCCTTATGACTTGGCCCTATCATCTAGGTGTTGGGTTGATTTTAGTATGTCAGTTTTGAATCCAATGATCTTTCTCCACTCTTTCATTAGTCTTAATGGTTAGTTTAGACTTCTGCTTAGGTAGGTAACTACATGTACCTCAGTTTTTAAAAAGACTTTATTTTTTTTAGAGCAGTTTTAGGTTCATAGCCAAATTAAAGAGGAAGGAACAGAGCTATCTCATATATACCCCCCTGCCCTGACACATGCATGGTCTCCCCCACTATTAACATCCACACCAGAGTGGCACATCCATTACAACTGATGGACCTACATTGACACATCATAATCACTCAAAGTCTATGGTTTACATTAGGGTTCATTCTTGGTGGTGTACATTCTATGGAACTGCATTATTTTTAAAGAAAGACCATTTTGACTCTTATTTTTGCAATCCGTATACCTCTTTTTCATGACCTACTGTACTGGTTAGGACCTCAGGTATTATATTTAAGAGTTGGGAGGATAGCAGGCATTCTTGTCTTGTTTTTGACTTGAATGGGAATGGATGTAATATTTCACTATTAAAATGATATTTGTTGTAGGTTTTGTACCCTTCATCAGGTGAAGGATCTACTTTTCTGTCCTAATTTACCAAGAGTTATTACTGTTATTTTCTTTAAATCATGAATGAGTATAGAATTTTATCAGTTGTTTTCTGCTTCTCTTGAGATGATACAGTGACATATAATATATTTCTCCTTTACTCTCTTAACATACATAGTTCTGGGGCCAGCAGTCTGTTTCTTAAAGAGCCAGAAAGTAAATATTTTAGGATTTGCAGGCCATATGATGAGTTCTCTGTCATAGCTACTCAACTCTGCTGTTGTAGCATGAAAGAGGTCATAGTAATTTAATAGTTTAGATAGGTTGTGTTTTTTATCTTGTGTTACCTTTATCGTTGTGACTTTCAGTAGTATTCTTAAGCCTTTCTATTTTTAGACAGTATCTTTTAATTTCCTATTTTGAACAGTGATGAAATTAGTTTGTTCTTTCTTTGCTTAATATTTTATCTTCTGGACTCTAAGCACCATGAAAGTAAGAATCACATATATTTATCATGGTAGCCCCAGCAATTCAATAAATATTTATTAAAGGAGGAGTGGAATAAATTACGTACAAATAATTTGATAGTTTACGATTTTTACATGATGTAACATTACTAAGAAAAAGGAAAGGTGATAATCTCTCAACTCTGGTGCTAAAGTAAAAACTTTCTAGATGAGTCTACAAAATACTTGATGCCAGGCCTCCATGCTCAGAGATTCCAGAATTTTTCCTTTTCCGGAATTTTGCCACTTTTATTGGTCTTCTCAAGGAACTTTGGCTTTATTGGTCCTCTCTATGTATCTTTGTTTTCTGTGTCATTATTTCATGCTATTACGTGGTTTATTATTTTCTTCTTTCTACTTTAGGCAGTTCTATTTTTCTTTTTCTAATGTAGGCCATTTATTTTCAGACTTTTTTCTTATGTAAGCATTGAAGAATATACTTTTCTGTGATTTTCTAGATTTGTATTACATGTGTTCTGATATATACTATATTCATTATCAGATCTCTGTGTTTTCTAATTTCTGTTGTAGATTAATGAGAAGTATCCTTTTAAATTCGTAGATGAATGTCTGTTTTAATAATAAAGATGTTTAGCTTAATGGGATTATGGGTCAGGGAGTGAAGGATGTTCTAGAATTTTTGTATTTGTTGATATTTATGTTATATGTTTTTCTAAATATTCCATGAGTGCTTGAAAATAATGTGTATGATTTCTGTATTATCTAGATCAAGCTTGTTATGTTTTATTAAAATCTTTTTGTCCTTACTGATTTGACTGCTTGATCTTAATTACTGGAAGATGTTAAAAATCTCTGCTTTGAACATGGATTTAAAATTTCCCCCCTGTAGTTCTGTCAGTGTTTTGAAGCTTTTGTCCTTAGATGCATATATAGTAAAATGTTCTGTCTACCTGGGAAATTGAATCTTTTATTATTATATAGGTAAACTTTTTTTTTCTAGTAATGCTTTTTTGCTTCAAAGTTTCTTTTGTTGTATATTCATATATCTATACCAGCTTTCTTTTGGTTAGCATGCCTAGAACAGTATATATCTTTTTTATTTTTAATTTATTTTTTATTCTTTTAACATCTTTATTGGAGTATAATTGCTTTACAATGGTGTGTTAGTTTCTGCTGTATAACGAAGTGAATCAGCTATACATGTACATACATACCCATATCTCCTCCCTCTTGCGTCTCCCTCCCACCCTCCCTATCCCAACCCTCTCGGTGGACACAAAACACCGAGCTGATCTCCCTGTGCTATGCGGCTGCTTCCCAGTAGCTATCGATTTTACATTTGGTAGTGTACATATGTCCATGCCACTCTCTCACTTCGTCCCAGCTTACCCTTCCCCCTCCCCATGTCCATTTTCTATGTCTGCATCTTTATCCCTGTACTGCCCCTACGTTCTTCAGAACCTTTTTTTTTTTTTTTTAAGATTCCATATATATGTGTTAGCATATGGTATTTGTTTTTCTTTTTCTGACTTACTTCAGTCTGTATGACAGTCTCTAGGTCCATCCACCTCACTACAAATAACTCAATTTCGTTTGTTTTTATGGCTGAATAATATTCCATTGTATATATGTGCCACATCTTCTTTATCCATTCATCTGTTGATGGACACTTAGGTTGCTTCCATATCCTGGCTATTGTAAATAGAGCTGCAATGAACATTGTGGTATATGACTCTTTTTGAATTATGGTTTGCTCAGGGTATATGCCCAGTAGTGTGATTGCTGGGTTGTATGGTAGTTCTATTTTTAGTTTTTAGAGGAATCTCCATACTGTTCTCCATAGTGGCTGTATCAATTTACATTCCCACCAACAGTGCAAGAGGGTTCCCTTTTCTCCACACCCTCTCCAGCATTTGTTGTTTGTAGATTTTTCAGTATATATCCATTTATTCTTTAATTTTTTCCCCTGTATCCTTATGTTATATATGTATCTCTTGTAAACAGCATAAGTTAGATTATTTAAAAAAAAAACAAAACAACCATTGTGACAATTTTGGCTTTTTCACTGAAGACTTTATTCTGTTTAACCTTTTTTATGAATACTGATATGTTTCATTTTTCTTCCATTTTATTTTCTGCTTCAGTTTTGTCCTTTCTCTGTTTTTTTTCCCTCCTTCCTTGACTTCTCTTAGATGAATTGAGCTTCCCTCCATTCTACTTTTTCCCTCTACTTAGTTGTGAGTTGTATGTTCTTTTTCTGTTCTTTTTGTGGTTACTCCAGAAATTTTAACATCAATTAAAATGAAGCCCAAATCATATCAATATTTATAACTTTGTTCAAAGTAATACAAGAATATTATTAGAATGTGTTAGAGTACCTCCTTTATGAAATATATGCTCTTTTTTGTATTATCTTTTGAACTCCACAAATTAGACTTTATTTTTATCTTGTGTAATCCATTTTTGTTTTAGCCAACCTATTTGGTTATCACTTTCTTTGTTTGCCATTATTTACAAAAATTTAAATCCAGATCTTGGTGGAGCCGGGCATGTGTCACAGCCATTTCCTTCTGTGGGATTTTTAAACTTTTTTTCCTAGTTCACCCACTGAGAGAGTCACCCTTCAGTGATCTTGGTTTTATTTGTACCTTCCTCTCTGCTGGGACCTCTGGCTTCATCTTTGGTCCCTAGGGTTTTTAATTGTACTGCCAAGAAAAAAATGAGGAAGTCATTCGTGTTCATATTTGTTGCTTATTCAGACTAATATTTTTTTTGAAAAAAATTTTTTTTCCTAATTAGAAGTGCTTGTGAAAGTTTTTGGACAATTCAGAAATGTTACTGTACTTACATTTATTAGATTTATAATCCCTTCTCCCCTTTCTCCTACCTTCCTCCTCATCTCCCCAGTTAGATTCATTTTTCAACAAAGTACGTTTACTTCCTTATACCTCTCATTAGTCTGCTGAGCACCTCCATCAAATCCTATGGCTTCCTGGAACACAGTTTGGAGTGCTCTGCCCTACCTGAAGAAAGTTAAAAGCATCAGCACGTTTACACAGGAAAAGGGGTTGGCTTCCCCACGACTTTTATCATCTCCCTCCATCAGCCTTTCCTTGCTAGTGTCTGCAGTTGTATAACCTTTTGACATTACTTTGTATATTTTTGGGAAAAAGCCTTTTTTATACCAGACAACCCAGAACTTCCCAGTTTTCAGTTATTTATTCATTCAATTAATATTTAGGTGCTAGTTTTATTATGTCCTACTTTGGGACATATAGTAATGAATAATACAACAGTAAAATGGTCTCTGCCTTCATGGATCTTGTTTTCCTGGAAGTGGGAACAAGGGATGATAGCACAGTAGGAGCCATGATGGGGGAAGCAAGGGGGGTCCAGGAAGGAATCTGGGAGGAAGTGATGTCTTGGCTGAGTCAGCCCAATAATGTGGAGAAGGAAGGGCTGGGGCACTATCACTTACAAAGGCCCAGAGGTGACAGGACCTGGTATGTTTGGGTAATTATAGGTAGTCCAGACTGATTGGAGTTGAGTGTGTGGTAAAATGTGAGAGGTGCATGAGCTAGACCTTTAAGTTGAGTTGGGTAGTCCTGTGTTTCCCAAAACTAGCTTGATTATAAGACTCTTTAGGGGCATTTGTTAAGAATGAAGATTCCAGCTTCCTCCCCTGGAGATTTTGATATAAGCTTCTGATACAAGCAGATACAATAAAACCCTTCCATATGACTCTTTGCTTTCCTTGGGATTTGGTTATACTATAGAACATTCATATCCCATTCTCATGAATAAAGAGAGCCATAAAGTGCAAAGAAGGCTTAATCCTTTCTTATCCTCTCCCTATCTTTCTTCTGTACCTCTTGGGTACCCAGTGTCCCATTGGTTCCCTGTCTGTTCACGAATTTCACTGGGCTTTCTTACTGGGGCCAGAGTTCTGCCTGGATATTTAGTTAGGGCTCTCTGTATCATTTCTTTTCTTTTTTTAAATTTAAATAATTAATTAATTAATTTTTGGTTGCGTTGGGTCTTTGTTGCTGCATGCAGGCTTTCTGTAGTTGCCGTGAGCATGGGCTATTCTTTGTTGCGGTGCACGGGCTTCTGATTGCAGTGGCTTCTCTTGTTGCGGAGCATGGGCTCTAGGTGCGTGGGCTTCAGTAGTTGTGGTTCGCGGGCTTTGTTGCTCTGCCGCATGTGGGATCTTCCCAGACCAGGGCTCGAACCTGTGTCCCCTGCATTGGCGGGCGGATTCTTAACCCCTGCACCACCAGGGAAAACCTCTGTAATTTCTGGATGGGCTTGAAACATTGTCTGATATTAGTATAAAAATGACATTTTATTGTATTACTTTTAGTGAAATATTCTTGAAATGAATGATAATGAAGAGTAAGCATTTCTAGTTCAGAATTCCCAAAGTGATATTCCAGTCATTTCAGTTTCTTCACTGGGGGCTTTTCTATTTTGTATTTGCCAAACTACCATATTTTCTGATCAGGAAATTAATGTGACACTTACACAGGGGAAGTATTAAAAAAGTGAAGGCTATTCTTAGGCACTGTATGAGGATTCTCCTTATATAAATCAGGGAAAATGACTGCTCCAGAAGAAGGGAAACATATGGGAAGTTTGGTTGAATATTGGTACAATAAGATTTTAATGAAGTTCTAAGGTTATTGATTATATCTTAAGTTTTAGAAATTATTTTTGGATTTGGACTGCTATTAGATTTTTAAAAAATGATGCTCTGGCCAGGACTTCTTAGAATTTCTGAATCCTGTAACATCCCACTGCTCTCTCTACATTTTCCTCAATACATTTAGAGTGATATATTTTCACAAGGATCAGACTGGCAAAGGAAAGCAGAGTGATACTTGATTCTTGACTAGTTCCTGAAACTTCAGTGTAGAGATTTCTGGCAAACTGGTCTGAAGCATTTGGAGTTTCCTATTTTCCTAAACTAGTTAGCTTTGGACTTGTGTGATATCTGCTCTATTTCATCTTTTGTGGTGACACGTCTGACTCTGCACTGGAGAAGGAGTCTGAAAACAGTGAGTTATACCAGGTGCACTATCTTTTTTCTATAGTTACTTTTCCACTAGCAAGCATGGCCTAATAAATACCCTGCACAAGTCTGATCGATCAGATTAGTAATTTTTCTGTTTGATCAGATGGGGGTGGAACTTTCCTTTCCTAGCTGTTAATATTCGTTTTATCAGTGTTTCTCGTAAAAATATTTCATAGAAATAAATGTTTAGACATTAAAATTACCTGCAGTGATTTAATGACGGGTTATTTATTAAATGCTCTTGGACATGTGTTGGCCTTCTTTCTTAAAATTATTGGTTTGGTTTTGAATAATTAATATTTAATGGTTCAAATTTAAAATATTTAGGCTGAGATAGTAATATGAAACTAAATGAGTAAAAGAAAATCAGACTGAATAAATTTAACAAAACAAGTGTAAAACTTATACTCTGAAAACTACAAAACACTGTTGAAAGAAATTAAGGAAGACTGAATAAATGGAAAGATATCCTGTATTAAAGGATCAGAAGATTTATCATTAAGATGGCAGTATCCCCTAAATTGATCCACAAACTCATTGCAGTCCTTGTAAAAAAACTGGCTTTTTTGAAGAAATGGATGGGCTGATCCTAAAATTCATATGGAAATTCGACCCAGAGTAGCCAAAACAGTCTCAAAAGAGAACAGAGTTGGAAGACTCACACTTCCGAATTTGAGAACTACAAAGCCACAATAATCCAGATTGTGTGGTACTGGCATGAGAATAGACGTATAATCAGTGGGATAGAATTGAAAGTTCAAAATTAAACCCATACATCTGTGGTCACTTGATTTTTCGCAAGGATACCAAGACCATTTAATGAAGAAAGAATAGTATTTTGAACAAATGGTTCTGGGACAAGTGGGTATCCATATGCAAAAGAATGAATTTGAACCTCTGCTTCATACTGCATAATAAATTAACTAAAAATATATCATAGCCCTAAATGTAAGATCTAAAACTGTAAAACTTTTAGAAGAACACATAGGTACAAATCTTCATGAACTTAGATTAGGCAAAGCCTTCTCAGGTATGACACCAAAAGCACAAGTGACAAAATAGCAAATAGATATATTGGATTTATCAAAATTAAAAACTTTTGTGCCCCATTAGATACGATCAAGAAAGTGAAATGACTACTCAGAGAATGGGAAAAAAAAATTTGCAAATCATATATTTCATAAGGGACTTGTATCTACAACATATAAAGTACTTATAACTCAATAATGAAAGACAACTCAGTTAAAAAATGGGCAAAGTGACTCATAGGGGGAAGATGTTTCTTTTTTGAGATAATGAAAATGTTCTAAAAACTGACTGTGGTGATGGTTGCACAACTAAGTTGAATACTTTAATGGGTGAATTATATTTCAAAAAACCTGTTATATTAAAAAAAAGAAAATAGGACTATCACGTGTATGTATAGAAGGGTAGAAATTTTGTGAGAACCAGGTGATGGAGGAAATCATTTTAATCGTGACATCAAGGTAAGGGTTGATTGAAGTGAGATTAAGAGAAATCTTTGCTTCACTTTTTGGTCAATAAATATTACTTTCACCAAAAACCTGGAAAAATCCTTCCTTTTTTTTTCTTCTATGAGCAGAAATGAGAGATGACTGTAAGTATTGGTAGAAGATAATTTGTGCTGGTTCACTTTCCCTTTATTGAGTCAAAAGTTGCTGCCAGATCTTACAAAGGCAGCATAGGTGAAATAAAAAAAAAACACACTGGAGGCCAGAGTTCCCTGAAGTGGCCTTAAAATTCAAGGAGACTTACAGCAAATTTTGAAATGAAAACAAAGTTTGATTTATAGATTCATATAATTTAGGCTTTGTTCTAGTTACTATGGCTATGTATTACTTATCCCCAAACAGTCATTTATTTTGTTTATACCTTTTTTGGGTCTAAAATTAGAACAGCATCCAGTGCTGATGTCTTGACTTTGCTGCATGATGTCTCAGGCCTCCGTTGGAAGACTCAGAGACTCAGGGCTGGATCACTTGTTGCCTTGCTCACTTACATGTTTGGTAATTGCTACTGACTTTCAGCTGACAGACTCAGTTTCTCTGGGTATCAGTGTCTCTGTGTGGTTTCTCCATATCAGCTAGTTTGGGCTTCTTCACAACAATGGTGTCCAGGTTCCTAGGGCAAGCATCCTGAGAGAGTGAGAGCACAGACAAGCTGTCCCACATTTTATCGCCCATCTTCAGAAGTCAGGCAGTGTTCCTCTGCCACACTCTATTCATTGAGGCAGTCACAGTGTCCTCAGGTGCAAGTGGAGGGAAATAATCTTTAGTTCTTGATGGGGAGGGGCAGCATACTAGAGGCACATAAAAATACTGGTCTGGGGGCTTCCCTGGTGGAGCAGTGGTTGAGAGTCTGCCTGCCAATGCAGGGGACGCGGGTTCGAGCTCTGGTCCGGGAAGATCCGACATGCCGCGGAGCAGCTGGGCCCGTGAGCCACAATTACTGAGCCTGCGCGTCTGGAGCCCGTGCTCCGCAGCAAGAGAGGCCGCGATAGTGAGAGGCCCGCGCACCGTGATGAAGAGTGGCCCCCGCTCGCCGCAACTGGAGAAAGCCCTCGCACAGAAACGAAGACCCAACGCAGCCAGAGATAAATAAATTAAAAAAAAAAAAAAAATACTGGTCTGGAAATACTGTTGTGTCCCTATTTTGAAAAACACAGGCTGCCACAGACCTGGAAGGGGAACTTAGAGATCAGCTGGTCCAGTTCCCTCATTTTATAGATGAGGACACTGAGGCTGAGAAGAAGGGATGTAACATGGCTACGGTCATGGCCTATGGTTGGTGGTCAGACTGGGGCTGGAATTTAGCTTTCCTGACTCTAGGCTAGGGCCTTCCCTACTATACCACTTTTCTTCATTTTGCGGAATACGTAGTTCATTCACTCAAGTCATGAGTGGTCCTCCCCTCAGTTTTCTTAGGCTAGCAGACAGGATGATATAGGCAAAACTGCTGGCATCGTGCTTGACATGGAGTGGGCACGCAGAAAGCATTTTTAACCCTTCTTCCCCACTTTGTGTTTTATCCAAAGAGGGCCTCGTTGATATGTTATGTATAGACTGTGCCAACACAATGGAATAGAGTCACTTCCCCAGCATGTGGAAATTAAATGGTAACTCTAGTTGAAGATTTTTTATTTGCCCCTTTTCAGGTGCTCAGAATTTTGATGTCATACGACTATCAACTTACAGAACAGCTTGCAAATTGCGATTTATACAAAAACGATGCAACCGTAAGTCATTTCTACTTGTTTCTATGATGACTGGCTAGAGCTCTTGATAATATAGAAGATTTTAATGTGTTTTAGTCATATTGTGATGTTAATTGAATTATTTTGTCTTAAGTGTTTATCAGAATATAAGCTTTGTAATGGAAAGAGCTTGTTAGTTTATTCTGGGTGTCCCTCAAAATATTTAAGAAACTCAATAAGGTAACTAGTTTTGAGATTAATTAATTCTTTATTTTTAAAAATATTGTTTTTTTATTTATTTACTTATTTATGGCTGTGTTGGATCTTTGTTGCTGTGTGCGGGCTTTCTGTAGTTGCGGTGAGCGGGGGCTGCTCTTCCTTGCGGTGTGCGGGCTTCTCATGGCGGTGGCCTCTCTTGTTGTGGAGCATGGACTCTAGGCGCGTGGGCTTCACTAGTTGTGGCATGTGGGCTCAGTAGTTGTAGCTCACGAACTCTAGAGTGCAGGCTCAGTAGTTGTGGCACATGGGCTTAGTTGCTCCACAGCATGTGGGATCTTCCCGGACCAGGGCTTGAACCCCTGTCCCCTGCATTGGCAGGCGGATTCTTAACCACTGCGCCACCAGGGAAGTCCCAAGATTAATTAATTCTTTAAATGGGAGAATTGATTTCTCCTTGTCACTGTTTTTAATAAAAAGTTTTATGTAAAATTAATACAGTTTATCAGCTTCTGGAGGGAAAGAAAAACTAATATTTTGATAAAGGTATAATAAAAATTAACTTTCTTGTTTAAACTTAATATAACACAAATCAGCCTTTTCTATAAGCAGTTGCTTCCACAATTGCTATAAAATAAGTAAATTAAAATATTTGTAAAATGCATATTAAATCTTTCTTAATTTGTGTGCAGATGAACTAACTTAGAATTATTGTACTTTTCTCAGATATGTGTGTGTGTGTATTAATGAAAAACTGTTTTGTGTAATGGAAAGAACATTAGCCTTAGAATGGGAAAACCTGTTTTACTCCAGGTTTTGTTTGTCATTTATTATAAACACGTGACCTTGGACAAGTCACTTTATATTTAAATACTTCTACACTACTTTAAGTCCTACTCAAAAATCCTAGCTTAAAATTCTCTCCAAAGAGTTTACCATACCATCCTAGACCGAAGTCATGTTTCTTCTCTGGTTTCCCAAAGCATTTTTTTCAAATTATGGGTTGTGACCTGTTAATGGTTTCTGAAACTGTTTTGGTGAGCTGTAGCCAGAATTTAAAGCATGTAATGGAGAAAAAAAAAGAGAAAGAAAAAAAAGTCAAAACTTAGCTTATGTGGTAAAGTATTTTGTGAAACGTGTTTTTTATATATCTAGAGGTGTGTGTGTGTGTTGATTTAAGTATATTTGCATGTTGTTGTCAAAAAGTTTGAAAACCGCTGTCCTATAGGAACTACCATTTTTATACTTCTTCCCATAATTATTCTTGGAACACAGTAGTCTATGTGTGGACTGAGCCAGGCTAGTGGCATTAGTAATATAAAGTAAAAGATGCATTGTTCTAGCAGCTTTATTTTGTCACATATGATTCTTCAGTCCACCTGAATTTTTTTTTACTCCAGAGTATAAGTAGGAGTCAGATTTCAGTTTTTTCCATATATATGTTCAGTTGACCCTACACTGTTTATTGAAAAGACCATCCTTTTTCTTCATTACTAAAAAAGTCTTTTTCTCATATTCATTAGGAGAAATGTACAAGAATGTTCATAGCTGTGTCCATATGTGAGAGGATCTGCTTTTGGACTCTTGTGTTCCATTGGCCTGTTTGTCTATCCTAGTACCAATAATCACTGTTAGAGCTTTATAGTACGTTCTGGGTACTTTGTTCTATTTTACTTTTTAAGATTGTCTGAGACATTCTTGGCCTTTTTACATTTATTTTCACACAGATTTTAGAATTTGCTTGTTAATTTCTACTAAAAATGAACAAAAACAAAGAATTGTGCTGGGATTTTTTTCCTTCATTTTTTTTTTAAAGTGTAATTTACATATAATAAAATTCAGCCTTTTAATGTATAGCCCTGTGGGATTTTGTTGGGACTACACTGAATCTGTAGATCAAGTTGGGGAGAATTGGTGTATTTCCATTGTTGAGATTTCATTTCTGTGAACCTGGTATATCCCTCCATTTATTTAGGTCTTTAAGTTTTGCTAATTTATATATTTTTTGGTAGAGATGTTGCACATCCTTTATTGGATTTATTCCTGAGTCCTGGTGTATATTTAGAAATACAGTGACTTTCATATCTTGATTTGTATCTAGCTGTCATTCTAGACTCAAATATTAATTTTAGTGATATACATGTAGAATCTTTATGATTTTCAATGTGTATAATTTTGTCATTTCTGAATAATGACAGTTACATTTATTGCCAATACTTGTACTGATAATTACTGCATATTTATATAGGTTAGGATTTGAAATACGATAGGAATGATGACAGTGGGCATTTCTTATCTTATTCCCAATATCAGAGGAATAGCTTTCAACATTTTACTATTAAGTAATATGTTTGCTGCAGTTTTTTGTAGATATCCTTAATCAGATTAAGGAAGTTTCCAAGTAGTGTGTTTCTTCATTTCTAAAGATAAAGTTTATTTTAAAAGTTTTCTTTTTGATAATGATTTCTGACTTAATTTCATTTTGATCACAGAGCATGGCTTATATGATTTTAATCCTTTAAAATTTATTGAGATTAGTTTTATGACTCAGGATAAGGTCAGTTTTTTTACATGTTCTTTGTGTTCTTGAAAATAAAGCGTATTTTCTAATCACTGGGGGCAGGACTTCATATAGTGTCCATTATGCCTGCCTTGTTAGTTGTAAGTTTGTCTATGACTGTACTTATTTTTTTTGTATGTTTGCTCTGTCACTTGCTAAGAGAGGTGTGTTAATATCTCCCACAAAGCCTGTGAATTTGTCTCTTTGAGGTTCTGTTACATTTTGCATTGTGTATTTTTGAAGCTACAAAGCGGAGGCAAAACTTTACCTCTACCCTCTCAGGGTCTCTAGCGGAGCCTGAGAATTAAATTGACATAAGACAGATTAACAGGAGAAAAGCATGTGGATTTTTACATGTACATGGGAGCCCCCATAGGAAAATGAAAACCCAAAGGAGTGAGTAGGCCTAAGTGCTTATGTACTAAGTTGAACAAAGAGTGGCAGTTGTGAAAAAATAACTAAAATATGTCAGGAGACTAAAGAGTTATTATAATGAAGTCTGCAGATTTCACTCAGACTCAATTCACTGTCTCTGGTGACGAGGATGTTTCTTTCCTCTTGGAAAAGGGAGGGCATTTTTCACATGGGACTTTTATTTCCTGCCTTTGGGAAGAAAAGGGGAGGTCAGAGTGTCCTTCTTGGCATCTTCTGTTTTTCAGGTGTCTTTAGCTCAAACTACTCCGTATGCCAAAGTGGCATATCTTGGGGTGACATATTCTGCCACCCTTCACTATTCTATTAAATGTAAATAAATGTAAAGTTCTTATATCTTTCTGCTGAATTAAAACTTTTGAATTGTTGAAAAAGTTACAAAGTAAACACAGAGTTTGTGTTGGCAAAATAGACACAAAGTTTATTTTCTTTGTGTTCCAGTCCATCTTGTTGATATCTGGAACATGATTGAAGCCTTCCGAGACAATGGCCTTAATACACTGGACCATACCACTGAGATCAGTGTGTCTCGCCTCGAGACCGTCATCTCATCCATCTACTACCAGCTGAACAAGCGCCTTCCTTCTACTCACCAAATCAGTGTGGAACAGTCCATCAGCCTCCTCCTCAACTTTATGATTGCTGCATATGACAGGCTAGTACCTGCCCTGCTTAATCCATTTTAAGAATGTTTCTCTTCTAATCATCCTTCTTTTGTACTGCCTTGCCAAGGGTTGTCAACTTAGAATCACAGTTAAAAGGGAAATGAATTAGTACAAGTCCCTTCTAAAGACTGGTTAAATGCCAGAGTGACTTACTGTCTTGGGGCATGTCACATATTAACCTCTGTAACATTAGGGAGATTCACAACACTTGAGACATAATTGTTTGGTAAAATTGTCAGTACCTTAATATAGCTGTTCTCTATCCAGTGAAATATAGCCAAGTTGTACATTTGATTATGAGGCTTTCTATTTGACTTTTAAACTAACTTTTCTTTATTATGTAATAGCAGTTGCCTTTAGACTACAGTATCTTGTTTTCTCTTTATTTATGTTTAGGATTCTATTTTAATTTTTTTCAATGTAGAACATTGTGTTCTAAACCTTAAAACAATAGAAGAAAACTAAAAGTCCTCCAAATTAAAACAGAAATGAGTTGTTATATTTGTATTTATGGAGAATTAAGTTGGTATGATAAAAAATAAAAAAGAAATCATAGATGATGGAAGCACAGAGGTTAATATTTATTTTCCGGGAACCAGGAGTTCAGATGTCTGATCCCTGCTGTAGTATCAGCAATCTGATTTGGATGGGTTAATTCTCTCTGCTTCATTTTTCTCTCTGTAGGAAAATGAGTTCATGTATTTGTAGAATGCTATTAGTTATACTTTATAATATTGAGGGTTCTGTGAATTAATGGTAAAACCATACAAGTGTCAAGGCCAAGTCACAACATAGGCACTCACTAAATTCACATTTTTCTAAGATGTTATCGAATTAGATATTCCATCCATTTAATAAAAAATTATTTAAAGAAATTTGAATTTTTAAAACATGAGTGTACATGCAGCATATGTCCCAGCATTCTAATGCCATTTTTTGGGCAGTTAATCCAGTAGGTTAAGTTTATACTGTCCAAGGAATGACTATTCTGATCTAAAAACCTTAGTAAAAACCATTATTCTGTGGTGAGTAAGCAGCACCTTATCGTGACACTGACTCACTGAGTAAGTCAATTCAGGGCCACACAACACAAATTAATTTAAGAAACTTTTTAAAGTCAGAAATAAAAGTCATCTTAGAGCCTAAAAATGATAAAGCAGAGATTATAAACTTTGACTCCATAATTATATCAAATAAGTACTACGGCTAAAGAAGGGAGGAGAAGAGAGAGTGAAGAGATAGCCAAAGGGAGAATGGGAAGACCAAAGGTAAGGGCAGAAGGTACAGAGGTGTCCTGGGACACAGTCGGAGAAAGCTGGACACAGGCAGAAAGAGACAAAGGAAAAGAAAAAACAGACAGTAAATCAGCAGGAGGGCACACTGAAGAGAACTAGGAAAACAAAAAGAGATGAATGAGTTAAGAGTAAAGAATATAGTATGGCAGGGGTGAGTTTGGTAGTTCTCAAGTCATATCCTGTTTAAAATGTTGACCGTGGGCATCAGAATAAATCATCACATCTTTACTAACCTTGAAATCTTTATATGATAAGAGCTTATTTAGTTAGCTCTCTGGAAATTTGAAATTGGCTTTCATGTACTGGAAAAAAGAAAGGATCTGGTTATCAGAATTTTATTTTTGAAAATCAGGGCATTTTGTTGTTAAATACTTCCAAAAGTAGTAGTCTCTTTTATAGATTGGCCACTTTGTTATTTAAGCTGGAGAGTCCCTTTGATATGTAGAATTCCTATAATTTTAATTGATCTTTTCAAGCTTTTGTATTTCATAATTTCTCAAAGTTAAAATTTGAATACAGCAATTACTTAATTATTAAATTCCCTCACCTCCAAATTCATAGTCAAATTTTTGGTCAGGTTGTTTCTGATTATTATAATAGATTGTGAGACCCTAAAACAATCATCAGAAACAAATAGGATCTAAGACTTTTCTCCCTTAAGCATGTATTTTCTTAGGAATTAATTTTTTTAATACTTAGATTTAAAATATTTCACATTGGACAATTAAAAACATTGAAAAGTATGAAGAATGATATTATAAACATCTGTGTGTAGACTTTAAGCTCTGAGGAATAGCCAAAACATTCTGTTAGCCTCAGTTTCTTCCTCTTTTAGGTCCTCAGTACCACAGTTACAGTACCATAGGTACATGGTCTGGTCCAAAGGTACAACAGGTGATGCTCTAACCAACATTTTTTTCTTCTTTTTTTTTTTTGATAACAAGGATATCCAAAGTCCCAGTGTGAGGGATAGGAAACCTTCCTTCCTCTTCTTCAGTTGAGCTGATTTAGTGATTTAGAGCTTGGGATTTATAAACCTCCTTTCTGTTTCCAACCTCGGTGTTAGTTCCACGTCTTCAGCTATAAGCAATAGAAAGCCTACTCAGATGGGCTTTCACAGTAACTGGAGCAATAGGCTCACATAACAGAGGAGCCAGAGACAGGATCGTGGTTGAATCAGGGCCCTGGCTGCATTTCTTTTTTTTTTTTTTTTTTTAAATATTTATTTATTTGGCTGCGCTGGGTCTTTAGTTGTGGCATGGGGGATCTTTTAGTTGTGGCATGCGAGATCTTAAGTTGTGGCATGCAAACTCTTAGTTGGAGCATGTGGGATCTAGTTCCCTGACCAGGGAGCGAACCTGGGCCCGCTGCATTGGGAGCATGGAGTCTTAGCCACTGGGCCACAGGACAATCCCTGCATGTCTTTATAGTGGTCTTGGCTTTGACCTTCTCTTCTATTAGCTTCATCCTTATGCTGACTTCAAAAAATGCCTGCTATAGCTACTAAATGCTTCCTGTCAAGTCTAGGTGGGGGAGAGAACCAGTTTTATTTCAACACTGAACAAAAGTACCTGAGCCTCCCTCCAGATATGTGCGTATGGGCCACGTATGTGTAAGTGGTAGGCTTTTTAGCTGAAACAAAGGATTTGTGCTTTTGGGGCAGAGGATAGTTAAATTCTCACCCTCACCCTGTGTTGCCTCATCATGGGGATGGTTGGACTAGATACGAAGGTGATGACCATAGTGTTCACTACTAAACTCCTTGAAGTGCATTATAAACTTGTGGTTCCTTTTCTTGTTAAATAGTCCTACTCTCCATCCTGTTCCTTAAACCTGAGAGTCATTATAACTCTTCCTTCTCCGTCAGCCCCCACATCCAGTAGGTTACCAAGTTCTTTCATTTCTACGTCTTGAATATCCTTCAGGTCTATGTACTTCTCTCCATCCCCACTGCTACCATCCCAGGCCACCAGCATCATCTTTTGCCTGGACTACTGCTATAGCTTCTAAGTGATTTTTTTTCATATACTCTTTTTTTCCCTCATTCATTCTTAGAAATAATAAACATCCACCAACCCACTATCTAACCCAGGAACTTGAATATTGACAATAATTTACATTTATCTCTCCTAACCCATCCCACTGACCTACACTTAACTAAGGCGAACCCTATTCTGATTTTGTATTATCATTTCCTGGTGTCTTAAAAACCATTTTTTTCCACATGTATGGGCATAAATAAAGTATTGTTTAATTTTAAATATTTTTACAATTATAAAAAGAGTGCCATACTGATGTACTATTATCTGATTTATTTTTTTCAGCCAGTAACATATTTTAAAGATTCATTCATGTTGCATTTATCTATAGTTCAGTTGTTTTAACTATTATATAACATTCTGTTGTATTTCTATACCATTCTGGTGTTTTCCAGATTTTTACTCTAAGAAACAACACTGCTTGGAATATTCTTATTTGTTTCCAAGTGTTTCTCTTGGTTCTAAACTGAGGAATAGGATTGCTGAGCTGTGGGGTATATGAAAGCTCAGCTTTACTCTGAACTGATATTTAGAAAGTATCAAATTATTTTTCCAAATCGTACCCATACATAAGAGATCCTTTTGATTCACATTCTGTAAGCCTTAGAATTCTTGGCCTTTAGTTTTTGCTAAATGACATCTCATTGTTATCTTGATTTGCATTTTCTTGATTACTGAGCATGTTCATATGTTTCTTGGCCATATTTATTACTTCTGTGAAATGCCTCATTGTGTCTTTTGCCCATTATTCTAGTGTGTTATTTTTTCTTTTTATATTGATTTGTAAGAGTTCTTCCTATAATTTAGATAACAATCCTTTCTTGATTATGTGTGTTGCACATATATTCTCCCAATTTATAGCTTGATGTTTTTTACTTTTCTTAAGATGTCTTCTTCATAAAATGTTTTTTAACAAAAAATGTCAAACATATACAAACATAGAAAGAATATTATAGTAACGATGTGCCCGTTACACAGCTTCAATAATTACCAATACGTGGCCAATCTTATTTCATCTATATCCCCAGGCTCTCTGCCTCCCTTCTCCCCACTTTCTTGACTTATTTCAAGGCAAATCTCACATGTCATTATCATTTCATATGTAAATATTCCAGTGCATACATATCTCTAAAAGATGGGATGCCTTAAAAAAATTATTACCATAGTGCCCTTATCCCACCTGAAAATTAATAAATATTCATTAATATGTTAAAATATCCATTTCACTAATTCTCTTATAAATTTTTATTTTTTATGTTGTTTAATTTGAGACTCAAATAAGGTCCATGTATTGCAGTTGATTTTTTAAAAAATTTATTTATTTATTATTATTTTTTAACACCTTTATTGGAGTATAATTGCTCTACAATGGTGTGTTAGTTTCTGCTTTATAACAGTGAATCAGCCATACATTTACTTATATCCCCATATCTCCTCCCTCTTGCGTCTCCCTCCCACCCTCCCCATCCCACCACTCTAGGCGGTCACAAAGCACCGAGCTGATTTCCCTATGCTATGCGGCTGCTTCCCACTAGCTATCGATTTTACATTTGGTAGTGTATATATGTCCATGGCACTCTCTCACTTCGTCCCAGCTTACCCTTCCCCCTCCCCGTGTCCTCAAGTCCAATCTCTACATCTGCATCTTTATTCCTGTCCTGTCCCTAGGTTCTTCAGAACCATTTTTTTTTTTTTAGATTCCATATATATGTGTTAGCATATGGTATTTGTTTTCTCTTTCTGACTTACTTCACTCTGTATGACAGACTCTAGGTCCATCTACCTCACTACAAATAACTCAATTTCGTTTCTTTTTATGGCTGAGTAATATTCCATTGTATATATGTGCCACATCTTCTTTATCCATTCATCTGCCGATGGACACTTAGGTTGCTTCCATGTCCTGGCTATTGTAAATAGAGCTGCAATGAACATTGTGGTACATGACTCTTTCTGAATTATGGTTTGCTCAGGGTATATGCCCAGTAGTGGGATTGCTGGGTCGTATGGTAGTTCTATTTTTAGTTTATTGAGGAAGCTCCATATTGTTCTCCATAGTGACTGTATCAATTTACATTCCCACCAACAGTGCAAGAGCGTTCCCTATTCTCCACACCCTCTCCAGCATTTTTTTTTTTTTTAATTTATTTATTTATTTTTGGCTGCACGTTGGGTCTTCGTTGCTGTGCGTGGGCTTTTTCTAGTTGCGGTGAGCGGGGGCTACTCTTCGTTGCGGTGCGCGGGCTTCTCATTGCGGTGGCTTCTCTTGTGCGGAGCACGGACTCTAGGCGTGCGGGCTTCGGTAGTTGTGGCACGTGGGCTCAGTAGTTGTGGCTTGCAGGCTCTAGAGCGCAGGCTCAGTACGGTTAGTTGCTTAGTTGCTCCGCGGCACGTGGTATCTTCCCGGACCAGGGCTCGAACCCGTGTCCCCTGCATTGGCAGGCAGATTCCCAACCACTGTGCCACCAGGGAAGTCCTCCAGCATTTATTGTTTGTAAATTTTTTGATGATGCCCATTCTGACCGGTGTGAGGTGATACCTCATTGTAGTTTTGATTTCCATTTCTCTAATGATTAGTGATGTTGAGCATCCTTTCATGTGTTTGCTGGCAAGCTGTATATCTTTTTTGGAGAAATGTCTATTTAGGTTTTCTGCCCATTTTTGGATTGGGTTGTTTGTTTTTTTGATATTGAGCTGCATGAGCTGCTTGTAAATTTTGGAGATTAATCCTTTGTCAGTTGCTTCGTTTGCAAATATTTTCTCCCATTCTGAGGGTTGTCTTTTCGTCTTGTTTATGGTTTCCTTTGCTGTGCAAAAGCTTTTAAGTTTCATTAGGTCCCATTTGTTTATTTTTGTGTTTATTTCCATTTCTCTAGGAGGTGGGTCCAAAAGTATCTTGCTGTGATTTATGTCATAGAGTGTTCTGCCTATGTTTTCCTCTAAGAGTTTGATAGTGTCTGGCCTTACATTTAGGTCTTTAATCCATTTTGAGTTTATTTTTGTGTATGGTGTTAGGGAGTGTTCTAATTTCATTCTTTTACATGTAGCTGTCCAGTTCCCCTAAAACTTCCAAAACTATGTTGAATAATAGTGGTGAGAGTGGACAGCCTTGTCTTGTTCCTGATTTTAGAGCAAATGTTTTCAATTTTTCACCATGGAGAATGATGTTGGCTGTGGGTCTGTCATATATGGCTTTTATTATGTTGAGGTAAGTTCCCTCTATGCCTACTTTCTGGAGGGTTTTTATCATAAATGGGTGTTGAATTTTGTCAAAAGCTTTTTCTGCATCTATTGAGATGATCATGTGGTTTTTATCCTTCAGTTTGTTAATATGATGTATCACATGGATTGATTTGTGTATGTTGAAGAATCCTTGCATTCCTGGGATAAACCCCACTTGATCATGGTGTATGATCCTTCTACTGTGCTGTTGGATTCTGTTTACTAGTATTTTGTTGAGGATTTTTGTATCTATGTTCATCAGAGATATTGGCCTGTAGTTTTCTTTTCTTGTGACATCTTTGTCTGGTTTTGGTATCAGGATAATGGTACCTCGTAGAATGAGTTTGGGAGTGTTCCTCCCTCTGCTATATTTTGGAAGAGTTTGAGAAGGATGGTGTTAACTCTTCTCTAAATGTTTGATAGAATTCGCCTGTGAAGCCATCTGGTCCTGGACTTTGGTTTGTTGGAAGATTTTTAATCACAGTTTCAATTTCAGTGCTTGTGATTGGTCTGTTTATATTTTCTATTTCTTTCTAGTTCAGTCTCAGTAGGTTGTGCTTTTCTAAGAATTTGTCCGTTTCTTCCAGGTTGTCCATTTTATTGGCATATAGTTGCTTGTAATAATCTCTCATGATCCTTTGTATTTCTGCAGTGTCAGTTGTTACTTCTTTTTCATTTCTAATTCTGTTGATTTGAGTCTTCTCCCTTTTTTTCATGATGAGTCTGTCTAATAGTTTATCAATTTTGTTTATCTTCTCAAAGAACCATCTTTTAGTTTTATTTTCTTTGCTTTTGTTTCTTTCATTTCTTTTTCATTTATTTCTGATCTGTATGATTTTTTTCTTCTGCTAACTTTGGGGATTTTTTGTTCTTATTTCTCTAATTGCTTTAGGTGTAAGGTTAGGTTGTTTATTTGAGATGTTTCTTGTTTCTTGAGGTAGGATTGTATTGCTATAAACTTCCCTCTTAGAACTGCTTTTGCTGCATCCCATAGGTTTTGGGTCGTCGTGTTTTCATTGTCATTTGTTTCTAAGTATTTTTGATTTCCTCTTTGATTTCTTCTGTGATCTCTTGGTTAGTAGCTTATTGTTTAGCCTCCATTTGTTTGTATTTTTTACAGATTTTTTCCTGTTATTGATATCTAGTCTCATAGCGCTGTGGTCGGAAAAGATACTTGATACGATTTCAATTTTCTTAAATTTACCAAGGCTTGATTTGTGACCCAAGATATGATCTATCCTGGAGAATGTTCCGTGAGCACTTGAGAAGAAAGTGTATTCTGTTGTTTTTGGATGGATGTCCTATAAATATCAATTAAGTCCATCTTGTTTAATGTATCATTTGAAGCTTGTGTTTCCTTATTTATTTTCATTTTGGATGATCTGTCCATTGGTGAAAGTGGGGTGTTAAAGTCCCCTACTATGATCGTGTGACTGTCGATTTCCCCTTTTATGGCTGTTTCCATTTGCCTTATGTATTGAGGTGCTTCTGTGTTGGGTGCATAAATATTTACAATTGTTATGTCTTCTTCTTGGATTGATCCCTTGATCATTATGTAGTGTCCTGCTTTGTCTCTTGTAGTAGTCTTTATTTTAAAGTCTATTTTGTCTGATATGAGAATTGCTACTGCAGCTTTCTTTTGATTTCCATTTGCGTGGAATATCTTTTTCTTTCCCCTCACTTTCAGTATGTATGTGTCACTAGGTCTGAAGTGGGTCTCTTGTAGGCAACATATATGCGGGTCTTGTTTTTGTATCCATTCAGCCAGTCTGTGTCTTTTGGTTGGAGCATTTAATCCACTTACATTTAAGGTAATTATCGATATGTATGTTCCTATTGCCATTTTCTTAATTGTTTTGGGTTTGTTATTGTAGGTCTTTTTCTTCTCTTGTGTTTCCTGCCCAGAGAAGTTCCTTTAGCATTTGTTGTAAAGCTGGTTTGGTGGTGCTGAATTCTCTTAGCTTTTGCTTGTCTGTAAAGGTTTTAATTTCTCCATCGAACTGAATGAGATCCTTGCTGGGTAGAGTAATCTTGGTTGTAGGTTTTTCCCTTTCATCACTTTAAATATGTCCTGCCACTGCCTTCTGGCTTGGAGAGTTTCTGGTGAAAGATCAGCTGTTAACCTTATGGGGATTCCCTTGTGTGTTATTTGTTGCTTTTCTCTTGCTGCTTTTAATATTTTTTCTTTGTATTTAATTTTTGATAGTTTGATTAATATGTGTCTTGGCGTGTTTCTCCTTGGATTTATCTTGTATGGGACTCTGTGCTTCCTGGACTTGATTGACTATTTCCTTTCCCATATTAGGGAAGTTTTCAACTATAATCTCTTCAAATATTTTCTCAGTCCCTTTCTTTTTCTCTTCTTCTTCTGGGACCCTTATAATTCGAATGTTGGTGCGTTTAATGTTGTCCCAGAGGTCTCTGAGACTGTCCTCAATTCTTTCCATTCTTTTTTCTTTATTCTACTCTTCAGTAGTTATTTCCACTATTTTATCTTCCAGGTCACTTATCCGTTCTTCTGCCTCAGTTATTCTGCTATTGTTTCCTTCTAGAGAAGTTTTAATTTCATTTATTGTGTTATTCATCGTTGTTTGCTCTTTAGTTCTTCTAGGTCCTTGGTAAACGTTTCTTGTATTTTCTCCATTCTATTTCCAAGATTTGGGATCATCTTTACTATCATTACTCTGAATTCTTTTTCAGGTAGACTGCCTGTTTCCTCTTTATTTGTTTGGTCTGGTGGGTTTTTGCCTTGCTCCTTCATGTGCTGTGTGTTTCTCTGTCTTCTCATTTTGCTTAACTTACTGCGTTTGGGGTCTCCTTTTTGCAGGCTGCAAGTTCGTAGTTCCTGTTGTTTTTGGTGTCTGCCTCCAGTGGCTAAGGTTGGTTCAGTGGGTTGTGTAGCTTTCCTGGTGGAGGGGACTGGTGCCTGTGTTCTGGTGGATGAGGCTGGATCTTGTCTTTCTGGTGGGCAGGACTGCATCCAGTGATGTGTTTTGGTGTGTCTGTGACCTTAGTATGATTTTAGGCAGTCTCTCTGCTAATGGGTGGGGTTGTGTTCCTGTCTTGCTAGTTGTTTGGCATAGGGTGTCCAGCACTATAGCTTGCTGGTCGTTGAGTGGAGCTGGGTCTTAGCATTGAGATGGAGATCTTTGGGAGAGCTTTTGCCGTTTGATATTACATGGAGCCGGTAGGTCTCTGATGGACCCGTGTCCTGAACTCGGCTCTCCCACTTCAGAGGCACAGGCCTGGCACCCAGCCGGAGCACCAAGACTCTGTCAGCCACATGGCTCAGAAGAAAAGGGAGAAAAAAATAAAAAAAAACAAAGAAATAAAAAGAAAGTTATTAAAATAAAAAATAAACAAATTATTAAAAATAAAAATAATTAAAAAGTAATTTAAAAAAAAAGAAAGAAGAGAGCAACCAAACCAAAAAAGAAATCCACCAATGATAACAAGTGCTAAAATCTTTACTAAAAAAAAAAAAACAAAACCTGACAGACAGAACCCTTGGGGAAATGGTTGAAGCAAAGCTATACAGACAAACTCACACAAAGAAGCATACACATACACACTCATAAAAAGAGAAAAAGGAAAAAAAAAGTATATATCTATATATATATATTAGAAAAGGAAGAGAACAACCAAATCAATAAACAAATCTACCAATGATAATAAACTCTAAATACTAAACCAAGACAAACATAAAACCAGAAACACATTAGATGCAGAAAGCAAACCCCAAGTCTACAGTTGCTCCCAAAGTCCACCACCTCAATTTTGGGATGATTCGTTGTCTATTCAGGTATTCCACAGATGCAGGGTACATTACGTTGATTGTGGAGATTTAATCCGCTGCTCCTGAGGCTGCTGGGAGAGATTTCCCTTTCTCTTCTTTGTTCGCACAGCTCCTGGGGTTCAGCTTTGGATTTGGCCCTGCCTTTGCGTGTAGGTCGCCTGAGGGCGTCTGTTCCCTTTTGGGAAGTCTGAGGTCTTCTGCCAGGCTTCAGTAGGTGTTACATAGGAGTTGTTCCACATGTAGATGTATTTCTGATGTATTTGTGGGGAGGAAGATGATCTCCACTTCTTACTCCTCTGCCATCTTGAAGGTCGCCCTGCAGTTGATTGATATTCTTCTAAGATTCTTTTAATCTGTAGGCTCTCCCTTCATCTCTCTCTTTTTACCCTAGAGATTACAGTACATATTCTTGATTTTTCAAAGTCTAAGATTAATTGGTACCATTACTCTCTTTCTAGGTAATGCAAAGACTGATGTGTTTCTATACCATTTTGGTTTTAGGACACTTTAATTTCATTTACCCATTCTTTTATGTCATTGAGATTGTGTATTTTTATTTTATATATATTTAAAATCAAGCAAGCCTTATTAATTTTTTCATACAGTGAGCATCATTTAATTTATAGGTAAACTAAATGATGTTGACTGTATAATAAAATAGTGTCTGCTTAATTTTAAATATTAATTTAAATTAATTAATTTAAATATTAATTTAAATTAATTAATTTAAATATTAATTTAATAATTAATTTTAAATAGTTTTGTTGGTTTTCACTTGCTCCTGCATTTTCAAGCTTCCGTCAGGAATTCTTTTCTTTCTGCCTGAAGAACACCCTTTGGCATTTCCTTTCTGCAGGTCAGATTGTGGCATGTCGTCTTAATTTTCGTTTGAAAATTTCATTCTCATACTTTAAGAATATTTTCATTTGGTATATGAGTTTTTGGTTGACAGTTGTTTTCTTTCAACATTTTAAGAATATTGTTCTAGTATTTTTTTAGCTTCCATAATTTCTGATGAGAAATCAATAGTGGATATAATTTTAGCTGCTTTGATGGTAATCTGTCAATTTCCTCTGGCAACTCTTAAGATATTCTTTCTTTTCTTTTCTCTTTTGGTTTTCAGCAATATTACCATGATGCCAAATGCGTCATTCTTATCTCATAATCCTTAGATATAATAAGCAGAGTTATTGTAAGATCTGTGCTTATAATCCAATATCTAGGTTCCCTATGGTTCTTTTTGTACTGTTTGCTATTTCTGTTTTTCGTTCATGTCATCTTACTTCCTCTCTGCCTTGTTATTTTTTATTATGTGAGAAACATATTCCAAAATTATTTTTTATTTTTATTATGTACCAGACATTATATTGCAGAATTATTTGCAGAAATACTTTGAGGCCTAAGATAATGTTTTCCTACAGAGAGGGTTTATGTTTTCTTCTGCCAGGTGCCTGGAGACCTTAACAGTCCAGAAGCACCTGAGTTATTTCCAGGTCAGCCCATGTGAGGCCCTGTTTTACTTCTGCACACTAGTGCTTTTAGGTGCAGCCTTTGGGCTTTCAACCCAGAGCAATGGGAGCAGAAGTAGGCAGTTTCATCAGGATTCAACGTTCCACATCTCTCTTCTAGACCCTTAATACTATCACAGAGTTACTACTCTGTACTTCAGCCTTGCTGGTGCCCCTCTGAAATGAGAAAATCGCTTGCATGGAAAAAGTAGTTTCAGTCATTTCACTCACCTCCCTGGGCATCCAACTGCTTTGTATTAGGTAACTCAGTTGTTAGTCCTCATTTGCAGTCAGGGAGATTAAAAAAATTTTTTCCCATCTTTACTACTTTTCCTCAGAGGAAGAGGTGATCAGAATTAACTAGTCTGCCATTACCAAATATTTCCCCTGTTTTTATTTATTTTTTCTCTTTTTTGGAATGTTGTCATATTTACTTCCTCTGTCTCCTATTGTTTCTCACATACGCTTCAATTCTTTAACTTTCTGCTTTCCTTTTTTTTTTTATTTTTAAATTAATTAATTAATTAATTTATTTTTGACTGCATTGAATCTTTGTTGCTGCGGGCGGGCTGTCTCTAGTTGCGGCGAGTGGGCTTCTCATTGTTGTGGCTTCTCTGGTTGTGGAGCACGGGCTCTAGGTGTGCAGGCTTCAGTAGTTGTGGCACGTGGGCTCAGTAGTTGTGGCTTGCGGGCTCTAGAGCTCAGGCTCAGTAGTTGTGGTGCACAGGCTTAGTTGCTCCACGGCATGTGGGATCTTCCCAGGCCAGGGCTTGAACCCGTGTCCCTTGCATTGGCAGGCAGATTCTTAACCACTGTGCCACCAGGGAAACCCTCTCTGCTTCCTTTTAGAAGAGTTTATCAATCTGCATTTCTACTCATTAATATGTTCTTTGTCTAGAGCCATTCTACTGTTTGTCTCATCTGTTATGTTATTTTTTCGCTGTTGTATTTTTCAAACCTAGAATATCTGATTCATTCTTTTTCATGATTTGTGGTTCTTATTTCATATTACTAATCTCTCTCTCTTTTAGTTTGATTTTTATTATTTCTATTTTTTTATTGAAATATAATTGACATATAACATTATATTAGTTTCAGGTGTTCAACATAATGATTCAGTATTTGTATATATTGTAAAATGATCATCACAATAAGTCTAGTTAACATGCATCACCATACATAGTAATAAAAAGTTTTTTTTCTTGAAATGAAAACTTTTAAGATCTCTCTTAGCAACTTTCAAATATACACTACAGTATTTTAAGCTATGGTTACCATGGTGTACATTACATCCCCATGACTTACTTATTTTATAACTGGAAGTTTGTATGTTTTGACCCCCTTAATCCATTTAGCCCACCCTCCACCCCCTGTTTCTGGCAACCACCAATCTGTTCTCTATATCTCTGAACTGGGGATTTCTTTTTTTTTTTTAATTAAAAAAATTTTTTTTTCGTTTACACATAAAAGCGAGATCATATGCTATTTGTCTTTTCCCTTCTGACTTATTTCACTTAGCATACAGCCCTCGAAGTCCATCCATATTGTTGCAAATGCAAGATTTCCTTCTTTTTTTATGACTGAGTAATATTTCATTTTATGTATGTATGTGTATGTGTATTCGTATATATATACATACACATACATACACACCATGTTTTCTTTATCTAGTCATACATTGATTGACACTTAGATTGCTTCCATGTCTTGGCTATTGTAAGTAATGGTGCAGTGAACATGGGGGTGTATATATCTTTTTGAGTTAGTGTTTTCATTTTCTTCAGATAAATGCCCAGAAATAGAATTTCTGGATCATTTGGTAGTTCTATTTCTAAATTTTTGAGGAATTTTTATACTGTTTTCCATAGTGGCTGTACTAGTTTACATTCCTGCCAGCCGTGCACAAGGGTTCCCTTTTCTCCTCATCCTCACCAGCACTTGTTATTTATTGTTTTTGATAATAGCCATTCTAAGATGATGCGTGAGGTGATATCCCACTGTGGTTTTGATTTGCATTTCCCAGAAAATGTCTGTTTTCATATGTCTCTTTGATATATTTATGTTTATTTTTAAGTTCCCAGTCCATTTGTTCTAATACTTATGCTTTTGAAACTGGTATAAGTTGTCCTGTTCGTTGATTTTTTTTTAAGGTAGTGGTACCCCTGGGTCCAAGGAGTGGTCTTGGGTTGTATATTTGCAGTGAATGTGGGCAAAACGTGGACACGTGGGCTGGAGTGTCCACATGCATATATGGTTCTTTGAAGTATGGGGTGTGTTGGAGGTGGCAGGAAAAGGGGGCCAGACTCTCCCCATGTGGGGGCATGAAGTGTCTCAGAATCCTAGATTTGAATTTGACTTTCCAGGCCATTTTGAAGGTATATTCGTCATTGTACAGAGATAGAACATATTTTAATTAATAATCTATTAGCTTGATTGATAACTTTAATATTTAGACATATGTATATGGGCCTCTTTTCGTAATCATGGTGCTGTAGGGGCAGGCCTGGGCCCAGCTATTGATTAGGCATGTGATTTCTGACAAAAGATTTAGTTTCTACAAGACTTATCTCAGTTTGAATTGCTGGTGTAAACTTTTATATTTTAATCCTGATAGGGCATTCTTCTTGGATAATTATTGTATTCTGTGTTTTCCACTCCCTGTGTAAGAAAGAAAAATGTTCTATAATGACTTTCTGAGAAATTCCTTTTACACTTTATCTGACTATTGAACCTTATTTTCCCTCTTATTTTTTTCATCAGGATTTGTCTTGTAAAAGAGTCTGTGGCCTTCACCAAACATGTTGGTTCTGAGATATAATGAAATTCCACCTTTAATGGAACAAACCTATTTAAAAAATTATGTATCTAATGAAACTAGGCTTGGATAAAATCTTCAAAACATATCAATATTGAATGTATCAATGAAAGGCTCAGGGTTATTGTTTACTATCTAAAATAACAGTAGAACACACTCTTTCAAATTTGAACAATCTAAAGATTCTTTTAGGGTAAACACTTTTATATATCTAATTTATGGTGATTTTATATGAAAAACGTTCCTGTGTAGTTTGGAAATATGGCTGAGAACTATTTTAAAATCTTGTTTTAGCAGTTTAATTTGGATATGTTGAAAGTTTCCATAGTTGCCTTTTAATACTGGATGCAAAAAATAAAGCAATATAAAAGAAAAAAAGAAAAAAAGCAAAGCCAAACTAGTTCACTTTAAATAAAAGGAAATGTATTCCTTAAATTCCAAATGTGCCCAGCTAGCATATATTATGGAATGGACATTGCTGAAAAAAGATAATATTAGGTTACAGTCTTCCTCATTAGTGATTTTTAAACAAAACTATAATTTCCTGGGAAACAAAAACATTTCATTTATTTATGTACAGTATTTACTAATATCCCTGCTTGTTCTTTGGTGGATTCAAGATGACAGGAAAAAGCCAAATAAAAATAGGAGAGAAAAAAAAATAATAGGAGAGAACTAGTGCTGAATGGGAAGGTTTTGATGCCCTCGATAGTAGCACATTTAACTCTTAGATCTGATCATAGCTTTTTAAGGAAATTTCCAGGGGATGGTGGAGAACGAGCTAGGGGTCTTGAATGTTTTAAAAATGTGAAATCCTAAGGGGAAACCTATTGCAAAATGGAGACAAACAGCCACTTTGGTGGAAGAGGAGGAGTGGAGCCCGTGTGCCCTCACGACATCCCCTGCCCTTCAGGATGCTGCTGTCGTGTGGATTGTGTGATGTGACATCACCAAAACCAGTTCACCGAGCCCCAGTCTAAGTGCTTGGTGGCAGAATTACTTCGAAGTTCACATTACTTTTCCCATCACTTACTTACTCTTTAAATTTTGTAGCTTTTCTTCTCTCCCAAGAGAATTCATGCATTTGTGCTAATTTTCAAAAAGGACTCTGTTTGATTTCAGGATATGCAGACCTGCAAAGGGTTTGACCATTAGCTAATATTTCAGATTTAAAAAAAATTTTTGGATTGTTATTTTGGTCTTATTTTATTGTTTCCTTTTTATAATTTTTTTTAAAGAAAGGGCAAGAGGAATACTTTTTCTGAGTGTTGCTTTTTCTTTGTCTTTGTTTTTCTCTGAAAAGGAGAGAGGAAGTAACAGACTTCTCCAGTCCATTCACACTCACCTCCAAAGTAATTTGATTAAGACACTATTTTCATCATACAACTTCCCACCTTGGAAACCCTCAAAGATTCCCTGTGGTTTTTGAATGAAGTTTGTACTCCTCAGTTAGGTCTGATTCTATCAGTCCTTAATTCCCTGCTCACACCAAACTCTAATTAAGCTACTTGAGGCACTTTTCAGGTTTTCCAATACGACATGCTCATTTCTTCTCTCAATGTATTTTGGTTGGTCTCCTGCCCCACCCACCCTGGTTTTTACCTACCCTGTAGCCTTCCTTATAATCACCAATCCCATTTTCATCCCTATGATGACCTGTAGTACTTACCTATATCATTATTTTGACTTCCAAATGTATGATGCTCTCAACTGCTTCGTAATTATACAAATAAGATTGAAAGTCTTTGAGAGCAGAGATTCTACCTTATATTTCTTTGATTCCTCAATAAATGTAATGCTGGGTTCTTTTTTTAAAATTTTTATTGGAGTATAGTTGCTTTACAATGTTGTGTTATTTTCTGCTGTACGGCAAAGTGTATAATGCTGGATTCTTAATAAATATTTGTAAGATTGAAATGAAAATTAGCAGGCATTCTGATTGTGATAAATTTGAATAGTATTCTGTGTTGATTTTACTTGATTAAACTATTTGACATTTGCCAAATGGATTCTTGATTTGCCGTTGATTATTGCATAATCCATTCACTGTGAAGTTTTGTAAATTAAGATTAATTGGAAAAATACGAGTTTTCGAAAACCAAGGAGAAACGCTCTTATTACTTTTAGCTACATGCGATAATTGGACTGGTAATACTGTTTCTGAAGTAGAAGTCTATTTTTCATGTGAGAAGTACTAATTTATGGTTGACAGCATTTACAGTTGTTTGCCAAAAATGTAGAAACAGCTTGTTTTCTTAAGTAAAAAGTGCTCCCTCTAGTCCTGTTTTCAAAAGTATTAATTTGAATAGCAAGCGCTTATTAGATAGTGCAAAGCTATAAACACCATCCAGTTTGGGTTAGTTTATTTTTTTAAATTTTTTATTGAAATATAGTTGATTTACAATGTTGTGCCAGTTTCAGGTGTACAGCAAAGTGATTCAGTTATACATATATATACACATGTATATGTATTCTTTTTTTAGGTTCTTTTCCATGATAGGTTATTACAGGATATTGAGTATAGTTCCCTGTGCTATACAGTAGGTCCTTGTTGGTCATCTATTTTATATACAGTAGTTTAAATATATATATATATTTTTGGCCACACTGTGCGACCTGTGGGATCTTAGTTCCCCGACCAGGGATCTACCCCCGCCCCCTGCATTGGAAGCATGGGGTCTTAACCACTGGACGACCAGGCAAGTCCCTGGGTTAGTTTAAATGTCAAAAAATTTGAGACTTTACTAAACTGAAATGAGCAAATTCCCGTCCAAACGGCACAGGTGAGGAGTGCAGAGACTTCTGAAGGCACCTGCATGTCAAAACTCAACAGTGTTTATTCAGGGTGACTCACTGTCTGCTTAGCTTGGCGAAGAGCTAATCATGGTGTTTTCTCAGCGTTGGGTGATAAGAACTCTCTTTAGAAGTCATGGGCATGGTTTATTGTCAGACTCTAAAATGATGGATCTCTGGAGGTGAATCATGCAGAGAAGTCTGAGACAGAGAATCATCATGTTCCTTATTGAGGGAGGGTGCTCCCCAGAGGGATTCTGTGTGGGTGGGGTTAAAATAACGAGTTTCCTCTCTCCTGTCATCTTCAACACATATTACCTGTTTATCCTTTCATTGTAGTATCTTTCTGTAGGGGTTAATATTCATTGTTAATTGTGTTATACCTTAAATACCTTTAAAAAAAAGTTATACCCAACTTTCCAGCTAGGCCAGATTTTAAGTGAGTCACATTTTTTATGATGAAACCAGGTTAAAGATCTTTCCAGATCTTGTTTGAAGAGAACTGATTCTGGTATGAACTTGGACTTTACTTTGGAAGTACTGAAAACATGGATGTTGGTGAGGTTATATGTGCGATGGCCAGGGGCAGCTGACTATTCAGTTTTAAATGTAACTTGATCAGGGTGTGTGGATTAAATTCAGATGTATTGTGGGAAGGATCAAGAATGAGTTTTTCCAAGAAGTAATCAATCAGATAAAGGACGGAATCATAGGGGATTAGGCTGCTAAGTGACTGCAGCTTCTCCCTACTGCCTCTAATTGCAGAGGAAGAATGCAGAGCTCCAACCAAACATTACAAAAGTAAAAGCGGCACTTTCGCTTTGCTGTGTTTGGGGGCAGTTATAGGAAGTTGTAGTTAGGCTTAAAGTAGACCGAGGGATTTCCAATGCCAAGAAAAGCATTCAGAGCAAAGGAGTAAATGCTGAAGTTTGGCCTACAAAGCAAATAGTTGCAAGGAGGGAGCTAACTTTTTTTCTTTTTGAAGAAAAATAAAAATAACATGATTTGAGGAAGTAAGAATTGTGAGGCTACCCATTCACTAATTTTATTGGATGATTGTGTCTTCATGCTGTTATACTTAGATTTTTATATAAATATCTTTAATAAATATTTATAAGTATCTTTAAATATATCATTTATTAACTTGTTTAAATTAATATTTCCTTTCGAAGGGTGAATAACCTTTTGGTAGGTGAAACTGTGAACCTAAAGTTGTAAATGATGGTAAGCATTATAAGTGGGAAAGATTAGTTCATAATTAAGAGTGGGCTCAGGCCCATTCCCCCATTCTCAGGATGCACAGTTACATATTTATAAACAGGTTCTTAAACATAAAGGTTCACTAAGCATCATTTCCAAATCTCTCCTGCCTGCAAATTCATCCCCCTCACATTTACTATGACCCTTAATCTCAGATACCTCTCCTTTCCCCCATACTTAAAGCACCCGCAACCTGACATATATTCCCTCTATCCTACTGGGTTACATATTGACACTCAGATGCATATCCCCTCACCCTCAATGAAGCATGCAATGCTAAGTGCAGATACATTTGCAGACTCAGAAGGGCATGCAGGCAGGGAGGAGAAAAGATCCACTGTTGGCTGGGTGGGAGATTGTGAGTGGAGATTGCTGTGTGGCTGCTGTGAATAGGAAAGTGGTTGGAAAATAGATAATGAGAGATGATGAGTTAAGGGGCCGCGTGTTACTGATAATAATTAGTTGAGGAGTTAATGCACTATTCTGTTAATGCATCTACAAACTGCTTGACCTGAGACCAGCTGTTGAGACCAGTAATATCCTAATGAGTGGAAAAGGGCACAGGTGTTTAGTGCTGATCCAGGTCAGTTGAGAAATATAGCTGCTGTTCTGTATTTAAATATAAGACTTTCTGAATCCAGGATAATTATTTGCAACAGAGTTGAGTTAAAGAATATTTGAATAAGGGATGCAAAGTGTTGAGAATATTAGTGTTTCTAAAGCATTTTGAAGATTAGGAAAAAGTGCTGTTTAAATGCTATTATAATAATTTTTAGAAGTAAAGATGTCATAGACCCATTAAGACCTGTTTTATGGCATTTATTGATGAGCACTTTCTTCAGTAACAGTTGATTTTCACCTGGGTCTCTTGCCAGTATGCTGGGCTCTGCCACACTCTCCTGTCTGCATAGATAACATTAGTTTCTTTTTTTGCAGCAGGAATAGATATTATTTTGTCTCTATGAAGGAAGAACGTGAGATTTGGAGCCAGAAGGAGTTATACAAACACAATTGATCAATTCTCTTTCATCTTTCGTCATGTCCTTTGATTTATTGTTGCCTGTGAAATACAAGTCTTAGAATTGCATTCGAAGCTCTGTGTTGGTAGTTCTTAGCTTTGGATGCATATTAAAATAACATGAGGAACTTTTTAAAAGTACCAAGAACAGGGTGGGGTTTAGGCATCTGAATAGTATCTTTCTTCTATTCTCATACCTTAATTGAGATTTGGGTTTAGAACTCTAAGGAAATACAAAGAATCATCTTGTTGATTTTTACAGAAATATCCTATTGTGAATTTGGGATTGCATTGAATCACAACAGGATTCTGATCAGTTTAGGGAGAATTGACATTTTAACAATACTGTCTTTCATTTCATGAACATGGTGTATCTATTTACATTTTATTTGATTTCTTTCATCAGTATTTTGTAGTTTTCAGCATACACATCTTGAACATAAGTTTTAAAAAAAATTTATCTGTTTTTCATATTTTTGGTGGTATTGTATTTCCCATTTTCTTTTGCTAATTTATAGAAATTTGAATTTTTTATGTTGACTGTGTATTCTGCAGCCTTGCTGAAGTCCCTTATTATAGTGTTTTGGTAGGTTCTATATATTTTTTTTGTAGGTTCTTTGGGATTTTCTACACATAAGGTCATCTTGTCTGGAGTAGATACAGTTTTATTTTTAAACTTTCAATCTGTATGCATTTATATTTTTTTCTTACTTTATTGCACCAGCTGTGTTCTCCAATGTGGTATTGCATTCTAGTAGTGAAAGCAGTCATCCTTGACTTGTTCTTGATCTGAGTGGAAAAGTACTTAGTCTTTTCATCATTGAATATGATGTTATTAGCTGTTATTTTTTTTTTTGAAGATGTCCATTATCAGACTGAGGAAATTCTTTTCTTTTCCTGGTTTTCCAAGAGTATTTATCAGGAATGGATGTTGAGTCTTGTCATCTGCATCTATTTGGATGATCGTATAGCTTTTCTCTTTGTACTGATTGATTTTCAAATGTCAAACTAGTGTTACGTCACTGGGATAAAGCCCCCTGGGTTGTGGTTTTTAAATCGTTTTTATATATTGCTACATTTGATTTGCTCACATTTTGTTGAAGGTTTTGTGTATGTGTTCATGAGGGATACCGACTTCTTATTTTCTTTTGTTGTAATGTATGTATGCGTTTTTGTTATCAGAATAATGCTGGCCCTCATAAAAGAATTGGGAAGTGTTCCCTCCTTTTTTATTCCCTGGAAGAGAGCAGAACTGCAATTATTTCTTCTTTAAATGTTTAGAATTTGCCAGGACAGCTGTCTGAATGAGGAGCTTTCTTTTTTGGAAGGCTTAAAAATACAGATTCAACTTCTATAGTGGATATGGGCCTATTCAGATTACCTATTTCTTCTTTTTTTTTTTTTTTAATTCATTCATTTTTGGCTGCGTTGGGTCTTCGTTGCTGCACATGGGCTTTTCTCTAGTTGCAGCAAGCAGGGGCTACTCTTCGTTGCAGTGCGTGGGGGCTACTCTTCGTTGCGGTGCGCGGGCTTCTCATTGTCGTGGCTTCTCTGGTTGTGGAGCACGGGCTCTAGGCACGCGGGCTTCAGTAGTTGTGGCACATGGGCTCAGTAGTTGTGGCTCGTGGGCTGTAGAGCACAGGCTCAGTAGTTGTGGCGCATGGGCTTAGCTGCTCCGTGGCCTGTGGGATCTTCCCGGACCAGGGCTTGAACCCGTGTCCCCTGCATTGGCAGGCAGATTCTTAACCACTGTGCAACCAGGGAAGCCCTACCTGTTTCTTCTTGAGTGAGCTTTAATAGTTTCTGTTTTTCAAGGATTAGTTTGTGTCTATCCAGTTCATCTAAGTTGTTGAATTTATGGACATAAAGTTTTTGTAATATTTCCTTATTATTTCTGTAATGTTTAGAAAACCTGTGGTGATATCCCTTCTTTCATTTTTGATATTGGTAATTTGTGTCTTCTCTTTTCTTAGTCAGTCTGGCTAGAGATTTATCGATGTTATTGGTTTATTCAAAGAACCAGCTTTTGGTTTCATTAATTTTCTGTATTGATTTCCTGTTTTCAATTTCATTGATTTCTGTTCTTACTCATATTATTTTTTCCCTTTTGCTTGTTTTGGGTTTAATTTGCTGTTCTTTTTCTTGAGTCTTCAGATGGAAGCTTAGGTTATTGGCTTAAGAATCTTCTCTTCTAGTATAAACATTTAATATTTATAAAGTGAAAAGTGCCCACTCTTTCATTGCTTTCCTTTGGCTGCCTGCTTTTGACCCTGGATGCAACTAACGTTATTTTTTCAGTATCCTTTCAGACAGCTTATGCATATACAAATATATGAAAATACTATTTTACTCTCTCCTTTTTAACATAATTGCTAGATTGCATTCTAGCAATTATTTTGTTCCATGCCTTGCTTCTTTTTTTTTTTTTTTAAGTAATCTATCTTGGATATAAGTCTCTATCTTTCATATGTTTTTTTTCATTCTTTTTTTATGATAGACTAATAGCCAGTCTTCTATTAATAGACATCTAAAGCTGGGGCCGGGGCCTTGGGGTTTTTAATGTTTTTATTCTTTTTATATATTTTATTATGGAAATTTTCATTATGGAAAATTTTATGCATTGCAGTTTATATATCTTAAATGTTTTTTAGCCTGTGTTTTTCCCTTTCATCATTCTCTCCATTAAACCATTACCTTTGTCTAGTAATGGTAACCCTCACTTTCCCAGGATTCTTTTTTTTTTTTATACATTTATTTTAGTATTTATTTATTTATTTTTGGCTGTGTTGGATCTTCGTTGCTGTGCGCAGGCTTTCTCTAGTTGCTGTGAGCGGGGGCTACCCTTCGTTGCGGTGCGCGGGCTTCTCGTTGCAGTGGCTTCACTTGTTGCGGAGCACGGGCTCTAGGCACACGGGCTTCAGTAGTTGTGGCACGCTGGATCTAGAGCGCAGGCTCAGTAGTTGTGGCGCACAGGCTTAGTTGCTCCATGGCACGTGGGATCTTCCCGGACCAGGGCTCGAACCCATGTCCCCTGCATTGGCAGGCGGATTCTTAACCACTGCGCCACCAGGGAAGTCCCTCAGGATTTATTTTAAAAAAAAATTTTTTTTAATTTCTTTTTTTGGCTGAGTTGGGTCTTAGTTGTGGCACGTGAGGTCTTCGTTGAGGCATGCGGGATCTTTTGTTGTGGCGTGGGCTCTTCGTAGTGGCGTACAGGCTTCTCTGTAGTCGTGGCATAGGGGTTTTCTCTCTCTAGTCGTGGTGTGCAGGGTCCAGAGTGCGTGGGCTCTGTAGTTTGCGGCACGCAGGCTCTCTAGTTGAGGTGCGCAGTCTCAGTAGTTGTGATGCGTGGGCTTAGTTGCCCCATGGCATGTGGGATCTTAGTTCCCTGACCAGGGATCGAGCACACGTCCCCTGCATTGGAAGGCGGATTCTCTACCACTGGACCACCAGGGAAGTCCCGGGATTCATTTTTTAAAACAGTTTTTATTCAGAAATAGAAAACACCTATGGAAGAATAACTAAAACAAAGTACAGTTTAATGAATTGTTATAAAACAAGTATCCATATAAATACTCCAGAGGCCAAGAAATAGAATGTTGTCAGCACCCCAGAAGCCCCTTGTGTTCTCCTTTCTGTGTTACAACTCCTCTCTCTTCCCCCAGAGGTAATCAGTATCCTGATTTCTGTGGAAATCTCTTCTAAGATTAGTTTTTACTTTCCCTTGTGGAATTTCCTGGGTATTCTTAAATCATGAAATCTATGTCTGCAAAAAATGTTTCGAGCAAGTTTACCTTAAAAAATGTCGTTAGCTGTGCGGCAACGCTTGACTTTTCTGCTGGTGAGCACTTGCTCTTCATCCTTGCTCTGCTGGTCATCAGGCTTGCTCACTCTCGCTTTGAGCTTCAGGAATACTTCCTTTTGTCGCTTCATCTTTCTGGGCCACTTTACTTCAGGATAGAAGCTGCATCCATCAGAGTTCTTAGCTGTAAGCAGTAGGAACCATCTCTAGCTAATTCATTAAAAGGATATGGGTGACCAATCGGCTTTCTAAGAAGGTTGGGAAAGTAGGCTTGATGACCACACTGCCAAGAACAAAGCTCAAAATCATACCACAAAACTGGTCTCAGGAAGTACCTCTGCCACCAAGCTGGGCATAGATATTGCTGCTTGTGCTCCTAAAGCCACTGATGCTGGGCTGTGGTTGCTGCCATGAGAATCTCTGTCCCAGCTCTCAGGATGCTGGATGTAACTGCTCCTACTGCTGACATCCTCGCCAGGTGGATTCTTTGGAGTTCTTACTTCTACAGGTTAATTGTTTTCTATTTGAAGTCTAGAGCGGTGCATCTTATTGGTGGAGCTTGTATGATGTGCCCCTGTCTTAGTTTCAAAGAAAGATGGGAAAGTTTTTTTTTTTTTTCTCCTGCTTCATACTTTGGTAGTGGGAAGTATACTTGTCATATAAGGTAGGGTGTGCTTAAATGTAGACTCAGCATTTGGATGGTTGGCGACCAAAGAGAAAATGTCCATTGTAAAAGGTCTGTATCAGTCTTGGAAATCCATCACTTTTAACACAGTTGTTGCTCTTTATAGACACTCACGTTGCTCATATAATGCAATGAATATTTGACATAGGACTATTTTTTATCATTTCCAGGTGATATATTGCCAAGTACTATATAAGACATGGAACCGAATCTGTATTTCTGATGAACTATGTATTTTAAAAGTCCCATTCTAATTTTAGCTAGTTTTGGGGAATTCCTGTTTTATCTTATGAGTAAACTCAATGAGATGTAATAGTTAAAAATCAACTGTAACAAACATTGTTGTCTCCTGGCAATATTTTCACTGAGAATTTTCTGGCTTATTGACCATTTGCCTTTTTTCAGATGTGATCTTACTGTATACAAAAAGAAGGTTTGGAAAATAGGAGACACTCTCTTAGGACCATGAGTAAATATAAATAGGATGACATTTTCTTTTCAAAACCAAGATGATATAGTTCTCATTATTGCAAAGGTATTTTACTCTAAGTTACTGTGAAACTTTGTAAGCACAAGCTTTTTAAAATTAACACAAAAGCCCATTGTTGATTTACATATATGACTTTAAAAACCGGCTAGTGAAGTTTTCATCTTCTCTGAAACCAGGACATAGGTGAATGGTTGGAGCAGTGGCCACAGGGGTTGGGGCCTTGCTGTTATTGTCCTGGCTCTGCAGGTGGTGCACAGCGTTACTTTGAGGAGTTCATTTATGGTCTACATTTCATCTTTCTAGTTCCTGAAGAAGAATTCATAATACTGTCCCTTCCCCTTCACTTTTCTCACAGTGGTGGCAGGAGATCTGACACAGATGTCTCAGATGAGACAGATGAACTTCTTAGAATAAACACATAGTAACATAAAGGTTGTTACAGTGAAAACAAACAAGGATGAAGGTAGTATAAAGTCTTTATAGCAACATGCATCCTCTTGCCTTAGTAGGTAACAATAAACTGTTGTTATAATATCCTGATGGAAGGACACACTTCTGAATTACTATTCAAACCAGGTGGTGCCTCAGATTTGAATACTTAAGCACCTCAGCTGTGGATTTAATGGGCTAAGTTGGTAGGATGTTTACTTTAGGTTCATTCATTTGGCCTTTGCCTACAAAGCCAACAGAAGTTGCTTTATAGGGTGTTTCTAAACTCATTTCCAAATAAACCAGGTTAGTTTTAATACTGTTCACATAGCATATGTGAAGCCTTAATTCTGTAAAGGAAAAAAAGAATCCAGGGTTTCTAAATGTGGTAATATTGTAACAGAAGGGCAGGAATCAATTTACTGGTGATACATTTGATTGCTTTTGTGGTTCCAGATAGCAATTATTTCTAATATAATTTATTTTGCAGTGAGGGCCGAGGCAAGTTGACGGTATTTTCAGTTAAAGCTATGTTAGCAACCATGTGTGGTGGAAAAATGCTGGACAAATTGAGATGTAAGTATTTTTATATTATTTGAAAGATTTTATTTTCAAATTAGGACTTTTAAACACTTTTAAATGAATGTTTTCAGAAATTTGGATGATGGTCTATTGAAGTTTTTTGGTTTTTTTTACTACCATATCACTCATTTTACAGCAGCTGGCTCAGAGTATGTAAGTTATGCCACCTACTGTCCAGATGGAAAAGTTGGTTGAATTAATTTTTTAATTTTTTTTTTTTTTTTAGTTTAAAACAAGAAAACTCTTGAAAAGATTCAGAATAGTAATGTGGACATTTAAAAAATTCTTTAAAAATGTTTTCCATATTATTAAAAATTATGCTTGAAGGTGATTTGTTGATCAGTTTTAATTAGAAAATAAATTTTATCACTTTTACCGGGTTTGGTCAAGTTTAGCCCTTTTCTTAATCACTCGATGCTTTGTCAGGTGGTATTTCTTATGATTAAACTGTTTTTTAGTACCTCAGATTCAAGTGTAGTTATTTAGAAATTGATAACCTATTTATTCACTTATCTTTCCTTAATTTTTTTCTTACTGTTTACCATTTTGGCATTTTACTGTTCAGTAGATACTATTAGAAGGTGGTTAGATGAAACTGAAGGAGATAAAATTCACAATTACTTAATTTTTCTGCTTATCATTTCCATTTATTCACTCAGTAGATAGTCCTTCACTGCCTACGGTATGCCAAGCATTGTGCTAGGTGCTATACATATATTTTCTTACTGAATCCTTAAAATTTCTTTGAGCAGCAGGTGGTATTTTCTCTGTTTTATAGAAGAGTTAACTAGGGGGCGAAGCTGGGATTTCAACTCAGGCTGTAGCTTCAGAGCCCTTTCTAAGGCACTCTTTTGTACTCCACTATGCTCATCCTGTAGTGGGAGACACACATTCAAAGTGCCCTAATACAAGTATCCGTGGAGTAAGAAACTCTAGCAGGTTTCACAGAGGTGAGATTGAAGCTGTGGGTTTTCATGAAGTGCTGAGAAAACCTGTGAATTGATTTGTTGAAGAAACTGGGTCATCTGTCTTGTGGCATTTCTCATGGACTAGATTTTGATGATTGCATCCCCGTGATGTTCCTCTGTGCCCTACATTTTTTGTTTTAATTGAAAGATACAGAATCTTCAACAGATTCAAGTACAAGCTTTTGGGCAAGATTACTTCATGGGTGCATGTTTGTTTTCTGTGCTTTTTCTTACATGTTACCATGACATTAAAAGTTAGAAAGCTAGAAGGCTCACTAGATATAGATTTAGATGTCTAAAGAAAGGTCTTAGTATATTTGGTCAATGTTATCTGGTTATCTCATTTCAAAATCAGCCACAATGTAAAACAAAGTTTTGACAGAAAAAAAGGTATAGTTTTATTTAAATACGCTTCTGAGGTTTTTTCACATGGTATCTCAAAATATTACTCTTTTGGGCTGAAATTTCTTAATATTTTCTTAATTCTAGCATGGTGTTTTTCTGAGGATGATAATATAATACGGATAAAATTATATTTCATTCACAGAGAAAAAGAAAGTTGGGATTTTGTCTGTTTTTTAACGATGATGATACCAGATAAAGAAGTATACATTGCCATTTTTATTAGGACTGGAGAAACTGGTTGAAAATAGAAAATTGATTATATAACTGCACATTCTAGATGATTCTGGACTCTTTAAGTTTCTGTGATTAAATTTGCTACATTTACATAGAGCTGGTACCTGGCCCATAGTAAGTGCTAAAATTTTGCCAAATATAAATTGTTGATTGAGAACTAAAATTACTGCAGCTCTCTGTTGTAGCTATTAGTGAAAAGGTGCAAATCCTAGTTCTGTGTGAAGTATTGAAGGGATCCAGGTGATAGCAGGTGGGTTTTTTGTTTGTTTGTTTGTTTATTTATGTGGCTTTTGAATTTCTTAGAGGAGCACAAGCGACCAATATTCAAGTGGCACAAAAGTACACATACCTAGGCAAATGTGACACGTCAGTGCACTCTCAACACCACATCGTTACACATTGTATACGGAAATACAAGCCACACTAGGTCACTTAATAGCATGTTTACATGATTCAGATAGATTTAAAATCTGGTTTCTTTGTCTTCTTCACGTTCAAAATTATGGTTTCTTTACCATCTGTTGCTCTGTTTCATTATTATTATCTTTTAAAATTAATTAATTTTTCTTTTGGCTCCGTCAGGTCTTCGTTGCTGCGCGTGGGCTTTCTCTAGTTGCAGTGAGTGAGGGCTACTCTTTGTTGCGGTTCGCGGGTTTCTCATTGCGGTGGCTTCTCTTGTTGCGGAGCATGGGCTCTAGGCACGCGGGCTTCAGTAGTTGTGGCACGTGGGCTCAGTAGTTGTGGCTCTTGGGCTCTAGAGCGCAGGCTCAGTAGTTGTGGTGCACGGGCTTAGCTGTTCCGTGACATGTGGGATCTTCCCAGACCAGGGATCAAACCAGTGTCCCCTGCATTGGCAGGTGGATTCTTAACCACTGCGCCACCAGGGAAGTCCCCCTGTTTCATTATTTTTATTGTACTGTAATTATCTAGACTAGAGAGTGAGATGTTTAACCTAAGTAACACGTTCAGGTATTGAAGCCTATCTCCACTTTTTTGTTTTAATCATCTAGGGTGGAAACCGCTTTAAGTGTGGTCTGTGCCTTCTGTTTTAAACAGAGCTCACTGATCATAATTTAAATATTTTTCATCTCTTAGGGATGTCATTCTCTGATGCATTTAGGGCTAATTGTGAGGCTCTGGGTTGTTTGTCCCTTCTCATGTTTTCAGACTGCTGTGTTTTTTCAGCTTTTGAACTTTTTGTCATTGGTGGTGTCGGTGATGGTATATGCGTGTGTATGTGTGTGTACGTGTCCTTTATCGCTGGTAAATGTGATGGTATTATCAGTGTACCAGTCTCAAGAAGTCTCCTTTTGCTACTGACAGAGAAAACATAACCAGCCTTCTTAACATTCTATTCTGTTAGAGAATGGACGAAGTGATTACTCGTATTGAGAGAAGCACTCACTTTCGTAGTTTTGGCTATTGTGAGAATCCTTTTTCCCTTGCTTTCTAGTCACAGCTATGTGCTACTTAGTTGAGGTGGCTGAATAATAGTGTAGAAGAAGGTAGCTGTAACACTGTATTGTAACATAAAATGATATTTGACCATTTATTCACTTTTTTCTTCCTACTTGTTCCCTTGTCTTTGTTCTTAGTTTCTGCAGCCTCTTCCCACTGACTCTACTTCTGTTACCTCTGTTAATGTTCCCATTAAGTTAGATTTTTCTAACTTATGGAATATGCCTCAGCATTTCTACTTTTATTTTTATCTTTTTGCTTTTTACCTCTTATTTTAGAATTTTTTCCTTTAATTTTATCCCCTTTTTCCTTGATCTGTCTTTGTTTGTTTGCTTGTTTTAGTGTCAAGATGGCATTTAAAATGACTTAACTAATACTTGTGTTTTTAGTTTGAAACATTTCCTCTTTTAAGATTTTTTTGATGTGGACCATTTTTTTAAAAGTCTTTATTGATTTTGCTACAATATTGCCTCCGTTTTACGTCTTGGTTTTTTGGCCACGAGGCAGTGTGGAATCTTAGCTCCACGACCAGGGATCGAACCTGCACCTGCACCTGCATTGGAAGGCAAAGTCCCAACCACTGGACTGCCAAGGAAGTCCAGAAACATTTCTTAGACTTTTCAGGTCTCTCTTAAGAGAGTTTCTGTTCCCAGATATCATTCATTTATAGATAAATGGTTAACTGTTGTGACCGTTAGGGACTGTATCCTAGATTCAAAGGCAACTTAAGTCAGGATTCTAAATACCAATGATTTATAATCAGAGTACAGACTTTGATTATCAGCATGATGAAAACTCAATAATGTCAGAAACCCAAAAAATAACTCAGAGAAACAAAGTTTACAGACTGTAAAACCCATTATTTATTAAACCATACTAATTATCAACTAATTTAACTGTGATTTATTTACTTTGTCTAATTCTGCTGTTTTCTAAGAAACTTATCTCTTATGCAAACCCCATCTGTTTTGCACTGAAAGATAGGAGCAGATGATTCATGCAATTTATTTTTAAATCCTTTAGAAAACTGGTGCCACCATTTTGAAGGGCAGTCTAACAGTGTGTCAGAAAGGCTATAAGAACATTTGTATCCAATGACTCAGCCTGCTTCTTGAGTTTATCATGAGGAATTAATCAGAGGTGTACCCCAGGTTTTACATATATTTATTGCAACACTTTTAATAATATATGAAGACTTAAAACAGCTTTAGTGTCCAAAAGTGAGAGCTCAGTTAACACTTTGGGATACCGACACGATTGAATATACTGCCTTTAAAAATATGCTTCAGATCAAAATGCATAAATGTAATATAGTTTTAAATAAAAATTTATTATGCACTTAGGAAAAGAAAGAAATATACCAAAATGATAACACTGTTAGGTATTTTCTCTGGGTTATAGCATAAAAATGGCTTTATAATAATAATTTATATTACTTATGTTTTTGTGTGTTTTTGATAGACCACACTTTGAGCAGCCAGAGAAAAGATGACCTGAGGTGTTTTTTCTCAGAGCTGGCAGTTCTAACATTTCAATTGTTTGCTTCCTTGATGTTTCATTAACAAACTGTAGGGAGCCAACCTTTGAAGTATAATTAAGCAGTTTCACCTGTTCAAAATTTAGCATCCTCTCTTACAGTCTTCTAACCACCTGTCACTGCCTATTTATCCTGGCTGGTTTCTGTTAATCATCTCTTCACTTCATTAGCCCGAAGTGACTCTTTAATCTGAATATTTGCCCATATTCACATTTCTCGTATAACCAAAATGTTTTAGAGCTAGAAGCAAGTAAGAAATGAGTCGTACGTCTGCATTTTATGAAAAAGAAAAAGATAAACAAAAACCAAGGAAGGCCTGGAGACTTGTCTAAGGTAGTTCCTGACTCAGTCAACACTAGAAGCCCAAGGCATGGCTGAATCCCATCCTCCAGCCTCACTCTGACTTAATGAATGATGTAGGAATATTCATGAGTTTGGGAATAAAATATGCACTTGGATTTAGTTACATATAGATATTTATAAACATGCAGATGTGTATACATGTTTTGTGGGTTAGGTTGCTCAGTTGGTAGAAAGATGACAGGAGAAGATGAGAGTCATTTGCCAGGAAAACTAACATATAGAAGAAAATGGCTTTCTTTTCTATAGACTTGAGTCTTTATTGTAAACAGCCCTATCATCTTGCAAAAGTATATGGTTGGTCATGTGGGGATGAGAGGGGAGTGGATAGATGGATAGATGCAATGTAGTAAAGCCAGGGTCATTATCACCAGAAAAAAATTCGAAACATGTGTGAAGATGGTAGAATAGTAACATTATTTTGCCACTACACAAAGGACAGAATATTTTAAAAAGTTTGTACACGTGTGCATGTAAGGGCTTGATTGTGGGTTTTTCACAAGGGAGAAAGCCTGTATTTTTATCTGGAAACAACTAATGGGAAATTAGCATACCTTCTTTCAGAGATGTATAAATAGAGAATTATTGGGGAAATTAACCAGTGATCTGGGAAGCAGTTTATTCCCTTAATGCCAGAAGGGTTTATGGCTTTAATTAAAGGACTCGTTTAATTTTGGGGATGTTTTTATTAAATTGTCTCTTATTTATTTCTTTGGTAAGGTATTTTTATATGTATATAGTAAATCACACTTAGATTAATTGTTATATTTCATTTACAATAAAAAATTAGCAATTATTTTCAGTGTTTTTGTTACAGATATGAGAAGCCTAATCTAAAAAAAAAAAACAAAAAAACTGTTTTAAACAAGTAACTCTAGGAGTCATGACTTCTAAGTAATTACTTAACAGTTTTGAGGTCTACCAGTTTTTCTCTTAAAACCAACCAACCAACAAACACGTTTCTGCTTGTTCTGTTACTAGTGTAATGTAGGCCTATTAAGTTATAGTTTCTTTTTTCATTGATTAAAATTTTTTTACTACTTTGAATCTATTTTATGACCTAGTAACTAAGTATAACTGAAAGTAATACTTTTTTTGAGGGGGAAGTTAGTCATTTCACTATCTCATCACTCCTTTATTGCTCTGAATGAGTTAGGTGTAGATTTGGTGGTGTGGTTGTATACACATATGTTTTTGTGATTGGAAGCTCTACATATGTGTATTTATCAACATATACTTGATAGCTGAAGTCTCTGGTCTTGAATATTTCTACCATTAGTTAACTTGCTAGTTTCTCCATTATGAATACATTGAGTGGCAACAGAAAACTTGACTAACAGTGGCATAAAACCATTGGGATTTATTTTTCTCATGCAACAATAAGTTCAGAGGCTGGCAAGTTCAAGGTTGGTACCACGACTCAGGGATGTCATCAGAGACTTGGGTCCCCCCTGTCTTCCTGCTCTGCTGTATGGCTTTCCTCCTAGGATTATAAGTGACTGCTCTTTACTGCGCCTTATTCTCATTTTAAGTAGAAAGAAGAAAGATGCCTCTATCAGGAAAGCAAAAGCTTTTCCACAAATTCACTTCCGAATTACGACGTGCACAAGAGTCTGGGAAGTAATTTTTAAGGGGAACACGTTGCCATTCTAATCAGAGTTCAGTTCGGGAGTGAAAATGGGAAAACAGATACTGAGTAGTAGGCAGCTTGCAGTGTCTGCCACATCCCATATTTCCCCTTAGTTTTCATTCAGATTTAATGGATGATTATTTTCTTCATTATGAGAACAGCTGCCAGCTATTTGAAAACTAAGTCATGATGCTCTTCCCTCCTTCAAAGGACGTCAGTTATTCACATAATTGGTAATGTCTTCAAAACTCTGTATCTGCTGTCTTGAACTGCAGCCCAGCACTCTGCTTCTAACTGCCTACAGGATGGTTCTACTTGGAAATTTGCTGATTAGTTCAAATACAGTTATGTTCAAAGCTAAGTATCTTTATCTTCAATTTGGTTATTTCAGTCAGGGTTGTCAGCATTTTTCTGAGCTAGAAGCTTAAAATAATCCTAATTTTAGAAATTCCTTTATTCTCTAAGCCAGTTTGCCATCAACTTCAGTTTCCTGCATTGAAATGTCTTGGAGTTGACCAAGCCCTCCCCTCAATACTGTCACTCCTGTAATTCTGACTCTCACTTCCTTACTTGTGCATTATTTACAGGGTTTTCTAGCTGATGTCGCCAATCTTATTCTTTCTTTTTTATTCATTCTGCCAGTCATTAACAGTCTAATTTTCTTGAACCCTAACTTTCTAAATATTTCTTCCCTACTTCAGCATTTTTAAACCAAATCCAAATTGTTTCCTCTTTCAAACTTTTCATTCATAACATACTTTTCTTATTCAGTCTATATTTACCTTTACTTCACAATATAAATTATCATAGTCAGAATGTTCTCTTTGATGCACTGTTTCTTGCCTACCACCACTAATAGACACACTCTATAAATTCCTGCCACAGAGACTTTTATCCTACTCTCCTTTTTTTTTTCCTAAATTGAAGTATGGTTGATTTACAATATTACATTAGTTTCAAGTGTGCAACATAGTGATTCAATATTTTTAGAGATTATACTCCATTTAAAGTTACTGTAAAATATTGGCTATATTCCCTGTGTTGTACAATATATCCTTGCAGCTTATTTATTTTATACATAGTAGTTTGTACCTCTTCATCCCCTACCCCCATCTTGCCCCTCCCCACTGGTAACCACCAGTTTGTTCTCTGTATCTGTGAGTCTGTTTCTGTTTTGTTATATTTATTCATTTGTTTTATTTATCCTGTTCTTCTCTAGTTGTGTCCCCAGACCCCCACCCCCAGCCTGTTTTCACCTCATCATTCCAAATTCTATTTTTCAAGGCCAGGCTTCTAAATTTCTTTCTTGACAGTTCCTCCCTATGTGTTTTTGTATCTATTCTACACTATATTTTGAAGAAGTGTGATGTAATGGAATGTCTTTGCAGTCAGATAAGTGTGGGTTTAAGTCTTGATTTAGCCACTAAGTAACTTTTGACCTTAAGAAAGTTAACCTTTCTAAGCTAGTTTCCTTATCTATAAAATTTAAACAATTATGTGCATACACATGTGCACACACACACCTTTTTGCGACAGTAAAATGAGGTAATGTTTAGTAAACTGTAGTAATACTTAATATTGGGGATTGCTACATGAAAACAAAAACCAAGGTAACAGTATTTTAAACAAAGTTGAAGTTTATTTTTCTCGTATATAAAAGAAGTCCAGCAGTATGTAGTCCAGGGCTGGTATGATAGTTTCATGTTCATCTGGGACCCAGGCTTTCTATATCTTTCTTTTCTATCATTCTAGTGTATGATTTCTACATAAAAGTTGAGATTACCACATAGTCCAAGGTGGCTGCTGGAAGCTCCAGCCATCGTAGCTGCATTCCAGATAGCAAAAGGAGGAAGGAAGAAAAGGTCTATTTCCAGTGCAGTCAGCTTTCTTTAACTAGCCTTCTAGGAAGTCTCTCACAACCCTTCTGCTTATAGTCTCGTTGTCCAAACACCTAGTCACATGACTGCAACTTGTTAGAAGAAGGCTTCAAAGTTTAATCTCTTAGTTGGGTACATTGCTGCACAAAATAAAATTAGTGTTCTGTTACTAAGGAAGGAGATAAGAATATTGGGTGTCTACAGCAGACTCAGCCATAGTTACCTGTTGTGGTGCCTGGCAAATGGTGAGGTTTAAGAAATATCTTATGCCTCCCTTCTTTCTGTTCTATTTAGAGTCAGCTTAGTGCTTTATTCTTCTTTGCTACATGTGTATCTTATTTTTTCCAGCTGTGTTGAAAGTTTCTTGGGGGGGATAAGGACCATGTGTCATACTTCTTTGTTGTTTTTCAAAACACCTAGCAGAGTACTTGGCACTTGGACTACTTAGTAAGAACTTAGTACATATTTGTTAATTAATTGATTTTACTTTCTACTAGGACCATACTTCTTTTAGCCTCTTGTTGGATTTTCCCCACCTCATGGGTATTTAATACTTTTCCCTCAACTACAAGCTAGCAGCTCTTATGAGAGGAATGTACTGGAGATTTTCATTCCTTGATAATTTCCTGTTTTCTAATGCCTTAAAAGTTACCCTGTGGAGTTGATGATCTAAATTTTATCTTTCTTTGATTAATGTACTTTAATGGTTGTTTTTTTCCTACACCTGGTGCTTTGGGATACATATGTATTTCTAATATACCTGTTCATTATGAACATATAGAATATGATTTTTAAAAATGCCATGTTTGGAAAGGCCTCAGGAAATTATTTTTCTCTGCATATTTAACTCACTGATTTGTTTGTAAGAAAGCTGAATAGTTTGAAAAGAAAACTTAGGTTAAAGTTGTCAAGTTGTTTTGAGCTCCTGGTTATTTTTCTTTTTCTCCCCAATTATGGGTGAGAAGAGAGAAATAACTAACTGGACATAGGAAACTCTCTACAAGGAGATAAAGAAATAGTAGTATTACTGGAACTGTCTTTCCAGCTGCTTGGGTCAGACTTAATGTAAAAATAGGACCTTATAGTATCAAAGTATCTTGTGATAGAAGAGATTATATGAGTTCTTTTTATTCTACTCTGGAACTTACTAAATGGAATATTTTAAATAAACATACTACACAGGAATATATTACATCATTAGTATATGAATATGCAAATACAATACAATTTCTTTCGTACCCTATCACCAATATGCAAATATATTCATACACTCAAAGATGTATATGTCTTATATAAATATGTACATAAATGTAAGAGATAAAGATACGCTGCTACAAATTGTTCTTGGAATAAAGTGAGGTGTAAATAAATGAAATAAAAAGTTATATATTATCCAGTTATGTATGCTCAAAAAGAGTAGGTAGGTAGACATACATGAGTGGTTATGTGATGTTTAGGTAGACTATTAAGTGGGTGGGAAAGAGGGGCCTCATCAGCAAAGTAACCACACAGTGTTAATGAGAATGAGAATACATGTTAACTAAAAATCATAATAACTTTATGATACTTTTTAATGATGCTTTTGGACTGGTATACAAATGACATAGAACTGTTTATAAAGAGTTGATATTTCCTTATAGTTTGACTTTATTTGGTTTTGTTCTCATAGATGTTTTCTCCCAGATGTCAGATTCCAATGGCTTAATGATATTTGGCAAGTTTGACCAGTTTCTGAAGGAAGTTCTGAAGCTCCCAACAGCTGTCTTTGAAGGGCCATCTTTTGGTTACACAGAACACTCAGTCCGCACCTGTTTCCCACAGCAGGTAAGGACGGGTTTATAGAATGTAGGATTAGAAGGGCTCTCATCCACCCCTCCACCTGTTGTCAGATTTTGCCAGATTGCTTCACTCGAGGAATATAGGTCTTGAGTAGGGGAGGAAAAAGAACTTTTAAGTCAGAGGAGTGGATGTAGAAAGAAGGGGGGATTAAAAATTCACCTGAGAACTCTTTTCTTGGAAGAGGGGAGGCAAGTCTTTTCTGAAAAAATGGTAACAGTTGAAATATTTTAAATTACTAAAAATTTCAAGAAAAATGTTTAAGGTAAAGTATTTATCTTATTGCTGCTAGACATATATTACTCTCCCTAATGAGTTTTTTAACTGTGAAGTATAGGAATTTTGATATAAAACTCAATATAATACTGGATTATTGTTTCCTGAGCACTGAAGACAAGGAATGCTTATACAGCTCTCAACTGCCAGCTCAAAATCCCTCAAGGGTATACTGCCATTTTCGTATGAAAGAAAGATAGATTTGGTTTCTTCTTTATTTGTGAGCGTCCTTTTGTGGTCCTGCTGTAGAGGTTGAGTGTATTCCTGAGATCTTAACTATGCCTCAAAGAAGTGAGAGCAGAGTGGATGCTGGCTGTAGCATCCTTTTTTTTTTTTTTTTTTTCAGGTAGAGATGAGATAAAGGAGCTTCATGCTAAACTCAGAAAGTTCTGTAGAGCAGAGAATTAAGAAAAAATATCTATGTTAAAACTAGTAGGTAAAAGATTATTGGAAATAGGATACTGACATAGTCTGAAAGTATCTCCCCATAAGATATTTCTTAATTACAAAGGAAACATAGTAACTTTACAGTGGAGAAACCTGTCAGATACCACTTTAACCAAGTGATCAAACCCATATCACCAGTAAAGGGAGAGGCTGATAACCCTGCCTATTGATAGGATGCTCTGAGAAGCACCCAGTGTCACTGCTGTGGTTCTCCTGCCAGAAAAGCACAACCTGAGTCTCATTGAGGAAACATCTGACAAAGCCAAATGCAGGATTTCTACAACATAACTGGCTTGTACACTTTAAAAGTGTCAGTGTCATGAAAGACAAAAAAAAGACTGAGGAACTGTTCCAGATTACAGGTATCTAGAGACATGAAAACTGAAATGATCCAGAATTTTGTTGTTGTTGTTATAAAGGACATTATTGGGACAGTAGAGAAAATCTGAATAAATTTTGTAGACTCAGAGAATTCCCTGGTGGCGCAGTAGTTGAGAATCCGCCTGCCAATGCAGGGGACATGGGTTCAATCCCTGGTCTGGGAAGATCCCACATGCTGCGGAGCAACTAAGCCCATGCGCCACAACTACTGAGCCTGCGCTCTAGAGCCTACGAGCCATAACTGCTGAGCCCACACGCCACAACTACTGAAGCCTGTGCGCCTGGAGCCTGTGTGGCGCAACAAGAGAAGCCACGGCAATGAGAAGCCCATGCACCGCAATGAAGAGTAGCCCCCGCTCGCCACAACTAGAGAAAGCCCGCGGGCAGCAACGAAGACCCAACGTAGCCAAAAAATAAAAAAAAATTTTAAAATAAAAAACATTTGCATTTCTTCTAAAAAATTTTTGTAGACTAGATAATAGTATTCTGTCAGTAATGGTAATTTCCTGATTTTGATACTTATATTTAATTAAGAGAATGTCCTGGTTTTGCAGAAGTACAATCTGACATACTTAAAGGTAAAGGGACATCTCTTTTGTACTGTTAACATTTGAGGAGTCTGGGTTAATGGTAAATGGGAATTTTAAAATAATCTTCTTACAGCGTTTCCATAAGCCTGAAATTATTTAAAAGTAAAAGGTTAAAATATAAAAGGAACAAAACTAAAGGTTTGAGAACTGAAAGGACATTGTAAACCAGATCCTCCTGACCTGTGATACTTTGATTCACAAAGGAACCAAGAAACAAACACATACACATCCGTTTTTACGTTTAAAGTTAAGAACTCATATATGTCTGAATTCAGCCTTCCAAACAGTATTTTACAGCTTGTCTAGGGATTACTCGGCTTTAGCACCGAAGGTGCCACCCATAATACAGGAGAGTTATTTTTATTAATTTCTGAGGAGATGTTCTTCCCAGATTTCTACACACTTTGGCTGATTGCTTTTGTGGAAATTAGTCTCTATACATCATTTTTTTCTCTAAGCATAAGTGACAGTATCAGCTTTTAGCTTATTAAAAATATCTCTCTGCTTCAGTTATTCTAATAAAGCATAGTTTGCATTTTGCCCCTGAGTATGCATTTTTCAATTGATATGAGGCTATCCAAACATATCCTGGTACAAGAGTGTCCTGCATGGGGATATATGTATATGTATAGCTGATTCACTTTGTTATAAAGCAGAAACTAACACACCATTGTAAAGCAATTATACTCCAATAAAGATGTTAGAAAAAAAGTGTCCTGCAGGTGTTAAAATACCCTACAGAGATATAAGTGAGGATGAGTAGGATGAAGACACCACAACCAGTTTTCATTTAGAACTCATCTCACTGCTGCTGCTGCTTTACTAGTACAATCACGTCAAACAGCTGCCTCCACAGTCCTCTGGGATAATCTTGTATATGATACTTATGTGGCTTTTCACATAGATGCTTCCTGGAGATCAGGCTAAAAATTGATCAAGTTCTGGAATGCTGCTGTTAAATAGTGTCCGGACAGGCAAAGGAATTTATACAAAGAAGTATCAGTGAAGAACATTTGACCAATGGATGATAATTATGTGAGGCACTAAACCTAAAGTAATCTTTGATTAAATTGTAATGAGAGTACTAAAGTTAGGACTCTGAATTGGAATAGCAATTTAAAATGTTGAAGAATATAAAAAAATTCCAATTGTTAATTTTAAGACTGCTGTCTAGGGACTTCCCTGGTGGCGCAGTGGTTAAGAATCCATCTGCCAATGCAGGCGACACGGGTTCGATCCCTGGTCCGGGAAGATCCCACATGCTGCGGAGAAACTAAGCCTGTGCGCCACAAGTACTGAGCCTGCGCTCTAGAGCCCGTGAGCCACAACTACTGAAGGCTGCGCGCCCGTGCTCCGCAACAAGAGAAGCCACCACAATGAGAAGCCCGCGCACCGCAGTGAAGAGTAGCCCCCGCTCACCACAACTAGAAAGCCCACGCACAGCAACGAAGACTCAACGCAGCCAAAAATAAATAAATTTATATATTAAAAAAAAAAAAGACTTCTGTCTAGGATTCTACACATTACTTTATACCATGATTGTGAGGCCTTTGAACTCACAACCTGATTGTTGCTTTTCATCTGCTTTAGATTCTTATAAAAAATTCAGTCTTGTTTTGATATATGCCAAATTTGGAAAAGTCAGAAGCTTATCTCAAAAGAAATATAAACTACTGGTAGAATGACCCCTTCCACCAAAAGGAGAGAGAGAGACAGAGAGAGGGAGAGGGAGACTGTTACGACGAAGTTCCATGCAGCAAGAGTTAAATTCAACAAGTTTTGGTTTCTTTTTGAAAATAAGCTTTTTCCATGCAGCTTGCTTTCCTATGTATAAGTTTCCTTAATGTGAGTTAGCTCATACATCATCGGATAGAGAGAATGGTGTCAGTGTAAAGTGGAGTTCATAAGCTGTTTTCCCCAACATATTAATGTTCTGGGCTGAAAAAGAAATGATCGCTATTAAAGAGAAAGTACGACTATTTTTAAGAAAGAAGCTGAAAATCCTGCAGAAGTACCTTTCTTTAGTGAAAGAAATGGCTAGTTTGGAGGATTTCATGAATGCTTCACTTTCTACAGTGTTATGGTGATGAAGTTGTGGATACAAATGAAAAAAAACTGTGAAGACATTCCTCTCCTGACCCCACCCCTTGCTAAAAAATTTAATTGATGGGGTTAGCTATCCACTGGATTCGATAGTTTTGATAAAACTGATATGTCTTAGAACTTGTGTGTCCTGACCATGAAGAAGGAAAAAAGCATCTCAGGATTTAAGGCTGAAAGGTATCATCTTGCTGAAAATGTCTGTGGAGATTTAATTGTTCTGGTACTCTTATTAGTGTTGCTATTGTTTTGTTAGTCCTCTGTTTACAAAACTGCATAGGTTTTTAGGTTTGTTCCAACCCTGTTTTTCTCACATACCTTATTATTTTTAAATTCACAGTTTTGCAGTAGGTACAGTTTTCCAGTAATGCATGTGTTGCATTAGAGCAGAAATACTTCCATTTTTCTTTTTAACATCTTTATTGGAGTATAATTGCTTTACAGTGTTGTGTTAGTTTCTGCTGTGTAACAAAGTGAATCAGCTATATGCATACATATATCCCCATATCCTCTGCCTCTTGCATCTCCCGCCCACTCTCCTTATTCCACCCCTCTAGGTGGTCGCAAAGCACCGAGCTGATCTCCCTGTGCTATGCAGCTGCTTCCCACTAGCTATCTGTTTTACATTTAGTAGTATATATAAGTCCATGCCACTCTCTCACTTTGCCCCAGGTTCCCCTTCCCCCTCCCCACGCCTGCGTCTTTATTCCCTAGGTTCTTCAGAACCTTTTTTTTTTTTTTTAGAGTCCATATATATGTGTTAGCATATGATATTTGTTTTTCTCTTTCTGACTTACTTCACTCTGTATGACAGACTCTAGGTCCATCCACCTCGCTACAAATAACTCAATTTCGTTTCTTTTTATGGCCGAGTAATATTCCATCATATGTATGTGCCACATCTTCTTTATCCATTCATTTCTTGATGGACACTTAGGTTGCTTCCATGTCCTAGCTATTGTAAATAGTGCTGCAATGAACATTGTGGTCCATGATTCTTTTTGAATTATGGTTTTCTCAGGGTAGATGCCCAGTAGTGGGATTGCTGGGTCATATGGTAGTTCTATTTTTAGTTTTTTAGGGAACCTCCATACTGTTCTCCATAGTGGCTGTATCAATTTACATTCCCACCAAGAGTGCAAGAGGGTTCCCTTTTCTCCACACCCTCTCCAGCATTATTGTTTGTAGATTTTTTGATGTTGGCCATTCTGACTGGTGTGAGGTGATACCTCATTGTAATTTTGATTTGCACTTCTCTGATATTAGTGATATTGAGCATCCTTTCATGTGTTTGTTGACAATCTGTATATCTTCTTTGGAGAAATGTCTAGTTAGGTCGTCTTCTGCCCATTTTTGGATTGGGTTGTTTGTGTTTTTGATATTGAGCTGCATGAGCTGCTTGTATATTTTGGAGATTAATTCTTTGTCAGTTACTTCATTTGCAAATATTTTCTCCCATTCTGAGGGTTGTCTTTTCGTCTTGTTTATGGTTTCCTTTGCTGTGCAAAAGCTTTTAAGTTTCATTAGGTCCCATTTGTTTATTTTTGTTTTTATTTCCATTTCTCTAGGAGGTGGGTCAAAAAGTATCTCACCGTGATTTATGTCATAGAGTTCTGCCAGTGTTTTCCTCTAAGAGTTTGATAGTGTCTGGCCTTACATTTATGTCTTTAATCCATTTTGAGTTTATTTTTGTGTATGGTGTTAGGGAGTGTTCTGATTTCATTCTTTTACATGTAGCTGTCCAGCTTTCCCAGCACCACTTATTAAAGAGGTCTTTAATTTCTTTCCTCCATTGTGTAGTCTTGCCTCCTTTATCAAAGATAAGGTGACCATATGTGTGTGGGTTTATCTCTGGGCTTTCTATCCTGTTCCATTGATCTATATTTCTTTTTTTGTGCGAGTACCATACTGCCTTGATTACTATAGCTTTGTAGTATAGTCTGAAGTCAGGGAGCCTGATTCCTCCAGCTCCGTTTTCCTTTCTCAAGATTGCTTTGGCTATTCGGTGTCTTTTGTGTTTCCATACAAATTTTGCAAATTTTTGCTCTAGTTCTGTGAAAAATGACAGTGGTAGTTTGATAGGGATTGCGTTGGGTAGTATAGTCATTTTCACAATGTTGATTCTTCCAATCCAAGAACATGGTATATCTCTCCATCTGTTTGTATCGTCTTTAGTTTCTTTCATCAGTGTCTTATAGTTTTCTGCATACAGGTCTTCTGTTTCCTTAGGTAGGTTTATTCCTAGGTATTTTATTCTTTTAGTTGCAGTGGTAAATGGGAGGGTTTCCTTAATTTTTCTTTCAGATTTTTCATCATTAGTGTATAGAAATGCAAGAGATTTCTGTGCATTAATTTTGTATCCTGCTACTCTACCAAGTTCATTGATTAGCTCTAGTAGTTTTCTGGTAGCATCTTTAGGATTCTCTATGTATAGTATCATGTCATCTGCAAACAGTGACAGTTTTACTACTTCTTTTCCGATTTGGAGTCCTTTTATTTCTGTTTCTTCTCTGATTGGTGTGGCTAAAACTTCCAAAACTATGTTGAATAATAGTGGTGAGAGTGGGCAACCTTGTCTTGTTCCTGATATTAGAGGAAATGGTTTCAGTTCTTCACCATTGAGAACGATGTTGGCTGTGGGTTTGTCATATATGGCCTTTATTATGTTGAGGTAAGTTCCCTCTATGCCTACTTTCTGGAGGGTTTTTATCATAAATGGGTGTTGAATTTTGTTGAAAGCTTTTTCTGCATCTATTGAGATAATCATATGGTTTTAATCCTTCGATTTGTTAATATGGTGTATCACATTGATTGATTTGCATATGTTGAAGAATCCTTGCATTCCTGTGATAAACCCCACTTGATCATGGTGTATGATCCTTTTAATGTGCTGTTGGATTCTGTTTGCTAGTATTTTGTTGAGGATTTTTTTTTTTTTTTTAATTTATTTATTTATTTTTGGCTGTGTTGGGTCTTCGATTCTCTGCAAGGGCTTTCTATGGTTGTGGCAAGCGGGGGCCACTCTTCATCGCGGTGCGCGGGCCTCTCACTGTCGCGGCCTCTATTGTTGCGGAGCACAGGCTCCAGACGCGCAGGCTCAGTAATTGTGGCTCACGGGCCCAGTTGCTCTGCGGCATGTGGGATCTTCCCAAACCAGGGCTTGAACCCGTGTCCCCTGCATTAGCAGGCAGATTCTCAACCACTGCGCCACCAGGGAAGCCCTTGTTGAGGATTTTTGCATCTATGTTCATCAGAGATATTGGCCTGTAGTTTTCTTTTTTTGTGACCTCTTTCTCTGGTTTTGGTATCAGGGTGATGGTGGCCATGTAGAATGAGTTTGGGAGTGTTCCTCCCTCTGCTATATTTTGGAAGAGTTTGAGAAGGATAGGTGTTAGCTCTCCTCTAAATGTTTGATAGAATTCACCTGTGAAGCCATATGGTCCTGGACTTTGGTTTGTTGGAAGATTTTTAATCACAGTTTCAATTTCAGTGCTTGTGATTGGTCTGTTTATATTTTCTATTTCTTCCTGGTTCGGTCTTGGAAGGTTGTGCTTTTCTAAGAATTTGTCCATTTCTTCCAGGTTGTCTATTTTATTGGCACATAGTTGCTTGTAGTAATCTCTCATGATCCTTTGTATTTCTGCAGTGTTAGTTGTTACTTCTCCTTTTTCATTTCTAATTCTACTGATTTGAGTCTTCTCCCTTTTTTTCTTGATGAGTCGGGCTAATGGTTTATCAATTTTGTTTATCTTCTCAAAGAACCAGCTTTTAGTTTTATTGATCTTTGCCATTGTTTCCTTCATTTCTTTTTCATTTATTTCTGCTCTGATCTTTATGATTTCTTTCCTTCTGCTAACTTTGGGGGTTTTTTTTTTCTTCTTTCTCTAATTGCTTTAGATGTAAGGATAGGTTGTTTATTTGAGATGTTTCTCGTTTCTTGAGGTAGGCTTGTATTGCTATAAACTTCCCTCTTAGAACTGCTTTTGCTGCATCCCATAGGTTTTGGGTTGTCGTGTTTTCATTGTCATTTGTTTCTAGGTATTTTTTGATTTCCTCTTTGATTTCTTCAGTGATCTCTTGGTTATTTAGTAGTGTATTCTTTAGCCTCCATGTGTTTGTATTTTTTATGGTTTTTTTCCTGTAATTGATATCTAGTCTCATAGCATTGTGGTTGGAAAAGATACTTGATACAATTTCAATTTTCTTAAATTTACCAAGGCTTGATTTGTGACCCAAGATGTGATCTATCCTGGAGAATGTTCCATGAGCACTTGTGAAGAAAGTGTATTTTCTTTGGATGGAATGTCCTATAAATATCAATTAAGTCTATCTTGTTTAATGTATCATTTGATGCTTGTGTTTCCTTATTTATTTTCATCTTGGATGATCTGTCCATTGGTGAAAGTGGGGTGTTAAAGTCCCCTACTATGATTGTGTTACTGTTGATTTCCCCTTTTATGGCTGTTGTGTTTGCCTTATGTATTGAGGTGCTCCTATGTTGGGTGCACAAATATTTACAATTGTTATGTCTTCTTCTTGGATTGATCCCTTGATCATTATGTAGTGTCCTTCTTTGTCTCTTGTAATAGTCTTTATTTTAAAGTCTATTTTGTCTGATACGAGAATTGCTACTCCAGCTTTCTTTTGATTTCCATTTGCGTGGAATATCTTTTTCCATCCCTCACTTTCGGTCTGTATGTGTCCGTAGGTCTGAAGTGGGTCTCTTGTAGGCAGCATATGTACAGGTCTTGTTTTTGTATCCATTCAGCCAGTCTATGTCTTTTGGTTGGAGCATTTAATCCACTTACATTTAAGGTAATTATCGATATGTATGTTCCTGTTACCATTTTCTTAATTGTTTTAGGTTTGTTTTCGTAGGTCTTTTCCTTCTCTTGTGTTTCCTGCCTAGAGAAGTTCCTTTAGCATTTGTTGTAAAGCTGGTTTGGTGGTGCTGAATTCTCTTAGCTTTTGCTTGTCTGTAAAGGTTTTAATTTCTCCATCGAATCTGAATGAGATCCTTGCTGGGTAGAGTAATCGTGGTTGTAGGTTTTTCCCTTTCATCACTTTAAATATGTCCTGCCACTGCCTTCTGGCTTGGAGAGTTTCTGGTGAAAGATCAGCTGTTAACCTTATGGGGATTCCCTTGTGTGTTATTTGTTGCTTTTCGCTTGCTGCTTTTAATATTTTTTCTGTGTATTTAATTTTTGATAGTTTGATTAATACGTGTCTTGGCATGTTTCTCCTTGGATTTATCCTGTATGGGACTCTCTGCGCTTCCTGGACTTGATTGACTATTTCCTTTCCCATATTAGGGAAGTTTTCAACTATAATCTCTTCAAATGTTTTCTCAGTCCCTTTCTTTTTGTCTTCTTCTTCTGGGACCCCTGTAATTCGAATGTTGGTGCGTTTAATGTTGTCCCAGAGGTCTCTGAGACTGTCCTCAATTCTTCTCATTCTTTTTTCTTTATCCTGCTCTGCGGTAGTTATTTCCGCTATTTTATCTTCCAGGTCACTTGTCCGTTCTTCTGCCTCAGTTATTCTGCTATTGATTGCTTCTAGAGAATTTTTAGTTCCATTTATTGTGTTGTTCATCATTGTTTGTTTGCTCTTTAGTTCTTCTAGGTCCTTGTTAAACGTTTCTTGTATTTTCTCTATTCTATTTCCAAGATTTTAGATCATCTTTACTGTCATTACTCTGAATTCTTTTTCAGGTAGACTGCCTATTTCCTCTTCATTTGTCTCGTCTGGTGGGCTTTTACTTTGCTCCTTCATCTGCTGCGTATTTCTCTGTCTTTTCATTTTGCTTAGTTTATCATGTTTGGGGTCTCCTTTTCACAGGCTACAGGTTTGTAGTTTCTGTTGTTTTTGGTGTCTGCCACCAGTGGGTAAGGTTGGTGCAGTGGGTTGTGTAGCCTTCCTGGCGGAGGGGACTGGTGCCTGTGTTCTGGTGGGTGAGCCTGGATCTTGTCTTTCTGGGGGGCAGGACTGCATCCAGTGGTGTGTTTTGGGGTGTCTGTGCACTTATTATGATTTTAGGCAGCCTCTCTGCTAATGGGTGGGGTTGTGTTCTTGTCTTGCTAGTTGTTTGGCATAGGGTATCCAACACTGTAGCTTGCTGGTCGTTGAGTGGAGTTGGGTCTTAGTGTTGAGACGGAGGTATGTGGGAGAGCTCTCGCTGATAGATATTACGTGCGGCCAGGAGGTCTCTGGTGGTCCAATGTCCTGAACTCGGCCTTCTCACCTCAGAGGCTCAGGCCTGACAGCCAGCTGGAGCATCAAGACCCTATCAGCCACATGGCCAGGTACGTGGGGAGTTTCTTGCCTTTTGGGAAGTCTGAGGTCTTCTGCCAGTGTTCAGTAGGTGTTCTGTAGGAGTTGTTCCACATGTAGATATATTTTTGATGTATCTGTGGGGAGGAAGGTGATCTCCACGTCTTGCTCCTCCGCCATCTTGAAGGTCCTCCCCATTATTCCTTTTAATCATAAGCAAATTTGAGTTTAAATCATCATTTTAAACAACAGCCCTGTTGATGTCCCTAGTTTGCTTTGAAAAAACCTTACTAACTCCTCACTGCCTCCTGGATAAGATAGTTAGCCAGACAAGGTGTTGCTTATCGATCCAACCCCAGCCTCTCTTTCACCTTCATTCCTGATCCCTCCTACCCCGACAGACCCCATCCCTCAGGATGCCATGGATTCTTTTTAGATATTGCCCCAGTGCCACAGGGGTTGTACCATTTACACTCCCACCAGCAGTGTGTAAGTCCATCTTTTTCTCCACAGCCTTGCCAACAGCACATGTTCTTACATTTAGGAATTTTTGCCAATCTGAGAGTTGAGAAGTGTTATCTCAGCATAGTTTTGATTTACATTTCTCTTGTCTTGAGTAGGTGAAAGTGGTATACTTCTCTTCTTTGTTTATGCTGTTAGCTCTCACTGAAATGCAAGTAACCCCGACCTTCTTTGTCTCCTCCAACAAAGGCCTCATATTTCAAGTCACAGCTAAATATCTCCTTGTCTTTGTTGCTCTGAATCTTTCAGTGTAGGATTAATTGTTTCCTCTTCAACAGGCCCTGGCCTGTTACATCTAGCTCACTTATGCCCTGAGGGATGCACCTTGGTCTCCTTCAAATTTAAATCCCCATGACTAACAGTGTCTGGAAAATCATCAGTGCTTACTAGGTAGTTGGATTGAGTAGTGGTTTTAAATCTATTATGGCATGAGAAAGTATCTGGGCTTGAATTCTAACTGCAAGTTTAAAGCTCCTGGATGTGATTGCAACCTTGTTGTTTTCACTGGCATTATTGCATAATTTTCTCAAATGAGACAATCTTTGCAATGAGGAAAATCCCGAATTCCTGAATTTTTGAAGACTTTTTCCATTCTTTTTTAAAAAAAGCTATAATAAATAAAAGTATCTGGATAAAAAGCACAGCAACACTATATTGTTGTGTCATTACAAAGTACTCTAATTTTCAAAGTCCAGAATAAATCTGTGATATGGACAAATTCAGTGTCTTATAATAACTGAAAGGCTGACCCATAGCACTGGTCCTGTAACCAGTTAATGTGTGTTTGCTCTTGTCAGACAAAATACTTCTATAACTTTACACAGAAAGTTTGTATAAAAACATTTTAATCTGAAAGATTTAAAAAATGCTGTTTTTAAGTCTTTTAGCTAAATGTCATACATTGTTTAACTGATTACCAAGTAAGTGATAGGGCAATGGATAAGAAATATTTCCCTGTTGCCCATAAGAAAATAGGAGTTTTGTTTTGTTGTTTTTGTTGTTGTTGTTTTTGGCTGCATTGGGTCTTTGTTGCTGTGCACGGGCTTTCTCTAGTTGTGGCGAGTGGGGGCTACTCTTCGTAGCGGTGTGCGGGCTTCTCATTGCGGTGGCTTCTCTTGTTGCAGAGCACAGGCTCTAGGTGCCCGGGCTTCAGTAGTTGCAGCACACAGGCTTAATAGTTGCAGCATGCGGGCCGTAGAACTTGTGGGCTTCAGTAGTTGCGGCACGTAGGGTCAGTAGTTGTGGCACACGGGCTTAGTTGCTCCGCAGCACGTGGGATCTTCCCGGACCAGGGATTGAACCCATGTCCCCTCCATTGGCAGGCGGATTCTTAACCATTGCACCACCAGGGAAGTCCCAGAAAATAGGAGTTTTTAATGGAAAAGATGAGATTGGAAATTGCAGCTATGATGACCTAATGCTAAATTATTTTACTTGTTTTCTCACGTTATTTTAGTGATACTGGATTTCTCACTTTTATGAGATGATTTCTCCCCTCTTTTAAAACAGGAAAGTTGTAGCCAAGAGTGGAGGGAGGAAGTCAAATGGCATTTAGACTAATAATTGTCAGTATTGATGATTAGAATAACAAAGCGCGGGGAAGTAGGCAACAAACAGAAACACTGGTTTCTAAGAAAAATATGAGAGTGCATACAAAGATAAAAACAGGCTCAATGTTTTATTGAGGAAAGCATAAATAAATCATGGTGGTTTTGCTCAGTGGATGAGGCAGCTGTTAAAATGATTAGAAAAGAAGACCTTGTAGCAAAACAATAAAGTATTTAATAAAACATTAAGTGTTGGATTCCCTGGTGGCGCAGTGGTTGGGAATCTGCCTGCCAATGCAGGGGACACGGGTTTGAGCCCTGGTTTGGGAAGATCCCACATGCCGCGAAGCAGCTTAGCCTGGGCGCCACAACTATTGAGCCTGCGCTTCAGAGCTCACGTGCCTAAACTACTGAAGCCCACACGCCTAGAGCCTGTGCTCTGCAACAAGAGAAGCCACCGCTATGAGAAACCCGTGCATGGCAACGAAGAGTGGCCCCCACTTGCCACAACTAGAGAGAGCCCCCGCGTAGCAACAAAGACCCAATTCAGCCAGAAATAAATAAATAAATAGATTTATTAAAAAAAGAAAAAACATTAAGTGGAAAGACAGATTATATATTTTTATATACCCTATGTACATAATTATATAGAAACATATACATTTGGAGGGAAATACAGAAAAATGAGAATTGTGGCAAGAATGTTCATTACTTGCAATTTTATTATAGTTTTTGTTATAAATATTCTGTTGTAAAAAATAAAGAGAAATGCAAAGAATGTGTTCAACTCAGGAGCAAAACCAAAATAAAACAAAACAAAAAGGTAGAGAAAAATAGTGAATTTTGGGAAATGGGACAGAATTTTAGAGCTGGGAATTCTGTCCCATGAGTTCTCAAACTTTTTGGTATCAGGACCTTTTTACACACCCGAAAATATTTGAGCACTCCGGAGAACTTTTGTTTATATGAGTTATATCTATCAGTATTTCCATATTAGAAATCAAAACTGATAAATTATGAAATATTAAATCATTTAAAAAGAACAATGATAAACCGATTACATATTAACATAAATAATATATTTTATGAAAAATAGATATTCCAAAGCAAAAAAATTTAATGAGAAGAATGCCATTGTTTTATATTTTTTGCAAATTTCTTTAATATTTGGCTCAGTTGAAGACAGCTGGGTTTTTATATCTGCTTATCCAATCTGTTGTGATATGTTGTTTTGGTTAAAGTATGGAAAGAAAATCTGGCTTCAGACAGCTGTGTAGTTGGAAAAGGGAGGAATATTTTAAAAGCTTTTGCAGATAATTGTGGATATGCCACGTTGCCTCTGGAACATTCCACTGTACAGTCATGAGAGAATCAGATTGAAAAAGGCAAATAATGTCTTAGTATTATTATGAAAATAGTTTTGACCTCATGGGCTCCTTGGAAATGTTTTAGGAACCTCGCAGGGGGACCTCTGACCTTGCTTCAAGAACCACTGCTTTAGCCCTTGAGAGATAAGAAAACTGAAACCAGAAAGTTAGGTGATTTCCCCCAAATCACATAGTTAATGGAAGACAGAGCACTGGGACACAATTCTTCTGGTTTCATTCCTCATGCTTTTGGAGGACTTCAAATTGTAGTATGACTTAGGACAACTTTTGGAAACTGATCCTGAGCGTATTTATGAGGGAGTTCTGAGATATCAAGTATAATTGTTCCTTTTCATCTTGAAGATTTAAAAAACCACACAAAACTCCATGATAAGTGAATCAGAACTTTTAGGGAAAGTAACATTAGGATTATAAGTGGATTTGTAAAAGTGTAATTTTTAACAAATATAAGATGATTCAGAAACATTAATTTAAACATTACATTTACGATAAGTGATATAGTACACACGTATATTAACCACCTCTGACTAGCTAAAAACTTCCTAGCATCTTCTTTCTCAATTTTAATTAGAGACTTTTAATTTCATTTTGGTTTATTGCAGTTGTTTGCATATCTATTATAAGAGGCATTTTCCATGTCTGAACCTCCATTCAAATGTTGGGTGACTTTCTGTTTTTATTTTTAATGTTGCTCATGCACTCCTCCCAGATTCCACTGAAATCTCAGAAACATTAGTAACTTTGATGCCTGAGATGGAAAACACTTTGGAAAACTTTATTTAGCCTATTTGAGTAGGCATTTCTCAAACTACACCATCAATGCATAGCTATGTATAAGGACCTTTGGACGGTAACTTCCTACTGTTATCACCCTCATTCAGCCCTCTTGCATATATGTGAGAACCTTTCCCTCCCTCGATTCAGTGCTGGCCTGCAGTCTCTGTCCTGGACCTGAGACTTTCCTTCAGAATTCTTCAGAAATAGTCATTTGAAGGCCACCTGAGTTGTAGTCCTGATTTTGGTAGGACCTTTACAAGTCATTTAAATGCGTCATTCCTATATTATCTCATCTGTAAAATGAAGATAGTAATACCTAGCCTATTTATCTTTTTTCATTTCATATGTTTTATTGAAATATAGTTAACTTAAAATATTATTTTCAGGTGTACAACATAGTAATTCCATCCTAGCCTATTTGTCTTGTACAGTTGTTTTAAGACTCAAATAGAATAATGTAAGTGGAAATGCATTTGAATATAGCAGTAGTATATAGGATAGTGTGTAGCAGTGTCTATAGTAATGCAAAATATTATTTATTTTGCTATAAAATTTCCCATGTATTTCATTACAACTTGGTTGGGAGAATCCTAAGTTAACTTAATCTTAGAGTTCAGAGATATTTGAAAAATATGAAGTATATTTGTTTTTTTTTCTCTTCACAGAAAAAGATAATGCTAAATATGTTTTTAGACACCATGATGGCCGATCCTCCTCCCCAGTGCCTTGTCTGGCTACCTCTCATGCATCGGCTTGCCCACGTTGAGAATGGTAAGCAGAACTTTTATCATTCAGTTCCCTATGCTATAGGAAGTATATGAACTGACAGTATTTATAATGTCCTTAGTTATTATCATTGAAAATGGCAGTTGACATTTGCTGGCACTCCATCATTTGAATTTGTGGTTTTAGCTTTCAAAACAGGAATATTTATTTCTCAAAAAAAAAAAAAAAAAAGGAGGGAGGACTTATTACTTAGATAGGATACCAAGAGGTAGTAATATCAGGTCAGAAAACTTTGTGGTTCAAACTGCAGGCTTTTCCCCCAAGATTCCAGACGGTTGTTTTCTGCTTAAACCCACCTGACTTAGCCATGACTTCCTTGTTTTTCTTTAGTTTATAAAAAACGTAACTCCAAAAAATTGTATATATTCAATATCAACCACTAAAACTATAAAATTTTGGAATAGTTTAAAGGAAAATAGCCAAGATAGAATTTAGTACTGGCTTTCACCCATATTCAGTTTTTTCCTTTACTACTGAATTACTCTCAGTATCCTTCCCAAGTAGTTTGACTTAAATCTTTGTTTCACTTGAAATTGAAATGGTACTTATCTCTTAGTAACTACTTAGGTTTTTCTGCTATTGCTATCAGTTTATCTCCTTGTTTAGGTTGTTTGAGTTCATTAAAGGAAAGGTCCTAGCTTTTCTCTGGAAGCTCCCTTCTCTCAAGGCTCTTGCCTGTCTCTCCTCATTCCACAAAAGAGAAAGAGTGATAGCTGAGTGGCACTAAAAAGCAGAGTCCTCTTTTTTCATTTTGTAAGAATGAGAGAACGCTACTGTACTCTTTTTATTTTCTGTCCCTCCTACTCATACCTTTTTTTTTTTTTTTTTTAATTCTCAGCCTTTCACCCAGTCATGGCTTTATTAGTTCACAAGTCCTTAGATTCAAGATTATTTTCCTAAAGTTCTGGAATCTCTTGAGTAGACTAAAACAGCTAAATTTTTAAACAGGATTTTTGGATAGAGATTTATGCTGTTAAATTATTACAGTGTTGGTTCGAGGGACAATACCTTTACAGCACTAAATGTTTTCGTAGTTTCATATCCAGCTCATTTTCATAAAATCATTTTATATCTGCTATCCCAAGTAGAGAGGATCTCATTTGTTGAGATCTAGTGTTATCCATGTGAACATTTTGTTGTGACTTTGTATGTAGTATATTATTTATAAATTACATTCTTATGTGATTAACACTTTCATTATTCCTTAGAAATATTTTGATAACAAAAATTTAAATTTCTTAGAGGAGGTATGTCCTTTGGATTTCTCATTCCAGATTTTAGTCTTCTGTTATTCTTTAGTGATCTTGTTGTATTATTTTTCTCACCTAGTGCTCAGGTTTTGTTGTTGTTCGTTTGTTTTGAGACTTGATTCTCTAGTTAATATGCATTTTTGGAAGTAGGACTAAAAATCCTTACAATTGAGACAACACTGCCTTTGTATACACAGTGCTAGAAAGAGTTGTTCAAATGAAGATTTGAATATTATATCCCTCTTTCCTTTGACTTCCATTTCTTGTGTTCAGAATTGAATTGCCAGAGGGAACAATTGTGCTATCAACATTTAAAAGTATAAATAACAATCTGTAATATACAGTTGTGCATTTATTGCCCACTTCCACTGAGTAAACTGGACTTTCAGGCTATAAGAGAATCCCAGTAACCCCTATAAATCCTGACTGCCAGCTGGCAGTTTTTCATGAGGTAAGATGCTGTGTGAGGTGGAGAAAGGAGTCTCAGGTCACCTGAGTTTCCCTCTCTCCAAATCACTACCCCTTCATTGGTTAGAGTACCTTATTTTATGCCGATACTTGGAGCTCTTACCTAAAACTAGTATTTTGATATGGCTAGCCTTACTTTTTTACCAGTTACCATTTGCACCCAGGTATGTAGTAGTATTTATTTATTTATTTGTTTACTGGCTGTGCCTTGTGGTGTATGGGATCTTAGTTCCCCAACCAAGGATCAAACCAGTGCCCCCTGCATTGGAAGCTCGGAGTCTTAACCACTGGACTGCCAGGGAAGTCCCTGTAGTATTTAGTTCAGCAAACATTTGGAGGCCTTCAGTCCAAAGGACTGTGTGAAATACCACTTGCAGGTAACAGAGACATAAAGCATGTCGTACTGGCTCTCACAGATTTTATGTTAGTGAAGGAAACATATGTCCACAACTAACAATATACATCTCTTAAAAAAAATAGGTTTGGAAGAGAAATTTTGGAATGAGAGTGTCTCTCCTCCTTACTTGTTTATTTACCTAAACTTTGAGACATGAAAGTCATTTTAAAGAAGGAAATTGGTTGTTTTCTAAGGTGGATTGTAATCTATTCTAAATGGAAAATTTTGTTATTGTCTTTTTATTCCAGTGAATGGCTGGTTAGATTAACTAAATTGAAGACAATTTAGATTCTTCACTTCTAGTTTTGTTTTCACCTTTGCTTTTATGTTAAATTTGGTTTTCCATTGTACTGACTTTATTCTCCAAATGAAAATGACTTCTTTCTCCCTCTGGTCCCCTCTCCTCCTTGCCCTCATCCCTCAAGTCTTCCACCCTGTGGAGTGCTCCTATTGCCGGTGTGAGAGTATGATGGGTTTCCGGTACCGATGCCAGCAGTGCCACAACTACCAGCTCTGCCAAAATTGCTTTTGGCGTGGCCATGCCAATGGCCCTCACAGCAACCAACACCAGATGAAGGAGCATTCCTCTTGGGTAACTGCTTTGTCTCTCAGTCTGTGTCCCTAGCGGTTATCTGTTTCATCCGTAACAGCACCAGGGCCACTTCTCTGATAGATGCCTATCAAATAAGGATGTGATGTCATAAAATATTAACCCTTACATTTATGATGGGGCTTGCAGATATGTTGTGCTTCATCACTTGATTTGAAAAGCAGAGTTTTTAAAGTTTTAGGAGATGGAGGTATTATGACCTTTGACGTGGTCCCTTTTATTCAGTAAAATGGAATGTTGCAGTACTCCCTTTCCCAGTGAAAAGTGTCTCCTTTTAAAATTGTACAAGGGGGTACCACCCCCACCCCAGAAGACTTACTCTCTGAGCTTTAAGGAAGATTTAAAGTTCTTTTTTTCAAGCAAACTTTATTCATGCTTATAGGGTTTAAATGTTGCAGAGAAAACTGCATGAGATGAAGGAGTTAAATTTTTACCTCTCTAAAGTTGGGTAAATACTGTATTTTACAATTGCCACGCTGATGTCTTTACTTTCAAAAGCAATCTTTTAAATAACAGTATTTGGGTAGAGGTCAATGTCTGATTTTTCTGTGGTGTTTATAAATCATGTAACAAGTTTAGCATCAATCATTTTTTCTTCCCTTCTCTCAGTTTATTTCCAGAGTTTAAAAAATGTCATATTTTTATTTCCTAAATTGCTATAGCCTTGCTTTAAATCCTTTTCCTCTAGCTTTTGTTTGTTGGTTGGTTGGTTTGCTAAAAGGTAGAAAAATATATAGGGTCATAAGTATAATTCAGGATCTAGGTTCTTAAGCCCGGTCATCCTACTAGACTTTAAGTATTAGAAAGCTTCAATAAGCAGGGTTTTTTTTCTATTTTCTTTTTTTTCCTAGTTAACCATCTTAAAACTTAACCAAGAAAAAAGCAAATAAGTTTATATCAGGGATTAGTTAAAAACAAGAAACAAACTTTAATCAAGTGTATACTTTACTTCCTACATCTCTGATAATGTGTTACAGATAATTTTTTATTAGATGGCTTTTCAGTTACAGCTAACCTATAAAATTTTGTTAAACTGAACCTCCTATCCTGGGTCTTGTGTTGTAAATTCCAATATTTTTTTTGGTTGAGGAGTCATTATTTTAAATTTTTTAAACAAGCAGAGGGAAAACAAAAAATAAAACCCAGTAGTTTATTCTCTTTTTCATTGACTAGAGAGAATTTATAGATTTTCAAATTGTTACTTTTTCTTCTTCTTAAAGTACAAGTATCCCACTATATTAAATGACTTATTAATATTTTTCAACTGTTTTTTGTTTAGAGTCTAACTGTTTACACTGAGAAAGCTCTTTGCCTTATTACCTTTCATAATGATTGGATTCTCTGGAATGTATCTACTGAAAATTCTCTTTCTAGATGTTGGGGCTAGGAGGATGAGGAACTTCTTTTTCACCTTAGTTTGAACTTGCTCATTTAGCTAATTTAAAACCCTTATAGAAATGGGAATTTTACATTTATTTAAAGATAAGTGACTGTTTGAATATTGCTTTATGATTTACAAAGCAGTTTTTCATATACTCTGTTGATCTATAACATACATAAAGGAAAGTACAGAAATCACAAGTGAATTCTTATATTTCTGTTTGATCTTCACAACACTCTTGTGAAGTAAGTCTTATCGCCATTTATTGTTATTTTTATTTCAGCTTTGTTATTTTTTTCTAGTTTATTAATTTATTTTTGTTATAGTGACTTAAGAGTTCAGGAAAAATCAAGTATTATCAGCATGCATAATTTTGAAGCTGGTATCATAAATGTATTAGTTCTGAATTTTGATGAGTATTTGCATTATGATGGTAGATGCACATTGGTAAGGTCTTTTACGTGTCTCTGTGTGACTTGTTTTTAAGACTAGGAGTGTGTGCAGTGCCCTTGTTCTTTGAGGAAGATATGGATGAATTTTGAGGCTGTCGTGGGTAAAGAAATTTCCACCTAACAAAAAAATGTGTAATCAGTTTAATAGTAATTTCTTTGAAGTTTGTCCACTGTGTTTGTACTAAAATTTTGAATGAATGTTTCTCTGTGTTCACAACAGATGAATTTAGTGTGCATTTAACCAGTTTGTATATGAATTTGCATTGTAGATTTGATATGTGTAGTGTTGGTGCTTGGAAATTTATTTTGATTTTTCCAAAAGTTCTGTTTCATGTTTTATCTAAGTAACTATGCAGTATAATTCACCATTCTTTTATTCATCAATCCATTCATTTGCCTTTATTATAGAAAAAAATGCCATATGGTACCATACCTGTAATTCATTCTGTCCATTCATTATTTATTCAAAAGATATTTTTTGAGCACCTGCTATGTCCCAGGCACTGTAAGAGGCTTGTGAGATACATCTATGAACAAACTAGACAAAGATTCCTGCCTTGGTGGAGCTTAAGTTTTAAGGGTGTTAAAGAGACCACTAGGGCTCATCAACATCACTGTTTTCCTGTTCTTGCCGGGCACACATCTAGACTACATTTCTCAGCCCCACTGTATCCAAAAGGACCATGTGAATAGCTGTTACCAGTGGAACGTGATCAGAGTGATATATGTCTTCCCAGAACAAGACAGTTAATAACTGGGTGCCTTTTCTGTCCCCTCTAGCAGCTTAGTGGAGAGAATTTCATTAGGACCCAGAGAGGACGAAACCATATAATGAAAGGAAACTGGGTCCTTGAACAATGGGTGGAGAGGAATATCCTGCCAACCTGTGTGACTCTGATGGAAGCAAGGGAGAAACTTTGTGTTAAGCTACTGAGGTTTTAGTTTTTGCTACAGTGGTTGGTACCGGAAGTGGAATTCTGTTAAAATAAAACCTTAAAATTTGTTTCGTTGGCTTAGCAGTCAGGTAGCATGCTGATGGGGACACTGATGTTGGAGTTGGGAAAGACAGAAACGCAGGTTCTGCAGTGGTGCCCAATTTGGTAGATTTGTCATCCATGATAACTTGGAAGACTTGCTTCATGCCAAGCGAACTCTAGGCCAAACGTTGGAAAAGGTTAGAGTGTGTGTTGACTCTTATTGGTAAGGTATTACATGAAAGAGATGAGCTTAGGAAAGAATTGGCTAGTTTTCAAGCAAAAAATGAAAGGGAATAGAGAAAGTTCTGAGAGTTGGGGCAGTGAAAGGAAAAACAGACTATTTCTAGAGAACAAGAGATAAGAGTTGAGAGAGGTTTTGAGCATCAAAGACCTAGTAAATGTTCTCAGTTGAAAAAAAATGTGACAGTCCTGTGGCAAAGATCAGATGAAGTGTAGCTCTTATTGGCTGCTCATCAGAATCATCTTGCTCCCACCTTCATAGCTTCTGATTTAATGGGTCCAGGGTACACGAAACCTGGACACAGGCAGTTTTTGAAAGTTCTGTTTTGCAGCCAAGATTCTGTTTTGCAGCCAGAGTTGGAAACTGCTGACCTATTGTTTCATGTGGCCTCCAGGTAGCTTCTGTTAGTTGAAAGCAAGAGGCATGGAGGCATGTCTGGGGAAGAACTTTGTGTGTGGTTACTGGCACATGGAACCGACTGGAAACAAATAGATCAAAGGCCTGCTAAGTTTTTGAGGGAATTCTGTTGGCAATGGAACCATGAGCCTGACTGTTACAGCTATAAAATCACTTTTTAAGGACCCAGAACTTGCCCTGGGAAGAGGTGGGTTATGAAAGTTTTACGGCCCCTCAGGAGGGCGTGCCAGAGCCCACATGGCCAAGGAGAATATTTGATAAGGAAGAACCTTCTGCTCCTGTCCCACTATTGTATATTGGGACTGGGGAGAGCAGGTGCAAATAACATGCCTTTTCAGTTCATAGGTTGTGTCTTAAGGAGCTGCACGTGGTCTTGATGAAGGAAACTGTGCCAGAGCCAGAGGTCCTGCACTTGTAGTTAGATGTGCTGACTGAATGGGACTTCAGGTTTGCTTCTGGGCGGTGGGAGAGGTTTGAGTGTGTTCTTTGTGTAGTGAAAGTGAGCAGAAAGATATTTAGTGATTAGAAGTACTTACCAGTATCAATGTTTTCCTTTTCTTCTGGATATATAACTAGATTATATAGCCATCCTCCTTGTAGCCGGATGGGCCATATGACTAGTTCTTACCAATGGAAGAATTTGTTTGCAAGTCATCTGTGTTACTTCTGGGTCAAGGTAGTTTAAAGCAGGTGTGTCTTCTCCATTCTTTCTATCTCTGCCCTTCCCACTCCCTATGTACACCAGCCCAAATGAAAGGATCTCTGTTAGTTAACAGAGGCAGAGTCCTTAGATGAAAGGAGGCTGGGTCCCTGAATTCATGGATCAGAGCCCCTCTGCCAGTTTACACTGGACTCTCACATGAGCAAGAAATCAGAAAAAGGAATCAAGGGTAGGAGTGGGGATAGTCTTATAGGCCTTGTTGAAAAAGTGAGATTTGAGCAAAGTCTTAGATGTCTGCCTGCAGACATCTGGGGAAGAGCAGAAGTTTTCAGGATCGTGGCCATACAGCAAGAGTGTGTGTGTGAATTCAGGGAACAGCAAAAAAGCCAGAGTAGCCAGAGCAGAAGGAGCCGCAGGAGAGTTGTAGGGAGGGGGTCAAAGAGGTAACGGGCCTTGTTGGCCATTGTAAGGACTTTGGCTTTTACTCTGAGTGAAAGGAGGAATCTTTATAGAGTTTTGGGTAGAAAATAGCTTGAGTTGATTTATATTTTAAAATGATCAGTCTGGATGCCATGTAAAGAGTAAACAGTGGAAGGAAAAGATAGAAGCAGACCATTTCAGAGAGATGATTGCAGTAATTAAAACAAGATATGATAGGATGTTAGCAGTAGAGGTGATGAAAAGAGTTGAATTAGGATATACTTTATAAATCTGCTTCACGGGTCAGATGTGGCTTGTGAGAGGAAAGGAGTCCAGGGAAGCTGTAAGATTTTGTCCCAAACAGTTAGAAGGATGGAATTGCCATCAGCTGAGATGGGGAAGGTTTGGGCTAAACATCATTTAACAGTGATTAAAAAAAACCAACCACAACAACAACAACACTGTATCAGGATCTTCCTCCAAATCTGAATCATTTAAATATGGCAATAAAAATCCTACTAAATATTATGCATGGTTTGAATAAAGTATTATTTTTAAAAGTATAATTTAATAGAAAACATGATAGTCTCTGTGACTGAATGAACCACTTAAACAGAAGTCCTTGTTCAGATCATAAGGCTGGAATGGTCGACAGGACCCACCTCTGTGTGGGCCTCTGAATGTGGCTTGTGCTTTTCACAGCGTGGAGGCATTATTTTAAGAGAGAGCGTCACTGGAGGAAGCATCTGGAGGACCAGCATCTGTGAGAGCTGTGGGGAAGCTGCAAGGCCTTGTCTTACCTGGCTGTACAGTTATGTGGCAACATTCCGCCATATTCTGTTGGTCACAGTCTCTAAGGCTGGAGGGAAGGAGAAGGGACTTCACCTCATGATGCTGGGGTGGCGGTCAAGTCCATCACAGTGGAGCAAGGGTGGTGAGAGAGATCCCCGCAGTTATGTTTGGAAAATACAGTCTGCCACCCAGAGGATAAAGCCTTACATTCTGATCAAGGATTTCCATTCAGCCACGGAGACTATCATGTTTTTCTACTAAATTAGTACAGTTCAGTGGCATTAAGTATATTCACGTTGTTGTGCGACCATCACCACCATCCATCTTCGGGACCTTTTCATCTTCCCAAACGGAAACTCTTAACCCTTTCCTGATACGCAGGGAGGGCTGGAGGTAAACAAGACTGCTCCCATTCCCTGCCTTCCCCCATGCCTTACATTCAGGTGTGCACTTATTCTGGTCTTCACTTTACCAAGAGAAATTTGACCGATCCCTGTGTGGTTACTACTCCATGGCAGGAAGTGTGTATGTGTATACACAATACACTTGTACCACAGTACAGTTTGTTGTTAGTAGAGGTAGTTATATAACTTAGTTGATGATATGGAAATTTCACCTTTCTTCCCAGCAGATGGCAGACTCCACCTCTGAACAAAGTTACTTATCCCGTTCTTCAAAATCTATAAATGACGAAGTATTGGATTTGTTTAACAATCTCTATCAATATTATTGCTTGTTTTTTTTTTTTTTTTTAAGTAAATGTTAATCGGCAACTCACATATGTCCAGTGTAGTTGTTTGGGCACTGATGATATTAAATCATTTACTTTAAGGAGTCGGAAAATTATGTTGTTATAGACTTGGAACAATTAAGACTGTTGACTTTGTCAGAAGCGATGTTTCATTTTCATGTGATCAGCATACCTCTTCTCACATCTCTAGAATTCTAAGAGATAATGTGTATTCACTGAGGAAAAGGTACACTTCTTGGCCATGCCCCTGTTCAGTTCTAAATAGTTACATGTCATAGTTAAATAGCTACTTCGTACGTTGTGCAAAACTAGGCAGGAGGACTACTTTTTTTTTTTTTTAATAGTTTAAAATTTTTATTTATTTATTTATTTATGGCTGTGTTGGGTCTTCGTCTCTGTGCGAGGGCTTTCTCTAGTTGTGGCAAGCGGGGGCCACTCTTCATCGCGGTGCGCGGGCCTCTCACTATCGCGGCCTCTCTTGTTGCGGAGCACAGGCTCCAGACGCGCAAGCTCAGTAATTGTGGCTCACAGGCCCAGCTGCTCCGTGGCATGTGGGATCTTCCCAGACCAGGGCTCGAACCCGTGTCCCCTGCATTGGCAGACAGATTCTCAACCACTGCGCCACCAGGGAAGCCCAGGAGGACTATTTTTTAAAAAGGCATAAGACAGTATACCTACTTGTAGCAAGTTACAGCAGGAGGTAAGATACACACATGAAGAAAACCCAAACAAAAGCTACAAAATCTAGTCCCTTAGGTCAGTGCCCCACACTCCTCAGAAAAACTGCTGAGACTTGCCCACTGTGGCTCTGACCTGTTTTGTTTGGGGTTTTTTTTTAACATCTTTATTGGAGTATAATTGCTTTACAATGGTGTGTTAGTTTCTGCTGTATAACAAAATGAATCAGCTATACATATACATATATCCTCATATCCCCTCCCTCTTGCGTCTCCCTCCCACCCTACCTATCCCACCCCTCTAGGTGGTCACAAAGCACAGAGCTGATCTCCCTCTGCTATGTGGCTGCTTCCCACTAGCTATCTGTTTTACATTTGGTAGTGTATATGTGTCAGTGCCACTCTCTCACTTCGTCCCAGCTTCCCCTTGCCCCTCCCCGTGTCCTCAAGTCCATTCTCTGCGTCTGCATCTTTATTCCTGTCCTGCCCCTAGATTCTTCAGAACCTTTTTTTTTTTTTAGATTCCATATACATGTATTAGCATACGGTATTTGTTTTTCTCTTTCTGACTTACTTCACTCTGTATGGCAGACTCTAGGTCCATCCACCTCACCATACATAACTAAATTTCGTTTCTTTTTATGGCTGAGTAATATTCCATTGTATATATGTGCCACATCTTCTTTATCCATTCATCTGTCGATGGACACTTAGGTTGCTTCCATGTCCTGGCTATTGTAAATAGAGCTGCAATGAGCATTGTGGTACATGACTCTTTTTGAATTACGGTTTTCTCAGGGTATATGCCCAGTAGTGGGATTGTCTAAGCATTTCTTTTAGCCCCTTGTCTTAATAGAAATTTAGCTTTCCTCTAGGTGTTCCACTTCTCTCACAGCCCTTTCAGGTGGTGGCTATCTATTCTCCCACGTCCACATGAATTTTTAGGGTTTGGGAGGTGAAATTATTGTTAGGGTGACCGTATAATTTAGCATATAATCCAGACTCATGTGAGAGTGGAAGGGGACACTGTTAATTATGCAGGGACAACATGCGTAAACTGCAATTATCCTGGGTAAACTATTTATGGTCACTGTTTTAGTTTTCTTTTCCTGCATAATAAATAACCATAAACTTAGCAGCCTAAAACAACAGAAATATGTTATCTAGGTCAGAAGTCCAGGCAATGGCATGGCTGGATTATCTGCTGTAGGTCTCACTGCGTTGAAGTCGAGGTGTCAGCTGTTGAGGCTGTAGCTGTCATCTGGGCTTGAGGGTCCTCTTGTCATCTCACTGGTTGTTGGCAGGATTCATTTCATTGCAGCTGTGATAATGAGGTCCCCGTTTTCCTGATAGCTGCCAGCCAGGGGTGACTCTCAGCTCCCAGGGGCTCCCCGCAGTTCCTTGACATGTGGCCCTCATAGGCAGTTCACAGCATGGATGTTGGCTTTCTTCCAGGCCAGCTAGAGTGCATCTCTCTGAAACCTCTTCTGAAACCAGCCAGAAAAAAATGCTGCTTTTAAAAGGCTCACCTGATTAGACCAGGCCCACCTAGGGTAATCTTCCTTTTGCTGTATAACATAATCAGAGGAGTGATCGTTTATCATATTCACAGTTTCCACCTACATTCAAAGAGGAAAGGCTGATACAAGGATGAGGATTATCCTCAATTATAAGTTGAGGGTCAGCTTATAATTCTGTGAATGCTGTCACCCTGGTTATTTTCCTTCTTGCATTCCTTCCTGCCACTTCTAGATCTTTACACCCTGAATCTCTTAGATTAAAAAAAAAAAAATGCAAGCAAGATGCTGCTTTGAGGATTATGTCATTTTAGCCCTGTTATCCTTCTTCTTTTCTGGTGGTATTATCTCCTTCCTTTCTGGACATACCCCTTCACTGCTGGATGGATTGGTACCCGATTGATGGCCACCTCATGGTGATTTCTGCATCTCTGTAGGCAAACCTTTTAAGACCTTGGCCACATGGTTTCTTGACTTCTTCAACTCTGACACTCTTCTTCTCCACTGAACATCAGACATCTCCTCCCTCAGTTACACCCTGTACCTTTTCACCACTTCCAACTGCTCCTACTTCCAAAATCACTGATTTTGACATCCTATTCTCCTTTGATATCCCATTATCATTCCAGTTGACTTTTCAACCACTCTCACTAAGATCATTTTTTAATCTCTTTCCAGCCTTTTATCCATTGATCTGTCTCCTCTCTATCCATCATTCCTTGCTTCTTTTTTCTTCTCTCCTTACCATTTTAGATATGGCCCTTCATTCCTGTACCATAAATTCCATTGTCCTGTGACTTTTTTATCCATGTTTCTGTCAACTAAATTCATGGATGAACTAATTTATCTGCTTTCTCTAGTACTTCTGGAGAAATCCATACAATAGGACAGATTAGTATTACCTTAAGCTTCATGATCACCAACTACATGTTGATGCTTTGCATTGCAATCCTGTTGCATTTCTCTGATCACCTTGCTTTTCCATTCTTTGCAATGGTCAGTTAAAGTCATAAAGGAGTAAAGTCTCCATTCTTTTTAAACAATCTACCCCACCTCTTCCCTGTCTTTCAGTAGATGACCTCTTTTCTTACACAGAGAAAACAGAAGCCTTAAGACAGGAACCCCCTTAACTTTCTGCTGCCAGCTTCACTAACTCATTTATACGTTTATCCAGCAAATTCTAATTCAGTACCTGCTACCTCGCAGACACTGTTCTAGGTGTGGGGTTACTTAGAAAAGGCTAGGACAAAGTCGGTGCCTTCATGGAGCTTACGTTTTAAAGGGGACAGATGGATAAAAACATTTTAAAAACAAAATCCCCAAAATAAGTGAACAAGGAAGATATCAAATGATGATAAGTTCTATGTAGAAAAGTAAAATGATAAAAAGATGACTAAACAGCTACTTAGGATATGGTGGTCAGCAACCTGCTGAAACTGACTCAGGAGGAGACAGCAAATCTGAATAAATCTGTGATAAGTAAAGAGATTAAGGTAGTGATAAAAAAAACCTTCCCACAAAAGACTGGGCCTCGATGCCTTCACTGGTGAGTTCTACCGAACATTTAAAGAGTTAATACCAAGCCTTCACACATTTGCCAAAATAGGAGAGGATGAACACCTCCCAACTCATTCTGTCAGGCCAGTGTTATGCTGATACCAAAACAAAACCTAACAAAACAAAAAAGAGGATATCAAAACAAAAGAAATTACAGACCAATATCCCTTAGGAATGTAGCCTCAAAAATCCTCAATGGGGCTTCCCTGGTGGCGCAGTGGTTGAGGATCTGCCTGCTAATGCAGGGGACACGGGTTCGAGCCCTGGTCTGGGAAGATCCCACATGCCGCGGAGCAACTAGGCCCGTGAGCCACAACTACTGAGCCTGCGTGTCTGGAGCCTGTGCTCTGCAACAAAAGAGGCCATGATAGTGAGAGGCCCGCGCACCGCGATGGAGAGTGGCCTCCGCTTGCCGCAACTAGAGAAAGCCCTAGCACAGAAACGAAGACCCAACATAGCAATCAATCAATCAGTCAATAAATAAATAAATAAATCTTTAAAAAAAAAATCCTCAATGAAATATTAGCAAACCAAATTCAACAACATATAAAGAGGATTATACATCAGTTTATGACCAAATGTATATTATCCCAGAAATGCAAGGTTGGTTCAACATGCAAAAATCAATCAATATAATACCATATTATTAGAATGAAGGACAAAAATACATGATTATCACAATAAATGTGAAAAAGGAATTTGACAAAATGCAACCTCCTTTCATGATAAAAATCAAGCAGCAAACTAGAAATAGAGGGTAACTGCCTCAATCTGATAACTTTCTTCAACATCTGTGAAAAACCCTTAGCTAATGTTACACTTAATGGTGAAAGACTGAAAGCTTTCCCTGTAAGATCAGGAATAAGACAAGCATGTCTGCTCTTGCCGCTTATATAAACATTGTACTGGCTGTCCTAGCCAGGGCAATTAGGCAACAAAAAGAAATAAAATGCATCCATATTGGAAAAAGAAGTTAAACTCTTTATTTGCAGACCACAAGATCTTGTATACAGAAAAGCCTAAGGAATACATACACACACACACACCCCCACACAACTATTAGAGGTAATAAACAGGTTCAGCAAGGTTGCAGGATACAAGATCGATGTACAAAAATTAGTTTTCTTTTTTATTCTAGCAATGAACAATCCAAAATGTAATTAAGAAAATAATTTCATTTACTGTAGCATCCAAAAGAAGAAAATAGGAATACATTTAACCAAAGAGGTGTAAGACTTGTACACTGAAAACTACAAAAATCGTTGAAAGAAATTTTAAAAGACCTAAGTAAATACATAGACATGCACATTCATGGATTGGAAGATTTAATATTATTAAGATGGCAGTACTCCCCAGATTTATCTACAGATTCAGTGTAATTCTTAGGGAAATCTCAGCTGATTTTTTTCATAACCTTATAAGCTGATCCTAAAATTCATATGGAAATGCAAGGGACCCAAAAAAGCTAAAGCAATCTTGAAAAAGAACACAGTTGGAGGACTCACACTTCCTGATTTCAAAACTTACGTCAAAGTAACAGTAATCAAGACAGTGTAGTATTTGCATGAGGATAGACATATAGATTAATGGAGTAGAATTGAGAGTCTAAAAATAAGCTCTTACATTTATTGTCAGTAGATTTTCAACAAGGGTGATAAGACCATTCAGTAGGGAAAGAATAGTCTTCTCAAAATATGGTGCTAAGACAATTGGATATCCACATGCAAAAGAATGAAGGCAGATCCCTGCCTTATCCCATACAATAGATATGATATTAAAAGTATGAGCAACAGGAGAAAATAAATTGAACTTCACTGAAATTAAAAACTTTGGTGCTTCAAAGGATACCACCAAGAAAGTAAAAAGACAACCCACTGAAAAAGAGAAAATATTTGCAAATCATATATCTGATAAGAGACTTGTATCCAGAATTACAAATAATTCTTACAACTCAGCAACAACAACAGAAAAACACCAAATAACCCAATTTAAACACGGGTAAAGGGAAGGTAGAATGATGGTTACCAGGAGCTGGAGTGAGGGGGAAAAGAAAGGGAGTTGTTGTTTAATCAGTACTATAGAGGTTCAGATTTGTAAGATCCCAGAGTTTGCAAGATCTGTTTCACAGGAATATGAATATACTTAACACTATTGAGTTGTACATTTAAAATGGTTAAGATGGTAAATTTTATGTGTTTTTTACCGCAATTTTTTTAAAGTTAACTTTAGAAGAAAACGGGCAAAGGATCTGAATATACATTTCAGAAGATATACAAATGGCCAATAAACATGTGAAAAGATGATCAACATTAATTAGTCATTAGGGAAATGACTAATCAAAGCTGCAATGAGATGCCCCTTCACACCCACTAGGTTGGCTGAAATAAAGACTGACGATAACAAGTGTTGTTGAGAATGTGAAGAAATAGGAACCCTAATACACTGCTGGTGGGAATGTAAAATGGTGCAGCCACATTGAAAAAACAGTTTAGCAGTTGCTCAGAATGTTAAACAGAGTTACCATGTGATCCAGCAATTCCACTCCTAGGTGAGAATTGAGAATTCTCCTTTGAGAGTTGAAAATATATGTTCACAGAAAAACTTGTTCATGAATGTTCATAGCAACATTATCCAAAATACCTCAAAAGTGGAAATAAAGCCAAATGTCTGTCAACTGTTGAACAGATAATCGTGTTATTTCAACATTATGGAATATTATTAGGGAACAAAAAGAAATGAAGTACTGGTACATGCTAAAACATGGATGAACCTTGAAAATATGCTAAGTGAAAGAAGCCAGACATAAAAAGTCACATAGTGTTTGATTCCACTTATATGAAATATCCACAGTAAGCAAATGCATAGGGACAAAGTGGATTAGTGGGGTGGGCAAAAAGAGTATTGGGTTTCTTTTGGGGGTGAAAAACATCTTCTGAAATGAGATATTAGTTATGGTTACACAACTGTTTTAAATATATTAAAACCACTAAATTGTAACTTTAAAAGGGTGAATTTTATGGTATGTGAATTATATATCTCAATAAAGCTATTAAAAATTGGTCAGGGAAAGTGTTTTTTAAGAAGTGACATTTGAACTGAGATTGGAATGACTAACTTGAGGTTGGTGGTTATGAATTCAAAGTCAGACCAGTCAGCGTAGTTGTATATTTTACTTCCGCCCCCTCATTGTGTGGGTAGAGGAGCAGAGTGGGTGGAGTTGGGGTTTTGACAGAGGAGTGTGACGAAGGAGGAGAGTTGGCGAGAGAGGCTGAAGAGTATGCAAAGACATGAATGTTGTAATGGGCTGTGGAATATAAGTCAGTTGAAGAGAGAAATGAGACCATGAGGGAGACAAGGAACTGTGTGAAGGTAGCAGGCTCGGTGGAGACGGGTCCCATCGGCGCTGAAGTATTGTTCGAGGGCACTGGAAGGAGTGATCTAGAGAGACAAAAGTTGGTATGAGAGCGCAGTGCTTGACATGGAGATGTTAGATAATGTGCGGTAATTGGCAATACGGTGTTCTAGGACGTGACTTGAAGCTGGTGACCCACGCAGAGTGGGGGAACGTTGTTGTAGGAGAGTTCAGGGAAGGCCACTGTATATGCTCCCTGAAGCTACTGTAACAAATTACTGCAAACTTGGTGGCTTAAAACAGAAATTTATTCTCTCACAGTTATGGACACCACAATTTTATTTTATTTTAAAATTTATTTTATTGGCATATAGTTGATTTACTATGTTGTGTTAATTTCTACTGTACAGCAAAGTGGTTCAGTTATACATATATATACATACACATTCTTTTTCATGTTCTTTTCCATTGTGGTTTATCACAGGATATTGAATATAGTTCCCTGTGCTCTACAGTAGGACCTTGTTGTGTATCCATTCTGTATGTGATAGCTTGCATCTGCTAATCCCAAACTCCCAGCCCATCCCTCCCTCACCCCCCTCCCCCTTGGCAACCACAAGTCTGTTCTCTATGTCTGTGGATACCATAATTTGAAATCAAGATGTTAGCAGGGCCATACTCCCTCTGGAGGCTCCAGGGAAGAATCCATTTATATTAGTCAGGGTTCTCCAGAGAAACAGAGTCAATAGGGTTTACAATTATATAAGAAGTGATTATTATAAGGAATTGGCTCATGCAGCAGTGGAAGCTGACAAGCCTCAAGATCTGCAGGAAGAGTCAGAAAGCTGGAAACCCAGCAGAGCCAAGGGTGTAGTTCCAGTTTGAGTCTGAAGGCCTGAGACCCAGAACGAGCAGATGTTTCAGTTCAACTCCAAAAGCAGAAAATCCAGTATCCCGGTTCAAAGGCAGTCAGGCAGGAGGAATTCTCTCTTACTTGAGGGAGGGTCAGCCCCTTTATTCTGTTCAGGTCTTCAACTGATTGGATGAGGCCCACCCACATTAGGAAGACAAATATGCTTTACTCGGTCTACCAATCTGTATGTTGATCTCATTCAGAAACACCCTCACAGGAGCACTCAAAGTAATGTTTGATCGACTATCTGGGCACGCTGTAGCATAGGTTAAGTTAGCACACAGAATTAACCATCACACTGTTCTTTGCCTCTTCCACCCTTTGGTGGCTGTTGGCGTTCCTTGACTTGTGGCTGCCTCGCTCCAGTCTCTGTCCCCTTGGTCACATTGCCTCTTCCTCTTCTCTCTCTTCTCTGTGTGTCTATCTTATAAGGATACATGTAATTGCATTTTGGGTCTACCCAGATAATCCAGGATAAACTCTTTGTCTCCAAATCCTTAACTCAATCACATATTTTGCCATAGAAGGTAATGTTTACTCTTTTGACATATAGGGCAATATTCTCAGGTTCCAGAGATGAGGGTGTGGGCATATCTTTTGGGAGGTCCTCCATTCAGTTGACCACAATAGTGTATGGGAAAGGTCAACTCTGTGGATGTTGAAATCAACAAGAATTGTGACAGTAATATTGGACTCCACTGTAGAGGAATATTTAGGGTTTTGGTCTGATGACATGAAATTCAAAATGGAGGTTTTAAGGAAAAGGGGAGATAATCTGAGAATGGCAGTGAGGTTCTGGGAGGACATCTCCCCACCTGGAGGTCCAGCTGTTTGAGGGGTATGAGAGAGAAAGCAGCTGCCACTTGAATGGCTGCAGAGGAAGCCAGGTCTTCAGGGAAAGCCAGGTTTCCATGTGAAAGTAACACTCGGAGAAGAGGATTCTCAGCCAGAGAAGGGATTTTGCTGATGGTAGACTATGAAGATAAGTTGAAGGATTTGAGAGTGGAGGATTAGTGGGAGATGGGGTCTTGTGAGGCTATGTGCAGAGCCTTATGGGAATGAGAATCCAAGTGGGAGTCTAAGATTTCCTATGAAACAGGCATAACCTATGATAAAGGTTGTGTTGGAATTAGCCCCAGACAGTCTCCTAGGCAGATCATGGTGCTGTCAGCGTGAGTATTACTGGGAGAGGGTCTTGCCAGGAGTGAGCAGAGCTCTGGGCTCCCACCTTTACTCCTGTTAAGGTGGTATGAAACCTGGGGAGATGCACCCTGAAGTTCTCCTGACCACAGCTAAACTGACTGCTTTGTTGACCAAGGCCTTCCCTCTGAAATTATGAATTTCTTGGGCCATCCAAGAGATAAAAGGAATGGGCTAGAGGTATCCTGACAGCATTTATCAGCATTTTCAGTAGGTTGAGTGGGATGTTTTAAATATTTTTATTTTCAGTATTTGAATATTGCCCCCATTCTGCTGTGGTATTTGGATGCACTGTGTATTCTTAAACCCATTTACAGCTGCAGAAGTGCTGAGGTTGAAAGCAGAACATTTGAAATGGACCCAGCTGTTTAAAAAGATGGATACTTATCAAAGAAAGTATTGATGTGTAGTTTATGAAATAATAAGGTGTTGTTTTCAACTAGCCTGATTACTTTTAGAGCAAAGAGATGACAGGGAGGTTTTCCACTGCAGAGAATGTGTGACTTAACCGAAACCAAGCAGTTCTTCAAGTGAACGGTTTCCTCTGGCAGTCATCTTACTCACAGCCCTTTCTACAGTGTTAGATCTTTTTTGATTCTTAAACGTGGCCACCAGAGCTGAACTGGAGAATGTGTATCCTGCTTCCATGTGTAGAGAGGATTAGAGGAATCTGCATGACCCAGCAGTGTGAATTGCTTGTCTGTTTCTACATTAACTCAGATATATCAGTGATTATTGTCTGTATATCTAGGACATTCTGAGATCTACAGATACAGATTTATGGTAGAACTGTTTCTCTAAATACACTTAATACACGTGTATTGTATATTCATTACATTTTATCTCCATTTAGTGACTACAAAATGTCCAATTATGAAACTTTTGATTACCTATGATAAACCAGATATTGTGTTCCCTGGCATTCTCTCCTGAGCTGCTTTTCTTATTCTTTTTTTTTCAATTGAAGTATAGTTGATTTACAATATTATGTTAGTTTCAGGTGCACAACACACTGATTGAGTGAGCTGTCTTTTCTTCTCTTGCTGCAACCTCTGAGCGTACCAGGTTTTAGATGGCCCTCCCCAGCCAACCCCCCCAACACTAATAGATGTATGCAGTTCTTTTTTTTTTTAACTTTATTTTTGTTTATTTTTAAAATATTTGTTTATTTGGCTGCGCCAGGTCTTAGTTGCAGCACGCGGGATCTTTGTTGCCACGTGCGGGATCTTCATGGTAGCATGCAGGATCTTTAGTTGCGGCACACGAGATCTTTAGTTGCTTCATGCGGAACCTTTAGTTGCGGCACATGGAATCTTTAGTTGCGGCACGTGGAATCTTTAGTTGCGGCACGTGGAATCTTTAGTTGCAGCATGCGGGATCTAGTTCCCTAACCAGGGATCAAACCCAGGCCCCCTGCCTGGTAGCATGGAGTCTTAACCGCTGGACTACCAAGGAAGTCCCTCTGCAGGGACTTAAAATAAGTTTATTTATTTATTTATTTTTATTTTTGGCTGCGTTGGGTCCTCATTGCTGCGTGCGGGCTCCCTCCAGTTGTGGCGAGTGGGGGCCACTCTTTGCCGCGGTGCGCAAGCTTCTCATTGGGTGGCCTCTCCCATTGCAGAGCACGGGCTCCAGGCACGTGGGCTTCAGCAGTTGTGGCACATGGGCTTCAGCAGTTGTGGCATGCAGGCTCAGCAGTTGTGACTCATAGGCTCCAGAGCGCAGGCTCAGTAGCCGTGGGGCACGGGCCCAGTCACTCCGCGGCATGTGGGATCCTCCCGCACCAGGGCTCGAACCCATGTCCCCTGCATTGGCAGGTGGGTTCTTAACCACTGTGCCACCAAGGAAGCCCCCCTCTGCAGTTCTTAATTCCAGCCCAGGCTTCTGGTCCAGGTTAAGACTCCTATATTCAGTGGTCCTATGGACATTTCCATCTTGAAGTCTCACTAGCTTTTCTGTTAACACATGGTTCTAATAATGTTTTCAGTCAATTTTCTTAGACTTCTAAGTAGATAACTATATTGCCTGTGGGAAACAGTAACAATCATTTTCCAATAGTTATACCTTTTTTTTTTTTTTACCTTTTTGTTTTGGCAAGAACTTCTAGATCAGTGCTTCCCAAAATGGCTTGAAAAGAATCAGCTGGGCAGCTTGTTAAATATACAGAGTACCAGGTCTCTACCCTTGGGAATTTTAACTTAGTAGGTCTGGGTTGAGTTAGAGGAATCTGTTTTGTTTTGTTTTATTTTGAAACAAATACCCCAGGAATTTTTAAATCTTCAGACAGTTTTGGGGAACACTGTTTCAGAGCTAAGTAATAGTGGTGGTGGTCTTCGGTTCCTGGCTGTGGAGCATCTGTATCATGTGTGACGTTAATTGACTTCTGGCTCCGTTCCCACCTTCACCTGTGGCAGTGTTTGTGACAGCCTTTGGAGATAGCGGGTGCCCAGGTGTCATCATCCAGGGGGAAATTTCAGCCAGGCAGAGAGCTTTCTGCCCTGGTAATCGTTCAGTAAACATTTCTAGTGCCTGTTCTGCTCCCGGCCCCAGAGAGTGCTGCTATACAAAGAAGCACTTGGTGGGTCTTCTTGGTTTTCCAACCTTCATGCTCCCTCCAACCTCCAGCCTCCCTTTTGTGGGACTTTGGCTGCCTGTAAATCTTTTTCCATAGTACTCAAGTGCTCTGCTCCTTTTTGTCTTAGCTGACTAGACCCTTTGTTTACCCAGACCTGAAGTATTGGTCACACTTCTCCTTCCTCATTCTATCCTGCCATGCAATCTGTTGCTGCATTTGGCCAGAGAACTATCTGTTCAATGTATGCTAGAAGCAGCTTCTAAATCAGAGATGATTTGTAACACACTGGGGTTTTATCTTATGGAGTAACATTTTGAAAGCGTCTTCAGTTTTGTCTTTGGACTTGGACTTTTATGTATGGCTTTAACTCATAGACAGCACTATGACAGTATTGAACTATTTCCAGTTGCTTGTTCTACCATATTTTCTTACTTTTATGTCTTTGAATCTGTTGTTCTATCTCCCTTTGTCTCCTCTCCTCCCCATCCTCCCAGATTTCCCATGCCAACTTCTCTTCAGCCTCTGAGATTCAGCTCAGCCATTGCCTCTTTTCCTGATCCCCAAGCTGATTTATATGTCTCCTCATGCTCTGCTATGGCACGCTGAATACCTCTTTTAAGGCACTTATCATGCTATTATAATTATCTGTTCATTTGTCTGTATTTTCTATTATCTCATAATTCCTTAGTATGTTATTAGCCTATATACCCCTGTGTTTGTTAAAGAACATTATAAAGTTGGCATCTCCCACTTGTTCCAGTTTTTAAACTACTTTTGATCATGGGAATGTCTTCCTGACTTGAAAAGTGTGAGAGATTGATAATATTCGATTTTGGCAAGAGTGTAGAGAAGAGGACTCTAGAAGATTGTTGGTAGGAGTGTGAATTGATACAGTATTTGAAAAATAAAATTTTAAATGCATATAACCTTTGACCCAGAAATTCCCCATATAGGAATTCTCCCACAAAGACCCTTGCACCAAATATATTAGGATTTTGGTATGAAGAGATGGCCAAAATCTCCAACAGTAGCAAAATGGCTAAATTTATTATAGTATATATACATATATATATATATACATATATATATATATGTATATATATGTATATATATATATAATTATAGCTGTGGAATTCTGTGTAGCAGTCAAAATAAGTGAAATAGACTTATGTGTTCAGATGTGGAAAGAGGTCCATAGTATATACCCATTTTCCTCCCTCCTCAAGGATAACCTCTATTTTGAATTTAGTACTCAATATTTCCATTCATACTGATATTTTTGTATTTTTTATTACACATGTGTATGTGACCATTAAAATATACAGCATTGTTTCTCATATTTTTAAACTTCATCAAAATAGCAACATATTACATATATCCTCCTGCAGCTTCCTTTGTTCACCTACATTGTTGGTAAAATCATCTCCATGTCGATATGGTTATTTTCAATGCCATATAAAATTCAATTCTATAAATATGCCACATTTTATTTATTCTCTTGTTGATTGACATTCAACTTGTTTCTAATTTTCTACTTTTCCAAACAAAGCTTTAGTGGATTTTCTAGTACAGGTCATCTTGTGCAGCCTGGGGAATTTTTCTAGGGTAATTTTTAGGAGTGGAATTCCTGAGTCCAGAGGAGTGTGCATCTTTTACTAGATTTTACTAAATTGCTCTCCAAGGTGGCTTTACTACTTCACACTCCCAGCAGCAGTGTATGAGTTTTACCATGTATTCACATCTTCGTTTGTAAGGAATATGTTACTTTTAATTCTCTTACGGAGCAACAAAACTCTTAACAAATTGTTTGAAGAAGATGGGAATATGAACTGCCAGTTAAAGCTATTGAGAAAGGAAATTCTGTCCATGTCATCAAACTGATGTTTTAAAGGGCAGTCCAATTCTCAGTGCAGCATTTCCCCTGTTGTACATACTGGTAAGAGTGCCAACACAAAATGGGATGCCAGGCCAGGTTGATATCACAGCTCAATTAGGAGCAAAGTCTGGCCTTGAACTTTGTTTTTGCCTATACACATTCACAACTTTTTCAGTTGTAACTTATTTATGCTTAATGTGGCAATTATTGGTAATTCAAGGGTACCCCTCCCACACCCAGGGTTGGTATGTATGGAACCATAAATACTATATTGGCTGTCGTGGCACACCTAGCAGTGTCAGTCTATTGATGTTGAATTCCAACAAATTTGTATTCTTTTTTTTTTCCTGAAAAGGAAGCTGAAACGATTTGCTGCTCAAAAACCAAGTTACTGCTGTTCTTTACATAACTCCAGCCTCAGCTATTATTGAACCATTTGAGATAGCGGTGGTTCCTTTTTTGTGGGTCAAGAGTTTGTAATTTATAAGCATGTTTCAGAAGCCATATGTGAACTGATTACTTTTTATTCTACCTAGCTATATTCTCATAACTGTCAGAGATCTCATACTCTTAAATCTTGGAAGAGTAACAAAAATTACATGGATTACATTTCTCTCATACATTAATCAGTCAAATTATAGCTTTACAAATTAAGTTCAACTGGAGCTTAGCAACTGTAAATTTTTCCTTTCTAAAGCAGTTATTCTGAATCCTTTTAAAAAATAATATATCATAAGGGATATTATGAATTTTCAAAATACATTTTAAATAAACTTTAATAAACAAAAAAGAACTGGGAATTCCATTTCAGGGTGATGGTCTGAGGACATGCTATCACCTTTCCATCTTGCCTCAGATACTTAGAAATGATAGATTAGCATTTTAAAAATAATTTGCAAGTACACTAGAGGGGAAAAAAAGAAGGAAAACCCACAGCAGGTCCCAGATGTGCAGAACCCCCGTGAAAAGTGTGTGGGGTCAGTTTGCAAAAGAAAACCTTGTTTCAAAACAAGGGCAGGAAAGTATTGCTTCTCAGGATAGAAGTAACATCTAGAGTGTTCCTGCTTGGAAATAGTTGATATGGGCAGCTGAGAGGGGCTCAGGACAAGTGACAGAGTGACCCTGGTACTATAGCCTGGTGATGCAGGTGTCTCAGGCAGATGTAGTGTACATAGGACCTTAGGTTGGAGAGGCAGGGCTGGGGTCCGGGTGCTTGGTGAATTCCAGGAGAACAGGGATCCCATGTTCATTAGACTAACTACAGAGCTTTTCCATGAGGTGTCACCTTCTGTCCCTCCTTCACTCTCACTGAAAACAAGTCCTACTTCTCCCCTCCAAGTAAGCAGTGCACACTGATAGAGTAGACTGTCTCAACAGAGAGCCTTAACTACAAAGATGAGCACTTCATTAAAAATCACTAAAACTGCCATGCAAAGGAGATAACAGAAGAGTTTATTTTGGACATAAAATTCATAGAATAAGCAGAACTAGATTTAAAAACATGTACAGTTGAACTCTTGGAGAGATATGAGCAGTTATTTTATCTACCAAAAATAACTAAGTATTGATACTGGAAATTAAAATTTTGAGTGTCAAAATAAGGAATTCATTAAATGGGCTGATTAACAGTGTCTGTAGCTTAAGAGCAGATTTGTGAGCTGGATACTGGAGCAGAGAATTGTTCCTAAGCACATCACAGAAGGATACAGTAATAGAAAAAAAAAATTAAGACATGGAAGTTAGATTGAGGAGTGCCATCTAATATGAACTCCAGAAAGAGGCTAAAGAGAATGCAGGGCAGTGATATTTAGAGAAGCAGTAGATCCAGTTTCAAGATGGTTGACCAAGCACATACTCCCTCTTACCCTTTCTGCACCAAACCCATAGAAATGATAAAGAATTAATTTGATTAATAAATTCCCTTTCAAGATTGAAAAGAAAAGGAATATTCCTGACCTGAAGCAATAAAGCATCTTTAAGTGAAGGAGTTATACATTAAAGGAGAAGTTTCAGAAAGGAACTGCTTACACTGCCTGTTTGAGGCCATCACTACTGCCAGGACCCTGAAGCTCTCTGCTGATTTTGTCAGAACAGATTCAGCATGCGGCCTCTGGCCAGGATGCCACTATTGGCTAAGATGGCAAGTGAGCAGTCCCATGGGAGATGTTTACACGGCCATGAAAACCCAGAGGAAGCTTAGCACAGTGAAATATAAACAGCAGAACTATACCCTGTGGGGTAGAACAGTCAGAAAGAAACTTTAAAAATAGGTCAATCTAATTTTCTTAGAGGACCAGGGATAGACTTTCATGATTAATACAAGAAGTGGAAGTTATGAAACTATAAATAATGAAAATGAAAAACGTAGTTGTCAAACAAACTCACCAGATGGGCTGCATAGCAAACTGGATATAGCTAAAGAGCACATTATTGAACTGAAAGATCAGGGCAAGAGGTTCTCCCAAAACTCAGCATCAAGAGGTAAGAGAGTATCCTTTAAAAAAAAAAAAAAAAAAAGATAGAGTATGAAACAAAGATTGAAGCATTTAGATTCATGTGGAAGTTCCAATATTTATCTAATAAAATTTGCAAGTGAAGAAAATTGACAAGAGACAATGTTTGAAGAAATAATGTATTAAAAATTTCCAAAACTGAAAAAGTATGAGCCCTTAGGTAGAAGGCCTACTAACTGAAGAAGAATACATTTTAAAAAGAAACAGCATAGTCAGCACCTACATACATCCTAGTGATAATGATTGCAGAGAAATTCCTAGGTGACAGTAGAGAAAAGACTGATGGTCTACAAAAGAATAAGAATCCAGATGACATTAGACTTTATCACTGGTTTTGAGAAACAACAGCAGAATGTCTTCAAGGTGCTGAGAGAAAATAAATTTGAACTTAAAATTCTATTCTCACCCAAACTATCTATCAACAGCAAGGGCACTACAATAACATTTTCATAATTTAAGGACTTTGAAAGACCTTTGCTGAAAGAACTATTTAAAGATACACTGCAATAAGAAAAAAAAATGAACCAAGAAGGTAGTAATGGGATTTAAGAAAAAAAAGGAAGCAGAGAAATCAAAAACAATATTGAATATAAATAAATATTGATTATAAAATATATGATGATTTTTAGTAAGTTGTAACTTAAATCAACAAAAATAGCAACATGGAATTTGTGGTTGGGGGAGTGGTAAAGGGAATTAAAAGCACGCTAAAGATTTCAGGAGGAGGATAAAATGTAATTAACTCTAACTTGTAAGAAACTATAATTTTAAATATACATTAAAAATTTAAGGGTAACTACTTGGAAGAATTAGATATAAAATATAAACCTTAAAACTATTAGAAGGAAAAATGTAGCAAAAATAACCTTGACCAATTCAATAGAAGACAGGAAAATAGAAAAAGAGAAAATCATGGTAAAATAGAAAACACAAAATAAGTTGCTAGGAATACATTTAAGCATACATAGCAGTAATTAAAATAAATGAAAATGAATTAAACTCACCTACTAAAATGATCAAAACTCTCAGATTTATCAAAATGACAAAAACCACATGCTATTTCAGAGAAGATACACAGTTGATAATAAAGGGATGAAAAAGGTGGTATAAAATATTAATATGAGACAAAACAAGGCAAACAACATTGGAACGGACATAGGTGGGGAATTTAAAATGCTAAAAGGTATAATTTGTAAGAGTTGGTATCAGTTATAAGCCTGTTTGTCCTGCTCTTGATAACACTGCATGTTTATGTATATATGTGTATAAATTTATACATTTACAAATTACTACAGAGGCTTTCTAAATGGTATTCCTGATTCTGCCCTTGTTACCTTCAGTTTATTCTAAGTATAGCAGCCAGAATGATCCTGTTAAAAATCAGATCCTTGCTTGCTCAATACACTCCAATAGCTTCCCATCTTGTTCAGGGTAAAGGTAGACTAAGCTAATTGTAGCCTCCCATCCCCAGTGACAAACATGCATGTAGGATGAAATATAATAACAAAACTGAAATGCAGAATTGAACTTGAATAAAAGAGAAATTCCTGGCTATCAAAAATTAAACCCCAAATTGTGATGTCCCCAGGATTTATCAGATGGGATACTGGATTTAGGCCAGTGGTTGGGGTTAGTGCCTCCATGGAGTAGGAAATGCAACTTGGGTCCACTCAAGGTGGGCAGAACTGGTATTTTTGTAAAAGCTGGAATTTTAGAAGGGCTGCTTCCTTGTGAAAGAGGGGCTAAAAATATTCCAGTGGCCCAGAGATAGTACAAGTAGGACTCCCATACAAAAAAGAGTCTCTGCTAAAGGTGAGCTTATCATCAAATATTGCAAACTCAATTATAAAACAGTCTACTATGAGGGAGAATCAGCAAACACAACAAACAGTAGCTTTAGTATGCCAAGGACTTCAGAAAATGGTACATTTTAAAAATTAAAGAAGTAAGTCTAGGAATAGTGACATTTCAAAAAGGAACAAATTGAATTCCTACAAATAAAAAATAATAAGGTTAAGCTCAATGGAGGGGTTAAATAGCAAATTACAGACAGCTACAGCAAAAATTAGGGAATGGAAAATAAGTCTGAGGAAATTAACCAGGATACAGAATATTGAACACAGATATAGGGAAATGGAAAATGTGACAGGCAATTGAAGGATTTGAAGGATAGAATGAAAAGGTCTACCTAGAATTCCATACCTATCTAATCTAAGAGCAAAGAAGGAATATATATTTTCAGAAAAAGTCTCAGTGGGTTTGCCACCAATAGACCATTGCTAAAGGAACTAACGAAGGATATGTTTTGGGGAAAAAATGAATTGAAGCAATAAGGAAGAAATGGAACATAAGAAGAAATGGTGCACAGCAGAATTGGCAAATGCGAGTAAATTTAAATAAGCACTATATGTAAATAATAATGACTAATAATTTTATTGGTCTTAAGATGCAGCTAAAGTACTAATCAACTATGACATTAATATAGTTGGGGCATGGTTAGAGTTAAAGGATTTGAAGTTACAGGATGAGAGTACAGATACTGTGTAAGACGGTGGTAAAATGTTCACATTAAATGAGTTAGAGGAGGTTCCTGACTTCTCTAGGGGATTTAATAGGCTTATGTTTCTGCTTGAATCTATGAGTTCTCATCACAAGGAAAAAATATGTTTTTCTTTTTCTTTTATTTTGTATCTATATGAGGTGATGAACATTCACTAAACTTACTGTGGTAATCAGTTCATAATGTGTGTAAGTCAAATCATTATGCTGTACATCTTAAATTTATACAGTGCTGTATGTCTATTATATCTCAGTAAGAAAAAAGAAAAAAAAAAGACATACCAAGCCAAGAACTAACCAAAAGAAAACTGGTGAAACTATATTAACCTCAGAAAATAGATTTCAGGGCAAAAATCTTTAGGAGAGAGATTAAAATATTATATTTCATGTTATGTATATTTTATTACAATAAAAAAATCTTCACCAGAGGTAAAGTTTACAAAAGATAAAAAGATGAAATTAACAGTTATACATAAATATACAACTAATAGCATAGCTTTAAAATGTGTAAATAAAAATTAATTAATAAGAGCACAATAAGAAATTAAAAATACATTATTAAAATGGGTAATTTTAACGCACTTCTCTCAACAATTGTTAGAATCATTAGACAAAAAACACAGAATGTAGAAAATTTGAATGTATCCAGCAATTAATGATTGCACATTCTTTTCAAACACACAAAACTTGACCACATAAATGAAGTCCCAGAAAAGAATTAGTGTCGATTATAGTGCATTTGAGCTAGGAATCAATAACAAAAAGATAAGAAAACAACTGTACATTGGTTATTGAAAGATTAGTTGAAATGAACAAACTCCTAAAACAACCTTGCTTTCCAAAACTGATTCAAGATAGAATAAAACCTGCAAATATTAGTATAATCATTAAAGAATTTGAATTAGTAGCTTAAAATATTTATACAAAGGAAACAACCAGGCCTGAGTGACTACATAAGTTTCAATGAACATTCAAAGAAAAGAATTCCAGTATTATAAAAATTTCCCAGATTCTAGAAAAAATAATGAGCATTCTGATTTCATTTTTGAGGCTAGAACTACCTTGGTACCAAAACCTTATGAGGGCAACAAGAAAGGAAAATTACAAGCCATTCTAATGAAGGCAAATAAAAGCCTAAACAAAGTATTATGAAACTCAACTCAGCAGTGTATACAAAAGATCATAATCACACTGGTTTTATTCCAGCAATTAAAGATAGATTATTATAATTTAGCCATATTCATAAGTTGATGGATTAAATCTGTATAATCATCTCAAAAGACATGTAAAACAGTGATTAAAACCTCATATCCACACACACACTGCACTTTAGCAATCTAGGGGTGGAAGAATTTCCTTAACCTAATACATATAGGATATTTATAAAGACATAGTATCCATTATATTTACTGATGAAATGTCAAGAGTATTTGTTTTAAGATTGAAATCTTAAGATTTTAAGATTGAAAACAAAACAAGGAGGCTTGCTATCACCACTTCTATTCAGCATTTTCTTGGAGATCCTAAAGCAGCAGAGTAAACAAGGAAAAGAGATAAAAGGCATTTTAATTGGAAGGAAACAAAGTTATCATTATTTAGTGATGACTGTTAATGTAGAAAGATTGAAAGAATCTCCAAATCACTAGAATTAAAATAGAGTAGGGGCAATAAAAGTAAAAATAGATAAATTAGACTACATCAAAATTTAAAACTCCTGTGCATCAAAGGACACATCAAGATAGTAAAAAGGCAAACTATGGTATGGGAGAAAATATTTACATATCATATATCTGATAAGGGGCTCATATCCAGATTATATAAAGAACTCCTATAACTTAAGAACAATAAAAACCAAATAACCCATTAAAAAATTGGGTAAAGGAATAGACATTTCTCCAGAGATGATATATAAATGGCCAATATACTTAACATTACTTAACTGTACACTTAAAAATGGTTGAGATGGTAAATTTTATGTTATGTGTATTTTGCCAAAATTTTTAAAAATAAGAGAGCAAGGTTGCTGGATATAAAATCTTTCTATAACTAGAAATAAATAACATACATATATCCTTTATCAACAAAAATCTATAACTTTATTGAAAGATATTTTAAAAGGCTTAGGGGAATTCCCTAGTGGGGTCCAGTGGTTAGGACTCCGCACTTTCATCGCCAAGGACCCGGGTTCGATCCCTGGTCAGGGAACTAAGATCCTGCCAGCCGCATGGTGTGGCCAAAAAAAAAAAAAAAAAGAGGCTAAATACATGAGGAGATGAACATATTCACGGAAAGGAATGTTCAGTGTGTGAACTGACATGTGAAGATGTCAGTTCTCTCCAGAATTGTCTATATATTCGATCAGTTCCCATCAAAATCCCAACAGGATTTTTTTTTGTGGTAAATGGACAGACTGATTGTAAAATTTAAGTGGAAGTGTGAAGGGTCAAGAATAACAAAGACTCTCCTAATGAAGAATGAAAGTTTGGGGCACTGGTACTACCTGAAAAGATAAGAGGAAACTGTAACAATTAAATCATCATGATACTGGTACAGGGATAGAAGTAGAATATCTATCTTGTAGGAGAAGAATGGATTGTTTATTAAGTGATCCTGAAGCAGCTGATTATCTATATTGGATACAATTGGATTATTTCCTTATACCTATCAAAGAAATCAGTTCTAAGTAGATTCAAACTTAAATATGAAAGATAAAAACTATGGAATAATGAAGACAATCTGGGAGGATACTGTTATGACATCAGGGAGGGGAATATTTCTTAAGATACAAAAGGCACAAAATAAAGAAAAGGTTAATAAATTGGGACTACTGTATATTTAAAGATGACCATTCATTAAAAACAATAGAGTGAAAAACCTTAAAGTGAAAGTTGTTTGTAAGATATAACTTCTGTAGGGTTAAAATACAAAAAATATAAAGAACTCTTACAAATCAATAAGAGAAAGACAAACCCAGTGAAACACGACGCCAAAGACAGGAACAGGCATTTCACAGACAAAGAAATACAAATGGCCCATAAACATTGGAAAAGATGCTCAGTATTTCTAGTAATAAGGGAATTGCAAATTAAAACCACAATAACATTTGTCACCCACCAGATTGGCAAATGTTAGAACGTCTGACTGTAACAAGGGTTGGCCAGAATGTAGAGTCAGGAAGTCCCTCACATAGCTGATGGGAGTGGAAATTAGCGTAACCACTTTGTAAAAGCAAATTGGCAGTGCCTAGTAACACTGAATGTGTATAATTTATGACCCAATAATTCCACTCTTAGGAAATTCTTTTACACGGCCAGCAGGAGACACGGACAAGAAAGTTTTATAGCAGCATTGTGACTGAGAGGGAACAAAGGGAAACAACCCAAATATATAAATTATGGTGTAACTGAGCAATGAAATACAATCAAGCCATGAAAAAATGAGTGAATTTTATCAACATACGCATCAACATGGACGAATTGTAACATAATTTTGAGTAAAAGAAGCCAGTTGCAGAAAAAAATATATATGTAAATCTATATAGGTTTTAAGCATGTACTAAATAAATCATGTATTTTTTATAGTACATAATTGCTAAAATAGTAAAATCAAGGAAATGATTAGTACAAAACCCAGGATACTGATAACCAGGAGAGGTGCGGGTGTGGTGGGAGTGGGCTGTATTGGATAAGGGCTCACAGCCAGGCTTCCAAGTGACCATAATGGTATATTTCTCAGGCAGAATAGTGGGTAGATGGGTATTTGTTTTATCACTTTTTAGACTCTACAGCCACATTTTATACACTTTCGAAGTATTCTTTTTTAATGTAACCTGTAATTTTTTTTTCCAAGTTGACCTTACTTTATTCATTTTATTTTATTTTTTTAACATCTTTATTGGAGTAGAGTTGCTTTGCAATGTTGTTAGTTTCTGCTGTATAACAGAGTGAGTCAGCTCTATGTATACATATATCCCCATATCCCCTCCCTCATGCGTCTCCCTCCCACCCTCCCAATCCCACCCCTCTAGGTGGTCACAAAGCACCAAGCTGATTTCCCTGTGCTATGCAGCTGCTTCCCACTAGCTATCTATTTTACATTTGGTAGTGTACGTATGTCAGTGCCACTCTCTCACTTCGTCCCAGGTTCCCCTTCCCCCTCCCCGTGTCCTCAAGTCCATTTTCTACATCTGCGTCTTTATTTCTGTCCTGCCCCTAGGTTCTTCAGAACCTTTTTTTTTTTAGATTCCATATATATGTGTTAGCATATGGTATTTGTTTTTCTCTTTCTGACTTACTTCACTCTGTATGACAGACTAGGTCCATCCAGCTCACTACAAATAACTCAATTTCGTTTCTTTTTATGGCTGAGTAATATTCCATTGTATATCTGTGCCACATCTTCTTTATCCATTCATCTGTCGATGGATATTTAGGTTGCTTCCATGTCCTGGCTATTGTAAATAGTGCTGCAATGAACATTGTGGTACATGTCTCTTTTTGAATTATGTAACCTGTAATATTTTTAAGAGATGGTAGGAAATGTTTTGAAATTAGGTAAAGTGGATGAAGGTATTGAAAATGTACAAAGATTGAAAATCATTGCCTAAGAGGGTTTGGAGGAGATCTAATTTTCTAGGTTAGGGCCTCCCCGTATATCAGTGTGAGGGTTCAAGTGAGGGGAAAGGTACAAAGACCTGTCAGAACATCTCTGGCCTAGTGGCTTAAATGAAATGTGGAGTCACCAGTCCCTACACCTGGATTGCTTTTCTTCCTCCCTCACTCCCTGCACTTCTGTAAATATTTAGTGACTGACTACCAAGTCCTGGGCATTGTCCTGGGGGCCGAGTAGCCAGAAGAGGTAATGTCCCTGTCTTGGCACTTATAGTGGTTTTCGAACTCTTGCTCACACACTTAGTTAATCTTAGTTTCCTAACGTAGCTCCACAATGAAATCACTTTAGGCCTATATTGTAATTCATGCGTTGAGATCTTTTTAAGGAAATCATTTATCTACCTATTTAGACAACCTAATTGACTGCATTATCTTTAAATTTTCAGGATAACGTTCTTTTTGGTTTGATCCTAGCCCTTAGTTAGTTCCTATATATGTTTATTTCCAGTCTTTTTCCTCCTTCCCATACATATCAAGCATCTCTTGATGTACTCTACGTGGAATTGGCTTTGATGTATTGATGTATTGATTTTACCTTTCTATCTATCTTTTTGAGACTTGAAATGGGATCTAATCTTAAACCTTGACTTGGAGCAGTATTTTTGAAAGCACAACAAGCATGCTGCTAGAGAATATTAGGTGGTACAAAGGGAAACGTTTTTTATTTTAACAGTCTTATTTTAATGTTTATGGTAAAATATACACATGAAACCTGTGATTTCATGTCTATTATAATCCATCTCACATAGACTGCATGAATTAATGGCCCAGGTGTTTCTCAGATGTAGCCAAAAAATCACGAAATGAGTGCATCGATTACACATGTAGTGTTTAGTTGTAAAGGTGAATTAAGATATTCTCTGGTGTCCTCTGATGGTCTTCTACTCATATCATAACTCTCAAAAAAATTAAGCTTATGTGGTTTAGTCAGGAAAAAGCAATCTAGAAAATTCATCTAGGCAAATAATTTATTCAAATAACATATTCTGGTATAGGTCAGGTTCTGGAAATACACAGTTGAATAAAATGTATATCCTACCCTTCAAGACCACTGGTCTAACAGAGATAGGCATGTACATTTAAAAGTGCAGCATAGTATTGGAACAGTGCAACAGTGGAAATGTGTACTTGGCAAGTGGGTAGCTTGGAAAGATGGGTGCCGACTTACGGAGTAGTGAGGAAAGTCTTCAGAGGGGAAGGGAGGCTTGCAAATAAGCAGCCTTGAGAGATGAGCAGAAAATTTAAAGAGAAATAGATTGGGAAAGGGAGATCTCAGAAAGGCACGTGCCAAGGTACAGAGATCTAAGAGAACATGGTACATTGGGTTAACTGAGCAGCTTGATGTTTATGCTGATGTGGGGTGAGAGGTGAGGACAGAGGGGGGAGCTGGATATGAAAGCTCCTAAGTGAGCTGTGATGGCGTGGATTTAGATCTTAGTCTATAAATGATTATCAGCCTTTGCAAGATTTTAAGCAGAAGACTGCATGATGTCTGGGGCAGTGTAGAAGATGGAGCAGAGGAGGAAGAATCAGAGTCATGTTACAGCTAGTCATTGGGCAAAGGGATGATGGAGAACAGTTGTGGGGAAGTGCAGAATTTCTGCTTTGTGTAGCTTCATATAATTTTCAGGAAATTAGATTACATATAGATTTCCCCCAGAATTTAATGTGTTGAAGGGGATGGTGGTAGGTGATTTGCAGCCAATATATGAACTTTCTGAAGAGAATGGTATTATTCAGTCTGTCATAAACAAGGTATTAAGTAACTTTCCCTATATAGTCTGAAAGGTAAATAGATTTTGGCTTATTTTCTGTTAAAATATATGTAGGCAGCATATAAAAGTTAAGTGGAGATGTGCTACTGATGAGACACACAGCTGCAAACAAGGTCTATTTTCTAAAGTAGTACATACGGTAATCCACGGCAGAGGCAGAAGAATGAAATATTTAAACTTTTTTGCGACTAGTATCCTGCCAAGAAAATCTCAGACAACAGTTATTATCTAAAGGGAACTGGGGGGCTTCTCTGGTGGCGCAGTGGTTAAGAATCCTCCTGCCAATGCAGGGGACACGGGTTCGAGCCCTGGTCCGGGAAGATCCCACGTGCTGCGGAGCAACTAAGCCCGTGCACCCCAACTACTGAGCCTGCATTCTAGATCCCACAGGCCACAACTACTGAGCCCGCATGCCACAACTACTGAAGCCCAAGCACCTAGAGCCCATGCTCCGCAACAAGAGAAGCCACCACAATGAGAAGCCTGCGCACTGCAACAACGAGTAGCCCTGCTCACCGCAGCTAGAGAAAGCCCGCACAGCAATGGAGATCCAACGCAGCCAAAATATAAATAAATAGATAAACAAATTAATTAATTTTTAAAAAAGTGTCCTTTAAATATGGGTTTCATATTCTACATATCTTAGTCGTGGCATATTGTTTACTTTTGTGCATATTTACTATTATACCTTAGGCCTGCTAGTCTTTGGATTTAGTGTATATTGTTCTACCTTCCCAGGAAATATATTAGTATGCCAACTTATTTTTGTACCTTCAGCATATCATAATTTATAGTCACAGATCTGATGCTTCCTGTGTATGTGAGTGCACTCATTTGTATCTGTATACATAGCCAGACCCTTAACACCAAATGTTCTGTTTCATGTTCATTTGGGGAATATTCTCTTAATATTTTGGGGGATGGGGGTTAGTCAGCTAATTTGCTAACATTCGAGAGCTGTGAGCTCTCAGCATTATCTTAACCTTTTAGTATTTTAGTCCAGCAAAAATTTCTGACTCTGATCAGGGAATTAACTCTAACATCTTACCAGAATGATCCAGAAGCATCAAAAGAGGGAGTTCCTGCAAAGGGCACACAGAGATGTTCAAAAGGAAAGTTAATACTAACTGAATAGTGTGACTGCATAGTAGAAATGAGGGAGTTAGGACAGAAACGAAGGGCCACAAACGACCTTGAAACAACCCCTTGAAACAACCCCTTGAAACAACGGTAGGTTCCTTTCTGCAAGGCTCAGTAGTGGTGACTGTAATGCAACTTAGTTTGTATTTACAAAGATATTTTCTACAGCTCTTGTCACTAAGTTAAAATTCTGTTTCATTCTTTTGAAAATTCAATTTCTTATTTCCATATTTTCTACTTTGACACAGAAATCCCCTGCAAAGAAGCTGAGCCATGCAATTAGTAAATCCTTGGGGTGTGTACCCACCAGAGAACCTCCGCACCCTGTTTTTCCTGAACAACCAGAGAAACCACTTGACCTTGCAAATATAGTGTAAGTATACGATAGATGTGGATTATACTGAAATGGAAACCTTGCTGAATTCTTTTGGGTCAAAACCGAATATCACCTAACATGAACATTTCACCTTCTGGTTTTTACTTTACTTTTGGGGATCTTAAGACTTCAAGCTTTCAGCTCTTTAAATCACCATAAATACCTGCATGGAAACTTAGCTCCTGAGCCCTGAAGCCTAAGTTATGTAGCGGTCCCCTTCAGAAAATTAATACGTTAAGAGTAATTAGTGTGCTGGGTCTAACAAGGTTGTCTTTTGTTATTTGTGTTCTTCCCTTAAATCAGCAGTAGAGATCTTTTCTTCTTTACAACAGTTAATGACCATAGAGATTTTAAAAGTTAGTTTAGACCACATGGAAATGAAAATCAACCTAATTTGCTCTTTTTGTATTGAGAGAAAATTAGGAACCACAAGACTGTACTCTATAAATAAAACTAGTGTTTTATTTTTATTTTCAGTTAAATATTCTTGCTAAAGAAAAGAAAGCTGGAGGGCAACAAAAAAGCTAGAGAAATGAAGAGGAAAAGTAAGGAGGAGGAGAAACAATGAAGGATAAGATTCAGCCTTTGAACTGATTTCTTCCCTCTGAATTAAATAATGATATTAAGTGTACTCTGCTAGATAAAGTTGGTAGGTTTTTGATTATTAGTCTTACTCAGGTATTTAGAAGTTTTTCTGTTGCAGTAGACATCCGTTTTCTTTTACCTAGCTCAAATTACATAGTTTGATTAAATGAGCTCTTAGAGTTCTTGATCTTTTCTTTCTCTTCGTTCAGTAATTTTCAAAACTTTTATATTTATTAAAATAATACACACATATAGATTAAAAGTTCAATAATACAGAAAAAATACAACAATACGTATAACGAAACGCAGCACATCCTCCCCAGTTTCACTGTGCTTTGTTTGGGTTTTTAGATCTCCTAATGGATACCTCCATATCGCTAAATAATATGTCCAGAGCACCATTTCTTGGCTTATCCGTTTTGGACATTATTGAATTCCTTCTGTGGTGTAAGGGACCAACCTCATTTATAACTCTACGTATCAACCCATCTCATCTTTTCATAATTATGTCACCATTTTAAAAATTAGTTACCTTTGTACTCTTGAATGTAATTTTTAAACTTCTATTTCTTGTAACTTCTTTTGACTTCTACTATGTAAACAAAGGAAGTTTTAACCTTCTATCTGCTTCTCCCTTCTCCCTTTGCCTCCTGACTTCTGTCATCTGTGCCATTACTTTTATTATCAAAGCTGATAATATTTCTCTTCTCTCCTATGATCATAACTAAGTCTTCTGAGATTTATTAAGGGCTCAATCTAAAAGTTGAAAACCAAATAACAGCATTTTCAGTTAATTCCATTCATTACAAAGTCAAGCAGTGTGCTGTCATTCTGTGTACCCTTTGTTTAGTTCCAGTGTCACAATCCCTGTGCAGTTGTTCTCGTCAGAGTTCAGTGGGATCTTCTTTCTTATATACCACAGGTAGCTCAAAAGTGTGCCTGTTGACTTTGTAACTGGACTGACTTTCTTGTACTGTTTTTGTGGTGGTTTTTCCTTCAGTTTCCCGTTGATTTCTTCTTCCTGGGGAAAATATATGCTTTTCTCCCACTGTGTTCCATAGTAGATTTTACTTATTTGTGTGTAATCCATTTTTTGGTTAAATTTGTTAACCTTTTCCCTTTTTCGTTAGTGTTTTTCATTTGAATTAAAAACAAAAAACAAAACGCTTGCCTGCTCCAACATTGTAGTGATATTTCTCTCTCTTTTTAAGCTTTGAAGATGTCCTTTTTACATATGTCTTTAATTCATCTGGAACAAATTTTTGTGTGTGGTGTGATGTGGAATATCCAGTTTTCTCTCTCTCTGCATTTGAATAATAACTTGTCTCAATGCCATTTTTTGGATAATCCATCATTTCCCCACTTAACTACAATGCCACCATTGTCATAAATGAAGTTTGCAAATACGCACACTCTGGTTTCTGGGCTCTTTATTCTGTTCCTTTGGTCAAAATGTCTATCACTATGCCAATATCATACTATCTTAATTACTGTAAGGGATTAAGTCATCTTTTTTAGGAGTGTCTTGTCTATTCTTTGCCCTTTGCTCTTTCATATAAATTTGAGAATCAGCTTATTGAGTCCCTCATAAAATTTTGTTGGAGTTTTGATCAGAGATTTATTGAATCTAAAGATCAAATTGGGAAGAACAGACATCTTTATAATATTAAGTCTTCCATTCCATGAATGCGTTATGTCTTTCCATTTATTTAAATATCCTTTTGTGCCATTTAGTAAAGCTTTATAATTTTTCCTCAGAAAGGTCTTGTACATGTTAAATTAATTCTTGTGTACTTTGCATTTGTTGCTGCTGTTGCAAATGATGCCTTTTTTCTCTGCAGTTATTTTGAGATATAATTTACGTGGAATAAAATGCTCCCACTTTAAGTGTACAGTTCAGTGATTTTTGGCAAATGTGTACAGTCATGTAAATGGTATCTTTTTTGAACTATGTTTCTTAACAGTTTGTTGCTGGTGTATGGACATGCACGTTGCTTTTGTATTTTAATCCACTATGTAGTCATCTTGTGTAACTTGTTCATAATTCTAGCAATTTGTACTCACATTCTTTTGGATTTTCTATAAATCATTATATCACCTGCAAATAATGATTGCCTTTTGTCTTCCCTCCCATTCTTTATGCTTTTAAATATACTCATTTTTTTTTCTTTTGCTTTTATTATGCCGGCTAGAGCCTCCAGTGCAATATTGCATGCAATGGTTTGATAGGCATTCTTGCATTATTACTGATACCAAAGAGAATACTTTCAGCATTCATTTTAGCATGTCTTTTGATGTTGGTTTTTTGTAGAAACTGTTTATCAGATAAAAGAGGTTCCCTTTTATTCCTAGTTTGCTAGTGCTTTCTTTTTGTCATGAATGATGTCAAATTTTATCAGAGACTTTCTGCATTGAGATGATAGCCTGAGTTTCTTTATTCTCTTAATATAGTGAATTACATTAATTGTTTTTTAAACAACCCTACATTCCTGGAATAAACATAAGTTGACCCTCCCTTTAATACACTGCTAGATTTCACTTGCTAATATTTTGTTTAGCTTTTTTCTATGTTTATGAGTTAAATTGTCCTGTAGTTTCCCTTGATTTTTTTGTTTTGTTTTCAGGACAAAGTTTGCCCAGTTTGCTATCTTCAAAAAGTTGAGGAGAATTCTCTCTTTTTATGTTTTTTGGGGAGAGCTTGTTTAAGATTGGAATTATTTGCTCCTCGTATTTTTGGTAAAACTCACCAGTGAAGCCATCTGTGCCTTAAGCCTTCTTTGTGGGGAGATTTTTAACTATTAATTCCATTAATAGTTAAAAAAAAAGTCTTTTAAAAAAAGTATAAGACTATTTTCATTTTGTATTTCTTTTTGAGTCACTTTGGAACATATTATAGATGTAGGAGTTTGTCAGTTCCATCTAATTTTCAAAGTTATTGGCACAAAGTTTATAATATTTATCTATAGTATCTGTGCTAACATCTTTTTCATTCCTACTCTCACATATTTACAGTTTTTTCCTTTTTTTTTCTTTCCTTGAAAAATCTTGCCATAGGCTTGTCCAGTCTGTTAGGCTTTCAGAGGACCAACTTTTGGTTTTGATGATTCTTTTATTGTATGTACTGTGTTTTAAAAATTTCATTTATTTCCATCCTTTATTATTTCTTTTGTTAAAGCTTCTTTGGGTTTATTTTGCTACTCTTTTTCTAACTTATTTAAAGATATGGTTAGCTTACTGATTTCAGGTTTTTTCCCCCACATTTAAGCATTTAAGGCTATAAATTTCTCTAAGCACTACCTGAGTAATGTCCAAGTTTTGTTATGTAATTTTTTTATTGTTTAATTCTAAATATTTTCTAAGTTCTGTTATTTCTTCTTTGAGAAGTATACTTTCTTAATTTCCAAACATATGAGGGTTTTCTAGTTACCTTTTTGTTATTAATTTCTAATTTAATTTCATTTTGGTCTGGAAAATGTTCTGTATTATTCAGTTCTTTCAAATTTGTTGAGACATGCTTATTATCTACTATATGATCAAGTTTTTATTATGTTCCAAGTAAACTTGAAAACGTTGGGTTGCTTGTTGGGTACAGAGTTTATAGTAAATGAATGTCTGTCAATTAAGTCAAATTTGTTAACCATGTTACTCAAATCTTCTACAGCCTTACTTACTTGTTTAAAATTATACATATTTCACTAGGAAGTTAAAAATTTATTCTTATGTAGTGACTTTCTTTATTCCTAATAATTCTATTTGTTCTGTAGTATATTTTATCTGCTAGTAACATCTTTTAAGATTTTTTGCTAGATATGTACCCGGTATAACTTTTCCCATCCTTTTTCTTTCAATTTTTCTGTGTCCTTAGGTTTTCAGTATGTTTCTTATAAATTGTAAGCTGGATTTTAAGGGTGACATCCCACTCTAGTCACCCTTTCCCCCACGGGTAACCATTCTAATGTGCTTATTGTATATCCTTTGATTACAATAAGGAACAATCCTGTTCTTGAAAACTAGGTATTGTTTTCTATGTCCTTTTTTTAAAGTTTACACAAGTGGTATGTGAACTGTGTTTTGCCTATCCATTCTCCCTGGGATGGACATCTGGGTTGCCTTCAGATCTCTGCCTCCACATATAATGCTGCAGTAAATGCCTCAGATGTTTCCCAAATGGAACTGGGTAAGAATTTCTTTATACCTAGAATACAGTCGTTAGGTGAAGGATTATGTACATCTTGACCAGAAGAAGTGTGTTGGGGAATCCAGTAGTTCAGTGTAGACTTTCAGTTAATCTCTCCATTCTAATTCATACCACACCTCTCCCTGGTGTGCCTGAGTTTGAAGACTTTCTGGTCAGTTTGACTCGCAGGTAACCTCTAGTTTCTTACCAGCCCAGAAAAAAAGTAGTCACCTGGCTGTGTGCTGCTGGGGAGTGCGGTGGAGGAGGTGGCTGTGTTCTGCGTCACAGGCAGACTTTCAACTAATCCCGCTCTTTCTAATGCAGCCCCTCACTTCTCTTTCAGAGGCACCAGGCGTCTGTAATTGCTGAGCATTCATGGTCATCTGTGTTTCCACTTCCCTTGTCTCAGGATGAACTTGACCTCAGATTTCTTCTTCTCTGTATATTAAAAAAGCCCTCCCCATTTCTAGTTTCTGTTAGTAAGGAATTCAGTGTAGGATTGAGAGCTAAGAATTGAAACCTGATTTTTTCTATATTGACTATTATCATTTTATTGTATTTACCTCAGATCTTTTTTAAAAAAAATAAATAAAACTTAGTAGATAATGTTGTGGTTTCCTAAGTCCTTCCTAATCCCATTACCGTTTCTCTCTCCCAAAGAGTAGCCACTAACATTTATTTGGTATCTGTCACTCTGTACATGTTTTTATACTTTTGCTAGATGTATATGCATCTTAAAATCACATATTTTAAAACTTTATATAAATGGTCATGCTCTGCATAGTCTTCTGTAAGCTTATTACTTTATAAATATTGGGTGGGCCAAAAGGTTCATTTGGTTTTTTCCATAAGATGGCTCTAGTAGCACTTAGTTGTCTTTAACTTCATTTGAAACAATTTTGTTAGATTGTATGTGACAGCTGTCATATCAGTGTGCATTTAAAAAAAGACTTATCAAAATCGGTGCATTTTTGTGTAGCCATTTTAATATTGAAGATGGAAGAAAAAAAGCAACATTTTTGGCATATTATGCTTTATTATTTCAAGAAAGGTAAAAACACAACTGAAACTTACAAAAAGATCTGTGCAAGTGTACGGAGAAGGTGCTGTGACTGATCAAACATGTCAAAAGTGGTTTGCGAAGTGTTGTGCTGGAGATTTCTCGCTGGACGATGCTCCACGGTCGGGTAGACCAGTTGAAGTTGAAGTTTCTGGCTCTACCATCTTAATACGAGGCCTCATTGGTCACTGCAGCTGGGGAAGAGAGTGTGTGGGGACCTCACATCAATTCTTCTGTGCTTTGGTGACACGTGTCGTTTCCTTCACAACTGTACTAACTTCAAGTATAGATCATCTTCCGGGTACCTAGGAAGGAGAGGAGAACCAGATATTGGTCAGCTCTAGTAATGTATGCCATAAGTGTATTCAACTTTACTAGATATTTCCAGACTAGGTATAACCTAGAACTCAAATTTTATAGTTCAGGTATTTATTAATCTAAATTATTCCCAAGCCATGTAGATAGTCAGTAGACCACTCAGAAAATGTAGTGATAGCTTCCCTTTTGTATTCTGATGAAATTTTGAGTAATTAATCCTATTTGGATTGACTAGACAACTTTTAAAGTCGCATTCAACTTTGAGGTTCTATGTTTAACAGATTTTTTTTAATGTATATATTCACATACCAGTGGTTCCCAAACCTGGCTGATACCAGGGTCACTAAGCTTTTAAAAGTATAGAATACTAGATTACTTCTGTTTTAGGTCAACTGAATCATTATTCTGGGGGTGGCCTGGAATCTACCTTTTGAAAAGGTTTCCTTGTGAATCTGATCAGATTATGGAACCACTTCATTAGAACATAAATGGTTTTAGCTATATGAACAACAAGCTAAGAATTCACTATTAATTATCCAAAAATGCATATAGAGTACAACTGAAATATAAATATGTGAACAACAATTCTTAATGCTTGCTGAAATTTAAATTTTCCATTCATTCAGCAAATATTTATTAAGGATCTTCCAGGTATTATGCAAGGTGCAAACAGTATTCACACAGTACTTTGCTTACTTGCAAATAGGTTTGAGTGACAGTGAAGAAGCCAATTTTATAAAGTACAGTGTTTTCGGCTGGCTTCCTTAGGAAAAAGTTACAAGTATAGATGAGAAAATTGTGAGGAGTGGGCCACTGTGCATTTCTTAATCATGATCAGGAAAAAGAAAAAGATTGCTGTTTTGCACTTAGAGATGAAGGTAGCTCCTACATTTGAATGCTTAAAGTCAGCAAAATATTTCATTTAGATAGGATCATGATTGTTTTAATCATTGTTTCACTATATTAATTTAGAAGGGTCCTTTTTTGGACAAAGAATAGACAACATTCTTGTACTTCAGGAGTCTTTACACATTGCAGGTATTATTTTCAGACACTTAAAGTTGCTTTTATTTGTTTTACTAAAAATCAGTAATCCTGATTTGGTTGAATGCCATCTACGAAGGAGGCTGAGAGTTGGGAATAGGGGCTGGATGACCAATGTACTTGAACTACGCCACTAATTACACACTTTTCAACTAGGCTCACCCTTAATAGTTATTTCTTACATAGCATGCTTATTTGCTCACAAATTTTCAAAAAAAAAGGGAGCATGCTGGAATGTATATATCTTTGACCATTTCAAGCTTGATCTTTCTCAGAGTAGAGAATAAAGTTTCTTACTGAAGTTTTAGTTTAATGGGCAAACTTGTTAATTTTTTTCTTTATGTTTCTGGCTTCCATTTCGTATTTAAAATTAATTTTCTCCCTTCAATATTATAAAAATACCTCTGTCAATAAATTTCTTATTTCTGTATTTTTTCCTTTTTTGTTGTTGTTGTTGTCAGATATGAGCTAGGAATTTAAGTTTGTTTTTTTCAAAACGGAGAGCCATTTGTCCCACCTCTATTATTTTCCTGTTTACTGTGTTGCAGTTTTAATTTTGCCTTCCTTTTGACAATTGATACTCACTTTGAAAACTCTGAGAAATAATATAGATCACATATTTGTCCTATATATATAAAGTAATTGTCTAATAAGATGTCTTTACCTTATAGTCTGTCTTTATCTTACTGGTAGGTTAAGAAAGGGTTTTGTGAAGAATAACATTTACAGTGAAGCCTAAAACATAAATAGGGATTAGGTACATGGAGGGCAGCGGGAGGAGTATTCCCAGCAGAGGAGGAGCAGGAAAACAGAGAGCAAGAGGAAGGCTGCAGAGGTAGGCAAAGGCCACCTGAGATTTGGGACATTATCCCAAATTGAAGGGGTTTGGATAGGAGAGGGACATGTTGAATTTTGCATGTTAAGAAATCACCTCCTGTTGTGTGGAAATAGGGAGTGGGACAAGGATGAAAAAGCCGAGGCCAGCTAGGTTTTTTCTTTTTCATGTACCAGGTGAGAGATGATGGTGGTTTGGACTATCGTGGTGGTAATGGAGATGGAGAAAAGTTTGTAAACATTTTATTTTATTATTATTTTTTAACATCTTTATTGGAGTATAATTGCTTTAAAATGGTGTGTCAGTTTCTGCTTTATAACAAAGTGAATCAGTTATACATATACATATGTCCCCATATCTCTTCCCTCTTGCATCTCCCTCCCTCCCATCCTCCCTATCCAACCCCTCTAGGTGGTCACAGAGCACCGAGCTGATCTCCCTGTGCTATGCGGCTACTTCCCACTAGCTATCTATTTTACATTTGGTAGTGTGTGTATGTCCATGCCACTCTCTCACTTTGTCCCAGCTTACCCTTCCCCCTCCCCGTATCCTCAAGTCCATTCTCTAGTAGGTCTGCGTCTTTATTCCTGTCTTGCCCCTAGGTTCTTCATGACATTTTCTTTTTCTTTTTCTTAGATTCCATATATATGTGTTAGCATATGGTATTTGTTTTTCTCTTTTTGACTTACTTCACTTTGTATGACAGACTCTAGGTCCATCCACCTCACTACATATAACTCAATTTCATTTCTTTTTATGGCTGAGTAATATTCCATTGTATATATGTGCCACATCTTCTTTATCCATTCATCTGTTGATGGACACTTAGGTTGCCTCCATGTCCTGGCTATTGTAAATAGAGCTGCAATGAACATTTTGGTACCTGACTCTTTTTGAATTATGGTTTTCTCAGAGTATATGCCCAGTAGTGGGATTGCTGGGTCGTATGGTAGTTCTATTTTTAGTTTTTTAAGGAACCTTCATACTGTTCTCCATAGTGGCTGTATCAATTTACATTCCCACCAACAGTGCAAGAGGGTTCCCTTTTCTCCACACCCTCTCCAGCATTTATTGTTTGTAGATTTTTTGATGATGACCATTCTGACCAGTGTGAGATCATATCTCATTGTAGTTTTGATTTGCATTTCTCTAATGATTAATGATGTTGAGCATTCTTTCATGTGTTTGTTGGCAAACTGTATATCTTCTTTGGAGAAATGTCTGTTTAGGTCTTCTGCCCATTTTTGGATTGGGTTGTTGGTTTTTTTGATATTGAGCTGCATGAGCTGCTTCTAAATTTTGGAGATTAATCCTTTGTCAGTTGCTTCATTTGCAAATATTTTCTCCCATTCTGAGGGTTGTCTTTTTGTCTTGTGTATGGTTTCCTTTGCTGTGCAAAAGCTTTTAAGTTTCATTAGGTCCCATTTTTTAATTTTTGTTTTTATTTCCATTTCTCTAGGAGTTGGGTCAAAAAGGATCTAGCTGTGATTTATGTCACAGAGTGTTCTGCCTATGTTTTCCTCTAACAGTTTTATAGTGTCTGGCCTTACATATATGTCTTTAATCCATTTTGAGTTTATTTTTGTGTATGGTGTTAGGGAGTGTTCTAATTTCATTCTTTTACATGTAGCTGTCCAGTTTTCCCAGCACCACTTATTGAAGAGGCTGTCTTTTCTCTACTGCATATTCTTGCCTCCTTTATCAAAGATAAGGTGACCATATGTGCGTGGGTTTACCTCTGGGCTTTCTATCCTGTTCCATTGATCTCTATTTCTGTTTTTGTGCCAGTATCATACTGTCTTGATTACTGTAGCTTTGTAGTATAGTCTGAAGTCAGGGAGCCTGATTCCTCCAGCTCCGTTTTTATTTCTCAAGATTGCTTTGGCTATTCGGTGTCTTTTGTGTTTCCATACAACTTGTGAAATTTTTTGTTCTAGTTCTGTGAAAAATCCCAGTGGTAATTTGATAGGGATTGCATTGAATCTGTAGATTGCTTTGGGTAGTAGAGTCATTTTCACAATGTTGATTCTTCCAATCCAAGAACATGGTATATCTCTCCCATCTATTTGTATCATCTTTAATTTCTTTCATCAGTGTCTTATAATTTTCTGCATACAGGTCTTTTGTCTCCTTAGGTAGGTTTACTCCTAGACATTACATTCTTTTTGTTGCAATGGTAAATGGGAGTGTTTTCTTAATTTCACTTTCAGATTTTTCATCATTAGTGTATAGGCATGCAAGAGATTTCTGTGCATTAATTTTGTATCCTGCTACTTTACCAAATTCATTGATTAGCTCTAGTAGTTTTCTGGTAGCATCTTTAGGATTCTCTATGTATAGTGTCATGTCATGTGCAAACAGTGACAGCTTTACTTCTTCTTTTCCGATTTGGATTCCTTTTATTTCTTTTTCTTCTCTGATTGCTGTGGCTAAAACTGACAAAATTATGTTGAATAGTAGTGGTGAGAGTGGGCAACCTTGTCTTATTCCTGATCTTAGTGGAAATGGTTTCAGTTTTTCACCATTGAGGACGATGTTGGCTGTGGGTTTGTCATATATGGCCTTTATTATGTTGAGGAAAGTTCCCTCTATGCCTACTTTCTGGAGGGTTTTTATCATAAATGGGTGTTGAATTTTGTCAAAAGCTTTCTCTGCATCTATTGAGATGATCATATGGTTTTTCTCCTTCAATTTGTTAATATGGTGTATCACATTGATTGATTTGTGTATCTTGAAGAATCCTTGCATTCCTGTGATAAACCCCACTTGATCATGGTGTATGATCCTTTTAATGTGCTGTTGGATTCTGTTTGCTAGTATTTTGTTCAGGATTTTTGAATCTATCACTGATATTGGCCTGTAGTTTTCTTTTTTGTGACATCTTTGTCTGGTTTTGGTATCAGGGTGATGGTGGCCTCGTAGAATGAGTTTGGAAGTGTTCCTCCCTCTGCTATATTTTGGAAGAGTTTGAGATGGATAGGTGTTAGCTCTTCTTTAAATGTTTGATAGAATTCGCCTGTGAAACCATCTCCTCCTGGGCTTTTGTTTGTTGGAAGATTTTTAATCAGTTTCAATTTCAGTGCTTGTGATTGGTCTCTTCATATTTTCTATTTCTTCCTGGTTCAGTCTTGGAAGGTTGTACATTTCTAAGAATTTGTCCATTTCTTCCAGGTTGTCCATGTTATTGGCATAGAGTTGCTTATAGTAGTCTCTTATGATGCTTTGTATTTCTGCAGTGTCAGTTATTACTTCTCCTTTTTCATTTCTAATTCTATTGATTTGCGTCTTCTCCCTTTTTGTCTTGATGAGTCTGGCTAATGGTTTATCAATTTTGTTTATCTTCTCAAAGAACCAGCTTTTAGTTTTACTGATCTTTGCTATTGTTTCCTTCATTTCTTTTTCATTTATTTCTGATCTGATCTTTATTATTTCTTTCCTTCTGCTAACTTCAGGTTTTTTTGGTTTTTCTTTCTCTAATTGCTTTAGGTGTAAGGTTAGGTTGTTTATTTGAGATATTTCTTGTTTTTTAAGGTAGGATTGTTTTGCTATAAACTTCCCTTTAGAACTGCTTTTGCTGCATCCCATAGGTTTTGGGTCGTCGTGTTTTCATTGTCATTTGTTTCTAGGTATTTTTTGATTTCCTCTTTGATTTCTTCAGTGATCTCTTTGTTATTTAGTAGTGTATTCTTTAGCCTCCATGTGTTTGTATTTTTTACAGTTTTTTTCCTGTAATTGATATCTAGTCTCATAGCATTGTGGTCGGAAAAGGTACTTGATATGATTTCAGTTTTCTTAAATTTACCAAGGCTTGATTTGTGACCCAAGATATGATCTGTCCTGGAGAATGTTCCGTGTGCACTTGAGAAGAATGTGTGTTCTGTTGTTTTTGGATGGAATGTCCTATAAATATCAGTTAAGTCCATCTTGTTTAATGTATCATTTAAAGTTTGTGTTTCCTTATTTATTTTCATTTTGGATGATCTGTCCATTGGTGAAAGTGGGGTGTTAAAGTCCCCTACTATGATTGTGTTACTGTCAATTTCCCCTTTTATGGCTGTTATATTTGCCTTATGTATTGAGGTGCTCCTATGTTGGGTGCACAAATATTTACAATTGTTATGTCTTCTTCTTGGATTGATCCCTTGATCATTATGTAGTGTCCTTCTTTGTCTCTTGTAATAGTCTTTGTTTTAAAGTCTATTTTGTCTGATATGAGAATTGCTACTCCAGCTTTCTTTTGATTTCCATTTGCATGGAATATCTTTTTCCATCCCCTCACTTTCAGTCTGTATGTGTCCATAGGTCTGAAGTGGGTCTCTTGTAGACAGCATATATACAGGTCTTGTTTTTGTATCCATTCAGCCAGTCTGTCTTTTGGTGGGAGCATTTAATCCATTTACATTTAAGGTAATTATCGATATGTATGTTCCTATTACCATTTCTTAATTGTTTTTAGTTTGTTATTGTAGGTGTTTTCCTTCTCTTGTGTTTCCTGCCTAGAGAAGTTCCTTTAGCATTTGTTGTAAAGCTGGTGGTGCTGAATTCTCTTAGCTTTTGCTTGTCTGTAAAGGTTTTAGTTTCTCTGTCAAATCTGAATGAGATCCTTGCTGGGTAGAGTAATCTTGGTTGTAGGTTTTTCCCTTTCATCACTTTAAATATGTCCTGCCACTGCCTTCTGGCTTGGAGAGTTTCTGGTGAAAGGTCAGCTGTTAACCTTATGGGGATTCCCTTGTGTGTTATTTGTTGCTTTTCGCTTGCTGCTTTTAATATTTTTTCTGTGTATTTAATTTTTGATAGTTTGATTAATATGTGTCTTGGCATGTTTCTCCTTGGATTTATCCTGTATGGGACTCTCTGCGCTTCCTGGACTTGATTGACTATTTTCTTTCCCATATTAAGGAAGTTTTCAACTATAATCTCTTCAAATATTTTCTCAGTCCCTTTCTTTTTGTCTTCTTCTTCTGGGACCCCTGTAATTCGAATGTTGGTGCGTTTAATGTTGTCCCAGAGGTCTCTGAGACTGTTCTCAATTCTTTTCATTCTTTTTCTTTATTCTGCTCTGCAGTAGTTATTTCCACTATTTTATCTTCCAGGTCACTTATCCGTTTTTCTGCCTCAGTTATTCTGCTATTGATTGCTTCTAGATAATTTTTAGTTTCATTTATTGTGTTGTTCATCCCTGTTTGTTTGCTCTTTAGTTCTTCTCGGTCCTTGTTAAATGTTTCTTGTAGTTTCTCCATTCTATTTCCAAGATTTTGGATCATCTTTACTGTCATTATTCTGAATTCTTTTTCAGGTAGACTTCCTGTTTCCTCTTCATTTGTTAGGTCTGGTGGGTTTTTGCCTTGCTCATTCATCTGCTGTGTGTTTCTCTGTCTTCTCATTTTCCTTAACTTACTGTGTTTGGGGTCTCCTTTTTGCAGGCTGCAGGTTCGTAGTTCCTGTTGTTTTTGGTGTCTGTTCCCAGTGGCTAAGGTTGGTTCAGTGGGTTGTGTAGGCTTCCTGGTGGAGGGGACTAGTGCCTGTGTTCTGGTGGATGAGGCTGGATCTTGTCTTTCTGGTGGGCAGGTCCACGTCTGGTGGTGTGTTTTGGGGTGTCTGTGGCCTCATTATGATTTTAGGCAGCCTCTCTGCTAATGGATGGGGCTGTGTTCCTGTCTTGCTAGTTGTTTGGCATAGGGTGTCCAGCACTGTAGCTTGCTGGTCGTTGAGTGGAGCTGGGTCTTGGCGTTGAGATGGAGATCTCTGGGAGATTTTTGCTGTTTGATATTACATGGAGCTGGGAGGTCTCTTGTGGACCAGTGTCCTGAACTTGGCTCTCCCACCTCAGAGGCACAGCCGTGACGCCTGGCTGACACACCAAGACCCTGTCATCCACACGTCAAAGACTGAACTTGATGAGATTCAACCAGTGCCAGCAGAAGACAGATGATGGCTGAGGCCAAGGTGTCACCCTCTTACCTCATGTCCAAGACCACCACTTTTTTAGCTGCACCCTCAAAGAAACGTACAGCAGGGAAGTTAAGACCCAGGTGTCCACTTGCAAGAGTCAACAGAAGCTCTACAGCGGCTAGATTGTGGACCACAAACCGTGGGTCCGAAGGCAACACAGGAAATGTTCACACACTCATGTAAAAGGGTCTCCCGCACTCTTGTCCAGTCTAATACCCTTTCCTTTTCCTAATCTTGTGTTTACAAAATCGTTTGGCAAGGCTTTCAGTAGAGTGCAAATACTCCTAAGAGATTAGACTCCCCCAAAACAAAACAAAAACTGATTGCAGACCACTGACACCTGCACTTCAGGAACAGCAATGTCAGCGGAACACGGAAGATACAGAGCTTTTTAGCAGAGAGACAAAAAAAAAAAAAAATCTACTAGTTCCATGAAAATCAACCAAGCAAAAGGTTAAGAAACAGACAGCTATTGAAACTGGTGCTTTGGTAACAAGGGTGACTTCTAAAGTAACTCTCCTAACAACACAGCCCTTTCCCCTTCTTCACTCAGCGTACGCGCGAGAGTGGCCAACATATTTTAAAAATCTTAGGTTTTACCATTAAATGCCTAGAAGTAAAATTAAGACTCCGGTGGAAATTCGGCACAGGAATTGAGATTAAGTATATTTTAATGCTAATTGCTTACGTTTCATTGTTGGCATAGGGTAGAGATACTCAGATGCTCACAAATTTGAGATTCAAGTGTTGATATTTATTGAACACCCACAGTGTTCTGAGCCCTTTGTTAACCTCTTCCGTGTATGTTATTTCATTTAACCCTCACAGCAACCTTTGTAGTATACATAGCATTAACCTGTTACATATCAGGGAACAGGATCGGGGAGGTTGCTTGACCTGCCCAAGATCACACAGCTACAAAGTGCTGGAGTTGGGACCGGAGTCTGGGACTCCTCACTCCATGCCAAACCTTCTTTCCTGGTTTCCTAACATGCTGACCCAGTAAGAAATTGTTATTGTAGAAACTTATGGTAATCAAACCGTTGTTGAACCCTGTGGTTAGGTTTAGAATCAAGGGCAAACATCGAATAGCTGTAACTGGGTTGGTTGAAAAATATAAGGGAGGCAGTGTGATGTGACAGAAGAAAAACTAGATTAAAAATCAAGAGACAACAGTTTACTTTTCTGTAAAATGGTGGTAATAAAACTCATCTTAATTATCTCAGGATATTGTTTAAGGATAATGTATCTGAAAGTGCTTCTAAGAGGTTAGGATGTTATAAATACTGTATTCTAAACTTTTAAAGTCTTTTCCTCAGAATAAAGTAAAGCATGTCATAAAAATGTACACTCTGCAAAGGCTGGGACTGTCTTGTTTGTTCTTCACTGAGTTCTCAGTGCCTAAAATAGTGCCTGGGACATGGTAGGCATTTAAAATGTATTGAATTAATGAATGACACTAAACATGATTTATATAAACAGACATCTACCCCATCCCCCTTCTTCTGTTTGTTTGTTTTTCTTTCAGTAAATAATATAGGTCACATACCTACAGTACCTAAGGCTTCCACTAGATGTCAGGCATATTTCCTCGATTGGGCCATTGTATTTCTTTTCTGGTGAGCTGAGAATATTATGTAAACAACGTTTTTCAAATAAACTTCAAAAAAAAAAAAAACCAGTTTACTTATCATCAACACTGTAGCAAGTTTCCTTCTAAGTCTTTGAGAGAAATTAGTTGTTTCTTTTGGTCAGAACATTTTTGTGAAACTTCTGACCGTTGAAGAGTCTGATAAACTTTCTGCTAGCCTAATTCAAGCAGTTTGCTGGTGCTTAGGATCTAATTATCTAAGCACATAATTCTTTTTTTTTTTCTTAAATTTATTTTATTTTATTTTATTTTATTTTGGGCTGTGTTGGGTCTTCATTGCTGTGCGCGGGCTTTCTCTAGTTGTGGCGAGCGGGGGCTACTCTTCGTTGCGGTGCACAGGCTTCTCATTGCGGTGGCTTCTCTTGTGGAGCATGGGCTCTAGGCACGTGCGCTCAGTAGTTATGGCTCACGGGCTCTAGAGCGCAGGCCCAGTAGTTGTGGCGCACGGGCTTCGTTGCTCTGCGACATGTGGGATCTCCCTGGACCAGGGCTTGAACCCGTGTTCTCTGCATTGGCAGGCGGATTATTAACCACTGCGCCACCAGGGAGGCCCTAACCACATAATTCTTATATCAGATTTCTTTAATTAGCAATTCATCACCATTACATTTCAGTTTATGGTTTATATATTTATTTCTGATGTCGGCTCAGTATATTTGTTCCTCTGAATTCCAGCAAGGAGGAGCATGACTGGTGTCCCCCTCGATGCACCACCTGTGACTGATCTGTTCTCTTAAACAGCGGTTACTGCAGCCCACAGGCTAAATCCAACCTGTCACCTGTTTTTGTCTGGCCCATGACCTGAGAATGATTTTTTTATATTTTTGAATGGTTGAAGAGAAATAAACAGGAGAATAGTATTTTGTGAAAGTTATATGAAATTCAGATTTCAGTGTCCATAAATGAACGTTTATTGGGACACAGCCATGCTAATTCCTTTACGTACTGTCTATGGCTGCTTTTGGGCTACAGTGGCAAAATTGAGTCTTTGTAACTGAAATCGTATGACCCTCAAAACCTAAAATATTTATTATCTGGCTCTTCACAGAAAAGTTTGCCAATCCCTAGTCTTAAAAAAGAGTTGATTAAAACTGCAAATTTAGGGCACTTTGTGCTTCTTGGTATTCATTTTTCTGAATGCTCATCATATTCTTTGGTTTGATGGTCCAGGTTTTTTTTTTTTTCCCCACCCAAGCGTAAAGGTTAATTTGGTAACTTCTTCTGTTAAAACATTTGGATAAAATTTGTTACTTAGAAACCAGACTACCTTCTTCCTGTTTCTCACAGCATGTGCCTAATAAATGTGTAGAATGTTTGAACAGCTAAACTAACCAGTTTCCTCCACACCTTGTATCAAAACAGAATTAACCTAGACAATTAAAAAACTGTTAAATTATAATTAACAGTTAATTAACATTAACTTTAATATGGCTCTTAATTGTCCTATTTTAACTACTCTTCTGTTTAATACTGACTTAGACTATACATATGCACTACCTTGATTTAATCAACCCATATCTGTCCTCTTTGTTGTTTTTCTATACCAAGACATAGTTTATTTTTTTTGTTTTTTGAACTTTAGACAACTATGCTTTAAACATCTGGTGCTTTCAGTGTTTGTGAACTTTTTAGCATAATGCAAAAATTCTGCCAGTTTTGTTCTTATTCATGATGACTTTAAGTAGATCAGTAGGAATTCACCAGACCAGGAGTAATCTAAGACCATTTGTAACCCTATGAGAAAACAGGTCTAACTTCTTGTTTATGTTGTTTAGTTATTTAAGCACATATTTCTGACCCTTCTTTTAAAATGATGGATGGATTTGGAATTTGAAATGACTTTTGTGACAAGGGTGCTTCTGGCTAATTGTCCTGTGCCAAACCAAATGCCTTATTGTTTGCAACTTTCTTTATGAGCCAAATTTGTTTTTTTTCAATGAGAGTTATTAACTGCTTTTACTATATTCCAAAATAAATTGTTGTAGAATTTATGATATTGATAAGTTGATCTGGACTGAAATCACTGTCTTCCACAAGTATTTACTGAATGTGAATTGTGAGTGGGGCTCTGTGGGTGCTGGAGGAGAGTCTTGTTTGAGGAAACCAGCAAGATGATACTTTTCTCTTAGATTCCTAGGTGAATCTGATGTTCTAGTCACTTGAAAGGAGTATCAGATTCATTCTGGTCTCCTGAGGCTGAACCTATTTGGAAGGTTATAATTTTGAGCTATTTCCAACAGGCAAGTCATACTTTGGCTCTTAGATCATAGCTCATCTGGTATTAATTCTGTCTTGCGTTTTGCCGTAATGATTTTGAAAAACCTAGGCATGGTGACACAGTCTGCTCACTAGTGGGCCATCAGATATCTAACATTTCAGGTTTATCTAATTTGACCTTTTGAGAAAAGAAAAGCTGCTTTTTATTCTATTTAGATAACCTAGAATGTGAAGGCTCTTATGGTTCTCAGGTCACAGCTTATCTGACACTAATTCTGTCTTGCATTTTGCTGGGATGATTTTGAAAACCTAGCAGCTGAAGAACACAAGATTCTCTTAGAGCCTTGAGCTTCACTCAGTTCTGGTTTGGGTGTTGTCTGTTTGGCTCCATTTCAGGCTGAAGGTCCCAGATAATCATTCTCTTCTGGGCTTTGGGTAGCTGGCCCGGGAAGTGTATCTCTCCCAAGAAGAAGGAGGGAGCACAGAGAGCACTGGTACCAAGGGTCACGCATCATGTGAGATAGTCCTAGGAATAGGATAAGACTTTTGCCTGAACTTCTGTGTGTGTGTGTGTGTGTTGGGGATGGGAGAACTTGCATATACTCAGAAACCCACACATGTGAGTATATATGTGTGGTTCCTGTGTGTGTGTGTGATAGAGAGGGATGGTCATGTGAACAGCAAATGTGGTGATTGATTGTGATGCAGTAAGGAGAAATAGCATTATTTAAAACAACCATACTCAAGGTTTAATCCTAGGAGGATAATTATAAGTGGTTGTGACTTTGATCTGCTCAGTTTCACCCACCCCTTGGGATTTTTCTCACTCTGTTTAGCACTGTACTGCCATAAAACAGCCTGCTTTTAAACTGTAAATCTAGCATTGCCCAAACACCATCCCTTGGTTTTCTTTCTTTCTTTTTAATTGTGGTAAAATACACATAACATAAAATTTACCATCTTAACTATTTTCAAGTGCACAGTTCAGTAGTGTTAAGTATATTTACATTGTTGTGAAACAGATCTCCAGAACTTTTTCAACTTGCAAATCGAAAACAATATATCCATTAAGCATCAACTCCTCTTTACCAAGATCCTCTGGTAACCACCATTCTACTTCCTCTTTCTATGAATTTGAGTACCTAAGATACCTCATATAAGTAGAATCATATATTATTTGTCTTTATGTGACTGTCTTATTTCACATAGTATAATGTCCTCATGGTTCATCCATGTTCTAACATGTGTCAGGATTTCCTTCCTTTTTAAGGCTGAATAATATTCCATTGTATGTATATACCACATTTTGTTTGTCCATTCCTTTGCCAACAGACATTTGGGTTTCCACCTTTTGGCTATTCTGAATAATGCTATGAAGATGGGTGTACAAATATGTCTTTGAGACCCTGCTTTTAATTCTTTGGGTTATATTCCCAGAGGTTGGACTGCTAGATGATATGGTAGTTCTATTTTTAGTTTTTGAGGAACCTCCATACTGTTTTCCATAGTGGTTGCACCATTTTACAATCCCATGAACAAAGTATAAGGGTTCCAGTTTCTCCACATCCTTACCAACACTTGTAATGTTCTGTTTTGTTTTGCTTTGTTTTTAAGTTACCCTAATGGGTATGAGGTAATAGAACATTGTGGTTTTGATTTGTCTTTTTTTTTAAAACAGTTTTATTGAGGTATAATTTACACGTCATAAAATTCACCCACTGTTACAGTTAAATGAGTTATAGTAAATGTATGTAGTTTTGCACCCATCACCACCATCCAGTTTTAGAACTTTTTCATCATCCAAAAAAGTTCTCTTGTACCCATTTGTAGTCAATCCCAGCTCCCACCTATAGCCCCTGATATACATCCTGTTTCTGTAGTTTTGCCTTTTCTAGACATTTTATATGAACAGAATGATATGTAGTTTTTTGTTTCTGGCTTCTTTCACTTAACATAATATTTTTGAGGCTTATCCATGTTGTAGCAAGTATCAGTAGTTTATGCCTTTTCAATGCTGAAAATATCCCATTATATGAATACCACATTTTGTTTATCCCTTCACCTGTTGATGGACACTTGGCTCATTTACAGTTTTTGACTATTATGAATAATCCTGCTATGAACATCTTTGTCTTTGTGTGGACATATGTTTTCACATGTCTCTTGGGTAGATACCTAGGAGGAGAATTGCTGGGTCGTGCAGGGTAAGAGTATATTTAACATTTTAAGAAACTGCTGAACTGTTTTTTGAAAGTGACTGTACCTGTTACAGTCCCACCAGCAATACATGAGAGCTCCAGTTTCTCCACATTCTCACCAGTGCACTGGGTATATTGTCAATCTTTTGTATTTATAGCCATCCTAGCTAGTGAGTAGTGGTACCTTATTGTAGTTTTAATTTGCATTTCCCCGATGACTAATGATGTTGAGCACCTTTTCATGTACTAATAAACCATTCATATATCTTCTTTCTATAATTGTCTATTTATATCTTTCACCATTTTAGGGTAGTTTTAGATTTAGAGAAATGTAGCTAAGATAGGACAGAGAGTTCCCGTATACGCTGCACTCAGTTCCCCTGTTGTTAACATTATACAAATGAACCAATATTGATATTGTTATTAACTGAACTCCGTGCTTTATTGAGATTTCATTAGTTTGTTTCCTAATGTCCTTTTTCTTTTCCAGTTTCCTGTCCAGGGTACCGTTATGTTTATTCGTCACGTCTCCTTAGGCTCCTCTGGCCTGTGACAATTTCTCTCACCCATTTTATACCTGGTTGGTTTGTCGTCTGCTTACTGAGTTTTAAGAGTTCTTTATATATTCTGGACACAAGTTCTCTGTCAGATAGATATATGATCTACAGATAATTTTTTCCAGTCTGTGTCTTATCTTTTCATTTTCTTAATGATCTTTTGAGGAGAAGAGCTCGTAATTTTGAGGAAGGCCACTTTATCCATGTTTTTCTTTTATGGATTGTGCTTTTCATGTCATATCTAAGAAACTTTTGCCTAACCCAGGGTCACAGTGATTTTCTCCTGTGTTTTCATCTAGAAGTTTTATAGTTTTAACCTTACGTTTCAATCTGTAGTCCATTTTTGTGTTAATTTTGAACTAATTTTTGTGTATGGTTTAAGGTAAGGGTCTAAGTCTCTTTTTTTGCATGTGGACTTAATTATCATATAATTCATGTGGCTCATTCCCTTACTTCATTCAGATCTCTCCTTAAATGTTAGCTTCTCAGAGAGCCTCATCTTAACTGTCTTACCTAAAATAGCACCATCGTCAGTATCCCATTGCCTTGTTTTAATTTCTTCGTGGCACTGATACATGACATTACTTTATACGTTTTTGTATTTCTTTATAATCTGTACTCCACTAGATTGTAAGCCCTTTGAAGACAAAAACTTTATTTTGTTTCCTGCTGTATCTCCAGGGTATAGAATGGACCTGGCAAATAGTAGACCTTAAATAAATATTTGTGGAATGAATAAATGCATGTGTATATGCTCACGACTTACTAATAGCAGTGATCTTCATGAAGTATTCAGGCTATACAAGAAATTGTATCAGTATGTGAGGATGAGGCAGGTCTTTTTCTTGTGTTTTTAAAGAGCTAGAGCTAATAATATCAACATTTTGGGGTTGGAAGCCATGATCCTGCAATTCATTATGATTACTAAAAAATCCTTGAAAAATAATCATTAATATTGGAGAAATCTGCTTTTCTTTGAGCTTTATTTCTCCCCTAGCTAAACCTAGGGTATACTTGTAACATAATTTCTTGCAGATATTGAGCCTCAGAAGTTTATTTCATTGAGTTAAATTTCTTAATAGAATGTATATGCTGTGATCTGGTTGCAATTCAGGGTAATATGAATATTTCTTAGCACCTTTACAGGTCTTGCCCACTTTTGACTACTGCCTAAGTTTAACACCTGCTAAGTTAGCCTTTTTCATTCTTGTTAAACCTCAACTCTGTGTACAGGGTTGACAAATCAATCTTCTTGAATCACTGCCTTTGTCATATTACTTCCCTATTTAAAAATCTACAAAGCTCCACTGACTGTAGAATTAAGGAGGCACTCCTCAAGCTGGAATTCAAGGCCCTGTGTAATCAGGACCCACCTTACTTTTTTAATCTTATCTTCTACTGCTAAATTATGCAGGACAAAGCCTCACTTTGGCCAGACCTGCCTCCTTCCTACCCTTTAAAAAATTTTATCTCTTCCCATACCTCTGAGCTGGCTCATGATGTCCTAGCCCAAATACCCCCTTTTCCTGAATGCCCTTCTTGTCTCTTCCAGACTTTCCATGCTTTATATGTCCATGAGCCGAGCTTAGATTCTGCTGCATTCATGAAACCTTTGAACCCTAGAGGCAGCTAACTCATATGAATCTCTTCTTTCCTTACCTAGATTCTTTTAGCTCTTGTTTTATTAGTCATTTGGGCACCCAATAAAGTGTTCTCTCCTTCTTTAAGGATTTCTTGAGTATGTTTTGGACCTGGATTTCTTGAAGACTGTAAGCACCTCCTTTGCACCATCAACTTCTTAAGGTCTGGGCTTGCATATCCTTAGTAACTGGCACACTCCAGTGTTGGTGGAACTAAACTCTACTGATTTGTTGTGCTTCTGGAGTATGGAGCCCAGTTGTAAATTCTAGTTAAATCAGGTTAAATTTGTCAAGTTTCTTGTCCTTCCCTTCAAGGTCACACTATAGGACTTTACTACTTGTTTATTTGATATGACTTTGATATGCCCTTACTGAAGCTTTGGAAGGCAATTAAAGAAAGGTTACTCAGATTGTAAAAATCTGTTATTTTTTATTAGATTTTGGAGAGAGGTTCTTATTTTACTACTTGAAATAATTCTAGAGATCAAGATAAGGTTAAAGTAAGGCATCTTTTCCTTTCGTAAAAGGACCTTTCTCTTTTGTCTCACTTATTTTTTCCCTATTGGGTAATTTAATGGGATCATTTTAAGAGTAAAATTGGATACATGGACTCCAAGCATGAATTTAAGAAAATATTCTGTTAATTCATATTGAATAATCTTCCTCGTTGGTTTCTCGCTTTTTTAGTAGAATTCTTTTTGGAATTTAAGTGACTTCTTTATTCTCCTTAGCCATTTCTTCCAAGCTGTCACCACCTCATGTTTAATTCTGTATAAGCCCAGCTGTTATTTTTCACTCATTTCCTGTGTCCAGTTTATTACAAGAAAAACATTCTTGTTAAGAGCTTCTCCATAGAGTTTCTTGAGATGAATATTTAACATCTTCAGTTCGAGAAATTGATTAAACTGCCATTTATGTTATCTGTCTGAGCTCAGCCTTTAAATCTAGACCTGGTATAATATGTAGGGATAAAAATCTTGCTGACAGATTGGATGTGGAGTTTGAGAGGAAGGGAGATGTCACTTTGACCTGAACAATTGGAAAGATAGAGATGGGGATACCTATAGGTGAACAAGTTTGTCTAGAATGAGAACTCCATTTGGACATGTTGAGGTTTTTTTGATACCCAAATAGAGATGTCAAATACGCAGTTTATATAAGTCTTAAGGGCATTCATGGGTTTTTTTCCCTTCCTTCCTTCCTTCCTTCCTTCCTTCCTTCCTTCCTTCCTTCCTTCCTTCCTTCCTTCTAACATGTAAGGATCAAACCCTGTTACTATTTTCTTACTTCTTTAGATGGTTATTCATTTAATTGATTTTTTTAAATTCTTTTTTTCTAATATGCAGAGTTAAGGTGATTTTTAAAATCTCCAAACACATGAGACTTTGGAGGGTATTTTTTGATGCTTTCTGATATTATCGACTTTTGGTAGGAGGTGGTATTCTGTATGATGTTGATTCTTTGGTAGAGTTGAGATTTCTTTTAGGGTTAAGTATCTGAACAATTTTTCTAAACATCCTCTGTATGCTTAAAAATGTTCTCACATCAGTTTTTTTTTAATTTATTTATTTTTGGCTGCGTTGGATCTTCGTTGCTGCACGCAGGCTTTCTCTACTTGCGGCGAGTGGGGGCTACTCTCCATTGCAGTGTGCAGGCTTCTCATTGTGGTGGCTTCTCTTGTTGCGAAGCACGGGCTCTAGGTGGGCGGGCTTCAGTAGTTGTGGCATGTGGGCTCAGTAGTTGTGGCTCGCAGGCTCTGGAGCGCAGGCTCGGTAGTTGTGGCGCACGGGCTCAGTTGCTCCGCGGCATCTGGGATCTTCCTGGACCAGGGCTCGAACCCATGTCCCCCACACTGGCAGGCGGATTCTTGACCACTGCACCATCAGGGAAGCCCTCAGATTAGTAGTGAGTGCAGTGTTCTCCCATATTCTCATTAGATAAAGCTTATTAATTATGTGTGTAGAAAAGATTAAGTTTAATTTTAAAAATAAAAATGCATTAAGTGATTATAGATGAAAATGCCAACTGGCTTAATATTATGGGAGAAGCTTGTGGTACATTTTCTACTGAGAACATTAGATACAGAGGAGTTATTTCTAAACAATTTGGGCAGAAATGACCATGATGTACTCTGGAGAATTGTGTGATGACTCAGAGAACCTTTAGTGATGATGAAGACACTGATGTCAGAGATGCATTTAAAGAGTTTGGATGAAATTGAGTCATCAAAGTGAAACGGAGTTATATTTCTAATTTATTGTGATCTTAAATGTTATAAGTAGCAGTGGAAGGAAGGAGAGTAATAGGAAAGTAGGAGAAGTATAAGTGGCAGCAAGCTTTTGATATTTTTCTTTTTTAAAAACAGGGAAAGCAGTCTCATATATAACTTGATCTTTCCCAAGGAAAGATCTCCAAAACTAACTTGAACATGTAAACTTTTAAATGGATCAAGTCAAATGTTTTGTTGCTCTGGGTGCACTGCAGTAAGTTATGAGTGAAAAAGCACTGGTGGATCCAAAAGCTTAACATCTTTGAAATGAAAAATAGACCCCTCCTAACACATCATCAAAGTCACTTTCAGCATTCTGTCTACAGCAACATCCTTTAGCTTCCTGTGACTGTGTCCATTTGTCATTTCCCCAACCTTTATATGGGGACAGAGGAGAAATAGTGAAGACCTTGAGTGAAGAAGCTGTAAGAGTACCATTATCAGCTGTACTTCTACTCTGGGAATTCCAACAAACCATGCAAACAGAGGTGTGGGGTGTGAAGTAGAGTTCATGGCGCTGACAGGGGCACCAGTTAGAGAGCTACTTAAAAAGCCTTCATGAACTGTTGTTTAATCCTTACACAGTGTTTAGACTTAGAAACTCTTTCAAAGACAATAATTTCAGATATTAATTAGGGATTTCTGTGTAACTGCAGAGAGTGACGGATAATTTATGAATATCCCTGAACCTTCTAACATAAAGCAAACTAGTCTGCTTTGCAATAGGTTTGTAGTAAGTTTGAAATCAGGAAGTATGTATCCTGCAACTTTTGTTCTTTTGGGAGATTATTTTGGCTGTTCTATCTTTCTTGTATTTCTATATGAACTTAGGATCACCTTGTCCATTTCTACAAAAAAGGCAGCTGTGGTTTTGATAGGGATTGAGCTGAATCTGTAAATCAATTTGGGGAATATTACTGTTTTCACAATGTTAAGTCTTCCAATCCATGAACATGGAGTGTTTTTCCATTTATTTAGATCTTCTTTAATTTCTTTTTTTTTTTTAATAAATTTATTTATTTTATTTTTGGCTGCATTGGGTCTTCGTTGCTGCGCTTGGGCTTTCTCTAGTTGCGGCGAGCGGAGGCTGCTCTTCGTTGTGGTGAGCGGGCTTCTCATAGCAGTGGCTTCTCTTGTTGCAGAGCACAGGCTCTAGGTGGGCAGGCTTCAGTAGTCGTGGCGTGCGGGCTCAGTAGTTGTGGCATGCGGGCTCTAGAGCGCAGGCTCAGTAGTTGTGGTGCACAGGCTTAGTTGCTCTGCGGCATGTGGGATCTTCCTGGACCAGGGCTCGAACCCGTGTCCCCTGCATTGGCAGGCGGATTCTTAACTACTGAGCCACCAGGGAAGCCCAAGATCTTCTTTAATTTCTTTCAATGATGTTTTGTGGTTTTCAGTGTACAGGTGTTGCATTTCTTTTTTTTTTTTTTTTGAAAATTTAAATTATTTTATTATAAACATTTATACAAAATAAACCACAAACACAACTGTTAAAAATAAAATTTAAACAGAATTAGGCCAGTTCATAAAACATGTCAAATGAAAAAGTAATAACAAAAACCTTATCAGCTTGTTTGAAATTATTCATCTTTAGATATATGGTGCTTTGCTTCCTAGACTTAAAATAGAGATCTCCATTACACATAGTTAGGCTGTGAAATATTAAATATTATTTTTAAAAGACAAACAGATTCTTAAAGATTAGCAAATACTTGCAAAGTGATCACCAAAATCTTTGTGTATTTGTTAACAAAATTGTAAATCCAGAATATAAAATCTACTTGAAATAATCCAACCAAACACCAAATTGCTTAAGTGAGACTCAGTTTCTGAGATGGTATCAAGAGAAAATTAAAATCTTATTTATATACAAGGTTGTATACACAAATAGGTCTTTGTCAATTTCCTTTTTTAAAAACAAATTAAATTGGCCACCATTCCTAAAAATGCTTCCTACACTCTGCTGGAATTTAAAAGGACTTTTAATAACTTCAAGGTTACAAAGAAAAATAAGTTCTTTATTGTTGCAAATAATTTTTCTTTTGAACTTATAGAATTTTTCAGTATTAATTCCAAAGCTTCTAGAGAACAGTTCTCCAGTATTAATGCTTTCCCCCTCCTCATTAAAAAAGGGATGAATTCTATGTGGGGCAACGCTTCATTGTACAGAATCCATTCTCCCCAAGAAATTCCCCCTCAGAACCCAGACACTGGCTTTCACAAATAAGCTCTTCACACAACTGTTCTTAAAGAAAAAGTTCCCACCAGACTACTGCACTCACTCTCCTTACTCATTTAAAATCAGATTTTAGAGATATTCAGTGACAAACTGTCATTTGGATAGCTCTGTCCAAACATGTACTAATGTCAGACAAAAGAATAAGTATCTGCTAATATCTGGAGCTAAATCTCAATCTGGAAAACAAGGATTTTATTTACGTGACTACTGTCGAAGTTAAGTGTTGACTCAAGTAACATGTTCTATCTTGATTAATGCCATTACTCCATAAATAGTCACTTTTTCTAAAACTGTGTTCAAATTTCACGTCATACATTTCACAGTAAGAACCTAGACTTGGTAGGTTCTGACGCTTATAATCAGTCAGGACAGACTGGCTTTGACAAATGATCACCTCATTTAAAAAAAAAAAATCACAAATTTGTGCTTTCTTCCTCCATTTCTGGACAAAAACCAGTCAGAAAAAATTTTAGGGTATATTGCATAGAATGACTCCCTCAAATAAATCAGCCCCCAAGAAGCATAGGATGAGGATGATGTTTTAGTATATTTCCTGTAAGAAAGTTCATTAAAATTTATCTTACACATATCTCTTTTTTTCAGAGCCTTCCTAACAAAGATTCTGTCGTATAATTTCTATTAATAGCTCTAAGTGATGGGGAAACAATTTCTACTGTCATGCGGACATTTTCAGTTTCTTTTTCTTGGCCTTCAGTACAGGAGGGAGAGAAATCTTAAAGGCTGTCTCGCATGTAGTGCAGATAGGGCTGAAGTTGCAGAATATTGACAAGCACACAGAACACACGTAGCCGATTTCAATGAGATTTCGATGGCAGAAGCAAGCAGCCCGGTAGTCAACGTGAACTGGGGGTGGGAGGGTTAACTGAGACCTCTGATCTTGATCAGGAAGAAAAACCCACAGTAAATACTGCAGAAGGGAGGGTATCTGAGGCACCTTCAAGTACAGTCCCCCTGTGATGTCACAAGCCTGTTGGAGGAGTCCTGAATCGGAGTCTGATACACAGGCATCAATCAAAATATTCTGCTTCTGTGCTGCAAAGGTGACATTCATGAAGTTCATATACTGCAACGTGCTGTCTTCTGCAGCCTTAATCACCAATATCCCTGATTTCATTTCCTGATTATCTTTAACTTCCTTGTTCATTCTATGAATGTAGCAAAGAGCTTTGGCGAGGGATCCTGCCAGCAGAGTTTCTGTATGTTGACCTTCTATGTCACTCTTGGTCATTAGATCTTTGATCTCTTCAACAATAACTTCATTTGCTGCTGTTAACAACTCGTATTTTCCATCTTTACTTCCTGAGGGAGTAAATTCAGAAGAAGGGTTGCCAGGGTCTCCAAAGAAGTCTCCGAGTCTGCCGTTCTTTCCAGGATATAAGAATCGACTTTCTTGAATGTGACTTGCTATCACAGCAAGTTTGTTGGAACGATTCATGAATAAATGAGAATTTCCTAACACCATCACTGCATCTATGCATTTTGATAAAGTAAACTGAGATTCCTTTAATGCTTGCTTTCCCCACCAAATTGGGTTGGTATCAACTATGATAACCAGAAGATTCAGTTCATCTTCGTCTGAGACCACAGCTGCCCGTGTCCCTCAGCGAACAGCCACTTGCAGTCAAGCGGGCCTCCGGGATACGGCGCCGCATTTCTTTGATTAAAGTTATTCCTAAGAATTTTATTCTTTTTGATGCTGTTATAAATGAAATTGTTTTCTTAATTTCATTTTCAGATTGTTCATTGCTAGTATATAGAAATGCAACTGATTTTGTACATTGACCTTGCAGTTGTTTATTAGCTCTAACAGTTGTTTTTTGGGGAGTGAGGGGTAGATTCTTTAGGGTTTTCTATATATGAGATCATTTCATCTGCAAATAGAGACAGTTTTACTTCTTCCTTTACAGTTTAGATATCTTTCTGATATCTGAGCATGTGCTCAGTCTGCCAGTTTGAACCAGAAATCCCTACACTATACCTTCAGCTGGTTTCTTTTTCTTGCCTAATTGTTGTGGTATACCCTCACTGTTGAATGATAATTTGTCTGGGTTTAAATTGTAGCCAAAAGATGTTTTTCCTTCATTCTTTGAAGATATTCCTCTATTATCTTGTAACCAGTCTTGATAACAATCTGATTCCCCTTCCTTTTTGTTGACCCTCTCATATTTCACTAGTAACTTTTATGGTTTTCTTTATAACATTGGTAATCTGAAGTTTTACTATAATTTGTCTGGATACAAACTTTTTTTAAAAGTTTATTTAATTTGTTTTACTACTCAGAGAATTCTTACTCTCTAAAGGCTCATGTCTTTCATCAATTCTGAAAAATTCTCATCCATTTTCTATGTTAGATACTATTGCCTCTCCTTCATTGCCTCTGGTCTCTCTGGAACTCTGAGTTATAGACTTTAAAACTGGATTTAGCTCTCATGTTTCTTAACTTAAAAAAAAAAGTACCATCAGCCTTTAGCTGTATTCAGGCTTGTATATTCAGCCTATCTGTGGAGGTTTTAAAAAATCTCAGTAGGGACTTCCCTGGTGGCGCAGTGGTTAAGAATCCGCCTGCCGATGCAGGGGACACAGGTTCAAGCCCTGGTCTGGGAAGATCCCACATGCCACGGAGCAACTAAGCCCATGTGCCACAACTACTGAGCCTGCGCTCTAGAGCCTGTGAGCCACAACTATTCAGCCCACGCACCTAGAGCCCGTGCTCCATGACAAGAAAAGCCACCGCAATGAGAAGCCCTTGCACCACAACGAAGAGTAGCCCCTGCTCACTGCAACTAGAGAAAACCCGTGCGCAGCAACGAAGACCAACGCAGCCAAAAATAAATAAATAAATTAAAAATAAATAAATAAATAAATAAAATAATAAAAATCTCAATAATTATGGTTTTCATTTTAAAAATTTCTAATTGGTTCTTTTTCTGAACATTTAATGAATGCTATTCTATCCTTTAGGTGCCTGAGGGTATTAAATATACTCATTTTAAAGACCTTTTTAGATGCTCTGTTTTCTCTGGGATTTTTTTTGGCGGGGGAGGTGGGATTTGGTCAAGTTCTTCCAACCTCCTCAAAGTTGGCCTGCAATCCTGTGTGTAGCTGATGGCAGCTCAGCACAGCCCTTGCTCACCACGATGGCTTCTTGTTTATTTTCTTCCTTGGGGGATACTTCTTCATTTTTTTTAGGCTTAAAGAAAGTTTCCCTTTTTTTTTTTTAAATTGGATTCTAGCTATGCATGCATCAATTAATTTTTATATCTTTAAATCATTTTTCTTTGGTACAGGAGGGTGAGCTCTCAGCATGTGCTCAGTCTGCCAGTTTGAACCAGAAATCCCTACACTATACCTTCAGCTGGTTTGTAATTCACTGTCATAGCACTGTCTCCAAAGGTCTCTGTATGGCCTTTTTAGCAGAGACTTTGATACACATTTAATGAGTGGCGTGTGGTTCTTTATTCCCCTGGCAAACTCCCTAATGTATTAGGGCATTTAAAATTACTTTTAGATTCTTTTGGCCCAGAAATTAAATGCCAAGCCTGATTTAACAGGCAGAGTTGACCTGATGCATTTAGTACATATGAGAAATACTCCTGTTTTCCTGTGTCCAGGTAAACTCCTGAGAACATTATTTAATCATCATTACTCCTCCCACTCAAGAATTTTTACCATCCCAAATGGCCTGTTAGCTATCCTTCTTTGACTTCCTTATCAGGACATCTCTTCCATGAGCCCTTCACCAATTTGCACTTTTTGGTTTAGCTAAAACATTGTTTCATGTAGAGTGGAGTGGAAAGTAGAATCATAAAATTTCATTATTGAAAAATATTTGTTGCGCGCCCACTATGTGTCAGTCGCAGTGTTAGGTAAGCAGTGTGAACACGGTGGTGGAATAAACCCTATGGGCCCTGCTCTCATGAAGCTTACAGCCTCTTGAGTGAGGCCAGTCAAAAAGTAAATGCTAATTATATGTAATTGCAAACTGTGACGAGGACTATACAAGAAAAGAAAGGGATACTATGAGTGAGTACAGCAGAGACTTCTATTTTAAATTTTGTAGTAAGGAAAGGGGTTTTCAAACTTTTTAAAACAGCGGTGGAACATTTTTATATGAACTCTTACATGGAATAGAAGTGGAGCTGCTTTATTGAAATGAGGTTGGGACCTAATCCCCTTGCTCTCCTCATTGGGTACTGAAGCACCTTGTGGAATCTTTTGATGCCCAGGGAATACATGTGAAAACCACGGTTCTAGAACCAGCCCCAGACCAGTTAGCTGAGGCACAAAGGGCTGTATTGTCCAGAGTCATATGGGTGACTTCATCTGCTTAGTACCAGAATTGGAAGGTGAACCCAATTCTCCCACACTTGTGTTCTTTCCACTCTCCACTGCCTCTCCTTCCCCTTTGATGCATTTTTATTATAAAATGAAGGCATTTCAATCTCTGGTATTCTGTAGTTCTTTTTTTTTTTTTTTCCCCTGAAATTAATTTCACCCGTTGTTGTTCACATTGCACTTCTTATTCTGTGCTCTCATCCCTCTTGTATATCCTTACAGTTTGTAGCCTTGAAAGATGTTATCCCACCACTATTTTGTTTTTGTTATATTTCTGCTATGTCATATGAATCTACTCTTATTTTCTGCTAAGCATTCAAACACATGCATTCATTTCATTCTGTAGAATTTTATTATTGATATCAAAGTGTTTATGTTAACTAGCTAGTGGTCTGATTTGTTGGGTTGCCTTTTCTTGCCTCTTCATTTATCTCAAATGATAAGAGTTCTTTCCCAGTCCTAACAACACTTAGGTTGTTAGTCTGGCTTCCATTTTGACTTACTCTGTTTTTAGTGTAAATAGTTGTGTATCTTTTACCATTTTGTCTTACTTTTGCTTTACTGTGGCAGAAAAGTTCAGGGCCTGCATTTGAATGGAGTAGCATATTTGCCCAGAACACTTAGGAAGTGTAAAGAAGTCGTGAAAATTAAGGTGGACTAGGAGACCTGGGCTGTAGTGTCTGGGTAGTGACTGTGGAGAGAAAGATGTTTATCCTGACTTGGGAGATTAGTAGAGAATTGATGATGAGGGGCAGAATGGTAGCATGAGGCCTGTGCTTAGGAAAGTAATTTTAACCATAAGAAATCAGATGAGCAATAGCTTAAAGGTTCTCTGGACACCAGTGGACTAATAGAAAACCTTTACGGTATTTAAGTTACACTAACCAAATGCATTCTGAAAGGTGATGATGCCAGTGGAGACGGTGGAGACCAGGAGCAGATAGATTTAAGAGCTCTCGAGCAGATGAAATAGAAAAGAGGCCACAGGATGACTCTGAGTGTCAGGGACATTCTCGTCAGGTGATTGTCCTGCTAGAGGTGTCCCTGAAAGCCCACTTACTCAACAGCTCACACTGTATAGCCCTTCTCTTTCAGCTGCCCTCTGATGATATGCCTTTATGGAGTAAGGAGCTCTTTGCATCTAAGGTAGATGCAAAGGTAGGTAAGGTAGGTAGGTAGACACCATGGTTCTGTTTTTTTCATTCTGCTTGTGTTTCCATTAACTCCTCTTCAACAAAACAAAACAAAAAAGTCAAGGCTTGCTAGTTCTTCCTAGCTCCCAATTGCTACCTACCTGCATGGCTTGGCAGAGTTCTGCCAGCTGCTTTCTTATCAAGAGGTTGGCAATTAGGAGAGGCCCTAAGAAAAGAGGTAGGGGGGTGCTCCTTAATATCCCCATCAGAATGGAATTGCAGACTGTGTTAATTAGGTCACTGATTTGCAGCAGAACTTGGATTCTGTCGCAGGAGGGTGTGTTTCACGTTTAAGCTTCTAAGGATTGGTGCCTACTCTGTGTGCTGCATCTGCCTTCCTGTCATTGGCTGCATTTGACTGCTTGATGGACTCGCTGACGGAGTGCAGAAGTGTGCTTGCTTCTAATGAATTGTTCTCTTGTACCTGCTTTTTCCCAAAATGCTCTGTGGGATATACTACCTTGTAGAGAAGATTCTTCATCATGTGATTGTTCTGTTTCCTTAGAGACAACAGCAGTGTAATAATGCATTAGATGCCAGATCCATAGAGAAAGAAGAAGCGTTTGCTACAGAATGTAAAGGTTTGATAGCTTTTCCTTGCTTTTATGTTTTTGCTGCTTGAGCTGCTGGGCTGATGATGATTGTGTTTATTTTTGACAGGATGCTAGAGCCTCTGGAACTTCCCATCCAGTTATTATAAAGAAGGGAAGTCTATTGTATCTTTTCTTGGTTAATTGGTTAATTTTAAAAATACACAAGAGTCAGCTTGTCTCCTATAATATGTTTGTTTCCATTTTTGAAAACAGGTTTCAGTAGTAACCGTATGAACAGGTCAGGAAATGACATTGCATCATGTATTTCATTGACCTCTCTGTGAGCAGAAACTTGATAAAGTATTTAACTTGTCCTCTTTTCTCATCTTTCTAGAAATATAGGAGTTGACGTCTGTAAAGTATTCACAACTTCCTCTCTAATGAACAAGGAGAACAACAAAGGAAAGATTCAGGGATTCATTGTGGAAAGGTTTTTAAAATAAAACAGTACATTTCTGATGATTTAATTATCTCTTTCATAGGACCCTTTGCCTACTTTTTCAGTGTAATCATATTAAACTGAGCAATACTACTAAATAATTTGCTAATTATTGCCTCATTTTACAATTCTGTCCTTTTCCAGAGCTAAAGCAAGATACCTGGCTTCCTCTGGGTGTCTCTAGATGCTATCTAGTCGTGAAAATTCTGTATAAGAATGTGTTTGTGGTAAACCTTTCCTTCCTGAGAAATATTTCATTCTAAGTCTTATACCACAAATGGCTACGTTGAACTGCTAGAAATAGGAATTGAGGCATGTGTGTCTGTTGATAGGTCTTTTTTACATCAATGGATTAGTTGCAATGTATTTAGAAGTTGGTTTTGGAAATCTTAAATCTTTTCTTTCGGTTAATTAATTGTCGGTGACCAATAAAGTAAAATGTACTTTCCTAGAAGTCAGAGAAACCTCATTATAAATATATAATATTATATTTTGCTACATTTACAATACCATATGGTTATTTTTTTTTTTTTTAAATATCTATTTATTTATTTTGGCTGCGCTGGGTCTTAGTTGTAGCATGCAGGATTTTTAGTTGCAGCATGCAGACTTAGTTGAGGCATGCGGGTTCTAGTTCCCCTACCAGGGATCGAACCCGGACCCCCAGCATTGGGAGCACGGAGTCTTACCCACTGGGCTACCAGGGAAGTCCCCATATGGTTATTTTTTTAATGGTTTTCCCAAAGGCAGTTTCATTGGCTTGTTTAAGCTCTTTGCTTTGGCGGATAACCATAGAACCTCCTGGAGTAATGGGAGATGGTTGGTCTGGTACATAGACATTAATAAAGAGCAAAACATCACACTACTCATGGAGGATAAAAGTGAGCTGCGCTTGTCATAACTGTTTTCTAGAGTCAAGGTGCTTTTAGAGAGAGTAATAGAGGGAATTCCTTGGCAGTCCAGTGGTTAGGACTTAGCGCGCTCACTGCCAGGGCCCCAGCTTCAATCCCAGGTCGGGGAACTAAAATCCCACAAGCCGCGCAGCGAGGCCCAAAAAAAAAAAGAATCCTAGAGATTAAGGAGATCTTAGAATCTGCCCTCCTTAATATTTCACCAGAGCTACAGTGTGCCATTATTATAGATCATTATAAGTCCATGTTTCCTCTTCATTATAATGGAATAATTAGATAAACTGACTTTCATATTAGATCATATATTGTTTCAATGTGGAGGTCTGTGAATAGGTTTATAGGCTACCAAATTTTGGAGGGTAATAACTAAGAAGAGAGAAACAAATACCACCTTCATCCTAAAGCAGTGTCATCTGGGCTTATCACCCCAAGCAGAGATTCAGGAGTGCCTGGACTCCAGACTCGGTCATTTGACACTTTTCCTTCAATAAAACTTAATCCTTAAGTAAGTGAATGTTTTCCGTTGATTTGCTCTTCAGTCTTTTTTCTGGGAGTATCACCCACTTCTTTGGAGAAGTGGTGCTCTCTCAGTCCTAACTGTGTTGTTCTAAGAGGACAGCTAATCAAAGTATTGGGCCCTCTGTCTGCCAGAGGGGGTGGATGACTCAAGGTAGGTCATCTTGAGTCTTTTCTGGGAATCTCAAATTGAAATGTGGGAAGAGATTTTGTTCACCAAGGGTGAAGTTACCAGGAGTGAGGCAGAAGTTGTTTCTTCTTAAGCATAGAAAGCTGTGAGATCTGTATAGACTCTGATTCAAAATGAGGTCTCAGCAAAGATAACAATGAGTGTCCTAATGACATTCCAGTGTCCTGGAAGCCCCCACCCTTCATGAAGTTTAGTTATGAATTTAGTTATCATTTAGTTATGATACTTAGTAAATTCATCTTTTTTTTTTTTCTAAGATACTTCAAGTTAGATTTGAAGCCAGTGGTCCTGAAGTAGGGCAGTGTTTCTTAAAGATGAGAATTTATTCTTCCCTGAGAACTCTAATCTGAAAAATTCATTTGGACAATACAGAGATGCCTGGGTTGGGATGGTGAAACTGTGGATTTGATCTATTCAATGTCATTAGAACCAGATAAAAGTGGCTTCCGATGCTGGTCCTGCCACTTAACTAGTTTTGTGACCTTAAGCATGTTAATAATCCCCTTTAACCTTTATTTCTTTATTTGTAAAATAAGAATACCATCATGAGTAGTAGCAAGAATTCTGGTAATGTATCTGAGGACCTAGCTGAGTGCTGATGCAGAGCTCGTACTCGGCAAATGTTTGAGGTGAATTACCCCTTCCCTCCCAACCCTCTCCAGTGTTCTAAAAGGAAATATATGCAAATACACAGCAAATCTTGTAACTGTTAACTTCATGGGATTTTTTATATTGTTTTCCTGTACTGGTCTGTGGTTAATTATTTAAAATAATTAAGTTGTCTTTGTTAGAAATGATTTTACACATTTTTATTGTGAATGATCATTATCAGTTAGATTTGACCTAAAAATTGTAATATGTTAAGCTAAAGCTTAAATGCCTATTGTGAAGACTAAGTATGAAGGCTAATTGGAATATAAACTTCTTGTGGGCAGGAACGGTCTTCAACTTGTTTTTGTTTTTTTTCAAAGCCCCTAATAGTGCCAGGCATGAATAAGCCATGGATTTTTGTTTGTTTGTGTATTGGTAAGACCCTTGTTTATTTAAATGGAGTTTGTAGTAATCAGAAGGGCTTTATGGGGATACTGAAATTTCTGGAGCCATTTCTCTCATTAAAAAAAAAGTGAGAAAGAGGGTAACCTTGGCAAGTCTATGAAGAAAGACATTCCAGGGTGGATACCTAGGAGAAGCTTTGAAAGCAGGGGCTTAGAAGAAGTGAATGAACAACTTGCTTGAAAGATATGGAAGACCTGAGTTTTGATAGATAAAAGAATGAAGTAGTCACAGTGTGGGTTTTAAATTTGTCATAAAGTATGGTGAAATCTGCTGCATAAACTTAATGATGAGAAAAGTATGAACAAAGTGAGTAGGGAAGATAATTTCAGAAACAACACAAGTATCTAGGATTGAAGGTGAAATAACTGGCTACAAAAATTGTAATAAGCTATTCAATGTACTTAACTAAAATGGATAAGTACCTCATATATAAAGCATTGTTGTGGGGAATATAAAAAAGTAATCAAGTAAATGAAAGCATATAGCGTAATAAAATCTTTTTTCCTTGCACAATAACAGTAATAAACAGTCCAAAAAGTCTGGTAAAAAGTCCCCATGTGCATGATTGGCAGATAACTGTCAAGGTAAAAGAGAATTGCAGGGCTGTAACCATAACCTCTACAACTAAAAAAATATTCTGGGAGGAAGAGCAAGATAATGAGCAAGTGCTTTTAAAAGTATAGGGTAGGGATAAGTATCTGTCTATATGGATGACTTCCTACAGAAGAGGTACACCAAAGGGCCTGCGGAGAAGTGACAGGTGCCCGAGATCTCACTGGTCCTCTCAGGCTTCAGACTTGGCTTTGTTCATGCACCCCTTTATTCACTCACAATTTTTTTTTTTTTTTTAAAGAGAAATTTTTAAAATTATTTATTTATTTATTTATTTAGGCTGTGTTGGGTCTTCGTTTCTGTGCGAGGGCTTTCTCCAGTTGCGACAAGTGGGGTCCACTCTTCATCGCGGTGCGCGGGCCTCTCACTATCGGGGCCTCTCTTGTTGCGGAGCACAGGCTCCAGACGCGCAGGCTCAGTAGTTGTGGCTCACGGGCCTAGTTGCTCCGCGGCATGTGGGATCTTCCCAGACCAGGGCTCGAACCCCTGTCCCCTGCATCAGCAGGCAGATTCTCAACCACTGCGCCACCAGGGAAGCCCCTCACAATTTTTAAGTAGAAATTTTGCTTAAACAACAATATTATACTTTCACATCCTTGGTTAGAAAGGTCATATCCAGAAACTGTTTTCCCCTAAGTTGATCTAAGTCAACTTAGAAAGTCAAAAACAAGTAATCACACTCAGTATTGGTCCTGAGCCCAGCGTTAAACTTTTTTTTAAGTCAACTGTCTGGCTGATATAATAAATAATTTCCTCATCAAATGTATGTATTTTGTTAGGCTGAGATGAGGATTCCAAAAGATCTTTGAAATTAAGACTAGATTTGAAAGTCATTTTAATAAATTAGAGATACGTTTTTGAAGGAAACAGTTCATACTAGCTTACCTTGTTTCCCCTGGGACAGTCTAGAGGTGGTTAAAAATGCAACCAAATGGTTTGAGTTCGGAGAGGCATTTGTAATACAGAGTTCTGTTGAGGTGACAGGGGAAAGAATAAATCACCCAAAATCATACCCTGGGGTTATTATTGTTTTATCTTCCTATAGAAACAACTTTACAAGAGCTGATTCTCACATCATGCTGTTGCTTTTAATTTATAGACCAAACAGTCTTAAGTTGTTCTAAAAATGCAACAAAGGTAGTAGAGTCACTATACCATAATGATTAAGAATACAGACCCAAGAGCCATGCTGCCTTGGTTCAAATCCTACTCCTGCCACACGTCTTGACTGTGACCTCAGGTGCATTACTTCTCTCCGTGCCTTACTGTCTCCATTTGTAAAATTAATAATAGGATCTGCCCCCTTGGTGGTTGTGAGGTTTATATGAGTGAATCCATGCACAATGTTAGAACTGAGTCTGGCATGTATTAAGCACTCAGTAAGTAGTATTATTGTTGTGAAAGACACTCTCCACTCTGTTGATTCCATTACTAAGTCACAGATGAAAACTAGCTATGGCTACAAACATTCCAAACATGCCTACCAAATATAACAACTAATAATGCTAATTCCATTCTCGGAGAAGAGTCTCACCAAAGCTAAATATAACAGAAAGGTTACTTCTTACGCACTCTCCACATGACGTGGTGCTGACTCATGATCCAGTATTTCCTGAAAACCTAATCCGTGTCTTGTACCGTGCTAGGTACTCGAAATACAATGATAAAAAAAGCACACAAATTTCCTGCAGTTTAGTAGAGGAGATAACGTAGACAGATCTAAAATATTTTCTTTTCTTTCTTTTTTGGGGATGTGGTGGTAGGGATGTTGGGGGGTTGTGGAATTTTGGATCTACTCAGAACATCTAACAGGTCTTTCTTCTACTAATAGTCTCAAAGTTCTCTTTAAGTTTATAAAACACTTTCCTTCTCAGTTTGCTTTCTTAGTGATAACAGAAACAGTACAGGCTCACTTTAGAAAATTTGACTCAGTGGTATAATAAGGGGTTTTTTTCTGGTTTTTTTTTCATATATGTATATATATTTTAACAATTAAGCATGTTTTTCTCTGAAAATCAGGAAAAAATTAAACTTGAAAAATTGGAGGAGTACAAGAAAGTATAAATAAGCAAGAAAAATAATTCCCATAATTCCACTTAAATTTTGACATATTTCCTTCAGATAGTTTGCTTTACACTTATTATATTGTTTAGGTGAGACCATGCTGTGTATATATGAATAATTTTATCTTATTTTATAAGGTTGTTGTGAAGATAAAATAAATAATGTATTTAAAACCCTAAACACTGTGTCTAATAGCTATATATCAAACATTCAATAATTGTTAGCTAGTATGACAGTTATCTTGCCCTTCTTTTTACTTTTTACATGGTAAGCTATTTCTCATGTAATTAGAAAACTCTTTGTAAGCATTATCTTTTGATGACAGCATAATATGCTATATTTATTGATGTACTGTGGTTTACTTTTCCTTTCCCTCATATTTGAATATTCTAGGTTTCTTGCAGAATTATTCTATTGTAAATAATATTTTCCTAAATATTTTAAAATGTAAAATTGTCTTTACATTTCTGATGAATTCCTTGGAATATATCCCTAGAAAGGAAATCAGTGAGTCAAAATACTTGAACTTTTTAAAAGATCTTTGATGGACATATTGTCAAATTGCTTTCTAGAAATTTTGCTTAACTTTGTACTTTCACTCTTTCTTGCCTAATAGACAGTTAAGGGCCTGTGTCATAAAATCCTCTCCAGCCTTAGGATTACCTTAAGTTTTAAAAATATCATTATTATTTTTTATAAGGGAAAATGGTCTGTAATTTTAACAAATTTCTTTGCTTTTTCATAAAGTATTTTTAAATTGAATTATTTGTATTCTTTTTAAACGTGTATTTTCACTTTGACCATTTTCTAATTGCAATCTTAATAGTTTTCTTATAAATTTGTATGAATCCCTTGTACGTTAAGGCTGTTAATTCTTGCTCTGTCACATTTGTTGAAATAGTTCCCCAAATTTGTATTTTTCTTTCTTTTCTGATTTTTTAAATCATTTGAATTAGTCTCTTTCTTCCTAATTTTTCCATTGCTTTTGAGCTTAGAAAATCCTCTCTATCCATAGACTTATACGTTTTCTTGTGAGTTGTACAATTAAACATTTACATTTAGTTCTGTAACACACTGGAAATATATTTTTTCTTTATGGGGTGAAGTGATCTCAGTATTTCCCCATAGCGTGTCACAGTTTATCTTTTATTAAATACTTACTGCATTATAATTATTTTTTCTGAATTTTTATTCTTCATAAAACTTCAGTTTTCATCCTTTTAATTTTTATCCCCAGCAGCTGGCACAGTACCTACCACTTTGTAGAGACACAACAAATATTTGATAAATGAAAGAAAGAAATGCACAATTATATATAATCTGTCCTGAAAGATTTTAAAGGCATGATCAGTTATTCTTCATCTCTTCCTAGCTTTAATAACCTTAAGAGAGATTCTGTAGTAATTCTAAGTTCAAGTTAGTCTACATTCCAGAGCATCCACAGAATGAATTGGAGTGGTCTGGTTATAAGAAAGGTAATGCGAAAATGACTTGTACAGTAAGCTAAATTTTTACTTTCTAATAGGAGTTTTTTTTTTTTAATAGATCTTTATTGGAGTATAATTGCTTCACAATACTGTGTTAGTTTCTGTTGTACACCAAAGTGAATCAACCATATGCATATATATGTCCCCATATCCCCTCCCTCTTGAGCCTCCCTCCCATCCTCCCTATCCCACCCCTCTAAGTCATCGCAAAGCACTGAGCTGATCTCCCTGTGCTATGCTGCTGCTTCCCACCAGCCAACTATTTTACATTCAGTAGTGTATATACGTCGATGCTACTCTCACTTCGCCCCAGCTTCCCCCTCCCCACACCGTGCCCTCAAGTCCATTCTCTGTCTACATCTTTATTCCTGCCCTGCCTCTAGGTTCATTGGTACCATTTTTTTTTTTTGATTGCATGTATATGTGTTAGAATATGCTATCTGTTTTTCTCTTTCTGACTTACTTCACTCTGTATGACAGACTCTAGGTCCAGCCACCTTACTAAAAATAACTCAATTTCATTTCTTTTTACGGCTGAGTAATATTCCATTGTATATATGTGCCACATCTTCTTTATCCATTCATCGGTCGATGGACACTTAGGTTGCTTCCATGTCCTGGCTATTGTAAATAGTGCTGCAATGAACATTGTGGTACATGACTCTTTTTGAATTATGGTTTTCTCAGGGTATATGCCCAGTAGTGGGATTGCTGGGTCATATGATAGTTCTATTTTTAGTTTTTTAGGGAGCCTCCATACTGTTCTCCATAGTGGCTGTATCAATTTACATTCCCACCAACAGTGCAAGAGGGTTCCCTTTTCTCCACACCCTCTCCAGCATTATTGTTTGTAGATTTTTTGATGTTGGCCATTCTGACTAGTGTGAGGTGATACCTCATTTTAATTTTGATTTGCACTTCTCTGATGATTAGTGATATTGAGCATCTTTTCATGTGCCTCTTGGCCATCTGTATGTCTTCCTTGGTGAAATGTCTATTTAGGTCTTCCACCCATTTTTTAATTGGATTGTTTGTTTTTTTGATATTGAGCTCCATGAGCTATTTGTATATTTTGGGGATTAATCCTTTGTCTGTTGTTTTATTTGCAAATATTTTCTCCAATTCTGAGGGTTGTCTTTTTGTCTTGTTTATGGTTTCCTTTACTGTGCAAAAGCTTTTAAGTTTAACTAAGTCCCATTTGTTTATTTTTGTTTTTATTTCCATTACTCTAGGAGGTGGGTCAAAAAAGACCTTACTGTGGTTTATGTCAAAGAGTGTTCTTCCTATGTTTTCCTCTAAGAGTTTTATAGTGTCTGGTCTTACATTTAGGTCTTTAGTCCATTTTGAGTTTATTTTTGTGTATGGTGTTAGGTGGTGTTCTAATTTCATTCTTTTACATGTAGCTGTCCAGTTTTCCCAGCACCACTTACTGAAGAGGCTGTCCTCTCTCCATTGAATGTTCTTGCCTCCCTTGTTGTAAATTAGGTGACCATACGTGCAAGGGTTTATCTCTGGGCATTCTGTCCTGTACCATTGATATGTATTTCTGTTTTTGTGCCAGTACCATACTGTATTACTGTAGCTTTGTGGTATAGGTTGAAGTCAGGGAGGCTGATTCCTCCAACTCCGTTTTTCTTTCTCAAGATTGCTTTGGCTGTTCGGGGTCTTTTGTGTTTCCATACGAATTGTGAAATCTTTTGTTCTAATTCTGTGAAGGATGCCATTGGTAGTTTGATAGGGATTGCATAGAATCTGTAGATTGCTTTGGGTAGTATAGTCATTTTCACAATGTTGATTCTTCTAATCCAAGAACATGGTATATTTCTCCATCTGTTTATGTCATCTTTGATTTCTTTCATCAGTGTTTTATACTTTTATGAGTACAAGTCTTTCACCTCCTTAGGCTGGTTTATTCCTAGGTATTTTTTTGTTGTTGTTGCGATGGTAAATGGGATCGTTTCCTTAATTTCTCTTTCTGATTTTTCGTTGTTGGTGTATAGGAATGCCAGAGATTTCTGTGCATTAATTTTGTATCCTGCAACCTTACCAAATTCATTGATTACTAGTTTTCTGGTGGCATATTTAGGATTTTCTATGTATAGTTATCATGTCATCCGCAAACAGTGACAGTTGTACTTCTTTTCCAATTTGTATTCCTTTTATTTCTTTTTCTTCTCTGATTGCCGGGGCTAGGACTTCCAAACCTATGTTGCATAAGAGTGGTGAGAGTGGACATCCTTGTCATGTTCCTGATCTTAGTGGAAATGCTTTCAGTTTTTCACCATTGAGTATGATGCTCGCTGTGGGTTTGTCATATATGACCTTTATTATGTTGAGGTGGGTTCCCTCTGTGCCCATTTTCTGGAGAGTTTTTATCATAAATGGGTGTTGAATTTTGTCAAAAGCTGTTTCTGCATCTATTGAGAGGATCATATGGTTTTTATTCCTCAATTTGTTAATGTGGTGTATCACATTAATTGATTTGCATATATTGAAGAATCCTTGCATCCCTGAGATAAATCCCACTTGATCGTGGTGTATGATCCTTTTAATGTGTTGTTGGATTCTGTTTGTTAGTATTTTGTTGAGGATTTTTGCATCTATGTTCATCAGTGATATTGGTCTATAATTTTCTTTTTTTGTGATATCTTTTTCTGGTTTTGGTATCAGGATGATGGTGGCTTCGTAGAATGAATTTGGGAGTGTTTCTCCCTCTGCAGTTTTTTGGAAGAGTTTGAGAAGGGTCAGTGTTAGCTCTTCTCTAAATGCTTGATAGAGTTTGCCTGTGAATCCATCTGGTCCTGGACTTTTGTTTGTTGGAAGATTTTTAATTACTGTTTCAATTTCATTACTTGTGTTAGGTCTGTTTATGTTTTCTAATTCTTCCTGGTTCAGTCTTGGAAAATTGTACCTTTCCAAGAATTTGTCCATTTCTTCACGGTTGTCCATTTTATTGGCATACAGTTGTTTTTAGTAGTCTCTTATAATCCTTTGTATTTCTGCAGTGTCAGTTGTGATTCCTCCTTTTTCATTTCTAATTTTATTGATTTGCATCCTCTCCCTTTTTTTCTTGATGAGTCTAAGGGTTTATCAATTTTGTTTTGTTTATCTTCTCAAAGAACCAGCTTTTAGTTTTACTGATCTTTGCTATTGTTTTCTTCATTTCTATTTCATTTATTTCTGCTCTGATTTTTATGATTTCTTTCCTTCTACTGACTTTGGGTTTTCTTTGTTCTTCTTTCTCCAGTTGTTTTAAATGTAGGGGTAGATTGTTTATTTGAGATTTTTCTAGTTTCTTGAGGTGAGATTGACTTGCTGTGAACTTCCCTCTTAGAACTGCTTTTGCTGCATCCCATAGGTTTTGGGTTGTCGTGTTTCCGTTGTCATTTGTTTCTATGTATTTTTTAAATTTCTTCTTTGATTTCTTCAGTGATCTCTTGTTTATTTAGTAGCACACTGTTTAGCCTCCGTGTATTTGTGGTTTTTACATTTTTTTTTTTCCTGTAATTGATTTCCAGTCTCATAGCGTTGTGGTCAGAAAAGATGCTTGATACGATTTCAGTTCTCTTAAATTTTCCGAGGCTTGGTTTGTGACCCAAGATGTGATCCTTCTTGGAAAATGTTCCATGTGCACTTGAGAAGAAGTTGTATTCTGCCACTTTTGGGTGGAATGTTCTATAAATATCAATTAAGTCTATCTGGTCTATTGTGTCATTTAAAGCTTGTGTTTCCTTATTTATTTTCTGTTTGGATGATCTGTCCATTGGTGTAAGTGGCATGTTAAAGTCCCCTACTATTGTTGTGTTACTGTCAATTTCTCCTTTCACGGTTGTTAGCATTTGCCTTATGTATTGAGGTGCTCCTATGTTGGGTGCGTAAACATTTATAATTGTTATATCTTCTTCTTGGATTGATCCTTTGATCATTATGTAGTATCCTTCTTTGTCTCTTGTGATAGTCTTTATTTTAAAGTCTATTTTATCGGATACGAGTATTGCTACTCCAGCTGTCCAGCTGTCTTTTGATTTCCATTTGCATGGAATATCTTTTTCCATCCCTTCACCTTCAGTCTGTATATGTCACAAGGTCTGAAGTGGGTCTCTTGTAGACAGTGTATATATGGGTCTTGTTTTTGTATCCATTCAGCCAGTCTATGTCTTTGGTTGGGGCATTTAATCCATTTACATTCAAGGTTATTATCGATATGTATGTTCCTATTACCATTTTCTTAATTGTTTTGGGTTTGTTTTTGTGGGTCTTTTCTTCTCTTGTGTTTCCCACCTAGAGAAGTTTCTTTAGCATTTGTTGTAATGCTGGTTTGGTGGTGCTGAATTCTCTTAGCTTTTGTCTGAAAAGCTTTTGATTTCTCTGTTGAATCTGAATGAGATCCTTGCTGCGTAGAGAAATCTTGGTTGTAGGCTTTTCTCTTTCATCACTTTAAGTATATCCTGCCACTCCCCTCTGGCCTGCAGAGTTTCTGCTGAGAAATCAGCTGATAACCTTACGGGGATTCCTTTATATGTTATTTTTTGGTTTTCCCTTGATGATTTTAATATTTTTTCTTTGAATTTAATTTTTGTTAGTTTGATTAATATGTGTCTTGGTGTGTTTTTCCTAGGGTTTATCCTGTATGGGACTCTCTGTGCTTCCTGGACTTGGGTGACTATTTTCTTTCCCATGTTAGGAAAGTTTTCCACTATAATCTCTTCAAATGTTTTCTCAGACCCTTTCTTTTTCTCTTCTTCTTCTGGGACCCCTGTAATTCGAATGTTGGTGCATTTAGTGTTGTCCCATAGGTCTCTAAGATTGTCTTCAATTCTTTTCATTCTTTTTTCTTTATTCTGCTCCTCGGCAGTTATTTCCACCATTTTGTCTTCCAGCTCACTTATTCGTTCTTCTGCCTCAGTTTTTCTGTTATTGATTCCTTCTAGTGTATTTTTCATTTCAGTTATTTTGTTGTTCATCTCTGCTTGTTCTTTAATTCTTCTAGATCTTTGTTAAACATTTCTTGTATTTTCTCAGTCCGTGCCTCCATTGTATTTCCAAGATTCTGGATCATCTTTACTATCATTACTCTGAATTCTTTTTCAGGTAGATTGCCTATTTCCTCTTCGTTTATTTGGACTTGTAGGTTTTTACCCTGCTCCTTCATATGTGACATACTTTTTTGCCATCTCTTTTTGTTTTTTTTTTTTTAATGAGTGGGATTGTGTTCCTGTCTTACTGGTTGTTTGGCCTGAGGCTTCCAACACTGGAGTTTGTAGGCTGTTGGGTAGAACTGGGTCTTGGTGCTGAAGTGAGGACATCCATGAGACCTCACTCCGGTGAATATTACCTGGGGTCTGAGGTTCTCTGTTAGTCCAGTGGTTCCGACACGGAGCTCCCACCACAGGAGCTTTGGCCCGATCCCCGGCTCGTGAACCAAGATCCCGCAAGCCATATGGGGTGGCAAAAAAAGGAAAAAGAGAGAACAATAACAAAGTAAAAAATAAAATTAGACTAGGAAACTAACAGATATGTTAGAAAGAATATAAAAATAAAAACATAGATCAATCAACAATCGGTAGGTACAACAGTACCATAATAGTAAAAGAGAGGAAGAGGGAAAAGAGAAAACAAAAAACGGGGAAAAGGCCTTGGCTGTGGAGGGCAGGGCCTAAGCAAGGGCGAGGTTTGGGTGGTAGGCGGGGCCTATGCTTAGAACCCACAGGGCTGGAAAAGGCCCTAGGGGCTATGGGGGTGGGGCTTAGGCTCAAGGAACAGAAGGGGCCCAGGTGTGCCCCCAACCCCTCATCTCAGAGGGCAGGGGACCTCACCTGGGAGCCCAGCAGGCCTCCTGGGCTTGAGTGGGCCGGGCAAATGCCCTCCTCTCCTCTCCTGCTCTTCCTGTCCCAGAGGGCCCCTTCCACCTGCTTCTCCTGTTGGCCTTCTTCCTATGCCCCCAGGAGGCGGGGGTTGTGGGGGGGAACCTTGGAGTGCAGAGGACTGTCCTGGGAGCTCAGCAGGCTCCCTGGGCCTAGTGGGTGGGGCAAACGCCCTCCACTCCTGTCCCCCTCCTCCCAGAGGACCCCTCCCGCCTGCCTCTCCTAATCTCCCTGGCCTCAGGGATGCTGATCCTGTTTGTCCTCTACTTCTCCTCCCTGTTCTGTTCCCCGAAGTCCTACCAGTTCACTTGGGGGTTCCTCCGGTCTCCTTGGGCATCAGGGTTTTCCACCAGCAGCCGGCAGGTGCCCTCGTTGTGGGGAGACTCTAACTCGGTGTCTTCCCACACTGCCATCTTGGCTCCACCCTTCTAATAGGAGTTTTGTGTAACTAGTAACCAGAAGCTCTATACCTATTATCTAAGCCACCCTATTACTGGATATTTCCCCAAACTTATCCTGCTCCACCTAAAAAAAGTAAATTAAAATGCACCTTTATGATGATCAGAGTTTTCAAATGAACAGCTACAATTTAAATGATGACACTCAAATATTTTCAAACTTGACATCTCACCTGGGTTCCGTTCTCTTATTTCCAACTGCTTGGAAGATACAGGTAAGATATCATTTACCTGTGCTTACCAATGCCACTTCAGATTCAGCGACTTCACACCTGAAATCGGTTCACCCTTACCTTCCTGCTCATTCTCTCTACCCCCACCAGTCCAACACCAAATCCTGTTTCCTACTCTTGCGTTCCCTAGTTTGGATATGTTATCACTATCTACCCAGTAGTCGAGGTAAAAATCTCAGTTATTCTTTATTCACTCACCGTGTGTACTTAATCTGTCACCACATCTTATCCATATTACCTCCACAGTGTTTTCCCTTTTGTCTCTTCCCCGCCTTAACTACCACTGTCCACCCTCATAATCACTGATCTGGACAATTGCCATAACCTCTTCACTGAAGTCCCAGCTTCCATTCCCTCCTCCTTCCAAACCTCTTCCACATAAATGATTTTTAAATGGGGGTGTACATTAGAAAGAATCCTCTTGCCCCTAGAGATTCAGATTCACTAAATTGAGGGTAGAGCTTGGGTATCTCGTTATATAAAAAACTTCCCAGATGATTCCAATGCACACCTGGATTAAAACCAATATTTTACAAGCTTCTGGAGTTATCATTTCAAAAGCCTGCTATAGTCACATCATCCTTTGGCTTAAAAAGTTCTAATGCTTCCCCCACTGCCTACAGTATAAAGTCCAGACTTCTTCGCTTGTGATAGAACAGGTGTCATTCACATCTGGGCCCTCATCTCCCTTTCCAGATGCATTTTCAACTACTCCCCTCCCAAGGCCTTTGAGTCTAGCCAAATAAGTTATACCCAAATATGCCATGTACTTTTGGATTTTTTGTGCCTTTTTCCATACCATTTCTTCTAAGTTGCCCTTAACTTTTTTCTATATCTGGAAAGCTGTCTCCTCAATGTGACTTACACCTGACTATACCCCTTGTTCGTCCAGGCAGGAGTAACAGCTCTTCCTCTGTGACTCCACAACACTTTGTGTGTACTTGTGTTGCTGCTCTCATTACTTTGAATTGTGATGATTTGTTTACATACATATAGTTAGGTTCTTAAGATAAAGATAGTCCTACTTATCTTGTATGAGTAGGCACCCAGGAGGCATGCCTCTTTCCTTTTGATTAAGCATTAACAAATTCTCTTGGGAATTCCCTGGCGGTCCAGTGGTTAGGACTCGGCACTTTTCACTGCCAATGGCCTAGGTTCAATCCCTGGTCAGAGAGCTAAGATCCCACAAGCCTCGTGGCATGGCCGAAAAAAAAGGAAAGAAAAAAAAAATTAACAAATTCTAAAAAAAAATATTTAAGAAAAAAGAATTAACAAATTCTAAGTCTTCTTTTTATACCCACCTTTGCTAACTAGCAAATTACCTTCTATCTAGATCATTTATCTGTTTCTATCTCCTCATCCAAAAAATTGGCCTGTCTTATTAACAAAAGGAACCTCTCAAATCTCTGTACCAAGTGACGGTTGGTGGTCACTTGGGTATCATGGGACTCATTAGTGTCTAAAAATACCTTGCTGGGATCTTGACCAAAGGAAGATATAGAACATCTGGTGACATGTTCAAGGTATTCAGCAGGTTTTGAATGTTAAAGATCAACAAAACTGATGTGGTGAGTTGTGTCAATTCTACTGCTTTGTAAGTTTCTGTAACTGGTACCATTAATGTCTACTTCACACCTAGAAGCATTCTTTTTTTTTTTTTTAAGCCAGAAGTCATTTTTGGTGTATTACATCTCCTAAGACCACATCTAAGCTGTTGGCTTTCACAGTGAATTGTGGGCCTACTGATAGATTCTACAGGAAAGACCTCCTTTAAGTTTGCAGATGCCTCTTTCATCTTGGACTATAAACACATACCTATTTCCCTAACAAAACATTAGGAGTTCAGGAATGGTATGAAATTTGGGCGCAGTTATGATTAGTTTACAACTTACAATGTAATCATTACTGTCTGGTTTTCAGTATTAGAGAAGAGGCTTTGATATGTGTGCTGTAAGATAATAATTGATCATGATGTCTACCAAGAGATAGAGATAATTATTAAAGACTTCTGTGGCATCAGACCAAACAAAATGCTACAAATCGTGAGATTTTATCACATGGATCCACACTTAGGGAATTAAAAAACTTTTTTTTCCAATTGTCATTTTTCCTTGGAGAATGTCAGAAAGGAAATTGAATGCAGTAGTATCTTCAATATTGAAATATACTGGGTAACTACATAAGTTCTGAAATCAACATGAACATGTCCTTATCTTGTTTTGGAAATGGGTTGCTAATAATAGTATATTAAAGAAGCAAAGGCCATTGTGTTTGCAGGGCCAGAATGTTTCTGGTGCCTTCTGTATGAAAAGTTATGATGCTGGATTTGTTTCTTTCATAGGAATTGTCTCCTTGTTCCCTTTGGACAATGGATTTAAAAGAATCAGAGGCAAAAATATAAATTTAGGGCTAAAATGAAGCTAATTTCTGTGTTCACTTCTGTTATTAATCAACCTAAAACAGTTGATTAATTGATTATATCTCAGCACAGCACTACCTTTAGGCTTGAAAGTTTGGAGGCAAAATTGGATAGCTGCCTGGAAAGTAGGTAGTGAGATAAATAACATGGAATTGAATTCTAGCCTAGAAAAGCATATTTCAATTCTGAATTGAAGAAGGGAGGAATGTGTGACAATAAGCATACTGCTGTGGCTTAAAAATCAAGAGACCTAAATCGATTCCCTGCAAATTACTTCCCATCTTTGATCCTCTCCATTAAATGAGAAGTCATTAAAAATATTTCCCTACACGGAAGTGAAGTTGGTTTTTTTTAAAAAGGAAGGTAGAGGTCGATCCATCCATCCATCCCTCTTAAACTTTTCTCTAAGTACATTGGACCTACCTGAAAATTTCCCCTTGAGCCTGTGTTTGAATGGACTATGAAACCTGCAAAAACAATAAGGGTTCTGGTCCCTTAATGTTCACCAGGACTTGCTGAGTATAACCTCTAAAAAACAATTTCATAGTTATCTCAGCTCTTAGAGATAAGGAGGAATCAGGAGGTAGTTCCCAAACACTTAAATATGAGAGAAGGACTTTTCTGTTTAACTTTTCTGCTTTTGATGGACAAATTTCTCTGAAAAGTACTTCTTTCAGTTTAGGAGAGGAAGTGAGAGATTTCCCAGGAGGAGTATTTAGCAATAGTCATGTGGTTCCAAGTGCAAGACAGAAGCCCTTTGTAACTGAACCTGGCGGGGAAGGAGAGGGGCTGAAGAAAGGCTGAAAGGCAGAATCACAGATTCTTTTTGATAATTTTGGAGTTGTTCATTCAAGACTCTCACAAGAGGAAGAAAGAGACCTTGAGTCCAGAAAACCAGCCGCTAAAGACAAGTTATCAAAAATGCTTACTTCAAATTTAAATATGGATTAGTTTATGAAAGAAAACCTAATCAGAGTACAGGTATGAACTCATTGTTAAGATTCTAGTAAAGGATTAATAAAAGAACTTAGTATTTAACAATTTAATTGTTTTGGTAAAAAGTATACAAACTAAATCTAAGGGAAGACAGTGAGCTCTAACCAAATCTCAGGAAAAACATGCATGTTGCTGTTGTGACCTTTGTAACACACTACAGATGCCACACACCTAGCGATCCTGTAAACACCTGAAATGCAGAATGCAGATTCTTGTGTGCTAAAACTGTAAAACAAGAGTCACTGGAGTTATATCCCTGTAGCCGTGTGGGTACAGTTCGTTGCTCCTGTCCGGGTAGCACATGGCTCTGGGGTCCTTTGGCTTTGTGCGAGAGGACCTTCTTGTTGAGTTTACTTAGGCTGAAAGTATCAATTTCTACCCCCACTCCGTATGGGTCCCACTGTGCTTATCAGGAATGATAGTTGGTCCTTTGCCCTTATCACTTTTTCTTTTGTTTCCCCTAGTCTCACTGGTAATTATTAATATAATGTCAACGTCTTTTCTTTTCAGTCCTCCTCGCCCTCTGACGAATGTGAATGACACCATGGTGAGCCACACGTCCTCCGGGGCACCCACTCCCACCAAGAGGTACGTGATGCTCACATTTGGGTACTGGCCTCTGGCCTGGGAAGCAGAGCATTCCACAGGGCAGAAAGGACTGGCTTTCCTCCCCTCCTTTGACTGTCTTTTTATATTATTTTCGACTTTTTATCTTCCTTTTTTTCCCTACTAACTTATAAATATAGCAACTGAAGGAGGCTGCTTTGGAGTGGTGCCTGAGGTGGAAGCTCTCCATTTGTGACAGGCAGTGAACATAGTGTCAAAGCAGATTAGGCATGTTTGAGGTCTTTTTTTTTTTAACATCAAACAATATTTTGATGAGCACGAATTTCAACAGTTTTGCATTAGAGTTCTTGAAGCATCAAAGATCATTTCTGCTTCCTGATTTGACTCTGTAAATTGAGCGAATTCCTTATATTCTGAATCATTCTACATAGAATTCATAAACATTTAAGCTGAAAAGCCTGAGTCCCTCTCTCAGTTATACAGGGAGTTTCCTTAGGGTCCTTCAAGGAACTAGAACAGTCTACTTCTTTCTCCTCTTTATTTACTTTACTCTTCTCCAGAATTCTCTTAGGCAGGACTTAAAAGATCTGTATGAAATGGTTTGCTTTCTGTCTGATTTAAGCTGTTCCGTCACCAGAGCAATGCAGAAAGTCCCTCAAGGGCACAACCATTAAAGAATTCTTTCTAACAGTCATCACTCAAAAAAAACAAAAAAACAAAACAAAAAAGAATGAAGACATTCCAACCCACTCCCCAAGTCCTTCCTGAAGAAAAGCACTTTGTACTGCAAACCTGAAGAAAACCATATGTACCGATTGCTTTGGATCAATTTAGCTATAGAAATGTCATTTACTTAATAATACTTTGACTTAATAAATATAATATATAATACTTAAGATCAACTATGTTTGTTCCATTGGGTAAAACTCCTAGGGCAATATTTCCCGAACTTGAGTGATGAGAAGAATCACCTGGGTCACTTGCTAAACATACACATTTCTGAGATCACATCAGACCCAGTGGATCCTGAGATCCTGGGAAGCTACAGTTTTAAAAAGTATTCCAGGTGATTCTTATCATCAAGTAGATTTGGGAAATAGCCTTAGAAGCAAAGGAGTAAACTATAGGAATCCTCCACCCTGGAATAGAGGATTTAGGGACTTAACAAATGAGAGTGACTTGATAATACAGTGTTATCCACATGGAGACTCAAGACCCTGACCAGGTGAGAGTACTTGTCCGCAGCCTTGTTGGGACACTACTAGCAGGGCAATAGCCGAGCCGCTTCTTTTGGGCAGAATTGAGTGGTATGAGCACGGTCTGTACTGAGCACAGACTTCTGAGCCAGACTGCATTTGAATTCTGGCTGTCACCTGACCTTGAACAAGATTCTTATCTTTGTTGATTTATCTGTAGAATGAGGAGAATAATAGTATCTATGTTGTGGGGTTTATGTGAGAATGTAACATACTATTGTCATTATTTAGGAAGTAAACTGTAATGAGAGAACAGGTGGGGAAGAGAGAATAATTTATGGTAATGCCCTCTCAAGGAAAAACAGAGGCTTATGAAAGAGTACAAAGCATTTAAACCTCTCCCGCCTGCCTAGATTTTACAACCACCCTTGCTGGCCTTAACTTTTTATATTAAACACCCATAGCATTCAGACCCAGACCTAGAATCTAAATATCAACTCAGGAATGTTTCTGTTTCAAAACTAGGAAGACAAGGTAGATTATTGAAAGAAGTCAGCTTGTAGGTTTTATGTTAGTTTTAGCAATGCCATCTATTAGGGTTTCACTTCACCTGAGTTCTCTTCATTTACGACTTTTGTCACTTTAAGTCACCTGAGTCCCTGAGGGCCCTAAGTGCATGGTGATCAAGGGCACCATGCATTCAGTGACCACAGCTGAATGTAGCTCCTGGAGGGTGTTGGAGGGAGTGCATATTTCTGGATGATGTTTTACTGCTTGAGAAGACTGAAAGAAGGGACTTGGGAGCAGTAGTCATCACAGCTCCTCTCTAGAAGGACGACTTACCTTTAGGCTCGATGTTGCTGTATGAAGCCCCAGCTCAGTAGTCAGTGGCCAGCTGTAATTGTCAGTCACAAAATATCTACCATTTCTGAAAGTTGTTTCAGATAATATAGTATAGCCTGGGTTAAGATTTTATTTTAAAGTCAGCATTTCAGCTAGCATCTCTTTCTAGGTAGGCTCAGTCAATGCTAGAGGTGGTTGTCACAGACTCTCCATGGGCTGACCAGCGGACCAAGCATAGCCAAAGCCCTTAGGAGACCGAAACCAAGGCGGAGCTCTGTAACTTAACCAAGAAGAGTAGTTGCTGGAGGAGAGGCTACATGGGAACGTGATGCCCCTGTCCTAACAATATTGTCCTTAGAATTTTAGGAGATTTCATTTATTTTCAGGATGAGATTATGATAGAACATATGGACATGAATTGCGTAATTCATAGATTTGGCTCTTCATGGCCCCAGTTTCTAAATGGTATAAATTTCAGGTAGTATCCTATTTACTTCCTCGAGGACTCATCCGTTTTTATTTGCTCCTCTGAATGTCGTCAGACCTTTGTCTCCAGAGTCTGATGAAAGCCAGGAACCCAGCATGTCATCCCAGTCATAGATCCTTCCTCTGCTGGGGCAGAGAATTCTCAAGGGGCACAAAGCTACTCTCCAGAAATAAGAGGTTTTCTTTAGAACTCAGCATAAGACATAAATCACTGAATCAGACAAGAACATGCACAGTAATAAAAATGCAGGAAAAAGTTAAGAGCTCCAGTTTCTAACTTTTTGATAAGCTGTGCATTTAAAACTGGTGATAACCCGGGACTTCCCTGGTGGCACAGTGGATAAGACTCCATGCTCCCAATGCAGGGGGCCCAGGTTCAATCCCTGGTCAGGGAACTAGATCCCACATGCATGCCACAACTAAGAGTTTGCATGCTGTAACTAAGGAGCCCATGTGCCACAACTAAGGGACCAGTGAGCCGCAACTAAGGAGCCCACCTGCCACAACTAAGAGCTGACAAGCCGCAGCTAAGGAGCCCTGGAGCCGCAACTAAGGGAGCCCACCTGCCGCAACTAAGGAGCCCACGTGCCGCAGCTAAGGAGCCAGCAAGCTGCAACTAAGGAGCCCACCTGCCACAACTAAGACCTGGTGCAATTAAATAAATAAATAAATATTTTAAAAAAAAATAGTGATAGCCCCAGTGGTGAAAAACAATACTTGATTAGTCCAAATAAAAGATGATCTCAAATGTAATGGTTACTTTGTACAGAAGAAAACCTTATAAATGGCAAAGATGCTGGCAATCATGTGAGAAACTGTAAATTATGTTCCTGAAAGGTTCCACTCTAGGAATTTGCCCTCTGTAATATTTTTATTGACATTTCTACAGTTGAAAAGAAATTTCATCTTTGTCTTAGACTAAGTAGTTTCTGGAAATTTGCTTTCTGTTAAAGAATCAGAACAGTACACATAAAAACAAACAAACTTTCAAAACTTTAAAACAGAGACTTAAAATGTCCCTCCACTCTCCGACTTCCTACAAGGCTTGCTTCTATCCCTCTTCTTCCCCAGGGTTCAGAGTGTGATTATGTTATTATGCTCTGTACTATTGTACTATTTTAAGTCATACCTTATATTCAGACCAATATGAAAAATGATGCTAATATTTTTAATGTCTTCTAAAGCTTTGGCTTTAATTATTTATACACATATAAATGTTTACAATTCTGTGGGCATTTCATACAAGGTTGGCAGCAACAAAAACCTTCCGTATGAAACTTTTGGCTTTGTGCGTTTGATTGGTATAGTAGTTTTAACTCTTTTAACTTCAGGTATTTAGAAGTACAAACCCAGTTAAGCACGATGAAAAAGTTCCAAAGATCTAGTGTACAACCTTGTGCTTATACTTAAAAATACTCTAACATACACTTAAAAATTTGTTAAGAGAGTAGATCGTATGTGTTCTTACCGCAATAAAATAAAGAAGAAAATAAAAGGCACAAACCCACAACACAAAGGCAAAAGCAGAAGGGAAGGGCAGAAGTGTCCATAGATCACAAAACAACTGAACTGCCACCAGGATGTCCATCTGTGGCTTCTCCATCTCTCGGCTTCTCTCAGGGTGCTGTCTTCATCCCCTCCTCCTACAGAACAGCCACCTCTCAAGATGCCAATGGCTTCACTCACATCTACAGCCTTGTCACTCAAGAGGTTGTGCTTTTCCTCCCTAGGATTAGAAAACTCCACGAAAGGATTCTTATGGTCCTGGATGGCATTACTGCCCATCCTTGTGTATGTGTGATAAGCCACACTCATTAGACCTGTATCATCAGAATAGAGGGAGGAGCATCTCCCCAAAAGAAGGTTCTACCGTCAAGAACAGGAGAGATCCTGGGAAAGAAAAATAACAGAATTTGTTGGCAGAGCACTGTTTTGCTACCAAGGACACAGATGTGTGCACAAGTGTGTACATGCACACACACATACCCCTTCCCATGCACATTTCTACTTCCAGAGCTTTCCTCCTCAGACAATGCAGCAGTACGACTGCAAATGCACACTTGCCTTTCCCAGGAGTCTTATCCACCTCCTGCAGACAGCACTGGGTCCCCAATATCTAGGTCATGTCCATTCGTCAGGATCAGGTCTAGGTACATCTTTTGTGATTCGTTAACCCGTTCTACCATGGACCAAATTATAAGTTTTAAGAAATCACACATCTCTACAACTCACAGCTCTACAAAAGTAGAGATCTGAAAATAGGATAATTGCATTTTAGAGAAGGGAGGAAAGGGAAGTAACAGAAAACATGGCATATTAAGCCACATTTGCCTGTTTCCTCCTGAAACACCATGAAAATGACAGTCGAGACACTTTCTTTAGTAGAAACCAACAACAGAGAAAAATGGACAAGGAGACAATAGCAACATTTTGGAAGCAGCAAAGCAGATGGATGAGTGGTAACTGATTTTCCAGACTGGAGAGAATTAAAACCTAAGCCAACAGAGAAACCCGGAGGAAAGCCCACCCGGGAATTAGAAGGCGCTGAGGGAGGGATACAGAACGACAGCTGATAGTCTGTTTAAGAAGCACTTACAGTCTCAGATTGCCTACATAACTGGGCCTCTACACCTACCCCACCCTGCCAGAGTTGAGATTTATGTTGGTGGTTTCTAGAATAGTACAACCCCCATAAAAACCCTAGTTGTCTTAATTACCTCACCTTGGGCTGAGGCAACTGGCTTCCAGACAACGTATCTCTTTCCCTTGCAGTAGCATATTAAAGACTTCAAGAAATCACTACTGCATCCTGTTATTCCTCTCAAAGTGCCTGGGACTCCAGCCAGAAGGGGCACAAGATCTAAGTCCCAGGATCCCAGAGATTACAGTTTAACCAGTGGCTTTGCTCTGTAGCCGTATAGCAAAGATTGATGTATTCCCTCCCTGGGATGGAGAGTTTTGCTACCATCGACACCTCAACTTTACTTAGCTAGTTCCAATCAGTGTTACACCCCACTCCTAGTATTAGTTTCTATTTTGGTCAGAACGCTTGGCTGTTAAGTAACAGAAGCTCAGTGTGAATTGGCTTAGGGAAAACGAGAAGATTTTTTGTTTTTGTAACCAGACTGTGGGCAAAGCAGGGGGTATGCGGCTGGGCCTCCTGGATGACAGAGCAAGGGGAACTCTAACTCATGTAGGTGTTTCCCCCCAACCCACCCCCTGCCCATGCTCCTTGCTCCTCTCTACTACACATCTGCTCCTTCTTCCCTAAGGTAACTACCTTTTCACGCGGCAGGGAACAAAGCCAAGAGACCCATGTGTTCACATTTTGTAACCTCATTACCCTATGTGGATCCAATTTGAAAACTTACAGTGAAAGTTCCGTTTGATCCGTCTTGGATCGTGTTATCCACCCTGGGGTTTTCTGTTTAGTGGTCCTACCTAGAATACCATGGTTGAATGGGTGGGGGTCAGTTCACAAAAAAGCGGGGGGGTCTGCTGCCCCTGGAGAAGGTAGAGATGCTGAGGAGACATGTAGGTATAAGCTTCTTTTTCAGGTGGTTTCTGACAAAAAATTGCATGTGTAAGTATATTACATCACACTTGCATTTGCATAGATTTGTTTCAGGAGACCTTTTTTCCTCTACCACCTCATTTTTATTTTTCTCAAGGGTTAAATAATTCTTTCTATTCTGTTCAGTTTATGAGGTGATTGTGTTGGGACATAACACCATCTTTGGGTGGTAACAGGTAAATATGAGAGCCACAGACCCTGAGTAAGCCACCAGTTGTGAGGAATCTTAAGTAAAGGCAAGATTTTATCAGAACTTTTTTACTTTAATACATACTTCACAAGAAGGAAAAGCAGTTTTTAAAGACCAGAAGATGCTACAATATAAATACTATTTCTGAGCTGTAGAAACATGACCAGTTTAAGAGGTGGGTTGTTAAAATGGCTTTTTGCCTGGGTGCCAAGGTAAAAAGTTTATCTTGTTATCTACAGAAAACAGTGGAATGACAAAAGCCACGGCATGCTGCTTTTTCAGACTGAAAACAACAGCGGTGTGGGGAAACTGAGAAAAGAGGCAAAATGAAATTGGTCAAGGCAGAAACTATTCATATGTGGACTCGGGCCACTGATTGTCTTTCTTTCTGTGAAATGAGAAAAATAGAGTTTGGTTGAAAAGCAAGAACTAATGAGGTTTTCAGTGTGGCCATGAAACAACTACCTTGTGTGAATTCTTCGTGAGAACCTCTCCAAGGCAACTCAGGAATTATTTTTTTCTCCAATCTTTTTTTTTTTTTTTTGGAAAGACAGAAAAGCAGAGTAATTGAAAATTAACACATAATCTTATGGAACTGCAGGGTCTCAGTGTTGGCAGATTTCCAAAGTTTGTCTGATGGCCTGGGCACCCTGCCAATTTTCAACTGCTTCTGGGTTGGGATTAAATTCCATTTCCATTCAAGCATTTAAGGTAAACCCTTCAGCAGTTCTAACTCAGGTCAGTACGAACTAAAAGCTTATTTCCAATTCCATACTTCAAAACCTTAATTTGAATAGTTTCCTCCTCTCGTCGGACTGAGGCTTGAGGTCCTAAATGTGAGCAAGAATCACATCTATTATGGACTGTCAGCAAAGCAGAGGGGAAGAAAGAACAGGCTTGCAGAGAAAGATGGTGAGTTGAGTGTTGTCATGCTTGGATTGAGATGCCTGAGGGATCCTGGGAGTGAAGGCAGGCTCTGTAGATTTTGGATGCTGGGGTGCTCTTTCTGGCTTGAGTTAGGTACCTTTGGTTAAAACACAGGAGGAAGATTTTGGGAGGAAGATAGCAGAGTTATGTTGAGTTAGAGGTGCCTGTGGGACACCAGGGAACCAGACCATAGCATGAGTTCTTGTCCTCCAGATACTTCCTTCCAGCTACCTTGGATTCATGCTAGCAAAGGGCAGACCAGTCCTGAGATCCAACAAATGACCAGTAGAACTTACACACACACACACACACACACACACACACACACACACACACAGCCTCCCTCTCTCTCTCTCTCTCTCTCTCTCTCTCTCTCTCTCTCAGCTGACTTGGTGCAGTGTGCTGCTTTCTAATGATGGGATGCTCCATGAGCTTGCGCACATGATGGAAATTCCTATAGCAATCCTCAAATTCCTGCGCTGATCTGGCTTAGACCTACATGGTTTTTTTATTCCTTTTAACATCAAACTATTAAAATATTTCAACTTCTTTTAATAAGCAGACATTTAAAACAATCAGTGCTGTAGTAAAAGGTCTTACCTTTTCCTGGATCTTATTAGGAAACCTCCAGTGTACTCCCCACCAATCCAGTCTTGTCTTTGCAACCAAAGGGATTTTTCTGAAATGCAGATCTGAGTATGTTACTCTCCTGGATAAAAATCTCCAGTGGGCTCTTCCTTTCTGCAGTGCTGTCCAAGAGCATGGATATGTTTTGTGCTAACTGGTATGGTAGCCATTAGCCATATGTGGGTATTGAACACTTGAAATGTGACTGGGGCAACACAGTGAATTTTAAGTTTTATTTAATTTGAATTAATTTGAATTTAAACAGCCACATGTGGCTAGTGGCAGTGCAGTTCTGCAGGATAAAGCCCACATTCTTCATTTCTGAGCTGACCCTTGCTAGCCTCTCCAGCCGTGCCTATTCCACTCGTTCTACTTGGCATCTACACTCAGAATTACTTAATCACTCACAGTTCCCCAAGTAGGTTTCTGCATATGCTGCTTCCGCCTTGGTGCTTCCCATCCTTTTTCCTGTTATTCCCCTCTCCTTGTCATCTAATTCCGCCTTCTTAACTTAGCTTCAACCCCTCCAGGAAGCCTTCCCTGAATCCTAAAACTAGATTAAGTGTTCATCTTCTGTGATCTGTAACATCTTGTACATATCACACTGTTGTAACTATCTATTTGTTCCATGCCTTTCTAGACTCTTAGCTCCCTGAGGGCAAGAACTCACCAGACTTTCTCCAGAAACCTATTCCTTTTCTCCAAATCTTGCTGCTGCTTGCCTCTTATTATCACTTCTTCTGCTAGGAAAGGGATTTTCTTCTTCAGTTATTTCAAGCACGTAGCATCTTATAATATTGCCTGCTTGTTTCATTGAGGGCTGAGAAATAAAGGACATGAGTTATACTGGACTATCAGGTTCTAATGCAGTAGCACCTGGCTCACTCCAGCTGTCCCCTCTTGGTTAGCTGTAACTTCCCTCTTTAACACTGAGAAGCCTGACTCCCATCAGTCACCATCTGTTTACTTACTCAGTCAGTTCTAGTAGCGTGTATAGCAGTTTCAGAATCGTTGATTTATTTTTTACGCAGATTATTGAGGTATTAGTCATATATTATACAGCTCATCCATTTAAAGTGTACCATTTAGTGGTTTTTAGTGTACTCACAGAGTTGTGCAGCCATTACCACAACCGATTTTAGAACATCTTCATCACCCCTCCGAATTGATTTGTTGCTAAAAAATCTCCACAGTGTGGAGGCCCAACTGTAGAGGACAAGAGTGGAAGAAGAGAGACCAGTCAAGAGGCTCTTGGAGTAGACCAAGTGGCACTGGGTGAGAAATTCCAGATGAGAAATTGTGGCAGCAGTGGAGGTGGTGAGAGTGGCTGGTTTGGGGATCTGTTTTGTTTATTTATTAGTTTGTTTATTTATTTTTGGCTGCGTTGGGTCTTCGTTGCTGCGGGCAGGCTTTCTATAGTTGCGGTGAGCAGGGGCTACTATTCATTGCAGTACGTGGGCTTCTCACTGCGGCGGCTTCTCTTGTTGCGGAGCATAGGCTCTAGGCACACGGGCTTCAGTGCTTGTGGCACGCAGGCTCTAGAGCACAGACTCAGTAGTTGTGGTGCACAGGCTTAGTTGCTCCGCAGCATGTGAGATCTTCCCGGACCAGGGCTTGAACCTGTGTACCCTGCATTGGCAGGCAGATTCTCAACCACTGCGCCACCAGGGAAGTCCCTGGGGATCTATTTTGAAAGTAGAGCCAGCAGGACTTGTTAAGAGATTAGATATGGAGCATGAGGAAAAGAGAGAAATTAAGACGACGACTCAGCTTTTGGCTTGATGACTGGGTGAATGGGGATGCTTTTTATTTAAACTGGCCAGTCTGGGGGAGTGGCAGGTGAGGAAGTAGGGTAAGGAGAATCAAGAGTTCTATTTTGAACATGTTGGGTTTGAGATGCCTGTTAGGCACGCAAGGAGAGATGTTGAACAGGCATCAAATACATGATTCTAGAGCTCCAGGGAGAGGTCAGGGCTGGAATATAAAGTTGTGAGGATTACAGCAATACCTTTTATGGAAGATTGTTCTGAGAACAAACAAAAGAAGACCTATAAAAGTATCTGATGGGTCACAGGTACTTTGTTGATAATGACTACTATGTTATCTTATTTAATCCTCCCAACACTCTCTAAAGTAAATTTCATGAGGCAGATTTTGTATTATTATTATTTTACAGATGAGAGGACTAAGACATAGAGAGGTTAATGTTCAAGCTCACACAGCTAATAAGTATCAGAGTTTGGATTAAACCCAAGACTGCCTGACTCCAAAGCCCGTGCTCTCAGTTGCTATGCTCTGCTGCCTCCTACTTAGTAAATAATTCCGCTACCAGGGCTGCACACTGCCTCTCGCATGCTTGTACTGCCTCTGACCTTGTCCCACCGCTGCTTACCCTTCATTCCGACCTCCCCCGCCTCAGATCCCTTCCCCTTGCTGCCCGTCCCCACAGGAGTGCTCTTAACCTTGGCCAAATGCGCCCTCTCTTGCTACCACTGGAGATTATCACCTAGGCTCCAAAGCCCCCATCATCTTGGAGAGCAGTTCTCACACTGCAGTGTGCACCTGGAGCACTGGCAGCTCATTTCAAATGCAGATTCCCAGGCCTCGTTCCCAGATAATTTGATTCAGTAAAGCTTGAGAGTTCTGAAGGAAGAAGTCTGGGGAAACACACTTTTAGAAATGCTGCCTTTGGGACTTCCCTGGTGGCACAGTGGTTGAGAATCCGCCTGCCAATGCAGGGGACACGGGTTCGAGCCCTGGTCTGGGAAGATCCCACATACCATGGAGCAACTAAGCCCGTGAGCCACAACTACTGAGCCCGTGAGCCACAGCTACTGAAGCCCGCGCACCTAGAGCCCATGCTCTGCAACAAGAGAAGCCACCGCAATGCGAAGCCCGCGCACTGCAACGAAGAGTAGCCCCCGCTCGCCACAACTAGAGAAAGCCCGCGCACAGCAATGAAGACCCAACGCAGCCAACAATAAAATAATAATAAATAAATCTATTAAAAAAAAAAGAAGAAGAAATGCTGCCTTTGACCCTACCAGTCCCATCAGGACCCTCTGGCCCCAACTATGCTCATTTTTACCATTGGTTTAGAGTTGGGCGATACCTTGTGAGGGAAAGAATGCTCTTTAGGGTACCCGGGGAGAAACGTATTCATTTCATTGTCACTCCTCTTTTTAAGTCTGGTTCACTCTACTCATCCTTGCTTTTGCTGACCTCCCTAATTGGGTAGAATTCTACTATTATGTCCTCTCATAGGAGAACAGTGTCCTCATTGTAACCCTCATTACATTTGCAATTTTACTTGTTTTGTGATCATCTCTTTTCTTCTTGACTGTTAGCATCAAGAGAGCAGCAACCACGTCTGGGTTTTGCTTGCTGTGGTGTCCTCATCTCCTGGCACAGTGCTGATGCCTAGTAGGTGCTCCAAACATTGACTCAAATGTCCCATTTCCATCAGAAGTGCTATTCAAACTGTTGTATACTCAGGCATGAAAATCACCTACTTTTATGGATTGAATTGATGTTTAACAGCTTAGAAATAGAACAATTATTATTTTTATTATTTTATTATTTTATGGGGTTCCAAACTATTCCAAACTTTTGACTCTGCTTTAGAAAAGCAGATTTCTAAAGCAAAATCGGTTTGTAAGTTGGGAGTTGTATATGTGTTGCATGTACACATTGCAACACATTTTATGCATATATGCATAATCAAAAAAAGAAAGAGTTTAAATTCAAAAAGTAAATCTGGGAAAACAGGTACAGTTTTGAATGTGAGTAGAATAATATAACATCCATGCCCCAAACAAAATTGTCAGAAAATTCATGGACATGTAAATTCCTTATTTACCATAGGCAGCTATTGTTAATGCTTCTCATTTTGGCTTCGATCCCTAATTATCTGGCAAACAACACTAGTTCTGAATAGCCGTCTTCGTATAACACTAAAATGGAGTTTAATGGACTGTTGCTTCCGTAGTAAATGTTTCCAGTTTCTCTTCTGCCATTTCCTTTGGAACACACCCTGGTCAGATTTTCACTGCCCATTACTCTGCCAAAACCACTCCTGTCAAGGAGACCAGTGACTTCCACATGCTAAATCCAATGGTGAATTCTCAGGACTTATCTGGCTTGACCTATCAGAGGCATTTGATGTAGATGGTCACTCCCTTCTACTTGAAACACTTTCTGCACTTGCCTCCAGATACTGTATTCTGGTTTTCCTCCTATTCCTTCTCGGCCTCCTTTGCTGGTTTTTCCATACCTCTTTGACCTGTAAATGTTAGCATACCAGAAGGGCCACTTCTCTTTTCTGTCTTTATTCACTCACTGTAGGTGATCTCATCCATACTCATGGCTTTCAATAACATCTGCATACAGGTAACTCCCAAACTTATTTTTCTGGCCCAGACCTTTTCCCTAGCTTTTCCCTTTTCCCTCACATATCTTCCTCCTAATCAGTATCTTCTTTGGATATTTAATACATATTTCATAATTAGCACATTTTAAACTGAGTTCTGTATCTTCTCCCACCAAATGTACTTCTTCCGTAGTCTTCCCCATCTCAGTGAATGGCAATCCCATTCTCCTAGTTGCTTGGTCAGAACCCTTGATTCTTCTCCCATCTAAACTGTCAGATTATTAGATCAAATCTATCCAAAAACACTGTCAAAATCTATCCAAGATCTTGCTATTTGTTATCACTTCTACTGCTACTCCTATTTCCTAGCAACTCTTGTCTTTCATCTGGAATGTCCAGTAGCCTTCAAATTGCCTGCTTCTTCCCTTGCTCTCTGGCACTTTATCTTTCCTAGAGCAAACAATCCTATTAAAATATATCATACCTCACTTCTGCTCAAAACCTTCCAGTAACTTCTAATATCACAGTAAAAGCTAAAGCCTTTGTAATGGTATGCAGGGTTATATAGCCTACTTCTCAGTGTATCTGCCATGAAGACGCAGTTTTGTTTTGTTTCAATTTCTAGTTTGAAGTGGACTGATACTTTACAAAAGTATGATAAAAATAAGTTACTACAGAGAGAACTTCCACCCTGGTCATGGTGAACTAACTGGTATCAGAGTAGCTCTCCCACTATAAACTACTAGAAAACTGGTCTGAATATAAGAAACAGCTGTTTTCAGGAATTAGTAAGTAGCATGGGAGTGATGCCTGAGAGAAGGGAAACAAATGAGAGAGCCCTATGATTGCCCAGGTTTTCTGCTAGAACACATTTGCCAAACTATAGTGCAGAATACAAGCAGAGCAAGGCAGTCTTGCTGAGAGTAAGAAGGTAGAGATTGGAGTTTGAGGAGGCTGGAATTTGCTGAGCAAAACACCAGAGAGGAGGAAGTGTGCAGAGAAAGAGCTCAATAAATCTGAAGACAGATCTCTTGAGTCTTTGGCTGAAAACTAAGCTGTATTTGCATAGAATGAGATTTCACAAGACCAGCAAAGAACAACTACCTGGGAAAGAACAACTCCTGGAGATTTGAAAGTGGAACAACTACCTGAGCTCACATAGTTGTTTGAGTTCCAACCAACCAGAGTAGAGAGATATCACTGAACACTTGAGGCATTCAGTAAAGACCCCAGAAAGACCACATCTTAAGAGCAGGGTGAAATTGGCCCTAAATAAAGGTTACTCTAGATCTGCACTAATGAAGCTTAAACACAGGCCTCACAAGGATCAAGCTGTTCACAAGGAAATTAAGTTACTGCCAGATTCTTTAGAGGAAGACAACAAAATCCAGACATTCAGCAACATAATACTCAGAATTTGCACCATCCAGTGAAAAATTAGAAGACATAGGAAGAAGCAGGAAAGTATGACCTGTAACCAGGAGAGAATTAGTCAATATAAACAGAGCCAGAAATAACAGACGTGATACAACTAGCAGACACGGACTTTAAAGCAGCCATGATAAATATCAAAAATATAAAAGAAAATATCAACATAATGTGGAGAAAATGTGAGAAATAAAAAAGAACCAAGTTTGAATGTTATTGGAACTTTCTGCACATATAGTCTACTTCCATCAAAACTTTTAAAATAAAAAAGAGAGAACTTATAGAGTTGAAAAGGATTATACCTGAAATGAAAAATTCAATGGATAGACTGAACAGTAGATTAGAAATTGCAGAATAAAAGTTCACTGAACTTAAAGACATAGCAATACAAACTATCCAAAATGAAGCACAGAGAGAAAAATGGTTGAAAAGCAAACAGAGCCTCAGTGACCTCTGGGGCAATGTCAAACAGTCTAACAGAGGGGGAAGAGAAGAATTATTCAAGGAAATAATTTTTTCCAAATTTCCAAATAAATTTTTACATATTTGATGAAAACTATAAACCCACAGATACAAGATGCTCAACACACTATAAATAAGCAGGATAAACACAGAGAAAAACATACCAAGACACATCACAATCAAATCACAAATCACAATGATAAAGAGAAAATACTAAAAGCCGCTAGAGAAAAAAAGACATGTTACATACAGGGGAACAAGGATAAAATTTTCCAGTGAGTTCTCAATAAAAATAATGCAAGCTAGAAAATGGAATGGCATCTGAAAGTGGTGAGCGAACTTAGTTTTATTCTCTCTAAAATATAAAAATTTCCTAGCTTTCTCCACTGAAAAGACCTAGAAGCAGTGACAACCCAAGAACAATAAGCACTCTAGTACCCTGATTGTGGCCTCTGGGTGCTCTTTCTCAGTAAAGGGAACCTGGGATCCTTGGAAGAACGGTTGATTCCAAGTGTGGAGCAGCATATACAAGATGAGATTGGGGCATCTTATTGTACAAACAAGGAAGCTGATAAGCTTTAATGGATATGTCAGAAGAACACCAGAGCCTGCTTCCAGGGGTTCCCACTGGCCAAAGTTAGGACAGTTTGAACACCAAAAAGATGATTGCAATGGATTGAAGCACATCAGATACATAAAAATCTATGAGTTCATAATTATACAAAAAAAAAAAAAAAACTCCTAAGGCACTAACTTGTTTTTCTGTTGTTGTTGTTAAATAATAAGAAATATCAACCATTTGGTTTACCTTTCCGAATGAGCAGTATTTCACAATAAACAAATAGAAGAAATTAATAAATGCACAAAAGATGATAAAATCGGAAAGTCAACATTTTGCAACCCCTCATGAAATAATGTATTTAGGCAAGAACCATTAGTAAATGCTAAAATTATTAGGTGAAAAGTTGATGGAGGATTTTGTAATGGAGAGATGTAACCAATAACATCTGGGGGCTTCCCTGCTGGTGCAGTGGTTGAGAGTCTTCCTGCTAATGCAGGGGACACGGGTTCGAGCCCTGGTCTGGGAAGATCCCACATGCCGCAGAGCAGCTGTGCCCGTGAGCCACAATTACTGAGCCTGCGTGTCTGGAGCCTGTGCTCCGCAACAAGAGAGGCCGCAACAGTGAAGAGGCCCGCGCACCGCAATGAAGAGTGGCCCCCGCTTGCCACAACTAGAGAAAGCCCTCGTACAGAAACGAAGATCCAACACAACCATAAATAAATAAATCAAAAAAAAAAAAAAAAAAGATTCACTTCACCTCCTGTGGGCTGCTCTAGATTCTCTATGTAATCTTAAAAAAAAAAAAAAAAAAATCTGAATCCACTGATCAGTATTTACATTCCATTCCATTATGTGCCTCCTGTTTGATTTATAAGTACATCATATTACATATGATGGATTCTAGCCTCTTCTCAATAACAAAACAAAAGCAAAAACTTTAGTCAACATCTAGATCTGACCCCACAGGGGCTAGAGAAACGAATTAAATGACGCCTCCAAAATGTAGGATATGCTACAAGGTAACCTGTTTTATTCACAAGTAGATGACATGGAAGAAACAGGGAAAAGGAAGAACTGTTATAGATTAAAAACAGAAACATATAATCTAACACAAACATAAAAGAAACATATCAACCAAACGCAAAGTGTGGACCTTGTTTGGATCTTGACTTTAACTGTAAAAGGATATTTTTTTTAAGATTTGCGGAAATTTTCAGATGGACTAAGATATTAAAGAATTTTTGTGATTTTTTTTTTTTAGGTGTGATAATGGTGTTCAGGTTGTATAAATTCTTTCTGTATCTGATAGATGTACAGGCTCAAGTATTCCCAGGTGAAATAATAAATTGTCTGGGATTACTCTAGCCACCCCCTCCTGCACAAAAAGTTGGGAGAAGGAAGAATAAATTAAACAAGTTGACAATGTTCTTTTTTGTTGAACTTTGGTGATGGGTACATGGAGGGTAGTCATTAGATTACTCTTTCTATTTTTGCGCATATTTTAATACTTCTATAGTAGAAAGTTAAAAAAAAAAAAGATCATGTGCTTAAGGACCTTCCGTATATCTATAAGAGAGAGCCTCACTCAGATTATATGCAACATTGTCTTACAATTAAATACGCTCCTAACAAGTTTGGTTTAAGTACCAGTTTTATGGGAGAAAATAGAATGATGCTAAAGGCAGTGTCCTTATAGAAATAAAAAGGTTTAACTGGTATTATGAGGTAACACTGAAAACTCTTACATGCCGACAAAAGCTATAGAAGCATTAAGGGGCCACTTAGTGATTAAATGGAACCACTCTCCCTCAGTTTTCCTGCCAGAGGGCATTTCCTAAAAGGTGCATCCATCGCAGAGCCCAGAACTGGTGGGCAAGGCTCTTTGGTGGCTCCTCCTTGGTTTCTCCTTCTCAAGGGCTGTAGTGTCAGTCCGCCAAAGCTGTTTTCTAAGGGATTGCTTTGTTTAAAGGATTTGTGTGATGTATTCCCTATGGTCTAACACCATATTGCATTATGCATTGTGGTTTTTTATTGTTTTCCTTATCATGATTTTCTTTTCTATTTTTCTTTGACGTTTGCCCATTTTAATGCATGTTCATTTCTTGCTTTGCGTTTGTGTCCCGCTTGCTGTCTTTGCCTCCGTTGTTCCTAGGTTACAGTATAGCCAGGATATACCCAGTCCCTTGGCTGATGAGCATGCGCTGATAGCCTCCTTTGTGGCCCGTCTGCAACACTGTGCACGGTCAGTGGTAGAGCAGCAGCAGGCGGGTGGCCAAGGGCTGATCAAAGGGAGGGAGAGCTCTGTAACCTGGGGTTGCCAGCTGGAAAAAGCTCTGCATGTGGGGTTTTTCTTGAGAAGCTACCAGCTATGTTTGGCGGAGTTTAAATAATTGCTAAAACATTGGCTTCTAATAGAGAAGGAGCCTTGCCAAACCTAGGCACTTACCTAAAGATATAGTCAGAAATTCTTCTTTAAAGTGGAGTTCCCTTCCTTCAGATTACACTTAAAGAGTGTATAAACCTCAGAGAAATGTGCGGTCCCGAAGATGTGTATTCACAGAGGTATTTGATGCAACCTCTTACTGTTCATTCTTGCCTAAATAATGAAATCTTTCTGTCGACATTCAAAGTTTAGGATTGGTCAACACACTTTGTCTTATCTGGGGGCTTTGACACCATCACCTTGTTACATCTTTACATGTTGCATCTTCATCTGTTCCCCAAAATCTATCATTGTTGATTATTTAAACCAGTGATTTTCAACAGTGGTACTGGGTTATTGTCACCTGAGAGACTTTTACCAAACTAGATATACCTCTGTGTATTATAATAATTATATGTATTATAATAGACCCACATACCTCTTTCCCTGGAAACTACTGTTAATATGGGAATATGACTGATCCCTCAGTGGATTATGGTGGAAAAACATTTGATAACCACTATAACCACTAACTATAGCAAAGTTAACCCTTTAAAAGAGTTAATACCAAACAAAGTGCCATTACATTCAGGCAGACCCAAAGCCACCTGCCCAGTCCATGCCCACACCTGCCACCATTCTGCAAGGAGAATGGCAGGTAAAGTTTAAATAATCCCCTTTACATAGCAGCAGAGTCTCTGTGCCAAACAACCTGAGATTCTTATTCTTAGAGAGAAAACTATAATTTTTATAAACTTAAACACATGAGAGAGGCTGGAGCCTTAAATTTTGATCTTAGTTTTACCCTTAACATGTTATGGCTTCATGGGAAGCTCTTATTCGCCATGATAACAGAAAAATAAATTAATAATCAACTTTAAAATATATATCCTTGGGGCTTCCCTGGTGGCGCAGTGGTTAAGAATCCACCTGCCAGTGCAGGGGACACGGGTTTGAGCCCTGGTCCGGGAAGATCCCACATGCCGCAGAGCAACTAAGCCCGTGTGCCACAACTACTGAGCCTGTGCTCTAGAGCCCGCAATGCACAACTACTGAAGCCTGTGCGCCTAGAGCCCGTGCTCTGCAACAAGAGAAGCCACCGCAGTGAGAAGCCTGCACACCGCAACGAAGAGTAGCCCTCACTCGCCGCAACTAGAGAAACCCTGCACGCAGCAACGAAGACCCAACACAGCCAAAAATAAATAAATTAAATAAATTAATTAAAAAATAATAATAATAAAATAAAATATATATCCTTGAAAAGGACTGCTTTAAGTATTATACTTCATAGCATTTCGCATAGTTTTCCCAGTATGACCAAGTGGCGTTATTACTTTTAGGCATTTATCTATCTCTAAAGCCTTAGACTATTGGCTTCTCCTACCTCCCAACTATGTTTAATAGGCTTATTCTGTAGGAAGGATGCCTGGTAATTGTGCATTGTATCACAGAGTGTCTCCTCATCCAGCAGATGATTTCTGAGCACTCTATCCCAGCCCCTTGGTCTCTAGGAAGAGAGTTTTCTTAACCCTGGCAGGACAGCTTATTTATTATCAGTAAGGGCAATTGTCCAAGTTATTAAAAATTTCCATGGTGAATATAGCAGCAGAATTTTAGACAGACACTACTACCTGATAGCCCAGGAAGATTTATGCTAAGTTTAACTGAGATCCTCAAGTCTTATGGCTTAGGGATTAGGCTCCCTGAGCAAGAATTGGTGGCCAGGAGCCTTGGAAGAACATGAGGACTGGGTGAGTACTGCATCTCTTCTTGATTTATAGTCTAAGGAACTGAGCTTCGTACTTCCTCAAAGAAGTCAGAAATTTCCTGGCTAACTAATTCTGAGATTGAAAATCAGCTCAAGCAAAAGAATAAGGAACCTTTCTAATTTCCCTCATAGTTTTCACTGACCTTAAAACCTCTCATCAACATAAAGTTCTAGTTTCTGGCTTGAAAGCATAGCCAGTTAAAACAATCATGTCATCCACACTCGGGTTTGAATGACAGATAAAATTGACCTTCCTAGGGAGATGGAATGTGATGGAGAAGGAGGAGCTCTTTTGCACAGAGAAGCCTATTGTGTCCCTTGCCAAAAAACAGAGGTCAGCCACTTCAAGTCCCACTTCTTAAGCTGCTGTTCCCTCCATAATAGTATCCACTTGTGTTGTTAAATGTTCATTTTGTTGTTATTTACAAGATAAAGATAGTCCTTTTCTTTCAGACAAACATATTTAAGGCACAAGTATTATAGTTCAGCCCTGACCTTGGGGTCTTGACCCTAAAGTATTAAAGTCAACTGATGGTAGCATGTTCTTATTACAAGGTCATCTTTTGAGAAAATGGTTATATATGCTAGAGACTGACGTTTGCACACCTAAAATTATATAGTGTTGAGAAGTGTCATTGCCAGAAGGCAGTGACAGTGGCAGCACATTTTAAAAAAATCCATCCTAGAGGAAAGACCAAGTTAAGCTTAAAGAGTTAGCCACGGAGATAGAAATATAGGATGGTTAAAAAAAAAAAAAAAAATCTAGGAAAAATACAGTTGATTTCATACATGAAAAGTCCAGACAGGTTTCTATTGATTTAACTCCATCCTTCCCAGATTCCCCTCAGTAATTATAACAAGATTTGATGAATATTGAACTCATGTCTTTTTTTCATATTTCATATTTTGTCATACTGTTAAATTCCAGTCAGGGGTTTGTGGAACTCCAAGAACCTAGAGCCAAAGTAGAAGCAAGCCACGACAGCCATCTCTCATCACTTAGTCATCATTATTATTGTTGTCTTAAAACATCTGTCAGACTTAAACAAAGAAGAATTACATAGCCACAGTCCCGATTAATCTAGGAGTGCCCTGATATGAATAAATAGCAGTTGACATCACATGCTAAATTAAAGATGTCAATCATAATCAGCAAGAAGTTCCATGTGAGCAGCACATATACACAGAACTAGCCTCCTGCTCAAGAACCCTTCTTTTATTCAGGTGCGGCACTTTCTGATGTCCCACCTTACTGGATCTCTAAATTTTTAGAATGCTGGAACTCTTGTTAAGAGTAATGGACTAAATTAATTCACGCTAAAATGGGACTACAGTTGTAGAACAAGCATGGTAAAAGAAGAGAAAGAGGCATTGAAGGGGAACGTTTGACGGCATCTTCCCCAACTTTACCATATTGTAAGCCTGCCCTAGCTTAGGTTCCTCAGTTTTGCTCAGCCAGTGTTAAGGGTACTTTTCCTCAGCCCTCTGTTTTTCATGATGCTTTAGTTTTCTTTCGGGCTTTTTGAATTCAAGACCTATATCTAAAAGTCATGAGGTTTTCTTAAAACAGTTGATAGGAAATCGCTCCCTCAGGCTTTATAGATGCCCTGTCTTTTCTCAGCCCTTGCATTCAAAAAGAAGTGTCTCCTCTGAAGGTGTGAGAGCCAACAGAGATATACTGCTGAAGAGAAATGTTATGCGTGGCCTCGTCATTTCTCTAAATCCTCTTTGTCTCAGAAGACCATTAGTATCTATGATTCAGGTCTCCATTTCTTTTGTTACCATTCTTTTTCACAAGTGTTTCTCCCATCTGTTCTTTCTGAGAGAGAAGCAAGAGTAGGGGATGTTTAATACATACCTGTTGAATTTTTATCTCCTTGGCAGTGTCCTGGACAGTCCTAGCCGACTGGATGAGGAACACCGGCTTATAGCTCGCTATGCTGCCCGGCTGGCTGCAGAGGCAGGAAACATGGTGAGTAAATAGAGGATTCCAGTAGAGTAGCAGAAATTTGCATTACTTTATTTATTTATTTATTTATTTATTTTAATAGATTTATTTATTTATTTATTTATTGGCTGCATTGGGTCTTCATTGCTACGTGTAGGCTTTCTCTAGTTGTGGCGAGCAGGGGCTACTCTTCGTTGTGGTGCGTAGGCTTCTCATTGCGGCGGCTTCTCTTGTTGTGGAGCACAGGCTCTAGACGCGCAGGCTTCAGTAGTTGTGGCACGCGGGCTCAGTAGTTGTGGCGCACGGGCTTAGTTGCTCCACGGCGTGTGGGATCTTCCCGGACCAGGGCTCGAACCCATGTCCCCTGCATTGGCAGGTGGATTCTTAACCACTGCACCACCAGGGAAGCCTGCATTACTTTAACATACAGGTGGAATGGGAATGGTAAACATGAAACTCAGGAGAGTAGATATCTCAGAGACAGGAGGAGGGGAATTGGTTTAGGGAAGGGATTGCAGTGGCCTTTAATTTTATCTACAGTATCCTCTTTTAAAAGTGAATCAATAAAAGAAAATCAAAGAACCAGAATTTGGTTCTTTAAAAAGATGGATAAGATTAATAAGCCTCTAGAAATTCTGATCAAGAAGAAAGGAAAGAGGATGTGGAGAAAAGGGAACCCTTGTACACTGTTGGTGGGAATGTAAATTGGTCCAGCCACTATAGGAAACAGTATGGAGGTTCCTTGAAAAACTAAAGATAGAACTACTATGCGATCGGCAATTCCACTCCTGGGTGTATATCTGGAAAAAATGAAAACACTAATTCGAAAAGATACATGCACCCCAGTGTTCATAGCAGCACTATTTACAATAAGCAAGCCATGGAAGCAACCCGAGTACCCATCAACAGATGATAGGATTAAGAAGATGTGAGAGATGTGTGTGCGCACGCATACACACACACACACACACACACACACACACACACACTGGAATATTACTCAGCCATACAAAAGAATAAAATATTGCCATTTGTGGGACTTCCCTGGTAGCGCAGTGGTTAAGAATCCGCCTGCCAATGCAGGGGACACAGGTTCGATCCATGGTCCAGGAAGATCCCACATGCCGTGGAGCAACTAAGCCCACACATCACAACTACTGAGCCCATGTGCCACAACTTCTGAAGCCCGTGCACCTAGAGCCTGTGCTCCGCAACAAGAGAAGCCGCCACAGTGAGAAACCAACGCACCACAATGAAGAGTAGCCCCTGCTCGCCACAACTGGAGAAAGAAAAGCCCGCGCACAGCAACAAAGACCCCATGCAGCCATAAATAAATAAGTAAATAAATAGATAAATAAATAAAAATATATTGCCATTTGCAGCAACATGGGTGGACCTAGAGAATATTATGCTTAGTGAAATAAGTCAGACAGAGAAAGACAAATTCTATACAATATCATTTATATGTGGAATCTAAAAAATAATACAAATCAATGTATATACAAAAACAGAAACAGTCTCACAGACATAGAAATCAAACTTGTGGTTACCAAAGGGGAGAAGGAGGCAGGGAGGGACAAATTAGGGATATGGGATTAACAGATACAAACTACTATACATAAAATAGATAAGCAACAAAGATTTACTATATAGCACAAGGAATTATACCTATTATCTCGTAATAACCTATAATGGAATATAATCTGCAAAAACCCTGAATCACTATACTGTATACCTGAAACTAACACAATATTATAAATCAACTATACTTCAGTTAAAAAAAAAAAGAAGGAAGAAAAAAATGCAAATTACCAATATCAGGAATGAAATAAGGGACATACTACAGATTCTATAAACATTATAAGGATGATAAGAATATTATGAACAACTTTTTGCCAGTAAGTTTGACAACCTAGCTGACATAGACAAATTTCTTGAAAGATACAATTTAACAAAACTGACATAAGAATAAATAGAAAATCTAAATAGTCCTAAATCTGTTAAAGAAATTGAATTAATAATTAACTTCAAAAACTCTAAGCTCAGGGGCTTCCCTGGTGGCACAGTGGTTAAGAATTCGCCTGCCAGTGAAGGGGACACGGGTTCACGCCCTGGTCCGGGAAGATCCCACATGCCGTGGAGCAACTAAGTCCGTGTGCCACAGCTACTGAGCCTGCGCTCTAAAGCCTGCAAGCCACAAATACTGAGCCCACGTGCCACAACTACTGAAGCTTGCACGCCTAGAGCCCGTGCTCTGCAACAAGAGAAGCCTCTGCGATGAGAAGCCTGCGCACTGCAATGAAGAGTAGCCCCCGCTCACCGCAAGTAGAGAAAGCCCGTGTGCAGCAACGAAGACCCAACGCAGCCATAAATGAATAAATAAATAAATAAATAAAAATTCTAAGCTCAGATGGCTTAATTGTTGAATACTATCATATGTTTAAGGAAGAAATAACAATCTGGCACAAACTTTCAGAAAATAGATAAAGAAGTCATTTTATCAGGCCACTATAACCTGATACCAAAATAATACAAGGGCATTACAAGAGAAGAAAGTTGATGGCCAAGTTCTATCATGAACACAGATGCAAAAATCCTTAACAAAATATTAGCAAATTGAATCCAGCAATATGTAAAAAGGATAATACTCCATGATCAAGTGAGGTTTATCCTAGGAATGCAAATTTATTTAACACATGAAAATCAGCCTATGTAATTCACCATATTAGCAATTTAAAGAAGAAAATTATAATATTTCAATAGATGCAGAAAAAGTTTGTCAAAATACAATGCCCATTTTTTTTTTTTAATTATTATTTATTTATTTATTTTTGGCTGTGTTGGGTCTTCGTTTCTGTGCGAGGGCTTCCTCTAGCTGCGGCAAGTGGGGGCCACTCTTCATCGCGGTGCGCGGGCCTCACTATCGTGGCCTTTCGTTGCGGAGCACAGGCTCCAGACGCGCAGGCTCAGTAGTTGTGGCTCACGGGCCTAGTTGCTCCGCGGCATGCGGGATCCTCCCAGACCAGGGCTCGAACCCGTGTCCCCTGCATTAGCAGGCAGAATCTCAGCCACTGCGCCACCAGGGAAGCCCATACAATGCCCATTTTTGATAAAACTTCTCAATACTATAGGAGTAGAAGAAACTCCTTTAACCTGGTAAAGAACACCTACAAAAACCCTATAGCTTATATGACACTTAAAGGTTAAATTTTGGAATATTTCCCCCTAATATTGCAAACAAGTCATAGATGTCTACTTCCACCACCTCTATTCAAAATTGTCCTGGGGGTCCCAGTCAGTGCAGCATGACAAGAAAAAAGGGACATAAATATTGTAAAGGAAGATGTGAAACTGTCATTATTTGCAGATGACCTGATTCTATATAAGAAGTCCTAAGGAAAGTCCTACAAGAACACTACTAGAACAGATACATGACTTTATAGCAGTGTTGCAGCGTACAAAGTCAATATTTAAAAATTGATTGTATTTCTATCTACTAGCAGTGAACAATTAAGAATTAAATTTAGGAAAAATAACATTTACTGTAACATTAAAAACCATCAAATACTTATGGATAAATTTAATGAAAGATGTTCGAGACTGAAAACTATAAAATATTGCTAAGAGAAATTAAAGAAAACCTAATAAATGGAGAGGTATAGCCATATTCAAAAGATTCAATATTAGTAAAATGGTATATTTTCCCAAATTGGTCTATAAATTCAGTACCAATCAAAATGCCAACTGATTTTCAAATATATTTAGAAAACCAAAACAGTCTTGGAAAAGAGCAAAGTTGGAGGATTCAACCCTACTTGACATCAAGACTTACTCTAGGGACTTCCGTGGTGGTCCACTAGTTAAGACCCCACGCTCCCAATGCAGGGGGCCCGGGTTTGATCCCTGGTCAGGGAACTAGATCCCACATGCTATAACTAAGAGCCCGCTAGAAGAGCCCACATGCCACAACTAAAGATCCCACATGCCACAACTAAAGATCCCACGTGCCACAACTAAGACCCAGCGCAGCCAAATAAATAAACAAATATTTTTTTAAAAAAAGACTTACTCTAAAGCCACAGTAATCAGGAAAGTATGGTATTGGCAAAAGGATAGGCAAATCATCCATAAAATAGATGCACACATATAAGTTCAAGTGACTTTCAACAAGGCACAAAAGCAATTCAATTGGGAAAGGAAAGTCTTTTTAACAAATGCTGCTGGAACAACTGTTTATCTGTATGAAAAGAAAGAACAACTGTTTGTATGAAAAGAAAGAACCTCTACCCCTACCTCACACCATACATAGAAACCAATTTGAAATGTATCATAAACTTTAAATGTAAAAGCTAAAACCATAAAGCTATTAAAAGAAAACAGAAAAATATCTTTATGACCTTGGGGCAGGCGAAGATTTCTTAGAGAGGTTATAAGAATCACAAACCATTGGGTCCAGTATTGTTCTGGAGTGAAATTAGACAGGACAGGCAGGCCAAGATCTCGCAGGACAATATTCTACAGTGTTAGTTTTAGAAATGTGTACTAATTTATGTTTACTTCCTCACAGGGAAATAGAGTTATGAAAGCTGCCAATAGAGAGTTTTGCTTTCTTTCTCTCTCAAAATGTAATTTATTCCTTTGGGTTTGTTTAGTCTTCAAAATCTTTTCCTTGAGAATCTAATACTAAGTCATACATCTGACTCTAACATTCCAACTCTAAAGGTTAGTGAAATGGAACAGAATAGGGGGAAAAAATGTCTGGGAAAAAGACTAGTTTTATTTAATTAATTAGTTAAAGCCTACACATGCCCTCAATCAGTCACAAATGTTTGTTATTTTAGAAATTAAAATTTATAAATAACATTAATTAAATTTTTTGAAATGGAGTAACATTGTGGTGGATTTTTAAAATTAAGTATACGTAATACCATTATATAGTCTTGTTGACTTTACATAGTACTTTTTAAAATTTGTAAATAAAAGCTCCAAAGCCGTTTGACCCCGAAAAGGAGATCCTAGTACTCCTTTACTGCAAACAAGATAAATCTGTTTACACCTGATAGTTTCTGATGCCAGTTCTCTAATTCATGTGAAAATAGTTGTTAGAATGGTCTTGAGACTAAATACTGATATGGCCCCTTTCATCTTCAGTTTATTTTCCTAAGTGTAGTTATCTTATAAATATTGGGTCTCTCAGGAAGGACTCTTCTTAACTAGATTTCTATTAAACAGAAGACTTCTAATCTGCTAATCTCTCACTGATACAAGTGCTTTGCATAAAGTGGGTGTAGTGCTCAAAAGAATTTATTTATAGCCTGCCAGATAGGCTTTGTATTGATTTTTTTTTTTTTTTCAAAAACCTTCTACAAGAAAGACCATTAAATCATTTTAGCAGCCGGCATTACACCCTGTGAAATGCTCCAGCATCAGACCCTCACGTCTCCCCAGGTGGCAGACATGGCCACTGGAACCTCTTCAGGCTGACCCTCAGATAGAGAAATTGTAGGTTGCTTAGATGAGCCAGGAGAGCTAATTTGTTTTCCTGAAGTGCCTAAATTCCATTTTAAAACAACAACAACAAAAATACAGTGTGTGGCAAATCATGGTAATAACAGCAAATCTTAAATTTCATCACAAACATCACTGGCATTAGATGTAGTCAGGTGGTTTTTGTTTATTTAAAAAAATTTTTTTTCTTTATGAAAAAATTAAAAACTCATTATGGAAAACTTGGAAGAAAGGTGAAAGGAAAGGGAAACCATTGTCCATTGTCATGCTACCTAACATTTACACGTTTTTGAGATTTTTTTTTCACATAGCCCAGTCCTGGACTTCACAGCCTCATCATCCTGTCAGCTGCTCCACCCATACACCATTCCAGAAATGTCCTTACGGCTTCTTAGAATTAAAGATCAAGAGTATTTTCATGTGGTGTTTTGCACACATTTAATGACTTAAAACCCCTATAAAATAGTCATTGTCAAACCTGGCTACATATTCTAATCTTTTGTACAACACTTAAAATATATGTAGATTCTTGGCCTTGCCTTAGACCTACTGAATCAGAACCTCTGGGTTTAGTAGGGTCCATTGATTTTAGTTTAAAAAAAAAAAAAAGAAAACTTTCAGTCTTTTGATTTACAGCTAGCTTGGGAACCACTCTCCTAAAAAACATTACTGGGTTTTTGAGAGCAAGAGAGAGGTATTAATAATCCATAGCCCTCCAGTTAGTCTAAGCGAGGTTGGGATGATGGGAAGGCTGCCCTTGGGATGCAGTGAAAGTCTGGTTGATATCAGGCACATCTCTGTGGAACTCCTCCTGCCAAGTTCATCCAGATGGGAAACTTCCAGTCTCTTTTTAGGAGGCTCCAGAAATGCATACCAGCAGATTACAGTTTGCTGACTATGTTGGCTTTCCTTGGTTTCATATTTGCCCAGTTTTGCTCAGTGGGGTCTTGTTCCTTATCCTGTATTTTTCAGATGTGTCTCTATCTCATTAAAGATGATGGAGCTCTGTGAGATTACCTAAACCTAAGAGAATACTAGTGTAACAGAGGAAGGGATCCTCTTCACATCTCTTTCCATAAATATTCCCATTTTACAGACAAGAAAATAAAGGTATATAGTAAAATAAAGTAACAAGTTTACATGCGACTAAGTAGCAAACCCTTAGATTCTTAAGTGGTCCACCTACTTCCATTCTTATCCCACTACAGTAAATCCTCCACTTAGTAGCCAAAGCAGTGTTTGTTTGTTTTTAATAAGCTTCATTATAGAACAATTTTAGATTTACAGAAAAATTATTAAGCTAGTACAGAGAGTTGCCATATAACCCATGTTCCGTTTCCCCTGTTATTAACATTTTACCTTAGTATAGCATGTTTGTTGCAATTAATGAGCCAATATCAACACATTATTATTAACTAAAGTCCATGCTTTATTCAGATTTTGTTAGTTTTTACCTAATGTCTTTTCTCTGTTCTGGGGTTCCATCCGAGATACCACATTACATTTAATTGTCGTTATCTCCTTAGGCTCCTCTGATCTGTGACAGCTTCTCTGACTTTCCTTGTTTTTTTGTTTGTTTTTTATTTATTGAAACATAGTTGATTTACAATATTGTGTTAGTTTCAGGTGTACAGCAAAATGATTCAACTATATATATAGTTATATCCTATATGATAATATATATGATAATCCTATATGATATATAGGATTATTTTCCATTATAGCTTATTACTGACTTTCCTTGTCTTTGATGACCTTGACAGTTTTGAGGAATGTCCCTTAATGGGGATTTGTCTGTTTTTCTCATAATTAGACTGGGATTATGGGTTTTGGGGAGGAAGAGATAAGTGCTATTTTCCTCACATCACATCATACATAAATAATATCAACGTAACTTATCACTGTTGATGTTGACCTTGATCACCTGGCTGAGGAAGCTTTTTTCAGGTTTCTCCGACATAAAGTTACTCTTTTGTCCCCTTTCCACACTGTCCTCTTTGGCAGGAGGTCACTATGGACAGGCCACGCTTAAGGAACAGGGAGTTAGGCTCCACCTCCTTGAGGGCAGAGTATTTGGAATTGATTCCATGTTTCCCTGTTCAGAATCCTACAGTGGCTTCACACCACATTTGGAATGGAATGGAAACTCCACTGCATGATGAAAAGGTCCTTCATGATCTGGGCCCTCCCAGTTTATCACCTATCCCTGCCTCGTAGCTCGCGCCACTCCATCAGTACTGACCAGAACACACCAACCTGGAGCACTTGTGGGCCTTTGCCCTTCTTTCTGCCCAGCAAGCCCGACCCTCCCAACCCCCAGACCTTCACCTGGTTTGCTTCCTAAGTTCATTGAGTCTTTCATAACTACCTCATTTAAAAAATCTTCTGTCTCAGTTTATTCTGTGTCATTACCCTATATTTCTTCATCAAATTTATCACTACTGATGCCATATATATATATATATATCACCTACATATGTATATATATTTATTTATTTATTTGTTTATCATTCTCTCCCAATGTAATGTAAGGTACGTGAGGATAGAGGCTGTATTTTATTCACTAATGCATCCTAGTTTCTGGAATAGTATCTAACACATACTAAGTGCTCAGGAAATATTTGTTGGATAAATGAATGAATGAACTATTTAATTTTTGAAAGAAATCATCTTTAGGGATCTTCTGGCTAAAGTTATCTATGTCTTTATAAACTAACTGTTCCCTCTTTTTCCCTTCAGTGTCCTGGGGGCATTTTAGGAAGGGATACCTGGCTTTTTTTGTTTTTTGTTTTTTTAAGGAGTACTGTGGTGTCTACGATAGTCAATAAATAAAATCCTACATTTCTCTGTTGTTTAGTGTACACTCAACTGTGTTTGACATTTGTCTGGGTGAAATAAGCCATCATTCAGCTGTCCACTGGGGGCTCCCTGTTGTTACGTCCAGGTGGAGGAGCTAGGGTGCAGGCTGCTCCAGGTGGGACTGCTGACTAAGGGTTTGAATCTTCTTCCGCCCCTACTTCTCTATATTTGAGTAACAATGCTTCTTGGTGCCGAAGAGTCTTTCCTGGTTAGGAATCACTATTGATAATAATTCTTGATTCCTATGTTAACTTCCTCTTTGAAAGATGCTTCAGCATTGCAGTCAGACACTCAAAACTAAAAGGATTCTTTAGAAATTTCCAGTGAAATACTGTAGGGTTTTTGGGTTTTTGTCATTATATGAAACAAATTCCTTTCAGAGCGCGTTTCCTCATCCATAATTTTCCCTGGTCCCACTCTCATAAGGAGCCATTAGTTTTAACTCTAGTCTTCAGGAATTGTAAACCTATTATTCGTAGCAGTTTTACTCTGAGGCAAGCCATTTTTCTGAGGTTCAACTCAGGCTCTCACAAGACTCTGAATAGAATATATAGAGAACTTGCTCAGTTGACTGCTGGCCCACTCTTCTCTGGAGGAAGAAAGATCAGTTTTCTTCCTTTTAAAGAAGGAAATTGCTTGGTAATTTGATAAAAAGGCTCCCACCCAGATTTGCTATGCTATTTTGCCCCTGTTTATTTAGGAAATTTCACATGAAAAGAATTACTTATTGCATCTTTAAACTCTAGACAGGAAACAAGGTTTCTGCTTCATCATAGATCATGTTTTGGGAAGAACCAAGAATACCTGGAGTGAAGCGTAACTATACCAGAGCCTTCATTAAGAGCTTCCACTCTGGTTAATCAATAAAAGGGAAATGTCACCTAGTCATCCATTTTCCTATTTTGTGTTGATTCGCTTCCATATTCTTAAAGGAGGTACAAGGGTCAGACCCAGTAGTGAATATGCAAATCGAAACCATAATGACTCCTCCAAAGAAGATATATAGATGGCCAATAAGCACATGAAAGTATGCTCAACATATTAGTCATTAGGTGAATACAAATCAAAATCATGAGATACCATTTTATACTCACTAGGATTACTGTGATCAAAAAAATGGGCTATAACAACGGTTGGCAAGAAAGTGGAAAAAATGGACCCCTCATATATTGCTAGTGGGAATGTAAACTGCTACAGCCATGTAGGAAAACAGTTTAGCAGTTGCCCAAAAGGCAGTTACTATATGACCCAGCAGTTCCACTCTTAGATATATACCCAAGAAAAATGAAAGCATGTCTCTACACAGAAACTTGTCCGCAAATGCACATAGCAGCATTATGCAAAATAGCCCGCCAAAATGGGAACCCAAATGTCCCTCAGCTGTTGAATGGATGAACAAAATATGATATGTCCATATGGTGGAATATTATTCATCCATAAAGAGAAATGAAGTACTGATATATGCTACAACGTGGATGAGCCTTGGAATCATTTGCCAAGTCAAAGAAGCCATACATAAAAGATCACATACTGCGTGATTCCATTGGTATGAACTGTCCAGAATAGGCAAATCCATAGATAAAGAAATTAGATTAGAAGTTGTCACAAGATGGTGGAGGGGAAATGGGGAGTGACTGTGGGTTTCTTTTCAGGGTGATGAAAATGTCCTGCAAGTAGATAGTGATGATGGGCTCACAACCTCATAAATATAGTTTAAAACCACTGAATTGTATACTTTAAAAGGGTAGGTTTTAAGGCATGTAAATTATATCTCAATTTTTTTTAAAACCCACAATTAGGTACTTCACGCCCACTAGGATGGTTAAAACCAAAAAGACAATGACAAGTATTGGTGAGAATGTGGAGAAATTGGAACCCTCATTCATTGTTGGTGGGATGGTAAAATGGTTCAGCCACCTCGGAAAACAGTTTGACACTTTCTCAAAATGTTAAATACAGAGTTACCATATAACTCTGGAATTCCACTCTTAGGGATTTACCCAAGACAGATGAAAACATATATCAACACAAGATTTGTAAATGAGAGTTCAGAGCGGCTTCATTTGTGATAACCCAGAGCTGGAAACAATGGAATACTATTCAGCAATAAAAAGGAGGGAACTCCTGATGCATGGAGCAACATGGATGAACCTCAGAAATACCATGCTAAGTGGAAGCCAGAAACCAAAGACTGCATGTTGTGTGATTCCATTTATATGAAGTGTCTAGAAAAGGCAAAACTGTAGACAGAAAGCAGATCACTGGTTGCCTGTGGTTGGGGATGGGAGTGGAAGTTGACTACAAACTGGCATGAGGGAACTTTCTGTGGTGATGAAAGATGTTCTAAAACTGGACTGTGGTGATCGGTTTGCATAACTGTTTAAATATACTAAGACTCATTGAACTGTACACTTAAAATGGGTGGATTTTATGGTATGTAAATTATACCTCAAAAATCTGTTTTTAAAAAAGTCAACAGTCCATCTGGGCCTCTGGATATATTTGAATCAAAAAAAAAAAAAAAACCTTTCTTCTTCCTCACTCTAGACCCGTCCTCCCACCGACTTGAGCTTTAACTTTGATGCCAACAAACAACAAAGACAGCTTATTGCAGAACTGGAAAACAAAAACAGGTAAGAATGCAGAGGTCGAGCCAGTTTCTGAAGCCCAAGATTATCACGTGAGTATCTGATTCTCATTTTCCTTGCAGTCTAGATGAGTTTTGACCACAAAGGAAGATCCCACCTCAGTGAAGATAGGCCAGCCCAAGTCCAGTACATGCCCTGGACACTAATTTGTATATCTCTGTATGCTGTTCATTCTGGTAGTCCAAAACCCCGCTCAGGTGCTCTCAGGTAGATTCTTTTTCCCACCCACCAGTGTGTTCCCCTCCCATTCCTTTCTCCACTCTGCTCCCAGGAGCCTTTGCTCTGTCTTGTCATCTTGTCCTGGCCCACGATGCAGCACGCGACTGTCTGGTCTCTCATTGAAAAGCCATTTACAGGCTTGGCGACCAGACAACACACCATCATGCACTGAAAAAGCAGAAACCAGGACAAGGAGATTGGTCATAATGTAACAGGCACAGTGGAGGAGGTGGCAACCATCAGATCTCGGGGTGGGAGTGGGGTTCAGGAGAAGAAGGGAGACAGAGGAAGATTTGAGGGGAGTTAGCACAGGACTTGCATTAGAAGGTTGCAAGTGCCCCCCAGACAGGAACAGACACTTCTATTGATAGTTGTCATTTTTCTTCTGTGGAAATGTTTCAAGTTCTTGAGAAGAGGGTTTGTAGGACTTTTTCTACCACAAAGGATTGTTTCATTGAGGAAATATCGAGTGCAGCAATTTTAAGACGGTGTCCATTTCACATCTTGGTCATTCAGAAACGATCAGAACAAGATTGGTAGAGGCAGCACGACTAGAATAAAAACTTCTAATGGAAAAAAAGAGAGGGCGCGAGCTGTGAAGCCGCACGTGGCCATCTCTTTTTCATCCATCTCTCTAGAGAGATCCTGCAGGAGATTCAGCGTCTCCGTCTGGAGCATGAGCAGGCTTCCCAGCCCACCCCGGAGAAGGCCCAGCAGAACCCCACACTGCTGGCGGAGCTGCGGCTGCTGAGGTAAGTGGGGAAGCTGCACCACTGTCCCCAAGTTATAATCTGCTACAGTAGGAATTCATATCTCAGGAAACCAAACTAGTGGGTTCGAATCTGTTTATCGGTATAACTAGTCATGTTAGAACAAACAGCTAAAGCATTCCACTCATTCTGTTACTGCTTCAGATGTTTGAGTCCCTTTATTAATCACTGTGAGATCTCCTGCCTTCATTTCAGAACTAGGTAAACACCAGTCGCAGTGTTTATACTTTTGTGATTGCTTTAGGAAGACCATTGTGCTGCACTCAATCTTCTTATCTTGCAAATTAGTCTGACTTTAGAGACTCCCGGCAGGAGTAAGGCTCTCCGTGTCCTTTGAGTATGTTCTCCCGCACTTCATAGTCAGAGGAGGATTCCGTTGCAGGAACTCCTCTGAGATGTGAAACCAAGTGGGAATCCCTTGCACTGTGGCTGTGGTACCTTCCACCTCAACATAAGTATAAACTGTCTCAAGGATCGAGAGACTAAGGACGTAGGATCAGGATGGGGGTAGAGAGCAACTTCAGCTCCCACTTGGTGCTGTTTTGGAGGGAATGAGGGCATCTTCCAGAAGAGTATAACATGAGCATGATCCGAGCAAAATTATTAGGGTCTTATTTCCTATCGGTCTTAGAAAGATGTGTGTATACTCTTTGTAAGTGAAGACATTATGGAAACTAAGTGAGTGACTTGATTCTCACCAGACCTCTAGATTTCCAAATAGTGGGTTTTTTCTGTTTAGGTTGTAACATTTGACATTCTGCAGTTGATTTTTAACGTGCTGTCACCTGGGATTCTACAGAGCCGAATGTCCTTTCTTAGTTCTTCCTTTGGCTTAGGTCATTTAGCTTCCCAACCAATGATTTCTTCTCTTACAGAATAGAGATTATTGTTTTTCTATAACTGTCCTTCTGTTTAGATTTATGTCATTAATAAATAACTCATCAAGAATTTAAACCATGCAGATGAAAATCATTAGGGATACAGAGATTCCCATTCTCCTAAAAATTCATTTTAGTTTCTAAATTTATTAGAAACTGGGCTGAGATTTTGGTTGCTCTGGGTCCACTGTCACACATTGGAGATATCAGCATGTTGGGTGTCACACTAGGGAGGATGGGAAAGCAAAAGCTGCTGACTCAGGTAGAGCATAACTCTAAGCTATCAGTGTAAGATACAACTGTTTTCTTTCCCCACCTCAGCTCAGGCACAAGTGACTATTTTGTATCTAGAAAAGCAAAAAACTGTCATACTTTAGTTTAACTATTGCTGGAACTAGGATTGCTGAAAGGGCTTCTTTATGCTAGAGGGATCTGAAAAAACTGTAGATTCAGTAGGCAAAGGACTGAATCCAGCGCTGTGACATAAGGCAGTAAGAAACAGGAATTTAATCTAAATCCAAGGAGGGTCTAAATCCTGAGAAATCAGAAAGTATTTAATCTCAAAAGCAGCTGTATACCACTGAAAAAAGAGGGACTATTTAATAAGTTTGCTGGATCAATTGGTCATGCATAAGGACAAACATATTGGCTCTCTTCCTCACACTATATACAGAAACACCACCAGGTAGATTAAACATGGAGACAAAAATGTTAAAACTTCTAGAAGAAAACGTAGGAGAGTTTCTTTAGGGATTTGGGATAGAAAATAATTTCTCAGAATTACTAGCCATGAAAGAAGTTGGTATATTCATCTATGTTAATATACGAACTTTTGTTTATCACAAGACACATAAAGGGCAAGATTCATTTGTAGGTTCTGACATCCTTCTGGTTTTAATGAATATACATGAATCCAGGAACTGCCAATACCCAGCTAGTATAATAAAACAAGGTAGAGAATTTCATCCTTAGGGTTAGTGGTTATGAATCCTGAACACCAAGATTGTCTTTTCCCCCTTCATTATTTTTAACGGTATATTTGTTATTATAATAATATATGACAATGTGTGAGATATGAAGCATAATGATAAAATGAACACCCAGGAACTCACGTCCTACTTGAGAATTCATATATTGCTAAAGCCATGTCATCTGGAAAAGTGCCCCCCTTATTCCACTTCCTTGCTTCTGCCTTCCCCACAGAGCTGACCTCTCTCCAGAATTTGGTTTATCATTCCCTTGCTTTTTTTTTTTTTTTTTAAATATTTATTTATTTATTTATTTGGTTGCACCGGGTCTTAGTTGCGGCACGCATGTGGGATCTAGTTCCCTGGCCAGGGATCGAACCCAAGCCCCCTGCATTGGAAGCTTGGAGTCTTAACCACTGTGCCACCAGGGAAGTCCCGATTCCCTTGCTTTTTAAAACAGTATTGTCAAGTATGTGTGTATGCCCACGTGATAAAGTGTCTAATTTTGCTTTTTGTTTTTTGAGCTTTATAGAAATGGTATTCCATGCAGTCTTCTGGGACATTTTTCCCCCTTAATATTACTCTTTAGGAGCCTTCCATGTTGTTGCATGTAGCTGTAGTTCATTCATTTTTGCCACATATTATAATTATTTGATCATGCACAGCACAAAGAAAGAGTACTGCATCCAGGCTTGGGGGTTCAAGGAAGAAAGGCTTTCTAGAAAGTTGAATGAGTCAACTCCTCTTTATTGAGTTTATACCTGCACTGGAAATTTAGGGAGTATGAAGACGAGAAGACAATGATTCTATCTTAAAAATTTATAATCTAGTTTTGGAAACAAAACTTAAAATAATTTGCTAGTCAGTTAAATAATATTGTACAATGTTAATAAATAGTATGGATATTAGAAGAAATGTGAGTAGGGAAAGACACACACACACACAGGCTAGAAGCAATTTGACCCTTGAAAGTGCTGGAATTTGGGCTGGACCATGAAAGGTAGGTGTGGTTTGAATGGCGTGTGGGACAAAACATTTAAGATTAGAAGCAGAGTTGGGGTTCAGCAAGATCCCCCAATAAGTATGACACATTTCAGACAGGGGAAGGAGTCTTGGAGCTAAGAATTTGTTTTCAATCATCCAGGGAATTAATCTTCAGAGTGCCAATGATGGGAGATAAAATTAGTTGGATAATTGAGACCAGATTCTGAGAGCCTTAAGTGATAGGTCATTGGAAATCCTTGGAGGGCTTCAAATAATGATTTCATTAAGTTCACTAGATGTTAATTGAGTCCACACTGGATGCGTGATATTCTCTTAATCATTAAATCTATGCAAAGATGAGTAAGGTCATCCCCTGACCTCAAGGATTTTGCATCATGGTAGGAGTGACAGCAATACAAGGTAAAATAAATTAAGTGCCACAGAGAAGCACCAATTGCTATGTGATTAAATAAGCAGGATCCTATACCTACTGAAGTAATCAGGAATAGCTTCCTGGAAAGAGTGACGTTTGGGATGGACACTAAGGAGTGAATAACATTTGGAGGAGAGTAGGGGAATACTCACTTGTAAAATGATGCAGTCTGCTTAGGGAAAAGTGAACCATGGCTGGAGGTCCAGACATGGAAGGGAAAGGGAAGTAAGGAACTAAGGATAGGAATGTAGGTAGGGTCTGGAGCAGCACTCTCTGATAGAAATATAATGTAAGCCATATATGTACCAAAAATTTTCTAACAACCATGTTGAAAAACAAAGGAAAGAGGTGTCACTAAAATTAATACTATCTTTTATTTAACCTGTGGGAATAGAAAGATAGACATGTGATTTCCAAGAATCATCTGAATTGGGTGACTGATTGAATATAGGAAATGAACAGGAAAGTATCAAAGAGGACTGAGTTTTTCAGCCATGACAGAAAGAAGAAAAAGTAGGAGAGAGAGGGAAATTGAGAAGAGAACCATTTAGGGAGGAAAGTCTCAAGTTTGGTTTTGGACAGATTGAGCTAGACTTGATGACATGAAATCTGTCCTCAGGGAAACAGAAATCTGTCCTCAGAATTCTCTTAGACACAGAGTCGTCCTGATGTCTGTCATACTTTTTGAACCTGATGTGTGGTTCTGGAAGCACTGACTCCTGAACCCTGTCTTCCCTGAGAAGTTTTCATACATTTTTCTCCACTATTAACTTAAATTTGGACTAGTTTTATGTATATGTGAGGCATTTGGCTTCCTAAAGAATTTTTAAAATCACTTTAATAATATTAACAGTACTTTTTCACTCTACGGCAATGTATACTTTCCAAAGCATTTTTTTAAAAAATAAATGTATTTATTTATTTATTTATTTTTGGCTGCATTGGGTCTTCGTTGCTGCACATGGGCTTTCTCTAGTTCCGGCGAGTGGGGGCTACTCTTCGTTGCGGTGCGCGGGCTTCTCGTTGCGGTGGCTTCTCTTGTTGCAGAGCACGGGCTCCAGGCGCGCGGGCTTCAGTAGTTGCAACACGCGGGCTCAGTAGTTGTGGCTCGCAGGCTCTAGAGCGCAGGCTCATTAGTTGTGGCGCACAGGCTTAGTTGTTCCGCGGCATGTGGAACCTTCCCGGACCAGGGCTCAAACCCGTGTGCCCTGCATTGGCAGGCGGATTCTTAACCACTGCGCCACCAGGGAAGCCCTCCAAAGCATTTTTGCATACTGTTCCTCACAGCAGTAAAGAAAAGTGGGCAAAACAGATATTATCACCATTTTATATATCCAGTATCAGAACTTAAATGATTTGCTCAGCATCTCATACACTGCTAAGTAGCAGAATCAGGTCTAAAACCCATTTCACCTGGCCTTCGACTCTTCTTTGAGGATCATTTTATCTTCATTTTCTTTTATATTTGTTCAGTAGACACATTACAATTTTTAATATTTTTAAATTACAGTGTCTTTTTGTGATCTAACTGCCCTTCCATCTCTGCATTCCTCATGAGCTTTTCCTCTCCGACAGGCAGAGGAAAGATGAGCTGGAGCAGAGGATGTCAGCGCTGCAGGAGAGCAGGCGGGAGCTGATGCTGCAGCTGGAAGGGCTGATGAAGCTGCTGAAGGTAAGAGCAGCAGCCGCTCAGGCCTCCCCCCACCTCCCGGCTCTCCTTGTCCATCTCCACCTGCACTTCAGCTTCTGCCTCCCCGTGATGTCAGACAGGATGAGGCTAACAGGTTAACTCCTGCTGCCTAGACTCAGTTTTCAGGTAGACCTCCATGAAGTTAACCTAATTCAGTATAAAAGTTATCTAAATCAGTGTAAAGCCTGATTACAAAAAATTAGTAACTGGAACTAATGTCCTCGAATAGTTGCTTTTATGAATAAATAAGAATGTTTATAAATCGGATATTAGCTATGTGAAATGAATATTTCTCAACTATATAAAGTTTCTTTTAAGACAAGTTTTCAAATATTCTACCTAAATGCGTAACAAGTATTGTGTCCTATTTTAATAAGTATTACAGAGGCAAACCAAAGTAATCAACCAACTCTAATCAATAATTTTACTCTATTAGGAGCAATAAAATAGCAGCTAGCTCTAGGTTTGGTATATTGGAGCTTGAATAAATCTAGAATAATTCAGGCCCACTATCTATTTTTTGTGAAAAATATATTACAGCCCCTACACCCTAGAGCAGACAAAGGCACACTTGGCATTTAAATGTCCTCACCTGGATGATTTGACTGGCACTGAACAGAAATATTTACCCAGCTCTGTAGCAGCAATACCAGGGCACATTTGTTTATGCTATAAATTCCTAAGGTCTGTCTGTCTATACTGTGAAACCATTGTATTTCATGGTCTGACACAGAATGGAAGTCACAGTGTGGAGTACCTCAAAAGGCAGGCTGAGGGGGTAGATTTAATCCTGTGATAAAGTGGAGTCATTAAAGGTTTTGAAAACAGTAGTTTAGGAAAATGTACATAGCAGGTTGGGAAGAGGAGAAACTAAAGGATAATAGGAAGCTAATGAAATCATCCAGACCCGAAGTGACAAGGGTCTAGACTAGGGGGGTAGCCCAGGAACATGTCAGCTTGAAGAGTTTTCTTCAACTTCTCCATTCTAAACCAGTCCTTTAATAATAAAGCTAGTGGGTATTTAGCAACTTGGGTAAATGGCGTGTTTGTGTTTTAAACTGACTTTTGGCTTGCTCAAGACAATCACTTCTTTTACTCTTGAGCTGAGTTTTTTCTAGCTTTGGTCCTGGGTATTTTGGGACATGTTTCTTCATTAACCCTGTTAGCAGGATTTCTCCTGAGAAATATTTTGTCTAAATGGGTCTTGTTTAAAGAAAACCTTATGCGTAAAACCTGGCCCAAATCCTTCAAATAGTTGTCAAGTATCCAGCTAAGCAACCCAATCAGCCACTCAAGAGAGCAGAGAGGTACTTAAATACATTTGGCCAGTGTAACATCTGGAGCCATGTGGGGCTTTGAAAGCCCTGCCATTGTGGGGTTAGTCCACCCACAGGACAGAAGGCCATAGGGGATTCACCTACCTTTCAGAAAAATGTTCTCAAATATTACCCAAACATAGATGGGAAGGTACCCTTTTTGTAAAAGGCAAAAAGGTTTATGCAAACTGAAGGGAAGTCAGAATGCATTTCCCCTAAGTATCACAGTAAGCTTTCCCGTCAGCTGGTTGCCCTCAGTGTTCCTTAGAGTTCCTGGCTCAGGTCCCATGTGCATTCCTATGACCTTGTCATGTACCTCTGACACTTGTATTCAAGGCCTAAGCAGAATGAACTGATGTCTCGAACTGTATTCCCAAGCCCTGAGTTTCTTTGTATTTCCAGCTGCTGTCTTACAGTTACAATTTCTGTAAAATAACCAGGACCCCACTGCTCTGTTTTGTAGGATATCCTACCAAGTTCTTAAATGCCTTATTATTTACCTACCTGACAGGCTGAGGTCATTCAGAAAGGGAAGAAGAATTTGCAAACATAAACCAGGAATGTTGTCTTTTTATCCATTGATTAAGAGTCATGTTTAGGATATGTGGTGTATAATGGTGACTAAGACTCAATTCTTGTCACCAAGGAGTATCAGAGACCTTCTTATTGTTGTTGTTTTTTTCCTAATGACATAATGTAGACTGACACTCAAGTACCCATGTTTCAGAATGTATCTTTTCTTTACATTTTTTCCCCTGATTAATGAGTATATATGGATAACCTCTACCTCAGACTTCTTATTTAATCTAGAAATAGTCGTGTGATGGTGTTTTAGTTTCTAAATTACGTTCCCAGTATTCTTCTGCCTCATTTTCCATTTTTCCAATATTGCTTTTGAAATGCATTTACCAGATGAATTCTGTAGTTTTAAATTTTAACCTCATATGCAAATGAGGTTTTGAATATAAATTTTTTTATATAGATGACTACAGTGGCTATGGCATTACTTTGGCCATCTAGCCAGATATCCCCAATGTGACGGGTCTCCCATGTTTTTAGGTGACTTGAGCAGTCCTAGATTTGCACTTTATAATTAAGGCATTATTACCCCCTTTAAATCAAATTGGCTCCTATACCTTGTCACCAGTCAATGTTTACTGACCCCAACTGACTAATTGATAACAAAAAGGTTCTAAGACCTTATATCTGACCTGTTTACTGTGTTGACAGAGCCTTCAAAGCTATATCTGATTAACTTTTGTGAGTTTGGATTATACAACACCATCCTAAGTAACACTTTGCCAAAGTCCACCCTCTCCCAATGCCAGTGCACATGGGGGGCCTGTTAGTCCTGAAAACACTGCCCTGTCCACTCCCTCCATCCTAACCTGACATGTGTCTACTGCAAATTATAATGATTTTATATCAATGGATAAACTATATACAGCAAAGTCACCAAATGTACAAACATGAAACATCGCCTTCTGAATTTTTCTTTTTTTTTTTTTTAAACATCTTTATTGGAGTATAATTGCTTTAAAAAAAAATATGGAACCCTTCACGAATTTGTGTATCATCCTTGTGCAGGGGCCATGCTAATCTTCTCTGTATCGTTCCAATTTTAGTATATGTGCTGCCGAAGCGAGCACTGAATTTTTCTTTTCTGTTGAACCAAGGTAATATTATTGTCTCCAATACCAAACCTGGAGAAAACAGTGAAAATAAGGAGGTGTTTTAGAAACAGTTCTAAGAAATTACATACTGGTCTTTTGATCTCAGATGCAATTCCAGCTTGTCAGGATTGCCCCATCCCTCCCCTACCAATTTCCATTTCAACATTTAGTGCCAGCAATAAAAACACATTTTTAATTGTTTAATAACTCTTCTACGGCTGGTTGCCTTGCCTAGTGAATGGAAGAAAAGTGTTCTGCCTCACAGGAAAGCCTGACTAGGCAGGGAGATCGCTTCCCAACTGTAAAACTCTAACCCCTTCTAACTGGAGCCATGCATGCCAGACGCAAAAGCTAAAAGATGCTAACTCCTTCAGGCTAACTCAGCGAACGCTCAGGGCCCTCTTTGCCTGGGTGCCTGTGATATTAGGTTTGGCCAAGCATCTAGCAGCTGGCTTTGATAATGAAGAACATCTTCTGGTGCTGAGTTGGGAGTCTCCTCAAGAGATTTCTTGGTGCCCATTTAATTTCTAGTGCATGTCTCTCCCTTGCGGGAATAAAATGACTTTCTCCAAATTCTTACTTTCCCTCTCCCTTTCGTAATTCCTTGGCTTTACTGAAATCATTCTCTCCATTGCACCCAGATCTGCAGACTGAGAAGCACTCATCCATTCCCAAGACTTCCTACACACATGTTTAGTAAAGGCAGTCTGCACGGATGGATCCAATTTAAATAGAACCATTGCAACAGATTTTAGATCTGTGTATTTGGGGCAAAGAGCAGAGGCGTCCTGACCACAGTTACCCATGATGAGGCATAGAAAAAGGAAATGAAGAGACCCATTAAAAGACAGAGTAGCTGAGAAGCACAAGACTGAGGAGAGAGGAACTCGGAAGTGTTTATCTCATCTTCATCGTGCTTCCTTCTTCAGTGTCTAGAGGTGCATTCTGAGAGCTGAGAGTTAGCAAGGGCCTGCTCTGAGCGGCGTCACTGTAAGGCTCTGAAAGACAGAGACCGTATCTCACCTTCATGTTCCCAGTGCTTCATGCATAGGGAGCATTAAACGAACCTTTGTTCAACTAATGAGACACCAAGGTCAAGAATTCTTTTTGAAAAGCCTCTTAGGGCCTTGAAACAGTTCCAGTTTATAGGGGGAAGGGGATGTATGTGCATCCTTGAAAAGAACCACACAGCAGCCAAAAGCTCCAAAAGTGGAAGACAGGGGACTAAATAAGAGAATCTGTAGTCAGATGGAATTTCCAGTTTCTAGGAAGTTCTTAGGAGCAGTGGTTCTCAAACTAGCAGGATTCAGAATCCACTGAAAGTTTCATGAAACAGCGCTGCCCCCACCCCAAGAGTTTTGATTCCATTGGTCTAGGGGGAGACGGGGCAAAGCATGCATCTCTGACAAGTTTCCAGATGCTGCTGCTGCTGGTCTATCTATGTTCTGCGCTTTGAGAACCACTGACTTAGAGAAATGTACCTGACACATTTGGATATTGTGAATCGTGAAACAGAGTGATCACGGAGCTTTTGAGTCATGGTTGAGCTGCTGCTTTCAGTTTACCCTAAATAGTGATATAAACTTGGGCAAGTCAGGCTCTCTAGGGCTTTTTCGCGTATAAAAGGGGAAGTTGGGCTAGAGGGTTTAGAAGGTTCTTTCCTTCTAACTCTAGAAGTTAGCGTTTAAAGGACCAGATAGGGCAGAGGCTCGCCATTTGCTCTGCCCAACTGACGGTGCTCTGATGGTGGTCAGGCCCTTGGATCTCTGAACCCACGGGCCTGGCCTGGTTTGCCCTTTTCTATCATTTTTTTCCAGTTGTTTGTGGTGATGGGCATTAATTTCTCTCCTTTTTCCCCTCTACCTTTTTTCGTCTTCACCACCTCTAGGAGGAAGAGCAAAAGCAGGCAGTAAGTGAACTTCAGAATTCTCCACCTGACTCTTGCTTCTTTTGCATGTTCTTCTTTTCCTCATATAACTGTTACATACTTTCTCCTCTCCTCCCTGTACCAAGATCATCTCTGTGGAATTGGTTATGTGTAAAACCCTCAGCAGTTCTCTCCGTGGTATTGTAAAATGGCCTAAAAGGCCACGTCATGTTTACCTAGTAGAGCATGTTCTTATTTGAAACCAGAGCTTGTTGAATTTGTTTTCAAAGTACACATCTGTTGTGTTTATTTAAATATGCATGACTAGCCAGGCTACAGTTACATTTTCCTGCACTTACATTCTCTGCTGCTTCATGATTAGGCTGACTTTAATTGCTTGAAACAATTTTCAGGGTGGTGGGAGTGACCTCAGGGTTAAGTACAATGTCATGAATGACTGTGCATGAAAATGAGTAGTTCTTTTGATAACTTTAGTTGTCCTTTAGTCTTGAACAGTCTTCTGGATGTTCCAGCTCCAGTAGCCTTCTTAACAAAGTTACCAATGACAACTAAGTGACTGATCATGCTGTAAGTGATTTCCTATTCAAAGCCCACTGCAGAGGGAGCTCTGGTTTTCCTGAGCTGCATGGTGTTTAGGGAAAGTTTATGTTTGTTTTTATTTTCCCTGATAGCCACTAACCCACACAGGAAAATCAATTGAGGGCTTATCCATAATGATAAGACTATATGTTTATATCATATAGTAAGGTTTTCAAAGCATACATTTTTCACACACAAACTAAAGCTTATTTTTAATTTACCTCAGGGCTTCTCTTTAAAGAAAGAAATGTGAAATGTGTAATTCAAAAAATGTACTCATTTCTTATTTCAAAAAACAAATGTATCCATGTTTCAGATTAAGAATAGGAATATAAAACATTATATTTACCATTATTTCCAGTTAGGAAAGCAATGGAGTCATAGGGTAAAAGGGAGAGGAAAGGAAGGAGGAGATGGGTAAGGAGGGGAGGAGGCAAGAGAAGAGTAAAGGAGACTGTCAGGAAGAGGGAAGGAAGACAGAGTATGATGTCAGGGTAGGCTAACAACCCGTACATCTCAATGACTTTAATGTGACAAAATTTTATTTTTGTCTGTGCTTTATTTGGTTTTGTTTTTTCCTCATTCACACATAATTTATTACTTTGATCTTATGGCACTTTTGTATCAATAGGTATATTCACATGGGCAAAGCAGAAGAAAACCAGGATGGAAAGTCAAGCCCAGCCATTAAATGCCTCTGCCAGGAAGTGACACACATCACTTTCACTCCATTTCATTGGCCAAAGCAAGGCACATGACCACACTTAACTTCAATGGAGGCAGGGAAGTACAATCCTCCAGTTTGCTTAGAAGAAGTAGAGAAGCAAGTGCTGGTAATGCCTGTCACAAACAAGAGGATGAGTGAGATTGTGTTGGAGGGAGGGAAAGAAAACATCTGTTCTTCCTGTTCCCTTCTCCCCTCCTTTCCCTGACAGCCTCATCCCCTTGCTGTGACCACACCCTTCCTGCAGATCAGGGTATCACCTGACCTGTAGTTGCTGGCACCAGCATTCCCCTCCTTTTATTCATCCCTCTGCGCCCCAGAGATGTGCTTTACAGCTAAACCACTTGCTGGGAACTTCCTCCTGCAGTCCACCCAGACTTGCATCTCATGATCCCTCTCCGAATGGGCCAGCTCAGAGCAAAGCATGTAATCGGGAACACCCACAGCCCACCTGAGAACACCTTTCAGAGGAGGGCAAACATTATGGATATTTATGTTAATGGCAACAGTAAGGGCTTCCAAGAGACACTTCATTATTTAAAAATTTTATGGATTACTGTGTACTCCAAGAACCAGAAATTATCACTGCTGTCGTATTATTTCAGGTCAATTTAAAGCTGATCTTGAGCAGACAGGGGATTAAATAACATGTTCATTCCAGTGATCTTTGATTGTGTGTGAGATCATCTTCCCCTTGAGGTTGGCAAAATGAGAAGCTAGACCCAGATCACTGAAGCCTGCCACTAACAAGCCACTTGTGTGTGTGTGTTGGGAGTTCTCGGTGGCTTGTGTGTGTGTTGGGCATTCTCGGTGGCTTGTGTGTGTGTGTTGGGAGTTCTCGGTGGCTTGTGTGTGTGTGTTGGGAGTTCTCGGTGGCTTGTGTGTGTGTGTTGGGAGTTCTCGGTGGCTTGTGTGTGTGTGTTGGGAGTTCTCGGTGGCTTGTGAGTGTGTGTGTTGGGAGTTCTCGGTGGCTGAAGTCCTGAGCTCATGTTCTAGTCCTCACTGTCCCTGGGGACCGTCCAGAGCATGAATTTGTACAAATTGTTTTTCCCTCATGTTTCCCCACTATGGTGAGGTAAGACATTCTGCTCTGTGGATATAGGTAGAAATTTCCTCTGTCCACATCACAGGTTTAAACTGTACCCACCTAAGGCTCAGCAATGAGGCTCAAATGTGAACTGGATGGCTTTGCATGGTTCAACATTTTTAACATGTACAGCTGGAAAGACTATAAAGCTTTAGAACTCGAGCGTCTGCTTTAATCTATATCATTACCGAGTGAGGCACCAAAAGGTATTTACCACAGAGCTAAGTCATAACCCTTTCTTCCTCCCAGATTCTGGCTGGTATAGTTTAATTTCTTCCCTATCAAAGTGTATTACCCTATATGAGTCATAAAATAATTGTAAGACTTTTTAAATGAAGAATTTACTAGACATCTTCCCCAAACTGGCTCTGTAAATCCATTATAGAGAACTTTTTATGCAGTTTGCCTTCTTCATTCCCTTTCAGGGATTATTTTGGCATTGGGGAAATTTGAGGGAAATGAGTAATAACTGTGACTTTAACTGTGACTTTGGGTCTGTGGTTCTACCTTCAACCTCAGCCACTTTTCCAGTGCTTTAGTGACATTAGTACCTCAGCTGATAATTCTTCTGTCTTTCCTTTCTCCCTCCCTCCCTCCTTCCCCTTCTCTTTTCTCAGCTCCAAGGTTTATAATTAAGGGCAGAACTGCCTGGCTATTTCAGATAAGACTTCACTGAGTGACTGTTCGACCCATGACATACCCTACAGTTTAACAGGCTCAGGAATTAGATTGTATCGGTTGAGTCAGGGTTAATCAGGCCCATGATAATCGTCAGACTGTAATTAAAAGACCTTGTCTGCCTTTTTCACTACTGCATCCCCTTGCTGCTAGCCCAGTGCCTGCCACATGGCAGATACTCAATAAATAGTGGCTGAATGAAAACTGCTATTAACCAGATTTATAAGATTTTAACTTAAAAACAGTGTGAATTCATAAGTTTATTCGTTGTAAGGGACATAACTGGTTCGAGTACCTAAGGCAATAATTTTGCTCAAGGTACTCCCATATAATAGGTAGATCTATTCAAGAGACTAAACGATGGTTAGAAATGTCCTTTATAAAAAGAATCAGAAAAACAAATTTCAGCGTTACCAAAAGAATAGGAAGACCAAGCTAATATATTAGTATTATTATTAACTCTATTATTATTTCTGTCTAAAGAACAGATATGTTATGTAGAGTAAAATCATCCTCTTTTTTTTTAGCACAGATAATCTACAAAACGCAGGATATCTATAGTTATTTGTATCATTTGAAAATATTTTGAGCATTTCTCAGTAAGAACCCAATGCCCACAACCAGAAATGTGTACAGAGGGGTACACTAAAGTAACAACAGACTGGTGAGGACCCTGCTGGCAGTGGTGTTTACTGTTGAGCTGTGGGCTACTCCCTCAAGGTCAAACAATATCCCAGTCCTAGTCTGGAGGGATTCCAATGTACAAATTTATTCTAGGGACACCTTAGGGTTCCATTTTTCCCAGAGACTCAACATACCATAAAATTTCACTGCTGGATTGCTGACGCAAACTAAAATGAGCTATCCAAGGCAAGGTTTCAGTTCATTCGTGAGGGATGTATTTCTTTAAACATTTCTCCGGTTCCTCATATTAGAAGATCATTACTTTCTGGAACTTCCCTGGCGGTCCAGTGGTTAAGACTCTGGGCTTTCACTGCAGAGGGCACGGGTTTGATCCCTGATCGGGGAACTAAGATCCCACATGCCGCATAGCCAGTCAAAAAAAAAGATCATTACTTTTCATATACAGATCAACATCAGAGTTAAAGACTATAACTGTAAACAGTGATGAATAAGGATAGGAGGCTGCCGCAGGGGTGGCCTTGATCCAGGTTCGTAGGGTGGTGGTCCAGAGGGTTATATAGGTGGTACTCTGAAAGTTATGTAATTGGAGGAATCTTGGGATTCCACTAAGAGAACATGGCCACAGTTGGGACCTCTCTTTCTACTTCAGCCAGTTGGGATATCAAGTGGATCTTGCCCCATGCCCTTTCTGATTTCCAGAACCAGACAAACACCCCACCACAACTCAACCAAAGAAAGCATGGTGTGGGCTGGCTGTCAGAAACCCCCACCTCTGACCGCGGCTTCACCAAATATGCCTCAGAGGAAGGGCACTCAACATTTAGTTAGCCAGGTTGACCCATGAGGCCTCCATGACGAACTTCATGAATGTTAACTTTGTAAGTTTGAGAGAAAGTACTTAAAAAAAAAACAACCTACACAACAACAAATAAAAACCTCTTCTTTGTCCATTAAAGAGATTACTGGTAAACCTCTTGATGTGTTCCTGGGTCAGGTTCCCTCTTGGTTCACTTAACCTTTGGACACAATCCCATTGGGAAGTGATTCACATGCCTCCCTAAAATTTTCTGGATTCCTTGGTCCCACCATACTCTGAAATAGAAGCCTGAGTCTACTACTTCCTGAAAAGCAAAGGATTGCCATTTATTTATGTCTTCAGCAATGTCTTACTACATATGTTGAAGTGAGCAGTGGGTGAGCTTGGCCTTTGGAGGATCAAAAGAGAAATCCTGCACAAATCCCACCCTCAAATGGTATGATCATTATTTCATGGTTGGCCTGATGCCCTGTATACAGAAACAGAGGCCAGGTCAGTGATATCTGGAGGCTTAGGCACCACTGCCGCCCTCCCAAGTTTGCAAGCTGCACCAATGGATTTTGGTAAACAAAGATCAATGTGCTGTACTCTGCGACTATGCGCCCAAGCCTTTAGCCTAGCCTGGGTCCCAGTCCTAGTCTGTATACATGGACTCTGGCTGCCCATTGATGGCCTCATGAAAGTCTACAAAGTATGGTCATTCATCAGTCTTGGCTCTTGTACTCACTATAGGGACCTGGTAGCTTGTTGGGGGGTTTTGTTTGTTTTCTCCAAAAGAGGAAATGTCATAGCAATATTGAAAAATAGGTACTTGCATTTCACTCCCCCAAAACTCCTTGAACACCTAGAGAGAGTGTATAGTCTGAAAATATAGAGGAAATAGCTTTTGGGTCTTTGCAGCACCCCCCATGTTTTTCATCACTCTCATCAATCACGAGCTGAGAGATTGCCTTACCTGCTTGTTTATTTCCCCCTGTCCTATATTTGTGTCTTTTCCTCTTCTGACCAGAATGCATACAACATATGAAAAATATACACCAGGGTCTCTGGGAAAAAGTCTCTACACACCAAGCTGGAGATAGTCACCTTCCACTAGAGGAATATGAATTCCTAGGACACAGTATCTCCCCCCAGAATACTACAGTCTGGGTCTCAGCAAAGCATCAGCAGAAAAGAAGATGACTTCTAGGTTTTGAGCCCAGGAACCTGGGAAATTGACTGAAAAAACGAAACTGGGGAGATGATGTGGGCTATAGAAAGGGGACTTTGATCTGATTTTGAACATACCGAGTTACATAGAATAGGCAGGCAGTCAAGCTTTGTGTCTGGTCTGTTAGATATTTAGGGATAGGCAGCTGGAAATTTAGTGGGGAAACAGGGCTAGCAATGTAGATTTGGAAGTCTTCAACATAAAATTAGTGTTGAAAGCATAAACATGGGCCATCGGGAAAACCCATAGTAGACAAAATGAAGAAAGAGGAGGTAGGAGGGTAGGATTGTGGGTTCTCATGAAAAACCAGAAAGTTTCAAGGAGAAAGTTAATAAGGCAATAAGACAAGGATTTGACAATAAGGAAGTTATCAGCAACCTTGGAAAGGAAATTTTCAGTATGGCAGAGTGTAGACAGCTCTGAAAAATTGATTTTGTCTTGTCCAACCTCCTCACCCCCACCCCCATTGGTTTCACCTCAGCGAAGGAAGGAGTTATATCTTCAGTTTGCCTTATTGGGTTACGTGTGAATAGATTGTTCTGACTCATGGCACCTTGTTGACAAAACCTCATTTCTTTTCTATCTCACCATGTATATAACCTTTACAGACCTCAGTTTTCTCATCTATAAATTTCCAATCCACAGTTCTTTGATACTGTCATCACTGATACCAATCGATATATTGGGGAAAGGCTATGAACCAAGAAGGGTCTGCAGAAATCCAACTGGGTTCATTTGACTGATGTTTCCTTTTGTGACTTTGAAATCCTCTGGCCCTCGATTCATTGTCTGGGTTTTCTAACCAACTCCTTCCCCAGGGTTTATTCATGCCAACCATCTACCTCCCACTCTTCCAGACAAAAGAAAGCATCCTAAGAAAACAACATCAGCTGCTTTCATGATGCCCTCTCTTTGGCTCATCTCTAGGATTCTGGGCCGTGCCTCCCACTCTCTTTCTTTTAGACCTCACACAGCATCCTCACTTGGCATGAGATTGGATCTGTGACCCTCCACTTGGAGAGCACCTGTAGGCATTTCCTTGAATCCTGATGCCGTGCCAATCTCTAGGGTTTTATAGCTGACCTCAGGCTGGTTCTGATGTCCCAAATTAACAGCAGTGCCAAAGTAGGGAGCTTCCTGGCCTAGAGTCCTTAACTGAAGTGAACATCTGCTTAATTTCAGCCAAAGAAGCATATTATAAAGGATATGATAGACTCTTTTGCACTCTTCTCCATTTGCTGCTAATCATAATTTGGCAAGTAGCATTACTCCCATTTGGAGCTGCAGTATAGATGCCCAGTGCTTTAAAAAAAGAGAGAGGGGAGAAGAAAGAAATATAGAAGCGTGTTTTAGAAAATTAGAGGCAATGGGGCTTCCCTGGTGGCGCAGTGATTAAGAATCCGCCTGCCAATGCAGGGGACACGAGTTCGAGCCCTGGTCTGGGAAGATCCCACATGCCGGGGAGCAACTAAGCCCGTGCGCCATAGCTACTGAGCCCACATGCCACAACTACTGAAGCCTGCATGCCTAGAGCCTGTGCTCCGCAACAAGAGAAGCCATCGCAATGAGAAGCCCGCGTACTGCAATGAAGAGTAGCCCCCACTCACCGCAACTAGAGAAAGCCCGTGCGCAGCAACAAAAGACCCAACGCAGCCAAAACAAATAAATAAATAATAAAATAAACAAATTTTTAAAAAATAAAATAAAATTAGAGGCAATGCAGAAAGACAGTTACCTGCAGCTAGACAGGTACCTTTAATAAGAATCCATGCCAACTCACTACTGCTCTACAAAGCTGGCTAACCGTAAATCCTTCAGTGCTTTTATTATTATGTATTCTAATTAATATATATGACATTCACTGTTTATTCACTGCTTTCACATTTCAAATTTCAACTCCTGTATTTAACCAGCTCAGACCTCAGGAAACCAAGAGAGAATCTAGGAGACTCTAAGGCCTGTAGCTGTCCCCAGGACATCTCCCAAATGTGCAGAAGGTTATCAGCGTTTATTCTTGGCCCCTTGAAGTTTCTAACCTGATCTGAGGCTACTGGTGGCCTGCCTTTCCTTCTACAGCAGCTCACCACCTGGGACAAGAAGCCCTGGACAGGCCACCGACTTTAGGACCTCGTAACTCTGTCACCCTCAGCCAGGTTTTCATCCTCAGCACTATGGACATTTGGGGCCAGATTACTTTTTTTTTTTTTGGTGGGTTGGGGCGGGGGCGTGTTCTATGCATTGCAGGATGTCGAGCAGCATCCTTGATCTCTACCTGCTAAATTCCAGGGATGCTCCCACCCCCACACCGACACCCAACACCAGGTTCCTAGCAGGTAGAATTATCCCCAGTGAAGAACCACTGCTCAGGAATTCCCTAGTGGTCCAGTGGTTAGGACTCTGCACTTCCACTGCAGGGGGCACTGGTTGGATCCCTGGTCAGGGAAGTAGGATCAGAGAACCTTTCTCTGTGATACCAGTCTGAGCCCTTGAGGCATTCTCAGCATCCCTTATTCTGAGGTTTAGATATGGGATGGATGGTAAAAGATTTCCAGTCACCTTCCCCCACAAATCACCCCTTTGTCCATATGTCCTGCTTCTGTTAACATCATTACCAGCACTCCCTACATGCATGCGCTCTTCCAGTCCCCTACTCTTCCCACTCAGTTGTCACAGTCTAGTCAACTTTTTCTCCAAAAGCTTGCTTGTGTCTCTCTCCTCCCAATTCCTATCACCATTCTCCATTCCAGCCTCCGTCATCTGTCACCTGGTCTCCCTCTCTCCTGCCTCCTGCCTCTCAGTCCCTCCTTCACTTTGCCCCGGAGCCAGATTCCTAAATCAGACCAGATTGACCACACCACTCCCTCCTTGGAAGTCTTCACGGGCTCCCTCTGCCATTGTCTATGGCAGGGGTCAGCAAGCTTTTTCTTAAAGGTTAGGTAGTAAGCATTTTAGGCTTTGTGAACCAAATCAGAGATATTATGTAAGGACTTATATAACCATTTAAAATAAAACCACTTAAAAATGTAAAAACCATTCTTAGCTCACAGACTGTAAAAAAGCAGGTGGCAAGCTGGATTTGGCCACGGGCTATAGTTTGCCCATCTATCGCCTAGTAAATAAACTTGATGACCATTTATTTAAGGCTCTGGATGATTGTGGCCCACACTTCTCTTTCCCACCATATATCTTCTGTGCTCCCTGCATACTAGTGTCCCCACATGCTCCTCCCCCGTCCCCCAACACACACATACAGCTTCCTCTCTCATGGTGCCTCTGTTCATGCCCTTTCCTCACCTGGATTGCCCTTCCCGAGCCGCTTCTGCCTATTGAAATTATACCCCTCAAGACACTCTCAGATGCCACCTCTTCTGTGAAACCTTAGCCTGTTCCAGAAGGTCAGTGTTAAACTCTCTCGCCTCTGTGTTCCTTTTCCTTTGTACCTCCGCTACGGTACGGATTTCATCCTCCTTTGTATGCTAGCTGCGTACATGCCGAACTGCCTAGGAGGCTGTGAGCCTGCTGAGAGTGGAGACCTTGCCCCTTCATACCCCTACTTTGCACCTTTCAAAGTGGAATCATGGCAGGTAGTACCCCATTGAGCCAGCATGTGAAGCACTTTATGTACATCCTCACCAACCCATGAAGATATTCTTGTCTCCACTTTACATATGAAGAACCTGAGCCTCAGAGAGGTTAAGTAAGTTGCCTGAGGTCACACAGCTAGTAAATGGCAGAGCTGGAATCCAAACTAGGTCCATCTGACTGCAAAGCCTGGGCTCTAACCACCTTATTATATAGAACAGGGACTCAGCAGAGAGTGTGGTGCTGGATCAGGTGCCACACCTCATCGTACAAGTTTTACTTACTTACCCATAAGCAGCATTTAGGTTTGACTCATTGATCTTTAAAATATCATTGATAGGTTCAGGCTGCCTGCCCCATCATTGAATTCATGTCTGAATTAAGGACCATGCTCTCCTGGAATCCTGTCCTCTTTTGGTTTCTAATATGCAATCTGAGGGTTTGGTATTCATTTTATAGGGATTTTTCCTTCAGTGAGGTCCCTGATCATTTTGCTGAGAACTAGCTTTGAAATCCTGCAATGAGAACTAATGGGATACCATTTTCAAATAGAGCTGGGCAAACTAGGAGAAACAAACAGAAAGAGGGTAATTCTAGTCTTGGAATTTATGAGCTTCCCTATCTAAAAGTTTAAATTTCAGCTTTCTTTTGATCTTCGGGTTTATGGTGAGTTTTAAGAGGTTGTTCTTCTGAGACAGTCTTACGAACTTAATACGCTTTCCTCCTTCCACTGAGAAAGATCTAGACATCTTGCCCCCCAGCTCTTTCAGCCTCGGGTAAGCTTTGTCTTCTATATAATTTAGTTTGACTTGAATAGGGGCAGAATCATGGAGATTGAGAACCATAACCTTCTCCCCGTTGCCAACAGTGTGATCACAAAACACCCAGCAGTCCTGCCATTGCTGTTTCCCATCCATAGCAGTAACCCCACAGGGAGTGACACCTGAGAGCCACCGCAGGGAGTGACAGGTCATGGGTAAGCCCTGAGTTTCCTGAAGTGATGTGGGAACAGACAGGTGTCAGCCCTCTGAGGAGGGACCTCAAGGCAGACTTTTTGGTGGCCCCTCTCCTTCCAGCAGACACACACGATAGATAAATGTGTATTAACGGTGGTGAGAGAAGAGAGACATCATAGAACTGTTTGGCCCTTCTCTCGGGTGTTTAGAAGCCAAGTTCATCCTTAAAAGCTGCACCGCCCTTTACCTCAGAGGTGGACACTTTGGGGAGAGAGGAAGGTCTCCAGGCGTGTTCTTTACCTGTTTCTAATTCGCCCCAGAGGGAACCGCGGCTGCTGCTTTGCTCACTGCCACGTGACTGCCTTTCTCATCTCCTCCACCCCTGTTCTCCTTGTGTGCTCACTTCCACCCCTGGGCCTAACTCCCAGCAGTCTTAACTCTTGTCATGTTAGGCAATTATTTTCAAATCTTGCAGCAGGACAGACAGTACAGCGTCAGATAATCCTCTCTCTCTCCTTTTAGTTCCACATTTGATGAGACAGCTGCATTTTCCTAGCAGAGCCACCACCTGCAGCAGCTCAAAATAGTCTGTGGGGGGTTTTTTTGTTTTTTTTTTTTAACCTTTTGTTGAAGAAAAAAAACGTACCAAGTCCATTCTGTATACATCCCAGTTCTCTGTATGTTCACGGTTGCCTCATCTAAATTTCAGACTTGTAGTTCCTTTCTCCCAACATTGTTTTTTCGGTTTTTTTGTTGTTGTTGTTTTTCCGAACGGGCCTCTGAAAATCGGCAGCAAAGAGGCCAGTTTGTTTAATTTAAATACATTGCAGGAAAATGAAGGTAATTGTCCACACAGGCCATCTGCTACCTGGCAGGTGTCCATGAATCAGAGAGAGAAAAATGGAGACTCAAGTGTCTCCTTCTGTTACCATGATAACCGCTTAGCTCAGAGTTTTCGTTGGGTGTGTGTGTGGAGGGGATGCCGTTAACAGTGCTCTGGCGAGGGCATTAACTCTCAAAATCAGGCTTTTTGCCATAAGCCTCCCTGGGTTTGATTGCCTGACGATAATCAAGGAGATTAAAAAAAATTCATACCTGTTCCATCAGGAAAAAGAAGGGAAGGAAATAGTATTTTTGGAGCCCCTACTGTGTGCCAGGCACCCTGCTGGGGCTGGCTGAGCACAGCCCGGGACTGTATATCCGTCATCTTCCTACTGCAGACAGCGCCTCTGCCCCTGCATGGCCACGCTCTCTGCCACAGCATGTGAGTCCCCATCTCCACTCACAGTGTCCTCAAGTCACCTTCTCTGGCGTTCTCTTTACCTGTTTTGGCTCCAGTATTAGACTTGTGCTCAAACAAAAGACTAAGTCGGAATCACCGTATTCTCCTTTCTCACATTTCTCACTCGTGTTGGAAATTAATTTATGTTGCTATCAAAAATCATGGTTCGGGGCTTCCGTGGTGGCGCAGTGGTTGAGAATCTGCCTGCTAATGCAGGGGACACGGGTTCGAGCCCTGGTCTGGGAAGATCCCACAGGCCGCGGAGCAACTGGGCCCGTGAGCCACAGCTGCTGAGCCTGCGCGTCTGGAGCCTGTGCCCCGCGGCGGGAGGGGCCGCGATAGTGAAAGGCCCGCGCACCGCGATGAAGAGTGGCCCCCGCTTGCCGCAACTAGAGAAAGCCCTCACACGAAAACTAAGAGACCCAACACAGTCATAAATAAATAAATAAAATAAATAAATAAAGTATTAAAAAAAAAAAAAAATCATGGTTGGCCTCGGCAGTGAGAAGTCTCACCTGACCCATGTTCCTCCTGACCTCAGAAACTTGGGATCCCAACGTGCTTAGGGTTCTCCCAGCAGTTTAAGGCCACTGGAAGACCCAGGTACCCATCTTAGCCTTGCTACTAATTTATTTGTGACCTTGTGACTTCTCTAGGCCTCCATCTCCTCAGATACGGTAATGAATGTTGGACTAAAACAGAGGCTGGGGCTTCCCTGGTGGCGCAGTGGTTAAGAATCTGCCTGCCAATGCAGGGGACACGGGTTCGAGCCCTGGTCTGGGAAGATCCCACATGCCACGGAGCAACTAAGCCCGTGAGCCACAACTACTGAGCCTGCGCGTCTGGAGCCTGTGCTCCGCAACGGGAGATGCCGCGACAGTGAGAGGCCCGCGCACCGCGATGAAGAGTGGCCCCCGCTCACCGCAACTGGAGAAAGCCCTCGCACAGAAACGAAGACCCAACACAGCCATAAATAAATAAATAAATAAATAAATAAATTTATTAAAAAAAACAAAAACAGAGGCTGTTTTCCTGGGGTCACGAACCCTTTGACATTACAAGCATAACTTCTGAACTCTTTTCTTGGAACACATAGCTTTCTCAGGTTCTCAGAGTCTTTGCTGATTTAGAAGAAGTGAAGGGCCAGCAGAGGAGAGAGCTTCTCAGATTGTAACATTTCTCTAGCTCTGTCTTTCCAGCAGAATTGTTTCCAACTACAAGGGACCTCTGTACTCAGAGAACCTGAGTTACAGGGCATTTATTGTGTTTAGTTGTTGGTTAGACACGTGACTGGCCTTTGCTGTGTTCAGGCCTTTGTAGTAAGTTGTATTTCAACAAGGTCCCACTGTCCCTGCTTCAGGAAACGTTAAAACACCAAGGAGCGTGTCGTGAAGCTTCCCCAGCCTCTCTAGGCTCACCGCCCCTCTTCTGGCAGCTGAAACCCAGAGGCACGCGATTCTTTTGGACCCTCGTTGGACAGCTTATCCCCACCCCGCAGAGCCACCAGACTAAGTCCCTCCACCTTTGCTGATTTCTGTGTCAGTCTCAGGTTCCCCATAATCTCTAGGTCCCAGCGGTGATGCGCCCCCCAGCCTCTGACTGTGCTGCTCATTCTAGATGGGTTTGCTCTGAGTGGAGTGCTTAGCAGTCTCCACGGGGAGGGCCTGCCTCTCTGAACGTACAACCCATCTGTGCCTTTGAGACAAGGTGCAGTCTCTCAGTGCAGCGCTTCATCCGCACTGACTTCAGCGCGGCCGTCCGGCACAGACCTGTCGGGAGGGCAGAGGATGAGCAGCCTGTAAGCAGGCTAGAGGTGACTGTCGGCGAGCCGGGAGAGCCACTGTGCGCACTGCAGCGCTGCCTTCAGCCGTGTGTGCTGCAGGCGCTCCGGTCTGCGCTTCTGTAATGAGGAGCACCTTATTTCAAGCTGTCTTCCTTGAGACAGCCCGTCCTCTGCGTACCTGCTCCCTGCACCTCCCCACCGGCTGCGAGTGCAGGAGGCCTGAACAGGCAGCACCTCCGCTGTGGACTCCGCTCGTGAGAAAGGAGAGTTAGGAGCAGAACATGCCTTGTGTGACCCTGAAGCGGCCGCTGAGAGCCCTCAGAGGAGGATCCTCCACCGGCAGGGCGGTTATGACCGAAGCAAAGCCTTGATCACTCGGCATTTCTGAGATGAGGTAACTTGGTGAAGGTCGTAGAATCTTAGCATTTTATATCTGCAAAATGCTTCACAGGTCATCTAGTTCGATGCCGCTCGGTTTGTAAAGGAGAAGACTGAACTCCAGAAGAATTAAAATGCATGTCCTGTACAGTCAAAAGAAAACCCCAGGTCTCCGGACTTTAAGGGTGCGCCCCTCCCACCGAACCTCACCGCCTCCTCAGCGTTCACCCAGGCGGTGGCCAGAGCAAGATCCCCTCTCGGTGCCTGCGGCGGCCCCTCCTCTTCTGAGTCATTGGATTTGCAGCAGAGAATTGTCTCCAGGCCCTGCCATTTACTCATTACAAAGTAAAGAGGTTGAAACTTTTCAACCTCAGGACAGGCTAATGCACTGAGGGACTTAGGCACATTCTTAGATCCGGAAAAATTTTTCTTGATGCTCTATCCTTGCCTCTCTTCTCATCCACGGTCCTCTTTCCGGGGTCTTCGGCGTCTCATGAAGGCCTCTGGGCCTGGTCTCATCCCAAAATTCTCCCTCCTGCTCCCTCTCAGTCAAATGCTCTTCAGATGGGACTGATCTAATAATGTAGAAAGAAAAAAATCAAGCTCAGCACATGAGTTACCTATGGCTGCATAACAACTTACCCCGAAACTTAATGGCTTAGAAGAACAAATTTAACTCACAGCTTCTGTGGGTCAGGAGTCCAGGCGCTGTTTAGCTGGGTCCTCACAAGCTGAGGGTCAGGGTTTCTCACAAGGTTACAGTCACCTCAAGCCTCAACAGGTCACGTTGTTGTTGGCAGGATTCCTCGTGGGTTGTTGGATTGAGGGCCGCAGTTCAATGCCGGCTAATGGCCGGAAGGCACCCTCAGTTCCTTGCCAGGTGGGCCTCTCCACAGGGCAGCTCACAAGATGGCAGCTGGCTTCCTTAGCATGAGCAGGGGCAAGAGCGGGAGAGAATATGTGTGGACAAGACAGAAGTCATGGTCTTTTATCAACTGATCTCAGAAATGACATCCCATTGGCCTGATTCATCAGAAGCAGTCACTCACTACACCCAGCCCACGTTCAAGGGGAGGGGATAACACCAGAGGTGACTACAGGGAGGGAGGGTGTCACTGGAGGCCTCCTCAGAGGTCTGCCCGCCACAGTTAGTTACCTAGTTAAAGTATTTCACATAAAGCTTTATTGATGACGATAGATTTAGTCCTCCCCGGAGATCATTGCCCGCTCTGGCTGTGTTCCCGCTTTCCATTACAGAAGAAAAAGGGTCAGAAACTTGATACACCTCATTGTCATTTAACAACTATTTATTAAGCCTTTACATGTGGTAAGCACAATGGTAAGGAAGATAAATTTGACGGGTGAGATTACGGCTGTACAGGGTTCTGAGGGAGGTGGCAATGAAGCAGACAGCTGGAAGACCAGTGGGAGCTGGTCAGGCACCACAGAGTGGGTAGTGCTCCTGGCAGAGAGAACAGCAAGTAGAGGCCTGAAGGCAAGAGAGAGTGCAGTCCTTTCAGTAGATGGTTGTTGTCTAAACCGCCCAGGAGCAGAGTCAGTTGACCTCCGTTGCACCAACATATGCCTCATTCCAGATCAACCCCATTCCGGATCCCTCAGCTTCGGGCCTGGCTGAAGTACCTGCATATCGATTACCTATGACTTGTGCCTCTCCCGGGGCCTTTGGGATTTACTGCCCCACAAGGATGCCAAACCGGCATTGCTCTGCTGGACCCAGAATGCACATAGGGTTCCTGACAGCTCCATCCTAGCATTGCTTTAATCCAACATGATCCTAAAGCCAAGGGCTGAAGTTTGAGATCCATGGGGAAAATTATGCCTTCCCAGTGGTCTCAGCTTTTCTCTTTCTACTGCTCTGAACAAAGACAATGTCAGGAGTCTGGTTTCTATCTTCCTCAGAAGACATGTCCTGGGCAGTGATCCCAGGAAGGGGGCCTGATTATTTTCAAGCTGATGGTGGGCAGTAGGTTTCATTTCCTGATCCTAGAGATTTAGCCACATGTGGCTGTCTACCCCTGTCCATCCCTCTTACTTCATTCCCCATCATCATTTTCCTGTTAAAATATTTGCAGAGGTTCAGCTTCATGTTCTTAAAAAGCAACCTATTTGTCCATCTCCGGTCTTAACGACTGTGACACTCAGTCCTTGGGTGGCGATGCCTGGCTCCAGTCTCACCAAGATTTATTGAGTACTTGCCACATGTTTAATGCTGGGTTGGACAGCATAACTGTCCAGATAACTGTCATACAGTGAAGTGAATTTGAATTTCACAGGCCACATACTTAGGAAAAAAAATTATTTAAGTGGCCTTAATTTCCCTCTTGAGCGCTCACTTTCTGAGATGGGCACTTAGTCTGGGCATTTCTAGGAAAACTCTGAAGCCAGTCATTTCAGAGATTCTTATCCCCCTTCCTGCACCCAAAATGAGTGCTCCACCTTGGGGCCTTTTGCTGGGTGCTGTGGCGTCAGTGGAGGAGTGTCCATAGCTCCAAGTTGACCTGTGCTGAGGCCATCATGTCCTTTGCTTGTGGCCAGGCCTGGTTCTCGTGGGCAGCACCCTCCATTCGGTGGCTGAGGCATCTGAGTTCGTAGACTCCCCCGGCGTCCAAGGTCCACACCTGACCTCGCCGAGGCTCTAAACTCCTCTGTGATGGAGAGACAGCTTTGGGCTCATCGCTTCTCACAGTGTCAGCCTATGGGAAGCTATTGGCTGCGTGGGGTCCTTCCTTGAGGCTGCCCAGGCAACCCAAGAAACGACCTTTATTCTGTTCCCCTCAGCCCTGGGAAGGCCCAGGAAAGGCCTGGGCATTGCCAGTATCCACCACTTCTGTGATCTCCTACATCCCACACTGTGCCGGCTCAGGACCTTCCTGCAAAGCCAGGCCTCTGCATCAGACTTTCTTGCCTTCTCTGCAGATTCTCTCACCTTCTTCCCAGCTTCCTTATCTAGTTTGTATTGGGGCTGAAACTGCTAGGTCTGATTGCTCATAAGCACTTTCCAAACTAGAATGAATTTTATGCTTTATTATTTGCCCCCTCTCCCATAAAAATGGCCAAAAAAGCAGAGGGTGATAATTATAGGGTGAAAGGTGGAGGTTTTTTCCCAAAATACAATGATTAATATGTGATAATGTTATCTGGACAGAACCAGACTCCTAAGGTTTATAAATTAGTCGGGAAGAAAAGATATATATCCTGAAAGAGTAAATAATAATAAATGTTTTATAACCCCTGACAAAATAGAAGAGAATATTTCACAAGATAGAACATGTTGAATTGTCAATGGAAAATTATTATAAAAGTTAAACCGGGATAAAAACATCAAAAAGAGATTTCGTAGTATTCCATTATATGGATTAACCACATTTTAAGGCATTCACCGGTCAGTAGACTTTGGGGTTATTTCCACTTTTGGCCTATTAAACTAAATGTTGCTAATAAACGTGTACAAGTTTTGGATGAGCATATGTTTTTTTTAAATTTTTTTTATTTTTTAAATATTATTTTGTTTTTCTAGATTTTTTTTTTTTTTTAATGACTACATTTATTTATTTATTTTTTGGCTGTGTTGGGTCTTCGTTTCTGTGCGAGGGCTTTCTCTAGTTGCGGCGAGCGGGGGCCACTCTTCATAGCGGTGCGCAGGCCTCTCACCATCGCGGCCTCTCTTTGTTGCGGAGCACAGGCTCCAGACGCGCAGGCTCAGTAGCTGTGGCTCACGGGCCCAGTTGCTCCGTGGCATGTGGGATCTTCCCAGACCAGGACTCGAACCCGTGTCCCCTGCATTAGCAGGCAGATTCTCAACCACTGCGCCACCAGGGAAGCCCAAGCATATGTTTTTATTTCTCTTGGGTACATACTCAGGAGTGAAATTGCTGGGTCATATGGTAAGTTTACATTTAACATTTTAAGAAACTGCCAGACTGTCTTCCAAAGTGGTTGTACCATTTTATAGTCCCATCATCAGTGTACAAGGGTTTCCCTTTTCCCACATCCTTGTCAGTCTTTTTTATTGTAGCTATTTCAGTCAGTAAGTGATATCTCTTCGTGATTTCAGTTTTCATTTCCCTGAGTACTCGTGTTGAGCATTTTTCATGTAATTTTTAGCTCATTTGTATATCTTATTTGATGAAATGTCTATTCACGTCTTTGCCTGTTTTGTAATTGGGTTGCCTGTCTTATTATTCAGTTACAAGAGTTTTTTTATATGTTCTAGACACAGGTTCTTTTTTTATAATTTATTCTATATTTATTTCAGCTTTATTGAAGTATAATTGACATATAAGATTGTAAGATATTTAAAGTATACATTGTAGAGACTTAATAAACCTATACATGGTGAAAGGATTTCCCCATCTAGTTAATTAACACATCCATCACCTCACATATTTATCTTTTTTGTGTGTGTGAGAACACTTAAGTTGTTCTCTCAGCAAATTTCAACTATACAATAGTATATTACCAACTGTAATCACCATGTAATATTAGATCCTCAGACCTTATGTTTTAGCCAGAAGTTTACACCCTTTTACCAACCTCTCCCTATTCCCCCACCACTCAGCCCCTGGCAACTACTTTTCTACTCTCAGTTTCTGAGTGTGACTTTTTTTTAGATTCCACATATTGATGATACCATGAAGTGTTTGTCTTTCTTTGTCTGGTTTATTTCACTTACCATAAATAACACAGCAGGATTTCCTTCTTTCTCATGGCTGAATAATATTCCATTGTACATATATACCATATCTTCTTTATCTGTTTATCTGTTGATGGACACTTAGATTGTTGGCATATCCTAGCTATTGTGAATAATGCTGCAGTGAACAAGTGTATATGGAGTTCAAATATCTCTTCAAGATTCTGTTTTCATTTTCTTTTTTTTTTTTAATTTATTTGGCTGTGCCAGGTCTTAGTTGTGGCACGCAGGATCTTCATTGCAGTGTGTGGGATCTTTTAGTTGCCACATGCAGGATTCTTTAGTTGCAGCATGTGGGATCTTTAGTTGTGGCACATGGGATCTAGTTCCCTGACCAGGGATCAAACCTGGGCCCCCGCATTGGGAGCATGGAGTCTTAACTGCTGGACCAACAGGGAAGTCCCTGTTTCCGTTTTCTTTGGATATATACCCAGAAGTGGGATTACTGGATCATATGGTTGTTCTGTTTTTCATTTTTTGAGGAAAAAGGCCGCTTTGCCTAGTGGCTGCACCAGTTTACCTTCTCACCAGTAGTGCGCAAGGGTTCCCTTTTCTCCATGCCCTCGCCAACACTTTTTTTTTCTTTTTTTTTTTCTGGTTGCATTGGGTCTTCGTTGCTGCCTGAGGGCTTTCTCTAGTTGCATCAAGCAGGGGCTGCTCTTCATTGTGGTGTGCGGGCTTCTCATTGCAGTGGCTTCTCTTGTTGTGGCGCACAGGCTTCAGTATTTGTGGCACGCAGGCTCAGTAGTTGTGGTACACAGGCTTAGTTGCTCCACGGCATGTGGGATATTCCCGGACCATGGATCGAACCTGTGTCCCCTGCATTGGCAGGCGGATTCTTAACCACTGCATCACCAGGGAAGTCCCGAGGTGGCTTCTCTTGTTGCGGAGCACAGGCTCTAGGTGCGCGGGCTTCAGTAGTTGTGGCACACAGCCTCAGTGGTTGTGGCTCACGGGCTCTAGAGCACAGGCTCAGTAGTTGTGGCGCACAGGCTTAGTTGCTCCGTGGCATGTGGGACCTTCCCGGACCAGGGATCGAACCTGTGTCCCCTGCATTGGCGGGTGGATTCTTAACCACTGCACCACAAGGGAAGTCCCCAGACATTTGGATTTGTTTTCACTTTTTGGCTATTATATATAATGCTGCTATGAACACCTGTGTACAAATTTTTGTGTATACATAGATTTTCATTTATCTCCAGTATATACATGTAGGAGTGGAATTATTGGGTCATATGATAGTCAATGTTTAAACTTTTGAGGAACTGCCAAACTGTTTTCTAAAGCAGCTGCACCATTTTTATATTCCTACCAGCAGTTTATGAGCGTTTCGATTTCCCCACATTCTTGTCAACACTTGTTATTATCTGTCTTTTTTATTATAGCCATCTTAGTGGGTGTGAAGTTGTATCTCATTGTGGTTATTTGGTTTTTTTTGGTTTTGTGTTTGTTTTGTTTTTTTGGCTGCATTGGGTCTTCGTTGCAATGTGCAGCCTTTCTCTAGCTGCGGCAAGCGGGGGCTACTCTTCGTTGTGGTGCACGGTCGTTGCGGTGGCTTCTCTTGTTGTGGAGCACGGGCTCTAGGTGTGTGAGCTTCAGTAGTTGCAGCACGCGGGCCCTAGAGCGCATACGCTTCAGTAGTTGCAGCGCGTGGTCTCAGTAGTTGTGGCACGCAGGCTCTAGAGCGCAGGCTCAGTAGTTGTGGCGCACGGGCTTAGTTGCTCCATGGCATGTGGGATCTTCCTGGACCAGGGATCAAACCTGTGTCCCCTACATTGGCAGGCGGATTCTTAACCACTGCACCACCAGGGAAGTCCCGCTCATTGTGGTTTTGATTTGCATTTCCCTAATGGCCAATAATATTGAGCATCTTTTCATATGCTTATTGGATATTTGCATATCTTCTTTAGAGAAATGTCCATTCAGATCCTTTGCCTATTTTTTTTTTTAAAGATTTATTGATTGATTGATTGATTGATTGATTGCTCTGTTGGGTCTTCGTTTCTGTGCTAGGGCTTTCTCTAGTTGCGGCAAGTGGGGGCCACTCTTCATCGCGGTGCGTGGGCCTCTCACTATCGTGGCCTCTCTTGTTGCGGAGCACAGGTTCCAGACGCGCAGGCTCAGTAGTTGTGGCTCACGGGCCTAGCTGCTCCGCGGCATGTGGGATCGTCCCAGACCAGGGCTCGAACCCGCGTCCCCTGAATTAGCAGGCAGATTCTCAACCACTGCGCCACCAGGGAAGCCCCCTTTGCCTATTTTTAAATTAGGTTACCTGTCCTTTTATTATTGAGTGTAAGAGATCTTTTTTTTTTTTTAATATTTATTTATTTATTTAGGCTGCACCAGGTCTTAGTTGCGGTACGTGGGATCTTCCTTGCAGATCTTCTTAGTTGCAGCACGCGAACTCTTAGTTGTGGCATGCATGCAGGATCTAGTTCCCCGACCAGCGATCGAACCCGGGCCCCCTGCATTGGGAGCGCAAAGTCTTACCCACTGGACCACCAGGGAAGTCCCAAGAGATCTTTATATATTCTTTTTTTTAAATTAATTTTTTTATTGAAGTATAGTTGATTTACAATATTGTGTAGATATTCCTAATATAAGTCCCTTATGAGATATATGATTTGCAAACATTTTTCCCATCCTCTGAGTTTTTTTCACTTTCTTAAAGGTGTCCTTTAAAAATAGTTTTTAATTTTAATGAAGTCGAGTTTATCTGTTTTTCTTTTGTAGTATGTACTTTTTGTGTCATATCTGAAAAGTCATTGCCTAATCTTTCCTTCTAAGAGTTTTATAATTTTAGTTCTTATATTTGGTATGATCCATTTTAAGTTAGTTTTTGTATATAATGTGAGGTAAGGGTCTAAGTTCATATTTATTTTTATCATGGAAAGATCTCAAAAAGTATGCTAACTTTGCTGTACAGCAGAAATTAAACACAACATTGTAAATCAACTGTACTTCAGTGAACATTTTTTTAAAGTATGCTAGATGATAAAAGCAAATTGCAAAATGATATGTGCAGTATGATACCCGTTCATGCAAAATTTAAAGGCACAAAATGTCATGTATTATTCATAATTACATATGTACACATAGGTAAAAAGTTTCACACCAAAACCTTTGACAGTGGCTGCCTCTGAAGGGAAGAGAGGAGGGGACTGGAAAGAATTAGTAGTCAAAGGGGTCTTTCAGACTTATCTGCAATGTTTTTAGGTTGGAATAAATTTGACACAATATTAATTATCAATTTGAGTGGTCTATTATGTTCCACTTGTAAGCTTTCTGTATTTTGTAAGTTTCTCAAATTAAAACACACAGACGTGAATCAAAGCAAGAACGATGGAGAACAGACCATTTCCATTTGGTCCGGCGCTCACACTGGGTGAGGCATTGAGGTGGGGCTTTGTGCACACAGCCTGTCAGCCTGTTCGAGGTGGCAGGTTCTGTTTGTACGTGGGGTTTCTGAGCCAGATCCCAAAAGATAATTATCTTCCTTTGAACTCATTTGCACACTTTGGCTTATATTTTCCCAGTTTTGCTTCCAAAGAAAACCCCGGTCTATATGCCACCCTCAGTTGCCCTTCCTCTGAAGAGCAGCAGAGCCCAAATCTCAGCGAGCTCCCTTTAACTGGAGTTTTAAAATTTCATCCCATTGCTCCAAGCTTTCTCCAAAACTGAGGCAGAGCCTCACAAGGAAAGTTTGGTTTCCACTAAACGTGTGTCCATTCTCACCTAGTCCCCACGGGATGGCTCACAGAAGACCTCACTGTGTGTACTTGACGAGTGCAGCATGACGAGTGCAGCATGACGGGCCAGATGACCGGGCTCCTGGGAACAGCCTGGAGCTAGACTCCTGACCCGCAAACTCAGGCGCGCTCCCTGTGGCCTGGCAGCTGCAGAGGCGCAGAACACGTGTCATTGCCCTTGAAGTAGAAGGGCTTGTTCCAGCATCTCCCACTGACGAGCCGTGCAGCCTGACACAGAGCTCTTCCTCTCTTCATCCTTGTTTTTCTTCTGTAAAATGGATACAAGAGACATGTGCCCCTTCTACTCACAAGGTGTTATGAGGATCAGATGAAATAATGCGCCTGAATGTGTTTGCAAACAAAAGTCAAAGATGTTTGTATATTATTTCCCAGCTGTGTGACCCCAGCCCCCACCCCCAGATCCTCCAACCAGCTGCTCTGCTCCTTCTGTCCACCTGGAAGGCCCCCCTCCCTGTGCGCGCTTCTGCCCCTTTCCCTCCCGCTTTTAGTCCGTTCTTCAGTGTTCCCGCTGCCTCTTCTCCCTCCTCCCCCTTTGTTCTCTCCCCTTCTCCCTTTCCTTCCCTTTTCTTCCTCTCACCAGTGCTGGAGGCAGCCTGACTCCTTCCTTTCAAATGTGATCGTGCACTGCATTGCACCACTGAACTGAAGCCCTGGGCTGGCTCAGGTTGACTGAAAAAAAGGACTTTCCCCTTCCTCAAAGAGGTAAGGCACCTGAGATGACATGTTTTATCTCTTTGATTCTCCCAGGCTCAGGCCACAGGATCGCCACATACGTCGCCCACTCACGGAGGCGGCCGCCCAATGCCCATGCCCGTGCGCTCCACCTCCGCCGGCTCCACACCCACCCACTGCCCGCAGGACCCGCTGAGCGGAGTCGGCGGGGACGTGCAGGAGGCCTTCGCCCAGGGTGAGTTCGGGAGCAGAGTATAATGGAGCGCTGAGGGGGTTTGGAAACGTGGACAAGATTCCTACTGAGGTTTTCCCAGTTTCTTTTCTTCTGTGCACTTTGCTTTAAATGATCAGATTTTCACATACAGTAAAAATAAGCCAAGCGCTGACCCCTTCTCATTAGATGGGCTGGTCTGCAACGGGAGGTCTGCAGGCTTTGTACATGTGCGAAGTACAGGCCTCCTGGGCTTCTGTGCTCTTTTTTCTGGGTTGTGGGAAGTGCCTTGTCCTCTGGGCTTTGCCTCCTCCAGAGGAACTGGATGGAAGCATTCCCGAAGTCGGGTGCTTGGCCTGGAAAGTCTTTAGAGCAAACAAGAGAAGGAGTGGAACTCTAAACGGGACCTTGCTGAAGCCTCCTTGTACGTGGAGCTAACAGCCAGCGACGTTATGTGGTTGGGGGAAGACAAGGCAGCGCAGGAAGTCTTCTTGGGGCGGAGACAAGAGCAGGGAGGTGGAGCTGGCGAGTAAGTCCTGCCTGAGCACTTGTTCTAGAATCCACCTCCTTTGATTGGGGCTGAGAAGTATGGAGTTGACAGGGTCCTGCTCTTCAGGTAGAGAAGAGGGAGGAGGACCACAGACCTGGGTACCGGTGCTCCTGACGGCCTGGGAGCGGGCAGAGCTGCTCGGCCCATCTCCCCCTAGGAATTCTGCCCTGAGTCCCAGGGCCCCGCCGACCGAGGCGTTCACTCAGCTCTCTCCCCCCGACCCACCCGGCATCGCCATCTGCTCTGACTGCCCTCAGGTACGAGGAGAGACCTCCGCAATGACCTGCTGGTGGCCGCTGACTCCATCACCAGCACCATGTCATCCCTGGTGAAGGAGCTCCACTCAGGTGACGCCCACAGCGCCCACCCAACCTCCCACCTCCCCCTCCACGCCCTCCTCGCTGCCTCACCGCGTGGTAAAGCGTCTCCCTCATTTCACCACGCAGTCTTCTTGCCTTCCAGGGATGCGCTGGATGCCTTCATCCTGGGAGCCTCTCTCCCACACGTGATCACATAGAGATAATCACACGTTTAGGTTCCTCTTAAGAGTATGCCCTATGGAGCAAACACAATTCCGACTTTAAAGAAATTCAGCTCAGTTAGGCCCCTTCCTCACTTAATTTGTCTTCCATCTGTGCTTCCTCCACAGCTGCTCTTTCCTTAGGCCCGCTCAGCTGTCTCGCTCCAGAGCTTTCCTGGATGACTGGAACCGCATCAGCTGCAAAAGCTTCTGGACTTTCTCCCGGCTGCCTTTCTGCTCTCTCCTATTTGATTTGGTTTTGAAACCCTATTCTCTCTTTTTGTCCATGACGAGGCTCTGATTTCACTGGAAGTTCATGACCTGAGTCTGTTGCTTCCTTCGTTCCTCATGTTCAGTCTTATCTATGACTTCTTTCTCAGTCTGTCTGTCTCTTAGCTATTTCAGTGATTTTCCAGAGACCCTTACCTCATGGCATATTTCCCCTTACATAATACCCAGGAAGGAGAGAAGAAATAGAAGGCCATTCCCATATCAGCATGTCTTCAAGAATCCCCATGATTACATCAGTTTTGAAGCCGTCAGATATTTTGCTAATCTTTTTTATGGTGGTCAGATTCCCGTGTTATATATTAAACAAACAGATTCCCTTCCTAAGTGCTGTGGGTCACTCATACAGATGGCCCTCTTTTGTGTCTTTCCACCTAATGTAATGCTTTTGGATACCTTGAACTAGCTTAACAAGGCTATTGAATAAAAATATAAAGCAGGTTTTCCGTGAGCTATTCAGACACATGTACTTATTCAAACACAATACATTGAAATCATCTGTGCATGCGCTTAGGTAAGGCGAGCCTTGTGTACTCCTTCAGACCTTTGTAGGAGAAAGCATATGCCTTTAGTGTTGTCATGGGACCAGGCCAAGGTCTGGCCCACGGCTTCGCTCTCAGATCTGCTGTTTTCATTTAGAAGAGAATAAGTGTGTGGCCTGTGTTGGTTTTTTCAGTACAGTTAAGATGCCAGTTCTCCTGTTCAGGCAGCATTACAGTAACACTGTCTCCATTCTGGTACCATTTCTCAATCCCTTTTAGAAGCACTGCTCCCCTCCACACACACACAAACAGAAGAGATGACCACCTTTGAGATGACCTCATGGGTGCTTAGAAAGTCCCTTCCCTAATATAGCTCCCCACAGATGCCAGAAATCCCACTTCTGGAGGGAATTTCTTAGGGGATTTCAGGCCATGGAAATTAGCCACACTCATGCCTCATGGCCACGTATTAGGGTTTGTGCAAAATGAGTGGTTCATGAGCTCATCACACTAGTTTGGGAGGTAACTAGACATCATTAAACACAAAGCACATAGAGACCAAACAGCTTCATAATAAGTAAGGGTATGGGGATACTCAGCAATCTCTCCTAGTAAGAAAGGATAGTTTTAACAAAACCATGTAATGTATTTGGAAGGTACCTTAGAGATCACATTGTCCACTCCCCTTACTTTAGAAATGCAGTGAGTGATTATCAGCAAAGAGATTTGCCTAAAGTTACACAGCTTGAAGGGGCAAAGCTGGTCCTAGAGCTTAGGTCTGAACATTAAGCTGATGCTCTTACCACCATACTGTCCTTATCCCCACACAGGACAAGGGATCATGTCTGCAATCCCACAAGGGCCCCTTTCACTGATGCTCCACTCTCCCAAGCCCTGAAGTCCACAGTAGATGTGGATGGACTAGGCCCACACATGGCACAGTATCTCTGTCAAACACAGAGGTAAACTCCCTTTACGTGCAAGGCTGCCAGTTTCTCAGTGAGTGGAAGAGCCCAAAACCAACATGTTTTTTTGTGTTTTTTTTTTTTAATTTTTTTAATTTATTTTTTTGGCTGCGTTGGGTCTTCATTGCTGCGCGCAGGCTTTCTCTAGCTGCGGCGAGCGGGGGCTACTCTTTGTTGCAGTGCGCGGGCTTCTCATGGTGGTGGCTTCTCTTGTTGCGGAGTACGGGTTCTAGGCGCGCAGGCTTCAGTAGTTGCGGTGCGTGGGCTCTAGGGCGGGCGGGCTTCGGTAGTTGCAGCATGCGGGCTTAGTAGTTGTGGCTCGCAAGCTCTAGAGCGCAGGCTCAGTAGTTGTGGCGCACGGGCTTAGTTGCTCCGCAGCATGTGGGATCTTTGTGGACCAGGGCTCGAACCCACGTCCCCTGCATTGGCAGGCAGATTCTTAACCACTGCGTCCTCAGGAAGTCCCCAACCTGTTTTTACCATCACTGTCGAGATTTTCATGAGGATGAGATTGGGTGCTCAAATTATCTTCCATGTATTCTGTACAGCGTGGGCATACTGTTTATATCCATAGCTTGCCCTTCTCATCTTTTCTGAAATCTTTTCACAAATGATGGACTCTTAGAGTTGGAAAGGATCTTGGAAGTCATTTCATCCAGCTTGCTGCCTGATATAAAAGTTCTCTGTTTGAATATTTCCAGCGAGTTCGTTCATGACCAGCTCTCCTCACTGGGAAGTTCTTCCTTGTCAGGGAGCCAAAATCATCCTTTCTACAGCGAATTGATCCTCATTCCACCCTCTAAAGCTACCCAGAGTGAGCTCAGTCCCTCCTCTCATGTTAGCCTTTCCAGTATTTGATGGCACATCACGTGGCTCTCCCGCAGCCTCTCCTCTTTAGGCAGCCGTTCACAGTTCCTTCAGCCATTCCTCACGTGACGTGGGTTTCACTTGGCCATCCCGTGTGCCCAAGTGTTGCAAGGCCCTGGTTCAAAGTGAGTTTCCAGGGCTGAAAACGTCTGCACATTGCAAGGGGTCTTCCCCCTGCCCCCCGCTCCGCCCCCAGCACAGTGAGCTCTGCCACCTCCCTGAGCAGGCCCCAGGGAAAGTAACCTTAGATGGCATTAGCTTTTTTCCACACAGCCACTTTGCACTGTTCAGTCATTTTAAGTTTGTCATCAGCTAAAACCCGTTTTTTGTTTGTTTGTTTTGGTTTTTTTTAACGGAAGCCAGTGTTCATCTAGGTATTCCCTGCTGTACACTTTTATGGTTGTTTTCTTGAACCTGAATGCAAGGTATTAGCCATATACCTAGTAGATATCATCCACTTAGAGAAGCCAGCAATAGAGCCAGAAGCTGGGTGGGTGACATCAGACTGCACTGCTTCTCTGGGCTCAGGGCTTATGGGGACATGATGCTGGGGCATGGACCACACAGGGTGCAGACTAGGTGATTTCAGCACCCTTGGAGGCCTGAAGCCATGAGCTTTTAGCTAGGGTTTCATCCCAAGCCTCCTAAGCTACTCACTTCTCCCTCCTCCTATGCTTCTACTGTGCTGAAGGGTCACTGGCCTCCTTGGACTTGTTTTCACAGCAGGGGAAGGTGCAGAGGAAGAAGAGGAGAAGATGCAGAATGGGAAAGACAGAGGTAAAGGCAGCTCCACAGGACCCCTAGTCTGAATGGGAGCCAGAGCCCTAGCCCCTGAACGAAATCCCCCTCTCCCTTTTGTTTCTGCCTTCCTTCCTGCTGCCACCTTTCCCCAAAGCTTTCAGACCCCCACGGATCCTTCTCCCTACTTTTCCCAACTGACCATCAAGTTTTTCCCTAGAAGTGGTTGTGTCAGTGGATCAACAAAAGCTTCCTGATTTCCTGACACTATGATAGATGGATGGGATACAGGAAGTAGACACAAGTAAAACACCAAACGTGACCCCTTGCCTCAAGGAGTTTATAATATAGTTAGGAGAGCAAAATTAAGATATGCAAAATAAATAGGAGATAAAAGGAAGTGGCAGGAAAAGTTAGTCATCGAACTTTGAGTGTATGATTATAAGTACAAGAAGAGTTTCTGAAAAGGCAGAGATTATTGTGGACAGAATAGCCAAATGGTTTTGTGGCTTCTCGGAGGAATTAAAAGCAATAGAGAAAGGTATCAGCACGGGACAGTAATGCTTCCTCATTTTATTGTATATAAAACCTTCTTAATAACTTATGTTCAAAAGAGCTGTGCTAAACGATTTCCATGTATAATCTCATTCAGTCCTCAACAACCTGGTGAGATATGTAATATCATGATATCCCCATTTTACCAATGAGGAAATAGGCTCAGAGAAATTTAGATCAAGTAGCTATTAAGTGGTAAAGATTGGATTTGAGCTAGGTATTTCTCACTCCAAACTTCATGCTCTTAATCTTCATGTTTCTATGTTACCCTGAACAGATAACACAATTCTCTTTGGACATTTGAGAGTTAGCTGTTATTTCTGTGGTGTATTAATATGTCCAGTTGCTGGATTCCTTCAAAATATAAGCTCCACAGGGTAGAGACTTCGGTCTGTTTTGTTCAGGTTGTATCCCCAGTGCCTAGAACAGTGCCTGGCATGTAGTGGGATGTCAGTAGATTCATAAACGTAAGGAAATAAGCAGGGCGGTGTGCAGGAGAGCACTTTGTCAGGGAGAGAGGTGGGCGGCTGCCCTGAGGGGGCTGTGGAGCGTGCGACCGAGCCGGCCCAGCTTTCTCGGGTCCCTGTTGGATGCTCTGCACGTAACACACTCTTCCTGTTTGATTCCACGGCCCCATGAGGAAAGGATTCTAGACAGGGCTCAGGGTGGTTAAACAACGTAAGGCAGTAAGTGGCAGAGCCTGGACTCAGCCCAGGTTTCTCTAACGCCAGAGCCCATGCTTTAGTCTGAGCAGACTGCGAGACCACGTGAAGGGAGAGAAGTCTTAAGGAAGGATGGAAAGAAGTAGATACGGGAAAGGAAGTTGTGATGGGAAAGGGGGAGCATCTTGGGAGGGGGGTGTCCAGAGCTTTTACCCATAGTGGCTGGTGTGGATAAGAGGTGAGGTCTTTGGAGTTTGTCAGCAAGGACACTGGAATTGCCAAGGAAGAAACGGGGAGAAGAAAAACATACTCCAGGTGCTGAAATCATCGAGTGAGTCAGAGCGAGGCCTGGGAGAAAGTGGCCGATAGCTATGATGAATTGCTGAGAATGATGTATTTGGCATGGCCGTCGAAAGGTCAGCAGTAGAGGGCAGCGGTGTTTGAAACATCTAGAAATGCGGCAAAGAAATGGAGAGAAGACTGACTTCCGCATACCGATGGGGGACTAGGAAGAAGGCAGGAGGGTTGTAGTGCAAGAGGTGAAGAGAAGAGGAGACACACAGAGATAGATTTACGCTTATGTAAACACATGCTACAAACACATGCATGCACGCACACACAGTCCAACCAGATCCCGGCATTCATGTGGAATGTTCTTGGCTGAAGACATAACAGCTGCTTCTTTGGCCTCTCTTCCCTTTTCCCCCCGTCCCTTCCCAATAGCTTTTCCCATGGCCTTTCCTCAGTCTGCCCCACTCCCCCGAAGCACACAGAGGACTGTGCCTTGACCACTTGGGCCTTGCCCTGACCACAGACTCTAGCCTTAGACCTGGTTCAAGTCTGGATGTAGGCTCTGTCTCACACATGGACTGGGTATGGTTTCCCTTGTCTGGTACCTGGTACCCTCAAGGGCCCTCTGTCTTGGCACCTGTGTTGCCCTGTCAACATCCCTTCTTTCTTTGCACCTCTTGCTTTGTATGTCTGTGTGAAATCTTTTCGTGAGAATGCCTGAATTTCTGTTTCTGTGGCTTTTAGGTGTCATTCCCAAGGGGAAGAGTATTAAGAGTTGGGGTGAGAGGTGGGTAGGGTTTAAAAAGGATGTTTGACTCTCAACATTGTATAGGTCCTAGGATATGTCCCTGTAGCTAATGTGTGGCTGTTATGTGGGAATAGTTCTAAAACCAAGTGTTTTTATGGATGGACCTTCTGATTCTCCACTGTGATCTAGGCGTGAGCTTTTACTATAGACTGAGGTAGCAGTAACTACTGTCACCTAGGCATTAGAGGGCAATTAAGTATCAACCAGAAAGAACGATTTGCTTCTTTGGGGTTGAAATCATGCTGACATAATACAAACACAACTGGGTCAGCACCCTGTCAGGCACAGTCTGCTCAGCGCAAACACTGTGAGAGCCAAATGGGCACTTTTGAAGAACTCACGACCCAGCCAGACTTGCCAACCCCATTCACCTCTACCTCGGCCTCTCCCTGCCTACCCTGGCTGCCTGTGTGGCTGCCCCCTGGGGAATGCTTCTGCTCCGCTGGGTTCCCACTGCGCACCCCCTCACCTTGAGGGGTCAGTACTTGTAACCAAGACCATATAGATGAAACGCAGGCTAACATAACTTCCCCCATATTACTTCAGAGCCCTAAATTCGTCTCAGCTACTCCACGGCCTCATTTTCTGTCCCTGTGTCCTTCAGAATCACCTCTCCCAGAACCTGCCCCCACGGTGTTGGGAGCTATAAATCCAGTTTGCACACTTAACGCTAGTACGTGTCTGGTAGACTGACAGCAGTGGTCCTTGGTGAGAATAGATACAGGCTTTTGAGGGTCCAGGCGATGGTTCAAGATTTCAGGGTGAACAAGGGTATGATTTAGTATCCCAAGCAGATACGTCTGCGGGAAGGAACTACTGCTCCTATCATAGTTTAAACCATTTTCACCTTGTTCACTTTCAGAACCACACAGACTGTGCCCCCTGATGTAGCTGCTCCCTAGGTTTAAGGTAGATTCCTTTCTATTTTAGTATTATTGTCTTCCTCCTCCTGAGAGGCACTTGTTTCCATGGCTCTATTAGGTCAGTTGTAGTTGCTGGTTGTAGGTTGGGTGACTCCCCTCTGTTTTCATACCTGGTCGGGCAAAGTCAACCTACGAGGAGCAAAAGGGGAGAGGCAAGTCCAGGAGCCCATGGGTCAGGGAGGCCCCAGGAGAACATCCAGGTGGCGAAGAGACCCCGACTGTGACCTCAGTATATCGTTTGTGTCTGTGCTGCACAGGTTAGCGGAGGAGCCGGGACAGAGAGGAAGCGCGGGTGAGTACGGTGCTCTCTGCCCGCCCCACGGCCCCTTTCCCTCCGCCCGTTCCCTCCGCCCTCTCCCTCCTCCCTTTCCCTCTGCCCTTTCCCTCCGCCCTTTCCTCTCTCACACTTCCCAAGCCAGAGCCACCCCAACACGTGAGAGCCAAGTTGGGGTTTCCTTTACGAGCCCAGCTGCTCCTCTTCTCTGCTCAGACCCGCCAGCGTACCGGCTGGGCCGTCCTGCACTGCTGCGGGCCTGGGCCTCAGGCAGGCCTTGGTGTCACCTGTGTTGGGATGCAGGTGGCTCACCAGACGCCGCTGGCTGAAACCGGCGCTGGGAGCGGGCGTCAGAGGCCACTCCCGGGGCTGCCGCTGCCTCCTTGCTCCTGGTTTCCCCCAGCCACTATCATTTCTCTCTGGGGGTCCACACCACAGCCAGCTCAGGGTCACGATGACTCTGCAAAGCCGACCAAGTCGTTTCCCGTGATGCCTGGCCAAGCTGCACCTTCTCACCTCCTAAAACAAATTGATAGAAGTACAGATTTCCTCACAGGCAAATGCCCATTGCCTTTAGGAATTAGTCTTTCACACTTTTCCATCTCAGGACCTTAACTTTCATCTAGTTCCAGTTCCAAGGTATTGCAGTTTCGGGACATGCGCTGCACACTGAAAGGAAGGGACGAAAATAATTGGACCACTAATCTGTTCAAGAGAAGTGTTCTTTCAAGGATAGATGCCTTTGGTGCAGCCTTGAGATTTCTCTTTATTTTTCAGTCTTTTCTTCCCTCCCCTCCCCCACCTCTTGTGTTTAAAAGTTAGGCCATCTTCCTCAGTTACAGATCTTCCAGGCAGAAAAGCCAGGGCTGCAGCCCATGATCCAGAAAAGGAACTTTCCCAGGCCCTTCTCAGCAGTCTTACCCTGGAGCAGCCTCCGGGCTTTTCCTGACACCCCCGCCTTCCCCCCCGTCTGCACCAACCCGTTGGTTCTGTCCTGCTCGCACTCCAGGACCTGCTGTCTCTGAGCCTCCACTGACTCAGGGATCGTGCAAGCTAAAGATGGGCAGTGCGAGCTGCGGAAATTCTCTCGGTGCCCTGGCAATCACGGACCCTCCAAGGCTGGGGCGGGCTTCTCCCTGAACTCACTGCGCATGCAGACGAGGCCCTTCCTGACAGCAGGCCTTGGCTGCCGCAGCCATGAGGCAGTCAGGAGCTGACTTGCCCTCGGGGAGCCTGTCAGAGCCCCTCTCCTTAGGGCACACAGGAACTGGGGGACGAGGAAAGGCGTGTCTGCCACCTGGCCCACCCCTCTTCGTGCACATGAGGAAACTAAGGCCCACCACCCAGGAGCTTGGTGCCAGAACTGGAATCGGAGCTGGATCCTCTGCTCCTAGTGCTGTCCTCTGACCCCAGGAGGAATACTGAGAAACTCACGACTAGTGGAGAGTCAAATGAAAAGCCTGCATACTCAGGTGGACCCTTAAGTTCTGCTCTCTTCAGGCATGAGGCTAGGGCTTTCTTCCCTTCCACTCAGTGCTTCTCAGCACATCTCTGACCTCTTTGCCCTTCTCAGTCACAATTCTTCTTCCCATGAAACCACCACATTCCAAACCTTGCACTGCGAACACAGTTCTTTCCTGGAAACATTTCCTGACCCTGTGACCTAAGCAAGGACTCCAAAGACTAGAGATACCCCCAGAAAAGAGAATGCGCCCTTCCCTAAAAGGGGGTGTGAGCACTGTCGCTCTTGGCATGTCCTGAGTTGAAAGGTAAGCGTCCCAGCAGCGCCATCCCTGCACATTGTCTTGTCCCCAGCAGATGTTAGCAGCCTTTGCTCGGAGACCCTCGGCAGTGCCCGGGAGTCACAGTGCGTCTGTCCTGCATAGGCACAGGGGACGTGGAGTGAGCTGGCACCGACGCGAGCAAGGAGAGGTGTTCCCCCAGAGGCGCATTCCTGTCCATCTTTCCGCCGCTCACCTGGACCAGGCTTGCAGGCTGCCAGACGTCACCACCCGCTGGGCGAGGGGAGCCCAGACGGTGGGAAGTGGGAGGGACTGCTGGTGCTGCCTCGGGCACACCCCCCCACCTCGCCCAGTCCTGCATGAACTAGCATCTTCATCACTCCCCTCCGGGCATGGTCTCATCTCTGCAACAGGAATTTACTGGAGGTTGAAAAGAGAAAAGAAACAGCACGAATCTCCTGTGTGTGTGTGACTTGGTGGAGTTCTTGCTGGCGTCTCGCCAGCACTCGGGGTGCTCCCCAGGATGGGGGCACAAGTTTCCGCCTGACCTTTGACCTTTAAAAACCAACAGGTTTTCTTCCCTCTGTCATGCAAAGACAGCTTCAGGCCCTGCTCAGTTCTACCAACATTCACACCCTGGCCGCTGTGCTAAAAATAGCCTCCTTCCTTTCTCACTGCTTAGGCTTCCGCCCTGTTTGATGCCGCGACGCTGCAGCCCAGGCGGGAAGCGGGAGCAGGGAGGGAGCTCTACGCTGCAGCCCCGACAAGTCCTCCTCCTTCCCCTCCTTCTCCTCCTCCTTCCCCTCCCTCCCCTCCCTCTCCTCCTCCCTCCCCTCCCTCTCCCCCTCCTTCCCTCTCCTCCTCCTTCTCCTCCTCCTTCCCTTCCTTCTCCTCCTTCCCCTCCCTCTCCTCCTCCTTCCCCTCCCTCTCCTCCTCCTTCCCCTCCTTCTCCTCCTCCTTCCCCTCCCTCCCCTCCCTCTCCCCCTCCTTCCCTCTCCTCCTCCTTCTCCTCCTCCTCCCCTCCCTCTCCTCCTCCTTCCCTTCCTTCTCCTCCTCCTTCCCCTCCTTCTCCTTCCCCTCCCTCTCCCCCTCCTTCCCTCTCCTCCTCCTTCTCCTCCTCCTTCCCTTCCTTCTCCTCCTTCCCCTCCCTCTCCTCCTCCTCCTCCTCCTTCCCCTCCTTCTCCTTCTCCTTCCCCTCCTTCCCCTCCCTCTCCTCCTCCTCCTTCCTTCTCCTCCTCCTTCTCCTTCCCCTCCTTCCCCTCCCTCCCCTCCCTCTCCTTCTCCTTCCCTCTCCTCCTCCTTCCCTTCCTTCTCCTCCTTCCCCTCCCTCTCCTCCTCCTCCTTCCCTCTCCTTCTCCTTCCCTTCTCCTCCTTCACCTCCTTCCCCTCCCTCTCCTCCTTCCCCCCTCCCCTCCCTCTCCTCCTCCCTCTCCTCCTCCTTCCCTCTCCTCCTCCTTCCTCTCCCTCCCCTCCCTCTCCTCCTCCTTCCCCTCCTTCTCCTCCTTCCCCTCCCTCCCCTCCCTCTCCCCCTCCTTCCCTCTCCTCCTCCTTCTCCTCCTCCTTCCCTTCCTTCTCCTCCTTCCCCTCCCTCTCCTCCTCCTTCTCCTCCTCCTTCCCCTCCTTCTCCTTCTCCTCCTTCCCCTCCTTCCCCTCCTTCTCCTCCTCCTCCTCCTCCTCTTTCCCTCTCCTCCTTCCCCTCCCTCTCCTCCTCCTCCTCCTCTTTCCCTCTCCTCCTCCTCCTCCTTCCCCTCCTTCCCCTCCCTCTCCCCCTCCTTCCCTCTCCTCCTCCTTCCCCTCCTTCTCCTCCTTCCCCTCCCTCTCCTCCTCCTCCTCCTCCTTCCCTCTCCTCCTCCTTCCCCTCCTTCCCCTCCCTCCCCTCCCTCTCCCCCTCTTTCCCTCTCCTCCTCCTTCCCTTCCTTCTCCTCCTTCCCCTCCCTCTCCTCCTTCCCCTCCTTCTCCTCCTTCCCCTCTCTGCCCTCCCTCTCCTCCCTCTCCTCCTCCTTCCCCTCCTTCCCCTCCCTCCTCTCCCTCTCCTCCTCCTTCTCCTCCTCCTTCCCTTCCTTCTCCTCCTTCCCCTCCTTCTCCTCCTTCCCCTCCTTCTCCTCCTTCCCCTCCTTCTCCTCCTTCCCCTCTCTCCCCTCCCTCCCCTCCCTCTCCTCCTCCTTCCCCTCCTTCCCCTCCCTCCCCTCCCTCTCCTCCTCCTTCTCCTCCTCCTTCCCCTCCTTCCCCTCCCTCTCCTCCCTCTCTTCCTCCCTCTTCTCCTCCAGCCAGGGCAGAAGAGTAGCCAGGCCAGGCGCGCTGACCCGTGACCACCAGAGGGAGCACCGTCCAGGTGCTGGTGCCATGGTGGCCCAGCCTCTCCCCTCTCCGGGTTCCATTCTGCTCCCGCACACATGATAATCAATCCCAATTCCCGGTGATTTTCATTTATTCTTTCCTCCTCCCTGGGCTCCAGGATGTTATTTTTAGTAGCAGGACTGCTATAAATATTTATAAAGGGCAGTGACTGGAATGAAGTGAGAGGCTCCACAGCTGGCTCTCGCAGCACCCCCAACACACACGCCCCTGCAGACCCCTGCCCACTGTCTGAGGAGGTCTGTGCAGAGGCCGTGGGCTCACCCCACGGCCATGCTCGGAGCGTCATGCGGAAGCCTCGCGAGGGAGCAGTCAGGGTGAAGCAGCAGGGATGGGGCGCTCTCCATCCTTCCCTCCACACACCCTCCTCCCTCGGTGACTCCCATTCCTGAAGGCGGTCAAGGCTCCTGCGGGGGGACGGTGCCCTTGTCTTAAGACGAGGCATGAGGGTCAGGCGCAGCTTGGAACACTCCAGATGTGTGAGAGCGGGAAGGAAAATGGGAGCCAGGGAGCTGGTTTCCCCCAAGGTGTAAGAAAGAACACTCCCCCTCTGAGCCTCACGAGAAGCCCCCGCGCCTGGGGGAGAGCCTGCACCCGCGGCGGCTCCCACGCTGCCCTGCGGAGCCCACACTGACCAGCAGTGAGCTGAGGCCCCGGGAGGCCGCAGCGGCTCTGGTGAAAGAGAAACCGCACGTTTCTCTGGTGTAAAGGTGCTCCCCCGCGCTCAGGAAACGGGGATCCCAGCTTGCCTGGAGGGCCAGCAGGGGCAAGGGGGAAGTAAGCAAATGGAAGGTTCTGGGGGGACACTCAGTGCCAACCAATGGGGAGATCAGGTGGGGAACGGCTGGGCCGGGGCCTTCCAGATGACGCTGTTGGGTGACTGCTTCCCCCACAGCACTGACTTCTCACTTTGTAGGCTGTGCCCCTGAGGACAGGGCAGAATCCCCGCCTCCTGGTTCCTCCCATGGACTGCTTGCTTCTTAAAGAGCAGAAAGATTCAAACGAACAGTCAGATTAAAAGCACCAGTGGCTTCAAAACAGCCGGGTGCTTGGGCCAGCTGCGGTGCCTGTGCGGATGTCTCCTGGGCCCTGCCTGGCCCCACGGGGCTGACGCTCTTCTGGCCTTTGCCAAGGAGTAGCATCAACGTCTTCAAACAGGAGAGGCTCCAAACTCCCAGCCTCCCACTGTTTACCAGCACCTAAGGGTGGTAAGGGGACTGGAGAGAGCCACAGGGACGACTCAGGTGCCGGGTGGTCCGTTTTTTAAATAAATTCTCTACAGTTGATTTCTTTTCGAGCTAGAATATCTACCATTATCTAAGGCCCCTGAGGTGCCTCCTGACTGCTTGGCATCTGCTTTAGAATGCAAACCCATATCAAAAGCTTGAAGCTGGGTCCCTTTCCTCAACCCTGACCCGGAATGGGACACAGGTGGTCATCCTATAGTGGGTACTTACTTACTTCTTAATTGCTCTGTGACCATTCAGGAGCCAGCCTACTTTAACCTAAGTAGAGGATCTTTTGAGAGAACTGACATATACCGTCAGCATCGTGGGCCCCGTGGGCTGGTGCTGATTTGTAGCTGTGAAGACCCCTGGAGAGGTCCCAGATGCATCCTGGGTCTTGAGGAAGTCGAGGCCCCACCAAGCTCAGGTTCGTAAATCCCAGCCATGCTGAGGTTCCATTTATTGTCACGGCCCTCTCCTCTGCTGGGTGTGCTTTTTCTACCAGCGGACTCCCTCTCTTCTGCATTGCTTACGCCCTGCTCCCGTAGCCCGTGACAGCTTCGGAAAGGTACAGTTGCTATGGCAATGCCTAGAGCCATCTGAATTCCTGCTGCACCTTCTGGAAGAAAAGGGCATGTGAGGAGCCATGCAGTAGATTCCAAACCTAGCCTTCCCTAGCCTCCTCTGTCAGGGGTCAGGTGACTGCTACAGATGGAGTGGGGGAGGTAGGTAGCCCACCTTCCTTGGGCAGATATTCCATCGCAGCAAGCCACATGCACCTGGACAGGTTCTCCGTGTGTGTGGTTCAGAAAAACAAGTGAGGTCTCCTACCAGGGCCTCTTAGGTGTAAGAGACAATGCCAGTGGTTCTCAAACTTAGAATCAATATCCCCTGGGGGAGCTTCTTAAAATATGGAGAGCTGGGTCCCACCCCCAGAGTACCTGATTCAGTAGCTCTGGGGCGGAGCTGGAGAATTTGCAGTTCGAACAAGCTCCTGTGTGGTGGTGGTGCTGCTGTAGGTCTAAAGACCACACTGTGAGGACCACTGTACTACACATTCATGAGGAGAAAAGCATCCACATCAGTACAAGAAGCCATCGCCAGTCAGGTGGAAGAAGGCCAGCGTCCGCTGTCTCCTCTAGAGGGAGGAAGGGCTTCCCGTTCCAGGAGGGCTCTGCAGTCGCATTTCTTGGCCAGGGGGATCACCCCGGGGGATGGGTGATCCTAGACTGTTTCTTTTTGGTCCCCACCAATCAATAAACAAAGATCTTCCCCTAGACATGACGGTGGGGACAGCATCATAGGCGAGGCCTTGAACTTGCAGAAGACCAATCTCACAGATGCATAGTGGCTGAGTGGGTCCTGCACAGTCTAGAATGTTAGCGGTCAGGGAGACAATGACCTGCCTGGCTCGGGAGGGAGGGAGAAGAGGGGAGAAGGGGTGTTGCTGGCACTTAGCCCCTGCAGTTGGCGCTTTTACACCAAGATGCCTTCCCCAGAATGCAAATACCATATGCTCCACTAAACGATATTCAGGCCCCAGCTGGGCGGCTTACCTTCAGCCTACCTGAAGCTCCCACTGCCTGGGGTATTGTTCTAAGAGAGAAAGTGATGAGAGGAGGACCTGATAGGTGTTGCAGCCCCTCCCAGTTACAAACAGCAGGTGCCAAGTATTCTGACACCTCTGCACACTTAACCCCGCCTGGAAAACCAGGGCTCTAAGCGGTGGGCTTGGTGATTCTCCCACCGGGTGTGTCTGCAAACAGGTGGTGTGTGCTGACGCCATCTGCCTCCTGCCTCCTACCCCACGGGGGGGGGGGGGACAGCTGGCATAGGGCCAGGCATGACATCAAATGGGTTTACCAATTCCAGAAAGCACTATTCGTTTCCCAGCTCTGTGAAGGTTTGGGTGGGTGTGACTGCTTGCATTTAGAACACGTAGAATCCTTAAGGGAGGCCACGAGGAGAACTGGGACTTGCTGGGGAGGGGGTCCTTTGAAGAGGCAGACACCAGATAGCCATGCTTGGTTTTCTGAGACAAGTGGAGCCTAGCACTGCTAGAGGTAGAGGTTAGGAAGGGACATGTAGCCTAGCATGGGACTATTATTCAAGAAGATACTTGATATGCACTATGTGCCAGCCACCAGGCCCTCTCCTCAGGTCTTCAGTCCTCACTGAATGCAGGACCTTAAAGGTTAAGGTTGAAGCCCTATCTGAGGGCATAACTAGGGGGTGGGGAATGGGCTTGGAGGAACTGCACTGCCCTCTGAAGCCCATCAGCCTCAGGACAGTGGGTGCCAGCTGAGGCCACTGCAGGGAGGAAGGGAAATGGTCACTCAGAAGTGTTGATCTTCAGGCCTGTGAATGGGAGCGGAGACCGGGAAAAGGGTGTCCCCATGAATTTAAGGGTCATGACTAATACATACTTTATAGCTCCTGGGGCCCAGGCACACTACCAGTGAATAAGCAGTTATAGTTCATAATCAGTTATAGCCTGAATCCTCTGCAGCCCCAGCAAGTGTCCTCAGACACACTTCACCCAGCTTTGGTGAGGGGGGCAGTGAGTCCTCAGCACATGCGCACGGGAGTGTACACACACGCACACACACACTCGCACCTGGGGGGCCCTCTGGCTTGCGAGGTTTAGGTGTCAGGTACTGCGGTTTTCCCTGAGGAGAGCAGAGCCTTAGACTCGGCACCTGACTTGGGGCTGGGAGAGCGTCTACACAACAGGCCTCAAGATCAGCTGCACATGCTGGGCTTTTCATTCAGGTCCCTTACAGGTCACACCTTCACCACCACGCCTGTTCCAAGGCCTCAGTCACTTAGTCTCCTTCCCTCCCCCCAGAGATGGCATCCTTGCCCACCAGGCATTCAGCCCCTCACTGAGGAAGAATGATTCAGTCTGGGTCCTGAATTTAAAAACCTCTAGAAATTCTCCCCACAGCTCCTCAGAATCCCAGGCCTTGTGGTCAGGGCCCCCTCCAGGCTCCCTCAGAAAGCAGGCCTTGCAGCTCCTCCTGCCTCTACCAAGCCTGATGGCCACTGGGGGGCGATAGGCCATGTGGCTTTGGTTCACCTCATCAACCACCTGAGGAACTCTGCCCTCTTTGGGGCTCCCCTGATGGCGTTGGTCTTTTAAAAGAAAGAACATGCCCCAGGGCTGCTGGAAGAGCAACTCTGGGACGGGGCAACAGCTGGGTACAGATGTTGCTTGGGAGGGAGACTTGGTGGGGGCCAGACAGCCAGCCTGAGTGCCCCTCTGGGCCAGCGTCTGGGGATGGGAGGACTCCAGGCTTGGGATCCTCTGTAGGTCCCCCTCTTCCCTTGACTGCGGGTCAGTATTTGTCCTATTTTCCTCATTGCCTCGGCGACCGTTCTGGGGTCACCCTTTGCGGCCAGCCTATCCTGGGAGACCAGAGCCCGGCCATCAGAGGAGGGGAACAGAGGATGGGAAATAGGGGAGCAGCAGGGTGCTGTGAGGGCTGAAGGACCAAGGGAGGAGAGCGCAAGAGGAAGAAAAGGATGGAAGAGAGGCAGAGCCCAAGGTGAGGGGGGACATTTCACAGTGAGATACAGGGGACTGGACTGCAGGCTGAGACAGGAAAAACCAGGATGGAGGAAGTGAGGAGAGGCCGGTGAAGGCGAGGCTGGGAGGAGGCAGGGTCCCAGATGGATTCGCCTGCCCCGGAGCCCTAGGCGAAGGGCATCTCGTTCCTTTGCCCTGGCTCGCTAGCCCCACATTTTACCCTAACTATCCCCACTGGCTTTCCACCCCATCCCGATGAACTCAGGCTGGGGACAGGGCTGCCTGTGCCTCCCTGGGACCTCTACACCCCCTAGCACCGCCCCTGCCCCGGGCGCAGGCCTTGGCCTCCCACCCCCCCCCCACCCCCCCCACCCCCCCCCCCACCAACCCGCCAAGGCAGAGGCCTTATCTCCCCGCCCCTCCCTCCGCCCCACATCCCACCCTGACCCCAGCCCATTTATGGAGCCGCTGCAGCCTCCGAGGGGGGCTGATGGAATTTCCCTGGGGCTTGTCTGGTTCAAGGAGTCGCTTATCTTCCCGCCTTCAGCCATCACTGGAGAGTGGAGGGGAGTTAGACTGGGGTCACTGGGAGGCCTCTGGAGCCAAACTTTGCAAACCGTGGGGTTTAATGCCAGGGTGGAGCTGGGAGAGGCCCATGTTTAACATTTCTGTTTACCGAGGCCGACCCTGACCTGCCCGTGGCCCACCTCACCTGGCTCCTAACTGGTCTTTTCCTGCCCCCACTTTATGATGGAGATTGGGTCTTTCTTCCCCTGCACATGCTTTCCTGGGAGCCAGCTCCCTGGACAAGGTCACCATCTACATGTGTTGTAGACACAGAGCTACCCTCACAAAGGTCTTTTGGCTTGGTACACCCAGGGGCACCTGAGACAGGAACTCCAGCAGAGACCTGGAGGCGCCCCTTGTCTGGAGAGTACTGTCCAGGCCCTGTGAAGACGAACCAAGGAAATGCAACTCTGCCTTGAGAACCCAGCCAACAGAGTGACTTAAAGACATCTAGGAGGGAGTTAGTGAAGGAAAATACTAGAACAGAGAAAACAAGATAATTACACACATAATCAGCTGTAGCCGTTGTGTTAGATGCATGAACGTCTAGCTTACTGATGCTGCTGGGTGATGAGAACCAGGTGGGCTTCTTCAAGAGGGCTTTGCTCTAAAAGGAAGGGAACGAGCATATATTAAGTACCTGCTGTGTGCCAGGTGTGTTCGCATATGCAATCTCTAGTGTCATCGCCCAACCAAGCTGTGATGTAAGTTCATCAATTCAGAGGACGAAGACTCTGAGAGGTCAAGTAACTTGCCCCAGATCACACAGCTGGGAAGTGACAAGCCCATCCATCTGCTTGACTGTGATGCAACTCCACTTCCCACCATGTCAGACTGCTGAAATGGCAGAATTTCAGCAAAATTTCAAGGAAGAGGAAGAATATCCCAAGTTTGGGAAAGGAGGAGCAAGGAGATGGCTCAGAGAAGGGAAGGGGAGTGTTGAGTCAATTGCCTTAACTGGAGCCTGATTTGCCTACTTTGAAAACCCAAGTGGAGAAATAATTGCCCAGATTTGCTGATATTTAAGACAAAGATTCTTAACCAGGATAGTGTCTCTAATTCCTTCTGCCACCTCCACCTCTGGGCATACCCTTCTCCTGTGCTCCCTAGTCAATGCAAATGGAACCTCTACCTGCCCCAGACAGTTTCGTTAGTTTTCCCCTAAATACAGACTCTATGAGACCAAATCCAGCAGGAAGAGAAGGAAGGGACAATGGCATGAGCCAACGCCTGTGTGTCACGCACCCATGCCGTTCTGGGCACATTGATGACTTTCCCTAAAAGGTACGGCTGGCACCATCACCCCCTGTCCACAGATGAGACAGCTGGAACAAGAGAAGTGTTTTGCCAGGGACACAAGGGTGGCAAGTGGCAGGGACTAGAATCCAGGCAAGCTGTCTCCAGAGGCACCTCCTAAGCCCCATGTTCTGCCTCCAGGGCCAGCAGACATTGACTGAGCCAGAGTTCTGTGCCTGGCGCTGTGCCTTCCACGTGTCATCTCATGCACGCAGGGAAGGAAGAGGCGGAGTCTCAGCCTTGGGTTCAGCCAGGTGGCATTTCACTAGGCCCACCCTGCAGTTGGCGAGTAATGTCCGGGGCGCCTCCATTTTCACCCTGACTTTGCAGGACAGGATTGGAAGGCCCCCTATCCACCTGTCACATTCAGCTCTGACCAGGCCTCACACTAAGGGACTTACTGGGGGCTCCAGCAAGAGCCCCGGGTGGCAGAACCGCCCGTCCCGCATCCCCTCTATGGGGAGGGACATCAACAGGAAGTTAATTGTTAGCCCCACAGAGACACTGTGATGTTGCCACTGCTATTCAAAGGTTAGGGCAAGCTGGAGAGCTTTAGAGTGTGGACAAGCCATCTTGACCCAGGAAACTGACGCCAAGGATATCGAATGGTCCGGGGCCACACAGGAAGGTGATGGAGGAGCTCTTGGAGGATGTGCTGGTCCTTCCAGGCTTCCTTGTGTTAATATGCACCAAGGGAACTGACCCCGCTGTTTAGGATCATCCTGAATGTTAGGACAGGGTGTTTAAGGACGCTCCTCCTTGAGAACATAGCAATCAATCCACACCTCACTTTATAACCTGGTCTTAGGTGAATCCTTGAGCATTCACCCCACCCTCCCTGCCTAAGCCGTGTCACAAAGCATGCTCATTAACTGCCAAGGATGCTTCTGTCTGCTCTCCAGGCTTTTCCAACCATAAGACAGAGGGTCCCCTCCACACACGATATCCACCTTGGGAGAGGAAGGTCTGCCTGGAGCCCTGTCCTCCAGTGATTACAGAGGGGATCCCCTCCTCTCTGCTGCTTTTAAGACTCTTGCAGGATTAGAGGGGTAAATAGGTACTTGTTGCATTAAAATAGAGTTCCTAATTTGCCATCCACACTTAGTCATGTGTGGAAAATGTTGTCTCTGCCCTCAAGAGGCTACAGCCCAAGGTAGGAGGGTGTATATGGAGAAAAGGCAATAATGCAAAGTGATGCTTGTTAATTACCAAACACAGGGTACAGAAAAGTGCTAAGGGAATCAGAGAAGGAGGAAGAGTTTCACCATAGGTAAATAAAATGATACCCAAACATGAAATAACAGAAGTAACATACCTGTCTCCTATTACACGAACTCATTCCTTCACTGGCTCACACACAGCCTGTCCAAGGCTGCTTTTAGATGGAGTTCCAGTGAGTTCTTTTACTGTTTCCTACATTTGTAAGATCTTCAGTGTGCCTGGTCTGCCCCGTTAGCGTCTTTGTTTTTAAAAAACACATACTAAACACTATTTTTGAAGCAAAACCTTCCTCCTGGGATACAACTTTCCTTCACTGGCCCTTGCTTTTGAAGTCGCGCATACCCTTCTCCGAACAAGCGTGCCTCCTCTGAGGTCTCTTTCAGGCTGGAGGCCTGTGGGGTATCAGTGTGCTTCGCCTGTTTTCAATTAAACCCCTCAAGCTGAAGCGGAGTAAATGGCTTTAGCAAGTTGATTTTCCAAAGGGTCAATCTTATTTTTGAACCAACATGTCAAAACAAAACAACTCAACCTACAACACACACAAAGCAAATAAATACATCTGTTTGCCGATTTACCTTAAAAATTACTAGGGCAAAGGGAGATGCAGAGGGCACACAGGGCTTCCGGGGAGGGGGGGAGGATCTCTTTCAGTTTCCCCCGCCATGGTGGGGGACTCAGAGAAATGGCAGCACAAACCGGTGTCCTGGCCTCAGGGTGCTCAAGACTGGACTCAGGCCTGGAGAGTTGCTGCCTCTTCCCCTGCTCGGGCCCAGGATCGGGCCGGGCTGATGAGAAAGCACCCACTTGGCCTGCGGTCGCCTGCCTCCTCATCCTTGCCCACTATAGACGCTGGGCCAGGAGGGGTTCTGGCCCCCGTGGACATGGGCATCAGAGGCCGGGAAGGGGAATGCTCCCTCCTCAGCCCTACAGCAGGCTGACACCTCTTGGGGCGGGGGTTAGCGGGTGACCCACACTGACGCTGGCACTTGCGCCTGCCCCGATCTCACCTGCCCGCTTGGCCCTCTGGGGAAGGAGCGCTCTGAGGACCACAACCCCAGTGGCTGAGTCCTTAGCATCTGGACTAAAGAGGCAGACACTCTGCTTGCTGTTTGGGGACCAAACTGGAGGGTATAACAGAGGGTGGCTTAAAGTCATTTTCTTTGGCCCAGAAGGTATTTTTAAAACAATTTAGTGGGTTGCAAATGGTGAAATATCAGAAGATTTCATAGAAAAATCCAGATTTACAGCTTCTCTGGAAAAGTTAGAATATCTGGCTGTACTGGTCCCACGATTCCCCCATGGCAACAAGCCTGCTAAAGACCCTCTGAAGACTCTCAGACACCCTCCTCTCTCATCGCCAGGCCTGTGTGTCCTGGGGCGCTGCTCTGGGGGCCGCCGAGGGCATGGAAACGTCAGGCTCTATCTTGCTCGAAGGGGTGTCCCTGCATCCTCTGAGGCCCCAGCCAGAGAACTCCCACCCCAGCCCCCCACCATTCCCAAGCAGCAGCCCACAGGGAGCCTCTCTCTGACTCTGAGGGTGTGCATGGGAAAAAGGCAACAATGCAAAGTGATGCTTGTTAACTACCAAACACAGAGTACAGGAAAGGGCTCAGGAATCAGAGAAGGAAGAAAAGTTCAACCATAGGTAAATAAAATGATACCCCAAAATTAACAGAAACAACATACTGTCTCTTCTTACATTAACTCACTCCTTCACTTGCTCTCATACAGCCTGTCCAAGGCTGCTTTGAGATGGAGTTCCGGTGAGTTCTCTTACTCTTTCCTATGCTTGTAAAGTGTTAAATATGCCTGGTCCGCTCCATTCACGTCTTTGTTTTCAGAAAACACATACTAAAAGCTATTTTTGAAGCAAAACCTAAAATCATTTGCACTTTGTTGCTACTTTCTAGAGTGTGACCTCAGACAGGTCACGCCTTTTTCTCTGCATCTACAAAATGAGAAGATAATTCTAACTTGCATGTTGTTTATAAAGATTATATTGAAACATGTGAGACACCTGGAACGGTGCTCGGCATGTAGCAAACGGTCAATAGCCGTTACTCTCCTTCCTTCCTCTGACACCGCAGGTGCTGCCCTTTCAGGCCCCTCAGCCTCGGGGAAGGGCTCCTGAACCCCCTAGCCCAGGCCCTCCTGGACTCACAGGTGAGAGGCTGCGCTGATGGGGACGTAGGAGCCTGGTGCTGCCAGGGCCTAAGCTCCACACCCAATGCCAGGTGGCTCAGAGTCACCCCAGGGAGTCTCCCCGGGGCTGGCGAGAGCTGCTCAGGCCTGGGGCACCGATTCATCTCCCCTGCACAGACACGTGAAACGCCACCTTCAGAGGTCAGAGGATGGGTCCGGAACACCAAGCCAAACCTCTAAACCCCGCTGCAGGCTTCACATCACAGAAAAAACCACTTCTGGGGGTGGGAGCTGACTCAGGAGTGCCAGGTAAGGACCAAGACAGGCTGGGGAGGGCCACCTCACAGACCTCACCCCCACCATCGAGTACACCCCTCCCCGGGAACTAACTGCCCCTCAGCGGGCGAGGCAGTTTTTTCAAGACTCTGAAACACCAAGGTTTAGCCCAGCCTTTTCTCCCAGGGCAAAGAGGCTGGTTCGCCTTGGATGAAAGAGAGCCCTCTCTGAACAACTTACCCTTCACCGGGGATGCTGGGCTCTCCACCGCTACATTGAGACTAAGGGAGGGTTCTCTACAGACCAAGAAGAATCTGCTTCATTCATTCACTTAACAAATATTTGTTGAGCAACTACTATGGGCCAGACATATTCCAGGCCCTGGGGATATAGTAAAGAAGGAGACAGGGTGCCCGCCCTCAGGAAGTTTACATTTTAGTGCAGGAGACAGACAACAGTTGTGTGAGGGCAGGTGGTAAATGCTCAGGGGGGAGAAGCATGGTGAAAGTTGAGAGAGTGAGTCATGGGGGGAGGTCATGCATGAGCTCTTCAGGGTGTAGGTCCCCGCCCCTACTTTTTAGGTGAACAAAGAGAAAACACACACTTACATTTGGCAGGAAATTCCCCCGGTAGGTCTCCAGTTGAGAACAGACTCTCTTGCCCTCGCTGTTTATGACTCTCTGGATCATGTCCCACTGTTGCCAGCCACCTGGGCCAGACTCTCCCAGCAACTAGTCCAGCCTCAGACTTACCTTCCTGCCTCGTTTTCCCTCCTTCCTCCCCCTGCAGTCCACCCCTGGGTCCTGGACTCCAGGCCTTTGTTTCACACCCCAGTGGTTTTTTGTTTGTGTATTTGTTTTGCCAGTCCTTCTTTGACCACCTTCTCCAGTGACAAAGTTTACAGTCCCCCCATCATAGCCAGTCCCAGAGCATGACTTTCTATCTGCAGCAAAAAAAAAAAAGAATATTCTGGAAGTTACACACTTTCCAGAGCTTTCCTCCACCCTGGCCATACAGGAGGCCAGGGAGCCCATCTTGGCTGCCCCGAGGTATCCCCAAACCACCTCCAAACTCCTTCTACTCCTCCTCGGCTTCCCCACCTTCACAAGGGAGTCTTCTAAAATGAGATCAATTTAACTTCAGTCTGTGCTCTTTGGCAGAGTGGCCCTGCAGCCACTGCACTCAGTGCTATACTTCCTCAAAACTCCTGCTCCTCTCCCAAGCACCAGCCACTTCTCATTTATTGCCACAAGGGAGTTTTAAAATTTGACATGTGTGTGTAATTGCTGATTTGTGTCTGTGAGCTACTTGAGGGCAGGGCCCAGGTCTGTTTTGTTCATCAGTGACTGCAAAACCCTGCTCAACGCCTGGCAGAAAGTGGACGCTTAACAAACATTTGTCAGATGTGCGAATAAAGTACACTCACAAGTACAATTATATTGGTAATTCACATACAACGTCAAAGACTAAGGAAACATGAAAAAAGAAGTGGTTTTGGCTGAGTGGCAGACCCTAAACCTTAGCTTCCTTATAACGGTATATTTATTATAAATAGGTCCAACCAAGAATTTTGCCTGCTGTGTAAATTTATGAGGTGTCTTATAAAGGTATGAGAAATGGAAACTCAGTTAATTGTAAAGAAAAAATAACATGACACACATTCACACACCCTCAGTTAATTGTAAAAACAAACCACACACACACACACACGCACACGCGCACGCACACACTTCCTCCCGCGTAGCTCAGGAGCTTTGACTGGGTGCTCTGGGTGCTGTCCCTAAGACCTGCCTCTGGACACGGAAAGAAAGCAAGACCAAGTCCAACCAATCAGAAGTCGGCACCTCCAAGGCCCCGCCCCCCCCCCCCCACATGGGTGACAGACAGCAGACTCCGCCCCAGCCCAGCGCCACCTGGAGGTCTAGGCGGACAAACGCGGCGCCTACCGAGAGGCTTCTCTGGCAGCCCGAGCGCGCTGAGCTGGCCCGGGTATTCGTGGTCCGCAGACTTGCGGCCTCCGCCCGGCACCACTCAGGCCGTTTAGGGGGCTACTGTGGGGTCATTGAGGGGGAGCCGCTGAGGCGCTGTCGACAGCTGTTAACCTGTTCACTCAAGTGACTTTTCCCACAACTTTCCGCTACTTCCTGTTGTAAATTATCCCTGCTTGACCAGAAGAATGGGTGTGATGAGGGAAATCGGCTCAGAAAAGTGAAACAATAGTGCTTGCAAATGCTTCAGTAGCATCTCTGTGGGGCCCAATCTGCATGGACCCGGAGAGCGGGTGGCGCCCTCTCCCTGGTCGCCAGTCAGCGGGGTGGGGACGCAGGGGCTGCCCTCCAGCTGGTGGCCTAGACGTCCGGCAGGAGCCCAGGCTGCGGCCTTGCGCTCAGATCTCAAGGCCGGGCCGCCAACGTGTCTTCCGCGGGCCCCGCCCTGAATGGGCCTGACGGGGTGGCCGTGAGCCCTGCCCTCCCTCACCTGCTCAGGGCACAGAACTAAAGTCACCGTTATTCATTTCATGCTCCTTGTTCCTAATTTGAAAGGAGGTCTGAGGTCGCAGTCAAGTAGCCTGTGCTGAGGGTAAACTGGGGCAGACACTGTTGGCGCCCCTGAGAAATATCCTTTCCCTCTCTCGTGCAGCCTAACACCTAATGGCCTCTATTTCCCCTCATTGTTCCGATTACCTGCTAGTTCCCTTGTCCCCAGAGACGTGCAAACCCCAGTGCTGGTCACAAAAATTGGCTCCCATGGCCCAGGTTCTCTCCCCCACCCCCAGCCTCTTTTTCCCTCTCCACTGCTCTCCTGCCCTGTTCATGTACCTCAGTATCCCCAGGGCTACAAGTCATGTTCAGCTCCTGGGAATTCATTAATTGTAGAATAAAAGGCTTGGTCTCCAGTAAAGAGATTTCAAGACGTTGGGGGGGCAGGTGGGTTTTCTAAATACTGTTTGGATGCCGGGAACCTGGGATGCTCTGGGGGGAGGGTACTGCAAGAGGAGGGGGAGGGTTAGAGCAGCGGGGTCAGAGCTGTGGGCCCGAAGGCCCATACTCAGCAGGTGAAGAGCCTGGGTCCGCTGTCACGGCCATCCTCATGTGCTCGGGGAGCCCTGCCCCACCCTGGGAAACTCCATATGGGTACAGAGTGGGGCTGGGCGTTCAGGTCTGGTCCTGCTTGGTCACTGAGTTGCCAAGATGCCCCTCCGGGCCTCAGTGGCCTCCTCCTTAACACTGGCATAACAGTCACTGGCCTGAGTGCCTCTGGGATTGTAATTAGGATCTAATGAGAGCTTGATCTGAAAGCCCATCTCAAAGATTATGTCCTATTGAGGGTATTTTCCTCATTCTTCTGTCCCCTTAGGTGACAAGGAATAGAGAGAAGGGGTGAGACAACTGATAAAAGCACTGTTAGCTGCTTTTTTAAGAGTGCCAGGGGTTCTGCTCTCCCAGCCGCCTACCAGATCCTTGGGGGTCATTTCTAACATCCCTGGCCCCGATCCTGTGTTGGGCTAGAAAAGGAATTCAAGTCGGAAAGGGAGTCAGTCCTGGGGAGTGGAAAGAGCTATGGAGTTGGGTCCTGTCCCCCCATGCCCCGAAGACGCTCCTGTGCCTCGATGGCGAGTGCCAGTTGGTGGGATGGAGATGGTGAGCCAGGTGCCTGCTTGTGTGGCTCTGCTCTGGGCGGGGCGTAGGGTGGGATGAGGAAGCAGCCCATGCAAACAACCCAGCTCGGACCTTCTGGGAGCTGGTGGGCGCTCCGTCTGCAGAAAGGAGGTGGGACTCCTGAGTTCGTCCATGTCTCCCTGAAGTGCTGGGGGCAGCTGGGATTTGGGCATCACCACCTGTCTCGCTCCATTCTGTCGTCTGCCCCTCACACTCTTCTAATACTGTCCTGTCAGGGCCCCCTGGGGGAGGCTCCGGTTGTCTTTGCTCCCCGTAGTACACTGCAGCCCAACTGGCTTCCTGGTATGCAGACCCTTATATAATCCTCTCCCCTTGAGTGTGGGCTGGTCCTAGTGACTTGCTGTTCATGAACAGAATAGGGCGAAAGCGTCTAAGACTCAGTTATAAAAGTCTGTGTTGGGGGGCTTCCCTGGTGGTGCAGTGGCTAAGAATCCGCCTGCCAATGTAGGGGACACGGGTTCGAGCCCTGGTCCGGGAAGATCCCACATGCCACGGAGCAACTAAGCCCGAGCACCACAACTACTGAAGCCTGCGTGCCTAGAGCCCGTGCTCTGCAACAAGAGAAGCCACCGCAATGAGAAGCCCGCACACCACAACGAAGAGTAGCCCCCGCTCGCTGCAACTAGAGGAAGCTCGCCCGCAGCAACGAAGACCCAACGCGGCCAAAAGTAAATAAATAAATTTTAAAAAATAAATAAAATAAAATAAAAGGGACACAGTAAATGTGTAACACATTAAAAAAAAAAAAAAAAAAGTCTGTGTCAGGACTTCCCTGGAGGTCCAGTGGTTAAGGCTCCATGCTTCCACTGCAGGGGGCACGGGTTGAATCCCTGGTCGGGGAACTAAGATCCCATGTTCCACGTGGTGTAGCCAAAAAATAATGATAATAAAAATTTAAAAAGTAAAATAAAAGTCTGTGTCCTCCATCTTGCCCTCAGACTCTCGCTCTCTCCTGTTCGCTCTAGCGAAGCCAGCTGCCGTCATGTTAGCTGCCCGGTGGGAGGCCCACGAGGCAAAGAACTGGGGGCAGCCTCTAGCCAACAGCCAGCGTTGAATTGAAGCCCTCAGTCCAACAACACGTGAGAAACTGAATCCAGTCAGCAACCATGTGAGTAAGCTTGGAAATGGACCCTTCCCCATCAAACCTTGGGATGACTGCCGTCAGACACCCTGAGCCTGCGACCCCACCAAGCCACCCACAGATTTCCTGACACACAGAAACTGTGTGATAATAGATGTTGTTATTTAAGCCACTAAGATTTGGGTTAATTTGTTATGCAGCATAGATAAAAAAATACACATTTGGCAGGATATGTACATTTCCTCCTTTCTCCTCAACCCTGTTGCCTCATCAGTGCTAAGTCTCTTTGTCCTTGGCCTTCATTCACTCCTCTGGTTCCCACCCTCTACTCCCTGCCCCTGCCTTTCGGAGGCTCCTCTCTCTTTGCCGTCATCTCTCCCACCACCTAATTGGGGTTTCCCCCAGCATCTCTGTCTCCATACTCCTTGGAGAGCCCCTTGCTCATGGCTTCAGTAATGAGTAAGCACTGTGTCTATGGAGATATTCTTCCAGTCGTTTCCCCCATTCCACCCGCTCATCTGCGTTCAGTTCCATTTCTCCCCTGGCCCGTGAATATATATTTTATCTGGATGTTACTATAACAACCCAAATCAGCTAATATGTCCCTCCTCGTCATCTCTGTTTTCAGTCAGCAGTAGACGTTCCCTTCAGAAGGCGGCTCAGAGCTTCCCCGGATCCCCTGCCAGAGCTGAGCACAAATCTCTCTTCCGAGCTGCCTCTCTCCAGTTGAGACTCATCTTCTTTACACACGACTTTCAAGACATCAGATTATCACTCACTCTTGAGTCTCCATGCTTCCTGCTGAGCCCGCCTGGTGTTTCCCACCAGTAGCCTTATGTGGCTCATGCAAATGGACCAGGGCTCACACCACGTGCCAGTTCTCGCATATTCTGCCTGTGTACCCTGGTACAAGTTGGTTCACTTCCCTGGCCCCGGTTTTCTATCCTGTAGCTAAAAACTAGAAATTCCCCAGATGTTCTTCAACAGGTGGTTGAAGCAAGAAAAATGAAAGCACTCTTGACACACACAACAACCGGGATGAACCTCCAGAGAATTATGTTGAATGAAAAAAGCGAGTCTCCAAAGGTTGTATACTGCATGACTCCATGTATATGACCCTGTTGACGTGTGAAAACTACAGAAACAGAGAACAGATGAGTAGCTGCCCAGATGAGCAGTTGGGGCGGTGGGGGGAGGTAGGGGAGAAGTGGGTGTGACTGTAAAAGGGCAACGTGCAGAATCCTGGGCTGATGGAAATGCTCTCTAACTTGGCCACGTCAGTGTCAATAACCTGGTTGTGATATTACACTTAGGTTTTGAGAGATGCTATCATTGGGGAAAACTGGTATAGGGTATAGGGGATTTCTCTGTAGTAGTTCTTACAATTGCATGTGAATCCAAATTGATCTCGAAAGAAAAAGTTTAATTAAGAAAAGACACCCCCTTTATTGAGTTGCATGGAACTCAACTTATAACCTAGAAGGTACATTACCTAGAAGGTACGTTCATTCCTAGAAGGTATGAATGAAAAAAAAAAAATCACTGCTGTTTTTGAATAATTTGACCACCTATAATTCGTTTTTTAATTCTTTTTTCTTCATTTTTTATTGAAATATAGTTGATGTACAATATTATAAAAGTTACAGGTATGCAATATAGTGATTCACAATTTTTAAAGGTTATACTCCATTCGTAGTTACTATAAAATATTGGCTATGTTCCCTGTGTTGTACAATATATCCTTGTAGCTTAAAAAAAAAAAAAATCACTGCTTTTAACCCCCTAAAATGTTTGTATTTGAAAAGTAGTAACAGAACCACAGGCTTCCAATCTTTTACCTTGACCTTGAGTGGCACCTCCACAGAAAGCTAGGTGGACTGTGGCACGGCCCACCGTACTCCCCTGAGACCATAAGATCCGGTTCAGTACACCTACTTTCCTCCCCCCTCTGGCGCGCCTTTCCTCTTCCGTCTGGAGGAGCAGTGAAAAACCAGGAAGAACTTAGGGAAGTTCCTCAAGGCAGAGTAACTGAGTCTGAGGGTTTGGGCCGGGGCATAGGGAGAGAGATGAGGGGAAGTCACCACAGGCAGATCAAGTTCTCGCCCTCACTGTGCCTCCCCTCTAAGCCCAGGATGCCCTCACTGACCATAACCCAACCATCCTCTAGCCCTGGCTCAGATCCCATTTCCTCAGGGACACCTTTGCTCCAGCCCACACCCCTTCTTGTTTGAGCTTCACAATTTAGCTTGTGATTAAGTGGCTAACGTAAGTCTGGATTGTGTCATGTGTAAACTCCTCACAAGCAGAGACCAGCTCACCAGGTTCCTCGGTACAACGCTAGGCACTGAATACACGGTACAAAAATTACTGTTGGCTCGTAACACAGTCAAAGGGATAACCTCCTCAATTCATGAAGAGGTCATCAAAATCAAGAAGAAAGACCCACAACTTGATAGAAAAGTGGTCAAAAGATAAACTGAGAGTGCTCAGTGTATAAATGCAAATGGCCCTTAAACACATGAAGACGTTCAACCTCCTCACAGTCAGAGAAATGCAAAACAAAACGTATATGGAGAGATCACTGCTCACCCAACAGGCGGGCAAAAGTCCAAGAGTTTGACTACATACTCAGTTGGCAACATTCTCTTTTAGTATGTATTCCTGGTGAGAAGGCAAAATACTACAACCCCTGGGGGTAATTTTTAAAACTTTTTATTTTAAAACAATCTCAAACTTACAGAAAAGATGCAAATATGGTAAAAGAATTTATTTTTTTTCTAAACCATTTGTGAATGTGTCAACATGGTGCCCAATCACCCCCCAAAACTTTAGTATAGAATATATTTCTTTTTATCCTATACTAGAAATATATTCTTATAAATAAGGACACTCTCATAACTAGAGTACAAACATCAAAATCAGGAAAGTAGCACTGATCCATTACTACCATCTAATCCTCAGACCCAATTTACATTTCTCCAATTGTTCTAATAATGTCCTTTATACCAAAAATATCCAATCCAGAATCACACACTTACTTGTGATGTCTCTTTAGTTTCTTTTTTTTTAATTAATTAATTTTATTTATTTTATTTTTGGCTGCGTTGGGTCTTCGTTGCTGCGCGCAAGCTTTCTCTAGTTGCGGTGAGCGGGGGCTACTCTTCGTTGCTGTGCGCGGGCTTCTCATTGCGGTGGCTTCTCTTGTTGCGGAGCACGGGCTCTAGGCGCGCGGGCTTCAGTAGTTGTGGCTCGCGGGCTCTAGAGCGCAGGCTCAGTAGTTGTGGCTCATGGCCTTAGTTGCTCTGCGGCATGTGGGATCTTCCCGGACCAGGGATCAAACCGTGTCCCCTGCATTGGCAGGCGGATTCTTAACTACTGTGCCACCAGGGAAGCCCCCTCTCTTTAGTTTCTTTCCTTCGATCTGGAACACTTCCTCAGTCTTTCCCCGACTTTCATGACCTAGACACTCCTGAAAAATACAAGTCAGTTATTTTGTGAAATATCCCTCATTTGGGGTTTGCAATGGTGTGATGTTTGTGTCCTCTCAAAATTCATATGTTGAAACCTATCCCCCAAGGTGATGGTATTAGGAGGTGGAGCCTTTGGGAGAGGATTAGATCATTAGGGCAGAGCCCTCATGATTGGGATTCGTGCCCTTATAGAAGAGACCCCAGGGAGCTAGCTTGTCCCTTCCACTGTGTGAGGACACAGAGAAAAGACGGCTGTCTATGAACCAGGAAGCATCACCAATCATCTAATCTGCTGGCACCTTCATCTTGAACATTCCCCAGAACTGTGAGATAAGTGCTTGTTGTTTGTAAATCACCCAGTCAATGGTACTTTTTTATGGCAGCTCAAAGGGACTAGGACAGGGTTTGTCTGATGCCTCCTTGAGATTAGATTCAGGTGATGAATCTTTGGCTGGAATACGTATCACAGAAATGATGCCGCGTTGTTCTCACTGCATCCTGTTAGGTGGTGTATCATTTCAATTTGCTCCATTACTGATGAGGTTAGCTTTGATCACTTGATTAAAGGGCTTTTCCATTGTAAAGTTATTCTTTTTTCCCTTTGCAATTAAGAAGTATTTTGCTGGGAAGTACTTTGAGACTATGTAAATATCCCATTCCTCATTAAACTTGCAATTTATTCCTTTATTTATTTCTAGCACTGTGGACTCAGGGATTCTTATTTTACGCAGTGGGTTTATAATCTGTTGGTATCATTATTTTGGTGCTCAGATTTTCCCATATTTTGCCAGTGGGAGCACTTTTTTGTATCCCATCATTCTTTGAGTACTTCCTAAATTTTTAAGTGTGACATGTTCTGGGCTCATCTTGTTCCTTGCTTGACCCAACTCTAGAATCTGCCATTTCTCCAAGAAGGTCCAGTTCCTTTTAGTAGAGAATGGTATTTAGAAACCAAGATCTGGGCATGAGGTATACTCATCACCATTGAGGTTTAATTGCTTGTACGTGTTCTCAGTGGAGAGAAAAAGAGGAATATATGTATGCATATATTGGGTTGGCCAAAAAGTCCGTTCGGTTTTTTCCATAAGATGGCTCTAGTAGCACTTAGTTGTCTTTAACTTCATTTGAAACAATTTTGTTAGATTGTATTGTGACAGCTGTCATATCAGTGTGCATTTTAAAAAAACTTATCAAAATTAGTGAATTTTTGTGTAGCCATTTTAATATTGAAGATGGAAGAAAAATAGCAACATTTTTGGCATATTATGCTTTATTATTTCAAGAAAGGTCAAAACGCAACTGAAATGCAAAAAAAGATTTGTGCAACTGTATGGAGAAGGTGCTGTGATTGATCGAACATGTCAAAAGTGGTTTGCGAAGTTCTGTGCTGGAGATTTCCAGCTGGACGATGCTCCACGGTCGGGTAGACCAGCTGAAGTTGTTAGCGATCAAATCGAGGCGTTAATTGAGAACAATCAACATTATACCAAGCGGGAGATAGCCAACATACTCAAAATATCCAGATCAAGCGTTGAAAATCATTTGCACCAGCTTGGTTACGTGAATCGCTTTGATGTTTGGGTTCCACATAAGTTAAGCGAAAAAAAACCTTCTTGACCTTATTTCCACATGCGATTCTCTACTTAAATGTAAGGAAAACATTCCTTTCTTAAAACAAATTGTGACGGGCAATGAAAAGTGGATACCGTACAATAATGTGGAACGGAAGAGATAGTGGGGCAAGCAAAATGAACCACCACCAACCACACCACAGGCCAGTCTTCATCCAAAGAAGGTGATGTTGTACATATGGTGGGATTGGAAGGGAGTCCTCTATTATGAGCTCCTTCCAGAAAACCAAACGATTAATTCCAACAAGTACTGCTCCCAGTTAGACGAAGTGAAAGCAGCACTCGATGAGAAGTGGCCAGAATTAGTCAACAGAAAACGCATAACCTTCATCAGGATAATGCAAGACCACTTGTTTCTTTGATGACCAGGCAAAAACTATTACAGCTTGGCTGGGAAGTTTTGACTCATCCGTTGTATTCACATCACACCTTTGGATTTCCATTTATTTTTGGTCTTTACAAAATTCTCTTAATGGAAAAAATATACACAAATACATTTTACGTCTATATTTATTTCTAGACCTATCAATATACAGGGTGAGCCTCAGGCTAGAGTGAGAGGCAGAGGCTAAGCTGTCGCCGGGAGGAAGGGGCTGAATCAGCACCTAGAAATAGGGGAGGGAAGTTTATGGCAGTTGCTGTGGGAAATCCAATAAGAGGGTAAAAGGAATTGAATAAAAGGACTGTGTACTGGCACAGGCAAAACCATACAGAATGAATTTATGTCTCTATGATTTTCTCTGTGAATGAGGATAATGACATTTTATGGGTTACAAAGCACTTTTATTTCCACTCTTTGCCGTAATGCTCACAACTTCTGTGGTGGGCATGAAGAGGTGTCCACTCAGCAGCTTTGGGTCTTCAGGGAGCTAGTTACTAGTCCATGGAGTTCCTAGGAAATGAGCTGACTGGCAGCTGGCTGAGGTTTTAAGGAAGGGATACTGCAATCCTCAGACCTAGGGCTCGCCCAGCCTCTGAAGGAATCCCTAGGAAGCCATGGCCATACTAATAAGGAGCTGGCCTTCCCCAAAGGAGACTTCTTCCCTGCAGGCCCTCAGGTCCAGCCATGGAGGACAATAAGCCAGGAAGATTCTCCCAGGGGACCAGGCCAGGATCCAGCTCCCTTGTGGAGAAGTGAGCGAGTCCTGGCTGCCCCACCAGCGGGGTGGACAGGCCACCCCTGTGTGCTCTTTCCCTTCTCCTCTCTTCCAAAGTCAGTCTTCATTGTGAATAATCTATTTTATCTCCACCATCGGAGACTTGGTGTTTGGGGGATGGTTAAATTTATAACTTAGCCACTGTTACAGATAATAAGAAGCCACATGTAGACCACTGAGAGGAATGCACATTACTCGGATCCTGATTGTCTTCCTTTGGGAAGGAGGGTAAGTGGAGTTTGGGTTGTACATGGTAAGGGTTCTTTATTTTAGAAGGAGCATGTTAAAGATATCTTTATAGGGACTTCCCTGGTGGCACAGTAGTTAGGAATCCGCCTGCTAATGCAGGGGACACGGGTTCCAGCCCTGGTCCGGGAAGATTCCACATGCTGCGGAGCAACAATGCCTGTGAGCCACAACTACTGAGCCCACGTGCATCAACTACTGAGCCCACGTGCATCAACTACTGAGCCCATGTGCATCAACTACCGAGGCCCGCGCGCCCTAGAGCCCGTGCTCCGCAACAAGAAAAGCCACCGTAATGAGAAGCCCGCACACCTCAACGAAGAGTAGCCCCCGCTCGCCGCAACTAGAGAAAGCCCATGCACAGCAATGGAGACCCAATGCAGCCAAAAAAATACGTATATATATATCTTTTTATTGAGGTGAAATTCATATAACATTAACCATTGAAAATGTACAGTTCAGTGGCATTTAGAACATTCACAGTGTTGTGCAACCACCACCTCTATCAAGTAGCAGGACCATTTTTGAAAGTGCATGTGTGGGGAAAAGAGGGTATACGTGGATGCTGGGTGGCCATTGGGTGGAGTGCAATGTGTTTGCCCGGTGTCCCTTGCTTTGGAGAGCAACAATGCCCCTTTTCCACGGGGTGCTGGTTGGATCTGTCAATCCCAAAACCACCTCTTGCACCCACTTAAGGGGCGGGGGGCATGTGATCCACGCTACCCCACAGGCTGTAGAACCTGGTTCAGAGTGGGCTTGTGACTAGTCACAGCAATTGAAGTAACCCTCAGGACTTTTTGGCTAGGGATGGCGCCGTGAGTGAGGGTGACAATGAAGCACGAAACAGGACAACTTTGTCTCAGATCTTGAGGCACAGGGGTTGGGGGGGGTGTTGTTAAAGGACATGGAACCTCATGTCCTAGAAGCATTAGGGAGGTTCCTGAAAGAAAGGAAATTATGTTCTTCCACTGGGGCTCTAAGTTGGGAGAATGTGAACATGAGACAGCTGCCCACCATCTTGGAGTTTGTTTAAAGTAGGGAAAAGTGCCAACGTAGTGGGAAGCAGACAAGAGTGATGGAGAGAGAGCCAGCTCTGGAGCTGGCATTTGAGTCCCTGGATTTACCTGTGCCTGAATCCCCAGCCCTGGTCTTCCCAGTTGTCTAAACTCTATACTACTTAATCCTTTTGTTTGTTTAAGGTGGTTTAGGCAGGATCCTGTCACTTGTTTGTTACTACAGATGACTGATACTGCCCTAGCATATCCTGACTGATACTGCCCCTCACCCTAGATGATCTAGGGTCCACCAGGATACTGGCTGGGCCACAGTGGGGCAGACAGAAATGATGGGGCTGTAGGAGCCCAAAGGCAAATCAATCTGAGCTGGACCCAGTGTGATTTGTGGTCAGAAGGGCCCAGTAGGGTTAGCCAGCATTAATGTGTCCCTACCTGGGACAGCCTGGAGGGTCCTCCTCATGCCGAAAACGCCGAGGCCAGGCTCTGGAACCAGCCCTGTAGCCACACGGTTGCTTCCTACTGGACACAAGCAAACCCCCCAGCATGGTCACCTTGGGCCTTTTGACGCCAGCAACACAGACATCCAAGGTCACACATCATGGACTCCCAATGATTTCATCATAAATGGTTCTACTGAATAGAAACTTGCTTTGTTTTTGTTTTTGTTTTTTTGGCTGCACCACATCGCTTATGGGATCTTAGTTCCCGGACCAGGTATTGAACCCGGGCCATGGCAGTGAAAGCGCCGAGTCCTAACCACTGGACAGCCAAGGAATTTCCTACTGAATAGAAACTTACAGTTGCCCACTTGACCCTGAAAATTTCGGCTTGTTAAGAGTAACTGTAAGGGGGCTTCCCTGGTGGTGCAGTGGTTGAGAATCTGCCTGCCGATGCAGGGGACACGGGTTCGAGCCCTGGTCTGGGAGGATCCCACATGTCGCAGAGTAACTGGACCCGTGAGCCACAACTACTGAGCCTGCGCGTCTGGAGCCTGTGCTCCGCAACGAGAGGCCGCGATAGTGAGAGGCCTGCGCACCGCGATGAAGAGTGGCCCCCGCTTGCCGCAACTAGAGAAAGCCCTCGCACAGAAACGAAGACCCAACACAGCCAAAAATAAATATAAAAATAAATTAAAGAAAAAAAAGCACAATACAACGGATACAGTCAGCCCTTTGTATCCACGTGTAAAAAAAAAAAAAAAAAAAAAGAGTAACTTTAGGGAATTCCCTGGTGGTCCAGTGGTTAGGACTCTGTGCTCTCACTGCCGAGGGCCCAGGTTCAATCCCTGGTCAAGGAACTAAGATCCCACAAGCCGTGTGGAATGGCCAAAAGAAAAGAGTAACTGTAATGTTTTAAGGTAACTATAATGATTTCAGAGTCAGATGAAACATGCTTTGAATCCTGGCTCTGCCACTTCCCAACTGTGTGGCTTTGACTGAGCCTCAGTTTCTTCATCTATAGAGTGAAGATAACACAAACTACCTCAGAGGGTTGCTAAGGAAAAGTGCCAACCTGGTGCCTGGCGCACAGGAGACACTCAGTAAACTATCACTGCTATTTGCGGGCAGTATCATATAAGCCCTTAAGGAACGAAGAGGTATGGCAACCATCTTTCTAAACATGGTCCTCCCGTTGGCCAAACTTTAGCGTGTCTGTGGATGCCCATCTTGATGTTGAAAGCAAAGTGGCACAGAACCTGTAATGCACATATTCATTCATCCAAAGCTTATTGAGAACTTACTATGTGCCAAGTGCTGGGCTACAGAGATGACGGGGTGGTCTCTGTCCTCATGGAAGGAACATCCCAAGTCTCTGGAACTGGCCAGGTGGAGACTACGGATAGCATGGCCTATCATCAGCGGCATGGGGTGACCACTTGAGTGAGGGTGACAGGGAAAAAGGCCAGGACAACTGTGTAGGGAGCGGCCTCTGACCTTGGGGCATGGGGAGTGGGCAGACTGAAGGACCTGGAAGCATTAGAGGGCTCCTGGAAGGAAACCTCTTGGATGAAAGGTCAGCTCTGTGTCCCAAAGAGTTAGGTAACTGTTCCTGTGACCCCTGGAGGGTTGAAGTTGGTGGCGGTGGAGGGAAAAGTACAACTGGTTTCAGCAGTGAGGGCCTGAGTGTCCATAAGTGGGATGGTGGGTGCCTGGGGAAGGGAGCACACCATGTCCTGGGGCAGGGAGCTCAGGGCACTGCCATGTAGCTGAAGCACTGGGTGGAATGGGGGTACACAGTGGCAGATGACTGGTGGAGGTACAGGCAGAAGAAAGGAGCCAGGCTGGGGAGTCAGGGGGCCCAGCACCAAGCCCTAGCGGTGGCAGTTGGCAGAGTGATGAGCAGAGGGGTGGCTGTGCTGATGGAAGTAGACAGAGATGCCCCAAGTCAGAAACCTGGAGCCCTGGGAACTCTATGGGAAATGAGAACAACCCTCGCGGCAAAGGGGTGAGTAAGCATGAGGGTGGAGTGTAGGTGTGTGCACAGAATCTTAGAGCTGGAAGGGATCTTCAATGTCATTTAGTTCCACCCCCGAGCCATGAAATCTTTCAGTCTTCCACTGACCAACTGAGGACACTCTACTCTACTTGGACACCTCAAGGTACGGGGAACTCACTCCCTTCAAGGGGGCTCATCCTAAAGAGGTGCTGGAGCCTCCCAGACAGCCTGGATAGGCCTGGCGCCCCGACCTTGGTCCTGTTGAGTGGGGCCGGCCTCCACTCGGCGGCGGCACCTGGCGGGGGTGGCGGGTGGCGTGGGGCTTGCGGCGCGGATGGGCCGGCGCTGCTGTCCCCAGCCCCAGTGCTGAGGCAGGCAGAGTGCAGTGGGCTCTGGTGGAGGTCGGGAGAACTGCAGGGCGAAGACCGCCGGGGGCTCCGCGGGCTGCCGGGGGGAGGCACTTGACACCGGCCGCGGGAGAGGAGGGGCCGCTGTCCCTGCGGCCAGTGCTGGATGCGGGGACCCAGCGCAGAGGCAGCTCCAGGTAGCGGGGCGCCCCGCGGGGGGGAGGGCTGCCGCAGGCCCCCGGCGGAGTGGCCGGGAGAGCGGCCGAGGCGGGGTGCCCGGGCCCAGCGCAGGGTCGGGGTGCAGCGAGGTCCGGCCCTCCGACCCGCAACGTGCGGGGACCCCCCCAGCGGGGGCGTAGAGGCCGGGAAGTCGGGCCGAGGGCGCTAGGACCGGCCGCGCGCCCAGGCCGCTCCCGTCGCGGCGCCCCGGGGCCCCCAAGTCGGCGCTGCCTCCCGGGCCGGCTCCACAGCGCCAGGGCCGGGGCCAGCGCGGCCGCGGGGGGCGAGCAGCGGGCGGAGGCCTGGGCCCGCGGGCGGCCGGAGGGAGGGAAGGAGGAAGGCGGAGAGAAGGGGTGGGAGGGGGGGACCCGGCGGAGGAGGCGGAGAGAGGGAGCGCGACAGCGAGCGGAGGGAGGGAGCGAGCGAGGCAGGCAGGCGGGCCGGGAGGGAGGGAGGGAGGGCGCGCGGGCGGCGGCGGCGGCGGCGAGAGCAGAGGACGAGCCGGGACGCGGCGCCGCGGCACTAGGGCGCGCAGCCGGGCCGGCCCGACCCCACCGGCCACACGGTAATGAGCGCCGCTGCTGGCGGCCCGGAGGCCGGCCCGGAGGCGGGCGGGGAGGAGGGGAGCCGGGCGGGGGGCACGGCGGCGGGCAGTGCCCGGCTCGGGGCACGCTCCCGGACCCCCGCAACTCGGCGCCGGGCGCTCGCGGGGCCAGGGCTGCGGGCGGCGACGGCGGGCCGGGCTGGCCGGGGCGGCGCGGGGTATTTGAGGGTTTGTTTATGTCCCCGCGGGCTCGGCAGGCGCCCCCTCCCGTCCCGCCCGCTCCCGGCGCGGAGCCCCCTCCGCGCCCCCGCCCGGCTCCGGGCTCAAGTTCAAGTCTATACAATGCCGCGGGGGGCCTCCTCCGCCGCCGGCGTCAGCGGCGGTGCCCCGCTAGGCGCTGCCGCAGGGGCCCCGGCCTGGCCGCCCCCGCCTTCCGGGCCCTGCCCCCGCCCCGGGGCCCAAGCTGGGGCCTGCGGCCGGGGCGCCGGAGGGCGCGGACCCCGACCCGGAATAATCGGCTCCCGCCGCGGCCCGCAGGGAGCGGGGGAGGGGGGCGGGGGCCGGGCCCCGCGCAGGCTCCGCGGCGGCGGCAGAAAATGGCAGCCTGGCACGACCCGGCCCCCCGCCCCTCCCCCCGGCTCCCGGCCCTCCTCGGCCCGGCGGGGCGGGGGACCCGGGAGGCCCCCGGGGGCGGGCCGAGGGGTGATCGGGGGGCCGGGCCGGGGAACGCTGCGCAGCGATCTTCCTCCGGCCACCTGTGGCTGGGGGAGCGGGGTGCCAGCGGATCTGGGAGGGGCTGCGGGGGTGGGGAGAGTGCCACTTGGGGGGCACACCTCTCCGCGGAGAGTCGGGTGGCGCGCGGGGGGGACGTCGTGCCTGGCTCCTCCCTGCCCCCGCCGCGGGCCGTGGGAGCCGGGGCGGCGGCGGCGGCGGCGGCGGCGGCGGCGGCGGTGGCGGCGCCGCAGTGTGGGGGCGGGGCGGGGGCGGGCGAAGATCCCGGGCCGGGGCCGCGGGGGCCGGAAAACGCAGGGGTGGGAGCCGCAGGGCCTGGGCCCGGAGCGTGGCTGGTGGGGACGCCCCGGGTCGCCCCCTGCAGCAGCACCCACCCCCCTGCACACACTCAACACGCACGCGGACACACTCACGCACACGCACCCCCGCTGGGCCGGTGCAGACGTGTCCTTGAAAGCTTCGCATCCGCACGGTGAAGGACGAGGCCTCGCCGAGGCTGCGGATCGGGGTCTTCGGCCCCACGTCCCAGCGCCCCGGGAGACCCCAAGCTTCCGAGCCGCAGGCGGCCTCGGTCCGTGTCCCGCCCTCACCCCAGCTCCCCTCCCCCTCCCTCCTCCCTCCCCCTCGGCTCTGACAGAGCTGGCAAGGGTCCAGGGCCCGCCCCCGGCCTCCCCCAGCCCCCCATCGCTGGGGCCCGCGGCCCTCTGGCTGCCAAACTGCTTTTCGCTTTCCTGGAGGCTCCCTTCTTGGGGGCACCCACTCCCTTCCCTCTCCCCCCCATTAGTTTCCCCTTTTCTCTCCATCCCTTCTGTCCTTCCTCCACTCTCTAGTGCAAAGCCAGTTGAGTAGGTGTTGGCCCCTTGGGTGGGGAGTGAGGGGCTTACTGGTTCTCAGGGGCTCTCTTCCCCAGCTCGCGAGAGGAGCCCCCTGTGCTTGCACCTTGACCCAAGATGGCGTCCTGCACCCAGCTGGGCAGCTCTGGCCTGTGTCTGTCAGGGAGGAAGGGCCCGGGCCCCGGAGCCACACAACTCGCCCCCTCCCAAACCAGAAGGGACAGGAGGCTGCAGGAGAAGAGCCGGCCGCCCTGTGACCCAGCTTGCCCCTTGCTGCTGGGCCCGGAGACTGCCATCACCATCCCTGAGGGACTGTTCAGTCTTCATGTTTCACCCTGGGCTGCCAGCGCTGAACCGGCCTCCTGGGCTGGCGGACTGCGAAGGGATCCTGGGATCAGGTGCTGCTCCGCTGTGCCTCCTCCCTCCCAGGCAGATGTGACAGCTGCAGCCGGGGAAGCTTTTCTCCTTGGGCGATGCTGGAGAGCTAGGACTGGCCTCTGGGATTTGGGGAGCCCAGCTGTCAGGCGGACCCTCTTTGGGCTGTCCCCTCTGCTGGCAGGGGTCGTCTCCTGGTGGTTTCCTGAGCTGCCTGGGTTTGGAGGCTTGGGCTGTTAGGAGTTCCTGCTAGGTTGCTGGGCCAGGTGGTCCCCCTCTGCCTCCAGGTCCCATTGAGGCCCTGGTTGGGCTGTTTGACAGGGATCTCTGTGAAAGCGTGAGTCTATGTGCGTGTGTGTGCATGTGTGCACATGTGCTGCACGCAGGCAGTGGCCCAGGCAAACTTGTGTGGCGGGTCTGGCACCTGCCCGCCTCCCTTCCCGGGCCCCACTCCTCTGGGCCCTGGTTCCCTCTCCAGCCTCTTGTCCAGCTCCTTGGGGCCTGTCTTCAGCTACTCATCAAATGCACACTTCCTGGCTCGGGCGGACCAAGGCTCTCCTTGTCCTCCTTCCCAGGCTCGTGGGCCTGCAACAGGAAGCCGACCTTAGAGAAGGTGAATTCCTTCTAGACTCAAGGAGTGTGGTCCACAGTGCAAGGGCTGCCCCCCGCCCCCCCGGCACTGGAGAAGCAGAGAAGAGGACAGCCATGCCATGTGTCAGGGTGTCTGCGGACGGGATTCCTCTGCGGGGTGAGAGTTGGACTGCAGCTTGAAGGTCCATTCCAGCTTTTAAATTCTATGGCTCTGATTCTAGTGGTGGAATTTCAGACCCAGGAGTGGGGGCGGGATGGTCTCGCCTCACAGCGATAATCAGGAATGGCTTCCAAGGAGAGGAGGCCTGAGTGAGAGCAGGGCCTCCTGGGGGGTGGGCCTTTGAAAGGAGAGGGTGGTGTGAGGGGTGAGGGCCCTTCAGGAGACAGGTTTGTCACGTCTGACTCCACAGAGAGTGTAAAAGTGCAGCCTCTGGTTAAGCCTTCACACGTGTGTGTCCTTCTGTAGGTTTATGTGTACACTTGTGTGTGTGCGTAATTTCTGAGGTTTCCTCCCTGAGTCCAGTTTGCGGTAAGCTCCTGAGTTCCTTGTGGACCTTCTTGAAGCTGAAACTCTAAGCTTCTCATCCTTTCTTGGTCTCTCTGGTGACCAGCCCCCATCCAGGAGCCCACCCAGAGTCACCTCATTAGAACAAGATATGCTCCTAGTGCTTTTCCTAGCACAGTCACACATCACCGCCATTGGGCCCCTGAAAAAGCCTGCAAGGAAGACAGACAAGCTATAAAATACTTGCCCAGGGTGACCTGGCTGGGAAGAAGCAGAGCCAGGCCTGCCCTCTGGGGAGCTTAGACTGTCTCCTGCTCCAGCTCTCCCAGGCTCCTGCACTGCGTGTTGGTCTCTCCTCTCAGTTTGTGATCTCCACGGGACCTTGCCCTGGCCGCCTCTGGTCCCCCATCAGACATTTTGTGGGGTTTCCATGAGTGTCTGCTGGACATCTGTGTTTGCGTCCCTGTCCTCCCCCGAGTGGCAGGTTTGGTGGCCTGGCTCTCTTCTGCTTGCTGCTGCTCTGCCTTCCCCGAATAGCCATCGCCTGCTTATAGGCCAGTTCCTTAGGCTCAAGCCCACCTGAAAAACCTAAATTCTTTCCCGGACTCCATCAAGGCTCCCTTTTGTGGGAACCAGATAGAAAGGGGACTCTGAGAGCAGTCTTGCCAGCTCTCTCATGGGTGAGTTAAAAATAGACCACCCTCTCCCCATCCTCGGCCTGAAATGTTACCATTAGAATCCAAGCCCTAGAGTTTAGGGTTGAAAGAGAACTTGAAGCTCTGAGAACACCTGGAGCTAGGTTGGGGGCTGTTTGGGTGTGGAGCCAGGCCCGGTTTCTTCCAGGGCTGGAAGTGCTACCCAGAGCCCGAGGCCGGAAGGGCCAACTGTGTGCCTGTCACATGCTCCCCTCCCTCGGCACTTCCTGCCACCTTCCACTCTCTTGAGCCTGGGGTCCCTGACTTGGTGCCCGTGTCCCCTTCCCCCATCCCATGCCCCATTGATAGTTGAGTGTGTCTCTGGCCTCTAGCTTGGGAACAGGCAACAGTTAGGGCCATGGAATGGCCTGTGGGAATTGTTTCCACTTCCATTCTGGTGTCTAATGGATGGTAGTGCCGGTCAGGAGCCCGACTGCCCTTGGAGGCTGGGCGTCTCTGTGGGCCTGTGTGCTCTCCTGCTCCTGAGCAGGCCTTTTAATAGTAAACGAAAGGTGCCAGATTCCTTTCCACTCAAATCTTGAGGGCTCGTTTTCAGTCATTTCTCTCTTTGACTCTCTTCCCTTAAGAAGAACGTACCGAATCCGAGATCCGTGCAGTGTCGGAGATTCGCGTGTGTGTCTCCAAGCCTGCCTCCCCTTGGCTAAGTGTGTGGGCAAGCCAGGGTGTGGTGCACGTGTGTCTGTGCATATTTCTGTGTACGCGGCGCGCAGCTGCGTGGGGACAGAGAGCCTGGACATGAGCTTGCACGTGACCCTGTCTCAAGGCAGCCGAAGGGAGGGCCCCGGAATCAGAAGGAGCGGCGTTCGGACGCTTCGCAGTTGTGGGATCTGGGGCAGCGCGATTTCTCTGAGCCTCCAAGTTTCCTCACCTGTAACATGGAAACAAGACCAGGCGCTACACATAGGTTGTTGTAAGGATTAGAGGAGATAATGCTGGTTCCGCTCTTGGCAGAGTGCAGGCGCTCAGCGTTAGCGTGAGTGGCGTCATCATTTGGGCGGCTCGCGTGGCCTGGCACTGCAGGAAGTGCTCTGTGAAGTCTTGTCCACCTTCCTGCCTCTCTTGCAAAATCTTGGACAGATGAGGAAAGTGCTGATTCTGATTGAAAAATCTTCGGAGGTGGGAGGCTCCTCAGTGCCATTTAGCAATCTGTTCTAGAGTTTAACAGATCGCGTTGTCAACAGGTTGTCTTTGTATCCACCTTAAACCCCTTGTGCTATAGTTTCAGCTCTTTATTCGGATTCTGTCCTGAGTGCAGCCTGTTTGTTGCCCTGTACCAGGGTCTTGCTGGGCAAGACCCTGTGCTGGGCTTTGAGGGGACACACGGTGAGTTTAGGGTGTGCCCAACTAATTAGTGACCACAGACCAAGGTCAAGGGAGAGGGAGAAATAAAACACTCAAAGGACAGTGAGGTCACAACCAACTGGAGGGATCAGGAAAGGCTTCTTGGAGGAGGTGGCTCCTGTGATGATCCTCAAAACACAGAGATGGGGCTTCCAGACCAAGGAGAGGAAGCCAGGCTGCCGGGGATAGGGTGGCTGGAGTGTGGCGGAGACTCCAGGGCGGTGAACAGGGCCTCGGAGGCCAGCCTGAGGCCCCACGCTGATTTGAGGGGAGTGGGCCCCTGCGCTCTGTAACTCCCGTGTGGCCTGTGGAGAATCGCTTAGAACTTCCCTGCTTGTGGCTGTGAGGGGCGGCAGGGGAGACTGAGGGACGAAAGGGAGGGAGGGGAAGGGGCCGGCTGAGCTCATTTGGTATAGGATCTTGATTCCTTTATATTCTGTAGACTAGAGCTTAAGAGCTCAGACTTGGAGGGAGACAGAGCAGGGTTTAAATTACACCAACCCCGGGGGGTCGTGGTGATTAAGGGGAACGCCAGCGGGGCAAGGTCTCTGTCAGTGATGGCAATCATGATGTGAATGGGCGGACGAGGGTCCCTGGCCTGGCCTCCCAGAGGTCTCCGTGTCCCGTTTTTGCATCCCCTTCCCCAGGCAGAGGCACCCCAGCATCCAGAACATTCCTGTAAGGGCTGCAAGCACAGGGAAAGGGGGCATCAGCAGACCCTGACTCCGCCCTGCCCTCTTCCCTCCCTCCTCCATGTGCAGCTGAATTGAGCCCCCAGGTTGGAGGGGAGGTGCCCGGGCTGGCGGCCGTGCCCCTAGGTGTGGCTGCAGGTGCCTGGCAGGCCCCGGCAAGGACAGCAAGTGGGCAGGGCCCGCCAGGCCACATCTCCCTTGCTGATCACATAGCAGGCCTGTCTGGAGGACAGTGACAGGGGGAGGAGGTGTGGACGCCTGGGGCTTTCCTAGCTGCATCCCAGCAGGGAATGAAAAAATTTTTTCAACTGTAGCTCAGCAATGCCCACTCCCATCCTGCTCTGGTCCCCTCTGACCTCCAAGGTTTCCCAGCCTTATTTACATCTGCAATCAGATTCCTATTTTCTCTTTCCTGAGGTCATGGCCCTGCTCACTGTCATCCTTATTGATCTTCCCTCTCTGTTTCTGTTTCAAATGTCAAGGTCATTTTTAATTCTGAGCCGTTGTTAGCTGCCCCCGTTTGGGTGTACAGAGGGGATGGAGGACCATCTCTCACAGCTCATAACTGGAGGGCTGGAACTTGGGTGTCCTGACGCCTAATCTGGTGCTCTTCCTGCTCTGCGGCTATGTAGACGGATCCAGGGGTCAGTGGGGAAGATGTTCCAGACCTAACAGATAAGCTAGAGCCCGGTGTGCCAGCGGTCCTTACTTGAAAAGGTTAAAAGATGCTCAGAGGGGACATTATGGGACAGTGGGGTCAGATCTGTGGCTTACTGAGCCGTGGGTTGGATGTGGGCCCTATCATGGTGAATGTCCGGGAACGCCTGGGCTGGGAGGCTGGGGGACCTGGGAGCCTGCCTTCCCTTGGAGGTTCCCCAGAGGACACCAGGAGGGGCAGGCGAGGGCGCTCGGGCCCATGCCAGGCAGCTGGGATGCTCTGGCACTCCAGCAAGCAGAACCTGTTGACAGGGGGCTTCTTGAGGAATGGTCCTGTGTGATTAATTTTGTAGATTCTGAAAGGATACCTAAATTTGTGGATAAAGAGGAATCTAATCAGATTCTCCCGGAGGCTTTGAAATGAGATAGGAAGCGTGTCTATTCTGACATGTTAGATGTCCATGATATGGTGTGGGGTTACCCCAATAAGCAGTGTGCAGAGTGTGATCTCATTTTTGTAAAATTCCTTTAAAATACATGCCAGTATGCACACTTATAGGCTAGCAAATGCTTAGAAAAAGTCATTCTGGAAGGATAACCCAGCAAACGTGTCAGCAGAGTCCTTGCCATTTTACTTTATACACTTTCGTAACCTTTGCAAAAATGTAAAGGCACATGCATTCCTTTCTTAATGACCACAACAAAAATAAAACCACACTTTTAAAGCTTCTGGATAAGAACTTATAAAAATTGGAGTCACCCTTGGGCTGGAAGGGTGGACTCTTTTATAATGGATACGAAACTGGCTTGGAGACTGACAGCAAAGGGTGGGGCTACTCAGGTACTTGTCTTTTCTGGAAAGGTTGCAGGGAGATTTATTGCAGACCCTGAGGTCTCCAAGCAAAGGCCTGGCCTGGTAGGGATTGGGTGAGAGTGGAAAACAGGCAGCTGGCAGCACCCTGGTTCACTCCGGGGCAGCAGACCAAGTTCACTTTATAGGCTGATGACTGGAAACTCTCAGTTCTGACCCAGGATGGGAAACAAATCATTGAGGATCTTCCCTGAAGGCTTCAATCTCGCTGCTGTTGTGACCCAAATGGTCTCGGTATGGACCTCAGGTGACCCAGCCCTGGCATAGCCTGGGGAGCCACATGCAGAGAGGACAATGGGGCTTCAGGAGGCCCCGCCAGGGGTGGAGGGGATGCCCGGGAAACTCGTCTGGCATGTGGGCTCAAGCTGTGCCCGCCTCTGTGATCTGGAGGCCCAGGAGCAGGTGGCAGTGACCCAGGTGACAGGGTGGAGAGGTGAGGAGGGACAGATACAAGTTCCTCTGCCTGTTGCTTGCCAACAGTGCCCACCTCCCCCTTCCACAGTCCCAGCCCCCAGCCCCCGCCCATGGGTGCCATCTTGGAGCTTGCGGTGCCCTCTGAGGCTGCCCCTGTTAAAGACAACAGGAGAAAGGGTATGTGGACTTCTCTGGCCCAGCCCTGCCCCGCTCCTGCCCCTGGAGTGAGGCAGGAAGATAAATAAAAGGACAGTAGCATGGGAGCAAGGCCAGAGCTGGTCCCTCTGCAGACCGCCCGCTGCCCCAGGCTGCAAGGGGACAGACATGCAGGGCAAAGAAGTGACCGGCAGGCAGGCAGACCTTGATGTGCATCTCAGCCCTGCTACTGCCATAGCTACCGAGGGACCTAAAAGTCTCTGAGCTGCAGGTTTTTCATCTGTGAATCAGGGATAAGAATCGCATCCACGTTTTACTGGTATTGCTTGAATCAAATGAAATACTGTGTGAAAACTGTCAGCACTGCGCCCAGCACATAGTAGGTACGCAGGACGTGTGGGTTCTTTTTCTCTGAGTCGGGTCAGGACAGGGCTGCATGAGGGTGAATCTGGGGACCTGGCGAGATGGCCCCGTTGAAGGCCCCCTTGCCTTCCAAGACCCCACAAATGTTGCCTGTCATCCTCATCACCCCTTAGGGGTCACAGGGCCTCCATTTCCTCTGTAAAGCCAGGATTTGGCTGGTTGATCTCTGAGTGCTTCAGCCAGCCCTGGCCATCTGATCTCTGGGCCTTGAATCTTGATGTACTTCTGTCAGTTTCTGGAGAGTCCATGCCCAGTGGGGACCCAGTAGGTCCCCCAAGCCCTGGGCCCTCGCCCTTCCTGCCCTCTGCTCTCTTTGGGTCCAGAGCAGGCAGTGGCCTCTCCTCTGGTTGCTGGGCCTGCTGGCAGGGCTGGCTCTGCCCCCTGGCCCACAGGCATGGGAGGGTCTTGACCACAGCCGGGCCTGGCAGCTGGCACACAGCAGTGGTTCCTAATGGTTTTATTACCAGCAACAATGTGGTGCTTGTTGCCATCCTCTCACAGGCCTGCGATTCCCAGCCCAACTAGTGGTGGCCTGAGGGCCTGCCTGGTACTGGAAGCTCAGCTGGGAAGCCCAGTGGGGCAGGGCAATTGCCTCTGCATTTTCTTTTGTCAACACCCTCTGTGCAGCCTGGACTCTGAGATGGCATGGTGATATGCTGGGGCCCCAAGTTGGCAGGCCTGGCAGCTCTTGAGTTTTCTCTCCAGAGGGCCCTTGCTTCAGATTCACAAATAATGTTTATCTATTCATTTATTAAAGACCTACTATGTGTCAAGCACTGGCTACAGAGATAAAAGAGACTGAGCTGGTCCTCAAGGAGCCCGCAGGGGAGATGAGAGTCTGGCAAGGTGACCATTACATTGTAGGTGGGTGGAGAGAGCTCTGCAGCGTGTACCTGGAGCATTACGGGGGCTCAGAGAAGGGACGTCTCATTCAAGGGGGGAGGGAAGAGCAAGAAAGGGTTTCTAAAGGAGGTGAGGCTGGAGCTGAGTCTCAAAGGGTAGGGAGCAGTTAGCCAGGTGGTCCGGGGCATTTTCTCCCTTGATGTGGCGGGAGTGATGGGATATGGGGGATCATGGGATGTGAGGCTGGAGGGCTGGGCCGAGCTGGACCACGGAAGGCCGGGATGTTACCCATTCGTCGGCGTTGGGCTTGGAGTAACGTGCCCGTATTTGCATCTGAGAAAGATCATCCTGGGGCATCAAGGAGGAGAACTTGGGCAGCTGAGACTGGGGGCAGGGAGCCCAGGCAGAAGGCTGGTGCAGGAATCCAGGGGAGCAGCAGTGCAGGTGCGGAGGAGGGCTGCTCTGTGAGGCATTTAGGTGGGAGTGACTGGGTGATGGAGAGGGTGAGGGGAGCTGGCTCAGCCCGCCGCGTGGGTGGAGGTGCCATCCGTTGAGAGGGCTCGGCTGGAGGGAGTCTGGGAGAGATCTTCCTGTGGGAGGCAGGGCTAGAGTTGGGACTTGAGGGTGGTTAGGATTTTGTGCAGGCGGAGCCTGGGCTGGGCCAGGCTTGCAGAAGAGGGAGGGCCTGTGTCACCAGGCCTGGATGTGGGGACCCAGGAAGGCGCAGGGTCCAGGTGATGGATTAGAAAGGCGGGTGCATTTTATTCCATAACTGGTAGCAATCCCTGCAGATTTTTAAGGACGGAAGTAACTTAACCAGGCATTTGTACCACATACATTGGGCATACTGATGTTTGGGGGCTTGAGCAGGGGCTTCTGCTTCTCAGGTGCTCCCCCGAAAGGTGAGCTGCAAGGCCTGGACCCTGTTCTTCAACTCCCCGCTGCACAGCCTGGGGTGAGTGTCATCACCCTCTGACAGTGGTATGTGAGTTGCAAAGTTGACATCCGCCCTGGGTTTAGAGGCAGGTCTGCCAATGTAGGAGGGGATAAGATGGGCACAGCAGTTTTGGTAAACAAACAGAAAAGAAACAAAATCTGTTTCTCTAAAGTAGAAATAGGAGTCTTTTGTGTGTCACAGGAAGAGCTGTTTCCAAAGAATTTCTAGAAAAATGGCGTGAACCAGGTCAGCATCACTGAACCCGGGCAGAGGCAAGAGGCGGCGTGGCATTGTGCCAGGGCCACCAGGCTCGGCACTGAACAGACAGTGGTTTCACCTCAGCCCTGCCACCTCCTAACTGAGTCCTCCTCGGGAAGATCGCTTAACCTCTCTTAGCCTCAATTTGCCGTCTGCAAAGTGGAGACAACCTTCCAGACTTGTGTCATTTGTTTGTTTGTTTGTTTCAAACACTGCTTCTTGCCCTGAACTTGGATATTTTATGTCACGTGTCTTTTAAAAGAATCCTTCTACAGTTGGCCTCGCGGGTATTTGAGGATTAAAATTCAGCTGTGCCTGGTCCCTGTCTGGCGCTGAAGAGACACAGCCCCGTACCGCGCGCGCCCCTCTTCCCCCGTCTCACATGCCAAGTTTCCTCTTGCTCTTTGCCTCCCGGGAGGCCTGACCCCCCAGTGGGTTTTGAGTTCCATGTTCCTGGGAAGCTCCACTTATCATGTTCCATTGACTCTCTTGTTCCCCAGACCTGGGTCACCCCAGTGTATTTGAAGAGAATCTGCTGAGCTAAATGGGAACTAGTGGAGGAGGTCAGTTCCTTGTCTCCTTTTAATGGAGGGGAGGGGAGGGTGTGTGCAGAGCTGCCCATGGCTGTGTGGAGAGCAGGGGACGAGGGAGGGAGAGGCTCTGACCCATCCAGGGCCCGGGCGGACCATGGCTAGGACCTTGCCCAGTAGCTGGCTCCTGTGCCAGGGAAAGGGGTGCAGGGCCCTAGTGGAGTCTGGGAGATGATCTCGGGGCGACCTCGGTCTGGATGGGGAGGCCAGCTTCCTCTGTGATCGGGCACATGTGGTGGCCATTGGGCTGTTTTGTGGCCCCTGTGACATGCAGCCATGGCCACGGGGAGACCTTGGAGGCATCTCTGCTCTCCGGAGGAGGCTTGGGTGGGAAGCTAGCTCCTCAGCGGGGGCTCCTGTGGAGGTGGCGTTGGCGAGAAGGCCTGGGCCGGAGTCAGGCTGTGCCTGGCCGGTGGTAGGGTGGGTGGGGACCACTGTCAACTTGAGTGCGGAAACCAGTGTTTCCCTGGTTGGTACAGACCTGCGCTTGTACCCCTGTCACAGGGGCACCCTCTGGAAGCTGGTGTGTGTGGACCGAGGGTGTGGTGGTGTAATCACACGAAATGTACAGCATAATTAATCCGGCATACCCTTAGTGGTATGCATAATTGTGCTGCATGGTAATTAGGTGTAAATGGTAAGCAGTTCACATAAATGTTTTTGTAATTGGTATTAATTTTGCAGAGGCAAACTAAGTTTATGTGGTTTCTTTTTTCTTGCTCTGTTAGTTTTCTAGCATAGGCAATTCCTAGCTTTTGGAGGAATTCTACTGCAAATGTTTGTTTGTAGGGCAATGTTTTGTATTTTCTCTCAGAACAATGTTATGAATGGTTATGAGGTTCCCAAGCTGGTTTCCAAATGCCTCTTTGGCCCACACTTTAGGTGAAATGTGCGACGCGTATGCGGGGAGGCCTCGCCTGGAATCCTCCTGCTTCAGGTTCCTGGAGCCTGCCTGTGTGTGTGTGTGTGTGTGTGTGTGTGTGTGTGTGTGTTTGCACGCACATACATGTCTTTCTGCATGTGTCTGTGTCTGTGTATGTGAGTGTGCCCGTGTGGGTCTGTGTCTGTGTCTCTGTGTATGCCTGTGACCCCTGAGGCCACAGTGGCAGGTTAAGGGTGCTGGTAAAGAGGTTATTTATTCTGGTTGCGAAGGCCCTTGCGCTGGGGGATTAGGGGAGGCCTCGCGGCATTAGCTGGGAGAGAGGACACTGGGTCAGGCCACAGCAGCCGTTCAGGAGCCAGCGAGAGCCATTCCTGGGCGTTGTCTGAAGTGAGAGTCTAGGTTTCTTAAGGACACTTTACTGGCCTTTCACCCTAATTAATGACATACTTTTTTTTTTTTTTTTGAATTTTTGCATTTAATTTTATTTTTTTTTTATACAGCAGGTTCTTATTAGTTATCCATTTTATACATATTAGTGTATCTGTGTCAATCTCAGTCTCCCAATTCATCACACCACCACCACCACCCCTGCCGCTTTCCCCCCTTGGTGTCCATACGTTTGTTCTCTACATCTGTGAATGATGTACTTTTTAAAAAAATTCATATTAATTGAGCGCCTACCATGTGCCAGGTATCATGCTAAACACTCGACTCAAATTCTCTCATATCTTAAAATAGACTCAGGAGGTAAGGACTCTTATTGTGCAGTTTGGTAAAGTGTGGCCTGCGTCTGGGCGGCAGAGGTTTGAGGTGGGTTCCGGCCGAGCCCCCTTAGAGCTGAAGGGGTGGATGAACTGCACCAGGGCCCCCGGGCCAGATGCTAGTGATTCTGGGATGTGCTACCCAGGATCCTGGGTTCTTCTTCCTCCCCTCGGGCCCCCTTCCCCCCCTGCAAGTGGTTTGGTTTCGGTTGGGGCAGAGGGTGAGGAGAAAGCAACCAGGGAGCAGCAGGTGGTTCTGACAGCAGTGGGCTCTTTCCTGCACTCTTGGGTGGGCAGGGGCTGTGCTCCTGCAGCAGCTCCCAGACCCTGAAGACTCTTTGGGGGACCTCCTGGTTTGGGCCCGGGAGGGGGTCAGCTCTGTGGCCTGGGAGGAGTGTGAAAAGGTGCGGGCGGGGAAGCATCGCACGGATGGTGTGAGGAGAGAGTGGCCCCAGGCAATCCGGGGACCAGCTTCCAAAGGCCTGGGCAGGTGGGAGGCCGGCTGTCCCCGCTTCCCGTGGTTCACAGACACCCTGATCCAGGTCCCTCACGACCCCCGACACCCTGGGCATCTGGGGGCTGGCGGAGCCTGCAGACCCCGTAGCAGGCGCACGTCCTGGCCTGGGGCAGGTGGAGCAGGGGCCTTCCAGTTGGCGCACTGCCTTGGGGAACTCTGGCAGGCGACCCCTAGAATGGGCTTGTGGGGGTCCCTCGAGGCACCGCAGCGCCGTGCTGGCGATGTTGCGGCTGCCTGGGAGTGATTTCACCGCGTCCTCTCTGCCTCAGGGGTCAGGCGGAACAGGGAGAACGGGGAGGGTGGGTGGCAGAAGAGCAGGGTGCAGGACATGACTCTGACCTCATCTGTTTCGGAAATCACACACATCCGTCTACACGAGAAAAGCCAAATGACCACACAACAAACTGGTTAAAGACCCCTGGGAGGGTGGTTGAGGAGGAGCGATAGGGGCTGGGGGTCCTGAGGGGTGGGGGAGGGGGCTGGGGGCCCTCTGGAAGGATCCCCCCTCGTGGAGGAGAGAATGCTGTGAACGTAGACACAAGCGTGTGGGAACAGGCAGTGTGAGCTGGGGGCCTGGAGCGATGGAGTCGGCTCGGCGAGGTGGGGGCCAGGTCAGAGCGGTAGGCTGAGGCCAGACTTGGAGAGCCGGCGGTGTAGGACCAGAGCGGAGTTCAGATCTTATAGTGTGTGAAAATCACTGGCATCATCGAGTTTTAAAAAATAACAGGTTTATCGAGATATAATTCACATACCATACAATTCACCCATTTAAACTATGCAATTCGATGGTTTTTAGTACATTCACGGAGTTGTGCAACCATCACCACAATCAATTTCAGAACATTTTCATCAGGCATCATAGGTTTGATTGAGGAAGCCATGTGTGGAAAATCTTTGCTGAGAGGCTGGGGTGGGAGGGAGGGACACCAGAGGCGGTGAGACGCGTTACAGGGTAACTGCCAAGGTCTAGACCTGTGGTCCCGAGGGCCTGGAGGGCAGGGGTGGAGAATAGGGGCCCGAGGATCAGGTGCCTGGTGCAATGTGGGCACTGAGGGGGGAGGTGGGACCTGAGTTCTCTGCGGGGTTTTGGGCTTTGGCAGCTGAGGGGAAGGTGCTGCCACCTCCACGTAGAGAGAGGAGCCACAGGAAACATGAAGCATCTGGTTCTAGAAGAGTAGGATTTTAGGTAACTGCAAGTCATCCAGGTGGGGATGTCCAGAGAATAAAGATGGAGGCCTTGCAGTAGGAAGTCTGCACTCATTTAAGCCCAGGTATCTCAGCAGAGGAGAATCTAGAGAACAGCTGGATCACAGCGGGACCCGAGAGGGGTGCCCACTGGGCAGCAGTGGGAGCAAGACCCCAGCCAGCCAGGAGAAAGAGCGGAGGAGCCCGAGGGTCAAGAGCATGGAGCCAAGGGGGCAGAGAGGGCCAGAGAATCCCCTTGTTCATGAACTTGCAGGGGTCTCCTGTTCACCCCAGTGCCCAGCTTGGCAATGACACTCAATAAAGGATTGCTGAGTGAGTGCTTGAAGCAGGGAATGATTAGCCGGCAAGGAGGCTGAATTGAGCTCAAGGACGCCAAGGATGGAAAAAGGCCCTTTGAAGCCGTGGGTGACTGTATCTGTCAGGGCCGATTCAGGAGACAGGAACCACATAGTGATTGGAACAGGCAAAGTTTAATATAAAGACTTAGTAATGATAACAGGAGATTGGAGTATTGAGAGATTGGCTGATAAGAAGTAAAAAGGTCTGCAAAGAATACAGAAATAGCACATATGAGAACAGCCACTACACCGAGGGTTGCCGTGGGGTGCCCAGGGAAGGGGCCCCCAGGGCTGAGATCCTGACCTTGATGCCCCTGGCTCCCTGGATGACAGAGAAGTCACTGTGGCGCCATGTTGGCAGAACTTGCTGGAAACCTGCCCCCCGGAACTCACTGGAAGTCCATCCTTTTGGGTCCCAAGGAAAGTTGTTCATGAGGAAGTATCTTGCTGGAGGCACAGTGCTACTAAACTACCCAAAAGGAGTATTGGGTGAAGCTGCTGGCCGCTCTTGACTGTCAAACACTGCTAGAGCCACGTGCTGGGGAAGCACCCTTGCTGCAGGAGCCAGGCACTGGAGAAGCTGTGACAGGACAGGCCTGGCCACTAGGGAAGCCACAGGGGCAGCAGGATCTGACTGCTGGAGAAGTTGTATACAATGCAGAAATCCTTCAAGAGAGCACGCTGGTTCTAGGAAAGAAAACTCCTCCTCCTTCAATGTCTCTCCAATGCCCTCTACTGAGGGAGTTTGATGTCATGCCAGCTGGCAAAGGGGACATATTTAAGGGGCCTAGCTTCATTTTCACAGAGCAGGCAATGAAGGGTGAATAAATTAACTGGCACAGTCTGCTACTTTGGCTGCACAGCTTCCATCTGCCCCCTTTTACACACATGTGAGCTCCCCTACAACAACCAAATAGTTGTATTTCTACCTACCAAGACACAGCTATCCTGCTTCCCGTTCTTACCCTGTCTCCCAAATGAGGCATCCCAGCACTTATTGTATCAATCACTGTCTACGTGAGCAACGCCTCAAATTCAGTCACAGTCTCACTGAATATTCTGTTACCTAAAGACTAAATTGTAACGTTAACTTCCAACAACTTGTATATAAAATATAAATAATGGGAAGATGAAGGAAAAAGAAGAAAACGGTTACCATGTACGAATAAACACACATCTATATCAAGTAAATAGAAAACATGCAAAAGTACTATAGTTCTCATTTCTATATTTGTTCACAAGACCACGTTTGCTCTCCGGCTTCCTTCTCCCATTTCCCATCCTGTATCTCCTCTGCACTCAGCCGGAACCTCAGCAGGGCAGGATTCTTTTACCTGGTGGAGTGACCCAAACCTTGATTCTTGAAGGATCTGAATCCTCGGTTGTCCTGCCTTTTTTTTTTTTTTGGTTCCTGTAGTTTTTCACTAACCCTTACTTTTGGGCATGGAAGTCCTAAGAGGTACCTGAGAGAATCCTCTGGTTCCAGAAATTATCTTCCTGGCCTCTATTGTATACCAGCAACCCAATTTCTCCTTGGTAACTAGGATCAATCACTCCAGCTTGTGGAGTAACTCCTCTTTGTCTGTTGGTTCAGTGGCATTAAGGGGGTCCCCAAAAGCCAGGTCAGTGACTAGTCTTCCAGTGGAACCATTGCGGTGTCCTCTTGGCAGACAACATTCAGAGCCCCTAAACCTTTTCAGAGATGTGGGAGTGGAGTGGGGACCAGATGCAGGGATCAAGGGGAGAGTAAGTGAAGAGGCTCTGGAGCTGGCACGTGTGGACCGTTGTTTAGAGGCTGGAAGAGCCAAGAATCCCCCAGGTGTGGACCATGGGCCACCTCGGGTGGGGGGGAGGGGAGGACAGAATCAGACCCAGGCTCATGGCTGTCCAGACAGCAGGCCCCGCCAGGGTCCACATGGCTGATTCTCATGTGGACTTTCAGCCTGGACCCTGTGCCCTGCCTCCTGGGGCATGGGAAGCCCATCGACTGCCACTGCACACACGACCCCGACCCCCAGTAGGGCTCCTCCTGACTCACCGTGTTCGGAAATGCGTGCTCCTGTATGGAACTCTGTATTGGCTCATTTTGGCTCCCAAGAACAACTTCAGCTCCTTACCAGCGTCTATTTTGGGTACAAACCTTTTTTTTTTTCTCCTCCCTGCTTTTGGGGCTGTGTCATGGTAACCATAAGTGTGAGCAGAGAGTCTGATTCAACTCAGCGCTGCCGGTGTGGCCACCATAATGGCAGCATTTGGTGTGATTAAAAATGCTCACGCTGGTGGTGCCCTGGCCTCGAGGGTGGTGTGAGAGCCACAAGTCATCTTGTTGTGACTTCAGAGCCAGACAGATGGGCTTTGAAGTGGGGAACAGGATGGCAGGATTGTTGGCCTGTCGCCAATGGCTTTCGGTATTCTACGGGCAGCTGGTGATTTGGGTGGGAAGGACTTTTCTGGAAGTCAGAGTCACGGTATGATGACATGCATCTCCCTCGTGTTGAGAGAGAATGAGCAATCAGAAAGTGGCACTGGGACCTCCCCCTCCCCCTTATCCAGCCCCAGTCTTGTGACCAAGGGTGGGGGAAGACGTGGCAGATAAACATCTCTGTCTGGGAGGCTGTGATATCTCCCCTCAGCTTTCTGCTGCCCCCAGCTTACCAAGCTTATCACCACCCTGGCAGATGCTTGGGTGGTGTGGGGCACAAGAGACTCTCGTGTCTTCTGTCACCCACAGGACTCATTTGCACCTCCTCCTAAGGTCAAATAGGAAATTTAGCCGTGAGGCTGTTATCTGCAGGCTGGTGTCACATCAGGGGCACAGAGAGCTGATCTGGGGTCTGTGCTACTCATGCTCATCCATGACGGGGTGTCGCCATGTTTATAAGGACTCTTAAGTTAGATGGACCTGGACTCAGAATCCTGCCCTGGGACTTTCTACCTGCACTGCTCTGGAGAGGTAATTAACCTCTCCAAACCTCAGCTTATCCTTCTATAAAATGGGAATAATAGTAGAACCAACTTCATAGACTTCATAGGTTGGTTATGAGGATGAGACGGGACAATGCATGTCCCTTAGCACAGTGCCGGACACACGGTAGGTGCTCAGTAAATAGTAGGATGAATAAATGAATGAATGACTCCCTCATCTGGCAGGGCACCGAACACGATGATTAGAAGCTTGCACTGCCTGTTACCACCCTTCCCCCTGCCCTCACAGCCGACAGGCCTCACCAGGAAAGGGAGACTAACTGGAAACTTGGTTTTCTGATCAATTCATTGGGAAAGTTAACATGTTTGCAGTGGTCACATGCTAATTGTAAGAGATCATGATGAAGTGGAAAGCTGTGGGCTTCAGCGGGGGACAGACGTGGATTTGCATCTGGTTCCTCCACCCACGAACTGTGTGACCTTAGGCAGCTTTGCTAACCTCTCCATGCCTCATTCTTCTCATCTAGAAAATGGGGATAAAAATAGTCTCCACTTCAAAGGGTTGGAGTGAGGTGTGAGGATGTACAAGATGTTGAAATTGTAAAGCTCTTTTCACAGGGCCTGGCGCGTTGTAAGAATCGTAATCAGTACAAGCTCCATTTGAGTGAAGTACACTCACGGGCACTCCAGGGATGTCAACAAAGGAGAGAAAACTGTGGGCTGGGTTAGTCAGGGACTAATAATTGTTAAAATTTATTGAGTATATTCTTTGTGTCAGGCACTCTTGTTGGCATGTTTCTTAAAGCAAATAATTTTAATGTTATTTCGTCCATTCTATTTTTTTTTTGGCCACGCCATGCGGCTTGCAGGATCTTAGTTCCCTGACCAGTGAGGGAATCGAACCTGGGCCCCCTGAAGTGGAAGTGTGGAGTCCTAACCACTGGACCGCCAGGGAATTCCCTGTTAGCATTTTTAATGCATCTCACTTTAATTCTCACAACAGGCCTGTGAAGTGGCAAGTGTTATTTTCCCTATTTTACAGCTGAGAAAACTGACGCACAGTTATGCCTCAGGTCACACAGGTGACGCTAATACAGACAGGATTTGAACCCACGCAGTCGGGCCTCCCAGGGAAGACTTCAGGAGGTTAAGATTAGTATGTGATTCAGGACCGTCAGCCACAAGGCACAGACTCACTCACACCAAAGGCACAGACTCACTCCCACCAAAGTAGGGAAAGTTTCACATTACCGGGAGGTTCAGAGATGCCCTGCCTCCAGGTACAGCTGGGCCCGGGGGCCCAGACAATGGCCTCAGTGTTCCAGCATCTATCTCCATCCCTCAGGCAAGCTTTCCCCAACGCAGCCAGCAGCTCCTGACTCACATCCCATCATGTTAGCATCTTTCCTTTGCACCAAAACGCTCCTGGGGGGCCTCTGATTGGCCCCGCCTGGTCACATGCTCACTCTGTGACTAGGGTGAGGCGTGGGGTCGGCACAAACACCACAAAACCCCACTGGGAAGGAGGGGAAGGTAACTAGATCAAAACCAGCAAAGTCCACTGCAAAAAGGGCAGACTTCAGCTAGAGGGGTGAAGAAGGACCTGGTGCAGAGATGGTCAGATATTTTTCAGCAATTCAAAGAGAGGACTTGAGATGGAGCGGGAGGGGCTCTTATGGTGATCACATTAGGGTTGTTTTTGATGGAGGAAGGATCTGGGTTTGTGGGCAATTATGGTTTTGTTTCTGGAAGAGGATGATTCCTCTCTGGCCCTTGTTGAAGTGAGACTGGGGTGACGATCTAGTCAGTGCTGGTTGGAGCAGGCTTGGAGGTGAGGCTTTGTGGTGATTGATTGGCTCAGGGGGTGCTGATGGGGTTGGGATCGGTGAGGAGGGTGGGAATGGTGCTGGGGACGGTGTGGTGGCAGAGCTGGGAGGTGACGCAGCAGGACGGTCTGGAGGCTTCAGGAGATGGTTGAATTGTGGATCTTGGGTCTGAGATGGGCTCATGAGCGAGCTGGGCTGTGGTTAGGGATGTGGGCAGCAATGGCATGTCGAGGTGCAGTTTGGGGGGAACGTAAGGGAGGTGCACCATGCTGCACATGGGCTGGACTTGGTGGAAATGATGTGTTGCGAGAATTAAACATTTCGTGAGGGATGTGATGGTGGGGCGGGGAGGGAGGTACCACTTTTAGAGCTGATGATGGAACTCTGTGTGGGTGTGAGGAGCTGATGATGGGTGTTCTGTGGGACGTGACGGTTTCATAGCGTAACAGAGGTGGAAGGACTTAGCTGCACTATTATGGAGGAGGATGGAGGCCAAACCCATCCAACGGTTGCAGCTGGATGTAAGCCCTCATTCCCAGACCCATTCTCTCTTTTTAAAAATTACTTTTTATCTCTTCACAGTATTACATGCATATAATTTAAGAAGTAAAGAGGACTAACATCTCTTCACCAAATGCAGTGGTTCCTTGCCTCCTTCCACCTTCTTCTTCTTCTCAGAGGCAACCACTTTTAGCTGTTTCTTCTAGCAGTTTTACATCTCATGGGTCTGAGTAATGTTCGTATTTTTGACTCTTCCATTGTAGACATTTTCCACTGATTTCCTATTTGGTAAATAAGAATTTAGCTCTCTTATATGGCCAACCATGGCATTCTACCCAGCCAACCTCCTCAATATTTCTTGTGGTAGACATACTATCAATAGTACCTTACCAGGGGTCTTCCCTGGTGGCACAGTGGTTAAGAGTCTGCCTGCCAATGCAGGGGACACGGGTTCGAGCCCTGCTCCGGGAAGATCCCACATGCCACGGAGCAACGAATCCTGTGCGCCACAACTACTGAGCCTGCGCTCTAGAGCTTGTGAGCCACAACTGCTGAGCCCGCATGCCACAACTACTGAAGCCCACGCACCTAGAGCCCGTGCTCCGCAACACGAGAAGCCACCGCAATGAGAAGCCCCCCCACCGCAACGAAGAGTAGCCCCCACTCGCCACAACCAGAGAAAAGCCCGCACGCAGCAACAAAGACCCAACGCAGCCAAAAATAAATAAATTAAATAAATAAATAAATAAATAGTACCTTACCAGTGTTCTTTCAAAAATGTCTTATGCCTCTAATGATATACATATATGTATGCATGTAGCAGGCAGGATAATGGCCCTGCAAAGGCGGCCACATCCTAATCCCCTGAACCCGTGAATGTGTTACCTTATGTAGCAAAAGAGACTTCACAGATGTGGTTAAGTTAAGGATCTTGAGATGGGGAGATTTATCCTGGATCATCTGGGTGGGCCCAATGTCATCATCAGGATCCTTGAAAGTGAAAGGCAGAGGCAGGAGGGTCAGAGTAATGTGATGGGAGAAAGACTGGCCATTGCTGGCTTTGAGGATGGAAGGGAGCCAGGAGCTACGGAATGTGAGCAGCCTCTCGAAGTTGAAAAAGTCAAGAAAATGGAACCTCCCCAGGGCCTCCAGAAAAGAATGCAGCCTGCCAACACCTTGATTTCAGCCCAGTGACGAGAACCATTTTGGACTTCTGACTTCCGGAACTGCAAGAAACAAATTTGTGCTGTTTTAAGCCATTAACTTTGTGGCAATTTGTAACAGAAGCAATAGGAAATTAATACACCAGGTAATATGTCTACATCCACATACATACATACAAACATGCATACTTATGTATGTTATGTATACATACTTGTTAAATCAACTAATGCAACTATTCACAGCTGAGCTTTATACTGTACTACAATAGTTTCCTTTTTTCCCCCTGAAATGAATAATTACCTTGTTTCTTTTTTTTAAATTGACTTTTGTCATTTTTTTCAAATAGTTATTTATTTATTTAATTTGGCTGCACTGGGTCTTGGCTGTGGCGCGCAGGATCTTCATTGCTGCATGTGGGATCCAGTTCCCTGACCAGGAATCGAACCTGGGCCCCCTGCATTGGAAGCACAGAGTCTTAACCACTGGATCACCAGGGAAGTCCCTACCTTGTTTCTTTATCTGCCTTATTTTCTTTATACCTTTTGCCCATTTCTGCTACACCTCCTAATAGCTGTCTGTATGGCTTCCACGAGGGCAGTCACATCAAATGTTATGTTTCAGTTCCATTTTTTGAGTTATCCGCTCCCTTGCTCTCGGGGCGTGTGGCATAGTTAGCTGCCGTTCGGTGACTTCTTTTTGTTGTCCTCCTTGGCATTCCCTTTGCCTTCCTTCTGGTTGGAATTCCTGTTTTCTGGAGCCCACGTCTTCTTGCTTGTTTTACTCCCCCGTTTGGAGCCCATTGCCGAGGACAGGTCTTCATCTTTATCCAAATCCATTCAGTTCCTGAGTTCAGACCACAGAGTAAAAACAGCAAATGACACCTGTAGTTTTGTCAGGCTAAAAAGACAGTTCAATGGAAGCAACCTAAGTGTCCATCGACAGATGAATGCATAAAGAAGATGTGGCACATATATACAATGGAATATTACTCAGCCATAAAAAGGAACGAAATTGAGTTATTTGTAGTGAGGTGGATGGACCTAGAGACTGTCATACAGAGTTAAGTAAGTCAGAAAGAGAAAAACAAGTACCGTATGCTAACACATATATATGGAATCTAAAACAAACAAACAAAAAAAAGGTTCTGAAGAACCTAGGGGCAGGACAGGAATAAAGACGCAGATGTAGAGAATGGACTTGAGGACACGGGGAGGGGGAAGGGTAAGCTGGGACGAAGTAAGAGAGTGGCATGGACATATATACACTACCAAATGTAAAATAGCTAGCTAGTGGGAAGCAGCCACATAGCACAGGGAGATCAGCTCGGTGCTTTGTGTCCACCTAGAGGGGTGGGATAAGGAGGGTGGGAGGGAGACACAAGAGGGAGGAGATATGGGGATATATGTTTATGTATAGCTGATTCACTTTGTTACACAGCAGAAACTAACACACCATTGTAAAGCAATTATACTCCAATAAAGATGTTAAACAAAAACAAAAACAGACAAAAAAACCCCAAAAAGATACATGTACCCATATTTTGATAGCAGCACTGTTCACAATAGCTAAAACATGGAAACAACCTAAATGTCCATCGACAGATGAATGGATAAAGATGTGGTACATATATACAATGGAATACTACTCAGTCATAAAAAAGAACAAAAAAGGCCATTTGCAGCAACATGGATGCAACATGAAATTGTCATACTAAGTGATAGTATTATCATACTATCAACTAAGATAATCATACTTTCTCAGAAAGAGAAAGACAAATATATTATATCACTTATATGTGGAACCTAAAATAAGGCACAAATGCACCTATCTACAAAACAGAAACAGACTCATAGACATAGAGAACAGATTTGTGGTTGCCAAGGGGGAGGGGGGAGGGAGAGGGATGGACTGGGAGTTTGGGGTTGGTAGATGCAAACTATTACATTTAGAATGGATAAACAATAAGGTCCTAATGTATAGCACAGGGAACTATATTCAATAACCTGGGATAAACCATAATGGAAAAGAGTATAAAAAAGAATGCATATGTGTGTATAACTGAATCACTGTGCTGTGCAGTAGAGTTTGCCACAACATTGTAAATCAACTCTACTTCAATAAAAAAAAAAAAAGTTCAGTGGTAGAGGGCATGGTGGTGCCCTTCCATGGTGGAAGCACTCCAAGTTAGAGGCTTTCCTCGGATGTCTAGTGGTCCTTGGTTGTCCTTTCAGGGTTAAGAACAGGGGACTAAAAAGCTGATTGGAAGTTGGCTGACTTGCAGATCCACATTGGTTGACCTAAACAAGCCATTTGGAAACCATTTGTGTTCTGGTGTCAATATCTGTATCCTTAGGCCTTTCTTCTTGCACTGGTAAGATTCTCCAGAGAAGAAGGTAAGGTCTGGCTGCCAGGATTCTAGGAGCCCAGTGGGGGACTAGCCTGGGGGACTCAACCTCAGCATTGAAAATAACCTTCATCTCCTTGCTTTTGTTTATTACTCTTGCTCTCAACGGTGCTTGTCAACTCTCTGAGCAAAGGCCCTCTGTGTTGTGCTCTCTAGAGAGTAAATCTTCAGACTTCTGGGGGAGGTGGATTTAGGGATTTTACTTCTTTTGTTCGATCCATTTTATTTTCACACATGCATCCTTTTCACCCCTGGTCCCGGAGATACATGGTGCTATCATGCCACGTGTCTTTAAAGGACTCTGTTATAGATCACTTGTCATGTTCTGTCTGAAATTTGCCTGCCACAAATCTGCTTTCCAGACCCCCACATTTTGTTGGTGGTATCTCCTCTCTGTTCAGCCCAATCTTGTGACTTTATGTCTTCTTTATTTTATTTTTTTCTGGCTGCACCATGCGGCATGCGGGATCTTAGTTCCCCAACCAGGGTTCAAACCCGTGCCCCCTGCAGTGGGAGCGCAGAGTCTTAACCACTGGACCACCAGGCAAGTCCCTTTATGTCTTCTTTAAAAAATCTTTCTACTACATTGGATTTAGAAGGTAGCGCTCTTGGGTGTGTAGATTCAAAATCCCAGTCCTTTTCCACAACAGTTTTGTAACTGGAGCGGTGAGGATGGTGACCATGTCAGTTGTGATACCAAGACATTTTCATGATAGGATTCCTCAAAACAACTTTTTTTAAGTTGTTATAAAATTGTTCCTGGCCACTGTGGACGTTAGCAGTATAAAGGAGAAAATAAAAGCTGCCTATTGTGGCGGTAGGGCTCTTGGCAAGGGTTTTTGTTTGGTGGTGGTTTTGTGGTGCAGCCCTTGGCATGGGTGAGGAGGACGCTTTGATGCCAGGAGCAGCAGGGCCGTCATGTCATGGTAGACACATGCTGCTGTGTTGGGACCGTGGGCCCAAGAGCAGGTCTCTTCCCTCGGCAGGGCTGCTTGGGAGAAGAAGGAAGCTTCCAAGGACGGGCGGGAAGCGCTGTGTTCAGGCCTGGACCTTGGCCACCACAGTGGGCTCTGGAGCTGTGCAGTGCGTGGCCTGCCCGGCGTGTGCTGGATGGTCTTAGATGATGCTGGGTGACTTGGAGGGACACTTACTGACAAGGCTGTTCCACTGAGTTACACAAAGGAACCGAAAGACTGACCCAGGTCAGCTGTGTTTGCTGTGCGACAGTGTGCAGCTCGTGTCAGAGGGGTGAGCGGAGGAAGGGGCGGAGGAAAGAGCCTTTCCTTTCCTTTCCGGGGTGTCTGCCCTCAGGGTCAACACCCTGTGATGTTCTGCTTTTCCCTCCTGCTCCCTTCCTCTTGTCACCGGCCACCGGAGGTTCTCTGAAAGTTTTTTCTTACAGAAGCCCCTGGATGTTTCTAGGCCTCAGGGCAGCATTGAGACAAATACCCGGGAGAGGGCTATCTGCCCCTGACTTACTTTGTGCCTGGCTCGGCACGGACTCCATTCTAGGGCTCTCGGGGCTCCTGGAGATGGCCCAGCCTCGTAGGATCCTGCCCTTTGCCTTTGGGGCCTCCAACAGTTTGGCAGGGCAGGGCTAGAAGACGTTCTTGAAGATCATCTAGTCGACCTCTTCCATTTTATGGATGAGGAAACTAAGGGCCAGAGAAGTTCTTCCCGGGTTCAGTGTTCTTCCCAACCAGACCCTGCCTCTCTCAGCTTGCTCATCCTTTTGAAGATTTTGATGTGGTGGGTGATCGGGGATATCTGTGCTAACAGACAAGGGGTGGGTTTGAGGGGGACTCGCGGGCTGGCTGATGATGGTCAGAAGCCTTGTGGAGTTCTGGGTTGGCCCGGTTGTCTGATGGGCTCTCGGGGTTGTTTCTGTGGGGTGGTGTAAGCTGGGGGACGGAGCTTCATAGAGATGCCCTCAGAGCCCTAGAGTCAGAGATCTGGATTCAAGCCTCTGCCCTGACACTGCAACACGGATAAGCCTTAGCCTTTTGCAGCCTTAGATTCAACAGTAGATGGTAGTAATACTTGTATCTGCCCAAAGAGGAAGGCCCGTCCCGGGCTTGGCACCGCATCGGACACACGGAGTTGCTCTCGCTCCTGCACCCGCATAGCAGACGTTCCTCGGCCCAGCCTGGACCAGCGCTACACCTGCGGCTTCCTTAGGGCTCACCTGGGGGGCGGGAGCACCTTCAGCCTGTCCGGGCTCTAACTTACGGGGCCCCTCGTGTCCAGGCCCTAAAGAGGCCCCTCCCAGCGCCAGCTTCCCCCTCCACACCACCCCCCCACCTCCCAGCCCAGCGCCCATCCCTGGGGAGGGGCTGCACCCGTGGGAGACCCAAGCCTGCGCCTTCTCCGGTTCCTGGTTTTCCAGGGAGCTCTGGCTGGAGGGGGATGGGAGAAGCAGCCCTGGAGGGAGGGGGAGCGGGGAAGCAGAACCGGGAACTGGAAGTGGAAGGGTGTGGGTGGGCCCGGATCCAGCCTGCCTCCCACTTTCCTCCTCCTGCCAGGCCCCTCCCCGTGCTGGCTGGCCCGCGGAGGCAGGGGCTGGGCCCAGGCTCCTCCTGGGGGGCGGAGAGCCGGAGATCTCTCTGCGGCTCCTCCGAGCCAAGGGGGTGAAGCCACGACCCCCCCCCCGCCGCCCCCCCCCCCCCCAGCTGAGGCCTGTGGCCCGGGCTTTGTTAGTTCACTGGCGTGAGGCCCGCACCTGAAGCAGGGAGGCCGAAAAGCCCCTAAAATTCAGCCATGTGCGTTCGCAGGGCCCCCTGGAGCCCACAGTTTCCCAGGGCAGGTGGGGCTGGTTCGCGGGGTGCGGGGGGAGCGGCCTGGCATCCTCCCTGGCTCGGTGCGGCTGCGGCCTCGTCCCACCCCACACCGGGGCGTCCCCTGGACAGCCCTGCAAACCCAGGCAGGCCTTCAGCCTGGCCGCAGCCTGGGTTCACCCTCAGCCTTCTCCGGGCCCAGGCGCCGGTCTTAAAGTGAGGTGACATTCATCTCACTACATCCTGTGACTGCCGCTCACTTCCTCCACGTGGTGGGGGCGGGGTGGGGTAGGGGCGCGGGGAGGACAGATCAGAAGGAAAATGTAGCCGGCTGGGGACCTCTGGGATTTCCCGGGGGGCCAGGTGGGGGGGAGGCTGCGGGAAGCTTTCAAAGGAAAGAACAGTCGTGAATGAAGAGACGGGAGGGGGCGGGAGGCGGCTGCAAGTCCCACAAGTGGCGCCCACTGTGCGGCGGCGACGCGGAGGCCGGGGAGACTGTCGCGCGTCGGAGGCAGGTGCGGCCCTGCTGCCGATTCGGCCTCGGTGCCCGCATCTCTGGGTGCCCGCATCGCCGGGTGCCGGCTCGGCCTGCGCCTGGGAAGAGGAGTCAGGCCAGCGTAGCCCCGGGGCCGAGGGTCTGGCCCTGGGAGCCGGTGGGGGTCAGCTGGGGCCTGGAGTGGAGGTGCCTTGCCCTGCTGACCCCTCTTCTCTTCCCCCCACAGGTGGAGCCGCGGGAAGCCCAGCCCCACAGACAGCCTGAGGCCGCGTTTCACCCTCCGCGCCGGGATCTATGTTTAAGTTTTAACTCTTGCTTACCAAGACCACGATAATTCCTTTCCCAGAGGCCATCAGCCCCCCAGCCCCGCGCAGCCCCAGCCTGCCTCCCACCGCCCAGCTGCCCGCGATGCCCGCCAGCGGCCCCGGGGACGCCAGCGGCCCCGCTCCGGAGCGGGGGGAGGAGGAGCGCAAGGTGAGCAGCCGGCTCTGCTGGGGGTGCTGGGCGCTGGACCGCGCCGCTCCGTCTTCACACGGGCCTGTAGGGAAGACCTATCCCCCTGTCTTGGTGGTGAGCACACTGAGGCTTGCAGAGGTTAAATCCTGGTGGTCGGGCTCCGGGACCGAGTCTTCAGCCCCCCTGGTGTGTGAGCAGAGCTTCAGACCCCAGGCGTGTGCGATTGTTAGGGCTGGCCTTGCAGGGTCTCCACATCTGGCTTCCTTTCTGGATCGGCCTCTTACTAGCTGTGTGTCCTCAGGTGAGTCACTTTACCTGGGTTAGCTGCCTCTGTTTCCCCAGGGGGGTTAGTAGCTTTGGGGAGGCCAAAGACAGGTTCAGGGGGCTTTGTAGATGGGAGGCCTCGTGAGGGCTGCCCCGGCCGCACAGACAGCCAGGCTCACCACGCTGCGTGCTGTGTGCTCAGGGCGGCACCAGTCACAGTGGAGATGGTGATTTCCCTCCCCCGCCCCATCCCTGGCGCTGAGCAAGTGTTACTTCTGGCCATGGAGCTAGTGACCTTGTTCTTGGAGCCCCATGAGGGGTGACCTCTTCACCCTTCTGCTGAACTCCAGGATGGCCCTAAAGCAGTTAGAGGAGACGCCAGCAGACCGGTGGGCGTCGCTGCCGGGTTCCGACAGGCAACCTCGGGGCCTCACCAAGCCGTGCCCACCTGTAGGCAAAGCCATTCGAATCCCCAGCACGTGGACTCTGCTTTTCCCTTCTGTGGAATGGTAGACCCTGCCGCCACCCTTCCAGGGAAGCTGTGCCAGCCAACGGCCTTCCTGGGGCGTCCAGTCTGTCATGCCCTGGTCCCCGCGGTTCCCTCTGCCTGTTCTCTCCCCGAGCGGGAGGGAGGGTGGTGATACTTGGTCGTATCTGAGAGTAGCAAGGCATGCTTCTGGGGCACAGTTTGTCCTCCTGGAACCAGGGTGGACACCTGACACCAGGTGTGGGACCACTGAGCACTCTGAGGGGGTCAGCTCTGGTGATCCGCCATCAGTGGCCGTTCCAAGACCTGCTCCCTGCCCACCCTCCCGCCGCGCGTGCTCAGCTCCTTCTGGGCTTGCTCATTCTTAGAGCCAGTTTCTGTCTTCTGGGTGGTTTCCATCCATTTGGTCCTTGAGGACAGCCCTTGAAACAAGTGGGGCAAGGACAGATGGCCCTGGTTTGGAGATGAGGAAGCTGAGCCCAGCTTATCAGTGGGGGGTCCAGATGAGAGCCTGCTGTCCTGCATCGGAGTCTTTTTCACTGCCCCACCTGCATGGGTCCTGTTACGGACACACACACACACACACACACACACACACACACACACACACACACGCACGCGCGCTGATGCATGCACAAAGCCCAGACACCTGTCTTTCCAGCCCAGGATCCTGCAGAGTGCCACGGGATGGGGGACCGTGTATACCCCCAAGCTGGGAAGAAAGTGCATGCTGCAGCCCACTGGGTGGGGCTCCTAGGGGTTACAGGTCAGTCCCTTTCTTTCTGATCCCGCGGACTCAGGCGGCAGCAGACCCAGACCCTGCCGCCATAGAGTCAGGGCCACCTGCACCCACCTGTGCTCTTGAGTGGCAGCTGTGGCCATAGATAATTCCCTTCCCTCCTTGGGCCTGGCTTTGCTCTTCCGTTAGCTTAGGTGACCCTGACCCCTCCCCCCGGTCCGATGTCCTGACTGGTGCTGACACAGCTCCGTGTCCACGCACTTGCAGTTGGTGGTCAGCTGCCCCCGCACCTCCGCCAGTTGGAGGACGTGGGGCAGCCGGGCCACATTTCTCCTGTTACTGGACAGGGCTTCCCTGGGCCGCAGAGCCCTCGGCCCCGCCCATGGAGAGCCGCAGACAGGCTCTCTATCATGACAGTTCAGGACAGAGAAAAAGCACTGGACGGAGAGTCACGAGCCCCAGGCCCCAGGCCTGAAGATGTCACTTATTGGAGATGTGACTTCAGGCCCTCTGGGCTTGCGTTTGCTCAGCTGTAGAATGGGGATAGTAACTCTAGCTGTGCCTGTTTTATGGGGTGGTTGTGGAAGTCAGATGAGGTCACGGGCATGGAGTGCCCTGCAAACAGCAAAGTCTGGTCCAATTATGAGGGATTACGATTGCTATTATTATCTACCCATAGTAACTGCTCTGGCTCAAGAGGCAACAAACACACACCCAGGCCCAGAGCCTGGTGCTGATAGAGGGAGCTGACACATGGGGGCTGGGGTACGGCGGGCGCTCTCCCCGGTGTGCATGCTGGCTCACCTGGTACACCTTCCTGGCACCGCTGGGCTGGCTCCCGTGCAGCCCCCAGGAGGGCGGGCAGAGACGCCGACAGCCGCCCACGCCCACGGCAGCCTGTGAAAGCCAGGCCTGGGGCAGGGGTGCCGCGTGGCTGCAGAGGGGAAGATGGGTTTGGGCCACAGCCCAAGGAGTCTGGCAGAGTTTCCAGGGGCACCTGGCACAAAGGAACTGTTTGGTGAGCCAGAGGGCAGGGGTGTGGCTGCCCACCGGCCCCTTCACCACCTGGCCCCGTGTGCCCTTCCCGCCTGCCCCTCCCCCCCACCGGCCACGCCTCCCTGTACCTTTCACTCCAGTACTTCCTGGAGCTGCCAGGCCTTTGTTTATGCTGCTTCCTCTGACTGATGTGCCCTTTCCCTAATTTTCTCTCCTCTCTGATCAAAGCCCTGGCTTCAGTCTGTCTTGAATTACAGAGAGAACCAGCGGTTCTCAAAATGTGATCCCTAAACCAGCGGTACCAGCAGCACCTGGAAGGCTTAGAAATGCAAAAGCTCGGGCCCCACCCCAGACCTGCTGAATCAGAAGCTCTGGGGACGGGACCCAGCAATCCTTGTTTTTACCAGCCCTCTAGGGGATTTGAGAAGTACTGGTGTGGATAACATCCAGCCCCGCAGCTGCCCCAGGAGGGCAGGACCCCAGCCACCATCGTCTGGGTGGATCCTCAGGGCCCGACTAGCACACAGTAGGTGCTCAGGAAGTATCTTGTGGATAGGATGGAGAGGAAAATGAGAGTGGATAAGACCCCTTCACAGGAGAACAGTCCCAGAGCCCTGATCAAACAGGCAGGGCGCAGAGCTGTGCGCGGTAGGCTGAGGCAGCCGTGCCTCTGCTGGCAGTGCAGAGAGGCCTGTGTACGTGGTGTCCTCGTGGCACCTGCCCAGCAGCCTCCCCAGCCCTACTGTCCATGTGTTGGGCAGGGACGGGGCAGCTTGGGGAGCCTGGGAGGAGGCAGGCTCGGGGGTGGGGTGGGGGGGGGTGTGGAGGGAGGGATGCTGAGCCCTGGGACTCTGGCAGTGAGGGTCGGCTGGGTAAATCCGGCCACAGAAAAGGGAGGGGGAGCTGGCCTTATGAGAGATGGGAGGGGAGGGGAGCATCAGGAAGTCCAGGAGCCTTGGTTCTGGCTCAGAGGGGATCATGGAGATATGGTGCCAGGCCCTGTGTGGAGGGGAGAGAGGGGGGCAGAGGGAGCAGGATGAGGGACCAAGAACATTCCAAGCCCGGGGCTGGAAGGGCCTCCTCAGATCGCCAAATGTGAATCAGTGCCTGGCCAGGAGTCCAAGCCCCAGGCTGGGCCCCTGATCTTGCTGTTCCCCTCTTTCCCCGAGCCTTAGAAACATAACAGATGCATTGAGTGCTGACTATCTGCTAGGTGCTCTTTTAAAGTCTGTACTTGCATTATCTTATTTCATTCTTACAACTGCTCCATAAGGTAGGCTCTATTATTTTCATCACTCTATCTTATTAAAGACTAAACTGATGCTCAGAGAGGTTAGGTCACTTGTCTAAGGCCACACAGCTAGTAAGTGGTGGTGCTGGGATTTGAACCCAGGCTCCTGTACCTTTCAGGCTGCCTCCTGTGTGAAAGGGGATGGAATGGATGGTGCCTCCCAGCTGTGATGTTCCGTAGTCCTGTCCAAGTTTCTTCTGAAAGTCGGGATGGTCAGAGAATGCTTTTCTCTGCATAGCAGTGCTCTTGCCCTGGGGTCGATGTTGGGGGCACTTCATCTCCAGCAGGAGCTCACGTACACAGGCTAGTATGTGTGACTGAGTATATGTGCACACGCACATACACACACGTACCAGGTACATACTCTTACGTGTGAAGACACTGCTGTGGACACGTTGCTTCTTTCCCTTCCTCCTTCCTCCTTCCCTCCTTTCCTCCTTTTCAGACTTAGGTACCTTTCCAGGTACCTGGCACATAGTAGGGCTCCACGAGTTTGTTGGGTGAACTGAATGTACCTTGCTGGAGGACCTAGTAAAGGGAAGGGGATAGGAAGATACCAGGGTGGGTAAGCCATGCCTGCCCTCTGGAGGAAGGAGGCCGCTCCTGGACGGCTCGCCCTGAGCTCACCCTCTCCTGCTGGGTAGGAGAAGCGCCTGTTGGGGGGTACGTATTTGTGCTGGGGGAGCACAGCAAGTGTGCCCATGTGTATGTGTGCATACCTGTGTGTATATCTATGCACGTATGGCCAGTGCTGTGGCCAGGGCTCCTCCCTCCTCACCTAGGTCCAACCCAGAGGCCTGGCAAGTACTGATTTCCCTCGGGCGCCGACCACTTCCTGCACTCCGGTTCCGAAGTTCAAGGGCATCCTTGGGTGGGGTTCCCCCGGCTCCACTCTCAGCTGTTCTTGCTGGCCCACAGATCCGGTGCCCGCCCCGGGCATGCCCTGCCTTTAGTGCACTCAGATGCCCACACACGGTCACTCAGGGCCTGCTCTCTGCTTTATAATCGTCACTATAGGGGTCGCTGAGGTAGCATCCCTCTTACACATTTAAACAGTTCCAGTAAAGGCAGCTTTGCCCTTACCTCTTCGGGAACACAGCTAATAATAATAATGGCGTGTCCGTTTTTAGCTCAGTGGAGTCGATCAGATACTTGCGCATGGAGAGCAGGCAAGTGATGTAAACAGTGCCCACCCCAGAGCTGACTGGGCCCTCCATTTTAGGGTTCAGGTTCTCTAACATTCTCTAAGTTAACTGCTATTACATGTCAAGTTTAACTCTGCAGTCAATACAGTCTTAAGTGGGGGTCAGTTGGACTCTGGAGACAGACCTGTGTTCGAACGTGGACTCAGCTACATGACTGCTGAGCAGCGAAATGAGAGATTTCCGTGAGGTGGTGTGTGTGAGTGGTTAACACAGGGGCACAGATTTAGTCTTGTGATTTATTTCGGATAGTTAACTAGCTGTCTGTCTATCTACCTACTTACCTTCCTCCCCATCTGCCTATCTCTCTACCTACCAACCTATCTGCACGTTTGTGGCGAAGATCCACTGCAGCCCCGAGGACTGAGAGGCGTGGGAGAAGAGTGGGGACAATGCAGACGAGGGTGTGAATGGTGTGGGTTTAAAGTCCCCTGAGAGCCCGTGGCCTGTGGCCCCCTCTCCCTTTACCCACTGAACAGAAGCAAAACTGAGGCAAGTTGCAGGATGACCTAACTCCTTTTTTTTTTTTCTTTGGCTGCGTTGGGTCTTCGTTGCTGCGCGCGGGCTTTCTCTAGTTGCGGCGAGGGGGGGCTAGCCTTCATTGTGGTGCGCGGGCGTCTCATTGCGGTGGCTTCTCTTGTTGCGGAGCACGGGTTCTAGGCACCTGGGCTTCAGTAGTTGCAGCACGTGGGCTCATTAGTTGCGGCACGCAGGCCCTAAAGCACGTGGGCTTCGGTAGTTGCGACACGTGGGCTCAGTAGTTGTGGCTCGCGGGCTCTAGAGCGCAGGCTCAGTAGTTGTGGCGCATGGGCTTCCTTGCTCCGCGGCCTGTGGGATCCTCCCGGACCAGGGCTCGAACCCGTGTCCCCTGCATTGGCAGGTGGATCCTTAACCGCTGTGCCACCAGGGAAGTCCCAGGGTGACCTAACTGCTGATGGCAGGGGCTATGCTACCTTCAGAGGCTCACATGCGGGGCCACGGCCGGACCCAAGGTCCCTCAGGTCTTTCGTGCTCTCAGGTCTGGGCTGGGGTTGGAGCCCATCCTGGCCAAGAAGCAGGTCCCACGGGGCCTGGGCGGGGAAGCTGAGCTCAGCTCTGCAAAGGCAAGAGGGCCGGCGGGGAGCTGAGCAAGAGTGGGTGTCCCAGGATGACTGAGAAATGGGAAGATATCCTTCCTTTCTGGCACCTGGACTGGACACAGGGCCTGGTCATGTCCTGCAGCTGCCTCTGCGGAGAGCCACAGGGCTATTAGGGCTATTACTTCTAATCACCCCACTTAGCATGTGCACGGTGTGGAAGGGTGTCTGAAGGAGTGTCCTTTGCCCGGCAAGTAACTCACCTAATCCTCACAGTAACTGGAGGATCCCCATTTTACAGATAGGGGGTTGAGGCTTAGAGAGGTTGAGAAACTTGGTAACAGTCACATGGCTACAAAGTAGATTTATCTGGATTCTTTCCGTCCACCAAGCGAGGGTGGCCGGTGGGGTGGGAAGGAGATGGTGGGCTGTGCAGAGCCCGGGTGGGCTGCTGAAGGAGCGAGGGCGAGGGGGCTTGGGGGCCGCGGGGGTGGCTGCTAGCAGAGTGGGCGTGCTCCATCCGGGCCCTCGGCACAGCACAGGCACTTGTGTGTTTATGTGGTGTCTCTCCCTCTGAACTGAGTTCCCTATTTGCTTATCTTTATATCTAGTACATAGCTGGTGCTCAGTAAATGTTTCTGAGCACATCCATGGGCCTGGGCTCATGGTGGCCCTAGGACCACAGGGGTGGGCACGGCTGGGCTGCTGTGGGCTGGGTGTGTGCTGGGGGGAGTCTCCGTTCCGGAAGGCGGTGAAGCCCCAGCATGGTGCACGGGGTGCGGAGGGCCTGGGCAAAGCCCACAGTACGCAGGTGCCTGGGAGCTGTGCGGGCGTCGGAGGGGCCATCAGGACACGGACACTGCCTTCTGGGAGCATGGCCTTTTGGGAGTCATGGAAGACCTTCATCGATAATTATAGTACGAAGCCCACTGAGCAGTCAGTGAATATCTGTTGAATATTGTTGAGTAGTTGAAACAAAGGACTGATGAGCTTTGGGAGGTGACTGAGAGCAGAAAAGACGGGGGGCTTGGGAGGGCTGCGCGGAAGTGGGAGCACCTACAGCAATTCCCGGTGCCCCTGCCCTCCCCGCCCGTCCTCCTGCAGCTCACCCTGCGGCCCGGCCTGGGCCTGCCGTGCATGTGCGTGTGCACGTGTGTGCACGTGTGTGCGGGGTGCTCTGTGGGGTCTTGGGCCTGGTACTCAGGCACCCAGAACGGGGCTCTGCCTGCCAGAGAAGCCAGTTCGTTTCACTGAATTCCATGACCACAGACAGGCCCTGGGAGGCCAGCCAGCCAGCTGGCAAAAGCTGTACATGCTTCTTGTCCCAGGGGGCCCGGGCAAGTGGCTGGCTAGATCCGGCAAGTTCATCCCCTTGACTCAAACACCAACTTGAGACATCTGCTCAGCGGATGCTGGGTCAGTAGCATCCGGTGTACGCTCTGAAGGGAGCACGTACGTCTGGCTGGCTGGCTGGCTCTGGGTGAGGGCCTCGTGGGATGTGTCTCTCTTAGAGGGAGGGGTCCCCGTCTAGGCATGAGGTCCCGGAGACAACTGCGTGTGGATGTATGCGTGTGAATGCCAGCGTGTACCTTTACCTTGGCTTGCCTGCCTGCTCATGGTCATGCATGTGTACACGTGTCAGGGGCACACGGCATAGTAGGGTATAGTGGCATGTTGCTGTGGAAAGACCCAAGGGCTGGGAATCAAAAGATTTAAATTTTGGTTCTAAAGGCCTCCCTTGCTGGCTCTCTGATCTCTGAAAGTTAGGTAACCACTCTGAGCTTCAGATTTCCCGCCTGCGTAATGGAAAAAAATAATACCAGCTCTACTTTCTGTAAAGCATAAGAATAAAATGAAATAACGTATGTGAAAATGCTTTGTTAATTACCATGTACTGTACAAATGTGAGAGATTATTATCATCATGGCCCAGCTCCTCAGAATGAGAAGTTGTGTGTGGCCTAAAATAATCCATCCAGTGAGCTGTGTTAAAATGTAGGTCAAATCATAGCCTTAGAAGTTGAGAGAGGCTGATGGTAACTACCTAATCTAAAAGGCCACCAAATGTAGAGGGGCTTTGAAAACTGTAAAGAGTTACATAAATTGAAGTGACATGATTATGTTTAAGACTAGAAAATACGTTGTAGTCATCCTGTTTCCTGACTTTGAGTCATAAAGATCAGAACGGCACTGGAGCCTCCTGCTTGGTTGTATTCGTGCAGGTTTGTGGATTTGTACACGTGCCTCTCTCTGTGTGCATGGACTTGTTTATTGAACATCTACTATGTGACAGTCACTCATCAAGTATTTTGAGTGCCTGCCCTGTGCCAGGTGCATCGCTCTAGGCACTGGGGACGGACGCCAAGGTGAATAAGACAGAGTTCCTTCCCTCGAGGGGCTTGTGGCTTGGTCATGATGATAGCTGGCATTTGCAGTGCTGGATAGTGGGTGCTATGGGAGAGGAAGGACCCATAGACTCAGTCTAGGTGGGGTATGGGAAGGAGGGGCCCAGGGGAAGGGAATCTAGGAAGTGAGGTTGGAAAAGTGAGGGGAAGGTAGTCGGGGCAGAAGCAAGGGTCTGTGCCAATGTCCCAGGGAGGGAGCAGCCCACATTTGCACCTGGCGTGGTCGGTTTACGATGGGTGGGAAGTGCTGGCCAGATCCTAGGGCCTTCCTTCACCCGGGCTAAGGAGCTGGGCTTGATCCTGCAGGGCCCTGGGAGCCCCCTCAGCAAGGGCTTAAGCTCTGTGGAGTGACGTAATCAGCTTTGCATTTTGGAAGGATCACGGAGCCCCAGTGTTCCTGAGTATCTCACTGCGGCGGTACCAGCCAGATGTTGGGGTTTGTCTGTAGCACTGAGTGATGGCTGCATATGCCGGGCAGTGAGCTGGGGTTTGCATGGGGGCGGGGAGGGACGGGGAGGAGGGAGGGATGCACGTTTGTGAATAGTTCTGGTCAGGACCTGCGGAGCGGAGGAAGTTAGCGATTCTTGAGTGACTCTCATGTGTCAGCTTTCCATATATTACCTCATTTAATTGTTATACCATTGCTGTGAAGTAGATATTATTATCCCCATTTTGTAGGTGAGGAACGCTAGACTAGAGAGGTTAAATAGCTCGAAGGGACTAGGGAGTAAATAGCAGAGCAAAAAGTCCAGCCTGCCCCCTCTCCGCCTCAAAGCCCACCTCACTAGAATTTCTGCCCATTCCTGCCTCCTCCCACTGGAAGGACTGACTAATTCAGCCCCTTCACTTGACAGATGAGGAAACCAACCCGGGCTCAAGGCTGTTCCTGCTAAATTTGTTACTGTTTTCCAGCTGCTCCAAGTCACTGTGGATCAGATTCTTCCCTTTCAGAGTATTAGTGACGCCTCCCAACTCAGTGCTACTGGCAGATTTGATAAGCATATTTTACATTCCTTTGCTCAGCCCATCAGCAAAGATATTGAATGAAACAGGCCCCATGACAGATGCGAGAATGAACCGCTTGATACGCCTCCTTGAGGGGCGCGGCCCCGAGCCATCTGCTTGCCCTTCTCAGTGTATTACCCCTCTCACTTGTGGGTGTGAATGCGGGCAGGCCCAGACCAGAAGGTATCGCCACCTCCCTTTGCCCCGCGATGTCGCTGTATCACGGGAGAATGACGTGTTGACCGAAAACGGCACGCTTTTCACAAAGCCGTGCTTCAGGGCTAGATGGAAAGGGTATGGGCCAGAGTCGCTCAGACCTGGGTGCGACTCCCCACCTGGACTCTCGTGGAGACTTGGTTTCCTAAGCACACCCCAGGGGTACCGGAGGGCAGAGTGTTGGACTGGGCATCAGGTGCCATTCCCCGCTTGGGCCCGAGGGATAGGCTCAGGACATGGCCCTGGGGGCTCCCCGTTCTCAATACACCAGGACCTGGACAGATGGTCTGGCATCAAGGTCTTCCACCTCTTCCTCTTGGGGGTGTTGCATTGAATTAAATTCAACAGGGAAGGATGTGCTGAGCATCTCCTGTGTGTCAGGCAGAGCACGTGTGTGGAGGTGAGGAATGACAGCAAGTCTCCAGATGGCACAGGGGTTGCCTATCAGGGGCCCCCAAAGGCTTTCTCCATATGCTAATGGAAGCTGGGGCTTGGCGGTCCTGAAACAGCAGGTGTCTTTGTTTTTAGTCAGCACAGGCAGCCTGGTAACTGTGGTTCCTTAGTGCTAATCTGAGGCTCTGATTGGCTTTCCCGTTTCTGATTAGTTCAGAGCAAAAGTTAGAAAATCAAATGAATCCCTCTGTAAGAGATGCAGTGTGCTAAAGAAATAGTTCAGAGCCCAGAATTTCTGGGTGGTAGGAGTCTTTTCAGACCCCACGGCCACCCAGACTGATCCTGACCCACCTTGGCACCCCCTCTTGGCTGCTACCTGTGCATTCCACGCCCATGGCCCCAGCCACGAGCAACGGTCAGAGGTTTGGCTAGGTGTGGCCTAGTGCTCTGTAGGCAAGTACAGGGGCTGGGTGGGCCTCCTGCTGCCGGGGGATATGTAAGTCCTCTCATCGAGGGGCATTTGGAGAACCCACGATGTGCTGAGTCTGTTGTAGGCTCTAGGTATTCAGCAGTGAACAAAACAGGCAAGGGTATGAAGCATTTAGTCATCTGTCGTCTTAAAAACCCGAGAAGCAGGCAGAATGGACACCTTCCTACCCCCACTTTATGGATGAGGAAACTGAGTTTCAGAGAGAACAGTCCGGGAACTAACACATGGACGAGCCGGGCTCATACCCATTTTGGTTTGCTTTAAGCCCCATGCCTTTCCACGACCTTGCGTGGCCTCCAACTGTTTTGTAAATGCCGAGTTACCTGGTCAGCACGATCAAGACGGTGCCCTTTTAGCCATGGTGTAACCTGACCAAAAGCACCATCTCAGCTGAAATTCACTACCCTTGGGTAGATTCAGTTGGAACTTTCACAAACGTTAAGCTGCATTGGTAATATTTTCTCTCTGTGTGATCCAAGTGATTGTTTCTTAAATAGGGGTGTCTGTGGGGTCTCAGAAGACAGCTCAGCACCAGCAGGCCTGGCTTACCACGGGGCATGTGGCCCTGAGCCGCCCTCAGTCCAGGCCCACAGAGCTGTCATGTAGGCCTCTCCGCCACTTGGCTGTCCCCCACCTCGGCCTTTCTGCCCTCACAGTTTCTCTGCCATGATTTCCTGAAAAGAGCCTCTCAAGGGTCTCTGGTCCTGGGGCAGCCTTTCTCTCACCACCCTGGACCCTCACCTCCTGTCCACAGCCGGCACTGGGCTCCCTGTCCTTGGCTTCTTTTCCAGACCTTTCTCAGCTGGGTTCCTTAAACTGTCTCTCCAGCCCCTCTCTGGCCCCTTGGTCCTCATTGCCGTGTCATTCTGCACAGCTTCCGTCTGAGGCTGACCATTTCCACGCCTAACCAAATCGCTCTGCCCTCGACTTCTTTGCATCTGTCGACTTTGCCTCTTGGGTTGGCAGCTCCCTTTTTTCTTGCACCCACAATACACCGGCGTCCCCTTTCTGCCCCTCTGAACACTCTCTCCACCTCCTGCCACTTGACTGGAGTCTCCCCTCAGTGCTGAGGCCTGGGGCCTCTGTCATCTTCCACTCACATGTCCTCGGAGGGCTCCCGGACTCTCAGCTGCAATGCTGAATCTCCCTCCTAAATCTCCTTCCTTCCTGGGCGGGTCTGTCCCAGATGTGCCTCGAATGGATGGATGGACAGAGGTGGCCAGTGCCACTCTTCCCACTGGTCTCATGTCTATGACTGGTCACAGTAGGTTTCCATCTGCATGTCCCACCATCACCTGAAAATTGATGTGGCAAACCACAAGCTATTTTGAAATCACAAAAAATGAAAGTTGAGTGGGACATTGAGGGCCACCTCGATTCAATCCCCTGGGAATCTGTGCACCTCCCCTTTTCTGTGGCACCAGCATGGCTCTGGGCTGGTGCCCTCCCCTGGGAGGACTGTGAAGATGTCTGTGGCTGCTGACGTCATGCAGGGCACGAATGGCAGCCTGAGGGGCCTCTGCTGGGTCAGGGTCCCTTTCTCTCTCCTTCCCCAACACAGTTTTTGCTCATGATTAGTCATGCTGGAGCCGGCTGAGTCAGAAGCAACTTGTGGGTGGTTTGTGGCCAGGCTGGAGCAGTGAGGCAGGAGGACTTTCTAGGTTTATGTGTCTGCCCCACGAGACAAGCATCGCAGGGCTCGGCCCTGGCACGTGCCAGGTGAAGGGTGGTAACAAAACCAAACTCTGGTCCAAAATTCAGCGAAGGAGGGGCATCACGATGAACCAAGACACGGTCCCTGAGATGCTCCCGCGGGGTGACAGGCACATGCAGTGCCTATGCGATGTGGCAGATGCTTCAGGGCAGGTGTATGTACAGTGGCTGTAATGCCCTCCATGGTCTGTGGTAGGCCTCTCCTTCCAAGGGTTGCATGTCCTTCCAATAGACATCGCTACATGTCATACTTCTCTTCATGTGATTTTATTCTCTTCAATAAAGGTGATTCATTAAATACAGCATTAATCATTTTTGTACTTGTGTTAGATTTTTTTCATATAAATAAACTCATATCCAGAAACAAATTCTTTGTCAGAGCATGTGTTACGATTCTGTGGTTCAGAGAACGTGTCCACCCGAGGGAGAGCTGCTTTCTGCTGGGGCAGCGGGGCGGCTCTGAAGTCCCCTGAGGATCAAGTTGAATCGGCCCTCAGGGGTGGCCCAGCTCTGCCAGTCAGGAAGCGGGTGAAGACCATCCCTGCCAGGGGGACCAGCATGGCACAACCCCGGAAGCGTGGCTGCCCTGCGGGTGGGACACTGGGGAGGGCTCTGGGGTCCAGCCCTGGCTTTACAGGCTGTGTCTGTGCCCACAGGAGGGAGAGGAGCAGGAGGAGGCCCGTGGCAAGGAGGAGCGGCAGGAGCCCAGCACAGCTGCCCGGAAGGTGGGGCGGCCTGGGAGGAAGCGCAAGCACCCTCCGGTGAGTGAGGTGGCGTACCCCCAGCCCAAGTGCGCACGCGCGCAGGCACGCACGCACACATGCACACACACACACGCACACACACACGCACGCACGCACGTGCACATGCACACTGTAAATGCCAGTGATGTGTGTCCTGCAGGGACCTGGGCACGCTAAGACTGGGGCATGGAGTGTACCCCTCCAGCTGTAGAGCCCAATTCCATTCCCCATTCACTGGACCCCCAAAACCACCCCCAAACTTTCCTATTTTCTGCATCGAACTGGAGGCCCCTAGAGGCCAGGGGACTTGCGCTGTGGGTCTTGTGGGACTTGAACCAGGCCCCTGACTCTCAGCTTCATTCTGGAAGGGCAGCAAGAGGGTGGGACTTGTTTTTCCCTAGCCTGCCTGCACGGGCCCCTCCCTCCCCATCCAGACACCCACCTTGGGCCTCAGCCCCACCTGGAGAACTTGGAGGAAGGGAACTGAGGTCTGGAAGTCTGATCAAAGTGAGTAGGGAAGAGATGCAGGCTGTAAGAGAGGAGGAGGGCTGGGCGCTGTGTAAGTCCAGTAGAAGTGTAGACCCCGGGCTTCCGGGTGCCATTGCCTCTGAATCTGGTGGGGTGGGGGGGGACACTGGGGTTGCCCAAGATGAGGAGTGCTCCGGAGGGCAAGGCCCGTGGGCGGCAGGAGCCTGCCTTCCCTTATGCCTTAAACTCAGAGGCAGAACAATAGTTATCTGCCAGCTCCAGCCACAGCTGGTTCCTTTCTTTTCGTCCCTTCCAGCTGAGAATGGGAAACTTGGAGCAAGAAGGTAAAGAGGAGCCAGGAGCCCCGCATTTGTAACTCAGCCCTTCAAGGAAATGTTCTCAGCAGGGCAGGATTTTCCTCCTTGGGGCAGAGAGCAGGGTGAACGTGGCTGCAGTGAAAGGGGCAGCAGAGGGAGGGAGGGAGGGCGCGCTGCACCAGCTGGAGGTGAGGGGGCTCCTTGGAGTCGGGAGGTCTGGGAATCCGCAGGGCACTGAAGTGCACCACTGCCACTTCTACTTGGAGATTTGGAGGGGAAGGGGGGAAGAAGTTAAGTCATTTAACTGGTAAGTAATTTTAAACACTTTAATATTAAAGCAGACATGGATATTTTATGGCCTGGAATGAAAAATTCACATGCCGTTGAAAGATAAAATGGGACTTCAAAGGAATTTTCAGCTTGCAGCAGACTCCAGGCTGCACTCCCAGATTCCCGGGGGTCCCTCCACTCTCCTCCCCGCCCTCACAGGGCACCTGGCGGGAGAAAGTGGAGGGGCACAGTGCAGGCTGAGTCCGAGCCCACCTGTCATTCAGAACCTGAGCTGCTCGTGTGCTCGAGATCTGCAGAGCAAACTCCGCCTTTCCCTGGTTCGGGTGCTGGGGACGGGAGCCACCACCTGTAGCAAATGGGACCTGGCAGCCCTTTGACTCACATTTGTGAGTCCCTGGAACCAAAGGGAGGGCACATCACTGAGAGGTGGGGTGAGGCCCCAGGATCAGAGGGTGCAGGGAAATCAGGGGTTAGTGTGGAAGTGTGTCCAGAGATGGACGATGAGAGGGAAGAGGGGCACGCCCAGGGGGTCATACACCCCTGGCCTGGAACAGTGCCCAGCATGGAAGGAAAAGCACTGTCTTTAAAATCCAACAGACCTGGGTTTAAATCCCAGCTCCACCACTGACCACCTGTGTGACATTGAACAAGTCACTGCCTGAACCTTGGGTTCCCGTTCTGAAAAATAGAGATGATAAAAATGCATTCCTCCTAGACCCCTGTGAGAATTAAATGGGTTAAAACACCAAAGAGCCAGTGGTCAGCAAAGGTCGGTCCTGCCCTTACCCGAAACAGAAGCAGCAGCCCTGGATTTACTGCTTCCCAGCTGTGTGACCTTAGCAAATTACTGAACCTCTCTGAACTTTTGCTTCCTCATTGGTAAAATATGGCTGCCGGTAATACCTGCCCTGTCCACCTCCAGGGGTGCTGTGCAAACAGCAAAGTGGGCTCCAAATGCACAGGGCCAGCAGCGTCATAAACCGACATCCCCACCCCCGGAGAGGCCAGTGGGCCAGGGGTCTACAAGGCCTTTCGGGTGGGAGCCTGGCATCGGCCTCTCAGCAGCTCCAGTGGGCAGCGGTGCACATCCCGTGCAGGTCAGTGTGGATGTGGTCCAGTCCTAAGTGAGGCCCTGGGAAGGGAGAGAGAGCGTGGGGAGGCAACGCTGACTGGGGAGGCATGGGGCTGAGGCAGCTGTTGTGAAAGGGACCCCTTGCACGGTGAGGGGAACAGAGAACAGCCAGCAGGTCTTCCCCGACAGCAGGCCCGTGGACCCCAAGGGAGCCCACGTGGGGGAAGTTTGTGCTGCAGCTCAGGGCCAGCCCACGGTCTCCTGGGCCTCGGGCCACCTGGTTCACTTGCGGAGCAGGTGCTGGCCCAGGCCTCCGCCCCTCCCCAGCCGAGGAGCACAGCAGGGAGGGTTTCTGGCGCAGCTGTGGCCCTGGGAACAGATTGACCAGGGAGCTTTAAAGCAGCTGAGTGTGTGTCATCGAGCTAAGCCTGGAAATGGGGTGGGAGGGTGGGCTTGGCTCGAATCCTGGCAGGTGGAACAGAGGGAGCAGTGCTGGGAGTGCAAACGTTGGTGCACATGTTGCATATCCACCGCTGGACGGGGCGGGACGAGGTACATCCAGTGGTGTCCTCACCGCCCCCCGGCCCGAGGCTGTGACATCGTCTCCAGAATTTGCCCCCGAGGCCTGCCTGTCCCTGAGTGCCTTCCACTTTCTCCTGCTCCTGCGTCAGCCTCCTGGCTGCGCCCTCAGCCAGATCAGGCCTCACCTGCCCCCAGCATCTCTCTAGACCCCCCGGCCCTCTCTTTCTCGGTGACAAACACATTACACCTACTGAGCACCTGCCAAATAAATAAGACTTGTTTCAACCTAATGTGCTAGAGAGGAGGCCACCTGTAATTACACTAAATACAGCCCAGGGCACGTCGCTTTCAAGAATCTCTAGGAGCTTTATTCTCATGGGACAAGACCTGGAACCCTCCGTTTGCCTCGTTGCCATGTGACCTCTCCTGCCTCTGCACTGGTGCTCAGCGTCCAGCTCTTTTTCCAAGGAAACCGCGCCTCTTCGCTGCTCCCTGATCACCCCAAGCACGTGTGTCCCGCTGCCTCGTAAGCTGTTCTGCAGCCTTCCCTTCTCTCTACCCGCCCGGTATCACAGCCCACCAAGGCCTGTCTCACAAATGAAGCCCAGTGCAGCCATCGTGACCCACATTGGCTCTCCCTTTTGAACTGACTGTGAAATTAAAATGAACACTAAGAAGTAAGACAAGATATCAGCCCACCAATCCCGGGCTTTGGTCCACACACCTGACTGCGAAGCACCAGTCTGCGAACTGTTTTGTTACCTGTCTGTACAGAACTTGAGAATCAGCATTTAGAAACCTTTATATCAATTTGATACTGTCCCCACATCCACAGGCATGATTTTGTGTTTTACAAAAGTACCATTTCCTGGTGGACTGGGAATTTAAAAAACCTAAACCAAAGCCTGGCTTTTCACACAGAAAAGCTGGTGGGGAGAGCTTGTCTCTTCCACCAGATCTGCCGTTTAGAGGCACCCCCATTGCACTGTCTACCTACTCACTGAGGTCAGCGACCATGAAGAAAGGCTCAGAGTGGTGCAGCACTCAATTGTCTGCAAGGGCTTTCTACACCGTGACCTCATTTGATGCCAACGATGAACCTGTGTGGGGTAGGTGGAGGCCACTGGCATTACCATCCCCACATTCAGATGAAGAGACTGAGGTTCAGGGAGGACGATCCGGACTCGGACTCCACACCTCCCGACTGCAGAGCCCACAGTGCTCATTCCTCCTTGCCACTCCAGCCACACCATCTGGAAGACTGGGTATCCCAAATTCGCTTTAAGATAACATATGAATGCAGGGCTGTTTGAAAAAGTGTGTAGACCTGGTCCAAAAAGCATCCAGAGAAAACAGAACTGAGCAGGGCAATTGACCCAAATACCAGGGAGCCTGCGGGTAAGTGGGGAAGGCTGCGGTGGTCTGAGGAGTGAGCGGTGGGCCCATTTCAGCCGGGCGGCCGTGTTGGTCTGTGGCACTGGCCTCAGAGCCAGGATGCGCGCAGCCGGAGCAGCAACAGGAAACAGGAAGCCGGCCTCAGGGCTGGGCGGAGCCTAGAAAGGGAGCTGGCACCTGGGTGCGGGGCCTGCCGGCTGGCCAGTACCCACGACCAGAGGAGGGGACAGCAGCGTGCAGGGCTGGTCTCTGCTGGCCAGAGAGTGTGGGCCTGTGTGTGGGTGTGAGCGTCGGCTGGGAGGAAGAGGCATCTTCCTGTTCACCGGCTCCGAGGACGTTGCAGAGCAACAAGTGAGGGTGTCCGAAGCTGGTTCCTGCCTGATCACAGACCCAGACTGCCCTGCGACCGCCTTTGTCCTATGTGCTGGTTACCGCTGGGGCTCCAGGAGGGACAGTATCTGCCCTTGCCCGCCAGACCCTGGGGTGGGGACCGGCCCTTCAGGGCTCCCCGCCCTGTTTACTAGGTATATGCACTTATTCATTGAAAATTTATATTCATCAACTTCCTCCAGGGTTATTTTTGTTCAGTGGGAGCACTCTGAGGTCACCTCTTGCTAAGAATAACCCAGAAAGGGGGGGAGGGGGAGGGGAGGGGAGGGGGAGGGGAGGGGGAGGGGGAGGGGGCGGGAGCAGGCACCGAGCTCAGCCAGACCGGCCCACAGCCAGCGTAACTCCTCACTCCTCACTGGAGGCTGAGCCTCCATCATAACGCCTGAGTGAGTGAGTTCTTGAGGGCCAAACTGCTCCACTTCAAAGCAAAAGACTTGTGCGGTAAGCAGTGTGAAGCTGCGGGACCGTTCCACTGCAGCTTAAGCCAGCCGAGTACCGTTTAACTCAGTTATTGGGCCTTTGCAGTATTGGCTCATTTTCCCACCTAATACGACCGTTTGATTCTTAAGACAGAGCTCAAATCCCCTCTTTGTGTCCAGGTTAGAAGGGCTCCTTCACTAACCCCTGGAACCTTGACTCGGTGACTTGGTGCCCCTTGTTTTTATGCACAAAACTTCCTGAAAGGGTATCTCCCATTGCTGGGCCCCGGCCCCTCAGGGGGCATCCCTGCCTGTGAGCCTGTGTCGGCCCACTGCTGCCCGTTCCCCTGTGTCGTCACGCTTTTGAAGGCGTGGGGAAAACAGGGCTGTCAGACATCTCGCGAGGTTAGAGACTTTCCTTGTAACGGTGCCCTGCAGTCTCCTCTGCTCATTCCCCCAGCTGATCAGTCAAACCAGCGCTCACAGAGCCATCCAGTACCCCAAGAGCCTGGCCCGTGGTCTGGACCTAAAGTGCCGAAGACATGTTGGGGGGAGGGGCTGGACTTGGGCCTTTGAAGGGAGGTGATGTGTGACAGGGGAAAGTGGGAGGTTTCCCTACCTAGGACCTTCCTGAGCAGCGTGTGCAGGGACGCATGTGCGCGGGGACCCGGCGTGCTGGGGGGAGGCCGGACCGTGCGCAGACTGGCTTGGCTGAGGGGACGAGGGTTTCATTTAAGAACACCTTTGATCTCGGGTGGAGAGGTAGTTTGCAGGCAGCCTGAGGGTTTATATTTTATCCTCTCAAAAATGTGCTGTGTTTATCTGGAGGATTTTTGAGACGGTGGGAGGTGTGAAGTGATGGGCGTCATGTTTTGGGAAGCTCACTCTGGCATCCGTGAGCATGATGGGTTGAGCACAAAAGAATGCAGGGAGCTAGGATGGGGTACATTGGGGCCAAAAAATGCCCCCACAGCCTGTTGGGGGGCGGCCGTGATGGGACAGAATTGGCAGGGCCTGCAGTGCTGGGCTGTGGACCAGGGAGAGGGAGGAAGGTGCTGCCGGCCCCCAGGGCCAGTGGCAGTGGTATTGTCAGAGACCGAGACTTCTGGAAGGGAGCAGGTTTGGCAGGGGCCCTTTCAGAGGCTGATCTAGATATCTGGTCTTATTGGGGGAGCATCTGAGTGAAATCCCAGAATCTCCATTTTGTTTTTCCAAAAACCCCTGTTTATTTTCATCCCTCCCCGGCCCCTTCCCCAGAGCCACATGTTCCAGGCCCTCTCCAGCAAGAGGCATTCATTCCCTCCGGTCCCGAGCCCCGTGGGCTTCCTAGGACCCCGTGGGCGTCTCCGGAGCCCGAGCTGCACCTGCCCCACTCCCGCTGCTGCAGGGACCTTCCGCACACGCATCTGGGCAGAGTTGTTGACGCCAGTCTTCTTTCATCATCCTCACCTAGAGAATTTTGTGCGTTTCGGTTCTGCCACCTCAAGAAAGATATACGGAGATGGAAAAGCTCCAGGGAAGGGCAGCTAAATCGATGAAGGGGAAGGCGAGGCAGCCAAGTGAGGACAGACAAGAGAGGTTACGGCTCTCCAGTCTGGAGAGACAGAGCTGAGCGGGGATGTGATTAAAGCTATGAAGTCACGCCGTAGGGTGGGGCAGGATGAGCGTTGCCCCAGCGGGGGTGGGCGGGGGTGGGGAGACACCCATCAGAAACTTCAGAAAGGTTCGTGAAGCACAGACAAGAAAGCACCATTTTCCATGCTGAGTTCCCTTCTCACCCAACCTGTCACCCTAGGCCTTGATGTAGAGGTTGAAAACAGAAAAAAACTGCAAAAGAGGTTTACTTAAATACGACCTGGATCTTCTCTACGTAATGGCTTTTTCAAGGGAGGCTCCAGCTCACCCTGAAATCCTTTGAGGTTGACTTCAAAGAGCACAGCCAGGCCCTCTTCCAGGTGGACAGGTGTCCCTGCTGGAAGCGGAACCCCGGATGGGCCGCCACTCACCAGGCGTGCTAGTTCTTGCATCCATTTGTCACAGCTAGCAGGGGCCCCGACTGAGTGACCTCTAAGACTTCACCACGCCCTGAAGTTCTCTCCTCAGTCCTGAGTCTCTCTCTCTCTCTCTCACACACACACACACACTCACACACAGGCTGGAGAGATCTCTGGGGAGGAGGGTGGGAAGGAAGCTCCCAGCCTCAGTGGTGAGAGAAATGGTGGCACCTAGAAGTCATACCCAAGCTGGGGTCAGACTTGCCAGAGCTGGCCCTCTTTGGCCTCTGGTCCTTCTGTCCCTTGACCCCACTGGTGGCCCTTTTAGCCCCTTCACTAGGGAAAAGGAAAATGGAAGGGTCAAGGTCCTGGTTCCAAAGTCTTGGGGTCCGACTCCATTCACCCCAGGGAGGCTGAGCAGGGAGGCACGTGGGCCTCTCTCGGGAGCGGGCGTGGGTGACCTCTCTGGCTCTCCCTGCCTCAAGGCCACTTCCGGCCGATCAGAGCAGAGGGCTGCCAGGGGAAGGGGCTGCAGGAAGGCCGGGGACAGAGGAGACGGGGGAGCCCGGGCCCAGTGCCAGCGCTTAGGGGACAGGGCTGTCCCGCTTATGTGGACGGTTTGGCTGTTTCCTGAAACGAGAGTCAACCTGGGAAAATCCAGGGCGTGGCGGGGAGCTGAAGGGTCTGCGAGGGACTGGAGTGAACGGAGGGCGCGGGTGGAGGGGGCTGTTGGCGTGCTTTTGTTGACATCACTCTGGGGCATCTGAGCACATCTCTGTCCTGCGGCTGGTGAGCGGGTGTCTCTGGGCCATGGTGAACCCCTTGTATGTCTGCGCATGGGATTGCGTCTCTGTGTGTCTTTAATCAAGAGGCCATAGCTGGCCAGACGCCAGGGTCCCCGGCTGGCACAGAGCTGAGTGTTCCTAGTGCCTGAAAGGCACAATGGCGATGAGGGGGGAGGGGGGAGGGCAGGAAGGCTGAGGAGGGCGAGGTGAGGCCACCCCACTTCTGCCAGCCTCTGGGCCTCCCCCCGCCGGAGCTGCCCCGGGGTCTGGGGGTGAAGGCCCCTTTCAGCAGCAGCTCCTGGCACAGGAGGAGAGGGTGAGTCAGGTGCCCAGAGCCAGGCCAGAACGTGGCTCCGACCTCCAGGGCCTTCCAATGGTAGAGGCGGGGTCCCAGGTCTCCCCCCTCCACACCTGGGCCCAGGTAAGCCTGCGCCCAGGGCTGTGCTGGAGAGCTGACCCGGCGCCCTGTCTCCCTTGTATCATTTCCCTCGCCTCTTATCTTTTGTGCGCAGGTGTCGTACCTGTCAAACAGGCTTCAAAAATCCCTTTCCTATTTGGAGCCCCGGCACTCTGCCCCACCTTGGGAGACAAGGCCTCCCTTCCTGAGGGAGGGTTGGGGTTCTGGGGTCTGGTCCAGACTTCCAGCAAAGGGGGAGGGGAACGGGGCAGGGTGGGCGGCTGGGGGACTGGCTTTGGCCTGCGCAGGTTCACCGCAGGAGGTTCTTTCTGGCTTTGCCTCTGGCCTTTCCCTGTGATGGCTGCTGCCTGGGAAACAGCTGCAGCCTTTCCCTGGCCCTGCTCAGGCACATCAAAGCCTCCTTTTCCCTCCTTGGATCCCTTGGGATTTGAGGTTGGGCTTTTCCTGAGACTCAACCCAGAGGTGGGGGCTGGCTTTCAAATGCCTCTCCTGTACCTGGGTCATTTTGGAAGCTTTACCACTTAGAAGGTGTGTAACCTGAGGCAAACATCGGAGACCTTTTCCTTGGAAAAGTGGGAGTCACACGACCCATCGGGATAATTGGGATAATTAAGTTGATCAGCTGTATAAGCTTAGTACTGGGAAGCCGTGGGTGGAGTGGTTGGAAGGAAGAGAGATAAAAAGATAAATAAGGCAAAGCTCACAGTCTAGGAGGGAGACGCACAGTAAACAAATAATTAGGTAGCATGTGAGGAGTGCTCTAATGAGATAGGGTGTGAAAGTGCTTTGTAAACAAATGTGGTGTGCGGTGGGCTAGGGGATGTGAGTGAATGCTGGGGTGGACTTAAGGGCCGGGCTCCACAGGGGCTTTGGGGGTGTTGGGGGCAAGGCTGAGCGTTCCAAAGACCAGGGCCTGGCACAGATACCTTCCGGGGTGTGTGTGTGTGTGTGAGAGAGAGACAGACAGACAGACAGACAGATTTTAAAATGTTCCTTAGACGACGGAAGGTAGAATAGTGGTTGCCAGGGACTTGGGGGATGGGGGAGATGGGGAAATTTTGTTTAATGGGTACAAGAGTTTCAGTTTGGGATGATGAAAAAGTTTTCAAGATGGACGGTGTTAATGGTTGTACAACAGTGTGAATGTACTTAATTTCACTGAATTGTACACTTGAAAATGGTTAAAATGGTGGATTTTATGTTGCATATATTTTACCAAAATTTTTTTTTAAGTTTTAAAAAAAATGGTCCCTAGAAAAAGTCCCTGGTCCGTGCCCCTGTCCTCAGCCCAGGGCTTTTCAACAACAGCACCATCCACATTTGGGGCTGCGTAATTTTTGTGGTGAGGGCTGTCCCCTACCCACCAGAAGCCACTGTCCGTCCCCCCAACCCACAGTGTGGTGACCAAACGTGTCTCAGACATATTGCCAAATGTCCTCTGGGGGGCAAAATTGCCCCCAGCTGAGAACCACTGCCTTCACTGCTTGGAATAAGCTGCTCACAGGAGAGGCCCAAGGAGCAGGTGGGCAACAGAGAAGCAGGAGGCATTTCCCTGGGGTGGAGGGGTCTCTCCTGGAAGGAAGGCAAAGATCAGCAAACTCTGAGGGGCCCCGGGAGGTGGGCAGGGTTTGAAGACCCGGGGAGAGGCGCACTGGGCGGGGGTAGGCGCACAGTGGGTGACGGGCATCAGGCTCTGCTCAAGTCTGTTGTGTCCACCACCCAAGGGAGGAGGAGTGAGGGGGCCCGTGGCTGCCATTCCCATTCTGCCACCACTCCTGCCCTCTCCCCGTACCCCACGGGTGAGAGGAAGGGGAGTGGAAATTGTCACCTCTAGCTGCTGGTGGCGCCTTCTACAGGGACCAGGGGCTTCTGCTGCTACCCCTCCCCGCCATGGGAAAAATGAGTGTCTCAGGGTGTGCCGTGTCTCCTTTCAAGGCAACTGTAAAGAATAAAAGCAAACAAAAACAGGATTTTTAACAGTTACACTTGACATGCAACCAAGTTGAAACTCCCTCTAGACGTGTGAACTGGATGCTCTCACTCGTACGTAACCTGGTCTTTGGCATTAAGGGATCAATTACGACTACTGAACACCTGCCAGGTGCCCTACTCCACGCCCAGTCTAACCTGATAAGGCAAGTCCCTGCCTCTAGGAGGCGACAAGCTAGTGGGGGGTGGGGGGAAAGGAGGGCACAGGCCTGGCTGGGGTGGCCACTCCTAGTGGCTTCCAGGTCTGCTCTTCTCACCTGAGATGCCCTTTTAGGGAGCACCCAGCTCTTCCCTGGAGATTTAGAGTCGCGTCAGTCCATTTGCCTGTGGACCTCCTTCCTTCCTCTCAGTGGTTTCTTCTGGGTGGATTTGACCTGCCCAGTTACCCTGAACTCCAGAGGGAGGGCCAGTGAAGGGCCACTACTCGCGGTGTGTGTTGGGGGGTTCTTGATGGGTAAGATGGATCAAGGGTTGACCGTGGCAAGAGTCAGCAGCTCTCCTAAGCCCAGAGCTTTGATTGACTCAGGGTCATCCATGACCAGAGAGGGCGGGCAATGGAGGATGGGCTGGTCGGGAAGAGAGGAGGGGGAGGACTCGTGAGATCGGGGCGGATTTCAGCCCGCTGAGCTACCCCCGGGGCTGGAGCTGTGCCGAGTGCTCCCCTACCCCTCATCCGCCCACCTCTGGGAGGATGGCGTGTCTCATGCTGCTGCAGGCTGGGGTCCTCCAGGGCAGGCCTGGGAGGGGTGCCCGATCAGGGTGGGTTGGGACCCTGGGGCTGGGTTGGGTCTCGGAGCAGGTACTCCTGGGTCTCTATGCTATGGAGCTGGCAGTCAACAGGAAGTGAGTCCCAGGGTGAGAAGAGGCCGTGTGGTCCCCGGGCAGGAAGTGAGTGACAGCGGAGTTGTCTGAGCAGTTTGTGGGGCTGGGAGCCTGCCCCGACTTGAGGTGTCTGTGGGGAAGCAAGTGGCTAGAGGAAAGGAGGACACGGCCATGGTAAGAGATTGGCGCTGACCCAAACTTCTCAGCCTGCGTTGGCCAGCGGGATCCCCTACCCACCTCCCTGGGAGTGCCGCGTTTGGGGCTCTGTGGCGCTGGCACAGCCGGACCTGAGGGTAGCAGTGGGGGCCCAGGCGTGCCTGGCTCTTTGGGTTGCCTGGGCCACCTGACTCTCTCACACACAGGAGCCTCGAGGAAGGAGAGGATTTATCCAGGGAGGGGAGTTCTAGGCCAGGGAGCCTGCTGGCTTGAGCAGGGAGGTGGGAAAGACCTTCTGAGTCCTGAACAGGGTGTGTGAGTCCTGACACCTGGGGATGGCAGCTGAAGAGAGAGAGGGGGCCTGGTTGCTCCCCTGGCCGTCCTGCGTTTGGCCTCCTGGCTCTGCCGGCTTCGGCCCCGAGTGCCCAACCCTAGGGGAGGACTTCTCCCTTCCGCCAGAGGCCAGAGGCCTCCTCTTCCTCTTGCTGCGGCCCCCCACCCCTGCCGCTGAGGCGCGCACACGTTTGTAGCTTTCTGCGGGAGGTTTTCTTCCTGGAAGCAGGCCTGCCCCCAGCCGTCCCACACAGCCCTCCACACAGCCGGGAGAGCAGCCTGGCAAGGCCGCGCGTCCCCTCCGCTCGCCCTCAGCTGCTCCGTGCGGGGACTCTCGTCCAGGGAGGACGCTGGATTTTATTTTTGTTATTTTCCCCAAGGCCCTCGTCCCCATTCGCCACCTCGGGGGTTTCCTCACCGTGCAGCAGCGGGCTCAGAGCTGAGGTCGTAGATCCTTGCAGGCTGCCGGGCCTTGCAGGAAGGGTCTGGGGAAACCAGCGCTCTCGCAGGCTTTGCGGGGGTGCTTCAGGGATACAACTCTCTGGAGGGAATTTGGCAGGATCTACTCACACGTAGATGGGCAGGCCCTCTCCCCCCCGGCTGGTCCACTTCTGGGGCTCTGGCCTACAGAAATCCACAGGTGCGCAGAGCTGTTAAGTGCAAAGGGTTCACTGCAGCAGAAAGCAAATCAGCCCAAAGGCCCACCATTAGGAGATGGTTTGAATAAATTAAGGAGCATCCATTCAATAGAACGCTGAGCAGCTGAGACAGAATGAGCCCGATCCATACGCACTGTCATGGAGAGATGCCCGCTGTGCTCGCTAAGTGAAAAAGCAAGTTGCAGAACAGGATAAGTCATATGATCCCTTCTTAGGGGAAAAAAAAAACCTGGATCTGGATGTGTGTATAAATACATGTGTATAAACATGTAACTTACACATGATTGTAGATGCATAGGAAAAAAAAGTCGAGAAAAGATACACGCCAAACTGTTAACAAGCAATTTAAAAAATTTTTTTCTTTTCTTAAATGTATTTATTTAGTTTTTGGCTGCATTGGGTCTTCGTTGCCGCGCGCGGGCTTTCTCTAGTTGCGGCGAGCGGGGGCTACTCTTCATTGCGGTGCGCGGTCTTCTCATTGTGGTGGCTTCTCTTGTTGCCGAGCACGGGCTCTAGAGCGCACGGGCTTCAGTAGTTGCGGCACGCAGGCTCAGTAGTTGTGGCACGCAGGCTCGGTAGTTGTGGCGCACGGGCTTAGTTGCTCCGCAGCACGTGGGATCTTCCCAGACCAGGGCTCGAACCCGTGTCCCCTGCATTGGCAGGCGGATTCTTAACCACTGCACCACCAGGGAAGTCCCAAACTGTTAATAATGATTCACCTGTGGGGAGTGATTTTGGAGGTACAGAAGTGAAATAGGAGCTTTAACCTTTTAATACTACTCATTTTTGTGTGGTTTGAATTTTTATAATATATGTGTCTGACTTTTATAAACAGAAAAAAACTTAAAAAGAAGGAAACCCTCCATTGGTCTAGCCTAGTCATCTCACCTTACAGGTGGGGAAACTGAGGCGCCCTCTTGAGCCGCACCTTCCTGAGGTGTTTGCTGAGCTGGTGCCGCTCCCGCCCTTCTCCAGGCGGCTGATCTGCAGGGGAGCCGACGGGCAGGGCTGCTGGGGGCGGCCTAGTGCCCGCGGATGTGGCAGAGCGCCAAGTATAGGGGACTCTTGTCTCTCCTGCCCCAAGAGGACACCTTCGTTCCTTCTGATACGTCCTGGCCTACCTGCCCCCAGATGGCCAAGGACGAAGTGCTAGCCACGCTCTGTCCTCACAAGGTGTGTGGCCCCAAGCTAATCACAAAATTCTCTGAGAGCCTCCCCAGGGAGGTCGAGCGGCTCTGAGGGGTAACAGGTGAGGAGCTTTTGCCCACCGTGCAGTGACACGTATGAAGGACGGTTATGACAACTCGCAGTGTGATTCCTGTAGCGAGCTCAGCCCTGAGGCCCTTGGGGACAAAGCAAGACGCTTCCTCTTGGAGGGGAACGTGGCGCCGCGTGCTAGGGAGGGTTGCTGCAGAGACTGCGGTTGCTGGCTGGGGCCTTGGCTCTCCTGGCGTCCGAACACCCAGGAAAGGCTGTGGGCCAAAGCTGAGGGAGGGACCTGTGCTAGGCTTTGGGGCCCGGAGGAGGCCCTCTTTCACCCTCACACTCCACCTGGCCAGGCAGCAGCTCGAGAGACCAAGAGGACGGCCAGGGGGCCTTTGGCACAGAAGTCAGATCAGCCCGGGGTTACTAGCATCTTCTGAGGAGGGGTCCTGGTTTGAAGTAGGGCTAGTGTGAGGAGCACCTGATTTCCGTAGAGGCCACAGAGAAGACTTGGGCACCCTCCGTCCCCTCAGTGGGTGGGGGCGGCCTGGGCTGGGGCGCAGCCCGCAGGGGAACCGGGCTGTTAAACCTGCTTGGTTTCTTCTCCCGTTTTCTTAACTGGAGTCCACAGACCTCTTGACTTCAGGGGGTCAGGCCTGTGAGCCCCTTGGATCTGAGCGAACAATTGTGAGTGTATTTGACTTCATAAACATTTATGTGAACACAGTTTTCTGGACAGAGGGTGTATAATTTTCACCGGAATCTCAGATGGGTCAGTGACGCAAAAGGGGCTAAAACCACTGGTCTAATGCTCCCCTCACGTTTATCTTTCCAGGTGGAAAGCAGTGACACGCCGAAGGACCCCGCCGTGACCTCCAAGTCCCCGTCCATGGCCCAAGACTCAGGCCCCTCAGAGCTGTTACCCAACGGGGACTTGGAGAAGCGGAGTGAGCCCCAGCCAGAGGAGGGGAGCCCCGCTGGGGGGCAGAAGGGCGGGGCCCCAGCAGAGGGAGAGGGTGCAGCTGAGACCCCGCCCGAAGCCTCCAGAGCCGTGGAGAATGGCTGCTGCACCCCCAAGGATGGCCGGGGAGCCCCTGCAGAAGAGGGTAAGTCCTGGGCAAAAGCAGGGCAGCCTCTGCTGGGCTGGCTGGGATCCCCCTGAGGGTTAGAACCTCGGGGCCTAGTGGGTCCCAGGAGGCCTGGGCTGGGCACGGTAGCTGAAGGTCTGCTTGCCAAAGCTGTGCCCTGCAGGCTGCATACAGCCTGCACACATGTTTTATTTGGCCCACGGAGTATTTTAAACATTTAAAAAAATGAGTTGCCAGTATTTAAGAATCAAGAAATTTCACATAAAAATCTGGAGTTTTGGCTTCTCATGGAAAAAAAAAAAAAACCTAGATCTGGCAACAGTGGGTTTACAGAATGCCATTGGTTGCTGGACTGGGGTGATGGCTGTCTCCCCCTAGGCTGGTTGTATGCCTCGCTTTCCCTCAGCCTTTGCCCGGCCTGCTTACTCTTCCGCAAGACCTGCGGCTCTTCGGGATCCACACGTTGGTAGCCCCTGGCCTGGGCGCTCGAGGGCAGCAGATGTCCTTGTGGATATTAAAAGCCCAGTGGGCTTTTCCCGGTGCAGATGTCCTGAGCCCACCATAGTTGAGTGGACTGGACTGAAGTTTGGTGGTGACAGACTGGGGGAGGGGAAGAGCAGGGGGGAGTTGGGTGTGCGCTGCCCAGCCCAGGCCTCTTCCTCTGAGGACTTTGTGGCCTAGCCCTGGAGTCCTGGAAAGTTGCCCACTTTTCTCTTTAAGGTTAAGCCAGCGATTTCGGGGCCAACAGAGCTGTAAACATGTTAGTAATGAGGACAACTAGCATTTGTACAGGGCTTCACAGTTTACGAAGCACTTTCTCATACATTATCACATTTGATCCTCCCAGGGCCTTGCCAGGTTGTTTTGCATATGTGCATTTTAATTTCAAAAAGCCTTCCTTCCTGAGTGTACATGATGGAGTGAATCAATCGATTAATTGGTATAACTTAATTTTGCATGCATTCAAACCTAATATTCGTGCAAGGTAGAGAGCATCTCTGGAAAAGAGAGTCCCACATTTATTTTAAAATATCTTTCATTCGTCTATCATTCAACTAATATTTATGATGCTCCCACCATGTGCAAGGCGCTTTCTGAGGTACTCACTCTGCATTTGTTGTTTTGTCTACTCTTCCAAACAATCTTCTTCAAGAGGGATTATTATCCTCATCTTAAGGTGGAAAAAAATTGAGCCTTAATGAGATGAAGTGACTTGGTCAGGGACCCCAAGCCTGTTAGTGGCAGATCCAGAATTCGTTCCATCTTGGTCTCTAGCTTCAGAGTCGGTGTGCCCTTCCCAGATCCCCTGCTGTTCTGGAGTGGGGCTTGGAGTGGGGGATGGTCCTGAACTCTGCACCTCCGGGGGTGTGTCCTGACTTGTGGTGGGAGTGGCCAAGGGGCCAGAGTGGAGTGAAACTGGAGGAGAGGGAGAAAACGCCATCCTCCCCTTACAACGGCCAGATGTGCAAGAGCAGAACCGGGGAACCCATGGGCCCTTCCCACCAAATAGGCAGCTCCTGGGACCCCACCATGGCTTGCACCCAGCTGCCACCCAGGGCCGGGGCAGCCCTTGCTGCCTGGTGGGATGGAACCAGCACTCCAAGGCTGCTCTTAACCCGTGAGAGTTTGCTTTCGGTTTGGGACTTCCCCGGCTCTGTTCGTTCTCAGGAGCAACTGCTTCGGTCAGTGAACAGGGGTTTATTAAACACCCATTTGGTGTGTGCCGGGATCTGGGGAAACCATCACGAACAAAAACCTGGTTCTTGTCCTGGAGGACCTCACAGTCCACTGGAGAGATAGATGTTAGTGAGAAATGCACACTTAAAAGTGTGTGATTATACACGGAGATAAGTTCTCTAAGGGAAAATAAACATGGTTCTCTGAGGAGCTGTAACAGAGGAACCCCAGCCAGCCTGGGCTGTTACACCTAAGCTGAAGGATGAGCTGGGGTTCACCAGGGGAGGCAAAGGGCCGGGAGGGGGTGAGAACAAGTGGGAGGGAGCATGGTATCCAGGGACCTGACAGAAACCTACAAGTCTGGAATTGGGGGAGGAAGGGAGAAGGGTGTGCGACAGCAGACAGGACCAGTGCAGCTTCAAGGCTGCCCTCTCAGGGGTTGACATGATCGGCTTTGCATTTTGAAAAGATCCCTTTGCCATCTGGATCCTGGAATGGAACAGAGGGGCTGGGAAGCAGGACGAGCGATTAGGAGGCTGCTGCAGGCGCCCAGGGGAGGAGGGGGGATCTGGGGAGCTGTGGATGAGTGCCAGGGACACAAGGGGGAAGAGGAGAGATGGTTCAGGGGTTACTCCTGGGTTTGGGACTTTCACATATTGAGCGGATCCTTCTCAGAATCTTAGTGCAAAGTGCACTGGGCAGAAACATCCCACGTGTCCTTGATCTTCAGAATTTGGCCTTGGAGCACTCCTGTGTGGCCCCAGCTATTCAGGTAGTGGGGATGCTGGCAGGGATCAGAGCTGGGATCCCTAAAGGTCACTGTGAATCGCCTGGATGCTGAGACTGGTGAGCTGTTACCTAGAGGGGTGGGCAGTGGCCTACTGGAGGCTCGGCCACTGGTGCAGCAGTCAGCCACATAGAACACATATGCAGCTGCTCGGTTCCAAGGAGGAAGGAGACTGAGGCCCCAGGGCGGCAGTGAATTGGCCATGGTCTCCTTTCGGTTCCCCTCATTCCAGGTCTCTTTGCAGGGGCCCCATCCGTCTCTCCCGGAACCAGTCTCATTAGTTCCTACACAGGAAAAATGGAGGGCTTTAAGGCAGTCTTGGCCTGGGCACCCTCCCAGGAGCCCCAGATCTTGATAGTACAACCAGGAGAAAGGAAGAGCAGGGGAGATGATGAGTAATAAGGACAAGAGCCACCTGGATAGGCAGGTGGTGGCCCTGGAACTGCTCCTGCACTCTTAGCACTGAGGCCGTCATGATGATAGTAGTAACGATGGAAATGTGGCTTTCTTTTTTATTTTATTTTATTTTATTTTATCTTATTTATTTTATTTTTTCTGAATATTAACTATGTGTTGAGTGTTCTATGTCCTTACTACTCAAAGTGGTCCATGGACCAGCAGCGTCTCCTGGCATGACCTGGGATGTTAGAAATGTAGAATCTCAGGCCCCACCCTAGACCTACTGAATCAGAATCTACATTTGAAAGAGATCCTCATGATTTCAATGCATATTAAACTTTGAGAGGCCCTGCTCTTTATGTAATTCTCTTATTTAATCCTTGCTAGCGTCTGAGGAAGACTTTTTTATCCCCCCATTTTTCAGGTGGGGAGACTGAGGGTTCAGACAGGTTAAGTAACTTACCCGAGATTATACAACTAGTAAAGGACCAGAGTAGGGTCAGCACAAAGCTCCTCTCTGCTTAGATTGAACACGCAGTATTGGGCTAGTGACTGCCCTCTGAGGCCAGCCTGGCCTCAGCCCTGTCATTGAGATTTGGGTTCACTTTAAAGGGAATTTGGGGGTGGCCCCTGGCAGAGTGTAGCCTCAGACCAGCAGGTAAGTGTTAGAAGCACCCTGGCCTCCCCTGCCCCCAGGACATGAGATGCCCCAGGGTCATGTCCAAGCCTGCCAGGGCCACCCTGGAAGGCACACAGCCACCTGGCCCAGCCTGTGACCCTGGATCAGGGCCAGGGGCAGATGGACTGCAGAGGGAGTGTCGAGAGAGCAGCTGACCCCCCTTGACTCAGGACAAGTGCTGCATTCTAAGGCCGCCCAGTTGGTTGTTTTGCTGGGACAGGCTGGAAAGAGTGTGTGTGTGTGTGTGTGTGTGTGTGTGTGTGTGTGTGTGAGAGAGAGAGAGAGAGAGAGATATCACTCAAGTGGGCATGCGCAGAGTATGTCAGGGAGAAAATTCCAGAAAGAAGCCAGTTGGAAACCGCATGAGGAAAAATTCTGTTTCGGGGAGCATGGGGGCTGGGGAATGAGGAAGGGGGGAGCATCAAGGTGGTGCCGTGTAAAATAAGCTAGCCGGCTTGGGAGTCAGGAGCTCTGAAATCTGATCTCAGCTCTGGAAGTACGTCTCTCCGCTCCGGGGGCCTCAGTTTCCCCATCGAAGGGCTGGACAAGTACCCCATCATCTCTACAATTCCTTCAGCCCCAACTTTCTTTCATTCTAATGAATAGATGATTCCCCATAAACCACATGCCATGGAGGGTCCCTGAAGGAAGGTCCCAGGGGCCACCAGGCTGCCTCCTGATCTGAGGGTCGGCGCCCCCTCCTGGCAGCCCAAAGCCTCACTAGGGCAGAACGGAGGGTCTGAGAGGAGGGGGGACCCCCGGGAAGGAGGGAGGTCCGGAGCTGGCGAGAGAGGAAGCCCGGCTTCAGGATGCCCGAGAAAAAGTTGGGGAGCTGGCTGTGGTGAGACAAGAGGGCCTAAAGGAAGCTCGAGGAGGAGACAGAGAAAGTCCCGTGAGACATAAAGGCCTGCTGTGTACACAGCCTTGGCGAGTACACGTGCCCCCCACTTCCTCCCGCCCCTGGGGGCAGCTGGCACCACGGGGTCCACACCTCCCACTCGCCCGCAGGTGCTGGCCCTGCCCTCCCCGTCCCCGGGTCTTCCCTGGTGAGAGAGGGGGAAAGAAACATCCTCTTCAGGGACTGAGGATTCAGAGACCTTCAGTGCTGTAGCTGGTTTCCGCCTCAGAGCCAGGAGATGCAGGAGGGGCTGTTTTTTCCGTTTTGGGCTCTTTGTCTCCCCTTCACACCCCCCTCCCCGCCCCCCCAAGCGACCATGAGCCAGCCTTAGTGACCTTCCTGCTTTGGGCCCAAGCTCAGTACTCTTGGCTTCAGACAAAGGAGTTCTGGGGCCCAGGTGAGAGGAGGCTCACCTCCCACTCTCCTCACCCCCCAGCCCAGCCCCATCCTCCAGCAGGAAGCTCAAAGGCATAATTAACCCAGCCTACAGCCAGGCCAGGACTGCAGACTCCGGGATGTGATGGGCCCGGGAAGGGCGTTTGAGAGGTGAGGACCCTGAGTGGGGGAGGACCAGGGTAGTAGGAGCGCAGGGACATTCTGTGCCCCCCGCCCCGGACCCTTAAAGACGGTACTGCTGGGGCTTCAGCCCCCAGGGGAACCTTCCCTTCCAGGAACTGGAATCAGGGCCCATTGAGGAACTGCGGGGAAGAGGAGCAGGGAAATGCTGCCTTCCGGAAGCATTAGAAGGGTTATGTACCTTGATTCAGTGAAGAAAAGGCCTGGAAAGGTTACAGAGGTCACACGGAGACAGTTGGAATCCAAGGCTTCTAGAATAAAGGCTGAACTCAGGGACCTAAGAATGGGTGGAGAATGGGGTACCGAAGCAGATATTCACGACAGAAACGCAATATTGAGAACTTCAGGAGCACCTTAGAAACCATTTCCAGCATCTTTATTTTCCAGATGAGGAAACTGAGTCTCAAAGAGACGAAGTTGTTTCAGCAGAGTCTTGCTGCAGTCTCCCTGTGCCCTCCCCCTCCCCCTAGAGCATCTTTGCTGCACCCCACACATACAAGTCAATGCTCCCTTCCAGGGCCAGGGAGGGCTGTGCGGTCTGGCCCCTCCTCTGGGAAGGGAGCTCTGTCTCGACTGGGAGCAGCCAAGGGGGCTATTTCCAGACCCCTTCTGTGTGCCTGAGGCACTCAATGGGCCAGAAACCACAGTGCTGGCTTTTCTGTTGTTCCTTCGGATTTGGGCCTCCAACCCTGCCCCAGTCCTTTTTCTGCCCTGGCTGTGCTCTGAGTCCTGGGGCCAGCATGACGCCTGGCACACAGTAGGCCATCAGGTTTGACACAGGAATGACTAAACGGTTGGAGAAGCCCTATCCCCGTGGCAGGGACCCCAGGCACAAGGTGAGGCCTCCGAGCCACTCCTGTAACCCTGCCGACAGTCCCTTTGTTCTTCCCTCTCCACAGGCAAAGAACAGAAGGAGACCAACATCGAATCCATGAAAATGGAGGCAAGTGTTTTCCTCAACCCCCAGGGGCTCTGTGGATCCTGATTCTAGGAGAAGAAAGCCACCGCTCTGACCGACTGTGGCGAGTGTGTGTGAGGGGGCCCAAGGTGGCCCCTGGCCCCTTCTTTACATGTCCCTCTGTGAGGAGCAGAGGAAGTGGGTGTGGAGGTTGGAAGGCCCCCAGCGAGGCAGCCAGCTGGTCCCCCTTCAAGACCAAGCACCTCCCCTCCCAGTTTATGTCCTGCCCCACATCCCTCACTTCTCCAGCCCAGACAGGGGCTTGGCCCGCACTCGCAGGGCTGGCATCTCTGGCCAGGAGTCAGAGCTCTGTGTTCTGCTCGAGGTGAGTGCCTCCTTGGTTTCCCCTCCAGGAGGAAAAAACCCTGCAGCGGGGCTGTCCGTGCTCACCTTAATGCCAGTCTGTCTCTGTCGTCTCTGTCCTAGGGCTCCCGGGGCCGGCTGCGGGGTGGCCTGGGCTGGGAGTCCAGCCTCCGCCAGCGGCCCATGCCGCGGCTCACCTTCCAGGCGGGGGACCCCTACTACATCAGCAAGCGCAAGCGGGACGAGTGGCTGGCACGCTGGAAAAGGGAGGTGAGGTGCCTTCTGGCCTGGGCCCCAGCCTGTCCCACGGAACTGGGAAACCGGAAGTTAGCTTCAGCCACTGTCTGCAGCTGTTGTCAGGCCCTGGCTGAGCCTCAGTTTCCCCTTCAGGTTAACCTCTCGCACTTACAGGGTACTGCTGGATCCTTAGGCAGTGGCTGGGTCCTTTGTTCTTTTAACAAATGTTATTGGACATTTACCGTGTAACCAGGCAGTGTCTTAGGCTTTGCGCGTGTAGAATTCCTGCCCTCATGGAGCTGACATTCTGATGGGGGAGATGGACAGGAAACAAGTAAACAAGGGGTTGAAATAGAGGTTAACAGAGGCCTGCTTTAGGTGGGGTGGTCAGGAGAGGCTTCTTGGAGGAGGTGGCATTTAAGTTCAGGCCTAAAGGAACAGAAGAGCTGGCTCTATGAGTTGTGGGGTGGGGGAGAACATTCTAGGCAGAGGAAATAGCACAAGCGAGGCCCTGACTTGTTTGGCTATGTGAAAGACCGATACTCCCAGAGTGAACCGAGCAGGGGAGAAAGTGGGGCCAGATGAAGCTGGGAGGTAAGCAGGGTCCAATCATACAGGGCCTTGAGGTCCCTGCCGAAAGCTGGTCTAACGCTGTGTCCTGGGAAGCCATTGAAGGTTTCTATGCAGGGAAGTGATTTGATGTGGATTAAAGGAGCAGCAATGGAGACAGATAGGGACAGATCCGGAGATTTAGAGATAGAAACAGCAGGGCTTGCTGATGGATGGGTGGGGTGGGGGAGGGGAGGGAATGGAAGCACGACTCCCAGGGGTTTGGCCTGAACACCTGGGTGATGGGTGTGCTACTTCCTTAGGTGGGGAAGACTAGGGGAGGAACGAGTTTGGGACGGGAGGGAATCAAGGGTTTAGCCTGAGATGCTGAGGTGCCTGGAGCCTGGAGGCTAGGGAGGTCCAGGCTGCAGGTCAAAGATGAGAAGGCGTCAGGAGCAGAACCTGGCAGAACCTGGCGTTTAAGTCCACTGCTGAGCTCATGTAGGAAACAGGAGGAGAAAGCAGAGACAGTGTCCCTGGATTCTGTCCACAGAAACCCGACACTTACAGCCACGTGGAGAGGGGGAATGGCAGCAGCAGGACTGAGAAGGGGCCTGGGAGGAAGCGCCGCATCTCAGAAAGGAGAAGGTTTTCCAGAGGCAGTGGCCGCCCAGCCCTGCGGAGGCCGAGTTGAGACAGGCTGTTTGCACCTGCCGATCTGGAGGTAGCTGGTGACTTTTCTTAGAGAGGCTTCTGTGCGGGTTGGGAGGGAGAAAGCCAGCCCAGGGAGGCCTTCAGTCGCGAGAGGAGGTGGTGCCGTGGAGACCAAGGGGCGAAACCAGTTTACGAAGCACCACTGTGGGGCTGCTCTCCTGTATGTCTGGTTAGTAGAGAGAAGCCCGTTGACCTACCGGCACCAGGAAGGGAAGGGAAACGCGAACTGCCACCACGTGGGGCCTTTCACCTTCACTCTCACTTGTCTTTACCCCAGGCCTGCAAAGGATGGTGTTATCCCGTTTGCATTGTGTGAGAACTTGCTCTAGAGAAAGTTCAGTACAAGGTAGGGGGTGGGGTGGGTGTTGGCTACTTGATTGTTTCCAGTTCCTTTGGGATCCAGGAAGGCAGAAATTTCTCTCCTGGAGGAGCCTGGAGAAGGGACAGCCTGTCCAAGGTCTGGGAGAAGAGAGGCCTGACTCTGAGCATTAAGTGTGGTCTTTGGGATGGAAATTCATTCGGGACCTGGGGCTATTCCCCTGTGGCCTGTGGGAGGGGCTTTGCTTTTTAACCCCTTGTTACGAGTGGCCTGTATTTCTGCTCTCCCTTAGCCCTAGGGCCAGAGGCTAGATATAAAGACTTCTTTTTTTTTCTTTAATATTTATTTGTTTATTTGGCTGCGCCAAATTTATTTATTTATTTGGCTTCGGGATCTTTTAGTTGCGGCATGTGGGCTCTAGTTCCCTGACCAGGCATGGAACCCGGGCCCCCTGCGTTGGGAGCGCAGAGTGTTAACCACTGGACCACCAGGGAAGTCCCTAGATATAAGGACTTTTACACTTGAAAAGCTTCTAGAAATTTGGTGATCCTCAAACTGTGCTCCCTTGAAGAAGCAGTATGGAGGCCTCCTCTCAGTTGCAATAAAAAAGGCAGTCTTCTCTCAACTCACAGGGAAAAGTAAGATAATAGATACATTTTCTCAATTTTAAAATTTCCACTAAAATTTAAAAAGACTTTTTAAAAAAATTATGAACCTGTTCTGACATAGACAGAAATAGAGAGACCAGTATAATGAACCCCCATGTACCTATCACCAAGGTGCAACAACCATTAAAAGCTTTTCTAGAAAAAAGAAACCTTTGGCATCTGCTTCCCCCAACCAATAAAGGTCATCAACGAGCGTGAACAGAAAAACTTTAAAGTTGATTTAATTTACAATATTTTAGGGATGCGTGACTTGAGATGTAGAGACTTGCACCCAGAATATATTTTCTGCTAGTAACGTTGTTCCTTGTTCACATGATACAACTCAAGATTTCCACAACTTCCGGTACAAGCGCTAGAACCCTTGAGCCCCTTATTTCAGACTAGGGGCTGGGGCTGCAGAGTTACGAGCTGGCCACGAGCTCACTCAGGGCACAGGGAAGGGGCTGGAATGGGATTCGAGTTCAGGCTCCTACTGCCACGTGGGGACCATCCCCAGAGACCACACTCGCCCTTCTTGGGCTCTGCCAGGGCACTAGGGAAGGGCTAGCTGCAGGTAACAAGAGCGCTGGGGAGGACTTCCCCGGCGGTCCAGTGGTTAAGACTCTGTGCTTCCACTGCAGGGGGCTCAGGTTTGATCCCTGGCCAGGGAACTAAGATCCCACATGCCTTGCGGCCAAAAAGAACCATGGGGAAACACAGGTAGCTCTCGAGATTCCCAAGCGCCCCTCAGGCTAAAGAGCAGTAACCGTCTTCATCAGGCCTGTTTTCTAAGTGGCTTACGAAGGGGAAAGAAATCCGTCCTCCTTTTGCAGTTTCCTCTTAGTTCTCTGGCACTTGGCCCTTTCTTCTGAAACTGCCTCACTAGGCCTTTCTGACCTCGTCCCCAAGATTCTTCCCCGTCTCCTCCAACTGCATCTCCTTAGCATCCTCCTCTGTCCCTTGACTGTGGCACCCCCAGATGTCTGCTCCCACCCTTGATAGTGGCACCCCCAGATGTCTGCTCCCACCCTCGGCCAGCCTTTAAAGACTTTTTTTTTTTTTTTTTTTTGGTTGTGTTGGGTCTTCGTTGCTGCGCCTGGGCTTTCTCTAGTTGCGGTGAGCGGGGGCTACTCTTCCTTGTGGTGCGCAGGCTTCTCATTGCGGTGGCTTCTCTTGTTGTGGAGCACGGGCTCTAGGCGTGCAGGCTTCCGTAGTTGTGGCTCTTGGGGTCTAGAGCGCAGGCTCAGTAGTTGTGGTGCAGGGGCTTAGTTGCTTCATGGCATGTGGGATCTTCCTGGACCAAGGATTGAACCCATGTCCCCTGCATTGGCAGGCGGATTCTTAACTACTGCGCCACCAGGGAAGGGAAGTCCCCTCGGCCAGTCTTGATCCCCTTACCACTTGTGTGCTCTCATAGATCCTACTCCCAAAAAAGACACATTCCCTACTGCCTAATACAAGCTGTTTCCCAGACAATGCCACTGGGAGGTTCCGCCAGCATTTCCAAACCTCAGAATGTGACACCTGCCCTTTGAAGTTCTGCAGGGCACCATCATTGAGCTGACAGTCAGAACCCTCCCTGTCTGAGTGCCGAGTAAGATACTGGAGCTACCAGAAGCCTAGGGGATTCCTGGTTATCCTATGTTAGGGCGAGGGATCGGGCACCTCAGGAAGAACATCACCAAGGGACTTAGACTAATTCTGCCAGGGGTCATCCTCAAATCAGCAAGAGTTGGCTTTTGGCTTTTAAAGGATGAACTTGAATTTAGGGAAGCGGAAGGAAAGGCACTGCAGAAAGAGACCTACAGCATGTGCAAAGGTTCGGAGGCACAAGACAGTGTGGGCTTTTCAGGATTGGAAGTTCATGGTGGTGGGTGATGGAGCACAGGGTGCAGGTGCAGGGCTCAGAGCAGCAGGAGTGTGGCTGGGAAGCTGGGCGGGGCCTGAGGGCCTGTGCGCCCTGCTGTGGTGCTTCACCTGATCCCAATTTGCACCTGGTCCACATGCCCCACCTGTAGGGCCTTCTTCCCTCAAAACATCCCCCTCGGCTTAGTTTCCTTTTCCCGTGACCACCCTTGTCAGTCAGTCCACAGTTACTGAGCGAGGTCTGCTCTTTACTGTGCTGTCCATCTGAGATTATCTGTCTCCCCAGGCCTTTAAAAAAAAATTAAGAAGACTTAGAATATCACAAATGAATGAAATTTTAAATAATTGGATGAGGAAAATGGGGCATTTCCTCCTTCCCTGAGGCTGAAGTGGGGATTCCTGCTGGAACTGGGATGCTGATGTCTGTGTCCCATCTCCTATTCTCTGCATCTCTTTACCAGTCCTTTTAAGGATTAATCTCTGCTTTAGTCATGACCATGTCCTGCTACAAAACCAGCAATGGCTCTCCACTGTCTCCCCATCATGTCAGAAATCCTCTGGTTGTTTCTCAAGGCTTCAACCCTCACTGTGACCTCCACGATGGCTCCACCCCACTTCACTACCATTCTGTAATAGGAAGGTCCCCTGTGAGAGACCAGTCTCCCCTTTATATGTCCTTCCTCCCTGCCGTTGTTCCTGCTGTGCTTTCCCCTATCCATTCTTCAGGGTTGAGTCCAAGAGTTGCTACCTCCTCCAGGAAGCTCTCTAGGATTTCTCCAGTCCACACTGACCTCTTCCCTCCTCTGCACCCCTGTAGTCCTTACTGTTAATATTGTTGGGTTTAGCAGTCAATTACACTTCATAGAGTATTTTTCACTAACTCTTTCTTACATGTTATGTCTTCACCAATCATGCCCAACCTGATTTTGGGCAGGGAGAACAGGCTCAATGAATACCTGTTTGGTTGACTAAGCAGTTGGGAGGTGGGTGAATACGAGACCTCTTCTCAGGGAGTTCAGGCCCAAGCCATCGGTTTGCAGGGGTGCTGACAAGTGTACCTGGAGAACAGCGTGGGGCTGGGGGACTGTGGGCGGGCTCCCACGGGTAAGGCAGTGCCCGAGTCTTCGCCACCCTGAGCTCCTGCTGTTCCCAGTGGGCCTCCGCTGTGCTTGAGCCGAGGAGAACCTTCCTTGGTCTGGCAGAGCTGGCCCAGGCCTGGGCAGCTGGCAGGGCAGAGGCGAGGCATCCCTCCACCCAAAGGAGGGCAGTTCCAGGCTCCTCCTTCTGACTATTTTCAGAACAGAATGACCCTGAGGGAGCGCTTAGGAAGGGCTTCTCACAGGTGTTACTTCATTAACCCTCATTACTGAGAGGCAGAGGCCTGGCCAAGCAGCTGGAACAGTCATTGAGTCAGAGAGCCTGCGGACTCCCAGTGTGTATCACTGCTTATGGTTTTAGGACACAGTTTATGGCCAGGTGATGTTATGACTCTCATTAATCTCTTCACCCCAGCTGATTCTAAATTACTTAGAGCCAGGGTACCATGTCCTGCTGATCTAGGATCTGGTTTCTTTCCTGGCTCCCAACCCGAAAGGAAGGACTTCTGCATCCTTAGACTTATTAGATGCGTAATACATATTAAATACTGATAACGAATAACCTGTGGTCCAAATATCACAGTCTCTCCTCCCCTCCCCTCTCCCTCCTGCACTCAGACCCCCCTCCCCTCCTCACAGGCTGCCCTCACGGCCTTCTCTTTCCTGGAGGTGAGTCCAGATGCTGACTCAGCTACTTACTGGATGTGGGACCTTCAGCATCACTTACTGAGCACAGCTGAGGTCCCTGTGCTGTTTCTAGACTTGGCTGTACTCTGCTCTCCTGGGCATGTCTCATCTTCATGGGAGTAGCACTCACCAGTTTGTTTTCTGCTTCTGCCCAACCTGAGCTTGTTCAATGCAGGCCCTCTTGGCACCTCTGCCCCCAGGGCTGCCATTCAGGAGGTACTAGGTAAAGGTTGGCTGAATGAATGAATGAATAATTCGAATCTCAGAGTTGTGTGGGTTAATAAGGTATACTACATAACATTTATAGCACAGGGCTAGCATATAACAGGACACGGATAATGTTTTTTTGTTTTTTTGTTTTTTTGTTTTGGGCTGTGCAACTTAGCTTGTGGGATCTTAGTTCCCTGACCAGGGATTGAACCCGCCCCCTTGGCAGTGAAAGCGCCGAGTCCTAACCACTGGACCGCCAGGGAATTCCCGGAAATGAATAATTTTTAAAAACTGATTTTACATAAGTATTACACAAATACATTCCTGTTAAAAAAAAAAAACAAACCCATCCCTCCCCAATGATTTTAATTCCCCCATCAGAGAAGTACCTAATGCTATCAGTTTGGTGTATATATGACATGATTTTCTCTATCTATCTATGTGTGTGTGTAAATATATAATTTTGCTTCACAGTTGCTTTTTTTTTCTTTTCCTTTTTTTAATATATATAGAACCACACCGTAGTTTCGTTTTACAGCTTGGTTTTTCGCTTAGAATAAGTCTGGGCAATCAAGCCACGTAATTACTGTTCTATTCCACCATATGGATTACCACGATTTTTTTAACCATTCTCTTACTGGTGGACATTTGTGTGGTTTACAGTATTTTACTGCATAAGCACTGCAGCAGTGAACATCCTGGGTCATGCCTCTTTGTGCATCTGTTTCTCTAAGATAGATACCTAGAAAGAGAAATGCTGGGTTGAAAGGAATGTATATTTTGCATTTGATACAGTCTGCCAAATTGTCCTCCAAAAAGGGCAGTGCCAATTTATGCTCCCGTAAACAAGGTATGAGAAGATTTCCACCTTTGCCAACATCAATATTTTGCTAATCTAACGGGTGGGAAAACGGTATCTTGTTATGATTTAATTGGCATTTCCCAGATAATAAGTGAGGTTGGACATCTTTTCATATGTTTATTGGCCATTTGTGCTGCTGCTTCTGTGAGCTGAGCAAATGTTGCTTCCTCTTGCTTTATAACCCTGCAGTCTCAACAGACTGTGCTTCCTGTCGGCCCTGGGAAGAACAGCCTGTGAACGTCCAGCCTGTGAATGTCATCTCCTGCTGTGCTATATTGCATTTAATAAGCAACCGCTAAGCACCTACTACGTCGGGGGGGGCATTGTGCTGGGGGCTTTGGGAATAAGGAGATGAATTAAGTGTGATCTCCTGGGCTTTAGTACAGGAGATGTGAGAAACGGCAACACAAAGTAGACCATTAAGGTCTAAAACCAAATTATTAGCAAAGTATGTGCGTAGCCGTTTTAGGGGATTCCGACTGGCAGACGGTCCTTGCTTAGTCACTATATATAAACTAATGAAAACCTGAACCCTTGCAGGATGGCCTCAAAACAACATCACCCTTGAAGGAGATGATGCCATTTGGAGCAGGCATGACAAGTATACTTTACCAAAAGGCTGAACACATTTTAAAGGGACTCCTGTGACAGCTCGTAATCACTAGTGAGTTCCAGGGCTGGCCTTTAGGACGGGCTGTGAAACTGTCATCATAGAGGCGCCCCATTGTCTCTTAAGTGGACCGGCTGTTTGCACACTGGCGTGTTCATTCCATCTGGGGGGCACAGAGAGAAGAGCTCTTAGAACAACCCTCACTTTTTAGTGGTGAGAAAACAGTAGTGGGGAGGGTGGTCGTAATTTGAGTCTGGTCCAGCAGCGACCATGGCCAAGCCTGAACTAGGCCGAAGGGGTAGCTTTGTGAGCACCTACTTCATGCCAGGGACTGTGCCGAAAGCATTAACTTTCGCCGCAGTCCTAAGAGATGATAAAGTTAATTTGTATATCGGGATTCACAAAATGGAGGCCACCCCTGTGGCCCAGCCCAGTTCACAAATCTAAACCTAGGTCTGTGCATGGGAATTCCCTGGTGGTCCAGTGGTTAGGACTCCGTGCTTCCACTGCAGGGGGCACAGGTCCGATCTGGGGTTGGGGAACTAAGATCCCAGCATGCCTCGCGGCACAGCCAAAAAAATTTAAAGAATAAAATAAAATAAATAAACCTAGGTCAGTGCAGTTACAGGAAACTCTTGCCAAGGAATTCTAACATCCACCAATCACAATCCTCCAACTCAGTTTAGCGAGCTCACCTTCCCCTAGGAAACAGGACCGGCTGCCTTTTAAGGAAATTCCATCTCTCCTAGCCAATCACGCCCTGTTCCGCGGTGCCTCTTCTAACAGTAGGTGAACCTCGCTCTCGCCCAGCATCTCTGGGAAAGAGCGCTCGCAGCTCTGAGGTGCTGTACTCCCCCAGTCCAAGGACTGTTCTGCCTTGAATAAAGGACATCAAACTTGTTACTGAATTGTATTATTTTTTCATTTGACAGGTATATTATCTGCAATTACTATAAGAACTAATTTTTATCCCCATTTTACGATTAGGAAGCTAAGGTTTCCCTAGGTGAGGAGGTTAAGAGCCACGTGGATATCCTTGTGGAGAGGCCCATGGGCTAAACCAGACTCCAGATTGCATGCTGCTTCTGTTTCGTACCCAGATGACTCCACTAGAACCGGGTCTTCCTGGTTTTCAGTCTTGGCTTCCCCTGAAACAACAGAATGGGGTGGGAGGGAGCACACTGGCCCAGCCCTCCTGCCCATGCTGCCTCACCCCACCTCTGCCCTCACCCCACCTTGGCTGCCGATGTTCAGGCTGCTGGGTCTTGCCAGGTTTGGGTCCTTTTCACCCTGGGGACCCCTCGCGCACTTCCTGCTCCACTCATTTGGTCCTGAGCCCTTGCCCTTGAATTGCTGTTTTTTCATGATCTTATGTTTGATGTTGTGAAATTGGATTAAATGAATGGAATGAGATTCAGGAGGTCTGGTTTCTGGGCTCAGCCTCTACCCCTGATCAATTTGAGAAGGTCATTCTCTTCTCTGCACTTTAGTTTCCTCGTTTGCAGTGTGACACAAATAGACTAGCCGACCCCCGAGATTCTGAAATTGCATAATTTGGGGGGAGGAGGACTGGGGTCATGACCTGTAGCTCCTTTTATCTCTTATACGACCTTGTACGTACATCCTAAATTAAATATTTGAGTGAATTCTCAGACTTCACATATATGCCTCTTCAAGAGGCACATACATGCCTCTTCAAGAGGCACATACATAAAGCATCTTGCTAAAGATGCTTAGAAAAAAACTTTCATAAAATTCACGTTTTGTGCTAGAATCTAGCTTTCTTTTCCTCTTCACGATGGTCCCCTTTTCTTCCTCTGTGTTTTCTGCCAGGATCAGAAAGGTGGGACATGAAGCTCATCGTAACTAGGCCTGGGCGAGGGAGGGGCTTGAATCCATCACTAAAAAGCTGATGTTGCAAAGGTACCCCCATCTGACAGGCACATCTTCCTGGGGCATTTCCTTAGCTCAGGAACTCACATCCTTCTTCTGACTTTGGTCACCATGTTCCTAGGTCTGCCCCTGACCGCTAGTTTTCATTAAGTCACACAATCATCTGTTCATTATTTTATTTATTTTATTTTTGGCTGCATCGGGTCTTAGTTGTGGCATGCGGGATCCTCGCTGAGGCATTCGGGATCTTTCATTGCGGCATGCAGGCTTCTCTCTAGTTGTGGCGCTTGGGCTCCAGGGCGTGTGGGCTCTGTAGTTTGTGGCACACAGGCTCTCTAGTTGAGGTGCGCCGGCTCAGTAGTTGTGGTGCGCAGGCTTAGTTCCCTGACCAGGGGTCGAACCCGCGTCCCCTCCATTGTAAGGCAGATTCTTTACCACTGGACCACCAGGGAAGTCCCTGTTCATTATTTTAGAGAGTTACAAACCTTGACTGAGCAAATACTTTTGTGCTCAGGCTTTCAGAAAACTCCATGTGCATCTGGGTCTCTACTGTGTTCCCACATTTTCTAGACACTAAAGAAACACATTTAAAGGAATGTCAGAATCCCACCCTGGGAGAGGTAGGCAGGTAAGTACTGCAACCCAATAAGGGTTGCAATAGAAATGTGAGGAAAGGGGCCATGGGAGCGGCTAACTTGCCCTGCCCAAGGAGTCCGGGAAAGCTCGCCAAAGAAGAGACATCCTGCAGGCCTGCCACTGGGACAGGAGTTTGCCTAACAGGGACAGTGTGGGGAGGGCATTGAGTGGGATCATGAGGTAGGTGGTCCAAGAAGTCCTCTAGGAGTTTGGGATCTAGAGCACCTCAAGATTTCTTGCATATTTACTTCAGCTTTTAGAAACATCCTCATAGCCCTTGCTACGAGGCAAACAGGAGAAGACATAATGGTGCCCTTCTCTCTGCTTTGTTTTAAAGATCAGACCATTCGTTAAGGAGGTCCAGGGAGGCTCAAGCATGGCGGGGGTCAGCTGGACTCTGTTAAGGAGCCAACGCTCTAGATGAAGGAGTGAACGGACTTGTGTTAGTATTTCCTAAATACACACAGCACCGTGCTGGCGCTGTAGGAGACGGCTACACCCAGTCCCAGCCCCAGGGCACACACGGTCTAGAGGAGGAGGCAGGAGTGCTCACCGTGAGCTGCTGTGTCAGATGCGGCAGGGGCTCGTTCTGTGCTCCTGCCACCAAGAGTCTGGTGAGCACAGAGGAGGGCGAGAGAGCTTCTGCGGGAACTCCTGGAAAGTTTCCTGGAGGAGGTGTCCTTTGAGAATTCCAGTAGGGATAAATAGAGAAGGTGTTTCAGGGAAAAGAACCACTGAGGGCAAAGAGAAGGAGGCATGAAGCTTCTGGGTTGTTTAGGGAACAGCACGAGATCTGGTAACTAGGTGTGGGAGTTGGGGAGGAAGAAGAGAGAAAACTACAAAGGGAGATGGTCAGATCGTCACCAGTCTTCCTCTCATAGTGAGAAATGCAGGCTTCACTGTGTAGAGGGAGCTGGAATGTGAGAGAACTGGATGTGTATTTTGGGAAGATAACCGTGGCCGCATTGTAAGGGGGCCCAGAGCAGGGAAGGTTAGAAGAAGGACCAATTAGGAGGGCATTACGTCCGGTTTCAACAGAGGGTCCAGGCAGCGGGAGGCAGACTTGGTAGATAGAGCTTGCCTCTGGTTGGCGGGAAGAGAGAAACCTGCCTGGGGTTTGGGGGCTGGGGGTGAGGGGGCATTACCTCAGCTAGGGAGGAAGAGCAGGTTTGGGGCAGGAAGGTGGTATGGACTTTCCATTTTCTTAAGGATGTATTTTGATGAGCAGAAGTTTTTCATTTTAATAAAGTCCAATTTAACCAAATTTTTCTTTTATTGGTGTGTGTGTGTGTGTGTGTGTGTGTGTGATCTCTGAGTTCTCTGCCAGTTCTCTGAGAGGTTTAGCAGGCGCTCAGGAGTCATCCACTGGGAAGGCAAGTGCAGGCTGGTGAGCAGGGAGGGAAGAGCCCAACGCATGGAGAGCAGCCCTGCCTTGAGAGGACCAGGGTAGGGAGGGACAGGCACTTGGGGCCTCTGGGAGCAGCTGGCTGGCATGCTGTATGTGTGTGTTTGTGTGTGTGTGTGTGTGTGTGTGAATGTTACCATTTTTCTGACTTGCCATTCTTTAATAACAACTCTTCACAGATGCCATATGACTCTAGTCAATGATTAGTGGGCAGTATATTTTAATTTTTCACTTCTAACTCAGATGGATTAAACAAAAATAGGGATAAAACAGTGCAGTCTCCTATATATTTGAATCTAGATACTGTTTAAAAAGCAACTATATGGGGCAAACAAAAAAAACAGAAATTGAGTTGGACTTGCTTTATATGTACCAAAGATGCTATTAGAATTCAGTGTTTCTTAACGGGCGGGTTTGTGTATTACCTGGGCAGTGCGTTAAAAAGGCACATTCCTGAGAAATCTGATTTTCTAGTCAGGTCCCCATGGTTCTGGGGCTTGTGAAAGTTTGAGAACCACCAAGCTTCGGATGATTCGAAGTAAACCAAATCTGACAGCAGAGATTCCTCCAAAAATGCATTTATTGTATCACCTACCACCCTGTCACCCACATCGGGGGTCTCCCCGCACATTCGGATCACCTGGGAGTTTGTTTTAACCACCGCTGCCTGGGCCCCTCGCTCTGGGTCCAGTACATCTGGAATTTAGCGATGGGCCCTGGCCCAGATCGTTCCTAAAACTCTCCAGGTGATTCTAATGTACAGCGGGGTTGAGACTCTCAGACCTTTAACACACTGAGCTGAGGGAGAAGTACGGGCTCTAAGGCCAGCACAGCTAGAGAACCGTTTCCAAACATAGGTGGGGGGAGAAGACCGGAAAGGACTTGGTTCGGGGATTCAAACATTTCCTTTGGGATGGAGATGGTAGGCATTCCTGCTGTTTTCAGCAACGGTTTACCGCAATGCTTGTCTGCTGGGCTCCTCCTGGGTCTCCTCTTTGGACCCTGAAACTTGATAGGGTCTGCATGCCTGAATCTGAATGGTGGTCCCTGAGGCCCCTCCCTTTGACCCCTGGAGGCTGGAGATGGGGTTGGGGGAGGGGAGGAGAAAGCAGCCCAGGCTGTTCAGGTTTACCTGGTTCCTTTTGACCCACACCCCCCCCAGGTATAAAATTAACATTTCTCTCCAGAGTCTAGTTTTTAAAGCAAAGTGACAGTATCAGCTTGTGCTCAAGCAAACCTGTCATAAGATTCTTTCCACCTCTTAAATGATATGCCCTCCTGACTTCCTTTGATCTTATCTGTAATATTCAGCAGATATTTGTGGTCCCATTAGGCCGATTAAGAAACTAAGATACAAAGAAGCTAGGTGCGTACTGACCGTCTTGGCGTCAGCTGGGGTCCTCTGCTCACATCCTGCTCTTTCTGTTCTGCTGGCGAGGGGCAGGGGAGGTCTGGGGACCCGCAGCAACGCCACCGCCACCCCTGCTCCCTGCCCAGAGCCTGCACTCCACTCACTCCGGGTTAGGGGAGGGAAGTGCTGGGGGCAGGAGACTTGGGTCTGTGGAGAAGCCTCCCCCTCCGCAGCAGACCCGGAGCTGTAGGGAAAGAGGATGCGGATTGGCTCGGGGAGGGAAGAGGCAGCAGCTGAGGCTCCAGGAGCCTGATGGCAGGTCTGGAGAGTTGGGGCTTCCAAGCCCTCCCATGAGGGAAGTGTGGTAATGACCTGGGAAGGAATGGGGGAGCCAGGGAGGAATGAGGGCTGCCTGGGACAGAGGCGGGGAGATGGAGAAGTGAGGGGTCAGCGAAGAGGTGGCTCCCAGACCCTGCATTTTACTCTCCGGATCAGAATTTATGTGACTGAGCGGATGGTGGAACAAGCCCCAGGCAGCGCTCCTCCCCAGCAGGTGTCCATACAGCTGTGCTTGTGCTTCTCCCTGGGAAGCTAATGCAGTTGCAGATGCCCCCAGTGATCTGGCCGAGCTGTCTGAGAAACCTGGGAGGTTGGGCCCGGTCCTGGTTCACCCTCTCTCATCCTCCCTTGAGTCTTCCTGCCTTTCCCGATCCGGGCCACCTCGGATTTCCTTCAGCACATGGAGAAAGCATCTCCACCACATAATTTACCATCTAATTGCATGCTGTCTTGAATGAGGGCTGTGGTTTCATGTGCGGTGCGGTGGGTCTTGGGCACACAGTTAGGCTGTGAGTAACAGGAGGGTGGAGGCCATCTCCTGCACTGTCTCCTCCACGTCCTCCCTGGCCCGGCTATTGCATGTGCTCGGGACTCCTAGTGCTCCTGGACCCTAGTGTTTAGGTGTGTTTCGGGCAGGCTCAGAGGTTGGCTCCAGGGTAAAGCACAGCCTCCTTACAGTTCTGAAACCAGACTAGACTGGCGGGGGAGGGGGGTGCCCCTGCCCCATGGCGTTTGCCTGAAGCTGCGCCTCTCCTGAGCCCAGGTTTGGGGAGGGCACCAAGCCCAGCCGGCCGGCACCCTGCAGTTGCCATGGTGACCCTTTTGCTTTCCTTCCGAAGGAGGATGGATTTCTCTTTCAGCCCAGATCGTCTGCCTGGGCAGCCACCATTCTGTACACCCTGGGGACCAGATTGCCCAGCCCCACTACCTTCCACTTTCTGCCACAGGGGACGGTTTGTTGAGAGGCTCAGTTTTAAATCCCAGTCCAATATCAGACGACAGCGTGTTCTCGTTTCAAGGGGGTGCAAGAGAGACAGGCCCAGGAGATGGGGCAGCTCCCCTCAGATGTGTATTTACCTCCTCCTCCTCAGTTTCTGGCTCTGACCCTTTGGGTGGGGGGCTGAGTCCCCTGTAGGCCTGTTTCCTCATTTGTAACAGCCAGGGCCATTGGTGGTCTGCACACCTGGCTGGTATCAGAATTACCTAGGGAGGTTTTAATAGATTCCTGGGCCTGGGCCCTACCCCAAGCCAGCTGATCTCCATAGGTGGGGCCCAAGAATCTGTATTTTAAAAAATCTCCTCGGGTGATCCTGATACAAATAAACCCAAGTGAGTATGGGATTCTCCTGGCAAGGTGATCTGTGAGGCCCTCACAGGAAGGAAAGGAAGCTCTGCCCTGTGCTGAGGATTGACTGGCCTTACTGGGGTCCCAGGAGCTTCCGAAGAGCCCGTTGTAGGTCAGTCTTGTCAGGAAGCCGGTGTTTCCTGGTCATGCTGGCTAAGCCAAGACAAGGCCCCCACCTTTTCCCCACAGGAGAAGCCAGGAGAGAGAGGATGATGGGCTGGGGGGGGGGCGCGGGGGGGTTGCCATAACAACCAGCTCCAGGCAGAGGCCTCCCTTCCAGGGGCTGGTACTTCACCCCAGCAATGGTGGTTTCCATGGAGATGGGTTACTGAGGGACAGGGGGAACATTTGCCCCATTTAGTGCATTAGTCAGGAGCTGCCAGAAGGCAGAACATCTCTAGGTGGGATCCTTGGACGCCTGTCAACTTTGAGTTCCCCCCACCGTGGCCTCTGCTCTCTGGGTGCAGGTCTGACGCTTTCTCCCTGCTTGGTTGCTCTCTCTGCGACTGGTCTCCCTAGCAACAAGTCCTGCTAACTCCTTGTTGTTGGCTCTGTGGCTATTTTTAGCTTCATTGCCAGCAGCCCAGTCCTGGTCATTTGCTTGCAACCTCCATATGGATTGCAGGGGAATAGGAAAACAAAGATTCCCGGCCTCTGTCGGGAGCCCTGGACCTGGACCTCTTAGCACCGATAGGAACTTTGCTGTGGAAAGTACCCGTCCCCATCTGGGAACTTGGTCAGTGGACTCCATATGAGGCTCCTGAGACAATGTTGGATTCAGTTCAGCAAACACTGCTTTCATCCTCTACAACGTGCAAGAGGCTCTGGTCCACACTGCTTGCATGTGAGCCTGAGTAAGATCCAGGCCCTGCCCTCTAGGATTTTCAATTCTGTGGAGGAGAAAGATGAGGACACAATCAGCTTAGTACAGGCAAAGACTGGCAAGTGCTAGGAGAGGGTTACAAAGTGCTCTGGGAGTATGGAGGAGAAGGAGGGACAGGGTAACTTTTCAGTGGGGGAAGATCAGGGGGAGGGGCTAGAGCAGCACTGTCCAAAGAACATTCTGCAATGAGGAAAATGTTCTAAAATCTGTGTCCCCGGTACAGTAGCCCCTAAAACCCACACGGGCTCTTGGACACTTGGGATGTGGCTAGTGCACCTGAGGAACTGAATTTTTATTTAATTTTAATGAATTTAAATGGCACATGCAGCCAGTGGCTCTCTTATTGGCCAGTTCAGGTCTAGAGAAACCTTCCAGGTGGAGGTAACTGGTGAACTGGGCCTAGAGGGATAGGTAGGATTTTGGCCAGTGGAAGGTGAAGGGGAGAAGCAAGGAACAGCATGAGCAAAGGCACAGAGGCAGGGAAAGGGCGTATTTGGGAAACAGCAAGTGGGTGGGCAGAGCGTGGGCTGTGTGATGTTAAGTGCTGCAGGTTGTGGGGGCCTTGAATGCCATGCAAGGAGCGTAGAGTGTAATCAGCAGGTAGTCACAGGTCTACTGTGTAGTATTGAGGCTTGGGCTGCAGATGGAGGGGCAGGATCAGAAGAGACATCCATCTTGATCTTGTAGCCTTTGCCTGGATAAGGTCTCGCTGGTCTTGGGGTCAGTGGGAATGTTTATGTGGCAGAAAATACGCAGCGTCCTCCCAATATGTGGCTTTGCAGATGGCTTCTTAGGGATCCCAGCTTCTCTGATTCTGAGTACAGGGACTCAGGTGGTAATGTCCTGTTTGAGGGAAGCAACATAACCTCCCCACCTCCCACCAGCACTGGATTTTATGACAAAGCACGCCACAGAATGCTGAACTTTGAGTTAAAACCAGTCAGGCAGGCGTGGCATTCCCACCTGCGCCTGTGGGAGTTGCTGCTCTTGGGGGGAGGATCACGACTTAGCATCTCACGTCAGTTCTGTGAGCTGGAAAGTCAAATTCACGGCACGTCTTACAATCGTGCTCTTCAGAGACAGGAGTGTGACGTACACCAGGATGTTCAATTTACAGATTTATAACAGGACTTGTCCTTTCAACGCAGATCCTAGTGCTTGTCCTGATGTTTTCTGGCAACTTACTGGTATCAGAGTCACTGGAAAATGTAATTAAAGTTAGAAGTTTGCTTGATGAACACGGGATCAGTGCTGAGAGTCAGGTGTCCTTAAGAGGTATTTTCATCAGGGCTACTGGATCACTGCTATCCGCCTGCCAGACAGGAAATGTGCCCTCTCTTTCAGGTCACCCTCCCTTTTGGACCATGCTGGATACTTCCTCTCCAACGCTTCTTTTAGGCTCTTGACATCCACCAGATCTTCTTTTCGTCCAGGGGTTCCTCCTCTCAACATACTTCTAGAACATTTCCAAGAACCTGGCTCACTTTACATGACCCTGCTATTTTAGGTTGACTATCTTTATCTTAATCAAAAGACCTATCCCAGTAACCACCTGGGAGGGTTACTTTGGAAGGTCGAGGACATATATGACCTGAGGATCCTAGAAGGCTGCCCTAGTTTTTTCCTGACCTTTTGCTAAAGTCACCTCTTATCCTAGATCTCCGGGTCTTTTCTGCGTTGAGGTCTCTCTCTGCCCACCAAGTACAAAGAGGACAAGAATCTCAGTCTGAGTGACTTACAATATAGAAAAGGGTAAGCTTACCTGTCTGTGTAGCTACAGGAGAGGGGTGGTGCTCTAAGTAGCGAGGGGACACCTTTGAATTGGGCTTCTTTTTGCTTAAGTTGGGAGCTGTGTGGAAGAGGTAAGATTTGAGCTTAATTTTACTAAAACAAATTTTTTTTACTGAGGTATAGTTGATTTACAATATTATATAAGTTTCAGGTGTACAACACAGTGATTCACAATTTTTAAAGATTATACTACTCCATTTATAGTTGTTATAAAATATTGACTATATTCCCTGTGCTGTATACTATATCCCTGTAGTTTATGTTATACATAGTAGTTTGTACCTCTTAATCCCCTACTCTTATGTTGCCCCTCCCCCCAATTTGAGCTTAATTTTAAAGAATGAGAATAAGGAAGTTTGGCAGCTGGAGGGAAAGGCTACTTTATTAAGTGGGCCAAGAAAAAGTGAAACTGATGGCCCTGGTCCATTCTGACACTTTGAGTCCTGGCTGCATGCATAGGCATCATTACTTACTGAAGAAGTCCCAAGACCGTGGAGTGTAGAGTCTAAGGTGTTTAGCCACATAATAATGGAAAAGGAGATGTCATAGATGAGATAGTGTTTTTACAAAGAGCCGGCCAAGCTAGATCAGAAACTTCATTTTGAGAGGAGGCCTGGGGTGAGGTCTAAAGTGGCCTGTTAACAGGGCTTGGATGCCGGGGAGGCATCAGTGAGAGAAGCCAAGCAAGTCTTATTATATTCCTTGAAGGGTGGGAGCAGGCAAGAGGTATAAACTCACGGCTTCTCATCTCTGCTTGGGGATCTCCTGAAAAATTATACCAAGCAGGTACCTTGATTGGGTTGAAAGATGGCTTGGAGCAGAATAGGGCCTGTGTTTTACGGAATGGCTCCTCTTTCCTGTACGGGTTCTGGGTCTCAGTCAGGGTTGGGAGAGGAAGTTTGTACTCCCTGAGTATTATTTGGAGAAGGCTCTCTCTGATTTGGAGTCCTCTTCCTTTTTCAGGGCCTGCTTGTTCTGACGGCCCCCAGAAGGGTGCTGAGCCCCAGGAGGGATGGTAGGTAGGCTCTCCTTCACAGCACATCTTTTGACCTCCTTATACCAGCACCTGTTCCAGCTGGTTTGTTCCCGCAGCTTGTGGTTGGAAGCCAGGCACCTGGGGGCATTATCTCCTTAAGTGATGCTGGTATTCCGGGGCCTGGGAGGGCAGATGTCATCACTCCTGTTTTGCAAGTGAAAAAAGACTTCTTGGAGTTAAGTGGCTTGTCCAAGGTCACAGTGATAGAACCAGAACCCCAGTCCAGATCCTCTGAGAGTGTGGCTGGCCAAACAGCCCTGCCCTGCTGGGTATTTACCCTCAGCTCCCCTGCTCTTCCTTTTAATTCATCTTGCAAACTGAAACCAGGCTAATCTTTCTTTCTTTTAAAGAAATATTTATTTATTTATTTTGGCTGCACTAGGTCTTAGTTGTGGCATGCATGTGGGATCTAATTCCCCGACCAAGGATGGAACCCGGCCCCCTGCACTGGAGCGTGGAGTCTTACCCACTGGACCACCAGGGAGGTCCCCAGGCTAATCTTTCCAAAATACCCATTCACCCTGTCATGTAAGAAAACCTGCGGTTATTCTTCACTGCGATAGAATATATCCATCAACATCTCTCTCCGCACCCCTTAGCTTTAGTTGTATTGTGGGGTGGGAGGTGAAGGTGGGCAAGTGTTTTCCTCCCTATCCCGCCTAACATCTCTTATTTCCTACCTATCCAGCCTCATTCCAAATCTGATTCATCCTCCAGGTTCAGTCTCTGCTCCACACTGACCTCCTTAACCTCATTTATCATTGACACTACTTATTTTTGTTTGGCTTCCAAGCCATCCTGGCCCATCAGGGTTGGTATTTGTGGTGTAGTTCTCTTTAGAGATGCTTTTCAACAATCTTTTCCAATCTCTCCAAGTCTAGTTGAATTTGTCAGCTCCTTGAGGGCAGGGCCAACAGTGTCTGCTTCTTTGATGTGGGGAGGGAGAGGGAGGGAGGGAGAGAGAGTGTGTATATGTATGTATGTATATATATACACATATATATTCTTCTTGGGGGGAGGGGCCTCTGCTCAGGAGGAGGGAACTTGACATGGTTGAAGCTGCACCTGGAGGCTCCACCTGGAGGCTCCAAAGGAGTGCAGTCTTGAGCAGCAGATGTTTGTGCCTGGGAATGAAGGAATTGCTATACTTCTGAACTCCTCCTCCCCACCCCCCAACCCCGCACCTTGCAAACAGGAAAATGAGACATCCAAGGCTGACCCAGAGTGACCTAGGGGACCCAGGGACTTGGCCAGGAAGTGATTTTCAAAGCCTGACCTCCTCACGCCACGCCGTTTAAGGCAGAGGAGACCACCCCCCGCAACGCTCCCAGTTCCCGTTCTGGAGCGCTCCCAGTTTTGTACGGGCGCTTTCTGCCCATCTCTGTGTGCTCTGAGTTTTCCTACAGTTTCCTGGGCCTCTTCGCTCATCTGTAAGCTTTTCCTTTTTTTTTTTTTTTTTTGGTTGTGCTGCTGAGACTCACTTTTAACAACTTTCTCCTGTCTCTCCCAGACGGCCCGAAAGCTCCTCTCTCCTTTTGCCTGAGCTCCTGGTTCTCTGGGCGCTCGCACCTTACCTCCGCAGCTGGAGGGCAGCCCCTTCCCTCCCGGTTCTCCTCCTTCCCTCCCCGCGCGGCCCGCGGACTCCCGGCCTCGCCCCCCGGCTCCGCGCCGGGCTCTGGCGGAGTTGGGGGAGAGGGGGCGGGGAAGGCTGGCCGGTTGGAGGGGCCGGGCACCGCCTCCAGCCTGGCCTGGGCGGGGCCCTGGGAACGGGCGGAGGCCCAGCCGCGCCCCCAGGCCCCAGCGCCGGCCCGCGCCCCTCGGACCGAAGGAGAGGGGCTGGCCCACTGCCAGCGTCTGAGAGCCGGCCCCCTCCCCCGGCCCGCTCGCAGCCAACCAGGCACTCCAGCGGGGCCCACGTGACCTGGAGTTCTAGACAAAGAAAATGTTCAATCCCTCCCCCCCACCTCCCCCCTCCCCCTCTCTCTGGCCCCCTCCGCCCCCCAGCCCCATCGCCCCCTTCCCCTCCCCCCAGACGGGCAGCTACTTACAGAGCTTCAGGGCTGGGGCTCACACCTGAGCCGGACCACAGAGGGGCTGCACCTGGCCTTATGGGTAGGTTCCTGGATGGAGCCCTGGGGAAACTGGGGGCGGGGAGGCGGCCGGGGCCGGTGGGAGGATCTCTGGGCCTGCAGCCCTCTGGGCTTGAGAAGAGTCAAGTCTGCCTCCCCGGCCCGCAGGAGCTGGCTCCCCTGCCTGGCCTGAGTTGTGGAGATGCTGAGTTACTGCTGTCCCACCCACTTCCTCCTCAGGAGCCCCAAGCCCCACTCCTTCCTGCGCTCAGGTGGGACCAGGCGGCTCAGGGGCCAGCCAGAGCAGGCCTGGTGTGAGCCTGGGGCAGTGGTCAGCGAAGGCTGGGGGGCAGGCCCCGGCCGTGGAGTTGGGCTAGCAGCGGCGGTTTTGCTGAGCTGGCTGGCAGAGGGGTTGTTGGCATTTCCTTGCTGACCTGTGTTCCTGGCTGGTGGACCACGCCGTCTTCAGGCCGTGCCAAGCTTGTGGCCTCTTGAGAGGGACAGTTTCCTCTCCTGCCTGTTCCTGGGAGCCACCGTCAGGCCGCCAGAAAGAAGTGGTGTCAGCGTGGGAGGGAGCAGTGTGACCCTGACAGGGGACTGTGGGGTGGCCTGACGCCGGCCTGTGATGGGAGAGGCACCTGGGACAGCCCGGGGTCCGCGTGGGTCCCTGGACCTCTGACCTTTGGAATGGGAAGCAGCCTGAGTCGCAGAGGGAGGTGGAGGCGGGACAGCTGCCCGAGGAGATGGGACTGGATGGGGAGGCCATGCCTCCACCAGAGTGGAGTTACCAGTGGCTCTCCAGGCAGAACAAACTCCAGGCCAAGTGGCCTCCTCGAGCCGCCGTAGTAGGGCTGGTGTGGTGTCTTCCTGATCCTGCCCAATCTCTTGGCTACTCTGGGGTGGGACCTTCTGAACTGAGGTGTGGGGGAGCCTTTAGCCCAAAAGCCCCAGCCCAGAGTTAACCCTTATTTCTCCTATTGTCCGGGGGGTTGGCATGAACGTGGAAAAGGGGCCTCGCGCACTGCCCTAGGCAAGTCTATTCTAATGAGCCCCTCCCCCACCCAGCCACCCTCTCGCCCCTTCTTCCCCTTTCCTCTTGCCTCCTGCTGCTAACCCACCCCCTTCTTCCTTCCCCCACCCCTGCTGGCCTTGTCCCGATGGAGGCCCCTTCCTCCCCTGCCTGCCAAACCATGCTGGGTGCGTGTTCTCCTGCACCTACTGGGTTGGGGGCGCTTAACAGCCATCAAGCAGCACCGTCTGACAAGCTGGGGGAAGTTGTGGGGGAAGAATAATGTTCAGGAACTCACTGTGGAGGGGTTGAGAAGAGAGACAAAGGGGCTGAGGGGGAGTGAGGAGGGTGGTGTCAGGCACGACTGCCTTCTAGACTGGGGGAGGCCGGGGGGAGCCCGACGCGCGCGCCCCGACCCTCCCCAGTGCTGCTCGCGGTGGATCCTTTCCCACTGCTGCCTCTTGCCACCTGCGCACCTTGTTCTGGCTGAGGGGCCCTGTTGCCCCTGGAAACTGGGTCTTTTGGCAGAATGGTGCTGCCTTCCAGCCAAGGCAGCACCCTGGTCTAGGTCAGCGGCCGTGCCTGAAGTTCACGGAGGCATGGTGGAGGGAAGGGAGCAGAGACTGCTGGGCAGGGCATTTATCTCAGCAGATCTGGCCCTGGGATAGCACCGCTGCAGCTGACAATTCTGAGAGAGAACCTCTCTCCCCACAGGGTTGAGTGCACACCTAGGCACACCTTGTGGGTGAGGAGGAGGTAGGTTTTAGGAAGGGGTGGGGCAGAATCCCCCAGGTGAGGGTGGGGCTTGGGAGGGAGGAGCAGGTCCTCTGTGTTCTTCCACCACCCCCCCCACCCCACCCCACCCCGGAGCTCTCTCTCCCAGCTGTTTGTGGGCTGGGGGCAAAGGATGCTTTATCCCATTTTAGAATTTGTTGAGTCAGAGAAAGAACTAGGACTTCCATCCTTGTGTTTTAGGAATTGCCACAAGAAGCAGATTTGGTCTGTGGCCAGGAGGCAAAGACTCGAAGATAGAACAAAATAAAATGAATCTAAGAGACAGTAGACCATTGAGCTGTTCTTAACCTGGGACCTGGGGGTCCATTGACAGGCTTTGGAGAGTCCTTGGAATTCTTGGTACATACATATGTCAGCTTCTCAAACCAGTCAGAAAAGGTTAACAGAAATCCTTCAGTTCAAACTCCTTTTTAGGTGGAGCAACTCAAGGGACTGCTCCAAAGTCGGCTGTTAATTAGTTGCAAGGCTAAGACAGGAATATAAATGCTGTGACTTCCAGCTAAGAGGTCTTTTACTACAGGTAATCTTGAGGGTGGGTTTGTATTCACAGCTCTAAGCTCTCAGGGAAAGCTTCATGTTGAAGATGGGATTTTTTTCCCTTTGAATCTGGTGTGGTGAGAGCGGGTGCAGAGCCTTGAAGCTTGAGGGCCACGTGTCCTAGATTCAGCTGTTGGGGTGAGATGGGTGAGATTAGGTTGAATGGCCCTCAGAGCTAAGTATCAGGTATTTCATTCTCCTCTGCAGGGTGATGGGAATACTGGAGCAGGTTTTGAGAAGGAATGGGCATGCAGGTCATAGCCTGAAAGATGAGCGTGAGACGGTGAAAGGATGGAGGCTGTTCAAATTGGGAGAATACTTGGGTTTGGATTAATTTGTCAGTGGGATGGCAGAGAGGATGCGTGGCTATACTGTGGACTCCCTAAATAGTTGTTGAAAGAATAAGTGTGTTTATGGATCTGAAAGGTGCACATAGAAAGAAGGCATAGAATCTGGTGACAACATACATTAGATGTAATCCTGAGAACTCCAGGATGGCGTGTGAGCACGGGAGCAGGCAAGCTCTTCTGGGGCTTTTCGTGGTGGTTGAGCAGATGGGGAAGGAACCGTGCGCTCTGAACACAAAACAGTGATTTCGTCGTTACGTATCACAACAAAACTAGAATTGTGGTCTGGAAGCCAAGACCGGGAAGAGAAGGGGTCGATTGCCCAGGAAAACTGTGGAGAAAAGGACAAGAGGATCCATTTCTAGATCGGGGAGTAAGATAGGAGAGGATGGAGCCAAGGTCTGTGCCTAATCTAAGGTGCATGATTAGTATCTGAATAGAATTGACCTTTCTGTATCAGAGGATGGGCAACTGATGATGCTGACAATTGAGGAAGATTAGACGAGGGAGGAAGATCTCCTAAGAGGCAGAGAAGGCTGGAATTGAGCCAAGTGATCTGAGCTCACCTCTCAACTTCAAGTCTTTCTGTTTTCCGTGACAAGCTGGTTGAGTTGATGAGGGAAGAACTCCTCTCACCAGCCCCTTACCTTCTGTCACTGTCTCCAGAACGTGGAGAGATTGAGAAGAGCCCCTTGAGTATCAGCTCAAGGTAACTTCTGTTCCTTGTTTCCCCAGGCTGAGAAGAAAGCCAAGGTGATTGCAGTAATGAATGCTGTCGAAGAAAACCAGGGGTCCACCGAGTCTCAGAAGGTGGAGGAGGCCAGTCCTCCTGTTGTGCAGCAGCCCACCGACCCTGCATCCCCCACTGTGGCCACCACGCCTGAGCCCGTGGGGGCTGACGCTGGGGACAAGAACGCCGCCAAAGCAGCTGATGATGAACCGGAGTACGAGGTGAGCGGCTGGCTTCACCTGCCTCGTCCAGCTCCTCCCGTCCTGCTCTCTCTACCCGACCCCAGGCCTCTTTGTCTCTCCAGTCTCGCTCTGTCCATTCAGATGGCGCTCCCTCCTGGCTGTCCTGACCCTCAGATGCCCAGGGCTGGGGTTGCTTTGGGGGGAATCAGGGTGGCAGGGCCTCGTGACCACCATGTAATGACTTCTGCTCCTTGGGGCTCCAGGACGGCCGGGGCTTTGGCATTGGGGAGCTGGTGTGGGGGAAACTGCGGGGCTTCTCCTGGTGGCCAGGCCGCATTGTGTCTTGGTGGATGACGGGCCGGAGCCGAGCAGCAGAAGGCACCCGTTGGGTCATGTGGTTCGGAGATGGCAAGTTCTCAGTGGTGAGTCATGGGGTTTGGCGGTTGCCTGGCAGGGGCGGGCGGGGAGGAAGGGGTCTTGGTCCCAGGGCCTCTGGTTTTAGCTGGGGGCGTGGTTTGGAATTGGGATGGTAGGAGGGGGCTCTGCTCGTCCCCACTCTGTATATGTGTGATTGGAGGAAGCCCTTGAGATAATTAGGTTGCACTCCAAGAGTCGGATGCCTTCCAGGAACCCTGTACCCAGAATTCCCTTCCACCTGCATTCAGGTCCTCCCCGACACCGGGGCTTGGACTCCTCCTTGACGTCATGTAATTATTTACTGGTGCATCTGGTCCTCTTGAGGACGGAGGCCGGGACCTAATGCCCCCACCCCTGACCACACCGGGCAAGTGGTGGGCGCTCGGTGAGTGTGGAAGGAGGAGCAAACGAGGGCGGGTTGTGCCTTCAGGTGTGTGTGGAGAAGCTGATGCCGCTGAGCTCCTTCTGCAGCGCCTTCCATCAGGCCACCTACAACAAGCAGCCCATGTACCGCAAGGCCATCTACGAAGTACTGCAGGTCAGTGCCCCTCCGAGGGACTCAGCAGGGGGAGCTCACGTGGCAGGGACCACCGTTGGTCTGGAAGCTGGAGCACAGGGGTTAGGCCTGGGCAGAGGGTCTGCCTGGCAGGCCCTCGGGCCTCCTTTTCTCCTTACTCGTTTCCTTTCTGCACCTTCTCCCACCTCTTGCCTGAGCCCACCTTCGCTACTCTCCCCACACGTGTTGCCCTCCAGGTGGCCAGCAGCCGAGCGGGGAAGCTGTTCCCGATGTGCCACGACAACGACGAGAGCGACACTGCCAAGGCCGTGGAGGTGCAGAACAAACAGATGATCGAGTGGGCCCTGGGAGGGTTCCAGCCCTCTGGCCCCAAGGGCCTGGAGCCCCCAGAAGGTAAACGCAGGTGCACCAGCAGCTCCGCACCCAGGCTAGGAAAGCCGTGCTTAGGTAGGGCCGTCAAGGCCTCCTCCATCAAGCTTCGCAGTGGGAATGGCCGCCGTCTCCCTCTCCCTGGGGCCAGGTAGGGGCAGTGCCAGTCTGGGACTTTGAACAAGCTGCTCCCCCTTGGCTTGCTGGCACTGGAGACTTGGGAGCTAGGGACAAGCTGGGCACCGGGCCGCACCCTGCTACACCCCGTTGTAGGTAGATGGTCCAGGGGGAGAGAGCTGGGGTTCCTCGTCAGCCAGTAACCGTGACCTCATCACGTGCTTTCCCGATCCAGAGGAGAAGAACCCCTACAAAGAAGTTTACACAGACATGTGGGTTGAACCCGAGGCAGCTGCCTATGCACCGCCCCCACCAGCCAAAAAGCCCCGAAAGAGCACAACTGAAAAGCCCAAGGTCAAGGAGATAATTGATGAACGCACAAGAGGTAGTTGGCCTGGCTCTGGAGAGAGCGGCAGGGTGAGGCCGGCGTTCAGAGGAGTGGGCGTGACCCCCGAGGCCTCCTCTGACGCCGGGCTCTCCTCCCCTCTGCAGAGCGGCTGGTGTACGAGGTGCGGCAGAAGTGCCGGAACATCGAGGGTGAGTCCTGAGGGGGCAGCTGGGCCTTGGCCCTGGGAAGTCAATTGTCTGTTCCACTTGGGCCCTAAGGTGGTGGCCGGCACAGAGTACTATAGGTACAGAGAAAGGTACGATGCCGTGGGACATCAGTACTTGGTGACAGGATGTGTCCTGCATGTCCCACCACCTCCAGCCTGCTTGACACACACATCTATTTTCTGGTGCCACGATCTTTCCTATCGGTGGTGGGGACTGGTCATTAGGGTTTGGGACACTCCAGTGGGTCAGAGAAGGGTGGCCTCTCTTGGATCTGAACTTGCCCTTTTACCTTTCCTCACCTTCTCTCATCTGGGGGTCATTAGCGCATCCCATGTCTGTCTCCCTTGGCCCAGTGATAGTGTGTCCAGCTCGGGGCCCTCAGGGCCAGGAAGGATGAGGGCAGGGGCCCAGGCCTTAAGGATTGACTGCCCAAGGACATCTCCAGAGTAACCCAGGGTCAGGCCCCGTTCTCACAAGTGGGTTCTTACCCTCGTACCATGCCTTTCCTGGAAGGCGGCATTGCTGCTCAGGGAGATGCGTGGGCTCCTGAGATTGGGGCCACACTGCCTTGCCTCCCTGTTCCATGGGGCCGCTTCCAGACTCTTTCCTGCCTTCTTTTCTGGCTACTGCTCCAGCACGCTCCTTGTTATAGCTTTTCTGGAGCCGGGCTTTGGCCCAAGGGGGGAGGGGGCCCTTCTGTGACACTCACTCTGCTTTCTCTGCTTTCCAGACATTTGCATCTCTTGTGGAAGCCTCAACGTCACCCTGGAACACCCTCTTTTCATCGGAGGAATGTGCCAAAACTGCAAGGTAGGGGCACACCCAGCAGAGACGAGGCCCCTGGCTGACCACACCTCCTGGCCTCTGGGCTGTAGGCACCTGGGGTAGCTAGCTGTGGAGGTGACTCCGAGGTTTGCTCTTGAAGCAGAGTCCTGATAAAATGGACCCTTGGGTTTCAAGCGTTTGACTTGCTGTTGCTTTTCCTCCGAGAGATCCTTGCCCCCTCTAAAGCCCCATTCACGTCCCCAGATGTGGGCTCACAATGTCACAGTCACTAGTGTGAAGTGGGCGTGGACAGGCTGATGGGTGGGTCACTGTGCCCTGGGTGCGGGGGACCACAAGGCAGTGCGGGCCTTCTTTTCCAGGCCTTCCCACGTGCCTCTCCTTGGTTTGTCCACTGCAGTGGGGAGACATGGTGTCCCCTTCCCAGATCTGTGGTCTGGGCTGGACCCTGGCTGGAGGGGTGGTGGGGTCGTGTCTCCAGGGCTGTGTGTCGAGGTTTCAAGGCCAAAGCCCGGAGGCTGGGTTCATAGCCTGCCTTCGCCCTGGCTGGCCTGGGTGCTGCCCGGTGGTCTCTGAGCCTCCGCCGTTCTCCCTAGAACTGCTTCCTGGAGTGCGCATACCAGTATGATGATGACGGCTATCAGTCCTACTGCACCATCTGCTGCGGGGGGCGCGAGGTGCTCATGTGCGGGAACAACAATTGCTGCAGGTGAGGCCCCGCCCCCACGCGTAGTGACCCTCCCTCTTTGCCCTGCACTGCGGCCACACTCCATCCGGGACTGGCCTTGGGGTGAGAGTCCCCTCCGCTCCACTGGGCTTCATTCCAGGTGCTTTTGCGTTGAGTGTGTGGATCTCTTGGTGGGGCCGGGAGCTGCGCAGGCGGCCATTAAGGAAGACCCCTGGAACTGCTACATGTGCGGGCACAAGGGCACCTACGGGCTGCTGCGGCGGCGAGAAGACTGGCCCTCTCGGCTCCAGATGTTCTTCGCCAATAACCACGACCAGGAATTCGTGAGTGCTGGGCCAAGGGTGGCTCTTCTCACCCCCCGCCTGCCAAAGCCAGAGGGCAGACTCCACCAGAGTGAGAGCGCTTCGGTTGGTCGGGGGCCTGGGCGCTGGGCAGCGGGGCCTGAGCTGCGAGCGGGCTGTGCAGGTCTGGAAATCCCAAGTGCTCACAGTTGGCCGGGAGGCCAGCCTCGCGTGCGGGTCTGTAGGACACTCCTGGACACTCACCTGGCCTGTTGTGCTGGCCGCCTAGGACCCTCCGAAGGTGTACCCACCTGTCCCAGCTGAGAAGAGGAAGCCCATCCGCGTGCTGTCCCTGTTTGATGGAATCGCTACAGGTGAGAGTCATTGGCATCTTCGTCCTGGGACGTGGGAGCTGGGCTCAGGGGACTGTGTGTGCGTAACTTTGGCAAAACAGAGTGACAGTTAACATTACAACTGTTAAAATATTGCCATAAGGAGGAAACTTTTGTGTTCAATGAAAAGTAAAAGTAATTGGTAAACCAGCATGTTTGGTGGGCATTCCCTTAGTGGGGGCGCGAGGCTGGGGTCGGGGGACGGGAACGGGGGCAGTGGGAGGGAGGCGCTCCAGCAGAGGATAGAGCGATCACTGGTCAGAGACTATCGAAGATTTTCACAGAACCTCAAAGGACAGACTTGGCGACCAAAGCAAAATCACAGGCAGCCCCGTCGTGCTTTGATTATAAGTCGCAGTGAAAAACAAACTCTAAACAAGAGAGTTTAAAGAATATTTAAATCGCCCGTAATCCTATGATTAGTGTTTTGGTATATGTCCTTTTACGTTTTTAGATTTCAGAATTTTTTTTCTGTGCATGTGTGTGTTTATATAATCATACGTAGATAGATAAATAAAACAAAAGGATAGTAAAATGCATAGTAAATAGTAAAATGTGTGGTAACGTGCCTTTTCATTTATGATATCATGACTGGTTTTTCATGTCAACCAGTATAGAACTACATTATTTATAAATGCTACATAGGTTCCCTGGAGGGAAACTACCATAATTTATTTAATGAACCCCCTATTTGGTTGTTTACTTTTTTCCCTGCCGCTATGAGCTGTGACAAGCATCCTCGTACGTGCATCTTTATATACTCAAACCATTAACTTTTAGGGAATACTGGGTCACCGTGTAGCCACTGTTTTTTGTTGTTTTTTTTTTTAATGAAAGCTTCTTTATTTATTTATTTTTGGCTGCGTTGGGTCTTCGTTTCTGTGCGAGGGCTTTCTCTAGTTGCGGCAAGTGGGGGCCACTCTTCATCGCAGTGCGTGGGCCTCTCACTATCGCGGCCTCTCCCATTGCGGAGCACAGGCTCCAGACGCGCAGGCTCAGTAGTTGTGGCTCACGGGCCCAGTTGCTCCGCGGCATGTGGGATCTTCCCAGACCAGGGCTCGAACCCGTGTCCCCTGCATTGGCAGGCAGACTCTCAACCACTGCGCCACCAGGGAAGCCCCTAGCCACTGTTTTTAATTTCATGTGGTTCTTGACATGAATACTCATATACACCCCTCACCCCTGCCCCAAGGCTGAGGCTTTTCAGTCCTTAGGAACCAAATAGTGCTCCTCAGAACTTGTCTTCATGGGACCAAAGGGAGATAGATGGGCAGGCTGGGCCCAGAGACCTTGGCCAGAGGGTGGGGAAGGCACCTGGGCCAGATGTCTGTCTTCTGTTCCCAGCTCAGTGCTGATGTCATGTGAACCTAAAGGAGTTAATGTACAGCTTTGGTTTCCCAGGCTAGAACCTTGAAGCCTTCTTAAGCCACGTCACACTCCAAGAGGCCGTGCAGGCTCCTTGTGGGGAGGTCTTTTGGGAGCAGTGGGAATGGTGCTGTGTCTCCTGACACAGGGCCTGTTCTGTTTCCTTGCCTCAATTCAGCAAGCCTTTGTGGAAGGGCCATGGTCAGGAAGTGTGAGTAGTCAGTTCAGGAGGAAACACACTGACTGAGACCGCCCACTCTGTCTTGAAGACATTTGCAACCCAAGAGAAGGGCTGGCTTAGGCATGCGAGCTGCTCTGAGGTGGAGGAGGTGCCACCTCAGAAGGTGCTGGGGCTTACAGAGGAGGGGAGGCCATCCTGGGGGCTGTAGGGTGGGGTGGGCATCAGTGAAACCTTTCTAGAGTAGGTGGCATTTACCTTGAGTCTTGACGGATGGTTGAATTTTACGGCAGGAGGTGATAGAAGGGCTGAGGAAGGACCAGTGTATGCAAGATACAGAAACAGCAAAGCCCACCCAGAAGTCACCTGTTGTTGTCCCTGGTTCCAGAAACCCCCTGCTGTCCTGTCTTGACTGTTTTCTGAGTAGATCAAATTAGGCGTGAAAGAGCCTCGATGTAACAACCTATCCGATGTCCTTGTTACTGATACTCCAGTTTGATCCAGAAGTCTCCTGCAGCTTTCAGGGCAGGGTAGGGCTTGGGCCTGCCTTTGACCCATGTGTCCGGCTGGCCCAAGGGACCCCCTGCAAAGACTGGGGTGCCAGGGAGGTGACCCAGTGACGGTGCGTTTTGCTGGCTGGCACAGGGCTTCTGGTGCTGAAGGACTTGGGCATTCAGGTGGATCGCTACATCGCTTCCGAGGTGTGCGAGGACTCCATCACAGTGGGCATGGTGCGGCACCAAGGGAAGATCATGTACGTCGGGGACGTCCGCAGCGTCACGCAGAAGCATGTATGTCAGTGCCGCCACGGCCCCGCCCACCTTCTCTACGTCACTTAGCTCCGGGGACAGCGCCAACTCCTCTCATTTTGTCCATTTGCTCTTTTCCTTTCTCCCCCCTCCCCCGTTGATCTCTCTCCCTTCTTCTCTTCCATTTCCCTCCTTGTCTCTAGAGGATCGGGGCAGATTCCAATGGGAGTTGGGGGCCAGGCTTCTTGGGCCTGGCTGGTTTCCGGGCCCTCTTGAGTGGAGCGCTGTGGGTTGCAGTGAGGTTCCCATCCCAGTACTGCTGGCAAAGGTTCGCCAGCCTCCATTTTGGGGAGGGGGGGATCTGGCGGGATCCTGCCTGAGTGGCCCCTTGCTTTTCCAGTTATCCATGTCGACCTCGAACTACAGGCCCTCAGGCATCCTGAAGGGCATATGGAGGGGTTCAGATGGTCCAGACACCTGCCCAAGGTGCGCAGAGCACAGAGTACCTTTCATTCAGCTGCCCAGCCTGGACCGCTGTCCCCCCTGAGTGGCTGCTTTTCCTGCTGGGGGCACACTGGTTTCCCCATTGGCCTCAGAGATTGTCCAGTTCAGCCCTTTCCCTTTATTATTTAGGAAACAGCCCAGAGAGCCTCAGTGACTTGCCCGTGGCTGCACTGTGTGTGCGCGTGTGTGTGTGTATGAATGTATGTGTGTATGTAGAGAGCATACAAAGCAGCCGGGTCTCTTCTCTCCCATGCCAAAGTACTTTTTTGCCAAATTCACAGATCATTTCTCTCTCCCTTTCTGCCTCTGTCCCCGGACATCAGGCCCATCACATTACCTTTATCCTCCCAGATCCAGGAGTGGGGCCCGTTCGATCTGGTGATTGGGGGCAGTCCCTGCAATGATCTCTCCATCGTCAACCCTGCCCGCAAGGGACTCTACGGTAGGTGCTGCACTCACCCCTCCGCCTTCTGAGCTGGTGCTTCCTCACGTCAGTTTCCTACTTGGATATTTCTGCCCTGGGACGGCTACTCCCAAACGACCCTGTCCTCCCCTGCCCTCCCCGTGCCCGGGCCACACCACTGTCTCCTGCAGACAGCCCCAGCTGATGGCTTTCTCTTCCGACCTCTCAGAGGGCACTGGCCGGCTCTTCTTTGAGTTCTACCGCCTCCTGCATGATGCGCGGCCCAAGGAGGGAGATGATCGCCCCTTCTTCTGGCTCTTTGAGAATGTGGTGGCCATGGGCGTTAGTGACAAGAGGGACATCTCACGATTTCTCGAGGTATAGCCAGCACCCTTGGTTTGGCCAGCTCACTAATGGCTTCTACCTTGGACTGCTGCTTTATCCCTGTCTCATCTGCATTGTGGAGCTGGGGACTGGTGACTTCCGCTTTGCAAGGGGTCCGTTTGGGAAGCTCTGGGCTTCCCAAGTAGACAGGGAGGAAGCCCACCTCGGACAGAACCCGTGGTCTCACTGTAAGAGGTGGTGTGTGGGTGTGGGCCTCAGCACTTGGAGGACCTGACTGTTGTAAACAGGGTGGAGTGCCAGACTCCTGGGCTCGGGGGTCCGTGTGGTGTTTCCCTGGGGGAACCTTTGAGATACCAGAATCAATTTTCCCAACCAGAATGGCTTGTCCTCGCTCCCTGGCACCGTGACGGATGCTTTATGGCACCTGGGAAGAAAACACAGCTTATCTCAGTTTCTTTTTTTTTTTTTTTAATTTTTATTTTATTTATATATGGCTGTGTTGGGTCTTCGATTCTGTGCGAGGGCTTTCTCTAGTTGTGGCAAGCGGGGGCCACTCTTCATCGCGGTGCGCGGGCCTCTCACTATCGCGGCCTCTCTTCTTGCGGAGCACAGGCTCCAGACGCGCAGGCTCAGTAGTTGTGGCTCACGGGCCCAGTTGCTCTGCGGCATGTGGGATCTTCCCAGACCAGGGCTCGAACCCGTGTCCCCTGCATTGGCAGGCAGATTCTCAACCACTGGCGCCACCAGGGAAGCCCCTTATCTCAGTTTCTGTTTCCCATTATGTGGGTCCCAACTTGGCTGAGCCTGGTTTGGGCTGTGCACAGAGGGTTTCTGCAGCCAGAGTCCTTCTCGGGGCGGGCAGTCTGGGAGCCCGAGCCTGTGCTCCCAAGTCTTAGGGACAAACACCTCAAGCTGGTGTGTTTGGCTCATAATGTGGACGTACTACAGTGAACACACCCACACTCGCTGGAACTTTCTTTCTCAAAGCCTCCGGGTAAGCCGGAGCTGTGTGGTCCAGTGTGGTGGGCATCTGCCATGTGTGGTATTTAAACTGACATTAAAATTCCTCAGTCACACCAGCCTCCTCTCAAGTACTCCGCCATCTGCAGCTGGTGGGCTAGTGGCCACTACGTGGAACAGTGCAGGTAGAACGTTTCCATCATCGCAGTGTGGACTGTGCGGGTCTGGACTGTTCCAGTGGGAGCATGTGGAACGTAGCTGGGTTTAATTCCAGCTTTTCCCGGGGGCTTCAGGCTCTCCCAGTGTGGCCTCTTGAGAGAGAAGTAAGAGCCTTTGAGGCTCTAAACTAGCAAATTTCCTGGCACTCTTACACTTCTCTCTCACTCATCTTTAACCTCTCTCCTGTTTTATAGTCCAACCCTGTGATGATTGATGCCAAAGAAGTGTCAGCTGCACACAGGGCCCGCTACTTCTGGGGGAACCTTCCTGGTATGAACAGGTTGGTGAGAGCTCCGTGCCCAGGTGGCCGCGGGTGGGTGTCTGCAGGCAGGATGACGGCCCGAGGAGGGGGCCAGCCTCCCCTGCTGACCAGCTTGCTGCTCTGCCGTGTTCTTCTTTGTTTCCTTTTCCTTGAGGAAGAAGGGGAATCAGGTGTAGAAAATACTTGCCTGAGAAACCAAGGACTAGTGGTCCCAAATGGGACCTTTAAAAAGCACACTCTTGACACAGAAGAGGACTCATCGTGCTGCTGAGTTATATGGTTGGTTCTCCTACGTTGGTGATGTGTCTAGAGTCAGCTGGTCCCTAGTCCCCTGAGGTAAAGCTGTGGAGGATGTGTTTGGGGATGGGAAGGAGAGTGGTGCCCACAGCTGGGCCACGTCCGGCTCCAGGAGAGAGAATCTCGAAGCGGCAGGCACCTTGCAGCTTAGAGGGCCCTGCTCCACTTATTATCCACACACTTTGTTGGCTTCAAGTCCTTTTCTGGAAGGATGCTCTTCGTTTAGGTTACACAGAGATTTTAATGTCCAGGAATGAAGAAAATTTCATTTCTTCAGCGTAATAATCGTACTATAAAAAGGCCGACGTGGAGAAAGGAATTCTGGTTGAGAGTTAGTGGTTCAAAAGCAGAGGGAGATCCACCCAATCTAGATATCTATTATGGAAAGAAATATTTTGCACCATGTTTTGAGTGTGGATTTTAAGCCTTCTTGGTATACCTATAAATTGGGAACATCATTTAACCTGGCCTCAGTCATCTAATCTGCCTCTCTGCCAATAGCATGAAGTTTTAGGAACTTCCCCAGTCTCATACCCGTTTGGCAAAGCTGCCGTCTTTTGCGAGGGCTTGTTGCTGGGAGGGAGATGGGTCAGTGGGAAGCTGACCTGAAAACTGTCTCAGTGTCTCCCTAATGTTCCCAGGATGGATGTCTGTGCGTATTGGAAAAGTGGACTGGCTTATGTAGTCCAGTATTTTTATGGCGCCAGTAACTCAGTGTACCCTGACAGACCTTGGGGGGATCGTTCTTACATGCTTCTTCCAACTCTAAAATTCTAGAACTCTGAGCTTCCAGGAGGAGCAGAGGTACCGCGAGGGACCAAGTAGAGTGTATATGCGCATAAACAGGGAGGAGTCTGGAGGCGCGATTTGACCGTGGGTCCTGGGGTGATTCCCATGCAGAGATGGTGGACCGCTATGTGAAACCTTTATTAAGTAATCCTAAATGTCAGAAAAGGCCAGCAGCGAAGGTGATATTTAGTGGTCTGGTCTGCCTTCTGAGAAGTGACACGTTGCGTGTCACAAAATTTTAGTCTTCTGGGGACTGTGCAGAATTTGTCTAGTTAACTGTACATTTAAGGTGTACAGTTTGATGAATTTCATCCAGTGTACAGACCCATGTAACCATCACCGTAGTCGAAATACAGAACATTCTGTCATGCCAAAGCTTGCTTTGTGATGGGTACTTTTAAGACTCAGTCTGTTTTTAAGTAACAGGTTTAAAAATAATTGGGCTTTTCCTCGTCTGGGCAGGCGTTGTCTGTTTATTTGTAGTTTGAGACCACTTTTGAATTTACCTTTAAGGATTAATGCTTGGTGGACTTGCGTCTGTGAGTGGCTGCAGTGTGTGTTGCATGTGTTTTGGGGAGTTTGAAGGGGGTTACAAGGCACGTGGGTGACGGGGTCCTCTTTAATTTCCCCATGTGAGTCAGATGGCTGCTGGGTCAGGGCCCTGGGTGCATCCCTGCCATTGTCCTGGTTTCTGTTGTTACTCTCTCTCTTCTGCCTCCTAGGCCGTTGGCATCCACTGTGAATGATAAGCTGGAGCTGCAGGAGTGTCTGGAGCACGGCAGAATAGCCAAGGTTAGCCCCAGCGTCAAAGCCCTCTGCTGGGGGTGAGGAGAAGGGCAGGATGAGCTGGGGCAGCACCAGGGCTGTGTCCTGCCTGCAGAGGATGCAACTGAGGGGGCTGTGCATGCAGTTGGCCAGAGCGGGAGGGTCCGGGAGAAAGCCTGGAGGGCACGGGGAGAGGTCAGGAATCCTTGCTGCCTGCAGCCCTTCCTTGCTGAGCTCGCCCGCTGGCCCTGTGGGAGGCAGACACTAAGACGTCTTTGCCAAGGTCCTTGCGTCTCGTACGGCTTTTGAATGATTGAGCCAGGACCTATTGCACGAGCCTTCAGAGCAGAGCTTCTCCTGTGATGTGGAAGCTCCATTTCTCTCTGGAGAAACCTCCTGGGACTGCTGGCACCCCAGGGGTATCTTTGCGCCCCTGAGTAATTTGGCATCCTTTTGCCTGTAAGTCACTACCCCTGGGAAAAAACAATTCTTAGGAGACTTACGAAGGACAGTGGCTCAAGCTGCTGTCCGTCAAGCCCTTGGCCAGTGGGATTGGATTGAGGATGGCCGGGTGACCTCAGTGTAGGAAGAAGAGCAGGGCAGTGGGGTCTGCGGAGCTGACCCCGGCTCCTGGATGGACCACGCCTTGTCACCTTTGGATGCACCAGTCCTTGGCAGGTGCCTGGCAGGAGCAGATGAGCACTCATTTCTCTTTTCCTCTCCTCATCTTCTAGTTCAGCAAAGTGAGGACCATTACTACTAGGTCGAACTCCATAAAGCAGGGCAAAGACCAGCATTTCCCCGTCTTCATGAATGAGAAAGAGGACATCTTATGGTGCACTGAAATGGAAAGGTACCCACTCATGCTGGTGTCGGGCAGGAGGGCGTGGGAGGGATCTCTGCCTCTGCACCAGGCTCGGATCCCCTGCAGGTACCCAGTGAGCAGTGGTTTTTCCCAAGCATTTCCCAACATGGCAGATTCCTGGGGGAGGACTCCTGTGCGTTGTAAGGCTGGTTTAAAGTAAGGGGCGTCTAGGAATCAACCCCCGATGCCTCGGCTCCCAGCGGTCCTTCTGAACTCCAAGGAAGCGCTGCAGCTGCAGGAGCTTCCCTGCTTCACACTTGCCGATGTTATGTGCTTTGCAAACCCGGACAGTGTGGGACCAGGTGGGCCTGACAGCCTCAGCACCCTGCTTTGGTACAGATTGGACTTGGGCTAGATTCCTCATTCTTGGGGTAACTGCCATTTAGCCAGACAGAAAGACCATTTACACAAACAACCAGAGCAAGCAGGAACTCCTGACATCAGGCAAGAGTTTGGCCCCCTTGCAGAGTCTTCCGTTCTCTGTGGGGGAAGATACCAGGGATGTATTTTTATTACGTACAGAGTTGAGATACCCACTGTGGGTCTCAGTTTCAGGTGGAGCGTGTCCTGGAGGTGTTTCTCACAAATACTGACTCTGTTTCTACTGTGTGGGAAATCTCTCTGCAGTGATCACCTTAACATACCTTCAGACCCACAGAGAGTAGCCGGGCGCCAGAGTCTCGAACGGGTTATTAAGGACACAGAATTGCCCAGGCTGGCGCTGACTCCTGCCCTCTCCGCCTTCTCTCCCCAGGGTGTTTGGCTTCCCTGTCCACTATACCGACGTCTCCAACATGAGCCGCTTGGCGAGGCAGAGACTGCTGGGCCGGTCGTGGAGCGTGCCCGTCATCCGCCACCTCTTCGCTCCGCTGAAGGAATATTTTGCTTGTGTGTAAGGGACGTGAGGGCAAACCGAGGTAGTGACACAAGGTTAAACAAACAAACAAAAAACACAAAACACAACAAAATACCAAGAACGTGAGGATGGAGAGAAGTATCAGCACCCAGAAGAGGAAAAGGAATTTAAAACAAAAAAAAAAAACCCCACAGAGGCAGAAATACCGGAAGGCTTTGCCTTGTAAAAAGGGTTGGACATCATCTCCTGATTTTTCAATGTTAATCTTCAGTCCTATTTAAAAACAAAACCAAGCTCCCTCCCCACCCTCCCACCCCCTTTTTTTCGGTCAAACCTTTTGTTTTCTACTCTTTTCAGAGGGGTTTTCTGTTTGTTTGGGTTTTTGTTTCTTGCTGTGACTGAAACAAGAGGGTTTATTGCAGCAAAAAAAAAAAATCAGTAACAAAAAATAGTAACATACCTTGCAGAGGAAAGATGGGAGAGAAGGAAAGAAGGAAATTCTATAGAAATCTATATATTGGGGTTTTTTTGTTTTTTTTTGTTTTTTTTTGTTTTTTTTTTTTTGGTTTTTTTTTTTTTTACTATATATCTTTTTTTTTGTTGTTGTCTCTAGCCTGATCAGATAGGAGCACAAGCAGAGGACAGAAAATAGACACTCAGGCGGCAGAGTTCCCTCCCAGCCACTGAGCTGTCTTGCCAGCACCATTCCTGGTCATGCAAAACACAACCCAACTAGCAGCAGAGAGACGAGAACACCACACAAGACCCTTTTATACAGTATTCAGGTGCCTACCACACAGGAAACCTTGAAGAAAATCAGTTTCTAGAAGCCGCTGTTACCTCTTGTTTACAGTTTATATATATATGATAGATATGAGATATATATATAAAAGGTACTGTTAACTACTGTACAACCCGACTTCATAATGGTGCTTTACAACAGCGAGATGAGTAAAAACATCAGCTTCCACGTTGCCTTATGTGCAAAGGGTTTTAACCAAGGATGGAGAAAGGGAGACAGCTTGGAGGTGAACCGTTACCGTGGTGGGGTTTTTTTATTTCCCCTTGGTGTTTAACAACGTGAAGGAGGAGAATTTGGGAACAGCATTCTCCCGTTTCTCCCTGCCAAAAAAGGGGGTGAAATTCAGTGGTCGGGACCGTGGAAAGCTGAGAGTGGGATCCATCCAGGCTCATGAGATAACCTTTTGATTTTTTTCGAAAAGGAGACTCCCTCGGCAAGATGGCAGGATGAGGGGTCTTCATTCCCAATTTCTCACATTAGCCGATTCGAGGGCTCCTTGCGGTGGGGTCAGAAAAAATCCAGAGTGCGGGCAAGTGACAGTTCAGACCCCACCTGGAGCAAATAAAAAAACATACAAAACGTACTGGTGCTTTCCTGTCTAAGTCGCTTTTTGTGTGTTCTTTTATGAGGCCCCCACCATCCACCCTCTGTGCACAAGGCGGCTTCTGGCCCCTGGAATGTGATGTTTTTGGTCATCTCCAAAGGCTGCAGTTTTATACTGGGAGGCTGATGACACCTTTTGTTATAATTATTCTTATGGTTCTGGTTATAATTATGTTTGTTTTCAGATTTTCTTTAAGAAAACAAAAACCCAACCCCCCCTCCCTTTAGGTTTCAAACCAAGGTGCGGGGAGCAGGGTGCTTCTAAGTTAGTGGTGGCCCTGGTGCCCTGGCTCCCCACCCCTCGGGCCAGGTGGGCCACCGGGCGCTGCGACAGCTGGGCGTCGGCCAGGGGGTCCCCGAGGCCGGCCTTCCGGGCGCGTCCCTCTTCTCTTCTGCTTCCCTCCTCTCGAGTCACGTGTGTCAGGGCTGGAGGGAGGACCAGGCATCTCTCTCCTCGCGTGTGTGATTGGAGTGGTGTGTATTTCTTTTCTAGTACTTGGTCTGATGATAGCTGTGCTCTTACCTCGAGTCAGCAGCACCTGGAGCCCCAAGTGCCCGACACTTGGTTCCGCTTCCCGGCGAGGCAGGCAGCCTGGTGTTGGCTGTAGGCAGGGACGGCATGTGTGGCTCCAGGGTGAGGGCCCAATGGGCAGATGCCTGCCTGGGTAGATGGGGTGTAGATAATGTGGCATATAGAGATATATATTTTATAATGGGAGGGGGGAATGGCACCTCCTGGGACTGGCAGGGCTGGGAGGTGTGCTGTCAAGCACATGGTCCCACGTTCGCATCCCTAGAAAGATAGGGCCTACGGTGATAGGCGCTATATAAATACATAGATAGGGTCATGTATAAGAAATATTATGTAGTGGGGAGCGGGGGGAAGGAGGCTCAGAATGCAGAGTCTCGGGCCCCACTGCAGACAGGCCCCACGCCAGTCAGTCAATCCCACACGCACACACAGGAACATGTTTCTATACCGATGCGTAACGAACGCGCGTGCACACACACGCACACACACACACACACACACACACACACACACACAAAACCAGGGAGCTCCCAGCGCTCTTCTCCCCAGGATTCAGGACTTTGCAGAGTCGGCCCTGCAGCTCTTTACCTCTGTTGCCCTGATTGCAGGTAGACTGTCAATCCCAGAAGTTGCTAGGTGCTGAAGGCAGGAAAAGGAGGAGGTTTTCTTTTAGCAGGTGCTCTCCTCTAGCAGGTAGCGTTCTATCTCTTTTGCCCCTGGTGATGTCAAAAGACTCTTCTGTTAGCAACCTGTGACACTGACCTGCAACCCTAGGCACCAGTCCAGTCAGCCCTCAGCTCCCCCTACCTATTCTGCCCCGACCAAAACGAAACTGACGTCCAGGGCTGTCTTGGCCAGGGGGCTTCCATTGGGAAAAAATGGGACAGTGAACCTCATCTTTTGAATAAAGCAAATTAGTAATTGGTGACAAAACTAAACCAGGCTTTGAATCCCGTGCTCATTGCTCAGGAGTAAGCTCACAGCTGGTGGCCGCGGTCTCCCACTCCTTTTAGCGGAGCTTAGTCCCGCACCCCAGGCTACTCATTTCCTTGTCAGATTGGTTTTTAAGGTGATACCCAGTTGCTTCCTGCCAGCTCTGTGCCGTGATGCCAGGTGGTGATGGTGGGCTCCCACGGGGCTGGAGCAGCTGTGGGGGAACCCCTCGGCCCTTCCCCCGTTGGAGTCTGTACCGAACTGTGGTGCTCACCCCACCCCCTCCAGCCAGGCTCCATCTTCCCGGCCCAGAGCCCACCAGCACTGCTCCGGAGGGCTGGGGGAGGAGGGCTGCCGCAGGCAGTCCAAGGTGCTCCCTCCCCTGGCGGCCAACGCTAAGGTCTTCCCAGCCCCAGTGTCAGGGCAGAGTCTCTTTCTCTGCAGACAGACTTCCTGGCTCTCCGAGGCCTTTTGTCCACTGCTTGTGCAGGAGTTTGCTTTTCCCAGTGGCCCAAGCTCCAGCCAGGGGCTTGGTGTGGGGAAGAAACTTGGTAGCCAAGGATGTGGCGAGCCTGAGGGGTCAGCGTGGGCTGGCCAGCTTGCTTGCTGTGGCTGATGACCTGTTTCGCACAGTCTGGCAACCTGACTAGGCCCCAGAAGGGGCCGGATGCACCCTCGCAGGGATGAGAGTTAACGATCACCAGCTTTTCTTCCAGCCACACCCGTGGGCTTGGTCCCACAGTAGAACTTGGTAGGGTGCAGGGGACCTTGGGATGTGCCAACTTGGCCACACCAGGGTGCTGTCCACAGTTGACTCCCGACTCTGGGGGTGCTCCTGGGGACAGGGATCAGGTCACCTTCTAAAGGGGAGCTGTGCTTGGACAGGCTGAGGTGAGGTCGCGCGGGGTTGCAGGTGGGGGATTGTGGCACTTGCCGTGCGTGAGGCTCAGGGTAGAGGCAGTGCAGCGGGAGAAACCAAGAAGGCCTAGGGAAAATTCTGGAGTATGTTCCCAGTGGGGTGTTCTTTTTGAAGAGCAGGCCAATTTACAAATTCCTGGAAATGAGGGTTTCTAGGGACTGAGGATGATGCCCCCCTACTTGCTGCAGGTGCCAGAGGGACCTGTGCCTCTTGCTGGGGTAGGTAGCTGGGGCTCGGCGGGGCGCAGGGCCCTGGGTCGCCTGCCCGAGGAGGAAGCTCGTCTCCAGCCAGCGCCGCTGAGCCCCGTGGGCCTCAAGCTGGCTGGTGCTGCCTGCCTTTCCCGGGAGCCGACCGAGGAGCACAGGACCCGTGGGGTCTTGCAGTCAGTGATGGCAACCCAGGTGTGCCACTGTCTGTTTTTCTTTCTAGACCCCAGAACCTTCCTGCTATTGAACATTCTAGAAAGCAAACTTCCCAAAAGAGCACGCAGGACCACTTTGCTTTTGAGACGGGCCTGGGAGTGGTCGGCTGGCGAAGATGCCTGTGGGTTTTTGGTGAGTCGCTAGAGTGCAGATTGGGACAGGCAGACCCAGCAGGTAGAAAGGCTGGTGGTGGACATTGAACCGGTCTAATGAGGGCCGGCTCCCCTTACTTCACGCGTAGCTGGCAATTCTGGGGAAGCCTGAATTGATGGGACGGGAATTAGATGGGAATAGCCCACCGTCTCCAGCACAGGAAGGTCTGTAACAGGAGCAAGGGAAGGACTGTTTCAGCAGAGCCATCTGGGGAATGTTCTTAGTCTTCATCTCTCTGATGACATCGGTATATACATAAAGTGGATCTTGGAGGTGGTTTTGAATTCCTGTCGCTGTTCTGCTTGGGGCAGAGAGGCTGTGGCACTGGTATTTTTCACAGGTGTCGTTTTCAGGAAACTTGCAGGGTTAGGGCCGTGGGTCCTGCCTCGCACTGTGATCTGATGAGGGCTGGTCATTGCCTGTGGTCAGGGTAGCAGCAGAGCCAAGATGCTGGTGAGAACTGGGTTTCTAGCCAGGCCCCGTTTTGATCCCAGGAGATGAGGAATCTGAATTTGTCATCGGGCGTGGTCTAGTCTGGACCCTCCCAGCGCTTGTGATTAGAGATGACACTGGAGTTGTCCTGCCCTCTTTTCCTCCACCTCTGGAGGGATGGCGTGGAGCTGGAATGGCTCTCCCGGCCATTCCTTGCTGAGGCAGGGATTAACCACAAGTGTTTGGAGGATCTAAGAGGAAAGAGAATCGATTTATATCAAGGGTGGACTCCACTGTTCTAGCAGAAGCTCTCGAATCTTTACGTTTTGGTAAAGGAAGGCTGGGGTCTTTAGGAAGCGAGGTAGCCCCTCTTGCACCGGTATGTTCCAGAGACCCGGCTGAGTGGGCCTTTGGTTGTTTATCGCTGATCCTCAGCAGTGGAGTCTGGGGAGAGGGAGAAACAAGCAGGTCAGAAGCAGTGAGGACAAGGATGGAAGGTCCTTTGCTAGTCGTGACTGGCTGAATTGCCCGAACGGAGGCCCGCAGATTCCTGTAACTCCAGTAACTGGAAAACTCCCCCCAGGGGCATGGGAGGGCGGCTTTCTCAACCTCCAGTCTCACGGCCTCCAGCCCTGGGCCTGAGGACATGAGCAGGGATCCCAAAGCATCACCTGAGTCCCATTTCACTTCACAGACTGATTTGGTTGCACAGCCCTAGAATCCAACCAACCACAAAAATGCCGAAATTCCTTAGAATACGCAGAGGGAGGAGGTGACTCAACAAGGTGCTAAAACATTTTATTAAAAATATATATTGTTAAATTAAGTCTGCTGTCTGGACAATGACTGTTTGTTTTGTTTTCTTGTAGTGGAGTTTAAAAGAGACTATTATTTTACTCTGATATATTATTATTAAAAAGGCATTTTAACTTTGTACTTGAAAACTAAATGAGCGATTTCATGTGTTTTAGCTGAGGCATTGAAGTAGCGGGTGCTTACTTATTTGTGGGAAATCATGTATTCATACTGAAGAATAAACTCCGTAGCTGATTTGGTAATAACTTTTACTGTTACAGACGATTTCGCTTTGACCCCGGCGGGAGAGCACTTTTACTGCACATTCCACGCAGCTAAATGCAGGACTTAACTCCCCAGACCCTTCCCTTCCCAGCCCTCTTTCCTTTCTCTTCAGTTCCTCTTCTGACTCTTTGTTGTTGTTGTTTTTTTTTCTCCCTGGTTCCAGCATCCTTTCACCACTGTATTTTTTTTAGGGTTGCTTCTCTATTTATTGACAATAATAATGTACATTTCACAGTCTGGTTCTGGGACATCGGGGAGGGGCAAGTGTGAAAGGGCCCTGCACGGGTCCCCACCCCCATGCCCTGGTGTTCTGTTGTATCTCTGTGTAAGTGATGCTCGTGACATAGCTGTTATGAAATAATTATAAAGAGGTCAGTGCGTACAGCAGATGTAGAAAGTCTGTCAGTTCCGCCTTCATCACTTTTTTTTTTTTTTTTTTTTTTTTTTTTTTGTGCCCAGAAGAATATAATAAAGCTCCTTTCTAATGTACTTGTGCTGGAGAACACTTGAATAAATGGACTGTTTTTGTGCAAAAAAGAAAAACGGAAAAAGCACCGTAATAATGTCCTTTTGTCTTGCGTCTCCTTTCCCCTGACATGACTGTTGGCAACCTTCTTCAGAGGGGTTAAGTGCCCAAACCGGGAGGTCCTAGCATTGGGTCTAGACAGTGCAGTTCCTCCCTTTAAAAACATCACCTGCATGAACATTCCATAGGGACTGTAAACTGGGTGCAAAAAAGGGTGGTTTGGTTGACTGGAAGCTCAAAGATAAGTTAGAGTGAGGCAAGGTTGCAGGAAGAGCAGATTCTGTCCAAGGCTGAGCTATAGAAATTTTCAGACTAGAGCCGGGAGAGGAGTGGGCCTTGTGCCTGTGTCAGACAAGCTGGAGGGCTTTGGTTATAGGCACCGTTGCTCTCTGTGTGGGGTTTCTCCAAAACACAAGGGCATCCAGAGGAGAGCAGCCGGGTGGTGGACAGTCTAGACTGTGCAAGGGACCCTGGGAGACACAGGTGTTTGGCCCCAAAAAAGGGAGAATTTAGAGAAGGGTGCAGACAATGACAGGGAGAGCCCAAGGGGCTGGGATGATTCTGGGCAGTTCCACGTGGCAGGCGGAAGTGGGGCCAGTCGGCTGAAGTCGGTCTATTTCAGCTCAGCATAAGAAGATCCTTTTTCACTACTGGCCAGCAGTACAAGGGCCGCCCTGAGTACAGTGAAGCCCTGGTCAGTTAAGAGGCGCTGGACAGCCACTGGGGCTCCTGCTGACCTTCCTTGAGACCCCAAGTCTGGGTTCTTCTGGCTGACCCACCCCTCCTCAGCTCTATCTTGCAAGTGGACGGTGTCTTGCGGTTGGAAGAGCCCGTTCACACATGAGGTCCCCTTTGTCCTCGTGACTCTTTGCCCGGCAGTTACTAGTTCCCTGTTGTCCCATCTAAGAGACTGATCTGAACACACAGAAGAACTGGGCTTCTCCCATCACATCTTCTCTCTAAGCCCCCCTGGCATTCCGTGCTGCATTTCCATTTCCTAAGTGCCAAGCAGATCCCGCCAATGATTTCTTCTCTTCAGGGAGGGTTATTCAAGGTTTCTTTCCTACAGCAGATTTCGGGGGAGGTTTAGGACTGCACCACTTTGCTGGCAGCTTTGAAAGAAATTATAAGGGGGAAATTTGAGAAAAAGGGGAAAATAACAGGCTTTTTTTCATGGGCACTTTTTATTTTCTTTACAAAATTGTAAATGTATATTTAACTGTTATCCTACTTTTTTCTCAATATTTTTCAATGTTGATGTAGAATTCTTTTTTAAAAAATGGCTGCATGGCATTTTCTTGTTGGATGTTTGTTTCTATATATATGCATTTTATTTTAGCTATAAGTAGAGCTGCAATAAATATCTTTATGTGTTGGCTTTTCCCCCCTATATTTTGTATTTTTTTCTTTAAGATAACATTACCAGAAATGAGACTTACTGGGGCAAAGTAGATGAACATTTTGGTTGGCTCCTGACATATTTGCCTGATTTCCTCCCAAAGGTCAGCCAACAGTGTATCTTCAGCTCTGAGACTCTCAGTTCAGAAAGAAACAAATGTAGTCTTTAGTTTGACCAATTCAGAAATGTGTTAATCTCAGTGGGAAAGTAAAGACTCAAGACACTTTGTGTGTGTGAGAAGCTAAAAATCTGTAGCAAGAAGCCAGAGGTGGCAGCAACACTATTTGGTCACTAAGTTTTGAAAATTAGCTCACCTGGAGCGCCGGCCTGGAGGCAGCATGGTGGAGGGTGGAATTCGGACTGAATCCCTGAGACTCTAGCTCCAGGCCTAAGGAGAAATGGGAGGGTGTCTTTGGTGCCCTCTGGCTCTGAAAGCCAAGGCTGAGCACCCCAGTGTCATCAGAGCTGAGGGTGGGAGGTCTGGCTAGAGCTTATGGGAGGGAGCTGCTGGGGCCATTTCATTAATAAAAACCATCCAGTGAAGTTCCTGGGTTTAAATGAGGTGTCACTTGATGGTTGAGGGGTTGGGAAAGACAGGGAAGGGTCAGGGCTGGGCAGGAGTCAAGATAGATGGGGAGTGACAGGGTCGACTGCCCAGGTGGGTCTGCCCCGGGCGGGGAGGAAATGCCACACACCACCAGGCCCAGGCTGGCTGGTTCAAGAGAACCTTCCCTGGGCTCACCAAGTTTGACTCAGTGGATCTGGAGTGGAATAGAGGAAGGAGGGAGAGAAGAGGCTGCCTGGGGGCGCTGGCTGGTTGGGGGAGCCAAAGCCATAAGTAGCAGGGCCAGAGGTGCAGGTCTGGGCACTGGGTGTAATTCCTGGGGGATGTGGGTATTGGAGGAGGGGCTGCAGTGAGGGGAAGAAGGTGTATGTTGGAGATGGGGACGCGGGGAAGTCACGTCCAAGGGGCACGGGGGGCTCCCCTTGGACAGTATCCTGGCATCAGCCCAAAGCTCCCTTTCTCTTAAGTTCCAGCACACTTTAAAAGGCCATGGCCCACTCACCTCAGTGTACCTTTTCCTCCCCTCAGATAGGATCCTAGGAGGGGGTGCGGCTGGGTTGGAAGTGCCTGGGGGCTTGGGGGCGAAGGCCTCTGAGAGGTGGACGGCTCACAGCAGTTTCCAGAGATGGATTCAAACCTCAGAGAGCGACACTGCCAACCCCTCACTCGACCCCGAAGCCCCCGGTGCCCTGAACTGTCTCAGAAGAAAGACCACCATTCAGAACCCACGGATCTGGATCCTGTGTGGCCTCGGGCAGGTCAGCTACCCATCCTGAGCCTGGGTCTTCTCTTTGGAAACCCGGGTTTTGTCTTGTGGTCAAGCATGTGGCCTCCGGTGCCCTACCCCCAACCCCAGCGTGGGGACAGCACGGGCGCTGGGTGGGGAGGGGCCCTGCCTTTGGGACGCGCCACCGCGCAGCCCCCCTGAGCCCAGGGCTTTAGCCAAAGTCAGTGCACTTGTCTGGAGGGAGGGAACCCGGAGCCTCTGAGAAGCTTCGCCTCTGATGGAATCACAAGGCCCCCACTCCATCGGAGGAAGGAAAGATACCAGCATAGAGAAATATACCCCCATCTCTCACGAGGCGTCCATCCCTTGCCTGGCCCTGACTTGGCTCGTGTAACAGCGACGTGAGCCTTAATCCATCACTGAGGTCCTGCCTGGCCCAGTGTGAGGACTTCTGTTATCTCCCTGTCCTTCCTCCCCCAGCCCACCCCTCTTGCCTGTCTCCAGAGGGAGCTGCCCTGCCCTGCTCCGCCGCCTCCCTCCACCCGGCTCTGAATCCCACTCTGCCCTCCTGCTCGGGCCATAGCTCCCTCTGTCTTCTCCGTTTTTCCCCAGGCGTCTCCTTAATGCCACCCATCATCTCACACACGCATACTGTCCCTTGACCCCCATCCAGATGCTCTGTTTCTCTGCTCTACTTTACAGCAAAACTTGAAAGCACTCCCAGCCCTTGCCGGCTCTGCTTGCTCACTTCTGGTTCCCCTCCAACCGCCCCGGCAGGGCCTTCACCCCCATCCCCGTGACCTCTCAGGAGCTGGACCGGCCCTCCCTGAAACCTTCTACCTGGGCTCCTGACATCACACCCCACATCTTCTTATGCCCCCGGCGCCCTTCCTCCTCCTGTTCTCTGCATGTGGGAGGGTCCAGGACTCCCACACCCGCCCCAACCCTGACTTCCCTCAGAGACCCAGGTTCATATATCCAGCTGTGATAGGCTCCCCCCCGCCTTGGAGGTTAAATAGGCACCTTAAATGTGACCTGAAAATCCAAATTGTGACCTGAAAACCTGAATTCTTGGTCTCCTCCCAACTGGCTCCTAGTCTTCTACGTCTTAGTAACTGGCGCTTAACTGGCATCAAAACCCTGGGGCTCATCCTTGATTCCCCCCTTTCTGTCACTTCCTATATCTGGTTCACCAGCTTGTTCTAACCGTCCTCACCGGTAAATATATCCTCCATTCGGCCATCTTTCACTATCGTGCTTCTGCAGCTTTAGCCCAGGTCCCCATCACCTGTCTCCTAACTGGTCTCTGGCCCCATCAAACCACAACAGGTCTCTTTGCTTCTCTTCCTGTCCCTTCCAGTACATTTCATACACAGAATAATCTCATTAAAAATCAAATCATCAAAAAATCCCATCAGTTGTGTGCTATTGCAGCAAGAATAAACCTTCTCACCCTGGCCTCCAAAGCCCCACCAGCCTCAGACAGCACCCCAGTCACACTGGCTTTCCCGTGAACGCATCAAGCTCTTTCCTGTCACAGGGCCTTTGCACAAGCTGTACCCTCTACCTGGAAAGCTTGTTCGTCTCCCTCCTCTGCCTGTTTCCCCTTATTCAGGTCTCAGGGCAGAGAAGCACTCCCTGACTACTCTCTGTCTCAGGAAATCTTGTTTCTACTCCTTCCTATTTTATTCCTTATCTTTGTAGCTATCACCCTCTGAAATTCTGACTCATTATTTTGGCTTACCTGTTTATTGTTTATCTTCCCTGCTAAAATGAAAGCTCCGCAAGAGCAGGGACTTTTCCCTGTTTCTGCAGGATCCCCGCGGCCCAGACCAGGTCTGGTACATAAACGTTCTGTAGTTATTATAATCACTATTATCACTAACATGTGTTGAGTGCTCAGTATGTACCAGAAATCATTCTGTACTAACATCTCCACAACCCTCTGTGCCAGGTACTATTATCCCATTTTACAGATGGGATACATACTCTGTCATGGTCACAGGGCGCATAGTGGCAACATCCGAATTTCAAAAACTGTCTGCACACTCAAGGCTGCAGGTTGCAGCCTGAGTTACCTGCCCCCACTTTGCCTCTCACATGTCTTGGGCTGGTCCCCTAGGGTCTCTGTGGCAGCTCCCCACTCCCTCCTCAAGGGTCTGGGTGTGCAGCCCCTCACCCTTCCCTGCTTAGTCCTGGCTCCTTCTCCACCCACCACCCCAGGGGACTGCCTCTTTGGAGTCGGGGGCATGCAGGAGCTGGAAGCCAGGGCATAGGGGTACCTCAGTGAGAGATCTCCTATTTTATAGTTCCAACTGTGCGCAGACACTCCCACTGGTACCTCCTCCCCAAGAGAGGCTACCCTGGCTCAGATTTGGACACCCCCCTCCCTAATTTTCTGTTTCAGCCCCTTATTTCCATTGTGGTTCTTATCACAATTGGTAATCGTTTTATTTACTCATTTATTGTGTCTCCCTCACTAAAATGGAAATCCAGGAGGGCAGAAACAGACTCTGTCTTGTCCTCTACTGCAGCGGTCCCCAACATTTTTGGCACCAGGGACTGTTTTCGTGGAAGACAATTTTTCCAAGGACCGGGGAGGGGGGATGGTTTCCGTATGACTCAAGCGCATTACATTTATTGTGCACTTTATTTCTATTATTATTACATCAGCTCCACCTCAGATCGTCAGGCATTAGATCCCAGGGGGTTGGGGGACTCCTGCCCTAGAGAGTGGACCATGGGTTTTTTAAAAAAAATTAATATAACGTGACCCTTTTTCTTCTGCAGCCTAAAATTATACTAATTGCACCAAATTTTTAAATAACCAAAAAAGGGAAAAAGCAAAAAAATCACTCATCATCTTACATCCCAGAGATAATTGCTGTTGGAATTTGCTTCACTATTTTTCTTTTGCATTAGATACACAGTTTACTAATTTAAAATGTATTACTCATTAACATACTGTTTTGTAATAATTACTAGCATTTTTTGAGAGCTCACTGCCAGATATTATTTTTCTGTCAACATTTTATTGTGAACATTTCCCCACATCACTAAATATTATTTGAAAACGTCATTTTTAAAGGCTGCATACTATTCCACCTGCTAGATGTACCATAATGTATTTAATCCAACCTCTGTTTGGGCATTTAGATTGTTTTCTTGTCTTTTATTTGGAGGGTGCTAAATATTATCAAACTATGTTGGAGTGAGCATTCTATCGTGTTCCTTCACTAATCACCATACTTTTACATATATTTTTGTAAAACAAAAAACACAGCATAGTTAGGAGAAAAGCAGCAGAGTGTGATGGGAGGGGTGCGGTGCACTCGGGTATCCGCAGCTTGGCTGGGTCGGGGTTGGAGGTCCCCGGTGTTGCCTGACGAACCGGACACAACTGGCAGCTTTTCTTCTAGCAGGTCCCGGACGCCTCCCCGCACAGCCTGGGTACTTCGGGGAGGGGGTGGGCCTCTGCCCCGCACGCATGCGCGCACTGCCTTCCATGCCTGCCGGCCGTCCTACTTTCCTCGCTGCGGCTTCCTTGAGAGCAGGGAGGTCCCTCCCTACCTGGGTGGGGCTTGCGCCCCGGGGTGCGGGGAAGTGGGGGAGGTAGTGGAGGTGGGCCTCTTCACCTGCTGGGATGCCCCAGGTCCCCCTATGACCGATACAAATTCCTGTCTGCAAGGGGCACGCAGTCTAGTGGGGTCACGTTCAGCCTTGTGCCCATAGCTGGCCATTTTCTAGCATAAACGTTTTTTTGTTTTTTTGCCCACCCCCAGTCCCCCGCATGTGGGATCTTAGTTCCCTGACCAGGGATGGAACCTGCGCCCCCTGCATTGGGAGCGTGGAATGTTAACCACTGGACCGCCAGGGAGGTCCCTCTAGCATTAAACAGTTTGAAGTGCAATTTCGGCTGAAAGGGCTCACGTGCTATGTCAGTAAACTGGCCCCAGAAAGATCGCGCGCTCCCATCTGCAGTGAGTGAGGGTGCGCGAGGGCCGGCCCTCTGAGTTTGTGTGACAGGTGCAGCAGCAGCTGGAGAAAGGGCAGAGGCGTTAGGGGCTCACCTTTCCTGGGGGGGCTTGGGGCTGTCTCCATGCAGTTCTCCGAGGAAGCACTCTTGGATGCCGCCGCGTGTGGTGATGGGGACGGGGACTCGGGTGGTGGTCAGTGACAGGAACGTGGTGGTTAGGGCCCCTAGAGGATCTGGGTTGCAACCCTGGCCCTAGGAAGGTTATTTCATGCTCTGAGCCTCGGCCACTTAGGAAAATAGGGGCAATCACGGGGTTATTGTGAAAATTACAGGTGATACTGTTGTGTAAATGCTCAGCACAGGGCTGGGCTGGCCTATACAGGAGCACAGTAAATGCTGTATATATGAGTCGTGTCTGTGTGTGTGTGTGTGTGTGTGTGTGTGTGTGTGTGTGTGTGTGAAGGGGGAGGGTCCAGGAATGGACACAGTTTGGGATGTGCACAGGTTGCCCTGGTCCGCAGCCTCCTCCCAGGGAAGGCTGAGGCTGTGAATCCTTAGATTGCGGTGCGCTTTCACCCATGTTAGTCCTCCGCGCTTGGGTTTCTAGGTTAACTGAGTCAGAGGAGGGGGCCTTGATGACTCCTGGGTGTGCAGCCCGAGGGGAATCAGCTGTGGTGGGATCTCTCCCTGGAAGTGGAGAGGACGTGTGTGTTGGGGTGCGGGGGTTAGGGGGTGCCGCTCTCCCTGTCCTAGCTGCCATGGAGCAGAGTTCTGACCGTGCTGGGGACCGGGGCAGGAGGTGGGTCCTACTGGCAGGTGCTCACCTGTTTTGAGTGTGGATGAGGTGTCACTAGGTTCCCAGAAGGAGCAGGTCTCCTGATATGGGCCAGCTTTCACCATCCCCCACCTGAATCAAATTGGTGACTAAAGAGAGGGGGTCGTTGTCCTTGAGGGCCGGGCTTTGAGGCTGCTGTGCCTAGACAGGCCGATGGCCTCACTCCCTGCAGCTCTGGGGAGCCGGGGACCCCTGAACGCGCCTGGGGACAGTCCAGTCAGCCTCCACACACCTAGCTGCGTAAGGCCTATGGAAAGAGGGCTGGACTCGGGGCCCAAGACCATCCCTTATTTGTTCTGACTCTCCACATAGTGGGCAGAGCCGCTGGCCTGAGCTGTGGTTTATTCATCCAAAAAATGGCTTAATGTTCTGCTTTAACCAGGTCCTCAGAGAGTGGCTGTGGAGAGCCCTCGGGAGCGATGGTTATTGAGACCCCCAGTCAACCTGCCCCACCCAAGGGCTGGCTTCCCCTAGAGGGCAAGGCCAGAGACCTGGGACCTATCTCTCTCCACCTCTCTCTCTCCCTCTCTCACAGTACATGTTTTTATCCAATTACTCAAGTCATACTTGTCCACTGAATTAAAAACATTAGAAATTAAAGAAAGGCACAAAGGAGAAAATAAAAATATCATGTGGTAGTTACATGGGTGTATATTTTTGTCAAAACTCATTTAGCTGTACTCTTAAATACAGTGCAGTTTATTGTATGTAAATTATACCTCAATAAAGTTTTTATTTTTAAGACTCCCACCATTATTGACATTTTAGTATATTTACTTCTAGATTTTTATTTATATATAGTATATATTCTATTGTATATACATATGTAAATGTGTGTATATGTATAAACCTATGTACATAAACTCTAAACAACCCTCAAATTCTAAATGTATGTGTGTGTGTATATATATATATATGTATATATATTTGTCTTTTAAATAAAAATGGACCATGACGTGTGTGCCCTTCGTGAAGAAAGGCTTTCCGTGCAGGTGGCCGGCGGCTGGTGCTCTCCACCTTCAGGAGGTCTTGCCCACTCCCTGGAACTGGGCTGTGCATGCTGGGCCCCCATCCAGGCCACGGTGCCGCCTGAAGCAGTCACCCGGGGTGGGGAGCCCGAGACCAGCACTCCCAGGCCTCTCTCATCCGCGTTTCCAGAAGGGCCTCTCAGGCCCTGTGAACCCCGGGCAGACGAGGTACCAGGCCTGTGTATGAGCCTAGGGAAGGAGGCAACACTGACCAGAGGACTTTGAAGTGAGAACGTCCAGGAACTTGGGGATGGCCTGGGCAGGGAGGGAGGCCCACTTGAGAGGGTAAGGGATGGCAATGGAGTAGGCTAGGTCACAAAGAGAAACAGAATCCTGTCTGACTGACAGAAGGGGGCTTAGCAGAGCTTGGACTAGGTGTGAAGGGTGGAGGGTTGGGAGGCGAAATGCATGGACTGACGTGGGGTTTAGGAGAGAGGCAGGGCCCCAAGAACTGCTATCCAGATTTCTGTATGGCTGGAGCCCACAATGGGAAGGTCTGATAGGTGTTCTGGATCTCCAGGTCTGGCTGTGTAGAACACACCAGCTAGTCCAAAGGGCAGAGAGAGTGGACAGATCAAACAGTGGGACAGAGCTACAGGGGCTGTCTTTATTTCCAACAGGAAGATGTGACCGGCTGTCACCATGAGAGAAACTTTCTGATCAGCTCATCCTCCACCCCTTGAACTTCGTGTGATGAATCATACTGCCTTCATCATGGTGACATATTACAGAACCATGTGCTTAACAAAAAGGAAACAGACCCTTTCAGTTAGGAAGGATGCGGGGTTGATTATTCACAGCGTTGAACAGACCTCAAGACCTGGCCCCAAGGCTTGGTGCCTCTGCTCTTTTTGTCTCTCTCTTTTGCTTTCTCTCTCCTAGCTCTCTCGAGCTCTCTCCACTTCTATCATTTGTTTTTGTTTGGCTCTGTCTGGCTTCCCTCTGTAAACAGATTCCAGATGGGGGAAAGATGGCCACTGACAGCCCTAAATTTACATGCTCTTAGCTGACAGCCCCAGTGGTATTCTTCTGGTAGCCTTATATCTAGCTCAGGGAAGAATTCTGATTGGTTCTGCTTAATCCTGTACCATCTCATTACTGGGTTCAGTCACTGTGTCCAAGGAAGCTGGGTACCTTGATTGGCCAAGTCAGAGTGATATGGCTGAAGGGTAGTGGGGCGGGGGAGGTAGCCCGCCTGCTTCCAGAAGGACATGGAGTTGAAAGGGGCTGATCAACCCAAAACAATAGCAACCAGAGGCCATCACACATGGTTTCCAGGATGAAGAAGGCAGAGGGTCTACATCACAGAACACACAGTCTACTCAGAGGGACAGGAAGGCAAGAGAGGTCAGTAAAAGATACTCATGACTGGTTGCCCTCAGACCACTGGGAGACTGCTCAGCTTCTGGAAGAATTAGAATAGAAACACTGACACCCCTATCCTGCAACTGACTGACTCACATTTCCAAGGCCATAGAAGCTTGAGGAATCAAATCTAGAACTATGGATCTTAAAAATGGTAAGGATTCAGTGCAGCAAAGCAGCAAAGGCAGACAGACCAGAGTCAGAATCCCAGCTCTTTACCAGCTGTGTGACAATCAGCTCAACCTCTTCAAAGACTCCATTTCCTCACCTGTAACATGGGAACAATTGATAGCCTCCTTCCCAGGGCTGTTGTGAGGATTAAGACGTGTACGTCAGGTGTTCAACAGAGCACGTGTATGCGTACTCAGTCAACGAGATCTAACATTATGGTATTAGTCTTTGACCTATACTGCCACCAGTGAGATTGCTGGAATCCCAGCTCCCTCCCTCTTTCCTGGGGGATCCTTGCTTCCCAGAAGTCACCCCAGATGCCTTCCTCGGGCAAAAGTAAGGCATCCCAGCCCTAGAAGGCAGGTGGGACCTCCTTGGATGGGGGCAGGTGCTCTGAGGACCTGCTCTGGGCTGTTCCGTCCCGCCTTCCCTGTGAGCCTGCCGCAGGGCAGCGAGTTTGGCTAGCTGCAAGCCCCCTAAGCTACTTAACATCAAGGGGGGCCTGGGCTCAGCAGTCAGGCACTTCAGGACACCCAGCTGCAGGAAGCAGAGTAAGGAGGGACACCCAGACAGTGGCCCTCTCCAGCATTCCTTCCCTGGGGCCATGTGCACACTGCCTGTGGCCCTTCCTTGTCTGTTTCCTTCCCTTGCCTCTGCCGTGGCCCCTCTAAAGGGCTGGTGTCCCAGCCTTCCTAATCTTCCATCCAGGCACCATGCCTGGTTGACCCAGTCTCTCACTACACACCAGGTTTCTGGGACAGAATCTGATCGCCCCGGCTTGGATGGGGGGTCACTGCTAAGCCAATAAGCTGGGATGGAGAACGGCTGTGTGGTGCTGAAGCCTTTCTTTGTTTTAGCAAGGGGTGTGGCCGGCTGTCTCAGAGGACCTGAGAGAGGGCTCAGTGGAGAGGCATGGTCTTTGGGGGAAAGGCCAGACAGCCCTCTTCCCAGGCTCTTATCTGCCTGCTTATGTCTGTGCCAGATCCCGAGGCTGTCTTCTGTTCTAGCTTGACTAATGATACCTGGAGAAGAAGTATTTGGTGACATGTGAACACTATGTGAAATTCAAATTTCAGCTCTCTATGAGTTTCCTAGGCCTGCCATAATACAGTACCAGAAACTGCATGGCTTAAAACAACAGAAACTTACTGTCCCACAGTTCTGGAGGCTTAGAAGTCCAAAATCAAGGTGTTGGCAGTGCCAGTCTCCCTCTGAAGCCTTAGGGAGCATCCTTCCTTGCCTCTTGAGCTTCTGGTAGCCCCAGGTGTTCCTTAGCTTGTGATAGCATCACTCCATCTTTACATGGCCATCTTCTCTCTGTGTCTTCAAATGGTGTTCTCTGTGGGTGTGTCCGTATCAAAAACGTCCCTCTTCTTATAAGGACACCAGTCACACTGGATTAGGGCCCACCCTAATGACCTCATCTTAACTTGATGATATCTGCAAAGACCCTATCTCTAAATAAGGTCATACTCACAGGTACTGGGGAGTTAGGACTTCAACCTATCTTTTGGGGGACACAGTTCAACCCATAACAAGTGTCCATAAATAAATGTGGCTAGCGGTGACAGAGACCACATGCGAAGTGTGGAGTACTTACTATCTAATCCTTTACAGAAGATATTTGCTGTCCCCTCCTTAAAGGATCAGGGGTGGGGGGAATCCACAGGAGGAGAAGGCCAGGGCTGTGGGGCGTCCTGGGCTGAGGGGACAGGAAGGCTAGCCGCGATGAAAGTCAGGATGTCTGAGGAGCTGTGAGCCTGGAGCTGCCGCAGAAAAGGCATTTGAAGGAGCTGGAGTTAAAACACAAAGCATCTCCTTTTGAAACACCTTCAGAAACACGCCTTCGGTTCTTCTCCCCAGAGGAGAGGGTGTGGGACCCCTTCAGCACAAAGCAGCACAGGGCACGTCTGGACGCCTTAGGGACCCCACTGGGGAGAAAGCCCAAGTCAGGCGACTTTCTCGGGAGCATCGGAGGAGGCCAGCGGGCACTGTTTCATGAGCTTCTTTCCTATCAGGCCCCGTCTTCCTCCAGCTGCCCCACGGGAGTTGCTCTTAAGCCTGACAGTCCAATTCTACAGACAGGGCCTCTTCAGAGGCAAATATTTGGGAAGCCCTTCAGCACGTCGTCTGCCTGCTGGAGAGATGGAGGGTGGCGAGAGCTCCCTTTTTGGTAGCAGCTGGGCTGTGAGCGGTAAGAAGCCTGCGGGAGCTGCCCTTGCCACCCCGTCCCAGGCTCATCTTCTGGCCGGGCTGGCGAACTGACTGTGCTCAAGGCCTGGATGACATTGCCTGAGTTCGGCAAACACAACCTCACAGCCGCCCTGTTAGCGAGCGAGGGCCCGGGGGATGTGCCCCACTCGGCTGCTGACAACTGCAGCTCCAGGGGTGTTGCTTGATTTGCCCAAGATCACAGAGCTAGGCCAGGCCTGGCCAGGCGGGCATCTCAGCCTCCTGCAGCCCTGGCCCAGGCCCCCCTCCTCTCTCCAGCTGCCTTTGCTGTCCACGCCTTCCTCTTCTTTTAATTGATAACATAGCAAGGTTAATGAGAAACGTTGAAAAGAAAATCTCTCAAATCCCACCACCTTCACACAGTTCCACACATGGACACGTTCTTTAAAAAAACCATTCCGATGTGCTAAAATTGTACAGAATACACACACACAGACAGGGGTATAATAAAATTGGGGAAATCTGCATGAGGTCAGTGGATTATATCACTGTCAATATCCTTGTTTTGCAAGATGTTACCAATGGGGGAAACTGTAAAAGTGGGAGCTTTTTGTATTATTTCTTACAACTGCAAGTGAATCTACAATTATCCAACTAAAACGTCAATTAAAAACAAAGTACTTCTAAGGAGCTGAGATCCATGAGTATGTAGCATTTCATGTTACACTATTTTACACTAAGATGATATTGTAAACATTTCCTGTGTTTCTACAGCCCTGGCAATAATCACCTACTAGCTATGTCATCTTGATGGTGTAAAATCGTTTTCTTAACCATTCTTCTTACGAGATCTTAAGTTGTTTCCAATTTTTAGGCACTGTCAATAATGCGGTAATGAACATTGCTATGCATATAGCACTTTTATTCTTTTGAACTGTTGCATTAGAATAAGTTCCCAGGGAGTGGGAGCACTGAGTATAAGGAAGGTTGGAGCTTTGTGGCTGTATTGTGTTTTATTAATTTAATGTTATGATACCTTTATTATTGTCTTTTCCAACCTACAGATTGGCTTTCTCCCAAGTGAGTGAAAATTCTCTGCTGTGCCTTTCGGCATTCAGATTCGTAGGAAAATACCAAGGACACCTCCACCTTTTTCTACCTACACAACTTCACCTGGGATGTCAGTGGCAGAATGCAGGGTCAGCAAAGTTCAGCGAGAGGAGCTGTCACCGGCGTTGCCTCCCACGGGGCCTTGGCGGGCGTCCTAGGACCTCGCCAACCCGGCTGGCGCCCACCACCTTCTCCCTAGCGAGACAAAGCAGCAGAGGCGAGGCGGAGCCTGCGACCTTCCGGAAAACGGAGCGGCATTTGCTCCCTCTTTGGGCGCTTCTTTCTGAGCGGCAGAAAGCCATTTCTAGAACACACTCGATTAGGTTAAAAAGCGGTTGAGAAACCGCCGCGTCCTTCGGATGCCGGGTAGGGGGGGTCCTGAGCGACAGGCCCCCACTTCTCCGGGGCGATCGCCGCCTGGGAGGCGCAGCAGGACAAGCCCCGGGCAGCGGCTCTTCCAGAGCTTTCTGCGGGCCCTGCGTCACCCTCCGGAGTGAGCCCCCTCCGGAGTGAGCCGCCGCCGCGGGGGTGCCGCAGGTGAGCGCTTCCAGGGCGGGGCAGGCGGCCCAGGAGACGCCAAGGCCACCGGCTAGACAGCCTGCGGGGCGCCAGGGGCCAACCTTCGCCCGCTGGGGGTGTGCTATTTTATATTTTATATTGTTTTATCTTTATCTTATTTTATTAATTTATTTTATTATTCAAAAATTTGTCATTTTATATTTACTTAAAAATTTTTGTATTATATTTTATGTTATTTTAAAAATAATTTTATCATTTCACTTTCTTTTTTATATTGTACTTTATTATTATTTGTTTTGTTTTATTTTATTCTTAATTTAATTTTAAGTTTTCTTAATTTAATTTGATTGGGGGGCAGTTAAGATGGCCAGATAAAATACAGGATGCCCAGTTAAATTTGAATTTCAGATAAGCAACAGATAGTTTTTCAGTGTCAGTATATCCTGTTTAGTATGCCTTGTTTAGTATATGTATGTCCCAAATATTCTGTCTTGTATTTTTATTTAAATCTGGCAACCCTATTTGCAGTAGAATGCCTTTCTTTGGAGGGAATCTGACTGAGAGCCCCAATAACTCACATAGAGAAAGTGACACAGTTCGTGTGAACTTGGGGTGGGCAGGAGGCAGGAGTGTGTGTCACCCAGAGCCTCTGTGGCCGGCCTGAGGAGCCCCACTGGACAGAACTGATGTACCCAAGCTCTCTGTAGGGGCCGGAAAGCAAGATAGCAGGAATCACAGCAGGAACCCAGTACCAGCCTCTGCGGTCACTGTTTCTGTCCCCTCAGATTTTATTTTATTATTTTTTAATTAATTAATTTATTTTTGGCTGTGTTGGGTCTTCGTTGCTGCGTGTGGGCTTTCTCTAATTGCAGCGAGCAGAGGCTACTCTTCACTGCGGTGCACGGGCTTCTCACTGCGGTGACTTTTCTTGTTGTGGAGCATGGGCTCTAGGCGCGCGGGCTTCAGTAGTTGTGACATGCAGGCTTCAGTAGTTGTGGCTTGCGGGCTCCAGAGCACAGGCTCAGCAGTTGTGGCTCACGGGCCCAGTTGCTCTGCGGCATGTGGGATCCTCCCAGACCAGGGCTCAAACCTGCGTCCCCTGCATTGGCAGGTGGACCCGTAACCACTGCACCACCAGGGAAGTCCCCCCCTCAGATTTTAGAAGGGGACTAAGTGGCACTGCAGAGGGAGTACATTGGATTTTCCCAAACACAGCCTCTGAAAATGTCCCTCAGGCTCATCTCCTGTGAGCCTCAAGCTCTGAGGGTCGGGCCCAGGTTGGTGACTGTGGGATCTGGGCAAGAGACAGACACCTCGGTTTCTCCATCTGTGAAATGGGGCTATGGCCGGGATTACACGAGATGAGCGATGGGAAGGTGCCCGGTGAACTGCAAAACACAGGTACTGTGCTGTTCGCTTATACTTTCTCCTGTCCGCTTTACTGTGATGTAATTCACAAACAGTAACATTCACCAATTTTAGGCATACAGTCCGCTGAGTTTTGACCTATGTTTATAGTTGTGTGATCACCACAATTGCAAATATCCCTTTGTTTTAGGTCATCAAACATTTGTTGTGCATCTATGCCCTAGGGCGTGCGAGGTACTCTGGACAGAGATGACAGTGCTTTCTGGAGGAACTCAGAGTCTGGTAGAGAAGATGGAACACACATGTACCTGAGTGAGAAGCACCCTCTGAAGGGAGCGCACCAGGGCATGGGGGTCCAGCGAGGTATGAGGTTACTATTGTGACTATAACTCCCTAAAGCATTTCACAATCCGGCTGCCTCTAACCCAGCCCGTGAAGCTCTCAGTCCCACCCTACAAGAAGCCTGCTGGATCTTGAATACCCCGTGCACACTTTTTTGTCCTTTTTTATCTGCCAGAAGCTCATTCCTCTTTTCTCCTTTTTTATCTGCCAGAAGCTCATTCCTCTTCATGCTTCAAAGCCCAGCTCAGATGTTGCCTCCTCTGAGAAGTCATCCTGATTTTCCTGGTGGTTGTAGGGCAGAGTTTCAACTCCCTGCTCAGTGGATTTGGGGCCTGCAGGTGTTGAAGGTTAGAGGGAGGCCTAGTGGGAAGGGCAGCAGGGTAGGCCAGAGGATCACTTCCTTTAAACAGCAGGTGCTGAGGGCAGGGAGTGTGGGTACCGGGGCTCAGGGATGCGGCGGGGAAGGCTGAGTAGCCTTCCTCCTGGACCAAGTCCACCCAGCCAATAGAGTCATGCTTCCTGCCGGGCAGGAACCAGGGTTCGGGCTGTGGGGAGTGAATGGTGGAGGAGGCAGGTGGTGTACCTGTCAGGAATGGCCCCTGCTTACACACCCTTCTGAATCTAGGGTAGATGGTACCCATGCAAATACTTGTTCAGCAGGGGCCGAAGCTTGTACTTGTGAGGATGTGTGATGGGGGTCGATTGGCAGAGCCGGCTCAGACCCTGCCGTCTTCCCCGAGGTTCCCCCATGGTCTGTGCCTTTCCCTGCACTAGCTCCATGGGGCGTCTCCCACCTGGAGGCTCTGAGTTCCTAGAGCCAGTGCTGGCACACCAGCTTCCTGGGTTCCTCCAGGCTCTGTCCTCCCAGAGCTGATAGTCTAGTGGCTGTAGGGCAGAAAGGTGGGGCAGGAGAGTTGCTGTGGGAGCGCAAAGGGGTTCCTTTCTCACCTTCCTCCGGTCGGCATTGCCTTTTAAGTAAATCTGGAATCCATTTATTTCTTTTCAGCTGCACCGCCGCCATCCCGGCCACCATCATGTCATATCTGGATGGCCAGATGTCTCTCCACAAGCCATGACTTGTGACTTTGGTCAGTTCACTCCATGGCAGCCTGAGTGATCTTAAAACAACAACAACAACAGCAATGAAACAATTTGGTACTATTACAAAAGCTAATACACACTTATGGTAAAAATTCAAATAGTAAAGGATATATGGTGAAATGTCCAAACTAGAACCCTCTCTCCCTCATCTGCAACCTCCAGGCCTACTTCCCAGAGGCAACCTGTTTCTTCTGTGTACTTCCAATTTTTTTCAAGGCATATAGATGCTTTTCTATATGTGTGTGCACATAATTGCATATATATGTATACAGGTGTGTATGTATGCAACCTTAAAAAGCAAACAATGCAGACTCCTGCACCTTGCACTTTTCACTTGCAAGTACGTGCCAGAGCTCTTTTCCTACTGCCATATCCAAGGACTGCTGCCCTGTTGTTCCCAGTGATTTGCTCTTATAAATAACGCTGCAGTGCAATCAATTCCTAGAAGTGGAATTGCTGGCTTAATGGGGACGTGCAATTAAAATGTTGATAGCTATTGTCCAGTGCCTCTCAGAATGGCCTTCTGATTTCCATTTCCACAGAGTGCGATTTCTCCTCACCCTCACCAACACTTCCCCATATCTTTGTCACTCGGATAGGTAAAAATTGGCAACTTCTTTTAAATTGTATTTTTAAAATTACGAGTTAGGCTGAGCTTCCAACATATCTGTTATCCACATGAATCTCTTTCTCTGCTGAGTTGCCTTGCCTGTTCTTTCTGCTGGGCTCTTTATCTTTGGCTTTTGAGTTCCAAGCATTCTTTGTAGTTAAGGAAATAGGCACATTGTCTCTCATATTGTTGCAAATATTTCTCCCAATTTTCCAATGGTCTTTTGACTTTATTTTTGCCATGAAAGAGTTTTATGCTTTTTAGAATCAAATTAATTAATCCTTTCCTTCTAGGTTTATGGAATTAGTACCATGATTTTCTACTCTGATGCTACAGAAGAAATCTATTCATGCTTTCTTCTCATGCTTTCATGGTTCGATTTTTACATTTAAATCTTTGACCCATCTGCAATTTATTTTGATGTGAAGGAGAGAGGTATAGATCCACATTTAATCGTTTTCCAAATGGCTAGCCATTTTCCCAGTACTATTTACTGAGTAATCCATTCCCCCCATGTAGTTCCAGCTTTATCATATTCTAAATTTCCATGTATATTTGGGTCTATTTCTGGACTCTGTATTGTGTTCTATTGATCTTTCTGCCTATTCTTGTATGTGTGCCAAATTGCTTTATTTACTCCAGCTTTATCATGTATATGTTTTTACCTAGTGAGATTCTTTCTTAGAAATTTACTGGCCATTTGCACTCGTTTTTTTCCAGATGAATTTTAGTGTTATTTTATCAGTGTAGTGGGTAGGCAGCCTGAAATATGTAATTACAAAGTAATTTAATCACACTGTGGTATGTGGTGTGGAGGGGAGGTACTAGGAGTTGGGGAAGTGTAATATACTGGCGCTATAATTCAGAAGGTTATATTATATGTATGTGGCAAATGTATAGATAAATTTAAGGAAACTTCACACTTTCACAATACTGTCTTTTTGTTCAAGACAAAACGTGTCTTTCCATTTATTCGAGTCTTCTTTTTTGCCCGTCAGTGAAGTTGACAGCTTTTCTTTAGCTACGTATTACCTACTTCTGGGTAAGTGACTTTCTGAATAGTTTGTTCTTTGTGTTACACTTATGAATGGACTCTTCATCCAGTGTATTTTCTAACCGGTTATGTTTGTTACAGGGAATCTTTCTAAAAGGCCAGTCTTGCTCAAATTGCTCAGAAACCCTGCAGTGGATTGCTATTGCCCTGAGGATAAACCCCACACTTCCTAACTGGCCTACACAGCCCCGAGGGCTCTGGCCGGCCATTCCCCTTCCCTCCTTCCTCCCTCAGATTAAGTCAGATTAAGTTGGGGCACCTGTTTTATACTTTCATGTATGACAGTGGAATTAAAATTATTCTTATGATGATGTGTTTCATGCTGCTTTCCCTCAGGGTCCTGCCTGCCTTTTTCATGACTGCATCCCCAGCCCCTAGAATAATGCCAGCAGGTGGTACTTAGATAGAAGTCGTGTGCCCTGACTTCGGGTCTGGCGCACTCAGACGTCCAGGACTGAGGACTTGCAGACAGTAAGAAACCCACGCGGGTGGCATGTGGCAGCAGTTCAGCCAGCTGCACCTCACTCTTGCAAAACAGGAGACTTATCTGTCTCATTCTAATTTCAAGAAGAAGGTGCCCATATACTGGACAAATGGCTGAGGACATTAACTCAGTGGGCTGGCAGAGATTTTTATGAAGCGTGTGTGGCAACATAAGTTATGATAGAAGTGAAGATATCAGGATAAAAAATACAGATTGATTACAGCCAGGATGTAAGCAGCACAGATACAGTGACTGATTATTTTTACTTGTTTTGTTCACAGCCATTGCCTGGAACAGTGCCTGGGACGTGGTGGGCTCTCCGCAGATACTTGATCGAATGAATGAACTAGACATAAAATTGGCATAAGATTGGAAGTTCCAGTAGCATCAAGGGTATTAAGGTGATGTGATTACTTTTTATTCTCTTATTTGATGTCTTCCCCGTTGTCTATAACGGAGTTAGGCAACTTGTCGAATGAAAAATATTTTTCTTAGGTTTTTTGGTCAAAGCTTTTCAGAGATGGCACCGCACTAGGTGGCCACCAGAGGGCAGGGTTGCCCTACTGTCGGGGACTGTATCCACCAAACCAAGTTTCTTCTAAAACCCTTAAGTCATGTGGAGGTTTAGTTACACACCTGGGGACCTTCCCGGTGACAGGATTCAATCCTATTTCTCCCTCACCCAGATCTCAGCTCCCCAGATTGGAGGCAAAAGCTTTTGTGTGAAGAACACAACCTGTCCCATTGGGCCCTGCACCTTCTCTGAACCAGCTTTTAATTTATTGAGTGCTGAGCCCCTCCTGAGTGCCTTCTCTGGGATCAGCAGTGAAGAGGGCTTGGTTCCTACACTCACAAAGCTTGTCCCAGGCCTGCTAACCTTCATATTCACACAGGGAAACTCAGGCCTGGAAAGATGCCAAGCTTGGCAAAAAAAAAAAAAAAAAAAAAAAAAAGTCTAGAGCTTAATTTAGCAACCTGTCTTATTTATTTTTGTGTCCATTCAAAAAGAGAGTGGTACTGGTGCGTGTGGCTGGGGCTTGTGGGAGGATTCATTCATTCTCCCCAAATATGCACCAGGTCCCTCTTCTGCACAGACACTGCTCCAGGCACTGGGGAAGCAGCAGACCCTACCCTCGTGAAGCTTACAGTTTGGTGGTGGTGGTGATGGGGGTACAGACAAATAAATACAGAGTGTGAAGGTGGTGATGAAGGCTATGAAGGAAAACAGGCAGGATAAGGGGTTTGAGAGTGGTGGGCTGGTGATGCTGTTTGTATAAAGAAGTCAGGGAAATCTCCGATGAGGTTAATTTTGAGCAGAGACCTTAGTAAAGTGAAGGAGCAGAACTAGTGGCCCTCTGGGAGAAAGCAGAAGGGACAGGATGTGCAAAGGCCCTGAGGCAGGAGTGTGCTCGGGTGGGAATGTGTGTGTGTGTGGGGGGGGGGCGGGTGCAGGTTCTGGAGAGGTGCAAGATCCCACAGACCCTGTGGGCTGCTGTAGACTTTGCCTTTTGCTCTGAGCTGCTGCATTGAGAATAGTCTGCAGAGGCGCAAGGTGGCAGCAGGGAGACTGGTCATCCGGGTGAGTTGATGGTGGCCTTACACCTGGGACCCTCAGTAAACGCTTGCTGAATCGAACTAAGCTATTCTTGTCAGAGCTTGCTTGAAATCATGACTTCCTGACCTGCTACAGAGAATGGAAAAAGCACCACAGGAACAAAACCTCCAAAGGAAAAACTGCCCCGATTTTGGTGGGTTAAAAAGGAAGATTTTTTTCCTATTCTCCATCAGGAACCGGAATTCTGAAGGGGAAAGGCTCCTGGCCAGAAATGCCTGGCCAGACCTCAAATTTGGCAGAAGAGCTATCTGAAGCCCAGGGTGGTGAGGTGACTCATCCAAGGTCACACAGCAGCTTAGTGGCCACCTGGGATGCTGGAATGAGGACTCTTGCCCTGCACTGTGTTACTCTTGCTGCTTTGTTCCTTTTCCCAGACTCTCACACAGGCCCTTCTCTGTTCCCACAGTATGAATCGCCTCTCGCCTGGGGTTCTGCTGAGGTCCGCTTGTGGCTCTGGCTACTCACCAGCTCAGCCAGGTTGCACCCAGCAGCCCCAGCCTTGCTATGTTCTCCCAGGACCCTGAGCCGGCTCTGGTCCTCTTTCCACTTGGCAGGCTCCCTGGTTCTCTCACTCCGAATCCAGAACAGAAATAAATTTGATCTGTGACTGACGCTTTCAGGCAATGTTGGTGAGAGGGAGAATTTGCAGTATCTATCAAAATTATAAGTGCCATGTCCTTAGACCTAGAATTCCACCTCCAGGGTTTATCCTATGGAAACACACATAGATTCATGACCAGGAATCACTGCTGAGGGCAGAGTATTGTGAAATAGCCCCATCCAAAGTAACCCTTGCACCCTGTGACTCTACACTCTCCTGGTGGCCTCCTCTCTGGCCTTTCCCTCTGCCACCCAAGCTCTAGACGTGGCTGTTTCTGCAGGCACTAGGCCTTTGAGGGCTCTGCCCCTCTGTGTGCTCTCTGGGTGTGACTCTCCGTTCCCTTGGTTTTAAATGCCGTCTCTACGCTGATTCTCCCTTGGTTAAGACATCTCAGTGGCTCCAGTCTCATTCAGCCAACTGCCTTTTTATTTTTTATTTTTGAGATGTAATTCATGTACCATAAAATTTGCCATTCTGAAGTGTGTATTTCAGTGGTTTTTAGTATATTCACCAGGTTGTGCAGTTATCACCACTGTATAATTCCAGAACATTTTCATCACCCCCGAAAGGAGCCCTGCCTCCACGAGCAGCCACTCCCCATTACCCATTCCCGTCAGCCCTAGGCAGCCGCTAATCTATTTTCTGTCTCCATGGATTTGCCTATTCTGTACCCTTCCTGTAAATGGAACCATGCAATAGATAGCCTTTGTGTCTGACATTCTTTCACGTAACGTAATGTTTTTGAGGTTCACCCATGTTGTAGCGTGTAACAGTACTTCATTCCTTTTTGTGTCCAAATGAGAGTTTCATTGTATACCATAGATGTAAGCCATATTTTGTTTACCCATTCATCAATGGATAGATGTTTGGATCACTTTCATTTTTTGGCTGTTATGAATAACATTGCTGTGAACATTTGTGTACAAGTATTTGCGTGCATATGTTTTCAGTTCTGGCCCATCTCTCTAAAGTTGTAACCCTTCTTCCCCATCCCACCCTTCTCTCCTGCTTCCTCACCCCTCCTTACACCACCCCCATGGCACTTACCACTCTGTATCCTCCTTTGGATTTTACTTTTTGATTGATTGTCTCCCTTTCTATCAATAGAATATAAACTCCATTTTTTGGCTGTTTTGTTTATTTCTGTATTCCTAGTGCCTTGAACAAGGCCTGGCACCAAAGTAGCTCAGTAGATATGTGTCGAATGAATAAATGAATGAAGGAAAAACAACTGTTCTGCTTCTCATCTCTTTCCCCTCCTCTAGTTCTCTAACTAACTCAGGGGTAACCACTCACCATTGTTTCCCAGGTAGTTAACTCAGTTTCTCTAAATAACATGCCGCTGCTGCTTTTTTTGATTTATCCATTTTAAACATCTATCAACTTCCTCTGACCCTGCTACCTCTTTTCCATTATCCCCAAACTGACGTTTTACATTTAGTTAAATCATTAGGACTATGGAAGTATCGTTCGCCGCAAAGACAAATTTGCACTCTCCTTATATTTCCTTCCTTAAACACCGTTTTGCTTTTCCTAGAGCTTCTAATTGCCTATGTCATCCCCTGCAATGTTTATTATTATTATCATCATAACCCTGATCATTTTTTTAAATTTTATTTTATTTTACTTTTGGCTGCATTGGGTCTTCGTTGCTGCACACGGGCTTTTTCTAGTTGCGGCGAGCAGGGGCTACTCTTTGTTGTGGTGCGTCGGCTTCTCATTGGGGTGGCTTGTCTTGCGGCGGAGCACGGTCTCTAGGAGCGCGGGCCTCAGCAGTTGTAGCACGCAGGCTCAGTAGTTGTGGCTCGCGGGCTCTAGAGCACAGGCTCAGTAGTTGTGACACACGGGCTTAGTTGCTCCGCGGCATGTGGGATCTTCCTGGACCAGGGTTCAAACCCGTGACCCCTGCATTGGCAGGCAGATTCTTAACCACTGCACCACCAGGGAAGCCCCAACCCTGATCATTTTTGAATGTTGTACCATATTAGAGAGTCTTAGCATTTTTTTTCCTCCATGGTGCTTATCACAATTTGTAATTATGCATTTACTTGATTGTTTACTTTCTTAAATGTTTCTCGTTGGAACAGAAGCTTCTAGAACAAAGCCTGCTTTGTTTACCAGAGCATTTCCAGCACCCGGCACTAATAGATCCTCAATACATATTTACTGAATAAATGAACAGCAAAAACAGGCAACATATATGGCCATCAGTGGCTGGTTGGTTCAGCAAATTGTAGAATATCTCTATAATGGAATAGTATTCAGCATTTGGAAACAATGAGCTATGAAGGTTGAATACTCTTCTGTATCATCACTGTTTTGGTTCTTATCACTGCTAAATCCCCCAAATTTTGCAGCTTCAAAGTAATCCCTATATTATGCTCAAGGATTCTGTGGGTCAGGACGTGACCTCCACATTTGTTTTTAAAACTTAACATAGGGACTTCCATGGTGGCGCAGTGGTTAAGAACCCGCCTGCCATTGCAGGGGACACGGGTTCGATCCCTGGCCCAAGAAGAGCCCACATGCCGCAGAGCAACTAAGCCCGTGCGCCACAACTACTGAGCCTGCGCTCCAGAGCCTGTGAGCCGCAACTACTGAAGCCCGCATGCCTAGAGCCCGTGCTCCACAACAAAAGAAGCCACCGCAATGAGAAGCCCGCGCACCGCAGCGACGAGTAGCCCCTGCTCGCTGCAACTAGAGAAAGACTGCACGCAGCAACAAAGACCCAATGTGGCCAATATAAATAAATAAAATTTTAAAAATGGTCAAATGGTAACTTAAAAAAAAACTTGTGTCTTGTCTTATAAGATTGAAACATAGTTATTACAGAAAAGTCAGAAAATATAAACAAAAGATCAAATAGAAAAGACTTTGTAATGTAACTCGTCTAGCAATTAGCACGGTTAATATCTCCAGCATGTCCTTTCCAGACCCTTTGTGTTTTGTTTTCTTGTAAATCCTTCCAGGCTTAAACAAATGTATATACAAATCCATCGTGCTGGGTTGTGATCTGTATTTTCTACCCACCAACACATTGTGGCGGTCTCTCTATATTAGTGATACCAACCTCAGCCTTTTTCCTCCAAAAGGCTTTATAACATCATATTATGTTTGTTCATTTGTTCTTTCCTTCATTGAACAAATGCCTGCCATGTACCAGACACCGTCCTATGTGTTAGGTGTATAGTGGGGGTTTTTTTTAAGTTGATTTTTTTTTTTAATTTGTATTTTATTTATTTATTTTTGGCTGCATTGGGTCCTTCTTGCTGTGTGTGGGCCCTCTCTCCTTGCGGCGAGCGGGGGCCATTCCTCGCTGCGGTGCACGGGTCGCTAACCACAGTAGCCCCTCTCATTGCAGAGCACAGGCTCTAGGTGCGCAGGCCCCAGCAGTTGTGGCACACGGGCTCGGCAGCTGTGGCTCGCAGGCTCTAGAGCACAGGCTCAGTAGTTGTGGCGCATGGGCTTAGTTGCTGCGCAGCACGTGGGATCCTCCCGGACCAGGGAGCAACTCAGAGTTTCACTCTCCGGTAGGGCTTCGTGTCACCTGTAGCCTTGAAGGGCTGATGTCATTTGGCACCCTCTCTTCAAGGTCATGGATGAGAGTCTTTCCAAAGACCAGTCCTTGCACAGACGCCGGAGCCCGACCATTGAGGCCAAGCCCTTCTTGCTGTCATGCCAGGGTCCTGTCCGTGACCACACACTGCCCCCCAGATGGCGACACATCTTCACTGAGTCACCTTTGGTGGAGAAGCCACACCTCAAAGTCCCAAAGTATGATGAAATGGGACTCAACTGCACCGACACATTTTCCTCAAGGCCCCGTCCTTTACTCCTTAAGGCAAGACCTTGACCTGAAGGATTGTTATGGGATCTGGGAGTATCAGATACTGCAGCAGGATGTGAAAGAGAGAGCTTTATATTTATTTTTGTGTTATTCATTTAAAATTTATTATTAATAAAAATGCTTTCTTACAAAAGGACTATATGTTTATTTTAGAGAATTTGGAAAATTTAGAGACAAATGAAAAGAAGAAAACAAAAATCCCCAGTAATCCCTGGGTAAGCGCTGTTAGCATGTGGTGCGCGGTTTCCGGAGGAAGTCTCTTCTATATACTCTGTTAAAACAGCAAAAATGGGATCACACCATAGATATTGATTTACCACTTGCTGTTTATCACTTAATAACAGCATGAATGTGTTTCCACGTGATTACACGTTCTTCTACTGTGGGAGAGACTTCTGGGTGCTCAGGTCGGCAGCAACCTTCTCATCCATGCGGGACGCTGGCCCTGCCTTGCCTTCTGGGGGTGGTACAGAGGAGACCCCTGCTCTGGGCCCTCGTGCCCCCCGACCCCTCTGGGCCCCATGCTCTGGCCAGTCCAGGACAGGGGGACGGCGCGCATCCTTTTCCCTCCCCTCCCGAGTGTAAGCCTTGAGGTTTTAAGTCTGTTGTTTCAGATGGCCAAGCAGACCCCCGAGTAGGCAGCAAGTGAGGTGGTCTGTGGAGCAGAGACCTCAGGGTCCCCGAGAGCTTCTGAGAGGCACCCGCACCCCAGCCTCCCTCCTCCCTTCCTCCACCCCTGCCCCCACCCGCCTGCTCTTCACATCCCATTACCCTGGTCTGGCCATCATTAGCGTCTAAAACATTGGGGGGGCCGAGAGTCACTGGGCTCTGGGGCCTTTGTCATCCACCCACTTGAGTGGAGTAGAGTGGGCTGAAGGCCGCGGGCACAATGGCAAATGGCTCTCCTGCCTGTGCTGATGCAGCCCCTCGGGCTCCCCGAAAGCCTCTCCCTTCCCCGAGCTCATCTCCCCTCCCCGAGCTCTTCTCCCTTCCAGCTCCATCTGGGAAATCTACCTCTTCAACTCACTGCCCAGCAAACCACTTCTGCTCTCAGCTCCTGAGCTTTTTAAAAGCAGGAGAAGATGAGACTCGACTACTGTTTTTGTCTCCCCGCTCCCTCGCCCCTCCCCATCTAGGCCTGTGAAATGGAGGCAGCGAGCGAGCGGCTGCCCAATGAGACGCCACGACTTTGTTAGGGGAAGACAGGGCCTGGCGGACACTCTCTCTCCCAGTGGCTTCAGCTGAAAAGCCAGTGCCCCTTGACGACATTTGTTTCCTCTCAATGACGGTCCCCGGGCCCGTGTTCTCAAGGTCAGGCCACCAGCAGCCGTGGGGCACAGTCACCACAGACGGGAAGTTGGGGGGGGTACGTGGCTGGATGTGCAGGGAAAGCTGCCCTGTTCTGCCAGGGCTGGTGAAGATTTCAGAGACTCTTTGAGGGCAAACATAGCCACCATTCTCTTCTCTTTTAAACTGGGGTATAATTTACCTAGAGAGAACTGTGCCCATGGTGACTATAACTTTTGTTCTCTTTTGATACACCTGTGTGACCCACACCCATCAAAATATAGAGCATTTTCCTGACCCCTGAAAGTTCTCTCATATGTCTTCCCAGTCAACCCCCTCACCACCACCCCCAGCCCTCCCCGCCAGGGCCAACCACTCATCCAACTTCTCTCACCGTAGATGAAATTTGCAAGTCCGAGGACTCGGTATAAATGGACCCACACAGACTGTGTAAACTCTTCTGACTTCTTTCACTCAGTATCATGTTTCTGAGATTCATCCATGTTGTTGCATTTATCAGTAGTTTGTTCCTTTTTCATTGCTGAGTAGTATTCCATTCTATGAATACACCACAAGTTTTCATCAGTTTCCCTCCCAAATCACGCCCTCCTTTTTTTGTTTTTTTTGATGTGTATTTCTTTTTTTTTCTTCTTGGCCATGTCGCACGGCTTGTGGGATCTTAGTCCAGGGATCGAACCCAGACCCCTTGCATTGGGAACGTGGAGTCTTATCCACTGTGCCACCAGGGAAGTCCCAGTTATCTCTTTATTTAGATATTTAGATATTGTCTCTTGATTTCCTAATGATCCATAGTGACATTAGTTATGAATTACTTCTCCTCTTTCTCTCCTTTGTCAACTAATTTGTTGCTCAGGGTTTTATCTCTGTAACGTGAAATAAGTGTCATTCGATTTTTTCAACTTCAAAGGACATTGTTTTATTCTCCCCTAATAACCAGGGGCAGTCAGAGGCCTTACCCTAGTTTGTACTTATCGCCCTTCTGGTTCTCGCATTTTCAGTCAGTTGAATTATTCCTGCCGTGTCAGAGCGTCTGACACTTGCCTGTAGCTTCGTCTCTTTTTGCTCTTTTAGTTTCAGTTCTTCAGTCACATTTAACATCACCCCACCCCACCCCACCCCACCAAGACTTACGCTGAAGCTTCAGAACAATTTCACAGTTTCCTTAAATTTGGTCTGTGGTAGGTTCCTGCATGTTCATACCTGGTTGTTTGCGGCCTTTATACTTGAAGAGTAGTTTAACTAAATATTAAATCCTCGGTTCACACTTTTCAGTGAGAATGCTGTTTCCATTGAAATATTACTGCCAAGAAGTCCGAAGCCAGTCTGATTTTCTTTTGCTTTTCTTTGATTCATACTGAATTTGGATTTTTTGCATTATGATCAAAGAGTATTTTCCTTAATATTCAAGCCCAATGATTGAATTGAAATTATGTCAGTGTTGAACATTTTGAGTCAACTTTTCAAGTTATGAAATGCCCTTTTAATATAAGCATTACAATATATGTATATCTATATTTTTAAATCTTTTATTATAGCAATGTTTCCTTGAATTTTACTTATTTATTTATTTATTTATTTAGGCCATGCTGCGTGGCTTTTGGGATCTCAGTTCCCGGACCAGGGATTGAACCCAAGCCATGGCAGTGAGAGCCCGGAATCCTAACCTCTAGGCCACCAGGGGACTCCCCTGAATTATCATTTTAAATATTAGTTTGTTCTTTGGTATTCTTTTCTGGGGATTCCAATAAAATGTGTATCAGATCTCCCTTGTCTAGCTTCTTTATGTAGCATTATCTCTAGAACCCTCTTATTTCTCTTTTTTTATATGACTTTTCTTTTAATTATGTCTTTTAATACTTTATTCCTTTTCTGTGCTTTTAATTATGTTTATTTCCTCTCGTGTTTGTGTTTATTTGTTTGTGTATTTCTTCTAGCTTAATCTTTATCTCTGAAACACCATTTTTTCCTAATACATTTTAAAATTCAATAAGAATTCTTTCACATCTTTCTGTCCTTGCTGCTCCACCCCCTTGAAATAACTCTTTAAGGTGTTAGACCATATCCTCATTTTCTTTTGCCTGTTTATTTATTATTTTCTATTTTTTTGGCCACACCGCTCGGCTTGTGGGATCTTAGTTCCCCAACCAGGGATTGAACCTGGGCCCTCGGCAGTGAGAGAGAAGAGTCCTAACCACTGGACCGCAAGGGAATTCTCCTTCTGCCCGTTTAGATGGGATGGGTTTTCTTAGGCTACTATAGGAGGTTCCCATGGAAGGGTGTGAGATAATAGAATTAAAAAAAAAAAAAAAAAAAAATATATATATATATATACTGGCCTCTGCCCCCAGTACCTGGCCAGAGCTCCTAAAACCCTTGTATTTTCCTTAGTGATAAGAACACTAGGAGCAAAAAAAAAAAAAAAAAAGAACACTAGGAGCATCTCTTGTTCTACGGAGGCGACTTTGGGTGGGCTCCTGGATGATTCCTGGATGGGGACTGGTCACCAGAAAGACCAAGCCATGATCAGAAGCTTGGAAATGTCATCCCCCATCTTCATCCTTGAGAGAAGGGAGAGGGGCTGGAAATGGAGTTTCCTGCCTACGTGAAGAAACCTCCATAAAATCCCAATAGTGCAGTGTTCTGGAAGCTTCCAGGTGGGTGAACACATCCACACTGGGAGGCGACTGCACTCCAGTTCCACGGGGACAGAAGCCCCTGCGCCTGGAACCCTTCCAGACCTCTCCCTGTGTATCCCTTCATTTGGCTGTTCATCTGTGTACCTTATCATATCTTTTAATAAACTGGTGAATGTAAATGTTTCCCTGAGTTCTGTGAGCGGCTCTAGCAAATTAAACCTGAGGAGGAGGTCACAGGAACCTCCGTTTTTTAGCCAAATTTGACAGAAGTTGTGGGAAACCTGGGGACCCACTACTTGTGATTGGCATCTGAAGTGGGGTGGCAGCAGTCTTGTGGGACTGAGCCCTTAACCTGTGGGATCTGACACTATATCCAGGTAGAGAGTATCAGAATTGAGTGAAATTGTAGGACGCCCGGCTGGTGGTGTAGAGAATTGCTTGATGTGAGGAAAATCCCCCCACATATTCGGTGACCAGAAGTGTCAGAAGTGAAGTGTTCAGTGTGAGTAATAAAAGGAAACACACAGGAAAGAAAGAGGAGGGGAAAAGTGGGTGATTTTTCTTGCACAAAGGGGTAAAATGTCACATCTTTGTATCTGGAGGATTCTCTCCTCTTCTGCTATGTTGAAAGACAATGCATGGCTTTCTCAGAGAAGTAGTCACTTTTCTGTCTCTCAAAAAATCACCCCCTTTTTAAATAACAGTTATATTGAGATATTATTCACTTCCCATACAATTCATGCACTTAAAGTGTACAATAAAATGACATTTATAATATTCAGAGCTGTGCAACCATCACCACAATCAATTTTAGAACATCTTCGTCACTTTAAAAAGAAACCTCATACCCATTAGCAATCACTCCCTATTCTTCCCAACACCCCCAGCCCTTGGCAACCACGAATCTACTTTCTGTCTCTATGGATTTGCCTCTTCTGGGCATTTCATATAAATTGGATCAGACAGTATGTAGGTTTTCATGTCTGGCTTCTTCCAATTAGCAAAGTGTTTTTAATATTCATTCATGTTGTAACATCTATCCATACCTCATTTCTTTTTATTGCTGAATAATATTCCATTGTATGGGTATACCACATTTTGCTTATTTATTCATCAGTTGATGGACATTTGGGTTGTTTCCACTTTTGGATACTATGAATAACGCTGCTATGGACATTCATGTATAAGTTTTGGGGTATATACCTGGGGGGGGACTTGCTGGGTCATATGGTAACTCTATGTTGATAATAGATAAACCGAGGCATATTAAAATCTTTAAGAGCTTACCTGAGCAAAAATTGATTTGATCGGGCAGCATCCAATCTAGCAGATAGAGAGGAGCTCTGAGGAGCTGTCCAAAATAAAAGACTTTTATAGGCAGAAGGGATTGGGAACAAGGAGATCACACTAGCAAAAAGCACGTTGGTTATTGCAAAGTTACTTTCCTTTAGGGGATGGCAGGGGTCTATCAGGAAGATGACCTAACTAGTGCAGGTCAGGTGATTCCTGAATTCCTGATTGACTGGTTTGAGATCCCATTTCCGGGAGATTAAGTCTTGGTCTGGTGATGTGGGGCTTAGCATAAGAAACTCCATTTCGGGCCTATTGTCTTGTTTTATTTATTTATTTATCTATCTATCTATCTGGCTGCACCGGCTCTTAGTTGCAGCGCACGGAATCTAGTTCCCTGACCAGGGATGGAACCTGGGTCCCCTGCATTGGGAGCACGGAGTCTTAACCACTGGACCACCAGGGAAGTCCCTGTTGTCTTGTTTTTAACAATGTTTAACTTTTGGAAGAACTGCAAACTATTTTCCAAAGCAGCTACATTATTTTACATTCCAACCAGCCACAAAACTTCCTTTTAAAAGCAAATATTCTGTAAGGTCTTATTTAATACCTTGAAATGAAATTTATGCATAAGATGACATTCCCACGCCCATCATAAATAGAAAATGTTTCAACATAAAGACCTAACTATAATAAAAAGGAGAAATAAAAGGAACATAATTGATACATTAAAAAACAAATGTGACCCAGGACTCAGAAGACTGGTCTTCTCTGGTGACTTAGAAAGTGGTCCTGGGTGCTTCCCTGGTGGCGCAGTGGTTGAGAATATGCCTGCCAATGCAGGGGACACGGGTTCGAGCCCTGGTCTGGGAAGATCCCACATGCCACGGAGCAGCTGGGCCCGTGAGCCACAATTACTGAGCTTGCGCGTCTGGAGCCTGTGCTCCGCAACAAGAGAGGCCGCGATAGTGAGAGGCCCGCACACCGCGATGAAGAGCGGCCCCCGCTTGCCACAACTAGAGAAAGCCCTCGCACAGAAACGAAGACCCAACACAGCCATAAATAAATAAATAAAATTAAAAAAAGAAAAAGAAACTGGTCCTGGAGGTGGCTCCCCCAGAGGGTCCACCAATGGCTTGAGCCCCAGGCCCATCTCTGGCATTAAAGACACCTGCCCAGGAGATGTTTTGAAGGAAGTCACTTTCGTTTGACATAAAGGTGTTGGCCATTTTGTTAAAAACCAAACTGCCTTCCAGATGTCCTTGCACGGCTCACATCACATGCACACGCGTATTCGGGTGTAGATGCAGAGTCATGGGCTTTGGAGCTGCTGCAGAACAGGTCACTGTGCACCAGCTCTGCCCGGGCCTGGCGTCACTCTCCCAGGGCAATGGGACATGAGGGCGTGGTGTGGGCTTTCTGGGCCTCAGGCCGGTTGCTTGAGTTTGCTGTCCTGGTTGCTTTGAGGAAGGCATGGAAATGGAAGTCAGGCACCCAGCAGGCGGGGCTCAGAGATGGCCCTGAGCTGAGTGCCTGTAAAAAGGCCACTTCAGCCCCCTCCACGCAGCCATTGTTGGCTCTGGAGGAAGGAGGACAGTCTGGGGCTGCTGAATGCCTCTCCCTCGCTGCACTAATGGATGTACATTATCAGCGTCCCTCCTGGCCACGCGTCACTCTCCCTACCTCCACCCTTGGCTGAAGAATTCTGTATTCTTCTGGAAAAGTGGCTGTTATGCTGGCAGCCCTCACAAAGGCATTTCCCCACAAAAGGACCATTAGGACCACCGCAGCATCAGAGGGTGGCTGCTGGTGCCTGGGCTCTGGAGAGTCTGCTGTGTTCTTAATGTCCACGACATCTTCAGCAAGACCCCACCTCCAAGAAGTCTGCCCTGATTGCACAGGAACAAACCCTCCGTTTGAAAAAAGGGATTAGGATAAGGGAGTAGTTCTGAAAGAACACTCACATGGTTCCATGTGGCGATGCACCCATGTATAGAGCGCAGGGGAGGAGAGCTTGACATTTCTGACACAGGACTGTAAACACAAACTCACAGGCCTCTCTCCTGGGGTGTTGCACTGTGCAGAGAAGCAATCACAGGGGGCTCTTTGCCTGGGGCTGGCCACCTGCAGGCTCCCTGGACCCCCGACGTAGCTGTCTTCAGAGCTCTGCCTAGTAGAATAGAAGGTTATTGGTCAAGTGACCCCACTGGCTTCATTTGGAATTTGTAGTGGAGAGAACAGAGAACTGGCTGGCTCGTGCGAGGGGCGTGAGGGAGGCCCAAGAGACCGACGAACAGAGAGGGCTTAGCTCCTTGGCCCAGCGGGCTCTGCTCTCCCCACTCTAGGCCACATTCTCTAAGACTAGTTATTCCCTACTAAAGAGTTTGACTCTAGATCTGAGCTTAAAACTGCTGCAGGAGGGAGACCCCTTCCAGGGGACACACATGATGACAAAGCAAGAGACTTTATTGGCAAGGGGCACCCGGGCGGAGAGCAGCAGGGTAAGGGAACCCAGGAGAACTGCTCTGCCACGTGGCTCGCAGTCTCAGGTTTTATGGTGATGGGATTCGTTTCTGGGTTGTCTCTGGCCAATCACTCTGACTCAGGGTCCTTCCTGGTGGTGATTGCATCACTCAGCCAAGATGGATTCCAGCGAGAAGGATTCTGGGAGGTTGGCAGGACATATGGACTGGTGTCTCTTCTCTCCTTTTGACCTTTCCCGAATTCTTCCCATTGGTGGTAGCTTGTTAGTTCCTCGTTCCTTACCAGGACCTCCTGTTCTAAGACGACTCATGCAGGTGGCTACTATCTTGCCTGGCCAGGGCAGGTGGTTTCGGTCAGTGGTTCCCTTAACAAAACCATAGAACACCAGACCTGGAAGGGCCTGAGGGGCCATCTCGTCCACACCCCCCTCTCCAGGCCACCGTTCAGATACGGAGACTAAAGACCAGAGGGGAGGTGCCATCCGGCAACAGAGCTGGGGCTGGAACCCGGGGCGTCTGCCCTCCCACTGCCTCTGCCTGCACTCTTGACTGTTTTGGGCCCTAAGGGGGCTGCGGACCAGTTCCTGGGAGGGGCATGGACTCTGGTTCTCTGCCCCTCTGGCCTTGCACACCCCTGCCCCCCCATCCAGGGCATACAGACGGAGGCCCAGGCTTTGCACTGGTGCACACATTAGCAGATAAAAGCAGTCTCAAGGGTCTCTTCATGAGGCCCCACTGGCTGTAACAAAGCAAATTAAAACCCCATTCAAAGGTCAATTGAAATCTCTTCCATTCCAATTCTCTGCACAAATTGATTCCTCTTTGCCCTTGGGGTCAAACCGAAGGTCGTTGAAGTGGCCTGGCCACAGTGCTGAATGGGGTGTGCAGTGAAAGGGGCTGCGAATAGGAGTGTGTGCTGTAGGGGATAACGGGGGCCAGTGGGACCCTCCCCCATTCCCTGGGCCATCTGGGGCACCAGAGACCTTCTCCGCGGTGCTCCAGGCTTCAGGGTCCTTTTTTGGAGACTAGGCCTACCTCTGCCCCGCAAACCCCATCAGGCTCCCCTCGGAGGAATTTGTAGTTAGCGTTTCTATTGACAAGAATCTAATGGTAGTTAGGATTTCTTGCACCTGCTCATGAGTCTTAAGCCCTGTGAGCAGGGGCTTTGGAGGTGCCCAGAGAAACTCAGAGAGGTTAAGTAACTTACTCAAGGTCACAGAGCTCATTGTTTCCACCTCCAAACTTAGCTACCCCTCAGTCTTCCCCAGATCACTGAATGGCACCACCCCACATCCAGCAGCCAGAAATCTGGAACCATTTTTAACCCCCTCCTCTTTGCCTCACTTGCCATCTGCTCCAAGTCCTATTGGTTCTGACTCCCCAAAAGAGGCTGTCGGTTGCTTGCTGTCTGATTTGTTCTCCAGACATTAGCCAGAGCCGTCTTTTCAAGAAGTTCTACTGGATCCTGTTGCTTAAAATCCAGCAATGGTTTCCCTCTGCGCTTGGCATAAAATCCAAGTCATCTGACGACCTTCATAGCCTCCAAGGCCTGGCCCCTCATGTCCCTCCTCCCAAGGATTGCTTCCCTCCCCTGCTGCCACTCCAGCAGTGCTCAGAACCTCTTCTCTGCCCCAGGGCCTTTGCATCCTCTTCCTTCTGCTAAGAAGCCTTTCCCCTCCCCTCTCCCACTCTGTTTCCTTAACTGTATTTATCTCAGCTTGTAATTATTTGTGGACTACTTTATTATAGGTTTCCCTAGAGCTGAAGTCCTCTTGGGAGCGCAGACCGGATCTGTCCCGGTACATGTAGGGGTCAATAAACATTCATCGAGTGAATGAGTGACAGAACAAAACCTGGGCCCTCCAAGCCGGCACTTTTCCCACCTCCCAGTAAGCCCTGTGTGAGCACCCACTGGGGGACTGGCACTGGGCAAAGGGCACATTGAACAGCAGCTGCTTCAAAGTCACTGCATCTTAGCGATTCCTCACCCAACCCCACACCGCTTTCTAGCCCTGCCGCCCTGCTCCCCCAGCCCCACGCCTAAATACCTAAATCCTGCCTGACTTCCTTCTCTCACCCTCTCTCCCCGGCATCCAGTCAGACCCCAAGGCCTGGCCATGGCCCTTTTCTGACGCTCCCTCCCAGGGTCCCTCAGCGTGTCCTTTCCTCTCCAGGCTCTCTCCCTAGCTTGCCCTCCCTTCCCTCCTCCACTGCTGGGGCAGAGAGCCCCTGCCCGAAGCCTGCTCACCTTCCCACCCTGCTGTGTGCTTCCCGCGGACCCCCTCTCTGCAGCGCAGGGCGGGCCCGGGTCCTGCTTCCCGCCCTCCTCGCCCACTCCAGGCTCCACATCTGCTTTACTCTCTCACCGGGAAGCCCCTCTCCTTGGCACCCATAACGCACCGGGCAGGAGGGTCCCCCGCAGAAGGACACTCGCTGTCCTCTCTTCTTATCTCTGGAAGGGGAGATGCCTGGAGGGCGAGAAGCCTGCAGTGACTCAGGTCAGGATCGTGGGGGGCCAGAGCCACCCCAAAGCTGCCCGTAGTCCCTGGGCTGCTGCAACCAGGGAGGGGTGAGCTTTTCCCCGCCATCCCCAGCAGGCACACACATAAAGGGGCAGGTGCTGGGCTATTTCTAATCTAGACACATTGTGAGGAGGGAGATCGCCTGTCGGTTTTAGGTTCATATATCCTGCAGAGGAGGTTTGGAGAGAGTTTTAGAGGATCATGAGCTTCTGCAGACGGAGGCTTCAGAGGGGCTCCCTTCCTCAGTCACTCTCTCTGACCCTCTCTCTGCAGATCCTCCTGAACACCAGTTCCTCTCATACACTGACTTAGGAGCTGTCCCCTTGCTGGCCAGGGGCACCAGCGGAGCAGGCCTGAGGCCCGTGCGACCCAGACAATAGCAGGAATGAAGTGCTCCCTCGGGCAGAGGCCCCGGCTGGGCCCAAGGAGCCCTGAGAAGGGACAGTTGTTCTGACCTGAGGCAGGGCCGGCAGCCTCCCTGGCTTGTCCACTGAGACTTGGAGCGTAAGTGAAGAAGGGCGGCCAGGACGGAAGGCTCGGATTCCCTCGCACCCCACCGCCACCCCTCACTCCAGCCCTCAAGGCTTGAGTTGGTGTTTGTCCCAGAGTCTGCGGAACACAGACAAATGGCAGCCTCATCCCTAAGTCTTCTCTTTCCCCAGTGAAATGTCCCCTGTTGCCCGGCCCCAGGGCCTGGAAGCTGAGGGCAAGGCTACCCTCCTCGTGTCCCCTCCCGTGAAAGCTCTCCGCCACCCCGTCCTTGTCCCCTTGCCTTCCGCCCAGCACTTCCTCTCCCCCAGGAGTCTGCCTCCACACCTGTCTTTGTAGTGCATTCACACCCTGGTGACATCGCTTTTCCAATTAAACCCTCAAAGGTGAAAAGCTGGGGTGACGAGAGCAGCCCTGGCCCTGGCCCACAGCCAGGTGTAGATGCCTCACCCCGGCCCCAGGCCCTCAAACGAACGCATCAGCTCCCTGCCAAAGAGTCATGTCTGCTCCTGTCTCCTTCCTCCTTTCCCTCCTTCCCTTCCTTCTCCCTTCCCCCCCGCCCCGCCCATGCCACCCCCCCCACCCCCCACCTCCTTCCCTCCTTCCTTCCACACCAGGCGGGCTCTCCCGGGACCAGCACTTCCATGATAAGAAGGACAAGGATGATAATGGCTAAGGCCAGGCCCTGCTCAGGCCCCGCTCTGCCGTCTTCACATGTGTTACCGCATTCCATCCATACGGCAGCCACGTGGGCTGGTGCAATCACTTCCCTCATTTCACAGGTGGGACAACTAATACAGAGAAGTTGGGAATTTGCTCAGGATCACACAGCTAGGCAGTGGTTCAGCAGGATTAAGACCAGCTGTCTGGCTCAGAGCTGGGCTCTTAACCACGACATCACACTGTGCCATCCACGCAGCCGCGGTAACCTCAGATGGGGAAGCGTTCATGACTCCTTCCCCCACATTGATGCCACCTCTTTAGTATTTCATGAACCTGCCTCTGTCTCCTCTCTCGCCTCACTGCTCCCACTGCTGGCTGGACTGGCCTCCAGGCCCTGGAGGAGAGCATCGGGCTTTGGGTCATCCCCTGCTGGCTCCAGGCTCCCTCCCCTCTGATCATCCTCCTCACTGCCACAGAAAGCTGGTCCTAGGGCTCCTCTGACTCAGTCCCTGAATGGTCCCCACCTCCTTCCCTCTGACCTCTGACTGTTTCCAGTCTTCTCTCTCTCCCTCTACCACCTGTACCAGCATTCCGTGAACATAAGGTTTTTCCTGGCTTGAATCCTTCGCACATGCTGTTCCTTCTGCCTGGAATTACTTTCCTCTCTTCATCCTGGTGACCTATCGTATCAAGACTCAGCCCAACTCAGCATCCCCTTCTCTGGGAAGCCCTTGATAACTACCCACCCCCTCTACCTGGAAGAGTAAGTAAGTCGCCTCCAGATGCATGCTTTGGAGGCCTGTGCCTATGTGTAAGAAGTCTAGCTCCCCTAAGGCTGCATGCTGAAGAGGTCATGAGGCCAAGCTGCATGGAGATAGAAGTGTCTGAGGAGCCCCAGCTCTCCTTGCCCCCAGTTGAGTCTTCCCAACCAGGAACCAGTTGTGTGAGTGAGCGGCTTCAGATACTTTATAGATGCCAGCCTTTGAGCTGCCCAAGCTGTTGCCAAGTAGAGCAGGGACGTGCTGGCCCTGCCAAACCTTGGCCATACTGCAGATTCATGAGCAAAATAAATGTTTAAAACCATCAAGTTTTGGGGGTAGTTTGTGATCTAGTATTAGATAACCAGAACAACCATCATTAACGCTTTGGTATCTCTTAATCTTTTTCTCTATCTCTTTCTGTATTTACAGCATTCCTCCATATTCACGAGAGATTGGTTCCAGGACCCATCTCGGATACCAAAATCCACAGATGCTCAAGTCCCACAATTGGCCCTCTCTATCCACAGTCCCACGTCCATGGTCTAACCATGATCATGTAGGACGGTAGTATGTATTTACTGAAAAAAAATCTGAGAATAAGTGGACCCGTGTAGTTCAAGGGTCAACTGTATATCTATATTTTATCCGTGGTCATTTTTTATATCTAGAAATAAATGTCTATTTTATTTTGAATGGCTGCAAAATATTCCGATGCATAGCTTTACCATAATTTTTATGAGTATACTGTTTTTATAATTACACCCAAGATGTTGAGTTTATTTCATTTTATTGCTACTATAAACTATGTTGTATGAATAGTCTTGAACATTATTTAGGGTAACTGTTAGATATTTCCTCAGGAAATTCTGGATCAAAAGGTAAAGGCTTTGGTACAGACAGAAGTCACTCATCTCCCCATGGCTTATCCTGTGTCTATACCCCCTTCTTTCTTGGAAGAGGAAAGCTTTCCACTATTTGGAGGCCACGTTCTTCCTCTGGACCCCATCTCACTTCTACTTAAGACTTGGATCATTTGGTTTCATTTTCCCCTTCTCTACTGGATTATTTCCATCAGCATGCAACCATGCTCTAGTAGCTTTCTGCCATCTTTATCCTTGATTCTATATTACCCTTCACCACTGCCCCACATTCACCATTAGATTTCTAGAAGGAGTTGTTTTTATGCCAGGACCAAAGGGAGAAGTAGCTAAATTTATGAAATTAATGGGGAGATTTAAAAAACATACATCTATTAGTAACTAATGGATTAAAATGACAAATAATAAGAAAGGATATGGGTATAGAAAGGATATAGAATATTTGAGCAATCATAGAATACATATTCTTTTTAGTTTACAGGAAGCATTAATCAAAATGGACCATATGTGCATCCATTAAGCAGTCCTGCAAAATTTCAAAGGACTAAAATCAAAGTATGTTCTTTGACCACAGAACAGTTATGCTAAAATTTAGTTTCAAAACAGAACTAGAAAACCCCCAGTGTTTGGAAGTTAAACAGAACACTTCTCAATAACCTACAGGTCAATGATGACATCTCAATGAAAATAAAGTGTTTTAAACTAAATGGTAATAAAAATATGACATACAAAACTTGTGAGAGGCAACTAGAGCCATACTTAGAAAGAAATTTATAGCCATAAATACATATGTCAAAAAGAATAAAGGTTGAATATCAATTATCTAAGTAAAAGCATTTATTTAATATCCAACTCAAGAGAATAGAAAAAGAATAGCTAATTAGAAATTAGAAGGCAAGAAATAATAATACATGTAGAAATTCTGGAAATAAAAAAAAATGTACATGCAATAGAGAAAATCAACAACATCAAAATTCATTCTTTAAAAATACTAATAGGACTTCCCTGGTGGTGCAGTGGTTAAGAATCCGCCTGCCAATTCAGGGGACATGGGTTCGAGCCCTGGTCCGGGAAGATTCCACATGCTACGGAGCAACTAAGCCTGCGCACCACAACTGATGAGCCTGCGCTCTAGAGCCCATGAGCCACAACTACTGAAGCCTGCGTGCCACAACTACTGAAGCCCGTGCGCTTAGAGCCCGTGCTCCGCAACAAGAGAAGCCACCGCAATGAGAAGCCTGTGCACCGCAATGAAGAGTAGCCCCAACTCACTGCAACTAGAGAAAGCCCGCGAGCAGCAATGAAGACCCAATGCAGCCAAAAATAAATAAATAAATAAGTAAAATACTAATAAAATTGGTAAACCCCTAAGAAAATCAGTCAAAAAAAAGAGAGAGGACATAAATTACCAATATCAGAGATAAAAGAGGACCATAAGTACAGATTCCATAGATGCCAAAAAGATAATAAGAAGATATAATAAAAAATTTAAGCCAATAAACTTTAAAAATTTAGGTGAAATGGACAAATACCTAGAAATACACATCTTACTAAAACTGACACAAGAAGAAAGAGACAATTGGAATAATGCTATTTAAGTAATTGAATCTGTAATTTAAAACCATTCAACAAACAAAAACCTTAAAAACCTAGATAGCATTGCTAACAAATCATCCCAAACACATAAGGAAGAGATAAACACCATTGTACACAAATTCTTCTACTAAATTAGAAAAAATGGGGGTGGGTGGAGGGATTTCCAACTTGTTTTATGAAGACAGCATAATTTTGATACCAAAACCTAATAGGAATTCTACAAGAAAGGGAAATTACAGGCCGATCTCATAAACATGGAAGCAAAAATATTAGATAAAATATTAGCAAATTTAACCCAATGCTATATAATGGTAGCACATCATAATCAAACTGAGCTCAATCCAGGAATGCATGGTAGGAAAATCAACAATGTAATTCACCACATTATCAGAATAAAGGGGAAAATCATATTATCATCTCAATCAGGGGCGCCTGCTCCAGGCTTTCAAAGAGCAGCTAGTGATACAATGAAGCAAGGGCAGTGGTCAATCCTTTCTGGTAATATCAGCCAAAGTGGGAATGACAACCTCCCAACCTGGGTATAGAAGTGACATCTATGTCCAATGCCTGTGGTGTTGACAGTACAACTGGCGGCCTCTTGGTCCCAAGAGTGGTCTGGTTTTCTTTCTCATTGGATCCAATCAGTGACCATGATTCCAGCCACCTTTTGTCTCTGCTCATTTTTGGATCCTGGTTGCCCAACCTTCCCAGTGATTCTAAATGTGGTTCAATGGAGCTTCAATTCACATTGGCCAAAGTCGGTTTTGCTGCATGTAATTAAGAACTCGACTGACAGAGGAGGACAGAAGCTGGGTCAATCTGAACTTTTCCTGGTCTGGCTTTTCTGCTACCATCAGCTGCCTCTTAAAGTTATAAAAATAATACAGAGAAAAATGAGATAAAAATCACAATCTGAGAGGGCTCATAAGCCTGGCAGTGGTAGGGGCAGTAGTGGGTGGAAGAGGGAAGATGGAAAACCGAGTGGAATTTGTTCCAGCTGTGAAAGCTACGTGTACAGGTGAGATGGGAATGGGCTTCTCTGGAAAACAGAGATTGCCATGTTTCATGCCCTGGTGGGACAAGTGACCAAGGAGGGCTTCAGGGAACAGGTGATGATGGATGAGCTAAATCTTAATGCAAGAGTCTAATTTTCCCAGGTGGCTGGAAGGAGAAAGGGTGTTTTAGTTGAGGGAATAGCATGGACAAAGAGATGGGGTTTTGAGAAAATAGTGTTTATGGGAATGGGCACGTTGTGGATTACTGAAGTGCCAGGACACAAAATGGAGAGGTTGGAGATGACCCTGGAGAGAGGCCAAGCCCAGGTAGTAAAGTACCTTATTTACTGTTAAGGAGCATGAATCGCTCCTGTGGCCCAAAAGAAAAGGATTGCTGAATATAAAGCCAATGTCACCAACCAGAAATTCTCAAGGGAGTCCTAGAGTCTAAAAGAGCGTCTGATTGGGAATAAAGAAAGTTCCTGCAAATGACAGATTAAACAAGCACCTTGAAGTTCAGTTTAGTTCCAACACCTGCTCACCCCTGCCGCTCCTCACAGTTTGCTTTTGCTTCTTTACTCCAGGTTAAGGTAGAGACTCTTCCATTGCAGGTTTGAGTGCTGTCCTCTCCTCCCTGGCCTGACATGTGAGACTAGCACCAAGCCAGACCTCCAACCCCAGGTTTGGAGAAGACTGAGAATCCCCAGACCACTCTGTCAGCTCATTGGCACAGGGAAAGTACTTCAGCCGCTCTCCACAGAGGACTCCCTCCTCCCTCCATTAATAGGCTAAGGTTAACAGCACTTTTTCCTTGGGGTTTAGGGCTCGGGAGGGAGCCTGCCAGGAACTAGGCTTTGCGGAGGAGGCCCCAGTGGGACAGGGCAACACACCTTCACACCCCCAAGAAGGCAACCTGTCCTGGGCCTCAGGTGAGCGACTCCTGACCTTCTCTGCCCCTGGTCTCTCCAACCTGTGACACAGGGATTGTTGACTGCTTGCGACATTTTCACATCACAGTTTCCAAACGCTGGGGAGATCTGAGGCATCACAGACGTACTTCCTGGGCGGTGGTATTTACCTCCAAATGTGAAGGAGGCAGATGCCAGCCCAAGCACGTACACAGGTAACTTCACCCTCTCCTCAACGACCTCAGCGGGCGCGCTAGACCTGCCCCACACCGGGGTGCTAAGCCTCCCGCTCGTCCTAACTGGAGACCCAAAACCATCCTTAATTAAGTTCTTTCCTGACCGCTGCCAGGTGTGCCCTTCGGCAGGACAGTGTTAATTCCAGCCTCCGGGGGCAGGGATCCAGCCCCCTTTCCGGGCACGTCTGTTCTCGCGCTCAGCCCCTACCTGGAAACCCCCTCCTGCGCCCCACGGCCCCCCTTCCTATGGACGGGGGAGTTGCCTGTTACGCTGCCGCTGCCGGGAAGTTCACTCACGTCCAGCGCCCACCCAGGCGAGCCCCGCAAGTATATAAGGACCGCGGAGAGCGAGCGGGACAAGGCGGCGCGAAGGAAGAGAAAGAGGGGAAGAAAAGTGACCGAGAGGCCGCCCAGCATCCTCGCCCCGGCGCAGCGGGAGCCGCCCGAGAGCAGCCTCCCCGCGACAGGTAAGGGCGCAACGGCGCGGAACCTCGCTCTTATCCCCGGACCCCTTGCCCCTGGGGCCTCGGGATGCTCTCGCCCAGCTCCGATCTCAGAGGTATCTTTGGCTTGCCGCGGTCCTGAGTTCTTCGAAAACTTTCTGTACTGGGTGCAGCGTGGGAATCCGCCGGCAGCGGGGCGGCGAAGCCCAGCCTCCGGACGGTGGGAGAGCGGCTGCGACGGCTGAAAGTGGCCCCTTCCACGAGCTGGCAGCCACGTCTCCCCCGAGGAGGGGGGCTGCTAGGGCCCCTGAGACTCCTACCGCGTTCTGGGGAGATCTCGGGAGACCCAGTCTTTCGGGTTTTCTTCTGATTTTCTGGGTAGGTGTCACTTCTTAAAAGATACCATATACTATAGAGTAAATTGATGTTGGAAATGAGGGCAGAAGAGACGAGGCTAAAAGTCACAATAAACTCCCTGCATTCCAGACTTTTTTGGATTCAAATTTCTGAATCCTCGTTTCCCTGTCCGCCTCAGCGCACCCGACGGGGCCGCGCTCTGATTGATACATGGCCTCCTCTACGAAAAGCAGCTGGTGTTAAAAAGAGGTGGCCCGGGTGGGAACTGTCCACGGTCCTGAACCACCCCGTCTCTTCCCTCAATAGGGCCTCAGAATGGACCTTCTATCCCGCAGACCCTAGATTGCAGGGCAGAAGCGGCCGTAGGAGCCGATGGCAGCTCAGGCAAGATGGAGGCTCAGGCAAGGTGGGTTCCCAGTGAGGGAGAGAGAGTCTGCAGGGCATTTGGATTCCCCAAATTCTTCCTGTATAAACGGGGAGGTGGTGGTTCCCACAGAATGGCTGGAAGGAGCCAAGGAAAGTAAAAGTGTGCATTTGTTCTGTCCATTGTTGAGATATGTACAGACTATGGCTTATGCAATGACTTAATGTTCCTTTGACATTCTGTTTTAGGACTTGATACGTGTGTATCACGGTGCAAGGACAAAGCTCTGCACCTCTGTTCCTCTAAACTTTACAGAGGGCGTGGCCAGTGTGCAATTTTATAGTAACAAACAAAATGTTTTGGGTGGTGCAGGAGGGAGGGACTGGGAGTTTGGGGTTAGCAGATGTAAACTATTATATACAGGATGGCTAAACAACAAGGTCCTACTGTATAGCACAGGGAACGATGTTCAGTATCCTGTGATAAACCATAATGGAAAAGAATACTTTAAAAATAAAATTTAAAAAAGCAAAAAATGTTTTGTTTAGCTCATAGAGAATTCACCTACACAAATGAATTTCTAATAAGTGTAGTTCTATTATAAAGTTAATGTCAAGATTAGCAAATTCCAAATTTCTACTTATTTTTCCAAGCTTTCAATTATTGGGCACTCCCTACTTACAAAAAGCACATTTGACATCTCCCTATTACTTTATTGCTTTAAAAAATAACATAATGTAATATTTCTTTTTTGTTGAAAAATAGAAAATATACAGAAGCAGAAAGAAGACAAGTTGCTTTCAGGGAGCTATCTAACTTTTTAGCAGGAGATTGCAGCTCTGAGAGGGTGGGGAGTGAGAATGTCACCATGTTGTACAACATAGCCAATGGAGCAGGAGAGGAAATGCTCTCTGAGGCTTTTCAGGAGGGTCTGAAATCATGAGGTAAGTTTTTAGAAAATGAAATCATTCCAGAATGGCCAACTTTGAGAAGAACTGAAATATAGTTGAGGGGACTGTCAGACCTGTATGATTTTACTTCCTTCTTTACCAATATGTTATTTTACAGTTGCCCATAGTGATATAAAACTGCCATTTTTCTGCTTCTCTTGTAAACCTGGGCATTTTTTTCTGACCGAAATGCGTTGTGTGGTCTCAGAGCTTTCACATAAATTGCCTTGTCCACCAAATTCAGGCTTTGTACTTGAACTGGAGCACCACAAGTCTACAACAGGAGCAGCCTGTCCCACCAAGGTTGACCAATGTTCTCCCAGTTGCCCTGAGAGGCTGATAGGCTAGGTCATTGGCTGCCAGCACCACCTAATGGCTGCTCTGAAAACACTCAGGCTGTGCTTGGCAACCATTCAGAAGGGAGCCCTTTTGGTTCAGCTTTTGGGGGAAGGAGTGGGGTGGGGCAGAGAGAAGGAAGTGGCTTCCTGAAGTAGACAATGAGAGCCAGGGGGAACTTTCACTTCCAGAGCCTTCCCTATAAAAAAGATTTGGCCCATGCCTCCACAAACAGGAGATTTCTTTAGGCAGATATTTTTAAATTAGGAGAGACAATTAGTCATCCACACCTTAATGTGAATTACTTTTCTTATCTAATTACGTTTCTTCCTAACAGCTGGTTGAAAAGATCTTCTGAAATCTAAAATGATTGTGGAGTTGTTGGTGAGATGATGACAGAACTCAGGGTCATTTCAGAGGGCTGAACTTCATGACAGGGGACAGGGCAGTGTGAAAGCTAGAAAGCTCGGGAAAGAGTCGGATACATGGGGCAAAAGGCAGCCTTGATTCTTCCCTTTACTGCATCCTGACCCCTTGAACTCAGCATCTGACCAGAGGTACTTCCTGACTTCTCTGAGAAAGAGTCTTTGGTAGGTGTTCACAATGGGAGGTAATTCCCTTCTGCCCTGTGTGACCATCTCCTTCCCTTCCACACCTACAGCATCTTCAAGTCCAGCTATTTCAGACTACGTTTGAGAGACTCATAGAACAAGAGGAGGTCTGACGTGTAATGTGTTCAGGAGATGAGCCAGTTTTAAAAGAATGGGGGTCTGATTTAAACATAAATCTCTCCAAAGTTACAGGGGTCTGGGAAATAGTGATCCCCTGAGTGATCTGTGTACAGGACATCAAATTGGGTTGGCTGAGGTTTTGGCTCAACTGGACAGAGGTTTTATTTGCCTTTATTTAAACCTACTATTCACAGGAAACAGGGTTTCTGAGGAATGATAGAATCCTGGTGGAGAGGAGTAGACCATCTCAAGCAGGAGTTTCAGAGTGCTTTGCCTTTCCCAAGTTACTCCTTGGATCTGGAGTGTTAGAACTATAGTTTCCTGAAGATGGTAAAATAGAAAAGCTCTGTGCTGGATCAGGAGAACTTAGCCTTACCTTGTCATGAACATCTAAGTCATTGTCTCTCTCTGGGCCTTAGTTTCCTCATCTCTCAAATAAGGGGTCAGACAATGACCCCTAAAATATCTTCCAGCTCTAACATCCTTTGGGGTCTGATTTTTAATAGGAGATAAAGGAGAAATTGTACATAGTTTACCCAGGTCCCACTGCCCTCCTCTCTATTCCAACTCACAGGACCACCCTGCACACCAACCTGCTCCTTGAGCTTGTCCTCAAAAAGCCTTGAGCTCCACAAATGAGTGTATTGTTAATGTTGGCTCACGGTCCTTTCTGATGAGTGGCCAACATTGTTCTGCTCCTTGCAGGGGTCCCATTAATCTTGTTTGCCTCTGCAGAGCCTCAGCCTGCCTGGAAGATGCCGAGATTGTGCAGCACTTGTTCGGGCGTCCTGCTGCTGGCCTTGCTGCTTCAGGCCTCCATGGAAGTGCGTGGTTGGTGCCTGGAGGGCAGCCAGTGTCAGGACCTCACCACGGAAAGTAATCTACTGGTATGTGGGCTGTGGCCGCCATCTTGGTTTGGGTATCAGATGGGACTGGGGCTGGGACAGCACAAAGAAAGGGGTATGGGGAAGGGGAAATTCATTCCCAGAGATATGGGTAAGTCATCCAAGGGCAGGAATAGACCTCTAGAGTGAAGTCAGAATTGGGCCAAGGAAGGGAGGAAGCAGCTTCAGGGAGATGGGTCTGGTCCCCAAGTTCTGCTTGATTATCTTTACTTCCTGTCCTGTCTTCTTGTATAGAGACCCACTCCATTTAAGCTATTTAGAGACAGTGCCATTAAAGCAAACAATACTAACAATGATGATAACAATAATTGCTCCCTCAACTGATCCTATACTTTCAATCTTTTAGCCCCCAAATTATTCCTTTTTAAATAACCTCACATCACTTGCCATTTCCGTTCCATTTTTCTTCCCTTTCTATCTACTACCAGTTACAAAGCCAGGAAGTTAGTACTATAAACCATCTCTAGAGGGAGAAGGAAAAACCCAGTGCCATTTCCCTCTAACTGGTGCCAAATGTCTCATGCTTCTCATGGAGGACTGACCTTCAGCAGCCTTTCCAGAAGCATATAAAGGCCCTTTTTGCCAGGCTGGAACTCCCTCTAGGTCACCACAGTGTGTGTGTATATGTGTGTGTGTGTGTGTGTGTGTGTGTGTGCGTATTTGTATTGGGAGGCATACATGAGAAACAATACCAAGTCAAGGCAAAAGCCACACTGCTGGTGTCTGTGACTGAGTTCCATCCTTCTGCCTGTACCTGCCTGGTGAGGGTGCAATGCATATCACTATATTCTGTGTATTTTGTCAGTAGAGAAGCTGAGTTTAGGTGAGGAGAGAGGCTTTCTCAAAAACAGAGCAGGTTGCATGTGGAATATAAAATAGAAATAAAGAGCCTAGGGAATCCTGTGAGCTCTAGTTCAGAGAGACCCAAGAGACTCTTGATCGGAGACACCCATTGCACAGCCTCTTCCGTTGAGAGCTCACCAGGGAAGGAGCACTGGCCATGGTCAGAGCCCATGGGTTCCAGTCCCAGCTCTGTCACACAATGGGCTTGTGTTCCCTTCTCCTCTCTGAGAAATTGGGTGTCATTATGTGTCCAGGGGAGAGGAGTATGAGATAATTTTTGTTTTTCACTGTTAAAATTCTGCAGTGTTATAATTCTAAATCCCTGGAGTATGAAATCCCCAACTCAACAGAGTGGGTGGGATCATTCTGTTCCCTCCTTTGTTGTCCCCAGTAACTGAAAACTCAAGGCTGCAGCCCCAAGGTCATTTTCCTAAGCAAATGTGTGCCACAGTTGTCTAGTTACAGGGAGAGGAGATACAGGCTCCATGACCCCTGCAATGGAAATAATCCTGACTTTCTACCCTTCCCTCCAGTCAGAAGGTGACAGGGAAGTGAGACATCTCCTCCCAAAGCTCACTGATTGAGGAAAGTATAGGATCAGCTCAGAAGACTTGAAAGAAAGTGCCAGATGGGTGTGGGAAAGTTTGGAGGGAGATGGCTGGGGGAGGGTATGAGGTAGGTTTGCAGACCACTGGGGTAAGGTGAGGCATTATGGAAAATACAGGCCCTAGAAGCCTGGACTTCTTTTCCCACGTTGGGAGATTCTCTCCCAAATTTCAACCCGATGCCCTTCCCAGACCGAACTGAACCGTGTTTATTTATTCAGGATTCATTAAGTGCCAACTACTACCCACCTGCCATTTACTGATGAATTTCTATATATCTGGCTTATAAGGTTTAAGACGTTGACCTGCCCACAAAGCTACGGGACAAGTAAACCACCGAGTGGGACAGGGATTTTGTCGTAGCTGCCAGGCAGGGGTACCAGGGGTCCAGGGCACAAACGAGGCGCTGCCCGAGCTGAGGCTCAGATGTCCGTGGGTGCCCAGAGGCGGGGGTGGGCAGACGTCCTCGGCAAGGAACCCACAGCGCACTGGCGCCGCTAGTGCGGCGCGCACGTGCGGAGGGAGCAGAGGCGCACGGGCAGCTTGTGGGTGGTGAGGGCGCCGCGGCGGGGGATGGGGGCCGCGGGGCGCGGGGGCCTGACGCGCTCGCCGCTCTCCAGCAGGCGTGCATCCGGGCCTGCAAGCCAGACCTCTCGGCCGAGACGCCCGTGTTCCCCGGCAACGGCGACGAGCAGCCGCTGACCGAGAACCCCCGGAAGTACGTCATGAGCCACTTCCGCTGGGATCGTTTTGGCCGCCGGAACGGCAGCAGCAGCGGCGGCGGCGCGGCCCAGAAGCGCGAGGAGGAGGAGGGGGCGGGGGGCGAAGGCCCGGGGCCCCGCGGCGATGGCCCGGAGCCGGGGCCGCGCGAGGACAAGCGCTCCTACTCCATGGAGCACTTCCGCTGGGGCAAGCCGGTGGGCAAGAAGCGGCGCCCCGTGAAGGTGTACCCCAACGGCGCCGAGGACGAGTCGGCCGAGGCCTTCCCCCTTGAGTTCAAAAGGGAGCTGGCCGGGGAGCGGCCCGAGCCGGCGCGCGGCCCCGAGGCCCTGGCCGAGGCCGCGGCCGCCCGGGCCGAGCTGGGGTATGGCCTGGTGGCGGAGGCCGAGGCGGCCGAGAAGAAGGACGAGGGGCCGTATAAGATGGAGCACTTCCGCTGGGGCAGCCCGCCCAAGGACAAGCGCTACGGCGGCTTCATGACCTCCGAGAAGAGCCAGACGCCCCTGGTCACGCTGTTCAAAAACGCCATCATCAAGAACGCCCACAAGAAGGGCCAGTGAGGGCGCAGTGGGCAGGGCTTCTCTCCCTGGGAAGTCGACCCCAAAGCCCCGGCTCCTGCCCTCCTGCCGCCTCGCGGCCTGGGTGAGGACTCGCCCAGGCGGTGATGGCGCCAGGTATTCCGCCTTTTAAAGCTGTCTGTAGTTAGGAAATAAAACCTTTCAAGTTTCACATCCGACTCTGACTTTGAATATTGACTGGGCGAATAAAATAAAAATGCATATCCATCAAATAAAGAGCAGCACATATTGAAGGAGCGATAGGGGTTTCCATGTGACCAAGTGGTAGTATGTTTCATAGGATACAGTGGGAATGAAAAGAAAATGTACTTCCCTCCCCACCCGTGACAAATGGGTCTTCAAGGGGTCAAATAGTTTGGGTGATGGCTCAGTGTGGCTACACTTCCCACTCTCCATTGGATGGGGAAGGACTGCTCAGCTGGCTGATGTGTGAAGAGGCAGGATTCCTCCAAGTGACCCTGCTTCCCATCCAACTCCATGAGCCAGCGGGAAGCTGATGAAGCCCAACCAAAACTGGGAGGACTCTCTGGGCTCAGGTGGCAAGCTGTGGTAATGCCTCCGTGAATCTAGCCATCTGGGACCTTGGGCAAGTTTCTGAACTTCTCCAAGATTTAGTTCTCTCATCTACCCCTTTCTTGCTTACTACTGTGAGGGTTATTGTGAGGGTTAATGAGAAAATGGATGGGATCATCTTATCACTGAGAGGCTAAATGTGAGAGCTGAGGGTTGGTATCAGTTCAGATTTGACTGCCTTATCAGACTGCTCTCAGATATTCTCAAACACAGGGTCTCACCCACATGGACACACACCCATGGAGACACATCTGTATAAATACAACACAAAATGCACAGATGCTTCTTCCAGTCACTAAGGTTCAAGCCTTGAGGTGTGACTATCTTTTCCCCCTTGTCATGCCCAAGCTCTCTCCTCATGTTGTCCAGCTGCAGCCTTCTCTTCATTCTCAGCACTCACGGCTCAGGCCTTGACTATCCTAACAGCTTCCTAACCAACTGGTGTCCTTGTCTCCAGTTGCCTTCTTCCCCAATCCATCGTACACGTTCTTCATATTAATGTATACAAAATCTTGCTTTCTCCATATTCCCTAGCTCAGGACACAAAACAATTGCCCCACCCCCACTCTTCCATCAATTCCAAACTACTGGGCATGGCACACACAAGGGCCCTTGTCCATCAGTTTCACTCTCCTTACCAAACCCCACTTTCCTGGTCTTCTCACTCTTCTCCCATCCTCCTCCATCCTCTGCCTGGAATTCCCCACCTTCCCCCTCCATTTTGAATGTTACCGTTTTTTCAACATGAGCCCAGGCTGAAGTCCACTTCCACTGGGAAAGTTGGGATCTCTTGCAGCTGAGCCTGCACATTTTCAGGGTTTCTGCAGTCAGCCCCTTTGCACCGGGGGGGCATGCAGACCAGCTCAGATGGCAAGTTTCTTGCTGCACATATGTCTTGTGCTTTTCTCTCAGGAAAACTAAGCTCCACGAGGGCAGAGGCTAGGGGTTGTGCTTCTTTTGTATGTCCCCATGATGTTTTCACAATGTTGGGGCCCCTGGTTTGCAGTCACACACATTTACAGTTCACAAGAGACTCACAGACACTGATACACAGAGATGCACATCTCCACATCAATTGCATCAGACATACCAGGGGATGATGCAGGTCAAAGCCGGCTGGGGAACATTTCTGTATGGCACTTCCATATTTACTCCCATATTTTGATGATCTTAGAAGTTCACAATTAAAGAAAACTGGAATGCACCTGGGAAGTCCTGATGGAATCAGAAAGCCAGACTTTTAAGATAAAGTCTCCCTCAGTGAGGGTTATATGAAATGGGGCTAGATTCTAGTCACTGTAATGAAGAAATGGCCCAGGCCTTCCCATCTGAGGATGCTCCTTTGCTGGGAATCCTGGGCCTCGTGTTTACATCTTGGTAGCATCCTTTCCCTTACCCTCCTTCCTTTTGAGGCAAGTAAAGAATGATAGGCGGGGGTGGCTAAATGTCAGCGATTAATACTGGTGGCATTTTCAGATCCTGTTTGCATCTCAAAAAACCATTTACTTTAAAGAAATCAAATAGACAACTGTGTGGTGACAACATTAACATTTATTTGAAAAGGGCATCATGAAGGCTCATTGGGAAATCACGACTAATAGTCCTAAAGAATAATCTTGCTAAGAGTCCTTCCTCCTACATTCCAGCCCCGCCCCCCACATCCTCCTTCCCCTTCCTTAAACTAATTTGATTCAATGAGTTCAAAATACAGAAAACCGCCACAGGCACTAATTCTGCACTCACATATAAATACGTCAGCTATTATATACATACACTGTCAACTACGAACTACACTATACACACATGCACGCGCACGGGCACACACACACTCAGCCAGGTCATGAACGTCTAAGTGGACACAGACATGTTACAATGTATGTGTAATGCTGCAGCATTTGTGGATTTACAGCTCTGCGCTCCACAGGCCAGAATCAACAGCCATGGAGGAAGAGCTCGAAAGGGGAAAGTGATGGGCTGGGGTCCCAAGGGCCCCTGAAGGAGAAAAGACCTGGTCAACCTCGTTGGTGCTAAAGGAGAGCACGGAAAACAGGCCGCAGAGCCCCCTCCCACAGGCCTGTGTCCCCTCCCCACTTCCCCAGCTGGCAGGCCCCACCAAGACCATCCTTCTGCAGGCTTCAGTCCTAGGCCGGATTTGGGATACAGGGTATTTTAACTAGAAGATTTCTAGGGTTAGTGAGATGAAGAGGTAACACACTGCCCTAAGCCTTCTCCCCAGACATAAGGAAGCTGTCTTGTTTCAGCACAACTGCCTGCCAGGGTCTGTGGGTCTGGAGAAGTGGGCGTGGCCTGCTCAGAGGTGCCCACTTCCCTGTCTACCATCAAACTTAATATTCAGCCTAACAGCTCAGGTCTAGTCTTTTCCCACAGGCCCCAGCTGGCCAGCTGCCATGTCATGGTCATGAAGAGGAACTGGGAGAAATAGCCTCACTTCTCAGTGATACTCTCTGTACCCAGGTGAGAAGCCCCAGGGACAATGGAATAGCAACTGGAAGGTGTCATGACCCAAGGGCCCCTAGTGAAGCCAGGAGGTCTGGCCTTTGAGGATTCTAAACAAATGCAAGGCTCTTCTGATTCTTAGGCCAGCTGAAACGTATCCTCTGGGACTGAGAACACCCAGGGCAAAGGGCAGTGCATCTGGGACCCCTGCACTCCAAGCACTTCAGATGGTCCCAGCCCCACCTTTTCACTGCTCATCCATCTATTCTTACACTTGAGGCGGAGGGCTGGACAGAGGAGAATGTCTGAGGACTTTTCTCCTTCTTCTTCTGACTCACTCAGGCTACTTCTCTGGGGAGGAGATGTTTAGAAGTCAAGAAATCACTTATTTCTACTTTTCAAAAAGAGGAAAATGGGAACAGGCACAGGCCATGGGGGACCCCTTTGCAAGGAAAACCGGAAGGAGCCTCCAGGGTCACACTGGGGCTCTCCTCTCATCTGCTTCTTATGCCTTTATGTGACTCAACCAAGTTCACTGAAATTCCAAATACATCCATGCTACTGGGTTCTGTCAGCAGAGAGCTAACCGACCCTACCCCTTGCACACGAGGAAGAGTCTTCAGCAGTTTTGGGGAGCGACTGCTTTGGGTGGCCTTGCTGACTGAAATTCACAACAGAGGAGGGTAGCAAAAAGGGCTGGTCGCTTGACACGGTGCCGCCAGACGCCAGTGGGCTTGGAAGGCAGGAAGAGTAATGCTAGGCTGAAGGCTGGGGTACCCACCAAACTGCTTGGCTTCTCTCCCAGGGCTCGGGAGGGCAGGGGTGGGGTGAAGGAGGCTGCTTAATTTACCATGTAATGGTTCCAGTTAATGTTCATCATAAACTTTCTGATTCTGAGGCATCTTTGGCCAGAATCCATATTCTACTCCATGTCAGCAGGCAAGTTAATATTCTACTCAGTGTAAGTTTAAATTGAAACCGAGAAGGAGGGCACTCAAAATGTGGCCAGGTCTCCAAAGGAAGCACATCGTTGCTATGTAGCGGTGACACAAAGAAAAAGCTGCTTCAGACAGAGGAAACAGCAGTGAAGTATATGAAGAATGGGAATCCTGCACCTTGTTTCTTCCATCTATTCCCAGGGTGGGGATGAGGGAGAGACAGCTGATGGACATGTAGGTCTCTGGTTCTAGAAAGAGGCTCTAGGGAATGACTCCCAAGTCCCAGAACCAGGGCCCCAGGGCAGTGCTCGGGGTGCAGATGCCATGGGGGTGGACCCTACAGTCAGAGAAGCACTAGAGAGAAACAGGGCTTCGCGTCAAAGCTGAGCAGGGAAGAAAGATGGGAAGATCCAGTGAGGAAAAGACATGTTTGTGGCTCAAGATTTAGATTTTCTCTGAAGCTTCTTCCAAAGGTCATTTGTCTTCAAGTACGTTTCTAGTTATTTTAAATTTGGTTTCTTAATAAAGAGATATTAAAGTAAAGAGAAATCTCGGTTCATGCCTGTAAAGTTGGGTTAAGCATTAGCCAAAAGCCACAGAGCAGAGCCAAAGGCTGTGGTGGAGGGGCAGGAGCGGGCCCCCTCGGCCCTGTAGTCATGTAGACCCTTTGGAAGCCGCAGGCCCACAGCACAGAGGCAGCAACCAAGGGGGGAAACTACAGGAACGAGGGTCAGGCAGCCCCCATACCCAACAAGGTTATTGCAGACGCAATAGGAAAGTTACATTTGTTAAGATTCTCCTAATTTGGACAAATACACCTATCAGCCCTGATAATCAGGCTCTCACAGTGTATCTGTGCAGGGCCACGCACAGAGGTGTGACCCGAGGGTGTCCCGAGAAGACTGCCCTCCCCTTAGCAGAATCAGCCCGCTTCCGACCCCACCCCACGCTGCCTAAAATTGTACCCTCAAAAGGGGTTCCTTTGGGTCAAGAAATCTACTCACCCTCCCTCTTTTCAAGAGCAAATTCTCCAGGAAGGAATCATTTGACCATTCTCACCTTCCTGTGAGTCATATCAGCTCAGAAAATTTATGGGAAGTTAGACTGGAAAAGGAGAAGGAAAGGGCTATTCTTGGCCAGAGGGAGCTGCCTTAGGAAGAGGCCCAGGTGAGGTTCTGCCAGAGGCAGCTCACACGGGGAGCCGCAGGAAGAAGAGCATCAAAGAGGGAGAACTCAACTCAGAAATACATCCCTCTGGACAAAGGAGGGGAGGTACTACAGAGGGACGCAGACTTGCCCACTTCTGCCCGCTGCTCCTCTACAGGAGGCCGGCCCGTGCTTCTCGCTGGCCCAGCCGGCCAGCCTGGGGACGCGGGCTCCCCCTATCAGCGGCCTGCTGCCCCCCATGGTGTCTCTACCCCAGCTTCTGTTACACAAGCTCAGTATTAGTTAACAATAGAAACAATTCACGAAGAGGCAACTGGCAGGGTGAGCAGGGGAGTGGAAAAGACACCGGAGACTTGAAGGCCTTTGGACCTTCAAATGGGGAAGGAGGAGGGGACACTCTGGAGGAGATCAGTGCCCCATCTTCCAGCTCTCACAGGCCACTGCTTTACAGGAGGAGCTGGCCTTGCTTCCTCCTGATTGCAGTCTACGGCTTCCTTGGACCAACTGTGTCTCTCTCTAGTTCCCTCCTGGGGGAATGGCAGCTGCGCACCCACCCCCGTGAAAGCCCTTCACTTACTACACTAAGCAGGAGTTTCCTGGGACCTCAGCCTCTCTCTGGAGACCCCCAGTGACTCTTGGCCCCAGGATGACACAGAGGAGGAGACAAAGGGCATAGGTAGGATGCTTATTGGCCCCAGAGGGGCACGTGGCCGGATCTCCCTCAGGGAAGACAAAGAGGAAGCAGGGAGGCCAAGAGGGGGCCAAGGGGGCCCAGGGCTCCACCTTGCTTAGCTGTCCAAGGTGCTTTTTCTCTGAGATCCCAGTTAGATTTCCATGTCGTAGGGGTGGGCGTGAAGGCGAGCCCCTCCCTCAGACCCCACCCCTCCGAGAAGCTTGTGTCTTGGAATTCAGTATACGCACAGATCGGGAAACTTCATCTCATAGACAGGGATGGAGTGGTTCTGAGGCTGGCCATAGGCTGCGGTGATGGTTCCTGATGGGCTTGGGGGGGGCCTGGGACAGAAACACATGGAGGAGAAAGGCATGAGGAGGGGGTTCTGGGGTCCCACCCCGTGCAGCAGAGCAGCTGACTGAGGTTTCTCTTTGAATAGGGACCAGCGATTTTGTCACTCCGTGGTTCCCAGGTTTCAAGCTGTTCTAGAATCTTCAGCTTGAAGTCAAGCTTTACTGCAGGCTCTACAGCGACTCTGTTGCTCTAGAAAGTACCAGCTTGTGACACTAGGACCCCCGGCTCTTTTCCAGGGTTCACTGAGCTGTCTCTTTCTCCCTTCGGTCTCTGTTTCCTTACCTGGGGAGAGTTGGTGGCCGACTCCAGCCCTGGAGACAGAGGCTGGGGGCAGGGAGGGCTGAAGACAGGTGCGAGAGGAGGACCTGGGGGGAGGAGTACCTACACTGGGCCACAGAAGTGGGGATCCCCTGCCCAGGGCTGCCACTTACCGGATGGTGATTTCAAAGATCTGATTGAGTTTGCTCTGCAGCAGTGATGCCTAGACACAAAGAGAGGGAAAGTGAGCCGGGGGCTGACTCCCAAGCGCCCTGCCGAGCATGTACTGAAAGTGCTGGGCAGTTGCGGCCTCAGGAAAGAAACCGGTGTGAGCTCGTTTCCAGCACTTATCTGTGGACCCTGGCTGTGGGTTCAAATCAGAAAGAGCCGCCCAGCAAAGGCCTGCTGGGGACAGCACAGAGGCCAGGAAGCCCAGGAGGGACTTCAGCAAAAGTTCTGGAAGAGCCTTAGCTCCTCCAAGTGGGGCAATAGGGCCTGCTGGGCAGAGTCAGGAGGCTCAGAGCTGGTCCCAGCTCTTTCCTTAACTCCCAAGGAGCCGTTGTGCAAAGTTGGTGCATTAGGGAAGATGTTCTCTCTGGTCCCTTCCGGCTCCACCTAAGTCCATGTACACAGAGAGTGAGACTGTGCTCGACTCTGAGCTCACGAAATGAGCAGCATCTACCTCTCAGGATGGGACAAGAGGTTAGCATAACATAGGCCCAGAAAAATCTATATTATACTTACATGTATTTTTATATATAATTTATATACTTTTATATATTACTATATATAATTATTATAATATATGAGAAGTTTATGTATATATGTTTGAAATATATATAATAGAAAATTACATGTGTTTTTATTGAGAGGAAAAAGCACAATAAAATAGAAGTTATTTGTAGACTTTGAATGTTTACAATTATGTTTCATTGTTACGAAGATGGACACTGGGACTAACAAATCCTGGAATATCATTTTCAAGAAATGTTTGTGCTCTTCCCTTAGCCATCTACTCGTCTTTCTACTCGTCTGGCGCCTTCTCATTCAGATTTCTTTTCCAGGGCCAGGCCGTTCCATTCCACCTGCTGGGGTCCCCCAGTTGGAAGCGGGCCCTGTAGCAAACGCTGGCCATCTTTCCTGTGCCATGGCCCCTTCTCCCATCACTCCATAACGTGACAATCCTAATGGCAACAAACTCGCAGAGTTGTCATGAGAAGGAGATAAGCTGATAAATGTAAGATGCTCTGGTGAACAGCAAGTGCTATTTACGTTCTTGCTCTGATGATTATAATTATTATAATCTGTCTATTTGGTACAGGAGATCCTGAGGTCAGGATTTCTCCCTTATATGAAAACTGTGACCTCTGGAGGGGTGTATGACTAATAGCCTTTAGGTTCAGGGGGGAACAATGTAGTGCCAAGGCACTGCTGGGATCTAAACCCTAAGTTCTGGATGACAACAGTACCAGGATCTCCTAGAAACTCAGTGCTGCCCTGGACCCACATCCAGTGTCCGTTTGGTCCCGGGAGGGGCACCGTTACGTCTCACTTACCCGGGCCCCGCAATGCGCTGCAATCTCCTCAAAGGGAGCCTTCTGGAACTTTTCCACCACCTGTCGCCGCCGTTCACGCTCCTGCTCCTCGACGGCCACGCTGTCCACTGCGGCACAGAGAGCCGGGTCAGCCCTCAGGTCCTAGCCCAGTGATGCAGTCTGAGATTGCCCCCCAGCTGTCCACTCTGCTGACGAGGGGCAGGGTAGCGTGGAGGGTGCGATGCCATCACTTGGCCCTGGGAGGGCTAGACCCTTTTCTGATTCTGCCCCCTTCCTTGCCTAAGAGTTTGAAAACTAGTTGAGTGAACCCTTAAGTGGGGCTAAAGCCCCACGTAGTTGCACTGACACTGGGACTCTTAGACACAAGTTCCTGGAACAGGAAGTACTCTGGGGGGAATATGAAAAAGGACATCAACAGTGGCAAAGCCACAAAAGACAACGAAGAATCCCTATGGCAGAGCAGTCTGAGGCCATTTAGTTTAAGGTTTCTGCATATTCCTCTTGGTAGCCGAAGTGAAAAAAAAAAAAAAAGGAAGGGTATGAAATATGTTCATCATGCCCAGTTTAAGAAGGCAGAGCAGTGGGAACATTTAGAAAGTGTACCATGAATGACAACAAAAATAAAGATTTGTTATCAGTTATCGGAAAAATTCTCTAATTCGGGATACTTCATTGCCCAATAATCTAGACGAGGTAATGCTGCATTTTAAAATCTATTGCCATTATTAAATAAATATTAATAGGATTTGTTCTTAATGGCTTTCATTGGTCAACTTTTTCTTTTTTATCACACTCCACCAAAAAATTGTCAAGGTATTTATACAAATTAAAATTGTTTTTTACTTGGCTGATTGGCTGTAACCCTCAACTGACCACTTTTAATGGCAGCGGTCAGTAGAAAAAGGGTTCCTGGCATAGGACATGGACCCCCCCCAACCCCGTTAAGAGAGGGGGACTTTTAACTGCAGCTTCAGTAGTTGTGAAGAGTTTAGAGGAAGCCACCAGCCTCTCCCCTCACACCTGTGTGAATCACACTTGGGAGGGCAGCAGACAGCTGCACACACCCACACGCCTCTTCAGGACCCAGCCCTGCGATCCCCTCCCTGGGGGGCTCCCACTTACCAATGGCCTTCTTCAGCGTCTCATAGGTGATCTCCTCGGCAGGCACGCGCTGAGGGAGAGGGAACAGAAGTGCTCAGAAAGGGGGAGGCGGGGGGAGGCAGCCTTGGCTTCCTCAGTTACCCGGCAGCTACTTCACTTCTCAGAAGAATGTTCTGATGGGAGAAACTCCCTCAGGACACCCACATTCTCACTAGGGTCTCTGGAAGCTGCCTGAGCAGGCACAGCGCCTCCAACTGAAGGAGAGCAGGGAGAGAGAGGTGGGGAGGCTAGAGCCTCATCAGTCACAAGTCTCGCCTGAAAGAACTCACTGGCCCCTCCTCCCCTCGCCCCGCAGCAGGTCCCATTAAGCTCCCTGGGAAGAAAACACTGTAATTCAAACAAATCTTCAGAGAACGTAACAGAAAATATTCGAAACAAGAGAAGGCAGCTAGCAAATATAATCTCATATGAAAATTTCAAGAACTGACTAACATTTTTGAAGACTTCTGATATTAAATTATCCACCAAGGTGATTTGAGTTTTCAGTAAAGGTAAGGCATGCTGAGGTTGGTCCAAGGACCTGGGTCACAGGATCTCAGTGTCCTGGGAACCCATAAAAGGTGGAGGTGGAAAATAATAAAACCCAAAGAAGGGTGTTCTATGGATGTGTGGCTTTAGGTCAGATGCTGAAAATTGTGAAGGAGTTTGGACTAAATTCCAGGAATTCCCCACTAGACTGTGAGCTCCTTGAGGCAAGACCCATGATTTATTCATATTCTATTACTTAAATGTAATATTACATGAAAGAGGCAGACACAGGAGAGAATGGTTTCATTGATATAAAGCTCAAGAAGTGACATAAGTTGGGCTAGTGGCTCCCTCTGGGGAGGGGGTACAGAGGCAGGGCTCCTGGAAGACAACATTTTAGTCCTTGATCCGGGTGTGAGTGCATCAGTATATTCACTTTATTCACTCAGACAATTCACTGAGCTTGGAATTCATTAATGCTTGTTCGAGTAGGAATGGACAGAGTTGTAGGTATGGGATAAAGTCATCCAACAGATATTAAGTGAGCACCAATTATGTGTAGGATTCTTGGCTAGTCAGTTAGTTGAAATTGCAAAATGTATTACTATAGGAATTACACGCAAGACAGCGCTATCATTCACTCTGGAGATTCATTCACTGTGAAGGTTCATCCTCTGTAGGTCTGTCCATCCACCCATCCATCCATCCATCCATCCATCCATCCATCCACTGTCAGCACTGACCAACATCAGATATTCACGGGTAAAGTGATAGGAAACCATGTGGTGGTGGGAGAAAAAGGAAGACAGATCACTGGGTAAAGGCAGGCAGAGAGAAGCTGATGGAGGAGATGGACCACAGGCTGGATGTTGATGAATGGGCGATTCATGAACGTAGAGGTGGAGAGGAAGGGTGATTCCGACATGGGATTCCATGCTAGCAAAGACATGGAGGTGAATGAGATAGCATGGGGGAGACTGAGAGCAGACCAGCCAGAGAGGAGGGGAGATGAAATGAAATGGGAGGGCATCCCTGACTACAAATGGCTCTGAATGCCAGGCACTGGGTTTGGAATTTGACCAAACCAGCATTTATTGATCACCTGCTATGAGGTTGGCATTTGAGGCTACAGGGAGTCACCGTGAGATTCTGGAGGGGTTGGGGGGGGCATGGTGGGCTGGAAGTGGAAAGAAGTATAGCACAGCAGAAGGGTGGAGGCTCCCACACCCCTGCTTTAGATACCAAGCCTTCCCCGGGCTAAGCTGACTCTCTGAGGGGGAGGAACCCATGATGGTGACCGGGAGGCCAAGAGGAGCAGGCGCTGTGTACCCAGGTGAGCATTTCTCTTCCTTCTTCTGCTTCACTTTACTTATCAATTCCTGAGGGTCTCTCAGCCCTCGGGAAGGAAGAATTACAACTATCGAGGGGATGGCAGCCAACTCACGCTGTGCTCCTAACACGTGAGGTTCCCATCCCTGCAGAGCTGGAAGGGCCTTGGAGGACACCTGGCTCAACCTCATGTTGCTTCTCCAATTAGCCTGAGTCAGAGCTTCCTTCCTTCCGTGGGAAGGTTCCAGACAAGCTTGGAAAAGCCCTGCCCTGGAGGTCTGCCCCAGTAACCGAGGGGCTGTTGGAATGGCTGAGGGCACAGTTAGGGGGAGGCTTGATCTTCACCCCCCTGACTTCTCCTTGCTCCAGGCCCATCTGGGGAAAGGCTGGGTGTGCAGGCTGTCCTTCACAGCTACTCCAGGCCGTCCGTGCCCAGGGATCTCGCAAGTCTCCTTGTCCCACCCAGATGTGCGTCCTCCCTGCTTCTTGCTAAGGTTCCCCTGCGTCTCCGTCAACTCCCTTAATTGGCAGAGTTACCATTTAAAACAAGTGTACCGCATCCTGAGGCTTCAGTTCCCTCGGGACGCCTTCCTCCCTCCTCCCTGCCCCGCCCCCATTTCTTTTTCATTTTAGGGAGTAAATTTGGTATTTCCACTAAAATTCTTTATTCCCCCTTACTTGTGGGTACACCTTCTTTATTTTCTGAGGTAGAAGCAATACTGGTAGGAGAGATATCACATGGTCATTTAAACAGAAATTAGATATTCACAGCCCTCAAGAGATGATGGAAGGAAGAGAGATCTTTAAGCTACATCTTTCTCTTTAAAAAGCATTTTTCTTGACATATCTGGAAGAAACACTGTAAAAACTATTCTTGCCCCCATCTTTCCTGTGAGGCCTTCCAATTTCCAACATGGAGCACGTCCGCCTCCATCATGAATAGGGAATGACTAACAGCAAGCCTTTCAAGACTGATTTTTATAACATGCTCATAGGAGTGTACGGGGTGGGGGGATTCGGTAATTTTTTCCAGATGGAAATGTCTAGGATACATATGATGAGAGTCAGTAAGAAAACAGGACTTACTTGAGAAATTTACTTTCTGTGCAACTTTAAATGTGTGGGGTGGCTAAGGGAGCCTAGATCGTGGAGTGTCTGACCACCTAGGAGGTGGGGAGAGTCCCCTCCCGGGAGGACGCTGAGCTTCACCAGGACAGTGGATCAAGAAGCACACACTCACCTCCTCCTTCTCTGGGCTGTTCCTCGATTCTACTTCCACCTGCAGGGAAATGGTTTCTCCAATGCTCTTCCTCTTGGATAAGCGATCCTCATCTGGGAAAGGAGGATAGAGAAGCTAGAGTCCCCAGACCCTGCAGAGCAAGCCAGGATCACGCCTCCAGCACCATCTCCCAACCCCCTTGCCTTTGCCTGGTCCACAGTCCTCGGAGGGCTCAGAGGGAGTTTATACACTGGGGCTGCAGCTGGAGTTTACGGAGGGCTGCGGGCCTTCACCGCCTATCTTAGGGAGGTGAGTTTTGCTTTTTAGGGCTAAGATTTTGAAATCACTGATGAGCACAAAGAAGCTGCTTATGACCAGAAAGCATATCACAACTTTCACAAGGGTCATCTGCTAATAGCACCAGCAGCTGTCATTTGCGTAGCATTTCCTACTACGGGCATTTGCTTCTACCCTCTGAGGCAGGTGTTGTTAATATCCCTATTTTACAGCCAAGGCAGCTGAGACTCAGAGATGCCAAGGGACTCGTCTAAGATTCTTCAGGAAGTAAGCTGCAGAGAACTGGGTCTCAGACTCCACAGCCCATGTGTGCTCTTTCCGGCACAGTGGGGTCTCTCCCACGCACAGGCCAGGCTATCCCGTGGGCCAGTTACTCCCAAGGACCCTGCACTGAGGAGGAGAGGTGGGAAAATCGAGGATCTCACCATGGATTTCCACTGTGTCTTTCAGCTCTTGTGTGACATCTAAGGTGCCATGGAAGGTGACCGAAGGACTCAAAAGTCCCTTCCTTTCAGGCCCTGGCCAAGAAAAGCCAGAGGCAGGCTCGGAAGCCCGCGAGCAGGGCTCCTACCTGTCAGCTGAGGGATGTAGGGCAGGCAGAGCCTGTCTGCGTTGTAACCACTGCCCCCCAGGACTTCACTGATCTTGCTCTGGCGGAAGAGAAACTCAATCACCACTCCATCAAGGTTTTGAGACAGCCTGGGAGACAAAGGAGGGAAGAGGCAAATGAGAACCACGGGGGACTAGGATGATTTCCTGATGACCTTCCTTATTTTAAAAGTAATGCTCAAGGGAGTTCCCTGGTGGCCTAGTGGTTAGGATTCCTGGCTTTTACTGCCGTGGCCTGGGCTCAATCCCTGGTCGGGGAACTGAGATCCCTCAAGCCACGCAGCAAGGCCGGAAAAAAAAAAAGTAACACTCATCATACAAAAGTGACAGAGGAGCAAAAGGAAAAAAACCACCTACGGTCCCACTTTCCAGAGAGAACCACATTCACATTTTGTGCAGAGTCCCTCAGTCACACACATTTTTGCACACACACAAACATCCCCATGGCCCCCACTGTCCTGTTCTAGGATCTATTTTATTCACCTATTATACACTGAATATTTCACATGAACTATTCTTTAAAAACATTTGGGATGGGCTACCAGTTGTCTATGGTGTGGATGGGCCATAATTTATAAAGCCATCCTCTATTGTGGGATATTTTGTTTTTTTCAGAATATCTTTCCCTTGAGTCCCTCTGATGCTGAAGTGATGTTGGCCCACACACTGCAGGCTGAGAAGGCCACTTGGATTGGCGGCACTGTCTTGTCAGGAAGGACTCCTGCAGGATTTGTTCCCATGGGCTTGGCCAAAGTTCCCAGAGGCTGCATCCCATATTCTATAGTACAACACATTGAGATGGCTCAAGGCATGAATTATGGTCAGGTGAGGGGATCAAACTTGACCCAGGACTTCTGGGTCATAGGCATTCTGCCCTTGAGCCCATAGAAGCCCAAGTCCCTGGCCTCAGTCCATCTACTTTCTTGCTCAGCTGCTTGGGTTGTCCTTGACCACGTCCTCAGTGTTCTCACCTGGGCCTCTCCACAAACACGTCCTCAGGGAGCATGTACGGAGCCTCTTTCTTCCTGCTCTCTATCACCTGAGGTTTGGGAGGAATCGTGAGAAAAGCTGGGTTCAGCAGGGAGAGGGAAATCCAAACAGGCCAGTGAAAGAGCTCCCGCTCCCCTGAGCACTTCCTCCCTCCCACGAAGCCCCTGGAAGAGCACCCACGGCTGGGCTTCTGAGGGAGAAACTCAGACCAACAGGGACCCCAGGGCAGCCTGTGAAGCCCAGGAGGACTGCTCAAGCTGTCTCCAGTGGCACACATGCATTAAGTGTCCTCCAAAGGCAGAGGACTTAGCTCCCAAGAGAGTTCAGTTCCTTGCTCCTGTGTCCTATTCCTGTTTTCTGTTTAAATGCAAAAAAGGGAGCATAGGTCTCACTGTTCCCCAAACCCAGGCGCACTGCAAAACACCCTATGGAGAGTGACATGGTGAGTTTCCTCAGCATCCTTTGCAAATTTTTGACAAGAAAGCTGACAGTTATTAAGATGCTGAGAAGTGGGAGGACACTTGGCATGAAAGTATGTGCAGGAGGTGAGGAAGCCACGATGCTACTATTTTTACTGAAAAGGGTGTCAGGGCATTGCCTTTCCTGCCCTCCTGGATCAGCCCAAGGCTGGGAAGATCCTGCCTCATTCAGGGTGGTCTCTGGCACAGCAATACAGCACCTTCCTCCATGCCCGCAGCCAGCCCAGGCCAGCTGCGACCTGAGCTTTCTTGTTTAGTTTTATTTTGTTTTGCTAGTGTATTTTAAAGTTAATCCTACATATTGTATCATTCTACCTATACATAGTTCAGTATGTCTTAAAATGCCTTTTTGCAACAACTGAGAACATCTGATTATAGACCGGCTATAAGATAATACCAAGGCATAACCGATAATTTAATTAGGCATGTAAATAGCATAGCAATTAGGTAGAAAGGTACCCATATTTTTTTGGACACATACTGATATATGCAGAGGTGAAACGACATGATAGTCAAGGTTTGTTTGAACATATTTCAGCAAAGGAAAAGAAAAGGAAAAGGAGACGGATGAAGCAAATGTGGAAGAATCTTCGTAACTGTTTAATTCGTGTGACAGCTGTGTGGACGTTCACTGCCCTACTCATATTGCTTTTGTGATATTTGAAAATTTTCATAACAGAAACTTTGCTTAAAGTAGCTTTAGTCCCAGATGACCTGAGAGATGTGGGTATGTGCGCTTCCGGGAGTGGGGGGAGCACAGAGGGGCCGGAAGTAGAGGAGGGTAGGTAGCAGGCTGGGAAGGGGTAAAGGATACTGCCTTTGCCTGCCCCTGCCCCGCTGTGCCATGCCGTACAGGAGGAGTCACTACCGCTGGGAATCTCTCATCATTAGTTCTCATGCCTAGACTAAGCACAGGGCTCATGCAATTAAGCAAAAGTTGTTCTGGGGAAACCCCAAGTCAAGGGCCTCCTGAGCTCTCAGGGTCACGAGGACACCAACCTCATGGATGTGCTGGCAGAAGGCAGGCACTGTCGTGAGTTGGCTGATGAGGTTCAGGTAGGCGGCACCCAGCGCGTAGAGGGCACAGCGGTTGTAAACAGGCAAGTTCTCTTCATTGACCTGGGCCACGTCCTGTGGCAACACAGAGGGAACAAACTATACTGGTGCCCCACCCTCCAGCCACCCTCCACCAACCTCCTTTAGAGGTGGCCCGCTACTCAAGACAAAGCCTTTTCCAGCATTTTCCCCATAACTTCCTGGGGAGCAGAAGTCGCCCTCATTAAAGCTGAAGCAAATGGTCCTTAGAACAATCCATGAGCTGGAGGCTCAGAAATACTCGAGTGGAGAGGCGATGACCTCAATGCCCCACTCTGCAGTTCCAGCTGCAGTGACCTTGACTGTCCAAACCCTCATGAATCCCACCTCTAGGATGCTGTTACCTTCACTACAGACCTTGGATGATTCTTGGAGGACTGGATTGGCTTGTTAAGCTGGGTTCATATGTTAAACTGACAAAGTTGTGAAAGTTACTAGGGGATCGGGACACAAAGGAATCTCAGATTCTAGAATGAAGACTATCGTAGCATCTGGGTTGGCCTTGCAGGACTTAGCACCGTCAAGCAGGTAGCTGAAGAGTCTCCACCACAGAATTCCAGGTTTGCCACCATTCAGGATATGATGCCCACCTAGCTTCAGGACCCTGCTGACCCTGGCCTTTGAGGTCTGAAGAACCCGCCCCAATTCCCAGCATCTTGAGCAGTACACTTCCACCCAGGCAAACCGTGAAAGTCTAAAGCCCTATCTAGTGCCACGCTGGCTGCCTGAGAGTCATGAGGGGGGCTTGTTGAATCTCCAGATCCCCAAGCTTGGGGACAGAACTGGGATTATATATTTTTAATAAGTGCTTAAGGCAATTCTGAAGCACAGCCAGGTTTGGGAACCAGGTAATCTTTAGACAAACGAGTTTGTTTGGCGATCGCTCCGGGCTTATGAGTACCCTCTTGGCAATCCTTGGAGTCTCATTCAGACCTTGCAAGAGACCCAGAATACTAGGGTGAAGGGATATTTTTGAAAGACCCTGTTTCCCGGGTCTCCTTTACTCTGAGGATGGGCCAAAGCCATGAATTCAGCATTCTTTGGTGGTTCCCCAAATAGGACCATGGTCTGTGGTCTTCATGGAGGAATGGCCAACCAAGGGTGCGACATTCCTGGGCTCCAGAACAGTTGTTAAGCAGTAGCTGCTTGGCGCTCTCATTAGTGCTTGGCCAAAACAGGTCCCCTCCCCTGATCCCAGGCCCTATGTCCCGCCCACACGGGGCTCCACCTGGACAGCCAGCACCAGGCGGATGAGGTCCACCACCACCTCCTCGTTGGCCAGCTCAATGCTGATGAGCGCCAGCAGCCCGTAGAGCGCCTCGTAGTGCTGCTGTACGTTCGCTTCCTCCTTACAGCTCAGGTAGATGTGTCTGTAGAGCTGCTGGGAGTGCTGGAGATGGGGACAAGGGTGGAGGCAAGGCCACGGCAGGCAGGGTGGGGGTACAGCAGGGGCAAGGAGAATGGGAAGAGCCATCTGAAGGGGGCGGCACAGCTGTGTGTACCCCACCTCCGCCCCCAGGGACAAGATGCCTTTAAAGCAGACCCCAGTGGAATCGGGCAGTGCAGGAGTATGTGCTTAGGGAAGGTGGGTCCAGTGGAACCAGCAGCAAAAGCTGCTGCCCAAATCCAGGTTTAGAACACAGTCAAGGGATGTTCCTCACTCTGGCTCGGTGATAAGTACGACCTGGGGGCTTGATCCCCTCGAGGGGTCGGCTGGTCATCCTGACTAAGCTTAGTCAAAGAGGAGGAAGTGGGTTCTAGGGGCATGGCCAGTGGCGACTTGGGGGCCGGAAGACTGGGGTCCGCAGGGCCTGACCCACCCGGGGCTCACTGTGTCTTGAGGTCACGCTTGCTAACCTTCTTCATGAAGATGGTGTCCTGCCGGGAGCACTTGTCCACTTTCAGCTTCAGGACAGAGATGTCACTGAGGGTACTGGGAGGGGACGTGAGGGGCCACCTCAGTCAGCCCTTGCGTGAGGCCAGCAGAGCTCACGTGGTATCACTGGGCTCTATTCCAGTGTTGTTAGTTGTACCGATGCCTCCCTGTGTCCTCCTGCCCTGGTTCTTAGCCTGATCTCCACTTTCTCCCAAGCTCTCACGCTCCTGTCTCTTTTTTCTTAAATACTGATCCAGATTATCCTCTTCCTCCCTTTCTTTCCTCCCTTTCAGCCCCCCACTCTCAACTGATAACCCTGCATCCCCTTCTTTCCTCCCCACCTGAGAGCTCCCTTGGGTACCTGCTCTTTACCTCCCAAATCTCCCTCCCTTGCTCCACCAGGCACAAATGCCCCTTCAGTCCCTCCTTCCCTTGTAGGACCCCAGGGTCCATGTCCGTGATTAGCTCCCTGGGCGGGGTCCCACTGAAGATCTGAATTGTCTTCCCACCTGAGTGTGAGGTCCTCATGGGAGTCTCCTCCCCCATCACACACCAAATAGAGGGGAGACCCCAAGTTCACCTGATGGTGGAGAACTTGTGACGGTTGCCATGACGATCAATGAAACTGATGAGAATCTCTAGAACGAAGAGACGGATCTCTGCGTCCTCCATGAGGGCAGTGGAGAGAAGGCGGTCGAGGAAGTTGCTGGGCAGAGCTGACATCATGTTGTTGCACTGGAAGCCGGTGGATACCTGCAAGGGAGCCCAGGATCATGTGCTTAGGAACGCCGGCCCTTCCGGCAGCGGTGAGGAGACTGAGGAGCGGTCGGCAGAATCTGGGTCTGAAGCATCCATCCTCTCTAAACATCTCCCAGCCCAGTTTCCCCGTCCTCCACCATAGGCAGCTTTGGGGAACCCTCCAACATCTACCTAGGCCACCCGCCCAGCTCAGCTTAGCTAAGTGGATGGGGACGGTATGCAGGGACATTAAGTTACTAAAAGCAAGCAGAGGATGAGCACTAGAAGAGAGCAAAAGCCAGGGAGCCTCTGAACCTAATGTTTCAGCCTAATTAGGGCACAAATGGCGAACATTCACCATGAACGCGCTTCATTAGGAGCACGAACAGTCACAGAGAAGGAGAGACAGTGGAAGAACTTACAGCTGGGCTGAGGGATTAGAACCCACGGACATGGCAACAGCCAAGAGCACACGCAGCATTTGCTGACATCTCTTCTAGCATGGCCATAATGAGGGTCTTCTGATTAAAGCCAGTTGTACACAGAGACACCTCACCCATGACGGTGTCAAAGTAGTTAAAAGCAGCAAAACAGATTTACTGTTAAGTCCATATTGCAAAACAATGCCTTTGATGATTCAGCAGGCCCTTGAGGCTCTGGTAAAGCCTGGTGGCATCAGTAGAAAACATCAATGTTCACTGAAGGGGGATGTATTTGAGTGTGCCCCAAACTGTCACCTTGGTAAGATGCAGGGTACAAGTTAATGACGGTAAACTCAGCAAAGAAATGGCAGGAGTACATAGACAAAGGAGGTACCAGATGTGGGCAGTGTCAGCACAAAAAGCCTTTATAAAAATAGTGTGACATGAAAGGTGTGGGCTGGAGAGAGGGGAGGGAGGGCGTGAGCGGGAGTGAGGGGGCTGTGCAGAGCGGCATGGTTAGAACAGAGACGGGTTGAGGGGTCACATGGGGGATCTAGGGAGGGAAAGGGGACTGAGGACCTTCCAATTTCAGTCTGAGAAGTTTGAAATCTGGATGCACATCAATTAAAAACTGAGATTTACTCTTTAACAAGGAGCAACACGTGAAGAACACCATTTCTAGAAAATTCTTCTTGGTTGTATTTATGATAGGTGAGGAGGGAGGGAGCAACTATGAGAATAATCTAGTTCTGAGATGTCCAGAGTTTAGGCCAGGGTTGTGCCTTGGGGAGCTTGTTACAAATACAGATTCCAGGACCTCACTCAGACTAAGGGCTCAAAATCTCTAGGGAATCTATATGTTAAACAAGTTGGTCATAGGAACAGCATTTGAGAACAATACATCTAGCCTCCAGTGATGGCTGCAAAGAAGGAAAGAAGACAAATGTAAAAAAAATTGATAAAGGGGGGAATTCCCTGGCGGTCCAGTGGTTAGGGCTCAGAGCTTTCACTGCCAGAGCCTGGGTTCGATCCCTGGTCAGGGAACTAAGATCCTGCAAGCCGCGTGGCATGGCCAAAAATATTTTTTAAAAAAATTAAAAATTAAATTACATAAAATAATTATGGTTATTATTTTTTTTAAATGGATAAAGGGAAAGATAGTGGCTGGGAGACTGAGGTGGGCATAAGTACCAAGGGAGAAACAGGTGGAAGGGACCTGGGGAGATACTTGGAGGGAAAAAGGGCAGGAACCAATAGATTCCATCTCAATACAGAGAAAATGTTTGAGTGACAAGTCCATCAGTAGCTGAGAAGGTACCTTTGTGAAAGTTAGAAACAGGCATCCTGGCTGCCCTGGAAGAACCAGCCCTGTGGGTACCCAGCCTGGCTAGTGAATGGAACACAGGTTGGATTTCAGCCCCCTACTCACCCCTTTGGCTGGGCATGTTTGTGCAGTGTGCAACCTGCACAACTGTATGTAGTAGCCTTGTCTTGGTTCCTTGGAAGGAGCTGCCTCCTACAGAGGCAGAGCAGGAATGGGGACAGGAGAGGCTCACCTGAAGGAGGGATTTCAGCAGCATAATCTGGGTCAGCCGGTTCCTGTTCTCCCTATAGACCAGAGACACAGATGATCACCAAGATGGTGATATAGGCAAAGACCCCACACTTGCCTGCCCAGTTCTCTCTCCTGATTAGATTCTCCATGAGGCTTATCTTGTTGGGTTACCCAGGACTGTGACTTCCAGACCAGGGAACAAATGGCTCCCCGCAAGGTGGGAGGTTGTTATTGGTGGGACAGCCTGAGGAATTGTAGGATCCAAAGGCCCACTAAATGCTGCTGAGGGATTTGAGAGTAGAATGAGAGAAGACAAGTAAGGACAGAACCAGGAAAGTTGAGGTGGAGAAGGGAGAGAGCCCAAAAATGTGGGAAGGGGAGTCAGGCGGAATTTAGGCTGGGAGGGAAAGGGGGAGGAAGGCATGGTAGACTCACCCGGTCCTCCCCATCTCCATGGGGTGATGTAGGGAAGGCAGTGGAACCTTGCTCATGATGAAGAGGATCACCTCGGAGCGCTGGTAAGTAGGCAGCGTGCTGGCAAAGGAGCCTTCAGGAAAAAGACAGAAGAGAGGGTTTGAGGCCGGCAGCTGCTGGGGTCTCCGCTCAAACTTTCAGCTGAACAAACTACTGTGAAGAGTGCGGGCTGCTTCTCTAGGGAGACGATTAAGACCCAGAGGGAGACACCTAGATGACGGCAGAGGACTCTTCCAGGCTCCCGTTCCTTCACTTGTTATTCCGGAGGCTGCGGTTAAGGTCTCCGGGTTGGAGAAGCTCCAGTGGCGCTAGGACCAGAAGGCTGTGAAAGTGATGAGCCCTTACATGCACATGGTGGCTTTACGGTTCTCCCCTTCCACACCCACGTGCATATCCACGGCCTTCTCCCTGTCCTCTTTCCTTCCTTTTCTCTTTCTTTCTCCCACCTCCCCTCCAATCGCTCAAACGTGGAAGCATCAGGCGGGCCTAATGGGGACTGGGGTGCGGGAAGAGTTCGCCTGTCTTGGCCTCTGATCTGAACTCCAGGCTGAGAAACCCAGGGAGATTGTGCTGTGATCTAACTCAGGCCTGGCCCAGGCCACTCTGTGAGCTGCGTGCGCCATGGGCTGACTCCACTTCCCCCAGTGTCCGTGAATAACACGATTTAAGTGGATGACAATCCTACACCGCCCTGGACTAACGTCCTCGCGGGAGGGGCCCCGCCTTCCGGCCCTCCTGCCTGCCCCTCCCTCCGCGGTTCCGGCCCCGGGCCCCGCCCCTCCCCTGGCCCCCCCGCCCCTCCCCGGGCCCCCCCCCCCACCTCCCCGGGCCCACCTATGGTCTTGATGACCGCCTCCTGGAACATGCGCTCCTCGTGCTCCTTGATGATCTTGGTGCCAAGGCTGATGGCCCCATCGTAGCTCCCGGTCAACGCGTAGTCGATGCTGAGCCGCAGCTGCCTCAGCAGAGTGTTGAACATCTCCAGCACCGTGGGCCCTGAGCGCAGCGGGGTGGGAGACCTGAAATCCGGGGCTGGCACTCCTCGCTTATTCTCCCCTGCCCTGCATTATCGGGCAAGCCCAGGCCCACTTCCAGCCAGGGGCTACCTCTGCCCACTACCTTCCCCGGCTGATTTTTCCTCCGGAGGAAAGCCGGCTCTGACACCTCCTTATCGTGCCTTGCCCTCTTCTGGAAGGGGAGGCAGCCTACGGTTAAGGGCAGCTCCTTGTCCTTGGGGGAGTCCCCGGGCCCCACTCCACTCGGGATCCCCCTTACCCACAGAGCCCGTGGCGGCGATGACAGCAGCTTCCGACAGGACCTCCACGATGCCCGCCCGCACCGTGGCCGCGCTGCGGCTGTTGGCATCCAGGTGGCTCAGGAGCTGCTGGATAACCAGGTGGGAGTGCTGCGGCTGGGGGGGAGGGAGAGGTGCTGGTCCCCAGATAGCAGCCCCCATATGGCCTCTGAGCCAGGGCAGCCCTTGACGAGGACCCAAAGCTGGGTGGACAAAAGGGAGGTCCCAAGGCTAGCAGGCGCTAGAGGTGGCACCCGGGTACCCTGGTTCCTTTTCCTGAGCCCCTCCCCCTCCTCGGTCCAACAAGGAGCTGAGTCAAATCCCAATGAAGACCTGGATTTCCACATTTTTCCTGGGCCCCTTCACTTCAATGGGTCAAAAGTCAATTTTAAGATACTGTCTTCCTTTTCAGTTTCCCCAGATCGCAGGTCTTATTAGGGCCACAAGAGGCCAGGTGGTTTAGTCCAGTGGCGCTCAAAGTGTGGCCTGTGGTCTGGTGCCAGTTCAAGATCTGTCTGATGCCCGTTTACACTGAGCTAAGTATGGAAATTGAGAGTAAGTGTTGAGTAAGCAATTTGACAAAAGCCATGGCAGCCAATTATGGTCTGTGGGCTTGTATTTTGCATGAGGTTTTCGTTTGTTTTTCCTAGGAATTCTTTTTGTGTTTTATGAAGTACGGGTCTGTGACATATTAGAAATTAAACTAGTCCTTCTCCACGACTAGGTTAAGCAGCACCGGTTTAGACAACTAGGGGCTTAGGAAAAGTCACAGAGGACAGCTGGTTTTCTCCAGGCGTGCACCGTTCTGCTCCCCGAGGCGCCACCTTGGCCAGAGAGACAGGCTGGACCAGGGGAGCCGCCGTACCTGAATTGAGTACATGATGATTTTAAAGCAACGGATGGCGAACACCTTGGGTTCCCAAAGAGAATGGTTATCCAGATGGCTGTGAGGGAGAAAATATGGAGAGTAACTATGAAACGCAAGTGATGTTAGGAAGGAGGAGAAGCTTGGTGGGAGAAAGTCACCTCCCGAGAGACCCAGCCCCTCTCGAAGCTCCCAGGTAAGTAGCAAGGGCTTTCAGGTGTAGGTGAGAGAAGGGAAGCACGAGAAGTCAACGAACAGGGTTCCGTAGCTGTGGGCTCAGGAGTGAAGCCGGGCACCTTCCTCCTGCCAACTCGTCTCCCCAAAACTGTGCTTGGTCACCACGTGGTAGCTTTTGATGCCACAGTGCGGGGAACATGGGCACAGAGAAGGGACCCACTTGGCTGAAGCACCACAACTATAACACCTCCTTCCCTCCCTCCTCCCGAGTCAGCAAGGAGGTGCCGGACCTGAAACTGTTCAAAGCTGAAGGCGGGTGGGTGGGGAAGGGGAACACTCACACGAGAACAGGCTTGATGGCGTTTTTGATGTTGCCAAAGGCAGCCCGGCCCAGCAGTTCCCGAAGGCACCTCTCAGCCAGCTCTGCAGGGATCTCCTTCTCCTTCTCTGGTGCTTGGAGGGGGGAGGGGGACCGGCTGTGGAAACACACAGCCCACGGGTGAGGGATGGAATGCACGGCTGGGCGTCGCTTTGTGCAGGCCTTCTGTGCTTCCCTCATGCAAATGGTCCCAGTAGGACAAGCAGGAATTTGACGTGGGCTGCACTAGGTCACAGGGGAGGTGTTGAGGCTGTCAGAAGTTAAATGGGGGTAAGGAAGCCCAGAGTGGAGGAAGATTGTGGGAGGAGGGATAACGTTCTTTTTCTGGACATCCTAGGGATAGGCCTGATGTGCCTCTGTGGGAAGGATAGATGCCCTGAGCACCATGGGCCTGGGGAGGTGCAGACCACGAGTGTCTCCATGTCCCCGAGGCTTTGGAAGGAGATGAGATAAGAAGAGAGGGAGGCCGACAGAGCTGGAGAAAGCAGAAGAAAAGGGGAGAGAGGAAGGAGGGAAAAAAGTGGGAGGGAAAAGGGAAAGGCGCGGGGGTTGGCTTAGGTGTGACTCAGTGGTACCCACCCACCTCCACCTGAGACCACCACGGAGCTTGTCAGTGAAGTGCTATTCCAGGAACAACCACCAGAGGGCACACTAAATTTCCCAACCGGCTCTAGCAGCGCAGGCTCAACTGACAGAAAGTGGGGAACCCACGATATCTTCAATCGGCGTCATGTCCAGCCAACGTGGACAGCACCGTGAACATTTCCCTCAATCCCACTTCACAGAGGGTAAGAGTGAGGGGCAGGGACAGGATGAATCCATGTCTGGGGGTTCCCAGATTAAAATCCAGTATCTGTAACTCGTGTCAAGTGGCTGCTGGCTGGTCAAGTGGGCATTTTGAAGGGACTGGAACACCGCTAGGAAGTGAGAGAGAAGGAAGGTCCTCCTCAGCAACTGGAACCATGAAAGGCATTTAAAAACCTCCTTGGCCTGCTGCTTCTAGAAAGATCAAGGGAACCGGACTCTTGGTTCTTTGTGTTCAGCACACACTTACCCCAGGGAGCCCAGCACCATTACTGTTTTTCCTTCAGGAATGCAGACCTTAAGGGGTACAGCAGGCTGGTAGAAGGCCAGAGCCAAGGCTCCTAGGGAAGCAGCTTTGGACTCACTGCAGAACAAGCCACAAAAGCCAAGAGCCCTGACTTTGGGGCTGGGTTTTACCAACCAGCCCAGCCGTGCGGTTGCCAAGTGCCCTGGGAGGGCTGCAGGGCCGCGTGCAAGCTCCCCCTCGCCTGCTCACCTCTCTGCCTCCTCCACGTGTTGCAGATTGAAAAGCAGGGATGGGACGATCTTGTCCATGTGCTGTGGGTCCCAGATATTGGCCTGCAGTTCATCATTCACAGTCTTCCTCACCACCCCTTGTAGACCTTTGATACCTGACATTCGGATTCTGTAAGGAAAAGGGAGACATGGGGCCATGAAGTCTCCAAGCCCTGACAAGTCCAGCTGCTGTGACAAGGAGAGGAGCACAGCGAGGGGATTAGGGATGCACTCGTCCCTCAAAAGGCAGAACAGAGCCCACCTTCTACTCTTCATGTGACTTGGCCTCCTGGCTGGCCGCCTTCTTGTGCTGGTGGATGTGAGCACGAAGGCCACGCCTTCTGGCTTGTCTTGGAGATTCCCAGACTGCCCTTGCCCCGTACCACCCGGGCTTCATCCCTAGGGTGCCCAGTTTCTCCAGGCTCTTTAGTACCCAGCTGGGTTTTCTCTAGCTTGAGCCCAAGATATAAGAGCTCAAAGTGCTGCCAAGAACGGAAGAGGCAGAAACCAGGGCTGTGAGCAACTTACAGGGGTAGGGGATCTGGAGGGGGAGGGGATCTGGAGGGGGAGGCACAGAGCTGTCAGGCTGTCAGGCACAAAGAGGTCTTGGCTGGGACTAAGCTGGCTGAGAAAGCGGAGGGGAGATGAGTAACAGCACAGAGGGGACCCCTTTTGCACATCCCCAGTTCCCACTCTGCTGACTCAGGGATCAGCACAGCCCTGCAGGAGGGGGCCCTCTTTACTGGCCATTTATTTCAACCTGAAGTTCCTTTTTTTAACCAAACCTTTTTTTTTTCCTGATTATAACATAATACATGCTAATTATAGAAAAGTGTTAAGATGATATACCCTGCCATCGCCGCTCAAAGATAATTATCATTGGCATTTTGGTGTCTTTCCTTTCTCCTGTGTATAATATATGACAGAATCAAGAACCTGCTGCATATGTAATTTGTATTGGCTTTTTTCACCCATAGCATTCTATCACAAGCATTTTCCTACATCTTAACTCACAAACATGTTGAATGGTTATTTGATACACTGTTAGAAGAACTTTCTGAACTAGTCGCCTGTTGGTCATTTAAGTTGTTTCTAAATTTGCTTCTGGAATAATGCTACAATGGACATCGCTGTACAAAGTACTTTACTACATTCCAAATCATTGCCATGAGTAGAATTACTGAATCGAAAGGTAAGGAATGAAAGGCTCCCAGTTTTGCCAGATTCCTCTCCCCACGCCCACTGCATAAGCTGCAGGAGAATATCATCCTCACTGTGCCTGCCTCAGCACTAGGGATCTCATTTTAAACATCTGCTCTAATTTTGTGGCTCAGAAAAATCCTCATATCCTTAGCGATTTCAGTTTGTATCCTTTTGATGATTATTGGAGTTGAGCAGTTTTTCTAAATATTTAGTTGCCATTTGTAATTTCAGCTTCAGTTTTAAGTGCTGTTACCACGGCGCTACCCTGAGCTTTACGCGGAGACCATAACTGGGTGGTGAGAGATGCCTAATGTACCAACATCCCCTGGCCCAGGACCATTAGGGCTGCTGGCAATGGGCAAAGATTCTCTGGGCAAACACTTAGCTGCTCTAATCCTGAGCCAAGTCAGCACCCTGAGCTGAGGCTGTCCAGACTTGAGAACGAAGTAACTGTAATACAATTCTGCTAACTCTTCCTGGCTCCAGGTTAAAGGTGCTCCTTAGTGCACTACAAAAATAAATCCCAGACATGCTGGACTCATGTCCCACCCAAGAGAGCCTGGCTGGCAGGAAACCAGGCCCAGGGGATGGAAAATTTTCTACCCAGGGCTTCCTTATGTGTGACTGTATTAATTTTTCTTCACTCTTTCAATCTCCCCAGAATCCCTTCCACATATGTACACATTTCATTCCATGATGCCCAGAGCTGGCTGATCAGGGCTGGGGGAGAAGCAGCCTCTTACTATTCCTTGTAATGGGCTCAGTGGAGGCCTGCCCACGTGCAAGGGACTGGGAAGTCTCTGAACCCAAGGGGACTACACACACACACACACACACACACACACACACACACACAAACACCCACCTATTCATGAGACCCAAGGGTAGTTCTTGGAAAGGAGCTCTGGGCTCTGCAAAGGCTGCGAAGGACCAGGGGGAGAGCTCAGGGAGAAGGGGTGCAGGGAGGTTATGGATGAGAGACAAGACAAAGGGAGAAACTCCTCTCACCCCGGCAGCCTTGCTTTCATGGGTGGCAGGTGCCAGGATGTGGGTGATGATGTCACCGCCCGGTTGCTGGAAGCAAACCTCAGCACCCTTCTCCTGACCTTCAGTCGCTCCCCACACCATCAGGACACGGTGCAACCGTGTCTGCTTCTGTGCCTTCTCCCCTCCTACTGTGGAGTGTGTGTGTGCGGTTGTATGTGTATGAGTGTGTGATTTGTGTGAGAGTGTGGTTATGTATGAGTGTGTCAGTGTATGTGATTGTGTGTGTGGTGTGTATGTGAGTGTGTGTAGAGCGGCATGAGGAATGTCCCCTCCCCTCCTGGAGCTTGGCTCTACCTGCGGTCAGCACCTGTTACAGCCACACCTGGTCACGGTCCCCGCCTTCCCCATCACCTGCTTCTGGACACACCCCACCTGCTCCAGCCCCTTCTGCCTCTTCACAGCCATTCTGGAGCGAGGTGGCTGCTGAGGGAACCGGCGCTGGGGAGACAAGGGGCTTCTTCCTCCCGTGACCCCCACTGGGCCCCCCTGCAGCAGCACAGCCCCAGGGAGCCCCTGGCTGGTTCAAGACAGGGGAGACTGGGGAGCAGGGACACTGCCATCAGTCACACAGCGTCCTGCCCTGGAGCCGTTTCACAGCTGGGAAGCTTTGGGAACAGGCAGCCTGGGGGATGGAGGGGTTCACGTCCTGTTTCTCCAACCCAGACCAGCAGCCGTGGTGAGGAAGCTGTAGTTAGGGGCACACAGGGCTCCCAGACCATGTCATTGCGTATCACGTGCACTCGGGCCCCCTGCGGTGCTGACATGATGCAGGAAGAAGCCAGTGGCTGAGTTCTGGAACAAACCCATGGAGACCCGGTTTCCCGTGGGCATGTTGGCCACCTGGCCTCAGCCCCCAGCCCCTTCCTTCTCCGACTCCTGCAGCTTTGCCTGGTAAGGACAGCTCAGCCCTTTTCCCTCCTTCCTCCTCCTTTTCCTGTGTTTCATTTCGCCTCCCCAGGTTGATAAGCACTCTTTGTAGGCAGTGGTTTACTTCTCATCCTTTATCTATCGGTATCAGCATATATTTGGGTGAATTTCTTTGTGATTTCATTGAGGGGTTTAATTTCTATGTCGATGAATGTATTTCTGTAAGCTAAGTATTTTTGTGAGTGTGAGTATGTGTGTGTAAAAGTGTGTTCTGTAATTCAAGACATTTATCTGAAAAGCATCCATTCCTTCATTCACTTACTCAACAAGTATGTCTTCAGTGCCTGCTGCTCTCCAGGCACTGTCTTAGCACTTGGGATGCGTCAGAGAACAAAACAATGATTCCTGTCCTCACAGAGCTTACATTCTAGTGGGGAGAGACAGGCAATGAATGAGAAACATATGTAAATTATGAAACATGTTTGAAGGGGATGAGTGCTATGGGGAAATAAAAACAGAGCAGGGTGAGGGAGAAGGGGAGGGTCAGGGGAAGGCGTTGTTGACAAGGGGGCACTTGAGCAAAGCCTTGAAGGAGGTGAAGGAGTGAGCTGTACAGCTCCACAGAGGAAGCATCCCAGGCACAGGAACAGACTGTGCAAAGGCCCTGTGGCAGGAATGTCCCTGGTGTGTTTCCAAGGCAGCACGGAGGCCTGTGTGGTCGAAGGGGAATGAGGAGGGGAAGAGTGGAGGAGATAAACTCAGGAGGGCAGCAGGGATCAGCCAATGTGAGGCCTTTGGCTTTTTATTTGTGGGTGTATATTTTGGTGGTGAGTGGGAGTGCTTCTCGGGTGTATAAAGGCATGTACTTCTGAACAAAAGAGAGCACAGGTGTGTACATGTGTGTGTCACTGGCTCTCAAATTGGGCTCAGAAGACCGTCACCTTATGTCCCACCCTGTTTTCTGTCCCCAGAGGCTGTTCCTTTAGAAAGCATGTGCTGGGAGCCCAGCTCTGCCCACGCATCCACCTAAGTCCCGCCAGATGCCCCTTCCCCACCAGCAACATCAGAGCCTCGGTAAACGCCAGTGAAATCAGACACGCAATCCGGGCTGGGAGCTCTACAGGACCATCAGTGCCTCTGCCATTAGAGGCACAGCCTCCTCAGCTTCCCTTATACTCACTTAGTCTTGATCTCCAAGTCTTCATGGCCGGAGTGGCACATTTCACTGAAGCGAGACACGAAGAAATCGTAGCTCCGATGGTAGGATGGGGTGTCCTCCTCTATGTTGGCAAACTTCACAAACTGTGTGGGGGGAGAGGGGAAATGCATCGTGAGGTGACCCACCATGCTCCTCGCCTTTGGGCTCTGGGACCTGGCATCCCCCAGGCCCTTTGCCATAGTAAAGCCACAAGAAAACACATCTTAGGAACCATGCATCTCAGGATCTGGCTCTAGTCCACCTCCCAGAGCACACTCGGGAAATCTGAGTTTCTGAGTTCCCCTTTCCTTTCTACACAACAAGAGCGGAACCTCTGGCCCTTCTCAGCCCTCCCCTGCTGGGTGAGCAGAGGATGGAAGAGAAGAGAAAGAGAAGGGGGCTCAGTCACTTAAGCTCCTCCTTCCATTTACATCCAGAGCTGCCCCAAACATACAGGCTGAAAGGCTGTGAGGAATAACGCTGGAAACTGAGCAAAAGCCAAGGCCAAAGCATAGAGCACCACCCTAGAATGCATTCTGGGAAACCGGGACAGAGCTGAAATTTGATTAAAAACCGTAATTACATTTTATTGTTAAAATTTTGAGTACATTTTTAACGTTTGCAATTTCAGTTCATTAAGTCTTGCTCAGCATTCTCAGCCGCTAGATTCCTTCTGTCATCACCATGCTGCACATTTGCAGTTCTAAATAGGGACTTGATTTCAAATGAGTCTCTCAGAGAAGCAAGAATCACAGACTGAGTGGAGTTAAATTACTAAAAGCTAAATATAATTTTTATAGGTTATTTTGTTTAATGTTATAAATTTAATACCACAAACAACTCTAAACAGACTAAACTTAGACTACATTCTCCACTATTCTGCCTTGTATTATTATATAATTTTTACAAACCTTCGTTGGTTCAAAGAGGACATACTGTTATTCCTAAAATTATCTCATCAGCACACTCTCATAATATTGAGTATCAATTGTCAACCTGTTTCCCCATTTAACTACTTAAAAGTTGTTAATAACTATTTTTTTGGATGAAAATTAGCAACTTCCACAAGCATCCTTATTATTACAGTGTTTTGTTCTTGCAATAATAAATATGCATTTATTTTCTGCTGAATCATAAAACCTCAACATGCAAAGCAGATAAGGAAATCTTCCCTTCTAAATTACATCTAAAATGCACACATATATGTGGAAGCAAGTATTCTGATATTAGCAATAAACCCAAATGACATTGTTTGCATTATTGATGTGGTTATGCAGAAGAGGCATAGTGGTAATCCATGTGATCACAAGATCATTGATTAGACCCAAGTTCAGCAGTTCCAGAAACAACGACAGAGCTGGCCTTTGGCTACGTGACCTTCCTAAGCCCCACGGGCTAGAACACAGACTTAGGCTGGTACCAAGGCTGAAACTAAATTTGGGTGCATTGCTGCTCTTAACCACCAACAGGATGTTCCCAGGCTGCACTCCCCACAGCCAAAGCCTGGCTTGGTCCGTCCACTGAGAGGGGTCATGCAGCTATGCGGTTCTAACCGCAGATCTACCTCTAACTGGTGGGGTGACCTTTGAGTGGGACATTTGACTTCTCTTCTGTCTTGGTTTTCCCATGTGTGAAATAAGCAGCCCAGTCTTCATTCGCTACATTTCTTTATTTTTTTATTGATGCTATATCTACTTCAAATATGATGAGGCAGCTTAAGATAAGACTATGTGTATGTGAGAGTGCATGCATTTCAGAATAACCAAAACAAGACTGAAAAAGAAAAGAGGCCAGTAATAAAGGAGAAACAGTCAAACAAAGACTTTGTCCCTAATATATAGTGACTGTGTAAACCCAAATGTATGTCAGGAGAATGAATAACCGAACTTCATGGTCACTGGTGTAGGAGTTTATGGGCTAATAGCAATGATGTTTAGAACATATATGTATCAGGTACTACCCTAAGCATTTGACATACATCAGCTCTTTTGTTTCTTAAAATGACTCTAAGTTAGAGAGATATTATTATTCTCATTTTACAGACAGAGAGACTGAGACCCACAAATGTTACATAATTGCCCAGGGTCCTGCAGGAGAAACCCAGGTCTCAACCATGAGCCTCTCCAACAGAGCTCTGCCCAGCTCTGTCCCTACTCCTGGCTTCCTCTAGCGCCTCAGGGCAAATGACCCATGAGAGTTGCTCTGGGGAGGTGAGGGTGGTGGATATTGTCAGGGAGAACAAACAGAGGATGAAGAAGTCGCCAGAGGGGACCTTAGTCTAGCCTTTTTAAGAGGGCTGCAGGAGTGAGGCCACTGGTTTCCAAACACTGCGGTACAGCAGTCGAGGGGGCTCCGTGATCATGCAGATTTCTGCCACAAGCCCCAGACGTGCTGAGTCAGCCTTGGAGGATATTCACCTGTTAGATGGTCTGAGGCTCACGCTTGAGAAACACAGCAGGATCCCTGACAGGCAACCTGGCGGCCTCCCTTCCCTCTGGCCCCCCTCCCCACGCTGATACTTCACTGAACGATTCCTGATCTCTGTGGACGTGACATCAAGCCTCGTCACTTTTTTTTTTTTTTTTTGGCTGCGCCACGTGGCTTGCAGGATCCTACTTCCCTGAGCAGGGATCGAACCCCCGTCCTCGGCAGTGAAAGCATGGAGTCCTAACCACTGGCCCACCAGGGAATTCCCAAGCCTCTTCACTTTCAACCTTGACTTTCCCCTTCCTCCAGCGCCGTGGAACCTCGAGCAGGACTGGTGGCCCGTCAGGTGGCATGGCCGGAGCCCTGTTCACGCCCAGTCTGCTCTGACTGTTTTCCGCACTGTACAGGCTGCTGAAGATTTCAACTACGACGCCCTGGCTGCAAGGTTAAAATGGAGATTACAATCAATTTTTAAAAATTAATTAATTTTATTTATTTATATTGGCTGCATTGGGTCTTTGTTGCTGCACGTGGGCTTTCTCTAGTTGCGGCGAGCAGGGGCTACTCTTAGTTGTGGTGCGTGGGCTTCTCATTGCAGTGGCTCCTCTTGTTGCAGAGCACGGGCTCTAGGTGCGCGGGCTTCAGTAGTTGCGGCACATGGGCTCAGTAGTTGTGGCACACAGGCTCAGTAGTTGTGGCTCGCAGGCTCTAGAGCGCAGGCTCAGTAGTTGTGGCCCATGGGCTTAGCTGCTCCACAGCATGTGGGATCTTCCCGGACCAGGACTCGAACCCATGGACCACTGCACCACCAGGGAAGCCCCAATTTTTAAAAAATGGAACATTCTGTGACAGCCACAGAGGTAACACAGGGTAGAAGACACACATGGGGATTCCTTTCCTAGAACCACGGAGGCTTTTTTCTAGACTGGCCCAGCAGTCACTCCTGAATCTCCCCCAGCTGGGCCAGCCACAGCTGCTAAGCTCACTGGAAAATTCCCTCACTCCTTTCTCTCGTGACTCTCTGCATCCCCAGATTTTTACTCTTCTATAGTCTTCTTCCCTGGAAACTTAGCTTTGAGTCTCCTTCTCAAATTTCGATTTTAACAGGATGGTGCTTCTGTTTAAGTGGATATGCCCTCCGACATCCGCTGGGCCCACAGTCAGACGGCATCTCCTCACTCAGCTCCTTGTCACCTGTGTGAGTGTGGACATCGTTTAACTTCTGAGCCACTGTTTCCTTATCTGAAAAATGGGGGTGATGGGGCCCATGCCACGGGGTGTCACCAGGGGTAAAGGAGGGGACGCATGCAGAGCGCGCCCGGAGGAATGGTCAGGACCCTGCGCTGCGGTGAGCAAGGTGACAGGGGCCCAATGGTCTGCTCATCAGCTCCGGTCCCCGGCTCTGCTGCAGGGTGACCCTCGTCCTCTCCAGCCGGGCCATCACAGAGGAGGAGCCCAGGTGGGCAGCATGAGCCATGCCCGCGACCATGCAGGATGCCGGGGGCAGGCGTGAATGTGGAAAGAAGGAAATGAGTTAACAGCCATCCCAATGAACTGGTGCCCGAGGGTGGGAGTTGAGGACGGTGGCAGAGGGCAGGGGAGTTGGAAGATGAGGGCCAAGCCCCCTGAAGCACCATTCAGGAACCGAAGGTCAGTTAGTGCCATAGGATGGGACAGAGCCCAGCACTGAGAGACAAGGAGGTGGGGCTTGATGGGAGCTCGGGCAGCTGGCACTGCAAGACTGGGAAGATGTGGCCCAGCATTTGTTTTCATCTCTTTAAAACGCACATATCACCTCCTAGGAACGTGAATGAGGTGGAGATAATTAACAAAAGCTCCCTGAGTTCCTGGGATAACAGGAACTGAGTGAATTCAAGGCTTATTGTAAGTAAGGTTCCTAGTTCTAAGAGGCTTAAACTTTTTACGGGTCCGGCAGGATTCAGCACCGCACAGTCGTGGAATGAGCGTTTGCGGGGCGATGCACAAATACATTCAAGACACTGCTTCACAGACAGCACTCGACTCTCCACACGCCTGCCGCTCCACTTCATCAGAAAAACAATTTCGCATATGGTTATTGTGAAGCACGTTTGCTTCGTTTCGACTCATACTTGGTTCCGTGGGGAGCCTTCAAAATATTCCTTGAAGAAGCTATTTATAGACACGGGAGTTCGTGTCTGGAGGAGCCACGCCAGGCCCCGTGCCCCATCTCTAACGCCACGTGTGGATGGCAGCACTATGCGACAGAAGGAGTTAACGCCTATATTCTGAGAAATAACAACATTAAATATTTCTACGGCACTTGCAGCTCAGGCATCATGTTAGTTTCCTGGGGCTGCATGCCTCCAGTCTCTGCTTCTGTCTTCACATTGTTTCCTCCTTTGTGGCCAATCTCCCCCTGCTTCTCTCTTATAAGACCCTTGTGATTGCACTTAGGGCCTACTCGAATAATCCAGGATAATCTCTCCAGCCCAAGATCCTTGACTTGATCACATCCGCAGAGACCCTGTTTCCGTATCAGGTGACATTCGCAGTTCCAGGGATTGGCACGTGGACATCTTTTGGGGGACCATTTTCCAGCCTACCGAAACATCCACTACCTGACGTAATTTTTGGCAAACCAGTGAGTTTAATAGGAGCGATATTGCTCCCATTGTGAAGACGAGGAAACTGAAGCTCTAAGGGAGCCGCTGAATTATTTCAGGTCAACCTGCTTGTGACAAGTGGAGCTGGGGCTCCAATTGGGAAATTCTGATACTTTGATGCTCTCTGCCCTCCACCAGTGGTTTTTAAATTTTACTGTGTATCAGAATGACCCGGGGAGCTCATTGAAAATGCAGACTTTTGAACCACCCCAGGCCTGTTGAACAAGACTCTCTGAGGGTAGGACCTAGGCGTCTGCATTCTGAACAATCCCCCCTGCCCCACCAACTCCTACCCTGGAGATTCTGGGGCAGGGCATCTACAGACCCCATGTCCTTTGTTCTTTTACTGGAAAGCTGGACCAGTAGCTGTGGAAATGATCCAAGGCAGGCTAGGAGGGAGAAAGCTTAAGCAGTACATTTTGGCCTCCTCCTGTCCTTGGTAACGGAGGCCAGTCAAGGCTGGAGAGATGGCCACCTCCTTTGAACTGGGGTGGCTTGGGGTTGAACCAAGGGGTCCATCTTTGAGGCCCGGGAGGCTGCAGCCTCCAGGCTCAGGCTGTCGACCAGCCAGGCCATTGCCTCGCTCTCCAGGACTCTTGCTCTGTTATGAGATCTGGTGATGAGGCTGCACTTGATGCCATCCAGAGGGACTGAACCCCGTTTACTACATTACGGGTGGCACCAGGGCTAATAAAAGAGGCAACATTTGGTACCAGGATCTCTGAGCATCCTTGGGAACCCTTGGTTTGATAGCTTGTCAGGAGGAGCTTCCCTTCCCTGAGTCTGAAAGTACGACAGCACAGATGACCTGTCCAGATGACCTGGTCAGGGAACGTTGGCCTCCAGTATCCCCATGGGGGCAGCTCTGAGGGATCCCACCTCAAGCTGCTCCTGAGTCCTCCAGGGCTGACAGGACGAGGCCAAAATGGAAACTTTGGTAATTGTGGCTCAGAGGATCAAATCCGGGGGACCTGGTCATGGGACCACACCCACTGTAGGAGTCCACTTGGGAAACATGCCCAAACCTGGCTGAGATGGGGTTGAGACTCTAGGGTTTAAAATAGAGCCTTTATCCCTCCTATTAGAGGCAGAACAGTGTTATGATTATGAGAAGGGGTTTGCAGCCAGAATGCATTTCTGAATCCCACCTCCCACTTAGTAGGAGGCTGATAGGAGGCACGTTTCTTAAGCTCCCCATGCTTCGGTCACCCCATCTGTACAAAGGGGCCAGCAAGAGCAGCTGCCTCATACGCTTGGTATGACCAGCCCATCAGAGTTAACAGTTATCGCCTCATTTTTCCCCCAGTGGATTTCTGGCTTGCTGTCAACACTCCATACGTTTTCACTGGGCCCATTTACCTGTGTGACTCACTAATGTTTTAAACACTTGATACAGCAGGAACTTCCTGTCTACTTCACCCCTACCATTGCTAGTTCATACCTTACAAATGGCTTTTGTTAAAATGCTACTTGCCTAATGCACAAGATTGTGAAATAATAAAGTTCGGGTTTTTTTGTTTTATTTTTTTAAGATATTGCAATGATGAGGAAGGTCTCCATAGCAACAAACTGGAGACTTTGAAGATGTGACACTTCAAAGGCCAAGGGCACCACTAGGGCCACCCTTTCAAGACCAAAGTTTCAGCTCTTCATATACAACAAAGGGTGCCAAGTTTGCTGGAGGAGATCACCAACCCTCTGGCACAAGCAGGAAGAAGACATGGTTGTGTGAAAACTGAGAGTTACTAAGGGGCTGGGTCAATAGAGAGAAAGCAAGCTCCAAATATTGACATTGCAAAACCAGCTCTCCCCAGGTCTGGAGGAGAAGCTGAGCTGGTCAGCCTCACTTCAGCGCTAGCCAAGTCTCTCCAAGCAGAAGTCAGCCTTTCCCTCTTCTGTAGATGGGCATTCTGAACCCCACAACTCCCTGCCATCAACAATAGAACCACAGTGTAAAATACTGGGCATAGGGATTCCCTGGTGGTCCAGTGGTTAAGACTCCACGCTTCCACTGCAGGGACCGCGGGTTCGATACCTGGTCAGGGAACTAAGATCCCACATGCCGTTCAGCACGGCCAAAAAATAAAATAAAATAAAATAAAATACTGGGCATAGAGAGAACCCCAACTCTTTCATGGTAGGACTGCAGGCCTTTTCACTGTGTTAACCTACATAAGGAAAAATGGGAACAGTTGTTCTGCTGCACTAAGATGAACCCTAGCTGGAAAAGACCTTGTAAACCACATGGTTTTGACTTTAACACCCCCTACCCCGTTCTCCCAACTGCTCTTGTTTATAGCAACTCCCGGGAGCGGTTTTCACTAAAGCCAGAGGAACAGTCCTACTGTGACATGATCGTGCCCTGCAAATCGCCTGCCAACCTGGGCATAGTGATTCCCTAGACCTAGGACATCCTCCCCTGTCTACCCACATTACGTCTTTCCTCCTTCAAGATTCTTTGCAAAACTGACTGTGGTTTTAAAAACTCCTGGGAAAGCCCAGTCTTCCCGCCTGAGAAGGTGATCCCCCTGGTCCCAAGTAGTTCCATGTGCTAGCCAGCCTCCAAGGCCTGCACTTGGGAAGCGCAGACCTAGGGAAGCACTGGCTGCCTCTGCTCTAAGATCCCCAACATTTGCTGGTGCTGACCCCCGTGACCTGAGCTGCTCCACTGGCATCACACTTCTGCTCTGACCTCCCTTCATGGAACCCGCTTCTAGCCTGCTGGTCTCCAGCAGTGCTGATTTCTGTCGTGGTGTGGAAGATGAGAGAATTTCTAGTCTACAGATGACAAGTTGCAACCACAAGAGTTGATAAAATTGTCCAGAGGGAGCATATAGAGTGAGAATAGGACAGAGCAGCAACCTTGGAGACCACAGACATTTCATGGGGACACGGAGAAAGAGAATCATTGAAGGAAACTGTATTAGTTTCCTATTGCTGCCGTAATAAGTCATCACAATTTAGTGGTCTAAAACAACACAAATTTATTACCTTGCAGTTCTGGAGATCAGAAGTCTAAAATGGGTCTGCAGGGTTGCACTCCTTCTGGACGCTTCCAGAGAAGCATCTGTTTCCTTGACCTTTCTAGTTTCCAGAAGCCACCTACATCCTTTGGCTCCTGGCCCCCTTCCTCCATCTTCATGGCCATCAGAGGAGCATTTTCAAATCTCTTTCTCTCTGTCTCTCATCTTCTGTCTGACTCTGGTCCTCCTGCTTCCCTCTTATAAAGGTCTTTGTGAGTACATGGGGTCCTCCTGGATAATCCAGGATAATCTCCTTATCTCAAGATCCTTAACTTAATCATTTCTTCAAAGTACCTTTTGTCATGTAAGGTAACATGCACAGGTTTCAGGCATTAGGATGTGGACATACTTGGGGGACCATTATTCAGCCCACCATAGAAACACGGAAGGGTGGGCCAGGTGGGAAGAGCTGGGATGACAGGGCCAGGAGGTCAAGGGAGTATGAAGAAGGTGCAATCAACGGGGAGAAATGCCACCAGAGATAGAAACATCAGCTGAAAAATGACTGAGGAATGGGTTATTTGCGTGGTTTCCACAGATTTCTAACTGCAAAGACAAAAAAGTACTTTTACAATGGAGAGAGCCAGCTGTCACTACCCTAACCTGGGATGGCACTTAGCCTCCATAAAAGTGGGGTACCAGACACTTGTGGTCCTTTTGGGATGCTCAGTGCAGGACCCAGCACTCCCCGTGAAGTGTTATGCCTCCAAGTATTTAACTGCATCCAATCAAACCTTCAAATCTAATTCTAGTCTGCAGGAAGTATAAGGGACAGGAGAGCAAAACGAAGGACACCACAAGGAAATAATCAGACAAACCCAGACTGTGGGGCATTCTGCAAAGTGGTGACCTGGTCAATGTCATGAAAAACAAAGAGGGGCAGGAGAGGGATTGGAACTGGTTAAGAGACATAAGAGACACAGAAAACAAAGTAAACACATGATCTTTACTGAATCCTGATGGGAAAGACAGCAATACAAGACAATGTGAGGACTATTAGGGAAATTCTAATTTGGACCAAATATTTTTTAAAAATTAGAGAGTGATCGTTAGTTTTGTCAGGTAAGCTAAAGGTACTTTGTGGTCATGTAGAATGTAATTTTGTTGTTTTCTTTTCCTTGCTTGTTTGTTTCTTTCTTTATTTTTACACTGGAAGAGACCTGAACTTATAGTTAGACTAAGGGAAGGAACCATAAAAAGGGAAAGGGTGGAGACATGGAGAGAGAAATAATGGATTTAAGGAGGTTCCTGAGGAGAAGGGAACCTTTTGGAAGGAAGAAGATGGAAGCAAGTTGAGGGACCCCCAGCTAGCAGCCCCCATTTTCTCAGTGGGCAGAAGAAGGCAAGGCCACCTCTGAGACTGAAGAAGCAGATTCGGGATGGTCCTTGAGGAGAAAACAGATTTGTAGCGACCACTGAGAGGATGAGGGGCAGTGGTCAAAGAATGGATAAGGAGCTGCCCTGAAGGCCCAAATCAAAATTTACAGCATGCATCTGTAGAGGCCCCAAGCCTCGCATCATGCGGTTTTCTGCGGTGGTTCTCTGAGCAGGCATATTAGGGCGGAGAAGGCAGAGCTTGGCTGCACTAAGTGGACATGGAGCGTGGCTCCCACGGGTCCTGGAGGGAGGCCGAGAAAGGGAGCCTCAGCCGGAGCTGAACCTGGCAGGGAAGGGAAGGCAGCGGGAGGTGAGGTCTTGATGAGGGATGGGGCGGGGGGATGGTGAGAGAACATGAGGGGAGGACAGAGCCTCGAGCAAGTCACAGCCCCCCTGCTCTACTGGAGGAAGAGAGCCTCAGGGTCCCGCATCACCCCAACATGCTGCAGGAAGCTTCCCTCCCCTCCCAAAGGACTTGACACAGGTTGTGGTGCAGTGCAAACACAAAGGCCTGCATGCGAGGATCTGAGATGAAAGCGCAATTTTTTAAAATTCAGGTAAAATTCACAAAACATAAAATGAACCCTTTTACAGTGCACAATTCAGTGGCATTCAATACATTCACAATGTTTTGCAACTAAAGCAAAACCCCAAAAGGAAACCCACTTCTTAGTCATTAATCAGTCACTTTCCATTCCTCTCCCTCCCAGACCCTGGCAAACACTAATCTGCTTTCTGTCATTATGGATTCACCTATTCTGGATATCTCATCTAAATGGAAATATAACATGTGACCTTCTGGGTTGTTTCCACCTTTTGGCTATTGTGAACAGTGCTGCTATGAACGTTGGTGTACAAGTATTTATTAGAGTATCCATTTTCCGTTCCTTTTGGTATATACCTAGAGAGGATTGCTGAGTCATATGGTAATTCTATATGTTTAACTTTCGGAGGAACCACTAAACTGTTTTCCGCAGTGTCTACACCATTTTACATCTCCGCTAGCAACGTACAAGGGTACCAATTTCTACACATCCTCACCAACATGTCATTTTATAGGATTTTTAAAAATATAGCCATCCTGGTGGGTGTGAAGAGGTATCTCACTGTGGGTTTTTTCCGACTTGCATTTCCCTAACGATTAGTGAAGCTGAGCATCAATTCATGTGCTTTTTGGCCATTTGTGTATCTTCTTGAATGTCTATTCAAGTCCTTTGCCCATTTTAATTGGGTTTTCTTTTTGCTGTTGAGCTGTAAGAGTTTTTCGTATATACTGGTTACTGGACCCTTATCAGATATACAATTTGTAAAAATTTTCTCCCATTCTGTGGTTGTCTTTTCACTTTCCTGACAGTGTCCTTTGATGCACAAAAGTTTTTAATTTTGAAGAAGTCAAATTATCTATATTTTCTTTTGCTCCTTTTGTTTTTATTGCCATATCTAAGAATCCATTGCCAAATTCAAGATCATAAAGATACACCCCTATATTTCTTCTAAGAGCTCTATAGGTTTAGCTCTTACATTTAGGTTTTTAATCTATTTTGAGTTAATTTTTATATATGTTGTGAGGTAGGGATGAAAGTACAAACTTTAAATCCGTGATCCTTCATAATAATTTTATTATTTACACTAGGCTAATAGATTGTTTATGTAAAGGACCTTGGCATTCTCAGATTTAATATTTTCAGTTTATCCTCACAGAGTGACCTCAGAAGGTCAGGGCACATGGTCATTGCACTGTCCCTGAGACACACATTTGGACCTCTCAGGCAATAAGGCAGGTGTGCAGAAGCAAATCCCTAAGCAAATAATTGAGCTTAGTTGGTTCTGGCTTCCCCTCATCCCCTGACTTTCCTGGTCCCTCACTGTCATCCCAAGTTCAGATATTCTCATTAAAGACCTGAAAGCATCACTTAAATTTAAAAAATTATACTTTACTGCATATGATGTGCAGGAATGGGATTAGCAAAACCAGACTTTTTGCTGACAAGTTTTACCATAGCTTCAATCCTTGGGGTGGTCAAGTACAAGCTGGATAAAGATCCATTAAGGATGAAGAAAGAAAGAGAGAGAAGGTCCCAGGCTTAGAGAGCTGGAAAGAGCATCTGGTTGAGGGACACCACTAGCAAAGTCTGCCTCTGAAGCTGAACTCTGAATCTATTGCAATTATCTGACTCAACTTACTTATAAGCACCTCTCCTTATATAATCTCCATTGTCTGCAGTACGGTAATCATTAGTCAACTGCTTTCTTGCTAATACTGTGACTCACTGTGATGGGGAATCTAGGAATTTGCAGGATTCTGAATTTTCAAGGCTGTAGCTAACAAAATGCCTACCCTAGGCCAGGATGTGATGTAGGGACCGCTAGAGCTGGCAGCCACATGCTTCTATGTCTCCCCCGCCGACCCCTGGGGAGATCCCCTCTGGATGCATTGATGACTGGTTTAGTTTCCATGTACATGTTCTCTTCTAGACTATAGTTATCTTAAACAGGGCAAGTGAAACAGTAACTGAAGCTGTTGCCAGGGCAACATGACAAAAGAATTTACCCTCAGCTACTGTATATGTAATTTATCAAAGGCAGCTGGCTCACAGAGAGAGGAAAGAGGGGAATAGGTTGTTAGTTTTTGTCTTTGAAAGAAGAGTTGAAAGACTATCTTCTGGTTAAATCAACTTAAGTAGAACAGGAAAGCAGCTGTGACCTGTGCAATAAACATTCAGAAAAGTCAGGTTGGGAAGGCTAAGAAGGCAAACCTTAAACTTTTTTTTTTTATCCTGGTGATATTTGTAAAATAGTTGCATGTCAGGGCTTTTAACACCAAGCTGCTTGAAGACCTGGAGCTGAAAGTATTCCCTGAAGGGGAAGGAATAGAGAGAGAGCAAGAAATGGAAGAGAACAACCGGGATATTCAAGTATGTTACATACATACAAAGCTGGGAGTTCTTGACACACCTGATAGCTCTTCTCTCCCAAAACCATAAGCCCTCATGATAGCAGCCACTTGTACTGAGAACAGTTACATTACAAAGCTTGGACTGAGTTCAATCCACTCTGGGTATCAGTGAGAAGCCAGGCTCATGAAAGATAACCTGCTCGAGGTTACCCAGCTAGGAAAGGGCAGAACTAAGCCAGAAGCCCTGTTTCCTGCTTCCCTGTGATCTTCCCACTTATCTGATCCCTCTGTCCTGTGAACATCAGTTTATTCTGTCTTCGAAAGAAGCACAACCTGGACAGCTTTCAAAGTATGCCCCATGGAGTCAGGGGCCAAGCTTTGAGGGCACTGGGTACCCCCTGCTCTCAAAGAAATACCTCCCTCTCTATTTTTACATCTATTGGGGCCTCACCTAAACTTATTTAAGGGAAAAATCATTTTTAAAAGTCAGAAACCAAATAGGAATGGATCGTAACAATGCTGACCTGGAGGTTCTACACCCCCTCCCCACCATTCCCACTTCCAAAGCCCCTTGGGCCTCCTTACCGAGTTGGTGCCAAGGATCTGCAGGTTGGGCTTCTCAGACTCAAGCAGCTTGGCCACCATCTTGAGGAAACTCTCCACGAAGAGGTTGATGCTCTGGCAGTGGCAGGCCATGAGCAGCTGGTCCAGCGCCTCCATGGCGATGCACACGTACCTGGGGAAAGCAGCACCATTGCCATCACTCAGCCTCACGCCTGTTCCGCCCCCACTGCATGACTGGGGCGATCTAGATGGCAGTGCAGTGACCACCTGGGCAGCAGCCAGCTAACGCAGCTCTTCCCCAGGTTGCTGATGACTGGACAGTTGTTCCAACAAGTGCTCACTCCAGCCCAGCCCTGAGAAGCAGAATGAAGCAGAGCTGGAAGGGAGCCTAGAGATGAATTCATCCAGCCCCTTATTTTATGAATAACATGAACATGAGGACAGACGAGGTATACCATTTCATGAGGAAATACAAGCAGAAAGAATTGATGCCCAGGAGAGCAGCTTCTGAACTCAAACCCAGTGAGGTCAGAGAATTACTCAATCAAAGTCAAGACGTGTTTGTTGACGCTGTCCTCGTCAGTGCAGGGGTGTAAGGATGAAGAAGTCCTTTAACTTAAGGAGTCTAGAGTGGGAGGGATAAGATAAATACACAGATATCTCCTCTAAAGGGAAAATAAGAAATGTTACCAAAAAAATGACATCCCACGAGGGTTCCAAAGAAGGAAAGAGGCTCTAGTGGGGAGGAAGCAAAGAACTTAATGAAGAAAGTTTATGAAGAATCTGAAATGGGCCTGAGGACCAGCCAACTGCAAATGTTAAGGAACATAAAATTGCAATTTTTGTATTTGAAGACCTCAGGAGTTCTATAATGAAGTACTACTCAAACAATATGGTTGACAGAGTTACCATGTTTGGATGACACTCAGCTTGCCCAGGGAGCATTTTTACCTCATGGAGAATAAGACAGGCACAGAATGAAAATTCTTTTCTCCTTATGAAGAAGGTGCTCTGTGTCAATTCTAAGTCTCTAACTACTTAATTATTCTAAAGACTAAAACCTGAGTGAATGTTTTCACAAACTAGGAACACACGACATCCAATGGTGAAGAGCTGCCCATCCCATTTTTTGACAACCAAATGAACACCTCTTTATATTTCAAGCAAACCCTAATAACCTCTATCCTTTATTCACAACTCTACTTTTAGAAGCAGCAAAAAAGAGAGCTGAACCTTCTCCTACCTGCCAGCCCTTCAACCACATGAAAACAACAATCTCATTTACCATGTTCTTCTCTTCTCCATGCTAAAAATACCCAACCCTGGGAATTCCCTGGTGATCCAGTGGTTAGGACTCTGCGCTTTCACTGCTGATGGCCCGGGATCAATCCCTGGTTGGGGAACTAAGACTCCCACAAGTCTTGCAGCGCGGCCAAAAAAATAAAATAAATAAAAAATAAAAATGCCCAATCCTTTCCAGACTAGCCTTTGCAGGACAACCCCCAATTACTGTCTTCTTCAATGCCTCTCTTAAATCCCAAAAAAAAGGTCACAAATCAAATTCCTACTGAGAATCAGGAATACACATCTAAGCTCAAACCCAACATTCGTTCCACGATAGTGACATAATGAGCATATGGTCAGGTAAGGCACATCATGAAAGATACATCCCCTACTTACCAAGCATTTGCATTCTAAAGAAAGTAAGGCAGACATTCATAGAGAAAGGTTATCTTTTAACTTCTAATACGGGAGACTTTGCAAAACTATTCTGGTTACAATCTTTACAGTTTTCATTAAGGAGTTAGGTGTCTGGGGCAGAATGCTAAATGTCTCCCCTGGAATCTATTTTTGCCCTTTTCACTAGTCATTTAGAAGTTTAGCTGAGCTGTGGCTGCTCGCTGGGAACATTTCCCAGCCTCTCCTGCTGCTAGGTGAGGCCGCATGACTTACATGTTGCCATTAAAATGAGAGGGAGTGATGCAAGCAACGTCAGCACTGCTTGCTTAAAAGACAGGATTATCCTCCGGGTCCTCTCTTCCCTCTTCCTGCTGGCTGCAGAGTGGCAGCAAATGGATGGCCAGAGGTGAAAGCCCCGGATGACCTCACAGAGCAGAGCCCACCAACCCAGACTGGACTATTGCATGAGAGAGAGAAAAAATATTTCCATATTGCTGGAGCCACTGTATTTTCAAGTCTCTTTATACCCTAAATAACACAAGTATCTGATAATCAGGTTTAGGAGTCTTTAGAAACTTGAGGGCATAAATAAAAGTGAATCCTGAGCAATCCAAAGCAACTCAAGGGACTGCCCTCACAGGAAAGAGAAGTAAGGGCTGAACATGACTCCATCCTGCAAGAGGGGAGATCAGGCAGACTCCATGTACTCGGAGTGTGGCTCGTGTGCCCATTACAGGGTGGTGATCCCTCTACTCATAGAGCCATGTGGAACACAGGAAGTACTTCCTGATGCAAACAAAATGCAAGCAAGGTAGAGTGAGTGGAGAACTCCAAACCTACCTGGGTGCTAAGGAGTCAGGCTGATGCCTCTTAAGTCAAAGCAAGTAGCAAAAGTCCTCCTTTTAAGAAGCTGCCTAGAGGGACTTCCTTGGTGGTCCAGTGGTTAAGAATCCGCCTTCCAATGCAGGGCACACTGGTTCGATCCCTAGTCTGGTAACTAAGATCCCACGTACTGCAGGCAACTAAGCCCTCATGCTGCAGCTACTGAGCCCACGCGCCACAACAAAAGACCCTGCATGCCATAACGAAGATCCCGTGTGCCACAACTAAGACCCGAAGCAGTCAAAAAAAAAAATACAAATTAAAAAAAAAAAAAAAAAGAAGCTGCCTAGTGTCAGGTTTATATGCCTTGTATATAACAGGGGATGAATTAAAAGATTTATTCTTTGTTTTGATCCAAATCATATCTCTTTGAAGGTTAGGCAGATAGTACAAAACTCTTGATTAGCTAGTCTTTGTTTTAAAACAGAGTTTGGTTAAATAAAAAGAATGCACAGGAAGCATGACTATAGGATGATTTCTGAAGATACTACAAAACCACAACACAAAGCTCCACAAAGCTCTCGTGGCAGCCACTCAGTTTCAGACATTGTGCATCTGAACTGCCTCACACATAAGCCAGCTTTGCAAATCCATGTGTATAAAAGTAACAGCAGTCATGACGTTTTCTAAATGTCCTTTTTTAAAGACATCAGTCACCATTTCTTCAGTACCCTTGCCCTAACTTCTTTACCAAACAACCATAAGTAAAACAGCCTCTCTACTCTGAAATTTTCCTTCTCACTTTCGTAAAATGTTTATTTCTTTTATCTATCTGAACTGAGTCAGCTATTATTATTGTTTAATATTATTAAATATCATTAAATAGCTGTCTCGGGGCACATTCACAAATGGATCTGGTCATGCTCTTATCTACAGAGCGTCTTTCAAATACAAAGGCAGCATTGGGTGCTTGGGCTCCTTTGGTGAACTGGAGCCACGTTCCTCCTGCTCTGGAGGGCCCGCTGGTCCTCGATAGCCTTGCCCTTCACAGGATGTCACCGCCACAGTTCAGGATACCTGTCGTGCCTTGCAGACCCAGGCCTGGCATGTTCCGGGTCCACTGTATAGGCCGTGAAGCAGACTGATTCCTGCAGGGTTGGGGAAGCAGCCTGGGCCGGGGCCCTTCCAAAGGGACAGGTTTTCCCTGCAGAGAAACCTGGACACATTCTGGCAACGAAACATGGCGGATAGGAAATGGGAGCAGGCAGCATGGAATTCTCTTCTTCTATGAATCATCCCAGCATCCTTCTGCATGAAGGGTTTCACCATTATTTTATAGAGTTTAAATGAGGGAAAGGAAGGGGCGGGGTGGGGTTTGGCAAGAGAAGAAACCAGAAGGCCTCCCAAACCCCAGAGCTTAGATTGCTGCTTTTCCCTTTCCTGTAAAAAAATTCCCAGAAAATCCTGATAAGGAAAACCATCCTTTGCTAGCCAGAAAAAAAAAAAAAATTGGCTACTGACCAGGAGTGGAAATTTTGATGGAAAGTGAAAATTATGGTAGAAGTGAAACAGAAAATTAAAAAAGTTTAAGGCCTAGTTCTCTGAATACACACTCCTTCAATCCCCATCTTTGATCCCAACAGTAAGGATGGAAGGATTATAATTGCGAACTTGAACTTTTCAAAGTATCTTAGAAGATTAGAAGTCAATGGGCTTTGGAACCTCCTGCTCGCTGCGTTGGTCCTATCTTATCATAACCTTCCTGGGTACATCTTATCCATTAAGTCTATACTTTCAAAGGGAATAGAGCACGGGCTTCTCAGGGTAATGTCCACTTAACAGGACTGGGGCCAAATAGGTTAGTCTCAGCAGAGATCTGTTCTGGGCTTGGTATCCTGAAAGGAGTCCAGTGTAATAATAGGTCTGAGAAACTGGCCTGGGCTTCCCTGGTGGCGCAGTGGTTAAGAATCTGCCTGCCAGGCTTCCCTGGTGGCGCAGTGGTTGAGAATCTGCCTGCCAATGCAGGGGACATGGGTTCGAGCCCTGGTCTGGGAAGATCCCACATGCCGCGGAGCAACTAGGCCCATGAGCCACAACTACTGAGCCTGCGTGTCTGGAGCATGTGCTCTGCAACAAGAGAGGCTGCGATAGTGAGAGGCCCGCGCACCGCGATTAAGAGTGGCCCCCGCTTGCCGCAACTAGAGAAAGCCCTTGCACAGAAACGAAGACCCAACACAGCCATAAATAAATTTTTTAAAAAATAAATAAATAAAAAGTTAAATGTTATTTTAAAAAAAAAAAAAAAGAATCTGCCTGCCAATGCGGGGAACATGGGTTCAAGCCCTGGTCCGGGAAGATCCCACATGCCGCGGAGCAACTAAGCCCGTGCGCCACAACTACTGAGCCTGCGCTCTAGAGCCCGCGAGCCACAACTACTGAAGCCCGCGCACCTAGAGCCCGTGCTCCGCAACAAGAGAAGCCACCGCAATGAGAAGCCCGCGCATCACAATGAAGGGTAGCCCCCGCTCGCTGCAACTAGAAAAGCCCGCGTGCAGCAACGAAGACCCAACACAGCCAAAAATAAATTAAATTAAAAAAAAAAAAAAAAGAAAAAAGAAACTGGCCTGACTGGGTAGTTGGAACAGGATGGGGAAGAAAGGAGCTGGTGAGGACCAGCCCACCACAGGGGCCCAAGGGAGAAGGCAAGAGCAGGGCACGGACCACAGCAGCAGGTGATGACCAAGGATCTTGGATCCACTAGTAGGGCTTCCCAGTAGGTGAAGAAGGCAGAACTCAAGGAATCTGGAATGGATTGGGGTTCACAGGCAGCAACTGAGGTCAGGAGAGGCTACTCAGCAGGTTATAACAACAGGAACTCAGGGTCATGGGCCAACCAAAGCAGAAGGTGAGTTATAACAAGTGAGGAAAATACACAGGGGGCCTGGTGCTTAGGAGTGAGGCAGGAAATACCTTGAATTGAATTTCAGAACAGGCAGCTGCTTCTGCTTGAACACCTTCCACTCAGTCAGGAGTGGGCTTAGGAGCCTCCAGGAAAGGAGGAACTGGCAGTCAAAGTCTGAGAACCAGACTTGGTTGGAGAGGAAAGCAGATCTAGGGTCAGAGATGGGAACCAGCACACAGAGAGAGGGGGCAGCTTTAGCAGGGCCAGTCATTGCCCAAGAATCACTCAAAGAGCCTTGACAAAGAACCTCTTATTCTAGGCAGTCTGAATGTATTTAGTCATGTCCCCACTGCTGGACAGAAACTTCTGGGTTTTAGGAGCCGGAAGTAGGGGTTGACCTCAGCCAAGGGAGGGAAGGATGAACCTCCTCATCTAGTAGGAACCTGTGACATCTCTGTCTGAAGGGTCAGCTCCGTCCTCCAACCAGGTTCAGGGTCCTTCTGGGGACAGTGTGTCTCTTGGGAGCCCCACCAGGTCAGCTCCAGGGTCAGTCTCCACAGGGAGTAGCCCACCCCTCTTTGGCATGGGCATCTCCATCCTCCAGGCACTGGGGAACCTGACAGATTCTAATGTGGCCTTCTGAACATGGTCATTGCTCCATGGTCATTGTCAGCTGACCCTGAATCTCACCCAGCACCGCCGTTACCTCCCTTGCTCTCCAGTTTCTAGGGGTGTTCTAGCAGTTGGGCTGAACTGGAAGGAGAAAAATATGAAGAATTCTCACTTTTTGCTGCTCTGCACATCACTGCCCATTATGGCCCACACTGAGGAGCAATACCTTGAAATTCGTATCTTATCCTCTCTCTGCCCACATTTGGTTATCACCCTTGATGCTAAACACATACGAGCAGAGGAGGGTGGATCTGCCACTGGGTCCAACACCCAAGGTTCACGTCCACATGGTCAAACCATAAACACAGACACCTGCACGATGGTAGGGAGACAGCTCCTCGGACTGTCTGCAGGTAAATATTTTGCTCTTCCAAAGCTGCCATCAGTGATTAGGACAATGATGATGAATGTGGCATTGGGTAAGGAAAGACGGGGAGGGAGAGGAGAGAGAACAGGAGAACAGATCTAACAGATTTTTCTTCTCCGAATGTTTGTGATTAGAGCCCCCAGTGAGGCCGTCAAGGCTTTAAATACTTAGATGCTGCAATGGCTATTTTTAACAGAACGATACCAATTTTGAGTTGCAGTTCTAAGGGCAGTGGAATGTTTCTAAGTGGCTCTGCTGGCTACAGGACATTTTTTACTGAGAGAACCATCGCTGCAGAGAGGGCAGGAAAAATTAGTATTAAATGTTTAATGGTATTGCTTGCATATTAGTTTCAGGTTCAGTCTAGGATAAAGTCATTTTTACTTGCTTGAGCCTGCTTTATAAAATGTCAAGGCGATTTATATAATCAGCATGTTCATTATATTCATGCCCTTTTTCCTGAGCGTGTAACCTAATTTTATTATAGAAAGGGATCATAGAAATGAATTGTTTCCGGTCTTGCTTTTATACCAGGGATAGCTTGATGTAAGCGTGGCTGGTGGCTCCTGTGGAGGTGTGGACCTCTATACGCTGTCAGCACAATGCAGATCTTTACACTCTGGTTCTCACTCCACCTTCCTCACCAGCAGGAAGGGACCCTGGAGGGTGATGGGGCTGATGGATGGTAGTAGTGGGGGAAAGAGCGTCCAGGGGAGAGATCACTGCAAAGGCTCAGAGGCCAGAAAGCCAGGGGGGATCGTCAGCTAGTCCAGCTAGTAGTGTGGGGCAGGTGTGGCAGCTGTGGCAGGTGTGGCTGGGTTAAAGGTAAGTTGGGGGCAGGTAGTGGAGGAGCCCAGAAATCAAGCTGAGACCTTGGATTGTACGCTAAAGAAGCCAGGAAAGTATAGCTTGGTCTGTGTTTTGAAGATCATAGTGTTGATCTGGAAGGGCCAGTACAGGAAAGATGGGAAGGAGGGAGACAATTTTCAAGGCCACTGCCATAATCCGGAGCCTGCATCAGGAGAAAGGTAGGAGCAGAGGAAAGTAGAGGATGGACATAAAAGGCTTCATAGAGAACAGAACCAATGGGACTTAGGAACAACTGCCCTAGATCTACCCTTCCCTTTGCTCCAACAGCCGTGCCACCAGGGACATCTTAAAGCTCTCTTTACATCCAGCCCCACTCCAGATTGTGGCATGACGGTAGCGTAAAAAATATGGTATGTCCTGCCATTGACTTTTTTCATTGAAGAAGTAATACATGCTCAATAGAGAATATTTAGGAAACACAAAAATGTAGATAGAAACCAAAAACCCCAGCCACATTGTTCACAAAATATTGAGTACTCAATATTTTGGCATATTTATTTTTACTGTATTTTCCAGGCATTGAGATTTATTATTGTTTTTAACTTGATTTAAGTACTGTGTATATAAGTATGTATTCTATTTTTCATTTACTTATGGCATTTTCCATATTATGTGGAAAGTATGTTTATAAACATCATTTTTATTGACTAGGTAACATTTCCTGAAGCGATAAACACCATAATTTACTATTCTCCTCTAGTTGGGCATTTAAGTTACTTCCATCTTTTCAATATTATAAAAATTACCATAATGAACATCTCTGTATGTAAAGTTAGATTATAGATAAGATTGATAAGGTGGGATAGATGAATAGAAATGGAATTACTGGATCAAAGGGCATAAGTGTTTTTGAAGCTCTTGACATATATTTCAAAATTACTTTCTAGAAAGCTTCAACCAATTTGCACTCATTCTAGAAAAGTATGAAAATGCCTCTCATTTTGCCATCCCTGGGTTAACACTGGAAATTATATATACTTTTTTAAAAAAAATCAATTTGATAAGTGAAGGTGGTATCTTAGTATTTCAATCTACATATTTGGCTGTTAAATCTATTGATCAGGGACTTCCTTGGTGGCGCAGTGGTTAAGAATCTGCCTGATGCAGGCGACACGGGTTCGAGCCCTGGTCTGGGAAGATCCCACATGCGGTGGAGCAACTAAGCCCGTGCGCCACAACTACTGAGCCTGCGCTCTAGAGCTTGCGAGCCACAACTACTGAGCCCACGTGCCACAATTACTGAAGCCTGCGCGCCTAGAGCCTGTGCTCCACAACAGAAGAAGCCACCGCAATGAGAAGCCCGCATACTGCAACAAAGAGTAGCCCCCGCTTGCCACAACTAGAGAAAGCCCGCACGCAGCAAAGAAGACCCCATACAGCCAAAAATAAATAAAATAAATTAATTAATTTTAAAAAAATCTATTGATCAGTCATTTTCTTTAAGATTCCTCTCTCTTCTAAACGCAGCAAGTCCTTCCCTCCTAGAAGATAGATAAATACTTCACTTAAGTGTATTTTTTTTTAAATCAAGTTACATAACTTTTTTTTTTAATATTTATTTATTTATTTGGCTGCGTTGGGTCTTTGCTGCGGCACTCGGGATCTTCGTTGTGCCATGTGGGATTTTTCGTTGCGGCGTGTGGGTTCCAGACTGCGTGGGCTCTGTAGTTTGCGGCATGCCGGCTCTCTAGTTGAGGCGCATGAGCTCAGTAGTTGTGGCACACGGGCTTAGCTGCCCTGTGCCATGTGGGATCTTAGTTTCCCCACCAGGGATCGAACCCACGTCTCCTGCATTGGAAGGCAGATTCTTTACAACTGGACCACCAGGGAAGTCCCTAAGTGTTTTTTTAAGGGACAAATTACCCCTAACCTTGCTTTCCCACTAGAATGTAGATGGTTCCTCCTTGCTTTTTTTAAAAAAATTTATTTATTTTTGGCCACACCACACGGCATGCGGGATCTTAGTTCCCCCACCAGGGATGGAATCCGTGCCCCCTGCAGTGGTAGGGCGGCGTCTTAACCACTGGACCACCAGGGAAGTCCCTCCTTGCTTTTTAAGAGAGTAAGCTGAATGAGGCAGGGTGGGTTTGATGAGAATAACGGCACATTCTGTGTTCAACGGTGTATGAGGGCTTCTGGAGCCCTCCATGGGGGTAAATGGAGGTTAACGGAGGTGCTCCTAGGAAGCCAACACCCGCTTCTTCCCAAATCTTGGCAACAGCGTCATATTTTACCCTTTGGAAAAGCACAGGGAACCCACTCCTCACTCCCAGTCCCCATCTTCTCAGGCTGTTCAGCAATCCAGTCTATTATCATTTCTTAAAAGGACGCTGGGACTTCCCTGGTGGCGCAGTGATTGAGAATCCGCCTGCCAATACAGGAGACACAGGTTCCATCCCTGGTCCGGGAAGATCCCACATGTCGCAGAGCAACTAAGCCCATGCACCACAACTACTGAGCCTGCGCTCTAGAGCCCACGAGCCACAACTCCTGAGCCTGCGTGCCACAACTACTGAAGCCCGTGCACCTAGAGCCCGCGTTCCAAAACAAGAGAAGCCATCACAATGAGAAGCTCGTGCACCGCAACAAAGAGTAGCCCCTGCTCACAGCAACTAGAGAAAGCCCGTGCACATCAAAGAAACCCAAAGCAGCCAAAAATAAATAAATAAAAGGACCCTATGTTTTGCCCTGAAAATATATAGTTTCTGCAAATCTCTCTCCACCCTCCCATACTACTTACCCATATCGATGACGACCCACGTCACGGATGAGCCTCTCAGAGAGGTAGGCGCCAATGCGATCGAGCTTTTCTGGAGCTGACAGGGCGTAGAAGGTTAGCTTCTCCATGTTGGTCTTCACCAGGCCATCCTGTAAAAGACAGATCATCCTCACTGTGGCCATGCAATAGCTAGAAGAGTTCAAGTCTAAAGGTAAATGGTCATTCAACTTAATCAACATTTACCAGAGTGCCAATCATGTATGCGACACACACATGTGGGTTTTGGGGATCTAGAGATGATTAAAACATAGACCCTGCTCTCCAGGAACTCACAACTTCACCCAAAGTGTGCTAGCTATAAGCAAAAATAGTCAGTGATATAAATGTACATATGTGTGTGCATGTGTACACTATATGTATTTACATATGTATATGTGTATGTACATGAAGGTATATATGTGTGTGTGTATATGTGTGTATATGAATGGATGACAAGTCTTCAATGAAAACAATGCAGAATTAAAACGTATTGGATAGCCAACATCGAGAAGTGAACAGGAAGAAGGCAGCTCTGCAGCTTTCAGGGAATTGTCCAGAGGATGCTGGAAATGTGACCCTCCACTGCCTATCAAGAAGAGGTCATTGATTTCCAGAAAAGAAGTCAAGTACATCAGACCCTTTCCGAAACCACATAACCCATAATGCAGCCTGACCGTAGAGTGGCAGCTTGGAAACCAAGAAGCCAGGTGTCCCCTGTGCCCACCTGACACCTGGCAGATACCAGAGGGAGCGTGGAGAAGACACGAGCTCCAGAGCCAAAACCCAAGAAGGGAAATTCTCACACCTGACAACAGGGAAATAGTACCATTCAGAGTTAGCGGCTCAAGGAACTATCACCCAGAGAGACATGAGTGAAGAAAATGCTCAGCAGTGGCCAGAAGCACCGAGCACACCAACACACACTTCCAGAGCCCTCTACAGATCCTGCCTTCAGAGGGGTCCAAAGCTCCTCAGCCTTCAGGCTCCCAGCTGCCTCTGGTCACCGATGGGGCCGTGGCTGTGGTTTCGGTGTGTCTGAGTGAGCCCCGGGGCCTGCCTTCCCTTGGAGCAGCCCCCAGGGCCCTGGATGGGGTGAGGTGGTGAGAGGCGTGCTGGCGGCAGGAGACGTGACCCACCTCGGGATCCTCAGGGAAGATGTTGTCCACCAGCCTTTTGTACCTGGGGCGCAGGGCACCGCAGCAGCCGCACACACCTGCAACGGCAACGAGAAACACCGGGGAGCTAAGCCTCCTGGTTAGGCTGAGGGGACCATGTTGGGCGGTTTGTGAGAAACCAGACCCAGGCTGGAACAGAAGGGTCCCTCCCTTAGAGCGCCAGGGCCTCGGTCCTTCCCACTGCTTCCCCAGCCCCAGCCCCACTCCAAGACGTCTGCCTTTTCCGCTGGGTGTCTTTGCTTGGAAATCAGGCATAGGTGCCAGCTGACCAGCACCTGTTCAGGAAGCCAAGCCATAGAACACACACATGTGTGCACACATGTGTGCACACACGCACACGCACACGCACAAACACACACTCCCACACACCCACTCTCACACCCACACACACTCACACCCACACACAACCACACTCCCACACACACTCACTCCCACACATGCATGCACACACACACCCCACCCCCACACACAACCACACCCACTCAGACCCACTCACACTCCCACACACCTCACACACCCACACACATTCACTATCACACACACTCACACTCACCCACACCCACACCCACATACACACACACACTCTCACACACACCCCACCCCCACACAACCGCACCCGCACTCACACACACACACACACTCCCCCACCCCCCACACACACACCCACACTCCCCCACACACTCACACACCCACACACACTCCCACACACACCCACTCTCTCACACACATACCCACACTCACTCTCTCTCACACACACCCATACACACTCACACTCTCTCTCTCACACACACCCACACACACACACACTCTCTCTCTCTCTGGGACAAGACTATAAAACTGTCTCCTGCAGCCCAAGACTCTTCCCCAGTGTCCTGGAAGATGGACACATCTCCCATCTTCGCTTGGAAGAGCGGTTGCTGCACCTACCCTGCCCCCTCGCTTGATCCCCACTTCTGTTCTACTCTGGTCCTCAATCTCCTTTACCATCCTCTCTCTTGGGGCCATTTCCATTATAGAATGTTATGTGAAACTATGATAAATTAACACTGACATTAATTATTAACATTTGAAAATGCATCTTTAATGCAGCGTGACTGCAGTGTTTGAAAGCCTTGGTGTTTGAGAGTTGGAGGGCTTCGGGGGGCCACCAGTCGGTGGTTCTCACCACTAGTCCTCCCCCACCCCAGGAGGTTCTCACTAGTCTGGGGCAAAATGAAAAAAACTAAGAATAATGTACTACGTTTTCAGAAAGCTGAAGACTGACATGAGCTCCCTCTTTGTATTTTGGTGCTGTGAAATGACAGTGTTAGGAAATCAGTGATAATAAAACAAACCTTGGGAAAATAAAAAGTTGATGAGTCTAGGTCCCACCGTAAAAAAATTTCAGTTGGAACCACTGATCTCCTCCCTTCCTCCTGACACAGACGCCTCCCCTGGCACATCCCAGCCACACCCTCCCTGCACTGGGGAGGGGAGAGGATGGCAGGGAAGGGCCTGGGAAAGTACGCCCCCAGCAAAAAATAATTGCCTCCTCATTCTACCAATTAACGCTTAAATCTGTTTGTACAAATGCTTTACTTGAAATGCAAATGTGCCCTGGAAGGATCAAGCCTATGGGTCATTCAGAAAAGAATGAATTACTTTAGTGGGAATTACTTAAATCACACAAAGAGCCACAAAGAGCTTTACAGCGGCGAGCACGGCGCCTCTCCGGGACCAGGATGGGGAGGGCGTGAGGGCGGCACCACCAGGAGGAGAAAGGAACCGCGATCTGGGCTCCAGGGGAGACTCGGTTGTTAGGGGATGGGCGTGTCCTTGGAGAAGCCAAGGGGCACCCTGAGGACAGGATATCAGATTTGCGATATCCAGGCACTACTGGGATCCCTGTGTGCCCCCAGCCTCCCACCCCCCCGGGCACAGGGAGGATTGTGGACCTAATCCTCGGCTGCAAACCGGACTCTGGGTTCGGTCTCTCTGGGCTGGGCTGGCACTGGCGTCTCCCCATCTCCTCCCTGCCTCTGCCTGGGAGAAGGTGTCCGGGCTCCAGCTGGCTGGCATCCAGGGCTATTTCTTGTGACAGGACAGGTCCCTGGGGCCCCTGGCCTCAAGGCCCAGGATTTAAACCTGCCCTCCTGCCCTCTCTCTGCCCACTGTGGCTGTCGGCACGCTCCTTCCCAGGATGCCCAGTGGCACGTGCCCTACATGCTCCCTAAAACAGGAACACTGGCCCTTTGCATTTTAAGGGAGTGAGAACTAGAGACAATGAGAAATTAGGGCCCCCAAACCCCAATGTCAGTCCCTTCTTCAAACCTTTCTGAAGGGCCCGCGAGCTGGGACCTGCCCTGGACAGAGGACGAGCTCATGGTCGTTAGAAACCCCAACTTGTTGAGAAAGCACAAGCCCATTTTGGGTACTCAGGGTAGAAACCTCTGTGCAGGGGCTCCCCATCCCAGCACAGAGGCCACGACGCAGGGCCTCCGTGGGAACCCATTGCATTCGAGGCCCAGGCGTTCTCCCGCCTGTGGGGAGAGGTGAGAAGGCCAGAGAGCAAGAGATGGGAGCAGGTGCCCCTATCAGCAGAGCTGCACTGCTTTCGGGTGCTTCCTGACCTACACCCTGGCGGTTCCTTCTAGTCTGTTCTTTCTTTCCAACCTCCTCAGACCCTTGGAGGGCAGCAGCATGGGTTTCGAATCAAATCCTGGCACTGCTGCTTCCTAGATGTGTGGTGTTGGGCAGGTAATGACATTCTGTGTGTGCGGTGTCCTGGGCTTAGCACACGGGGCTGCTGTGAGGCCACAGCGAGTTTATGCAGCAAAGCACTCAGAGCAGGGCCGGCCTGCTAGCACCCAGTGCAGGTCCCCGCCAGCTGCTCTCCCCTCTGCATTCCCCAGCCCAGGGCAGCTGAGCCCTTCCCGAACTGCTAGCTGGTCGGTGCTGGCTGGTACATCTTAGTGTGGCTTCCCCACTGACCACTTACTCAGCTATGGTGAGCAAGGTCAAGGGGCAGCTGAAGGCCTAAGAAGGAAGAATCCCAGAACGTTTCCAGAAGATCAAACTTCACTAGCCTGTGGGTCTGAAATGATAATCTGACCTCAACCTCCAGTCACTGCCTGGCCACCTTCTCAAAGCCAGCATCCCTGAACTTTCCTGCCTCAGCATCAGCTCCACAAACCTCAATGCAAATGTGACAAGTTACCAGCGCACACAACAGACTGGAGTCAAATGCTGTCGAGAGATAAAGCAAGAGGCTCACTGGAGAGAACCCATAGGACTGGACATTGGAGGGTTGCCAGGAGAGAAGTTATGGTGGGTAACTAACAAGCATTCGTCAGAAAAAGGGTCTGTGGACAAATAAATCTATGAAACCTGGCACACCAAATCCCCCATTTCAGATTTGCAGGCAAACAAGCTTATTAAAGCCTCTGAAGAGTCATAAGGTAAAGAAATCTATTTAAATTTGTTCAAATCAACATCTCCCCATTTTTCACTGTTATAAATAGCAGCATGATGAATACTTTTAATATTCTTTTTTCAAGGCATATGTATTGGCTACTGTGTGGGAACAGAAAGGTATATACTACTATAAATGGAGTACATTGGAAACTGCTAATTTTAGAGTTTAAAAAGTCCTGGGTTCAAGTCCTGGTTCTGCCATTTGATCTTTGAGACTCAGTTTCCTCATCAATATAATAAGAGGAGATTTTCCCTAAGGTACAATTCTATGATTGAAGTCCCAGACCATTTGCAATAGAATCTGGAAAGGGAGAAATCACCTTGAGCTCTGCTGGTTGGGGGAAGGCTTCCCAGGAGAGGAGGGGCAAGAAGACGTGGGGCAGGATTCACAGAGGTGAAAAGGACAGTGGGTACTTTATTCTTTATGTGCCAGACACAGCGCTAAAATACTTTACAAGCATCAACTCATTTAACCCTTACAACAACTCCATGGGGTAGGTATTGTTTTTATCCCCATTTTACAGATGTGGAAGCTGAGGCACCAAAAGGTTAAGTTACCTGCCTAGAGCCACACAGCTAATAAGTGGCAGGATTTGAACCCCCAAAATCTACCTCTAGGGGCTACGATGTTCTTAAGTACTATACCAGGGAAGGGATGCATTAGCTAGGGAACTAGGGAAGGCTTATACAGAAAGGGAAAGACCACTAGGGCAGTGCATCTTGAGGGAAACCACAATATGTCAACCCAAAATATGCCTCTTTGACATAAAAATTGTCTTGAGCTGAAGGCAATTAAGTGGCAGCAAAAGGCTCCCCCTTTTCTGCCTAAAGAGGGGAAATAAATGCTCCTTTTACTGGAGACAGACTTTTAAGAAGTCACCAGAGGAATCTGCAAACAAACCTTGTTAAACTAACCCTTACCTTCCTAGTTATTTCCTCACCATTCACTACCCATAGCCCAAACCCCTTTGTCTGGTCAGTTCTTCACAAATGTATTGTTTCTTTGTCTAAAAGGTATAAAATCTTCCTGCTCTGGCTACTTCTTTGGGTCTTCATTCTCTTGTGAAGTCTCCCAGGCACATGTAAAAATTCAATCAAATTTATATGCTTTTCTCCTGTTAATCTGTCTTTGTCAGTTTAATTTTCAGACCCAGCCAGGGACCCTCAGAGGGTCAAAGAAAACTTTTTCCTCCTCTATAATTTCAAACTGTAAAGTGCACATTTGTCATTTGGGGATCTTATTAAAATGCAAATTCTGCTTCAGCAGAGCAGGGGTGGGGCCTGAGACTCTGCATTCCCACCAGACTCCAGGTGATGCTGATGGCCGTGGCCCAGGGACCACACTTTGAGTCTGCAAGCCACCAGAGCACAGTGGCTAAGAATTTGGGCTCTGGAGTCAGACAGGCTTAGGATGACATCCCAGCTCTTCCAATTTCTTATTGTTTGATCTTGAATAAGTTACTTAACCTAAACCCAAGTTTCCTCATATGAAAAATGAAGATGATAATGGTTCCTTCTCAGAGGGCTGTGGTGAGGATTAAATAACATCTCCCTGGCTCCTTTTTCCTTTCTAACTCCCTTGAAGAAAAGATACAGAGGACCAGGCTGGGGCCAGACTGAGGACAGCCTTGAACAACAGGCTGAAGAGTTTAGGTTTTGCCTAAATTAACCGAGAGCTCTGGGAGCCTCGTGAACAGTGGGTGACATCAAAGATCAGTCCAGAGGTGGCATGCAAGATGGGATTGGACACAGAGATTTAAGGCAGAGATGTGTGAGTGAATCGCCCCAGGTCAGGGGCAAATACCTGAACTGAGTGATGTTATCAGGATGGGAGAGCAAGGGGCAGAATCAGCAAGACTTGAGGAGCTCTGTGAGGAACAACAGGAGGAAGGCACAAAAGATGACTGTGGGCTTTCCGGTCCAGCGACCAGAGGCCACAACCCCCTTGACTGAAATGGAGAAGAGAGAGGTAGCTGGGGCTGGGGGGAGTGGGGACATCTAGGTGGGATCATCCAGGTAGTTGTGAGGAGGGCTCAGACTCATGGGAGAGACCAGGGCTGGAGCTCTGAGGGTCACTGGCCCTCAGTGACCACTGGTGTGTGAGAGAGGACCCGATTGCTCAGGGGAAAGGGGCAGGAGGAGCAGAGCCCCGGAGGATGGCCGCCCTGTCCACTCCCTCTGCCACTTTCTTCCTGTTTTCCCCACCCACTACTTCTCTGTAAAGCCTTTCACCTTTCTTTGCCTCATTTCTCTGGCCATTCCCTAAGGCCCTCCAAGCTAAGGCATTTGGGGACTTCACGCTGCTCACACTGAACCTGAAACAGGAGGGAAGGGGGCAGGGCACAACCCTTGAAAGAATGACATAGCCCGAGGACACGACATAAATTGATTAGAACCAAAGGAGTCCAAGTCAACTTCCACTAGACCTTGAGCCTCAGTATACGCTCACTGTAACACATCAGCAAGCTAAATGACCCATCCACAGGCCCTATGGCAGTTCCAAGACCGACCAAAAGGATCAAAAAGTGGGCTGTGGCCCAATTCCTGGAAATCCCCGCCCCTCCCCGAAATAGCTGGAATACTCCTCCCACTTATTAGCCTATGAAATTACCCACCCCTATAAAAACTGACAACCCCATACCCTGGTGCCGCTCTCACCTTCTGAGATGGCCCACGCTCTGTCTGTGGAATGTGTTTCCCTCTAAATAAATCCACTTCTTACCCATCACTTTGTCTCTCACTGAATTCTTTCTGCAATGAGACATCAAGAACCTTAAGTCTTGAAACTAGGTGTGTGATCTCAGTTGGAAGACTGTGGGTTTTGGCTGGGTTCGAGTCCCTGCCACCTGGGTTCAAGTCCCAATCAGGGTTTTGGCCGGGTTTGAGTCCCAGCACGTGGGTTCAAGTCCCAATTTGAGGTGCACGGTTTCAATCCCAGAAACATGCCCTTATTGGCACCCCCCCCAACCCCCAGCTAAAATTCATGGCACCCCCCCCACACCCTGCTAAAATTCAAAGTCCCCTGTCTGATTATCTAATTCACGAGATGCTAGTAGCTGATCAATAGTCTTCCAGAGGGTATATGCACTAAGGCTTAAAGGCTTAAAAAAATTATCTCTAATAGTTGAACCTTGGAGACATTTGGGTGGAGAGGGTGTTTTATATGAGGAAACCAGTATACAAGTGTCTACAAACTGTTCTGATATGTTGAGCTCTGGAGTTTGTTTGCTTGTGTTTTAACCCTTTCACACCCAGTTTTAAGGAAAATAAGGTAAGGAAGCAAAGTTAAGAGCCTTGTTTGGGGGGGGTGGGGAAAGTATAGAAAAAGTTAATAGTTTTTTGTTTGCTTTTAAGCAATCACAGTAACTTTCAAAAGAGAATGGGTAGACAACTAAGAAGCCATATAGATGACCATGTCCTGATTAAAGGAAAGAAACACAAGGAAGGATCATTGGGGAAAATAACCTAAAGCTATTTACCATCTTATCAGCTCTACTTTAAAAAGGGACCGATCATATGACTAAAGAGATTTTTTGGAATCTCAGCCAAAAGTCAGAAAAGCTCCACACTTCCTGGGTAGGTAATCAAAGCAGCAAATAAAGGTCTCCTCTCTGATAAGGCAAAGAGCCAGAGGGCTTGGTCAGGAGCCCTCAGCTTCTGGGTGCCAAAGCAGTTCAGGAGGTGACAGAAACCCACAGGCACCCCTAGAAAGCTTCCAACCAGAAAAAGGTGAATTCAAAGTAGCCACAACCAGGCCAGGGGGAAAAAAAAACAAATAGAAGACATTTAAAAAGAAATCGAAAACAGGTCCTTGTTACGAGAGATTAAGTAATATATTTTCATGTATTTCTTTAGTCTTGCTTCTAATGGTATTTATTCTTAATGTTTGTACATAGAAGTATATGGAGTTCAACTCGCCATTCGCCTGTAAGAGAACCTTTTAAATTATGAGTCATTCTATTTCTAAGAGAGAAACACTCTCTACCAGGGCCCTCTCTCACTCTCTGGGGATCATGTCTGGCATATCCAGCCACGGATGCCAAAAGTAAATTTAATAAGGATCCTCTTCTGTCACTAGGACTTGACTTACCTAATATTTTTATACTTATTTTAAGAAAGAGAGGGAAACGTGATACGGCCAATTTCACTAGTATGTATGCAGCTGCTCTGGTTACTAAAACGTCACATCAGCGGGATTAACAGAGTGTCCAATGACACTCAGTGGCTTCATTTCAGTGGCTTCCTCCAACTTCAAAACTCTAAGAATGGTTAGACCTGCCCCAGTGGCCCGTCCTGTCATCTCCCGATAGTTCATCTGCCCCAACCTCAGGGGCCTCCTTGTACCATCCTGTCTCAGGGCCCTTGCACTTAATATTCCCCATCTGGAATGTTCCTCTCTATATCCTCCAGGCTCCCATGCTCATTTCCTTAAAGCGTCTGCCCAAATGTCACCTAACTGTGGAGAACTTCCCTGACCATCATTCTCCTTTAATTTTCTATCCCTGATCTATTCCTGTTCGTAGCACTTTTCACCAACTGACATACTTCGTATGTGTCCACACTCTGTCTCTCCCACTCAAAGGTAAGTTCCTGGAGAGCAGGAGCCGTGCCTGTTTGTCCCTGCCTATCCTGGAGCCTGAACAGGGTCTAACCTGTGGCGAGGAGGAGGGAGAAATAGTCATACACATCTGTTGAATGAAGAAAGAGTGTGTGATTGGGAGGAAAGCGATCACGAATTTCTAAGTCAGTAAGAGGATGACAGGCATTTAGCAAAAGGTCTCTGAGTGCTTGCAGGACATTCTCCTAAGAGGACCCTTGGCTCCAGTTCCTAAATCCTGCCCAGGATTCTGGGGTTGCTGCCACCTGCGGCTAGGAGCCAAGCTCACTGGGGCCAATCCCCCTCCAGGTGTGTGTGGGGGAGGGGGACTTTGGGCAGTGGGTAGCCTGGAATCAGGGTTCCTTCTGCCCTGCCCCTGCCTCCCTCTGGCCCCCTGCCTGCTGGCCCCCAACCCCCTAAACCCCGTTTGCTGTCTCCTGGTTTGGCCTGTGGCTAGTCCTGCGTCTCCGAGGAGGGGCCAGAGGTGATCCTCTGTGATTCTGGTGCACAGCCAGGATGAGAAGCACTGGCCCAGCTCTTTGCCTGGCAGCATGTGATGGCAGATCTCACAGCTGCTGGCAGCCTCCGAGGACTCTGGACCGCTCACTCGGCAGCAACTGTGTCTTCACACCTCCTGCACGCTGCAGCCCTGTTTCTCCTTTGCTCTGCTCGCCTGATCCTATTTTCCCGACTGATCTGTCCGCTTGATCAGAGCTACCCACTACCTGGGGTGACTGGAGGTCTGAAACAAGCAAAAACTCTCAAACACTAAACACATCATGCTTTTCAACATCTAGGCCACTTCCCCCAAGTTCCCTATTTCTAACCCAGCATCACCTGCCAGGCCCCCTGAGATATAATATTAGTTCCTTTAGATTCCTTCCTCTCTTTATCACTGATCCAGCCTCTGTCATGCTGATCTTTAATAACTAAAAAATCCACGGTTTACCACCTCCTCTGTGCAAAGCACTAGGCCAAGCAACTTTATAAATATTTTGTATGTATAATACTCAAAACAAAACACTAACGTTTGTACTATTATTCTTATTTTATAAAGAAGCAGGATCAGAGAGGTCAGAAGCCCTGCCCAAAGTCACACAGCATGTGCCTTTCTGCAGTGAGGCTCCCCTAATTCTCCCATCACTTTCCCCAAAATACAACCTCAACAATTTCTCAGGTTCCTCTTGTGCTCTCCTTTGCCACAGCTACCATACTAGGACCCCTCCCTTACACCTGATATCCAGTCCTTGTAAATGCCACTCGGCCAGTCTCCTTGCTTCAAATCATTCTCTAGGTAGTTTTGAAGAAAATCTTTGCTTGATTTAGTTTGTTTCACAGCTAAGCCGTTTGTGTGGCTCACCGTTACACTACACGTCAACCCTTCCACTTGGCATTCAACAAAGGATGCCCTGTAAAAGTGGGGGTCTTTCCGTCTTCATGTCCTTCCTCCTGGCACAGCTCTTGTCAGCAGCCAGAAGCCACATAGGAGTCCAGCTGTGAGAAGGGCTGGGTGGTCTGAGGAGCAGACTGGGGGAGCCATCCAGCCACGGAGAGCCCCACAGCTGCGGAGGAAAGGATGTTCAGGTGACAGGGACCGGGCAAAAACTGGAGACGGTAAAGGAGCAGGAAAGTCAGAGTCACGGTCCTGGGGGTCTTGAAGTCATCACACTGTTGGGGGCGGGGGGCGCTGGCAGACCCCAGCACGCGCTGAGTCCTCCTTAGAAGACCTTCATTAATAACATCCAACTCTAGGCATTACTTCCCCTCTGCCAGCTAACTTCTGTATACCTCTTGTACCATATTATCTTACACAATCTTCTACCACTGCTTGCTCAGGCTGTTATTTCAGTGGGTGGTATTTTCTGCCTCCCCACCAGATAAACTGTAAATTCCTCGGGTCTCATTTTCTTCTAACCTCAGTACAGTATTTGAAGCCCAGCAGGACTCGAGGAAAACTGGCATGACATGTGATGCCTTTGATCAGTGTGAGGTCCAGGGAAGTCACCTCCTCTCCTAGGCCTTGGTTTCCTTTTTATAAACATCAATGCCATTATTCCCATTCACCAAGAAAAATGCCTTTTTGCTTAAAATAGTTCATATTTATTTTCTTGGCTTTACAATCCCCTTGTAAAGGCAAGGGCTGGACTTGCTCGTCCCAACCAAAGCAAACTGAATTCTTTTTAAACAATTTACAATAAAATTTAACCCAAGGCTAATGGCACTGACACTCCTTTCAAATGAATTGGAGGAAACAGAACAAAGTTCAGAGAGAAAGGGGCGTTAGATTCAAGTACCTCCCGTGAGGACCAGGTCTTGTGTCCAGCTGATGTGAATTGAACTTCAGCACTTTGTACAGTACTCGCTGGGTCGGGTGGGGAAGAGGAAAATGTTTAAATATATAGATTCTGCCATCAAAGAACTTACTCTCTAGTTGGGGACATGAGACCCACCCACATTTAAAGTTGATGATGTGTCGCAATGAGACTAAGAAGTCCATAAAACTGAAGAAATCTCTGGGTGTTTGATGAGTCCAGGAAGGCTTCCTGGAATAGGCAAGACCTGAGCTGGATCTCTATGGGTGGAAAGAGCTGGTAAGAATTGGTGAACCCATGAAAGGAAAAGTCAACAGGACTTCAAAGGGAAAAACTTTAAGAAAACCATAAAGGTTCCCTTTTCTCTTTTTCCCTTTTTCCTTATTTCTGATTTTAAAAGGAATACATGCTCATGTATATATGAGTGTAAAATTGGAAAAAATAAAAATGAATGTAAGCATCACTTATAATTGCACGATTTGTGATTATTAACCTTATAATGTATTTCTTCTGGTTTTTGTTTCTGTGTTTATACATATTTTGAAAATATGCACATAAAATTGGGATCATACAGTATAGCATTAAAACCTATGTTCTTCTTATATTGTGAGCATCTACTGTCTCACTAAATATTTTTCAGAACCTCATTTTAATGGCTACTTACTATTCCGTCTTTTGACAAGACCCCGATTTATCTAATCATTTCCCATTGCTGTTTCCAATTTTTCATTATTCTGAATGATGCAGTGATTTGCCCTTGATAATTAAAGCCAGGAATCGTACAGGCAGAGCCTGGTCTGGTTTTATCGGTGATAAGGAAATCAAATGGCGCCATGTGGCTGTGGGGACAGTAGTGCGGTGGAGGGGACATCTGTAGGGCCAGGACCCATCTCTCATTGTCCAGGGAAGATTCGGGATCGAAAGACCAAGAGGAGGTGCTGACACAAATGTGTTTGGGGAACGAGGCAGAGTCTGAGTTTCCAGACAGGTTTTATTGGAAGTGGAATTAAACAGTAGCTGAATTCTCCGTGGGGAGACAGTTTGGACCAGACTGTGTCTGAATTCACAGACAACCAGTAGCTGTCAGTAGCCTGACCTTTTGGAACTCCCTCACTTCCAATACGCTCACTGCTTTCCGGCCAATCTTGGCTAATCTGATTGCCACCTTAATTGAGGGTGGGGATTGAAAAACAGAGAAATGTGTCCAATTGATTTAATGTCAGGGCTTCTATTCTTTACTAACTGTAAGCTGCCCTGGGCTTGGGTATCACACTTCCAGCGAGTAATAGGTAAAAATAAACAGAATGTTTTTCCATTCCTTGTCTCTTGGAAACACTAACAGCAGGAAAAATGTATCCCAACTATTTTCAGGAACCAGACAGCCTGACTTCCAACCTCAGTTCCAGCTCTCACAGCTGTGCAAACTTAGGCAAGCTTTCAAGGTCTCTGCGACTCGGGCTATTCATCTGCAAAATGGGAACAACAGAACCTACTTCATAGGGTTGTGGTGAAGACTTGATAAGTTAACACAAGTGAGTTCTTAGAACTGTTCCTGGCATATAATAAGCACTCAAAAAATATTAGCTGTTATCATCATCGATATTACTATGATAACTGTTATTAAAATCTCTTCCCTAACTTAGGAGAAATAAGGCAAGATAGAATAAAATGGAATTTCAGAGCAAGAATGACCCTTAAAGCCTTTTGGTTTCATTTTATACTTGGAGTGTGAAGCATAAACAGCTGTTAAGAAATCTAAATCCAAATCCAGGTAGACACATCCCCTCTCGAATGCCCAAGGACAAATCTCCGAGCAGAAACACAATTGAGCAGGGGTCATCCTGACCAGCAGCAGCTACCGTGTTTTCAGTTGGTCTGTGCCAGGCACCACCCTAAGTGATTCACCTGCATTCATTCATTTACTCTTTACAAAAGTCTATGAGGTTGATACAAGTATTCTTGTTTTACAGATGGCACCAAACAAAGGCTCTTATCCAGCTTGTTGACTTGTAAATTAAGCCACTGAGGTCTCAGTCCTCAAATACCATATATTGTTGATAGGTAAAAATAGAAATGAAAATGTATTCAACAGGAGTGTGGACCATGTAATCAGCATCATTCTAATTAAATGTTACACATACACAGAGCAGGATTGCTGAGAGACGGAATTGGAACATGTCAGAGGAGACTAATTTTGAACATTATTTATAAGAGAAGGATTCCATTCAATTGTGAGAAAAAGAGGGCTTTCCATGTAGCAAGAGGGTAGAAAGAAAACACTGACATTTCCTGAGTGCCTATTATATCATGTGCCTAACTTAATCACTTTACAGTTTTTAAAAAAATCCCATGAGATATTATCACTTTACAGGGGAGAAAACCAGAGCTCAGAGAGGTTAGTCAATTTGCCCAAGAGCACTCAGGGCGCAGGGAACAGGGCCAGGAACAGAACAAGGAAGGCCCTCTGACTTCAGAGCAATAGTGTGTATGACAGTTTGAAGCGAGAGTAATTATGGTAGGCAGGGATATGAAGAAAATGTGTTCAAGTAGAAAAAGATAATTTCTAAGATGGATTATTTTTAAAAAGTTATGTATAAGTGATGATGAAATCTGGACCAGCTCTCTGGATTGCACCAATGTCAGTTTCCTGGTATTGATACCGAACTATTGTTGTACAAGATGGTAACATTGGGGCTTCCCTCGTGGTGCAGTGGTTAAGAATCCGCCTGCCAATGCAGGGGACATGGGTTTGATTCCTGGTCCAGGAAGATCCCACATACCGCAGAGCAACTAAGCCCATGTGCCACTACTGCTAGCCTGTGCTCTAGAGCCTGTGAGCCACAACTACTGAAGCCAGAGAGCCACAACTACTGAAGCCCACATGCCTAGAGCCCGTGCTCCGCAACAAGAGAAGCCACCACAATGAGAAGGCCGCGCGCAGCAACGAGGGCCCAATGCGGTCAAAAATAAATAAATTAATTAATTAATAAAAAAAAATGTTAACATTAGAGGAGGCTGGGTGGAGCGTACAGGGGCCCCGCCCTGCACATTTCTTTGCAATTACCTATGAATCTATATTTCAAAATAAGTTTTTTAAAAGGTGGCGTATAACAAAGGCAAAGTTCACCTCCTTTTGAGCAGAGGTGGTAACTGGCAGGGGAACTTGACAGAGAACTCTGATCTACTCATGGGGGGGGCACAAGAACCAGTGTCATGCCAGAGTCTCTCCCACAGCCTCAACTGTGGGAGAAATGAGGTTTGCCAACACACATATTGAATACCTATTATGGGCCTCAGTTGTACCCAGGGCTTCCTGGGGATATGAAGCATTAACAAGACATAGGTCTGGCTTTCGGGGCTCTTACAGTCTAGCTGCAGAGAAAAGGCACAATCGCTTAATGAAATATAAGCCAGCCTGGGTGTACTGATGTTTCTTAAGGCAAGTTTCATGTGTTATAGCGACTCAAAGGAGAGTGCACGCTCCTTAGGCTGGGTTGGTTAAGGAAGACTTCTTGGGAGCGGTAGAATTTAGGCAGAGCCTTAAAGGATGTGTAGGGCAGGAGGAAGGGCAGTCCAGGCAAGAGAAACTGTTAAGTAAAAGATTATGTGTCGACATGATTTTGGAACCTAAGCTTGCCTGGGAGCTAGCTCCTTGCCATCTAGCTGTCAGTGTAGAATGGGCATTCAATAAAATTGTTGAATAGCTTAAATAATATTCACAGAAAACAATTTTAAAAGATTCATCCTCAGTATTGTTACTCCAAATAGGAATTGTATCACATAGATACAGCTTTGTGTTTTATAGCATAGAAAGCACATGCTTTGGAATTAAGCAAACCTGGGATTATGAGCTGTGTGACCTCAGGTCATCCGAGCCCGCTGCTGGTTTCCTCCTCTGTGGGAGATGAGTAAGGCACCTAGCATTAGCTGGTACACAGTAGGTGCTCCATAAATGTGAACTCTCTGGTCCCTTCATCCTATTTCATATGCATTTTTCCTGTTGCTGAATTGTCGTCATAATTACCATTGTTAATGTGGCTTAAAATTCTAGGGAGAAGATCTATAATCATTTACTGAATTGTTTCCATATTATTTGACATTTATCTTATTTATACTTTGATGCTTTAAAAATAACGTTGGGACTTCCCTGGTGGTCCAGTGGGTAAGACTCCGTGCTCCCTATGCAGGGGGCCCCGGGTTCAACCCCTGGTCGGGGAACTAGATCCCGCATACATGTCACAACTAAGCCTGCATGCTGCAACTAAAAGATCCCACATGCAACTAAAGATCCCACATGCCTCAACTAAGACCCAGCACAGCCAAAATAAATAAATAGATAAATATTGAAAAAAAAATAATGTTGAAATGAGTGTGTATACATTACAGCTTTTTTTCACCTTCTGGATTATTTCCTTAGGATAGATTTCCAGAAATTGAGTCAAGAGGTATGAAAATTTTTAAGACTCAAGAATGTGAACTGCCTCTTCAGGGACAGGAAATGGCCAAGGGTAGATGGAGAGGAGGTTCCACACGGAAGGCTCTCAAGTCCTTAGGACACAAGAAGCTCTGACTGCCCAGGTAAGGACTCCAGACTTTATCTTGTATGTGAGGGGGAGTTATTTAAGGGTTTGTTGAAAAGGAGGTATAAGAGGATGAAACTAGTGTATTTTAGGAAGACCAATCAAGAGTAATCTGGCTGTTGGAATTTGAGTTTAGAGACAGCAGAAGAAGGAAGGCCATCAAGAAAAGGAGCTGGAACCAAGACATAGGGAAATACGGGTGGTGGGAAAAGAAAGAGAAAGGAAGAGCCAGACGAGCCAAACCTGAATGAGAACAGAGCACAGCTGTGACTGACAACACAGGGAGGGGACGGGAGTCCAGAGCTTGGAATTAGTGACAGAAATGGGGATGCCTCACCCCCAATGGTGGCTCCCTGCCCACACTGGTCCTGGAAATGGGATCAGAAACTCTTCCTGGCACTGTGGAATGACAGTATCAGTAATATCACATCGCCACAGTGACTTGCGAGGTTTGGGACCAGCCATGAGAAAGAAGGTAGATTGGGGCCAGAGTCTGAACACCACCCAGTAAAATCAATGCACCAAAAGCCAATTACAAATCTGGAGGGCAAACAACAGAGAGAAGCCTTCCAGCATCAGCATTCTATTTTTCAGATGTCTACTGACCATAAGCACAGCATACACCGCCACCATGACGTCTGTCAACAACGGAACCCAGTGAAACTTAGCCAGCTGGCTGAAATGTATTTGAATAAATAATTTAAGTGCAAACCTCACTGGCATACTTTTGAAGACTAGGTGACAGCATGGAAAATTTCCTAGGATGGAGTGTTTAATGAGAAAGGTGTATATGTGCTAAACTCTATCCGCAGTATGGCCCAAGCTATGAAAATTATGATTAAATTAGGACAAGAGATGTGGAGAAAAGAAAACAGCTTGACCTGTTGATATATCAAACCACAGTGAATTTTCTCCTTTGTTTTCATTTCCATGAATGCTGTATGGATATTTGCAATTCCCCCCGCCCTGATCTTGCTTGTCTGTAAGCCTGGTGAGCAGGTCCTTTCCCCACTGAGCCTCTGCTCCCCTCTCCTGGGCTCACTTGCAATCCTCTCTGTCCCCAGCTCTTCGTTGGACAGGGGCCCATTCCCACTCCTGGCTGTGGTGGGACATTTCTAATTGAAAGGGTGTTACGGGCTGTTTACCACTTTCCTCCTCCGTTCTTCATCCCAGCTCAGCCATCACTAACTCCTCCAGGGTTGAATTTTAAATCACCACCGGGAAAAAAACTTGGTGTGGAATCTTTAATAATTTTTATTTCAGCATGCTTTGAAACTGGGGTGGGTGGGGGGAGTATTGCATGAGATACACTGTGACCACCAGAAGCAGGCAACGGCTTCTCTTCTCACTTTAATTTACACTGACTCCCAGCCATTTCCAAGGCCTGGACCTCCTTTCCCTCATTTCGAAAGTGACTCTGGTGCAGATCGTACAATGAATCTTTGTTTTACTCATTGCTCAACATCCAGTATCCAATGCAAGCAAACACATGGACCTTTAAACCCATTTATCTTATCTTTGTGTCCCAAGATGGGTCTAATGATCACAGTTTGGGAACTCTAACTAAATATGAGGCACTCGACATTCCAGATTGTTCTCAAGTCTGCAGTGAACTCAGCTCGCAGATGAATGCTGTCTGTGTCTGTCACCTTCAAATTGTTATTAATGTCTCAGTATTTTCAGAGCTCATCACAGCCTGTTTGATAAAATCTAGGTTTCAGCTTCTCAGCATGGGGAGTGAGAACAAAGATCAGAGTAGAACACGGCTGCCAGCTTCCTACAAAAAAGTAATAATAATAACGGCTCCCCTGCACTGTCTCTGACACAGGGGCTTGTAGGACATGTCGGCCCTGACCTTGCATGTTCAGTCCAGGAGAACCAGGGCTGGGAGGACCACAGATGGAATATTGGTACTTTTCCTCCCCTTGGTTCAGAAATCCCATTCTCAGTACCTGCACCTGCTCAGATGCACAAGAAAGCAGGTAAGAATGGATTGGTGGCTTTGTTTGGAAACAACCTAAATATTCATCAATAGGAGACTGGCTAAATAACCCAGGGAACATCCATGCAAATGACACTGTGCAGCAGCTGAAATGAATAAAGCAGAGCTGAGAGCACCACTATGACAGCTCTTCAAACGCACTGCTAATTTAAAAGGCGGCTGCAGAACTCATATGGCATGATGACATTGGTGTGAAACACTTACTGGCCCAACAAACTTGGCACATATGCAAATATGTGTGTGAAATATGCTGTAAATGCACACAGAGAGACCCATAAGGACACACAGTGCAGGGTCATCAGTGGTTACCTCCAGCATGGGATGAGGAGATGCGGTAGCCACCAGTCACTCGTGGTTATTTAAACTAATAAAATTTAAAATTCAGTTCCTCGGACACACTAGCCACACTGTATGTGTCCAATAGCCACAACTGGCTAGTGGCTACCTTACTGGACAGCGCAGATAAAGAACATTTGCATCCGACTTAGAGCCTTAGTTTTTAGTTGAATTTCCTCCCCCAACAAAAATGTTTTATGTACTCCTCACTTAATTTAAAATAGATACAATTTAAAATTTTTTCCCATTTTCTCTTCGGGGTGAAACGCCTCACAAAGTCTGATGCGAATAATTTTCTGTTCAAAGATTTGGAATCCAAGAGTTTAAAACACACACACACACATACACACACACACACACACACACACACACACAGAGGGACTGTTTTCTGGACTTGCTCAGCTTGGTTCTTGCTGGAGTTGATTAAAGACCTGGCAGTCATCTCATTTATTCATGCACACACCAGGCATGCAACACAAATGCATCGAGTCCATTAGACGTAGATGAAGAAAAAAATAAAATAAAACCAGGATGCATGAGTCCCCGTCCTCTTGGGCATGGGCTCAAGCAGCCATAACAAAAGGACAAGTGTCACTTGAGTCAGAGAGCCAGCGTGCTGGGACGTCAGAGGGTGGAGGTGTCATTTCAGTTTAGGTGCTTCCCAATGGAAATGAGGTACAGATAATGTGTTGACAAAGAGGAGAAAGGAAGGCTTTCCAGGCAGTGGGAACAGCATCTGCAAAAGCTCGGAGGAGCCAAGTCCAAGGGAGCCTTCTGAGACAAGTCAGTGGGCCAGTCTGTCCAGGGCAGTGTGAGGGGAGCTGGGGTGTCAGGGAGGGGCCAGGTGGTGAGATGCCCTCGGATGCCAGGCCAAGAGGGGAGAACTGTCGTTATACTAACAGCCACGTCACCTTTGATTGTGCCTTAGAATGTGTAAGGAATCTACTTCCGGTGGATAGATGGATGGGGCGTTGCTGGGCGACCACAAAGAATGTGACAGCCCTGGCAGAGGAGCAAGACAAGGCCTTGAACTAGGAATGTCCAGCTGGAGGTGTGACAAACGTGGGGAAGTCACACAGGGTGAGTATGCGACCCGGGTCGGGGGTGGGGCATATTCAGTCTCCAGCCCGTGGCGAAGCAGAAATAAATGGAAAGGGAAATCAGGAAGAAGCAGAGGCTTCTGATGGGTGTCTCACTGGCCCCACAGCCAAGGGATGATATTTGGGATCAAGACCAGAGATGGGGTGGGCGGAACGCAGGCTAACCTCGGCCTCTCTCCCTCCCTTTACACGTGAGGGCCACCAAACAGAGTTGACAGCTGAGGGGCAAGTGGAGGGCCTTTCTAGGGGCGACGATAGAGACAGGAATGGCCGGGCCTCACAGCATCTGCACAGCGCCTGCAATCGCAGAGGGAGGCGAGAACCCGGAGGGCACCGTGTCACGGCAGTTTGAGCGGGGAGGTGAGTTTCAAAAAGTGAAAATGGTCAGGAGAGGAAAAAACCAGCAAGAACTGAGAAGGCGAAGGCAAAGGCCTCAGCAGTCAGGCCTCCACTGGTGACCTTCTGGACAGGTTTTCAGTAGAGATGACTTTGGAATCTCAAATAGAGGGAGTCAAGTGGGGAATGATTACCAAGGGAAGAGGAGAGGCGTAATCTCAGCTTCCGTGATTGCTGGTTTAGAAGCGTCAGAAAATATTATATGAAACACTGATTTAAAGATGACACCACCACCGGCAGTGCTTGGTTTGCCTCTGCATGGGTCACGGGGGCTTTGACAGGCTCAGCTTTCACCAGGTGTGAATAATTGACAAACTCCAGGCTGCTTCTACTATCAGAAGCAGCGCAGGCCCCCAGGCCATGCGGGTGAACTTCCGAAGTGACCCTGAGACCTCCTGCTTCCAGTGTAGCCTTAGGACCCTGGAGGTATTCTGTAACTTTGATGATAGAATTACCGCTAACCATTAGAGCATTGTTGGCATTTTATAATTTAATTGGTTCTCACTTTATAAACTTTGTTTATCAGTATAAGCAGTGTATTGTTTACATATATGGAAGGAAGTACTTTGTGGGCCTTCAAAACCCAGGGACCTCTAATAAATGAGATCAAGGGTGGGGTGGGGTGCGATGGGAGGTTCATGCCTATGTGCATAGCTGTCCGTAAGGTGTTCTGAGCTCATTGTGGGAATTCATTCATCTGAAATTTATCCATCTGAATACCTACCACTTGGCATATTGAGGCATTCAATTTTTTTTTTTTTTTAACAACACATGAACCAGGGGAATTCCCTGGTGGTCCAGTGGTTAGTACTTGGTGCTTTCACTGCTGGGGCCCAGGTTCAATCCCTTGTCGGGGAACTAAGATCCCGAAAGCTGCATGGTGTGGCCAAAAGAAATAATAAAATTTTAATAAATAAATAAATAGAGTAGGATTAAAAAAAAAAAAAAAAAAAGAACACATGAACCGTGGGGGTAAGGGTTATTCCAGTGGATAACTCCTGCCCTCAGAGACTCTGCAGCATAGGGAGTAGAATCCATCACATGAAAACAATAGAGTGCTTGAAATTTCACTGCTGATTTGGTTTAGGTTTGGAGCTAAGAACTGGAAACCAGGACTCAGGATTTATACCATGAATGCTTTCCCCATTCCCATAATATGTCCAGTTTCCTACTGTGGTCACCAGGCAGCCTATAAAAAGCAAGGTTACTCACCTCTAGCTTTCCAAATGAACACACAGTATCAAATATAGAAACCAGAGGAAGCTTCATTGTTATGGAGCCAAAATGATCGAGATCAAGTGTGAGCGCTTTAAATATACAGATGAACTAACAGATTTAAGACACAGACTCTTAAAGGCTAAGATTCCAAGATCAATCATTCAAAAGGCCAAATATATAATCAGAGAATCTGTCACAGCATGAGCAGTGGTGATGGAACACAAAACAGGCACCGTGCCCAGAGCTGCTAAAAGATAAAGTCAGGACCAGCGTGACCGTGGTGCCAGAGGGGACTTTCAGAAGCAACACTTTTGAAATGCAAAACAGAATTAGGAGCAAGCACCAGAATTCGGCAAAAAAAAAAGCAAAACAAGTGCTAGGTTGAGCCACACTAAAAATGCCAGGTAAGCATCAGGCCAAGCACAGCCAAGACACATTTTTAATGAGGCAGTTCTAGTGCGCATGGGCATACTGAGTATATACCTGCACAAGGAAGAAAGTCCCTCCGGCAGGTTCTGCCCACATTGCAAGAAGCAAGAAGCAGATAGTCTGAGAAAGCAGCTAAGCAGAGTGGGTCCTGAAAGCAGAAACCCAGCTGGCCAGGGACAGCTTCTAAAAAAGCTCTGAATGATGAGTGGAGATTGCGAGCTCCAAATCAGATCTTCAGCCTCTGGAGGGGTGGCTCTGTTACTGCTATGTTGTCATTAAAAAGGATCTGTTGATAGTAAAATACATATTACAACCCCTCCTATTAACATCAACATCAGCTAACATGAAGCTCTCATTATGCATCAGGGACTGTTAAGAGGTTTGAATGCATTGTTTTATTCAATCCTCCCAACAACACTGAGGTGGGATCTATGTCCCCATTTTACAGACGAGGAAAATGAGGCTTAGTACACACAGCTGAGAAACTTATCCAAAGTCACACAACTGTTACTTGGGGTAGTGGGATTCAAACCTAGACCTATCTGACTATAGGGTCTTCACACTTAACCCCGGGGCTGCAAAGGAGACACTGAGATTTATTCACTTCCATGGGCCATTGGAAAAAAAAATCCATTTTTAGCTAGGGAGATGTAGGTCTTTGTGCAGATATCACAAACCAGCACATTATTAAGAAACAGGTGAATAATAAGGCCATTAAAGGCTATGCATTCTTAGGAGAACGACATCACTGCGAGGTCACAGAAGCCCCAAGGAGGAAATGGAAAAATCAATCCTGCACACACACCCAGCCCTGCTCAGCCATCCTCCGTGCTGGTGCTGGTGCTGAGACGGGGCTGCAGGCCTGGTCAAGCCACGCTTTGTTCTGTCATTTAAGGTCCAACAAGAGTCAGCAATGCCCATGGCAGTGCTCCAAAGGCCTTGCACCAGATGGCCCTCCTTACGGGCCCTCTGCCCCCCCGCCCTGCCAGCACCATCAACCTCCCAGCTGCCAACGCCGGCCTGGACTTCCTGGGTCAGCTTCTCCCGCTCTCTGCTCAGCACAAGTTTTCTAGCAGCATGCGCCCCGACCAGCAGCTCTCAATGAGCACTTTTACTGGGGTGCTGGGGACCTTGCTGGGCTTCGGGTGAGAGCCCGGTGGGGCTGGCACAGGTCCCTGGCTGTCTTCTGGCACACCAGCTGCCAGCAATGCAAAACAGACCTGTGATTGTTTGCATGAATGTTTTCTTCTTTTCCTGGGTTTCCTGCTGTCTTATTGCAGTATAATTAACATGCAGTAGATGCACAGATCTTACCAGTTCAGTGCCTTGAGTTTCGACAACTGTTTATACACTTGTGTAACCACCACCCAAACATGAGAGAGAACATTTGGGATGTCCCCAGAGAGTTCCCCTTTCCAGTCAAGCCCCTCACCCAACCACTATCTGATTTCTAACTTCTATCATCATTGATTTGTTTTTGCGTGTATTCTTGCCTAATCATACCTAAAACATAATTAGAAGATGTTAGATAACCATCCACAGGGCTTTGATGGTGAAAAACACTTTGGATTATGTTTATGTTCTGCCATTAAAACACATGCTCACTACACAACATGTAAAAAATACCAAAGAGTTTTTTTGTTTGTTTGTTTTCTGTGTTTAAAAAAAAATTTTTTTTAATTTTTATTGGAGTATAGTTGACTTACAATGTTTTTTAAATTAATTAATTAATTTATTTATTTATTTTTGGCTGCGTTGGGTCTTCGTTACCGTGCCCGGGCTTTCTCTAGCTGTGGCGAGCAGGGCCTACTCTTCATTGTGGTGCGCAGGCTTCCCACTGCGGTGGCGGAGCAGGGGCCCTAGGTTCGCGCGGGCTTCAGTAGTTGGGGCACGCGGGCTCAGTAGTTGTGGCGCACGGGCTTAGTTGCTCCGCGGCATGTGGGATCTTCCCGGACCAGGGCTTGAACCCGTGTCCCCTGCATTAGCAGGCGGATTCTTAACCACTGCGCCACCAGGGAAGCCCCCAAATAGTTTTTAAAAGAAAGTTTAAAAATCATCTGGGATCCTATCACCCAGAAATAACCACTGTTAATATTCTGGAGGGTTTCTTTCAGGGCTAGTGTACATGCATTGATGACAGGCTGGCTTTCTAGCGTGGCATTAGCTTTTTTCATAAATAAATAAAGCTTGTTGCTGCTGACCTCAGAGCAGGCCACTTAGAGTTGCCTGTTGTGAGAGGCAGCTTCACCAGAAATCAACCTGCAATTTCAAGCGCCAACTCTTGTGGTTCAATTGGGGCCGACATCTGAATTCACTGCTTGTTTTCTTCAGAGGAATGTGTCTGGCACTCTTTTTTCCACTGGCAGTCACATGACCTCTCCTGGTACCTCAGTTTCACTGCTCAGAAGGACAGCGGCTAGCTCCTTGAGACGCACCTTCCTCCACAAGGTGAATAATGCATTTGCCATTAAATCAGACCATTTGTAACAGAACCTCCAAATTTGATAATCATTCCTCCAGCCACTTTCACAAAAATGCAGTCACAGACATGCCCTTGATATTATTCAAATTTTCTTTCTTTGAAAGATGGCACTTTAATAATATTCTTAGTTTAAGTTGGAGGAGTTTTCTAAAGATCCCAAGATTATGATGGTGTCAGTTTCTGGGTCTCCTTTTATATACACCCCAAGCAACAAGGTGACTAATGCTAGGTCATCAGCCTAGCCTTATTTATGCTCCAGAACTCTTTTTACCTTGCAAAACTCTGTACGCATTGAACAACTCTCCATACCCATCCCCTCAGCCCCTGCTGACCTCTATTCTATGAAGTTGACTACTCTAGGTACCTCATAGAAGTGAAATCACAGAGTCTGTTGTTTTGTGACTAGCTTATTTCACTTAGCATAACGTCCTCAGGGTTTATCCATTTTGTGGCATGTGTCAGGCTTTCCTTCCTTTTTAAGGCTGCATAATATTCTACTGCATGTATAGACCACATTTTGTTTATCCATTCATCTGTCAAGATATAATTAGGTAGCTTCCACTTTTGGCTATTTTGCATAACGCTGCTATGAGCATGGGTGTACAAATATCTTCTTGAGGCCCTGTTTTCACTTCTTTTGGTATATATCTAGAGACAGAATTAATGGATCATACGGTAGTTCTGTTTTTAATTTTTTGAAAAACTGCCATAACATTTTCCGTTCCCACCGGCAGTGCACAAGGATTCCAATTTCTCCACACCCTTGCCAACATTTGTTATTTCCTGTTTTTTTGATAATAGCCATCCTAATCAGTGTGAAGTAGTATCTCATTGTGGTTTTGATTTGCATTTCCCTAATAATTAGTGATATTGAGCATCTTTTCATGTATTTGTTGGCCATTTATATATTGTCTATGAAGAAATGTCTATTCAGGTCCTTTTCCCATTTTTAACCAAGTTGTTATTCTGTTGTTGAGTTGTAGGCATTCTTTATATATTCTGGATAGAAATCCCTTATCAGATATATGATTTGCAAATATTCTCTAGGTTGCCATCCTGTGGGTTGCCTTTTCACTCTGTTGATAGTGTCCTTTGGTGCACCAAAGTCTTAAATTTTGATATGGTCCAATTAATAATGGCATTTTAAATGAGTCCATTTGGACTAGAAGAGAAAATAGTGTTGGGAAAAAAAACAGACCTCGTTCTTTTCTTAGTTATGCCACTCAGTGAGCTGGATGACCTTGGACAAGGCATTTAATTTCTCTGAACTTTATTATCTTTATATGAAAATTGGAGAGGGGAAAAGAACACTTACCACACAGGATTTTTGTGAAATGTGAATGTACATAGGGCAAGAGTCATAGCATCCAGCACTTGGAAGGCACACACCTCTTATCCACGCCTACCCCAGCAAACTCGTCAGGAGCGTCATTTCATTCAACAGGACCCCAGGACAGACACTGTTTGAATTAACAAAGGGATCATTATCCTGGTCTTATCAGTGAGGAAATGGATGCCAGGTTACATAAAGAACCCAAGACCCCAGTGCCTACATTACCACTTGGATCTCCTGCTGTGAATGCACCCACAGTCCCTGCTGTCTCACCCACAGGACAGACCAGTCACCCCAGCCCAGGTGCAGACGTAAGAACTGGGAAACCCTTAAAGACCATCCAGCCCAGCTCTCCCAACTTACAGACGGTGAACCTAAATCTGAGGGAGGTTGAGAATCTTGCCCAGATTCACACAGCAACAGAGCCTGAATCACCCTGACGGCCAACGCTACCTCCCAGTGCAGAAATGAATGTCCTTGAGAAAATAGAAGGGAGGCCTTGTATGATGTCCAGCACCGCCCACTCCTCTCCAGAACATTCAGCCCTGTTCTGCTCCGACAGCGTTGTCTGGGGGAGAAGAGGACATTCCCAGCAGTGCTGGGGAATAGCTTTGGGGTGAAATTTCGCAAGATAGTCAGACAATCAGACATGTTTACTCTATTTAGCAGCCCCTGGGCCCAGGCCTGCTACAAGGACCATGCCCCTATCAGGGGTTTGAGGGAAACAATGGGACGACCCTGGTATTTTTTCCCTTTTCTACTCTACCTGTATAGGAACCTCAGCCAAAGTCAGCACACCTGCTATTCCAGGTGCCCCCGAACTCTAGCCCTGAGACCAAAGGTGCACAAGGGTGCAGAGTGCTTTATCCAGGAACATTCTGGCCAAGTGCTTCGAGAAACAGACATTTCATTGCCTTTGCCTCAAAAGGCCTTTTCATCTTTCTTGTTTTGTGAAAGAATACTGCACAAACAATATGAATGGAAATCAAAATAAAGATTTACCCATAATTATGCCACTAAGTAACCTTCCTTTTTGAAGAAAATGATTGTAACATTTATTCCGAGCTCTACAAACCAAGAAAGAAATATGTAAGAATGACTCTCTAACTGCCCTAACCATCTCATCGGTAGGCCAAGTGGCTATTTCTCATGATAAACACCATTAAATTCTGGAGGAAAAGCCAAATGGTTATATTCTGGCATATTCTTTATGCTATAAAAAATTATGATCGAGGCGGGAAGGCACAGTAAGATGGTAAAATATTATTGTCGCTACAGGATCCTCTCTGTCCTTAGAGAGATTCCCCAGCCCACCATCACTGGTACCTTGGAAACTTGGGCTGCTAGGTATGTACCTATGGTTGGATGAATGACACATACAATTATTTTATGGTTCAATGCAAATATCTGAGGTCTTACTACATACCAACGATCTCCCCTAGATGCTAGGAAAAACAAAGATTAAGGTAGAGGTTGTGTCCTCAAGAGGTTCACAGATCTAAGTGTGTAAAGAAATAAATGACATTCAGTTTGACAAATACATGAAAAAAATAACAGCCAAGTATAAGATACAGTGGGGACACAAAGAAGGCTTGGTGGAGGCTGCACAGCTCTGGGTTTTTTCAGCATCCATCCTGTATGATTCAGCTCTAGGAACATACCTCCTGCACAAGTAGTAAGAAGCTAGGAGGTGCTGGGAATGCATCGCTTTATTACAAGCTGTTCTCTTCTAAGAGATGTTCACCCAAGGTCTTTATAAATGTTCTTGTAACTTAGGACTTATGATTTATAAATGTTATTTCCCATATTACTCACCTGAAAAGAAAGTTGGGACATGGAGAGAAACTGTTCTGAATAGTTATGATGAAGCTTGGAGCCCTGCCAGGCTAAGAATCTAAGACTCCTGGTTCCCAGATGCTTGAATTTATCTGAGTCCTTCTGTAGGGTAATGAGAAAGTTAGCATTTGAGTCCAGGAATCCTAATTCTCAGATTTATAGGCAAACTACAGCATGTGCATTAGGGAACTGAGCTTCAAAGTCCTCATCAGGCACCCATATTCCTAGACGTAAAGCCACAACTAAACTATGTAAAATCTACTAAAATATTCAGTTTGGAATTCTCTTGTGGTGAAATTTGCTGTTTGGCATAAGGCACATGTAATTGCCACCAGGTACAAAAGCAGTGTTTTAATCTCACATGCAGTTCTGTGAACACTTGCTTAGGAGACAATGGAGAATGAACTTCAACCAGCTGCATGACCTTGGGCAAATTATTGGTCTTCTGAATCTCTGTGTCCCCAGCTCAACCACAGGTGTAATGACGTCCACCACCAAAGGGTTGTTCTGAGTGGAGGTAATGAACAGAATGACACAGAATAAACATCGCTACATTTTAGTAATGCATAAGAATTTAGCATAGTCTAAGGACTTAGATGAAGATGTCACACCTGTCCTTTTTGTGGTCTAAGAGATTTTCTCATCTTTCTGGTACAGGGATGAGAGGGACACAGTCACGGACCACCAATCTGCGCATGGTCCTCGAGGAGACAAGAAAAGTGCTCGACAGAATCAGCGTTATGGTTGTCCCCTTTCAGGGCCCCCATCTGGCAGGTAGGCTTCCCAGAGTCAGGGGCCCAGCTTGCCAATCCTGTAGCAGCTCTCTGGTTTGACATTCTTATTACCAGACCCTTCTGTCTAAGGATTTTAACAAATACAGTCTAAATATGATATACTCATCCTTGTAAGCAGGGATTGCCACTGTTTCTGGAGAGGGCATGGCCTTGCCCCAGAAGCATCCACAAGAATTGCTCAGATGATGATAATATCCCCTTTCATAGGTATGATGTTCTATAACATAAATACATGTATGGGGACATTTTCTCATTACAAAGCAAACTATCCCCATTTTATAGGGGAGGGAATGGGCTCAGAGAGAGAGGAACTAACTGTCCAGGGTCCTATGGCTAGAAGGTGGCCACTGGGGACTTGGACCACCGTCCCTCTCTAACACACACAGCCCAGTCCTAACCCCACCTCTCAGAGGCAGCAATCACTGCTTCTAGGCTGGCTGGACCTGAAGATGTAGGGAAGGAGTTTTAATTCACAGACAAACTATCAGAAAAACAGAAGCTCCTCCTGTGAATGAAGGTCTCAGTCTCTGGGGTCCTTCTGGGTCCTCCAGGTCAAGCACTGACCACGGACCACGTTGTTAAGAACACTGCCAACAAGGCATGTGTGTGACTCAGTGCTGGTTGTGTGACAGCCCCACCCGCCTGCCTGCCAGTCTCTCTCTCTCTGAGATGCATGCCCAAGCTCCCTTGTTTGTCATGCCATCACTGGCGCTTGCGTTGTCTTCCGCCCTCACCAACCTACTCTCTGAATCCTCTCTTGCTTACCTTTTCTCATCTAGGTCCCCCAGACTCTTCCTGGGCCCTTTCTCTCTCTGACAAAGCAAAACAATGATAAAGGAGGCGGGGAGGCTGCCAAGAGGCAGAGGCTCCATCCTGAAGTGAGCTCCCTGCTTCCCTGCTGACGGGCCTGGGACCAGCGAGAAGGCACGTCCCCCTCAGCAGTGCATCCCTGACGTGCACGCTCTCCTCTCTCCCCAAGTTAACATGTGCCAGTCTCTGTGGTGCAGTGAGCTCTGCAAAGGAAAGACCCATATTCTCTGAAATATTCAGAATATTCTAGAGACAGCATTGTAGGAGGGGGGGTAAGTCCGCACTGTGGAGCTAGAATGCCAAGGTTCAAATCCCAGCCCAATCACATAACTGTGTAGCCACGGGCGGGTCACTAAAACCCTTAGCTCCTCAGTTTTCTCATTTCTAAAGCGAGAATAATAATTACCAACCCCTAGAATTTGGGGAGGATTAAATCAGTAAATACCTAAAAAGTGCTTAGAACGCTGCTTGGCACATAGTGGTGCCCAATGAATGGAAACGAAAGTAAGCGTAATTGCACTGTTATTCAAAACACAGTTAAGGCTGAAATACAGAGAGGGTCAGAAGTTATAAAGAGGTAAATTTCAGAAAAGACATCTAGCTCAGGATTCACCCATTCAACAAGGATGAATGAGTAGGTTTTCGAGCACCTACTCCATACCAGGCAGTGCTCTGCGCCTTAAAGATGCAGTGGGGGGGCTTCCCTGGTGGCGCAGTGGTTGAGAATCTGCCTGCCAATGCAGGGGACATGGGTTCGAGCCCTGGTCTGGGAAGATCACACATGCCGCGGAGCAGCTAAGCCCGTGAGCCACAATTACTGAGCCTGCGCGTCTGGAGCCTGTGCTTGGCAACAAGAGAGGCCGCAATAGTGAGAGGCCCGCGCACCGTGATGAAGAGTGGCCCCCACTTGCCACAACTAGAGAAAGCCCTCGCACAGAAACGAAGACCCAACACAGCCATAAATAAAATAAATAAATAAATAAATTAATTAATTAATTAAAAGAAAAAACCAAAACATATTAAAAAAAAAAGGTGCAGTGGGGAACACAGAGAAGAGGAATATTAGATTGTGGTCAATGGCTGTGCAGTGAATTAAAATAAGGCATGTGAACGAGAGGGACAGACAGGCCTCCCTGGATTGTGGAGACAGGAACAGCTTCTCCAGGGAGCACACTCTCAAAAGACTCACGTTCATCCGTGGAAGGAGAAAATAACATCCACAGCCACAAAGCGTGGCAAGAGCCTCGGCAGGTCCTGGCTCATCCAAACCAGGAAGGAAGCTGAGGGCAGAGCCCGTGGCCGTTTCAGGGAGGAATCAGAATCCACAAACTTGTATTTGGACTAGTCTTCATACTCTACAAACTGGGATAGAGCTGATTAAGGGAACTATATTTTCAAAAGAAAAATCTAATTTAGGCCAATATTTTTGAAATATCTCCTTTTTAAGGAGGAACTCAGGGAGGAATTTCTTTCAGATCTTAGCATCTCAAAAAACTGTATTTGTCCCAGGCAATTGCAGTTTTTAAAAGTGTTAAAGATGCTATGAGTTTTGCAAATGACTTTTCTCCTCCCTTTTTTGGCCTACAGGAAGCTCAAAACTGAATTTGCAACAGGGCTGGTTGGTAGGTGTTTTTTCCCTGATACAACTTTATTTTTGACTTTTTTTTTTTTTCTGTTTTACTCTTAGATTTTCTTTGCATTGATCTCTTTATTTATTGTAGCACAGGTGTGTGTGTGTGTGTGTGTGTGTGTGTGTGTGTGTAAAATATATGCTCCAAATCCTCTTTAGAATTAGATTATAATAAATTTACTGCTCTAGGTAACTTAGCACCTATTTCACAATAAACTATTTTTTATATCTGCTTATATAACCCACATTTTATGTACCATGGGAATTTTTTTTAAAGTTTCAGTTCACCTTATCCCCACCCAGTCCCACTGTTTTTTGTTTTTTTTTTTTAAAGGGGCAAACATCTTCCACTGCAGACGCACAGTTGTAACTGGTCCAAAGCTTTCTCACTCCTTAGGCTACTGCCTGCGGCTTCAGCATCTATCTCCTCCTCTTTCCTTCATTTTCCCATCATCCCCCCACCCATTCTGCACAGTGCCCCCAGCTTCATTTCTTTAAAACATTAATTGAGCAAATCAGCCATTTGACAGTTTTCAACTCTTCACCGGCTCCCACTGTTCATAGGGGTAAGTGAAAACTCCTTATCCTGACAAAATCTCCTTCTCCATCACATAATTCACCATCTAAACTGCCCAATCCCAGGTAGTTTCCCTAACTATCCCTGGACATGTCTTTCCTTTCCCCACCTCTGTGCACTTACACTGGTGTATCTCCCGGCATGCTCCCCCGCCCCCCATCCCCCAGCCCTCAGAATGTCACACAAATGCCTGCTGCCCTGCGAAGCCCTCCTAATGGCTCCACCTCCCAGTGGGCTCTTCCACGTCCAAATATTGCTGGCTGGCCATCTGAAGAGTAGCTCCATTCCACCTTGCGAAACTGTGTAATTTTACTGAACCTGTCTCTGTATCATTTAATTTTTTGCAGGTTTTACAACTCGTTTGCACACTGAAACTGGAAACTTCTTGATGGAAGGAACTTTTATACATTTTTTATCCCTCACGATGCCCTGTAGTATCATATATAGTTGACACTCCACAAATACTTGACAGTTTATCTCTATTTCCCTTCAAAATACAAAGCATAAAGCAAATGACAGGCCAATGGTTAAGTCCTCAATAAATAAACTAATCCTACTCATATGACAATTCACTAAAATGCAAAAGATTAGAAAATATAGGAAGTGTTTAACTTCACTAGTAATAAAGAATACAAGTTAAAATTATATAATGTTTCTTATCAAATTAGTAAGATTAGGAAAAAATCTCAACCTTTAATGCTTTTGAGAGTGCAAGGAGATAGGTACTCTCATAACTGCTGGTGTAATCGATACAAATTGAAAACAATTTGACAATATGTAACAAATCTTTAAAATGTTTATATACCTTGATCAACCCATTTGGAGGGCTAGGGAAATACTCCAAAGTTCAGAGAAAGCTCTGTGCACCCGGTACTCTTCCCAGGGTTATAACACTGAATCTTTATGAACAACTTAAATGTACAATAAGGAAATTATATGTCCATTCAGTGGACTGTTACATAGCATTAAAATGGCATTAAAAATGGCAGCCAGTGACTTTGTGTTAACTTGGGGGTGGGGGAATGCTTATATTCTAATGTTAAGTAGAAAAAAATAGAATACCAAATTATGGGAAATGAATAATTCTAACCACATAAACAAATGCATGGAAGGAAAGATATCAAAACAGTAAAAGAAGTTATACTTGTTTATTGTTTATGGTGTTTTCCAGATTTTCTAGAAGGATTGGATGACTACCAGGGGGGAAAAAAAGAGATGCTTTTTTTTTTTGGCCACACACCTTGGCTTGTGGGATCTTAGTTCCCCAACCAGGGATCAAACCCGGGCCCCCCTGCAGTAGAAGCGCAGAGTCCAAACCACTGGACCACCAGGGAATTCCCAAAAGGTGCTTTTCAAAGTAGATTTTTCTTTTGTTTATACCAGGAACAGTATCACAAGCACTGTTATTAAGCTTATCAGACATAAGCTTAAATTTTTTTTTTTTTGCCCCTTTTTTAAAGTAAGAAATGGAGAGAAGAGAGAAAGTTGAAGAAAGGGAAGGAGAAAGTGGGGCAGCTCTCTTATCCTGATTAATCCCTGTCATGAGGTGGGCATTGTCATCCTGTAGAGCCAGGAAACAGGCTCAGAAAGTCAGGTCCAAGGTTACCTGAGGGGCAGAGCCACCATCACAACCAGGGTAACACGCCAGGAGCAGGCAGGAAAGAGAAAAGAAAGGGCAAAAGCAGGTGAGCACAAAGTCTTAGGGGTAATTCATATAACAATATGAAAGATTGGTTCTAGTGGGTAGAATTGTGGATGTTTTTTTTTCCTCCTCCCTTTTCCAGATTTTCCATAAGGTGATATTAACTTTTTGTTTTTATTTATGTGCAATAAGGAAACTGCAACCGTTTGAAATCACTGAACTGTGGGCAGCAAGAGAGAAAACAGACTCTACTCACTCCAACCACCCCCCCCCCCCCCCCCCCCCGCCACCCCGCCTAAGGGGAATAAAGGAGTCAGGAGGAGAAGGGAGGGGGCGGGGGGACAGCTCCCACCTGAACAAGCCCCACACTGCACCATAGGACTGCCTCAGGATTTGGGGGATGAGGTTGGAGTGTGTGTGTGTGTGTGTGTGTGTGTGTGTCTCCTGCGATGAGGAGAAGCAGGATCTGTGGAGCTGTCTGCCAATGTGAGCCTTTGTGCCGCACGTGGGGTCGGCTCCACCCTGCACTTCTCCCCGCCACCCACAAGTCACACACACATGTGCCCTGTAACGCACATGTACAGAAATTTGTGTGCTGCTGCTCTTTTCCCTACAGTCGGCTTTTCTGAATCACAAAGCATGAAGAAAGGCCTATGCTGGGCATGAGGCAGAACCTAGAGGTGAGGAGGGATTCGTTAGTGCAGCTTTTGTTTAAGGGAGACTGGGCTACACAGACGGTGGTTCTGGGGAAATGCTTCCCAATCGTCTTCATGGCCTGCTGCCCTGATTCCGGAGGGTAGTATTTCTTGGAGAGCTTGGCCCAGCCTTGGTGCGTAAGTGGGACGCTCCTAGGTGGGACCACCGTGGCTCCATCCCAGGGGAGAAGGAGAGGGAAACTTTTAATTATGTAATTCTAACACACACAAAAAAACCCTAATGGGAACCCATTTTTTGCAGAGAATTTGCTCACAATCTTCCTACCCCAGTACAAAGGGCTTTTATAGTTTCCCAGATCCCTTGTCAGTCTGTGTTCATAGGTAGAAAAAGAGTGTGGGGACTCACCTGTGTCCTTTCGGAGAGCCATTTCCAGAAAGTGACTGGGGCTTAGGAATGAGTGAGCAGTGAGGAGCAGCTGGGGTGAGTTTGGTGAAAGGAAGGAGAAGTAGTTCAGTGGCTTGAGTGGCTAGCTAGGTCAAGGTGACTTGTGTGTTAAGCTGGGGTGGGAGGTTATGCAAACAGGCATCTTTAGGAGCCAGCAGAGAAGAAAAGAGAAGAGCAAAGGCCCAGGAGGACCTGAAGGGCACAGGCTCTTGAGCAATTTGTCTTGTGAGTGCAGAACCTCTTATAATGCACTGTCACATCCAGGGTCCAGCTCTGAGGCTCACACAGACCTGGGAGGTGGATGGGCCTCTCGCTGTTTTATACAGAGATATCATTCTGAGAGACAAACCCACTTGTCTAAGATGAAACAAACATGAACTGACTCTGGGTTGAGATGGGCTGGTCCCATGTCTAGGATTCTTTCTGTCCCAGATGGCACCGTGTCCTCTAGCAAAGACAAGGGGCCCTTATTCTCCCATAGATGGAAGGAAGAAGATGGGGGAAACTGAGGACACAGGGAGACTGAGTTGTCGGGGGCAGAGGTAAGGTGAGGAGGAGACGAGAGGGGAGGTGAAGATCTGTCCAGCATCACCACGCAGCTGAGAGGCCGCAATGGGAGTGAGATTATGCACACTGATAATGGATCCAGTAACCAGGGTGGATGGTCAAGGGACACCTTTACCTAAAGCTCTTAGGTGACTGTTGGCTCTACACAGGGCCCTCACTGCCCATCAGTTAATAAAATCCCTGGTGGCATTTTCCCAGTGAGCATTTACCCAGGGCATCGGAGGGGGGGGGGGAGGGGCACTGAGCTAGGAAGCCCTGTTTTCATTTTGCCTTTTTCCATCTAACTGTGCCACCTTGGATAAATCACTCAGAAAATAAGAACCAAATATAAGAAGTCTATGATTCTATGCCTTCCCAACCTCCCTATTCACATCTTTTTTCATCACTTGATTGCCTCTGAGGAGAGAATGATTATAAGTATGACATGGACCCTTTCTTTTCATGAAAGTCAAGAAAATACTGAAATCCAGGCCAACGAGCCCTCCCCTTGGAGAGTGGGCACCTCTCACACCTCCTAAGACAAGGCTTTGCACTAAGCAAGACTCAGTAATCATCTCGCAACCAGCACTGGCGTGACTTTGCTGCAGGCAAGTGTGCAGAGGATTCCTCCACTACAATCTTTCTATGCATGAATCAGGGGTAAGTACTGTCTCTGTTTGCATCTGGAGGAATAAGAACATATTATAAAAGAGAACTGAAAATCTGTGGTGTATCCAAAAATAGCACGCAGATATGCCAGCCTCCTGGTTCACCTTTCTGTACCATCCAACTCTTCCTTGACTTGCTTCACACAACAGAGGCAGACTGGGACCCCCAACGCTCAGGTATCCTGGGATCAGTTATCAAACTGTCTCAGACTAAATGCCTCGAGGTGACCCAGCAGAACCAGGGTTCCTAATTCTTACCTATTCTGATGGGCCTTGTCCTAACTCCTTCCCCACTGCAGGTGCCCCTGCAGTCACATGCTTTTATCAAGTGACCTGCAGCTTTAGGCTGCTCACTCTGCAGAAAAGAATGGGGGAAAAACAGAGAGTAAGAAAATATAGCTCTCTCCTGGGAACCTCACAACCTCCTAGCTTATAAAACACAACCGCCTTGCTACCTTCCTGCAGACTCCCCATTGGCCAGCAGCACACGCTCTGAAGTCAATCCCCTCCCACCCCACTCCCCAGCCTTGGCCCATCCAAGAGATGATACTTGCTGAAGGGACCTGCTGATGTTCCAACCTGGTTCAGAAATGCACATGTGTGACCAATGGGGCAGGAAAGGAGGCTGATTAAAAGGCTGAGTGTCTCTCTAAATAATGAGGCCCACTGACTGCTGAGCCTTCGTACTACACTCTCAGCTTCCTGTGCCTCAAACTTTGTGACTCATAGCGCTTGCTTGCAGAGTGAGGCAGCTGAGCGGCCTTGGCGATGGGTTAAATCAGGAATGTGCTTTTCTTCCGACACTCACCCCTCAGGTGCCACCTGAGCCCCTACCTGGCCATGGGGGTGGGAGCTGAGCATAGCTTCAGCTCTTTTGCTGGCCCTAAATAGCTGCCAGAGCCTGATTTCCGATGGACTTAGGTCCATGGGGATCCTCTCTCTTTTTCTCTCTGTCTCTGTCTGTCTGTCTCTCTCTCTCTCTCTCTCACTCACACACACACACACACACACACACACACACACACACACACCAGTTCAGAGTATCTGGAGGCTCTGTAATGCCACTGATTTCTAAACTCGTCTGGGTCTCCAGTCCTCCATTCCTCAGAGCTGCAATCTGAGACCCAGAGTGCTCTTTTCTTCACCCACACTGCCTCCAAAACCAGAGGAATTCCTGGAAATTTTTAAAGCAGAACAGGGTATCAAGAGGGTCTGGCTAACTGTTGCACATCAGTTGAGGGGATGGCCGTGGAAGGGGGCAAGAGAGGTCAGGGGACAGCCAGAGGTGGCCACTCAGAGCTGCCCGGCACCCTCATTAGCGTCTCTCCCGTTCATCCCTGCGGAGGGCATATCTGGAAGTTCGGGAGCTTGGGTCCCACGGGCGGCAGGGGCAAGCAAAGGGCAGGTCCATCCAGGGGCGGCGAGACCAGGCTCCCAGAACTGGCTCTCTGGCCAGCCCTCTGCACCGCGGGCGCCGCCTCCCACATGCTCGGAGCCGGCACAAGGCAGGCAGCGAGCGTCTCCCCGCAATCCCGGACCGGCTTCCCGCATAAAACTCCCCAGCACAACCTGCTTTTGTTAATTCTGCAAATGCTGTCACAACACCCCCTGTCTGCTCGGCTCCAAGGGAGACTCGCTTTCCCTAGAACCCAGCCGCTTCGGATCCCCCGAGCCCACTGCACCCCGACGGACCACCGCCCACCCGCCCCAGCGCCCTCAAACGAGCGAGGTCCGAAGGACCTCGAGGACCCTACGGTCCCCGGTCCTGAGCATCTTTGTCCTCCCAGCACAGACGCGCACACAGAGCGACAGAAAGAGCCCAGCCGGGCACCGAGTCCGCGCCCCTGGCCTCGCCGGGGCCCCGCAGGGGGACAAAGGTCCGCGTTCTGCAAGTTTGCGAGCCCGGAGGCAGAGCCCTCCTTACCGTACATCTTGGCGGGGCGAGTGCCTCTCGGGAGGCCGCGTCGCCTGCAGCCAGCACCCGGCGGCGCCGGCCTTTCATTCACAGCTGGGGTGGCCGATGGCGGCGGCCGGCGGAGGCCCGGGCGGGGCGGGAGCAGGAGCTGGAGCAGGAGCGAGAGCGGGGGCCGGACGCGAGAGGGCAGGGGCCGGGAGCCGCACGCCCATTCAGCAGCCCCGGCTGAGCGCGGCCGGCCTCGGCTCGGGTTTCTGGGCAGGGCTGCGCCGAGAGGGGCGGAGGCTATGCTAATGACCGTCCCTTCCCGCGGGCTTGGCCACTGCCGGGCCGCCCCGCCCAAGCTCCGCCCCGCCCCGCCTCGCCCCCCGGCAATTCCCACCCCGCGAGAAACCCAAATCCCTAGAAGCACCTTTCCCAGGCTGTCGCCCCCAGGTGCTGGGTGGCGCATTTTCCAGAGGCAGCGTCCCGCAGGGGAAGTGACCCACCCTGCTCCTGTCGGAATGCTCAGGCCTACAGCTGAGATCTCCCATAACCCGCGGGCACCGAGGGTCAGCAGGGGTGCTGGAAGCTGCAGATGTAGCCCCTCCCCCAAATTTATCCAGAATGCGTTGGCTGATCCAGGGGGCGCCAGGAAGAGGTATTGGGGGATAACCTTCCGCCCTGCCCTCCCTTGGCCCCCTTAATAAACCCCATTCCCTAATTAAGCCCTCAGCTATGGCCCTCCCAGCCACTCTCTTGCCAAGTGCTCCCTACCAAAGCGCGTCTTTCCTGGGCCAGGTAGGCAGGAAACGCACACCGTCCCACCGCTCAAGTGCTGCAGGAAGTCAGCTTGCTTTTCCTCTCCCAGATTCACAAGTGTAATTCACATACTTTGTGACCAGGATCCTCTCTACCTGTGCCCCAGGGCCGACTTCACCCTCTGGAACCAAGTGAGAAACAGACACAGAGAGGCAGAAGGCTCACGCCCACAGCATGAAGACAAATTCTAGCCCAGCTCAGGGCTTCCCTAAGGCTTCTCACCCAGCCCCCTCTACATTTCACATTTACCCCATGGTTGAGGGGTTTTGTCCTCAAAATATTCTACTAGTAGAAGTTAGAGAGGAGAGAACCTTAAAGATGCTGTCATGTCCCTCATTTTAATGAAGAGGAAACTGAGGCTGTGAGAAATTAAATTGTGTCCTTTTTCCTAGATACACTGAGCTGTGTGTCCATAGGCCAGTCATCTCCCTCTCTGAACCTCAGCTTCCTGCAGGACTGTTGGGAAATCTATATAAAACCTACATGCAAGTACACAGTGGGCACTCACGTATTCATTTTCTTTCCTCCCTCACCTAAGGCAGGGACAGAGCCAGAGAGAGAATCTAGGTCACTGGACTCTTGGAACAGTGCTCTCTGTTGTGCCCCAAACCCATGTTTCCCATTTCTCTCTGACCTCACCACCCCCTCCCACTCACTTCTTGTTTCCAAGTTTTGTTCCTGTTCCTTTACCTCTTTACCTCTCTTAGCAGCACGTGCAAGTCTTGAGGCCCCATGGGAAACTCTGGGAAGGTTCCTGGAGTTCACATTGAACCTAGACCCTCAGATGGCTCACAAAGCAGCTCTGTTTTCTATGTCCAGTTCTAGGGCCAGGTCAGGTGACTCTGAGATTCGCTGAGAGTCACTTTTGCCCTTGAACCAAGGCAGAAGGGAGAATTTGGAGTCTAGTTTGGTCTGGATACCCAGAGATACCCCTACCCCCGCAATCTGTGCAACACAAATGATATTCATTAAACACTGGTGTCTGCAGCACAGTGGGAAATGCAGTGTCTGTCTTCACAGAGTGAAATCTCTATCAGGGAATATAAGACTGATAAATACTGATAAAAACATTACATGACAAGGAAGAATATGGTAAATTGTGCATGAGAAGCACAGACCTCTACTTAGACATTCAGAGGGCTGAGAGCCTAATTCATTCTTTTTATCAAATATTTACTGATCACTTCGTATTATGTGCTAGACACTGTGGAAGGTGCTCAGGAGAAGGGAGACATGCAAAAATGATAATAAAATGTAATAATTACTATGGTGGAGACCCATAGAAGAAGCAGAGTAGAGCTTCAGGAAGGAAAAAAACATTCAGGATGGGCTTTGAAGAATGGGCAGGATTTCTAGATGTGGAGATAATGTAAATAATTCCAGCCAGAGGGACTACAGTTTGCAAAGGTCAGGCTGGTAGAGGGGAGAGAGTATGCGAGCCATAGCCTGGAGTCTCATCTGGCTGGAACAGAGTCGAGGACAGGGAGCGGAAGTAGGAAGGGAAGGGAACTCCCTGGCGGTCCAGTGGTTAGGACTCGGCTCTCTCACTGCCAAGGGCGCAGGTTCAGTCCCTGGTTGGGGAACTAAAATCCCACAAGCTGCATGGCGAAGTAGGAAGGGAGGCTGAAAAGGTAGTCTGGCGCCATGTTGGGAGGACCTTGAGCACCCAATCCAAAGGCTTTCCTATTAGATGTAGGGCTGCCAGATTTAGCAAATGAAAATACAGAATGACCAATTAAATTTGAATTTTGAATAAATAAGGAATAATTTTTAGTGTATGTCCCATGAAATACTGGGGACATGTTATACTAAAAAAATTTTTTTTGTTTACCTGAAATTCAGATTCGACCTATGTTGTTTTTTTTTAAAATAAATTTATTTATTTTTACTTATTTATTATTTTTGGCTGTGTTCGGTCTTTGTTGCTGTGCGCGGGCTTTCTCTAGTTGCAGAGAGCGGGGGCTACTCTTCATTGTGGTGCACGTGCTTCTCGTTGCGGTGGCTTCTCTTGTTGCAGAGCACAGGCTCTAGAACGCGCAGACTTCAGTAGATGTGGCATGTGGGCTCAGTAGTTGTGGCTCGTGGGCTCTAGAGCGCAGGCTCGGTAGTTGTGGCTCACGGGCTTAGTTGCTCCGCGGCATGTGGGATCTTCCCGGACCAGGGCTTGAACCCGTGTCCCCTGCATCGGCAGGCGGATTCTTAACCACTGCGCCACCAGGGAAGCCCTCGACCTATGTTTTATCTGGCAGCTTTAGTTAGCACCATCCTTTGGGAGGGTGCTCCTGGATCCTCATGACTGAACCAGACCTGGAGTGGTCCTCACTCTCCCCCCAACCTGTATTCCCAGTTAGATCCCATTGGTATGTGGCCCCTAAGGGCACAGGGATGGGGTCACTCTGGCCAACCTGCACCCTTTGCCATGGGTGCTTTGGCCCGAGCACTCAGGCCCCTCTGGGTCTATATGTTCAGTGGTGAAGGAATCCGGCCCATACTCAGCTTCTCTGAGGGGTAGTCAAGATGTTTAGATAAAATATGTGCAGGAAATGGAGCTGTGGAAATCTAGGGTAGTGGTCTTACATACAAGGAAGCTGGAACACAATATTCCAGCTCACGGTTTAAAACAAAAGAGCAGAACACAAGGGCCTCAATATCCAGAATAGTTTGCCCATGAAAAGATGCCAAACAGATATCAACTATTTGGGTGAACTAAGGAAAGGAGGGAAAGTCAGAATTGGGATTCCTACCCTAACTAGGTTCTTACTTTATCTGTGGAAATCCAAAACATGGGATGAATATGACAGTAAGGAAAGTGGAGAAGAAATAACATTTATTGCGTGACCACTGAGCCACAGGTTCTGTGCCAGGCACTTTACACAGGTTATCTGATGTAATGCTCTGAGCGACCTTGCAAGGTCTATACTATTATTCCCGTTTTACAGCTGGGAAACTGAGACCCTGTCCTAATTTAATCATAATTTTTACAGCTTGGGCCGTACTGTGGATGCAGTTTAGTTTTTTTCTTCATGAAGCTCTACTCTGCTTCTTCTATGGCCCTCCACCATAGTAATTGGAATTCTAGTAAATGAGCAGGAACTCAAGCCCAGGAAACTCTTGCCCAAGACACATTTTCTTTCCAGCACACCACGATGCCTTACAGTCCACACTGAGAGTCACATAACAACTGCACTTTGGACTTCCCTGGTGGTCCAGTGGTTAAGACTCCGTGCTGCCAATGCAGGGGGCACAGGTTTGATCCTTGGTCAGGGAAGTTCTGCACACGGCCAGGAAAAAAAAAAAAAAGGCAACTGCACTTTAAATCAAGTTTTTTTCCCCAATGACTTCTAAGATGGTCTAAAGCACCGTGCCCCCTTCCCTTGATTTACCTGCATTTGCTCCCCTTCCTCACCCGTATTTCACTCCCTCGTTACTTGGGTTTGGAGGGTAGAGATTGGAGAGGGTCTCGGGCTAAACAGACCAAAGCAGGTGCTCTAATTTCCACCCCATTCCTAGACCATCATTGGTGGCCCCCCTGTGGCATCACCTGCCTTCAGAGCCCGGGGGCCTCCTGGGACTAGTTGGGTCAGGTGGAGGAACTATGCCTTAGAAAAGGTTATTATTCTTTGACCAAACTTGCCCTGGTTACCGCAGTCACTCTGAACAATGTCCTTTGTTGCGACAGCTCAAAGGATCCCCTCTGCCATGAGCAAGCACCACAATTCCCACAGTTTCCTTTTGAACTAGAGGCTGAATTGCCCTGAGTTACGGAGAAAGGCAGCTTAGAAGAAAGAGGCAATCTACAGTCATCACATAAAACCCAGGACCCTCACTTGCATCCGCGGTTCCACACCTCCAGGCCTGTCCTTTAGTCCAGGAGTCTGGCTTCCTGACGCTCCAGCCTCCCATGGCCCCCAGGGGATTGACCTTGTCTGCTCAAAAGCCTCTAATCTCCCCATCAGCCACTCAACTGCAGCAGCTCTTACTCTGGGTACCAGCCTTGAGCGGCCAACAGCTTTAAAGGGCCTTTTCCAGAGGGAGGGAAGAGGGAAGAAAGTGACGGCCCTGGGGAATACAGCTTCAGGGGAAAAAATCGTGAGACTCAGTGAAGGGCTGAGGGAGCCGAGGGGAGAATGGGCCCCTGAGATTGTCAGGTAGCTGATTAGCTGTGAAGCCTGAAACAGAACTCGGGATTCCTGACTCCAGGCCTGGTGACTTGAACTCCTGGCACTTCTCCCTTAAAGCCGGTACCTTGACCTACTTCTCAGAAGCCGCAGGGAAAGAACAGCCTCTAAAAACGATACCCAAGTATAGGAGCAGGTGGGTATCCAAGGGCTGAAGAAGGCATCTCCACAACACAGAAAACAACTCAGGAGCCAGGTCAGGAGGACGTGCTCTTGGCCAGGTCCCTGAGAGCTGCTTCGGGCTGCCAGGAGGGTCTCAGGGGCACCAAGCTGCCTGCTGCTGTGAGAGCAGGGCCTGAGTGCCTGGGGTGGAGAAGGCTGCTGCAGACAGATTTTACCTCCTCTAAACCAGATTTCACCTGTGAATGAGTGAACTTTGAGATACTGATTATTGACAAGTCGAGGTTTAAATGTACTAAGGCAGGTCTCCAGCCACCATCCTTTTCACTGCCTTTTGTTTACCCTGTGTTCACTCTCCAGAGAAGGGTCAGGCTCCCTTCATTTGCTGCTGCTCCCTAAGGTCCCTGGAAAAGAGGCTCCTCTTCCACTTGAAGCTCAAATCCATGTCCATATTGTTTCCGGTAAAAAACTCAGGCATTATCGTGCCCTTAGCCCTGACTCCTCTGTCCTTTCACTCTCTCCTTGCTCCAGGCTGTCAAGAGGCACCTGCTCCCCACTGATTACCTCCCATCTCCAAGTGTGATACTTGCCCCCACAGGGAGACCCAAGCCCACCCACACTCTGAAGGACTTGAAAGCCCATGGTGTCATTTTTATTTGTTGATAGACGTGACTTAGAAAACACAGGAAGTGGAGAGCTGGTCAGGTAGATGATCTCAGAAGGTCAAATCTGGCTTTCCAAGCCATAGCTAAGGAGACCTGCATCAAACAAGGTTGATGGAACCTTGAAGGAACAGGCTTGCCCAGAGGCTGGCCAACCTGGTTAAAGAATGGTTTAAATGAAATTGGAGGAGAGGGAGAAAAACAGCTCCAGAAAGTTGCAAACCTGCCTACTGGGGAAAAAAACAGAAGGACATATGAGATGCTGAGCTCTAAGAGCTGAAAGTGGAGCCGGTGGAGGAGGAAGAGCCTGAGGACCTCACTGGGGCCAGATGCCAGCTCTCCGACGAAGTTACCCTGGCCTGCCTGAGCCAAACCCAGTCTCCCTGGCCTTGTCTATTCACTGCCTCAGGTTGACTTTGGACCCTGAAATCACCCCTCCTTCTCCCCCAAATGATGCTGACTTACACTCATCTGCTCAGCTTTTGGTAGCCCTGCAGTTAGGAATCCCTGGCCCATTTCCCCCTCCCTGGACTCTGCTCCGCTGCAGGACTCCTCTTTGATAATCAGTCCCAATTATCAGCTTCTAAATCTCTAGCCCAGTTTTCTCTTTTCTGGCTCAGGGATGACAGATCACTTCAGTCTCATGAGAGGATGCTCAGCAATTCCCAGGTGAAAATAATGGAGAAGCTCAGACATCTATATGCCAACATGCATATAACCAAGAAGTCAATTTGATTTTGAACCTGTTAATATCTGATGTCTGTTAGGTTAGGACTCATTTGTGTTCTAATTTACAGAACGTGCATTTATTGAGAGCCTGCTACATGCAAGAGACTCTGTTAGACACAGTGAGGAGAGACAACTAAGAATGTCCTTGCCATTCAGAAAACTGACATTCTAGGAGAGAAGGTAAGTCAAGACAGAAATATGACATGTCAGAAAAGAGATAAAAATAGTTCTAAGACTTAGACTCTGAAAGCTGCAAAATGCTGCTTTAAAAAATTAAAGAAAACACAAATAAATAGAAAGACATCCATGTTCATGGATTGGAAGATTTAATATTGTTAAGATGTCCACAGTATCCAAAATGATCTTCAGATTTAATGCAATCCCTACTGAAATTCCAACGGCTTTTTTCTCATAAATAGAAAAAAACAACCCTAAAATTCATATTGAACCACAAAAGACTCTGAATAGTCAAAGCAATTTTGAGAAAGAAGAACAAACTGAAAACATCACACTTCCTGATTTCAAGTTATATTACAAAGTGAGAGCAATCAAAACAGTGTGGTACTGGCATAAAGAAAGACATATAGACAAATGGAATAAAATGGAGAGACCAGAAATGAACCCTCGCATGTATGGTCAAATGATTTTCAACAAGCGTGCCGAGACCATTCAATGAAGAAAGAAAAGTCATTTCAACAAATGGTGCTGGGAAAACTACATATCCTCATGCAAAAGAATGAAGTTAGACACTTATTTTACATCATACACAAAAATTAATTCAAAATGGATTAAAGATTTAAACATAAGGCTTGAAACTGTAAAACTCCTAGAAGAAAATATAGCGAAAAAATCTCCTTGACATTGGTCTTGGAGATAATTTTTTGGATATGACACCAAAAGTATAGGTAGCAAAAGCAAAAATAAACAAATAGGACTACATCAACCTAAAAAGCTTCTGTATAGCAGGAAACAAACAACAAAATGAAAAGGAAACCTATGGAATGGGAGAAAATATTTGCAAACCATATATCTGATAAGGGGTTAATATCTAAAATATATGAGAAACTCATACAACTTAATAGCAAATAATAATAATGATAATAATAATAATAAATAACCTGATTTTTAAATGGGCAAAGGAATTCCCTGGCAGTCCAGCGGTTAGGACTCCACACTGCCACTGCAGGGGGCTCGGGTTCGGTCCCTGGTCGGAGAACTAAGCTCGCGCAAGATGTGGCCAAAAAAAAAAAAAAGGGCAAAGGGTCTGAATATACGTTTTTCCAAAGAAGACATACAAATGGTCAACAGGTATCTAAAAATGTACTCAACATCACTAATCATCAGGGAAATGCAAACCAAAACCACAATGAGATATCACTTCATGTCTGTTAGGATGGCTATTATCAAAAAGACAAGTGATAACAGAAGTTGGTCAGAGTGTGGAGAAAAAAATAACTACTGTACACTGTTGGTGGGAATGTAAATTGGTAGAGCCAATATGGAAAACAGCATGGAAGTTATGTAAAAAATTAAAAAATAGAATTACCATATAACCCAGCAATTCCACTTCTGAGTATATAGCTGAAGGAAATGAAATCAGTATTTTGAAGAGATATCTCCACTCCCATGTTTGTTGCAGCATTATTCACAATAGCCAAGATATGGAAACAACCTAAGTGTTCATCAACGGATGAATGGATAAAGAAAATGTGATATACATATATATATATAACTTTGTGGCCCAATATATGATCTATCCTGGAGAATGTTTCATGTACGCTTGAGAGAATTGGATCCTGGGTAGCCAAACATCCACATATATCTTCCTTCCCAAATTTCCAGCATAAAAACATTCCTACTTAATATAATGCAACAATTCCTCCTCCAATTAAAAATATACTCATATCCTTCCCAAGAGGAGAAAGCCCTAGCCTGTCAGTTACTGAATTCAGCTCCAAGTCTAGAATCTCAGAGTGATATCCATTATTCCTCTGTTTCATCATGACTTGTCTCAATATTTGCATCCTATAAATTAAATGATTATTTTAAATAATACCAACATACCCTATATAAAATAGTAGACAAGACAGGAAGAGGAAATTAGAGAGAATTTACCTGAAGCAGATAAGTTAAAGTATTTAGTATACCAAGGAAGGAAGCACAAGTGAAAATGTACTTGGGAGGGGAAATTTCCCTGTAGTCGGGTTAATCCCTACAGCCTCCATCCCTACCACCTTGGCCACTTTGTTTGATCCCACTGAGCAGGCATTGGGGTAGCTTGGGAAGGAACCTGAATGATATTCTCAGAGTGAGTAATCTGTTCACCTGATTAATTGGGTCCATTCCATTAGGTTATTCCACATTCTTCTTTCCCAAATGACTTCAGTGCTATTTCTGACCATGATGTCACTCCAAATACTTCTTCCTCAAAATTCTCCTTCAGTCTCGTTCCAAGTTCCTAACCATACAGCCCAACACCAGACACTGCCCATGACTCATTGTAAATTCTTACTTCAGGTTATCTCTTCTTTTGCATAGAGATATGCTGTGTGAAGTTCTGCCTACTGGGAGTATATTTCATCTCCACTGTCCTTTGGGACTAATCTGAGTGGGGTTGCTACTAGATTTGGCTGGTAGGGAACTAACTCCATATGAGATCATGGAGTTGAGGAAGGGGCAGCAAGGCAGCAGAAATTAGCATACTGGAAGTGTGAGCAAACTTCTCAAATAATTTATTGTGCCTTCAGGACCTGCTTGGACATTTTCTCATATACATTGCTTTCTAGTGTGCTGCTATTCACACCCAAACTTATGGCACTGTGGCTCAGATGATACCAAGTTCATGATGGATAGCTCAAGACAGCATTGTCACCAGGTGCTCCACAGTTGACATTCACTGCTTTTTCAGAAGCAGGATGAGAAGTATCTCTTACAAAGACAACAGTTGCTTGCTGAAGAGGTCATAGATTGATGGAAAACCATAGGGGTCTCCACAGTGATTCTCTTAATTAGGCTTGCCACAAGCTCCATTTAGCAACTCAATCTGCCATTGATAACTCAAGCACCATTTGAATCCACTGGGTCATTAAGGCCACATATGCTGCAGCCTAGAGAAAATTTTCTTTCTTTGGGCCTTACTCAAAACTTGGAAGTCTTTTAAGTCACTTGGTAAACAGTTAGGAGAAGCACACCAAAATGTGAAATATATTACCTGGCAAGTCCAAGAAGGCCCAGTAAGCACTGGGCCTCTTTCTTTGTGATGAAAGTACTAGGGGTTACAAAGTGTTCTTCATTTTGTATGAACCCTCCTGACATGACTTAGACCACTGAACCTCTAGAAATCCCTGAGGCAACAGACCCCTGTACTTTCTCAGAATTTTCCTCCCTCCCTCTTTCTTGCATGTTTTTTTTTTGGTTGTTGTTGTTGTTTGTTTGTTTTTACCAAGGTACCTAGGGTACCTGATACTTCTGGGTCTCCATATTTGATCATCATGATGTCATCCATATTTTACTGTAGCATGATGTCCAATGGAGTAGAAAGACAATCAGTGTCTTATGCATTTAAATTGTAGTACAGAAACAGAGAGATGACATAGTGTTGAGGAAAATGGTGTATTTCTCTACCAGGTGAAAGCAACCTTTTTCTCTGGTGTTTTCTAATTACTGGGATAAAAAACATTAGAACATTAGAGATAAGCTGAGGTCTTCTGGGTACCAAAGTCCATATTGTTTTTATCTAGTAGGAGACCCCAACTGGAGCAGCAGATACAATTGGAGGCATCACCTAGTTAAGTTTATAATAAACCAAGGGTACTGAGGACCCATGTTATTCTCAGGATCCAGCCAGATTCTTCACTAGCTCAACTAAAGAGTTAATGGAAATATGATAGAACTCTGTACCTTGCATCTAACAAGACTATTATGGTGGCAACTGTATTAATGACTTCCTTGGGGAGGTAGTATTGCTTTTGACTGTTTTTTGGTTTGTTTGTTTAGTAGGAGGGATTGCAGGTACTTCGACATGGCCCTGTTTACCTAATAAGCCTTATTCCACAGGTGAGGAATCCATTTCTATGATTATGCCAATCCCTGAGACTGTTTAGTCCACCTCTAAACTCAAGAACTGAGGAAATAACTGTGGGATTTCTCTGGGATTCTAGGGCCCACTGTGAAGTAGATTCTGGTCAAAATTCCACTTATGAGCTGGCTCCCATAAGCCCCACTCCAACCAGTGGGCAGTAGCAGTATGAAGTGTTCTGAAGAATTAGTGTTAGCTCAAAGTCAATGTCCAGTAACCCATAAATGATCCTTTTACTTCCCCTCAAGTTACCTCGGTAAATGGCCACAATTCTCTTTGGGAAAGGGTAGAGGAAATATAAGCAGTTTGTACCTGTGGTGGCTGCAGTGTTGTTCTTCCAAAGTACCCAGGCTTTCCCTTTACTCATGGAATCTTGGATCTAGTAATTGGATGTGGGGCTGTCACTCTATTGTATTGACTTGAATCAAATGTTTTTGATTGGAGTTTGGTTTTGAAATTTTTGAATTATTTATTCAAAATCATAATTTTTGAATAATTTATTTTTAAAAATATATTTTAAATCAAATGGGATCCCAGTGGCTAATTATTTATTTTGGTACTGAGGACCCATGATAAAAAAAGAAAAAGTGAAGGTCTGAAACTTCATGCTGACCTTGCTGCCCCAGATGGAAATCATGTCCCCATATCACTGGCAATTAAGTGCCAGCATATAGCCTCTGCTGAGCCAGGATCTGTCCACTGTGATTGAAATAAGAGGGGGAGGAGCTTTTCATCTGTAGCATATCACAGGCATTCCTGGCCTACTTAGAATAGCCACTAAAGCACTCACAGAGATTTCTTTCATGAGCTTTTTCTGGGCCTCCTTAGAGACATAGAAAGAAGACATGATAAACGCCCTCCAATATTTCTACCTTCCAATGTCTTTGAATTTCTTCCTCCACATTATACCACATTGTACCTCAGCTTTGTTTAGCATTCTCTATTGTGACTAGGTTTTAGGCAACCCACTAAGAAAATATTTAGAAACACTTCCAACTACTCAAGCCAAGATGTTAAATTCAAATTTCTAGCAAACACACCCTTGTCGATAAGTTCAGCCTGAATCTAAGTTTTGGTTTTTCCTCCTTAGAAAATCCATCCTCATGTGTGTTTCCCCCATTTTCATGTAAATTAGCAAATCTTGGTGTGCGGATCTGTGTACGTGTGTGTGCCTTATCCACAGTATGTGCTGATCCCTAATCCCAGTTTATGCCTTATGATTGGCCCCTTGGGTGTGCTGGTACCTAATTTTAGTCAAATGTTTGGAGATGATGAGGAGTGAAGGGAGTAGAGCACAGGATAATTGGCTTCCTTCAGTAAGGTAACTCCCTTCGGTGGATCTTCATGTAAAGCAATAATAACCTCATTAGATATGGCAGATTCTGTTTGGGCTGGTGATGGAAGCTCAGTGAGGTTTAGGGGTACAGGGTTCCCTGAGTTCTTCAGATATTCACATATATCCCCACTGTAGTTCTTGAGGTGCAGCACTTTCCTGATCAATGCCCTAACTTTCACATAAGAGACCTGGTGAGGCTGTAAATTCAGTGGACTTTGTAATTTGACAACTCGTGGAGTCTGGCTTTCAGTCATCTCGGTCATGCAGCTGTAAGAAATGAGTTTCTTTTTTGCACAGTCTTAGAAAACGTTACAATTTGTATTATGATCTGAAAACTTAAGGATTTGAGCTTGTCACTTATTCTTGTTTAAGCAAACTAGATGCAACAGAAGAAGTGACACCATCCTGTAGTCCTTTAATTCTTTTTGACTCTCCTGGTTTGGCAGGAGCAAATAGTTGCTTCTAATGAGCAGCAATCAGAGACTTTATTTATCTTTTAATTTTTCCTACCATTTTATGTCATGGACATATCATCCCTATAGACTAACAGAATATTTGCTGCTCTTGGTCTTGAGTAACCAGCTAGCAGATTTCCTGTCCCATCCATTTCCCCAAGGTTCTGTTGCCTGCAACCATCTCCCAGCACCAATTTCTCTGTACTACTCAAAGTTCTTGGTCCAGATAACATAAACTAACTCTGGCTAACTTAGAAAAGAAATTCCTTGGAATGGTATAGGATCACAGAGTCAACGGGAAGGCCAAGATCAAAACCCAGCCAGGAACCAAGAGAGATTGGGCATGTAAATACAATCAAGATCATGCCATAAGGCCACCATCATTGGCACCACCACTGCTGGCTGCTGTCACTCTTGGTGTCACAGACAAAGGATGCCCCCTCCCCACATCTGTACTCTAAACTCTTCTACTATTGAAACGACAACAAAAAAAGCCTCTCACCTTCTGTGTCTTCACATTCCTCCTTTAATATTAAAAATCCTGTGCAGTAGCATCTGGCTCACTGAGCCTAGATCACATGCTAATACCTTTGGTGGAGAACAAGGAGAGCTGTCCCCTTTGGTTTCCACAGTGGGAGGTGGAGCTCTGTCTCCCACATCTTTTGAATTCCCTCAGATGAGAAGAGTGTTTAGATGCTAGGTGGTCCCACTCCATTCCCCCCAGGAAAAGTCTACTGTAGTCCTTAAATGGAAAGGATTTAGAACAAACATTGCAAAGAGAGAATTAAAGCCTAAGGTAGGCAAAGTAATTTAATAAAGTTAATTATTTTAATACGTTTAAAAAATTTTAATTTATTTAAAATTAATTACCAAAACCCCCCATGTCTAGACAAATTTCTTCCTAAGATGCTAAGAAGACTTGGAAAATGGATTGCAAAGTAGCTATCAATAAACTTTAAAAATTCATGAGAAACTACAGAGGACTTGAAACTGGGTTGACCTTGTATGAAAGGAAAGAGTAGGTTCTGCTAATTACCAGCTTGGTGGTGAATATTGACAATTAATAGAATCCCCTGATTAAACAGAGTTGCTTGCTGTGAACACCTAAAAAGTAATTAAGTGAACAGCTGGAGCCAGTATGAATTTGTTAAGGACAAATCATAGTACCCATCTTTTTTTCCTTTTTGAATCAATTGGTAGACTTGCAGGCCACATTGGTGGACAACATGAGATTGTTATAAAAATTGTTAACTTTAGAGTTAAAAATATCTTTATTTGCTTTTAGTGTAAAAATAAAACATGGTAATTATAGAAAAGTTAGATAGAGTTTTCTAGTTTAATAACCCCCAACTATTATCTCTGCTTCCTTTCCACTGAAAAACACTAAAATTACACTAAGGGAACAAGAAAGATAAAAATTCATAAGGATAAAGAGATTAGGAGAGGAGATAAAAGGATCAGTAATGACAACAAATGTTTGGAAGATGAAAAATAAATTGACTAGTGGTAACTGATTTGGCAGAGAAAAATGAGCTGAAAGCTGGTGCCTACAGAAGAAGATGCCAATGAAAGACAATTTGGGCAGCAGAAGCCCAGAAAGGCTCAGGAATCAAAGGCACTAAGAACCTCAGATGTAAAGAGTAGAGTTAAAAACAGGTACAAACCCTGACCATCTACATTTCTGATAATCATTTTAGTGAGTTGCTTTTAAATATAAACTATCAGCCAATCAGACCTTTAAGAAAAGCATCTAACATGAAAGAGAACAAAACACAAAACAAATAAACAGTTAAAAGGACTTACAGGATATAGAGACAGAAGAACACTTTACATTTTATATCAACAAAGAGAGAAGATTTTATATCCATGAAAGATGACATTTTACACTTAGAGCCTTATCAGTTTGTTGTACAGGCAAGGGGTGGCCAACTGGGTGAACCTCCCATACGCAAGAGCACTCTTGTTTTATTTCGTTTTACGTATTGGGATTTTTTTTTTTTTTAAATGGTAAGTTATTTATTTATTTATTTATTATTTTTGGCTGTGTTGGGTCTTCGTTTCTGTGCGAGGGCTTTCTCTAGTTGTGGCAAGCGGGGGCCACTCTTCATCGCGGTGCGCGGGCCTCTCACTATCGCGGCCTCTCTTGTTGCGGAGCACAGGCTCCAGACGCGCAGGCTCAGTAGTTGTGGCTCACGGGCCTAGTTGCTCCGTGGCATGTGGGATCTTCCCAGACCAGGGCTCGAACCCGTGTCCCCTGCATTAGCAGGCAGATTCTCAACCACTGCGCCACCAGGGAAGCCCCGTATTGGGATTTTTAAAATGTCTTTAAATTTTTTTAAGGGTTCTAGAGTTAGAGTTTTGTTTTTTTTTTCACACACACACACTGTATTTTATTTTTACAAGAGATAAATAGACTGACACCAAGCATTGTACATGGATGACCACAACAAAAGCAACAATGATTGCAATTACCAAACATGAAACACACTCATACTATGTCATAATATTGACATTCAGTCCAGTAATCCTCCACTGTAACAGCTCCTTTACTTTGCAGTGAAAATTGATTTGTATATTCTTTGCTTCTGGGTCCTTGTGGGATTTTTTTTTTTTTTTTAATTCAGACAGAAAGTCACAAAAATTATACTCATCCTCATCAGTTCACTCAGTCCCATGTAATTAATTTTTTTTTCATCTTGATCTTTTGTTAGCACTTTTATGAGTTCATCAGTTTTTCATTAGAGTTCTGAAAATGCTTATTCATTCAGTTCAGCAGTACAGTCAGTTACCAGAAACTAGAGTTAGAGTTTTTGATTGTAAGCAACAGCAACTAAAACTGGATAACTTAAGCAAAAATGCAATTCATTAGAAAGTTATGGGTAGTTCAGCAAATAAAAAGCATAGGTGAAAAATCAGAATCAGAAAGGGCAGGAGCCAGGGGAGCTCTGGGCTCCTGGCAGCAGGAATTAATAGCCGTTTGAATCAGGGCATGACTGCTGTGATGCATCAGTTCCAACTTTTCTTTGGTCCTTTATGTGCTAGAAGACAGAGCCAGCCCAACTGTCCTAGGTTGGGCCAGGTATACACCCTCTGGCTAGGGAAGCAAAAGATACTTTATTAGATAGTTTCACTAGAAGTACCCAGTGAGAAAGGGAAATTTTCCCCGAAGAAAGTCAGAGTGATATTATTAGAAGAGTGAATAAAAACTAGAGAGAAAAACCCACCAAATTTCTACAATATCTATGGCTAAAAATAAGTTTGGAAACCATGAATCTGCAGGATTCTGTTTTTTTATTTTGCAATGACAAAGAATAGTCCATCGAAAGTTTGTACAAAAATGTATTAGTTAATTAATGACTCATTGGACATTAAGGGGTTTTTTTTCTATTTTTTGCTTTTACAAACAGTACCTCAGCAAGCATCCTTAGAGCCCAATTTTCCCAGACATCTTTTTTTTTTTTTTTCCTATTTTTTGGCCATGCCGAGTGGCATGCAGGATCTTAGTTCCCCAACCAGGGGAAACTGCGGCCCCTGCAGTGGAAGCCCGGAGTCTTAACCACTGGACCGCCAGGGAAGTCCTGCAGATATCTTTATTAAGAAGTGATAGGGCTTCCCTGGTGGCGCAGTGGTTGAGAATCTGCCTGCCAATGCAGGGGACACGGGTTAGAGCCCTGGTCTGGGACGATCCAACATGCCGCGGAGCAACTGGGCCCGTGAGCCACAACTACTGAGCCTGAGCGTCTGGAGCCTCTGCTCCGCAACAAGAGAGGCCGCGATAGTGACAGGCCCGCGCACCGCGATGAACAGTGGCCCCCACTCGCCGCAACTGGAGAAAGCCCTCGCACAGAAACGAAGACCCAACACAGCCAAAAATAAACATAATAAATAAATAATAAATAAAAATTAAAAAAAAAAAAAAAGAAGTGATAATTTTTGTCTTCTTTATAGAATGATTATAGACAAGGTGGAAACTTGTAGCCTGAATGGATTACATAGGAAGAATGCTGCTGGTCCATTGATGCTGATTTACAGAGACTTTACTAAAGTTATATTGATTTTGCCCTTGGACTTTTTCTGGTCAACAATTTTATGGATGATTCAAATATAACATTAAGGGCTTCCCTGGTGCTGCAGTGGCTGAGAGTCCACCTGCCAACGCAGGGGACATGGGTTCGAGCCCTGGTCTGGGAAGATCCCGCATGCCGCGGAGCAACTGGGCCCGTGCACCACAGCTGCTGAGCCTGCGCTCTGAAGCCCAAGGGCCACGACTGCTGAGCCCGCGTGCCACAACTGCTGAAGCCCACGCACCTAGAGCCCCTGCTCTGCAACAAGAGAAGCCACCGCAATGAGAAGCTTGTGCACCGCAACGAAGGGTAGCCTCCGCTCTCCGCAACTGGAGAAAAGCCTGCGTGCAGCAACGAAGACCCAACGCAGCCAAAAATTACATAAATAAATAAATAAAAGACTTATTTAACAAACTTACAGATGACGTAGATCTAAGAATGATGACAAATATGATAATAGAATGTCATCAAACTTCAAAATGATCTGTATGAGCTAAAACACTGGGTCCAAACCAACAAAATTAAAACTAATAGGAACAATTTAAAAGTTCTGTATTTGTTTAAAAAAAAAAAAAAAATCAACTGCCTAGAGGCAGGAAGGTTAAATGCTATTTGGACAGAAATTCACACAAAAAGGTCTGAAGGTTTTATTAAATGCAAGGTCAATATAACTCAACAGTATGATATGGCTGCTAAAAAACAAAAACAGTATAGTCTTAGAATGTATTAAAATAAGTAAAATGTCTAGATCTTTGGTGGTGTTAGCCCCTTGCACCTTTTGCCTGGTCAGACTAAATAGAGTTTGGGGTTTAATTTTGACTAGTTACACTTTAGAAGAGATATTAACAAACTGGAGTGCATGTAGAGAAGGGCATCTGGAAGGTATAATGATAACTTACTGAGTGCTCACTATGTACCAGGCACCATACTGAAAACATTTAGAGAGCTATGAAGTAGGTATAACTTTATACCTATTTTACAGATGGGAAGATTGAGTCATGGGAAATAAAATAACTTGCTCAAGTTTACCCAGCTAGAAAGTGGGACTGAAACCCAGTAGTCCAAGCCCAGAGATAGCTGTCAACCACCCCACTCACTGCTTCTCTATTTTAAAGCAAAACATATGACCCCACCACATACGTGTGATTTGAGGAACTCTGAGCAGATCCTCTGCAGAGAAATATCTCACTGGTTAGCTGGACCGTACAAACAGACCAGCTATGCATTTGACTTTTATAGCTCTTTTATATCTAAATCTAAATATTTTACAAATTGAAAGTCAGCTGAGAAAAGATTTTGATAAAAGGGAGAATTGCCCATGGGTGCTAGACAATAGAATTAATTCATTCAACTATTTATTCAGTGTTAACAGTGTACTTGACAATGTGGTAGGCCCTGATAACAGAATGATGAAAAAGGCTATCATGGGAATTCCCTGGTGGTCCAGTGGTTAGGACTTGGTGTTTTCACTGCTGGGGCCTGGGTTCCATCCCTGGTCAGGGAACTAAGATCCTGCAAGCCATGGCGTGGCAAAGAAAAAAAAAAGAAAGAAAAATAAAAAGAAAGAAAGAAAAAGGCTATTGTTTCTTTGCCCTGGCAGAATTTACCTCCAATGAAGGGTTGAATAACAGAATAAGTGATAGTAGCAAGTATAGTTGCTGAATAAAAAAAGAGGGGGAACTATGGAATCATATGATAGGGAAATCTTCCCCAGTCTAGTGGGGTAGCAGTTGGGGGTGGGGGTGAATTTCCTCGGGAAGTGAAGGCCAAGTTGAAACTTGAAGAGTTGGTCAAGACTTTCCCCAGAGAAAGGGATGTAGAAAGAAAGAGTTTACCAGGAAAGGGGAGCTGTTCAAATAATCCCAGTAAGAGATGATGATGGTTAAGTCATGGGCTGTGGGGTGAAGAGAGAATGGATTTTCCAAAGAATGGTGTGCATACCATCAATCAATACTTATTACTTCAGGTGCTTCACAGATATATACATCTGTTTACTAATTGATTAGTGTTGATTTTAATATGTATTAGAAAAATATATAACTAGCATATCAAACCTGTGATTTCCCAGATAGGATTGTTTAAGATGAAACTAGATGCTTGAGTTTTAAAAAGAAAGTCAATTAAAAATATTAAACAAGTAATGATACTGGTGGCACTGTATTTAGAGAGCTCTTGGTGGGGAGCTAGGCTGCAGAATGGCTGGGTGCACCACTTTGTCTAGGGTCAGCCCCGCCAGTAACAGCCATGGCCTGCCCCCCCCTTTACCCACCCTCCTGAACTCTTTCTCTAGACAGTGTTTGACCCAAGTCTTGTCCTTCTGTGTCTTGTTCTTGAAATTTCTCGCTCTCCTTATGTGTGAACAGCTTTCTCTCACCATCTCCTCAATACTGGTTTTTGCAGCCCTCTAATTCAGACTGGTAATATGAGTTTCAGAACTCTTAGCATTTTCCATTTTAGTTTTTTAAAAAACACTTATTCTTTTATCTTAAAGCTTTAGAGTATGCCTTTTTTGAAACGCAGTAATTCCCACACTCTTCCTCCCTTCCCTCCCATTCTCGAGCCCACCTGTACCTCCCAGCCTTTTCAGCATCATAATGAGTTCTCATCCCAGGTCGTGTTATTGACACCTCAGCAGAATTAGAGCTCAGTTCCACTAGCGATAACCTACTTTGTTCAGACTGAGCAGAGCTGAGCAGGATGACTGAGTCTGTGAATGAGGTTCAGCGTTTGAACACCCTCCCTCCCCACTGCTGCTGGGACAAAGCATTTATCCAAACACCATTACTCCATATTCCAACAAGGACTGTGTACAAGGGGCTGCTACACAAGGCAAAACACACAACAGAGAATACAGAGAGACAGGCAACACACACACACACACTCAAATGACCAAATAACCTTCTCTTTGGAGCCAGGATCTGTCTCACACCTCTACGCTGAAGCCAGGGAAATGCGTGACGCCTGGTTCAGGCTCAGGATATGGGAAAGGAGACAAATGTGTCATCGCTGTGGCCAGGAGCAAGCACGCCTGAGTCACGGAAACACGTTGTCCTTGCCCCTTTCTCCATGTGACCCACCGGCAGCTCTGGGAATAACCAGTGCTGGTCCCTAACCACATGGTTTAAGGGACAGCCAGAGATTTCGTTCTGAGATATCACGATGACTATTTTGGAACAAAGAGGGAAGTGGGAAAGCAGAGTGCTAGTAGTAATAACACTGGAGACTGACAGTCCAGCTCTCAGCCACGTTCCCCATGGAGGAGGCCATGTTCCTGGGATGTCCCAGGCCCCACTTCAACCTTGACCCAATGCTTTCTTCCTGATATCAGAGGATTCAGTTGTTAGGACTTGCCAGGGTGATATGGAGGTTTCCAAGGGCAATAGAAATCATTGGGAAAGAGTCCGTGAGTAAATTCTTCTACAATCCCTTCTTAACATCTAAAAATACATCATATGAAATAATGTAACTGAACAAAGTTTAAAAAAGGAAGACCACGGAATGTGAAAATGATTCATGACAAATATAATTCGTAGGAGTTTACATTCCTAAAAAATCTAGATCTAATAAAAATTTATATGGCTAATCATTAGCTTCTACTTGGCAATTGATCATAGTAGAAAAGGATAAGAATAGACTTTTATACACAGGAAAGTAGATAGAAACCATTGATAGAAATTAAACTATCTAATTCTAAATTATTGATAGAAATTAGGTAAATATCAACCAAACAACTTAGAGATTCTATTATGTTTATAGTATAGCAAAAGTGAAATAATAAAAGCCAGCATCAGATTCAAGTAAAGAATCCCAAAGGAAAAAATATTTGCACAATGATGCATTCACAGTATTACTTATGATGCTTAAAATAATTTAGAAACAAATCCTAAAGCTCTCACAATAAAGATAACGGTTGAATAAACGATGGCATGTCAATAAGTGGAATATTATATAGTCATTAAAAATAGTGTGATGGTCATCAAAATGTGTATATTTGGAAAAAATGCAGGAAGACAAGGAGTATGTAGGCAACAATTTCAAGTGAATGTGCACATTCTAATGAGGGTTAAAAGTGATTTCAGAGAGATGTACTTGGTTTATGGGGTTTCCTTTTCTATAAAGATAAGTGCATAATAGAAAGTGTATATAGACATATATAAAAGAGGGGGTGGAGAGTAATTTCTTTTTTCTCCTTGCTTCCCAGGGGGACCATAAGGATGAATTAAGTGGTTTGAACTTCTTGGATGAAAATATTAGATGCTTGAATTGGTGAATGGTTCCGGTGCTTCCTTGGAGACATTAAAGAATATCCATCTGTCAACTGTTAGGATGTTTTAATTTAATTAACTTATGACATTAGGAAATGCTTGTGATTAATTCTGTCGGTTTTTTCTTTTTTAAGATTCTAGAATGCATCCCTCCTCACATGTCTCCCCCACCCCCGCTGTCATATACACACATACACACATGTACACAGTACATTAAAATTAGACCTTATTATTTGGCATTAGTAAGAAAGGAAGAGATGGAATCTCCATAGTTACTGTGTGTGCCTCCACACCTATCATATTTAATTCATTGCCTTACTCCTCCCACTTGGCTCTCTCCTGCTACCCACTCACCACACACACACACACCCTACAAATTCCACCAACACCACCCAGAACTGGTTCTATGGATCTGTTACTGACCAGGGTTCTTGGAGTCCTTAATCAATAGAAGTTGATAAGAGGCCAGATGAGAAATTCAGGCAAGACTTTACTGGGACTTGTGCTACAGCACAAGGGAATGAAAACAAGTAACAGGTGCCCTTGCTCGCTCTCTGGGCAGGGGGATGGGGGGTGAGCTGGCCCCTTAAATTGACTAAGGGTAGGGGCAGATCCATGGGTCGGGCCAGAGGGGTGACTTAGGTGGCCTGCCTACCCCCTTGGTAATTCTGTGTGCAGGGATCATGCAGGTTACCCTGCTTTTACTCCCGATACCTCAGAAGTGGCAGTTGGGTTTTTGGTCGTTTTGTATCTTGGTGTCCATAATTTGCCCCAACTGTGTATGTACACAGTTATTTTTAGCCCCTTATAGTTTCTTTGTATTCTGTTGCTTGAGGAGATGTTTGTCCAGGTGCAAGCACTGCAGCAAAGGGTCCCAGGTTCCAGGTCCCAGCCTGTCTCAGATCTGCCATTAATGATATGGTACCATAAACTGAGAAATTCTAAATCTATTTCTTTCTCTTGTCCTTTCCCTATCTTGGTGTTTCCCCAGTACCAGTGATGATGTAACAGGCCAGGCTTACATCAGAACCAGAAGAAATGGGCAGAGTTGCCAAATCATTTGGAAAACACTTTTTATGAAAACAGTGAATCTTTTAATTATATAAGGAGATAATTATATCATTATCATATAATGATAAAGAAATATATTTAAACATTGAATTTTAACATCACATTTCTCCAAACATAATGTTTCATTATACTGAGAGCTATGAAAAATGAGGTTCCTAAATGACATCTGACGCTTGTAAAACTGCAAAAAAATTACAGAATGGCGATCTGTTCCATTTCTCCATGAGAGTGCTCAAGATATGTTATTAAGAAATCAGAATACAAAATTATGTATATGATAAGAGATCAGCTATGCAACACACATACACACCCATATGCATTTGGAAAAAATTTTAATAGTGGCTATCTGGGAAATGGTGGAATTGTGAGTAATTTAAATTTTCTTCTATATAATTTCCCAAAGTTTCCACTTTTCTATCATAAGTGTGTGCTAGCTTTAGCACAGAGAGAAAATCAGAAGAGTTGTTAAAAGAAAGCAATATCCAAGAGTCTGGGAAGAAGTCCTGCCATGAGGTCAAGGGGCAGCCGGGTCAGGGGCCGGCAGCTATTAGAGCTCCACTTACCGAGCAGAGTTCAATGAGGACCGTGTCTGGTCAGGGACAGGCTGTCAAAAGAGGATGGCCAAAAAGGGCTGGAGAAATAAATCAGGACTGAATGACATGGCACATGTGACAAAACCTTTAATGCTTAGGTCAGATGGCTCCGAGGAGCGTCAGTAAGGAAGCGTAACTGTGACTATGCATTTGGAGAAGGTTAAACAGGACCTCGGAGGACATCTGCTCCAATCTCCTCGTTGTCAGGAAAGAGCCTCAGAAGAGCTAAACTCATTCCCTCAAAGCCACTCCCTGGCTCTCTGCTTCCCGGGGTGGTGAGTTTAAGTGCTGTTGTTGTGATTGTTGCCGCTGTTCGCATGATGATAGGACATCACATAATCTTTGACCAGGAGTGGAAATCCTGACGGGCCGGCTTCCCTAACGTCACTCCAGGTGACTGGGACAGATTCCCAATATTTCTGTAATTCTCATGGCTCCAACCTTCCTCCCCAAACCTACTGCTTGGGTCTTGGGTCAAGCTCTCATTAGTTTGTCTCCTTTTCCTGTTTCTCCTCCTTCTTTTCATTCTCATAGTGTTTAAGTCTACAAATAAATGTGAAAGAATAGTGCAAGAACTCTCATGTATCCTTCTCCTAAGCAGGAAATTGGTAACGTTTTGACACATCCCTCTCTTTCCTTTCTCTCTCTCTCTTTCTCTCTTACAACACACACACACACACACACACACACACACACACACACACACACACACACACACACTATACATAACAAATACCCTCAAAGGTCTTATTTTCTCCCTGAATCATCTCATTTACTTTCATTGGCTCAAAAACTATCAATAGGCATTCATGCCACCAGCTGATGTATATCTGATGCTGTCTATCTTAAGTATATCTCACTACTTGCTGGACAATTCTATCTGGATGTCCCACAGGTACTTTGTTGTCAAAACCAAACTCATCTTCTTCCCCCAACTCCGATTCTTTACTGTAGCTGGTGGCACCATGATTCTGCCCTGTCACCAAGATACAAACCTGGGAGTCAAACTGACCTTCCACCTGACCACGCATCCCATCAATCCCCAACTCCTGCCAAGGTTCCCTCAGAAACAAGTCTTAACTCAGTTTCATGACTTTTTCTCCACCTTGGCTTCATATCAGAATCACCTGAGGAGTTCTTAAAAATCCCCACGCCCAGGCCCCACCACAGGCCATTTAAATCGGGATGCAGGCATCAATAGCTTGTTAAAGGTCCCCAGGTGATTCCAATGAGCAGCCAAGCTAGGAATCTCTGGCTTAGCCCTTGGTCTGCTCTCATTCAGTGTTGCTGGCTTTCCACTTCCACTCCAGCAATAATGAACTTCTTATAAACGCACCTCTCCTCCTCCGCCTGGCTGCTCCTTGTCTCCATCACACTCTCCACCATCCCACCCTCCAATCTGGCTTACTCCTACTTATGACTCTGGCAGTTGCCTCCTCCAGGAAGTTCTCTCTAATTCACCAATCTATGGTTGAGTTAGGTATTCCTCCTCTGTACTCTCTTGGTGCCCAGTAAAATCTAATATCAGTGTGCTTAGCAGGCTGTTTTATACTTATCTGCCTACGTGCCTGATCCCCTCACAGAGTTAGGCACTACCTGAGGCCAGGACCACCTGGCACTCATTTTCATATTCTCAGCACCTAGTACTCTGCATTTGCTTATGCAAATACTCAACATATGTTAGTTGAATGACTTTCCAGAGATGAGGAAAGATTTTGGAAAGAGGTTGTTCATGCCAGACATGGATGGATGGGTTGGATTTTTTTTTTTTTAACATCTTTATTGGAGTATAATTGCTTTACAATGGTGTGTTAGTTTCTGCTTTATAACAAAGTGAATCAGTTATACATATACATATGTTCCCATATCTCTTCCCTCTTGCGTCTCCCTCCCTCCCACCCTCTCTGTCCCACACCTCTAGGTGGTCACAAAGCACCAAGCTGATCTCCCTGTGCTATGCGGCTGCTTCCCACTAGCTAGCTATTTTATGTTTGGTAGTGTATATATGTCCGTGCCACTCTCTCACTTTGTCACAGCTTACCCTTCCCCCTCCCCATATCCTCAAATGATGGGTTGGATTTTGATCAATATTTTTTCACTCCATACATGCCATATATGTATATCATATATATGTAAAAGCATCCATGTATATCATATATGTACACATATATATATTACATATTTTCTGGAACCATTTGAAAGTAGGTTGAAGACAGCAAAACACTTCACTCCTCAATTTTCCAGCATCACTTAAGAATAAGACATTCTCTGACATAGCTATGATATCATTATCACACCTAAAAAAACTAATATCTAATATTTAGTTCATACACAAATTTCCCCAGTTGTCCCCCAAATATCTTTTATAGCTGTTTCAAAATTTTGGTCAATGATCTCATCAAGTGTTACGTATACATGAGGCTGTTGAGTCTCCTTAATCTCTTTTGATTTAGACCAGTCCCCTCCCATTTTATTTTTATTTATGTTTTTCATGACACTGAATTTTTGAAGAGTTCCAGCCAGTTTTCTTAGCTAATTTCCCACATTCTGGATTTGCATGATTGTTTCCTTATGATTAGATTGAGATTAAACATTTTTTTTTTTGGCTGCACCACGCAGCTTGTGAAATCTTAGTTCCCTGACCAGGGATCAAACCTGGGCCCTCGGCAGTGAAAGTGCAGAGTCCGAACCACTGGACCACCAGGGAATTCCCTAAACATCTTTAAAAAGAATACTATATAGGAGATGTTACGTGTTTCTTACTGCATCACATCAGAAGGCACATAACATCGGATTGTCCCACTGTGTTAAATTTGACCTCTAGGTTAAGGCGACGGCCACCAGGTCTTTCTATTGCAATGGTACAGTTTCCTCTTTGCAATTAATAATCAGTGGAGAGATTCTCTGAGACCATATGAATATCTTAGCATCTGCTGATAATCATAATCCTTGCCTGAATTGGGGTTGCAAAATGGTGCTTTTGCTAATTGTCCTTTTTTATTAGCTGGCATTCTCTGTCAAGCAGAAGTCTTCACTGCGTCTCATGTGCTCTCCCACAGCCGTCTTCTGACTACTTTTCCTGCCTCCAGTCTGGCTCACAACACTCCGTCTGCTGCCAGAAGCAGCATACTTAATTGCAAATCTGGACACATCCATGCCCTGTTTAAAATCCTTCAGGACTAAGCTCAAATCTGTGATCCGGCTCCTGCCTACCTCTTTGGGTTCACCTGCCTCTGCACTCCCTCATGTACTCCACTCACTTCTCCAACCATAGCACCCTACTTCACACCCCTGGACCTCTGCATCCCCTAGTCCCTCAGCCTGCGAGACCCTTCCCCACCCTCCAACCTCACCGGACCCCCCCCCCCCCGCACTTGTTTTTCCGGCTCTGGCTCACGCCTCAGCCCCTCTGAGCCTAAAGTTGAACAGGTGCCCTTGGCGGGGGGGCTCTCGTGACACTTGTGCACACGTCTATCATCACACGTGTGGCCCCGCATTGAAAATATTTGCTTGTTTGCTTGTCTTTCCCACCTGATTGAAGCTCTTTGAGGGAAGAGGTTTGCCTTTCACCTCTGGATGACAAGAATCTATCATGATGTCTGGCATTAAGTAAGCACTCAGAAACTATTTTCCAATGAAGTAACTCATGTTGCCTCAGATTCTTAAAGAATGTGACCAGCTTCCAGAACAACTAGATTATATGCTCTTTTAAGGACAAAAAGCATGTCTTATAAATCTTTGTTTTGCTCACATCTTTCACCCTATTGCTTGTTAATCTGAATTAGCTTTCAAGCAAGCAGGTTGTTAATTTGAATTAGCTTTCCAGCAGGTATGGCTGTATTACTTTTTATCTGCCCATTTTATGTTTTCCTTTGGAGAATTCCTCCTTCTCTATGTAACAGGAGGGCCAATTCCTTGCCTGGTCTTCCCACACATAGTGGGCTCATAAGGTGAGCTAGACATTAGAGGACTTACTTCATCCTCCTGGCTGCAATGGTTGGTTCAAGTAAGGATGCTTGGCCCAAGACAGGCCTATTAGAGTCATCCTGGGACTTTTGAAGGAGCTAGTGGGAAAGACAAGCAAGGAAAACCATATGGTAGCCATTGCTGTCAAGGTCCACCTTTGTCACAAGGTGAAGAGGCTACATGAGAATGAAGCCGCCACAAGGGCAAACAAGCCAACAATAGGGAGTTAGAACTAGTGACATTATTTAAACTCCTAAACCCAGTCACATCTGAAGAGTCATGTTTTATGTATTTTTTAATCCATATTTTTGCACATAGTGATTTTTCATTTTCATTGCTGTATAGTATTCCATTGGACACTATTTCTATCGCTATTTTTTTTTTTCTATCGCTATTTTTACCCAACATACCTTTTTAAATTTATTTATTTTTGGCTGTGTTGGGTCTTCATTGCTGTGCACGGGCTTTCTCTAGTTGTGGCGAGCAGGGGCCACTCTTGGTTGCAGTGTGTGGGCTTCTCATTGTGGTGGCTTCTCTTGCTGCGGAGCATGGGCTCTAGGCACGTGGGCTTCGGTAGTTGTGGCTCGTGGGCTCCAGAGCACAGGCTCAGTAGTTGTGGTACACGGGCTTAGTTGCTCCGCAGCAGGTGGGATCTTCCCGGACCAGGGATCGAACCCGTGTCCCCTGCATTGGCAGGCGGGTTCTTAACCACCGTGCCACCAGGGAAGCCCCATACCTTTTTTAAAATTCAAATTCGGCAATTTTCAACTCTGCCCTAGCTGTTACTTTTTTAAAATTTATTTTTATTGAAGTATATTTGATTTACAATGTTGTGTTAGTTTCAGGTGTATAGCGAAGTGATTCAGTTATACATAGATATATATCTATTTTTTTTCAGATTCTTTTCCCCTATAGGTTATTACAAAATATTGAGTAAATAGTTCCTGTACTATACAGTAGGTCCTTGTTGGTTATCTATTTTATATATAGTAATGTGTATATGTTAATTCCAAACTCCTAATTTATCCCTTTCCCTCCCTTTCCCCTTTGGTAACCATAAGTTTGTTTTCTATGTTTGTGGGTCTGTTTCTGTTTTGTATATAAGTTCATTTGTATCATTTTTTTAGATGCCACATATAAGTGGTATCATATGGTATTTGTCTTTCTCTGTCTGGCTTACTTCACTTAGTATGCTAATCTCTAGGTCCATCCATGTTGCTGCAAATGGCATTATTTCATTCTTTTTTATGGCTGAGTAATATTCCATTGTATAAATATACCACATCTTCTTTATCCATTGATCTGTCAATGGACATATAAGTGGCTTCCATGTCTTGGCTATTGTAAATAGTGCTGCAATGAACATTGGGGTGCATGTATCTTTTCGAAGTATGGTTCTCTCCAGATAAATTACCAGGAGTGGGATTGCTGGATCATATGACAGTGAAGAGTCATGTTTTAGATTTCCTGGTACATGAGTAAACACTTCCCTTCCCTCTTGCCCTTTAGGTTGACAAAATTCTGACAAATATGCAAGATCTGATACCATGACATTCCATATTTGGTTAGCAGGTAAACTGAGATGGAGAATATGAATTTCACCTCCATTTAGTTCTTTTTTTTTTTCTTAATTAATTAATTAATTTGTTTGTTTATGGCTGTGTTGGGTCTTCGTTTCTGTGCGAGAGCTTTCTCCAGTTGCGGCGAACGGGGCCCACTCTTCATCGCGGTGCGCAGGCCTCTCACTGTCGCGGCCTCTCCCGTTGCGGAGCACAGGCTCCAGACACGCAGGCTCAGTAGTTGTGGCTCACGGGCCCAGCCGCTCCGCGGCATGTGGGATCTTCCTGGACCGGGGCATGAACCCGCGTCCCCTGCATTGGCAGGCAGACTCCCAACCACTGCGCCACCAAGGAAGCCCCCCATTTAGTTCTTTACTGATGTTTGAGAAATTATGTAGAGATGGAACCTTAAGTAGGTTGGAAACGTGGACTTGCATTTTTCTGACCCTTGCTACCAAATTCCCTCCCTAAGGAAGAGGCAGAAACCTGGCTCAGAACAATGAAGAGGTATGGGGAAGAGCAGAATTTCTCTCTTCCAACCTGTTTCTATAGTTCCCCCGGTGCCCCAGGAGGTACATCTCTGTCAGGCAGGAAGCCGCACCCCTCCAGGCATTCTCAGCGTTTGTGTCCCCCTTCATGCAACCAAAGCAGGGGTCCCAGTTCTGCCCTGAACTCTAAGTTGAAGAAGACACGCAAGGGTGCTAACCATAAGTTTCAAAAGAGCAGCTTGGTGAGCTTAGGGAAAGGAAGGAAAAAAGACTAAGCTTCCTTGTTGCCTACGGGACTGGATACTGAGAGCACGTTTACTTCCTCTGAGTCCCCTGATTTATGTAATTCAGGTACCTGGGGATTCCAGAGTGTTACCTCATAGCAACTATTAACAAGTACCAGGAGCACTGATCCCCAGAGGGCGTGGGAGGAGGGGTGAGAACTGAGGCATTGAGCGGAGAGAGGGAAGGTTAAAGGCCCAGGCACAGCTGGGGGTGGCCTTTCCCTCCTCCTGGCGCTCGGCGTGGGGCCTGGTGATATCACACGCTTAATAATTAGCTTAATATCTGGGCTGTGGGTCGCATTCAGAGGTTTCTCCGGGCTGGCAGGGTGGAGTCTCCAGGCAGCCCAGCCCCGCCTGCGTCCCCTGCACAGCCGCTGTCCGCTTCCGCCACCAGTTCTCCTGTTGCCACAACTCCCGGGAGGAACTGGGCTGTGCAGAGCCGGCCCTGCAGTCTCCCCAGATGCCCGCAGAGAGCCAGCGCTGCCTGCACACAGCTCTCCGCCGCCAGGGAAAACCAAGGAAGCCTGGGCCTGCATCCCTGACTAACGATCACGCCTTCAAGATGGGGTGCAGCCTGTGACTCAAACGGTGGAGGGACAGCGCATGGAAGAAAGAGTGGGAGGGAGGAGAGGGACACGGAGGAAAACACAGACGGGGGGCGGGGGGGAGGAGAAAAAAAGCAAAGGAACAAAGACCTCTGAACTTTGAAGCTATAAAGGTGCTCTCCCCCATGGCCTCTGCAGTTGTTGAAATACAACACGATGACATGAAATACCTTCACCCAACGGCCTAGTAGTCCAGTTTGATGTCACTTTGGAGGGAAGAGGAAAGTAAAGTTATTAAAGGATGTTACTGTATTTGCAAGGGCAAGAATCATGCTTCTTTTTAAGTTAGAAAAGTAATAATATATATCAAAACGGTTTTAGTTTGGTCCCATTCCAAGAATACAAGTCTGGCCAGGAAGGATATTTAGAGACAAGTTAGGTTCAGTTTTTCCACTAGAAGTTGTTATGTCCTGGGTTATATCATTTGACGTATATCTGATTGCTTATAACAACAAGCTATAAGAGGGGATTTTCTTTGTATGTGCAGTATATATGGACATATTGATGTCTGTGTGTGTGTGTGTAGACCATAGTTCTACAGCTATATTTAAAAGTTCATTTAATATTCTAAGACAGTTGTTTCAATCCTGTAAGACCTAACATTAGGTTTTTATTAAAAATATTTGAAACATACCGAAATGAAATTCATAAACAACATAACCTACATAATCACATAATTTCCTAAAATTGATGTATACCTGTGATTTTAAAAAGCAATAAAGAAAAGTAATGTATAATAAAACAGACTGTATTTTAATACATAAATACTCAGGCACAGCTAAACTAGAAGATATAGTAAACAGGGAGATGCTTGTGCCTACTTGTAATGAATAAGTTTGCATTTAAGAAAAGTAAGATGATAGTCATCTGAATACTGTTGACCTTTCATCTTTGTAGTTAATATTTAGAAAGAAAGATTAAACAAATATATTTCTACGTATCCATAAAATTACCACAAATCAGGCAGAGACAAACACAGGCTGATGCAGGTGTATTGACTCAAATACCACAAGCAATGTTGCCATCAATGATATGATTTTCTGAAACTCTGAGCAACTCTTGATAAAGTTCCCAACAAAACAAAATGCAATCTTCTCTCAATCTAACTAGCAATTGCATTTGTGGAAAATTTGGTATATGGTAAAACCACATAAATGTTTTGTGAGTGTTTATATGTAAAATGGAGTTCACAGCTGGGCTTAGATAAGTATAGAAGGGTTTTTTTCCTGTGTGAATTTCTGGCAGGCATTGGAGAATTGTGTGGGAGACGGGACAGCCCTCCATGCGCGGGCTGTCCACACACTGCGGGGCGTCCAGCATCTCTGGCCATCCAAGCCACTGGGGCTCCTCAATCATCGTGGCAACCAAAATGCACCCACAGGTTTCCAAACACCTCCCAGGGAGACTGTTCTTTTTCAAGGTTGTTTTGGCTGTTCAGGGTTCCTCATGAATTTTAGGATAGATTTTTCTACTCCTGTAAAAAATGTCATATGCATTGCATTGAATCTGTAGCTTGCTTTGGGTAGTATTGACATCTTAACAACATTAAGTCTTCCAATCCATGAGCACGGATGTCCTTCCACTTATTTTCCCTGAGCCCTTTTTGAATTTTTAACTATTGGATCAGATTTTCTTTTCTTTATATCTTTTCTTTGGATCTGGTTTTCTAAAATCTAGGATACTGGTCTATTCCCCAGACCCCCACCATTTCCCTCTATTTTCTCACCACTTCTATATTAGAAATCAGTTCTCTCTCAGTGTTTCCTGATAAACTGTTGGCAAGGCAAGTCAAGAGTCAATCCGATGTCCTTTCAGCTGACTAAAACTTCCAGCAGGGATGCTAATAAAGAGATTCCAGAATTAAATGAGATATTAACTTGCTGACATAAACTCCAACTCTAAGACTCTAAGATGTCTTTTATTTTTCCCTTAGACCATGAGTCACAAACTTTTTTGATAGTATTTAATAAACATTAGTAAATATTTTAGACCTTGCTGGCCATATAGACTCTGTTGCAACTATGTAACTCAGCCAATATAGCATAAAAGTTGCCGTAGAGCTATGTAAAGAAGTACAAATATACGCTAAGTGAAGAAAAAGCCAGGCACAAAAGCCTGTACAATGTATGATTTCATTTGAAATGTGCAGAATGGGCAAATCAAATAGAGGCAGAAAGTAGATTAGTGGTTTCTAGGCTCTGGGTGAGAGGGGAGAATGGGGAGTGATAATAAGTATGGGGTTTCTTTTGAGTGTAATGAAAATGTTTTAAAATTAGATAATGGTGCTGCTTGCACAACTCTGAATATAAACACCACTGAATTATAAACTTTAAAATGGTGAATCTTATATTATATGAATTATATCTCAATAAAACTATTTTTAAAAAAAAGCCATAGACAATATGTAGACAAATGGGTGTGGCTGTGTTCCAAGGAAACTTCGTTTACAAAAACAGGCCGGATTTGGCCCTTGGGCTATAGTTTGCTGAACCCTGCACTAGAATGTAAGATTCATAGAGTCAGGGCTCTGCCTTGTTTATAATTAATGTCCAGGACCTAGGACAATACCTGTCAAATAAGTATCTAATAAATGTTTGCTGACTGAACGAATTAAAGGCTCTGTTTGTCCAACGTGGAACTATGCCTTCAGCAAGAATCTTGGTAATATTCTCTCTGGCCTCTGAATAAAGCCATGTCCAGTTCCTTACTTCTGGACTTAGCTTTTCTAAGCCACACAACTGCTTCTATTTTCTATTTCAATCCTCTTCTAGTTTCTCATACTCCAAGAATAATGACCCCATTTGCCCATTTACTGCTCTACTGCCATGTAATAACCTCACCTCTCCTTCAGTTCACTGCCTGTTCCTCTTAGATTGCATCTCTCCTCTTTGCTATCTGCAATTTTTCATTAATTCATCTTTGCTATCTGCAATTTTTCATTAATTCATTCATTTATTCATTCCACAACAAATATTTGTAAAGTATAAAATACTGTCTGTTACCTATACTCCCCACTGCTTCTAAGAAGGGTGGAGCCTGGTGTCACCCAAAGGTAAGCCTGAGCTCATGCTCCTCCATCTCTGCAGGTGTCACAGTCAAATCAAGAGTCCAGCAACAAGAAGTATTTAAAAGAAATTGCAATCTCTTTTTGCGTCCTTCAAAGACTATTAATAAAGACCTATTCATAACTTATCATATGTCATATAAATCTCCTTCTCCTTCATTCCTCTTGATCTTCATGTCTCTCTCTCCCCACTCTCAACTCTTTTTCTCTCTCCCTAATTAAACATTTGTGACTCTCCAAAAAGAGTGATACATATCAACTTAGACCATCCTTCCTTCTTTTATATTTACACTCCTACCCGCTGTTGGGGGAGTGTAATTCTTAATGAAGGCCTCTAGAGCTGCTGCCAGATTCTTAATTATTCACACTTTCTGCTTGAAATCCTTAGGCTTGAGGAATGGGGAATTTCTCTAGGAGAGGTTGCACTGTAATATGCAAGAGGGTATATTCACTGGGTAAAAAATGCAAGACTGCAGGTTCCCACTAGCTGTTCCTCTTTGCCAAAACTCAAACAAATATGGGACCATCCTCCATCTGCCCAAGTCCCAAACATGGTCAATAAATTAGCGTCTAAAAATGCCAAGGGATGGGTGACCAAGTATTCACAGTGATACAGCTTGTGACACATTGTACCACACTGCAAGCAAATCAGGCTGTGAAGTCTTCAATCTGAGCCCAGACGGCTAGCAGAGCTCCTTGACTGGGGTTGGAGGACCACTGACCTCCATGCAGTGAGACTCACTGGCCAGAGATCTGGCTCAAGGGGCAGAGGCCCAGCTATCCCACTTCCTTTGCTGCTCCAGACCTTAATTCCTCCATCTGTTCTCATTTTCTAAGAGCCATCCTGGTTTCATTTTCTCTTCTCCAGCCCTGAATAATTCACCAATTATGAGAATTCAATAGGACCCTTGTGGTTGTGATGTGTTTTTACTACATATTTTTAGTTCACAATCATTCTTACATCATCTTGATTCAAGTGCCCCTGGTCCTCCAGAACTTGTTCAGTTGAGCCCTGTGAATAGCCCACTTTAGCATGAACACATCAGTAGATCTATTTCCTTCTCTTGCTGGTTATGAATTTGACATTTTTAAAAAACAGTTGTCTTCCATGCATTCTTCTTTTTTTTTGATTTATTTAATTTATTTATTTCCCTGCACCGTGCGGCATGTGGGATCTTAGTTCCCCAACAAGGGATCAAACCCACGCCCCCAGCTTGGAAGCAGGGAGTCTTAACCACGGGACCGCCAGGGAAGTCCCCATGCATTCTTTTATTTCATATTTCTCAGTTAAAGTTTGCAGATTTGGATTTTAAGTTTTTCCAACATTTTATAATAAAAAGTTTCAAGTATACAAAAAAAGTTGAAAGAACTTTATAATGAGCACTTGTATAGACTCTACCATTAACACTTTTCTTGCCTTATCACATACCTGTTCATCTACCCATCCATCAGTCCACCTAGATTGTCCTGATGCACTTCAAGTTAAATTGCCTACATCAGTACACATCCCCTTAAGTATTTCAGAATTCATATCATTAACTAAAGTTCAATATTTGTTCACAGGTTTTCTTTTCTTATGAGGTAAAATTTACATACAGTGAAAGGCACAGATCTTAACTGTACCTTTGCTCAGTTTTGACAAACACAGACATCTATGTACTAAAACTTCTTTCAAGGTATTAACATTACATCATCCCAGAAAATTCCCTCATGCCCCTTCCCTGTCAATGCCCATCCCCTCCCCACAGAGTCAATCACTATTCTAATTTTTTTCCACCATAAATTAGTTTTGTCCTTTTTAGTGTGACATACAAATGAAATCATACAGTATTTAGTCATGTGTATGGCTTCTTTCACAGGACAAAATATTTTGATTCATCCACACTGTTGCATGTATGAGTAATTTGTCCCTTTTTATTGTTGAGTAGTATTCAGTTAACTGAATGTATCATAATTTGTTCATCTATTCTCCTACTGATGGAAGCTGGGCTGTTTCCAATTTTTGACTATTTTTAATGATGTTGCTAGGGACGTTCTTGTACAAACTCTTTGTGGACACATAATCTCAGTTTCCTTGGACAATTTCCTGGGAGTAGAATTGCTGGGTCCCAGGGTATATATGTATTTAGATTTATGAAAAACTGTAAGATTTTCCCAAACTCCCACCAACAATGTATGAGAATTCCAGTTGCTCCACGGCGAATTTGACATTTTAATCCCCCGAATTATCCATCCCTTCTGCTGTACTTTCTTTAGAGAGTAAAGAAGCTTCACACCAAAGTAACTGTTTTTCTTTTTTATAAATTTATTTATTTATTTTTGGCTGCGTTGGGTCTTCGTTGCTGTGCGTGGGGCTTTCTCTAGTTGCGGTGAGCGGGGGCTACTCTTCCTTGTGGTGCGCGGGCTTCGCATTGCAGTGGCTTCTCTTGTTGTGGAGCACAGGCTCTAGGCGCGCGGGCTACAGTAGTTGTGGTGCACAGGCTTAGTTGCTCCGTGGCATGTGGGATCATCCCGGACCAGGGATCGAACCCGTGTCTCCTGCATTGGCAGGTGGATTCTTAACCACTGAGCCACCAGGGAAGTCCCCAACAGTGTTTCTTTTTTGATCTCATGAACACCTTCTCAGGAGGGGACTCTGGAAATTGTCACTTGGTTGGTGGCATTTCTCTGCCTCCAAGGCTTTTCACTCCTATACCAGTGAGTTGGCATGTGTTGACCATGACTCAAGTACTTTTCTCAGATCCTTGACCTTGCCCTTTCTATAAATTTCTTGGATTTCTGGCAGCCATTCGCCTGAAGCAGCATTTCCAAAGCCTGCTTGATAGCAAGTGCCACAGCAGGTGTGGATCCCAGGATCTGGTCTCCACATTGGAGCTGGGCAGAAGCTTTCAACTGTCACAGACCTCCTCTCCCCTTCCAGCAGAAAGCAGTTTAAAAATTAGTGCCTGGTTTGCAATTACACAGAGGGGGGAGGGGGTGTTTGGCTTCCTCAGTTTAGTGTGATTATTAATTTTGTTCTCTTTCTGGAACCAAATAGCCAGTGCTAAGCAATCCATTCTCTTCCTTTTGTAATTCTGATGCCAGTATTTTTTCAGAGGTATTTAATTTTGCAGCTGTATAGCTTGGCTCTGTGCTTCCTCTGCTTCACATTTAGCTGAGAATCTTTTTGGTTGGGTTAGAAGGTCTGCGGTGAAACACATTCATTTTCATCTTAATGAGAAGTGTGCTGTCCCTTGCTAGCATTCCTTTTGGCCTCATAAGATGCAGCCAAAAAAAAAAAAAATCCGAATTCTGCTCTTTGGCACTCTTTAATTTGCTGTTTGTTTCTAATATTGATGCTCCTTATTATTTTCTCTTAAACACTTACTTTTTGAATAGTTAATAGCTATGCATGGTACAAAATGTATTCAGTGAAAGGTATTCAGTGGAAAGTCCCCCACTCTTATCTCCCAGCCCTCATCCCTCTCCTCAGGGACCGACAATTACCAGTCTCTCTGCATGTTCAAAACCAGGAGAATGCACATTCTTTTTTTTTTGTTTGTTTAACATCTTTATTGGAGTATAATTGCTTTACAATGGTGTGTTAGTTTCTGCTTTATAACAAAGTGAATCAGCTATACATATACATATATCCCCATATCTCTTAAAGCAAACAAATAAGAAACCCACTCATTATGGGTGGTGACATTGGTCTGCACCTTGCTTTTTCCTTATCTATCTCTTTTCCTTATCTATCACTGATACAGAGCTGCCTCATTCTTTTCACTAGCTGCCTGTGGTTGTACCATAATAGAACCCAAACCCTTCGCGATGGACAAATAGCTTGTTACTGATCTTTTAGTCTTTGTTTTCATGATCAAACCTGTAACCAGATGAAGAGAGGTGAAAACAGCTCTGGTGTACCAGCAACAGTGTCAGGGTTGCCAGTTCATCCTGTAAGGTTTTATCAGGCTGTATGACATTTCCCACACAAATCAGCTGGTGAGAGTTTAATGACGCTTGGCAGGCTTTCTGTCAGATCTTGGATATGTGCTCAAGGAGACCGGCTACCTCCTGATGAGGTATTGCAGGCTGACATATGGCCAATTCTGAATACGCATTTCTAGCTTCCCTTCTCCCTTCTCTCCTCTCTTTTTCAATGCTATGTATGATAAAATAGAGAAGTAAATGACAGAAACAATAAGGACCACGAGCGTTTGGAAGAAAGAAATTTATATGAGCTGGATAAGAACAAAAAAGAAGATTTGGGAGGCACTATTTGAGGACGACTGGCCAGGGTTGGTAGAAAGGTGGAATTTGAGAATTAAAAGCAAGAAAAGCAGAAAGAGCAAAGAGAGGGGAGGCAATAGCCCAAATTTAGAAGATGAGGAGAAGATCAAACAGACTGGAACGAACATTTCATGCTGAGGAGCAGGGGCCAATGAAGTAGGACAGACAAGGTGGAGCATGATTACGGATGATCTGAATATGTAGATGATAAGTTCATATTTCATCTTTTTTTAAAATTTTTATTTATTTTTTTGGCTGCGTTTGGGTCTTCATTGCTTCATGCAGGCTTTCTCTAGTTGTGGCGAGCGGGGGCTACTCTTCATTGCGGTGCACGGGCTTCTCATTGTGTTGGTTTCTCTTGTTGCAGAGCATGGGCTCTAGATTCACGGGCTTCAGTAGTTGTGGTGCGTGGGCTCAGTAGTTGCGGTGCGTAGGTTCAGAAGTTGTGGCTCACGGGCTCTAGAGCTCAGTAGCTGTGGCGCACGGGCTTAGTTGCTCCACGGCATATGGGATCTTCCCGGACCAGGGATCGAACCTGTGTCCCCTACAGTGGCAGGCGGATTCTTAACCACTGTGCCAACAGGGAAGTCCCCCATATTTCATCTTGGAGGGTCTAATATAAGTCTTGCCATTTGATAGGGCAAGTTTCCCCAACTTATTCTTTTTTTTCAGGAATGTCTTAGCAATTATTGGTCCTTTGTTCAGCCACATAAAATTTAGAATCACCTTGTCAGGTTCCTTTTGGGATTGTATTTGTAATGGCATTGATTCTATAGATTAATCTAAGGAGAACTGACATCTTTAAACTTTAATTTTTAAAAAATACTCAGGAGATTTCATTTTAATGAAATCCTACAAATAATTTTTCAACCCAAAGTCAAAGATACCAAGCATGGGAGGAAATAAGACATGAGCAAGGTTCAGCAGAAACAACAGGCAGTAGAAACAGACCAGCAAAGGCTTCAGATATAGAACTCTTAGATACAGATTATAATTAAGCTTAGTATATTTAAATAAGTAAGAGAATAGCTTAAAATATCTGCAGGCAGAATTATCAAAGTTGGTAGAAACTTGGTTTTACTCACTGCTCTATGCCCAGCGCCTGGACCATTGACTGGCACATAGTAAGTACTGAGAGAATATTTGTTGAGGGACTGACTGAATAGCTACCCCCTGGGCCTCCTGCCTGGACTCTTGTCACATATTTAACTGCCTGTTGGTCTTTTCTAGGATGTTCTTTTGTCACCCTCAATTTATATCCAACAAATCCAAAATCTTCAGCATGTTCAAAACAGAGCTCACAAATGTTTACACTGTTTACCCTTAGGCGTCCTTATTTCTATCAGTGACTCAGGCTCTAAAACTTGAGGTCACCCATTCCTGCTCTTTCTCTGTTTCCCTGACACCTAGCAATAGCCAAGAGTCTTCTTCTGTACTTCTTTCATCTCTCCTTTACTATCCATTCCCATTGACACTATAGTTTAGGTTTTTTTTATTACTACATACCTGGGTAACTACTGGGCTTCTGATTGCTCACCCCAGCTACTTCTGTCTATTTTTTATACTATTCCTAAATTAATATTTCTAAAATGGTATTCTGTGCATGTTAATCCCTTCTCCAAAATGTCTCTCAGTTGCACAGAACAAAAGTTACATGTGCACAGCTTTGTCAGAGTATCTATCTTGCTTTTAGTCATCCAATTCTTCAACAAATACTAATTGAATTTCTATTCTGTACCAAGCTTTAGAGCTAGGAAATAAGTGAACTACAGAGGCGCAGTTCTTGCCTTCAGCAAACTTGCTGTCTAGTGGGGAAGATAGCCACTTAAAACAACAATTACAGTTCAGCCTGACAAACGTTATCATAGAGGAAGTCCACAAGTAGTGTAGAAACCTATGGCAGAGGAAAACTTGGGGTGGGTGGGTAAAAAACAGGTGGTGGAGGAGGCTTCCCAGAGTAAAGGACTTTGTCTCATTTCTCATTATTCCCCTATTGCAACTTTCTGTTGCGTTGGGCATCATTCCTTCTATATCTTATCTTTCCTTCAAGATCTGTGTTAAATTTCTTCCCATTTCTCACACCCATGATGTCATTTCCTTCTTGGCTCTGATAATAATACTAATGTGGTACAGAGGGTATGCTAGGTTGAATTTATGTATGTATACATACACATGTACATGCATACACACATTAGGTTCAATCATACAAAAATCACTGAATATTTAACAATTTTTAATCCACAAAAATGGCAATTCCATATGGTCCAACCATATGACTTGAAAACTTTGCCTGGGACTATCCCTGCATAAATCCATTATACAAATTTACAGTTTAGATCAAAGATAAAAACTTTTATGCAGCCCCACAAATGTTCTCTTATACAGATTCCCATAGGTGTAAATTCTCATTTACATATTTTACATCTGATCACATGTACGCATATAAACACACGAAATGACAAACTCATGCATGAATGTCCTCACATATCATACACCCGAAACACACACGCCAAACTGACAGATGCACAAGATGCAAATCTACATACACCCTCTCACGCACATTCACAGAACCAACACATTGGTATACACATAGATTTCCACACATGCACTTGCATGCACACATTTGTATCTAGATGGATACATAATTATGGATACATAATTAGTCTCAAACTTAGCAAAGCCAGACATATGTGCACCCTTAGGGGCAAATTTCACCCATCCACTTTTTCACCCATCCCGCAGCATGCAGGATCTTAGTTCCCTGACCAGGGATCTAACCTGTGCCCCCTGCGGTGGAAATGCAGAGTCTTGACCACTAGACCAACAGGGAAGACCCGCCCAACCACTTTTAATCTGTCTTTTTGTAGACCTAGAAAATCAGATAATAAGGTGATATGATGACGCTTAAAACAAGAATTAATAAGTTCTGAGCAAGAATCTGAAGAACTCTGCTCTAGGTAAAGTGCTTTTGCATTAATGCACAGACTCGGGAACATTCACTCTCACTACTCGAAGGCCTTTTTAGGCTGTGCCCTCAGTAAGGCTCCACTTTAGAGCTGAGGTTACCACATAAAGCTTAAAGCTAGTGAGGTGTTATGTGCCCATCCAGAGAAGGCCTTTTCTAATTCAAGTCCCTGCTAGCCCAACTTTCCTCCTGGGTTGAGTAAAACAGAAACTAGTCATGGGGAGGGTGAGCTGGACCTAGTTATGCGATGGATTCCCAGGAAGTTATGACAAGCAGTGGTCACAGTTGTCACAAGCGGACAGTGGCCTTAGCAGGGAACGGCTGTGGCTTGAGTGGGATCTGAAAATACAGGGGGGAGAAGACGTCTGCCGAGTGTCTGTTCCTTTGTCTCATGTGCTGTTTCCCCACCACACGGTCTCTGTCTGGTTTCCATAGACACCAAGATCCATCACAGGAACAGCACGAGAAACTCTGAGCAGAGAAAAACATCAGGCCATGTCTGCTTTTTTAGCTCTTAAGCCCTTGTGAAAATTAGGTAGGAATCGTTTTTGTAAACTTTTTGTACCGAAGTATAACATACTACAGAAAAGTGCACAAATCATTAGTGTGCTGCTCAGTGAATTTTCACAACATGAACACACTTTTGTAACCATACCCAGATCAAGATATAGAACGTGACCAGCACCCAGATACCCTCTTTACACCCCTTTTCATTCACTAAGCCCAAAGATAACCAGAATCCTGACTCTTAACACCACTGATTAATTTTATCTGTTTTTGAACTTTGTGTAATTGGAATCATCCAGTGCATACTCTTCTGCGTCTCACTTCTTTAATTCAACATTATATTTATGAAAGTCATGGCAGTTGTGTAGTATTGTATAGCAAAATATAGTATTCCATCGTAAGAATATACCACAACTTATTTATCCATTCTGCCACTGAGGGACAAAAGCGTTGTTTCCAGTTTTTGACTAACAGTACTGCTATATATTCCTATGCAAAGAATATATTCCTGATAAAAGATATATATCTAGAACACATAAAGAATTCTTACAAATCAATAAAAAAAATAAACAACTCAATAAAACATTGTATGAGATAACTGAACAAGTACTTCATGTAAGAGGAAATAAACATATGAACATATGAAACATATAAACATATGAAAAGGCACCGAATCTCATTAGTCATCAGGCATAGGCAAATTAAAACGACCATTAGATACTACGACAAGCCTATAAAGGCAGGCTAGAATGAAAAAGATCGACAAAGTTGAGGGCCAATGAGAATTTGGAACAACTGGAATGCTCATTCCCTGTTGATGGGAGTGTAAATTGATAAAGCCACTTTGGAAAACTGTTTGGTAGCACCTACCAAAGCTGAACACATACGTACCCTTTGACAAAGTGATTCAACCCCATAGAAATGTGAATATAAGTAATTTTGATAGACTTTAATTGCAAAATGTTAAAGTTGCATTAAGCTGCTAATAGGCATGACTAGTGAGTAGCAGACTGATCACTTCAAACCTTCTCTCTGTTGCCCATCTTAATCAGCATAGTTCCTACATTTTAACGGTTATCCACAACTTTTTTCAACATCCCTGGTATCTTTACCTGAACTGTTAAAGAGAGCTGGGTAAAAAGCAGAATCCTATGGCATAGCACTAGAGATTTCCTTCTTTCTTTCATTCTCTTTCTTGTCATTCCCTTCCTTTTTCCTTCTTCCCTTCCCTTTTTTCTTTCTTAAACTTGTTATCAGGCTATTGCATGCCATTCACTGCAACTGGCTATGCAAATGGAAACACTTGTTTGTGCCAAAATATCTACTCCCTGGTAACCAGACCAGTATGGCTGGAGCACCTGGAGATCTGGGGAAGAGCATGCTAGGCAGAGGGAAACTAAGTACAAAGTCCATGAGGTTCAGATGAACTTGGCATTCAAAGAATGGGAGGATGATGGCATTTGAGCTCTTTCACTCTAGTAATTCACCTGGTACCCCAGGATGTCTTCCAAGGAATCTGCACGTTGCTCTGAGTTCAAATTCCTTGGTAGGGTAAATGGCAGTTTTCTAGCTGTATCTATATCACTGATTATCACTTGCCACAAACTCCTTATTGCCACATTCCACTTCTTGTTGGCATCCCTGTTTCGTTGGTTTAGCACTTTCAGGATGGCTCAATCCCATGGCTGGCAAATTGGTGCCAGCTGTCATATGGGAGCTCAGCTGTGGCTGTAGATGGGGGTCGGGGGCCTCAGTTCCTCTCTGTGTGGGCCTCTCCACGAACTGCTGGGACTTCTGCATAGTTAGAATTTCAAAAGTGAGCATTCCAAGAGAACTAGAAGGAAATCACACTTTTTATTATCTAGTTTTGAAAGTGTCATAACATCACTTACACACAGTCATAAGGCCACCCAGATTCAAGTGAGAGAAGACATAGACCTCGCCCCAACAACACCCCTCAAGGGGAGGAATGGCGGTCCCATTATAAGAATATCGTATGGCAACCTTGAAGACACTATGCTAAGTGAAATAAGCCAGTCACAAAAGGACAAATACTGTGTGATTCCATTCATATTAGGTGCTGAGAGTAATCAAATTCATAGAGACAGAAGTAGAATAGTGGTTGCCAGGAGCTAGGGGGAGGGAAGAGGGGAAATCAATGTTTAATGGGTACAGAATTTCAGTTTGGGAAGATGAAAAGATCTGGAGATGGATGGCAGTAATGGCTGCACAACATTGTGAATGTACTGAATACTACACTTAGAAATGATTAAAATGGTAAATTTTATTAAAAAAAAACTCATATGAGATGGAAGATATTGTTTCAGCCACACAGTCCTCGGGATGATAGTAGGATGAGTGGGTAGATGGCTATATGGCAGCGTAATATTCACGTCCTTTGACAGGCTGCAGTGCTTGCTCAGAACTAAAATCCTGTACACTAATATGTAAGACAGAAAGGGCTAATCAGAGTCAATATCTTCCAAGGTCCTTGTATTGCTCAGGAGAAACTCATCCTATGCCAGTTGCTTCTCCAAGTTTTTTACTCCCCTCCATCATCTGCCTGATTATTATTACTCTTCAGAATCCCCAGGTAGTTGTTCTGCATTTTTTTTTCAGTTTATACTTAGCAGTGGAAGACTTCATCTGCAGGGACTTTCACTGCCAAACTGGAAAGAGAGCTTCTCAAGAAACTGAATCTGTAGATAAAAACTATTCAGTGTGTATATTAGTTTTCTGTTGCAGTATAACAACAGCTTCAAACAACAGACACTTAATATCTCACAGTTCTGTAGGTCAGAAGTCCCGGCACAGGGTAGCTGGTTCTCTGGATCAGAAATCTCACAAGGCTGAAATCAAGGTATCAGATAGCTGTGTTCTCATCTGCAGCTCAGGAATTCCTGCCAGTCTTACGCAGGCTTTTGGCAGAATTCATTTTCTTGAGGTTGTAGGATTGAGGTGCCCATTGTCTTGCTAGCTGTTGGCTGGGAGTTGCTCTCAGCTCTGAGAGCCCACCAAGGTCCTTGCTATGTGGCCCCTTCCATCTTCAAAGCCAGCAATAGAGAACCTCCCTCACGTTGAATCTCTCTCACACTCTGAATATCTCTTGCCAGAAAAAGTCCTGTCCCATTTAAGAACTTACCTTAGGAATCCTAGGTCTGGCCCAGGGAGGATAATCTTCCTATCTTAAAAACAACTGATTTGGGACCTTGATTATATCTGCAAAATCCCTTTATGGCAACACTCAGATTAGTGTTTAATTAATGAACTGGGAGAAGACGTATGGATACTAGTAGCCATGAATCTTGGAGGCCATCCTGGAATTCTGCTTTTCATGGTGTGCCCTGGTATTGTGGGCATGTTTGTAATTAAGAGCTTTGCTGTCTAAAGATACATACAAAGATAAGTATTGCTATACGTGTTTGCCTCAAAATACTCTGGGGAAGGAGGTGGGTATAGATGAAACAAGATTGGCCACATGTTGCTGTTGCTGAAGCTGGGAAATGAGTACAGAGCACTGATTGTATCATTCTCTCTACTATTGCAAAGGCATACATTTTGTCACAAATTATTCCAGAGAATAGAAAATGAAACAAAACTTCCAAATTTTTTTATGAAGAAAGTATAACATTAATATTTAAACCAGGTAAGTTCTCACAAAACTTCTTAATTTATTGTTGTATTAACAAATATTACTTAATTCCAATATTACTTAAGAACACTGATGCAAAAATTCTCAAAATTTTACCTTACAGAATTTGGCAATGTATAACAAAAGTAAACATGCATTTACCTTTGACCCAGTAATTCCACTTTTTAAGAAATTTACCCTGAAGACACACTGACAATATGAAAATACATAAATGCTCATAAATATATTTGATTGAAAAAACCATGGCATATCCACACAATGGAGTACTGTACTATGTAGCTGTAAAAAACAAATGAGTATGACTTTTGTGAGCTAATCTGGGGTGCTTTCCAGGATATACTGTTAAGTGAAAAAAGCAAAGTTCAAAAGAACACACACATACGCACACAGTTACCTTTTGTGCAATAAATAAGGAGAAATAAGAAAATATATATGTAACTGCTTATTTTTTACAAAAAGAAACATAAGAAGGAATAAACTAGAGTCTAATATGATTGGTTGCCCACAGGAGGTAGGTGAGAAGAGGTGAAGAGAATTGGGGTAAAGGGTGAAAGTGACACTTACCCAAGTATACCAATTTGTATCATTCTACTTTTGAAACTATGTTAATGTTTTACATATTCAAAAAACTTAATAAAGTCAAAAGTAATGAAGGGGAAACAACTAAAATAAAGTACAAACATTAACAAATGAACTTAATTGTATTTTTTTTTTGGCCATACTGCACAGCATGCGGGATCTTAGTTCCCCCACCAGGGATCAAAACTGTGCCCCCTGCGGTGGAAGCCGGGAGTCTTAACCACTGGACCACCAGGGAAGTCCCTTAATTGTATTTCAAATGAAAATCATAATGACACCAAAGAGGAGAAAAAAGGATTAACCCAATTATCTTTTGAACATAATACTTATACTATATGAAAGTATATGACAAACTATATTTGTCAGTTTAAGACAAAAGTAGCTATAAGCAAATATTGAACTGTTTCTCAAAGTGTTTATTTTATTTTATTTTATTTTATTTATTTATTTATTTATTTATGGCTGTGTTGGGTCTTCTTTTCTGTGCGAGGGCTTTCTCTAGTTGCGGCAAGCGGGGGCCACTCTTCATCGTGGCGAGCTGGCCTCTCACTATCAAAGCCTCTCTTGTTGCGGAGCACAGGCTCCAGACGCGCAGGCTCAGTAATTGTGGCTCACGGGCCTAGTTGCTCTGCAGCATGTGGGATCTTCCCAGATCAGGGCTCAGATCCCGTGTCCCCTGCATTGGCAGGCAGATTCTCAACCACTGCGCCACCAGGGAAGCCCCGGCAGGCAGATTCTCAACCACTGTGCCACCAGGGAAGCCCAGTGTTTGTTTTTTGACATGGTATGGGTTAGCAATTCTGAAACTACTTCCTCTGCATTGTAGGATTGAGTAAATGAGTAAATATATTGAAGATGAGAGCCAGGTTTCCTATTGTTGAAGAAGGGAGTAATAAATATTGAAAGGGGGAAGACTAGAACAAATCCTGCTGTGCTAAAATGGATTGGGGATATCAGTATGAACTATATTTTAGTATATGGATTTATTATCCACATATTATGCATAGATTCATGTATGTATGTATATGTTTTTTTTTTTTTTTTTGGTTCAGTCAACCGAAAGGGCCCAAAGCAAAGACACCCTAGTATCAATGAGCACCTGTAGCACCCAGGTCTTGGTTTCTAAATACCATTCTCCACTAAAAGGACCTAGGAAACCAGAGCTCATTATTGTGCCAGAAAGCAAGGAAGTGCTAAAAATATGGTGGAAACATATCAAAAAAATATGAGCCAACTTGAGCATTAAAATAAATAATAATAATAGCAGAATATTCATGGAGTAAAATAAGAATAAATGAGTCCATCCTGATATACATTAATAAATGAATGAATGAGAAAGGAAAGCTCTCGCTTATGGTAGACTACCAAGTAATAAATATAGGACAAAAGGTGGAGTTAGAAAATGATCATTTTGCACCCATCATAGTAATATCTCTTCAGCCATGAATCATCATAAAAATTTGTGGGTGAAAGTTCAATGAAGAAAGGATAGTTATATAATCTCAAAGTATCCCCTTACAAACTACTTACTGCAAAGGAAAAAAGTCACTTTACTGTGAATTACCTAGTGAACACTACCTTACACCTTAACCAACTAACTAAAGTTTACATCATTAATAAATGGAATATCTTGACATTACCGATCTTCTGATATGATGTCCTTAAAAGGACACAATGTCGTTCTTGTGGTATTTCCACTAAACATAACTGAATCTAATCAGTTATGTTAGATTACATACAAATTGAGGGGTATCCTAAAAATAACTTCAGATAAAAAAAGACAAAAGATGTTTATGACAACTAAATGATGCTGGACTAGGCTCCAGACCAGGGGTAAAGAACATAGCTATAGAGAATACTATTAGAATAAATGGTGAAATTTGAATAAGGATTGTGAGTTAGATCCAAGTTTCCCAAATGTTCTTGGTTCAAGGTGCCCTTAGTGTCTCAATAATTTTTTCATGGGGTTCCTCAGCCAAAAAAAAATCTAGTTCCAAACAACTTATTAAATATTTATGGCCTACCAATTTAGCTGCCATTTGCAAAACGAATACACATAAATTGAAAGAAAAATATTTTTATTTCATTCTTAAATAACCACAATTACTTACTAATGGGATTTATGCAGCTACTGTGCACTGCACAACTTCTCTAACCTTGGAATCAGATTGGACACGACCACACTTATTTCCTGCGCTACATTGATTTTTGCGCTGTACTTTTTATCACAAACACCGGAAAACCCAGCTTCCCAAATATATGACATATCCAAGGAATATGGCGCCATCTATTGTTAAAATTGTACATAACCTCGAGTGAGTAGTTTTGCATAGTTTTTCTTGCCTTGAGAATTTAGAATTAAAATATCGCAGATATCCCCTATGAATTCACTGTGGTGCTGTGGGGCACCCAGGGCACAGTTTGAAAACCACAGGATTAGATAATAGTGTTGTATCAATGTTACATTTCCTTACTTTAATAAATATACTGTTGTTACGTAAGAGAATGTCATTGTTCTTAGGAAATGAACATTGGAGTATTTATGAATAAAGAAAGATGTCTGCAAATTACTCTCAAATGACTTAGAAAAAAATGTGTGTATATTTGTGTATACACAGATAGTGAGCACAATTGATATAGTAAATGAGCAAAATATTAACAATGAATCTGGATAAGTGGTATACAAGGTTTTATTTCCCCCTGCTATTCTTGAAATTTTTGAAATTATTTCAAAATAAAGATTTCTAAAAGATGCAGTACAATACTATATTTCGAAGTGTATATACATATGTAGTAAAACAACTTTTAAATGGGTGGAAATTAAAAGCACCAACTCAAATAGTTGCAATGCTTTGTAGAGTGGGAAGAGGGATGTACATTTGGGGAAGAATACATACAATATTGCTGATGTTTTATTTGTTAAGGTTAAGTGTTGGATACACAGATATTCATCACATTATTCTTAATATCTTTAAGTATGTCCAACATATTTCATAATTTATTTTAAATAATAAATAGGTAGAATCTTTCTTAATACATAAAAATAAAAAAACATGAGTAAATGAAAGCACATGGCTGTTGTTTATTGGGGATTACCATGTATTTCATGTACATTATCTCCTGTAACCCTTTCCACCACTCCATGCCCATGTCATGCCAACTTAATGTATAATAGGGCTGACTCCAGAGCTCACATTCCTAACCCCCATACCATATCTTCCAGCTCCATACATAGCTAATTCATGCTTCTCTTTCTTCTTTTTATCTTAGACTGGGAGAGAAAGCTAACTAACTTTCTAGCTTTTTCAATTTCAAACTAATTTAACACACCTAGTAAACAATATGGCTGTACATTTTCAAACCTTGAAAACATCAGTATGAAAAAATGGTAATAAATTTTAATCTTCAGCACATTTTACTGCTCTTATGCTCAACAGTATTATACCTAACCGGTCTTTAATAGTTGAAGATTTGACATTTTGCAATTACTCTTCTACAATACCAGTTCTATTACAGGGTCAGAGGTGAACTATCAAAGAAACAGACGTTTATCGATTTATTAAATCATACTGAGAGATTAACGTCTGGAAAATCAGTATAAATCCAATTCTTTTAAGCTTTAAACTATCAAAATGCTAACCAGGACTTATATTTCATCTTCGTAAAGAATTTTAGAAGCTTCATTGAACTAAGTTATATTACTTGTTGATTATGAAAACAATCCAAAATAAGCTTTTTTCTTAAAAAGCATTTACTGTTTTAAAATTAAATTTTAAAATTAAAATGCTTGAAAATCTAATTTAAAATAACTGTTACAAAATTTTGAACCTCTAGTCACTATCTTCCTGCAATGTATCAATGATGTTTAAAGCTATGTGAGAACAGAAACAATGCTGCCTTTGCCCTCGTAATTTACTGGGAAATTGGCAGCCATTCTTTTTCAGGGTACTAAATAATCATTTGCCAAGTTCTATTTATCTTCTGTAACTACAGATATTGACTCAAAAAACTACAGTTCCTCTCAGACTGATTTCTATTCTAGAAAATGCTTTTCTTCTCATCGCTTGGAATCAGAATAGAAAAGTGGTTATCTTAGAATTCATTATTATTCTACTGTTATATTATCAACTAAAGGAAAGGTGAGAACAGAAGATGGGGTTAAATTTGCAAGAGTAGCAGGGAAAGGAGGTAAACGGAGCACACAGCTACAATCACACACACCTTGATAGAACTAAAAGAGTGTAAGAAACATCTAGTCTGAGCTTTCCGCCTGCAGGTGAGAACTACGTAATATAAAATCAAGAACTAAACTGAAACCTGTCCTGACTCCAAATGGACAACCATTTTTTTTTTTTCACACACACACAGTGTATTTTATTTTTACAAGAGATAAATAGACTGACACGAAGCATTGTACATGGATGACCACAACAAAAGCAACAATGATTGCAATTACCAAACCTGAAACACACTCATACTATGTCATAATATTGACACTCAGTCCAGTAATCCTCCACTGTAACAGCTCCTTTACTTTGCAGTGAAAATTGATTTGTATATTCTTTGCCTCTGAGTCCTTGTGGGATTTTTTTTTTTAATTCAGACAGAAAGTCACAAAAATTATACTCATCCTCATCAGTTCACTCAGTCCCATGTAATTAAATTTTTTTTTTCATCTTGATCTTTTGTTAGCACTTTTTTGAGTTCATCAGTTTTTCATTAGAGTTCTGAAAATGCTTATTCATTCAGTTCAGCAGTACAGTCAGTTACCAGAAACCTGTACTTGTCAGAGTCTTTTCCATGAATTTCTTGAAGATGAAACCCTTTAATAGGAACATATTTGCAAAAGCATCAGAGTACACCCAGAACTGTCTGTAAATGAGAAAAGACTTAAAAATGACCACAGTTAAAGATTTGATGAAAGTTCATAATAATGCAGTTGACAAGAAAATTAGTTATTTCTGAGATATACATTTTAAAGTAATAACTAGGATTATTACTTATAACATTATACCCGAACATATAAGATTTTTAGAAATTTCATGTAATGTCTGAAACATTTATATTAACATATTTCCATACATATTTCCATACAAATACAAATATAAGATTTTTAGAAATTTCATGTAATGTCTGAAACATTTATATTAACATATTTCCATACAAATAACCCAATGAAAGTTTAGTATTAGTTGTTTTGTTTGTTTGTTTTTTTATACTGCAGGTTCTTATTAGGCATCAATTTTATACACATCAGTGTATACATGTCAATCCCAATCGCCCAATTCAGCACACCACCATCCCCACCCCACCGCAGTTTTCCCCCCTTGGTGTCCATATGTCCATTCTCTACATCTGTGTCTCAACTTCTGCCCTGCAAACAGGCTCATCTGTACCATTTTTCTAGGTTCCACATACATGCATTAATATACGATATTTGTTTTTCTCTTTCTGACTTACTTCACTCTGTATGACAGTCTCTAGATCCATCCACTTCTCAACAAATGACTCAATTTCGTTCCTTTTTATGGCTGAGTAATATTCCATTGTATATATGTACCACATCTTCTTTAGCCATTCGTCTGTTGATGGGCATTTAGGTTGCTTCCATGACCTGGCTATTGTAAATAGTGCTGCAATGAACATTCGGGTGCATGTGTCTTTTTGAATTATGGTTTTCTCTGGGTATATGCTCAGTAGTGGGATTGCTGGGTCATATGGTAATTCTATTTTTAGTTTTTTAAGGAACCTCCATATTGTTCTCCATAGTGGCTGTATCAATTTACATTCCCACCAACAGTGCAAGAGGGTTCCCTTTTCTCCACACCCTCTCCAGCATTTGTTGTTTGTAGATTTTCTGATGATGCCCATTCTAACAGGAGTGAGGTGATACCTCACTGTAGTTTTGATTTGCATTTCTCTAATAATTAGCGATATTGAGCATCTTTTCATGTGCTTCGTGGCCGTCTGTATGTCTTCTTTGGAGAAATGTCTATTTAGGTCTTCTGCCCATTTTTGGATTGGGGTGTTTGTTTCTTTAATATTGAGCTGAATGAGCTGTTTATATATTTTGGAGATTAATCCTTTGTCCGTTGATTCGTTTGCAAATATTTTCTCCCATTCCGAGGGTTGTCTTTTTGTCTTGTTTATGGTTTCCTTTGCTGTGCAAAAGCTTTGAAGTTTCATTAGGTCCCATTTGTTTATTTTTGTTTTTATTTCCATTACTCTAGGAGGTGGATCACAAAAGATCTTGCTGTGATTTATGTCAAAGAGTGTTCTTCCTATGTTTTCCTCTAAGAGTTTTATAGTGTCCAGTCTTATATTTAGGTCTTTAATCCATTTTGAGTTTATTTTTGTGTATGGTGTTAGGGAGTATTCTAATTTCATTCTTTTACATGTAGCTGTCCAGTTTTCCCAGCACCACTTATTGAAGAGACTGTCTTTTCTCCATTGTATATCTTTGCCTCCTTTGTCATAGATTAGTTGACCATAGGTGCGTGGGTTAATCTCTGGGCTTTCTATCTTGTTCCATTGATCTATGTTTCTGTTTTTGTGCCAGTACCATATTGTCTTGATTACTGTAGCTTTGTAGTATAGTCTGAAGTCAGGGAGTCTGATTCCTCCAGCTCCATTTTTTTCCCCTCAAGACTGCTTTGGCTATTCGGGGTCTTTTGTGACTCCATACAAATTTTAAGATGATTTGTTCTAGCTCCGTAAAAAATGCCATTGGTAATTTGATAGGGATTGCATTGAATCTGTATATTGCTTTGGGTAGTATACTCATTTTCACAATGTTGATTCTTCCAATCCAAGAACATGGTATATCTCTCCATCTGTTGGTATCATCTTTAATTTCTTTCATCAGTGTCTTATAGTTTTCTGCATACAGGTCTTTTGTCTCCCTAGGTAGGTTTATTCCTAGGTATTTTATTCTTTTTGTTGCAATGGTAAATGGGAGTGGACAACCTTTTTTTTTAAATGATAGGTACAAGATTCAGATCTTGCCTAATGGCCCTCTTCCAGAACCAAAGCCCGACTTCCCCACTTCCCTGGTTCCAGATCTCAGGAGAAAGTCGTCTCAGGAAGCCCGAAGGGAAACATAATATTGGAAGAGGGGTCAGTGGATGGGCCCATGGGTACTGAAGCATACACAAAAAGTACCCCAAAACGGACCGTGGTCTACTTCGAATATTTAGCGCCACTGGCCCTTGAAGTAACCCATAATTCCAGCTACTTCCAGTCCGAGGATCTGCCCTGAATAGCCAATAAATTTCTACCACTCGGCCGCGAACCTAACAAATGTCTATGTCCTGTCGCCCCCTGAACACAGGGTAGTGCCCTCCCGGCAGAGTAAACTCAGCAACCTGCCGACGCCACCCTCCTGCCAAGGGACGCAGCCTGGACTAAATCCCGCGACCCCAGGGAACAGCCTAGTCTCCGGAGCCCGGCGATGACGTCACGCTGCCCCTTTCTAGCATCGCGAGACTCTCTCCTCCCTCACCCTGTTCCCTACGCTCCCAGTCGCCCGCGCCCGCTGCCAGACAGAGGCAGGGATGGCGAGCCGCGGAGCCGGGGTGGTGACGAGAGCAGCAGTTCCGCCATTGGACGAGGAAGCCTGAGGGACGGGCCAGCGTGGTGAACAAGGAGAGACCAAAGCGGGTGGCCCCGAGAGAGCCAGAGCAATGGAGGCCAACATACCGAAGCGGAAGGAGCCTGGCAGGTCCCTGCGTATCAAAGTCATCTCCATGGGCAACGCCGAAGTGGGAAAAGTGAGTGCCGCGCTGGGAGGGGCGGGACCACAGCGCGGCGGAGCGACGTGGCGATTGGCTGGGAAGGCGGCCACTCAACAGCTTGGGACCCAGCCTCCTCCCCGCCCCTGAGCGGGCCTGGGTCTCCTGGGGGATGCGGCTCCGCGGGGAAAACTCTCCTGACCTTTTTGACATTTGGGTTGCCCCCTTCCGACACCTAAGAAGGTGTCTCGAGTGGCCTCTAACCCTTGAATGTATCCCAAAGAGAGTAAGGAGGCCTGGGTCCTTATGTCAGATCGTTTGCCTGGATACCATACTTGCGTTGTAGGTGACCCGTCCAGGACTCAGAGGTGGAGAAAAAAGTTTAGTTACCCCCAGCAGAGCTGGGGAGCCGAAGGGAACTTACTGGGCCATGTGTGAGGATGGGGATTTGTAAAATTTACTCCGCAGACGCGGAGACCAGAATCTACATTTCATTTGTAAGAGAGCATAACTGATGCTGAAGGTGTTTCACAGGGTACGTGCAATGGATGTCAAGGAACCTGCATTATTTTGTTTTGTTCGTTTGTTTTGTTTTTACTTCTGGTAGTGTCACCACATCCATTATCTCAAAGAAGTCTTAGTTCCACTGCCTTTTTCTGTGCTGCTTCTACTGGCTGTCAGCTTTAAGCTCTCCCATAGTATGGGGGGAGGGAGGGCGAGAGGTGAATGGAGTTCTTTCCCCACATGAATTCTAAGACTGCCTCTTCTTCACCCAAATTGTCTCTCCTTCAGGGTAAGTGGAAGCTGTTGGTTAAGAACCTTCCAAGGTCATCAAATAAGTGACTGAGACAGGATTAGAACCTGGGTGTTCACATTCATTGCAGTGCTCTCTTTCCATCATTATTTGCTGTCAAAATCAACTCCCAGTAGGATCTACATGCCAAAAAAGCTGTTAATGGGAGTGTTTATGCCAGTGTCCTGCACATAGTTGATGCTCAGTAAATGTTTATTAGTGTCTTTTCTTTCCATTTAGTATTATCTTGTACTGTTTATGTATCTATGTGTATGTGGGTATTAACATAGCTGAAAGTCTACAATTATTGAATGTCAGTTATGTGCCAGGCATTGAAAAGAAAAGAATAAAACCTCTAGAAGGTTATGTACTAAACTGGCTAAGTGAGCATGCTCACTTTAAACATTTTACTATGCTTAATGGTGCAATGTTAGAAATAGCTTAAAATGCCCAGTGTGTCACCACATTTATGTAATATGGTTCTAGATTTATTAGCCCATGCAATTAGACAAGGGAAAGAAATAACATACAAAATGCTGGAAAGGAGAAAGCAAAATTATCATTATTTGTTAATGATATGATTGTTTATCTGGAAACCCAAAGAGAATTAACTGAAATGCTATTAGAAAAGACAAAATTAATATACAAAACTTTATCGCTTTACTATATCAAATTATAATTGTTTGGACTATATAATTGAAAAACTATTTTAATTTATAATAACAACCAAAATAAAGGGCCTAGGTTAAAACTTATGAAGAAATAGGTAGCACCTAGGACCTATATGAAAAACATTTCTACAAAGGGACACAAAATTACTTAGACAGATGGAAAGATATACTTTCTTCTTAATTAGAATCACTCAATATTTTAGAGATGTCAGTTCTTTAAAATAATCTACAAATGTGATTCAGTTCCAGTTAAAACAGCAATACTTTTTTTTTCTTCAGAACATAGTAAAAGGTACTAAAGTCCTTATGAAAAATTAAATGTGAGAATCAGCAAGAAAATTATGGAAAAGAAATGAGAGGAGACTAACGCTACCAGATATTAAAACATATTTTAAAGTTACAATCTTTTCCTATTGATACTGGAGAGGAAATATAGGGACATCAGTGGAACAGAATGGAGTCCAGAAATTAACCCAAACATATAAGGAAATTCAGTTTGCAACAAATATAGTTAAACTGGGAAAGTAGGGACCATTTAATAAGCACTTTTACAACAACTTTCTACTATTTGGGGGTGGAGTGGATTCCTATTGAATGCCTTTCTCAAAGATAAATTTTTCACAGATAAAAGATTTAAATGTAATTTAAAAATTTTGCCTTAGTTATAAAAGTAATACATACTCATTTTAAAGAATTTGGAAAATATAGGAAGATATACAGATAAATAATTTCAAGTTAAAAATTAAGGCATGCCCTAGTAAATAATCCTTGCATCAAAGGGCAAAGCAAAGCAAATGACAGAATAACTAGAAAGCCATGAAAGGAGAGAATGCATGCCAAAATCTTCAGGGCAAATTTAAAGCTGTAGTGAAAGGAAAATGCATTATCTTACTCATTTCTTAAAAAGAGAGATTAAAAACTAAAGGAACATAATAGTTGTACAACTTTGTGAATATGCCTAGAACAGCCGAATTGTACGCCTTAAAAGTATGAATATTATGGTATATTATGGTATGGAATTTTAAAAAGTAAAGGAACTTAATACTTAAGACAGAAGATAAATGACACAAAATTCACCAAGAGAAAGAGAGAACTCCCTGGAAAGATTAATGAAAAAGAAAAATGCCTAAAATTTTATTTAAGAAAAATAGAGAAAGCAAAAAATTACAAGATTAATACTGAAAAGGAGACATAATCACATACTGGAAGAAATTGAAAGAAAGAGTAGAGACTACTACATTCAGTTCTGTGGGAACACATTTCACAACGTAGAGGAAATGGAGGATTTCTTAGCTAAATATAAATTACCAAAATTGACTTAAAAAGTAGAAAACCCAAATGACCAGTCACTTAAGGAGAAGTTGGAAAAGCAATTAAAAGACTTACTATCCAAAAAGGTATCAGGATCAGATGGCTTCATGAACAAGCTTTATTTAAGCTTTAAATAACACATAATTTCAGTTAAGTTATTCCAAGGCAGAAAAAGATGAACAGCACTCCAATTTATTTATGTAAAGTCATGATAACTTAAATAGCAAAACTTGATATAGTATCAAAAAAGAAAAGTGTATACCGTTTTCACATATACATACAGATGCATAATTCCTAAATATCCACAAATAGAATTCAACAACATATCAAAACAATTTCACTATTAGCAAGTAGGGTTTATCCCACGGAGTGCAAACTTGGTTCAACATCAAGAAGTTAATCAACATAATTTGTTACATGAACTGATTACTAGAGAAAATATTTTCTGTACTGTAAAAAAAAAAAGATATAATCAACCTAATAAACACTTTAAGCAAAATCAGAATAAAATGAAACTACTTAAATATGAAAACCAATATTTTTTATTATTATTTTGAAAACAATAGTTATTATTAACCAACAGCAAACATACCAAATGGTAAAATGCTAAGGCCATTTCCTTTAAAATTAGATGCAGAAAAGGATACATACTATTTTCTTTTATTATTCAGCATTGTTTTAGAGGTTCTGGAGATGCAGTAAGAAAAAGGAGATTCCCAAGGGCTTAACTCCCTCTATGGGGGAATTTCTCTGTGGTCTTTGTTTATATCCAATTCAGCTTTCTGCATTGGCATCAATTTACCCCAGAATCCCAGCCCAGTTCTCAGTGTCCTCTAGGATCTGATCCTGATGTTCTTACCATTGACTCTTCATATCAACCAACTCTGAAGACTGCCCTAATTCTAGATTTCCAGTTATAATAAATATTTTCCTGTTAAGTCAGTTGAATTGGTTTCCCTTACTTGCAGTCAAAAGTACCCACATCGTACAGTATTGTATATACTTCTCTGGAGTTTGCTTTTTCTCTCTCTCTCTTTTTTTTTTTTTTTAATGACATCCAGGATTTATTTATTTATTTTATTTATTTATTTTTGGCTGTGTTGGGTCTTCATTGCTGCACACAGGCTTTCTCTAGTTGCGGCGAGCGGGGCTCGCACTGCACTTCGTTGCAGCGCACGGGTTTCTCATTGCAGTGGCTTCTCTTGTTGTGGAGCGCGGGCTCTAGGCACGCGGGCTTCAGTAGTTGCGGCACGTGGGCTCAGTAGTTGTGGCTCACGGGCTCTAGAGCACAGGCTCAGTAGTTGTGGTGCACAGTCTTAGTTGCTCCGCAGCATGTGGGATCTTCCCGGACCAGGGATCGAACCTGTGTCCCCTGCATTGGCAGGGGGATTCTCAACCACTGCACCACCAAGGAAGCCCTGCTTTTTCTCTCTTAACAGTAGATTGTGGTGATTCCTCCAATTATCTGACATAGCTCCCATCACTCTTTTTCATGGTTTCATGGTTGCATCACTCTTTTTCATGGTTGCATGTCCATGACATGCGAGTATCTCCTCTATTGATGAGAATTCACTTGTTTCCCTTTTTCCCTACTACAAACAATCTTGCTATAATACATTTCTATAGGTATATATATCCTTAAATACCTGGACTAGATTCCCAGGGGTAGAACTGCTGGGTTGAATAGCACATTTTAAAATTTTAGTAGCAATTGCCAATTGCTCTTCAAAAAGGTGTGTTCCAGTAATATGCTGGTACGTTTCCCCCTAACTCCCTGCCAACACAGTATTGTCATTCTTTTGATTGCTACTAATCTGGTTAGTGAGAAGTAATTTCATTGTTACTTTAATTTGCATTTCACTGACCACAGATGAAGCTGAACATCTTTTCAAATGCTTATTGAACATTTGGATTTGCTTTTCTGTGGATTGCTCAATTTATAGTCCCTGCCTATTTTTCTCTTGGATAATGTGTCTTTCTTACCAGTTTTTCTGGTTGGGGGACGTTAAAGTTATTAACTTTTTGCCAGTCATATAAGTTACAAATATTTGCCCCAGTATGTTGTCTTTTAATACTTTTATATTTTACCGTACAATTGCTTTTATTATTATTTGTATATACTCAATTATGCCTATCTTTTTAAAATTGAAATATAGTTGACGTATAATATTATGTTAGCTCCAGGTGTACTACATAGTGATTTGACATTTGCATACGTTATGAAATGATCACCACAAGTCTAGTAACCAGCTGTCCCCATACAAAGTTCTTACAATATTATTGACTATATTCCTTACGCTGTATAACACATCCTAGTAGCTTACGTTTTGTAAGTGGAGGTTTGTACCTCTTAATCCCATTCATCTATTTCACTTCCCCATCCCCCATACCCTCTGGCAACCACCCATTTGTTCTCTGTATCTATGAGTCTGTTTTTGTTTTGTTTGTTTGCTTTGTTTTTTAGATTCTACAAATAAGTGAGATCATATGCTAGTTGTCTTTCTTTGACTTATTTCACTTAGCATAATTCCCTCTAGAAATCATTCATGTTTTCACAAATGGTAAGATTTCATTTTTTTAAAATAGCTGAGTAATATTCCATTTTTATATGTCACATCTTCTTTATCCATTCATCTACAGATGGACACTTAGGTTGCTTCCATATCTTGGCTATTGTAAATAATGCTGCAGTGAACATTGGGGTACATACATTTTTTCAAATTGGTGTTTTTGTTTTCTTCAGGTATATACCCACAAGTGAAATTGCTGGATCATATGGTAGTTCTATTTTATTTTTTTTAGGAACCACCATACTGTTTTCCATGTGGCTGCACCAATTTACAATCCCACCAACATTGCACGAGGGTTCCTTTTTTTTCACATCCTTTCTAACACTTGTTATTTATTGTCTTTTTGATGATAGACATTCTGACAGGTGTAAAAGGTGATATCTCATTGTGGTTTTGATTTGCATTTCCCTAATGATTAGTGGTGTTGAGCATCTTTTTCACGTGCCTGTTGACCATCTGTATGTCTTCTTTGGAAAAATGTCTATTCAGATCCTCTGCCCATTTTTTAATTGGGCTATTTGTGTTTTTTGATGTTGAGTTGTCTGAGTTCTTTCTCTATTTTGAATATTAACCCCTTATCAGATATATCGTTTGCAAGTATATTCTCTCAGTCAGTAGGCTACCTTTTCATTTTGTTGATAGTTTCCTTTGCTGTGCAAAAGCTTTTTAGTTTGATGTAGTCCCATTTGTTTATTTTTACTTTTGTCTCTCTTGCCTGAGGAGACAGATCCAAAAAAATTTTGCTAAGACTGATGTCAAAGAGTGTACTGCCTATGTTTTCTTCTAGGAGTTTTATGGTTTCAGGACTTAGATTTAAGTCTTTATTCCATTTTGACTTTATTTTTGTATATGGTGTGAGAAAGTAGTCCAGTTGATTCTTTTACATATAGCTGTCCAGTTTTCCCAACACCATTTATTGAAGGGGGTGTCTTTTACCATTATATATTCTTCCCTCTTTGTCATTGATTAATTGACCATATAAGTGTGGGTTTGTTTCTGGGCTCTCTATTCTGTTCCATTGATCTATGTGTCTGTTTTTGTGTCAATATCCTACTGTTTTGATTACTGTCATTTTGTAGTATAGTTTGAAATCAGGGGGTATGATACCTCCAGCTTTGTTCTTTTTTCAAGATTGCTTTGGCTATGCCTGTCTTTTTTTTTTTTTTTTTCTTTATTGGAGTATGGTTGCTTTACAATGTTGTGTTAGCCTCCACTGCACAACAAAATGAATCAGCCATACACATACAGATTATGCCTGTCTTTTGTGGTTTCTGGGTTTTCTTTCTTGGTTGAAAAGGTTTCCCTAAGGTTGTACATATGTTGCACATTTTCTTCTGAAATTTTTATTGTTTTATTTTTAAATACTTAAATCATAAATTTATCTGTAATTTATTTTTGTATATAGGGAAGTTCAGGGCCCAACTTAATTTTTTTCCTGATGGATATGCAATTGTGCCAGTAATATTTTACTAAATAAATTAATTTTTTCCCATTGACTTTAAATATCACCTTTGTCACTTTTTAAATTTTTATATATAATGGGATCTATTTCGGAGCTCTCTGTTCTGTTCTACTGACCTACTTGTCTTTTCTTATGCCAGTATAATACTCTCTCAGTTTCAGACTATATTTTAGTATCTGTCAATACAAATTCCCACCTCTTTCTACTGCCCTGCCCCTTTCCTGTTTTTCATACTTGAATTAGTTCTTCTCAGATAACTGTTCTTTCATATGAATTTTAGGGTAATTCTATTAGGAAAAAAAAGATTCAAACCTTAAGAATTTTTTTTTCAAACCTTATGATTTTAATTGGAACTGCATTTAAAAAGTGCCTAAAAAAATCTATTTAAGAAAAATAGAGAAAGCAAAAGTCTCTCTATATTTATGTTATTTAACTTAGTTTATAGGATCCTAAGGCCCAGGAACCCTGTCTCTTTGGTTATAGGGAGTGGTTATTCACACCATTAATTAAATGTGTATCTCTTTAAATACTTAGGGCTAGTGTTTAAATAGTGTACTGGAGTTAAAGGACTTCCTGGTCCCTTAATCTCATGAATAATTTAGAAAAAGGCTATATTTATTTTTCTAGGATATTGTGAGAGAAAACATTTGAGAAGTGCTTTCAACCTGTAAAGTGTTTTTTAAAAGTATAGCCTCTTAGCAGTACTCACTCCAAAGAAGTTTTTCCTTCAGTTCACAATGAGCTTATTAAGTACTTTCTAAAGCAACTGTCCTATTTAATATAGATTGAGGTTCATCAGGGAAGTGTTTGAGCAGAATAAGCTTCATGACCAGCACTTCAAGTAAATTATGTTTCATGAGTGCTAAGGATTGCTATTAATGTACAAGTCATTTTAATTCAGTTTTTCATTGGCACTGAGCTAATTGCTCAGATATAAAGTTATAAGATATAAAGAAGTAAAATACCGGTGCTTGCCCTCAAGTAGTTTACTGTCTAGCTGAAGAAGTAAGATAAATATGCACATGTGAAAAGATAACAAGGCAGTGAATAACTGATAACAAATATATATGTATATATACATTTATATACATATATAGTATATGTACTATATACACATATAGTATATAAAAAGTGTTAGAGAAGTTCAGATGTAGGCAAGATCTCTTATAACCTGGAAGCTCAGAGTTTGCACTGGACCTTAAAGGATAAGTAAGATTTGGAAAGAAGGGAGAAAGCTCTTTCCAAGTAGAGAGAAAAGTAATGACAAAAGTCAGGCCTGGGAGTTTTGCAGAAATGGAGGGTTTATATTAGAAGGGTTTAGACAGAAAAGACAGATTAGGGCCAGATTATGGAGGATCTTGAATAACGGACAAAGGAATTTGGATGCTGAACTCTTGGCAGTGAGAAGCCACTGAAAATTTTTGAGTTAGGGAAGTGAAATAACGTTAGTGGTATGCAGTGTTGATTGAAGTTGGGAGGGGGAAAGGGGACATAAAGACCAATAAAGAATTTCCTGTAGTTGTAGTTGTACAGAAGTAGATGATGAAGACTTAAACCAAAATGGTATCAATGGGAATTGGAGTGAGGAGAAAGATGGAAGAAACATTCAAAAGAAGATTTAGACTCAGAATCAAACATGACTTTAGTAATATAATACCCTGTAATTGGGAAAATGGTGGCATTATTAACAGAACTAGGATGTGAGCAGGATTTGCTGTTTTTATGTATAAGATTAGTTCATTTTTGGGCATTTTGAGTTTGTGGAACAGTGGGACATCTAAGTAGAAATTAGTCTAGTAGATATTTGGAAATGTGGATCTGGTCTGGGGAGGGAGGTCAAGGTAGACAGATATTTTGGTGTTATTATTAAAAATATAAGAGTAGAAGAGGTCTTCAAAAGAAAAGAGAAGGACTTCCCTGGTGGCTCAGTGATTAAGAATCCGCCTGCCAATGCAGGGGACACGGATTCTATCCCTGGTCCGGGAAGATCCCACATGCTGTGGAGCAACTAAGCCCATGCGCCACAACTGCTGAGCCTGCGCTCTAGAGCCGGGGAGCCACAACTACTGAGCCCATGTGCCACAACTACTGAAGCCCACGTGCCTAGAGCCCGTGCTCCACAACAAGAGAAACCACCGCAAGGAGAAGCCCGCGCACCGCAACGAAGAGTAGCCCCCACTCGCTGCAACTAGAGAAAGCCCACGCACAGCAACAGAGACCCAACGCAGCCAAAAATAAGTAAATAAATAAATAATAATAATTTATAAAAAAAAAAGAAAAGAAAAGAGAACAAGGATTGAACGCTAAACTGAAAACATACCCATATTTGGTTTCTTTTTTTTTTTTTTTTTAAAGGTCCCAGCTGGAGGGTCAGTGGTCCTGCCCAGTATTTTTTTTTTTTTTAATTATTTATTTATTTATTTATGTTTGGCTGTGTTGGGTCTTCGTTTCTGTGCGAGGGCTTTCTCTAGTTGCAGCAAGCAGGGGTCACTCTTCATCGCGGTGCGCGGGCCTCTCACTGTCGCGGCCTCTCTTGTTGTGGAGCACAGGCTCCAGATGCGCAGGCTCAGTAATTGTGGCGCACGGGCTTAGTTGCTCTGCGGCATGTGGGATCTTCCCGGACCAGGGCCCGAACCCGTGTCCCCTGCATTGGCAGGCAGATTCTCAACCACTGCGCCACCAGGGAAGCCCCCCATATTTGGTATTAAGGGAAGAATTTTAAAATAATTTTTCTTTAAAATCTTCACCTTTAGTATTTGTTTCAGTTATTTTATAGTTTTGGCTTTTGAAAAAGCTTTGTGTCTCATGGTGAATGAAGAAACCATAATGAAGAAATGTACTTATTTTGTATACATTCCCAGAGTGTCTTTACTAAAAGCATGTATTTTTACCTTTTTAGAGCTGTATTATAAAGCGATACTGTGAGAAAAGATTTGTCTCTAAATACCTTGCAACAATTGGAATTGACTATGGAGTCACAAAGTGAGTACATAAATTCTTTCCTTGGGCTTGCAAATTACATAGAAATTCAGAACCCTTCTAAACTGATCTGTCTTGAAATGGAGAGTCTGAAGATAAACTGGGACACATAGGAATGAGACCTTTACAGATAGTAGTAATCACATCATTTGTTCATCATGGAGTACCTTCTGTTTGCCAGGCTTTGTGTGGGGTGTAGGGTCTGGTGATGAGCAAGTCAGCACAAAGCCTGCCTGGCAGATGTAGCTTTTCAGGAAGCATGTTTCTATATAAGCAGGTCTCATTAGCAGTTATGTTTTTAGAGAATTTTGAAATATTCTCTCCCAAAAGCCTAAATATTATGTGGAAAATTTTCTATCAGAGAACTTCCTTTTATGATCTTTACATCCTATTAGAATCCAGCAAAAATGATCTGGGAAGAGTAAAATTAGGTATAAATGGGGATTTATTTGGAGATGAATCAAGGGTGGGTTGAGCTTGGGGAGATAGGGTCACATTAACAGGAAATTACACTGGGGGAAAGTAGAATTGGGGTAGACAGCACATCCCCAAAGGTGGAATTTCAGGTGCTCACTATTCTGACCTCAACCTGCCCCTTCCCTTCTCTGTTATCTCATTCTTTTACACACTTTACTCTCCATCCATGCTGAATTTGTGCCATCATACTTTCCTATCTCAGTGCCATCATTCATTCTGTCCACCTGAAATGTCCTTTCCCCTCATCTCTCCGCCTGTCAATCTCCTCAAGGTATAAAGTGTAACTGTTCCCATATGGCCTTCTGAACAGCTCCTTTATCAGTCAGGACTCATTTTAGTTGAAAATGACAGAAATATTAAAATTCTCTGCTATTCATGGGTCTCAGCATAAATTGTCTTGTGTTATCATTTGTATATGTTTAATGTCTCCTGCTAGATTTAAAGCTCCATTAAGCAGGGGCTATCAGTATAAATTATCTCCAGGTGCCTGGTACAGTGCTTATACATAGTCGATACTCAATAAATAATTATTGTTAGGTAAGATAGATACATCTGAAGAGGAAGTTTGCAACATTAGAATATGAAGGCAACATTCAAGAAGGTAGACTAAAGTGGTAGGGTGTATCTATACTTCAGGGCACAGGATTTCATCAGTTATATGGTAGGATATCCTATTCAAGGCAGTTTTGTTTTGAATCCATGTTAAGTAGCTAATTTATTCATTTAAGAAATAAGAGTTACCATGTTATGCCCTAGAACTGTGGTTTATTCAACAGACTACAGTCATCTCTCAATATCCAAGGGATGTTGGTTCCAGGATCCCCTGTGGATACCAAAATCTGCAGATGTTCAAGTCCCTTATATAAAATAGTGTAGTATTTGCATGTAACCTGTGCATATCCTCTCAATACTTTAAATCATCTCCGTAATACCTAATACAATATATCAATAAATAGTTTTAAATACAATGTTAATGCTATGTAAATATATAGTTGCCACCTTACGGCAATTTCAAGTTTTGCTTTTTAGAACTTTCTGGAATTTTTTTTCTGAATATTTTTGATCCAAGTTTAGTTGAATCCATGGATACAGAGCCTTCCGTAAGGCTGACTGTATTGTTTCTGGTTGATTTTTTTTTTTTTTTTGTCTTATAGTGAGGAGGAGGATATGATTGACAGAAACCCAACTCAAGCCAAAAAAAATCAATTCACATAATCCAATTATAATGATGTAGCTGGGCCTCAGAGATCGCTGGAACCAGGGAGAGAATATAACCTGGTCCTTTCATGACGTGTCTCTCTCTTACCTTTTGGCTCCTTCTCCACAGCTGCTGGTAGCTCTCAAGTTTACCAAAACTAATCACAAATTTAAAAAATACCAGGGAAGGTTTTGATTGTCCAGGTGGAGATAGGTGCCTTTCCCCAGCTCAGTTAGCTGTGGCCAGCAGAGTGGCATCAAAAAAGAAGATGGAAGAACCCATTTAAATCACAGTTGGGAGAAGGAGGGTACTCTTTTGGGCAGTCAAAACAATAGATTTGTATATGTATAGCTGATTCACTTTGTTATAAAGCAGAAACTAACACACCATTGTAAAGCAATTATACTCCAATAAAGATGTTAAAAAACAAAACAAAACAAAAATAGATTCCCACTCCATCCTTCAGATTTCAGTATGCTTAAGAATTAGTTGTAGAGTTTGTGAAAATGAATATTCCTAAGACCCACCCACTAAGATTCGGATTCACTGGATCTGAGGTGGGGCACAGGACTACATTTTAAACACCCTCCCCATCTTTCCATATAATGATGCAGGTGGTCTTCAGGCCACAATTTAGGATAGCATTGGCTTGAGGTAATGAATTACCATTTTTCTTAAGGTAATTTCCTCTGTCAGACTTCTGAATTAAATTGACCTCTTTTGAGTTTCAATTTGTGAACACATTTGTGTTACTTCCTGATTTTATAAACTTCAGTTCCATCCCTTCTCAGCTACTATCTGGCAAAACTTTCTAATATAAATTGTTACACGAGATCTAATGCAGATGCTGTCAAACTCTGTTATTATTTTGTTTTGTTTTGCTGTTCTCACACTCTCTTTTGTAAGATGGATCCTGATTTCACAGATGTTAAAATGAAAACAAATGTGCATCTTAGAATTGATGAAATATGGCAGAGAATTCAGGAATGAAGAAATCATGATAAGATGATTAGTGGTTAGTTTGATTGAAATATACAAGTAATATAAAACAACTGTAGGAATTATGGACTCAGAAAAGAAAGTGGAAAAAAAGTGAAAAAAAGGTAATAGAGAGTGGATGTTATAAACTTGGACAGGGAACAATAATCATAAATAAACCAGGAGGTAGTATAGAAACAATGGGAGCAGGTGCTGCTGTCCTTGTGGTCCATGGGAGGGACTCTTATCAATGTTGTCTAAGCTGAAACATGTTACTTAAAAAAACATAACTTGAATCTGTTAATTTATTGCTAATAATCTCCATTTTTAACCTTACAGGAATCTTTTTTAGGAAATACTGTTTCTGTGGTAAAGAGCATTTATATTTAAAGCTCAATAATTCCTCCCAGTTTACATCAGTTTCTTTTTTTTTCTTTTGTTAATAAATTCAGTGAAATGTAAATTTGATGCTTTTAAATTAATATAATCCCAGTTTTATAAAAATATTTATGTCTATCAGTCTTATCTATGTACAGAAAGAAGTCTACAGTAATGTTCATCTGTATTAATGAAGGTTTTTCTTCTGGGTGGTAGGATTTGGGATAACTTTTAAACTTTCATCTTTCTACTTTTCTTTAGTGTTTGAATTATTTATGATGTTTCATTCATTCATTTTCCAATAGTGATTTTTCTTTTTTTTTTTTTTTGTATGTGAACATTCATAGAAGCTATATTTCTAGTAGCGCCAAATTAGAAACAACTCAAATGTCCATCAACAGATTAACATAAACAAACTGTGGCATATTCATATGATGGAATACTACTCAGCAACAAAAAGGAACAAACTATTCATATATGCAACAACATAGATAAACCCTAAAATAATAATGTTGAGTAAAAGAAGGTAGACAAAAAAGTGAACACATGGCATGATTCCACATATATCCAATTCTAGAAAAAGTAAAGTGATCTAATAGTGACTGATAGCAGATCAGTGGTTGGCTAAGTAGGGCAGGAAGGGCAGGAAGGAGGAGTTTCAAAGGGACCCAAGGAAATGAGTGATGAATATGTTCATTGTCTTGACTGTGGTGATGGCTTCACAGGCGTAGACATATGTCAAACTCATCAAATTGTATACTTTAAACATGTGCAGCTTACTGTACATCAATTATACTTCAGTAAAGCTGTTCAAAAGAAGGAGGAGGGAATGTGGCAGCCCTTGGCCCCACGGTGGAGACCAGTCTCTCCTCTGCTCTCCTGGTTGGATGCAGATGTGAGTGTGGGGTTTATCTACAGAACCATGTCTCCTCTGCCATCCAGGTATTCTTTACCTACACAGCTGCATCTCCCCCAGTTGTTCCAGGTTTTTCAAAGGCAGGGCAGTGCCTTCTCTGTCCAGCCTCTCCTGGGGTTGACCGTTCTAGTCTGGTCACATATTTGCAGAGATGGGCAGCCAAGATAGGGAGGTTCTGTAACATCTGGTGCGTGGGCCCTGCTGCTTCAGAGGGCAGAAATGGGACCACACAGGAGCCACAGGGACCGCATGCCAGGTCAACACCTTTGCCGGACACCTTGCCCTCGGTTTGCCCTAACACCACTGAGTGTGGGTGGGGAGACGACTCCACACCCTTCTTTCCAGATAAGAAAACAGAGGCCCAGAGTCCCGGGCTGGGGACCGAGGTGAAAAAAGAATGGAAACAGCCTCCCAAAGGAGGCTGCCTGCAGTCACGCACAGTCCTTCAAGGGTCCCGCGGCCTGCCGCATTACTCCGTCAGCCGTCCCCAGCCCGCCGCCTTTGCTATAGAAACAGTAATAGTGATTTTTCTTTAAAAAAATAAACGGACTGGAAGCAAGTATACTGTGATGTTAACAGTAGTTAATTCTAACATGAGTGGTTTTTCCCTTTAACATTTCCCTTTTTGTTCTCTTCTGTATTTCCAAATTTCTGAAAACAAATTGACTATTGTTCTTGCTCAAATGAAGGGCATAGGAAAATTAAACAATCGACATTAATAATATACATCTTTATACTATTTATTTTGTACTATTTATTGTACCGCATGGTAACCAAGCATAACCAATAGTAATTACAGTGTCTTACTAAGTGAAGTAAAACATTTTGTTTTCCTTCATCTTGCTCCTACTGTCCCAAATCCCCTTTTTTTTTTAGCACCACAGTAATAGCTACTATTTGTTTGTTACGGGGTGTGGACTGAAGTGTCGAGGTAAGGTGAGGCTAAATGAGTTCAGGGTTCTTAAAACAGGAGCCACCGTCAGGTTGCTGGCTCCTGTTGTAAAGATTATCTGGAATCAAGAAGAGGCACTAAGAAAGTACCTCTTTTAAATTTCATACACATAACCTTTTGAAATTCATAAGTGACATAAATGATACTAATATGAATACAGAAGCCATGACCTTCTTTGGGATTGTTTGCATTTGAACATTTCAGGGTACAAGTCAGAGACAGAGAAATCAAAGTTAACATCTTCGATATGGCTGGACATCCCTTCTTCTACGAGGTAAGAAAGACTTTTTGAGAAAACCTATATCCAGTATTGTCAGTGGGTTGAAGGAAAGATCCCGAATTACCGAACAACCAATATTCAAGTCATGTGTAAAAATAGGTAAATTTAGCTGGTGTTTGTGGCTTCCCTTCAGAGCTTTAACTTAATGGATATCTGTTGGTCTTTTGTGCTATCCCCTTAAATAGTGGTAGGAAATTTTATTGCTAATGTTTCAAACACTTAGATAAGACATTTTAACCTTCAAAGGACTGTTGCTTTTTACTTTGTGCCTTAGCCCAGAATGTCAAAAGATAATTACATACATACAGGGACTTAGGAATTCAGAAATGAACCCTTTGTAGCAGTGTTCTAGAGTGATTTTCCAGTGCACGCCTCAGTCATGTGTGCTCTCTCCCCAGAAGAAGCTAAAGCAGCCTCACTTGGTTTACTTTCATCTGCTTATCAGTCCTAAGTAGTCTCAAAATCAATCTCATGGCCTTTATCTTTTGTTTTTCCTTCCTTGGGTTTTTCATTTATTTCCTCCCTTCTGCTTGCTTTGGGTTTATTCTACTCTTCTTGTTCTAGGTTCTTGAGGTGGGAGCTTAGATTATTGATTTGAGACTTTCTTTTCTAATGTATGCATTTAGTATTATAAATTCCCCTCTCAGTACTGCGTAGCTGTATACCACAAATTTTGATATGTTGTATTTTCATTTTCATCTCATTCATTCAGCCTTTTTTAAAAATTTCCCTTGAGATTTTCTGTTTGACCTGTGGATTATTTAGAAGTGTGTTGTTTAGTTTCCAAGTGTTAGAAATTTTCCTGTTATCTTTCTGTTATTGATTTCTAGTTTGATTTCATTGTGATCAGAGAACACCCTATATGATTTCAATTTTTAAAAATTTGTTGAGGTTTCTTTTTCATGGCCCAGGACGTGGTCTATCTTGGTATATGTTACATGGGTGCTTGAAAAGAATGTATATTCTGCTACTGTTGGATAAAGTGTTCTATAAATATTTATTAGAGCCTGTTGGTCAGTGGTGTTGTTGAGTTCTTTTATATCCTTGCTGATTTTCTGTTTAGTTCTGTCAGTTGCTAAAAGAGGGGTTTTGAAGTTTCCAACATTAATTGTGGATTTGACTGTTTCTCCTTTCAGTTCTACTGATTTTTGCTTCACATATTTTGCAGCTCTCTTGTTTGGTGCATATACATTTAGGATTGCTATGCCTTCATTATATAATTTTATTATTATATCCTGTCCCCCCTGTGTCTCTGGTAATTTTCTTTCTAATGTCTATTTTATCTGATATTAATATAGACATTTCTGCTTTCCTTTGATTAATATTTGCATGATACATCTTTTTCTATCCTTGCACTTTCAGCCTGCTTATATCATTATATTTGAAGCGATAAGACAATACATAGTTCAGTCATGTTTTTTAATGTATTATGCCAATTTCTGTCCTTAGACCACCTATTCTTACGTAGTTATTGATGTGTTAGCGTTTAAGTTTATTATTTTTGTTTGTTTGTTTTCCTTTTTTTTTTTTAATTAATTTATTTATTTTTGGCTGCTTTGGGTTTTCGTTGCTGCCCGTGGGCTTTCTCTAGTTGTGGTGAGCGGGGGCTACTCTTCGTTGCGGTGCACGGGCTTCTCATTGTGGTGGCTTCTCTTGTTGTGGAGCATGGGCTCTAGACACGCGGGCTTCAGTTGTTGTGGCACGTGGGCTCAGTAGTTGTGGCTTGTGGGCTCTAGAGCGCAGGCTCAGTAGTTGTGGTGCACGGGCTTAGTTGCTCTGTGGCATGTGGGATCTTCCCGGACCAGGCCTCAAACCCGTCCCCTGCATTGGCAGGTGGATTCTTAACCACTGTGCCACCAGGGAAGCCCTTGTTTTCCATTTTTCACTTCTGTTTTCTTTTTCCTGCCTTCCTGTGGGTTACTTGAACACTTTTTGAATTCCATTTTGATTTGTCAATAGTATTTTTTTAATAAATTTATTTATTTTATTTTTGGCTGCGTTGGGTCTTCGTTGCTGTGCGCGGGCTTTCTCTAGTTGTGGTGAGTGGGGGCTACTCTTCATTGCGGTGTGTGGGCTTCTCATTGCGGTGGCTTCTCTTGTTGCAGAGCACGGGCTCTAGGCACACGGGCTTCAGTAGTTGCGGCTCGTGGGCTTAGTTGCTCCGCGGCATGTGGGACCTTCCTGGACGAGGGATTGAACCCGTGTCCCCTGCATTGGCAGGTGGATTCTTAACCACTGTGCTACCAGGGAAGCCCCTCTATAGTGTTTTTGAGTAAATTGTTCTGCATAGCTTTATTAGTGGATACTCTAGTTGTTATACTATATAAGTTATCACAGGCTACTGGTGTTGTTACTTTAACAATTTGAGTGGAGTGTAGAAACTTTTCCTTCTTTTACGCCCCTTTATCCTCTCCCATTTATAATATAATTGTCTTTAATATTTTCTCTAAGTATATTAGAAGCACAACAGTGTTTAATTTTTGCTTAACTGTCAAACATAATTTAGAAAACTTAAGAGAGAAGGAAAGCATATTGTATTCACCTGTATTTTTACTTATTCTGTTCTTTCATCCTTTTTTATATTCCAGGGTTCCTTCTTTTATCATTTCCTTTCTGTGTGGAGGACTCCTTTAGCCATTCTTTTAGTGTAGGTCTGCTGGCAACAGGTTCTCTTAGTTTTCCTTGATTAAGAATGTTCTGGTTTCTCCTTTGGTCCTGGAGAATTTTTTTTTTTGCAGGTTATGGGATTCTGGTTTGATATTGTTACCAAACCAAACTTGGGTCCACTCGCCTGTGCGCAGTAAATCCAATTCTACTGACAATAGGTTGTGGTGAAGGAAAGTGCAGCAGTTATTGCAGGGCGCCAAGCAAGTAGTCCCGGACAGCTAATGCTGGAAAAAAAAAACCCCGAACTCCCTGAAGGGTTTCAGCAAAGCATTTTTAAAAGCAAGGGCGCCCCCCTCCAACCCCCCCCACAGGGTATGTGATCAGCTTGTGCACAAATCTCTGATTGGTTGATGGTGGGATAACAGGGCAGAATAATAGGAATTAACATTATCAATCCTTAGGCGCCAGTAGGTCTGGGGGGCTTCGTGCTCATGATCACCAAGTAATTAATTTCTTCCATTGGTGGTTTTAGCATCTGTAAAACAACTCAGGAAGTGTGCATCAGATACTATTATCTAGGTACTTCAGAGAGGAGGTATAGCAGAGGATATGGGGGAGGGGTCTGTCCTGAAAAGTCCCCATAGGGTCCAGCTCGGTTACAATTTTTCTTTTTTTTCAACACTTGAAAAATAGTGTGCTTCTTTCCTCTGGCCTCATGGTTTCTGATGAAAAATCTGCTGTCATTTGAAATGTTTTTTTCCCCCATTTTTTTTTTTAACATTGTCAATAATTTTTTATATGAGATCAGGTCCATTTCATCTTAAACTTAGAAATTTCTGCCGTAAAATTGTTTCAACTCTGCATTTAAGAAAGAGCAGTTTTTTAAACATTGTATTTCATGGGAAAATAGTACATATCACAGAAAACTTCCTACTTTGCTGTTTTCTCTAATTTCTCTTGAGCACCGTGCAAAATTATTTCATGTTATATGAGAATCATTTCTCCTCTTATGATAATATTCCTCTTCTCTACTTAGATTTCCTTATCATTTGTGGTTTTGAGGCCAGCTCTTGTACTCACTGAGCCTCTTAATCCCCTATAATTTCACCGCTCTCAGGGAAGAAGTGGGGTTTCTGAGGAATGGGATATTTATTGGGAAGGTTAACTTATTTAGGTTCAGAGAGGCGTCATTTTTTCTCTGACTGCTTTCATGATATTTTCCCTTTGTCTTTAATTTTTACAGGTTTAATTATGATGTATTTTGGCATGGATTTCTTTGAGTTTTTCCTGTTTGGGGTTTTCTCAGCTTCTTGAATCTGTAGGTTTATGTCTCCTGCCAAATTTGGGAAGTTTTCCTACATTGTTTCTTTAAGTACTTTTTCAGCCCCACCATGTTTCTCCTCTCCTTCCAGGACTCTGATCTTATTATAGTCTCACAGGTCCCTGAGGCTCTCTTTTTTTTCTTTTTCTTTCTTTCTTTTTTTTCCTTTTCTTTTCTTTCCTTTTTTTAGTTTATTTTCTCTCTGTTGTTCAGATTAGGTCATTATTGTTTTGCCTTCCATTTCACTGTTTCTTTCCACTGTCTCATCCATTCTGCTCTTGAGCCCAACTATCATACTAGGCTTTTCATGTCATTCATTCTATTTTTCAGTAATTTATTTTTCTAAAATTTCCACTCAGCCTTTGCTTGAGTGGGTGGGAGTGGTGAGACAGAGTTTTTCTGAGGTGTCAGGCTGAAGTAGAGTGGCTATCATCTTTCCTGGTCCTTCACTAAAGAGAGCAGGCTTTTGTTAGGCTTTTATTGGTCTGGACCCATTGGCATTTCCAGGTTATACTTCTGCAGCTCTAAGTTTTAGATACATGAGGCAAAAGAAAACCCAGGGAACTCACTGCTGTGTCATTCCTCAGGTCCCGAGGTACCCAGCTTGTCTGCCTTCTTCTTCCCACCTTCCAGAATCTTCTTTTTGTTTGTTTTGTTTTTTGGTTTTTTTCTTTGGTTTCTTTTGGCCGTGCCATGTGGCATGTGGGATCTTAGTTCCCCGACCAGGGATTGAACCCGTGCCCCCTTCAGTGGAAGCGTGGAGTCTTAACCACTGGACTGCCAGGGAAGTCTCTGTATGTTTTATATATAGCGTCCAGGATTTTTACTTGTACTCAGCGGAAAGCGTAGGGAAAAGCACATGTACTCCATCTTCCCACAGGAAACGTAACTTTTAATGGCTATATAATCTTCCATCTTGTGAATATACCCAAATATTTAGGTTAAATGAATTCCTTTCAAACGTGAAGCCTTACAGTGGATTAAATCAATTTTACAAGTATAGAATATTGTCAGTGAAAAAGGAATGGAGGCTCTAGGTGACCAAAGTTTGACATAGATTCTAACTACCAGAAATGCTAACATAAATCTTAGATTACACCAAAGTCATGTAAGTGGAAAGTTAGAAGACGCCTGAGAATTATGTGGTCCAGACTTCTGTCATTGTAGGATTTCTTTCTGTAGCATTCCTGATTGATGGCCATCATTCATTCACCAGATAACAGTATGCCAGTTTCTATGCTGCACACTGAAAATAAACAGCCCCAGTTTTCATGACACATAATTATGTCAGAGAAGACACATGGTAAACAAAGGACAGAATGCTTGGGAGCATTTAATACCCACACCTAGCTTATCTGGAAGGTCAGGAAATCCTGTTGAAGGAAGCAACATTTAAACTGAGTCTTGATGGAGAAGTAAGAGTTATGTAGGTTGGTGGGAATCCAGGGACAATTTTATACACGGGACAGTTTTGAGTGGTGCAGACTGTTAAGAGTTTGGAATGAGTATCTCTAATGATAGGGTCTCACTACTTCATGAGTTAATCCTTTACAGAGTTAAAAACTCTACATTAACAACTCCTCTGTTATGAAGGCTGCCTTCCTTTGAATTTGCTACTGATTCTGGCCTTGTTTTTGAAGCAACATAGCCTGAGTCTGTGCTTCTACAAGAGAACCTTCCTAATATTTGTTAATCTGCACCTTTCCAAGTAAACATTTTTTATTCCTGCCACAGCTAGACCAATCAGCATCCTTTGTGGCTAACCTCTAGGTAGCTGATAGGGAGCTGAGAACTGAACACAACATTCCAGATATTGTCTAACTAGTGAAAAAGACTGAGTGTTCTGTTACTTCTATCATTAGAAGACTAGACTCTTATTAATGCAACCCAAAATTGCAATAGCTATTTTTTAGCAGCTCACAAAAACAGAAGTATAATTAATAGAAGCACCTTGAAATCACCACTTCTGAAGTACCTTTTCTCCAGAATAGCCTTGATCTCTCCTTTTTGGTCAAGTATTTGCTGTCTGTAGCTCAAACCCTCCTATTTGACGAGACCAAAGCCATCATCTTCTTTCTAAGCCCTAAACTGACCAAAGTACACCTTTGACCAGCACACACCTAGTGAAGCATCCACAGTCATTCTCAAGGTCCCTGGCTTCCTCAAATCCTTAGTGTCTGTCCTCCATTGAAGCTTCCATTGTCACCAGTCCATTTGACAGTTTTGCCCAAAGGATCTGCTGAGAAAAGACAGTCTGCTTAGTGTGTCAGATAGCAATCTCGGAGGAAAGTGTCAGAGAGGGGACTCCCAAGAGAATGGTGGCCTGTATTTTACCACGAGTCTTGCTTCCACTGGTGCACACAGCTGAATTCTGGGGTTTATTGGGATGAGTTAGTGGGTCTATTAAAACTTTCTGAGGCCTGAGGGATATTAAACTAACAGCTTTCTCTAACCTACAAGCTAGAAAGTTTGCCATCTCTGCTTTAAAATTAAATAATTCCAGTTCCCTTAGCATCCTATTTAATTAAACTTTGGATGCAGCAGGTCTGCCAGGACTACAGTAGAAAGCTGTTTGGGGAGGTAAGAATAATGGAACTCTAGGGACCACTGAGGCATCAACTTTGACCTTTCCATTTTACAGAAACTAAGGCTTGAGGTAATAAAGTCACTTACTCAAGATGACAGCTAGTTGCTGAACCCAGACTTGAACTTGAGTCCCTTGAAAGAGAAATCCATTGAGCTCATTTAATTCTCTTTTTACACACAAATCTCCCTCTGAACAGCATGATCTGATTTTGGAATTCTTTCTTTTCCCTTTTGGCCTCTACTTTTGTTCTCTACTATAGCACATTCAGCCATTTGATTATACAAATACTTATACCTGCTAGGCCCAGGGGGTGACACAAAGATGATATGTTCCTTCATGTCGCTTACAGTCTAGTGGGGAAGACAGCTGGATATGCTACTAACTATGAAACTAGACAGGAAGTGACATGAGTGCTATTAGAAGTACAGAATGCTGTGGTATTCCAGGGGACATAGAGATTGCATTCTGTTTTGCAGGTGGAGGGGATTAGGCGGTGAGAAAGGGAGAAGAAGAAGCTACATGAAAGATACAGCATTATAGCTAGATCTTAGAAAATGAAAGATGAAGAGGTATCCATTTCCAGGTGGAGTTAAGAAGGCATAGGACAGGTTTGGGGAATGAGAGATTATCCAGTTTGAAGTACAGGGAACAGGAGGGGGATAAAGCTGGGAAGTTGGTGGAGGACTGATCAGACACTGTTAATATCAGTTAAAAGAGTTTGAACTTTGGAGGGTGGGCAGTAGGGAAACACTAAAGAATTTTTGAGCCAGGGCTTTAAAAAGATACATATGCACAATATATAACGTTGCTAGGGAGATTGCTTAGAAGACTCTTGCAGTCATGCAGTCAAGAGATAATGTTGGCAATGAAAATGGAAAGGAAGTGACAGTGCAAGAAGTATGGCAGAGGTGGCTTCTACAGAACTGTTTGAATCTGCTGGGCAAAGGGACAGAAGAGCAGCAGAGGCTAACACCAGGCTTTCAACCTGAGTGGCTCAGCGAGGGCTGTGCTGCTTCATCACTAGAAGTTCAAGAGAAGGAAAAGTTTAGGAAGGAATGAATTGGAGGGTTTCCTGTTGTGCAGATTGAATCTGAGTTTCCAACAGGACATTCAGCTGGAAGTCTAGCACTCATTGGAAATGTGGATCTAGAAGCGCCGATGAAAGGACTCAGCTTGGAGGTTCTCACAGATGAAACCGCGCAAGTGGTTGATTTTGCTGAGTTGGGAGGAAGGATAACAGAGAAAGGACGAGGGCCCAGGACAGGGTTTGGAATTGTGGCGGCTGACTGGAGTGGGAGCAATGGAGAGAAGAGAGTCAGTGGAAGAGAGATCAGTTAAGAACCTGGAGAATGTGGTGTGTGGGAGCCCAGGCAGCAGGAGTTTCTAGACAGAAGGGAAAACTCTATTGTAACTCCTGCAGGAGGGCTAAGGGCCATGAGTACTGAGGGTAGAAGACACCTTCCTGGTCTTCATCACATTAAATTCGTTCCAATTTTGTTGGTTTTGATTTTAGGGGATAGCTTTCTATGTTCATATAAATTAAGAGGCACTTACATTCTTGGTCCGGTGCCTCTTTATGCTCAGAAACCTATAGACACTTCATGCCAGATGTGTGAGAGATGTCGTCATTCTTACTACATATCCAGCGTGAGTCTGAGTACTTACTGGAATTTTCTGAAAAGAACGTATAATACATGGCCTCTGTCAAGATTCTTACTGGAATTTTAGCCTGAAACCCCCAGTCTGTCAGTGTTGTTCCTTATCCGCCTAACCTGTCACGTTAGCGCCTCTACCACTTTATTGCGCCCTGTACTCCATGCTGCCTATTCCCAGAATTGAAGATATGCCCCAGAGGTCAGTTGCCATTTTTTTTTTAAAGGAACATTTATTTATTTGTTTGTTTATTTATTTATTTATTTTTGGCTGCGTTGGGTCTTTGTTGCTGCACGTGGGCTTTCTCTAGTTGCGGTGAGCGGGGACTACTCTTTGTTGCTGTGCGCGAGCTTCTCACTGCGGTGACTTCTCTTGTTGCGGAGTACAGGCTCTAGGCATGCGCACTTCAGTTGTGGCATGCGGGCTCTAGAAACACAGGCTCAGTAGTTGTGGCACACGGGCTTAGTTGCTCCGCGGCATGTGGGATCTTCCCGGACCAGGGCTCGAACCCATGTCCCCTGCATTGGCAGGCGGATTCTTAACCACTGCACCACCAGGGAAGTCCTCAGTTGCCCTTTTTAATAAGAACATCAAAGGAGGACAGTCAGAATGAAGGGAGAAGGTGCTGATACACATTGTTTTCCAGGCACTATTTAGGTGCTCTGCCTTCATTATCTCATTTAATCCTCATAATAACCCTGTGAAGTAAGTAGTGTTATCCCCATTTTACAGATGAGGAAACTGAGATGCAGAGAGGTTATGTGACTTGCCCAAGATCACACAACTAGTAAGTAAGTGTGAACTCAGATCTGACTCCAGAGCCCATGCTCTTTTCCACTGCATCACACAGACACTCAGAGTTTGGAGTTCTAGAGTTGGTATAGAGACCCAAGAGTCATAGGGAGGTTCTGCCTAGCATTCTGGGGGAAGCCGGCTTTGGGATGTGATATATAAATGGCTGTACCTACTGCTGATACTTGTGTCATTTTTTGCCTTAAGTTCTTTTTAATTATTCACTCACCTTCCTAGTTCTCCCGAAGAAGAATGCTATATAATTTGTGTTCTTTTAAAGACTTACTAACAACAATTAAAGATTGATCGCCTCTGGGGAGTGGAACTGGAGGTGAGGAGGGGTGGGGCAGGAGGCTATTAGTTCCATCACAAGTCCTTCTATACTAAGTGACTTTTTTTATTATTATTATGTTACTTTGACTTTATAAAAAGCCCTCCAAAGGCCAGTAGTATAATTAGAAAACACTATGAATACACAAAAGAACACACTTTGCTAAGTCAATGACCGCGAGATATACTTTTATAAAATCATAATACGTACGTTTTGTGCACCTGTTCTTTTATGTAAAGGTTCGTAATGAGTTTTACAAGGACACACAGGGTGTGATACTGGTCTATGATGTTGGGCAGAAAGATTCCTTTGATGCCCTTGATGCATGGCTGGCAGAAATGAAGCAAGATCTTGGACCTCACGGAAACATGGAAAATATTGTATTTGCAGTGTGTGCCAACAAGGTAACTGCTTTGGAAATGGTATGCTCAACTTTCTAGGTTCATTATGGGAAGAGTGTGGCTGAGTTTTGGGGAATAAATAAAAAGACAAAAATTCTGCAGTCTGAAATATGGGAATCAACAGCTTTTCAAAACAAAGGTCCCTAAAACAAAAACAATTAAAAAATAAAACCTGGCATATCAGGATTTTTATCCATTTTTTTTCACTGGTGCCATACTTGGGGAGGATATTGGTGACTGAGCAGGAGAGGTGGAGCCTAATAATAACACTCTGACCTGATTGGAGGAGGGGAAGCAACTAGGTGAAATGTGGACTGTGGAAAGGTGTGAAGGGCAGACCATGGCCCTCAGGTGTGGCAGGTGTGATGAAGCCAGCTTTCACAGAGGTGAGCAGCAGCAGTGTTCTCAAGGGAGAATGCTGGTATCAGGCACTTGTGGTTTTGCCACAGAAAATCAGTCCACATTCAGTGTAAGTAATTTTTTAATCTTTTTTGTTCCTGATAATTTTATATGCTAGTGCTGGGGTTCACTTAAGAGTTTTTGCCTCAGCAAAGGATTGACAGAGGCCTACTGGGCCTATTCTAGTGGGACATGGTTGGAATCTTCTCTCCCCCTGCCCCCAACTTTTAATTTCAGATCGACTGTGCTAAGCACCGCTGTGTTGATGAAAGTGAAGGACGTCTTTGGGCTGAAAGCAAAGGGTTCCTGTATTTCGAAACTTCAGCTCAAACTGGAGAAGGAATCAGTGAGATGTTCCAGGTAACCTAGCGTTTTATTGTTTTAGAGTTTGTGTCAAGGCTGACCATACCAAATTTTAGTGTAAATTATGAGAAGCAAAAGAGTAATAGGGATTTCTCATTAGAATAAGCTCTTTCTTTTCAGAAGCTAGTAAGAAAGGAAGAATGGGAGAGAGAGGGAGAGAATGAGTGTGTGTGTATGTGTGATATTTGTCTGCTGTCTGTTTTAGACCAGATCTGGCTGCTCATCAGAATTACCTGAGGAAATTCTTCAAAATACAAATTGCTGGGCTCCAGACCTACCGGAAGCTTAATGTTTTGATGGAGCTGAGGAATCTATATTTTGAAAAATCTCTCTAGGTGATCCTGATGATCATCAAGTTTAACAACACTTATTATATACTTACTTAAATGGGACAAAGTTTTTCTTTAAAACCACCTTTGGTTACATTTGTATGCATAATCAAATGAAGGCATTACTTTGGCAAAATTGCCTTGCCATAGCTAATATAATCCTATATCTTAGCCCATGGGGGTACAGTTAGAGACCAGGAGACTATCATTGCAGAATCCAGCCAATCATACGTAAAAGTTCAGTCTCACCGATCACGTAGGCAATAGAAGGATGGACTAACATGGCAACCTGAATAGATGGTCATTTTTTAGAATTTACTAATCTAGAATAATTTTAAGGGGGGGGAGACTACCTAAACAACAAATTATAGTCAACTCTTTTTTTTTTAATTTTTCTTTTTTTAAAAAAATTAATTAATTAATTTTTGGCTGCGTTGGGTCTTTGTTGCTACATGCAGGCTTTCTCTAGTTGTGGTGAGCAGGGACTACTCCTTTAGGTGCTTGTGCTTCTTATTGCGGTAGCTTCTCTTGTTGTGGAGCACGGGCTCTAGGCATGCGGGCTTCAGTAGTTGTGGCGCACGGGCTCTAGAGCGCAGGCTCAGTAGTGGCGCAGGGGCTTAGTTGCTCCATAGCATGTGGGATCTTCCCGGTCCAGGGCTTGAACCCATGTCCCCTACATTGGCAGGCAGATTCTTTTCTTTTTTAGGTAAGAAGTGGATTTAATTAATTAATTAATTTATTTACTTATTTATTTTTGGGCTGCGTTGGGTCTTCATTGCTGTGCGCAGGCTTTCTCTAGTTGTGGCAAGTGGGGGCTACTCTTCGTTGCGGTGCGCGGGCTTCTCATTGTGGTGGCTTCTCTTGTTGCAGAGCATGGGCTCTAGGTGTGCAGGCTTCAGTAGTTGCAGCACGCGGGTTCAGTAGTTGTGGCACGCGGGCACTAGAGCGCATGGGCTTCAGTAGTTGCTGCACGTGGGCTCAGTAGTTGCGGCTCGCGGGCTCTAGAGCGTGTGGGCTTCAGTAGTTGTGGCTCGCAGGCTCTAGAGTGCAGGCTCAGTAGTTGTGGCGCACAGGCTTAGTTGCTCCGCAACATGTGGAATATTCCCAGACCAGGGATCGAACCCATGTCCCCTGCATTGGCAGGCGTATTCTTAACCACTGCACCACCAGGGAAGTCCTAAAGTAGATTTATTTAGAGAGAAACACTCTCCACAGACAGAGCGTGGGCCATCTCAGAAGGTGAGAGCGGCCTTGGGAGAAACACTTCACAGACAGAGTGTGGGCCATCTCAGAAGGTGAGAAAGGCTGGCCGGCAGATTCTTAACCAGTACGCCACCAGGGAAGTCCAGTCAACTCTTAATTATAGATACATTTGAAAGTAAGTGGTGGCATGAATAATGCATTTTTTCTTATGAATATATCTGATATTTTGGGAATTTTTAGCATTTCAGATAATGTAGCTATACTATAACGAGTTGTTCTTAATTATCGAGTGGGATTTTATTTAATCTTTTGTACTGAATATCCTTCTAACAAGATGTCACCCCTCCTACTAGAAGACAGGTTTTATCCTTGGCTGACAGGCTGAATTGGGCATCAGTAACATCTATTTCAAGACCAAGTAAGGTTGATATTGGTTTGCCACTTTTCTATTCTTTTGAATACATAGACTATATAGGTACATAGTTTGTACCTATATGTATGCAATCATGATACTTAACCATTTAAATTAAATTAACCAGTTAAACTTCTGGAGAAGTTTACATCTCATATGAGACTCTTAACAACGTGTGGCAGGTATCGTTCTCATTTCAGATATGAGGACATCTAAGAGTAGTAGTGATTTGTCCAAGAGGTATAAATAACTGTTAGAGATTAAATTTCTTTCAGCACTTTGAAGATACTGGTTCATTCTCTTCTGGCCTCTACTGTATCCCATGAGATGTTAGCACCTGTTCTTACTCTTATTCCTTTATATATAACGTGTCCTTTTTTTCCTCCAGCTACTTTCAAGAGTTTATCTTTGATTTTCAGCAGTTGTGCTATGTGCCTAGGTGTGGTTCTCTTTATATTTATCTTACTTGGGGTTTGTTGATTTTCTTGGATTGGTAAGCAGGTGTTTTTCATCAAATTTGGGAATTTTTTTTTTTAAACCATTATTTCTTTCAATTTTTTTTTAAATGGCTTAATAAATTATAAGGCCAACATTTTACTTTATGATATGGATAGCCTAGTAAGTTACATTATAAGCAAACTCTGTCATAAAATATACCACCCAGGAAATAAAACTTTGCCAGCAATTCCCAGAATCTGTTCCATGTGCTTCGTTTTAATATCAATGTCCAACCACCCCACCCCCTGTAACCACCACCCTAAATTTTATAGTTATCACTTCTTTATATTTCTCTATTGTTTAATCACCAGAATGTGCATCCCTAAATAATCTAGTTTAGTTCTGTCCTTTTTTTAATATGGGATTTTCCTCTCCATCCCCTTCCTTACAATTTATCTGTTGAGAATCCAAGGGCATTTAACCTGCAGTTTCTTGCAGACTGGATTTTGCTAATTGCACACTCATGTTGCAGTCCCACATGTTCCTCTGTCCTCTGTATTTCCTGCAGTTCGGCAGCTGGATCCAGAGGAATGATCAGACTCATCTCCAATCCCTTGGCAAGACTACAGAGGATGCTGAGTTCTTTCGTTATGAGACACAAAGTGTCTGGTTATGATGTTAATAGCAGCTGATGCTCAAAGCCTAAATCCATTAATCCACTGGGGGTTGCAAAACGGTGATATTATCTCTTTTTCATTATTAGAACAGTAAAAAGAGATTTATCTTGTTTTATTACCCATTGGTACAGTACAGACAGGGAAAATGCCTGATATTTCTCCTTTTATTTTCCCATATTCAAGATAATGAATTGATATTCCATCATCCTCTGAAGGTGACCAATTTTTTAAAAATATGTTTATGATGGGTTCCAGTAAACAATTATTATCTTTTCAAGATCAAATTCTCCCATGTTTGGACAGGGGGGGCCTCTTCAGGTGTCTCCTTAATCATTTTGAAATTACATTAGTAGTCAGTAAAGGCTTCTGTTTCAACAAGATATCCCAGGCTTGTCTTTTACACTTCATTTCCAGACTATTTTTCCAAGAAGCTCTCATTTCTTTCGGTGAAAAATGGTACTTTAAGACTACAAGCTGAGTGATAGGGATGCTCATTGGTACTGGATTGGTTAATTTTTTTCTCTGGGTCTCTTCAGTGTGTATATACATGTTCTATACATGTATATATATAGTATGTGTGTATATACATTCATAAGTCTCTATCAGTACTCCCAACCCAAGTTTATAACTACATTTAAAAAAAATTAACCTGTTCTGTATTTTATCTGTATCTCCTTTCTCTAGACATTGAGAATCCTGGTTCTCAAGAAAATTGGGGATGAATTAAAATATCCCATAAATATTCATTTATTCTATCCCACATTATATACACAATGGTCCTAAAATAACAATATCAGACTACTGCTATGAGCTAAACCAAATGTTTTGCATATGGTCTCTCCTCTGTAGTTGTACTACCTGTGTCATCTGGGCATACAGCCATTGCATATCATACTCTCCCTTTTAGCTCTCAAATTTTTTTTTTTTTTTAAAGCAGAATCTGAATCAGTTGGTTTGGGACTGGGCCTAAGAGTCTGCATTTTTTTTTTTAACCTTTATTTATTTATTTATTTATGGCTGTGTTGGTTCTTCATTTCTGTGCGAGGGCTTTCTCTAGTTGTGGCAAGTGGGGGCCACTCTTCATTGCGGTGCGCGGGCCTCTCATTATCGCGGCCTCTCTTGTTGCGGAGCACAGGCTCCAGACGCGCAGGCTCAGTAGGTGTGGCTCACGGGCCTAGTTGCTCCGTGGCATGTGGGATCCTCCCAGACCAGGGCTCAAACCCGTGACCACTGCATTGACAGGCAGATTCTCAACCATTGCGCCACCAGGGAAGCCCTAGCTCTCAAATTTTTAACTGTACAAGTCACTATGTTTGATGGTCACCACAACCTTTATGGTGCTGTTTCTCTATTTCAGTTATTTTCTGATTTCTCAGGAAGAGCTTAGCGAGCAGTATTTTCCAAATTCTTGTTCGATGGATAAGTTTGTGCCCTTTATAATTGAAAGTCGATTTTGTTGAACATAAAAGCCTTTGCTTACATTTTCCCTTGAGTATCTTAACACGTTATTCCATTTTCTTCAGGTGTAAAGAATAATTGTGGAAAAGTCTGATGATCATCTTTTTTTTTTCTTTCATGTCACTTGCTGTTCTTGCCTACCCAGAGGATTTTTCCTTTCTTTAAAGTAACTTGTTGTCATTTATGACTTGATGTTGGCAGTTTTGGATCAATAATCTTGGGTATAATAGTGCATTTAAAAAATATTGTTTCAAATCTTTTAAAAATTAACAAAGTTTTCTGAAAATAGGAGTTTTTTTCTTCAGAGACTCCTATTATCTGTATATTGGACCTTCTGCCTCATCTTCAACATCTGTCACTTCCTAATCTTTTAAAGTGTTTTTTTCCATTTTTTTTTTTGATTTTTACCTATTTCTTTTAAGGCATCATCTATCTGTATGTTTATTTGCTTGTGTTCCTTCTAGTTTAGGCTTAATTTCCAAAATTTTTTTCTAATCTTTTCCTGAGCTTATCTTTTTTTTTTTTCTTCTGAGTTTTTCCAATTCTAAATTTCCTTCGTATCCTACACTATTTTCTTAATAACTTCTAGCACATTTTGAAATAGACTGGTTTTGATCTGCTCTGGGGACCTTTCTGGTAGATTTTCATTATTTGTAAAAAATGTTATTCTGCTCTTGACTCTTTTAAATCGATTTTGTAAGGGATTGATCTAAAAACTTTTCTGTGGTTTCTTCTTAAGTAAAAATAATTTTCTTTAACTTTGAGGAGGCATGGGTCATGGGAGCTTCTCAAACCTCAGCTGTTTTGTTGTTGTTGGTTTTTTTGTTTTTGTTTTCAGTGTTCAAAATCAAAAACAGTATTCTGCCGAGAGTTCTTGGTCAACCGTTCCTCCCTCCACTGTATCTAACCTTATCTTCCTTTGTGTCTGTTGTCACCCTCCTGCTCAGTTTTGGTTTTACAGCCAGCAGCGTCTCTTCTGTGGAGCCTTGACAGATACGGCAAATCATTTCAAGAGTTCATATGGACTACGTTGCTTCATTCCTTCAGACATTACTGCAGGTCTCCTGCACTCACTCACCACTGGAATGCTCAAAGCCTCTCCCAGTTTCAAATGGCTGTTTGCAACTTGGCCTGCTATGTGTTTCAATAATCATTCTATATTAAGTTCCGTTCTCAGGTCCATTAGATGCCCTATTGCCATCCTCTACTTGTCGCAAATAGATGCCAGTACCACTTTGTAGTCTTGTGGCTTTTGGTAGCTTGTCTTCACCCACTTATATGTCAGGATTTAAGTATATGATGCCACCTAAATTTGTTGTAATGTTGTTCATTAGTATTTTGACTTTGCTATCCAGTTGCTGCTATGCGGCGGTTCGGAGATTGACAAATTACAGCACTGCTGCCATCTTCCCTTTCTTAATTTGTTCTATAACAGGAAACATTCACAGAAAGTTCAAATTTGCTTTTGTTCTTTGTATTTGGTCTTTTCCAGATTTTTTTTTTAAATTTTTGTCTCCTTTTAACATTTTTACGCTGCTTCTTACCATGTTATGTTTTTTGTTCCACTCTGACCTCCTCAACTAAGTCTCATTTAAAAATTAAAATGCTCTGGATCCCTTTCCTTTATCCTCTATATCTCAGCCACTTTTACAATTCCTTTACTTCCTGTCAGATTGTCACTTACTTCACTTCCTTACTTCAGATCTTCACTTGCATGGCTGGTTTTCTTTCCAAGAATCTATTCCTTTGCAGAGTATGTACACATCATAGACCCTGCAGATTTAGTATTTTACATTGCACCTAGGACACTAGTTTTAAATATACGTTAAGGAATTTTTAGCCCACACTTCAAAAAAGACATATAGGAGAAACAGGCTATTTTGAAGTTTAAGAATATTAATGATATAAGAAGTAGTTCCTTTCATATGATGCTGAAACCAATTTTCTTTTACTGTCAATCTGTAACCCAGCCAAACTCTTCAGGGAAAACAGAGCACTGCCCCATTTATGCAATGATTTTTAACCCTTCCAACTACCCCTCCCATCCCAACAACTGTATTTCCAATTCAACCCCGAAAGACAGATAGGAAAGGCAGGTGAAAAAACCATAGCTCGACGAAACACAGTAATTTCCTCTAGTATAAAATGACCACAGAATTGTGGTTTTCCATTTACCATCCTTGTACTTGACAACATTACAGAAATCTTTATAGTAGATTTTTGTAAGTTCCAAGGGACTTGCTCAATTAACATTAAAACTTCGAAAACGTGTCAAAACCAAATTTCTCTAGTTAGCTTCTTATGAAAATATAAAAAGCTGAACAAAAACAGTTACATAGTTAATATACAAAATGTACTCTATTTAAAAATAAATAGCATAGATCTAAGAACAAATCTTTCATACTGATAACTGCTTCATTCTCAAACAGGACATGAAATTGATGGAGATTCTCTTGCAGGCAATAGCCTCCCAGCTGCCTGTGTTTATTGGAATATTGCTCTCTGAACACGCATACAGTCAGAATTGTTAAATATATCCTCTTCTTCTGGAGTTAGTTGGATGTTATCTTTGACTGGAGACAGGGGATCTGGCTTCTTACAAGAAGGAAGCTTCTCAGAATCTATTTTAAACACAAAATTTTTCCAGAGTTCATTGATTTTTATCTGCAATCCTGGCCTGTTCTCGGCATTATGATGATTTCTCTTATGGATACTTGATGGCTTCTTGCTCAGCCCACTGACTCTGGCAGGTACTGAAGGTTTGATCTTGGTTGTAGAAAGATTGTCCACAGAACTAGATTTATACAGCCCAGGAACCTCTGAATCTAAATCCTCACTAGAAGGCTGAGAAAGTTTTGATGCATTTAAATTGTGTGGTGATAAGTCCATGCTTTCCTGAGACTGTGAAGACCAATCCACTTCATGTAAGGGATGAGATTCATCACTTGACTCATCACTCTTTAACTGAGATGCATCAGATGGCTCATTATTCTCAGGCAGAGAGATGGGAGGATCACTCTTTCTAAGGAACTGCTGCAATGCTGCGCTTGGAGAGGGGCTTGGTGTTCTTGAAAAATCTCCAAGACTTCCAGACCAACTGAAACAACTTCTTAGTGTACCCAAGGTGGGTGGTGAGATGGTCCTCGTGAATCTGCTGGTCTTAAAAGACTGAGACTCTTCAGCAATCACAGTCACATCATCTGGAATATGCTCACTTGAATTATGTGCTACACTGATATCTAACAACTTCTTGCCATCTAGACAATCTGATTCATTTACATTGGTTTCTTTATCTGTGACAGCAGTTTCATCTAGAGACTGGCTGCTTGCTTTCTTTGATATACAGTCAGCAGAATCCAGAGAATTGGAAAAACACCTGCTTCTGGTTCCTGGAACCACAACTGCACCACTTTCTTCATTTTTTCTCTGTAAAAATGTTGCAAATTTGTTTATTGTCCTAAGTGGTGTGCTTAAGCTTTTTTTAATAGAAGTTCCATCTACCAGGTCAGGCATAAACCGTTCAGAAGAGTTCAATAATTTATTACCTTCACAACTATTTTTCTTGATCTTCTTTGTAAAGGAAGTAGAATACTGACCCAATAGATCATCTTCTGATAGCTCTTCACTTCTTGGTCTTTTTGCAATGGATGACTTCCTTGGAAGATTTAACCCTTTAGTACTAATCACTAGTTCAATGCCCACAGTACTTGGATTTTCCTTCACCTTTGTAGCATCTGAAACAATGTCCAGCTCAAGTCTAGGGCAATAGTTCTTATGCCAAATGCTATTAATATTAGATGATTTTGACATGTTTTGTCAGTCCAACTATGACTTCTTGATTGCGCAGGCACGGCAGTGTCTGGATTGTAGTCATCAGTCTGTTCGAAAGTATTTATATCTTTATTTCCAAGTGCTATTTGAAGAGCTATAGAATCATCAACATATCGCCCAGCATAGCTTAGTGTTTCAGGATCAGTGTCATCTTCATAGGCATTCAAGGGGATGAGTTTCCTTTTGATGGGATCAAAAACTAGCTGATAGAGGAAGGTATTATTGGCCCGAATAAATCCTTTGATGTAATCTTCTGGTACTGTTATATTCATCTTGAGATAATGTTCAATTTTCTTGATAACCTTTAAAATATCTGGATTGTTGGCTAGTCTCAGTACTTTGCAGGCTTTGGCTAATCCAATCCCACGCAGCGATGAGAGATAGTCACAGCCTGAAAGAATGCACATATAACGGAACTTCTCTTTTGTGAACACAACCCCAAGCTGTTTGCACATTCCTAGCCGAGCCTGATCAACTTCTAGTCCATTTCCAAAGTGATCCTTTTTTTTTTTTTTTTAAAGTTTTGTTTTGTTTTAATTTTATTTATTTATTCATTCATTTATTTATTCATTCATTTATGGCTGTGTTGGGTCCTCGTTTCTGTGCGAGGGCTCTCTCCAGTTGCAGCAAGTGGGGGCCACTCTTCATTGCGGTGCACGGGCCTCTCACTATCGTGGCCTCTCCTGTTGCGGAGCACAGGCTCCAGACGCGCAGGCTCAGTAATTGTGGCTCACGGGCCCAGTTGCTCCGCGGCACATGGGACCCTCCCAGACCAGGGCTCGAACCCGTGTCCCCTGCATCGGCAGGCAGACTCTCAACCACTGCGCCACCAGGGAAGCCCCCATTTTAAAAATAACCTTTTTACAGCCAAAAGCGAGGCGGTCAGAGTCTTCTGTAATTACAGTTTGTACAATACCAGCCTTGTTAAGATAGGCTAACTGTGCATCTGCTTCATATGGAGCCACAAGACAACCTACTCCCTGAGACCGAGCAGCCTTAATTACGTTGTGGGCCATAGCGTGTGTGATATTGATAGAACGGGTGAAACATTCTCTGACTTCTGAAACCTTCCCCTCACGAAGAAGCTGCTTTCCCTAAGAAGATTGACTTGTCTTCTTTCTCTTCTAGACTTCTCCACTTCCTTTTTAGAAGGTAAAGTACATCCATCAAATACCAGGATAGGCTTGATCCCATGAGATAGTAACATATTTACAAATTTCATACAAAATCCTACATACTTATCGGTAGGTTCACCTTTGGCTAGTTTTTCAGCACAAGCAACAGCTCCTTTGTGAAGCCAGCAGTATGTATCCACAGCTACTACCTGCCCTTTATACTTCCTCATGTGGACAGGTTCAGAAGCTTCTTTGATAAATTGCAGTAATCCTTGTATCCCCATAGTGCCAAGTTAAATTTTTTTCTAAGTTAGGTAAATATTCTCGAATAAATGTTTCCTCTTCAGCACAATGAGAACGATGGGGGGCCTTAGGCACAAAGCATCCTCAGGAGACTGCCCGCAGCACCAAGTAGTAGTGACAGCATAATGTCACCGCTCCATCCGTCTCACAGGGATTGGCAGGGCGGCCCACAAGCCCTTTCCAGGAGACACGTTCCTTTGGCCTCGTGCTCTGCACAGCCCGCTCCGCTCGCTTCCCGGGGAGGTCCCCCGCCGTCCCTCCGAGGGCAGCCCGGTGAGGGCTCAGAAGCCTATCCCCACGGCCCCCACTCGCCTGGGCCGGAGCACGCTAGGCGGCTGTGGGGAACTCAAGGGGCAGGGGTGCAGGGACGCAGCTGTGCACTGGCAGCCAGACCTTTCAATTTCTTCCAATTTTTTTTTGGCCCTATTCTCACTCTCTTTTCCTTCTGGGACTCCAATTATGTATATATTAGACCATTTTATTTTTTCCCATAATCCTTGAGACTGTTTATTTTTCTTCCATTTTCCTCTGTTTTTCAGATTACATAGTCTCTATTGATCTAATTTCAATCTGCTGTTAAATCTACCAAGTGAAGTTTTCAATTCACTACTTTTCAGTTGTAGAATTTGCATTTGGTTCTTTTGTGTAGTTCCAGTTCTTTGCTGAGATTCTCTGTTTACTCATTTTGAACATATTTTTCTTTATCTCTTTGAAATAGTTATAATAGCATCTTTACAGTCTTTGTCCAATATCTGAACCGTATTGGGTTCAGTTTCTATGGACTGCTTTTTTCTTGACTATGGATCACATTTTTGTTTCTTTGTATGAGTAGTGATTTTTGATTTAACACCAGACATTGTAGACAATACATTATAGAGACTCTAGATTTATTTTCCTCAGAAGAATGTTGGTTCTTGTTTCAGCAGGCAGTTCAGTTATTGGCAGATTACACTGAACTTGTGTAAGCTTGACTTTTTGCTTTAATAGCAAAGATCTGAAGGAAGCCCAAAGTGTTTCCCAAGCCCTTCTAATTTGGCAGGACTCAGCCTGCAAATTCTGTCCCCCTTGCAGATCTTGTCAGTTCTTGGTTTTAGGTTTTGTTAGGATGAATCTAACTCCTAAGACAAAGCCTTTCTGTGCTGTCTCAGCTAGATGCTAGGGGTATTAATGAGATGTTAAGGCAGTCTGTCTCCTCTGGCAAGGCCAAATTCTGGTGTCCCCAGGATGGCTCTTCCACTCGCACCACTAGTCAGTTCTGTTCTCAACCTCTTAGTAGCTATTATCTGATAAGCCTCAGGTGATCTCATCCTATGTATTTATAGCCTAGCCCTCAGCTACAAACTAGTACGGAACCTTCACATTGACTTCTGGGGCCCAACTCTGCACAACTCCCTCCTATCCAAGGCCGTACTCCACAGATTCTAGCCACTTCAGCATCCTCAAGCTCTCACCTCTGCCTCCTTGGCTCAGTGGGACTTTGTGTCTGCTCAGACTCTGGCTTTCTGTGACAGGGTCAGGAAATGGACTCCAGGTAGAGGACCAAGGAGCAGTCTTGCACTTGCTGTTGTCCACTACCTGAAAAGAGTTACCTCATATATTTGTTCACTTTTATAGTAGTTTATGGCAGGAGGTTCAGTCCAGTACCCATTACTCCAGCATGGCTGGCACTCAGACAAGGAATTTGAACAGACTTTTGACTTCAGTTCTAGCATTCTCTATATCACCACAGCTAGCCTTCTATAACATTATGTGTTATGGGTAAATGCTTGTGCCCTCAGAAATCTGTGAGTGTTTATATTTTAGGTTAACTTACAGACTAGAAGAAAATCTTATTGATACGTAGCACAAGCAAACATTTGGGAACTGTGATCCCTTTTAGGTTGCTTTTATTTTTTTAGATTAATCTTGGGTAGAACTAATGGATAGTCTTTAAAAAAAAAAAAGGGTAACAGAGTGTAATAAACTATTCTGTAAGTACTTAGAAGTAGTGCTTTCCTGCTGGTTCAATTTAATCAATACTTTCTTTGTTTCCTATATATTTAATAGACACTTTATGTCAGGAAGGAACTTGGTTTTATCTTACACTGTTAACACAGAGCAGTATTAAGATAGACTAAAACTAAGTTAACACTTCTCTTGTCTTGGTATCTAACGGCTTTTCCTTTGACACCCCTTTTCACATGTCAAGGCTTCTTGTTTAGGTTGCCAAATTGATTAGCTAATACTGGAGATAAAAAAGAGGAGTCAAAGAAAAGGATAAAATTTTTAGATGATAATAGGCACTATAGAAATATCTGGAAAAAAAAGAGGAAGAGATTAAAAAAGAAATGGAGGGATGAGGAGATAAGTCAATTTAAAAGCAGCCATAGTGTATTAAATTAGTCTTTTGAGTGAAGTTATTCAACAACAATAATAGTGCATAGAGCATGAAATATGAGCAGGATCAAAAAATAGTTTTCACTTTGAAAAACATTATAAAAATAGGAAAAGAATATCAACAGTTTACAGAACAAGAAAAGACCGATAAGCAGATGAAAAGATACTCAATTTCATTTATAATTAAAGAAATGAAATAAAAACTGTGAGATACACATCAGCTTGGCAAAAGTGAAGATGTATGATAATGCCCAATGTTGACAAGGGTGTGGGGAAATAAGCACTCCCATACACAGTGATGGGAGTATAAACTGGTATAGCCTTTTTGTATGAAAGTTGTCAAAATTGAAAAGTAAAATGCACGTACACTTTTATTCAGTAGTTATTCTTTTAGGAATTTATCCAAAAGCAGTATTCCCACAAGTGTGCAGAGATATATACACATAAAAAAATATTCACTAAAGCACTGTTTGTGAAAAAACCTAGAAACAATTGACCTTTCCAAGAATAGGGAGTTGGTTAAATAAATTATGGTATAGTCACACAGTAGAATACTGAACAGTCATTTAAAAGGAGGAATTGAGGAGGGGAGGGTAAGCTGGGACGAGGTGAGAGAGTGGCATTGACATAAATACACTACCAAATGTAAAATAGATAGCTAGTGGGAAGCAGCCGCAAAGCACAGGGAGATCAGCTCGGTGCTTTGTGACCACCTAGAGGGGTGGGACAGGGAGAGTGGGAAGGAGACGCAAGAGGGAGGGGATATGGGGATATATGTATACATAGAGCTGATTCACTTTGTTATACAGCAGAGACTAACACAACATTGTACAGCAATTATACTCCAATAAAGATGTAAAAAAAAAAACTAAGCAAAAGAAGGAAGGAAGTGTCTATATGCAGCTAGAGAAAGGTTCCAAGATTTATTATTATGTGAAAAAAAAATGCAAGGTGCTAAGCAGTGTGTTTAATCTGCTCTCTTTTATGTAAATGCATAGGGTTTGGATGTGTGTATGGACTGGGTACTGATAGAAAATTATTCTGGAAGGATACTGAAATAATATATTAACAATGGTTACCTCAAGGAGAGGAACTTGAGGGGTAGGGAGACAGTTTTCATTTTACACTTTTTCCTACTATTTGAATTTTTCTAACAATATTCACGTACTAGTTTTTTTTTTTTTTTTTTTAATAGTAATCTTTTATTTATTTATTTATTTATTTTTATATTTTATTTTTGGCTGTGTTGGGTCTTCGTTTCTGTGTGAGGGCTTCCTCTAGTTGTGACGAGGGTGGGCCACTCTTCATTGCGGTGCGCGGGCCTCTTCACTATCGCGGCCTCTCTTGTGGAGCACAGGCTCCAGACGCGCAGGCTCAGTAATTGTGGCTCACGGGCCCAGTTGCTCCGCGGCATGTGGGATCTTCCCAGACCAGGGCTCGAACCCGTGTTCCCTGCATTAGCAGGCAGATTCTCAACCACTGCGCCACCAGGGAAGCCCCCCATGTACTAGTTTTTAATTTCAAGTGTGGTTATCTGAGAGTAGGATTATAAGCCATTGAAATTTTATTCCTTATCCTTATTGTGTGCTTAAATATATATATATATACACACATATATGTATGTATAGTATGTATAGTATGAAAGAAAAAAATCTTCCAAAGTACATTTGCTTTATTGTGAATTTTAAGTTTTTGGAATACATTAAAATTCTTTAAGTTGATGGTTAGAAGGAATTCCTATTTTCTCAAAATCAGTTCTCCTCTGGGATGTGTTTTCTTTTTGCAGACCTTTTATGTATCCATAGTTGATTTATGTGAAAACGGCGGGAAACGTCCTATCACAAATAGCAGTGCTAGTTTCACCAAAGAACAAGCAGACACCATTCGCAGAATTCGAAATAGTAAAGATAGTTGGGACATGTTGGGAGTCAAACCTGGGGCCTCAAGGTAAGCAGTGCTCTCAGATATTAGTGCTGCCTTCTGTTATAGAAAAAGACTCAATCATCAGAATTATAGTGCGATATCTTCTTGTAATTGGCTAGAAATATGAAGATGTGTGGAAATATCTTGGATTACTTAATAATGCTCCTTCACTGAATTAAGTGAACACCAAAGGGAGAAAACAGAGGGCACAATTACCTAATGTGGGAACTATGTAGTTTGTGTATTATATAAGTACCTTCTGAAATTATATGCTCTGCTTTTGTTGACTAAGAGCCTTGAAGCTAATGTAACCTCAAAAAAAAAAAATTCTTAAATCATAGAATTTTAGAGAAGGAAAGAGTGTTAGCCATCAACCTGTCCAAACATTTCATTTCATAGGTGGGAAAACTGGGACTCAGTGAGACTAAAAACACAGTCAAGGACCCCAGGAGTTAGTGGTAGAATTGGTTCTTGACCCTGAGCACTGTGCGTCTGCCTGTCTCTGTCCCTTTCTATCTCTGTCAGAAATCCTGCTAGTTCCTCGTCTGTGTGTGTTTATATTAAATTATTTTATTTTATCCAAAATAATTATTTGGGAGAAAAGGAAATACAATCACTACTCTTTGTGAAAGAATAAATCATTATCCAGCATGATTATATAACTTTTCCCCCCAGTTTTATTGAAATATAATTGATATACAATACTGTATAAGTTTAAGGTGTACAGCATAATGATTTGACTTACATATATTGTGAAATGATGACCACAGTAAGTTTAATTAACATCTGCCATCTCATATAGATACCAAAAAAAATGTTTTTTCCTTGTGATTAGAACTCTTGGAATCTACTCTCTTAACAACTTTCAATTGTTATATAACTTGTAATGCTATAATAATACTGTTACTATACGTATTATTAGAGTTCTCAGACCTTTTTATTTTGCACCATAGCTTTCCTCCCCTTTCTACTTTTTCACCTTGATTCCCGCAAAAGAAAAAGTAGCTCTTGAAATCGCCTTGTCAGCGTCAACAGCATTAAGCATCTCCTCCATTTTGGTCTCATAGCATATCTTTGAGTCCAGAAAGAAAGAGGGGAGGGGAAAAGGGAGACAGTTATTGGTCTCCCTGGACTTGCCAGGCATTACTGAGGAGCTGTTAAACACCTGAAGGAATTCAGATGACCTCATGGCACAAAATTAATTGGTGGCTTTTAAATGTCCTTTTAGACTTCCATAGTCACATCCTAAATTCTTCCATTTCATCTCCAAGGGATATTGACTCTATAACTAAGAAACTATTACTTACTAATTAACTTAGAACAATAATCATTAGGGAAAAAGAAACTTTTGGTTTCTTACTTATTATTGTGGTTAACTGGAACCTCCCAAAATTTACAGGACCTCCATAATTTCCATATCCTTAACCAATATAACATGTTCTTATCTTACCTTTGTTCCTCTGGGTCTATCAAACTAATTTGTATGGCATGAGCACGTTTGGGCAAAACCTAAAAACATTTATTTTATTTTATCTTTTAAATACACCTTTATTTTATTTTTTGGCTGTGCCGTGCGGCATGCGGGATCTTAGTTCCCCGACCAGGGATCGAACCCGTGCCCCCTGCAATGGAAGCATGGAGTCTTAACCACTAGACCACCAGGGAATTCCCTAAAAACATTTTTTTTAAGTTATAGAGAGTTTTAATGTTTGTTCAGTGCTATGTTTACTATTCTTGAACTTTAAGAAAAATCTTCAGTAGAATTAATATATTTTTTACACACCTGACTCAGTCTTGTTTCTCTAAAATTTTCCTTGAAAGTTTCTCCTGCTATCCAGAATTCTTGAAAGGTACCAGGCCTAACCACTGACGCCATATGGACTTGTTTCCTCGGGAAGCAGAGTGGCTAGAGGGGCCCAACCCAAGACTCACTCATGGGAAAGAGAGAGGATGCTGTTTCTGCCTCAAGGACAGAGAGTCTTTTAGGGAGAATGTGATTCTTATTAGCTAATATCGAAATTATCTATGTAGAAAAGCTACATGCAAGGTAAAACAAGAAAATTCAGAAGGACTCCTCTAAGATCAGAAAGCAGAAAAAGCCTTAGAACGTATGCCTGCGACATGGACAGCTGTTAACATAGCCCTATGACCTCAGTCTCCCCAAGCTGACACGTAAGATATCACATATGCACAAATAATATGTAACATTCCAGTAGAAAAATATACACTGCAAAGTGAGTGTACAAACAAACATGATCAGATATCACATCCAAGATATCAAACACCATCTCCCAGATTTGGAGAGCCAGACTAGAAGTCCTTCTGATAAAGAATAAAGGAGATTTGGGGAAGCACCAAATCCAGGCTTATAAGTTAACAAGAACCTTGAATTACAAAAGGAATTCAAAAGGGGAGTGGGAAATAAAACCATCTGGTAGAGACAGAGCCGGACTCTGACCAGGGGAGCGGCTGGGTGCTTGAAAGCCTCTCAGAGGCCTGACACCTGAGGATGTGAAGAGCGGGGAGAATTGCAGGGCCAGGTGGTCTCCAGCCCCCACCCCAGCAGTCCCTGCTCCTTAGAGGTCTCTCCTGGGGCTCCCTGGTCTTTGGTGAAACACTCATCGTACTGCTCCTTTCCTCTCTAGATAATGTTAAATTCTCTCTTGTTTCTTCTTTGGTCTCAGGGAGCTCACTGTAACTCTCAGATACCCCTTTCCAGTGGCTCTTTCTTGGTCAGTGGTGCCACCATCTTCCCTGAGGCCTTAGATTCCCCATGACCCTGGAACTCATTTCAGCCCTTTTTCTCATGTCTTCTCCACCCCTATACCCAGCTCATCATCTGCTTCTGCCAGGGCTTTGTTTCTATTATCTCTTTTGCCTTCCCTTGTTGGCTTCCACAAACACCTTAATCTAAACCCTTGTATTCATGCTTGGGTTATTGTAACAACCTCCTGCTTGTCTCCTAACTTCCAAAAACAGCTTTCCCAGCACCATTTTGTCATGAAACACCTACTGTTAAAAATCCAACTTTTTTGTTGTTTTGCCTTCAAGGCCCTTCACTTACTGACCCGTGCTCCCTGGCCAACTTTGTTTCGTGTTACTTCCCAGTGCAGTTTCCTCCTGGAACTGCATGCGGGCTCCGGCTCCCTTCCTGGCCTCTGCCGGTTCTCTCCCTGCTGCTCTGTATTCCCCACCACTGTGTCAATCCCTGAACCCAACCTTCTTCCAGAACCCTCCTCCAGGGGGCCTGCCCTGATGGCCCCTGTCCTCATTGCTTCCGTCGGCAAATGCCCAGTGCCTATGAAGTGCCGAGTACTGTTTTCATCTGATCATGTTTGTTTGTATACTCACTTTGCATTGTATATTTTTCTACTCGAATGTTAGATATTATTTGTGCATTGTTTGTTTCCTAGTCCTTTAGTCCCATCTTTGAGAAAGGGTAACATTTATTTGGGATATGCTTACTGTAAGAGATATTATGATATCCAAACAGCTAAAATGCAGTCGGTGGAGGGTGGGGGCTGACCTCGATACTGACATAGAGCTTTGCTTTTTCTCGTAGAGATGAAGTCAATAAAGCATATCGGAAACTTGCTGTGCTGCTTCACCCTGACAAGTGTGTAGCACCTGGTAGTGAAGATGCCTTCAAAGCCGTTGTGAACGCCCGAACAGCCCTTCTGAAAAACATCAAATAGAAAGTAGAAAAAAAGACAAGTGTGGGCCTCAAGTCCAAACAGACTTTCCCTAGAGGTAAAATAGCCAACATGGGTTTTTCCTCCACAAAATCTTACAGCTCTTTTCACTCATGTGCTGTCATTTGTAAATCAGTAAGTCGGGTGCCTGTTACCATGCCATAGACATTTTGCAGAGAGATGAAGTGAAGAGAACCAAGCGCCACTTATACACGACCATTCATTTCCTACTTCTGAATGATGTAAGATTTTTTTCTCATGAGTTTGTTAGCTCTGTCAGTGTACCATCCCTTAGGCACTTTGCTCAGGAAAGTCCATGAGGTTTCTGGAAGGAGGATAGGAGGATCCTTTCACTTTTTCTTTTTAAAAAAATTCATCATCAGAGAAGAAAACACAGATGGAAGCAGACATAGCAGAATCCCTGAAAGTGTGATGACCTCACAAGCAAGTTGCCCCTTTTACAGTGAGTTTCTTAGGTAGTATTTTAAGCATCAATCTATAGTTAATGAACTCTTGGCAGCCCTTTGGAAGTGAAACGAGGTGATACAATTCTGAACTGAGCAGCCCTTTTGTGAGGTTCACTCTGTTCCCCGTCTCCAGCCACAGGGGGAGAGACCAGCCAGTCCTAAGAGAGCAAAGACAGTGATGGCGGCCGCAAGTTCTGGTACACCGGCTGCTGCTAGTCCTGCCCCTGAATCTGACGCCTCTCCCTGGCCGTGGAAGTGGGTGCTGGTAGCTGCAGGGAGCATCATCGCCTAGGAATCAGGAGTCAGACTCCAAGACAGTAGTGCCTGCAGGTCACACTAGATTGAGCACACGTGCCCAGAGGGCACGGCCGGCCTGGCTCGGGCATGTTTGATGCCCTAGGAGAGCCTCCATATGAGGCTTATGCCTTCTTTGTTTCTGCATCACTTTCTGCATCACAGCAGGTGGGAAAGGCCGGGGTGCCGGGCCTCCTCTTCACTTCCTCATCAGTGTTAGTTCCCTCTTTCTTCCCTCTTCTCTTCCTGTGCACATCTGCCACCATTTCTCTCTTCTTGAATCCCTGCCTTCCGGTTCTTGACTCCTCCATCCTCCTGTGCAGCCTTCACCTGGGCCTGGTTGACCAGAGACAAGTTATGGATCCTTTGGGTGGTGGACAGAGAGATCTTAGGGCCTGTGTGGGAAGAATCTCTGTTACTTTTGCTTGGGTTACAAATTTCTGATTAGTAATATTTTTAAGCTACAGATTATGAAAATCAATTTCACATAGAGAAATACATTCTCTTGCCGTAGTATCTTCCTCAGTATCCAAGGGATGGATGAAGATCAAGTGTGAGGACCAGCCTTTCTTCCAGAGCTTACAGAACCAGTGTCACTGTGTGGCTCGTTACACCATCACTCTCATGTTACTCAGATTTTTAGCTGTGACCAGGCTGCACTAATTGGGGCTTTAAAGTATGTAAAACATTACTGTCTGTGCATTTTAAATAGCTATCCCATATTGGTCGCCAAGGAGCATTCACCTTACCACCGGAGAAGAAAAACCACTTTCGTTTAATTCAAGCCCACTGCAGTCTTCTGGACTCTTCCCTTCTCCAGAGCAGCTTTGCTTTGTGCGGCTGCCCGTGAGCTGCATTGAGCTGGTTGTCAGGAAACCAGAGCATTGTTTTCTAGTATGAATTTTCATCTCGGTGATATTGAAAATGCTTTTTTTTTTTTTCCTATAAATTGAGATAGAGTATGATTTCTTGTGGGATTTTCCTCTGGCCTTTTAATTCTAACTAGCTCTGGGCCTGTAGAACTCTAGCCCAAAGTTCTTCGGGGCCTAAATTTTGCTTAAGGCCTTCATCATGCCTAAAGTAATTAAACATAGATCTGTTCTTACAGCAGGAATTAGGAGGGTCATATTTATGAGGGACTGTGCATGGTGGTATCAGCCCAAATTGACATGACAGGTCACTGAGTATGTGGCCCTGGGTAAAAACTGGTGCCAGTTTTCATTGTTGTTATTAAACACTAGATTGGTCACCTTATTCAACTACATGGTGCAGATGAGCAGTTATAGCAGAGAGAGATCTTTAGTGCTTCCATTCATATCCTTATATAATGAGTGACTTGTTGAAATTTAGCCTGATCTTGATTCGTAGGTCTTGAGGCTCAGTTCCCAGCACCTTGATTATTAATGTTAAGGATGGCCATGTACTACTTCATTTATGTAAAAGAAAGTTAAGCTTCAGGATCCTAGAATTTTTCTGATTTCCATAATCCTTGAGTAGAATATCAAGAAGTAATGAAGCCTGATCGGCAATGAAAAGTAACTTCATACAAAATTTTACAGACCTCTGTGCATTAATTTAAATTCTTGGTGCAAATATGTACTTTGTAGTTCAACCTTATTAAAATTCTTTAGTCAGTTAGGATTGCACAATACATCAGTGAGAGTAATAACTAGGAGAATAATTTCAATGGCTAAAAAAATTTTTATAGAAAGTCATGTTTTTCAAAAAAAGAATAAAAAGTTCGAACAGCTATTATTCAAGAAAAGCCATTTCTTCTGCATTTGAGTCACCAAGAATTAACACTTTTAAAACTTGTTAGAAATACCTGGAGGCTTTTGAAATTAATTGTCCAACCTACCTAAGAACTTTAAAATATACCCTCCTTTTGTTCCTCTGTTCCTCTTTCCTGCCTCCTTTTGAATTGATATTCTCAACTGTCAACATTTCTTTTACTTCAGCATTATCATTTTATTTCTTCACATAAATTTGTGCTCGGTAAAGTCCAGACTTGGGGGTATTGTGGTGCTACCCAAGATAAATTGCTGTAACTCTGTAGATTGCACTCTCTTCTTTAAGGCTCACATTTACCTCAGGAAACTCACTCTAGTATGTTTTTTTTTTCGCATTGAATTCTCAACTGGTAAATATTTCTTTATACTGATAAATTAGTACCTAATTCACTGTTCGCTAAATGAGCCATAGATAAGGCAGCTAAATTTCTGAAAGAAAGCCACAGTAAGTGGGCAGCCCTGTAAGCTCTGAATCAGTAATGAGGTAGCTGTTCCTCATAGAACAATGACAGAATCTCGAGGGGGAGGGAGGTATTTCGGTCTCAAGTTCGAAAGGGTAGGGCCGTGCGCACATTGCCTTTGACAGGAACAGTGCCTGTCCTATAAGCAATTTCAGTGGGCCCTGGGATGTCACTCTCTCTCCACCACACTCCATATAGCTCACTCTGAGTCTGCCAACGTTTTTGTAAAACTTTTGCAGAGGAATTTAGCCGCGAAATACAGCTAACCACCTTCCATTGCAAGTTTTGCAAAGTGAAGAGGGGTTCATATTTCTCATGATTGGTACTTAGCACAATTGTAAGAGACAGTTAATACTGTTTATACGTTGGTTTTTCCATTAAGCATTTCTAGAGAAGACGAAAGCTTAAACTTGTGGTGTGGGTAAGTTAGATTATGTCTGACAAGCAGTGCAATAGGAAGCCGTGCAATAAAGGCCATGTTGGTGAAATGACTCGCTGGAAAGTTGGACAGTTTGGGTGAGCTTCCTGCATCGATGGCCTGCGGGGTGGTCTGCCCTTGGGCTGGGAATGCACAGTCTCTAAAGAAACCCTTTGCTCTTACGAAGTAATTTACATACTTGCTTTCTGTTGAACTAACGGAAAATGTTAAATCTAACAGCTGTTTATGTCTTGTATAGAGAGTGTCATATGTATTTAAGTTGTGTATTTTTATAAAGTAAAGGCAAATGCCAAACACTGGTCTGTGGGCTGCACTTATTTGTTGAGATACTGGTCTTTAATGTAGAACATGCTAGTCTAGAAGCCAATCCAGTTCCTTACCAACTGAGATCGTAGATAAGACATCTTGCTTTAAGTTGCCAGTGCGTAAAGTGGAGGAAATTTTATTCACTGGTCCCTCAGGCTAACCTTAATTAAATTGTGATGAAAGTGTTTTGATCTCTTAAAGAAAGATACTAATATTATGTGTGCCTTTTTAATTCAAATGAAACTATTGTTATCTCATTTTAATAATGCAGATCTTGGCTGAATAACTTAATAATTCAGCTAACTAGTCCCTGGACAACAAGAAACCTTAAGTAACAGACTATTGTGAACCCAGATTTGAAAGTGAAAGCCTTGTAGGGCCAACGCGCAGAAGGCGGTCTGTCTCTGAAGACTTCAAACAAGAGCCTTAATTTTCATTATGAATGACATTCGTCATCACCTGAGAATGCCCACCACTCTTTTGGGGAACTGCTCTACCCTCTCCATACTGCTAATGTGTTCTAAAGGGGAGCTGCCAAATCCTCCTATGACCCACCCTTCCTCCCTGGTCACAGGGATTGGCCCAAGAGATGGGAATGTCACCCAAGCTGAACTAATTGGCATCCCTCCCTGGGATCTTTCTAATTGGATCTAGGAAAACAAACTTCTTCTCAGGAGAGGAAGATAGGAGGAGTCCTGCTGATGCTGGCAACCTTGATTCCAACCTCATAGAAAAAATTTGAGAGAATGAAACACATTCAGAAAGAGTCAGAGTCCTGATGGCTAAGACTTTCCTTCTAATCCCCTGAGATCCCCTGAACTGGTTGTTCTTCAAGCCCATCTGCCACCCCAGAATCCTTCTAATAAATCTCCACTCGTCTCTTTTCTGCTTAAGTTTCCTGGAGTTTGTTTTCTGTTACTTGCAACTAAAAGAACATTAGAAAATAATAGACATTAAGGATCATGAGCAGGGATGAGAAAGCTATGGTCTGTAGACTGGTACAGTACTTGATAAGTATATTATGACATTTTATATATTAAAATGTATCCAAATACTTGGTGTTTTCAACTAAAGTCTTGGACTATGTTTTTCCTTTTTTTAATTTATTTACTTTTGGCTGTGTTGGGTCTTCGTTGCTGCACGTGGGCTTTCTTTAGTTGCGGCGAGCGGGGGCTACTCTTCGTTGCGGTGCGCAGGCCTCTCATTGAGGTGGCTTCTCTCGTTGTGGAGCACGGGCTTCAGTAGTTGCGGCACATGGGCTCAGTAGTTGTGGCTCACGGGCTCTAGAGTACAGGCTCAGTAGTTGTGGTGCACAGGCTTAGTTGCTCCGCGGCATGTGGGATCTTGCTGGACCAGGGATTGAACCCATGTCCCCTGCGTTGGCAGGCGGATTCTCAACCACTGTGCCACCAGGGAAGCCCTTGGGCTATGTTTTAAACCAATAATAACCAATTGTAAACTGAGAAGAAAAATTAGGTTTATTCATTTTGTTTCAGGATCAATTTAAGATGCACAGTATTATCTAGCTTTTTTGTTTCCATTTGACCTATTGTCTATCAGGGGCACTTCTAATATCTTAAATTTCTTTTTTTAAAAAAATTAGTTAATTAATTAATTTATTTTTGACTGCATTGGGTCTTCATTGCTGCACGTGGGCTTTCTCTAGTTGCGGCGAGCGGGGGCTACTCTTCATTGCGGTGGCTTCTCTTGTTGCGGAGAACGTGCTCTAGGCGCGCGGGCTTCAGTAGTTGTGGCATGTGGGCTCGGTAATTGTGGCATGCGGGCTCAGTAGTTGTGGCTCGCGGGCTGTAGAGCGCAGGCTCAGTAGTTGTGGTGCACGGGCTTAGCTGCTCCGTGGCATGTGGGATCTTCCTGGACCAGGACTCGAACCCATGTCCCCTGCATTGGCAGGCGGATTCCTAACCCCTGCACCAGCAGGTAAGTCCCATAATATCTTAAATTTCTAATCAAACGTCATTGTTAAAATATTCTTTCACCATGCATTTATTGAGCACCTACTATGTGCCAGGCTCTGTTCTAGGCACGGGGAAGGTAACAGAGCACAGAACCAACAAAAATCCCTGCCCTGTGGAGCTTACATTCTTGTCATTGTTCTTTTTCATTTGTGAAGTTTTGAAGAAAGTTTATTTTTTCCTGTAGGTTTATTTCTGAAGAGGCAAATTTGCATTTTTTGACTGCTCTTCAAGATATGCAGTTTTGCAATTAATACTCTGATTGCTACTACATACTAAAGATCATATAGGTTGTTATAATGCTATATTAATTTTTTTCTTGAGAACTTAACCATTATCATTATACAAAGTTGTTTTTCCTGTTGACCTGGAGGAAATAGTACTAGATTTAAGGAGTTTCTTTTTATATGTTTTATATTAATAATTAAAATAGTAATATATCCTTCCACAGCAGTTGATAAGGTTCTGTTCATCTGGAGGGGAAAATATCTAGAATCTCAGTTGTTGTTTTAGTTAAGTAAATAGTGTATACCTCTGATATCACCCAGTTAAAATTATGATCAGTTGACTTTAGGAAAATTATTTCTCCATGCATCCAAAACAGTTAGTTGTTAGTGATAATTATAAAATCAGCAGATGCAGTCCATGAAAGCATTTGTTCTAGGGAAGAGAAATTAAGAGTCTGCTATGACTGAGAGAAACTGAGGTGCCACATGCCTCAGATATCAGGATGTGAACATTCTGCTGGTTTCAGGATATGAGAGAAAACAACAAGGTTAATAAAATAAATACTAAAGAGAGAGAAGACATCAAGTTGTTCAAAAGGAAAGTTAAAGAAAACAAAAGAAACTATCTCGGATCTGACTAGCAGGGAGAAAATAGAAAAGCCCCAAGTTAGTGGTTGTCAGTGCTTTTTATCGACAGAACCCTATATTTCTAGTGAACTCCGATATGAGACTTTTATATAAGAGCAACATTTTATTAGGATAAATTTATAAAAGTTCAAGCTTTTAACATCACTCCATATAAAAGCAACCTACCAGGCAGTTCTGTCTCCTAGGGGAGACGTCAGCATTTATATCAGAAGATGATAAATCCCCACACTATTCCCTCCTGCTCGCAGATGCTGGTGAGGAGAGCGCCTGCCCAAGAAAGTGATCAGGTTCAAGGAAAGTTAAGAGCTTCTGCCAGGCACTCTGTACTGCTGGCAGTGCTGGACAGGAACCCTGTTTAATGAAGCGTCCTAGTGAAATCTTAGGTATAAGGGAAAGTACTGTGGCTGTGTGGTGAGGCACGGAGCCGAGCTGCTCTTCATAAGAAATGAACAAGACTTACACGGGTTGGGGCTGCCTAAAAGAAAAGGAAGAAAGGGGCTTCCCTGGTGGCGCAGTGGTTGAGAATCTGCCTGCCAATGCAGGGGACACGGGTTCGAGCCCTGGTCTGGGAAGATCCCACATGCCGCGGAGCAACTGGGCCCGTGAGCCACAATTACTGAGCCTGCGCGTCTGGAGCCTGTGCTTCCCAGCAAGAGAGGCCGTGATAGTGAGAGGCCCGCGCACCGCGATGAAGAGTGGCCCTCCGCTTGCCACAACTAGAGAAAGCCCTCGCAGAGAAACGAAGACCCAGCACAACCATAAATAAATAAATAAATAAAAATAAAATGACTAATACTCTTTTAAAAAAAAAAAGTATATGATAAAAAAAGAAAAGAAAAGAAAGACTTGATGAGATGGGACAGGAGGCTGGGGTCCAAAAAAGGATTATTAGAAAGATATTAGATACTAAAAATTATTAGATAATTTTAGAAAGATAGCCAAAGAGAAGTTCCCAGTGACAGAAACAATCAAAGGACTTTTAAGAACATGAATGTCTTTAATAACGTCATCCCCATTTTACAGATGAGAAAACTGAGGCTCAGAGAGGTTAAGTGACCTGCTGAAGGCCAAATAGAAAGCTATTCAAACCCAAGCTTGCCCAACTTCAGAACCCAGGCTCTCAGTGTACACTATCAGCCTAAAGTTCCAAATTTTTAAATACTCTGCTTCACACTCATAAATAATATTGTTCCTGCTTGTACCATGTTACTTACATGGATATAAATAGGGCTGCTTTTTTTGGGGGGGTGGGGGTTGCCTTTTTTTTTTTTTTTGGCTTTACAAAAGTGAGATCATATTATGTACACTTTTCTGCATCTTTCTCTTCTCATTCAACAGTACCTCATAAAAATCTTAAGTCAATTGGTTTAGATTTAATTCAGTCTTTTTAGTGGCTGAATAATAATAATGGTGGTGTTATGCCATAAATTATTCAGCCACGGGCTTTGTTTCCAGCTTTTTGTCACTACAAAAAAATGCTACAATGTTATCCATGTATGTGTGTTTTTATGAACTAGCAGGGTTTTTTTATTAACCTTTTTTTTTAATATTGAAGTGTAGTTAATTTACAACGTGTTAGTTTCAGGTATACAGCAAAGTGATTCAGTTATATATGTGTGTATATATATATGTTCTTTTTCAGATTCTTTTCCATTATAGGTTATTACAAGATATTGAATATAGTTCCCTGTGAATAGTCCTGCATTTTTTTTTTGGTCGGGGGGGAGATTGCCTACATTCAAACAGTTAGTGAGCAGTGGAGCTTGGATTTCTTTTTCTTTTTTTCTTTAACATCTTTATTGGAGTATAATTGCTTTACAATGGTGTGTTAGTTTCTGCTTTATAACAAAGTGAATTAGTTATACATATACATATACATATGTCCCCATATCTCTTCCCTCTTGCGTCTCCCTCCCTCCCACCCTCCCTGTCCCACCCCTCTAGGTGGTCACAAAGCACCGAGCTGATCTCCCTGTGCTATGCGGCTGCTTCCCATTAGCTATCTATTTTACGTTTGGTAGTGTATATATGTCCATGCCACTCTCTCACTTTGTCCCAGCTTACCCTTCCCCCTCCCTGTATCCTCAAGTCCATCCTCTAGTAGGTCTGTGTCTTTATTCCTGTCCTGCCCCTAGGTTCTTCAGAACTTTTTTTTTTTTTTTAATTCCATATATGTGTGTTAGCATACAGTATTTGTTTTTCTCTTTCTGACTTACTTCACTCTGTATGACAGACTCTAGGTCCATCCACCTCACTACAAATAACTCAATTTCGTTTCTTTTTATGGCTGAGTATTATCCCATTGTAAATATGTGCCACATCTTCTTTATCCATTCATCTGTTGATGGACACTTAGGTTGTTTCCATGTCCTGGCTATTGTAAATAGAGCTGCAATGAACATTGTGGTACATGACTCTTTTTGAATTATGGTTTTCTCAGGGTATATGCCCAGTAGTGGGATTGCTGGGTCGTATGGTAGTTCTATTTTTAGTTTTTTAAGGAACCTCCATACTGTTCTCCATAGTGGCTGTATCAATTTACATTCCCACCAACAGTGCAAGAGGGTTCCCTTTTCTCCACACCCTCTCCAGCATTTATTGTTTGTAGATTTTTCTGATGATAGGCCTGCATTTTTAAAAAGACCACAAAGGTACAATTTTCCTCATTAATGGCCCAAGTTCAAATCCTATATATGTGCTTAGGAATGAAAGAAACTTCTTTCTGAGGTGTGCCCAAGCCAAGAGGGAGTTAACATGACAAGTTAACAGTGAATTAAAATATGGAATATAATACATCTGGATATTTTTATTAACAGGGTTTTTTTAGGTGAAATTTTGCACTAACTCTTGCAGAACCTGATGATGCCTCCAGAACCACTTGGAAATCGTGTCTTAAGGGACATCCACCCTGAGAGGCTAAGATATAACTGGTGGGCAGGGACGGAAGGATCCCTTTACAGCATATGTCAGCCTAAGGATTTTGTTTCTGGGTGATTTTCACATCCCTAACTTATTCTTTTGTCATAGTTAGAACTGAAGAAGCTATTAGAGGGCTGTCTCCCTCCCTCCCTCCACCCCAAAGCTTAGTGTGGCATTTTGTAATAGAATCGCTAGCACTGCAGGAAGAAAAGTTGCTTTATATTTACCAAACTGTAAAGAGTGATTGTCTGGGGAGTGGGTTTCAGGAGATGGGGTCAGGATGGTTTGACTTTCTGCCTTATGCTTGTCTGCATTATTTGAGTTTTCCCAGTGAATGTCAACTACTTTAATCATTTAAAATGTTATGTGAAACCAAAAACTAAATATAGCACCAGATTAAAAAAGAGAGGGAGACTCACTCTGAAGCTTGTGTGGGGACTCTATAGTAGGGGCGCTCTGGGCTATAATTAAATCTTACTTCTTTACATTAGTAGAAACTTCAGACTGAAATGGAAAAAAACTTTTAGTCACTCAAAAGTTTTTTGAAAAGCTCACATAGCAATCAGTGCTCTCTGGCTGGAATTTCAGATTCACTTAATGTAGGTACATATCCGCAAACACACTCTCTCAGATAACACAGAAGCAGTAGAATTGAAATGAGAAGTCCTGAGACAGAGGCTTATCTGTTAATTAATAGAGTAGCCTTGGGCCAGAGGCCCCTTCTGAGGTTTGGCTCCTCCATTATTAGATGAGGCTGTTGGTTAGATAACACCTATGGTCCTTTCTAAAGATCATTATTTTATGGAATTTTACAAAGAAGAGAAAGAAAAAAAAATTAATTTAGAAAAAAGTTAGTGAATTAAGTTTTTCCTAAAGTTAGCAATAATAGGCATTGTTGAACCCTCTCATTTCTTTTAATAAAGAAAACCTTAAATTCTTACTACTTGAAATTGTGATATGGCATCTCATTTTACAAAGGCAAATGATGTCACAGGTCTGAAATTTTTAGTAATAAGTCAACAAGACTCAGATGTTCAAAGATAATCTTTATTCTTGTAAAACGGAAGCTATCTTGGCTCCCAAGCTCACATTTTTCACCAAGGACAGGAAAACTTAAACTTTGCCTCTTAAGGTAGGTTAGTCACTTCTGGTTTTAAACATGATCAGTTCAAGATTAAAACGCAGTAAATGCAAGGTCCCCACCTCCCCCTCATACTTCCACTACCCTCCTTTTCCTAGGTGAGATCTAGAGTTGGGGCGAGGGTGCCTTACCTCTCATATTTTTGGTACTCTTGCCGTCTTTCACCCCAGTGGCCTCACTGGCTCCAGTTGGTCTGCCATCTGCTGCTGTTGTCATGGTCCCGCCATGGCTTCCAGACACAAGGTCCAAGCACTCATCCTCCTAGTTGTCCAGGCCCTCAGCCTTTTCTGCTCCCTGGTCCTCTTAGCACCTCTGCGCCCTGCCCACCTGGGCAGTCTGTAACACAGGCCACTTTCCCTCAGCCCAGCAGTGAGGCCCAAGGGCCCCTCTTTCAGCCATCGCCACTCTATGCCAAGCTTCCCTGGTAAATTGCAGCCTCCCAGACTACACCTTGGAAACCACCTTGAACTTCTTTATCAGGCCCTAGGAGTTCCTGGTGTGCTGGTAAACTGACCCTCCAGGAGGGGGGCGAGGAAGCCCTGATTTGTGGCTTTTGCCCAATTTTCATGGTATAAATACTCTTCATGGTTGATTCCAAGTTGGGAAGAGATGCACCAATAGCTTTCATGAGCCGTGATACAGCGAACTCCAGCTTGGCTCTGGGTTTACCCCAGGAAAGCATGGGAGTCAGCAGGGCTTTTATGCATCCTCCAATATATAAGCTCTCCTCACGCCCCTCAAGATCCTTTCCTTTTATCATCCCCTCAACCAGATGGTTAACCCTTTGGGGCAGGGCTTAGGTCTCAGCCTCATCTCTGACAGCACTTGTCACAGTGACTTGCAGGAGGCACTCATTAATTTTGTTGACTGATTACAATCTTTAACAATATCACCATTAAAGACTTTTTTATCCTGTTTCATTTTTATTTACTTTTTTTTTATACAGCAGGTTCTTATTAGTTATCTATTTTATCCATATTAGTGTCAATCCCAATTTCTCCATATTATGTCAATCCCAATTTCCCAATTCATCCCATCACCATCACCCCCACCCCCTGCTTTCCCCTCTTGGTGTCCATATATTTGTTCTGTACATCTGCGTCTCTATTTCTGCCTTGCAAACCAGTTCATCTGTACCATTTTTCTAGATTCCACATATATGCGTTAATATACAATATTTGTTTTTCTCTTTCTGACTTACTTCACTCTGTATGACAGTCTCTAGATCCATCCATGTCTCTACAAATGACCCAATTTCGTTCCTTTTTATGGCTGAGTAATATTCCGTTGTATATATGTACCACATCTTCTTTATCCATTCATCTGTTGATGGGCATTTAGGTTGCTTCCATGACCTGGCTATTGTAAATAGTGCTGCAATGAACATTGGGGTGCATGTGTCTTTTTTTTTTTTTTTTTTTCATCTTGATCTTTTGTTAACACTTTTAAGAGTTCATCAGTTTTTCATTAGAGTTCTGAAAATGCTTATTCATTCAGTTCAGCAGTACAGTCAGTTACCAGAAACCTGTACTTGTCAGAGTCTTTTCCATGAATTTCTTGAAGATGAAACCCTTTTATAGGAACATATTTGCAAAATCATCAGAGTACACCCAGAACTGTCTGTAAATGACAAAAGACTTAAAAATGACCACGGTTAAAGATTTGATGAAAGTTCATAATAATGCAGTTGACAAGAAAATTAGTTATTTCTGAGATATACATTTTAAAGTAATAACTAGGATTATTACTTATAACATTATACCAGAACATATAAGATTTTTAGAAATTTCATGCAATGTCTGAAACATTTATATTAACATATTTCCATACATATTTCCATACAAATACAAATATAAGATTTTTAGAAATTTCATGTAATGTCTGAAACATTTATATTAACATATTTCCATACATATTTCCATACAAATACAAATATAAGATTTTTAGAAATTTCATGTAATGTCTGAAATATTTATATTAACATATTTCCATACAAATAACCCAATGAAAGTTTAGTATTAGTTGTTTTGTTTGTTTTTTTATACTGCAGGTTCTTATTAGGCATCAATTTTATACACATCAGTGTATACATGTCAATCCCAATCGCCCAATTCAGCACACCACCATCCCCACCTCACCGCAGTTTTCCCCCCTTGGTGTCCATATGTCCATTCTCCACATCTGTGTCTCAACTTCTGCCCTGCAAACTGGCTCATCTGTACCATTTTTCTAGGTTCCACATACATGCATTAATATACGATATTTGTTTTTCTCTTTCTGACTTACTTCACTCTGTATGACAGTCTCTAGATCCATCCACGTCTCAACAAATGACTCAATTTCGTTCCTTTTTATGGCTGAGTAATATTCCATTGTATATATGTACCACATCTTCTTTAGCCATTCGTCTGTTGATGGGCATTTAGGTTGCTTCCATGACCTGGCTATTGTAAATAGTGCTGCAATGAACATTCGGGTGCATGTGTCTTTTTGAATTTCGGTTTTCTCTGGGTATATGCCCAGTAGTGGGATTGCTGGGTCATATGGTAATTCTATTTTTAGTTTTTTAAGGAACCTCCATATTGTTCTCCATAGTGGCTGTATCAATTTACATTCCCACCAACAGTGCAAGAGGGTTCCCTTTTCTCCACACCCTCCCCAGCATTTGTTGTTTGTAGATTTTCTGATGATGCCCATTCTAACAGGAGTGAGGTGATACCTCATTGTAGTTTTGATTTGCATTTCTCTAATAATTAGCGATGTTGAGCATCTTTTCATGTGCTTCGTGGCCGTCTGTATGTCTTCTTTGGAGAAATGTCTATTTAGGTCTTCTGCCCATTTTTGGATTGGGGTGTTTGTTTCTTTGATATTGAGCTTAATGAGCTGTTTATATATTTTGGAGATTAATCCTTTGTCCGTTGATTCATTTGCAAATATTTTCTCCCATTCTGAGGGTTGTCTTTTTGTCTTGTTTATGGTTTCCTTTGCTGTGCAAAAGCTTTGAAGTTTCATTAGGTCCCACTTGTTTATTTTTGTTTTTATTTCCATTACTCTAGGAGGTGGATCAAAAAAGATCTTGCTGTGATTTATGTCAAAGAGTGTTCTTCCTATGTTTTCCTCTAAGAGTTTTATAGTGTCCAGTCTTATATTTAGGTCTCTAATCCATTTTGAGTTTATTTTTGTGTATGGTGTTAGGGAGTATTCTAATTTCATTCTTTTACATGTAGCTGTCCAGTTTTCCCAGCACCACTTATTGAAGAGACTGTCTTTTCTCCATTGTATATCTTTGCCTCCTTTGTCATAGATTAGTTGACCATAGGTGCGTGGGTTAATCTCTGGGCTTTCTATCTTGTTCCATTGATCTATGTTTCTGTTTTTGTGCCAGTACCATATTGTCTTGATTACTGTAGCTTTGTAGTATAGTCTGAAGTCTGGGAGTCTGATTCCTCCAGCTCCATTTTTTTGCCTCAAGACTGCTTTGGCTATTCGGGGTCTTTTGTGTCTCCATACAAATTTTAAGATGATTTGTTCTAGCTCCGTAAAAAATGCCATTGGTAATTTAATAGGGATTGCATTGAATCTGTAGATTGCTTTGGGTAGTATACTCATTTTCACAATGTTGATTCTTCCAATCCAAGAACATGGTATATCTCTCCATCTGTTGGTATCATCTTTAATTTCTTTCATCAGTGTCTTATAGTTTTCTGCATACAGGTCTTTTGTCTCCCTAGGTAGGTTTATTCCTAGGTATTTTATTCTTTTTGTTGCAATGGTAAATGGGATTGTTTCCATAATTTCTCTTTCAGATTTTTCATCATTAGTGTATAGGAATGCAAGAGATTTCTGTGCATTAATTTTGTATCCTGCAACTTTACCATATTCATTAATTAGCTCTAGCAGTTTTCTGGTGGCAGTTTTAGGATTCTCTATGTATAGTATCATGTCATCCGCAAACAGTGACAGTTTTACTTCTTCCTTTCCAATTTGTATTCCTTTTATTTCTTTTTCTTCTCTGATTGCCGTGGCTAGGACTTCCAGAACTATGTTGAATAATAGTGGTGAGAGTGGACATCCTTGTCTCGTTCCTGATCTTAGAGGAAATGCTTTCAGTTTTTCACCATTGAGAATGATGTTTGCTGTGGATTTGTCATATATGGCCTTTATTATGTTGAGGTAGGTTCCCTCTATGCCCACTTTCTGGAGAGTTTTTATCAGAAATGGGTGTTGAATTTTGTCAAAAGCTTTTTCTGCATCTATTGAGATGATCATATGGTTTTTATTCTTCAATTTGTTAATATGGTGTATCACATTGATTGATTTGCGTATATTGAAGAATCCTTGCATCCCTGGGATAAATCCCACTTGATCGTGGTGTATGATCCTTTTAATGTGTTGTTGGATTCTGTTTGCTAGTATTTTGTTGAGGATTTTTGCATCTATATTCATCAGTGATATTGGTCTGTAATTTTCTTTTTTTGTAGTGTCTTTGTCTGGTTTTGGTATCAGGGTGATGGTGGCCTCATAGAATGAGTTTGGGAGTGTTCCTTCTTCTGCAATTTTTTGGAAGAGTTTGAGAAGGATGGGTGTTAGCTCTTCTCTAAATGTTTGATAGAATTCACCTGTGAAGCCATCTGGTCCTGGACTTTTGTTTGTTGAAAGATTTTTAATCACAGTTTCAATTTCATTACTTGTGATTGGTCTGTTCATATTTTCTGTTTCTTCCTGGTTCAGTCTTGGAAGGTTATACCTTTCTAAGAATTTGTCCATTTCTTCCAGGTTGTCCATTTTATTGGCATATAGTTGCTTGTAGTAGTCTCTTACGATCCTTTGTATTTCTGCGGTGTCTGTTGTAACTTCTCCTTTTTCATTTCTGATTTTATTGATTTGAGTCCTCTCCCTCTTTTTCTTGATGAGCCTGGCTAATGGCTTATCAATTTTGTTTATCTTCTCTAGGAACCAACTTTTAGTTTTATTGATCTTTGCTATTGTTTTCTTTGTTTCTATTTCATTTATTTCTGCTCTGATCTTTATGATTTCTTTCCTTCTGCTAACTTTGGGTTTTGTTTGTTCTTCTTTCTCTAGTTTCTTTAGGTGTAAGGTTAGATTGTTTACTTGAGATTTTTCTTGTTTCTTTAGGTAGGCTTGTATAGCTATAAACTTCCCTCTTAGAACCGCTTTTGCTGCATCCCATAGGTTTTGGGTCGTCGTGTTTTCATTGTCATTTGTCTCTAGGTATTTTTTTATTTCCTCTTTGATTTCTTCAGTGATCTCTTGGTTATTTAGTAACGTATTGTTTAGCCTCCATGTGTTTGTCTTTTTTACGTTTTTTTCCCTGTAATTCATTTCTAATCTCATAGCGTTGTGGTCAGAAAAGATGCTTGATATGATTTCGATTTTCTTAAATTTACTGAGGCTTGATTTGTGACCCAAGATGTGATCTATCCTGGAGAATGTTCCGTGCGCACTTGAGAAGAACGTGTAATCTGCTGTTTTTGGATGGAATGTCCTATATATATCAATTAAATCTATCTGGTCTATTGTGTCATTTAAAGCTTCTGTTTCCTTATTTATTTTCATTTTGGATGATCTGTCCATTGGTGTAAGTGAAGTGTTAAAGTCCCCCACTATTATTGTGTTACTGTCGATTTCCTCTTTTATAGCTGTTAGCAGTTGCCTTATGTACTGAGGTGCTCCTATGTTGGGTGCATATATATTTATAATTGTTATATCTTCTTCATGGATTGATCCCTGGATCATTATGTAGTGTCCTTCCTTGTCTCTTTTAGCATTCTTTATTTTAAAGTCTATTTTATCTGATATGAGTATAGCTACTCCAGCTTTCTTTTTATTTCCATTTGCATGGAATATCTTTTTCCATCCCCTCACTTTCAGTCTGTATGTGTCCCTAGGTCTAAAGTGGGTCTCTTGTAGACAGCTTATATATGGGTCTTGTTTTTGTATCCATTCAGCCAGTCTATGTCTTTTGGTTGGGGCATTTAATCCATTCACGTTTAAGGTAATTATCGATATGTATGTTCCTATGACCATTTTCTTAATTGTTTTGGGTTTGTTTTTGTAGGTCCTTTTCTTCTCTTGTGTTTCCCACTTAGAGAAGTTCCTTTAGCATTTGTTGTAGAGCTGGTTTGGTGGTGCTGAATTCTCTTAGCTTTTGCTTGTCTGTAAAGCTTTTGATTTCTCCATCAAATCTAAATGAGATCCTTGCCGGGTAGAGTAATCTTGGTTGTAGGTTCTTCCCTTTCATCACTTTAAGTATATCATGCCACTCCCTTCTGGCTTGTAGAGTTTCTGCTGAGAAACCAGCTGTTAACCTTATGGGAGTTCCCTTGTATGTTATTTGTCATTTTTCCCTTGCTGCTTTCAATAATTTTTCTTTGTCTTTAATTTTTGCCTCTTTGATTACTATGTGTCTCGGCGTGTTTCTCCTTGGGTTTATTCTGTATGGGACTCTCTGCGCTTCCTGGACTTGGGTGGCTATTTCCTTTCCCATGTTAGGGAAGTTTTCGACTATAATCTCTTCAAATATTTTCTCTGGTCCTTTCTCTCTCTCTTTTCCTTCTGGGACCCCTATAATGCGAATGTTGTTGCGTTTAATGTTGTCCCAGAGGTCTCTTAGGCTGTCTTCATTTCTTTTCATTCTTTTTTCTTTAGTCTGTTCCGCAGCAGTGAATTCCACCATTCTGTCTTCCAGGTCACTTATCCGTTCTTCTGCCTCAGTTATTCTGCTATTGATTCCTTCTAGTGTAGTTTTCATTTCAGTTATTGTATTGTTCATCTCTGTTTGTTTGTTCTTTAATTCTTCTAGGTCTTTGTTAATCATTTCTTGCATCTTCTCAATCTTTGCCTCCATTCTTATTCCGAGGTCCTGGATCATCTTCACTATCATTATTCTGAATTCTTTTTCTGGAAGGTTGCCTATCTCCACTTCATTTAGTTGTTTTTCTGGGGTTTTTTCTTGTTCCTTCATCTGGTACATAGCCCTCTGCCTTTTCATCTTCTCTATCTTTCTGTAACTGTGGTTTTTGGTCCACAGGCTGCAGGATTGTAGTTTTTCTTGCTTCTGTTGTCTGCCCTCTGGTGGTTGAGGCTATCTAAGAGGCTTGATGGGAGGCTCTGGTGGTGGGTAGAGCTGACTGTTGCTGTGGCGGTCAGAGCTCAGTAAAAACGCATGTGTCTTTTTGAATTATGGTTTTCTCTGGGTATATGCCCAGTAGTGGGATTGCTGAGTCATATGGTAATTCTATTTTTAGTTTTTTAAGGAACCTCCATACTGTTCTGCATAGTGGCTGTATCAATTTACATTCCCACCAACAGTGCAAGAGGGTTCTGTTTTCTCCACACCCTCTCCAGCATTTGTTGTTTGTAGATTTTCTGATGCTGCCCATTCTAACTGGTGTGAGGTGATACCTCATTGTAGTATTGATTTGCATTTCTCTAATAATTAGTGATGTTGAGCAGCTTTTCATGTGCCTCTTGGCCATCTGTATGTCTTCTTTGGAGAAATGTCTATTTAGGTCTTCTGCCCATTTTTTGATTGGGTTATATGTTTTTTCAATATTGAGCTGCATGAGCTGTTTATATGTTTTGGAGATTAATCCTTTGTCTGTTGATTCATTTGCAAATATTTTCTCTCATTCTGAGGGTTGTCTTTTCATCTTATTTATAGTTTCCTTTGCTGTGCAAAAGCTTTTAAGTTTCATTAAGTCGCATTTGTTTATTTTTTAAATTTCCATTACTCTAGGAGGTGGGTCAAAAAAGATCTTGCTGTGATTTATGTCAAAGAGTATTCTTCCTGTGTTTTCCTCTTAAGAGTTTTATAGTGTCTGGTCTTACATTTAGGTCTTTAATCCATTTTGATTTTATTTTTGTGTATGGTGTTAGGGAATGTTCTAATTTCATTCTTTTACATGTAGCTGTCCAGTTTTCCCAGCAGCACTTATTGAAGAGACTGTCTTTTCTCCATTGTATATCCTTGCCTCCTTTGTCATAGATTAGTTGACCATAGGTGTGTGGGTTTATCTCTGGGCTTTCTATCCTGTTCCATTGATCTATATTTCTGTTTTTTTGCCAGTACCATATTGTCCTGATTACTGTAGCTTTGTAGTATAGTCTGAAGTCAGGGAGTCTGATTCCTCCAGCTCCATTTTTTTCCCTCAAGATTGCTTTGGCTATTCGGAGTCTTTTTTGTCTTCATACAAATTTTAAGATTTTTTGTTCTAGTTCTGTAAAAAATGCCATTGGTAATTTGATAGGGATTGCATTGAATCTGTAGATTGCTTTGGGCAGTATAGTCATTTTCACAATATTGGTTCTTCCAATCCAAGAACATGGTATATCTCTCCATCTGTCTGTATTATCTAAAATTTCTTTCATCAATGTCTTTTAGTTTTCTGCATACAGGTCTTTTGTCTCCCTAGGTAGGTTTATTCCTAGGTATTTTATTCTTTTTGTTGCAATGGTGAATGGGATTGTTCCCTTAATTTCTCTTTCTGATCTTTCATTGTTAGTGTTTAGGAACGCAAGAGATTTCTGTGCATTAATTTTGTATCCTGCAACTTTACCAGATTCACTGATTAGCTCTAGTAGTTTTCTGATGGCATCTTTAGGATTATCTATGTATAGTATCATGTCATCTGCAAACAGTGACAGTTTTATTTCTTCTTTTCCAATTTGTATTCCTTTTATTTCTTTTTCTTCTCTGATCGCTGAATCACTGTTAAAGACTTTTAAAACCTCACTCCATTAGAGGCATAAAGGTGACTCACTTCCTGTGATTTTCCCTATAGACCAGATGAAATTAATCCAATGCCCCAAAGCTTTTTACTCCTGTCTTAGAGCGCATACCCACCATATTGCCAGGGAATTTTAATACAGCAGGGCTTGGGGTTCTGTAAAATGTATTCAGTGGGATGGGTTCGGTTGAAATCAAACTCACTTATATCATGATGTAAATTACTAGGTAGGAAGACCTGATGTAACTCACTAGCAGCTTCCAGTCAGCATCATCAGTGGGTATTAAGTCTTTGATAGTATTTTAAATCCAAAGCATGTGATTCATTGCAGCAAGGACGAATTGAGCACCTGATATTTGCAAAGCATAGTGGGTGCTTCAGGAACTGAGGAAATGTGTAGGACAGTGATTCTTAAAGTGGGATCTGGGACCAGCAGCGTGGGCATCACCTGGGATCTTGTTAGAAATGCCGATAATTCTTGAGCCCCATCCCAGACTTATGTACCAGATTCTTGGGGGCACAGAAGTCTGTATTGGGACAAGCCCACAAGAGGATTCTGATGCACTATAATGTTTGAGAACCACTCATATAGGACAGGCTGCTCTAAAAGAACATAGAGTTTATTGTCCCCTGACATCCTTCCACTAAATCTTTCCTGCTTAAGTTGACCAGAGTGGTAGGAAAGAACACGTCACGTAGTGAGAACATTGTGGGTTCAAAATCTGGGTCTGTCAGTCAAAGCTCAGTGACCCTGGGCAACCATCTGACTTCTCCAGGCTTCTGTTGCCTTATCAGTGAGTCTCTTAAAGGTCCCTCTGCTCCCATCTCTAGCATTTCTGCAAGTCTACAGGCTTCTCTCATTTCACTCATTTCCCTTACTTCTCCCAGCCCTCGGCTATGCCTCTACTGCTGGGGCAGCCTTAGTACCTCCAGGACGACAGAGAGGCACTCTGTTTAAGTAACTCTGGGTTTTCAGGTAGATGTACAGCTCACACAGGCTCAGCGGCACTGGGCAGCTTCCACCCCCCACCATCTTCATGTGTCCATTTCACCCTGAAACTCTCACTGTCTCCACCACTACCTTTCTGGGACAGCTGTAACTCTGCAGTGTTCTTGCCTTGGAAGCCTCTGACGGAGTCCAACATTACAGGGGGCCCAGCCCGGTTCCCCTGCGCCTTCGAAAAGAGGAAAAATTTGGGAAGTAACACCCTTTCCCCCACCCTGCTCAGACACTGACTTTTCAACCCTTCTTTTGCCTATAGGATAAAATCCAAGTTCCCGGAACTTCTTGAGCACTTAACTATAGACCAAGTACTTCCTCAGCAACTTAAAAGCATTTTATTTGACTCTAAAATGATCCCTCAGGATAAATATTCTATCCCCATAGTATGGATAAGGAAATGTGCTGAAAGAGGTTAAGTAAACTGTTTAATATTACAACACTGTAGTGTTGCCTTATGGTCCCCAAAAGATATGTCCACCCAGAACCTCAGAATGTGACCTTATTTGGAATAGAGTCTTTGCAGATATAATTAGGGTAAGGATCTTGAGTGAGCTCATCCTAGATAAGGGTGGACCCTAAACCCAATGACAAGCCCTTAGAAGAGAAGGGGGAAAAAAAGGAGACACCAGAGAAAAGGAGGCTATGTGAAGACAGAGGCAGATACTGGAGCTATAAAGACCCAAGCCAAGGAATGCCAATAATTGGTGGCAGCTACCAGAAGCTAGGAGAGGGGCAGAGAATGGATTCTCCCTCAGAGCCTCCAGCCTTGACAACACCTTCATTTGGACTTGTGGCCTTCAGAACTGTGAAAACATGTATTTCTGCTGTTTTAAACCACCCAGTTTGTAGAAATGTGTTATGGCAGCCCCAGGAAACCAAAACAAACATTGATCTATTGTAAGAGTGGAACCTGGGTTCAGACTGGGGCCTGACTTCAGCACCCCCGCTCTTTGCTGTAGCACACACTGCCTTGGCCTGGCATAACTCAGCCTCCTCCCGTCCTCTGTCTCCACGCTTCCATCTCCTTACCGCCCCTGCCCTCCCTGCTCTAGGCTCAATGAACTTCTTGGTGTTCTCTGAACACAGTCTGCTGTTCATAGCCTTGTGCTTTTGTACTTGCTGCCCCCCTCGACCAGACACGCTGTTATAGACTGAATGTTTGTGTCCCCTCCAAATGCATTAAAGCCTTAACCCCCAGTGTGATAGTATTTGGAGTTGGGGGTATTTGGAGGTAATTAGGTTTACATGAGGTCATGAGGGTGGAGGCCCCATGATGGGATTAGTGTCCTTATAAAGAGAGGAAGAGACACCAGAGCTTCCTCTCCACCATGTGAAGTCACAGCAAGAAGGTGGCTGTCTGCAAGCCAGGAAGAGAGCCTTCACCAAGAACTGGATCTGCCAGTACCTTGATCTTGGACGTCTAGCCTCCAGAACTGTGAGAAATAAATGTCTGTTGTTTAAGTCCGCCAGGCTGTGGTATTTTGTTATAGCAGTCTGAGCAGACTAAGGCACATGCCCTCGCTCCTCTCTCCTCTTTGCCTGGCAAACTCTTACTGAACTTTTATATCCAACTCAAATGCCTCTTCCTCTGAAATTTCTCTAGACTCACCTCTGCTGCCCAGGCACATTTCATAGATTTTCTCCTCAGCAGGACAGGGGGCTCTCCAATGTATTACTTCTTGGCAGACGAAGACCTTATCTTTTCTACCTTTGTGTCCTTGGTGCCTAATAAAAGCATAGTAGATGTTTGATAAATGAATGAATTGCTAAACTGAAACCACATGTTTCCCAACTGATTATGAAAAAAGTCACAGAACACAACTGAATGTTGATTAAAAGGGGCCTAGTGGAGAGTAAGAAAATAAGAAAAGTGTGGATGCCCTTCACACCCAAATATGTTGCTCATTAACCAAAAGCTTGGCATAATTTCTTCGGTGAAATTTAAGTATTTCCCAGGTTTATAGAAGTTCCTTGGAAAAATGATAAGAGAGTTGGCTTTGCTGGGAATCAGGTCTGGCCCTTGAGGCCCACCAGAGTCAGTACTGGCCATTCCCCCCTTCTTCCTTGTTGGCCGAGTCCTAATGTTGTCCAGGTGTCTCTCCCTCCGCTGTGTGGCTCAGGGTAAATCATGAGTGATTGAAGCCGTTTATGGTGGTACCAGTTCTATTGCTAGTGACTGGTTTGGAAGTGGGCACGTGACCCTGCTCTAGCCAAAAAGACATAATGGACATTCTTCTAGGGAGCTTCCAGGAAACAATTTCATACTCCCAAAAAGAGGGGCGTGGGAGGAAACTGTTTCTCTTCTTCTGTGGAATAATGTATCTGCATATGATGCTAGATTGTGGTGCCATCTTGCAAACATGGGGAGAGTTAGCCTGTGATGGCAAAACTGATACCCTAAGGATGGCAGGGCAGAAGATGGAAAGTGACATGCACCTTAAAGATGGTTTTGAGCCACCGAATAACTAACCTTAGACCTGTTCTATCCAAAGACTTGTTATAGAAGTGATACATTTTCTCTACTGTTAAGCCATTGTGAGTTAAATTTGGGGTTACTTAGGACAGAAATCATCCCAACAATTATAATACAACCCAACTGCCCAAAAACATCTCTGACCACACCCCAGGAGAGATGCCTGAGAACTCCACCATTTGCAATTTATTAAAGAAAAGTTCTGTGTGTTAAATTATAAGTTTTACCCTTGAGAGCGATTAAGCACCTTAGAATTTATCCATTTATTCCTAAGCATTCCTTCCTCCATCAAGCACTTATTAAGTGTCTTTTCAATGCCAGGCACTCTGCTAGACTCTGGGATTAAAAAAAAAAAAACAATGAACAATGAGTATCAATTTGTAGCTAACAGTTAAATCCTCCTTTATATTATTCTCTCTAAAGTTATTTAAATGTAAATTTTTTATTTTTGTTTAAAGGCATATTTGAACTTAGACTTGACTTAAAAAGAATTCCCACTTAGCTACAGTAATGCAAAATTGTGAACAAGATGGAAAGTCTCCAGCTCCATCCAGATTAATGTAAATGACGTGTGGGGCAGCTTTTATTAAGAGAAGCACAGAAATACAGACTCCTAAAAATCTGCCCTGCCCTAAGAAAGTGATAAAGAGAGGGGTGCGGGCAAGGGACATGGGAGCTCACTGCCCTGAGATGTGAGTAAGTCTCTGACAGCACGAGAAAGAGCAGAGGGCTCCAAGCCAGCAGAAAGACTGACTCAACGCTAGCAGCTGCTAAAAATAGCAGAGCAGAGTTATACGCTCTCCTGTCCAAACAGATCGCAAAGCTGGCAGGTAGTGCGGGGCTATTCATGAATGGAAGGGTTAGAGCCATCTCGACCAGAGAGCCTTACACTGGGGGTTCTGGGTCCTCGCTCAGCTATGAGCAGAGCCATCACTTGCTTCCCACTTGGCAGGGCTGGTTGCATGTAAAGCCAGAGGCATCAAGGAGGGGAGGAAGGGTGAGAGAATTGCTTAAACCCACCCTGAATTCATTTCACTGAAATGAGTTTTAATAGAGTGAAAAAAGAAAATTTTAAAATAAAAAGCTATAATTTTTTTTAAAAAAAGGACCAAGTTCTTGTCTGGTTTTGAAAAAGCTTAGCACCTATCCCACTGAATATAACACTTTCAGAAAGGTGCCGGCCTGTGCCTGGCATCCCCCATGTGGCACAGCAAGATTGGAAGAGGGATGGCAAAGTGAGTAGCTAATTTATTTCCGTCACCCCTTGAGCAGTAAACAGCATCTTTTTAAAGAATGCAAGAGGGAAAACAATGCCAGCATGAGTTATTTAATAGTTATAAAAATCACTATCTGCAGAAACACATGGATATGCTTAACCACAAACCTGCGCGTGTCTAATTTGAGCGTAAGTCAGCCCGACATCTTTTGCGTGGGGCCTGAGAACTTTGTGGAATGAATCCTAGAGAGTGTTACTTAAATCTGGACCACTGTCTTCTGGTAGTTATTTCGTGCCTTCTTGTCAGTTGTCCCTTAATGATCTCATCCTTTTCTGAACCACCTTTTATCCCACATCAGCCCTCTGAAAGAACATAGCTGGTTAGGACATGTCATTTGTTCCAATGAAATGCCACTTCCTGGCCTGTCTCGGAGTATCAGGGGGGCACGTGTCCCCTACTTGGAGAAGAGGGTCCAACTGACTTTTTAAAATTCAGCAAGGTTTATTGGGAGGCTGGCATTCCTGGTACGAAGGTGAATAAAGGCTTTGACCCTGGGTTCAAAGTCTAGTGATTGGGGTGACAGTCATGTAAAATTACAATAAATCGTAGCAAGTGTTAAGTATAGGTATGGAAATGTGGATCCTGTCTTAGTTTCCTATGGCTGTCAAAACAAACTACCACAGCCTGGATGGCATAAAACAACAGAAATTTATTCTCTCCCAGTTCTGGGGGCCAGAAGTCCAAAATCAAGGTGGTCAGCAGGGCCGCACTCCTTCTGGAGGCCGTAGGGGAGAATCCCTCCTCGCCTCCTCCAGCCTCTGGGGGCTCCAGGTGTTCCTGGGCTTGTGGCCACATCCCTCCAACCTCTGCCTGCATCTTCACAGCACCTCCTCCTCTGTGCCTGTCTTCTCCTCTGTGTTTCTCTCCTAAGGGCGCTTGTCATTAGATTTAGGGCCGCCTGGGTAATCCAGGGTGATCTCATCTCTTGATTACATTTGCAAAGACACTTTTTGCAAATAAGATCACATTCATAGGTTCCAGGGAATTGGATGTGTACATATCTTCTGGGGAGGGTGGAGGGTGGGGGGAACCATCCAACCCACTACAGATCTCCAGGCAAAAATGACCAATGTTCCTTGAGGACAACTTCAAAGGAAAGTGACATCTGAGCACTTTACTAGTATTATCATATTTGATACCCTAGCACGTGCAGAGGTGGGCAGTCTTCTTATCCTGGGGCAGGGACAGCTGGTGACCCGATTTTTAAAGAAGATGGCGACAAGATCAGATACGGATTTGGACCGATCGATTGCCCTGGTTGGGGTGTAGAGAATGGGTGGGGGGAGGGGAGAGGAAGAGCAGGGTCAAGGTTGCTTACCAAGTCCTGAGATGGGGCGCTGGGCGGGGAAACAGCTGCTGGGATGGTTTAGGTTTTAACATCTGCAACCAGGGCATTGAGCCAGCCCTTCTCTAAGCCTCCAGCCTGCTCACCACCCTCCCCCCCACACCCCCCCCAGGACTCAGTTTTTCTGGGTATTGGGACCAGAGGGAGGGAGAGGCACCGCGGAGGTGGAGGCCTCCATCTCCTGCCGGCTTGGGCCTTGTCTAGCCACCTCTTGTTCAAAATCTTTTTCTGCTCCTCCTAATCCCCAGCAGCTGGGAGAGGTTTGTTAGCACATATTTCTATGGTGCCTCTTCTCGGAGGAGCCCGGGCTTGAGTGCTTTTGGAAATGTGACATTTCCCTAGAGGCCTCGGGATTACTCAGCATTCACACGTTGCTTCGCACTCCATGGGCATGTGTCTTGCTCGCCCCAAATTTAACCTGTCTGGGCCTCAACTTGCCCATCCAGGCTGGAGCAGAACAATGTTTCGAGTCTCTTTCAGCTCCTGACATCCAGGGAGCCGCGATTCTGCAGGCTGCCCCTGGCCATATATTAGGCTCCGAGTCTGAGATCACAGTGTCCTGCCTGGCGCAAGCTTCCTGAGGATTCCTGCTGGAGCCGCACTCGTGCGCCGTCTAGAGCACCTGGATTCCAGCCCTCACTCGCCCCTTCCTAGCTGTGGGCTCAGGAGCAAGTCAACTCTTGTTCCTCACCTGTAGAATGGGGACGTTAGTAGTACCTCTGTCATAGAGCTAAAGGAGAGCACACAGCCCCCAGTGCCTGAAGGCAGGATCCCACAGGAGGCAAGATCACCGCTCTTTGGGAAGCACGGATCAGTGAGTGAAAGGGGATGAATGGGTAGTGTTAAACTGAAGTTATTTCAACCACAGGTTATGTAGTAGCTACTCTGTTTCAGATGCTGGGCTGGAGGGACCAGGAGAGCTGGTCTGGCTCCTGAGGAGATGCTCACACCCAGGATGGGACAGACCCAGAAACACCCCAGCCCAGGAAAGTGGATGTGGTCTTCACTGTCTCTCTGGGCTCCACTTCCCCCTGCCCGCCCACAAGCCAGAGGAGAGGCCCGAGGAAGGGAGCAGGGCACCGGGGTGTCAGATGGAGGAGGAGGGGGGGGAGGCCGGAGCCCACCTGCTAGGGCGGGGCAGTGCAGCTCTGCCGGGAGTGTGCACGTGTGCTCACGCTCACCCATCACACTCATCACTCATCACACATAACTCACGGTCATACACTAACACAAAACACGTATGCATACACTCACAAATACACACTCATACACTTGTACACATCCACAGTGGTCCAAGGAGTGACCCAGAGGCCGGGGCAGAGCCAGGGAGACCCTGACATGGAGGCAGAAGCACCAAGAGACACAGAGAAGGAAAGAGACAAAGAAGTGGCACTCAGGCCGATGCTGTCAGAGAGGAAAACTGCAGTGGAATCAAGAGAGGGACCCAGGTGTAACCACAGGGAGAGCCCAAGGGCGATGACAGCCCAGCCAGGCCTTGAGCGGGTCACGCTGGAACAGCAGTGCCAGAGCAGCTGGGCCATCTGGCCAGGAGATGGACAGTAACACCCGTCTGACTTGTTCTGCGGAGATTTGCCAACCATTCTGATGCCCATTAGCCCCTGTTCCTAGGGTCAGTCTGTGTCACCCCACCACAAGGACACTGAGAATTGGGAAGGTGGAATCGTTTGTCTGAGGTCCCCTGCAGCACCAAGGCCAGGGTCCGAGGCTGAGCTTGCTGACGACTGAGGGCTCCTGTCCCCCAGGTGAAGGCTCCAAACCTCTGAGCTGGCAGGAGTTGATGAAGGTCTGGACGCTGTACGGGTCATCCTCGTGGCCCCTCCATCTATTCCTCAACTGCTGCGGGTACACCCTGCAGGCACCTTGCCTCACTGCACGAGTGTCCTGTTTCTTGCCCAGGTGCCCACCGCTCAGCCTCCCTGAGGCTTGCATGCACCTGGAAGTACTCGAGGGGAAACCCACCGACCCGTGACCCTTAACCAATGCGGGAGGGAAGCAGCGGGATAAATACTCCCCACTTCCAGCCACCCAGCCAAACAGGCTGAGGTGTCTAATGCGAGGCTCCTCCGAGGGTCCCAGAGGGATCAAGCCCCACTGCCCACGGCAGTGACCGCTCTGGCACAGCCCCCTGTATTTACTGGCTTTTCTGACTTCTCTCCCCAGGAATCACTCTCCCAATTAAACCACCTGCATGCAGGCTTTGCTTGCAGGTAAGGCCCCAACCAGGGCTCTCCCAGGGCCCAGCACCAGGGGAGCTGATGACTGTCTCTCCTGCCGCTTCTCTTTCCCCAGGACACCAGGGTCCTGCTCTGATCTCTTGTTTGCTGGATTCAGGAGCCACCACATTTCCCCAGGGTGCCAAACCACTCTTGTTTATCCAATAACAATTAATTCTCAGCAATCATCTCTAGTCTCAAACTATACAAACAAAAGGTGCCTTCTGCAAAGAGGTATCCTGTCCGAGGGGATCCTGGGCTAGGGTTGGGGTGCCCTCCAAGCTTCTCCCCAAGCCCGTGATTCTGTCTTCACTTTAGGACACGTGCCATAGGCAAGTCGCTCACAGAGCCATTCATGGTCTTCAGTTGTGTGGGTGTGTGCATGTGTGTGTGGGTATGTGTTTTAAAGATAGATTTACTGTATCTTTTGATTACAAAAGCAATGCATGACAGCTCTCCAGATTACAATGCAAAATGTATAGCTTAGAAACTGAAGGCACCTCCCTCCGTTTTCACTTGAGTGTGGTTATTTTTAATTTCTCCTGGACCAGGACATGTTCAGCATCAATGAATAAGTCCTGTTGGTCTGCTCAGGGACACTTATAATAAAGTGCCACTTCTTCCTAAGGAAACCATCCATTCATTCAACGGCTGCTTTGAGTATCTACTAGGTGCCATGTACTGGAGAAGCAGCTGTGAGGGAGATGGATGAGACTTGTGGCCTCACTGCCTGTCTCTGACTAGTTGCGTTTTCCCCAATCACCTCTCTTGCTCTGGAATATTCACTCAGTTGCCTCTGGCTTCCAGGGAGGCCCAGAGAGGGGCTGCAGCTGCCCTGCTGGGCTTCCCACATCCATAGGGAAGGGCTGTGTGCATAACCCAGAATGCGGAGCAGGGACGGGAGTGTGCTGTGGGTACTGTCCTGCTGCTGAGCCTTTGCAGAGGCTCCAGCCAACCAGATGCTCCCCTCTGGTCCTGAAAGGCCCTGCTTCAGGTCACCTGTGCTCAGCTGAGGGTCTGTCTTTGTGGACGTGGTGCCCCGGCAGAGCTGGCAAGCATCTCGAGGGCAGGGGTGGGGTGTTTTCTCTGGTCTTTCCTGATGCCTGGCCCGGCTGGGCATCCTGTGTGCTCCCAGCACAGCTCTGCTGAACAGGGGCCCACGGCCAGGAGAGGAGGACCGTGGAAGGCAGGGAGTGGAGCAGTGAGTTCAGCAGTCAGGGCAGGAGGGGCAGGAGATCGGGGTTTTCACCAGGGGTATCTCTGTGTGGAACCCTCTTCCTTCACGGGATGCATCGTGGGGGAGAGGCTGGGGCATGGGTGGCGGCAGAAGGCCCAGCAGAAAACCCACAGGGCCCAGGAGCTGGGCGTGGCCTTGCCGAGTGGGGAGCCCCCCAGAACCCCAAGGGTTGGCATGTGTGCCAGGAAAAGGGGAGGGACTCACAGAAGACACAACGTGGGTGTCACTTGTGCCCAAGCAGGCCCAAACAGTATTCATCAGCTTTTTTTCCCCTTTATTAACACATGTCCCTTTGTTAAACATAAAAATCATGCCTCCTTTAACACTGTATAACAATTCAAAATAAATGTTTGGATTCCAAACAAACCGAAACAATGGGGAGAAATGCTGCTTTACTGAAATTCCCCTCCTCCTAAATCTGATGTTATATTCCTCACCTTTGGAAGCAAAGCCCGGACAAGTTTGGGCTCAGGCTGGAACTTTTCTGAATTAGTATGAGGGTCGGACAGAAACAGCTGTGATAGGATCAATTCACTGATGAATCTATTCCCTGAGGTCTGTGAGTTGACACCTGAGGTTCTGGAAAGGGCCCTCATGGATGATCTCAAGAGGTCCAGGAGGCATCTTCATCCAGGGCCCGGATGGCTGAGTTTCTCTCTTCTCTTCCCTACATCTTCTGCCCTCCCCAGGGAGCCCACCCTCTGACGCTGCTGGCTGTCCCTGAGCAACTCTTTCCCCCGCATTCTTACTTTTGCTCCAAAACAACCTATCTCCCTCCTCTCCCTTTATCTAAATTCCTAAAGCCCGTGGTTGATCTTGGCAAGATATTCTGTCAAATCCAAGGAAAGTACTTTATACTACGGTGTAAGAGACTGAAAGACTTATTAACCATTCAAAGGAGCATCTGAGTTTTTAACAGAGTTTGTAAACTCAAAAACGCCTCAAACAGGTGGAATGTGCACAAGAGATCTTTCTGAAGCAGGGTCCCTCCCAATTCCACGTGCCTCCTGGGCCACTCCTACCCCCTTCCTTCAAGAACCGGGCTCAGCTGCGGGCCCTTCTGCGGAAAGCTGCCAGGGTGGGCGGGGACACAGGCCCGGCGTACCCGCGGGGGGAGCCGTCCCCAAGCCTCAGCCCCCGCCTCTCCGAGCCCGGAAGGAAGCTGCGGCAGAGGAGGGGGCGCCCGGGATGCCCCTAGCGCGCCTCACCTGCGGGAGGGCACGTCCCGGGCTTTTATCTTCTGAGACGGGCCTGCGGGGGGAAGGCGCTGATTAGCCCATCCTTCCTGCCGCCGCCCACCCCGAGCTTCCACGCAGCCGTCGCCGCCAGCTCGCCGCCCGGTGTCGGAGCGTGGGGCCACCAGGGCCCCTGCAACTCGCCCCCGCGCTCCTCCTCACGCTTCTCCTCCTTCCCCCCGCCGGCCCGGGTCTGGAGCCGGGCGCCTTACCCCCGCACCCCACCCCCCCGTACTCCGGACGCGCTCGCCGAGAGGGCGGCGGCTGCGGGGAGGGAGGGGCGCCGCCCGCCTCCCGGGGCCTGGAGCGCGCGTGGCCCCGGAGCCGCCAGCGCCGCGCGGGGACTCACTGGGCAGCGCGCAGCGCCCCGACTCGGCTGGCTCCGCTCGGCGCGCGGGCGGGCCAGAGGATGCTGGCGGGCTTCCCCGGCTTCGGCCCTCGCTCCCGCCGCGGACGGCCCCGGGTGCGCCCCTAGCCGCGCCGTCGCGACCACTGCGGGGCCAGAGGGAGGGGGCCGGCCGCGCACGCCGGCCCCGCGAGCCGCAGCGCTAGGGGCGGGCGCCCCCGAATTTTCCAGCCTCCGTCGCCGCCGCCGCCTCCTCCTCCTTCCTCCTGCGGCCGGGCGCCTGTGGATGCTGAGGGGCAGCCCTGCGCCTCTCCCGGCCGGATTCCCGGCCTGACGGCGGGAGAGTCGCGCCCCGGCGAGGCGGCGCGGCTCCGCGGGGAGCAGCCCCCGGGCGCGCTGAGCCCTCCTGTCCCCTCCCGCTGCACGCGTGACTCGGCCTCGCAGCCCGCGAGGGGACCGGCCCGGACCACGCGGCTCCCGAGTTCCCGCACAGGTAAACGGAGGGGCAGGGCCAGCCTTCCGGAGGGCAAACAGTGCCCCGAGGTGGGGAGCCCGAGTGGCCAAGGGGCTGGGTGGGAAACGAAGTAAACAGAGGAAGATTCGGGAACCCCCAGGATGGCTCTGGTTCCTTTCTAGCATGTTTTATCTAGACCTTCTAAGGCTTGGGCCTGGAGGAGACTTACGTGAGGAAGTCGGGGACTGAGAGAGACGAGATGACCAAGGGTGCGACGGATGGAGAGGTGGCCAGGCCCGTCCATAGGCAGAAACAGGAGACGGAGTGTTTGGGCGGACAGGACTAAGTGTGTGTGGTCGGGTGGTGGCGTGAGCTTGGGGGTGGCGGGAGAACGGCCCTGGTTCTGGAGCCTCTTGGAGCAAGGATTCTTTGAGGACGGCTGGGGTGGGTCGTGGAGAAAGCACAGGTAGGAAGGAGGAGGGGCTTCTACTCAGCGATGTCCTTTTAAGTTCCAGATGGTCAGCGCTGCCTGTGCCGGGGAAGCCAGCTCTGTGTTCCTGCCTGAGGGGGCCGGCCATCAGCCTTTCCCAGGTCCCCGAGAGCCCTGGTAGGTGGCCCATTCCAGAGTCCTTCCTCTGTTCCCCGCCCGCTTCTCCAGAGCCAGTAGAAGCAGACACCAGCCAGGATGCCGAGGACCCAGGGCTTCTCCGATCCTGAGTACTCAGCCGAGTACTCCGCCGAGTACTCCGTCAGCCTGCCCTCTGACCCTGACCGCGGGGTGGGCCGGACCCATGAGATCTCTGTCCGGAACTCGGGATCCTGCCTGTGCCTGCCTCGCTTCATGCGGCTGACCTTCGTGCCGGAGTCCTTGGAGAACCTGTACCAGACCTACTTCAAGAGGCAGCGCCACGAGACGCTGCTGGTGCTGGTGGTCTTCGCGGCCCTCTTCGACTGCTACGTGGTGGTCATGTGCGCGGTGGTCTTCTCCAGTGACAAGCTGGCTCCCCTTGCCGTGGCCGGGGTCGGGCTGGTGTTGGACATCATCCTCTTTGTGCTCTGCAAAAAGGGGCTGCTCCCCAACCGGGTCACCCGGAAAGTGGTGCCCTACCTGCTGTGGCTACTGATAACAGCCCAGATCTTCTCCTACCTGGGCCTGAACTTCTCCCGCGCCCATGCAGCCAGCGACACGGTGGGCTGGCAGGCCTTCTTTGTCTTCTCCTTCTTCATCACGCTGCCCCTCAGCCTCAGCCCCATCGTCATCATCTCTGTGGTCTCCTGCGTCGTGCACACGCTCGTCTTGGGGGTCACCGTGGCCCAGCAGCAGCGGGACGGGCTGAAGGCGATGCAGTTGCTGAGGGAGGTGAGTCCAGCCTTTTGTCCCACCCAGCGGTTTCTCTTCCCAGCAGCTCTCAGCTGAGGTGGTGCCCGTTTTGGAGGTGGGGGTGGCATTGTTTTCTTTGCCCTTGAGTCAGAATGTCGGGGGGGAGAGGTCATGGTCTGGGGTTCTCATCTGCCTGTGCAGGAAGGACCAGCTCTCCCTCAACCCCTGGCTTTGCAATAGAGCTTGTCTGGGGTTGGCCTTAGGGGTTGGAGGATTTCCGGACATTGGCCACTCTGTCACCTGGGCGCAGCCCGCGTGGGTGGCAGGAAGGCCCGCTTGGGCCTGGTCTTGAGCGAGGCAGCCTTGTCTTTGTCATTGACCTCTGCCGGGAAGACCTCTTGTGGGGAGAGAGGGTGCCCTTGGCTTCTGGTCTCTAGCTTGTCATTGACTGGTTTCGGCAAGAGACTGTGTGTGTGGACTCAGTGCCCCTCTATCAAATGGAGACAGAGTTGGCCTGCCTAAAGTGGTTGTTATCAAGATCAAAGGTTGTGGGTAACCTCAAATAAGGAGATGTGAAGGACTGCGTGATTGTCGTAAATCCCACTTCTGCTGGGAGCTCAGGGTGCCCGAGCAGTTAGATGATGTAGGGAGTGGTGGTCTCCCCACAGAAGGCAAGTCATGGGGATGCAGTTGGGGGCAGGGTCGCCGGCCACAGTGAGGGGGTGTCTGCTGGTTCCGGAGGATGCCTTCCTGTGGAAGGGGCGAAATTTTGGCCTCAACTTAACTAATAGGTAGTCTTGTGCTCCCACTGGGTGCCAAGACCCTGAGTAGGTTCTGAGGGGCTACAGAGATCGGGAGATGTGATTCCTGGCCTTCTGCACTTATTATCTGGTAACCTATCTGGGGGCAGGGGGTCCACAGGGCTTAGAGTCAATGAATTCCACAGTTGTGCGTCCTACCTGCTACCTGCTTATTTTATATATGAGCCCAGAGATGGAGAGTGACCTCTCTAAGGCCACACAGCTAGTTATGGCAGTCAGCGGCTGGAATGTCCATTTCTAGATGCCCATTTCAGTGCTCTTGCTACTACATCACACTGCTACAGCCATCTTGGCCAAAGTCATTAGTCTCCTGGGATTGGGGGCTGAGTGTCCAGGGGCGCAGCAGTGCCATTGGTGGTTGATGCAAGAACCCTGTGGGGCCGTCCCATTGCCTCCCGCTTAGTTAGATTAAAACACAGGTTTTTCCTCTGTTTTAACTTTTTCCTAGTTCTTGGACCAATATTCTTCCTGTTTTCCCATTCTGGCTCACACAGTGTCCTCTCTCACAGAAGCTTTGTGTCTTGATGCTGCAGGGGCCCAGCCCTGGGCTGGTGCACACGGATTGGTGCAGGCACACCGAAAGGTCCCTTTTTCTCCCAATGCCCTATGCGTAAAGGGTGACAGCCTGCCATTCCCCTTCTGACTTCCTGGTTGTTGAACTTCAGGTTGTGCCGCTGCCAGCTGAGGGCCCTGGTGGAAGCTGTCTGGGCAAGAATGGTGAGAGGCATTCCAATCAGGAATTGGTGACAAGCACAGCTTGGGGGCAGATAGGTGGGCATGGCAGCCTCTGGGGCCTGGGATCAAACTCTGAACCCTTTCCTTTTACTGAACGGTCACTTCTAGCCCTTTCCTCTCTGCCAGGGTCCCTGGACCACATGAATTTCCCGTATGCTTTGCTGCCCATGAAGGGAGCAAATCAGAAATGCTCCCCACTGGAGCCTAAGAGGCTGAACCCTTGATTGCTGGTGTCCTTCGGGCGCTGCTAAGAAACAAAAACTCCAAAAGATTAGGAAACAGAAAAAAAAGATAGAAAAATAAGTAAATCAAGAATAGCAATATTAGCATCTCAGGAGAGCGTGACCTTGACATGGAGGCAGTGCCTTGGATGCAGCTTTGGGACTAGATGGGGAGGGAGAGGTGGCTCTCAAGGTCCATTTGGGAGCCCAAGATAGAATGCAGGAGGCCCCAGCTTTCAGTGGGCTGTGTTCCACAAGTTTCTGAGTCACTTGTTTGGGACTAATGTGACTTTTTATATATTTATTTATTTATTTATTTTTAATAATTTTTTGAAAATATTTATTTATTTAGGCTGCACCAGGTCTTAGTTGCAGCATGCAGGATCTTTAGTTGAGGCATGCGTGTGGGATCTAGTTCCCCCACCAGGGATCAAACTTGGGCCCCCTGCATTGGGAGCGTGGAGTCTTACCCACTGGATCACCAGGGACGTCCCATCATGTGACTTTTTAAAAGGTGCCTGGGTTCCCAGGCCCACCCACCGAAGTCTTAAGTCACAGTGTCCCTGCATTTGGTCTCTCAGAATACGGTGGAACTCTGAGCCCTCTGTGGCCCCGTGTTGCCATGGAGAGAGCACCTAGACACCTCCCCCCGGCCGTGGAATGAAGCTCGCTCACCTGCCTGCGGCTCCCCTGGTCCCCTGTTACCTCCCGGCATGGGGCACCATCAGGGATAGGAGGGGGCAGGGGCTGGAGGACAGGGACGTGAGAACCGGCAACCAGACCCCCTCTCCCCCCAACAGTCAGAGTAACACCAGCCCCCGGCACCTCCTTGCTTTGCTTTCTTCTGCCCAGAGACTCCCTTTTTCTTTCTCTTCTCCCGTCACCTGTTGGCTCCAGCCAGGGACCCCCTTCTGGGTCGGTGGGGGGATGAACCCAGTTGCACAGTTCGAAGCAGACACTGGGTTTCTGGGGGTTTGTGAGTGCTGCTGTCACCGGCAGCACCGAAGGAACCTTTCCAATGCCCAAGTCTTCTTCCTCTGCACACTTCATCCCCTCAAACCCATACTTGGCTCTGTGGGAGAAAGACAGAAGGACACAGGGGCCTCAGCGTAGCCTGAAGTGTCAGAGACAAGCCACACAGCCTGCCCTGCCTGGGTTCTTCTCTTGGGAGGCAGGCAGGTCCGGGTTCCCCCTGAAGAGCAGGTGGAGTCCGGGGCTGTGGGATGGGGCGATGCTGGGGCTTCGTTTATCAGTGAATGGGGGGCTCTAACTGAGCAACAGGTACGGGCCTTGCAGCCTGTGGGGTCTGGGACTGAAGGCCATCAGATAATGTCCTCGGAAGCTGCGGTGGAGGAGAGCGCGGCGTGGGGTTGGAGGGAGGGAGGAGCAAGCTGCAGCCGGCAGGCCTTTCCCACATCCCTCCCCTTGCCTGGCTCTTGGCCCAGCTTGCCTTTTACTCACCCCGAGCTGCCCAAGGGGTGAGCTGATGAAGCAGGAGGGGGTCGAGGGCAGGACCAGGCAGCTGCTGATGGGGGAGGATGAAGGGGGAGATGGGAGTGGGGAGAAAATGCAGCCGAGGTAGGGAACATTCCTGTGGCCCGTGGCTGCTCCCAAGACCCTCACATGTGCCCACAGACACCTGTTAGCTTCTGACAGGGTCCTTAAAGGAATGAGACTGTGGCAAGTTAGGGGCGAGGAACCCCTGAAAAATATTTTATAGCTTTATTTCACAGCAGAAAGGCTATTTAGGGGCAAAACTCTCTCATGGAGTTACTAGCCTGTTCAGACCTTTATTCACAAATTAGAACATGATAGAGCAGTGGATGAGTGATTCCTTTCACACCTACAAATCACAGAGCAAATCATTCGCCCAGTGAATGAACATTCGGCTCCGGGGGGCTTCAGCGGGGAGGGTGTGAGGAAGCTCATGCTTCAGATGCCCTGTCTGTAGACTGGAGCTAAAGTTCATACACATCATCTCAATTAATCCTGGGTGTTACTGGCTCCATTTTACAGATGAGGAAACTGAGACTCAGGAGGATGAGAGAAGACAGAGGGGCTGGGTAACTGGGGAGGGATCACTGGTGAGTGAGATGGTGGGATGGTGGGTGTGAGAGACGGGGGGCTTCCCTGAAAGCCTCTTTTTCTCTGGAAGCTGGCATCTGGGCCTCCTTCCTGCATCTCTGGCTGCCCCCAGATGCCTTTGCTATAAGCAGTGTTGAGGAACAGTGCCAAGAGGTGGGAGGACCTAAAATATCATAGGAAGCGCCCCTCTGTTTCCCCCTGGGAATTGGATGCAAGGGCAGGGAGAAGCCTGTGACAGAATGTTCTTGGTGGGAACGTGGCCAGGAGTGTATGAGAAGTGAGTGGGGGAAGCAGGAACAGGAGCTGGGCGGGGAGGCAGCAGCCTGGGGCTCTGAGCAGCTGAGGCGTGTGTGCAGGACACAGGCTGGGAGCGGGCAAAGCCAACCCAGTTCTTGGTCCTTTGGCCCTGGGCTCTGCCCCTGTCCCACAGATGGCTCATCCTCTACAAAAAGCGTGCAGACGGGTATCATGTAGGAACCGGAATAATAAGGAAATGCACAGAAGGGGACCAGGAGGCCATCGAATCCAGCTGCACGTGGGGGAAGAATAGTCAATTATTGAACATGTAAACAACTTTGCAGAAAGTTCCCCCCTCAGTGCTTCCCCTGGTCACATTTCTCTGGGGCCTTTTCTGATCCTTATCTGTGTGTAAACAGAGTGTTTCCAGTCTGGCATCCTCGTGCAAATGCATTTTAGGTCCCACCTTTCGCCCACATGATTTCACTGACATTTTGCCATGCACATCAGAGTCCTCATGTTTATTATTTTAAATCAACACTTCGTCATCAGCTGGGTTTTTCTGGAGAGGGCCGCGTCAGTGGGGCCAGGTCCAGGCACCAGTCTCCATGTCAAGGTCTGGTGAAATCTCCAAGAGGCAGAATTGCTAGGACTCCAGGTTATTCTGCAATTTCTTCATCAATGTGCAGTGAATCCCAGTAGGGTGCTCCAACGCCGAATAAACCTTCAGCCCACCCCCAGCTGTCCCCTCATGAACATACGCACTCGTGATGATCTACTTTACCGTGGGTACAGTCCTGACCGACACTCAGACGTGTGAGCTCAGAGATTACCCCTAGGTGGAAACCCAGCGAACATGGGGATGGACAAGGTACTCAGTTTACTGAACTCTTGCTGTATTTCAGTCAAGTATTTTCCAGCAAGAGGTAGAAAGTATTTTCTTTTTACAGATGAGGAAACTGAAATGTGTGATGAGTGAAATGGCTTGTCCGGAGCCACATAGCTAGAAGGTAGAGGAGCAGGGTTCGAATCTAGGTCAGTGGGATTCCAGAGTTCCTTCTCTTCTGCAGTCATAAAAGATCTTCCATAAGAGTCTGTTGAGATACAGTTCCGCCAGGATTGGGTCTTTAGTTTCTCCACCCACAACCATCAGAAGGAACAACATGGGGGTCGAGGAGGTGTTTCCTGGGGCAGGAGTATTGCCGCTGATCAAGGAGCAGAGAACTGTCTGGGGGTTCAGTGTTGCAGCCGACATTCCTTATACACCTTTAGGAGGCATTGTTACATTACAGGACATTGTAGTAACCAATATGTGTAATCATGATGCCCACTTCAAGAGAATATTAAATTACAGTTAGTATAAAGTGGGGTCTAATACTGCATTCTAAAAACATTTTTGTCAGAAATGGATAAGAACACGTTTGGACAAATAAGGATTACATTTCAGCTCTCTAGGAAGTTCACTAATGTGGGATGGCCCGTTTCTCAGTGGCATTACTGCACACGTATTCCTTCATTTACCCTGTTTCAGTTATCCATGGTTATATAACATATAACCTCAAAACTTAAAACAATAACAACTGTTATTGGCTTAAAACAATAACAGTTTTTTTTAAAAATAAATTTATTTATTTATTTATTTATTATTTTTAGTTGTGTTGGGTCTTCGTTTCTGCGCGAGGGCTTTCTCTAGTTGCGGCGAGCGGGGGCCACTCTTCATCGCGGTGCGCGGGCCTCTCGCTATCGCGGCCTCTCTTGTTGCGGAGCACAGGCTCCAGACGCGCAGGCTCAGTAGCTGTGGCTCACGGGCCGAGTTGCTCCGCGGCATGTGGGATCTTCCCAGACCAGGGCTCGAACCCGTGTCCCCTGCACCGGCAGGCAGACTCCCAACCACTGCGCCACCAGGGAAGCCCCAATAACAGTTTATGTCATGATTCTGTGGGTTGACTGGGCTCAGCTGGATGCTGCTCTGCCTCACTTGGCACTGGCCGAGGTCACTCTCTTGGATGCCTGGGCTATTTCATTCAGTGCCAGCATTCAGCTGACAGCTTTGTTGGCAAGCTCTAAGAAGGCCTTACTCACATGTCTAAAGCCGTGGAGCTTCTCCAGTGACCCCTCCAAGTAGTTAGCTTGGGCTTCCTCACAGCATGGTGGTGTCTGGGAGACAGTGGTAACTATCAGAGGTTTTAAAGGCTAGACCCATCACTATTGGTCAAAGCACATCACAAGGGTAACCCAGGTGCAAGATAAGGGGAAATTGATTCTACCCCTTGACATGAGGGTGATATGTACATACAGGGAAGGAAGGAATGGAGGGCAGCCGTCTTCTGAGGCTATTTACTAAACCAGGTGGCACATGGTGGATGTTGGGGAGAAGAGATGAAGGGAGCCATGAGCCTGGGTGGGGTACCATAGGATGCTTCAGAAGTGAGAAATGTGGTCCACTGTATAGTCGGCTGTATAGTCAGCCCTCTGTATCTGTGAATGTGAAACCTACAGATATGGAGGGCCGACTGTCTTCGTTGTACTATGCCATTTTATATATGCCATTGTTATCCATGGAGGCCCCTAGAACCAGTCTTCTGCAGATACTGAGAGATGACTGTATATAACTTTTTGAAGGTATTGGTTCTTTATGAGAGCCAATACATCATTTCTAAGATCTTTCAGAAAGTTAGAAACTGCATTGCACATGAAAAGATGATGGCTCGTGGTTCACCTGCATGGGCTTTGCCTTACCTTACCTTCAGAAGAAAAATTTTTCTCTTAACTTTTCCAACACGCATACCCTCTCTGTCCAGGGCACTGCACTAGGTTATGGGGAGGCACAGCTGCCTCTAGTCGTGACCCCAGCACCAGTGCCGGCCCTTTCTCTCCACACGTCAGCTAGATGGGCAGCCTGGCTTTGACGTTTGTATTCCTTTCCCAGGAGGTGGGAATTTGCTTGTGTGCATCCTTCAGAAACATGTCGAATTTGTCTTCCTAGCAGGTTGTTGTTTGCCTTAAGGAGAGTAAGACCAATAGTACAGGCCCTCTCAGCCCCTTGCAGTGCCTTGGTCCTGACTGTCACTCTATAAATGTTTGTTGAATAAATACATTCCTGCTTTGCTTTTATCTTTACTTCCTTCCTCATCAACTCTGGTTGACAGTTTGATAAATTTTTGGTTAGATCCAGGCTAGGGAAACGTTCTGGTGTTAACCTAAGTGATTTGAGAATGATGTTTTTAAAACAAGACTTATATAACTCTTCAAGAGTGCTAATCAGTACTCCTTTGCCACTTGTTAATAAAGGGAAAGAAGAGCACAGTTCTTAGGAGCCCAGAAAATGAGTCATTGATATCCTGTTGGCCTAGTTCTAATCTTGTCCTTCGGCAAAAATGATTTGCGTAAGAGCATGTAGAAGAATGGCTGAGCAGAGTTGGAGCTCTCACCATCCCACCTTCCTGCTAGTTCCTCCAGTCTAAAGAGAAACTTTATTCCCTGCATCACTTACCAAGCATTGTTCTAGGTAGAGTATACAAAGAATGAGTAAAACTCATCCTCTGCCATCAGGGAGCTCCCAGGTTGTGGTGTAAGTCCTATTAGTGAAAGAGAGCCTGCCTAAGTAAACAGGTTTCCTAAGAGCTCACTGTTGAGTTGGGTTTTGAAGGATGATTAGGAGTTTACCAGGTAGAGCAGTGGGAACAGGGCTTTCCGGTCAGAGTCATAGGAGATTCTAACTTGCTTTGGACTGGTGAGAATACTGTGTGTAACAGGAGCATGAGTGGGTGGCAGAAGCTAGTGAGACAAAGTATAGAGAAGCTAAGTAGCAGAAGGGCTAAGGAATTTGGGCTTTTTTCCTCTGTGATGGAGCTCCATTGAAGGAGTTTAAGCAGGGGACAGACAGGGTCTGATTTGCATTTAATAGAATCTTTCTGGTGAACTTGAGTAAGGCTGAGACTGTTTAGGAGGCTATTGAAGTAGTTCAGGCATGACACCATGAAGGCCACCCACCAAGATGGAAGCAGAGGATGGATGAGTTCAGGTTGAGGTGCCCGTGGGATATCCAAGTGGAACTATCAGATTATTCAGTGGATAATTATTGAACACCTTGTGTATACCAGGCCCTGTGCTCAAGATCTGGAGCTTAGAAGAGAGGTCTTGAGTTCTAGATTTGGGAATCATCATCATTTAAGTGGCACCCAAAACCATAGGGAGGATGAGGGGTTGCCCAAGGAGAGTGTGTAGAATCAAAAAGGAAGAAGGCTTAGGACCCAACACTAGGGAGCAGCCTGGTGGGGGGCAGTCCCCAGCATGGAAGATCCATGCTCCACCCAGCCTCTGCTTCCTGCCTGGGACGTGTGTGTCCCAGGTGGCCTGTGATGGGTGGGCGGTCCTTTCGGGAGCAGGAGGCAGCCCCTGTCTGACGGTGTTTACACCTTTGGTTCTTTTGCGTTGGGGAAGCTTAAGACAAGCCAAGGGGAGGTGGAGCCAGGGTGTCAGGTGGGGTGTCACTGTACCTGGTGAACAAGGGCATGGGAGTGTTCGTTTGTCACCTTGTGTGGGAAGGGTGGCTATGTATATAGAGGCACTTCATAAACTACAAAGCACCATGTGAACGCTAGTTAGTTATTTTTTTATTGCACTTAATCTTGGCAAACCATCTCTGATCTTTGATCTATGAATGAATCAGACCGAGTTTATTCATCGTCGTTTTTCTCATCTCTTTTCTGGCTCTTTTTCTCTCATTGTGAAAGGATTATTTTAAAGAATGTTTTTAATTATAAAATGCCATCAATGTTGCAGAAACTTTGGAAGCAAGAGAAATTTATTATAATCCTATAATAACCAATTTTTCTGTGTGTTCCTTTCTAGTCCTTCCTTTCTAGAAATTCTTACAAAGCTGTACATTACTCTTGCTTTTCTTAGTTAGCTTTATAGCACAGACTTTTTTCTATTTTAAATTAGTGTTCACAATCATCATTTTTAATGGCTGCATAATATGATGTTGGCTAAATGTACCATAATTAACTCAACTGTTCCTCTTCTGTAGGGCATTTGGTTACTCTTAATTTATTAATTTTACGTATTTATCATCTGTATTTCATTTACTTATTATTATTTGTATGTAATACTAGCAGGCCCATTGCCTCTCTCCTGTCCCCTCCTGGTGATTTTATATCTGATGCTCCTTCCTTCCTCTGATCACGTTTTCAGCTGTTTCTCCCAGCAAAATTCCTCTTTGTGGTTCCGAAGAAATTTGCTTTGATTAGTAGTGAAACCTTGTCTTCCCCTTTCCCGTTCCTCTCTTCAAGAGCACTTTCTTTGTTGTAAACAGAAAAGAAAATGACACGTTTCAGAAGAAATCCCACCCCATGCTTTACCCCCATTCAAAACCCCAGCGTAAGCAGACTGGATTTGAACCCTTGCGAGACTTCCGTGGTTGTGGGTTGTGTTCCGTGTCATTTTAGGACTGGTCCCCATGAAATGTAACTTGGGGCTGAGTCAGAGCTGGCAGCGTCAGGCTGGGCACCCACCTTTCCAGGCCAGAGTTGGCTGTAGGTAGGCTCCTCGGCTGCCCCTGGAAGGCTGAGTTTTTCACCTGAGGGGACCGGGCCCTGGGGAATTGATCCCCCTGGGCCTCATTCTTAAGAGACTGACCCATAAGCCCAAGGCTTAGTCACCGACCTGCTGGTGGTTGGTGGCCTTTCCCATCCTCCCAGGAAGGGGAATACTCTATCTGTTATTTGGCACAAATTTACTGCAAATTCCTAAGAAACCAAATCAGTAATTTCCTGGAGGGGAATCTGAGCAAAGAGCATTGCCTGGTGCTGGGGGGCGGTCATCCTCCCAGGCTGGGGCCCCCTGCCGCTGCCGGGCTCGTTTCCCAGCACCGGGAGACGCTGTCAGCTAGACACAGCTTCCCCCAGATTGCCAGAAAAGTGCCACAGTTTCTCACTCATCAGCACTCTGTTTTCTAAACTCCTACGCATGATTACAGTTTATCTTTCATTGTGCAGTATTAAGCACTCTGAAAAACACATTAATCCCCCCCTTCCCTAAATTGGGGTTGTAGTTGTTAATGTTATAGTGCCCATCTCTGGGGACAGATCCGGGACATTGCCTCCTTATTTCAGTAAAGGGCCCAATGTAGGTGGTTACTTTAGGGAGCATGTCCTGTCCCTTCAGTGTCCTGTCTCAGATCAACTGACCTCTACATTTTAAACTAATGAAGGGGCCTCGGAAGCCTGACCTGTGGGTGGGCTTTCTGCTTCGGGAATCTGAGAGCCCTGGCTTCATAGTCATTGACTTGGTTTACTTCCTGGCTCCCCCCACTTACCAGCTGGGGGATCCTGTGTACATTATTCAATCTAAGTCTAATTTCTGCTCTGTGAAGTGGCCTAATAACACCTCCTTCGCTGGGTTAGTGTAGGGATGAAACACACTAGTGATGAAAACATGTCCTTTTGGTTGGTGCAGGGCCGGGTACACAGCTGGCACTAGAAAAATGCTTGTTGCTCTGGCTGTTGCTGTCATTAGTATTACTGGCTCTGATGGAGAGGAATTTTTAAAAAGCTGGGGCCAACCCCAGGGGAGGGAAGAGCAGCTCCATGCTCTGGATGTCTGGAGGGCACCTGGATTGGGTCATCAGACACTCATCACCCCATTTGTTTTTTTGTTTTTTTTTTTGCTGGGCCACCATTTTTCTTGTTGTTGTCTTAGAAATGAGACACATACTTTTCAGATGAAGTTCCCTATGAGGACAAAGAATTCTGTACTTTTGATGCAGGGTTGTTGGTTTGCATCACAGCCGTGGCTTTTCACTTAATATCTTTTTTCTTTATTCCTTCTTTTTGGAGGAATCAGTTAAGGTTAGTAGCAGGAGATGTAGAGAATGGACTTGAGGACACGGGGAGGGGGAAGGGTAAGCTGGGACGAAGTGAGAGAGTAGCACTGACATATATACACTACCAAATGTAAAATAGATAGCTAGTGGGAAGCAGCCGCATAGCACAGGGAGATCAGCTCGGTGCTTTGTGACCACCTAGAGGGGTGGGAGGGAGACGCAAGAGGGAGGGGATATGGGGATATATGTATATGTATAGCTGATTCACTTTGCTATAAAGCAGAAACTAACACACCATTGCAAAGCAATTATACTCCAATAAAGATGTTTAAAAAAAAAATTAGTGGCAGGTGGAGACACAGTGAAGGAAGTCTCTGGAATGATTTGGACTGGAGGAGTGTCAAACCTGTTCTTCCATTAGGTTGAATGCTTGAGCTGTGTGGAGCTTGTTTCCTTTATTGTGAATAAAGGGGACACAGGGCTGTGGGGTGTCCCCATTACTCCTGGGTAGCCTCATTTTGTTCGTTTTCACGCACACCTCATGACACTTATCACTGGATTTAGCGGTAGAAAAGATCATGGAGCTCACAGTTCAATTTACAGGGGTAATAAAGTGCCCAGGATCAGAGAGTGAAGATGCAGTGTGGCTGGGGTCAAGTCTAAGCCTTCTAGGTCCAAATGCAGTGCAAGTCCTCTAATCTGATGAGATCGAGACAGGTGGTTGGTCAGTTAATGCAAGAAGTTAAATTACTGTGATAGTGGTCACACAGCTGTGTGTCAGAACACATAATTATACACCAAAGAGAGTGAATTTTACTGTATGTGAAAAAAAGGGAGTAAAAACAAAGCTAGATGGTGGTAAGCACCGGTGGTCATTGGATGATCTTGACACATTGTGTGTGTGAGAGCCAAGATGCCTTAGACACTGTGGGGTGAGGGGGGGTTTGGATGGGGCACAAAAGAATATTCTGAGGTGAAGGAAGCGTTCCCTATGGTGATTGTGGATGTAGTCACACAGCTGTGTGAATTTGTCAACACTTGTCAAAATATACGTTTTATTATTTACTATTTTTATTATTAGGCCGTGCCACGTGGCTTGGGGGATCTCAGTTCCCCAACCAGGGATTGAACCCCGGCCCCCTGCGGTGGAAGTGCAGAGTCCTAACCACTGGACCGCCAGGGAATTCCCAAAATACACATTTTACATGGGTACTTTTTATTGTATTTAAACTCAACAAAGTAGATTTTTAAAAGTCAGTAGAATCCAGCAATCACAAAAAATTGCACATAAATGTATACATTTATATGCATTTAAAATAGCTTATTTCAATTGAAAACATTTAGCTGCTCATCTTTTGTGGAAAGGAAAAATCTTTCCTTTGCATCTGGGTGCTCTTGTTGGTGTTCCTTGTGGCCTTTTGTAGCTAAGATGTGTCCTCTGTAATTTCTAGTTTCCTTAAAGTGGAGGGAGGATTAAAAGTCACTTGGAAATAATCTAGGTACAGAATCCTAGATTTTTATGACTTTTTTTCTTTTGGCTAAATTTTTAGTGTTGTCTTGCCCACATCTAATTCAGCAGCAGTTTCTATTAGCTACTTACATTTATTCAGAAATTTCCAAAATGTTCACTTTACTTTTCTTAGAAATAACAATTGTCTTTCATACTCATATTTTATCTGTTTAGGTTCTTCATTAAGTTATGTAAATATAATACCAAAAAACAACTGACATAAGCAGGTTTGGGACTAAACACAACTGACTTTTGGGAAACACTCCAGAAGCCGGAGCAGATGTGCAGGAAAGTTTTAGAGAGGATCCTGCCAGCTGTGCGTGTAAGGTCAGCAGGTTTTACAGGGGGTGGATAAGCTTCAGTGCGGTCCTTTGCTCCTGGCCCTCCTACTGGAGCCCCATCCTGCCCCCTCTTAGCATCTGGTCCTGGTTCTAGTTTATCCAGAGGAAGTAAACACGTCTGCCTCTTGTTCTCTACCCAGCAGCCCTCCTAGTATTTGAGTTCAGCAATCGTGCTCTCTCTCTGTCTCCCCTTCAGCCTAACCCACTGAACTTTTTCAAGAAGTCCTCAGGTGACATTTCCGGACCTTACATCATCCTAGCACTTCTCTTTGGCTGCGAACTGAAACGTGGTGCTCGGGGTGCCTTCTCCCGTTTTACACGCATTTCCCCCTGCCTGCTCTAAGAAGCCTGCCCATCCTGCCTTGCTGCAGGACACAAATGCTAGAGGTAAAATTCTACAGCTGTAATTTGAGGTTTGGTGGAGAGGGTGGTCTCCACTCCTGGAAAATTTAGGCCTCAGGTCTTAATAAAAGAATTATAGTCCACATGAAAGTTGAAGTTAATATAGAGAAGCCCACCGCTGCTTCGATGGCAGGACAGCTCTCCAGAGACTGACGGAACGTTCCCGGCCTGGCAGGATGTGCTGTGTAAGGGAGTGGGGGCGGCTGAGGAGCTGTTCCCAGGGACCGTTCCACTGGAACTGCTGCTCGGGGCTGGAGGTGTGTTTGCCTCCCTGGGCTGCCCTCTGCCCACGGCCGTGTCCCTCTGCGGCCTGCACGCCCCCTATACCTCTCCCTTTCCCACCGCTTCTCTGTTCCTGTCGTCCTGCCAGAGCAATAAAGATCAGCACGATTATCAGGTCACCCAGAGTCTGACCCATCCTCTTCTTTGTCTGCCCTCTTCTTTTCCTACAGGGGTACTGTGTTTGTTGTTGATTACTTAGGATGTATAATTGCATGTGTGTGCCTATTGATGGGCATCTATTGTCCTTCTGTCTACAAATTTATCTTTTCACTCAGCCAAACACGTATGGTCTGGACACATGTTTACACAAGTTCCTGGGGATATAGAGACAGTAACCTCGGGTCCTGCCTACAAGGGAGGCCCAGCTTGGTTTATTTACTTTTTTTTTTTTTTAATAAATTTATTTATTTATTTTTGGCTGCATTGGGTCTTCGCTGCTGCGCACAGACTTTCTCTAGGTGCGGTGAGCCAGGGCTACTCTTCGTTGCCGTGCACAGGCTTCTCATTGTGGTGGCTTCTCTTGTTGCAGAGCACGGGCTCTAGGCGTGTGGGCTTCTGTAGTTGTGGCACGCAGGCTCAGTAGTTGTGGCTCGCTGGCTCTAGAGCGCAGGCTCAGTAGTTGTGGTGCACAGGCTTAGTTGCTCTGCGGCATGTGGGATCTTCCTGGACCAGGGCTCGAACCCATGTCCCCTGCACTGGCAGGCTGCTTCTTTTTTTGTTTTTTTGGCAGGCGGATTCTTAATTACTGTGCCACCAGGGAAGTCCCGGTTTATTTACTTTCTTTAAAAAAAAATAAAAAATAAAAAAGAATCGTTTTCTGGATATGGGCCTGGCACAGAGCAGTCCCTCCATAAATAGTTGTTGAATGTTGATGCATGAATTATTAGTAAGCTGAATCACATGAAATGGCCAATATCCAACCACTTTCAACGTGCAAACAATGGCAATTTCATTTCATATGGTTCTATTTAATATAAAAGTAACAGATGTGCTCATTATGGAAATACTACTAAATAGTACAAGAAAATATTACCCATAATATTATCTTTCAAGGATACCTACTGTTAACATTGGGTCCCTTTTTACAGATAGATAGATGTGATGATTGATTTTTCTTCTATATCACGTGTTGTGCTTATTTTAAGAAATAATTCAACCGAGGCAGAAGTACGAAGCATAAAAGTGAAAGCCCCCCTTTCCTCTGCCGCCCCCCCCCCCCCCCGCCATAGGCAACCATTGCCAAGTGTGTGGTGGGTATACTTCCAGAGAGCATTCTATGAATTTGCATTTTTATGTGATATATGTACATTTAGGATTGAGAGGTTATGTATGTAAGTTTCGGCAAATCAGCGAAGCAAACCTGTCAGCGCTAACGTCCACACATTCCTCTCCGGTAGCTGGTGTCCCCCTCGAGGTGGTGACGTGTCCCCATGAACTGCAGCCCTTCCCTCCTTCATCCAGGGGCCCCCACATGGGGTCCACTCTGGTGGCCCCTCGCGTGCACCTGCAGCCGCTTCTCTAGCTGAGGAAGCGCCGTAGTATCCACGTACCCGCCGAGTGCTGACATCCTTTGTGTTTGTGACTTTGCCCGTTTTATCACCAACCTTTCAGTGAACAGGAGTTGAGTTCAAACTCTGCCCCTCTGTGGGCGCAGGTCTCAGGAAAACCATTTGATGTTGCTGAGCTTGGTTTCCTCCTCAGTAAGTGAGGGGAATAGAGGGTGGGAGCCCAGTGAGCATGAGCCAGCCGCCGGGCCGGATGCTGGGTTCCAGCGGCTGGATCTGCCTCTTCCAGCTCTGAGATCTTGGTCACCTTGCTGAGTCCTCTCTGGGCCTTCGTTACTAAATCTCTCCATGAGCTAATAAAGCTCTTAGAATGGTGATCACCTCATGATCTTGCCACGCTGGTGATGACGACGCGCCAGCTCCTCCAGGGTTGTGGCGGAGGTTGTAATGAGAGGATGAGTGGAAGCCCTTTGTAAACCACAAGGCTCCATTCAGATGCAGGTGTTACTATGATTATATGCTTATCTGTCACTATGTAAAACCCCAAACTGTATCCCTGTTGGGAGGTGCCAAACTGCATTGTGCTTGAGTGGTATCTACAGATCTGGAGGAGTTGGGGTCTGCACCTAAGAGGATCTTGTTCCTGCGGCTTGCTGCCCTTGCTGCCCACACTGCTTATGCCAGGAGGGGTGGCCTCGGAGATACTACTGAGCGTTTCCAGAGGGGATGCTGAGGCCCAGAGGGGAAGGGACTTGCCTGAGGCCCCATGGAGAGACAGTCTCAGGACCTCTGTCTGTAGCCTTGGTCTCCTGGCCCCTAGGCCAGTACTCTTCTGACCCCTCAAAGAGGGAACTCTGCTCCACTGTGGGACCTGTGACAGGAACAGCAAATAGGAAGGAGATGGAGAGTCTGTTCATGAGCAGCCAGTGTGGCTCTGCTTCGGGAACTTATGTGGAGATGGGAGCTTCAAAGGAGGGTGGCTGGGAGGGGTAGGTGGGCATTGCAGGCAGGTGACATTGGGGTAATGGAGTGAAAAGAGTAAGTGAGGGGCCATTGGGGTGGTAGGAGGAAGTTGTTCAGGTAGGAGGCTGTTGAGCATGTGGTTGTGTGGGGAGAATGAGGAGAATGAGAGGTAGAGATGGAAGGAGCGCAGGCCACCTGGTGTGCGCGTGTTTGAAGGGATGGTGTGGAGTTCTGGGCCATTGAAAGACTTTCCAGTGTAAAACTGGGATGGCCTCAGGCTTCATGTCTTCTGCTGGTGAGCTGCTCTTGGTTGCATGGTTCATTTTGCTTTTGTTCTAATTTTGGGAATTCTGTTTGCTTTCTTGGGGCCTCTCACACCTTTCCAGGCCAGGGTTCTCTCCCCGGAGACCTGGATCCCAGAGCTGAGTAGCTTCCTGGAACATGATTGCCTGCTCCTGCTCCCCTTGTTTTATAAGAAGGAAGTCGGAAGCTGGATGGTTTTTTTCCAACTCTTGAGAGGCTACATTGAGAGACTGGTCTGAGAGTGAAGATCCTTGGAGGATATTTCCTCTAGCTCAGTATAATTGACTTAATCTGCTGTGTGTCTCATTTTTTCCCTTTGGAAAAAGGAGAGATGCTGCCTGACTCACTCTTTCCTAAAATACTGTGTGCTCAACTTCTTCCTCAGGAAAGTCTCGCTTAGGCGCATTTTGACATAACGTAGCTCTTACTCCCATCACAGGGTCCAATAGCTTTCTTTCTTTTGGGTCTGAGCGTGGGACTCATCCCAAAATGACTTGACAGGGTGTCCGCAAGCTCTCAAGGAGCCACTATGACAGACAAGACCTGTGAGAGTACAGAGAAAAGGCATCATTCTGCCTTGGTTGGGAAAGTTCTCACGGAGGAGGCAGTACTGAGGTGTGCCATGAAGGGGAAATTAGATTTTGAGCCTTGGATTGGTAAGGGGCAGAGACAGTTGCTAGTGGGCAGTGGTGTGGGGATGCATACACACACACACACACACACACACACACATACACACACACACACAGAACTTTTGACTGCAGAATTGGGTGTATGAGATAGTAAAAGAGAAGGCTGGAAGGCAGTTTGGGATCTCAAATGGATGACCTAGAAAGCTATTTGAGATTGCTTTGACTACATTCTGTAGGCAGTGCGAGCAGCAGAGTCCCAGAAGAAGAACAGAGAGAAGACAGAAAAAGCATTTTTCTAATAGTGAAAAAATTTCCAAATTTGATGAAAACTATAAATCCACAGTTCAAGAACCTCAAAATAATTCAAATAAATATAAAGAGTAAAAATAAAGAGAATCATACCAAGGCACATCATAATCAAGTTGCTTAAAACTAGTAGTTAAGGAGAAACTCATAAAAACAGCCAGAAAGAAAGAAAAAAAAGACTCATTACGTAGAGGAACAGAGATAAGAATGATTGTAGATGTCTAGCCAGAAATTATTCAGGGCAGAAGACAATAGAACTGAAAAATAGGTCAATCTATAATTCTATACCCAATAAAATGTCCTTCAAAAAATGAAAGTGAAGTGAACCCTTTTTTGTAGACAAATTAAAGTTGAGAGAATTCACCACCAGCTGACCTGCACCACAAAAAGTATTAATGAAAGTTTTCCAAGCAGAAGAAAAATGATACTAAATAGAAATTTGGACTGCACAAAAGAATGAAGAGGCCTCTAAATAGTAAATCTGTGGAAAAATGAAAGTTATTTTTTCTCATTTTTAATCTCTTTTTAAAAGACTATCTAAAGCAAAAATATAAACAATGTACTGTGGAGTTTATAACATAGAAGAAAAATGTATGACAACAATAGAACAAAAGACAGGAGGCAAGAAATGAAAATATACTGTTATACTATATGTAAAGTAATAATATTTGCAGTAGACTGTATTAAGTTGAAGATGCATATAGGCATACCTCATTTTATTGTGCTTTGCTTTATTGCACTTCTCAGACATTGTGTTTTTTACAGATTGAAGGTTTGTGGCAACCCTACATTAAGCAAGTCTATTGGCACCATTTTCCTGACAGCACTTGCTCACTTTATGTCTCTGTGTCTTTGGTAACTTTTGCAATATATCAAAGCACCAGCAAAAAGATTATGATTTTCTGAAGGCTCAGATGATTGTTAGCATTTTTTAGCAATAAAGTCTTTTTAAATTAAGGTATGTATATTGTTTTTTTAGACATGCTATTGCACACTTAATAGACTACAGTATAGTGTAACCATAATTTTATGTGTGCTTGGAAACAAAAAAATTGTGTGACTTGCTTTATTTCAATATTCTCTTTTATTGTGGTGGTCTGGAACCAAACCTGTAACATCTCCGAGGTATGCCTGTATTGTAAATCTCAAAGCAACCATTCAAAAAGCATAACAAAGAAGCATGGCACATAGGCTATAATGGAGATAAAGTGGAATGATAAAATCAAAAGATGGCAGGAAAAGTAACAAAGAACAAATGAGACCAATAGAAGACAAAAATAGTTTTAGATTCAACCATATTGATAATAATATTGAATGTATGTGATATAATGACTCTATTTAATAGGCAGATATCAGATGGATAATAAAGCAAGAATCAACTATAAGCTATCATAAAGAAACCCATTTTTAACATAAAGACACAGATTAAAAGGATGGAAAAAGATATTCCATGTATACACTAATCAAAAGAAAGCTGGAGTGTCTGGCTATGTTAGTAACAGGCAATGTAGACTTTGGAATAAGGAATATTACCAGGGATAAAAAGGTATCCACTCCTTCATAATGATAAAGGAGTCAGTTCATCAAAAAGACATTATGATCCTAAATATGTATGCACCTAATAACAAAGCTTTAAAATACACGAAACAAAAAATGATAGAACTAAAAGGAGGAATAGGCAAATCCATATTTATATTTGAAGATTGCAACACACCTTTCTCAGTTATTGGTAAAGTAAGTAGACAAATTAGAAGTATATAGAATACTTGACAAATAAGAAGGATATAGATTGTAACAACGAGCTGGACCAAAGTGATATTTATAGAACCCTCTACTCAACAACTACAGAATACATATACTCTTCAAATGCACTGAAAAGTTCATGAAGACACCCAATCTGCTGGGCCGCAACACAAGATTCAATACATTAAAAAATGATTAAAATCATACAAAGTATAATGTTCTCTGACAAAAATGATGGATTAAAGTAGAAATAACAGAAATATATCTTAAAAATTCCAGAATATATTTGGAAAATTAAACAACACATGCATGAATAACCCATGGATAAAGACAGAAATCATTAGACATTAGAAAATGTGTTGAATTAATGTGAAAACACAACATACCAATTTTGTGGAATGCAGGCAAAGCAGTACCAAGAGGGAAATGTATAGCATTAAATGCTTGTGTTAATAAAGAAAGGTCTAAAATAAATGATCTATGCTTCCACCTCAAGTGAAGTAGAAAAATTAAATCCAGAGTAAGAGGTAGAAAGTAAAAAAAAAAGCACAGAAAATAGTGGGCAAACGATAAAGAAAAATCAGTGAATCCAAAGCTTGATTCTTTGAAAACGGCAATAAATTTGATAAACCTCTGGTTAGATGATCAGGGAAATAAGAGAGGATACAAATTACAAATACCAGGAAGGGAAATGGGAACATTATTACAGATCCTGTAAACATTAAGAGAACAATAAAGTAATGTTATAAACTACTATATGCCAACGAATTGGACAATTTAGATAAATTAGACAAATTACTTGAGAGACATAAACTACCAAAGTTGAATAGCCCTATCTCCATTAAAGAAACTGAGTTTGCAGTTAAAAACCTTCCCCAAAGAAACTCCAGCCCCTGATGGCTTCAGTGCTGAATTCCACCAAATATTTAAGAGTGAAAAGATACCAATTCTATACAAACTGCCAGAAAATAGAAGAGGAGGGAACATTTCCCAACTCATTTTATGAGGTCAGCATTGCCCTGATATCAAAAGCAGAAAAAGGCATTATAAGAAAAAAACCCAAACTACAGATGAGTAGCCCTGTTGTGTACACCAAAAAAATCTTTAATAGAATGTTAGCAAACAAACCCCAGCAATATATAAAAAATAATAACACATAATGACCAGGTGGGGATTTTCAAAGGAATGCCATGTTAAAATCAATCGGTATAATTCCACATATTAGCAGACTAAAAGGAAAACCCATATGATCATCTCAATAAATGTGGAAAAAAGCACTTGACAAAATTCAACACCTATTCATGATAAAAACTCTTAGCAAACTAGGAATAGAAGAAAATGTCTTCAACCTGAGAAAAGGCATCTGTGAAAAACCTACATTGTATTTAATAGTGAAAATATGAATGCTGTCCTCCTAAGCAGGGTTAGCTTTATAGGAATGTTACTTGTGCAGTTTTGAATTTTTTTTTTTAAATGTTAAGGCATGATTTTTTTAAAAAATTAATTAATTTTTGGCTGTGTTGGGTCTTCGTTTCTGTGCGAGGGCTTTCTCTAGTTGTGGCAAGCGGGGGCCACTCTTCATCGCGGTGCGTGGGGCTTTCACTGTCGCGGCCTCTCTTGTTGCGGGGCACAGGCTCCAGATGCGCAGGCTCAGTAATTGTGGCTTACGGGCCTAGTTGCTCTGCGGCATGTGGGATCTTCCCAGACCAGGGCTCAAACCCGTGTCCCCTGCATTGGCAGGCAGATTCTCAACCACTGTGCCACCAGGGAAGCCCTGAAATTCTTAATGTTATCTTTGACCTTGTGTTTTGTAATTAGAGTCTACTGGGATAATGGAACATGCAGGTGCACAGAGGAAATGTGCACAATGTGTGTGTCTTCCATTACTCCTTGCTGTCTCATTTTCATATAGAGTTTGCAGTGCCCTAACAGCTTGGAATTCTGGTGAACTCACAATGTCTGGGAGTTCAGCAAGATGCAAAGCAAATACAAAGTACCATATTGTATCTATGACTCAGTGGAGGTCCTGAAGGCTGTGAGAGGACATGCTTTTGTTCAAACTAGATCTTGCTTCTAATGAAGAAAGAAAGTAGTGGCATTTTAAGGAACGTGACTGTCCAAGGAACTCCATCACTGCTTTCTTACACGTGTTGCTTACCTGTATTAGCCACCCACTTAATGCAGAAAGAAAGGAAAATATAAGAGAAACCATAGTTCTTATTCTTTTTAGTCCTTCTTCATTAGTAAGCTGAATGTAGACAGTATCAGTAGAATGTGTGCATATCAAGAAGTGAATAAAAACAGTTGAGTTAGTTTTCTGCAGTTTCTACTGTACGTACACATATGTACATATAAGCCACAATATAGTAATTGTTTCATTGCAGTGATTCTTCATACGAGTTAAATGGGCTTACATTTGCATTTAAAACTGGCATTGTACAATATAGATTGATGGTAAAATTAATGCTAATAATTTTAAAATATAACTTTTCTTAGAACAACATCAAATAGCAGATAAAAATTACCATAAGTTGAAAGAAAGACCTCAAAGGAAAGGATGAAGCTTTATATTTTAGTATATTTTTTGGCTCTCTTTTTTTCTTTTTGAATAAGGGGACCTTCATTTTCACTTTGCAGTAGGCCTCTACATTATGTAGCTGTCCCTGTCCCTAAAATCAGGAACAAGGCAAGAAACAAATTTCATTCTTACTACTTCTTTCACCTTTTTTTTACTAGAGGTCCTAGCCAGTGCAATAAAGCAAGAAAAAAAGGGTCATACAAATAGGAAAGAAAGAAATGAAACCGTCTTTATTCTCAGATGATATGATCATCTATGTAAAAAAAATCCTGAAGAATCCACAAAAAGCTGCTAGAAGTGAGTTTAACAAGTTTGAAAGTTACATGATTAATGTTAAAAGACCTATTGTATTTTTATATGCTAGCGACAAACAATTGGAAATTGACAAAAAATCCCTTTTAACTACCATGCAAAACCATGAAATACTTAAAGCTAAATTTAATAAAATATATGCAAGATGTAAAAACTATAACACATTGCTGAAAGAAGTAAAAGAAGACCTAAATTAGTGGAGAGATCACAGATAACAATTAATATTGTTAAGATGTCAATCCTTCCTAAATTGTTATAGATTCAATTCAATCAAAGTAAAAACCCCTGGACTTACCTGGTGGTGCAGTGGTTAAGAATCCTCCTGCCAATGCAGGGGACACAGGTTCGATCCGTGGTCTGGGAAGATCCCACATGCCACGGAGAAACTAAGCCCATGTGCCACAACTACTGAAGCCCACGCGCCTAGAGCCCATGCTCCGCAACAAGAGAAGCTACCGCAATAAGAAGCCCACGCACCGCAATGAAGAGTAGCCCCTGCTCGCTGCAACTAGAGAGAAAAGCCTGCGTGCAGCAACGAAGACCCAATGCAGCCCCCCAAAATTAATTAATTAACTTAATTTAATTATTAAAAAAACCCAAAACCCCATCAGTCTTTTTTTAGAAATTGAAAATATGATTATAAAATTTATTAGGATATATAAACTGGAAAAACATTTTTTTAATTAGAGGATTTACACCACCTGATTATGAGATATAAATTTATAGTAATCAAGACAGTGTAGTATCAGTATAAGGGTAGACACTTAGATCAATTAATCTGAATAAAGTCCGGAAATTAACACAGACATCTGTGATCAAGTAATGTTCAACAAAAGTGTCAAGGTAATTCAGTGGAAAAAGGATAATTTTTCAACAAATGATACTGGAATAATCAGGTATCCATATGGGGGAAAAAACGTAATCCATACCTTGCCCCACATATAAAAATTAACTTGAAATAGATCATAGTAAGATTTAAACTATAAAACTTCTAGAATAAAGCATAGGAGAAAATCATTGTGATTTTCTTGGGATGGGCAAAGATTTCTTAAATGGAAGTAAGTTGAAGCTGTTGGCCTTATTTTCCATGTGTGGAGATAGAAGAGGGAAGTTTTAGAGGACTTGCTAAGGAATGATAAATTAGGAACTTGTCTGGCTCCAAAGCTGTTGTTCATCGCATGGTGTCACTCTGCCTCCCGGGTAGGGGCTGGAGGAGGACTTGTTGACGAATGGCTCGAGGTTTACTGGTGTCCCCAGACAGCAGGCAGCACTGTGGGCTAGGGAAGTACTTGATAAGTATGGTCTGGGCAGTTGGCTCTGGCAGCTGCTGGCATTGCCACAGAGGGCTTCCCAGTAGGGATTGGGCAGAGGGACAGGAGAGGGACTGAGCCCTTCAGCTGGGAGCAGGGTCCTGGGATGGAGCCGCATCACCAGCCTTGCAGCCCAGCCGGCACGCAGTAGACTCGGGGAGAGCTGACGGGTGATGGGGGAGGGCCATGGCAGCAGGAAAACTGTTGAGAGCCCTATGGGGGGACAACGTGAGTTCACATCAGGATGAACCTTATAGGACAACGCCAAGGGACACAGAATCGTATTTAAATAGTAAAATGCAGCAATCAGGTTACAGGACTGGTGGCATTGGAATCTCCTGGGTGGGGGAGGAGCGCTTTTCAGAATGCAGATTCCTGGCCCTCCTCCAAATATACTAAAGCAGAATGTCTGAGGGTAGAACCTTAGAACAGGTTTGGGAGCCATTGGTACTTACCGCCTTCCCAGGTGTTGACAAGACGTATTAAAGGAGATGAAGAAAGCTGGAGAATTGGGAACAAAGTTTTGCAGTGATACTGGGAATTTATAACACACCTAATCATAATAGCTAACACTTATTAAGACTTGCTGTGTGCCCAGCACAGTACCGTGCCAGGTGCGTTACATGCATCGTCTTCACAAATTCTCAAACCCACCCCGAGGTAGGAATCATGTTATTCTCATTTCATAGAGGAGGGAGCAAGCTTAGAGCAGTGGTTACACCTCCCAAGGCCACAGCCAGTGGTGGTGGAGTTGGAATTCAAGCCCAGTTTCTAACTGCTGTGTTTTACTGTCCCCGAGTGTTTACCTTACTGAGAGATGGCTGTGTGAGTGTGTGTGTGTGTGTGTGTGTGTGAATGTATTTGGGAGGGGTAGGGACAGATGGTCCTCGGGGGCCCATAGAGGAAGGATGCCACAGGAAGTGTGGTGCCGGCCGTGAGCTGGGAGAGACTCGGATGCCCTTGTGGACAGACCACTGGCGATGCTGATGATGGGCCTCAGTCCTCCGCTCAGGTGGGGAGAAGATCTGGTCTCTTGTGTGTCAAAAGTGTAAGGCCGATAAGTGGGAAAATTAGGCAAAAACCAAAGGGAAATATTTTTAAAGTCGGGAACTTCTCAGGAAGCCAGGGGATGGTTTTAGAGCTCCTTTGGAAACCTGGGTTATGTGTGTTCCCAGGGTGAGAAAGTCCCTGCCAGCTGGGTGGCCGGTCACTGAGGGAAAGGACGGGGGGTGGCACTCACGGATGGACAGAGCATTTGAGGGAAGAGGAAGAAAACCAGATCCAAAGGAGAACTTAGACCAAGTGAGCCGTGTGGCATTGTTTGTAAGCGACCTCGAGGTCGATGGCGAGAGGCCCTCTATGCCAGCAGCGATTACTCTGTGTGGAACCATCGCGACTGACTGCAGCCACCTTGCTGGCGGGGCTCGCCCCTGCCTTTCCCCAGGGAAGGCTCATTAGCGAGAGGAGATGGTGATTCTGTGGGGATAACCCGAACCAGCTCCAGTTGATGAGAGGGTGCCTCCTTTGCACGTGTTGGCACTGAACGATGAGTGACAGACGATTGGCTGGGCAGCGCGGGGCGGGGGCGTCTCCCTTCACTGCTGGTGGCTGTGAGGCTGTGGTTCCGAATTCCCGCCCTTCACCGAGCAGAGCGAGCAGAGCGGGCAGAGCGGGAGGGCAGAGGGCGAGGCCCTCGGGTGCTGCGCCCGCATCTTGTTTGAAGGCTGTCGGAAGGTTTATCTTCCCAGCTGGCCCTTTGAGAAGTCTGGCAAGAGGCGAGGTGTGTCCCATAGAAACAGGTGCCCAGGGGAGGTTCTCAGTGGCCCTGGGGTGGGGCTCCCCACCACGAGGTGTTTACTGAGGGCCTCTGAGTGCAAGGAGGGAGTTTCCGTGAAGAGGAGCCTCTGTTTCTAAGGGTTCCTGGGGGCTTCCCTGGTGGCGCAGTGGTTAAGAATCCGCCTGCCAACGCAGGGGACACGGGTTTGATCCCTGGTCTGGGAAGATCCCACATGCTGCGGAGCAACTAAGCCCGTGCACCACAACCACTGAGCCCGCGTGCCACAACTACTGAAGCCCACGTGCCACAGCTCCTGAAGCCCGCCCGCCTAGAGCCCATGCTCCGCAATAAGAGAGGCCACCGCAACGAGAAGCCGGTGCACCACAACGAAGAGTAGCCCCCACTCGCTGCAACTAGAGAAAGCCCGCACGCAGCAACGAAGACCCAACGCAGCCAAAATAAATTTAAAAAAAAGATGTTAAGGGTCCCCGGGTCTGCTGGTGGTCAGGGTGTTCCAAGCGAGTTGAAGGAACAATAGAAACTTCAGATGTGCCCCTTGTCTTTCTTTTCTCTGCAGAGAGATTAGCTGCAGAAAGATGATGAGGCAAAAAGAAGAAAACAGGAATCGTCCTAAATCTCCCTCCCTTACACGATAACCACTGTTGATGTTTTGGTGTTTCTGCTCCTGCCCTGTTTCATTTCTACTCTGAAAATGAGAGCAGAGTGTGGCTGTGTATTTAAACTTTTTTTTTTTTCTCTTAATGACTTATCTTGCACTTATTTCCTCGTTAAGAAACTAGAGGAGAAACACGAGGAGAGTGTGATAGCTCAGGGGCGGGGCCATCCGGGAAGGCTTTGCGGAGCAGGCAGGGTTTAGCTGGATCTTGAGGGAAGGGCTGAAGGTGATGGGGGATACAGTCGGGGGCCAGTTCAGGCGGGGTGCTTCTCACGTTGGAGGATGCAGGGGTGTGCTTGCCTACGGTGTACTTGAGGCCTCAGGATAACTATGGCATCAGTGTTAACATCTGCCCTCCCTCTGCCCTTCTCTCCTCACCTTTTTCCTTTTCTCCCTCTCTTCCTTCATTCTCTCCCTCCTTCCCCCACTATTCATTCCTTCGCTCAGTAGTCACTGGGCACTTCCTGTGTGCCAGGTGTTTGTCCAGTGCTGGCTACACAGTGGTGATTGGAACAGATCTTGTCCCCACCCTAGTGGAGCGTGTAATATAACAGACAGACACATGTGTTTTACTCAAAGGCAAACATTTTAAGACGTTTAAAAATAGTAATACAGGGACTTCCCTGGCAGTCCAGTGGTTAGGACTCCGAGCTTCCACTGCCAGGTGTGTGGGTTCGATCCCTGGTCGGGAAACTAAGATCCCACATGCCACACGGCGCGACCAAAAAAAAAAAAATAGTAATACAAACATGGATTTTTACGGAATAGAATGCAAAAGCCACATGCCCCAGCAAGGGAAGAGGTGAAGCTTCCTCTCCACTTCAGTGGAAAAATTTGAGGGCCCTCGGAGTGTGGGCTGCAACATGTGCCGAGATCAGGAGTGCCTGCCAGGTGACAACGTTGGGGACATCACCTTGGCTAAAGCAGATAGTTTACATCAGGGGACTGTGGGCGATATTTAGAAAAGGTCACAGGGGCCAGAGTATGTAGGACCTCGAGTGCCAGAATGAGGATTTTGAACTTTACCTTTTGGAAAATTGTCAGCTCTTGAGGTGTTTTGAGCAGGCGGTGGAACTTGCAAAAAGGTAAGTTTGGAAGATTAACCTGATACCAGGGGGTGGGTTATTAGCAGGACCAGAGAGGGGCCGGGAAATGAGTCTGTGCCCAGCCTTGTGGGAGGTGAGGGTTTGGGCCGGGTGATGGCAAGAGGAGGACGATGAGGAAGACCCAGAAAGACCAGATGGAATGAATGACCCACTGGAGGTGCAGAAAGGAGCACCAGTGACAGGGAGAACAGTCAGTCAACAAAGGGTTACTTCACACATACTCAAGGCTGGGTGCTAATTATCTGAGGTGCACAGCCAGGTGAGCTCTGGTCCCAACCCTTGGCTGGCAGAAATGGGACCTTCAGCTCGAGGATGGTTGGGGAGACTGTGACAGACTTGGGTGTTCCCACTGGCCATGGGCTACACATATATAGTCACCTGGGAGGTTTTTAACGGCGCCATGTCTGGGCCTCAGGTTTCACTGTTTTGGGACAATGCCCGGGCATGGCCCCCAGGTGATTCTCAGGTGCTGCAGGGTTGGGAGCCACTGAGGGAGGGGGAGGGGAGCGCACTCAGGTGGCGCTAATTCAAGAGGCTTGAGGCTGAAGAAATTTAGGAGTGGTGATAGTTTGCCAGGGCTTCAGGCTCAGATTGTGGAATTTGAAAGTTTTTGTTTGTTATGTGACCAAGACGGTGCATGGAGAGGACCGGGCTGTGGAGTCTCTGATGTGAGTGTGTACTAGCTCTACCAAGAGCAGGGAGATGGGGGGCAGGGGGAGACAGGGTTGGGATGGTCAGAAGGAAACTTGGAAAATGACTTAAGATCTGAATTGAAAACCAGGGAACTGAATGAAATGTAGGACACATGAAACAGGGTGAACAGATGGAAAATATCTCAGTGGATGTGGCTTTGAACGTATGGAAGAGATGCTGGTCGGACAGGGAAGGACGGTAAGGCAGTGCAGTAACTCTGGGTGAGGGTGCACCAAGGATCAGAAGATTGTTAGAAAAGGAAAGAGAAAAAACAAATGGAAGAAAAATAGGCAATAGGCATAGGGAGATAACGTAAAGTGATCGCATATGTTTATAGTTTGGTTTAAAGAACCAGGAAGGTTGGAGGATCTTGGCTTTGTTTTGCTATTTACTGCACCACCTAGAACAATGAATAAAAGAGAATCACCTGGGGGAGTGTGACATTTAGATTCCTGAGTCTTAATCATTTACCCTTTGGATGCCAACACACCTGGATCAGAAACTAGAGAAATAGCAAGTAAGGAATAAGCACTGAAGGGTCAAGTCAGAACCAGTGACTAAAAAACCACATCCCAGATGTCTCCAGGCAGGCTCTGAGAGGCTGCAGGGATGAGGGTTGCTGAGTAATCCCTCAGAAGCACTCAGGGAGACAAGAGAGGCAATTGAATCCCCAAGGAGAAAGCTGTGACGCTGGTTTCTGCAGCGGAGAGTCTGCAAAAAGTTTTACTCTCAAGATATGAGTCATCTTGAATTGAGAGGTACGAAGTCCTCGGAATCCCGAGTTTGCTCTGTTCCGCATATGCAGGGGCTTCAGTGTGCTTGTGAAATTGGGGATCCCTTTCTCATTTTGCTAAGTTTGTGTGATGATCATACTGCTGGGATTCTAGAACTCTTCTTCTGTCTCCAGATTATATGTTCCTCTGGGCTGGTATATTTGTTCTCAAGTTCACTCAAAGACAATTCCAGAAAGTCAGGATCTCTGCACTAAATGCAAGTAGGATAACTTAGAGGTGAGAAGACCAGAGCAGGCAGCGTGGAACCGTTTTGTTGTTCTGGTAACTCGCATAAGCGTATAGTTTATTACTTCTTGCCTTTCCTCTATTTAACAGTGGTCCTCAGTGAGAAATTGGTTTAAATTGCTTTCACCATCCAGCATCCATATATTAATATGTATGTGAAAGCTCCGTGTTGTCAATATTTGTGAAAACCCACAATTGAGTGTGTCCAGCCCGTTTTACTCCCTCGTGGGGCCTACTGTATAGCACAGGGAACTATATTCAATGTCCTATGATAAACTATAATGGAAAAGAATATAAAAAAGAGTATATATATATGTATAACTGAATAACTTTGCTGTACAGTAGAAAATAACACCTTTGTCGACCTGTCCTCCTCTACCTCGTAATCAATCTATGCTTCCTCCCTTTCCTGTAGCTTCTTTTTTTTATATTGGTTGATTGATTGATTATTTGGCTGGGCCGGGTCTTAGTTGCCTGCCGCACGTGGGATCTTCATTGCAGCATGCAGGATCTTTAGTTGCAGCATGCGAGTTCTTAGTTGCAGCATGCGGGATCTAATTCCCTGACCAGGGATCAAACCTGGGCCCCCTGCATTGGGAGCATGGAGGCCTAACCGCTGGACCACCAGGGAAGTCCCTCCTGTAGCTTCTTTACCCCTAGTAGATTTGAGCTCTTGAGGTTCTTTTTTACTTTCCAGGACCCAACATGAGGTCCACCACTCAGCGAGAACGCCGGAGTTAAAAAAAAAAATCTGAAGCCAAACGTGATTAAACATTTTAAAATAGATTCCTTTAAGTAGAAGGGGAGTTATTTGGCCTGCAGAAAAAGACCAAGGTGACTAATGGGGTCACATGTGTAAGAAAAGACGCAGAGGGCTGTGACCTGATGTTTTATGTTTCTGCCAAGAAGCCACAAGAGGAGATGGGGAGCTTTTGATTCGTTTTGTGGTTCTTAATCATCTGGGCTAACAGACCTTTTGGAGAATCTGGTGAAAGCAATGGACTTTGCTCCCCAGAAAAGGGTGAAACACTTTGCCCCTAATTTTAGGGGTTCACTGACTCCCCCTAACCTGGTCCACGGACTTCAAGCGAATAATTCCTTGGTATCGAATGCCAACTGTGAGATGTTCATTCCTGCAGCTGCCCCTCCAGGGAGACAGACCAGGTGCTCTTCTCCGGTCTTAATCGTCTCTACCCCTGTGATTTGGGCCTGCCTTCCATCGTGGGTGTGTTTATCGAGCTACTGTGTCCTTATGTTCAACAAGTATCAGTAGTGTTTTCCTCTTAGCCCACGAGGTCTATGATTGATATAAAAATAAATCTTCTTGTGCCGTCTTTGTCCTCAGCGTTCCTTGTTCTTCAATCCAAAAGCTTAAGAAAGTTTCAAGTGAAGACTCAGGAATCAAAAAGGAAGAAGGCATTGCCTGGGCCGGGGTTTCTCGACCTCAGATCTGTTGACATTTGGGGCCGGACAGCTCCTCATTGTGGGGGGCTGCCCTGTGCCCTGTTCAGCAGCATCCCTGGCCTCCGCCCAGTAGATGCCAGGAGAATCCTCCCCCTTAGTCGTGACAATCAAAAATGTCCCCAGACACACAATGTTCCTCAGGGGGCCCAGATCACCCCCCACCCCAGTTAAGAACTGCTGCTCAGCCTTTCTGTAGCTGGATTTTGGCTCTCTTATTAAAGGGGACACCTCAGTGGAGAATGGACTGTTCTTTCAGCTTCTTTCTACCATAGTCATTCGTGCAGCTAACTTTTGCTCTGTGCCAGTAGCTGTGCCAGGCCCTGCGGCTGCAAATGTAAAAGACACACCCTGACCTCAGGTGCTCCTTGTGTGCTTGTCGGGGCGATACATGCAGATGCATCAGGAGGTGGGTGAGTGTCTCATGGGAAAGAGGGCCTTTGCACCAGTATATTCTCCATCCAGAAGGCTTTCTCCTGATTTTTCCTGTGACTGGGACTTTTTTGTTATTCATATTCTAGTTTAAGTGACACTACTTCAGGGAGACCAGTCCTAACCACCTAACCAGAGTCAGCTGTTTTCACCTAATGCTCTGTAACAAACAGCTCAGAACTCAATGGCTCACAACCACGTATTTCTCACTCACACGTGTGTGGGTTGGCTGGGGTGTGGCTGATCTAGGCTGGGCTCTGCTGGGTTTGGCTACAAGCTGCAGCTTGAGTTTAGTTCTGCTCCATGAGCCTCTCATTCTGCTGGACCTTTGAACTTTTGGTGCATGTTGTTCTCATGGTGACAGCAAAAGCACAAAGGGGAAAGCCAGTGTATTTCAAAAATCTGCTCATGTCATATGCACTGACATCCATTTGGCCAAAGCAAATCACACAGTCCGAGTCAGCAGGAGGGAGGAACACATCACTCTCCCTGAGGCTATGGCAAAGCTGTAGCTGAACAGTACTTTACAGGGGAGTGAAGAAACGGGGCCAGCAGTCTCCCTCACTCAGTCTAAAGCAGCCACCCAGTCACTTTATCATTTTTATTGTCTGCTGAATTTTGGTACTCTTACTGTTGAATTACTTATTTCTTATTTGTCTCTTGTTACCAGATCATCAGCCCCATGATAGCAAGGACTTTTTCTGCCTCATTCACTGCTAAATACCAAGTGCCAACCTGGCACAGGGTGGGCATTCAGTAAATCTGTGAATGAATAGATGGATAGATGGATGGTTGGTTGGATGGTTCCGTTTGGGGAATCAGGGAGGGGTGTTGGAGATAATCTTGATATAGTAACAACAACTAACAGTTCCTGAGGGATGACTAAGGGCCAGGTGTGTGCTGTGTGCTTGTGCTTGACCTGGTTAAATCAAGGCATCATTACAATGTGTAGCCCTCCATTGGCCGGGGCGGGGGCGTGTGGGCAGCAGGGGCAGGATGTTCTGGTTAGAGCTGTAGAGCCCTGGAATAGCACATCTTGTTAGAGGATTGGAGAGGCGCCCAGTGTGGCTGGAGTGAGGGGAGCCTGGTGGGCAGCAGGCAGATACAAGACATACGAGTGACACTGGAGCCCAATGGTCAGGGCTTCCCTGTTCCACGTCTCTGGGGGAGCCATCGTGTCTGAGTCTGGAATGAGCAGGTCATGAGGGACCTTGTGTCACATGTCGAGATGGCTGGATGCCTATCTGGAAGTCATCTTTGTTTTGGAAGAGGGTGAACACTGCACATCTTTTAGCAGAGGCGTGTCCCAGCTATTAAACAAGTAGGAAGCTTCTGGAAGTCCTTTTGAGGCACGTGGTGGAAACTTGACAAATGTCTGGCTTGGAGGGGCATGTCACAGTACATGTCACAGTGCCCCAAGGCTTGAGCCTTGCATTGTGTCAAGCAGGGTTGTATTTACTGGAGACCCCAGTCACCTCGTGGCAGAGAGATGCTGGAGTTTGCTCCGGGGCAGTACGGGAGCATCACCCCACTGTCTACGGACCTCCCAACCCACAGAGATGCTCCAGGTCCTCACTGGGTTCTGTGCTCCCTGGGGACCTCCAGCACCTAGGACTTCGCCCAGCCTCTGCCGACCCTCATCACAACTCAGCTAAGGAGACAGTAACATAGGGAAAGGGGCCCTGGACTCATGTTTGGGTGGTGTGCTTGCTGGGCAAGAAAGCAGCGGTGGATCTGCCCCCAGGCCACATGTGCCAGTCAGGCTGGCTTCTGATATTCCGTCCTCTGGGCTGGGGCAGAGCTTTTTTAATGTCTTGAAATTTAAATTCTGTGTATGTAGGGGGAAAAAAAGAGGAAGGAGATCTGGGTTCCAGTTTCAGCATTGCTGGGAGACAGTGGGCTTCAAGTCTCTTCTACAAAATGAGAATAAGAAAACTTTGCTGTTGTGACAAACAAATAAGATAATGAATGTGAAGTCTCTTGTAAAACTTCATTACAGTGTTATTATTAGGTCCCAATTTTCTTTCTCCTCTCTGGAAGAAAAGGAAAAAAAAGTCATTTAGAACATATTTTACGCCAAGCCCTCTGTTAGGTGGTGTTGCCTAGAATCTCTCTTTTAATCTTAGTGGAACAGCCTTCAGGGTTACGGTGAGGATGAGGAAGCCAAGTCTCAGAGAGGTTAAGTGACTTGCTCCAGGTCACACAGCCTGCTGGTGGTATGGAAGGTCTCTGTGACGGCGTGGCCCAACCTCTTTGCCATGCGTTCACCCGCTAGTAGGCCCCTCCAAGTGTCTGCAGGGAGCATGGCTCCACAGGTGGGGACCCCACGGGCACTTTGGAGCTGCCACCGCAGCCTCCGGCCAGTCTTCCTTAGGTTGGGGAGGCTGGTTGCCTTCAGAGGTGCCTTCTCCCCGCTCCTTCCTGCCCTGCAGCTCCTTGGAGAGTTTTTTTCGAAAACATCTAAGTTAGCTGTAATGAACAGGGGCCTTCCCCCAGCAGCAGAGAATCACAAGGTCTCCGAGGGCAGCTGACATGGACACTGACACCCCAGAGCTGCTGTCTCTCCCTCGGTCTCTTCTCCCCTGTTCGGGAATGTTCTGGAATCTGCGGGCCGGAATGAGTTTATAGGGAGAGGTCAGCCTAGGCATTTGAGCCACCAGCCTGCCTCTGATGGGGTGACTTCCATTTTAAAGCCCCACTAAGAGCAGTCCCTGTCCCCGTGGGCTGTTAGAAAACGTGCGGGACATTGTGACTCATCAGATTCCAAGAGGAAGGATCTTGTAAAGGAATTTTCTCACGGTTGCATTTCTGAGCTGGGGGTGTATTATAAACACATTATCTAGCTGCCACGGGTTAGGCGAAGCTTTAGGCTGAATGTTTACCCACTTGGGAGATGCATTCATTTTATTCATTATTTTTAAAATCTTGTGTTTAAAAGAAAAAAAGAACAATTTGTTTGAAATAAGACTGCTGCCCAGTCTAAAGGAGGCCACTGGGACACGAAGAGGTAACCTCGATGGCACCCCAGAGCAGGGCTTCTCAGCCTTGGAGATGTGGGGGGCACCGCCCGCCTAGTGTGGACGGCCATGTCGAGGTGCTGCCTTCGCTGGCCCCGGACCACTCGGAAGAGCCAGGAGTGAGGGTCTGTGCATCGGGGCTCCTGCTGACTTTCAGAACTGGAAAGTGGAGCTGGAGCTGTCCAAATACGTCGTTTGGATGACTATAGAGGGCAGAAGCCTTCGGGCTATGCTTGTTCACTGGCCGTGGTATCAGAGCCCCGTCATCATGTTTCCAAGACCCCATCTCTCTCTGGCGCATGTGTGAAGCCATCTAACCTCTTCCTGAATGAATGAGACCCCGCCACCCATCCCCACCCTTCTCTCACTGCTTTGTATGCTCTGCCTTGTACTCTGGATATTTCCTGGAGTGTCCCCCACCTGCTGTCCTGGGGGATGACCGAGCCCCGTTCCTCTCTGCTCTTAGGGTGGGGTGCAGCAGATGGGGTATTAATTAGAAGGCTGGGTCCCAGGGAGATGGTGGGGGCCAGAGGTGGGCTTTATGCTGGCTTCTTGTCTGCTGGCCAGAGGCTGAAGGGGTCAGGTGAGGGGTGAGTCTGTGATGTGGTTCCATTACCTGGTCCGTCCAGCCCAATAGCTCTGGGTTCCTGAGCACCAGGTGCTGGATGAGGCCTGGTCTGGGCTCTGGGGACACAGGGGTGAGGAGGACAGCAGTGCCTGCCTTAGCAGGTGGCCCGTGTGTTAGAGAGGGGCAGACGTGTGTGAGGAGGATGGGGAAGGGATGGAGAGGGAGGGAGGAAGGGAGATGGGAGGCTGAGCAGGAAGAGGGGCTGCCAGGTGGGCCGGCTGTGGCTGGAGTGTTGAGGGTTGGTGGGTATTTGTGCAGCAGTGGGTGGAGGGAAGGCAGTCCTGGAGGGAGAAGAGATGAGTTCTGACAAGGAAGCCCTTCGCCCCTCACCAGGGTGGGAGCACCAGAAAATTCATCCCAGGCCTGCAGAGGTCAAGGCTCAGCTGGGAGGAGCCCATTTGTCATAGTCACGTGAGAGACACATTTCGGATTCTCTCTAGGGTTCAACCTTTCCTGGTGGCCAAAGATTTTCCTGGGTCTGCAGCTCTTAAACTGTAGCGAGAGGCCATACTAACGGATGTGTTAGATGACAGCCGCCCCACTTACCCATCATCGTGGCCTGACCTGGACCTTCTCCGGCAGCGCTGGGCTCCCGTGCTCCATGGGGGCGTCCTGGTCACCGTCGATTCCTCGGTGCTGGCGCTGTTCGGGGCCCACTGCCGAAGGAGCACAACTCATTTTTTCCAAGCGTGTTGGGAGGAGCACATCCTTTTTGCTAAGTGAGACACACAGGCATAATTTAGGGATTTCTGAGCCTAGAGCTAATGACCACCCATGTGTAGGGAAGCTGTGGAAATCTGTAGATGTACTATTTTGTTTCAGATTAAAAATGCAAGCAGCTCACAATAAGTGCTTTAAGGCTGGTATTTTGGTGGAAATTTTAATTTTAGTTTTAAAAAATATCTAACAGCCTTTCTGGGGAAAGGTGGGGTTATAAATATGTAAATTAGCTGAGGGGGACTTGTAGGGTGGGGTTTTGCATCAGAGAATAATAAGAGATGAGTGCAGGAAGAAACCTTATCCTCTAGTTTTGAGCCCTTGTTTAATCTCAATTCCTTCTCCTGTAAAATTGGAATAATATCACCTGCCTTGTGAAGATTAAACGAGATGAGGTGGGTGAGGTGTGTGACCGTGTCTAGAACGTAAGGTTGTGATGTGAGAGGATGTTACAGGCGAAGAAACAGGCCAGGATCAGGGGCTCCCGGCCCTGGCTGCACGTGGGGACTGCTGTCCACACCCTCATCCGCCCCGCCGGTCACCTGTGCACCTCTGGGCCCCCATCACCCCAGGGGACCATGTTGCAGTGCAGCTCTTGCTCCCTCCCCAACCCTCCTCCCCAGAGCGAACCCCTGCTTCCTCGGCTGGAGGTCTCCTTGGCTTAGTGGATTTGTGCCCTGGAGTTGGAGGCTGAGCCTCTCGCCCCCCCCTCTGCCTGGCACCGGGGGGTTGCCGCACTCCTTCTGGGCCTCGTAGCCCTGGAGAGAGAGGTTGGGTGGACCAGAGCAGCAGCGCCCTGAGGGCCCTTTCTTCAGCTGAGGCAAGTTTAGAGAATTGGGGGAGCTCCAGGAGACCCAAGGCCTGGGACTGTCAGGAGAATTGTCTGGAAACAGATGTGCTCACTGGAAGGCGGGAGGGAGTTCCCTGGCATGGATGGCACCTGCAGGACCCACCTGACTCTGCAGCGCATGGTCCAGATGTGGCCGTTTCCCTCCGCATCCCTGCAGCCGAGAGTGCAGGTCAGGAAGGGGATGAGACCTCTGGGTCCGGGGATGCCCAGGGCCCGGGAGGCAGCGTGGCTCTCTGGCCAACTTGGAACTGACCTGCTCTCCTTCCCCTGGCCTCTCGGGACCAGGTCATCGCCAATCCCAACCTTGGCCCTCAGAAGTGAGGTCTGATGAGGACCAGTGTCAGGACCGGGGGATCTTCCAGATGAGTCAGTCCCTCCCTCACTCATAGGTGACGAAGTGAGCTCAGGGAGGTTATTTGACCTGGCGGCCACCCGGCTAGTGAGGGGCAGTGCCGGAGTCCAGCGCGCCTCTTAAATTCACTTTCTAGATCATCTGTACCTACAAGTGAGTGCAAAAGTACATTTTATTTTAAAATGTGCACTTCAGTGAAAGGAATGCTGTCCTGCCTAGACATTCCCCAGGCATGAACCCAACCTGAATCCTCTTTTTTTAAAAAATTAATTAATTAATTATTTTTGGCCGCGTTGGGTCTTCATTGCTGTGCGCAGGCTTTCTCTAGTTGCAGCAGGCGGGGGCTACTCTTCGTTGCGGTGCGCGGGCTTCTCATTGCGGTGGCTTCTCTTGTGGAGCACGGGCTCTAGGTGCGCGGGCTTCAGTAGTTGTGGCACGGAGCTCAGTAGTTGTGGCTCATGGGCTCTAGAGTGCAGGCTCAGTAGTTGTGGCGCATGGGCTTAGTTGCTCCGTGGCATGAGGGATCTTCCCGGACCAGGGCTCAAACCCTTGTCACCCGCATTGGCAGGTGGATTCTTAACCACTGTGCCACCAGGGGAGTCCCTGAATCCTCTTATTTTTTGTATTATAATCTTTGGTTTGAAACTTTTCCACTAGAGTTGCTCTCTGACAGCCTGTCTGCAGGTTTGGTTTTCTTAGGTGGACGCCCTATGGGTAATGACAGTAGCTCAGCACCGTACAAGCTCAGCACTGTACATTTTACAGAGCCCGCCTCGTGCATCCTCGTGAGGTGGTCAGGAAGACCCCTGGGTGAGGAGCTCTGTCCCCAGCTGTGTGACAGCCCAGGCTGGTTGTGGCCAGGGCAGAGACAGGCCTGTGGCCCCAGGTCATCCTGACTTGTCTGGAGCCCCTGGTTCAGTTGCTGACACTGGCAGGTGTGGGGTGCAAACGTGTGGCTCCTCCCTCGCCCTCCAGGACCCCAAGCCCTGTCAGCCTGGAGACCCTCGGCCCGGTGGCTGCTGTGTCTGGACCCCGCATGGGCTTCGGTCGAGTGCCACTGCTTGGTGAGGATGCACGGGGTGCAGCCTGACCTTGACCAGCTTCCTGCGCCATGAACTTGGAGTTGGGCAGGTTTCTAAGGCCACACGGACCCCACAGGAGGGTGGCTTCTGGGCTGGTGGAGGTTCCTGGACCTCAGGCTAGACTGGCTTTGAGACCCAATGATCTGTGTGATTTGCTTTGACTCACTGAACATAAATTATAAATTGGCAGCTTTTCTGATCATCAGATGTTTAGTAAGTGGCCTGACCATACTAATGACCAGTGGGCATACTCATACTGACCACTCAGATGGGAATGGGTTGTCATGGTCCAGAAGAAGGTGCAGGAGACGTCCTACAGGACTTTGAAACCCCCTGCTTGCCCCGCAGACGGTGTAGGCGATCAGGCTGCCCAGGCCCAAGAACACAGCTGGTTGTCAGTTGCTAGAACCAGCCATCTAGGAAGCTCGTGAAATCTTCACCCAGTGATTTGATGACCAGCACCAAGACACACCTCACCTACTAATTAATTCATTGCTCAGCAGACCTTTGTTGAGTGCCCCCTGGGCTTAGACTGGTCCCCAAGTACAGACTCTTCAGGAAGCTTCTGCTGGGGGTGGTAGGTCCTCCTGGTTAGTTTCGACCGGCAGCCCTGAAGAAACATAAAAGCAGTCAGAGGGATACAGCATAACCGAGAGTACCCAGGAAATTAATGTTAGAATGAACTTGCCTTATTGTCTGTTAAACTATCTTGTCTCAACATCTAAAATTGACTTCCCTGCATTTTTCACCTACCCCAGAATTTATTATGTTCCGCTGGGCCAATCTTTTCTTCCTCTAGGGTCAGAAACTTAAGAACTTCTGTCTCCCTTCCTGCCTCTCAACTTCCAACTTCTGCTCCAGAAACCACACCCTTGGGAGGAGGGGTCTGTCCGCCTCTGGCAGGACCTCAGGGAATCAAGGCAGGGAGCGTGGGGCAGCCTCAGGGGAGTGGGAGGCACCAGACCTGGGAACAGACCTTGTTGGAGAAGCTTCATGGCCAGTGGTCTTGGAGAAGTGGGAGGAATTAGAACCTGGTCCAGCCCCACATGGGGCCCCGTCAGGTCAAGGATTGGAGCCGGCAGCAGACAGCGCCAGGAAATCAGGTGTGGTTTGAATGTCAGGTCCATAGCCAAGGTTACCTCTGGCGGCCTGTGGGAGTGGGCTGGGGACCGAGGACACCTAGCCAGCCTGCAGGGTGCCAGGGGTGGGGGAGCAGGTTCTCGATGCCCAAAGAAGCCCTTGGTGCCAATGCACCGAGCTTACCGGACAGACGTCAGATCCCACCTGCCTCTTCCCCTTCCTGTAGCTTCAGTTCTTCATGAGACCTGGATGTTGGTACTGGCCACCCTCTCATCTGCTGGCAGGTGGGGTTGGCTCAGAGGATGCATGTGAATCCCAGAAGCCTGTAGCCTGCGGCACATGTGTTAGGTGGCATCGTGACAACTAAATCAGCCCAGAACCTCTTCTGGTCTCCTGTGACATTGCATATGATCTGCAGCTATTAGGATTATACACCCCTGGCCAGTAGATCTGGGTTCACTTTCCTCCCCAGCTAATCAGCACAGTACCTAAATGCGCCTATGAAGTAAGGGTGCAGTAAGTGGTGGTTGAACAAGTGAGTGAGTGAATGGATGAGTAGCAGAAGGACTGCTCAGGCGTCACAGGTGGGCAGGATTGGCCAGCTTCCCCACCATGAAAAGGTGGAAGGGAGAACAGCAGTCCCCTCACCCATCCATGGCGGTGGGGCACGGTCTACTTCAGGGCTCTGAATACCCCCTCGAGGTCAGAAGCTTTGCTGGGGACCTCCCTGGACAGTGGGCAACTTGCAGTTGGATTTGGGTCACCACCTGCCCACCTCCTCCATCCTTCTCCTGAAGACATGCCTTGACCGTTGTCCTTTCCTCTCTTCCTCCTCTGGATACAGATTCTGGCCAATGTCTTCCTCTACCTGTGCGCCATCGTCGTGGGCATCATGTCCTACTACATGGCGGATCGCAAGCACCGCAAGGCCTTCCTGGAGGCCCGCCAGTCGCTGGAGGTGAAGATGAACCTGGAGGAGCAGAGCCAGCAGCAGGTGAGGCTCTCTGGGGGTGGCCTTGGGGCAGTGCCGGCCTGGAGCCTGGGTTTGGGGCCTGTCGGAAGGGCGTGAACCCAGTTGCTGTGGGTACCCCAGGGCTCCGTGTGAATTCTTTTTCTCTGGAGGCATCACTCTGTGTTATTCCTCTCCCCGCTCCCTCTGCCACACCCCCCTGGGCAGATCGCTCACCTGCTTTGTTCTCAGGGCTCCTCTCCCTGCGGTGGGGTGGGAGTGGGAGACCCATCCCCTGGCCTCGGGGGCCCTTGTGTGTGAAGTCTATCAGCCCCTCACCCCTCCTCCCACAGGCTCAGGGCAATCTCCCCACTGCCTTCTCCCACTAAGTCATTTGTGAAGACCTAAAACTGAGCCCAACCCCTGGGGAGCCCACTGTTTACATTTTTCCATCAAGAGAAGTGCCTGCCTGCTGTCCCCTCTCTTTGTTTACTGGCTTGACTCCAGCCTGATCCACTGCAGAAACTCCCCGCTCTCGTGTGACTCAGTCTTCTAAATAGTTTTTGGTCTGGATTCATCTCACATGCTTTTTGAAGGATTTCAGAAATGACATCCACCAGTTTCCTGTTATCCATAGGTTGACTTGCCCTGAACAAACAAACCCAATAGGTTGAAAACATATGATTTCTCTGCTCTGGGAACCATGTCATTTTGTGTTCAGGTGGTGCTGTTTGCTCTGGGTTCAGTGGGTTCACTGAAATTGCTGTTTTCATAGACCCTGCCACCCAGGTGGGTGGGGCCTTAGTTTCGGGGGGCCCCACTGGTGGGCCTCATGTTCTCTAGACAGTGCTATTTGAAGGCACACACTGAGTCATTTAGCTGATGTGTCCTAGCTTTGTCTGCCCTGGGAGGTTCTTTCTCTCTCTGTTTACCAATGAGATGTAGAAGCTTCTGAGCTGGGCCTCGGACTCATCTCTTTCAGAAGACAGGCTTTAGAAGGGGAACCTTCCTACCTCCGTTGTGACAAAGGGCCCGTCTTATTCGTCCCCTTCTTTACCGGGGAGCTGCTGCGGCTTGAACATATTTAAAGAATCGTCAGTAAAGCTTTACTGGCTATATTGAATTCCTTCAAAGGCATTCTTTAATTTCTGCTTTTTATGCTGTCTTGGTTCTTGTTTGCATTTGATCTCTCATAATGTGGAGGCAGCCCTCTGGGTTCTCTACATTTTAAAAAAATGCATGTGTCACCACTGAGCTAGACTGGGGAGTTCTTTTTTATATGGTCTGTGCAGTTTTCAGTATACCCATCTGTGTTCATCTTGTCTGTCTCATAATGTATAATCCAGGACATCTTCAATTACGTTCAGTAGTGCTTGGTGGGGGCCTCCTGGTGTGGTGAGGAAGGCCCTGAGTCTCACCCTGGATCTGTTAGTCTCTGGGTGGATGATTTAGACAAGTTATCCACCCCATAGAGCCTCACTTCCCTCATCTGCAAAGTGGGGGTATTGATACTCCAAAGTAGAGATGTTGATACTCATCTTGCTGAGGGTCAGATGGGAAACACAGAAGTGCTTTGTAACCAGTAAAGCTGGAAACAGTGATGGTCAGGCTGAGGTACATAGGCCACAAGGCCCACTTTCTAATGCCCCTTTGGGCAGGATCAGTGCGGGGAGCCTGGGGTCTGGCTGAGAGAACCACGCCTGTGTGCTCCAGGCCTCCTGGACACCGTGGAGCGGCCAGGGGGCACTGGCAGCCTGCCCAGGCCATGCTGCCGCTCCTGTGCGTTACCTGCTCAGGCACTAGCCCAGGAGTGAGGGGTCCAGGGAGGCAGAAGGGAGGTGCAGGGGGAGGAGGGCACAGACCTCATCCCCAGGCCTTGCTGGGCTACAGCAGGTGGCTGTAAATGGCCATCAAGTGGACTCTAGCCTGAATGTGACCTTGGGCTAGTTCCTTCCCCTCTTTGGGCCTCAGTTTCCCTATATGTAAATAGTAGATGATAATAAATTTGGCGGTAACATGGGAGAATCTGTGTCAGTTCCTTTGAGAGTGAGAAAAGCATTATCACCATCAGGAGGGCTGGAATTCTGCCACCTGTGAGTTTCAATTCGCTGTATTTTCCTTAGGACTTTTGTGGCTATGGACATGAGAGCTGCTTGCCATTTTAACTTTCTCTCTGTGTCCTTGACAGGTTTGGGTATCATGGTTATGCCAGACTTATTAATTGGAGAAATGTTCCCTCTTTCTAATCCCTGGAAAAGTTTAAGGAAGATTTGGGTTATTCCTTTAATGTTTAGAAGAATTCACTAGTGGAGCCCTATTGGGTCTGGAGGTTTCTTTATGAGAAGGTTGTTTCATCTAAAGATATAACGTTGTACATTTCTTTTTGCATGAGTTTTGGAAAGTTTTTGTTTTTTCAAGAACTTGTCCATTTCATCTAAGTTTTCAAATTTTTGACATTATATTTTCTTTTTATGTGTCATTGTGTATGGGATTTGTATTCCTTTTTTGATTACTGATATTGGTAATTTGTGCCTTCTGTTTTTAAATTTTTTCTTAATTTGTCTTACTAAGGTTTATTAATGTTTTAGCCTTTTCAGTGAAACACCTTTTTGGTTCTTTGTGCATTTCTGTAATTCATTAATTTATGCTTCTAACTTTGTATTTCCTTTCTTTGGGATTAATTTAGTGTTCTTTTTTACCTTCTTGAAATGGAACTGATATAGCTAATTTCCAACATTTCTTTTCTAAAACATGTACTTATGCTATAGATTTCCCTCATTACAGTGCTTTAGCTTTATCCCGCAAGTTTTTTTTTTTTTTAATTTAATTTATTTATTTATTTATTTATGGCTGTGTTGGGTCTTCGTTTCTGTGCGAGGGCTTTCTCTAGTTGTGGCAAGTGTGGGCCACTCTTCATCGCGGTGCGCGGGCCTCTCACTGTCGCGGCCTCTCTTGTTGCGGAGCACAGGCTCCAGACGCGCAGGCTCAACAATTGTGGCTCACGGGGCCAGTTGCTCCGCGGCATGTGGGATCTTCCCAGACCAGGGCTCGAATCCGTGTCCCCTGCGTTGGCAGGCAGATTCTCAACCACTGCGCCACCAGGGAAGCCCTATCCCGCAAGTTTTGATATGTCATATTCCTGTTGTCATTTTAGTTCCATTTTCTAAATTCTAAAATTTATATTTTCTAAATCCATTGAGATGCCTTTGATCCATGAGCTATGTAGGAGTAAGTTAATTTCCAAATATCTGGGGAATGTTTAAAAGTTATCTTTTTAGTACTGATTTTTAGCTTCGTTTGACTGCGGTCAAAGACTATGCTCTGTATGATTTTAGCCCTTTGAAATTTGTTGAAACTTGATTGTTGACCTAGCATGTGATTGGTTTTGATGCACTTAAGAATAATGTATATTCTACAAAATGTATCAAAATGTCTTTCAAAAATGAAGTAAGGTCAATAAGTGTCAATTATGATTCATTTGCATCTACCCCAAAGTATTTTTTGCCTCTTTGGTCACAATGCAAAGACCTCACAACACTTAATTCCCCCTCCCCAATACTTTCTGGCCACTGTAATATATTGTATTTTATTATTTATTTGTTTCAGGTTTTTAAAAAATTGGGGTATAGATGATTTACAATATTTTGTTAGTTTCACATGTACAACATTGTGATTCGATTGTAATGTATTTTAATTCAACATATGTTTTAAGCCCCACAAAACAGTCTCACATTATAGTCTTCTACAGTTAATATTCATTACCTACGTTTGCCCATATTTTACCCTCTCAGTTACACTCCATTTCTTCTTCATTGCTGTGCTTCCATCTTCTTGAGTAATTCCTTTTAATATTGCTTTTCTTTTTTTTTTTTTTTTCTTTATTTATTGGAGGCGTTGGGTTTTTTCGTTGAGGTGCATGGGCTTCTCATTGCAGTGGCTTCTCTTGTTGCGGAGCATGGGCTCTAGGTGCGCGGGCTTCAGTAGTTGTGGCACAAAGGCTCAGTAGTTGTGGCTCACGGGCTCTAGAGTGCAGGCTCAGTAGTTATGGCGCATGGGCTTAGTTGCTCTGCGGTATGTGGGATCTTCCCAGACCAGGGCTCGAACCCGAGTTCCCTGCATTGGCAGGCGAATTCTTAACCACTGCGCCACCAAGGAAGTCCCTAATATTGCTTTTCAAGTCGGTCTGTTGGCACTAAATGCTCTCCATTTCTAATTGCTAGAAGTGTGTTTATTTTGATTTCAATTTTGAAAGTCATTTTTTATCAGATATAGAATTTAAGGTTTCTGGATTTTTACTTTCTGCCCTTTGAAGGTGTCTTTCTATTATCCTCGGGCTTCCAACTGTAGGACATAGTGTTGCTCCTTTTGTTATTTAGTTTTTGAAGTATAGTTGCTGTATAATATTATATAAGTTACAGATGTACAATATAATGATTCACAATTTTTAAAGATTATACTCCATTTATAGCTATTATAAAATATTGGCTATATTCCCCGTGTTGTACAATAATACTGTTGCTCCTTTTAAACTAATGCATATTATCTTCCTCTGTTTGCTTTTACTGTTTTCTTTTTGTCTTCGGTTTTAGTTTTGCCTAGGGGTTTTCTTTTGAAGTTACCCTGTTTTGTACTCAAAGAGCTTCTTGCATTGATGGCTTGATGAAAATTTTTAGCCAGTATCTTTTTGTAGCTTCTCCCTCATTCTGTCCTTTTCTTCTATGACTCTAAATATCTTTATTAGACATTTCTACCAAGTTCCATAAATTTCTGGATCTTCCATTCTTTCTTTCTGTGCTTCAGACTGAATATTTTTACTGACCTAACTTTCAGTTTACTAATCCTCTCTTCTGCTTTGTCAACTCAATGGTTGAGCTCATCTCTGGAATCCTTAACTTCAGTATTGTACTTTTTTCAGTTCTAGAATTTCCATTTTATTTTATTTTATTTAAAAAAAATTTCCATTTGATTTTAAAAAATAGATTTGAGTTCTCTGGTTAAGTTCTCCGTTTTGTCATCTATTTTTAGAACCATATTAAACATTTATTTTAAAGCCTTTGACAACCATGGTATCAGAATACTGATGGGTCTGCTTTTCTCTCTTGATTTTTGGTCCTGTCTTATGGCATCCTGGACTTTTAATTAACACTGGATATTGTGTATGGAAAATAATAGCAGCTCTGAATGATGTTGTGTCTCTCCAGACGGGATTACTTTTCTTGCAGCAGATGGTTATGGTAGGGTTAGCTCAGATTGATCCCATGTGGGGGTGAGAAGATTTAAAGCTGGGTTTAGCTTGAGAGCTGGTCTGTTTCTGTTCTGTGCCTACTCTTAGGAAATATCCCTTCAGGGGTCTTAACTGAAAGGGTGTCCTCCTCTTGAGGGATCCTGAATTCCTCAGCATTAAGAGACTGCCAAAACTATCCTTTGATTTTTAGCCTCCTGTCTGTCACTTTCTGCTTGGATTTTCGGTCTCTTGCCCCATACAGCTTAGGGATTGGCAAATGCCTCAAGGGGAGTAGTTGTAGAGAAAGTCAGGCTTACTTTTCTATGGTTCTCTCTGTCCAGGATCTCACCCCTCTACTCTGTGTTGGAATCCTTGTTCACCAGTTCTTGTTTCTCCAGCCCCTCGGAAGCTCTAGCCATTGCTCTCTGTTCAGACTCTCAACCCTGGTCTCAAGGGAAAAAATGGCAGAGTGTGTTGGGCTCACTTAAACATGTCTCTCTTCCCTCAGAGAGCTTGTGCCCTGAAGTCCTAGCTGTCTTGGTTGTTTCCCATTGCCTTCAGATAGCTGTTCTTTTGTGTTTTATCCGGCTTTTATAGTTGTTCTTGGCTAAAGGGTTGGTCTGATATAAACTCCTCTACAAGAAGCAAGAGTTGGACGTTATTTAAAATATTTTAAAGTTTATTTCAGAGGAGCTCAAAGTGTACATGTTATAAAATTACAAAGGTATGAAAAAAATTGTACCGTGGAAAGTAAGTTTCCCTCTATATATCATCCACTTCCCCATCCCTCAGACAACCACTGTCGTCTCTGTCGTGTTTCAGAGGTATTCTATTTCCAAATCTTTGTATATAGGCACACCTTGCTTTATTGCATTTCACTTTATTGATTGTGCTGTGCAGATATTGAATTTTTTTTTAACAAGTTGAAAGTTTGTGGCAGAAATTCCCTGGCAGTCCAGTGGTTAGGACTCTGTGCTTTCACTGCCGAGGTCCCGGGTTCAACCGCTGGTTCGGGAACTAAGATCCCACAAGCCATGGCATGGCCAAAAAAAAAAGAAAAGGAAAAGAAAGTCTGTGGCAACCCTGAATCAAGCAAGTCTATCAGCACCATGTTTTTCCAACAGCATTTGCTCATTTCATGTGTCTGGGTCACATTTTGGTAATTTTCACAGTATTTCAAACTTTTTCTTTATTATTACATTTGTTGTGGTGATCTGTGATCAGTGATCTTTGATATTACTCTTGTAATTGTTTTGGGGGACCACGAACTGCGCCCATATGATACGGCAAACAATAAATATGTATGTTCTGACTGCTCCACTGACCGGCCATTCCCCCATCTCTCTCCCTCTCCTCGGGCGCCCTATTTTCTGAGATACAACAGTATTGAAATCAGGCCAATTAATAACCATACAGTGACCTCTAAGTGTTCAAGTGAAAGGAAGAGTCATGTATTTCTCACTTTAAATCAAAAGCTAAAAATGATTAGCTTTAGTGAGGAAGGCATGTCAAAAGCCAAGATAGGCCAGAAGCTAGGCCTTTTGCACCAGTTAGCCAAGTTGTAAAAGCAAAGGAAAAGTTCTTGAAGGAAATTAAAAGTGCTACTTCAGTAAACACAAGAATGATGAGAAAGCAAAAGAGTCTTATTGCTGATATGGAGAAAGTTTTTTAGTGGTCTGAATAGAAGAACAAACCAGCCACAACATTCCCTTAAGCCAAAGCCTAATCCAGAGCAAGGCCCTAACTCTCTTCAGTTCTGTGAAGGCTGAGAGAGGTGAGGAAGCTGCAGAAGAAAAGACTGAAGCCATCAGAGGTTGGTTCCTGAGGTCTCAGTTCTAAGGAAGAAGCCATCTCCATAACATGAAAATGCAAGATGAAGCAGCAAGTGCTGATGTAGAAGCTATAGCAAGTTATCTAGAAGATCTAGCTAAGATCATTAATGAAGGTGGCTACACTAAACAATGGTTTTTCAATGTAGTTGAAACAGCCTTCTATTGGAAGAAGATGTCATCTAGGACTTTCATAGCTAGAGAGGAAAAGTCAATGCCTGGCTCCAAAGCTTCAAAGAATGAGGTGACTTTCTTACTGGGGGCTGATGCAGCCGGTGACTTGAAGTTGAAACCAATGCTTGTTTACCATTCTGAAAATCCTAGGGCCCTTAAGAATTATGCGTTGAGACCTAATGCTCAGAAAAAATGATTCCTTTCAAAATATCACTGCTTAATGACAATGCACCTGGTCACCCAGGAACTCTGATGGAGATGGATAAGGAGATTACTGTTGTTTTCATGCCTGCCAACATAACATCCATTCTGCAGCCCACGGATCAAGGAGTAATTTCAACTTGCAGGTCTCATTATTTAAGAAATACATTTTGTAAGGCTATAGCTGCCATAGAGAGTGATTCCTCTGATAGATCTGGGCAAAGTAAATTGAGAACCTTCCGGAAAGGATTCTTTATTCTAGATGCCATTAAGAACATTCGTGATTCATGTGAAGAGGTCAAACTATCAACAGTAACAGGAGATTGGAGGAAGCTGATTTTAACCTTTGTGAATGACTGAGGGGTTCAAGACTTCAGTGGAGGAAGTAACTGCAGACGTGGTGGAAATAGCAAGAGAACTAGAATTAGAAATGGAGGCTGGGACTTCCCTGGTGGCGCAGTGGTTGAGAATCCACCTGCCAATGCAGGGGACACAGGTTCGAGCCCTGGTCTGGGAAGATCCACATGCCGCGGAGCAACTAAGCCCGTGCGCCACAACTACTGAGCCTGTGTTCTAGAGCCCGAGAGCTACAACTACTGAGCCCGTGTGCCACAACTACTGAAGCCCACACACCTAGAGCCCGTGCTCTGCAACAAGAGAAGCCACTGCAATGAGAAGACCGTGCACCGCAACAAAGAGCAGCCCCCGCTCGCTGCACTAGAGAAAGACCGCACGCAGCAATGAGGACCCAACGCAGCCAAAAATAAATAAATAAAGTAAATCAATTTATTTTAAAAAAAAAGAAGTGGAGGCCGAAGATGTGACTGAATTGCTGATGAAACTAATGGATGAAGTGTTGCTTCTTACAAATGAGCAAAGAAGATGGTTTCTTGAGGTAGATTCTACTCCTGATAAAGATGCTGTGAAGATTGTTGAAATGACATCAAAGAATTTAGACTATTACCTAAATTTAGTGATAAAACAGCGGCAGGGTTTAAGAGGATTGACTCCAGTTCTGAAAGAAGTTTTACTGTTGGTAAAATGCCATCAAACAGCATTACATGCTACAGAGAAACCATTCGTGAAAGGAAGCGTCAGACTTCGTTGCCGTCTAATTCTAAGACATCGCCACAGCTCCCGCCACCTTCAGCAGCTACCACTGATCAGTCAGCAGCATCAATATCAAGGCAAGACCCTCCACCAGCAAAAAGATCACGGCTCGCTGAAGGATTAGGTGATTGTTAACGACTTTCAGCAATGAAGTATTTTTTTTTTTTTGCAATGAAGTATTTTTTAAAATTAAGATACATACATTGTTTTTTTTTTGATATGCTATTGCATACTTAATAGACTACAGTATAGTGCGAACATTTATATGCACTGGGAAACCAAAAAAATTCACATATTCACTTTATTGCAGTATTCGCTTTATTTCGATGTTCAGTTTATTGCAGTATTCAGGAACTGAAACCGCAGTATCTCTGAGGTGTGCCTGTACAGACTTTTCACACACAAATGGTAGTATGTTCACTCTTCTGCACTCCATCTATTCACCTAATCCCTTAGAGAAGGTTCTAAGTCCATATTGCAATTGCCTCGTGCTTTTTGTGACGGTGCTGTATTCCATTGTATAGAGGTACCATCATTTATTTAAAAGGGCTCCTGTAGGTAGACATTTAGGTTATTTCCAATTTTTTGCTACTGCAAACATTGCTGTAATAGACATCTTTATAGGACACCATATTATACATGTACAAATGTATCTGAAAACTCAAAACCTAGAAGTGGAATTGCTGGATCAAAGGGCATGTGCATTTTAAAAAGTATACATATATATGTGTATATATATATGTATATATATATGTGTGTATATATGTGTGTGTATGTGTATATATATATATATATATATATATATGCATATTTACTGTGGTAAAGTATACAGAAGATAAAATTTACCATTTTAATCATTTTGAAGTGTATAAGTTCAGTGACATTAAGTACATTCACAACATTGTGCCGCCATCACCACTGTTCGTTTTCAGAGCCTTTTCATCATCCCAAACAGAAACCCTATACCCATTAAATATTAACTCCTCATCCTCCTCTCCACCAGCCCCTGACAACCACTATTCTACTTTGTCTTTATGAATTTGACTGTTCTAGGTACCTCATGTAAGTAGAATCCTACAATATTTGCCCTTTTGTGACGGGTTTATTTCACTTAGAATAATGTCTTCAAGGTTCATCCATGTTGTAGTGTGTATCAGAATTTCATTCCTTTTTAAGGTTGAATAATATGCCATTGTATGTATGTAACATGTTTTGTTTATCCATTCATTTGTTGATGGGCTCCACCTTTTAGCTCTTGTGAATGACACTGCCATGCACCGTTGGTGTACAAGTATCTGTTTGAGTCCCAGCTTTCCAAGTCTTTGGGGTATAAACCCAAGTGGAATTGCTGGGTCATACGGCGGTTCTGTATTTAACTTTTTGAGGAACCAGGCACATGCATTTTTAATGTTGATAAATATTACCAAATTGTCTCATAGAGGTTCAAACAATTTACACTCTTCCCAGGAATGAATGAGAGTGGACTTAGGCACTTAAGTTTTCCTTGTTTATCGAGAAAAGACTTCTTTGCTTTTGGAGCCCTGCAGCTCCCCCCAGGAATGCCTATTTGAAAACCCCAGCTGCAGGGAACAGGCCCCAAGGCAGTGGTAACATCCTGTGAGCTGTTGCCTGCTGTTTCCTTATTTGGCTCAAGTCACAGCGAGGTAAACACAGGTTTGGAAGAGTTTCTTTTCTTTTTCAGTATACGTTGTATGATATTTGATCAAAATAGACAAGTATAAAGAAAAAATACTGATAGAGGCATATTCCTTCAAGTCTTTTTTCCTTCTTCTATGTTTGAAAGAGTGTTAACCCTGATTATAAAAGTAACATCTTATTCTCAGATGTAGCAGTTCAGAACCAGATATTCAAGTCTTACGCCCGTCTCATATGGTTATTATGGAAGCTCAATGTAAAGGGTTTTTTAGCACAGTGCTGAAGAGTAGGCAGTGAACTGTCTACCAACATATTATTGTTGTTGGATACATTTTGAAGATACAGAGAAGTAGAATAAAACCTCCCATAGTCCAGGGGTTACATTTAAAAATAATTTTAAAAAAATAGTGTGTTAAATTGGGTTCTTGGCTAGAAAAGGCTTTCAGGTTTGCTGGATTTTTTTTTTTCCTTTTTGTTGAGGTAAACAACATCTAACATAAAATTAACCATATTGTACAATTTAGTACATGGCAATGGCCCCAGCCCAAGGGACGCTGGCTAAGGAGGAGCCAAGAGGCAGGATGGGAGCCGGCTGGGGCTGGTGCACCCTCGTCCATGGCTCCACTCGGGACAGAGCTTGCTCCCTCCCCAGGCGTCGGGGCTGACATGTCGAGTGGTGTGGGCTCTGGGCTGATTTTACATCCCAGGAATGTCAGCTGATGTGTCTTTGGAGCTGAGTGCAGGCCACTGGAGAGTTTGCACACTCCCATTTCACTTTCCTCCTGTGAAAGCCCCTCGTGAGAATAAAAATGAGATAATAGATGTGAAAACGCTTTGGAAAGGGCTGCAGAAAGTCCTAGTGGAAGAGGAAACAGAAGCTGGTTTGGCCACCTATGTACTCACATTTGTTTAAATGCCTTTTTTAAAAGTTCCCAATCTGCAGGGGAGACCTCCTTTCAGAATTTAGTTCTCAGGGTCTGTGTCTCACTTTTTCTTTTATCGGCGAGTGTTTATCTTGTCTTCCAAACTGCTTTGGGAGGAGGCACCGTGTGTGGCCTCCAGCCATCACTCTCCTCTCTGGCGTCAGGAGCCCACCCCGGATCCTCTAGTTCTGTCCTCTTTGCTGCTGTCACCTGGGAGGTTGGGCTCTCCTTTGCTAAGATGACCAGCCTCCTGCTGACGGCGGGTGACGCCCGGTGGGTGGGCTGCCGGCCTTGTCCCTGGCAGGTGCTCAGCTTGTCTCCCCTGCCGGGAGGGATGGGACCTCGTGGAGTTGAGGCTCCGTGAGTGTGGCCCTGGCAGGCGAGGGCTCTCGTTGCATTGCCGAGCACGTATCTGGAGCTTTAGGTCGTCCAGTGGCATTGACCACAGGGTGCTCTGGGTGGACTTCAGGCCTGTCTCCAGCTTCTCCTCAGATCCACGGGCCTGTTAGGGTCGAGCAGGAGACCCAGAGGAAGGAGCTGGAGTTGTTTTTCTTTATTCCCATGTGACCATAACTCGAGGGTTTAGTTGGGGACCTTGAGGGTTGCTAAGCACCCCGACTGCCACCTGACAACTGCACCCAGGAAATCCACCCAGTACACACCCGTCGCCAGGTACAAACTCTAGACTTCTGAGCCTTTCTGAAGCACATACTCGGAATTACTTCCCAGGGAGTGGGAGGTGGGTGGAGGAGGATGTGGGGGAGGATGGAGGGGTGGGGGAGGATGGAGGGGTGATGGGGACACCGCAGGCTTGCACTTCCTTTGGATCATGTTCAGTTAGGAAACCAACCTGGTCCTCACCTGGGGAGGAGAGCTGCCCTTGGTCCCCACCCGCCTGGGGTAGGAAGCTGCGGCCGTGCGTCTGGGGGAGAGCCCAAGGCTGCCTGTGCGGGGTTCTAGGCCAGAAAACCATCCACCGCCACCCGTACCCACCTAGGGCCAGGGGTCAGATCACCTTCTTGCGTGGTGCCCTGGGGAACTCGGTGTGGGTGAGTGCTGGGGGCCCTCACCTCTGGGGGGATGCAGACAGAGCAGTCGCTTCTGCCTCCCCTGCTACTCCAACCCAAAGCCCAGAGCACCTTTGACTAGGGGTGGTGTTTCTTCTTTGTGCAGGAGTGTTTCCCTGGGTGGGTGACCTTCTGCCCTTGAGCAGGTCACCCTTTATCACGAGACTCAGACTCCTCTGGTAAGAGAAGCTTGGGACTGGGACTGCTGCCATTTCAAAAGCTCAGTTTCTGGTCTTTCTGAAGGTCTCTGACCTCTGGCCAAGCCTGCCTCACTGTTCCCTTCAAGACCGTTAGCTGTGAGGATAAGGTGTAGAGTGACCTCAGCCTCAATTGGTGGGGAGAGGGAAGTCAGAGTGACAGAGAGAGAGGTGAGGAGGAGCCACTGCCACCTAGCCTGGGGGTGGGTTTCTAGTGTCAGCCCTCAAAGCGCCCGCTGTTGTCCTGGCAACAGTGGGGTTGGGGCTGGGGACCTGCCTCCTGTGTCACTGCATGAGGACGATGCAGCTGATGGAGGCGGGGCAAACCCATCGTTTACTTGATGGGAACCATGGAGGAAACCCCCTGACAGCAGCCTCCAAAGATGCTTGCTGTCTTAACTGCTTCACAGAACCACTCACGAGTATTTTTTAGTTTTTAGCTTAGCCTTGAAGGCCTCTTGGTTTGAGAAAAGCCAGAAGGTGAATTTCCCATGGTATGAAGTAGGCATTAGTGCTTCTGTCGGTTCCAGCTCTCACCTCTTGGATTTCACAGAATGTTCTTCATTCTGACATTCCAGGATTTAGCAGAACAAGGCCATGTTAGGTGATGCACATGATGAGCCCACAGAGGACAGGCTGTTCGAAGGCCGTGGAGGGCCGCTGCCGGTGGGGGGACATTTGCTGGGTCGGGGGGCCTGGGCGCTGGTGGTGGTAGTGCTTGGCCCCGTGTCTGGGCTGTGGCCTCCGCGCTGGGGCCCTGCCGGGCTCTGGAGGGTCCTGGGCCCAGAGACGTCCTCCAGCAGTGTTCTTCTCTCCACGCAGTCATAGAGTCTACGGTCGGGGTCCAGTCTGGTCCGGGTTGTGGTGCGTCCCCACCTTTATCTGGCTGTAAAGATGAAGTTTTGTTTAGTAATAGGAGTAGTTTTTGTTTGTTTTGTTTTGTTTTTTAAAGAAATATGTGCTGTGCTGTGTTTGTTTGTTTTTTTTTTTAACTTTTGGGTTTATTTATTTATTTATTTATGGCTGTGTTGGGTCTTCATTTCTGCGCGAAGGCTTTCTCTAGTTGCGGCAAGTGGGGGCCACTCTTCATTGCGGTGCGCGGGCCTCTCACTGTCGTGGTCTCTCTTGTTGCGGAGCACAGGCTCCAGATGCGCAGGCTCAGTAAATTGTGGCTCATGGGCCCAGCCGCTCCGCGGCATGTGGGATCTTCCCAGACCAGGGCTCGAACCCGTGTCCCCTGCATTGGCAGGCAGATTCTCAACCACTGCGCCATGTTTTTTTTTTTTAACAATTACTTCTGCCCAGTCTTGAGCTGAGTTTTTACTGAATTATCTCATTTAATCATCATGACAAAACCCAGAAGGGGAGTTGGCCCTCCCTCCCGGTGAGGGCCTCTATTTGGGAGATCTACTGATGAGGAGAATTAGGTGAGTAGTCCCCAGACTACATCTGGGCTATCAGTTTCTGTTTTGTTTGACCTGCCCAGAGCTTCAAAAATTTCAAATACTTAAAAATTTGGACATGCTATATAAAAACTTGTGTTTCTGACTGCCTTGAGAAATGGAAATGTCTGACAACACAGGGTGCAGAGTGAAGCTTGCATTCACATCCGAGCCAGGCCACTTACTTGCCCCATGACCTTGAGCCAGTTACTTATGCCCTTTGAGCCCCCATTTCTTTGTCTGTGAAATGGGAACAGAATAGGATTGTCAGACTGTCTAAAAGAGAGGATTCATCCCACAAATATTTGAGGCATGCTTCTAGACACTGGGGGTACAGTTGTGAACAGAACAGATTCTAGTGGGGGAGACAGTCATTAAACAAATGCTGTGTTAGGAAGTAGGACAGGCAGTGGAGAAAAACAAAGCAGGGGAAGGAGCATAGAGCCTGCCAGAAGTGAAGGGAGGTTGCTGTTTAATATCGTGTGGCCAGAGGAGGCTTTCCGATAAGATGAGATTGGAGCAGAGACCTGAAGGCACTGAGGGTGTGAGCCATGCAGTGATCAGAGAAATGAGCAGCAAGTGCAAAGGCCCTGTGGTATGTTCATAGGATGTCAAGGTGGTCAGTGCACATGGAGCAGAAGTGAGGGGATGAGAGGTAGGAGATGAGGCAGAGAGGTGATGGGGGCCAGATTCTACAGGGCCTCGTTAGGACCTTGGTTTTTCCCTTGAGGGAAATGGGAGACATTGGAGGGTTGTAGGTTTTAAATGGATCAATCGGGCTTATGGTGGAGAAGAGAGAGTGGTGGAAGCAGGGAGACCAGTTAGAAGCATTGCAGTAATTTTGGTGAGAGAGGATAATGGCGCAGACCAGGATGGAGGTGATGAGGAGGACAGAGGATTCTGGGTATGTTTTGAAGGCAGAGCCAACGGGACTTACTGCTGGGTAGAACGGGAGATGAGAGAGTGGGAAGTCAATGATGGCTCTAAGGGTTTTAGCCTGCAGGTGAGCTGCTGCTTTGGGTCCAGGATGGAAGCAGGTGGTGTGTGCTTCCATGGCAGACATTGTAGCAGTCTTTTCCACCGATCACAGACGTGACCTCGGCCTCCTTCTCAACACAGCGCTCCAGGCAGCTGCTCTCTGTCCCTCCGAGTTGGACTTAATTGCTGCGGTAGTGTTCTAGAGCTGCGTAGCCATTTGTGGCTATTTAAATTAAAATTAGTTAAAATTTTAAAATTAAAAGTCAGTTCCTCAGGACTTCCCTGGTGGTCCAGTGGTTAAGACTCTACGCTTCCAATGTAGGGGTCCCAGGTTTGATCCCTGGACAGGGAACTAGATCCTGCATGCCACAACTAAAGATCCTGCACGCCGCAACTAAAGATCCCACGTGCTGAAACAAAGACCTGGTGCAGCTAAGTAAATAAATACTAAAAAACAAAAAACAAAAAAAGTCAGTTCCTCCATTGCACTGGCCACATTTCATGTGCTCAGTAGCTCCACGTGGCTGGTTCGTGGCTACCGTATTGGAGAGCACAAATTACAGAGCATTTCCATGACTGCAGAAAGTGCTGTTCTAGAGGGTGATGGCTCGCCTCTTGGGCCACGTCTCCTAGTTGACAGCTCATTAACTCATCAGACCTCTAAGGAGCACCCTCTTTGTGCCAGGCTCTCTTGGTGAGGGCTCCAGATGCCACACGTGTGGGCTATCTTTGGGCCCAAAGGGCAGTCTCGTGAGATGGTGGTCACATGGGCCCACAGTGGCCCGTCTCTGGGCAGATGACCAGCAGCTGCACTTGCTCAGCCTCCCCTCTCCCACTCTAGCAGGGTAAGGGTTCTGGGCTGACCCTGGGTCTGTGTGGTTTCTGGGCTGTTCTCCCAACACTGAGATTGAATGTGGTCCTGCTTCCGTCTTGGAGCCCGTCTACCTGGGAGACTCTGGGCTGCTGGCTTGGAGCCTGTTTTGCAGTGGAAGGTCTTGTTGAAAGATATGCTGGTCTTTGAGTTACACAGCCTCTCCCTCCTCTGAACTCTCATGGCCTTTGGCTGAAGACAGCAAAGCACTCCTGTCCTGTGAGACCAGCCAGTCGGCAAGTGACTTGACTGCGCTGCCCATCCAAGCCCTTGGGGGCGCTGTTTACCTGTGAGCTCCACAGCATGTAGCTTGGGGACTTGCCTAGATGACCCGTGATTGTTCTTTGATGACTTTGAGTGACCGAGGTCATGACCGTGTCTTTTAGATGGGGCAGCACGTGTGGGCCCCTAGTCTACAGGGCGGCTGTCTGCTCACATAGAAGCGGCAGCACCGGGGCGTCCAGATTTCACATGATGCGGTCCTGTGTCCTCTCATCAGGGAGAGAGGAGTTGTTTGGGCCCTGACCTCCCTGGGCTAAAGGCCAGGTCCTACCCTGCATTTCCTTCCTCCTGCTGCCTCCTCTGCACAGGTGCTCAGGCCAGGATGGGCACCTGGGGGGGTCCAGTGACCTTTTGGCTTCTAAGTGGCCTGGAAACTCCAAGAATGTGGACAGATCAGGACCAGAACAGACAGGTTTGCAGACAGCTGTGGGTCTGCTCACAGCCTGTTGTAGTGACATGTATTTGTGTGTGTGTGTGTGTGTGTGTACCCAGTAGGACACACACATTCTTTAAATAGACAAGCAGACTTAACAGGCTTACTTTGTACAGACACTGTACACACACACTCACAGACGCACATGCACACATACCGGCCACCTGGGCACTGTAGGTCTCTCCACTTAAATCTGTCTTCCGACCTCTGCCCCTTTCACAAGGATGTTGTAGAAACTTAGCTTCTCATCAGCCAAGCTCGTTTATCCAAATCCCTGGCGGCCACCCTGCTGTAATTAACTCCTGAATATGCCTCATCAGAGTATCAGCCGTAACAACTCGGGGCCCCTGGGAGTGGTGCTGGCCTCCTCCTCTGTCTCAGTCCTGGGGTAGCAGGAAGGCGAGGCCTGGCGTGCTTGATCCGTCCCTGCCCGGAGCCTGGCCGAGACCATGCTGACAGTGCCTTGGCCGGGCTCACGGCTCACCTGAGCAGCTCGGCACGTAACCGTTTACAGATGAGGAGACCCCAGCCCAGGAGGCCGAGCGTCCTGCCCCGGGCCCCTGTGGTCTCTTCTCCCAGGGACCCCCTGCCCCACCCGGTCTGCTCACCTGCCTGGGGCGGGCCTGGGTCCTTCTCCCCAGGATCTGGGCAGTTTTCTGCTCTACCCATGAAGCCTACTAGAAACTTCCTGTCTCTTTCTGGATCACGTCTGATTCTTTTCCTAGAGGGCCAGGGCCTTGCCTTCCATTGCCGTGTGTTTTTAGGATGAGCCTTGAGGGCTGGGGAGAGGCTGCGTGAGGCCCTTCACCCTCCTTCTTTCTCCGTGTGGAGCCGGGTCTCAGCCCCCGAGCCCCTGAGTCCCTGTCCTCTGCTGGTGGTTCTATCCGCGGCTGCCCCCTCCTGCCGCCTTCTCACGCGGTATCTGGGGACGGGAGGTCGCCACCTCTGGGGCAGCACATTCTTTGTTTGCACTGTTTTGACTTTTAGAGAATTCTCCCTCCATGGGAAGCAGCAGTCTGTTCCCCGCAGTCTTCCCTCGTGGGGCCTTCAGAGCAAGCTCATTCCTTTTCCGCACAACAGCGTTCCTCAGACTTGAATTCTCCGTGGGGCCGCAGATCCCCATCTTCTCTGGGCTGATTCCCACCCACCCTCAGGTGACCGGACTCCGGCTCCCTCACCTCAGGGTCACTCGCTGACCAAGGCCCAGGAGATCTGTTTCTTTGTTGGGGGGAGGACCCAGAAGCACCACCACCTCCTCTTTCTGGACCTTAACTTCTGTTAAGGGCCAAGGGGCTTGTGTAGGCATCATTTTATGCTGTGAATTCATTTAAAATCTAATAGCATCTCAAATGGCCAGACTTTTCCCCCAGGGTTGATACACTGTGTCCCGCCCCCATTCTATTCTCTTGCAGTTGGTTTTGGGGACTCAGGTAGAGGTTATTACATTTACCCCTTCTGAAGTTGATCCTCTACATTTTACCAGATTGCTCTGGAGTAAAGTCCATAGTAACCAGTTGTCCTAGTGACAGGCTATCCACACATTTTATAGATACATGGTCTGTATCTTCTCAAGTGTTCCTTCTGGAAAAATTTCCACTTTGAACAAAGAAAGAGATACTTAAGAGAGAACCCATTTTACACATGAGCAACCAAGGCCGAAGGGGCAAAGTGTATGCCCCAGGTCACAGGGGCCTTAGCGGCCTGACCCCAGCTCAGTGATTTTTTGCTCTACCCCCCAAAGCTACTCCTCTTCCTTCTGACAAGATTTTTAAATCTTTAAAATGCTTTGTCTCTTCAGCAAAGTCTGCTTTGGAGTTAGTCATTATTATCTTCGCATCTGTCTCTTCAGCCTCCAACTTCCTTTCCTTCTTTCGGTCCAGACCATCAGATTTTAAAAGTAGCTTCAAGGTAAGGAAATGTCATTTTCCCACAGTCCAGTTTTCTGGCAAACTTCCACTGTGTCACTTAAAGTCATGGTCCAAGAGTGAAGCAAGCACATACCAGAACTTCAGGGCACCACAAGCCTGAAAAGGCGCAGTCCTGAAAACAGCGGCCTCTGTGCTCATGTCATTTTTATAAAGGAGAGATGATAGGAAGGGGCCTGGAGTTGATCACAAGAATTCACATGATAATGAATGCTGAGCATTAGAATTCAAAATACCAGGAGTTTTAAAGAGGTGGGAGGGTGACAGTTTCAATTCAGTTTTGAAAATATTACAAAACAACTAATTTAAAAAATAAAGGGTTATGGGAGAAGAAAAACTAAATGAAAAGATTATCCAAATTATTGAACATCCTCCCCCTGCCCACTCTACTAGTTCCTGATAAACTTTGATTACATCTTTCTCTTTACTCCCAGTTCTTTGGGACTGTGGTCATCAGTGGTTTTTGGCTTTCCTGGGGGAGCCTGGGTGAGTGTTGGAACTCTGCATCTTTGACCGTATGAGTCCAAGTTTCTGGAGGTGTGTTGCCATTTCCACCTTGACATGAATCACACTGCTGTCCTATCCTCTGGGTTTCAAGTGTTCTGCTTCTTTCTTTCCTTTTTTTTTTTAGTATCGTCCTTCTTTTTAATATTTATTTTATTTTATTTTATTTATTTTCTTTTTCTTTTTTCTTTGGCTGTGTCGGGTCTTCATTGAGGCATGTGGGATCTTTTGTGGTGCACGGGCTTCTCTCTAGTTGTGGTATGTGGGTTTTCTCTCTCTAGTTGTGGTGCATGGGGTCCAGAGCGCATGGGCTGTGTAGTTTGCGGCATGCAGGCTCTCTCATTGAGGTGCGTGAGCTCAGTAGTTGTGGCACGTGGGTTTAGTTCCCCCGCAGCAGCATGGGGGATCTTAGTTCCCTGACCAGGGATTGAACCCGCATCCCCTGCATTGGAAGGAGGATTCTTTACCACTGGACCACCAGGGAAGTCCCCGTTCTGCTTCTTTCTAATCCACAAGTCCTGGTTGAGGTTTTTGCCTGCTGCTCGGACATGGCCTTGGAGGCGGGGGTCTCCAGCAGTGACCTTGGCAGCAGGATCTTTCTCTGGGTGTACCGATCAGCTCCTCCCCACTACAGGACCATGACTGTGCCTTTCCCCTTGGTTTCCTTTCCTTCAGATCCTCAAATGCTCATAAAGTGGTGCTTGCAAACTTCAGTGTGGTCCCCAGTGACCTGAGGATCCTTGGGCCTTGCTGGGTGAGCCCCAGGTGATGCTGAGGCTTCCCCTCTGCAGGCCAGACTTGGGGTCATGAGGCCCTGGTCCCGTGGGATGGGCTCAGCTGTACCAGGGGACCTCCCAGCGCCTAGACGTCCAGGGACTCATCAGAAGTTTCTGCTCCTCCAGTAGCAGTGTCAAGTGATGCCAAGCTTCGCACAGGAACCACGCACCTCTGGGCCCTTTGCGGTCAGTCCAGTGGCAGCTCACTGGACCATAGGGGAGACCTGGTGGCACCCCCGTCTAGGTGAGCCCCTCTGGAGCTGCCGCAGTTGGCTTCTCTTGCAGCTTTGGGGTGACCCAGCATCTCAGGGCCCTCACCGTTGGTCACATCCAGAGCCCACTGTCAGTCACTGAGGCAGAGCTCTCAGCATCAGCCCCTTTCTCCTCCTCCCCTCGGCCCGTGGGGAAAGGTTTGGGGGTGGGGCTCAGGGCAGTCTCCTGGCCTGCCCAGCACTGAGCCCAGGCCTCCCCTGCTTCCGCCCCAGCAGTACCCTCCCCCTCCTTCTCTGCTGACCGTCAGGAAGAGTCCTAGCAGCTGCCCTGGCCCGGCCCGCTCTCCCCGGTGCCCCGATGTGGTCTGGTGAGCCTGGGCCAGAATGCTGAGGCACCCACAGAGGACCCCCCCTCCCGCACAACAGCACAGGGACCGGGGCCACAGAATGTTCTGGTGGGCGCATCCCCAGGGCAGCCGTGTTGTCAGGTCCTTACTAGATAAGATTTGGGCACTTCTTTTTCTTCACATTCATAGCAGAACAACGTCCGGTGCAGGTGAGAGAGTTAGAGTGTGAAAAGTACATCTTTTGGTGGAGAAAAAGCCACCAGTTCCATGGGTCAGGGAGCCCTGGGTCCACGTTCCGGGTCTGCCACTACGGCTGAGGAACCGGGACAATCCACCTAACCCCTCCACGCCTCGATTTGGGCACCTGCAAGATGGAGGCAATATGACGTGTTTGTGAAAATATTGGGTAGGTGAGAAAGTTTTAGGGAGGAAGAGGGACAATCTTGATACTGGTCATTAGTGTCCATTTGCCTGGCGACTTGCTGTGCTTCTAAGAACTGCAGAAAGAAGCCAGCCCAGGGCGCCGGTTCTGTCGCACGGCTCCCTAAGAGAGGGCCACTACCTCCTTCCTGTTTCACTGGGGGGCCGTGGTCTCCTGCTTGCTTCGCACCTGGCCGTCAGTCTCCTTTCTCAGGTTATAACCAAGCAGATGTGGGAGTCTGGAGGCAGCTCAGTGGCCTTGCAGGGACGGTCCATTTCTAAGAAAACTGGTAGTTACAGACAAGCTGGGGTCAGGGTCACAGCTGGAGGCAACAGGAAGTTTTGTGTTTATTTCCAGTTTAAAACATACTTTAAAAAAGAAGCAGCAGCAGTATAACAACCATACAGCAATTTTGAAAAACATGTAAAGTTTTCTCTTAATTCCATCTCTCACACTGTTACCCCTTTCTCTCTTGCATATATCCTTCTGCCATTATTTCGATGCATGTGCATCCCGCGTCACCGTCACAGAACACAATTTCATGTCTTGCTTTTCTCTCTCATCATTTTCTTCTAACAGTTTTCACCAGTATCATTTTTAAGGTTGCATAATCTTCCATCCAGAGGATGTGTCACAATCTAATTAGCCATTTTCTGGGCATTTGGGCTGCTTATAGTTTTTTTCCACAAGTGTAAGTGATGCTGCATTAAAGTTCTTACACATAAATCTTCTTACTTCTTTTGGATTATTTCTGTTGGATAAATTCCCAGAAGCACCATTAATGGGTCAGAGGCTTAGAACATTCTTATGACTCCCAAAACATATAGCAACTGCTATTTTAGGGAGAGCAGGCTCTGCCTCTCTGCTGGGGAGACCAAGACACATCCCCCAGCTCTGGGCCCCGAGGACGCCCTGGGTGGCTCCTGTCCTCTCCACCCCTGTGCCCTCTGTGGGACCCACCAGGCAAGTGCACTTGGATCCCAGCCTCCTTCCTTCTCCAAGGACACGGATGAGGGAGGTGTTGGGGTCTTCAGCCTGGATGCTGAGAATGGATGTCAAGGGTCCTCTATGTGTGTGTGAGGATTTTTCTAGAAGATCCATCATTAGCATCATACACTCTTAAAAGAGGCCAGGATCCAGGAATGGGTTTAGAATCTCTGAAATGTAAGGGCAAGCAAGGTCAGCATCAGTAGAGACACTGGTATAAAGTGGGTGTAGGTAAGGAAGGGGGTGAGCACACCTGGGCAGGGGCCGGGGGCTCTGGAGAGGTGGCAGGTGGGTGAGGAGGGGGCGTTCCAGAGAGAGTGATGCCAGAGCAGAGAAAAGCAAATAGTCCAGCTTGTCTACCCAGGAGGGGCCACCGAGGAGATCAGGGGGGAGCTGGGGCCAGGAAGGCAGGTGGGTGTCACAGGGAGGAGGCCTCGGTGCCGCGGAGAAGCACGCGGGTGGGGAGCCATCCACGGGTGTGAAGTTCAGACGTGGAAGGTGGCAGGGGGAGGGGAGCAGAGCCTGGCTGTCACAGAAGTCCTGGGGTTGCGACGTGGGCCCGGCCCCTCCTTCGCTGCCCACTCGGCCACTTTCTTACCCCTGCCCTCCACCTACTAGAATGTTCTTTCCTGTCCAGTCCCGTGGCAGCTGCCTGTTGCATTTTTTCTCATCTGACAAATTGTTTGTTCTTTTTTCTGTGTACACCTACTTCTTATTTAAGACTCGTCTTATCAGAGTGACTTAAGGTGGACTCTGCCTGCTAACCTTTTGAGGTTGACCATAGCGTTGCCGTACACCACACGGGTCAATTGGTAGCCTTCATTTACAACCACAGCTGCTTTCTTGATATTTGAAAATTTGACATTTAAGGGTTATCTGCTTTCAGAACTCGTCTATTCTCTTTTTTTTTAAAAAGCATTTATTTATTTATTTGGCTGCGCCAGGTCTTAGTTGCGGCACGCAGGCTTTTTAGTTGCAGCTCGCCAGCTCCTTAGTTGCGGCACCCGGGCTCCTTAGTTGTGGCATGCATGCGGGATCTAGTTCCCTGACCAGGGATCACTCGGGCCCCCTGCATTGGGAGTGCAGAGTCTTAACCACTGGACCACCAGGGAAGTCCCAGAACTCATCTCTTCTCTTGCAAAAAGTTACAGAATCACGTGATGCAAAAAGTGAAAATTCCCCACGTGGCACCCCCAGAGATAAGCTCACAGCCTCCTTGCTCTGTGGACCTCCAAGGCACCTGGGTTTTGGGCGTCAGGGCTGCCCTCCTTTGTGCCTCCGCTGCTGCCCTTATCCTGCCCTGGTTGACAGTACTGGAGCCCAGGTCGTGCTAGGATAGGGCAGTGCGTGTCGCCTCCGGGGAGGCCTGGCTTGTTTCCAGGGAAATTGGGCCACGGGCACTTCACAGGGTTGGATTGCATTCTGATGTCCCCAAGGTTCCCAGGGAGCCCAGAGTGGCTTTTCTGGGAGGACAGAGTTCTTTGGAAGAGCCTGACGGGGGCGTGGGAAAGGCCTGCCTGTGTCGGGGGTGGCTGCTGAGGCAGGCCGCACCGCGCTGTGACTTTCCTGATCCTCGGTGTCCCGTGGCCCCCCTCTGCTCTTCCCAGCCTGGCAGGCCCTGCCCACGCCCCTCACATGTCTGCCTCTTTCCTGCGTTGGCCTGTATCCCGCATGCACGTTGAGGGGAGAAAGGCTGAGATGCGCGTGGAAGGCAGGATCCTTCTTGGTGTCCCCTTATCATCCTGTCTGGATCAGACAGGCTCACAGGGCCTGGCCGAGGGACCAAAAGATTTCCTGCTGACCCTGACATCCCGCTGGAGCTCTTCATCGATAAATCTATGGCCAGCTTGGAAGCCCCAGGGGAAGTTTAGACCTTGTCTTTCTGAGACACCTTCTGTCTCAGTGCCTCAGTGACACTTCACACCAAGTGACACAAGAACAGCTAAAGTATATGGAGCACTTGCCACGTGCAGACATCGTTTTAAGTGCTTTATGGTAATGAGTCGCTCAGCCCTTCTGTTTTACAGGCGAGGACACCAGGGCACGGGGAAGTTTAATGGTGGCCTGGCATCGCGCAGCAAGTGGCAGGGCTCGGGTCTGAGCCAGGCGGTCGGACTCTGTCCCTGCCAGCCTGGCACGGGCAGGGCCACACGTGGGGCGGGCTGGGACCCCTGGGATTCCTGCCCCAGCCCTCACTGCTGCCCGCCAGCCCCGGCTCCTTCTCCCGCTCAGGACCCCAGCAGCTCTCTCCACAGGCCACCCTCGAGAGCAGGCAGGGCCTCGTGTCTCTGGCTTTTCTTGAAAATCCTCCTGGAGGCTCATCTTCTTCCCAAGCTGAGAGCTTTGCCATGGCAGCAGCTTTGCCACCTGCTCTGCTTGGGCTGCTGGGCCCCGGGAGGCTCGGGTGCTGCTTCCTGGGCTCAGGTGGAGCCAGGCAGGGCGCACTGGGGTTATTTCGGCTTCTCATTCCTGAGCTGTAATGGTGCCATTCGCGAGGTTCTTAACAGTGGAAGAGACATTGCTGTGGAAATGGGAGGGTAATAGGAATAACCACTGTCCGTGCTTCAGGCTAGAGCCAGTGCCAGGCGTGCTGACCAGAGCGGGCTCACCTTGTTACGGTGGTTTCACCGCAAGGAGGAGGATTGATTTTCCCTGTGAGAACAGAGATAGGGCACAGGGACCTGCCTCCCTGTGTGATGGCGAGCAGGTGGGGGGCTCCTGGCCTGCAGGCCTTCCTGGGAGGAGGAGGGAGGGGCCGCCTACAGCTGAGCCATCTTCTCCAGGGGAGCTGAGGCCCCAGCCCTCTGGCTCAGTGGGGACAGAGGCCCAGGTACGACACCAGACTCTTGGGGGCCTCTTGGCTGCGCCCACCGGAGGAGAGGAGTCGACCTCTACACCTCAGGCTCCTACCCCAGAGCAGGTGCGTCTGAAAGGCAGGTAGAGCGGGGTTTTCTGCCCTCAGGGCCCACTGAACACGGCACAGAGCAGGAGCGGGCAGGGCCCTCCCCCCGTCCAGGCCCGTGGCAGAGGTGTGTCCCCGCTCCTGTACCGCGGGGCTGGCATCGCTGCCGAGGCCTGGGACCTGCAGCCGGAGTTTCACTGTGGCCCCTGACCCCTGGTCAGACCCCAGGTGCTGAGGACGCGGGTCTTGGTTTTCTGGCCACCCCTCCTGCCCCAGGTAGCTCCTGGCCCCAGGTAACTGCACACAGCACTCCCAGATCCACACGCCCCGCCCGTCCCCTCCTCCCCTTTCAGCGGCTGACCCTGCAGCACTGGCCTGGTCCCCCGGAACTGCTCCACCCCGGGGTCAAAGGCTGCGCCCTCCAGCCACGTCTCTTGTTCCCCCAGCCCTCTCTGCCTCCTTCTGCACCCACACTTCTCCCAGGCTGACCTCACTTCCCGCTGCCTCATCCCGCGGGCCTCAGTTTAGTCGCCTCCTCGCCATTAGTGCAGTTCTCTTGCTCCCTTACCGTTTCCATCCTGCAGACCTGCACCTGAGGTTCTCCCTCCAGCCTCTCGCACCGTCCTCCAGCGGGCACCACCGTCACCTCCCTCCCCTCCCGGTGGCACGGGGCGGTTCCTTCCCGACCAGTTGCCGCTGCCTGCGTTTCCCCCTCCTCTGACCCAGCCTCCAGCACCCCCGCCGCCACGTGTCTCCTCTCTCCTGTTCCTGCGCTCGGTCTAACCCGCGGCTTCTGAGCTGCAGGCTCAGCCCGCTAGTCACCGAGCATCTGCCTGCAGGGCGTCCCTGCACGGGGAGCCTCCAAGGCACCTCCTAGACCAGACTCCCATCTTACCTCCCCACCTCTCCCTCCTCCTTTTGCCCGTATTTCAGAGACTGGCACCTCCTGCCCGGATGCCCAGGCCGTGGCCCATCACCCCAGGTGCAGGCGGCACCAAGTCGCGGATCCTGCTGGCCCGGGGTCTTAGGCCGCCCGTCCTGCCCAGCCGGCCGCCCTCATTCGGGCCCGGCTCTGCCTGGAGAACGGCGGGGGCTCCTAACTGGCCTCCCTGCTTCCGTCTCTGCCCCACGCCCTCTGCCTGGGCCCGTCGCTTCCCCAGCCCTCGGGAAGGACTTCTGATGCCCGGCCCGGCTCGAGAGGCCCTTCCGGCGTCCGAGCCAGAGGTCGGCAGGCGCTTTCTGAATAGGGCCAGGTAGTACGTTTTTTCGGCTTTGTGGGCCATACGGTCTCTGTCACAACCACCCAACTCTGCTGTTCCGCCGAGAGGACGGCCGCAGACAATGTGTAAATGGGCGAGCGGGGCTGGGGGCCAGCACGACTTGATTTGTGAACCGGGCAGCAGCCGGGTGAGGCCCCAGGTGGCGGCCTGCTGGCCCTGACCCAGCCGCGCTCTCCGGCCGCGCCGCGTGCTGTTTCCGCCTCCCCCCACACCTGCCGGCCCCGCGGCTGCTCTGACAGGGTGTTCTCAGTCCTCAAGCCTCGCTCCTAGGCAGGCCTCCTTGACGGCCCCCCACGTCCTTCCTTCCTTCCTTCTTTCTCAGTGCTCTGCCCTCCGTTGCTCGTCTTAGCGCAGATCTCACCGCCCTGTGATGGGTGCATTAGCGTGTCCCCCACGAGACCCGCAGCCCTCGGAGGGAGGGACTCACTCGTCTTCGTAGCCTGGCACCTAGCGTGGTACCTGGCACGTCACATTGAATCCGCATTCTTGAGTGATAGCCCTGTGCAAGGTGGGGTGGGTCACACAGAAGCCCTGCCCTCAAGGGCACACGTAGGCGCTGTCACCCTTCCTGTGGTACTGGGGATGCCTTGGAGGCACAGAGCCAAGCCTGGGGTTCTTCACGGGTGTCTGAGCTCTGTCCGTGCTCTGAAGGTGCTCAGGTCGCGATGCTGAGCCTGCTCAGGGCAGGAAGCGGCCGGTCCTGGGCCTCCGGCTGCTTCGCAGTGAGGGGCGTGCACTGCACCGTCTCTGCGGAGGGTCACCTGGCTCCTGGCTGACACCTGTCACCAGGATAAGGGCGTTTCTTCCCAGAGTGTCCGCGCCTGCCCCTGCCCTCCCCACTCACTCTCTCCTCCCCCACAGGAGAACCTTATGCTTTCCATCCTGCCCAAGCACGTGGCAGACGAGATGCTGAAGGACATGAAGAAGGACGAGAGCCAGAAGGACCAGCAGCAGTTCAACACCATGTACATGTACCGCCACGAGAACGTCAGGTGCGCCGGCTGCAGGCCTGGGCTCCGAGCGCAGGACGGAGGCTTTGGGGGGGTCGGCTGAGCACTGCGGGGTTCGAGAGTCTTCCTGGGCACCGGAAACACGGCCACCCCACAGTGTGAGCCTCAGCCCCCGCGGGGGCCGCCTTGCTGCCAGATGTTGGGGCCGAGATGGGTCCCGTGGTCCAGGCCTGTCATTGTACAGACGCCACCCACGAGATAAGCTAAACGCCGGAGCCCTGAGTGTGCCCTGGACGTGCCAGGGTCTCACCGCTTCGGGGCTCGAGCAGGGACCTGGCCGCCTGAGGGCTGGGGCGGGAGCTGGCGGTGGGCAGCGAGGAGCCCGGCGTGCCGTCCGGGTCCTCACCACCGGGGCCTGCCTCCCCCCTCCGCAGCATTCTCTTTGCCGACATCGTGGGCTTCACCCAGCTGTCTTCAGCCTGCAGCGCCCAAGAGCTCGTGAAGCTCCTCAACGAGCTCTTTGCCCGCTTCGACAAGCTGGCGGCCGTAAGTACCCTGACCCTCGCCCAGCTTTCCGGGGAGGGGTGGGGGGCGCCATCCTCATGACCTGGGCCTGCCCCTCCTCCTCCGGCTCCCAGGACTTCCGCCCACCCATCCGTCCTCTGCTTTCTTTGCCCCTCTCCCCTCCTTGCCGAGGAGGGACTCAGGACCTGCCCTTTCAGAAATACCACCAGCTGCGGATTAAGATTCTGGGCGACTGTTACTACTGCATCTGTGGGCTGCCTGACTACCGCGAGGACCACGCCGTCTGCTCCATCCTCATGGGGCTCGCCATGGTGGAGGCCATCTCGTAAGTGGGGGCAGCGTGGCTCCCGGCTCTGGCACCAGCACGCCTTCCGCGCTGCTCTGTCTTGGTGGGCCCTGTGCATCCCGAGGCCCCCGAGCCGGGCTCGTCAGGGGATAAGGTGGGTGCGGCATGGTCAGTCCCAGGCTCTGGGAAGTCGGGCTAGGCTTACCTTCCTCACAGCTGAGGGAAACTGCAGCCTCCAAGGGATGCTTTTCTAGCTTTAGTCCACACTAGTTTTTTCTGCTGGAAGGTGCAGTCATCATGAAATTCTGCCACCTTCCATTTGCTTTCTTTTCCTCCCAAGTGTCCCCCCCACCCCATCTCTTCTCTCCGTGTTTTCTCATCATGACCCCCCAGGACAGATAGGTTCAGAGATCTCCATGCCCATCTCTTGGATCAGGAAGCCCGAGTACAGCAGTGAAGGGACTGCTGAGGTCACGAGATGTTTGGGCAACAGAGATGGGACTGGAACCCTGGCTTCTGAGCTCCGGCCAAGGCTCCTGCCTGCACCACTGTGAGCCTCTAGGGTGGTGAACTCTGCCTCCCCGGCTCTTCCCCACTGCTGTCACTGCGCCTGTGGGCTTGGAGATCCCTGAGGGGGGGGGGCGGGGGGGTGCTCCCTGCCATCGACTCAAGGCCTCTGGTGGGCCCTGGGTGGTACCAGCTGCCCCAAGCCCCTTGCTGAGTCCAGGAATTGGGCGTGTGCTTCGCCACCATCTCCAAGGGGGTGGTTTTGCATTTTTACTGTCTTCCAGGTTAAAGCCCCCTCTAGGATTGGCTGGAAAGAAGCAGATGCTACCTTTCCCCAGGGGCCATAGTTCAGGATTTAGAGACTCTTACCTCTACTCCCATCACTGTTGGGCAAAGTGCTGAAATTCGTGTTTGTCTCTTCCTGGAGATCTCAAGCAAGGAGCTCTTCCCCTCTGCACACACAGCACGTAGTGCAGGGCCTGGCACATAGTAGGCGCTCAGTGAAGGTCAGCTGCACAAATGAGTAAACGGATGGTTGGAAGAGAACAGTTGGAGGTCCCTCAGGGGCAGAGGGTCTCTGCTGTTTCCTGTGCCTCCATCCGCACCCAGAATCACACTGGCCTCTGGTTGCTGAATCTCGCCTTGGCCACTGCCTGCTGTAGCCCCAGCTGTGGGTGACTCAGATGTGGGCAGAAAGCAATGGGGGCATTCTGTAGGCCCTGCAGCCTGGAGGGGAGGGAGGCTGTGCAGAATTCCTCCCGCTGGGGGGCTGGGGAGGGGGCTGGCCACCTGGCTGTGGGCAGGCCTGACCCCTCCTCCTTTCTGTGTGTACCTGGCAGGTATGTACGGGAGAAGACGAAGACTGGGGTGGACATGCGAGTCGGGGTGCACACGGGCACCGTGCTGGGGGGTGTCCTGGGCCAGAAGCGCTGGCAGTATGACGTGTGGTCCACCGATGTCACCGTGGCCAACAAGATGGAGGCCGGCGGCATCCCCGGGTGAGCGCGCGTTCCTTCCTGGGGCCAGGGGAGGGGACCGGCCCATCCATCCCTCAGGGCTGTGGCCCAAACGAGGGACAAGGGGCCTCGAAGAAGCAGCCCTTCCCACCCAGGAGCAGTGTTCTTCTTCCAGGGCCTGCCTCCTGGGCCTTTCCTGCCTGGGGCTCTGCAGGAGTCTGTCCTCCTGCCCCCTTTACCCACTGCGGGACCTCGGGGCTCTGAGGTCAGGGCTGGAGCTCCTTCAGTGCGCAGGTCACCCCGAAGGGCAGTGTTAGCAGTGAGAGTCTCCCAACAGGCTCTAAGGCACCTGCACGTCTTTCCTGAGTTCTCTACAGACTCGGCCAGCCAGGTGGGGCAGGCTCCACCCTCAGGGTGGACCAAGGATACGGTGAAACCTTCCCCGCCTGGGTCAGGGGGCTTCCCTCGGAGGCAGTGACAGTTCTCTCCCTAGTGGTGACTCCCCAGAAATGGGTTATTACCCCCTGACAGCAGGTGTTGCAGCGGAGAATCACACCAGGTGGATGACAACCAGGCCTTCTGACCTTAGTGTTCAGAGCAGACTTCAATTCCTTATCTCATTTGCTACCCTCAGCAGCCTGTGAGGACAAACTGTCTCATGGATTGAGGCTCAGAGAAGGGGAGGTGCCGGGCTGCCTACACTGCCACTTAGTGCCAGGACTTGCCCGTCACCGCTCCGCCTCTGTCCCCGGGGGTGGGGCGGGGGCTGCCTCGGGGCCTGTGCTCAGGGCCCCTCTCGCCGGAACGCAGGCGCGTGCACATCTCCCAGAGCACCATGGACTGCCTGAAAGGCGAGTTCGACGTGGAGCCAGGCGACGGGGGCAGCCGCTGTGATTACCTGGATGAGAAGGGCATCGAAACCTACCTCATCATTGCGTCCAAGCCAGAGGTGAAGAGGACAGCTGCCCAAAATGGCCTCAGTGGCTCGGTGAGTCCTCCACCCACCCCCTGGGCTGGGGGAGGGAAAGGAAGGGATTAGAGGCGAGATTGTAGAAGAGTTGGCAGGACTATGAGAGGTCCCGCTAGCTGCTGAGTGTTAGAGCAAAGGGTAGTACGAGGTAAATATTTCGTGCCCAGTGTGAAGGCTGAGCTACAGTAAATGCTCTAAAGAACTCAGAAAAGTAGGAAGCTGTCCTGCAGAAAATTAGGAAATGTCACGGTGGAAAGTGGAGCCCCATGAAATGAGACTTGACCTTGTCACAAAATTATTGAGTCTTCATATTTTAGGAGTGCTAGGGGACTTCCCTGGTGGCGCAGTGGTTAAGAATCCGCCCGCCAGTGCAGGGGACATGGGTTTGAGCCCTGGTCCGGGAAGATCCCACATGCCACGGAGCAACTAAGCCCGAGAGCCACAACTACTGAGCCCGCGGGCCACAACTACTGAAGTCTGTGCGCCTAGAGCCCGTGCTCTGCAACAAGAGAAGCCCATGCAGCACAGCGAGGAGTAGCCCCCGCTCACTGCAACTAGAGAAAGCCCATGCACAGCAATGAAGACCCAACGCAGCCAAAAATAAATAAATAAGTTTATTTTTTAAAAAAAGAGTGCTACATGCACAACTTCAATATATTCACTGGAACAAATGAACAATGCATCTTCTAAGCTATTCTGCAAGATGGTAATTGACAACAATTTGAGAAGTCAGCTGCCTTTGTGAAGTGACGGAACATTTACAATTTCTGGCAAAAAACGTTTTTAGTACATTTTAAAATGCTGTTCCTTTAAAAAATTACGCACAAATTTGGTTGTACTGGGGACCACCTTGAAGTCACAGGGCAGCAGTCAAATGTATCTTTGTGACAACCACACTCATTCCTGTTCGTTCTAATCTTGCATTTTCTCATTTAATCAACCCTTGCATGGTGCATCATTTGACTCAGGAGTTGTTCTTGGCACCTGACATCCCTGGGAGGGTTACGGACGGGACCCTGGCAGCAGTGTCTTTATGAAGCTGGTGTGCAGGAGTCATTATTCAGATTTCCAATTAGAGAAAAGTGAGTTCATGGACATGTAGCTTAAAACACTAGCACAGAGGCTCTGGGTGAGTAGCGGTGGGGTCCGGGCTGTGGGCCGTTGGGCCCCGTGGTCTGGGTGCTGCCACACAGGACAGGAGCCCAGGCGACAGCTTCCAGTGAACGGGAGATAGACTTCTTCGTAAATCCTCCATCAGACAAATGAGGCGGCCCATTTCTCATGGAAACATGGGCTCTGTTCCCTTCAAAACCAATTTTCCTGACGTTTTGGGGCAATCCAGGTTTTCAGTGTGTTGTAAAGTTGAGTTTTAACTGTTTCTTAGTGCCCCTACCTAAAAAACATAGATGTTGTGAAGTGGAAAAGCTGGATTAAAGGTTCTGTACATTGAAAGTTTAACCAATGTGCCTGCTACTCACCTCCTGCCGCCCTCCCCGTGCCTTTGCTGGCTCTTTCCTCACTTTTTTTCTTCGTTCATTTGGAAGATGAACCCAGGGTATCTTATTGTTTTAATCGCATTTCTTCAGTTATTAGTAAGACTGGACACTTTTTTTTTTTAATTTTATTATTTATTTATTATTTATTTTTGGCTGTGTTGGGTCTTCGTTTCTGTGCGAGGGCTTTCTCTAGTTGTGGCAAGCGGGGGCCACTCTTCATCGCGGTGCGCGGGCCTCTCATTATCGCGGCCTCTCTTGTTGCGGAGCACAGGCTCCAGACGCGCAGGCTCAGTAATTGTGGCTCTGCGGCATGTGGGATCTTCCCAGACCAGGGCTCGAACCCGTGTCCCCTGCATTGGCAGGCAGATTCTCAGCCACTGCGCCACCAGGGAAGCCCCTGTACACTTTTAACATGGTTGTCAGCCTGGTGATTTTCTTCTGTGAATTGCATATTCATATCTCACCTCTGAGGACTTTTTCCACCTCTGGTTTGTAGACGCTTCTTGTTTATTAGAGAGCTGAGCCTTCTGTCATACGTTGCTCATCAGCTACGTATCAAGCATCTGCTTCGTGCCCAGCACTGTGATACATCTGGCTCAGGGAACTTAGAAGTTGAGCTGCTGTAGATTATACCAGTTGTCTTCCCTACAAGGCGCTGCAGCAACTGTCAGCCCCCAGTGTGCGTTAAGTGAACAACTTAACACCATTATCATGAGCCCATGTGATTAGCTCAATAATTGTTTAAGATGTCTCCAACTCAAGATGTGTGCCGAGAAGGCCATGTCAGCAAATCACCAAACCTGCTCAGCAGTCAGTCAGAAGTAGTCAAGCACAGAGATAACGCGTGAATGATGTGTGAGTGATGATGGGAAGCAGTAGGGAAAGTGGTGACGGTGGCTTCTCTGGGCCTCATAGGAGCAAATACCATTCCATCTGCAGAAGCCTCTCCCCGTGGTTTAGTTGAACAAAGTGATAAGGAGGAGAGTGTGAGGAGAATTGTCACAGTGGACCCTTTCCAAAGTGTTAAAAAGACATCTCCCATCTACACTAACCTTGCTGTTAGTCTCATTCAGTTGTTTTAAATGCCATCTCCGACAGCTCCCAGATTGAGATCTCAGCCCCAGCCGGCATCGCTGCACTAAACTTACAGCCACGTGTGCATCTCCATCTGTGTATATGACAGGTCCAAAGCTGAGCTCCTGATCTTCTCTCCACCCTAAAGCCCGCTCTTCCTCAGTCTTCCCCGTCTCAATCAGTGGCAACTCCGTTCTTTTAACTGCTCAGCCCCAAACCTTTGGAGACATCCTGACCCCCCTCTACAATCCATGAGCCCCTTCCTGCAAGCTATAGCTCTAGCCCCGCTCTCCTCACACCCCGGCAGCCGCCGTCCTGTCCGAGCCACCTCATGCCTGGGTCAGCGCAGTGGTCTCCCAATCTGTCGCCCTGCTCCGCCCCCCTCTGTCTCCACACAGCAGCCGGAGTGATCCTGCTGGGATGTTAGGTGAAATCATGTCACACACACACACACACACACACACACACACACACACACACACCCCGCCCCACCCGCTCAACACCCTCCTTTGGTCCCCATCTCACTCAGAGGAAGAGCCAAAGTCCCCTGAGGTCAGGAACCCCATCCAGCAGGTCCTCACCGCCCCACCCCTTTCACTCGCTGGGCGCGGGCAGTGCCGCCCTCCTGGCTGCTGCTCAGATACCCCGGGCCTCCAGCCCGCCCCGGGCTTCCGCCTGCTGGAACCCGTGCCTGAGAGCCGCATGATGTGCTCCGGGTCTTCACGGAAATGCCATCTTCACGGTGACACCTCCCCCGCCCCCCTTACAGTCACACTCCCCAGCAATGCCTGTGTCCCTTGCCTACTCCACCCCTCCAGAGCGCTGCTCTCTGACCTCCTGTAATCATTTACTTCTTTACTTCGCTGATGTCCGCCCGTCCTCACTAGAAGGTGGGCTCTGAGGTTAGGACGTTCTGTGTCCCCAGGAGTTAAAACAGTTCCTGTCACACAGTAGGTACCCAGTAAATGCTTGGTAAATGAATGAATGAACTGTTTCCCTGTATAGAGTAGTATTTTTCCTTGACGGAGTAAATTAAATAATCATTGGGGAAATTGGTTTATGGAATTTATTCAGACTTTTGGAAGGCATTTGACAGGGCTCGACCCCAGAAAAGATCTCTGTGAATCACTGTGTCACTGAGTTACTGTTTTAAAAATAGGAGTTGGAACAATAGGGTCTTTCTCTGCTTAGAAAAGTTTTAATACTAGAAATGGATACTAGAAAATTACAGCGTTTTAAAATTGATGGTCTAGAGAAGAAACTGAATAGTGAGATGTCTAAGGTCACAAGGCCTCTGAACTCCTGTGGGAAGATTCCAGACTGAGAGTAGACCAACCCCACGCCGGGTGGGCATCTGGCAGTGCCTGGGGGCTCCTGATGGCCACTCCCTTCTGCTGCAGGCTCTGCCGAACGGAGCGCCACCTTCCTCGAAGCCCGGCACCCCTGCGCTCATTGAGACCAAGGAGCCCAACGGGAGCATCCACACCAGCGGCTCCACGTCCGAGGGGCCCGAGGAGCCCGATGCCCAGGTACGTGCGGGGCGAGGCCCGGGGTGGCCTGGCTCCTAGTCTGGCCTCTGTCTTTGGTGGCTGTAACTTGGGCTGGTCACCGCCCCGCCCCCTGGCCTCACTGTCTCCTCGTCAGTTACATGGGGTGGAGGTGGCTGAGGTCAGAAGAGGTGCTCACCTCCGAGGCCTTGTCTGGCTCCCATGTCCCAGAATCCTAGAGCTCTGAGGGCAGTGAGGACACCCACGGAAATTTCTCTAGGATCCAGGGCTGTTTCAGAAGTGACACTAAAGGGCTGGGCTCACCTCTCTGGCTAAGTCCAAACCCCACAAGTCCTGTGCACAGATGAGGGGTTTCCAGAGGAATGAACAGGCTGGCCCCCTGAGGATGGGGTGCACCTTGGGAGAGCGTCCAGGATCCGTCCATTACTAAAGAGCTTCCTGAGTATATCCACCGACAAGAGGCCAGTGCTGAGACGGGTCTCGGCCTCGCGGAGGCTGCCGCGAGCTGGTCGGCCACACCGCTAGTCTCGCTGCAGGGGAGACAGAAGCGCCCCGTGCCTGTAGATCAGGTGCTGGAAGACAAGAGGGGAGAGGGCTGAAGATAAACTGGGTTTTCCTTGAGCACCACAGCACTCAGTAACTTTTCCCTATTGTGAGTTTCTTGATCAAAAGTGTTAATACAGACTCAGTGTAACTCACTAACAAGAAGGACCAGAGGCTTAGCAGCCTGTGATTTCTTTCTGTCCTCACAATTAGCCAGTGTCGCACTGCTCCCGATATGCTTCAGGGATGGAGGTTCTGGTGCTGGAACAGAACATCCACATCATGCTACAGAGAAGAAAACTGGGGCTGGGGGGACATGGATTATACGGGGTCAGACTCAACCAGCAGCACGCCTGAGCTTAAGCCCGGGGTATCTTGATTCTGGCTTCCAGATACACTCTTAGACCCATTCAGACAGCTCTAATCAGCCCATCCCAATTGGGCTGATGGCTGTGTAATCATAGTCTGGATTCATGTGTTTGGAGCGGAGGCTTTTCCTTTGTGACCAGGAATAAAAATGGTAGGGGGTACCCCAGTCCTACCACCCCACTAGCAATAAGGATGTTATTTTCTCTCCATAGCTTTCCCCCTCAGGTCTTCCTCCCCCAAATGAGCCAGATCTGAGCTCCTTTAAGAGCGCCCTTAAGCGTAGGGTTGGGGGTCTTTTACATCCCCAAGGATGCCGAAGGGTATGGCTGTGTGACACCCCCATCCTTGTAGCAGGAGGTGCCAGGACCGCGCTGACCCAGCAGCAATCTCAAATTCCAGGTCTCCCTCTCGGGCCCCCGGTGGCTGCTCCCCACGCTGCCATTAGTGGGCGATCACTGCAGAGCTTCTGTTAGGGGCCACAGGGCCTGGGACCTGGAGTCCCGGGGCAGCCAGGAAGGACTGTGGCTTTGGGTCCACACCCAAGCGGGACGGAGCCACGCGAGAGCACCGGGAAGACTTTTCCCGAGAAATGATCTTGAGAGTCAAGGGGCTGGTGCTCGTGTGATCCCTTTAGTTCCCCTTCCCCCAACACCACCCTGTCTTTCCCCAACTTCTCCCCCCTCCATCCCACCTGCCCCCCAACTCTGCCACACTGCCTTGCAGGCTGACAAGCCCTCATTCCCCAACCCTCGCCGGAGGCTGCGGCTTCAGGACCTGGCCGATCGCGTGGTGGACGCCTCCGAGGACGAGCACGAGCTCAACCAGCTGCTCAACGAGGCCCTGCTGGAGCGGGAGTCCGCCCAGGTGTAAGTGGCCCCTCAGGCAGCTGGCCCCTTGCCCGTGGCACGTGCCTTGTCTGGCCCCAGCGGGGGGTCCAGGAAGTCAGTCATCTTGAATACGGCCCCTTCCTGGCAGGCAGAGACAGATGTGACGTTTGCGTCTCACAGGGCTTGTTTGCACTGCAGAGTGAAGAAGAGAAACACCTTCCTCCTGTCCATGCGGTTCATGGACCGCGAGATGGAAACCCGCTACTCGGTGGAGAAGGAGAAGCAGAGCGGGGCCGCCTTCAGCTGCTCCTGCGTCGTCCTGCTCTGTACGGCCCTGGTTGAGATTCTCATCGACCCCTGGTGAGCGAGGGGCAGGGCAGGCCCTGACAGCCATGGGAGGGCGGAAGGTGACGCGCTTCCGAGGCCAGAGGCCTGCGGGGTGTGGGCCTCAGCTGGAGCCTGACGCAGGGGCGCAGGCTCTGTTCATTGCCCCCCATCCCCCGGAGCAGCCCCCGGGAATGCTGGGACTGCGCCCTGGACCCCCTTCCTTCTCTCTGCTCCTGGGTCCTAGAATAGCACTAGCGTCAAAGTGGGGGTCACACCAGGGTTGAGAAAGCTGAGGGAGGAAGGGTCCGGGGGGATGGAGACCTTGGCTGGATGGGTCTGAGTGGCTCTGGGACAAGGGGACAGGATGGGGACGCTCCTCAATCTCGGTCACCACGGCCCGTCGGCTCCCTTTCTTGGCTCTTGTTATAAAAGACAGATTTCAGGCTCTGGGTGCAGACTGGTCTCTCTCGCAGCAGCAGGTCCTCTGGGGCAAGGCAGAGTGTTCTGGAATCCTTGCCCCATCTGCTGAAGCCCAGCTGAAGGACAGCTGCCCCCTCCCTCCCTCCCTCCGTTTCTCCCCGTGGCCGATCAGCCTCTCCCTCCAGCTCAGGGATTCCCCGCCAGAAAGGAGGGGGTGTGGAGCCCTCTTCTGATCACAGTTTAGGGAACTTAAAGAGCCTTGGACTTGTCACAAGGTCCTAGGTTCTGGACTCGGCTTGCTCGCTTATTTCTTCTATGACCTTGGGCACATCACTAAAGGTTCCTGGAGCATCAGTTTACTCATCTGTAAAGTGAAAGATGATGATGATGATGATCTGAAGATAATAAAACCTGCCCTCACTAACTCAGAATTGTTGTGAGGACCAAATTCATTCATTCACTTCACAAATAGTTGCTGCCTACTTTGTGCCTGGGGCTAAGGTCTAGGGATACAGCGGTGAACGCTGTAACCCTCAGCAGCCCTCGGCAATAAGCGGCTCTGTCCTGCGCTCTCCCCTTTCATCATTGTGACACGGCAGAATGCTTGTTCCTAGGAATCCCTTCCCAGGTTTTACTGGGCTCTGCCCAGGGCATCTGTGAGTCTGTCCTTCTTTAAGAAATGTCCCAAAGACCAGTTACAGCTGGGGAGGGTCCCACGTCCCCAGGCCCTGCACACAGCCGGCAGCACCTCCCTGGCATCACGTGGAGCTTTTCGGGTAGAGGCTTGTGCCTTGCTTCGGGGGCCTGCCCTCTGCCTCCCTTCCTTTCCTCTCCGGCCCCTGACCCAGCCCACTGCTCCCTCTGGTCCTCTCCCGAGTTGTTTCCTCTCTCTTACAGGCTGATGACAAACTACGTGACCTTTGTGGTTGGCGAGGTCCTGCTCCTGCTCCTGACCGTCTGCTCGCTGGCTGCCATCTTTCCTCGGGTAAGAAGCACTTTTCCTTTTGGCTCAGAGCCGTCTGGAAGTGAGCATCACTCCCTGTGAAAGTGGGTATTGATGGAGTTGTGTCCTGTCAGATCCTGACAAGTAGAGGACTTCCGCTGGGGTGGCTCAGGCACTTATCCATGCATTCATTACACACTTCTTCATCATCGGCCCTGCACCCACTTTGGGCCAGGCCGCGGGGCGCGCGTGGGTGAGCGAGCCAGAGTCTACGTAAATGGGAACCTGTGTAGAAAAGCAGTGGAGGCCCAGCTAGAAGGTGGAATAGCTCCAGTTGTGAAGGACCCTGAAAGGCACACACAGGGATCGAGACTTTCTCCTATAAGCACTGGGTGCCAGGCAGAGTTTTTTTTTTTTTTTTTTTTTTAGAAATTCACGTTCTTTTATTTATTTATTTATGACTGTGTTGAGTCTTCGTTTCTGTGCGAGGGCTTTCTCTAGTTGCGGCAAGCGGGGGCTACTCCTCATCGCGGTGCGCGGGCCTCTCACTGTCGCGGCCTCTCCCGTTGCGGAGCACAGGCTCCAGACGCGCAGGCTCAGTAGTTGTGGCTCACGGGCCTAGTTGCTCCGCGGCATGCGGGATCCTCCCAGACCAGGGCTCGAACCCGTGTCCCCTGCATTGGCAGGCGGATTCTCAACCACTGCGCCACCAGGGAAGCCCCAGGCAGAGTTTTTGATCAGAAAAAAAAAAAGGGAAAAGCAGCATTTTAGGAAAATTAATCTGGCAGGTGGCTTGTGAGTAACTTGGGGGATTTAGGTACACTGACCCAGGGAAAGCAGGAGTAGCCAGGCAAAGACGGCCGGCCCTGAAAATTCTCCCCTAACGTGGCTTTGCCGCCCAGAGACAGTGAGTGGACTGCTGCTGGTGGTGCTGCCCACAGGCTCAGGCCGGTCGCCGAGCAGCTCTGGGAAGGGCTCTGATATCCGGCAGCCATGGTGTGTCACCTGCACATCGAGCAGGACTGACAGACAGAGCCGGGATCCGCGCGCCTTCTCAGTTCTGCCGCAGCCAGGCTTTGGTTGACGCACACACGCGGCACTACCTTCCAGGTTCCTGGGAAGTATGGGGGCAAGCAGAGTGGTTAGCAGTCATGTTTACAGGGGGGAAGGCTGTCAAGACACGAGGCCCTGGGAATTCCATCCTTCTAGGCCTTTCCTAAGAAGATCGTGGCGTTCTCGACTTGGATCGACCGGACGCGCTGGGCCAGGAACACCTGGGCCATGCTGGCCATCTTCATTCTGGTCATGGCGAACGTCGTGGACATGGTGAGCCCCTGCTGTCCTGTTGAAGGGACGCCCACTCTCAGAGGAGGCTTCTGGATTAGCCTGCATGAGCAGTTGCCAGCCCATTTCCCCACCCCCAGTAGACACAGGTTTGGAGTGGCACTTAGGTTCCTAAACGATCATCCTGGCCAAACGGCGGGGTCTTCTCCCCAGGATGTCTCTGAAACTGCCTTGTCTTGCCCAGTTCCTCACTCTCCCCGGGTCCAGGAGCCCAGCGCCAGCCACCAGCTCCTTTCTGGGTGGTTTACATACGTTGTCTCATTTAATCTCTATACCAATCCCGAGAGGTTGGTATCATCTGTAGTTTCATGTGAAAGTATGATGCTCAGAGAGGTCAAATCCCTTGTTTTAGGTCACACAGCGCCAGTAAGTAACAGAGTGGAGAATTGAAGCAGTTCTAAATCCCCGTCCTGTGTTTTCTCTCTCCGTGTCTCACTGTTCAGGGGCCCCAGTGCTCCTAGGTTTTCTGTGTATCTTAAGTATTCCCTACAGTGGGGCTAGCATCAGGCGTCCATCAGGACGAGGGAGGTAAACCGGCTCCACCAGAGGAGCGCTCCTGTTTGGCCTTCATCCATTTGAACAAGGCCGCACCTTCCAGAGGTGGGTCACTGGGACAGCAGTTTCACTGCGCCCAGATGGCTAGCGGTAGACGAAATCCTCTGCTCTGCTGCCCTCAGTTCATGCGGGTCCCGTGAGGGGGCAGCAGAGGCTTTCTTGGAGAGGAGGGATGGCAGAGGGAAGCCACCAGCCAGTTCCTGAGCACTGGGCACTTGGAGCTGTCACCGGTGCTCTCTGGTCAGGCCTCCCAGCTCCCTCCAATGTTGGTAGCACTGTACTAGGTACACTCTCTTAGAGTCCTGCTTTTTGCAAATATAATGTTATATTATTTGCTTTATTATCTTTAACAATCGAAGCATGGGAGAAAAGTCAACATGGAGACTTATTCTGGTAGTAGTATACCTGAGAAGCCCTAGGGCCAATTGATCCAAAGTCCAACAGGAATGGAGTTAGGAGCTCCAGAACCTGACACGCCCAGGGGTTCCTGGTGGCCACAGGGCAGGGAAGAAAAGGCTTGGGCCCCTTGCGTGTCAGGACACCCCCCTGGAGCCTGGTGCCGAGGTCTGGGGGCCACTGTTTGACAGGGTCATGGACACTGGCAGGACATCTGGAAGTCCTGTGGAGGGGAGAAAAACTAGGGAGGTGTGAAACTTTCCACGTGCTAGACTCACATGCTGAGAGCCTCCCCAAAGCCAGACAAGCGCCAGTGGGTGAAAATGAAGAAAAGTAGGTTTGATTCGGTTTATGGATGCACTTTCCATTGACCACATCTGCCCAGTAGTGGGACCAGCGACCAGACTCCAGAAATGAAGGGTCTGAGTGGAGTCTGGCTGCCATTGCAGTGAAGCCATGTGGGGCCGCCTGGCTGGCTCACGGCCCCTCCGGAAGCAACAGAGTGCTGTGGGCAAGTGCACGTTGGGTTTGAAACCTAACGCGCGGGACTCCTGGTTCTGGCTTTGCTGCTTGCTAATTGCACCACTTTGGGCAAGGGCGGCCTCTCCGAATTTTCCCTATGATGGTGGCAGCACTAAAATACTCAGAGAATTTTCATGATCCTCAGAGGAGATGATGGTAAAGCTCTTAGCAGGAATTAACTGACTTCTGTATTACTGTCCCCTGGTAAATTTTTCTTCTTTCTCGGTGTTTCTGAGGGAGCCGTGGGAAGTGGCAGGTGCCACAGCCCCGCCTTCTCTGACCAGTGTCTGCTGTCCCCTTGCACCCCGCGCTTTCCCCTACGGTCCTGGCCTCCAGCTTAGCTGTCTCCAGTACTACATGGGACCTACCAACAGCACCTCAGGGGTGCAGATAGAGGACGGCTGCGTGGAGAACCCGAAGTATTACAACTATGTCGCTGTGCTGTCCCTCATCGCCACCATCATGCTGGTGCAGGTCAGCCACATGGTCAAGCTGACACTCATGCTGCTCATCGCAGGGGCTGTGGCCGTCATCAACATCTACGCCTGGCGCCCCATCTTTGATGAATACGACCGCAGACGCTTCCAGGAACACGAGTAAGATGAAGCCTGTTTGGGGATCTGCATAGTCTCCTTCCTCCCACCCCCCAGGCCCCGTTTCAAGGTCATGGGTCTGCACTGAGCTGGCCGTCTGTCTCTAGGGCTCATCCACGGCTTGTATGGGAATCAGGGTTTGTGGTTTCTCACAGACGGGCCACTGGTTGGCTGTGATCCCAGGACACATCCTTCCCCTTCTTGAGGAGTTGAAGACCTGGGTCGCCTCAGTGTCTGGCTGGGCACCAGTCTCTTGTACCCGATGGGGCCTGAGTGTGCTATTATCTGTCCCAACAGCTTTCCGATGGTGGCCTTAGAGAAGATGCAGGTACTTTCCAGCCCTGGGCTCAATGGCACTGACAGGTAAGGGTGACCACTTTCCCGTCCTGGTCTGTGTTTTCGGCCCCTTTCTTCTAGAGGCAGGGAATACAACAGGCCAAAGCCCCATGGTCTCATCCTTCCAGAGGCACGTGACGTGGGATATTCAAGCCGGAGAAGTGAGTGTGTGTTTCTGTAGGAGACTGCAGCAGATTTTAGTGCTAATCTGGCCACGCTGGCCTCTCCTGAGTCAAAGAGAGCGAGGCCTGGCGAGCAGCATGGTTTAGAGGATGGGATAAAGAGCCGGCTGGGCTGAGGTGAAAAGAGGAGCAGCCAGATGGAAGATAGCTGCACTTACCGGCTGGCAGAACAGACAGCAGAAACAGGAGGAGGAAGGAACGCTGTTGCATGCAAACTAGGAGACCTGGATTCCTAACCCTGCCGCAGTGCTTCTCTGTGGGGCCTCAGGCAGGCCACTTTTCCTGAGTCTCAGTTTTCATCTCTTGAAGAGGGTATCAGACTAAAAGTTCTTCAAGGTCCCTTCTAGCTCTAAAGTTTTAGAATTGTATGATTCAGTGACTTGACTAGACTTTTAAGTAAGTTTAAAAAAAAAAAAAAAGATTACCTAACAGAAGGTGGGTAGAAGACTTGAAGAGCGTTTCACAAAAGAAGAAATCTAAATGGGCACTAATAAATGAAAGGCATTCAGGTAACCGAGGTCATGCAAATTAAGACCACTGTGAAAGACCATCACATCCCTACCAGTTTGGCGAAAATTAAGAAGTCTGATCACATCATGTATAATAATGGTACTGCATACATTCCTGGTGGGAGTATAAACTGGTACAACCATTTTAGAAAACAATTTGGAGTTAATTAGTACAGTTGAAAATAGACCTATGACCCAGCAATTCCACAGCTATGTGTACACCTTAGAGAAACGAATGCACATATATATGTCCCAGGATACATGTACAAGAATGTCCACAGTTGCACTGTTTATAATAGCCACACACACCTACAAACATCCAAAACAAATGAGAATGACCCAAATGACATCCACAATGAACAGATATATAAATCGTGGTATATTCATATAATAGAATACTGTACAGTAATGGAAATGATGTACAGCTCCACACAAAAATATGGCTGACAGTTATACAAAAGCATGGTGGAACTGTGCCCTCATCCCATCACTGAGATGTTAGTCTCTCCCGTCTCCAGATTCCTAGATGGTTGCAGCTACCTCTGTGATCAGTCAGGTGATGCAGTGTTTATTCAACATCTGGGGAGCATCCCCGAAGGCCTGATGTGGATTCCAAGTGCAGCCAGGAGGAGCCAGGAGTTGGTTGGCTGTTAAGACAAAAACCCAATGATTTCAGAAAGCTTTACTGCCCAGTGGGCATCTGGACTTGATGCGAAGGCGATTAAGCTGCTGAGAAAAGTTTCTGGGTGACAGGAAACAGCACAGCCAGATTAGAGGGAATAAAACTCCCTTGTCAGAGGGCAGCACGGTGCCCTTCAGCTGAATTATTCTCGGCCCTACAGGCTGCCCCTGGTGCCTTCTAAATGCTCCATGACGGTGATGATCTTTGTCATGATGCTGAGCTTTTACTACTTCTCCCGCCACGTGAGTGCCTGCACACCCTTCTCTTCTGCGCGGACCTGTCGGGGCCTCTGGAGAAGCAGCCACAGGACCTAGGAACCCAAGCTCCTGGGGAATGCTGGTTCCCTTACCCCACATGGCATGTGACCCTGGTCAGGCCACCACCTCTGCCAGTTTCTGGTTTCTTCCTCAGTAGTACAGGAGCAACAGTTCTCACCTCTTCCTTCTGACCTCCTGCGGGAAACTGAAGGAAGCCTGGGGGAGGGGCACAAAAGCCTGGATAAAATCTCTATTCCCTAGGCCAGGGGCTCAGGGATCTCCACTCACGCTGGCTCTGGGGGTCACTAACTCGCTGACTACGGAGCCGGAAAATAAAGGGAAAGAAGCTGATGAAGTTTTTGTTTGGTTAAAAGGAAAAAGAGGAAGAGAGGGAACGAAGTACCCTCGTGAGGGACTTACTTCCCTGTTAGCTCAGGTGCCACCCAGTGGCTTGTCGGGGAACTACAGCCATCCCCATCCACTTCTTGACCAAATGGAGCCTGCTGGAAATGGGGACGACTCCTCCCTGGGCTAGGAGATCCCACTGCTGCCACCACCCACAGGGCAGACCTGTAGCTAAAATTAGGTCCCAGGACGCCCCACACATCCAGAATACCTCTCACATCCTCCTGTAACCACAGGGGCTGGGATCCTCACTGCACCTGTAGGGTGGCCTTTTTGATGAGGTGAATCTTTCTGGGTCTCGTTTCCCTTGCCATCTAGCCGTTTTCCTTTCAGTTTTTCCATGTTGGAACTTATCAAGTTCCCATTTTTCATCTTCCCATCAAATGGCCAGCTTTTTCTTTCTTTTTTTTTTTTGGCTGTGCTGAACAGCTTGTGGGATCTTAGTTCCCCAACCAGGAATTGAACCCGGGATACGGCAGTGAAAGCACCGAGACCTAACCACTGGGCCAGGAGGGAATTCCCTCAGATGGCCAGCTTAGAGCTCACACCTTACCTATGTCTGTGTCCGTAGGTGGAGAAGCTGGCACGGACACTGTTCTTATGGAAGATTGAGGTCCACGACCAGAAGGAACGTGTCTATGAAATGAGACGCTGGAACGAGGCCTTGGTCACTAACATGTTGCCTGAGCACGTGGCACGCCATTTTCTGGGGTCCAAGAAGAGAGACGAGGTGAGGGGTGGCCCTGTGCTGGAGCCACGAGCCTGTGTGTCATCTTCTGGCTTTCTGTCTTCTTATGACATGGCCTGGGGGCCCAGGTAGGGCTGGACCTACCCAGCACCACAATACTAGAAGCAAAAGAAGAATTTCACGGGCTTTTGGTAAAGGGCACTGCCATAGACATTGCTTCCATGGGCCACACACCTCTGGGAGGCCCATTTCAGAAGCCAAGGCCTTGGTGGAGCCCACCTTTCTGTCGACTGTGATCATCTCAGGCTGGTTCTCATGCCTCACTTCCCAGCTCCACCCCACCCTCTTCTCAAAGCTGGAGCTGTTGCAGGGACTAGTGAAGCTCTTTTTTAGTTATTAAATGTTGTGATGAGCTACCTTCTAATAATTCAAAGTTGGGATAGTCTGGGAGACGTGTGTGTCCAAAAAGCTGAGTGCACATGTCATGGGTATGGAAGACAGATTCATTGCTATAGCACATTATTCACTTAGACTTTTTTGAGCACTTTGGCCCCGCCTCTTTTTAGGAGCTCTACAGTCAGTCTTATGACGAGATTGGAGTCATGTTTGCCTCCCTGCCCAACTTTGCTGACTTCTACACAGAGGAGAGCATCAATAACGGTGGCATTGAGTGTCTGCGCTTCCTCAATGAGATCATCTCAGATTTTGACTCTGTGAGTGACCATCCTGCGCCCCCCTCCTCCTGCCACAGAGCCAGCTCTTCCAGATTGCAGCCCAGGAAAGACTGCAGAAGTCAGAGAGAAGTTAGAGAGTTACTCTGGCTGCTGTGTTTCCCCATAAAAGCCCCTCCGCATAACGGAGGGGCTTCTGCAGCCATCTGGAGATGTTGGGTCCCAGGTGAGAGCCTGGGAAATCACCTACAAGTTCACAGAAGGTCTGGCCAAAACAGGATCCTGAGGCCCCTCTGATTCCTCCTACCCTCAAATTCAGATTCAGTAGACATTTATCAGGTAACTTGTATACCAGGGGAAATGCTTTTATATAGATGCTCACCCACCCTAGGAGACTGGCACTTTAGTCCCAGTGTTAAGGTGGTAGAAACTGAGGCTCAGAATATCAGGACGTTGGCCCAGGATCATGTGGCAGATGTCGGCTGAATGACGCTGTTATAGGAAGACATCTTAGATGTCTCGTGGGCTTGTTGTAAACGGGCAAATCTGTCATTTAGTTGTGGCTCATTCATCTCCCTTGACTGCTGACAGTTCTCTCTTCCTTACTACTGGCCTCAGCTCCTGGACAATCCCAAGTTTCGGGTCATCACCAAGATCAAAACCATTGGCAGCACCTACATGGCAGCTTCAGGAGTCACCCCAGATGTCAACACCAACGGCTTTACCAGCTCCAACAAGGTAGCTAACCAGCTCAGTGTCTAGAAGAGATGGGGCAAGAGAGAGGCAGCCTACACGTAGCACGTGGGAAACCACGTCATAATAAAAGTAGCTGCCATTGAGTACTGTTGTGCAAAGGGGTCACAGACACACACCCACTAGCACCACGTGGTGCAAATATAAAACCAGGTTTATGAGTTTAATAAGCAGAGAGAGGGGAACACACATGGCCCCCCACTGTTCCACAGCTTAGGCCGGGCATGAGATGGTTTATGTAACTGTGGCCATACCCTCTTTTTTTTTTTTAATTTATTTTATTGAAGTATAGTTGATTTACAATGTTAATTTCTACCATACAGCAAAATGATTGTTACACACATATACATACATTCTTTTTCATATTCTTGTCCATTATGGTTTATTACAGGATATTGAATGTAGTTCTCTGTGCTCTACAGTAGGACCTTGTTTAACCATTCTCTATATAATCGTTGGTATCTGCTAATCCCAAACTCCCAGTCCTTCCCTCCCCCACCCCCACCCTCTTTGGCAACCACAAGTCTGCTCTCTACATCCATGAGTCTGTTTCTGTTTCATAGATAAGTTGATTTGTATCATATAGCTTCCACATATAAGTGATATCATATGGTATTTGTCTTCCTGACTTACTTCACTTAGCATGGTAATCTCTAGGTCCATTCATGTTGCTGCAAATGGCATTATTTCGCTCTTTTATGGCTAATATTCCATTGTATATATGTACCACATCTTTATCCATCTGTTGATGGACATTTAGATAGTTTCCATGTCTTGGCTATTGTGAATAGCGCTACAGTGAACATTGGGGTACGTGTATCTTTTCAAATTAAAGTTTTCTCCAGATATATGCCTAGGAATAGGACTGGAGGATCATATAGCAACTCTATTTTTAGTTTTTTTGAGGACCCTCCATAGTGGCTGCACCAATTTCCATTCCTACCAACAGTGTAGGAGGGTTCCCTTTTCTCCACACCCTCTCCAGCATGTTATTTGTAGACTTTTTAATGATGGCCATTCTGACTGGTGTGAGGTGATACCTCATTGTAGTTTTGATTTGCATTTCTCTAATAATTAGCAATGTTGAGCATCTTTTCATGTGCCTGTGGCCATGCCCTCTTAATGCTCTACACTCTCCTAAGAACCAGGGAGCAGAAACTATCTACACAGTTATGTAACAGTGAAGATGTCCGGGCTGGGGAAATGGTTTTGTTAGGAGAGGGAAGTCGTCAGCGCTCACTGGCTGACAGATTATTCTCCTGTTAGCTCAGCCCTGTGAGGCCAGCTGTGCTTAGCGCCAGAGGGAGAGGAAATGAACTGTGGGGACCCTGGTCCCAAGGGCTGTTCTTAAAACATTACCCTAGTTTATCTCACAACTGTGCTGTACAGTGTAAGTCCTACTGCCATCTCCACTTTATGGATGAGGTTAAAGAAACACATCTAGAATGGTCATCACCCTCAAGTGCTTACAGTCTACTTGAAGAAACAAAATAAGGACAATGATACAAAATTCAAAGGCCAGGTTCAGACAGGGTGGTGACACGACCCGGCAGACAGCAGCTGGGCTGGGGGGGATTTGCCTTCCCCACCACCTCTGCCCATCCTTGCGCTGGACCCAGAGGGACCCAAGTGAGCTGTCACAGTGACAGGTCAGAGCTAAAGAGGTCCCTGGCTCCCCTGTGGGAAGAAGTGCAGAACAAGGCCTGTCACTAGCAGGTGAAGGGAAGGCAGGCGCCCGGCTGGCCCTGGCGCTCACGGTTGCTTTCTCGTGCAGGAGAAGTCAGACAAGGAGCGCTGGCAGCACCTGGCGGATCTGGCCGACTTCGCGCTCGCCATGAAAGACACGCTCACCAATATCAACAACCAGTCCTTCAACAACTTCATGTTGCGCATTGGTAAGGCCTCTCGGCTCGCCCACTCCTGCCGTGCTCCCCCTGGCGCAGGGGGCTCGGCAAATCAGGGAGGACGGGGCTTAGAAAGACCCTAGGCGTTTTGGCTGGGGAGGGTCATACTCATTGAGCTGGAAGGGACCTTAAGGGTCTTTAGGTTGATGATCAAACCGAAAGTGTGATGAAATGGTCAGCCATCCCTGTCCCATGCTGTTTGCGATGAGGGCCTTCCTTCTGAATCCGCCTGGGACTTGAGTTTGTCTACCTTTCCAGGGACTCTTCTGTGCCTGAGGCGCTTGTTCACCTCAGTCCAGCCTGTTAGGATTCATGTCACCTGCCACCCACTACTGGGAAAGGGGTCTCGATCCTGGGCAGGGTCACAGGAGACTTGAAGTACCAGATGTGTCAAGAGAGAAACTGGCAACTTCTGTACTAAATGAGTTAGTATATTGGGGTGGCTGACATTTACCGAGCACAGAGTGAGGAGGGCGAGTAGGACACGTGGTTTCTGTCCTCTGGTAATAACTTAGGCTTGACGAGATGTTACATAACTAGGAGCTTTGTGGTTGGAGCCAGGTGGCAAATTCCGTGAGAAGAGTTGGTGGCTTCTGAGACGGGGCTGTGCTGAATTTTGTGCCTCTACCTCAGGCATGAACAAAGGAGGGGTACTGGCTGGCGTCATCGGAGCCCGGAAGCCACACTATGACATCTGGGGCAATACAGTCAACGTAGCCAGCAGGATGGAGTCCACAGGGGTCATGGGCAACATTCAGGTACGTCCAGCAAGAGCCGACCGTGTGCTCAGATCCAGGGAGTGGAATCGGAATAATGCATGTTTTGCAGGGCACTACTGCCTCCTTTCTGTTGGCCCAGAACATTAAAGTTGGCAATGCTGAGATCAAGGGCAAGGGTGGGAAGAGATGCCTCAGTAAAACGGAGAAAATACTTCAACCCCATTTGCAAAATGTAGGTTTAAGTTCTAGATAAGGATGTCCCGCCTCTTGGTGTGAACCAGTTGACACCCTGGGCCTCCAACAGCTCCCCCCAAAACCACCCTGACCTGTATCACTGGCTCTGGCAGGAAAGCTCCACAAGAAGGGCAAAGGGGACAGAAAAGCAGGCATACAAGTTGCCAAACAAGGTGACCTGTGGCTGACCTCCTAGGAGAGTGAGCACGAAGGTTACCTTTGGGAGAGGGGCGGGCCAGGCAAACCCCACCACCCCAACCGGTACCCAGGCTGGAAGGGGCAGGGGAAGAGCGCTGTAAGCCTGTGGACGGGGACCCTGCGTGGGTACCACCGGGCCCCTCAGCCCAGGTTCACTCTCTAAGCCCAAGCTCTCGGTTCTCCCTCTACAGGTGGTGGAAGAAACTCAAGTCATCCTTCGAGAGTACGGCTTCCGCTTTGTGAGGAGAGGGCCCATCTTTGTGAAAGGGAAGGGGGAGCTGCTAACCTTCTTCTTGAAGGGGCGAGAGAAGCCAGCCACGTTCCCTAATGGCTCCTCAGTTACACTGCCCCACCAGGTAGTAGACAACTCCTGAATGGCCTCGAGCCCCACGAGAGTCCACACGGGAGGGAGAGTTTATTTTTTGGAATCAAAGAAAGGCCTTGGGAAAGGACAAATGACCAAGTCCCAACATTCCCAAGCTGTTGAAGTGCACACTCACATAGACTTTAGGTTTAAAAAAAATCTCAAGCCTTCATTTGTTTATGGATGTGTGAGCTCTGAGGGTGGCCATACTCTTCCTTGGTGTGCCTGTAGCTTCCCCAGAGAGTAGGGCTCTTAGGCATAGTACTGGAATAATCCTTCCAGAGCCCTAGTTCCGACCAGCCCTCCTTCCCCCAGAGAGGCCATGGCCGCTGTGAGCAGGAATGTACCAGAGGAGGAACAAGGCTGCTGCCTTCGTGCCCGGCGGGGGGCACAGGTGGTGCAGCTCTGTTTACCATGAGGGCTGGCAGCTGCTCTGCTCCCCGGCTAGAACTTGGAAGCAGCGCTTTTCACTCTGAAGACCTGCTTGCCTCTGTGGTCCGAGTTACGTGAAAAATGGGCCTCGTCCTGATAATCTTGAAAGGTTCTTCTGGAACCCCAGTCACCTTAGTCATGAGAGCAGAAAGTGCAATATTTCCTTTTACCTGGTGGGAGGGAGGGAGGGAAAGGGACTTTATTTCTGAAAGAAAAATATATAAACAGATCTCCTACATTTATATTTTTAACTTTCTGTTAAAAAACACTTTCCGATATTGCCTTGCCTTTTGAGCTCTTGCTACAGTCGCGTTTGCTACTGCTTTAAAAGAGAATTTACAGGTATTGATAAAGAACAAGACTGTTTTATTAAAAGCTTTATTCAACTTGAATGTGATCACTGGGAAGATTCTGTTAACAGCCCTCATCTGAGAAGTGCTTTGCTCCTTCCCACACTGTCCTCACCATGTGCCTGGAAGGCAACAGCTTAAACTAGGACCTCGCTCTCGTCTTAAGCTGCTTCTTTCTAAATGGCGGTCCAAGCTGGCTTGACCATTCCCCTGTGCTCCTCCCAGAGTTAGCTGGGGCTGCCACACCTGCAGGTTGCTGCGTGGCCATCAGGTCTTGGCCTTGGGCAGTATGGGTGGTAATGACTCCTATTTGTGACTGGGGGGGTGGGGCGGGGCGGGAAACGGAACAGGAATTAAAACGGCACGATGACAGGTTTTTACATCCGAGCACTAGCCCTGCGTATACTCTCAAGACAAGGAACAAAAAGCACCAGCAGAGCAGAGGCCATGGTTACAAGAAGTGGTACCCTACCTGGACTAGGAGATGAGGAAGACACATGTGCAGCCAGGGCCTGGAGCTTGCAGGGGAGGGAAGAGACAAAGGAGGGGGGTCCGCTTCCCTCTGCAGTGATCAAGTTATGAGGAGACTTCTGATCATGCTTTTTTACCGCTGAGCTTAATACACTCTGTGCTCTACTAACATGTTCTAGGAAACGACATTAGATACATGGAACCCCGATTGTTTTATCCATAGTACCTTCTCATGCCATATTCTTTGTAAAGCAGTGACCTAGAATATTCCGTTCCAAACCAAAGATTAAACACACTTCCCTTAACTATATGATTCATGTCGTATCATGAACCTAGAGTGTTCTAAGAACTTTCTTTTCAAAAGTCGCAGATAAGGAAAGTAAGGCAAAATTACTTGAAGGTATCATAAAAGCTAGAAATACTCTTCAATTGAATGGTACATACTCCCTTTTTCACTCTCTATTACCCCACAGACCACTCTGATTTTCAGCTAAAATGTATGATCAAATCAATATCTCAAGAGATACTCTTGAGCACTGTAACAAATGACCAGGCAATCATGGAGAACTGTCCGAAAATGCCAGGGTCTACAGACTCAAACTTGTCCCTAACCATGCTGATGAGGTGGGTGTCTGTTCTCATTGCAAGGACAGTCCCCAGGCAAGGAGTCTGAGCCTTTCAACAGTTTTCAGTTCCCAGGACCTTGCTTGCAACTGTGGTCAGTACTAGTTTACTCACTTCTGATGTGTTCCCAATGAAAATAATATTCTAGGAGACCAGGCTCATATCCAACTTGTCTCCTTTGCTTGCAAATGAAGTAAACACTTGATGTAGGGGCTTTGTAAAAAACAGATTTTCATGGGCTGCTCGCTGTTCTTCCCGTGTGGTGGATAATGCATCCGTCCCTAAAAAAAGATAGAACCGATCAATCTCATTTAGTGCAACTGTAGGAATCAGAACTTGGATCACTAATATTCTGGACCCATGTAACTTTTTTTTAATTTGGTCTGGAGCTGAGAGAGGCTTGCCCCTTACTGGTCCAATGAAATTTTGAGACCAGAGACTCTGCCCAGAGAAATCTAAAGCCTATGATGTGAAACCTGTGGCAGCTTCAAAATCTCTGCCTCCTAAAAACATTTTATCCTTTTTCTCATTATCACCCATGTACTATGGTACATTTAACGAAAACAAAGTCACAGCAAATGTCTCAGCCATCCCTGAAAAATTTTCATTTAGAGAAGAGTCTCTGGAGAGCTAAGTATATGCTGACTTGTCACGTCTACTTGGTTTCACAGTGAAACGAGTCTTGGCTCTCTCCACCACAGTGACCCTATGACAGCCTCATTAGCTGTCTCTCTAAGAGGGGTCTCCAATGAAAACAAATCATAAGCTGAAAGAACTCTGGCGGAGTTGGATGGAGCAAAGGAGAAAGGAAAATTAGGATAATTATGTTTACTACTTACAAAGAGGAGAGGAAAATCTGGTAGAAACAAGGAAGATATTCTTGGTATCTGTCTTCATATTTTTCTGTTCATAGTACATAAACAGAAGAAAGTGTCTCAAGAGGCCCAACTGATGTAGGCTACTTCACCCTGTTTCAATCAACCTAAGTAACCCAGGCATATTATAATTTCTTCCTGGAGGTATCCTTCCTCTTACCTTGATAAGTAACAGTGACATCAGTTGGAAGAGTTGTCGTGAGGTCCTTATACAGCAGTCTAGCACAAAATGGGAAGGACTGGCCTTCCGGCTCTGCTTTGTAAGTAAATGACAGCAAGTTGCACAGTGAGTTTCTCTGCAAGGGCCCAGCCAGAAAGGCTGCAAAGTCACTCTAATGGGGGTGAGGATCAAAAGAGACACAAAGTATATGACAATTACAACTCCAAAGGCAGTGAGTGGTTATGACGCTTCAAACATGTCTACCAAAAACAGGGCCTATTAATTAAATCTCAGAGAAATAAATGAAGGACAGAGAAAGGCCTGAAAAAAGGACAAATGACAGAGATTTATAAGATAATTAAGAACTGGTAGCAGCCTAGAGTCTACGTAAATGGCCAGGGGCTGGGGATACAGAGGAGATACTATTTCTGCCAAGAACTGCATTGACAACCATATGGCTGAGGTGCTTCATGTCTACATTCACGTACCAATTTAAGTTTATCTGACAACCAGGCTACGTATCAATTTAAGTTTATCTGACAACCAGGAGCTTCAGCGTCATTCCAAATGCATAAAGAGGGAAATGCCTTTTAAGAGTCACTTATTTTAAGAGTCACTTATTCCCTTTTTGCATTCATTACCTGTCTACCTTTTTTTTCCTTTTTACCTCAAACCTAAGCTCAACTGCAACCCTAAATAGAAGGTAAGCCAGAGCTTAGGCAAAGATGGAGAGTATTCCTCTGTGGTATTTCAAGAAACCATTATTCTGCTTTGCACCTATACCCAAGGTTCAGCAAGACACCCGGCACATAGTAGGTACTCTATAAATTCCTGTTGAATTAAAAGTATAGCAACTGTACCCTACCACTTTGTGAGGCGAAGGAAGGGTCAGGTACAAAAGCTTGAGAATCACCATTCATGAGTGAATAATCCCTTAACTGGTATGCATGCTTCCACATCATCCAGAGTTTCAACAGAAGAGAAGGTGGAAAACAGCTTGTATATTGATAAGAAACAAGCATTAGAAGGACAGTGGTCAAACTTCCGGCTCAGAGTTATGAAACATTTGAAAGTACAAAAGAACATGTCCCTTTTTTTCCTTTTAAGCTTATCCGGGCTCACAAAATGCTTTGTAAGATCGCAGATACCTGAAGTCGATCTGCCTGGTACTTCCTCCCAGAGTAAGCATTCAGGTACTCGCAGAGAGTGAACAGGAAGTGCTGAATATTAGTCTGTAAGTATTTTGCAGATATCTCCTCTAGGGGAATGAAGACTGGAATCGAATGGTGATGTATCTGAGGTGGTTTCTGCATGACAAGGTCCACAAAATAGGAATCCAGCAGATTCCCCTCAAAAGCAGTGCCGATGCAGACACAGACTCCTCGGCTGGTCAGTTTCCCGCTGATCCCTGAGACAAGTAAGACGACACCTTAAGAGATGTCAGGCAAAGGCGGTATCCTATTCATCTGTGCATCCCGGTCCCCTCAGCACTGCCTAGTTACATACATCATGGGCTCAAATGCTCGTTGAATGAACGACAACAGACTCTTTCTTCTCACTGACTCTGGCTCACTTTGAGTTTGAGTTGATAAAACCACAGAAGAATGGTGGGAAAGAAAAAGCATCCTAAATATTAAATTACTGAGGAAGAGATTTTGAACTTTTCAATTTACCTATGCTCCTTTTTTCCTGAGTGTCAAATAATTTATGGTAGTCCCCACGTCTTCCCACAATCCTCTTATGATACAGATAATAGGTAAATAAATCCTCATTTTAATGGTGAAATAGAGACTTGAGGGGTTCAAACTATTTGACCAGTGGCAAAAAGCAAGCCAGCAGTAAAGGAAGTTCTAGCACACCGTCTAGCACATGTCAAACTGCTAAAAATGAACAGGCTAAGCCAGCCACCAATCAACCTTATGCTGCACAAAGAGGCCAATCTTGTAGGTAAAGTTGCCTATGAATAGCATGCCAGCTTTGTGTGTGTATATTGAAGGGCACAAAAGTCAATGTTCATGAAGTAAGTCCAGGACTTATAACACATCTTGCAAACTAACTCACTAGAGACAAGAGACCCAGACTGAAACAGGTCAGAAAAAAAACTATACCTGTAAAACGATATGCCTGCAGAATGGCTTTCACGTTTTCCCGTTTTCTCTTCAAAAATTCTTGCTCAGTAATCTCTAATGTTTGGTCCGGTTCTACATTGGTAGTAGATGCTTTAACCTGCGAGATATGTAGCAGATCAAACTGGGTACAAAGGGGCATAATAGAAAGCCCATGCCCTCACCTACCTGGAAAAAATTTAAATGCAGAATATTTTTTTATTATATAATCAATCAAGAAATGCTACAGTGGCCAGCCACCTGGTGCTATGAACTCATAGCAGAGGAAGAATCTTGTGGGTTACAGTGCTAGGAATCAGAAGTAGAAATTGTGCTGGTCTGGACAACAATGAATTTGGTTGGCATGGAGAGTACTGTGAGAGGAGAAAGAAAAGGATGAGGAAAGTCTAGGGTAAGCAAAAACAGCTGCGAAGAGGCAAGGCTGGGAAAGTTGGTTTGGGTCAGACTGTGCAGGTTTTCAAGTGCCAGGATGAGAAATACTGACCCTAAGCCACACGCTGTGAGCTACGGCCCAGTAGGAGGTATTGGACTAACTCTCCCTCTGAGACAACTACACAAGCTGGATCAAATACCAAAGAGGAATAAGCAATCATGCAAGTAAACAAACAGAAAATGGCCCGAAGGCACTGGAGAATCACCAAAATAGCCAGATTGAAGACTAAAGATAAATGCTCTGAAGTTAGCTGGGATTTCCTGAGGTTTTCCCCCTCAGAGCATTTACTGATTTTTATCACAAGGCATGCAGGCCAAATAGAAAGCTGCAGGCTAAATTCTGTAGCAGTCTCACCATGCCAGGGAAACAGAAACTGGAGATCAAGGTTACCAGAGCAGCCTTGCTGTGGGTCAAACTATAGAAAAGGGAACCCAACATTCTGCATACAACTTGCCCTCCAGGCATTTGCCAAATCCTAAACTGCCTATGTGTGACTGGGTACTTAGAAACCAAAACAGAAAGTAGCTCCTGAAAGTTAAAAAGCTAAGCAGAGATTTTGGAGATCAGGGCCTGCCAAAGAAGAGGGATCTTGACAGATCTGTTCCCAACACATCCAAGCTTTCAAGTGAGGTCCCCCTGCCCCCCACCAAAGGACTACACCCTAGGAGTAAGCGCAAACCAGAAACAGACTACCTCAACTGGATTAAGGTGATACGCCCATATGCTATCTGCCTGTCAGAAAAAAAATGAAATTCTTTCTGGAGGAAGAGAACATAGTTCAGAATCCCTATATTTTTTCATACAATACCCATCACTGAAAAAAAAAAATCATGAAGCGTATCAGGGAAGAGGAACAGATGGCTGAAAACCAGGAGGAAAAAGAAGACAACAGAAGCAGATCCAAAGGGATTCAGCTATTTGAGTTATCAGGCATAGTCATTAAAATAGATTAAAAGATGGAGAACTCACACCAAAGGGCTGGAATCTATTAAAAAGAGTCAGATGAAAATCCTAAATCCAAAAAATACAATAACCAAAATCAGGAATTCAACAGGTTTAAAAGCTGACTGGACACATAAAAAAAGTAGAAAATAGGTATATTTTCTTATCTAGATTAAAGATATAAGACATAGGTCACAGTAAAAACAAAACAAAAACTCCACACATGGGAGCCCCAGAAATAAAGGAAAGAATGAGGCAGATGCATTATTTGAAAGATACTGGCCAAATTTTCCAAATAAATGAAAAACAGCAAGTAATTAAGAAATGCTACAAACACCAAGCTGGATGAAGAAAGAAAACCAATCCTAGCCACATTATGACATAAAACTGCTAAAACCCAAAGACAGAACCATAAAGCAGCCAGAGGGAAAAAGACACACTACATGCAAACAAAAGACACACTACATGCAAATAATAAATAATAACATCTGACAGAAACTATGGAACTAGAAGACAATGGAAAAACGTATTTAAAGTATGAAAGAAAATAAATTTCAATCTATAATTCTATACCGAGCAAAAATACCCCTTTAAACATGAAAAATATAGTGAAATACGGTGTTTTCAGACAAACAAAAATAGAGAATTTATTTCCAGCAAATTTACACTGAAAGTAGTACCAAAAGGAACTACTTACACTGAAGGAAAATAATCCCAGATGAAAATTTGGAAATGCAGCAAGTAATAAAGAGCACTGAAAAAGGTAAATATATATATGTAACTCTAAAGGCATAGTGACTATACAAACAAAAGTGTTTCATACAGTTTTAAGTATATGTAGAATTAACATATGACAATAATAACATGAAAGGTTGCATGTGTGGGAGAGAAAAGATGTTAGAAGGTTCTGTAATTATCCAGAAAGTGGTATAAGTACTAATCTAAAGTAAGACAAAAGAGCATGTTTTCTGGAGGATAACCACTAAAAGAATGCTAAAAGTATGTATAATTAGAGAAGTGGAATAATAAAAAAAGATCAATCCAAAAGGTGGAAAGAAAGGACAAAAGAGAAACAAAGAGCAAATAAGATAATAAATAATAACATGGTAGACTGAGATCCAGATATGTTAGTAATCATATTAAAAGTTCATGGACTAAATACTTTAATTAAAAGACAAAGACTGCCAGGCTGGATTAAAAATGTCTAACTATATGCTATTGATACTTACAAGAACAAGAGCTGTTGTAGTGATACTAATATTTGACAAAGTTGACTTTAAGAAGTTTAACTAAAAGAAAAGGGAACATTTCATAATGATAAAAGTTAAGTCAACCAGGAAGATATAACAATCCTAAATTTGTTTGTACCTACTATACAGCAAAATGGAATGAAAGGGGAAAAAATGTACAAATCCACAATTACAGCAGGAGATTTCAACACATTTATCCCAGTAACTGATAAAACAAGTTGACAAGTAAATTAGTGAGGATATAAAATATCTGAACATCATGATAAACATATTTGGTCTATTTGATAGAGAGAATACAGTACCCAAAAATGCAAAACCCACATTTAATGCACATGGAACATTTATCAAAATTGACCACATGCTGGATCATGTTCTTTGATCACAATGGAATTAAGCTATAAATCAGTAACTAAAAAAATTACTAACAAATCCCCCAATTTTTGGAAATTAAGCAATATATTTCTAAAACAAACCTATGGGACAAAGAAGATATTACAATGGAAATCAAAAATATTTTGAATTGAAATGATAATGAAAACATGATATACCAAAACTTGTGGGATATAGCTAAAGCCATGTGCTATGAACTGAATGTTTGTGTCCCTCAAACTTCATGTTGAAACCTAACCTAAAGCCCAATGTGATGGTATTTGGAGGTGGGGCCTTTGGGAGGTGACTAGGTCATGATGGGGGAGCCCTCATGAATGGGATTAGTGCCCTTATAAAAGAGATGCCAAAGAGCTAGCATGCCTCTTCCGCCACATGAGGTTACAGTGAGACCACAATCAAAGAGGTAGTTAAGTCCTCAGACACTGAATTTGCTGGTGCCATGATCCTGGACTTCCCAGCATCTAAAACTGTAAAAAATAAATATTTGTTGCTTATAAGTCATCCAGTTTATGGTATTTTTGTTATTGTGGCCCATATGGACTAAGATTCTATGCTTAGAGGGAAATTTATAAACTTAAACACATACAGGAGAAAAAAAGACTTAAAAAACAATAAGTGTTCATCCCAAGAAGCTAGAAGATATGCCATGTACACTGACTGGAAGACGCAATACTATAAAGATTTCAATCCTCTCCAAATCAATATATAGATTCAGTGCAATTCCAATCAAAGCTACAGGAGGTTTCTTTTTGGAAATTGATAGCCGATTCCCAAATTTATGCGAAATTCGAGGGGCCAACAATAGCCAAGATAATTCTGAAGAAGACCTAAGCTATAGGTATCAAAACTTTCAGTAATAAACCTCTGGTACTAGCACAAAGACAAACAGACCAATGGCACAGAACAGAACCCAGAAACGGGCCCAGAGTGGACCCAAAGATCCACTGCAATACAATGGGAAAAGAGTGGTCTTCAAGAAGTAGTACTGGATGAACTGGATATCCATATGGAAAAAAACAAAAGAAGTATGACGTCTATTTCACACCATACACAAAAATCAATTTCAGAGGGACTGTAATTCTAAAAATAAAAAGTAAAATAAAGCTTTTAGAAAATAACACAGAATATCTTCATGTTCTCAAAGTTAGGCAAAGATTAAAAGGAAACAAGAACGGTAAGCATAAAGTTAGATTCCTAAATCAAACTTCATTAAAACGAAGACTTTCTTCTCACCACATCATTAGAGAGTGAAAAGGCAAGCCAGGTCTTTAAAAGAAGATCTGGAATACAGATACACAACAAAGAACTCATATCCAAAATGTGTAAAGAATTCTACAATAAAAGATATACAACCCAATAAAAATTCTGCAAAAATCTTAATAAGTTCACAAGAGAAGATTTTCAAGTGTCCAAACAGGTACTTAAAATCATCAGTCATTAGGTGAACGTGAATTAATCCACAATGATTTACTCTCACACTCTAGAATGACAAATTTCTAAAACTGACAACACCAAGTATCGGTAAAGACGCAGAACAATGGAAACCTTATACACTGTTGCTGGGAATGTAAAATTGGTACAATAACTTTCAAATACTGTTTGATAGTATTTACTAAAGATAATCTGCATACCCTGTGACCCAGCAATTCAATAGAAAAGTATATATTTTTACATCAAAAGACAGGAACAAGAATGTTCACAGCAGCATTATTCTTAATAGCCCCAAAGTGAAACAACCCAAATGTCACCAATAAGTACAATAAGTAAATAAATTGTGGGCTATTTCTTAAACGGAATAATTATATAGCAATATGAAAGAATGACCACAGCATGCACCAATATGGATGAACCTCACAGAGATAACATTCAGCAAAAGCAGCCCGACATAACAGAGTTTATACTTTTTAAACTTATATAAAGCTCAGTAACAAGTAAAACCAATGTATAGTAACAGAAACCAGAATAGCAGTTACCTTGAGGGAAATGACTAGGAGGATTTAAGGGAGACTTCTGGGGTACTGGTAGTGGTCTACACTTTGATCTGTGTGGTACTTACCAGGGTGTGTTCGTTCTGTAAAAGGATCTTCAGATTAGTGCACAACATATATACACATATATGGGTATGTGTATACATATATATATATATTTTTTTTTTCTTTAATAAAAAAGGAAGGGGGGAGGGAGGAAGAGAAGAAATGGAGGAAAGGGGGAAAAGGAAGAGAGGGAGGGAAGACAAGAAAAAGAAGGCTGACCTTAACCCAGGAGCAATGAATAATTACTGACACTTTGAGCAAGGAAACTTGTAATTTAATGAAAAATGTAGTGTTTTATGAAGATTTTCTTGGCTGTGCGGAATTTATCAGAGAAGTATAAATACCAGAAGAAAACAAACTAGCAGACTGCTGTAATAATCCCGCCATCTATATCACCTGGTAAATATTTAGGACCCATGTGGATAATACGTACTCTACAGCAGGGGGTGGGGGAGGGGCACAAAGACAATCTAAAGAAGAATTTGACAGGTTTTACTAACTGAACCTGGGCTAGAGAGAAAGCTGAAAAGAGGGAAAAGTCAAAGTTTACTGTGAGGTTTCAGGTTGGGTTATAGAAAGATGGTGCTAATGACAAAAGTACCAATGACTCAAGTCTGGCTGAGATTAAGGTAACAGGCTCATGTCTATGAGGGCAGGTTTAAGAGACTATTATGAAGAATTCGCCTGGCGCATCAGTAATGTCTGCCAACTGTTAGCTGGTATTGACATTAGCCGACTCTACAGGTTTGATCACTTGAGGGATCAAGGACTGAAATCCATCCAGTAAGACCACAGGTAAAACATATTACACAAATTTGCTAATTCCCAGATCATGTTTGTTTTTTACACTCTGGGAAAGCCTGCCAACGTCAATCACCCTTCTACTCACTCTAGCTTGATGTTGTTTCACTTCAGCCCTCAGCTTATCTCGCAGACGTCTCAATTCATGAATCCTGGTTCCAAGAGCACTTTCCACTGCCTGTGCGCTCTGTGGCTCTTCCAGTTTTTTACGGCATCTGCTCACTTGAGTCTCTAGTCTTTCCAAGTGAGCTAAAACACCTGAGGGAAGTAAAAAAGAAATTTCACAAGAAGCTAAGGATTTCTAACCCCAGGAACAGGAAGCACTTCAGGGAAAAACAAAGGGTGACCCTTTTTCCAGAACTCTGTGGTCAGCTAAACTGGAGACGCTGCCAACAATTTATAAAACAAGAGGAGCTGACAACAGAAGTCAATGATCAGCAACCTCTTAGGCCGAACACTGACCTACAAGCAGTCCCTGACCAAGACACTGTTCAAAAAGGGCATCATCTGAATATGGCTAATCTCAGTTATCTATGATAATAGTGACCCAGAGGAAAACAGGGTCACCAAATTCACTGACTCTCTCAGAAATTCTTTTTTTTAATGCAGAATTGTTTTTTGGGGTTTTACGCATGTTTTCCCAAAGTGCTAATGCATAACTGGATTTAGACACCCACAGAGGCTTGAATAAGTACTCTGAAGCTCTGAAAAGTATTAGGAGCATAGGACTATAAAGGCACACACTGAAAGGAACTGTCCACCAATATTACTGGGTATCAGACAGGAAAACAAGCTCACCAACAGATAGAAATTCAGAGGCAATCTCAGATCCTAAGAGACTGACTAAAGACCAATATAGTAAAGGTCATAGTTTCATAATGCTAATCAACTCTAGCAATGAAACATTTGTGCACATTTCCTACATATTAAGACACTTGTGGGGCTTCCTTGGTGGCACAGTGGTTAAGAACCCGCCTGCCAATGCAGGGGACACGGGTTCAAGCCCTGGTCCGGTAAGATCCCACATGCCACAGAGCAACTAAGCCCGTGCGCCACAACTACTGAGCCCGCACTCCACAACAAGAGAAGCCACCACATAAGAAGCCCGCGCACCGCAACTAGAGAAAGCCCACGTGCAGCAACGAAAACCCAACACAACCAAAACTAAATAAATAAAATAAATTTATTAAAAAAAGAGACACTTGTGCTAGATCCTTTACTTGCAAAGCATGCAAACAATTAAAGCATTTAATATTTCCTATGCATTAGGCATGTGCTCAATGCTTCACTTGAAAAGCATTAAAAGAATTACTTGGGCTTCCCTGGTAGCGCAGTGGTTGAGAATCTGCCTGCCAATGCAGGGGACACGGGTTTGAGCCCTGGTATGGGAAGATCCCACATGCCGCGGAGCAACTAAGCCCGTGAGCCACAACTACTGAGCCTGCGCGTCTGGAGCCTGTGCTCCGCAACGGGAGAGGCCGCGATAGTGAGAGGCCACGCATGGCGATGAAGAGTGGTCCCCGCTTGCCGCAACTAGCGAAAGCCCTCGCACAGAAACGAAGACCCAACACAGCCAAAAATAAATAAATAAATAAATTTATTAAAAAAAAAAAAAAAAAAAGAATTACTTATCTAATTTCCACAGCCACCACCACAATGCTATTATTCATCTCCATTTTCCACACGAAAAAACTGAGGCAGAGAAAAGTAAAATAACTTGCCCAAGGCCACAGTATTTATAATGGCAGAGCCAGTACTCCAACCCAGGTCTGACCAATACCAGTCACTGCCTCTTCCACGGGAGTAATGCATAAATGGCTCCCCCCAAATCCTGGGAAGAGTATAGAAAGCTCATTGGCTAGAACTGTAGCTCTGAATATGAACGCTTAGCATACTGGGAATGCAACCTATTGGTCTAAAAAGGGATAAGAGCCTAGAATATGTGAAGTAATTTTTCCTGCTCCAATGATCTTAGCTGCCTGTCCCTTTAAGTCTTCAATGTTAGTTCCTTTCACTATCCTGCTCCCAAACAGGACAGGTCACACATCGGTTAGAGGAGGAAAGGGCTTTCAACCTGCGCGTTGTTTGAGCAGCAGTAGTAAGGGGGGAAAGGCGACCCTTTGAATACCTCTTCTGGACTCGCCGTCTTGACTTAGAGTATTCGCCAGCTCCATCTCCTCCTCAGATTTCCAAGAGACTTGCTAGAAAGCTGTCCAAGCACCAGTAATAGGGCTGTCCTTGGGGACAAAATAAAATGGCAAGAATCGGTTCACATTCAGACAAACCTAGAGGGCAGGCACACGCAACGCAGGTACGCACCCGTGCGCCCCGGACACCCCAAGTGTCGTCGCTAGAACTCCCCTTCCCTGACCCGCCCGGTCCGCTGCCCGGGTCCGAGTCGGCGGTGTCCACGTCTACCTCCCCGCCCCTGCGCGCTCCCAAGGCGCGGCGCCTCTGGTTCCTCCGCGCTTCCTTGCACACGGAAGGAGTTGTAAAAATGCCGCTCAGCCTTCCACCCTGTCACGGTCCCTTCCGCCACTGGGTCTTACTTTCCCTTACCTCCTCTCCTCTGGCTCACTCAGGCCAGGGCCGACAGTTCCCGCTTGCCTTCAAATCCAAGCCAACCGGTCCCAGCGTGCTTTGCACTCCCACCGTATAAAAACATGGCAGCGCTCAGGGCCCCTCCCTGATCCCGGCATGCATCGGGGGATAGGCCTGGCCTTTCAGTTGTGCGGGAAGATGGCGGTCGCTGTCGCAGAGCCGCAGGTCCTGGTACAGTACCTGGTGTTACGAAAGGATCTATCACAGGCGCCGTTTTCCTGGCCAGCGGGCGCACTGGTAGCACAGGCTTGTCACGCAGCCACCGCGGCCTTGCACATTCACCAAGACCACCCGCACACGGCCGCTTACCTCCGGGAGCTGGGGCGCATGCGCAAGGTGGTCCTCGAGGTGAGGCCCGGGCGGAGGGGGAGGGGCCCTGAGGATATCGAGACCGGAAGAGGGTGTGGTCTTGAGTCGGAGGGCCTAACTTCATGGAGTGGGTGTGGCATTAGTGGTGAGGGGTGTTTGACTTCGAAGTTTTGGTAAGGGTTCTGGGGCTTGAGCTATTGCCCAGGGAGCCTTACCTTGACTGGGTGGGGCCTGACGGTGTGACAAGTGGACATCGGGCCCGTTATAAACGCTTCCCGCACCCCTTCGGTCTTACCTGCGTCCCTCTTAAACAGATGCCTGTGAGGGCGGAGGCTGGTGGAGCGACACCCGCCTTTCTACCTGTGCACTGCGCCGGCCTTTTAATGGCTGCGCAGAAAAGTACTGTCCTTAACCCTCTTCGCAAAACCGATACTGAAGGGTAAGGACGCGTGGTTCCTTATTGCAAGTGAAGTCAAACTGGAGCATTTACCTGGTTCTGACGCCAAATTATTTGAAAATAAATGTGAACCCTAGTATAATTTGAACCTAGCATCAGAGGTAAGGTTCTTTTTACAGATAGCCAAACAGATCTTACCCTTACCTTCTGTCAGTTCTGCCTCTAGAAATGTATCCTAAGAAAATAGCAAGATGCAGCCAAAGAGCGTTGTACAAGGATAGGAGCATTTTATAATAGTAAGAAAAGTGGAAATCACTAAATTTCCAGTACGATGAATTGTCTAAACTTATGCTCTTATAATGGATTATTACGAAACTAGCATAAATCATGTTTTTGGAGCATATTTACCTGACATGGAAGAGTGCTCATGATGCGATTCTAATTGAACTATATATTCTACATACAAAGTCATCCAGATTTTGAAAGTAAGAACTAAGAAAATATATCCAAATATTAAGTAGTGAGTGGGTAGTGGAATTTTGGTTATTTTGTAATGCTTCTCTATTTTTTTTTAGTTTCCTACATTAAGCACACATTTTATAATGAAAAAAATATTGCTTTCATTTTAAAGCAATTTTCTTCTCATTATAAAATTTATTTATTTTAATAAATAAACCTGAGGTGGAGGGGTTGGGTAATTCCTTCTTGGCCAGCTGGCAAAAGCAGATCATTTTTCAAGAGAAAAATTGCTGTTGGGTAATGAAACATTAAACTGTAACCTGTAGGAAAATGTCTTGAGAATCTATAAGTAGGCAGAAAAGAAACAGATAGCTTTTCCTTTAGATTCTTTTTATAGGATTTTATAGGAAGACTTCAAGAAATCATGTAGTTCAGACATCCCCCACTCCCTTGCTTTCAGGCAGATAAAATATTTACCCCTTTTCTCAGATGAGACATCTGAAGCCCACAGAGATTAAGTGACTCCTCTGAGTTTAAAAGACATCTCATGATTCTGTTGTTAGCTATGACTCAAGAAAGGGACGTAGGAGTCACCACTGATTAAATAAAGGTGGTGCTGTAGCCATAAAGACCAATAAAATATAAGACAGTGCCAAGATTAACTCCATTTACTGGATGCTGTGTGTCAGGCACAGATCTGAGCCTGATTTCACTGAATCTCACTACTACTAGGAAGCATTATCATCCCATTTTACAACGGGGACACAAAGGTTCAGCTAAGTCACATAACTTATCAAAGAGCACACAAATCAGTAAGTGGTAGAGCAAGGGTTTGGACTCACTCTGACTCGTACTGTGCTGCTCCTGGTGCTGAAGAAAGAGGGAGGGGAAGTCAATGCATTCTTCTTCAGCATGCCCAAAGGACTCAGTAGATTGAGTGGCAATCCCAGCATCCTCTAATTTGATAAGACAAACCTCTAGTTATCTTAGTGGCTTCTGCCTTCATAGGCAAAAAAATATACCTTATGCAACATAACACACTATCTTTATTTTCTGAGTGATAGCTATACTATTTCCTGTAATGGGATTCAGCACGGGTGATAAAGATGATGAGAAACAATTTCAGAAGGACACTAGAGAATAGTTTGCCCACCCTTGAGTTAAAAACTGGGAACTATCCTGGTGGAAAGAAAATCCTTCTAGGTTTGTGTGGACTAGGGTGGAAGTAGGAGGGAGGTGGAGGTGATGTGATTTTAGAAATCCTTCCAGTAGTCAGCTCTTAAAGTCAGAGCTGGCCGAGGGATTAGGGATGCTGTTTAGGCACCAGAACTAGAAAATGTGTAGAGCATAATTACTGACAATGCATTCCCACCCCCACTCCCACCCCTTCAGAGAGTGAATGGCAAATGGAGCAATGAAGCTGTTGTTTCTAGAGACTTGCTCTACAGTTCCTTCTTTGGTAGAGCTGTTCCTCCAGTTTCAGTTAAGAGGAGCCCCCCTCCATACTTTTTTTTTGTCCTTTGCCTTTTGTCACTTACTAAATGGGCTTTTCAGTCTGTGTTCTGCTCCTTGTAGGCTCCAGATGAGACCACCTTAAAGTTGCTGGCAGAGACGCTGCAACAGAAGAACATTGACCACAAGCTGTGGGTGGAGCAGCCAGAGAACATCCCCACTTGCATTGCACTCCGTCCCTACCCCAAGGAAGAAGTGAACCAGTATTTGAAGAAGTTCCGATTGTTCAAATGACTGAAGTTATCAATTGCTTTGATATGTTTGAATATCAGCTTGATCCAGAAACTGCACACCGTCCATCCCTAAGCACCGTGTACTCCTTTCAGTGGCAATTCCCTTCCCTTTAAATTATGACAGTTTCTTGAGGGTCAAAACATGTTCATATTAAAGTTGTCATTAATAAGTATTTTTAATTATTTATAAGTTCAGATGGGGAAAGTAGGAGAGTAGCATTATCATCATCTATGGGTCATTGCTCAAATAGAAGATTTGGTTAGACTCCTATATAGGGATCAAGGAAATACCCTTACTTTTTTGTTAGGAATAATAGAGTTCTTCCAATTACCCAGGTTTAAAACTTTTCCTTTGAATTCCCTATTTCTTACTCACATCCAGGTATTGTAATCATTGAATCTTGGACACCATCAACTTTAAGAAACACCATTATTTTACGTGTTATTAAGAAAGAAGAAACTCAATTAAGTTGAGACATGTAATTTCATTTCAAAGATGTTAAAATTTATTTGATTTAATAAAATATGTCAAGTACTACATCTATTTTCTTATAGTTTCCAGTGCCACCACCCTGAATCAGGCTCTCATTTTGCTCACGAGTGTCCCACTGGTCTGCTCACCTAGCGTATCCTGGTTACAAGGCAGCAAACGTTCTGCCACCAGCTTTGTATATTGATAGGATCACTGAGCACCCTTTTCAGTTTAGGCTCCAACTTGCCCAGGAATAAAGTCAAGATTCCTTAGCTTAGCCCTCAGGCCCTCCACGTTTATATTTCCTACCTACCTTTTTAGGTGAATCTTCTATTCCCTTATCCAAACTTGAGGTATAAATGAAGACTCCAGTCGCTGCCCTCCAGTCTCTGGCCTGGGAGTCGAATGTTAGTACTCTCCCCCTCCCTTTCCTGCCTCTGGACTGAAACTTTGTGGCTCAAGTGCTATCACTGTCACAAAGTCTTACGCAGCCAAAAATGATAGCTCCCTTCTCTGAACATGTATTATAACACTGTTGAGTGCTTAAAACATTTCTATAAACATTTGGAGACATCTACTGAAATTGTTTGGACATCTGTGAAGCAAAGTTTATAAAGGGTCATTTGTTCAACAGATATCTGTTGCATGTCTACTGTGGCAGGCTGTACTAAGAGCTGAGGATGCAAAGATGAATAGAAGTTTTTGCCCTCAGGTAGTTAAGAATCTAGTGAGAAGACAGATATATAGATATTAATACAGAGAGAAATGTACAAGGTAAAATGGGTACACTTCCCCCCACCCTCTAGATACCAAGACTGCCAAGCTACTAGATAGGAAGATTTTCCTTTATAAGAGATGGTCACTTGAAACTAGGAGAGTTGATAGGGTCTCCCAGGGAGAATTGGTAGAGTGCTGAGGGCAGAACCAACCCCAGGAACCCAAGTGAATAGAGTCTCAAGGGGTAGAGAGCAATCAAGGGCAGCACAGAATTTCACTAAATAAGAAATGAAAACATTTAGCAATTGGGAATATGTTGATTAACTTGGTGAAAGCAGTTTAAATAGTATATGAGGTGGGAATCAGATTGGAACCTATCGACAAGAATGGGAGGGGAGGTAAGAGGTGGGGACTATTTTAAGAAGCTTGAATGGGAGGAGAGAGGACAATGGGGGCTGGAAAGGTGAATGCTGGGTCCCAAAGGGGAATTTTCTTAGACGCTTGAGCAAGTTAATAGGTGAGAAGGAGGAGAAGGAGAAGAGAGATTGAAGTTACTAAATGGAATAACTGATAACAGAAGTTCAGGAAAAAATGAGAAGAGGTAGGGTCAAGGGCATAAGGAAGGACAGGCCTTGAACAGAGAGAGAAACCTTTTCTGAGACGAGAGGAAAGGAAGTGGGGAAAAGGTATGAATATACATAAGTTTGTAGTGGAAGAAATACCTGTTGACTTAATTTTCTTCTACGAAGCGGGAAGCACATAGCCTTTCATAACACTGAACAAACTTACTGAGCACTGTATTACATGGCATAACATAGTGGTTAAAGTTCAGACTCTGGTAGCAAACTGCTTGAGCCCAAATCCTGACTCTCGAATATTTCAGCTGTGTGAACTTGGGCAAGTCACTCAAGTTCCCTGAGCCCCAGGACCTTCATCTGTACAACAGGGATTTACAGGAGTGCTATGTGGATTAGATGTGTCAGTATGTACAAATCCCTTGGAACAATGCCGGGGCACTTGGTGCTGGAACCTGAGCATAAAAATATAAGACATGGCCCTTAAGGAGCTTTCCTTAAGGGAAAGCCATGAGTCACGTAAGCCAGTCTAATTCCTTTTGTGCTAGGAAGTGATGCGATCCACTCCCTGCTACTTCCATTCAAGACAATTAGGAAAACGTTTCCAAATGACACTATTTTTTTTTAAATGTATTTTTTAAAATTCAAATTCTGCAGTAAGACAGTGAGAAAGCCAGAGAGAGATGAGTGTCTACACAGCTGGGAAATAACAGCTCCGGTAAATCCCTAAAGCAGGGAGCACAAATAGCATAAATTTCTACCCAAGTGAGGAAAGGACAGGCACTCATGTGCTGACCCAAGTGAGAACAAGACAGTAGCAGGGAAGTGGCAGATTTTCTTATTAGAATCAGCTAAGCTCATCATCATCTGAACTAGATCAGCTGTTCTCAAAGCATAGTTCCCTAGATCAGCATCACTTGCGTACTTGTTAGAAATATAAATTCTCAGGCCCTACCCCAGACCTACTGAATCGGAAACTCTGGTGTTATCTAGAAGCAGCCTGGTCCCAGGAGGCAGGCAACCTAAAAAGTGTACCATAAATGTGTGTGATTTAGAATCAACACATTAGGATAGCGTATGATGTGCTTACAGGAAGGAGTCAAGATGGAGAGTAAGAATCTGGCACTAAGTACACTATATCTGGCCTTGTATACCAAATTTACAAAAAAACGGATCCTCCAATGGAGCAAAGTCTGTGCTGCAAGACCTAGAATAGGTGACAAATCCTTGAAAAGGAGTCTCCTATGCTTTGGTAAGTTTCTTACATGTGAAAAAATATTTTATTATGAACAAAGTGCTTCCATATGTGTTAATCAATCCTGACAGTTTTGTGATGCAGGCAGACTTGTCTCAAGGTTACTGATTCAGAAAGGCTTTGACTTGCCCAAGATCAAAGTCAGTGGCAGGACTGGGATTGAAAGTCAGGCCTTTTGTCAGTCCAATTTTCTCTTAACCTCTCATAGCTGGTTACTCATCTGATTTTCAGCCATCTAGATACTAGTTAGAGAGTGGTTTGAAAAGGGGTCACGAGTAGTTCAAACGCTGGGAAGCTGTATCTTCCATTTTAAATTGGTTAATTGACATTCTGGATTATAAATCAGTCTCCTGTGACTATGAGCTGTGTGACTCAATACCGTAGGGACCAATTATAAGTGGATGAGCTGACAAAATTGAGCTTTTGAACTTGTAAAGCTGAGGATCAACACCTAGGTCATTGCTTCTCATGGGGCTGGCAGAATGCAGAGGGCTCCCCTAGAGGGGCATGTTAAAGTTTCATTGTATTGTTGTTTCATCAACATATCTTCCCCACAGGTTCTGAGATGCCATCCTACGGGTGTGCACTGCTTCCTGGTTGAGAATAACGGCAGTGGTGAACCACTGTTACTGACGAGAAGGTGTTAGTGTGGAAAAATGGCTGAGAACCACGAATCACTGCCCTCGGCTACCATGACCTCACAAGTTTTAGCTGTCCTCTGAGGTCAAGTTAGCACAGCCCCAGCTTCTCCTCTACTTTGAGATCTAGATATGGTAGGACTTAAAAGCTGGCCTAAGTTTTAGCTTTGGGGGCTTTGCAAGGGCCAAAAAAGTGGCACCCAAGTTCTGAACCTAGGTTTTTGAGAAATAAGATAAAAAGCAGGTGATGAAACAAAATATCACTTTTATTATCAATAGGTTAGATGATAGAACTTTATGTGATAGCCTGAATGGGCTTGCTAATTTCCTGTCCTGATACTCACGAAAGTTGCTCCTTCCTACTGGTCACATGGAGAAGAGAGAGAGAGAGAATAAATCCCCCACATTCAATCTATCAAACTTTGATTAGCTCCACCCAAATGAGAAACATGGACCAAAAGCAATCAGCCACCAACTAGGCTATTCATTCAAACTGCATGAAGAAGAACAAGGGGTGGAACAATAGACTCCATAGGAGCATTGTGTTTATTAAACTCACTCTGTAAAGGAAGAAGTGGGGCTAAGGCATTCCACCTCCTCCCCAGCATTGGATGTAAGGAATTCTGAAGAAGTACTAATGATCCAAGAGGAAGACTGTTCCGGCAACAGGTACAAGATGTATTTGCTGGGAATGGGGAGGAAAGTTGGGACATCAGTAAGGAAGCTGTGTGAAATAATCAAGGCACAAGATTGATGATGTGGTTACAAAATGAAAATTGAGCCGTAAGAAATATGGTGTTACTTCCTTGTGGTATAAACAGAAAGAGCAAGGCAGGTGACAGTCCCAGAAGACTTGAGATTAAGGCTGAACTCTGCTACTTAATGGCTAAGCAATTTTGTTTCAGTTTCCTTATCTGTGAATAATTCCTAACAGGAATTAATCAATTCAAATTTAAGGATCAATTTAAACAGTACCCTACAAAAGCACTATATACCTATCAATCACCACCACAGACAATTTAGTCTCTTTCAATGCAATCATTATACTCAATGTTTTTTCTCATTTTATTGCATTATGGAGATGTCAATTCAGGTCCTTGCACTGGCTAGGACCTGTAGTACAATACTAGCAGTGTTTATAGGTATCCCTGACTTGCTATTATTGACTGCAATGGGAATGCTTTTAAATATTCACTGTTAGGTATGTTAATTTGTTGAAAGTTTCAGCAAATTCTTTGTATCAGATTAAGGAAGCTCCCTTCTGCCACTGGTTTGCTAAATCTAAAAAATTAATATGTTTTTTTTTGCATTTACTGAGATGATCATATGGGTTTTCTCCATTGTTACTGTGGTGAATTGCAGTGTAAGACTTCAAATACTGAACCATCTTTGTTCCTGGAATAAACCCTACTTTGGCATGATTATTTAATGTGAGGGAGATGGCCTAGTTAAGAGACCTGGGTTCCAGTTACCTTTCAGTCTCATAGCTTTAAAAGCCAATTTATATACTGATGACTTCCAAATTTGTATCTTTAGCCCCAAATTTCAGCCACCTCTGTATCCAATAGATTTGACATCTCCTCCTCTTGGATGTCTAATAGGAATCTCAAACTTATCATGACAGAAAATAAATTAAACCTGCCTCTTTTCCCCATCTCTGTTAATGGAAATTCCATCCTTCCAGTTGCTAAGGCCAAAAACCTTGGAGTTGTTTTTGATTCTTCTCTCACTCCACATCTGATATGTCGGCAAATACTGTTGTATCTACTTTCAAAATACATCCAGAACCTCACCACTTCTCACAATTTCCACTGCTACAATTCTGGTCCAACTCATCTTCTCTCGGCTGTACTATTACAATAGGCTCCTACAGGTCTACCTGCTTCTGCATTTGCCTTCTCCACAACTATTTTCAACAAAAAAATCCCGAGTGATCCTTCCAAAACCCAAGTAAGATCAGGTCACTCCCCTGCTTAAAATCCTCCAATCGCTCGCCATCTCAGAGTAAAAGCCAAAGCTCTTACATTGGTCTACAGGGCCCTACACCATCCTGGCCCTCATTACCTCTTTGACTTCATCTCCTACAATTCTCTGCATTCACTCTGCTCCAGCCTCAAGACTTTTGCACCTCCACCTAGAAAGCTCTTTCTCCATATTTTCACTCAAATGTCCCCTTCTCTGAAGACCTGACTTTCCTGTTTTAAACTGCAACCACTCTCCTCCAGTAGTGTTCTCTATCCCTCCTTCCCTACTTAATTCTTCTTCATAGCACTAATCTTCTGGCACACCACATATTTTGTTCATTTGTCAGTCAACCTTCATTAGAATGCAAGCTCCATGAGGGCAAGGATTTTCATTTTCTTCATGGATGTAGCCCCAGTGACTGGAATAGTGCCTGGGAAATAGTAGGTATTAAATGAATACCTGTTGACTGAAAATATATATGTTGTTATTACTATTACATTAAAAACATTCATTCTTTAAAGTAGCTATTGTGCAATGTTTTAAAAGACAAACCCTTAAGTCTAAAGATTCCCAAGACTAACTACAACTTACTTTTTGATGTGGAAAGAGTGACTGAAGTCACCTTTTTATCTGGGGTTAGAAAAATTACATATCAAAGGCTGATTTAAAAACCTAGAACTAGTCCATTATACTAATCTTTCTACTTTCACATACACGTGAAAATGTTCTTAAAAAGCTTTAAAAAAGTTTTCAAGAGAAGGTAGGATGAAATTTTAAAGCCGAGGCTTAGACGTGCATGAGTCTTTAAACAGAGCATTTTCTATGTAGAGCCTTTTTCCCAGCTGGTTTTGATTGAACTTTAAAAGTCTAGCTTACTAAGTAATTATCATTTAAAACACAATTGCTAACATCAGAAGAATGTTAAAAAGAAAAGCTAATTTTAAAAAATTAATACGTATTTTATAAAAGTTTGCAAGTTAAAAAGGACAATGAATAGGAAATATGCAGCCTAAAATTTAGTACAGGCAGGTGTATGCTAAATTACTTTAGATTTGAAAACAAACAAAGCAGAACTGAGCAGGGCTGGCTCTTCAGGTATGAGGAAAATTCCTGGTAGGACATTTGTTCTGTTAGAGGAAGGTCTTCCTGCTCATTGACCTTTCCCATCTGTCTACTTTCCAAGTTAAGTCACTCAGTTTCCAGAGGCACTGGTTTTTTGGTTTTTGTTTTTTTTAAATTTTTATTTATTTATTTTTGGCTGTGTTGGGTCTTCGTTTCTGTGCGAGGGCTTTCTCTAGTTGTGGCAAGCGGGGGCCACTCTTCATCGCGGTGTGCGGGCCTCTCACTATCGCGGCCTCTCTTATTGCGGAGCACAGGCTCCAGTCGCGCAGGCTCAGTAGTTGTGGCTCACGGGCCTAGTTGCTCCGCGGCATGTGGGATCTTCCCAGACCAGGGCTCGAACCCGTGTCCCCTGCATTGGCAGGCAGACTCTCAACCACTGCGCCACCGGGGAAGCCCCGGGAGGCACTGGTTTTAAAGGCCAATTAGAAATTTCACAAAAAGCCATCTTATTCTTGTTCAATTTCATCATGAATCACTTCTCAGTGGCATTATATTGTAGGTGAAAGATTAGTAGGACATTCTATATACTCACTTTGGGAAGGAAAACCAGAAGGGACTGTCTCTCCTGATCTGCCTTTTTCTATTTTCTCATTAAGTGTAGTCAATCCAATCAGCTGATCTTCAGTGGGGAAGTAATTTCTGAGGAAAGTAAAGGGTTTAACAGCAGCATGTATCATCGATAAATATAAAGCTTGAGCATGTAAGTAATGAAGTACTACTTTTGAGTAACTTATATGTGCATTAATTTTCTTAGACATGGTCCTTAACAAAAATGGAAGTAATAAAGATAACTGCTAATGTTCTGTAAATTCTCCAAATATGTAGAGGCTCACATTTCATGAAAAAAAGAAACAATCATCATGATAGAATCATGATCTTGTCTTGAACTCTTGGATACTTTGCAACCTTCCATTAGCTTAACAATCCAGACTCTAGGAAGACAACTCAGCACCTGGTCTATCAGCTAGTTTCCCTTATTTAAAATACTGCTTCTGCATCTATTTCTTCAATCAGCAGTTGAGAGCCTACTATGTGGAAGGCACTGAGGGGGGAAAAAAGAGAGATGTGAACCTCTTCTTTAAGAAGCTTACAATTTGGTGGAGAGAAACATGTACATATAGCCAAGTGCCAAATGGAGGCCCCAACACTGCACAAGGCAGTACAGAAGAGGGGACTAATCTAAGCGTGGGGTCCAGGGAGGGCTTCTTGGAAAGGGCATCTAAACTGAAGCCATGAGAAGAAATAGAGACACAGATGTAGAGAACAAACGTATAGACACCAAAGCGGGAAAGTGGCGGTGGGGGGGTGGTGATGGGATGAATTTGGGAGACTGGGATTGACATGTAGACACTAACATGTATAAAATGGATAACTAATAAGAACCTGCTGTATAAAAAAATAAAATTCAAAAATTCAAAAAAATAAAAATAAATTGAAGCCATGAAGGATGAGTAGTGAGGAGAAACGAGGAACATTACGGGCTGGGGGGAAGAGAATGAATGTGGCAATGGAAGTGGGAACACAGATAGTAAATCCAAGAATAAAGACCAGATCAATGTGGCAGGATCATTTGTTTAGAGAGGGTGTAGAGGGTCATGAAGCTTAAAAGGCAGGTAGATTTCAGATCAACTATAGGCAAGAATTAGTCACCAACAGATTTTGAAGGTTGTGTTTAGAGAGACTTCTCTGATGACCATGTGATGGATGAATGTAAAAGGCATGAAGGTAGTTACTATAATCACCCCCACCATAAAAAGTCTGAAATTCGATCTCTGATCAATAGGCTTAGAAAAGAGAAGACAGCTATGAGGCATTACAAAAGACAACTTTTTGCAATTCGGTAATATGAGTAGGAGGCAGTTGTTGAAAAGGATCACTAACAGAATGATGATACAATTAATTCAGGTAAGGGACAAAGAAGCTGTCTGTGGGGAGATAAGTTGTTTGGTTTGGGGCTTAAGTTTGAGGTGCTGAGTGTGGGGTGGGAGCCATCCACATGGTAATGTTCACCAGTTGGAAATTAGAGACTGGATCTTGAAGAGAGATCTTGGCTAGAAGAGTGGACTTTAGATGCATATAAATGTAAGCAGTACTGGGTTCAAGGGAAAAGATGAAATTGTTCAGGGAGAGTACAGGGACTTGCTTGAGAACTATTACCCTCACACAAATTTAAAATACAAAACAAAAAAATCAGTACTTGAACACATTCAAAATTAGTGCCCAGGTTTTATTTTCAAAATGGAAACCCCTATAAGCTTTTAAGGAACTTGAATTCTAGAGAAAAACTTTTAACTCATCAGGATTCCCAGTCTTTATGTGTCATTGTCTAAGGGTGCTTTTATCTTTAATAGTTGAACTGGGCAGTGGAAACAATGGCAGGTTTCATCACAAAGCCCAAGGATAGACTCTTGGGTCTGGCACTTACCAGCCACCTGACCATTCATCTGAGCTTCAGTTTCAGCATCTGTAAGATGGCACTATTCTAATTGCTTCGTAGGATTCTGAAGATCAAATGACATACTGTACGTGAATGTGCTGTACAAACTAAGAAATTATTAGCACAAGAGTATTAGCCTAGCATATTGCCTGGCAGGGTAGAAATGGAAAGTATTTAACTGATTATAAGAATCTCCATTATTAGGAAGGAGGCAGCTCAGGCAAGTGTCTCTGTACTTCCCACACTTCCTATCACAGCGTCTGTTCTGCAACAGCTCATCAAAAATGGCCTAAGTACTGAAAACTTGGTCTAAGGTTTTTTGTTTTATTCTGTACCTTAGGACCTCTGGGCATTGGAGTGGGAGGAAAACCTGATGAAATAGAGATTATTCCTTTTAACATTTTAATTCTTCTTTTCTCAAGCCAATGTCTCGGGTTTGCTACAAATACCTCTAGACACTGCTTAGTTCTGCTGGTTGCACAAACTACCAAAGTTCTGAGATAAGCACACATGATTAGACCAGAGCTAAACTCCAGCATAAAAGAAAGATTCGTTGTCTGCAAAAGGATCAAGAGTTAGGGAAAAGTGAATGCTTCCGTGATCTGCTCCAAGAAACCAAATTTTTCACCTCACAAAAGGGGTCCTCTGCCAGTCATTTTATACCTGCCCCACAAGGAACCCACATTTTCCAAAGTTCTTTTAAGCTAAGGGGATGACACTGCAGTTTCATGGAGCCCCTCCTTCATTTCCTGTTAAAATGTGCAGGGACAGAATGCCTCTCCCAAAACTGTATCGGGACACCTGCTGACTTCATGCCAAAGCTCACCCTCTTTTAGGCTTCCAAAGGTCAGGCTCTCTGACTGCCTCCAGAGAAGGGGCCAGGTGCTCTCTTCTCAGCCCTTGAGTTCTCAGCCCTCTGTTCAAAGCCTGCTTTTAAAAGTTATTTCACGTAAAAAAGCATTGCCTAAGGTCACACAATGAGATTAAAGTCTGCAGACTCCAAATGAATCCTAAATCCTATAGTCCAGGATAGTCAATCCAGAATTTGGAATTAGAAGAGTTGGTTCCAGTCCCAATTCTACTGAAAGACAGTGCTTGTGTCCTGACCTTTCTCTTTACAACTCTCTCGAAGGACTGCAGAGGATTAAATGAGATAATTGTACCTAAAAGCACCTTAGAAATGTTACAGTGCAAATTTATTTTCCCTGAATTCTAAAAATTATTCTCATCAGCTCCAACAGATTGTGTAAAAGATATAAAAGCCTGCACTTGTGGCTGGTTAGGGCTAGTTATGGAAGAGACCTTAGCTACTGGCTGGCACAATTTCCAAGTGAGGATCCCAACGCCCGTTCATGTCCCTCCTGGAGCCAAAGGCTGATTTAAATTACTTTGCAGCCCACCAGGTAACATAATTCTAATAACATGTTTGAGAACTCAGAACACTGGTTAACAAGTTTAAAAGAGCAGCTCTCTGGGGCTCCTTCTTGCCTCCGGGCCCTCCTTCACACGTGCTAGTCCTCAGAATTCTCAGCCTGCTCTTCTCTGACCTACTTCCTCCCCATCCTGCAAACCTCACTTCAAATGCCATTTCTTCCTCAAGGAAACCTTCTTTCACTCTCCAGACAAGGTCTCACTCACAAAGCAACTTCTAATTCTCCTTTGTATCATTTAATCCAATTGTGATTATAACTATGTAAGTCCCCCCACGTAAATATAAGCCCTGGGAGGGCAGGGTTCACATCTGTCTGGATCCTTCCACATCCTTAGTGCCTTGGATAAAGACAATAAAATGTGTTGAGTGAGGCCAGAGCTTTGCGTTTCTTCAATCTTGTTAAGAGCTCTTGTGGCAATGAATATAAAGTATAAAAAGAAAACTAATTTAGTGCTGGCAGAAAAGGTTCTGGATGGAGGGATGCTTCCTTTGGCAGTTTTCTCCAATAAAAAAAATTTATGGGCCTAATTAAATCATCAAGATCTTTTGCAGAGGTACAGGAAGGGTCAAGGATGGAGCTTGCTCTGAATTATTCACTTTATTCAAGTGGAGCAGCTCTTCTGGGAAGAGCAGTTAATGTCAACAAGGAAATAAGCACAACTTCCTTTGTAAACAGACAACTGTCCTTTCTTTTTCTTTGATTCTTAGGGCCCAGGAGACAGTTTCTATGTATGGAAGCTACCCTAGGCAAAACCATAAAGAAGATGAAGTTCTACATCAACCTCACTTTTTCCTCACTTGTTACTATTTGTTTTTCTAATGGCCTTCACACCCCTACCTTAGGATACATTTAAATCAATGTTCAGCCTCACCTAAGAGAAGTATCTTTTTTATCTTATCCTGACTTTTGGAAAAAAGGTTCTGTTCCCCCAAAGTGTAATTTCAGACAACAGCTACTAAATCTGTGTGTAGTTATGTGTAGGAATGTGTGTGTGATAAACTCCCTCCTTACCCTGGCCGGCCCTACTTGGCCAAGTGTTGGTGGACCTAGTTGCCTTAAAAACACACAAACAAGAAACAGGGCCTAATTTTCATAAAATGCATTGTCAAGAAGGAGCCTCCTCAAGTAAGATTCAACATCTGCATAATAATAATAAATGTTAGTACAAAAACCAATAATTGTGGGAGAGATGTTATCCTGTGGCTAAAAAGTGCTGCCTGGACCAGATCTCCTAGGTCAAGAAACAGTAGGACCAGAGTGTTTAATCATCAGACAAGTGGCCAAGAGTTAGAATTTCCTCACAGCCTACTATCACAACTTCACTGGGACCTTCTCAAATTTCACTGGGCTGGTTCTTATTAGGGTGACTTCGAGGAGCTTTGGCTTCAGGGATCCTTTCTTTTATTATCCTTTAATTATAGTTAGTCATTTTGGGTTTTGACAATTCCTGCAGGATGTAGGTTTCATTTCTTCCCTGTAAAAGAAGAGGCAACCCATCTATTCAATAGCTGGAAAAGTGAATTTCCTGTGGAATGACAGGAATTACATAGAAGCAAGCAATTTTATTTTCCTCAAATGTAGCAATAATTTTAATCTGTACATACATAAAACAAACAGTGCAATTATAAAACCTTGAAGGTGACATGCATACTTTAAGGTGCAGTTGGGATGGGGGAGGATGTTAGCATCTCCAATTTTCCTTACCACTTTTTTTTTTTTTTTTTTTTAAGTTCCTTATGCAAAAGTACTGAGTCAGGAAACTTCATCTGGAATGCTGAAGTTAAAGGTGAACTTCCTGAAGTCTGCACGTCTAAATATCACAAACAAAACAGAAATGACCTCCTAGAACAGTTTGGGAGGGACTAGCATAATATGGCTGGGCTTTCAAGCTGGGAATGAATTAAATCAGGGATGCATTTTTCTGAAAAACTAAAAGAGAGAATGTTTGTAACTGAGTGTCCTGTTTCTGTTTCATAGTTGCTACCCACTTGAGCCCTTCCATCAATCTTTTTATTCGGTACAGGTTCTGAATAGATGCTGTTCAATGGAGTTACTTGTAACTAGGGGTGGTGAGATGCAGAAAGGAGGACCTGGGAAAATGGCTTCTTCCTTGATGTCTGAGTCCATGCTCCTCTTCCATTGTTAGTTCTTATGGCCTTTTCTCTGCCATGGAAGCAGAGGTAGCTGGTGCACAATGTCAGATGTTGTCATCGTTCACAGGCCCAGGGGTGCAGTAAAGGCGAGTGATGGGGGTCTACCTTTGCTTCTTCCACAATACCTTTCTCAAGCTTTCCTGGCCTTTCAGTGGAACTTCTAGAACTAGGAAGTCAGTTCACTGGGTCCTTGACTCACAGGCCAGGATGAGACAAGATGTGGCAGAGTGACAAGACACAAAGGGAAAATATGGTGTCAATTAGCCTCAGAGCAGGAATAGAGAGATTTATATTTGCACTGATGAAAATTCAAATTCCCAAAGTCAATCTAAAAAAAAAAAAAAAGATTTTCTTTGAGTATTAATTTTTCTCTGTACAAGTAGCCTGTGCACTTCTGGTGATAATTCCTTGCACTGCTCTCAAGTTAGATGATCCCAGGGACACTCTAGGGCAGTACGCTCTAGCTCATCTGGAACAGCTCTTTCTGGCAGTGGCATTTTGATGTGAAACCCAAAGTAAATCCATACATGGCGTCACAGTTATTAAAATAATGAAATATTACTAGCCAAATGTAACTGCAATTCAATCAATGTTATATTTCACACACAGAAATTTAGAAAAATCAAGAGTATGATAATAAAACCATAAAATTAAACAGAAGGAAATCAATTTCTACAAGAAATCAAATATATTTACAGTGAGATTTAAAGGGAAAAATAAGCTACTTGAATCATAAATTTAATTTTATTTTAAATAACTTTAGCTACCTCAGCTGTTAATACAATAAAAGCAGAAAGAACAGGCTGCCTTTTGTCCAGATTTAATCAGAAAATTGTATCTACAGTAATCGACAAAACTCGCTTCTTGTCCTTCACCCATCTCATCAAAAATTATTGCATTTTCCCCCAAACTGTACTTTTTGGATTCCTCTGTGAATATACTCATTTCGTCCTCTTTCCTGGAGGCATCTTGGTTTAAATCCATCTTTAAAAAAAGGAGAAGGGGTACATATGTGGAGGCAAAATATTCTCTCGAAGCCAACAGATATAGAGTTGCTAGAAGAAGCTGATTGTACACACAAGCTGCCTGGTTGGGAAGGGGAGGGCTGCTGATTTAGAGACACTGTGACAGCCTTTGGTGGATGGGCACAGGCAAAGCCCCACTGGGCCCTTCTTCCTTGGCAGGGTCGGGACTGAGCCAGCGGAGGCGGAGCTTCATCTTCCCCTTGGAACTTGTCATTTTGCTTCTCCTCCAAAAGCCTTCATCCAGATAAGAAGCCAATGACTGATTACAAAAATAAGAATAATTAAATTTGGCTCAAGAGAGAGATTGTCCAACTGTTCTGCCTTGTTATTTTTTCAATATCCAAGGCCTTTACAAAGAAAGAAACAAAAACATCTCTCAATCTCCCAACGAAAGTGAACTTTTTTTTTCTTTTTTTTCTTTTTTTTTTTTGCTCCAAATGCTACGACCTGAAGAATGGCTGCAGATTGAGATATCAAAAATCTCAGAAAAATATATAATATATTTGTATATCTCTGTATGTCTATTATTTAAATTTCACATTCCTTTAAAAGTGGTTATTCAGTCAGTAGCTGCTGAAGGAGGCTCTTCTGCTGGGCCTGGGGGGTCTGTGGTCCTGCCGTGGGTTTTTGAGTTCCCAGTGGACCAGGCTGGTTCAGGTAAGGGTCCCCGCCTACCAGATTCACTGTACACTGGACGTCAGCAAACACCTGAACCTGTTGCACCTGCTGGAACACAAATAAAAGATGTGTTTAGACAGAAGGGTCTGCCCCCCCGGCTTATGAGTGGGTACTACTTGAAGTGGAAACTCACTAGAGCATTCCTCTAGTCTGTAGTCACCACAGAGAAGAACTCTTCTGTCTTCTTGTCCTACAAAAAGAAAATCGCTGCACTCATTTTGCTCAGGGTTCTGGAAAGTTCACACTTTAAAAATAAAATCAAAGTTGGAATGGTCAAGCCTCCTACAGGGTTGCCATCAATACTGAAAATGAGCATCATTGCTAATATTGCCAAGATTGGGAAAAGCCCAGTTTCAGTCTGGGTATCCAGTGGTGGGTTTAAAAAATAGGTATATTATTTGGAAAACTGGTTATAAAAGCATTCTATGGATGACTTTAATAGGATAAAAAAATCTTTATGATGTTAGAAAATTAAGGGCTTTAACCCAGTATTAGCAAAATAAAAACCACCACAGCTCAGTAAATAGGACATCAGTATTACTAAAATTAATGTCCAGAAGATTTGTGTAGTATCTAAATATACTATTACATAGCTCCTTTACATATTGCCTTTAGAATTACAGCAAAATATTAGAACAAATAAAAATTTTATATTTAACTTATTTTTCCTGATAGACAATCCATTTAAACACATGAGCTAAAAATAACTGTAAACTACTAGCTGAGAACAGTGTGAATTTTCCCTTTAACTACTTTCAGTAATAATACATGTATTCCTTTAAAAAGTCTAAGGTTACACAGTTTTAACATTTTCTATCAGGAAAACAAAGCCAGAAGTTAGTCTTCAACAATCAGCCTTATTAAAAAGTCATCTGTAGAACTGATTAGGCCAATATCACACTTGTGAATGTTCCAGACCAAGAATGGAGATGCTTTCTAAGGTATCCAAGTGCATCTATCTAACTGTCTCAGCGTTTGGCAAACTTGTGCCTCATGTTTAATAGATTCATGAAGTATTTAGATTAGTGATAGATTTTTTTGTTCATCCCTAAATTCATGCCAATTACACTCAGTGTTTCTGAAAACTTTTCTATCCTAATTGAATAAAAGTTGTTTTCCATCAACCTTAATTGGCCAATTGTCAAATGTCCCGACCATCCAATTTCTCCATCAGTCTAACCCCTGATGTTTTCTCCTCACGATGCACCTACACCTCCACTCTACTCTGTCGGATAAGGCAGATAGTTCTTGAGCTGAGCTTTTTTAGTGTCTGATGAATTAAACCTTTATTTAGATTAGTATCGTTTCTTTCCTCACTCTCTCTCTCATCCTCCTCTTTCCCCCAGTTTCCCAAATTTTGCTTCTTGTCCCCATAGGCTCCCATTTGTTTTCTTCTTCTTTTGGGCTCTTCCTTATGTACATAACATACACCAGCTCTCTCTCTGAGTCTATTCTCCAGCTGCCTCTGTGCCCTCCACCCACCTTTGTTCTCTATAGCTTCTCATTCCTACTCTTTTCCTTCTAGAGCTCCAACCCTGGCCTTCTCTCTCTCTACGTCAACAATCCCCCTACCAGCCTTCTTCCGCCTTCTCTATTCTCTGTGTTCTTTTCCTGTTCTCTCCTCTTCCCCATCCCAGCTCTCCAAATGCAGCTAGCCCTCTATCCTCCCCTACTCCTTCTCTCCTTGTTCTTTTCCGTCTCCTTTTCTGTACATCTGTTTCTATATTTCTATCTAACTCACTCCCCAGCTTCTGTCTGGCAAATACAAAAACATTAGAGCAAATAGAGATTTCATGATGGGCTACCACAGAAAGAAGATTCTGCCACTGAAACTTAACGTGAGCACAAACTATATAGTGCATTTAGGCAATGACTGATTTTTTAAAAAATTAACATAAAATTTCATGTTTATATGTTTCAACATATGAAATACTGGGGCAGAGCATAAGGTGTTTGTGCCCCCAAACACTTAAAAATTTTTTGATAAACGCATGATAAAACAAACTGTAGAGAAAATTCTGCTGCTTTAAAAAGAATGCTTTATTAAAAAAGATACCAAACTCCAAAAATTACACATTTCAGCCTTTTTGAATTATTACTTAAAAACATGGTGACTTAGACCAGACCTCAAAGGACTTCTGATATTGCTATACCTTCACAGACAGGCAAAGCAACACAAAAACAAAATTTATGATTTGCCCAATGAGAAGAGTGATGTGAGAGTTGAGTCCCAACCTCTTAAGATTTTCCAGCATAGTTTTTACTTCAATTCACGTACTATCCCAGGACTCAGGAACTTTAAAACTTAGTTGTTTTGTCTTAAGTATATGTCTCTGTAAGTATGAGACTTTTAAAAACTTCTAGTGAATAAAGACTTCATTTCCCCCAGCACAAAAGCCTCTCTTCACCCTCACAGGACTCAGATCCTATTTCCTGATGCTCCAACTATGCACATAGTTTCCTAACTGGCTTTCCTCTTTCTGAGCTGGCTGTCCAGTGCTCTTCCTTTTCCCTCTTCCCCCCTCAAGATGAAGCTTAAACTAGCACTTTTCTCACTGTTCCCCTTCAGGGATGATGCTTCATTTGTAGGACTGAATCCAAATTCATTAGAGTTTAATATTCAAGGCCCCTGGAAATTTGACCCAATCTACTTTACTAATTTTAATTCTTGTGAATTCTTATAACAAACCCTTTATGCTCAGTGGATTTGGCTTCCCAGGACTATGCTGATATTACTGTTACCCTGCCTCTGTGCCCTCTAACTTCCAATCCCCTGGACTTCCAAGCTCACCCCCTTCCTCAGCCTCCAAAAACCACAGTACCTTTCTCCTTCACTTGCCTCCTTCAAGGCCCAGTTCAGTCCTATCTCCTACATAAATGCTCTCTGACAACCTCAGGAACTTCTTCTTTCTTTTAGTGCTTATGGCTCTTGTTACTTGTAATAAATTTGAGTTTGCCTTCTTTGGTTATGTAATAATTTATGTGCATTTGTCCGTATGTTTTATCTTTCGACAGGCCCTAAGTGGTATGGCAGAAAAAGCATAAACTTTGGTGTTAGAAAGACCTGGGTTTGAACCTCAGCTCTGCCACTTTCTAGTTTGTGAATTGTATATGTAGTTAAATCGCCTCAGGTTCTGTTTCTTCATCTGTGAAAAAAGAGGAAAACTAACTCCTTCATAGGGTTACAGTGATGTTTACATGAGATAAAGCAGACAGTGCCTAACACAGTGCCTGGCAAATCATAAGCATTCCACAAATGAAGCTTCCTTTCCTCACTTCTCCCCCTAAGGTGCTCTTTGTTCACCTAAAGAGCAAACATGTCTCATGTTTCTTTGTATCTCCACCTTTGCATAAGGCCTGTGTTTTTAAAAAATATCTTAATTTATGCTAATATAGGAAAGTGGCCACCCTTGTTATTTGTATTGTTTTGAAACAAACTTCTAAAAGGAGGCAGAGTACACAGTAGGCATTCTGTTTTGTCTGAATTTATTGAACTCTTTTGAGGTATTCTGATTACACATTAGTCTTAGCACTGTGTTTATTTACAAATAGCAATTAGTGGTCAACATTTGTGATCCCTTATCCTGTCTAAACATTGGATTAACCTTTCTGAAAGCTTATCTCATTTAACCCTCTCATAATCCTCTAAGCAGGTATCTCGTTAGTTCTGTTGGTTATACAGCGGCTCAGGGAAGTTCCCTAACATGCCCAGGATGACACAGCTAAGAAGAGCAGAGCCAGGACTCACAACCAGGTCTGACTCTCAAGGTCAGGCTCTTAACCGCGATGCTACACAGAGTTTCCTGTGTATCTAGAGAAAACTTGACAGCTCTGGGCTTAGAGTTTTCTTACTGACCTGGGTTCCATCTGCTTCTGTTTTGAGAAGGTCCGTGGATGAGAGCTGGTTGCAGTAGAGGCCTGTGTGTCTCAGTGCTGGATCATTTATCTGTTAAAGATATAAGTACAAGACCAAATTACAAGCTAGTTGTTTACGTTGAAGACCAAATTCCTCAATGAAAAACAATCTCACTGACAGAAAAGTAATAGGAGGGGAGCAGAAATAACAAGCTTAGAAATTTACTGTGCTGTTAGAAGTCAGGACAGTGGTTCCCTTTGTAGAAGTAGACAGACATGCAAGGGAGTGTGGGGAGAACCTTTGGGGTCTGGCTGGTAATGTTCTGTTTCTCGATCTAGGTGATAGTTAAAAAGATGTGTTCAGTTTGCGAAAATTCACCTAGTTGTATACTTTTCTGTATATCCTTATAGATGATACTTCAATAAAAAGTTAATTCAACACTCGTGAAAGTTAATTAGCAAAAGACTTCCACTTCCAGTCAAGATTCAGTAACAGGGATCAGATTTATCCTCTGCCTGAATCAACTAAAAATTTGGACAAAATATATGAAATGAACACACTCAAGACCTTGGACAAAGGCAATGAAGGGGAAAGTTGCCCCTAAGGGTTGGGAAACAATTGAGGTGAGTCCTACCACTACCCCAGTCTACTGCCTAGAGAGAATTTCCAGGCTGCAGCGTGAGGACAGGGGACCAGACAGCGCCTAGAAGTCTCCCTGAATTGAGAGTATAGAGCTAGAATTCACAGGGCAGAATATCAGGAGAGAACAACACAGAGAGTAGCAGCTTAGTATTGATCAGCTAGCTAATGGATGTTACGGAACTACCCAAAGCAAAGATTCACCTGAAAAGATTTACATGGAATAATTCCCAAAGGTCACACAGAGCTGGGAACAGGTCCTGATCCCACCAGCCAGAGTGGAAAACATCATAATTCAGGTAGTGTACTAGAATGGTTTTGCTTTAGTAGTAGGGTAAAATTAGCCCTATACTAAATACTGCTCTGGTCCCACTAAACAAAAAAGCAAGACCTGAAAAAAATCAAACTGTTTATTTCCAAGTAATTTAAGCATTTCCCAAAACAAATCTCAATATTTATAGGAACATAAACAAGGTAAAATTCACATGTCTGGGATCCAATAAAAAATTACCAGGTATGCAAAGTAGCAGACTCTGACATAAATTGTACCAATGTTTTCTTAGGTCAGTCTCCCAAGGCAATAGAAATAAAAGCAAAAATAAACCAATGGGAACTAGTCAAACTTATAAGCTTTTGCACAGCAAAGGAAACCAAAAACAAAACGAAAAGACAACCTACAGACTGGGAGAAAATATTTGCAAAAGATGTGACTGACAAGGGATTAATTTCCAAAATATACAAATAGCTCATACAATTCAACAACAAAGAAACAAACAACCCAATCGAAAAATGGGCAGAAGACCTAAATAGACATTTCTCCAAAGAAGACACACAGATGGCCAACAGGCACATGAAAAGATGCTCATCATCGCTAATTATAAGAAAAATGCAAACCCAAACTATGACTTACAATGAGGTACCACTTCACACCGGTCAGAATGGCCATCATGAAAAAGTCTACAAACAATAAATGCTGGAGAAGGTGTGGAGAAAAGGGAACCCTCTTACACTGCTGGTGGGAATGTAAATTGGTGCAGCCACTATGGAGATAGTATGGAGGTTCCTCAAAAAACTAAAACTAGCGTTGCCATATCCAGCAATCCCACTCCTGGGCATATACCCCGACAAAACTATAATTTGTAAAGATACATGCAGCCCTATGTTCACAGCACCACTATTTACAATAGCCAAGACATGGAAACAACCTAAATGTCCATCAACAGATAAATGGATAAAGAAGATGTGGTATATATATACAATGGAATATTACTCAGCCATTAAAAAGAATGAAATAATGCCATTTGCAACAACATGGATGGACTTAGAGATTATCATACTAAGCGAAGTCAGTCAGAAAGAGAAAGACAAATACCATATGATATCACTTATATGTGGAATCTAAAATACGACACAAATGAACATATCTGCGAAACAAAAACAGACTCACAGACATAGACAACAGACTTGTGGTTGCCATGGGGGCGAGGGGGTAGGGTAAGGAAGGACTGGGAGTTTGGGATTAGCAGATGCAAACTATTATACATAGGATGGATAAACAATAAGGTCCTACTGTACAGCACAGGGAACTATATTAAACATCCTGTGATAAACCATAATGGAAAAGAATATTAAAAAAGAATGTATATATAAGTATAACTGAATCACTTTGCTGTAAAGCAGAAATTAACACAACATTGGAATCAATGCTGCTTCAATAAAATTTTTTTAAAATAAAATAAAAGAACAAAGTAGCAGAAAAATATGATCCATAATTAAGTGAAAAATCAATTAATTGAAGCCAATCCTAAAATGATGCAGATGCTAGAAGTGACAAGCAAGAATATTAAGACAGTTATTATAATAACCATATTCCACATATTCAAGAAGACAGAGGAAAGACTGAACATGTTAGAGATATGGAAGATATAAAAAGGGTCCAAAGTGAATTTCTAGAGATGAAAATAGCAATGTCTGAGATAAAAAATACACTAGATAAAACATTCAGATATTGCAAAAGAAAAGAACTGTGAATCTGAAGCTATAGCAATAAAAACTATCCAAAATGAAACACACAGAGAAAAAAATGACTGATCTCATACCCCCTTAAAAAACTCCAAACCCAGAAAATCAGTGAACTGTAGGATAACTCAAATGGCCTATGATATGTGTAATTAGAGTCTCTGAAGGAAGGAGGGGGTTGGTGACAGAAAAAATATCTGAAGAAATAATGGCCAATACTTTTCCAAATTTGATGCAAATTATACACCTGTGAATCAAGAGGCTTACTGAACCCCAAGCACAAGAACCATGAAGAAAATCACACTAAGGCATATCATAATCAAACTGCCTAAAACCAGTGATAAAGAGAGTAATCTTAGAAGCAGCCAGAGGAACAAAGATAAAATGACAGCAGATATCTCATCAGAAATACAGTGGAGCAATGTCTTTAAAGTACTGAAAGCTAAAACTACCAACCTAGAATTCAGAGAAAAGACCTTTCAAAGATGATGGTGAAACAAAAACTTTTTCAGACATACAAAAGCTGAAAGAATTCATCACTAGCAGACGTGCACTATAAAAAATGAAGACCTTCAGGAAGAAGGAGAATGATACTAGATGGAAATTTGGATCTACACCAAGGAATGAAGAACACTGGAAATAACTATGTGTGAAATATAAAAACTACTTATTTAAACTTTAAAAAATATTATTGACTGTTTAAAGTAAAAAAAGTAAAGTAAAAAAGTACTAACAACATATTGTGGGGTATATAACATATGTAGATATGATATGTATGTACAACAATAGCACAGGAGGGGAGAAATAGAAATAAACCATTGTGAGATTTTTATATTTATATGAGGTGATATAATAGCATCTGAAGGTAGATGGCAACAAAGATGTATACTATAAACTCTAAAGCACCAGTAAAACAGCAAGAGTTATTTATAGCTAATAAACCAACAAAGGAGATAAAATGAATTAAAATATTCAATTAAACCAAAAAAGGCAAGATGGGACAAAGAGAAAATAAATAAGATGAGAGATTTAAATCTTCAATAGCAATATCAATAATCACATTAAATGTAAATGGGCTAGCCACTCCAATTGAAAGGCAGAGATTGTCAAACTGAATAAAAAAGCAAGACCCAACTATATAAGAAATACATTTTAAATGTAATATTCTTTTTACCTAATTCATTTTATTTTTTATTATTCTGTCTTAATATACTGGAGATAGTGAATAATTCTAATAACTGAAATACGACAAGATAACAACAAGGACAAGAAACAATCCTATTTAGTTCTTTTATTTTGCTATAAGATATCACTAAGTTGTTGGGGTTTTTTTTTTAATAAAGTTCTATTTTTTAAAAAAAATTAATTAAGTAATTTTATTTTTGGCTGCATTGGGTTTTCGTTGCTGCGCGTGGGCTTTCCCTAGTTGCTGCGAGTGGGGGCTACTCTTTGTTGCAGTGCGCAGACTTCTCATTGCAGTGGCTTCTCTTGTTGTGGAGCACAGGCTCTAGGCACACGGGCTTCAGTAGTTGTGGCACACAGGCTCTAGAACACAGGCTCAGTAGTTGTGGTGCATGGGCTTAGTTGCTCCGCGATATGTGGGATCTTCCCAGAGTAGGGCTCGAACCCGTGTCCCCTGCGTTGGCAGGCAGATTCTTAACCACTGCGCCACCAGGGAAGTTCCTAAGTTGTTGTTTTTTTCCCTGCTAACTTCGTTAGGCTAATACCTGGTGAATGGGGACTTTTCTTTTTTTTTAATTCATATCAAAAAGGAATTCTATAGAAAAGGTAATCAGTGTTTACATGTTTTTTAAGACTTGCTATACATTATGGCTATATGGTCATAGCTGAGTCACCATAGTCTACTTTGTGGTTGATGATAGAATAGTTACCCAAAGATTTTTTTAAATATCACTTCGAATTTAGTCATTCTTTCCTTAAAAATCTTTAGGAGGCTCCAAGATAAACTAAACATTTAGGTGGCCTGCAACACCCCCTAAAAAGCTTACCACATAAATTCTGCTCTAAATATAATATAAACATCCCCTTAACATTCATTAGGCTTTTCAACATCTATTCCTGTCCAGGTCATGCTGTGCTAACCAGTCTTGAATATTCTTTTCTATCTCTTTCTTCAGGCAAATTTCCCATGAAGACTTTCCTAATCAGACCCTTTTTCTTTTAAACCCTCCGTAGTTAACTGTATATACCCCTAATCTGACAGAAATATATGTACAGTCCTATAGGGTCCATCTCTTACACAGCTGTTCTGTCCTATTATTCAACTAATCCTTTGTTCATGTTGTGTCTCCCCAACTTGTTAATATTATTGCCCACAGAGCTACCTTTGTATATAGTAAGTACTGAGTTTGTTGAACTGAAAGGGAGAAATGAAGAAAATGTGTTCAAAATATAAAGGGGTAAGTTCCAAGTCAATGTATTATATGTATCATTTTTATAATAAATCTAAAACACTAAAATCTCATGAGACTACAATCTTACAAGGTCTGTCAAAATTTCCATTGTATATCTTAATAAATAGTAATTATCAAAAGATAGTGGGAAAGAAAAAGAAGTGTGGTTATTTTTGACAGGTAACTGAACATTCCTGATTTCCTTGGAATAATGAATTGCAGTGTGGTGTGATGTAGAGCACTATGTGTGTGTGTAGCAAGTGTGCCAGTTGTGCCACTTACCTGCTCAGGGCACACAGTATTCATGCCTGGCATCTGCAAAGAGCTCATCTGCATCTGGCCCATCATTGGGTTCATGTTCTGAACATTTGTGTTTCCACCTGCCATGGACACGGTGATGCTCATATTGTTGTACACTCCTGGCTGTGCAGGCGTGGGCTGGTTCTGGACAGCTTGACTGAACACACTGTTAACTCAAAAACAATCTCAATTACATCCACTGATCGTGAACATGGGGATAACGTGACTGGACTCTTTTTCTAAATTATTAGATGGAATTCCAAAGAAAATATTTTATATTCCTAAGTTATGTGTAAGATTTTATCTTATTATAATATATAAGAACTAAGTATCATTCAGATGCACTTTGAACTCTGCCCAAGGGGTTTAATAACTAAAAAGACCTCATTTTAAGTCATAATTATCTGGCTTAGTATCAGAGTTGTTAAACTTCAATTATTCAAATAACTAAGAAAGGAAGTTTTCCACATAAGTAAATCTTCCAGATAACTGAAGTTTACCCATTTAAACAACAAAATCATTCTAAAATTTATTACACTATTTTATCTTCTTAAACAGAGAATATCCTATTTAAGCAAAGTACCTGGCATATATATCAATCTTCAATAAATGTTCATTGAATAAATTAACAAAGGAATGAATGATTCAAAGGTAGCACTCTTATATTGTGATTGCTTGTATATCCTCTTAGACTTAACACCTGGGGGGAGTGATGATATTCTGTTCCATTTATTCCTTGTCTCTACTAATAAATGACATACAACAGCAGGCACTCAGTAAATATCTGATGAATGAATGAATTGTGGACATGGATTATTACTCAGTGCTGTCAACTGATGAGGTTCAGTTGCTTTTGTTGATAGATTTTACTGTATGTATACCCATGTTTTTTGAAGTGTAGTCCAGAGACCATCTGCAAGAGAATTCCCTGGTATTCATTGAAAATTGAGACTCTCAGGCCTTACCCCAGCCCTAGTGAATCATATTTTCTGGGCGTGGGTATGGAAAGCTGCATTTCTAACTACTTATGCACATTAAAATTCGAGAGCCTTTATTCAGTGTCCTACCGCTTGCTGTCACTTCTCAAGGATTCAGCTTCTGGCCGCTTTCAATATGCTATAAACTAAGAGGAAACCAAGAAGTATATACCAGATATTTTTATTTGGAAAATGTAATATTTTTGAAGACTTCAAAGGTTTTCTCAGGCCTGAAGATAGCTTCATGTCTTTTCTAGGAAGCAAAATGCAATGCCAATTATGGTTTTCAGAGGACTTGTTTTAGACTTCCTTCTTCACCACCAAGGTCTGGACTGTGGTTACCCCAAGGACCTCAAATGTTAAACCAGTTTCTATTAGTAGATAGAATAGTATGGAATAAACTCCAAGTAAATACAATTTGAAACTTTATATCTGAACCCCCCAGATTCTAAGTGATACAGATATACACATCTAAAGGAAAATAATATGAACTATGTCTTTGGTAAGTTCCAAAAAAAACACCAAATGTTTTGTGATTATCAATTTTTAAACAATAAGCTGCTGGTAAAATTCCACCTATTTTAATGTTTATTCTGAAGAATTTGATTTCAAAAATTATTTATCCCATCAATGGCTTATCTATTCCTTGCTTGCTCTTGGGAGGTAAGCAGGATGTACTAACATTTACAGCTTCTGGTAAGTTAAGGTAATCATACTGAAATTAACAGGCTGAGAAACAGCCTATTCATCATGTCTGAAGAAAAGTAGCAAATTTTCCCCAAGTAATTATAAAACACAAATGCTCAAAGAAAATTATATGCCTAGGAAATGGTCAATAATGCATCTGTGGACCATTAATGTCTGTACAGTGTGTATGCTTGTCAGACAGTGTCCCCACAGCTAAAGATGAGGAAAAAAACCATTAGTCTACTGCCCAGTTTCTAATGAGAACATTTCTGCCTTAGACAGTGCTCATTTGTCAACTGATACATAAATCACCACTGTGGAGGCGCAGGGCTATGTAAGTTAATGCATGCAGCAGCTTCAAGGACTGCAATGATGTCATACTTAGTGAAAAAAGTTTAGGATTTAATTTCTTTTCAAATTATATTTGGGACTGTATATTAGCCTAAGTTCTTTCAAACTACTCCTGCCAATAGTTCCATTTTAGTTTCTTCCCTCATGGGAAGAAGATCAAGCCCTTCTGCAGCATCAATCACTGTTCCAGGTCCTGGAATAGACTGTGGGGTTCACTGGCACCTTAGGCCCAATGCATGAAGGACCCCTTCCTCACACTTTCCTGGACCCCTCCCTCACCTGCTTTCCTGATTGGCCTCATGGCAGTTATCACAGTTTCCTTACACTAGCACCAGGTATTTGGTAGCCCTTAAATCATGGGGGGAAAAGGGAAAGATGACAACTTTGGCCTAAAGTAGGTTCCATAGATATTACAGGTATTAACAAGCAAGGAGGAGTCCCTGGTCAAATAAGTCTCAGAAACAAAGGGTTAAACCACAGACCTCTGCCTTTAAAATGCTAATAAGCCCTGGGATTCTCCTTTGTGACTAGAGTTACACAGAAACACTGTCCAGTTCCTGGACAAATAAGTTTGTTTAACCCTTTATTTCTCTTGCTACCAAAGAGATAATGAAAAAGAATCACATTACACTGTCTCTGAGCTCTATTACATCATTCTGCTTAATGAGTCTTTGTTTCATGTTTTACTTCTCTCCGATCTACTCCTGTCACTAACTACACTCTAGGTAAGTTGACAACAGGGGCTGTTTTCCCCAGTTCCTTGTGGTATCTCGCACTGTGCAAAAGAGACAGTGAGTGATCACAAACTATATGCTGCCTGTGTTGACTAATAAACTTTTATACATGAACCAAATAAGCAAGTGTAAATGTTTGAAGAGTTGGTGATAACTATTTTCTTTCTCAAATGATTTGGGAAAGTCAAAAGTTCATAGAAACTGCTAAAGTACAACAAAAACTCAAGTCCATATTTGAATCTGCATCCAAAAAACGACTTAGGTAGGAATAGGGAATCTCTACACTCATTTGTTCAACAGACGTATATTAAGTGCTTACTTGTTCTAAAGGATGGACATATACAAGTAAACAAAAAGTCCTTGCTCTTCTGAGGCTTATATTCTAGTTGGAGGAGACAGACCATAAATAGACTAACACACACTATGTCAGATGTTAAGCATGATAAAGAGAAATAAAGAAGGGAAAGGAGGGACCAAGAGGCGGGAAATGCTGTTTAGAAATGATGGTCAGGGAAGTTTAATATGGTGACATTCAATATCTATGTCTAATAAAGTGACATTTTTTAAGAAGAGACTTAAGTATGAGAGAGAAATCCATGTGGCTACTGAGAGAAGAACGTTCCAGCAGAGGGATTTAAAAATGCAAAGGCCCTGAGTTTGCAATGTACTTGGCACATCTGAGGAACAGAGGAATAAACAGAAGCCAGTACGGCAGAATGAGTGATGAGAATAGCAGATGAGGTCAGAGAGGTATCCTGGAGCAAGATTATGTAGGGCATCAGAGGCCCTATATGGTATTTTGAATAAGTTGGAGTGTTGTGAGTAAAGGGCTGATATCTTGCCTCATGTTTTAAAAGCATCACTCTGGCTACCATGTGGAGACTAAACTGTAGTGGAGCAAGGGTGGAAGCAGGAAGACAGGAGGCCACTGCAGTGGTCTAGGAAAAGGATGATGCTGGCTTGCACTAAAGTGTACAAGTGGGACAGTAAGGAGTGAGAGCTGCTAAGAAGCTGATGTGATTTGCTGATGGATGTTTGATGTGGGATGTGAGAGAAAGAGAAAAGATTTTCTTCTGAATAACTGGAAGAATAGAGTTGTTTATTGAGATGTGAAAAAAGTATGAGACGAGCAGGTTTGGGGAAGAATATCACTTTAGTTTTTGTCATGTTAAGTTTGAGATGCCTATTAGACTTCTAAGTAGAGATGTCCATTAGGCTGTGGTATATACAGTATGGTGTTCAGGGGAGAAGTCTGGGCTAGAGACTTAAATTTAGGAGTCATAAGCATAGGGATAGGCATTTATATCAGTAAGACTGAATGATGTAACTAAGGGAGCAAGCAGATATGGGGAAGAGGTCCTAGAATGAGCTCTGAGGCCCTAAAATGGAGGTCAGTGAGATGAGGAAGATCCAGCAGAGGAGACTGAGGGTTAGGAAGAGAGTCACCTTTCTCAGGAGAGAAAGTTGTTCCAGAAACCAAACGAAGACAGAGCTCCAAGAAAGAGTACATGCTCAAATATGTCAAGTGCTATCAATGCTCATTGCATTTGGCACTGTAAAGGACATTAAGGACCTTGATAAGAATACTTTTGGTGGAATGGTAGGGATGAAAGCCTGACAGATTCAATAAGAAATGGAAGGAGAGGAAGGGATTTAACTGTGAAGGGGAGCAGATCTGTCAGCATGACTGTTTTTTTTTCTCAAGGTACATTCAGATGCTTAGGTGTAGGTATGGAGCAAGAGTTTAGTTGGATTTCATTAGGGAGCATTTTGCTAGGCATAAGTGCAACAGAGGGAGAGGTGGGCAAGGGAGCTGAGAGTGCCTGTAAGGGAGTAATTATAAGGATGGACCATGGAATCTAAAGTGAGTTTAGGAAGCTGGGATTAGAACACAGTAGAAGACTAAGTTCTTGCACATCACATAGACTGTTCCATTTCTACCTAGTTTACATCAGTCCTCACTGAGAGCTGCACAGTTCTCTAACAGGAAGATTTCCTCTCTTACCTTTCAATGAACTTTAAGAGAATATGGTCTTAAGTTTTCAACTTTAACTACCTTACTTATTATGTTGTCAGATCAAACTGCTTCCCTGTCATTAGAACCAAGACACAACCAAATTAAAACCTTCATAAAGCTCAAGTGATGTGTGAAAAGTTCAGCAGCCACGATTTGGGGGGAAAAATGACTTTAGTAAGATAATTCTCAGTAAAATGGGTAAAATAAGGCCACTGAAAATCTAGAGATTCAAAAAGCTAGGTAGGGTAGAATAACCTTAGAAGACTTAAAAACCTTTGCTGTTGCTATGAAATCCTTCAAACATACTGAGAAGAGTGAAACCGTGTGCCCACTATTCAGCTCTATTGAATTCTAACATTTTGCCATTCTTGCTTTAGATTTTTAAGATTTTTAAGTGTTTTTATAAAGAATGATTTTTTAAAAAGTACTCATTCCTATATCTGTCCCAGCGAAGCTCTGTTACTCATAGGAGTCGATCATATTCTTCAGGTGCGCTGGGAGTGGGATGAAAAGGTTGGGGGCCACTATACTACTTTTCTGTACTGTAAACACACAAATTTGCCTTAAAATTGACTTGAAACTTAAAGGACTTAAAAATCGCTATTTGCTGGTAACATAAAATTCAGTTCCTTGAATTTGCGAATGGATAGTAGCTAATAATCTTCTATTTGGATGGTGAAGCCGTATTTGTTCTTATGTGCTGCACAGTATCAGGGATGCTCATATATAAAAATGCCCCCTTACTTGTTGTTTCCCATTGCTCCTTGCTGCCAGGCCTTCATGTCTGGTGACTGGTAGCCAGAAGTGGGCGGAGTCTGCTGGAGCAGAGAGCTCTGAGGAGGAGGGATTGGCATCGGCACCATGGAGCTCCCAGGGCTTAGAGATGGAGAAAAGTTGGCCTCACCTTGGGGAACCATTCCTACAAATCGACACAAATTAATTTATGTGAATACACTATACATTTATTAACCCCATAAAAGAAAAAAAAAAACCCCAGAAGGATCTGTCATAATATAGTTAGAAACAGCCTATTCAACAGAGTAGGAAAAATTTCAGTTCCTTAAAAACAAAACAGGAAATTTCAGTATAAACAGATAGATAAATAAACATATAAAAGAGATTTGGAAGAACGTTTCCATTCACTAAGATATTGATTTGGGTACCATGATTATGTATGATTTTCTTTTCTGTTCTTTTCTGACTACATGAATTTTTAAGTGTAAAAAACAAATATGAGCACACATGACAGATTACTTGTGTAACAAAAGTAAGTTGAGAAGGATACACGATGACAGATATTCACTATGTAAAAAACAAATATGAGCACACATGACAGATTACTTGTGTAATAAAAATAAGTTGAAAAGGATACACGACGACAGATGTTCACTAAACTTGTGATAAACATTTCATGATGTATGAAGTAAGTCAAATCATTATGCTGTATACCTTAAACTCATACAGTGCTGTATGTCATTTATATCTCAGTAGAACGAGAAGAAAAAAATAAGTCACGGGGATGTAATGTATAGCACAGTGACTATAGTTAATAATATCATACTGCATATTTGAAAGTAGCTAGGAGAGTGGATCTTGAAAGTTCTCATCATGAGAAAAAAAAATTGTAACTATGTACAGTAGTAGATGGTAATTGGACTTACTGTGGTGATCATTTTATAATATATACAAATATCAAATCATCATGTTATACACCTGAAACTAATATAATATTATGTCAAGTATGCATTAATAAAAATAATTTTAAAAAAATAAGTTGAAGAGGAAAAAGGTAAGAAAAACCCATGCATGAAATGAAAAGTGAGAAAGTATTGTCAGCCGCTCCTCCTCAGTTGTCTTTATGGGCCCTGCTTCCCTTCCCTGCCTTTTTTTTAAGCTTTACTGATATGTAATCTATATAGCATCAAATTCACCCACTGAACTGCGCAAGTCAATGATTTTTAGTAAATTTATAGAGTTGTGCAACCAGTACCACAATCCAGTTTAGACATTTTCATCGTATCTCAAATTCCCTTGTGTTTGCAGTCAATTCCCACTCCCACCTCTAGCTTCAGGCAACCATTGATCTGCTTTCTGTCCCTACAGATTTGCCTTCTATTGGAAACTTCATATAAATGTAATCATGTGAGGTCTTTTGTATCTGGTGTCTTTTTCTCAGCATAATGTTGAGTGAAACATTACGCTGAGGTAGCATTTATCAGTAGTTTGTTCCTTTTTATTCAGGATAGTGCTTATTAGTAACCATTGATATAACTGTGTTGAAAATCAACTGACCATAAAAGTAAGGGTTTATATCTGGACTTTTTATTCTGTTGCAGTGATCTGTATGTCTATACTTGTACTAATACTATACTGTCTTGATTGCTGTACCTTTATGATAATTTTTGAAACTGGTAGTCAACCAACTTTATTCTTTTTTTTTAATAAATTTATTTATTTATTTATTTTTATTTTTAGCTGTGTTGGGTCTTCGTAGTTGTGCTCAGGCTTTCTCTAGTTGTGGCGAGTGGGGACTACTCTTTGTTGCGGTGCGTGGGCTTCTCATTGTGGTCGCTTCTCTTATTGCGGAGCACGGGCTCTAAGTGCACGGGCTTCAGTAGTTGTGGCTCGCGGGCTCTAGAGTGCAGGCTCAGTAGTTGTGGTGCACAGGCTTAGCTGCTCCGCGGCATGTGGGATCTTCCCAGACCAGGGATCGAACCAGTGTCCCCTGCATTGGCAGGCGGATTCTTAACCACTGCGCCACCAGGGAAGTCCCCCAACTTTATTCTTAATTTGCAAAACTGTCTTGGCTACTCTAGGTCCTTTGCATTTCCATATAAATTGTAGGAGAAGCTTGTCAATTTCTCCCAAAAGCATGGTGATATTTAGATATGGATTGTGTAATTATAAGATCAATTTGGAGTAAATTACTACCTTTTCAGTCTTTTTCTCTCTGATTTCATTTTGTATAGTTTCCATTGTTGTATCTTCAAGTTCACTAACTTTTCTTTTATAATGTCTAATCTGCTGCTTATCCCATCCAGTATATTTTTCATCTTAGACACTGTAGTTTTTATCTCCAGAAGTTTCATTTTGGGGCTTCCCTGGTGGTGCAGTGGTTGAGAATCTGCCTGCCAACGCAGGGGACACGGGTTCGAGCCCTGGTCTGGGAAGATCCCACATGCCACGGAGCAACTGGGCCCGTGAGCCACAACTACTGAGCCTGCGCGTCTGGAGCTTGTGCTCCGCAACAAGAGAGGCCGCGATAGTGAGAGGCCCGCGCACCGCGATGAAGAGTGGCCCCTGCTCGCCGCAACTAGAGAAAGCCCTCGCATAGAAACGAAGACCCAACACAGCCAAAAAAAAATTTTTTTTTAATAAATTAATTAATTAACTAAAAAAAAAAAAGAAAAAAAGAATGAGGTTCTCATTTAAAAAAAAATAAAATAATAACACACTTATTTAAAAAAAAAAAAAAGAAGTTTCATTTTGGTTTTATTTATGTTTTTCATACTTTTAGTTAACACGTTCAAGCTTTCCTCTAGCTTCTTGAACATACAGAATAAATGTATAATTTATAACTGTTTTAATTCTAACACCTGTGAAATTTCTGGGTTGATTTTGATGACTGATTTTTCTTCTTGTTATTGGCTTTATTTTCCTTTATCTTTGCATGTCTGGTAATTAGGAAAAAATTCAGATTCCAGGGCTTGTGAATTTTACCTTGTTAGGTGCTAGATTTTAAAAATTCCTTTAAATTTAAATTTTCAACTTTTGTCTGGGTCATGGATAGGTTACACAGTAACAGTTTTAATTCTTTTGGGTGTTGTGCCTAAAGAGACAAGAGCAGGGTTTAGCCTGGTGCTTATTTTGCCCTGCTACTTAGGCACAAACATTTCTGAGTATTCTACTTGACACCGTGAATTCTGAGGTTTTCTATTCTGGCTGGTGGGAAGAGGAACTGGCCCTGTGTAAACTCTGAAGATGTTCCCTCCGTTCTTTTCAGGTGGTTTTCCCTGGCCTCGGTTTGTGTATACACACACACTTATCGGTTCTCAACTGAAGACCTGAGCAGGACCCTCTATATATCCCCATGCTTCTCTCTCTGTGTGGCTCTCTTCTCTCTGGTTCTGTGCCCTAAAACCTCTACCTGCCTTGGCTTTCCCAGACTCTAAGTGCCATTGCCTCAACTATAGGAAATCACACGCTCCTGTTGGATTCCCCCTTCCCGCATCACAGTCTGGACAATTTCTACAACTATTGCTCAATTTTTTGTTTGCTTCAGATGGAAGAATAAATCTTGTCCCTGTTATTCCATCTTGACCCAAAGTGGAAGTCCATAAAAATTTAAAAGGTAAAAATAGGCTTCTTTTTATGTTTTCTGTTATGCTAGCACTTTGTATTTTTTATTTTTTTCCTGACAAAATACATTTCACAGTTAAATACTGTTGAGGTAAAGAAAGTTATAAAGGTGCAGAAAAAAGAATATCATAATGTGATTACCCATAATTTAGTATAATTCCTTCAAATCTTCCTCTATGAAATATTGCATTAACTTTGTGGCTTGCTTCTTTCCCTTATCATTATATCGTAAGTATGTCTCTATGCCCTTAATGTCTCCTTGTAAACATAATTGTAGATTCCGGTATATTTTGTGTTCTGTTATTATTAATACAATGACTTTTCTCTTTTTTCTGTTTGGTTAAACTAGCCAGATATGTAGTTAAAGTATTCACTTTTGTTTTTTATAGGCTACAGTTTTTAAAATATTTTAAATTTTCTGTGAAAGTTGAGCCAACTGTAGACTTTCTATATTTTTTTCTTTCACTAAATGTTTAGCTACTTGTTTTCTTAGTAAAATTTATATAAATAAAGCTACAGGGACTTCCCTGGTGGCGCAGTGGTTAAGAATCCGCCTGCCAATGCAGGGGACACAGGTTCGAGCCCTGGTCTGGGAAGATCCCACATGCCGCGGAGCAACTAAGCCCGTGCACCACAACTACTGAGCCTGTGCTCTAGGGCCCACAAGCCACAACTACTGAGCCTACTGAGCCTGGGTGCTGCAACTACTGAAGTCCACGTGCTTAGAGCCTGTGCTCCACAACAAGAGAAGCCACCACAACGAGAAGCCTGTGCACCACAACGAAGAGTAGCCCCCGCTTGCCGCAACTAGAGAAAGCTGGCGTGCAGCAACTGAAGACCCAGCACAGCCAAAAATAAAATAAATAAATTTATTAAAAAAAAAAAAGCTACATATTGTTCTCCTTGCTGCTTCCTCCATATGTAATTTAATCTCTGGTAAATAATTTTGACTTAGAATATATGGAGAAATTATTTTTTTCATTTATGACTCTGGAGGGTGGGTTCCCCCCCATCATCTTCATTTTTGTATTGCCTGTCTTTGCATTAATTCTACATTTTAACTTTTAACTATTTTGGTTATGATCTTTAAAAAAATACTTATCTGTTCCTAATGCATTTTTAATCTTATTTATGATAAAATAATTTCAGGAAAAATATATATGTGAGAGGGGAAGATACTTATCACATTCTGGCTATTATTCTATGGGATCAAAGTTAATAAATAAGACTTCAAGTACATCAGCATGCTTTTTTTTTTTTTAAATAAATTTATTTATTTATTTTTGGCTGCATTGGGTCTTCATTGCTGCACGCAGGCTTTCTCTAGTTGCGGCGAGCGGGGGCTACTCTTCGTTGTGGTGCACAGCCTTCTCATTGCGGTGGCTTTTCCTGTTGTGGAGTACAGGCTCTAGGTGCATGGGCTTCAGTAGTTGTAGCACGCAGGCTCAGCAGTTGTGGCTCGTGGGCTCAGCAGTTGTGGCTCCTGGGATCTAGAGCGCAGGCTCAGTAGTTGTGGCGCACAGGTTTAGTTGCTCCGCAGCATGTGGGATCTTCCCAGACCAGGGATTGAACCCGTGTCCCCTGCATTGACAGGCGGACTCCTATCCACTGTGCCACCAGGGAAGTCCCAGCATGCTTTTTGACATTTTTTTCTGGCCTCATTTCACATTCTAACTGCCCATGTTTTCCTTATCAGATGACCTAGTTTTAGTATAAAGAACCAGTCTGTGAATAATGAATTTGGAGGAGTAGAGCTCTGGCCCCAGTTCTGCCACTGCACTGGACCTTGGATTCCTTGGACCAGACAATTTTCTTTCTTCTAGTTTAAAAATTCTACAGTTCTATCTTTGATTATGTTAAGTCTCCCTGCTGGACCATAAATTTCACCACAGCCACCTGGCAGCAGCAACTAGAATTAGGATTCATTTTTCCATTAAAAGATTCATTGAGCATCTACTCTTCCCACCAGACCACTGTGCTAAGCACTTGAGAAACAAAGATTTAAAAGGTCACACTTAGCTCTCTCAAGGAACTTGCTGTTTAAAAAGAAAGGCAGCTGATGAACAAGTGGCTCTAAGAGAGGGTGGGGCTTCCCTGGTGGCGCAGTGGTTAAGAATCCGCCTGCCAATGCAGGGGACATGGGTGCGATCCTTGGTCTGGGAAGATCCCACATACTGCGGAGCAACTAAGCCATGGGCCACAACTACTGAGCCTGCGCTCTAGAGCCCGCGAGCCACAACTACTGAAGCCTGCGTGCCTAGAGCCCATGCTCTGCAACAAGAGAAGCCACCACAATGAGAAGCCCGCGCACCTCAGCGAAGAGTAGCCCCTGCTTGCTACAACTAGAGAAAGCCCACGTGCAGCAACAAAGACCCAACGTAGCCAGTAAGTAAATAAAAATTTAAAAAAACCCCAGCATACTTTAAGAAAAAAAAAAAGACAGAGTGGTGAGTACTTATGATTGGGAGTGTCAGGGAGGGCTTCCCAGAGGAGATATCTTTGGGGGGAGGGAGGAACAGGAATGAGACAGGTGAGGGAAGGACATTTTAGACAAAGGATACAGAAAACACAAAAGCCTAGAAGTAGAAGAGAGCAAGGTATGTATTCTTTCTTGGAACTTGAGAGGTTTGTTAAACTGGAACATTGAGGCATGGAGGGAAGGGGAAATGGAGTTGATGAGCCTAGCTCTGGACAAGTTTGGGTGCTGGTAGAAAATTCAGGTATGTCTCTCACATGAGCTGAGAGATCTGGTTTAGATATAGAGAAGAAAGTCATCAGCATGTAGAAGTCACTGAAGCCACAGGAGTAGATGACATCACTCAGGAGGAGTGAGCGGAGTAGCATGTTTACTGTAGTTCACAGAAGAGGGAGCTCTGGATTGGCTCCAAGGAATTCATGAAATAGGTACAAAAAATTTCTTTTTAAATTTCCCTCATATTTTATTTGAATATTACCATAGTATAAAATAAATTTTAAATGTCTAATTCTGTTCTTGTGCACTCATCATCATGGCATGATAGTCTACAATAACTTTCTGTTTTCAGAAATAAAAGAAAGCATACGCTGTCATTATTATGACCTACATGTTCCTTCGTTTACTCTGGGTCTATATTAAGTTGAAAGATGCCAAAGCAAAGGACTAAAGCAAAGCTACTTTATTCATCCTTTGGTTTTACTATCATTAATTAACACAGGGATTAGCCAACTTTTTCTGCAAAGGGCCAGATAGTAAATATTTTCAGTTTTGCAGGCCATAACATTTCTGTAAGAACTACTTAACTCTACTGTGTGAAGCCAGCTGTAGACTGTATGTAAACTAATGAGCATGGATGTGTTCCAATAAAACTTTATTTATAAAAACATGTGGTGGTTTTTGTTTTTTTGTTTCTTGGAGAAGGCTTGATTTGAAAAGGTTGGAATTTCTCCAGAACTTGAACTTGTACCAACACAAAACCTGGTCTTGCAGCTTTCTACCAGGTTGCTGATCATGATAGTGCAAGTTTATAACTTAGAGCAACGGAAGAAATTTAAACTACTGAACCTTTAAATGTTCTTATACTCTCCAGAAAAACAATTTTCCCCCTGTGCTTTTGTTTTTTCATGGAAGACCTGAAAGCTCTGCCATTTCATTTCAAACTGCAACTGGATAAAACTACTACTCTCTCCACTGTACCTAGCTTCTGGGGTTTGTTTGTAGTACAGATACTTTATAAAAAAAAATCTTATTTTGTGAAAAGCACTTTTTGTCAATCAAAAGTTGGACTGGAAGAAAAATCCGGGTACCAGATAGAGCACTTACAATGGGTAGTAACACATCTGGTTGTACTGTCTGGAGAAGAAGGAAGCTCTACCCATTCATTATCTCGATCACTGTGTTCTATATGACTTGCAAGAGATTAAAGACTAGACCCAAAACGCTGAAGGAAATCTTGTCAACTTCATAGGAAATGGGGTTTTGGAGTACTGCCTCTCTAGGAGGCTTAGTCAAGAAACAGGAGTGGATAGAAGTCATCCTTTCTTGGCTTTCCAGAGATGAAGCGTTAAAGAGCATGACTGAAAACTGACAGAAGTACTGTTTTGTATTTTTTTAAATTAGTTAAATAATTTTTAATTGAAGTATAGTTGATGTACAATACTATATAAGTTTCAGGTGTACGACACAGGATTCACAATTTTTAAAGGTTGTATTCCATTTATAATCATTATAAAATATTGGCTAAATTCCCTGTGTTGCACAAGATATCCTTGTAGCTTATTTATTTTATACATAGTAGTTTGTGCCTCTTAATCCCTTACCCCTAACTTGCCCCTCCTCACTTCCCTCTCCCCACTGGTAACCATCAGTTTGTTCCCTCTTAGCAAAATATCTTCCAAGTCCATCCATGTTGTTACAAATGGCAAAATATCATCATTTATTTTATGGCTGAGTAGTATTCCATTGTATATATATACCACAGCTTCTTTACTCATTCATCTGTTAATGGACACTTTGGTTGCTTCCATATCTTGGCTATTGTAAATAATGCTGCTGTGAACACTGGGGTGCATGTATCTTTTCAAATTAGTGTTTTCGTTTTTTTCAGATATATACCCAGTAGTAGAACTGCTGGGTCACATGGTAGTTGTATTTTTAGTTTTTTGAGATGTACCGTTTTTATCTTATTTTATCTTATTTTTTATCTTATTTTTATCTTATTTTTTTAATAAGAGAATTTATTAATGTTTGGCTTATTTGTGGTTATTTTTTTCCCCAATGAATGACATAAATCTTTTGATTTAAGGCTCTGCAATCAGTATCATAAATGCTACTAAGAATCTATTTGCTGTTCTGGCTAAGTTGCCATTTTGAAAGAGCAATGGGGAAACAACTATATAAGTCTTCTAATGTTGGAGGAAGTACTTCTGTAGGCTGGAATACACTGAAGGAACCTCGTCAAATTCTTTGCATACACAAATCACAAGGCACATGAAAATACAACTCTTTTGAAGGCCACTCCTGTTCAGACAATCTTATAATTAAAATATGGATTTATAATACTTTTCTTGCCCACACATACAGTGTGATATAAACCAGCCAAAGATGACTTCATTGTCTTGAGGACAAAGAAACTGATGTGGTATAATTTTGATTAAAACGTCTTAGAGAATTCTGGTACTCTCTGACACATGTCTCCCTAGATACTTAATTTAATAGTCAAAGGATTTCAGCACTTGTTGCCACCAGAATGAAAAGTCTAAATTGATTTGGCTGTCAAAGTTGATAAGCATACTGCCATGTAAAAAAATCTCTATATAACTTCAACATTTTATTCAGGTCAAACAGCAGCTTTCTCATTGAAATTCATTTTTAAGCAGGCTTAAAATTTACTTTTTCTTTCATTTATAAAATGAAGGGATTTATTTCAATTTTTTTCCTAGGAATGTGCCATTAATTTTTGCATCAAAGTTAATTGAACCTGGTGGATTAATCAAATGTGTTTAATTGCCACTACCTATTAGAATCTCCAAGTGATAGAAGAAAAATTTAAAAAAGATATCATTACCCAGGACAAAGGGAATAGGATAGAGACACTGCAAATGAAAGATTAAAAAAAGAACAAAGCTTTTGAAAGCCAGAAAGCTGCCTGATATTTCAGAGGAATAGCTTACAACCTAAGCAGCTAAGGGTGGTGACACCAATGAGAAGTCTGAGATAATTTGTGAAGACTGATTATCCTTATGTAATCTATCAAAAAAATTTTCCAAGATAATTTAAAACATCTGTATGCAAATTTTGAGTTAATGTACTTGCACCCATTGTCTGACATGGACTCTCATAAGATTCTTATAGGGATCCATGAGAGAAAGTAAGAAAGTAAGAATATGCTTTGCACACAAAATGTTAAAAATTTTCGTGTCAGGTCCTTATGGATCCTCTAATTTAATCATCTTAGCTTTATGTAAGAGAGAAGCCTCAAACCACTCAACCATTTAGTGGCAAGAGCTGAGCCTAGAGCCTGGATCTCCTGACTCCAACGCCAGCGTCTTTTCTTTTTTTGGCTGCGCCCTGCGGCTTGCATGATCTCAGTTTCGCCCAGGCCACGGCAGTGAAAGCCTGGAATCCTAACCACTAGGCCACCAGGGAACTCCCTCAGCATCTTTCTTCTTCAGCAAATTGCCTCAATGTCAGTGAACTGAAACACATATGAAAAGAGAGACCTGAGCCTGTATGTGGTATAGTCGTCCCTTGGTATCCATGGGGGATTGGTTCCAGGACCCTCATGGATACCAAAATCCATGGATGCTCAAGTCCCTTATATAAAATGGAGAAACAGAACCTATGCACATCCTCCCATATACTAAATCATCTCTAGATTACTTGTAAAACCTAATACAATGTAAATGCTATGTAAATACAATGTAAATAGTTCCCAGAGTGCAGCCAATTAAAGTTTTGCTTTTAGGAACTTTCTGGAATTTTTTTTTTGGGGGGGTGCATATTTTCGATTTGGGGTTGTTAAATCCACAGGTACGGAACCCGTGGATGCTGAGGGCCGACTGTACTTATAAAAGCAACATAAAGGTGTAATCCTCATACCTGATCCTGGGTACTGGAAGACATTCTGCTGCATCTGAGGACTGATTCCAGTGCCAAACTGGCCTCCCATGTTTCCTGTCATGCCTCTGTTCACCATGCTGTTGCGGTTGGCCAAGGTTGCCTCAGGATTTGCTGCCAGTTGTGAAAACGGGCTGGTAGAAGCAGGTGGGGTTCCTGGATTTGTACCATAGTTTGGTGGGTAGGGGAATTGCTGCGGAGCACCCTGAGGAAGACGGGGGTTCCCCATTTGAACTGGCAGTCCAGATGAGGGAGGGAGGTTGTTCCCAAAGCTTTGTTGCCTCATAAGCATGGCTCTTTGCTGCTGTATTAGCTGCCTCTGTCGGTGCTGTTGACTATACAGCTCCCGCTGGCGCTGTGCCAACATTTGGGCATTCAGGGGTGGCTAAAAAAGAGAGAAAAAATCCTCACTTACTAATATTATTTTGATTACCACCTAACTTGGAAAGCTTACAGGATTAAGCCTAGTAGCTTGGAGCAACAGAATATGTAGCAATTATCAGTGTACAAGGGAAACTAAAACAGAAAAGGAAGAAAACCTCTTAAGTAATAGCTACAGGAGAGAAAATAAGTACATTTTACAGATTAAAGTCACACAGGACTGATAAAAGTCTAAGAAAGCATATATTGATTAGTATTATAATATAGGCCATGAAAACTATTAAGAGAAACATTAAAACCATAAAGAAGAGAAATAAAATGTGCTTGATGACTTCTATCTTATCTGGCATTAGGTTGTTAGGGGACTTTTTTCTTTTTCATTTCCAAAAAATTCACTGTGTTTCTAGTATGGTGAAACTTATTTTTCCCTTTTCTCTTGGAGATCATTTATTCCACTTTACTTAAATGAAATGTGATAACAGGTGATTTTAATTTTCTGTATTTTCCAAATTATCTATAATGAATGTGCATTATCTTCACAATTAGAAAAACCTACAAATACCATTAAAAAAGGAAGAATCAGAAATCCGGGATCCAACGCCAAATGGTCACTTAAAAAGCAAATAATTAATTAGAAACAAAATAATAAGCAGAAATAAATGAACCCAGGTATCTTATATTATTGTTGCAGTATAAGACTGCTCCAGGCATTAGAGTAAGTGTTTTAATAGCCATAATATTATGAATGATGAAAGAAGTGGTAAAATTAGGTTGAAGTCACTTTCTAGTCTAACTTGCAAAGCAACATGGCATGTCAATAAAGCCTTCATCAGAAAATGTCCATTCAGGTTGAGGAACTGATTAGAGCATACAGCTCCATAAAAATGAAAATTGCCAACGAGATGAAGTCTCATCTGGAAGAAACTGTGACATAATGACTTCCTGATAGAATTCGTCTTTATGTGAATTCCAACAGTGGGGTCTTGTTTCCTTAAAACCTAATTACCCTTGCATGAGCTAACCACTGAGATTTTTAAGACAGAGAAACCCAAGTCTGGATCCATGAAGATGTCAACATCTGCTGCTAAACAGCAGTTTCTATCAATATTTATCCTTTTGGTTAGTATTTGCTCCCAATCCTTCTAGGTCCATTTTATGGAGAAGTGTTTTGTTCAAATCCTCTCTAAAATACCTCATCTCCCAAATTTTTGTGTAATTTGTTGGGAAACCATAAAAAAAGGGGTTGAGGGAATTCCCTGGTGGTCCAATGGTTAGGACTCGGCGCTTTCACTGCCGTGGGCCTGGGTTCAATCCCTGGTCAGGGAACTAAGATCCCACAAGCTGCGTGGTGCAGCCAAAAACAAAAAAGTGGTTGAAGCAAAAATATTAAAGTACGTGCAGAAGTTAAATAGGGAGGAAGCACTAGATAACACTTAGAAGCCTACACCGTTCTTTTTATGTTTAGTTCCAATGGCTCTGGGTTCATACACAAGGATCGTTAAAACAAATAAAAAACAAAATGCTGATGCTCAGACTGAGTGGAGAACACAAGGTAGTTAAGATAACTAAACAATGTGACTGGGTTTTGATCAGGTTTCAGGTACCATACACACAGTTTCATATCCGAGGCTTCTTATTACTGGTACTAATCAGGACAGCAATAAGAGTTTTCTACTTAGTCACCTGATACCTAATAGCAATGACAATAATAACAACAAAATGAAACAAAGAACCCTCAGCTTTACATCAAATATCAGTAAGGGGTATCACAAGTTGATTATAAATTCATTCTAGAAGAAAGCTACAGTACAAACATCATTAAAAGATCAGTTCACAGACCATTTCAAAGACACTCAAGTCAACACTTTAAGAAATACAGTTTGGGTTATGGGTTAGAGAAGTACTAACAATGCCTGGTTTTCTCACGTTACCTGAGGTGTAATTTGCTGCTGCATGCCTGATCTCATATTGATGCCAACAGGAGCATTTGCTGCAAACTGGTTCAAGATAGCTTGCCGATTTTGGTGGATCAACTAGAGAAAAATGGAAACAATGAGATATATTTCTACATAAAAACATACAGCATGGCCCTTTTAAAGTAACACAAACTTTTTATTGATTATTAACAGGTTCTAGTATTGCAGGTTTAGTAAGATTACTTCCCATGTTTATTTGCCAAAAGGTTGGCAATTCCTAACGTTTATCAAATATTTTCTGCCTACTGAACTCTAAATATGGCAGAGCATTTAAAAGTAGAATACAGGACTTCTCTGGTGGCGCAGTGGTTAAGAATCTGCCTGCCAATGCAGAGGACACGGGTTCGAGCCCTGGACCGGGACGATCCCATATGCCGTGGAGCAACTAAACCCGGGCACCACAACTACTGAGGCTGCGCTCTAGAGCCTGCGAGCCACAACTACTGAGCCCGCGTGCCACAACTACTGAAGCCTGTGCACCTAGAGCCCATGCTCCACAACAAGAGAAGCCACTGCAATGAGAAGCCCATGCACTGCAACGAAGAGTAGCCCCCGTTCGCCGTAACTAGAGAAAGCCCGCACACAGCAGCGAAGACCCAACGCAGCCAAAAATAAAAAGATTAATTTTAAAAAGTAGAATACATACACACAACATACATGTATATATATATACATACATATGTATAAATGCATATATACCTATATGCATAAATATATTATATGTGTATGTATTCTACTTTTAAATGCTCTGCCATATTGTGTTCTGCAGTGTTTATACATATATATACACACACAAACATGTTTATCATGCTTTTTAAAACATGTTAATACTTAGTTATTTCAGATTCACCAAGATGGTGGAGGAGTAGGAGGACATGGAGTTCATCTCTCTCCACAAATGCATCAAGAATACATGGAACAATTCTTACAGAACAGCAGATGAACACTAGTAGAAGACCTTGGACACCGGAAAGAACAAGAAAGATCCCTGCATAACTGGGCAGGGTGAAAGAAACACGGGAAAAAGAAGAGGAGAGGAAGTGGGACGGGATCTGTGCCCCTGGAGGGGAGCTGAAGCAGAAGAGAGGTTCCCGCATCCAGGGAAGCCCCCTCACCAATGGGGAAATCAGTTGGGACAGAAGGGGAGCATCTGAGGCTGTCGGAGGAGGGTGAAATGGCCGGTCTGTGGCAGACAGGACAGACCTATACAGATGGTCTGCGCCACAGCACTCCACGTCCCAGACTGGGACGTGTGTCCGTCGGTGCACATGGGGGCTGAGAGCTGGAATGTGGGGACTGGAGAGCAAACCTGCAGGGAGGACTGCTGTTGGCTGCGAGGAGATAGCCTAAGGGGACAGGTGGGAGGAAATCCACAACCAGGAATGCTTGTGGAGGAGACCCAGACTGCCATAGAAGCAAGGTGTCTCTGCTGAGTGATGCACAGGGGGTGGAGCTGCCATTGCAGCCTCTCTCTCCCCACGTGCTGGGCCCCTGCCCTTCCAGGTGCTAGAAAAAGCCCCACCAGGGCTGACCTTCTTGCACCAGCCACCAGGTGCTAGGAAAGCCTCCCACTGGGGCCAGATCTCTCGTGCCTGTAGCCACTGGCTTTCCCACACACCTGTCACTGCCAGGGTCCCCGTGACCCAGGCAGTCGTGACACCTCCACGCCCTGTCCTAACCATGGCAGACCCGAGTCCTCCATGGCAGCCTCGGGGGCAGACTCCTGTGGGTGGCCCACATGCAGAGGTGAGGCTAAAACCACAGCTAAGCCCCAGGGGTGGATCGACTAAGGAAGAGGAACAAAAATCTTTCTGTGCAGCTGCACAAAAAGATTTTTTTTAAAAAAATCTTTTTAAAATCATTTTTTAAAAAAATCTTTTTTAAAAAAAATCTTTTTTAAATCATTTTTTAAAAAAATCTTTTTTAAAAAAAATCTTTTTTAAATCATTTTTTAAAAATCATTTTTGTGTGTTTGTTTTGTTTTCTTTGCTTTTTCCTTCAGTTTGCATTCTGCTTTTCTTTTGTTTTCTATTTTTTGTTTTTGTTGATTTTGTTTTTAATTGTTTGATTTCATTTTGAGGCTCTTTGGTTGTTCTCGTTTTTTTTTCTGTTTTTGTTTCTTATTTTGTATGTGTGTGTGTTTTTATTGTTTTTGTTTGGTTTTGCTTTTACCATTTGTTTGGGGTTTTGTTTGTTTGTTTTTAATTGTGTTTGTTGCTGTTTGCTTGCCCAGGAAATATTACTTGGCAAGAGCTCTCCTGGAGGTCTCCATCTCAACTCCAAGACCCAGCTCCACCAACTGATTGCAGGCTTCAGTGCTGAACACCCCAAGCCAAACAGGAACAAAATCCCACCCATCAGCAGACGGGCTGCCTCAAGTTGTACTAAGCCCACAGACACCCCAAAACACACCACCTGACGTTGCCCTGCCCATCAGAGGGACAAGATCCAGCTTCACCCACCAGAACACAGGCATGAGTCCCTCCCACCAGGAAGCCTACACAAGCCACTGGACCAACCTCACTCACTGGGGGCAGACACCAGAAGCAAGAGGAACTACAACCCTGCAGCCTGCGGAAAGGAGACCTCAAACAGAGTAAGTCAGACAAAATGAGAAGACAGAGAAATATGTTGCAGACAAAGGAGCAAGGTAAAAACCCACAAGAGCAAATAAATGAAGAGGAAATAGGCAATCTACCTGAAAAAGAATCCAGAGTAATGACAGTAAAGATGATCCAAAATCTCAGAAACAGAATGGAGGAAATACGAGAAATGTTTAACAAGGACCTAGAAGAACTAAAGAACAAACAAACAGTGATGAACAACACAATAACTGAAGTTAAAAATATGCTACAAGGAATCAACAGCAGAATAACTGATGAAGAAGAACAGATAAGTGAGCTGGAAGACAGAATGGTGGAAATAACTGCTGAGGGACAGAATAAAGAAAAAAGAATGAAAAGAATTGAGGACAGTCTCAGAGACCTCTGGCACAACATTAAATGCACCAATATTCAAATTATAGGGGTCCCAGAAGAAGAAGAAAAAGAGAAAGGGTGTGAAAAAATATTTGAAGAGATTATAGTCGAAAACTTCCCTAACATGGGAAAGGAAATAGTTAAGTCCAGGAAGCACAGAGCATCCTATACAGGATAAACCCAAGGAGAAACAAGCTGAGACACATATGAACCAAATTAACAAAAAATTAGATACAAAGAAAAAATATTAAAAGCAGCAGGGAAAAGCAATAAATAACATACAAGGGAATCCCCATAAGGTTATCAGCTGATCTTTCAGCAGAAACTCTGCAGGCCAGAAGGGAGTGGCAGGATATATTTAAAGTGATGAAAGGGAGAAACCTACAACCAAAATTACTCTACCCATTAAGGCTCTCATTCAGATTTGATGGAGAAATCAAAAGCTCTAGAGACAAGCAAAAACTAACAAAATTCAGCACCACCAGACCAGCTTTGCAACAAATGCTAAAGAAACTTCTCTAGGCAGGAAACACAAGAGAAGAAAAAGACCTACAAAAACAAACCCAAAACAATTAAGAAAATGGTAACAGGAACACACATATCGATAATTATCTTAAATGTAAATGGATTAAATGCTCCAACCAAAAGACACAGACTGGCTGAATGGATACAAAAACAGGACCTGTATATACATTGTCTACAAGAGACCTACTTCAGACCTAGGGACACATACAGACTGAAAGTGAGGGGATGGAAAAATATTCCATGCAAATGGAAATCAAAAGAAAGCTAGAGTAGCAATACTCGTATCAGAAAAAATAGACTTTCAAATAAAGACTGTCACAAGAGAGAAGGAAGGACACCACATGATGATCAAGGGATCAATCCAAGAAGAAGATGTAATAATTGTAAATATTTATGCACTCAAAACACAGGAGCACCTCAATACATAAGGCAAATGCTAACAGCCAAAAAAGGGGAATTCAGCAGTAACACAATAATAGTGGGGGACTTTAGCACTCCACTAACTCCAATGGATAGATCATCCAGACAGAAAATTAATAAGGAAACACAAGTCTTAAATAACACATGAGACCAGATAGACTTAATTGATATTTATAGGACATTACATCTGAAAGCAGCAGAATACACTTTCTCCTCAAGTGCACACAGGACATTCTCCAGGATAGATCACATCTTGGGTCACAAATCAAGCCTTGGTAAATTTAAGAAAACTGAAATCGTATCAACCATCGTTTCTGACCACAATGCTATGAGATTAGAAATCAATTACAGGAAAAAGAACTGTGAAAAACACAAACACAGGGAGGCTAAACAATGTGCTACTATGTAACCAAGAGATCACTGAAGAAATCAAAAAGAAAATCAAAAAATACCTAGAAACAAATGACAATGAAAACACGATGACCCAAAACCTATGGGTGGCAGCCAGAGCAGTTCTAAGAGGGCAGTTTATAGCAATACAATCCTACCTCAAGAAACAGGAAAAATCTCAAATAAACAACCTAACCTTACACCTAAAGCAACTAGAGAAAGAAGGACAAACAAAACCCAAAGTTACTAGAAGGAAAGAAATCATAAAGATCAGAGCAGAAATAAATGAAAGAGAAACAAAGAAAACAATAGCAAAAATCAATAAAACTAAAAGTCGGTTCTTTGAGAAGATAAACAAAATTGATAAACCTTTAGTCAGACCCATCAAGAAAAAAAGGGAGAGGACTCAAATCAATAAAATTAGAAATGAAAAAGGAGAAGTTTCAACTGACACCGCAGAAATACAAAGGATCGTAAGAGACTACTACAAGCAACTATATGCCAATAAAATGGACAACCTGGAAGAAATGGACAAATTCTTAGAAAGGTACAACCTTCCAAGACTGAACCAGGAAGAAACAGAAAATAGGAACAGACCAATCACAAGCACTGAAATTGAAACTGTGAAAATCTTCAAACAAACAGAAGTCCAGGACCAGATGGCTTCACAGGCGAATTCTATCAAACATTTAGAGAAGAGCTAACATCTATCCTTCTCAAACTCTTCCAAAATACAGCAGAGGGAGGAACACTCCCAAATTCATTCTACAAGGCCACCATCACCCTGATACAAAAACCAGACAACGATCTCACAAAAAAATGAAAATTACAGGCCAATATCACTGATGAATATAGATGCAAAAATCCTTAACAAAATACTAGCAAACTGAGCCCAGCAACACATTGAATGGATCATATACCATAATCAAGTGGGATTTATATCAGGGATGCAAAGACTCTTCAATATATGCAAATCAATAAATGTGATACACCGTATTAACAAATTGAAGAACAAAAACCATATGATCATCTCAATAGATGCAGAAAAAGCTTTCGACAAAATTCAACACCCATTTATGATAAAAAAACTCTCCAGAAAGTGAGCATAGAGGGAAACTACCTCAACATAATAAAGGCCATATATGACAAATCCACAGCAAACATTATTCTCAATGGTGAAAAACTGAAAGCATTTCCTCTAAAATCAGGAACAAGACAAGGGTGCCCACTCTCACCACTATTATTCAACATAGTTTTGGAAGTCCTAGCCACAGCAATCAGAGAAGAAAAAGAAATAAAAGGAATACAAATTCACCAAGAAGAGGTAAAACTGTCATTGTTTGCAGATGACATGATACTATATAAAGAAAATCCTAAAGATGCCACCAGAAAACTATTAGAGCTCATCAAGGAATTTAGTAAAGTCACAGGATACAAAATTAATACACAGAAATATCTTGCATTCCTATACACTAACAATGAAAGATCAGAAAGAGAAATTAAGGAAACAATCCCATTCACCACTGCAACAAAAAGAATAAAATACCTAGGAATAAACCTACCTAAGGAGGCAAAAGACCTGTACGCAGAAAACTATAAGATACTGATGAAAGAAATCAAAGACAACACAAACAGATGGAGAGACACACCATGTTCTTGGATTGGAAGAATCAATATTGTGAAAATGACTGTACTACCCAAAACAATCTACAGATTCAATGCAATCCTTTTCAAATTATCAGTGGCATTTTTCACAGAACTAGAACAAAAAAATGTTACAATTTGTACGGAAACACAAAAGACCTCGAACAGCAAAAGCAATGTTGAGGGAAAAAAAAAAAAAAAAACGAAGCTGGAGGAATCATGCTCCCTGACTTCAGACTATACTACAGGGCTACAGTAATCAAGACAGTATGGTACTGGCACAAAAACAGAAATATAGATCAATGGAACAGGATAGAAAGCCCAGAGATAAACCCACGCACCTGTGGTCACCTAATCTATAAGAAAGGAGGCCAGAATATACAATGGAGAAAAGATAGCCTCTTCAATAAGTGGTGCTGGGAGGGCTTCCCTGGTGGCGCAGTGGTTAAGAATCTGCCTGCCAATGCAGGGGACACGGGTTCGAGCCCTGGTCCAGGAAGATGCCACATGCTGTGGAGCAACTAAGCCCGTGTGCCAGAACTACTGAGCCTGCACTCTAGAGCCCGCGAGCCACAACTACTGAAGCCCACGTGCCTAAAGCCTGTGCTCCGCAACAAGAGAAGCCACCACAGCGAGAAGCCCGCGCACCACAACGAAGAGTAGCCCCCGCTTGCCGCAACTAGAGAAGGTCCGCACAGCAACGAAGACCCAATGCAGCCAAAAATAATAAATAAATAAAATAAATACATTTATTAAAAAAAAAAATAAGTGGTGCTGGGAGAACTGGACAGCTACATATAAAAGAATGAAATTACAACACTCCCTAACACCATACACAAAAATAAACTCAAAATTGATTACAGACTTAAATGTAAGGCCAGACACTATAAGACTCTTAGAGGAAAACATAGGCAGAACACTCTTTGACATAAATTGCAGCAAGATCTTTTTTGACCCACCTCCTAGAGTAATGGAAATAAAAAGAAAAATAAACAAATAGGACTTAATTAAACTTAAAAGCTTTTGCAAAGCAAAGGAAACCATAAACAATATGAAAAAACAACCCTCAGAATGGGAGAAAATATTTGCAAACAAAGCAACTGACAAAGGATTAATCTCCAGAATATATAAACAGCTCATTCAGCTCAATATCAGAAAAACAAACAACCCAATCAAAAAATGGGCAGAAGACCTAAATAGACATTTCTCCAAAGAAGGCATACAGATGGCCAACAAACACATGAAAGAATGCTCAACATCACTAATTATTAGAGAAATGCAAATCAAAACTACAATGAGATATCACCTCACACTGGTCAGAATGGCCATCATCTCAAAATCTACAAACAACAAATGCTGGAGAGGGTGTGGAGAAAAGGGAACCCCCTTGTGCTGTTGGTGGGAATGTAAACTGATACAGCCACTATGGAGAACAGTATGGAAGGTCCTTAAAAAACTAAAAATAGAACTACCACGTGACCCAGCAATCCCACTACTGGGCATATACCTAGAGAAAACCATAATTCAAAAAGACACATGCACCCCAATGTTCACTGCAGCACTATTTACAACAGCCAGGACATGAAAGCAATCTAAATGTCCATTGACAGATGAATGGATAAAGAAGATGTGGTACATATATACAATGGAATATTACTCAGCCATAAAATGGAATGAAACTGGGTAATTTGTAGAGACGTGGATGGACCTAGAGACTGTCAGACAGAGTGAAGTAAGTCAGAAAGAGATAAACAAATATCGTATATTAATGCATATATGTGGAATCTGAAAAAACTGGTATAGATGATCTTATTTACAAAGCAGAAATAGAGACACAGACTAGAGAACACACATATGGATACCAAGGGGGATGTGGGGGTGGGGGTGGGAGGAATTGGGAGACTGGGATTGACATATATACACTATTGATACTATGTATAAAATAAATAACTGATGAGAACCTACTGTATAGTATAGGGAACTCTACTCAATGCTCTGTGGTGACCTAAATGGCAAGGAAATCCAGAAAAGAGGAGATATATGTATACGTATAACTGATTGACTTTGCTGTACGGTAGAAACTAACACAACATTGTAAAGCAACTACACTCCAATAAAAATTTTTTAAAAAAACTTAGTTATTTCAGACACATGCAATAATGGAGAGAAAAGAAACATCAGCCTTAGGTCTTAAACTGTCGTGAGTAAAAAAGTAAATATACAATAGGGAACATTCTATAAAGGTCTGGAAGATGAATGGAAAAGTTGAGGTACTTCTGACTTGGAGGGTACCTGTCTGATGGGTACATATTCGGGGAAAATCCAACGTAATTTCATTAGCTGGAGAGAATTATATAAGAAACAAATGGTCTGAGAAAATGGATTATTTATTTAACTAGAAGAAGTAATTACTTTCGACCAGCATTTCCTAAATTGGTGTTCTAAAGAACATTGTTCTGCAGGATATTAATAGATGTGCCAGGAAAATAGCATGCTGTGCTGTATTAAGCATTGGAAATAATGGGTTACACAAAGTGAAACAGATTTCTTTACTGTATTAATTCTATGAGCCTTTAATTGGCCAAAGCACAGTGCAGAACTCCAAGAAGGGGATAAACTATGCAATTTATTTATCATGAACCTTTTTTTCTGACATATAGTCATTAACATTTATTATTATCTCCTAGAACAATCTTCTACGGAACATTAGTTTGAAAGATAATATCTATATCAGGCTTAGGATTCCAGGTCATAGGCATGCCTTAACTTTATCAAATAACAAAACAAGCATCCTTAGAAGTGATATCTCCTGATAAACAATCTATTGCTTAAAGGATTTCTTACTCAACAATTTGATATGAATAAACTTTTCAGAGAGATAACAGTAATAATATCAATACTGTTTTGTGTTTATACGGTACTTAATAATATATAAATTATTTATAAAATACATTGACATATCAATGTATTTTATTATATTCATATTTAATACATTTAATATATTTTAATATACTATTTGCAAGCTAGAAAGCCTATGAAAATTTTATAAGAGAATCCAAAGAGCTGCAAACAGCTATCTCCAAAAAGCTCAATTCTTAACTGTAGTTTCATTCATTTTTTGACTCCCATTAGATTAGAAAACAAATTGATTTGGAGGGAAAAGCCCAATATAATATAAATATTAAAATTACAACTTTCAGGCACGGCACTGTGGAATAGGATAAAACATTCAGAATCACGTCAAAAATAAAGATAACCAATATTATGGTTCTAAAATACTTAAGTATGAAAATCTACATACTTCTTAAACTCAACAGACCTTGCACATAAGTTTAAATGAACCATAAGTTTTACAAAGATTTATCAAAAAACTCAGTATATGCAAGATAGTATATAAAGTTTTCAGGCTACAAAAGTGAGCAAATTTCTATTTTCTGGGAACTCTCTGTTGAGTGGCAGAGGCCAACACAGAAGTGCAACGCACAAGTGCTATACTGCATATATAGAGATATGTAGAGCAGCACTGGGGGAGCAACTAACTTAGCCTAGGACCTGAAGGCAGGGACCAAGAGCATGAGTGAGCTCAACGGGACCTTGAAAGATGAGAATGCCAGGTGGCAAAGAGGATGGTAGAGTTAACTCAAGGCAGAAAGAACAGCAAGTCTAAAAACAGAAGAGAAGGCAATGAGGATAGGTGAAAATACATTAATACTTAGCGATGAAGAGAAGTAAAATTGCCAGAAGTGTGGGAGTTGGGATTCCAAGCTTACAGCTTTATATATTCTTTGAATTGTGAGATAACATGAAAATGAAATGGGTGGGGACAGAGGAAAAATGCTTGAGAACTAGTAAAAGTGAGAAAAGAACCTTAGAAAATAAATCAAAACCTTAGAAAATAAATAGGTTACTTTTAGAAGTAGAAGGAATTATTCTAAAAGCAGCAATCTACAAGGACTTTCTGTTAAAGAAAAATTATTCCTGCCCTTGGAAAAACTCAGTTTGTCTTCCCCTCCCCTTGACTATCTGTGTGTACAACCTAACTAATGCTGTGTACAACAGTCTCACTCTAAACTGCTCCTTCTTTCTGATTACTAAAATGCTACCCATTTTCCAGTAAGCAGGTCAAATTCTACTTCTTCCAAGGAAGTCTTCCTAAAAGGATCACCATATCCTTTATCTCCTCCAAAACCTTAACCTTTGGGGGGTTAGGGAGTGGGAAGAGAGAAACTGGTAATCCTTAGAGCTGGTTACACAAATTCAAAAGCCTTTAAAGGTCACACCGCCAGGCTTGTGTTACTAAAGGAGATGTGGTGCTTGAGGCCAGTGGAAGAGCACAAACCCAGCCTATGTGTATAAAATGCACACATGTGCACACACACACAATTCAGGTTTGCTGTCACTTTACCTGCCTGAATGGATTTTTTTCCAGTGCCTTAGCAAGAAGTCCTTCTACAGTAAACCTGAAAGATGATTATCTGGCCAAGAGGTTCTCAACCAGGGGTGACTTCTGCCCCATAAGGAAGAGTTGGCAATATATGACGACATTCTTGGTTACCACAGCTTGGGGAGGGGTTGCTACTAGTATCTGGTGGGTAGAGGCCAGGGATGTTGCTAAACATCCTTCAATGTACCAGTCCCCAAATGCTCATAGTGATGAGGCTGAGAACCCTGATTCAGCCACCACATAAATTCTTGCCAAAACAAAGAGTTCTTTCAGGAAGCTTATTCTTTTATCAGGCAGTTTTCATTGCCAGAAAATTTTGCTTTTTGGGACTTTCTGGAATTTTTAAAAAATACTTGTCCTGATCCACAGTTGGTTTAATCTGCAGATGCGGAACCTGCAGATACAGAGGGCTGACTGTACACTATGTTTTGAATACCCCAAGCTGATTGTAAGTTCTGAAAATTGCCTATATCTTTTATTCTTTGTATTCATCTCAGTAACTAGTACAGTTCCCCTAAATATATTTTGTGAAAAATTCAACACAGGGGAACTATTAAGTATTTCTTATTGTGCTATCTAATAATGAATGACAAGTTATAACAAGAAGTAGTTTATCTTAAACAATACTCAGAACGTATTATTGTTTCCTTTGTTTCTGTTTTCTTCTTTCTCTTCCCTTAATTCCTCTTTGTGTCCTTTATTCCACTCCAGCATTTAAAAATTATTCCTTAGTCTACCATTAAAAATATTTTTCATCCTATGTCATCTGTCTCTTTCTCCCTTTCATCATCTTCCTCCTTTTAAGTGGAATGGAAGCACATTTTATATTATTTGTTATATTTACTGAATACAACTTTATAATAATAGCTAGTATTTACTAAGTGGGACTACATGCCAGGCACTGTGCTAAGAGCTTTACATCTGTGCTCTACATCTATTATCTCATTTAATCCACACAACAGCTATGAGGTAAAGGAATTATTTATTAGATTCTTTTTACAGATGAGGAATCAGAGGCTTTAAAAGGCTAAATAATTTGACTATCAACCCACCTCAGAAAAGGTTAAAACTAGGACTTGAAACTAGAGCTAACTCTTACAGTCATCTTATCATGCTGCCTGTCTAATATAATTTAGCTCCTTCTTCCTCTTCCTTTCTCTATTAGTAAGGTTCCAGGGAATTTCTTTAAATGCTTTTTTAAAACTTCAAAGCAATATAGACATATGGTTAAAAAAATACAAAAGATTAATAACAAGAAGCAACAATCTACAGTCCCGGTCCTACTTCCCAGAAACGATACTTTTAACAGTTTGGGTTTTTGGTTCTTGATGATTATCTCTATAACTGCTGCTTATACAATCTTAAATATTTACGTCATTATACCTACTCATTATTTGTCATGAGAGAAAATACTTAACTCACCCAGGACCCCCAAACTATCCCTCCCTCTGTCCTCTTAGTATTATGACATCATTAGGCTTTAATCACTCTAACTACAAACAACATAAACTTCATTTTGTGTTCAATTATAAACAATCTCTCTCTCTTTTTTTTAAACTTTTTATTTTATATTGGAGTATAGCTGATTAACAATGTTGTGATAGTTTCAGGTGCACAGCAAAGCGACTCAGCCATACATATACATGTATCCATTCTGCCCCAAACTCCCCTCCCCTCCAGGCTGCCACATAACATTGAGCAGAGTTGCTGTGCTATACAGTAGGTCCTTTTTGGTTATCCATTTTAAATATAGCAGTGTGTACATGTCAATCCCAAACTCCCTAACTATCCTTTCCCGCCACCCTTCCCCCTGGTAACCGTTAAGTTCATTCTCTAAGTCTGTGAGTCTGATAAACAGTATCTCTTGATGCTCTACTTTAGAAATTAATCAATGTTTCAATTTTATTAATTTAATAATTATATGATGTCCATCCTAAATATTTCTTATCTCAAAAAAAAAAAGTAAATTCCTTTTAAACTGTTGGTGTCAAAGTACTTTGTTATGAGCTAGAAGTCTTTAATTGAATGAATGTCCCTTATTCTTATCCTAAGACCAAGGATGACTTTTTGAGTCATAAAGATTCTGGGAGTGGACTTGATACCTTTATTGTAGCAATTGGGCTGTCTTATTACAGAGAGAGTTAGCACATACCTTTAAAAAGGATCACCAGCTGAACAAGAGTACTCACCTGCTGTTGTCCTTGTAATCGCTGTTGAAGTTGAAGTCTAAGTTGGTTGGGTGCAGCTGGAGGTCTGTTTAGAGTCTGCCTGGTCTGCATGCCCATGCCAGGTGAAAAAGCACCTCGAGGAGGTGTTACTTGAACAGGCATAGTCCCCAGTGAAGGTTTTTGCCTGACCATGCCTTGGAAAGGGCTAGAGAGATTGGCAGTAGGCGAAGGAGAAGAATAAGGCTGGGAATAAAGATTGGGTCTTTCTTCCATCATCAATGGTGGTGTTGCTTGTTGTGGTGGAAATCTCTCTGATAATACATCTAATCCACCTCCCTGTTGGAAAATAAGCCAGAACATTTTACAAATAAATTTCTGGCAATAAATGACATGCTTCTCTATATGATTTTGGATCTGAGAGCATGTTATCTCTAGAAAGTTTCATAATAATATAGTCATGCTGAATTCATGAAGCTCTCCAGAAGTTTGCTACTTAAAGGAATCACTTATAAAAGTTACTTCTGAAATGGAGTAATAGATTAACTGAAATGTTTAATATCTCAGTAAAGAGATGAAAATATGGTTAAAATAAGGGCTTTACATCAATAAAATAAAGCTAAACGGTTTGAAAAGAACCTCACTGCAAAGTCTAAGAATCAACAAATGTTACATTTAATGGGTTACCATGAGAAGTAGATTCCTAAAGGAGGGATTAATTTTTCTATCTCAAATACAGAAATCATGCTTTTATCTCATTTGAAAAAAAATTCATAGCTGACCTAACAGAATGCAATAGTCAAACTTTTTGACTATTACTCATTGTAAGAAATGTAATTTAAATTGTGACCTATTGTGTGTGTCTGTGTGTGTGTGTGTGTGTGTGTGTAACTGAAAACAGAGTTTCATGAAACATAACTTCCCCTTTTTCTGCATTCTGATACTCTGTATTCTACATTGTTCTACTCCATTAAAAAAATACTGATGGCGGCCTCTAGAGTGAATCATAGGAACCCTGAGGATGAACTGACCCTTTTATTCACTATTCCACATCGAGTTGCAGACCCATCAGAGGGAGCCATGTGATAATTGTGCCCACCAGCTGACCCCACAGCCACCTTCTGCCCCCCTTGGACCCACCCAAGAATTTCTAAGCATTCTTTATGAGAGAAGGAGGAGCTTCAAGATGGCGGAAGGGTAAGACGCAGAGATCACCTTCCTCCCCACAAATACATCAGAAATACATCTACATGTGGAACAACTCCTACAGAACACCCACGGAACGCAGAAGACCTCAGACCTCCCAAAAGGCAAGAAACTCCCCACGTACCTGGGTAGGGCAAAAGAAAAAAGAAAAAACAGAGACAAAAGAATAGGGATGGGACCTGCACCACTGGGAGGGAGCTGTGAAGGAGGAAAGGTCTCCACACACTAGGAAACCCCTTCGCGGCGGAGACTGCGAGTGGCAGAGGGGGCAAGCTTCGGAGCTGCAGAGGAGAGCGCAGCCACAGGGGTGCAGAGGGCAAAGCCGAGAGATTCCTGCACAGAGGAGCGGTGCCGACCAGCACTCACCAGCCCGAGAGGCTTGTCTGCTCACCCGCCGGGGCGAGTGGGGGCTGGGAGCTGAGGCTTGGGCTTCGGTCGGATCCCAGGGAGAGGACTGGGGTTGGCTGCGTGAACACAGCCTGAAGGGGGCTAGTGCGCCACGGCTAGCCGGGAGGGAGTCCGGGGGAAAAAGTCTGCAGCTGCCGAAGAGACAAGAGACTTTTTCTTGCCTCTTTGTTTCCTGGTGCATGAGGAGAGGGGATTAAGAGCACCGCTTAAACGAGCTCCAGAGACGGGTGCGAGCCGTGGCTATCAGCGCAGACCCCAGAGACGGGCATGGGACGATAAGGCCGCTGCTGCCGCCACCAAGAAGCCTGTGTGCGAGCACAGGTCACTATCCACACCGCCCCTCCCGGGAACCTGTGCAGCCCGCCACTGCCAGGGTCCCGTGATCCAGGGACAACTTCCCCGGGAGAACAGACGGCACGCCTCAGGCTGGTGCAATGTCATGTCGGCCTCTGCCGCCGAAGGCTCGCCCCACATCCGTACCCCTCCCTCCCCGCGGCCTGAGTGAGCCAGAGCCCCCTAATCAGCTGCTCCTCTAACACCGTCCTGTGTGAGCGAAGAACAGACGCCCTCAGGCGACCTACACGCAGAGGCGGGACCAAATCCAAAGCTGAACTCCGGGAGCTGTGCGAACAAAGAAGAGAAAGGGAAATCTCTCCCAGCAGCCTCAGGAGCAGCGGATTAAATCTCCACAATCAACTTGATTTACCCTGCATCTGTGGACTACCTGAATAGACAACGAATCATCCCAAATTGAGGAGGTGGACTTTGGGAGCAACAATATATATATTTTTCCCCCTTTTTCTCTTTTTGTGAGTGTGTATGTGTATGCTTCTGTGTGTGATTTTGTCTGTACAGCTTTGCTTTTACCATTTGTCCTAGGGTTCTGTCTGTCCGTTTTTTTTTCTTAATTACTTAAAAAATTTTTTTCTTAATTATTATTTTTTATTTTAATAACTTTATTTTATTTTATTTTACTTTATTTTATTTTATTTTATCTTCTTCTTTCTTTCTTTCTTTTTTTTCTCCCTTTTATTCTGAGTCGTGTGGAGGACAGGCTCTTGGTGCTCCAGCCAGGCGTAAGGGCTGTGCCACTGAGGTGGGAGAGCCAAGTTCAGGATACTGGTCCACAAGAGACCTCCCAGTTCCACGTAATATCAAACAGCGAAAATCTCCCAGAGATCTCCATCTCAATGCCAAGACCCAGCTCTACTCAACGACCAGCAAGCTACAGTGCAGGACACCCTATGCCAAACAACTAGCAGGACAGGAACACAACCCCATCCATTAGCATAGAGGCTGCCTAAAATCATAATAAGGCCACAGACACCCCAAAACACACCACCAGACGTGGACCTGCCCACCAGAAAGACAAGATCCAGCCTCATCCACCAGAACACAGGCACTAGTCCCCTCTACCAGGAAGCCTACACAACCCACTGAACCAACCTAGCCACTGGGGACAGACACCAAAAACGACGGAAACTACGAACCTGCAGCCTGTGAAAAGGAGACCCCCAAACACAGTAAGTTAAGCAAAACGAGAAGACAGAGAAACACACAGCAGATGAAGGAGCAAGGCAAAAACCCACCAGACCTAACAAATGAAGAGGAAATAGGCAGTCTACCTGAAAAAGAATTCAGAATAATGATAGTAAAGATGATCCAAAATCTTGGAAATAGAAAGGAGAAAATACAAGAAACGTTTAACAAGGACCTAGAGGAACTAAAGAGCAAACAAACAGAGATGAACAACACAATAAATGAAATTAAAAACTCTCTAGAAGGGATCAATAGCAGAATAACTGAGGCAGAAGAACGGATAAGTGACCTGGAAGATAAAATAGTGGAAATAACTACTGCAGAGCAGGATAAAGAAAAAAGAATGAAAAGAATTGAGTACAGTCTCAGAGACCTCTGGGACAACATTAAACGCACCAACATTCGAATTATAGGGGTCCCAGAAGAAGAAGAGAAAAAGAAAGGGACTGAGAAAATATTTGAAGAGATTATAGTTGAAAACTTCCCTAATATGGGAAAGGAAATAGTTAATCAAGTCCAGGAAGAACAGAGAGTCCCATACAGGATAAATCCAAGGAGAAAGACGCCAAGACACATATTAATCAAACTATCAAAAATTAAATACAAAGAACAAATATTAAAAGCAGCAATGGAAAAACAACAAGTAACACATAAGGGAATCCCCAAAAGGTTAACAGCTGATCTTTCAGCAGAAACTCTGCAAGCCAGAAGGGAGTGGCAGGACATATTTAAAGTGATGAAAGAGAAAAACCTACAACCAAGATTACTCTACCCAGCAAGGATCTCATTCAGATTTGACGGAGAAATTAAAAGCTTTACAGACAAGCAAAAGCTAACAGAATTCAGCACCACCAAACCAGCTTTACAACAAATGCTAAAGGAACTTCTCTAGGCAGGAAACACAAGAGAAGGAAAAGACCTACAATAATAAACCCAAAACAATTAAGAAAATGGTAATAGGAACATACATATCGATAATTACCTTAAATGTAAATGGATTAAATGCTCCAACCAAAAGACATAGACTGGCTGAATGGATACAAAAACAAGACCCGCATATATGCTGTCTACAAGAGACCCACTTCAGACCTAGGGACACATACAGACTAAAAGTGAGGGGATGGAAAAAGATATTCCATGCAAATGGAAATCAAAAGAAAGATGGAGTAGCAATTCTCATATCAGACAAAATAGACTTTAAAACAAAGACTATTACAAGAGACAAAGAAGGACACTACATAATGATCAAGGGATCAATCCAAGAAGAAGATATAACAATTATAAACATTTATGCACCCAACATAGGAGTACCTCAATACATAAGGCAAATACTAACAGCCATAAAAGGGGAAATCGACAGTAACGCAATCATAGTAGGGGACTTTAACACCCCACTTTCACCAATGGACAGATCATCCAAAATGAAAATAAATAAGGAAACACAAGCTTTAAATGATACATTAAACAAGACGGACTTAATTAATATTTATAGGACATTCCATCCAAAAACAACAGAATACACATTCTTCTCAAGTGCTCATGGAACATTCTCCAGGATAGATCATATCTTGGGTCACAAATCAAGCCTTGGTAAATTTAAGAAAATTGAAATCGTATCAAGTATCTTTTCTGACCACAACGCTATGAGACTAGATATCAATTACAGGAAAAAATCTGTAAGAAATACAAACACATGGAGGCTAAACAACACACTACGTAATAACCAAGAGATCACTGAAGAAATCAAAGAGGAAATCAAAAAATACCTAGAAACAAATGACAATGAAAACACAACGACCCAAAACCTATGGGATGCAGCAAAAGCAGTTCTAAGAGGGAAGTTTATAGCTATATAAGCCTACCTTAAGAAACAAGAAACATCTCAAATAAACAACCTAACCTTACACCTCAAGCAATTAGAGAAAGAAGAACAAAAAAACCCCAAAGTTAGCAGAAGGAAAGAAATCATAGAGATCAGATCAGAGATAAATGAAAAAGAAATGAAGGAAACAATAGCAAAGATCAATAAAACTAAAAGCTGGTTCTTTGAGAAGATAAACAAAATTGATAAACCATTAGTCAGACTTATCAAGAAAAAAAGGGAGAAGGCTCAAATCAATAGAATTAGAAATGAAAAAGGAGAAGTAACAACTGGCACTGCAGAAATACAAAGGATCATGAGAGATTACTACAAGCAGCTATATGCCAATAAAATGCACAACCTGGAAGAAATGGACAAATTCTTAGAAATGCACAACCTTCCAAGACTGAACCAGGAAGAAACAGAAAATATGAACAGACAATCACAAGCACTGAAAATGAAACTGTGATTAAAAACCTTCCAACAAACAAAAGTCCAGGACCAGATGGCTTCACAGGCGAATTCTATCAAACATTTAGAGAAGAGCTAACACCTATCCTTCTCAAACTCTTCCAAAATACAGCAGAGGGAGGAACACTCCCAAATTCATTCTACAAGGCCATCATCACCCTGATACAAAAACCAGACAAAGATGTCACAAAGAAAGAAAACTACAGGCCAATATCACTGATGAACATAGATGCAAAAATCCTCAACAAAATACTAGCAAACAGAATCCAACAGCACATTAAAAGGATCATACACTATGATCAAATGGGGTTTATCCCAGGAATGCAAGGATTCTTCAATATACGCAAATCAATCAACATGATACACCATATTAACAAATTGAAGGAGAAAAACCATATGATCATCTCAATAGATGCAGAGAAAGCTTTTGACAAAATTCAACACCCATTTATGATAAAAGCCCTGCAGAAAGTAGGCATAGAGGGAACTTTCCTCAACATAATAAAGGCCATATATGACAAACCCACATTGTCCTCAATGGTGAAAAACTGAAACCATTTCCACAAAGATCAGGAACAAGACAAGGTTGCCCACTCTCACCACTATTATTCAACATAGTTGTGGAAGTTTTAGCCACAGCAATCAGAGAAGAAAAAGAAATAAAAGGAATCCAAATTGGAAAAGAAGAAGTAAAGCTGTCACTGTTGGCAGATGACATGATACTATACATAGAGAATCCTAAAGATGCTACCAGAAAACTACTAGAGTTAGTCAATGAATTTGGTAAAGTAGCTGGATACAAAATTAATGCACAGAAATCTCTTGCATTCCTATACACTAATGATGAAAAATCTGAAAGTGAAATTAAGAAAACACTCCCATTTACCATTGCAACAAAAAGAATAAAATATCTAGGAATAAACCTACCTAAGGAGACAAAAGACCTGTATGCAGAAAATTATAAGACACTGATGAAAGAAATTAAAGATGATACAAATAGATGGAGAGAAATACCATGTTCTTGGATTGGAAGAATCAACATTGTGAAAATGATTATACTACCCAAAGCAATCTACAGATTCAATGCAATCCCTATCAAACTACCACAGGCATTTTTCACAGAACTAGAGCAAAAAATTTCACAATTTGTATGGAAACACAAAAGACCATGAACAGCCAAAGCAATCTTGAGAAAGAAAAATGGAGCTGGAGGAATTAGGCTCCCTGACTTCAGACTATACTACAAAGCTACAGTAATCAAGACAGGATGGTACAGGCACAAAAACAGAAATATAGATCAATGGAACAGGATAGAAAGCCCAGAGATAAACCCATGCACATATGGTCACCTTATCTTTGATAAAGGAGGCAAGAATATACAGTGGAGAAAAGACAGCCTCTTCAATAAGTGGTGCTGGGAAAACTGGACAGCTACATGTAAAAGAATGAAATTAGAACATTCCCTAACACCATACACAAAAATAAACTCAAAATGGATTAAAGACCTAAATGTAAGGCCAGACACTATCAAACTCTTAGAGGAAAACACAGGCAGAACACTCTTTGACATAAATCACAGCAAGATCCTTTTGACCCACCTCCTAGAGAAATGGAAATAAAAACAAAAATAAACAAATGGGACCTAATGAAACTTAAAAGCTCTTGCACAGCAAAGGAAACCATAAACAAGACGAAAAGACAACCCTCAGAATGGGAGAAAATATTTGCAAATGAAGCAACTGACAAAGGATTAATCTCCAAAACATACAAGCAACTCATGAGCTCAATATCAAAAAAACAAACAACCCAATCCAAAAATGGGCAGAAGACCTAAATAGACATTTCTTCAAAGAAGATATACAGATTGCCAACAAACACATGAAAGAATGCTCAACATCATTAATCATTAGAGAAATGCAAATCAAAACTACAATGAGATCATCTCACACCGGTCAGAATGGCCATCATCAAAAAATCTACAAACAATAAATGCTGGAGAGGGTGTGGAGAAAAGGGAACCCTCTTGCACTGTTGGTGGGAATGTAAATTGATACAGCCACTATGGAGAACAGTATGGAGGTTCCTTAAAAAACTAAAAATAGAACTACCATACGACCCAGGAATCCCACTACTGGGCATATACCCTGAGAAAACCATAATTCCAAAAGAGTCATGTACCAAAATGTTCATTGCAGCTCTATTTACAATAGCCAGAACATGGAAGCAACCTAATGTCCATCAACAGATGAATGGATAAAGAAGATGTGGCACATATATACAATGGAATATTACTCAGCCATAAAAAGGAACGAAACTGAGTTATTTGTAGTGAGGTGGATGGACCTAGAGACTGTCATACAGAGTGAAGTAAGTCAGAAAGAGAAAAACAAATACCGTATGCTAACACATACATATGGAATCTAAAAAAAAAAAAGAAAATGGTCAGAAGAACCTAGGGGCAAGACGGGAATAAAGATGCAGACCTACTAGAGAATGGACTTGAAGATACGGGGAGGGGGAAGGGTAACCTGGGACAAAGTGAGAGAGTGGCATGGACATATATACACTACCAAACATAAAACAGATAGCTAGTGGGAAGCAGCCGCATAGCACAGGGAGATCAGCTTGGTGCTTTGTGACCACCTAGAGGGGTGGGATAGGGAGGGTGGGAGGGAGGGAGATGCAAGAGGGAAGAAATATGGGGACATTTGTATATGTATAACTGATTCACTTTGTTATAAAGCAGAAACTGACACACCACTGTAAAGCAATTATACTCTAATAAAGATGTTAAAAAAAAAAAAATACTGGTCATGATACACTAAAGTGATCGTTTAACTACAAAGTCTGAAAAACGCTAACCCGGAAGTTGGAATGTCATGGAACATATAGGTTGAAGTCTAGCATGAATGAAGGACAAATTAAGTCCTAAAATAAGAAGTGATGATATAAAATATGGATTCTATTCTAGGGGGAGCTTCTAAGATTATGTTCCATAGTAAAAGCCTAAAACTCTCTAATTCTAATTATTTCTAATTCTAATTATTACGATATTTTTGTTTAAAAAGCCCATTATTTAACTATTATATATTTTGATAACTTTCACAAGGGTAAATTATAAAACAGCTAAAACACAGTGAGAGTAATATGGAAAAGTCTCGCTTAAAAATAATTTTCTAGCTTTCAGGGCTCCATCATTTAAATAATGCCAACTTTAGTAAATACCTGAACAAGTTTGTCAATTCCCAGAGCTCTGTCTAGTTCAGCTAGCTCAGTTTCATCTTTGCCACTGAGGAAGGATACCAGCTGTTCAAGAAGAGCCTTCTCATCATTTCTTCCTTCGACTGTTGTTGGTGGACAGAGAAGCTCATCTAACTGTGAACTAATGCACTGGCTGCAGAATCAAAAGATAAGAAAGTTTAAGACTGATATAGCAAATAAGTACTCAACCTTAAGAATGCAAATACACACACACAAACACATATATATGCAAATATAGTTCTAGGAAATTCTCTGTTGAGATGCTTTTTTAACCAATTCTTATGCAATGAAATTTTCTATACTTAATGGGCAGAAATTTATGAATGTTTGGTATGTAGCTTGAATATATTTTTCATTATTTTGTCAATCACTGAATTTTGTTTCCATATTCTTCATGTTAGCTTACAGAAATAGCCTGAAAAATTAACCATAGTTAAGAGAAAATAATTCTTAACAGAAGTAAAAAATAAAAATCAACCAAAAACTCAGAAAAAAATCATTTAGTCTATATCAAGATTTACACTATTTATTCTATGGGTGCCATTAATTATTGATAATTGAACCATAATCAAAACAGTACACATTATATTACTTAATTTTCAAAGATGATCAAATTATATTGATAACATGACATGATTACCACTTACAAAAGAAATCAAACTAGAAAAATGAAACATGCTCAGTGTTAAGCAATAAATTGTTGATTACATGTAGGAAATACGTAGTCTAATCCAAACTGATACCAACTGATGCATAAAACTTGGAAATACATAGAAGATAATACTAGTACTAATACTACTTGTATAATAATGTAATTATAAGGATTCTTCTTTCGGGAAGGTGAATGGGACTACAGTTCACAGTTAAGGCTCCACACTCAATATTACCTACTCATCCTTTGGTTGCTATATATGAGATATAGTCTATGTGTTGGAATGGAGCTACCCGTGTGGATTAAGAAATTAAATTCTAATTAAGATGGGACACTGAGTAGATGTGGAAAGTACCTTCCCTTCTTATCCACTCTTGCTCCAAACAAAGAGAAAAGCTGGACAAAATAAAGAGCAACACAGTTGTTGTGCTGAGGCCAATTCATCCACAGGTCCCAGGAATTTTATGGTAATCAATCAAAGAAAAGTAAGAGATGAAAAATAAAACAACAGCTGCATACTATTATCAGCCTCCTGATAATTACAATGTACACTAGCCTTGCAGTCATGCAGTAAATAAATCTGTTTGATTCGGTGTCCTCCTCCATCCTTTTCTTTTCATTAAACTTTCACTTCTATTAATATTTAACAAAATACCAATACAGGCTGGAATCTAGTTTGGGAAAAGTAGTTCTTTGCTGTAGAAGTTGGTATCTGATACTTCTTAATATACAAAATGTATTACTCACTCCTCTGGCTTATTCTGATTTACAGCTGTCACTGTATTATTTGTCCATGAAACCTGATCACCACTTCCTGGTTGTCCAAACTGGTTATCAATTGCTTCCAATTCCAGCTCAGGTAATCCTGGTTAAAGAAGAAAAGGTAAGAAGTCAGGACATATTACAATGGAAGATAAGATGATAATACTTTTAAGAAGTAATATATTGTACAGTAGAGTGAGATTTCCCCTATAAAATACTACCTCAGTGATACAAAAGTCACCTATTCAGAAACTTAAATTATCTAGAATGTGACCACATAATAAGTAAATGAGAAAGTGAGAAAAGGTCTCTGAATCAAAGGCAGTCCGATGTTAAAAGTTTTTATATATTACCGTAAGAGAATCACTTAGGACTTTGTCTGAAATTATTTATTTTAAAGACAATCATAACAATTTGGTTAACTGCTTATTCAGTCTACATCATATTAGAATATGCTATAAGTAGGGACAGTGTTACTGTCATAAAATGAGAGCTGCAAGTAAAAGATAAAATATGTTCTATAAAAGGCAGGAACAGAAACTAAAGGGCACTGCAGTCTGGGGACAAAACTCTACAGTTGTTAACTGAGAATATAGCTGTACAATAACAGTATAATTAATTGATGTCTATAGTGATGAATGAAAAAAGGGGTTGAATTATGTCTTGTAATAGAAGAAAATAGTTTGTGCACTTTAGAATATTTTTGTGTGGGCAATTTTTTTGAAAGGTTTATTTCTGTACTATTTACAGTAGGAAAGAACTGTAAATAACCTAAATACCAGAAACTTGCTGATTGATTAATGAATTATGGTATAGATATTTACAACATGCTGATAAATGAAAAAGAAAAAAAGTATAATCCAAGACATTATGTTCAGGATGATTCTGTTTTTATAAGCTATTTCATATATATTAATAGAAAAAATGCTGGTAGGCTATATATCCTTGGTAGATTTTAGGTTGTGAGATTAAGGATTACTTTATTTTCTTTTAGTATTTCTCATGGTTATTTGTAATCTCTAAAGAGAACAAAATTCATAGGTTGAAGCCTTAACCTCTAGTACTTCAGAATATGACTGTATTTGGGGACAGGGCTTTGCGTGAAGTGACTAAGTTAAAATAGAGTCGTTAGGGTGGGCTCTAATTTAATATGACTGGTGTTCTTAAAAGAAGAGGTGATTAGGACACAGACAACACAGACAGAGGGACGGCCATGAGGACATAGTAAGAAGGAAGCCATCCGCAAGCTAGTGAGAGAGGCCTCAGAAGACACCAAACCTGCTAACCCCCTAACCTTGGACTTCGAGCCTTCAGATTGTGAGAAAATAAATTTCTGGCAATAAAATACCACTGGTCTGTGGTATTTTATTATTATGGCAGCCCTAGCAAACTAAAAACAAAAACAAAAACTAAGAAAGCATTGGTGGCTTAAGAAAAAACATAATTAGGTAGAATTCCTCATTCTAATGAATGGAGAATAAGTAGATTTAAGGATGCTCCCCAAATTTATTTAATGCTGGATACTGATCATTATTAACTACACAAAACATGTTAGGCTCACTTTTATGTGAAATATACTCAATATTTAGTATGAATGAAATATAGGAGTCCATATAAAAGCACATTCACTTCTACATGCAAAGAATTATAGCCTGCAATTAAACTTGTCTTCTTTATCATGACAAATGATAGAGAAATCAAATTCTAAAGGATTCTGGAAAAAAAAAAAAAGCAAAAAACAAAGCAAACAAAAAACACCAAACAACAACAATAAATGGTGATAGGAAAGTAATCACTTAATTCCTCTCATTACTTCAATCAGGAAGTTGGTCAAAGATTATCTAAAGCTGTCTCATTGCTCTGTTCCACACATTAATTTTTCAATCTTATTCCATTTTAGAAATCTAACCTAAACAAAATAATTATATTTAAGAGTCAAAGAAAATTTATATGGCTGTCTACCATCAATACTTAGTATTACAGGATAGTTTATTTGACTCAGTAATAGGACACAGTATCTCATTTTAGTAGTCTTGATGGGAAAAAAGGTTAAGAAAACAAGTTGGATAAAATATTTTCAAAATAAAGTAAGATTCACATGCTAAATCTGGTGAAAAGGGGAGGAAAATCCAAAGAAATCAATCACTGATTCAATTAAAAGCTTTGTTTGCATAGGCTGTATGCTTAAAAGAAGTTGGTTTTTATTCTAAAAGTCACTTCAACCTTTAGGACTTCCTTTAGAAACGCACTTACATAAAAAAATTCGAGGATTTGCTGGAATGTTTTACGAAATACACACTTTATCTCTCTTTGTCCAGGGAATAAACCTACTATTTTTGGTCATGTTTGTGTCTCTATTGCAAACATGAGTAAGTATGTATATATGTTACACAAGACAGGCATAGTAATTTTTAAAGGGACGCATTACTGCATTTACTAGTCTCTGTTGGAGAGACGCAGCTGAAGCGGGGGTAGAAAACAAGCTCTTAGCGATTCTTGATCAAGCTATTAATGGTTTTGTTTTTTTTTTTAATCATCTGAGCAAAGGGCTCAACATCATATTTTCTCCATTTTAAACATGGTTAAAAGAAAACTTTATATCCCCATGAGCCACAGTGATTCCAGCTTAAAAAACTTATATTATTAAAAAATTTAAAAACTTCTGCAAAGTAGAAAGCATTGTCTAATCAAGAGAGTGGCTTTTGCACACTTTACTCCACTAAGAGTTGATTCAGCATTTAGTGATTGTGATGTTCACAGTTAATTTTCTTCAGCTGTTGGTAAAGAGACTTCTGGTTCAGTTTTGTGTTACATTTGGCTGTTAACTATGCACAGCAGTTACAATGTTTTATTTGACTAATTTCTCTACTATACAAAAAGAACTATAAATCAATAAGATAAAAACTGAATAACCCAATAGATATATGGTCAGAGAATATAAACAGGTCACATGAAATCATTGAAAAATGATCAACCTAATTCACAATAAAAGAAATACAGATTAAAACTACATTGAGATACTTAAAAAAAAAACACATCAAATTGGCAAAGATGAGAAAGTGCATAATTCAACTTATTAGAAAGGATGTGTAGAAAGAGGAACATTATCAGTTAGAGTGTAAACTGGCATAAGAAAGGCCATTTGGCAAAATCTGTCTACCCTTTGACCCAGCAATTCTGTTCAGAATTTATATTTCAGATATACTCTCAAATGTGGTCAACTATCTCTACATAAGATTATTCATTATAGTTTTATACTAGCAAAATGCCTACCGATAGCCACAACACACTAAACACAACCTCAGAAACAGGGAACTAAAAATGGAGTTTTTAAGTACTGAAAATATTTTATGTGAAACATTTATTTTTAGAGTTATGAACACTATTAATGTACTACAGATTAATAATATTTTAAAAATAATCATCTCAGAATCTGTATGTTCATAGAACATAAAAACAAGCACCTCAGTAGGTCATTCCTTACTTTAGTGATGTTGCCAATGTTCAAATATTTTTGGAATTCTTCTAGAACTGTCTTAACCAGTATACAAGTCCTTCAAGAAAATACGACTCCTTATAACTACATCTAATTTTGGTTCTGATGTTTTAAAAAGTATTATTCTTTTCAGATCAACAAATTTGGCTCCAAATAACTTCACAAAACTTCAAAAGTCAAATCCACCCTCAAGGGATAGAAATTTAAAGATGGTCAAAAGGACATAGTAGAGGTTCTGAAGGTACTGCCAAGAAAGCACATTATGTATATTTTGATCAACATCCTCCTAAGTTGTCTCTTGATGTGCTCTTGTAGTACATGTCTAACAAAATTATTTAAATCACTTGGTCACACTGCATGGGTGTGTGTGTGCATATAAACAATGTGTTTTGAAACCAGGCAGACTGAAATTTAAATCCTGGTTCTGCATATACTAACTGGATAACTTTGGGCAAGTTTTTGTTTGTGTGTGTTTTCTTTTCTTTCTCTGGAACTTATGACCTTAGTTTCCTCATATGTAAATAGACCTAAGGAAAATTTCTGGTTCAATGTAAAATATATCATCTATATTTTATTTGATGTATAAAATTATCACTGAAACAAAAGAAATTAAAAGGGGAAAACAAATCTACAGCTGAAGGAGAGGCAAAAGAAGCAGCATGGCAGCTGACTAGAACAATGAAGAATTTCTGAAAGATAAAACAGATGGAAAGATAAAACTGATGGTGAAATTGACCTAAACTAAAAACCTTACATCAGGACAAAGAGGAGATTTTCCAAAAAGGGGGTTTTTCTCAGAAGAACACTAGAACAACTCCAGGTTCAGTGGTCATTCGAGCGGGTAAAGGAACAGGCCATGGGTGATTGCTGGGATAATTAAAGGACAACTGAACAGCTGTCACCAGGCCCTGCTCTGAGTGCAGCTGACTCTGGCGTCTGCCCATGGGATTAAAGTGGTGAGTACATGACTCAGTGTGGGAGTTCTGCCCAGGGAATCTCCCAAAGTGGGTGTGAGGGCTGCCACAAGGGATTTCCCCATCACCAACCCCCACTCCTTCACAACGACAACTAAGAATCAGGGCCTCTATAATCAGAACCTACATTCACTGCCAGAGCAAAAGGCCTCTCACTTTAGCTAAAGAAACACTCTAGCTACCAAGATGTTTCATTCTAGGTCTTTTTCAGTATATATGGACAGACAGCCCTGATTTACCAAACATTCAAGAAAAGTCAACAGCAGAAAAGAAAGATAGCAAATTTGACAAAGAAAGAAAGAAACTTTGAAGGAAAAAGGGTTGTTACAGAAAATAGATGAGCCCTAAAGTAATATGCTAAATTTATCATCACACAGATTTAAAAGTCTATCATATACATAAATGGTAATAGACTTCTATGAAAAAAAATTTCTAAAAACGTGATCGCCACAAATAAAAGAACTCAATAGATTGACTGAAGAGCAGAATGGATATGGTTGAAGATTCAGCTTTGATCCAGAAAATCTGGCCCAGAGACTCTCTCAGAATACAGTGCAAAGTATGACAGAAAAGATAAGTGACATGGCAGATAGATCCAGAAGTTCTAATAGGTATATCTCAGGTGGTGAAATACTATGATAATTAAACTGTCCTATGTGAGACCTTTGGACACAAGGTTAAGACATGGAATCAGCTACTGGATAATGGACTCTGGCTCTAGTGAAAGGTAGTGGTGGGCAGCGTAGAGGCTAGAGGGGGCAGAGAATCAGAGGCTGTTCTCTTCCCTTTATAAGCTATCGTATTTTTGTCCTCATCTTTTTTTCTTTCTTTTTCCTTCTCCAGTCTTTTGTTATCTTTTCCTTTCTCCTGTCCAACTTGTCTCCTTAGCCTTATGCCTCTTGAAACCTTTTTTCTTGTCGGTATGGAAACTTTGTAAACACTGTCTGCAGCTATCACCCTCCCCTCATTTACCTCAATTTCTTCCCCTCTATGCTTCTGGCCTTCAGCAATACTACAGCACAGGGTTTAACAAATTCTGGCCTATTTACAAACTCTTATACATGGAGCTGTATTCAGGGAAGGAAATCTCAAGAAAGAAAAAAGAGCTATTTGCCTCAAGACAGATTATGAATGAAAAACACTCTACTTTCACAGACTTGTAGAGCTAGAAGACACCTTCTATTTTTTTAAAATTAATTAATTAATTTATTTATTTTTGGCTGCGTTGGGTCTTGCTGCACGCGGCCTTCTCTAGTTGCAGTGAGCAGGGGCTACTCTTCTTAGAGGTGCGTGGGCTTCTCACTGTGGTGGCTTCTCGTGTTGCGGAGCATAGGTTCTAGGTGCACAGGCTTCAGTAGTTGTGGCACACAGGCTCAGTAGTTGTGGCTCGCGGGCTCTAGAGTGCAGGCTCAGTAGTTGTGGCGCACGGGCTTAGTAGCTCCGCGGCATGTGGGATCTTCCCAGACCAGGGCTTGAACCCATGTGCCCTGCATTGGCAGGCAGATTCTTAACCACTGCACCACCAGGGAAGTCCCCCTTCTATTTTTATTAACTTTAATTTTCATCAAATTAACACATATACATAAATTTAAAAATCAGGACCAAAAGGCCTATTATGAATAAAAGCAGTTTCCTGTCTTGCCCCTTCCGATCCTTTAATTATTTCCCTTTCAACAGAGGCAACCATTCACAACTTGTGTAGCTGTTTTCTTTAGCATTTGCCTAATTATTTCTAAAATATCTCCATTTTAGATTTCTGACTCCCCATCATGATAGATGGGGTTTTAGTTCTCTCACATCACCTCTCTTATTACCTCCTGTGCCCTCAATTCCCTAACAGAGATCACAGTTCTTTATAAAATAAAAAGTTAATATTTAGATTCTTACGACTACACAAATATTACTCACTGCTAAGGCATGTCGTGTACTATGTTCAAACATCCTTTCTTATATCATGATTTCTTTTTTCTGGAGTTAACAATTATCTTATTTTTTTTCATTTTCCTGCTTTTCTAGGAGAAATTTTTGGATGCTTCAACATTATTGACATAAATCTATCATTAATATTTCCTATAAACTCAAAGAGATAAATGTAATTTCTCCCTTGGAGGCTGCCTTTCCAGAGGACTCAGGCCCCCTGCTCCAATCAACACTGGTTGTTCTCTAATCTTGCTCATCATTCCTGGACTTCCCTTCAGATCCTGTTTCCCCTGGACCCTGTAAGTTTTTCTTTTTTGGTTTTCTCCCTGTTCGCTGAAGTATATCTTCTAGGACCTGTCAAACAAACAAAAAAAGAGTATGCAAAGGAAGTATACAATGAGAGTATGGACTAAAAAATTTTTGAAAAGATATTTCATCCATGAATAACATGGGAAGAAAAAAAGGGACAAAAAGCAAGAAAGAATTTTTGGAAATTAGATATCCAAAATTTTTTAAGTGCAAGAGAAATATTAGAAAATAAAGCTGAGAAAAGCTGTCAGAAAGAACAAAAAGACCAAAAGACATATAGAAAGCAGGGAAGAAAAAGTTAAGCTCGACCTTGTTTTGTTTGCTCTCTTTCAAGTTACAGACTTCCCTCAACGTCCTGATTATCTTTGGCTGTGTCTATTCTAAACAGATACAGTGTTCTAAAACACTGAATGGTTGGGCTCAGTGTGAGGCTTGTGTCTGCTGGTAGCCTTCACTGTTGGATGCTTAGATGGTAGCATGACCTTTGCACTTTAGGGATTTCCCCATACATACCAATATCCGGACATCTTCTTTCTGGCCATTTGGTATCTCCTGAGATAACCCCTCCAGTCTCCCACATTGGAAGGGGAAGGACGAGGATGAAACCAATCAACATGCAGACTTTCATTTTATCTCCTCTTAGACTTACACCTCATTGTTTCCCCAACTGTGCCGGATATCCCAGAGTCTGGAATCTCTATTTCAATTAGAAGACTTCTGAAGTTGTTTCATCTAATTCTTATTTTGCAGATAAAGAGAATGAGACTCAGAAAATTCATGTGCTTAAGGTATTACCGTTAATAAACGGGAAATATGAGACTTGAACCTAGGCTCCTGCTCTCATCTAGTGTTCTGGTCAGCTGAAAAACTGCTTCCAAAAATGTCAGAGATGACTTGAGATTTTTCTTTCCAGATGTCTGGAAATCTTGGTAAGCTTTTGGGAATTGTGTCATGCCAGCTAAAAGCTGTAGTCAGACTGAAATAAACAAGGCCCACATCTGGTCCCATTAGAAGAGGGACAGGCAAATTTTGAAAGTGAGCTGGTTAGTTTCCTTTACTTTCAAGGTCACACAATGGAATTATCACCACTATTTTTTTCAACTTCAAAATTTGATGGGTGAAAACTATCTTCATGAATTGTAAGTATACTATTCAAAGTGTCTCTTAAGTAGGAGAATGCTAACATGCGCTAGAGGAGTCATGACCTATTTCAACATAGATGTCTCCTAAACAGTGCCCCATGAAAAACTCATTCTGTGGGGTAATATGTATTACTTGAGAAAAGGAATTCCATAATCAAGAAAAGTTTGGCAAATGCTGGGTTAAAGAAATCTTTAAATTAAATTTAAATTTAACTTGTAAGACAGGCTACAAGGATGTATTGTACAACATGGGGAATATAGTCAATATTCTGTAATAATTGTAAATGGAGTGTAAACTTTAAAAATTGTATAAAATTTTGTTTTAAATTAAAAAACAATAAACTGGCACAAAGATAAAGCAAAACAATTTTTAAAATATATAAACTAGTTCATCTAACACAGGACTTCCTAAAACCTTTAATATGCACTGTGGAATTTTAACAGAGGAATGGTGTATATGTCACGTAGCATTTGCCCAGTGTATGTTAGCACAAAATCCTTTTTTTCATAGGACTAGTGTTCAAGGAAGACCCTTTGGGAAACATAATCTGATCCAATATTATATTTCTGAAAGTCCTACTATGGAATGTTTTGGGTAAGAACACAAAATTGCTCTCCTTAACATCAACTACTCACCTTAACATCAATTACAAAAAAGTAGAGGTTATACTATAACTTAAAATAGACAGGATGAGTGAAGTTCATATGTCTGAAAGTAACTGTGTATTACTAAGAGTGGCATTAATGAAAAGATATTTCACTCTCAACAAACAAAAGGTCTGTGCAATAATGATGAGAGACAAAGCACTAATCCATATTATCATTAAACATTTAAAATGAAGTTCTGTCCCCAACACATACTATTCAGCCTGGAAGTGGGTCTGGCAGTGGTGGTCTGAAGTGCAGCTGGCAGGATCTCCGATTTGATGGCTACACTGGTGACCGCACCATCCATCCTCTCTGTCTCACATAAGCCTGGCAACTGTGCTGCCTTCTCCAGCGTAGGTAGTAACTGATCAAACTGGTCAAGGTCAGCTGTAAACTAAGAACGGAAACCAAAGTTAGAGGAAATATATTCTACACTCTCACCTGAAACAATGTAGAAAACAAGTTGTTCTTTTAAACTATATGAATTGAGTGTGACTATGAGAGAATGAAGAAAGAAGAAAGAAAGATTGGGGTCTCAATGAAATAACAGGACCTAACACTGGAACAAAATGTGGACGCTTATGATATTAATATACTACAGGATATAAGATAACATACACATAGTGTTTATCTACTATATCTCGGTATAAAATGTATGCACTGGAAAAAGACTGAACTGGAAAGAAATATCAAGAGTACTGTGTTACAACGATAGCATCATGGGTGATTATCTTCTGTCATATTTTTCAAAATTTTATAAAATGGCTTACTTTATGATGGTGCAAAACATACACTGTTTTTAAAAATAATTTTTAAAAGTTTGGGAAAGTTTTTAATAAATATTAGCTTGAAAGATCCCAGAAAGGTCACTTACCACTTAAGGACTTACTAGAATAAGAAACATATCTTCTAGCATAGGTAGGGAATTCCTACATCTGTCTGTGGCTATGCACAGGAGAAAACTGACCTTTATTTCACAGTATTATTCCACTATGGTTACCTTAAGATAATTCATCAACATAAAATGTCTACCTGTTTGGGTTTCATTATTTACTTCAACAAAAATTTCCTTCTAGATTGTGTAACAGAATTACATGTATGTATTTTTTAGAAGTCTGGCTTCTTTCACTTAACATTACATTTCTGAAGTTTAGACACCTTGTCGCAAGTAGCAGTAGATCACTTTGTTTTTGTTGCTGAATAGTATCTCACTGTATGAATATGCTACAATATATTTATAAATTCTACTGTAATGGATTTGGGAGTTTTTCTGGGTTTTGGCTAATACAAGTTAAACTACTATGACTATTTTTGAACATGTCTTTTGTGGCATGTGCAAAAAGTACTAACAATAAAGGAAAAACCTGACAAATTGGACTACGTTAAAATGAAGAACTTCACTCCAACAAAAAGCACCATTAAGAGAAAGAAAAGGCAAGGCACAGCATAGAGAAGATATCTGCAAATATATAAACAATAAAGGACTCACTCAAAATGCATAAAGAACTCTTACAGGTCAATAGGAAAAATATAACATTGGGAAAATGGGCAAAACACTTGAACAGGCTATTTACAAAAGAAGATATCCAAATGACCAATAAATGTTTACCAGGGAAAGGCAAATTAAAACTACGAAATATCACTACACAGACCCCAGAACAGCTAAAATTTAAAAGATTGACAACAGCAAGTATTAACAAGGACATGGAACAACTAGAAGGAATTCTCACACACTAGGAAAACTGGCATTATCTACTAAAGATGAACACATACATATTTTACGATCTTGCAATTCCACTCCCAGGTATAAACTCAGCAGAAATGCATGTACATGTGCACTAAAACAGATGTGCCAAGATTGTACACAATGGTATTTTCTTATAAAGCTGTTACTTTTAAAGTTAATTTTAAAGCATGAGAGTTTTAACATAGTTATTATTTAAAGCTGTTTTTCAGCTTAGAAACACAGCACTAGTTTAGTTGTACCAAGAGACAGCCTTCTCAAAGACCACACAGGTAAAGAAATAACCCAAATAGTGTTATAGTCAATAGAGACAATACAGAGAACTATGAGAGTGGAGAGGAAGGGAATGTTTAACTAAGGCTACTGGGGAAGGCTTTACAGAAATGATGTCTGAATTGTTTGTGAAGGATGAGTAGAAGTTCAGCAGACATAGAAAGGAGAGCAAGGCAGAAGATGCTTAGAAGAGACATGGCTTATCCCAGGAGTGGCAAGGGCTTCCATGTGCCTAGAATGCAGTATGCCTGAGGGAAGAGAGAGACTTCTGTGAGATGAGGGCAGAAAATAAAGCTGACTCAAGAAACTGTAGGACCTATACGTACTAAGTGTGAATCTTGTTTCACAATGAAGAGTCTTATTAATAAACTGTTATGTGAATACATTTTCAGCTATTTCACGTATGTCTATATTCTATCTAAATAATGTGTAAGCTCCTAGCAGGGAGGAATCACATTTTCTTTTTTTCTTAAATTCCTTCAGAGTCCACAGCAATTATTCAATAAATGAAGCTGCCTATTACTTTTCACTCCACCCCTACCCCAGCCTCAACACAGAGGTTCCTGATCCATAACAATTTATGCAAAGGTTTATTTTTATTTACTTCTGTTTCAGGGCATGTCATATACCCTGCTATCCGGAATACTCAAAGTCCCTATTCTGATGGGGGTTGTGGATTGAGGGCAGTTAGAATCAGATGAGAAGGAAAAAGACTTTTAAAAATGCTTCAAAGGAAATTAAATAGCAAAGCAAGCCAGACTAGGCAGCTTTGTTCACCTCCTCACATTTCTCTCTCATTTCATTTACATCAGAGGTTCCCAAACGTAGTTACATATCAGAGTTCTCTGGGGAGTGTCTTTAAAATACCGGTTTCTAGGTTCTATTCTGAAAGAGTTGGATTTAATAGGTGGGAAGATGGGAGGAGGGGGCAAGTAAGGTATTTTTTTAAACCTCCAAAGATGTGAACTCTGATTTTATAGGAAGAAAGAAACAACTACTTTCTTAGAATGCCACATTAATATTGTTGCCCTCCAAGGTTCCAAAGAGAACTTTTCAGGGCCCTGTAATTTTTCAACCATCGAAACTAACCTTTTAATATATGCCCAAGGGATAGGGCAAAACATAGCCTGAATCCAAATACGGTCTATGGATGGAATAAAATAAATGAAAATAAAAAAATAACTAGGAATGTTCATTCTGTGAAGCAAGGAATTACCTACCTGGCTCTGTGACTCCAGTTTAATTTCCTCAGGAGCAGGTTTGGTCATTGGGGCTGGATTTGTGTTACAAGGATCCATCTGTTCTTTCTTTTCCACCTTCACCTTTACATCATCCAGGCTCAGGTTTGGAGTGGATCTTAAATCTTTCTCATCTTTATCTAAAAGGTAGCGTAGGAGCTGATGGTCTTTTGATTCTTTTTTCTTTGAAGCATCCAGTTCCAGCTTTATACTGGAGTTCCCTTGTACCTGTCCAGTCACTGCCACAGAAGTAGATGCACTGTCCTTTTTATCAGGCTCCACAGACAAAGTTGTGATATCCGAGGGGCTACCCTCCTGTAAGAGCCGGTGTAGGATTTTGTGCCGCTCTGTCAGTGAGCTATGAGAGGAAGGGCAAGAACCACTTGAAGAGCTAGCAGAGGCAGAGCTGGGAGTGCCTGTGCAAGACAGTACCTCTTTGCAACTTGTGTCTATATCAGCATGCCGTAACTGCTGCTCTGCAGTTGTTGTCAAAAGCTGCACTAGTTTGTGACTGGTTTGAGAGTATTTATTGTCTCCATCTGAGAGTCTGTCACTGTTATGCAGAAGTCCAGAATCCAGAGGTTTGCCATCATTAGAGCTGTTGTCAGACTGAATCATTTCATTTAAAATGGTCGCGATCTCTTTATTATCTTTGGATTCAGCTTTTGCTGGCTGTATATTTAATCTGTTAGGTGAATTCTGTGAGCTCATCTGCCTGAGGACTGGAGAACTGGCAGAGAAGCCAACAGAGTTATTGGGTCCTTCATTCATACTCTGTAAAGGTGTTACTGGGATGTTTGAATAAGATCGGTTACTATTATTACAGGCAGTACTTGTCATGCTAACAGGGGAGCTTAATGTCGGAATATTAGGAGGAAATGAATTGTTTGGCATCCTGGGCCTTGTTGCCAATCCAGAACTAACTTGTCTCCTTGGAGACATGAACTGTGCAAGGGATATTCCTGTACCTTCCATAGGAGAATTATTGAGGTTTAAAGAGGGATTAGTGCTCTGGGAACTGGCCTGTCCCTGGTTTAAGGCAACACTGGCTACAATCTGATTTCCAGGTGAGCATCCAAAACTCCCTTGGCTGTTGCTTGAATTACTGTGACTGCTGCTATGAAGGTCTGAGCTCTGTTGGCGGTTTACTCTGGTGGATACCACGTTGTTGTTGGATGGTGGCAATGTAGCTGAACGGGCCGCGCCGTGAGCTGGAGAGATACTAGGATTGACGGAAGGGTTTACCCGGGGAATTGACATTCCAGGATTAGTGTCATCTTGAGGAGAAAGACCACTGTGTTCCCTAGAGGAGGAAAAGACATTCAAAGATCTTCACTGTTTTCCATTATAATATTTTTATGATGAATATTATAAAACAAGACCATTAATCTCACTAATATAGCAAACTATCAAGTAAAAAGCTTCTGTATCACTTTAAGAAAAGCAGTGGACTGTTAGTACTACTGTGAAATATTAGCATCACTTAATAGGCAATAGTGCTTAAGACCCTGTAAATATGATAATGGTTTCAGTTAAATGGGAGAGAAACCTTTCTTGGCCTTGGAAAAAAATCCAATATATGTACTTCTAAACTTTTCAAAATTTCATATAAATAATTAACACTACATAAGACTTTTAGTTAAAAGAGAAACTTTCCACACCTCTCTGGTTACAAAGTATTTATTTATGACTCCCTTGTTACAGCTTTTAAGTATTTCAACTCCAAAGAGGAAGACTGGGTAAGGAAAATACTGTGTCACTGATGTAAAAATTAAAAAGGGTGACATGCAGACATAGCAGATGTTCTGAAAGAGAAATCACAATATGAAAAAAAGAACTGTGCTAATTCCACTCACAAGCATAAATTAAACTAAAATTAGAAAATGCAGAATACTGAATTCAGATTTTCATCAAGTTCTTTACTCAAATCCATAATTACGACAACAGATTTGTGACTGGTATTACCATGTTCCCATAAGCAAATATATCAGATGAGAGAAAGATGAAGTGAGGGAAAATGTCTTTGCTTTTGTTTAATGCTAAATTTTAAATAGTTGTAAATGTAGGATTTTGAATAATTCATAGGATAAAAGAATGGTTTCATGAATTTACCATATATAATAGTGCAAAACATATTTTGAGAGGAGAACAAATTAGAGGCAATGACATTCAAAAAATCTCAAGTGGATAGTTTAATAATTTGTAGTTTGATAAACTGTCAACTTGAACTCAGGAGCCACTGAGTTTTGCCCTAATGAAAATAAAGCACTTTTAAAATTAAAAAATAACAGTACTAATAAACTCAAATCTTTTATAAGACCATAAGTTCACATACGGAAAGTTGGAAATTCTTAGCCACGTTTTTGGTTTTTATTCCTTAAGCATATATTCAGCCACACCTTTCCTGTCTCCCTTTTTAAACAACAAAGCTATTGTTAGGCGACAGAACTATAAAACTCAGTATGGATATATTAACTATATACTCATCATGTTAGTTTAATGCCTAATTTAAAATTTGTTTTCTCGCCATCAAGAATATAAAACATTTTTCTCTAAGAAGAGATATGTGAACTGACTTATTTCATATGAAGCTCTCCAAATAAGTAGTACCTGTCGATGATATGAATTCCCATGATGAAAGGTTGCATGTCTGGACTTTGAGGGTAGCAAAGTTTACACTTGGTGTGGGCGCTAAGCATTGTCCCATCATTCAATATGAATCTATAGGATGGGCTGGAGGCAGTGCCACGAGTCATCACTGTTTCAAACAAAAGAGAAACCTAGTTAAAATTCTGACACTTATACTTTGGGCAAAGGAGAGTTACCAAGCCTTATTTCTACCTAGAACTTCATTTAAATGCCCTTCCAACTGCTGTCTGCTCAGACTCAAAATACAGTCAGATAAAGCAGATATCTGAGGGGGGAAAATGATTCTGGGTGAAATATACAATCTGATGACAAGTTTTAATTTAGTCCTACTTGAATGGGTGCCTCCTCACAGAAGTTATGATTATGAAGAAACCACAAACCACAAAAAAATCAACCTTAATCTTTCCCTATAATGGGGCAGCTCCTTAAATTTATTAAGGGTTCATTAAAAATACCAAGAAGTAATTTTCTCCCCTCTCATTCTCAGTATTATCTCTAACAAGCTCTCCCCCCACCTTTGGCTGGCTGATTTTTAAAAACAGCTTTATTGAGATGTCATTAATATACTATAAAATTCATCCTCTAAGTTTTGATTAGTTTGCAGAGCTCTTTAACTGAAATTCAAATTTAATTTTTCACTCAGGAATGTGAATCGATAAGGTCCCCACTTGTCAAATTATTATAGTCATATATATTATTTTTGATGTTTGAATTAATTTAGTAAGCAAATTAAGATAAAGCCACTGATTACTAATATAAAATAAAAACTAGGTTAAGGCAGTCAAATCACTGTATAAACAACACGATTTACTTTTGTCTTAAAGTTTTATTAACAACAGATAAAATTCTAACTCTACTGGTAAATATTTATGAAATATGTAAAGGCTATACCAGACTACTAAGTAAGAAAATGTCATTGATGTTTCAGTAATACAATAGAATTCTTTTTTAAGAAAGATTTAATAGGTAGACTCAGCTATACCAAGGTTAAAAATCATATCCACTGAAATACAAGGGTTACTACCACAAATGACTATTATAATTTAGCCTGTAATAAACGTTAGTCCTATTTTTCAAAGACATTTCAGAAAGGGCTTCAGTCACACTTTAAAGACATATGAGAAAGACAAAATGACCAACTGATAAATAATTTTTGAAGCTACATATTACTTTAAGTAAAGAGAAGGCAGGCTCTACTTTATTGCCATGGGTATACCATATAAACTGAAGAGGGCATAATCTGCTGTAAATCTATGCCATACATAAATCTCCCAAAGTACCAAAACCAGGATATAAAGTTAATTTCAAGGATTCCTTACCCATCTGGCAATTTCAGCCAAATCACTGGCACATTTACCAAATATATAACACATGGAGAAATTTAGTATCTAGTGAAATAATAAATGATGAAAACGTCTTTAATGAAAACCGATAATTTCTGTGTAAGGATATAAGTTAAATGTTTGCTCTGACAAAACCTTAAAAAAATATTAACAATTCCCAACTGTTAATATCTTCTGATAATATATTTTAGAAAACACAACTACAACAAAAAAGTGGCACTTTAAGATAATTATTAACCTGGGATAATGAGAAAGCTACAGATACATAAATGGCCAGATAAGACACAGAATATATTTCATGTTATTTTGCTTATGCCATTTTGTCTATTTTTTCATCACACTTTATTGCACTTTAGGATCATTCTGCTGGAAAACATTCTCTGGCTCTTCACCACTGAGCTGACTGTCCAATATGGTAGTCATCAGCCACTTTCATAATGTGGCAAATTAATGTGACAAATGCAATTTAAAATTAAAAGAAATTTAAAATTCAGTGCCTTAGTCTCACTAGCCACATTTCAAGTACTCAATAGCTGCATGTGGCTAGTGGCTACCATATTGGACAGTACAGCTCCATATAATCTGATTTCATTTTGCATTTCCAATCTTATTTTTCATTGTTTCATAAACATTTCTTCTATATCTCTTTGAATAGGAGGTAGAAAACCTTTTATACACTTATTTTTCTTCTTCAGGTAGAATAAACGTAAGGGCTAGTACTGTGTCCCATTCTTATTTTCCACTCTCCATTGAAATTGTACGATGCTTTTAAAGTGAGAAAGAACTAGAAACTCAGGCTAACATGGGAATATTAAGATACTGCGGATTACAGAACCATCAATAGTCCTGTGGTAATTATGCTGCCTTAACTTGGAGGACTACATCTAAACTAGTGAAAATTCCAAAATTGGGGAATCTCTTCTAACTTAATACAGGAAATTATTAACTTTAAGTTTTGAAGTTAGATTATTTATTTTGGATAATAAGGTGTGGAATAAGACTCAGCACAAGGAAGGCAGCACAGGTCAATGAAAAGAATAAAAGCCTAGGAATCAGATTTAGGTTTGAACTCTGACTTCGTCATTTACAAGTTTAGGACTTAATAATGCAAATTAACCTTTGCCCATTGTCACTAAAATGGAGCCAGTTTATTGTGAGATAATATCTAGCATGGAACCTGGTACATAGCAGGTACTGAATGAATATTTCCTGAATAAATACCAAAGAAAAAACAAACTACAAATAAGCAGCTTCCAAAGTACCTATGTCCTGAGTCATACTCACTCACATTCAGCCAATTCCAAGATACCATTTATACTAATAGCTTCAACCCTATATAACAATCTAATATTCTGAATTAAGACATGAGTATGGGAGCCATAATTCTTTACAGAACTGGTTGGTTAAACGTCTGTTCTACACACCAAATTTTCCCCATAAGAAAGATCTGTGCCTGAACAAAACTATTTGGAATTTCATTTGATCACAGGTCCTGACCTTGTTTTTTGATTTAGTTTTACCAGGTTTTGTTTCCTGATTTAGTTTTGCCAGGTTTTGATCTCTGACTCCTGTGTACATTTCTAAAATTTTTAGAACACTTAGTGAGGAGGGATGTTATTGATGTGGTATTATTGCCACCCAGAAACTCTTCAAAGAACCTTTAAAATGGCAATCGTTTTTGCTTTTGTCCCCCCAGAGTAGGCCTCAACAGAGCCAGGAAACAGAGCAAAGGAAACCGTTTTCTCTGGTCATAGCAGCTATAGAAGTAGAGCTATTTGGGTTTTTGACTCCACCTAATTTGGTGCTGAGATAACCTCAACAAGCATGCCTTACTGATGTTAACCAACTGGGCAGGTTTAAAACGTATGGCAGGGTACTACAGATCAATGCTGGCAGAGATTTCTCTTTCTTTTTGATATTTCCCTAGATATATGCAGAAAAAATGCAATTTAAAAATAGTTACTAAGATAAAGAAAAAAAATTACCCCTAGATGCTCTAAGATTTTCAGTCACCAATGTGTAAACTCTATTCAGTATACCGAAATTTCTAAAAAAGGAAAATAAACTCATATTTTAAATATTTTTAATAAAGTTAGACAAAAAAAAAGATTTTCAGTTAACTCTGTTATACAGAACATGGACATTCTGGTTAATCATTCATATGGGAACTTACGTTTTATAGCAACATTTCCAAACTTATTGATACTACAAACTCCTTCCAACTGTCTCATGATTTTTTTAATGAAAATAACTTTATTTTGTGATTATAAAGTTACTAGAGAAATGAACGAAGAGTAAGTAAAGATAAACTTGTATAATCCCATCACTCAGAGATAACCACTGTTAACATTTTGTTAGCCTTCTATTATTGGATAAATAGATATACAAGAATGAGATCTTGCTATATATGCCATGCTTTCTTAGCCTACTTTTTAATGTAACAATGTATCATGGATATCTTTCAAAGAGAAGAAACGATCCATTACATTACATTACTGTTAATAGGTAAATAGAACTTTCATAAAACTTTTCTAGGCTATCTAGCCCAACATTTCCCATGACTACTACTCTCCTTAAGTGCTAATAGATGTGCTACAGGAAGAAGTATTCTGAGGAAAAATAAGTCTGGGTAACAAAGTCAAACATGAACCTTTATTGTAGAACTTCCCAGAAACTTAAATACCTTAAATATGTCTTATGAATCCCCAAAAGTCGGAGACTGAAGTATTTCCCATATTTAATTCAGCATGAAACATCATTTCCTAGTTATAGCTATTAATATCTTGTGGAACCTATGTTTATGTTTTCCAAACTTTTCTGTAATAAAACATCTTAGACTATAGACTCTGGTTCAGTAGTGTGGGTGGAGTCCAGAAATCTGGTTTAACAGCTGCCCCAAATGAATCTTATCAGGGACCTTAGGGAAGTATTTAACCTAGACTTTTCTCTAAAAGAATGATTCTGAAGTGAACAGAACTGAGGAAGCTTTTCTAAACTATGTACCTTCATGAACTTCCTCCCAGTTTAAAAAGTTCCTCAGGTGGTCCTGATACCCAATTCCCCCCCAAGTCTCAATGGAGAACAACTGCTTTAATCTAGTTCATCCTGAATGCTCCCACAATATTCTTTGGCTGAAATGTGTTTTCAAATTTGATTCTGGAAAATAAAATGGTCAACACCCTTTAAAAGCAGGCCGTGAGCTGTCTGTCAAAAGCAGCTGAAAAACTAAGCTAAGAACTTAAATCTTTTTTTTTTCACACAAATACTAACGTTTAATCTCGTTTTCAAAGTCCAAGAATGAAAACTTGCAATTAAACACTGAGCAAGCCACATATTTAGGTAATATTTCTTAAAAAGTAAGAACTTAAATTTTTAATGCCTATGAGGATTTTATACCAGCTGCTGCCTTCAAAAGGTAAGTTAAAGGCAGGAAAAAAGACAGATGGAGGACACATTTTCTTGCCTAAATATCAATTACTGTAGAGGTTTTACTTTTTAAAAGTTTTACACAAAATCAAGGATATAGTGGCATAATTTGTTTCATTCTTTCACACTGTCCCTAAGTGCAGAGGCAGCAAGGAAACTGCAAATGCTATTTACATCTCTCTCCATTCTTGATAGACCAGTGGTTCTCAAACTTGATGTTGAATATAACTTGACTGCTGAATATAACATATAAGAAAAAGATGTGCTCAATTCATGAACGCTGTTTGCCAAGTTGTCCAGAATCTCCAAAACACTAGAATCAGTCATGTGAATTCTGGGCAATTTAATTCTGAGAAAAAAGTTATTTCTATTGAGGAATTTTTTTTTTTTCTAAAAAAAAGTACAAGAAAAGGACATTAAGACATGAGTAATGGAGAAGAGGTGTTGAATTATATTTCTTTACATTTCTCTCTAAATTGTTTCACTTCATATGTTAATGATAGGTTAGTTACTCATTACACTTTAATCAATCTATTTTATAGAGAATTCCAATGGTTTAGAAACACATACTTTAAACCACGGCTCAATCACATCTATGGGCAGCCTAGGCATTTGGACAATGAGACAATAATCTAGACCTGCTTTGCCTTGGCCAAAATGTATATAAATTATAGGCAAATAAAATTGAAAGTCTTTTAAGGAAAGCCTTGGAAGGTTCAACTTATAAAGTTAAGGCAAAAATCAAAGAGAAGAGTATCATATACTGCAGCATTTTAGGCAATGAGTGAAGACAGTGCTCTGAGTCTCCCACTTACGCAAAAGTCAAGTGCTATTGCTGGTAGAGGGAGTCACAAAGTTTGCAACCAGCGGATGGCATTAACTGCTTTCTGTAATGGTTTCCAAACCTGACTGCACTTCAGGATTGCCTGGGGAACTTCTCGGTCATATCCACTGACATACCACCTTTGGGGATGGTAACAGTCTAGTAAGAGGCCAACTGAAGAACCATTAGTCTTTCGGAAGCTGTCCCAGAAGTAAACAGACTAGTGAGATTCATACAGATGGCTTCCTGAAAAAAAAAAAAATCAAGCTGCTTCCTTCACATACCATTAGGAAGCAGCTGACCTAAAATGGAATGCATGGAAAATCATCTGTAAACTTAAGAAACCTAACGGGAAAATGTTAAAATTAAGAAAGGTGATGGAATAATGAAAAATATTTAAAAAATTGTTTTTCAGGAACAGCCATACAAAGAGTCTCTTTCCAGACAAACTATTTACTTAGAGATTACAGAATAAATTACACTGGGAAAGGTGTATTAGGCTACCATAATTACAGGACAATATTTTAAAATATATCAGAACCCCTTATCTCTGAATCTTTACAAACTTTCTGGCCTTCACTCTCAGTTAATTTTCCCTATCTTTCCTATAATACTGTTAAGTTCCTTAAGGGCAGGGAATATACTTGTTTCATATTCCCATAGTACTTACTATGACACAGCAGTTGTTCAATTATTAATTAATAATTTCATATGACATATTTTTAACTTGAAACTTCAACCTGAGTCAGGTACTGTAACAGTCATGAAGTAAACATGCATGATATAGATCTGTATTATCTAGAAGCCCTCTGACATGCCTGTTCTGCTGGGAGTGATCGTCAAAAGCCAGACAAAAATATCACTTCCTCTCTAAAGCCATCCCTGATTCTCCAAGTCAGAATTAATTTTTTTCTTCTTTGGTTATACCTCTTTTATAGCCCAGGCCACACTGATCTTTAAAACTGTCATATATCCTCCTAACAGATTTTGAGCTCCTGGAGGGCAAAACCCTGCCTTGTCATCACTGTATCCCTGGCACCTTACATAGTGTTCTATGTATGTGAGGAACTTGATACGTGTCTGCTGAATGAATGAATGAATGAATGAGTGAGTGACCACCACATGATATCCTGTTCTTTAAAATGTGCATCCCAAAATTCAGGATCGACTCATGAATTACTTTGCTTACCCACTTCTTCCTTCCTAAAACTGATTATTGCAAAAACTGTAATTTGGAGAAAATACTTATCAAGCCATAAATTCTATATAAATTATTCAATATTAATAAAGAGCAAGGTTAATGAAAATAGCTGAGAGAGAAAAACCTTACCTTCTTGAAATAGTTGTCTGGCATAAGATGGCTCTCTGCCTTGAGGTTGGAAAAAAGCATAAATGCACTTCCTCACTAAATCCTCCCAGCCAGTTCTGCCAGCAGCTCTCAGGGAACTAGTATCAATAGAGATGATTTTACCTATACAAAGAATGAAAGTTTACATTTATGATAGCCTCCTGATACAAGTCATTCATGTTTCAAAACTAACAACTGCATCTAAAAAATATTCTGCCACCTCTCAAATGTTTAATGGACAAAAGCACTATTAATTTTTATTACATATGGTAACGGAATATATCAGTGACATGATAATACAAAATTGTTTTTGCCTTGGAGTGTGTTATATTATATCCTAAAATTCAATACCAATCAAGTAGTAAAGTCATATCGTAAAGACCTGAAGCTGCAGAGACTAATGTAGGTCAAACTCCTCTGGCTTGCTCTTTGGATCCTGCTCTCTACATATACTAATGATTGGATCACCTATTGGGGATGGGAGGCAGAGATGAAATATATTATTTTGGTTTAAATTAATTTCCAATAATTAAGTGAAGAGAGTATGAGAAAGTAAGGAAGCCTTTCCTTTCCTACCTCCTCTTGGGCTATAGACAATATTGCATTTAAGAATAAAGATTGAAGGCAAAAAAAGGACAATCAGAAAAAGATAAGTGAGAACATTAAGATCTGCTAGGCATTCTGCAAACAGAACATAATGCTTTATAAAATTTAGTGGTGATTTGACATTGTTATCACATTTGAACAAGTCTCCTAAATGACTATGGAAGAATTCAGGCAAATTATTTCTTAATCAGGAGCCAATTAATCCAGTTTGTGATTATTCAGATCTGTTTTATTTTATTTTTTATGCAATCTTATATTCACACAAAGTAATATAGGTAACATATATATATATATGTATGTGTGTGTGTGTGTATATATATATATATATATATATATAAATTAAGAATTAGATTAATAAGATGAAAACTTACAAAGCCCCATCCAACTTCAAAACTTGAACATTACCAATATCATCAATATTATTTAATTATGTGTGTACTCCTCACTTGTCACATCCCTCTGTCTTTACATTCTCCTGTCTATCTAGATTGTTCCCAGTTTTTTGTCATTACAATCAATACTGCTATGAATATCTTTCACATTTTCCATATTGCATGTGTGTAAGAGTTTCTCTAGAGTACATATGTAGGAATAGAACTGTTGAGTCACAGGTTATGTGAATGTTCAACTTTATAATATTGAACTGTTTTCCAGAAACTTATATAAGAGTTACTGTTAATCCAACATCCATTCCATCACTTGGTACTGTTGGGCTTCTTTATTTTTTACAATTAGTAGTTGAAAAATGGTTATGGTCTAACTTTGTATTTCCCTGATTAATGAGGTTGAATATTTTTCATGTTTATTCACCACTCAAGTTTCCTCTTCTGTGAATGCCTGGTTGTCTTTTCCTCATCTTCCCTTTTTTCACATAATCAACTCAAATCTATTGTACTGTTTGTGCCTCTTCATTTTAACTAATCCTTTCTTTATATATTTCTCTTGGTTTGTTTAGAAATAAAGTATTTATTAGACCTCTTTAACGTAGGGTCTTGAATCTAATATAACCAAGTATGTCTGATCAGGTTGTCACCCAAGTCTTGGCATAAATGTAGAAAGAAAATAAATTAAAACTTAAATGAGGGAATTTTTGTTATTTTAGAACAGTTTGGGGAAAGTCTGATGAACACTGTGATTGAAACTATAGATAATTTCAGATTTTCTAAGAGTTTTAACCATTCAATCTTTGTCTCATCACATAAGAGACTAAGAGTTCATTATAGCAGAGAATCCACTGTTATATAATCTTCAAATGCAATAATACTCCTCATATGCAGTGACTAAGCGAGGCATGTGTGTTTGTGTTTATGTGTTCAAGGTCAGTATTAACCCACATGAGAGCAAGGACGTCTGTAATTGTGGGACTGGAGGGGAGAAAAGTGATTAAATTATCAGTAATGGTAACAAATGATCAGTAATGCAATGAGTATCTTAGGAGAGAATCATAAATAGGTTGATTTAGAACACTTCTCCTTGCTAGAGGAAAGTTTAACCAACCAACCAAACAAATAAACCACTGTTCAACATTTCCTGGTAGAAAACTTCTTCTTTTTTTTAAGGGACATGAACCACTCCATGTAGAGTTGAAAGCACTACTAAAACTTAAGGAATTAAATATCTAATACTTATTATATAGCTAGTTTATTATTTTTTATCTAAATCAACTCTATGGTATGATGCTAATTTTACATTTTAAGAATACTTCAGGGAAGCAGCCGCATAGCAGCGGGCGGGAGATCAGCTCGGTGCTTTGTGACCACCTAGACGGGTGGGGTAGGGAGGGTGGGAGGGAGGGAGATGCAAGAGGGAAGAGATATGGGGACATATGTATATGTATAACTGATTCACTTTGTTATAAAGCAGAAACTAACACACCATTGTAAAGCAATTATACTCTAATAAAGATGTTAAAAAAAAAAGAATACTTCATATTTTTCTGGCATCTTTCTATTTTCTTTATATTTTCTCTGGTATCTTTTGTGTAAGAAGTGTGTGCAGTACAGTGATGCCCTTTAAATAGTGCGTCAGTGGAAGGCAATGCAATATAAAGAAAGAGTTCTATATTAGGGCCTAAAGATGTCTGCCCTCAGCAATTAGCTGCCTGGTTTTAGACAAGTCACCATTCCCTCATTTGTAAAATGGACAGGCTAAATTCTGTAATCTCTGAGGTTCCCTCTAGATTTATAATTACTTTATGAGCCAGAGCTTAATTTTTTAATTTTTATAAGTTTATTCTAAAATCAAGTGTATCTAAGATTTTAATGCTGGGTCCTTGGTCAGAAACAAAACTACCAGTTATAACACTGTTCCTATGGAAAAATACAGTCTTCTTTAAAACAATCTAATTTAGGATTCAATTTATAGAAATGCAATATGAGGAAAAGCTGAAATATACTGTTCCTAAATTATCCTCATAATTTTTAGGCCTCCCTTGTCTCCCACATTTATTCTGTGGCCTAACCATCACCCCTTTCCAACAGGCTTTTATTCTGCTATCTCTCAAACCCTTGTTTGGTTTTACTGACACAAAAGACCAGCTATATTTTTTAATAGACCCTATCTTTCCTTCATGCAATAATATTTTGGATTTTCAATAAGGGTTTATTAAATTTTTCCAGTGTTGTTCATTGGTGGAAAGTGGAAAGGAACGTGTACATGGTAGACTCAAAAAGTGAATGAATAAAGGTATTGGAATTGATCATTACTACCCTTAGATGCTGTAATTGTTGCTGTAAGGGTAGTAATTGATCATTACTGTAATAGATGCTGTAAGGGTAGTAATTGATCATTACCACCCTTAGATATCAAGCTCCTAGACATTCTCTTTGTTGTGTTCTATTGGGTTGGCCAAAAAGCGCGTTCGGGTTTTTCTGTAAGATGTAACGGAAAACCTGAACAAACTTTTTGGCCAAACCAATATTTTCTGCCCTAATTTATCCCCACCTACTCTTTAGTAAGAGCAGTTGGGAGTTTATCTTTAAGAACACAAGAATAAAGCACACAGTACAGGAATATTAGATTTCTGGGACTAAAAAATTAATAAATATTGTAACAGGATCTTGTAAACAATGGTAAAGTGAAAAAGTACGTTAAAACTAAACTTTCACAAAGAATAAAGTTAAAAAAATAAAATAAAATAAAATTTAGTCGAAATGATTTTTTAAATCTTGGTCTGCTAAAAAATCTGTCTGTAGTATCTAACTCTATTTTAAGACTAGAGTGGTAAGTAACACATATACAATTCTGATTGATGTAAAAGTATGAAAACCTAACATGACAAAGTGAAGATAAGATTAAACAATATAGGGGAATTCCCTGGTGGTCCAGTGGTTAAGGCTCTGCACTTCCACTGCAGGGGGCACGGGTTTGATCCCTGGTCGGGGAACTGAGATCCTGTATGCCGCGTGGTGCAGCCAAAAAATTTTAAAAATTAACAAAAAAGATTAAACAGTATATGAGAAATACTTTATAAATTATAAAGAACAGTAACAATTTGTTTTTGCTGAAAATCAAATCTGAAGTAGGCCTTTAAAAAGAAGGGCTTATTTTCAGGTACACTCACTATTACTCCCTTTGTGGCTCTACTGCCCTTCTTCCAGTTCTAACATACTCCTCTGTCTCAGGGCTTTTTGCAGCTCTGCCTCCTCAGTCAGGAGCACCCATTCTGCACCATGCCCCATGCCCAACGCGCCCTTCCAACACCCACACTTTGCACAGCTGGCACAGCCTCATCCTTTGGGGCCTAGGGGCGCGATATCAGCTTGACAGGCCTTCTGTTAACCAGCTAATTTTAAAATAGGACCTCCCTATTAGCTTCCCTTATACCATTTCACACCTTTTCCATCAAAAAAGTACAAATCTGTAATTACATCATTGCTTTTTGCTCAATCAGGTACACCCTGAGCAATCACACATAGTGACAGGCACTTCTAGGAATTCAATCAGTATGTGCTGAATAAATTTAAAGACAAAGAATAAAGGAAAAAGGAAATAGCCAGATACATTTATGCACAATATTAAAACCACTTCTTTGTATCTGTTTATAAATAAATACATTAATATCTACATTGCCAAATTTCTTTCCATAGATTATGAAAAATAATTTATAATCAGAATATAGATGTGCATAATTACAAAATAATGTTCTCCCCAGCACCCTGCCATAACAATGATGACAGTATCTAAAATGCACAGTATCAAGACCACATTGGAAATGTTTTCTGTACAGGACTAGTGAACAGAAGCTGAACAGCAGAGAACAGAGGGACACAATTAGTTTTAAGGGCATAGTCACATCATGAATACTGATAGAACATTCTGAACTTTGCAGCTAGTACCTGTAGTATCTTGCTTGGTCATAAAGGATTCTACACCCGTAATAGTTGGAGGCCGAGGTAATCTCCGTGCAATACAAATCAAACATGACTGGAAATCTGCCCAAAACAAGAAGGGGAAATTGAAGGAAAGAGGGTAGAAAGTGGTTCACATCTACCACCTGCCATTAATGGTTTTTATAAAAACAGTACATGTTATATGATCTGACACAATATTGGAGTCACTCTGATCTAATAGTACAATATTAGAAATAAAATTGCTCGCAACTAAAAACTGGCAGCTCCAGATAGAGATCTAGTTAGAATAAATTATCCCTTCCCACTGAATGTTCTTACATAAACTAGAGGAGACTGATGCATCTCAAGTACTTGGATGATAACAACTTGAAGAAGTAGTTTTGGCTACATTTAAGCAACATAGTGGTTTATAAAATACAGTTTTTTAGTCCGTTTCCTATATTCATTAATGGCTACAAAGATTATTCCTATAACCACTGTGCAGATAATAATTTATCATATGAAAAAAACATTTAACTGTTTCTGAAGAAGCATTATTTTGCCCTTGACAGAGGACTTCTATGTTTTTAGGATCTGTAATTTTTTTTGCAAGTCCCATTTCCAAATTTTTTTAAGAGGTTACACGCAATATCACACAACTAAATAAGAATTTCAGTCATATAAGACAGGCTTGCATGTGTATTTTGTAAAAAGTCCCCAGTTGATTGTGTCACCCATGCCCTGGTGAGACTCACTACATACACGGCCTTTTTTGCATCTGACTGACTTCTCGGCTGCTACCTATCCTAGTCCTTACTCCAATTTCCAATTTGTGGTGTTCTTAACTTAGCTCAGTTTAAGCTTGCATGGAAAACTCATCCACTGTAACAAATTTAACTAATACCATGTTCATACCCTGTTCATATTAGAGCTTCAGCTGTGTTTTCATCTGTTCATAAGCTTTCTCCTTATAAATTACCTTGTATGGCCTCAAAAATGCTAACTCTATTCTCCAGTGTTCCGTACACTCTAAGCTTGAAACTTTCTAAAAATCAGAGCTGTTCAACAGCCTGCTGCATCTGGTACATTTCCAACTGGCAGCAGTTAGTTACAGCTCTTATTTCTAGGCAGCAAGTTGGTTTGAATTTGACATTTTAGTGGGAATGTCAGCTTAAAACTGAGGATTTGGGGGCATTTTAAATGGGTAATTCTAGATGCTAGCAATTTTTTTCTTAAGTATTAAGAAATACAGAGCAAATTGAATTGCCACTATGATATATAATATAATAACCAAAAATACTATCTGAAGAAGGCAGTTTATAATCAACTTCCTCTCTGTTCCTAAAACCTTGGAAAAAGCAGTCAAACACCTTAAAATCACCCTTTGTCTTTACCTTCTCCATCCTCTTGAATTGATTTTGGCTGTGACACAGTGAAACACTGCATTACTTCATACCGCTGGCAAGCTTCCTGGTTCTCGGTGCCTGGCTCATCTGGAGGGTGAATTAGCATCCTGCAGTTAAAGGTATGGCTATTTCGTCGTGTTGCCTCTTGAGGCCAAGGAACTCCATTTACTGTGAAAGAAAAATTGATTATATACCTGTGAAAAAGGTGAAAAAGTACAAACTGTGAAGATACAAAAGACATACCTTTACTCATCTGCTTAATTAGCTACTCAGATTAAAAGACAGACTTCCTCAGATCCAACATTATCCTGAGGGAATAGGATACTTATCTTCCTTAGCAAAGCTAAATGTTTACCAATTAGAAAAATGTAAAATTTTCAAGAAATTGTATAGGATTTCCTCCCTCAAAGATAAGGTCTTACAAATACCTTAATTCATTAACAGCTTTTATAAACAGATAAAAACAAAATTAAAAATTAATAGCTTTAAAAAGTTAATAGCTTATTGCTCTTTTGCTCAGAATTTTACAGCAGTTAATTAATGAGCTTTTCCACTTGTTTCCTGTTATACCCTGGCAATGAAAAAAATGACTGAAAATCACAGGTCTGTTGTTAGGCAAGGGTTTTAACCTGGTAGGCATGGATGCTTAAGGATGCCTTGTGTTGGTGTGCACATTTTTGGTTGGAGGAGTCAAAGTTTTTCAAATGAGCCTGTGACTCAAAAAAAATATTTAGAATAGACAGAGACCAATCTTGGTTTCTTAAATCATTTTTTCTTGCTCTTTATTTTATTTACACAGTCTGCATGCTACAATGCCTTGAATATAGTGGGTAATCATTACATAAAAATGACTGTTAAAACAGAAATGTTACCTGATTCAGTATAAGAAAAGTGAATTCAGTTATAGAGAAGATAACTGTACATTTCAAGTGAGAATCACTGTGTGGCGGGTCACCATTTCCCAGTTACAATGTTATATTCAAACCATGGTGGCAGTCAGAGGGGTTTTTCAGCTATTCAGCTCCCCATTCCCAACAGTTTTCTTACTGTAGACTCGCCGGTGAACCTCCTTCCTTTTTACTATCTCATCACTCTATAACTGTTAGAGGAAATCATGGAAACAAACCTATACTGGAGTAAGGAGTCTTGGTTCGTCTTTGAACTAGCTGTGAGTTTTGGGTTAATGACTTAATCTTTGCCTTGTCTTTAAAATAAAGCAATCCACTGTATTATCTCTAAAGTCACTTACACTCTAGAATTCTGTAACACATTAAGACCCTTTGGTAACTCAAGTATCAAACTAGCGATTTTAAGAGGAACAATTGTTTCAGGCTTCCAGTTACTATAAACACATACTACTCTTTTCCAAGAAGAAATAGGCTTCCACTTCATTGAGTGAACAACATAGAAAATTAAGAGCTATGGATAACATTTTATTTGCATGTTTCGTTTAGTTACATAGGATTTCTAGCCAAGACTCTCCCCCAACTTTTGGAGCACATACAGGCTAAAGACTAGGCACATGGTTTAGTGAACAGAACACAAGCTGGAAATCAGGCCCCATCCATACTCTCAGCTAGGCTCCTTTAGCAGTGAACAACCCATCCAACCATACTTAGAACTACTGAGTTGAAACCACTCACATCCAAAAATGTTAATTTTAATAAGTATGTAATATGAAGGGTATTCCTTCCTCCCTCCTTACCCTCTTTCCTCTCTCCCTCCCTTCCTCCCTCCTTCCTTCCCTTTTTTCTTTTCTTTGAGCAAGGTGGTAGGATACATTATATACATTTGTCTCTTCCTTGTACATAATTAAAATTGAAAACAAAGGGAATTCCAAGCAGAAGCTTCTTGTGGCAAGGCAACTAACTGCTCTGCCTCCTAACACTGTCACATAATTGTGGCATAATCTAGAGGAAGAGGATAAAAGGAATGCTCTCTATCAGCTATTTGATGACACTCCTCCTCCATATTTAATCTCAGGCTGAAATTAAATTTTAAAATATTTTTAGTATGTTATTATATATATTAGGATAATACTATATATTATAAATATAATAATATATTATATATATTATGTGAAGGGAAGCTATAGAGAGTTCATATTCTTTTAAAAAACACATTCCTTTTACCTAGCGATTTTGGTAGCAGATTCTTCACAAATTCCGCATGATCACCCACATGCAGTATGCTGTAGACACTGGTATTCATTAATTCCTCCTGATTGTAACCCAAGTAGCTGGTCACATTTTCTGACACAAATACAATTCTCCCTTCACAGTTCACAACAAAGAAAAATCCATCCAAAGCCTGCAAAGCCAAAAAAACGATTAAGAGGTTATGGTTAAAAGAGAGAAGAAAAATACACGTATACATTTCTCTACTGAAAAAGAGATTGGAAATATATGCCAACTTAAAAAAAGGGGCACTGAATAGAAGATTTAACATTGCATGTTCTCTGTGGAGGGAACAGGATTTTTAAACAGACTGTACACTCATGTTTCAAGTAGGCATCAATGAATATGTCAAACGTCTTCCTTGGAAAGAAATTTTATGGCAGCAAATGTGAAGTAAATGACTGACCCATTCAGTCAGTCATAAACATCTGTAAACTGTAGGTTAAGACCTGGTGTCTACCCTCAAGGAACTTGCAGTGGGGAGAGAGACATAAGCATAATAAAATACCAGTGAGAAATGCAGTATGAAAGCCATACACAGACTACTCTGTGAGCACAAAGAAGGATACTCATTTGGGGTCGAGGTGGGGGGCAAAGAAAGGCTCCTTACAGACCCTGATCTGAGTTATAAAAGGCATAGTGGAAGAGGGGAGGAGGAATGAGGCAAGAACATTCTAGGCAGAGGAGAGAACATGGCACATAATGGAACAAAAAAGCCATTTGGAGCTGCAGGAGCACAAGGCACAGGCAGGCAGTGAGTCTGGAGAGGTGGACAGGAGCCAAATCACCGAGGGCCTTCTATGCACTGTGATGGAGCCACAGACCTCCAAAAGAAGATGTACATGCCCCAAGGGGACATAATATCCACAGGGGTGCAGGGAAAAGAAGCCGCAATCTCTATTTATAGCATAATCTAAAACATAAGGAAGAAATTAAGCTTAATTAACATATTGACACCCTGGTGCCTCACTCAGTCTAGTCACATATCACAAACCACGGAATCTGAGAGAAGATCCAGAATGCAGAGGTTGACAGCGGTACCTTATTTATTATCTTTCTGTTTATCGCAACATATTACAGTTTACTTGCTATAGAATGTATACAAGCAATAAAAACAAGACCTTTAAAAAGTAGAACATTTATAGAATTTTGTAACAAGACGTAACCACCCTTTGTATCATACAGGGGTTTGCTGGTTACTGGTGGCAAAAGACTTAAGCCATCCAGCAATGTTGATGGGCTACTCATTTTTGTTTTTGCAAAAGGTTAAGTGTCCCAAGTTTGCTGACCTTTTCTATGATGCTGGGTGCTAATGATAATATCCTACTAAGCAGGTATTTTCCAAATAATAAACACACCTAATTTTGTTCCTTCAGGGTAAAGATGAAATTTTAACAATGAATAAAAAATAAACTGCTTTCAAAAAGACACTTATGCTATAGAGACAGCACATGAAAATGGATGTTTTGAAATGTTACCACAGTCATAATTTTGTTGCTGAAAATGATGTACACCACTTATAAAAATTATCTTCTCAGTGTAAAACATTTAGAAACAAAACCTTTTCCCTGTGCAAAATTCTTCCAATAAGAGTTTCAATGGGCTTTAAAAACCTGTGTTTTAAAAAAGGAAAATCCAACTCCTTTTGATTAATTTGGAGAATCACTATTTGAGATCAAAAAAGATGGAATTCAGGGAATTCCCTGGAGGTCCAGTGGTTAGGACTCGGTGCTTTCATTGCCGGGGCAGGGGTTCAATCCCTGGTCAGGGAACTAAGATCCTGCAAGCTGCACAGCGTGGCCAAAAAAAAAAAAAAAATGTTGAAATTTGAAGAAAAACCTTTGCATAATTGGTAGATAGGATTTCAAAATGAGTATCATGACTTAGTAAACTCATCCAATGATATATTTTTCCATTTGTATCTACCTCATTTTTGTGAGGTGTTTTTTACAGCTGATAATTTAAGCCAAATATTAAAATAAACTGAACTTGAAACTACATCTTCAAATCACTGCATCCCAAAGCATTCAACCAAGATTTTAAAAAATAATGAAGTACAGCATTGTTCTCATTAAAAATACTGCTAATATTTTCTTTAACAAGAACAAAAAGAAATAAAACTATTTTTATTCCACCTGACTGTTGTGACTATTTTTCATTTAGTTCATAATGCAAAGAGGAGAGGGATGTGATTAATAATCTAAAAACCTCAACACTAGATAAACCCTTTGGTAAACTATTTTGGATTTAGATGAGCACAGGAAAGCACCCTCATATCTAATTGTTTTCTTAAAGTCAGATTAGCTATAAATTTCATAACAGGTGATCTATATATATATATGTATATATATATTTGTCTGGCAGTTTATATTAAAATAGGGATAACTGAAATACAGACATATTTTTTTAAAAGAAGATCTAAAAATTCTTTAAAATGTTCTTAGCTATTAATTGAATCAGTGTAAATACAATTTAACTTTCTTTTTTCTTTTTGGTCTCTTAAAAGAGTTTAATAAAGAACAGTTTGGGTATAACAAAGTATCATAGTTCAGAGCAAGAAACAGGATTGATATCAAAACACAGGCAAGTAAAAAAACTTGGCCATTTCATGGTGAACCACTTCCAAGGGCCACACCATCCAGCTTCTAAAGCACTACCTTCTTCTATTTTCCATCTAGTTTTCAGGGTGTCCTTTTTAGCTCCTTGCTCTCTGCCTCCCTAGTGACACTGTCTATCTTCAAAGCCACAGTTTCCCTTGCTTTTTTTTTAAAATAAATTTATTGATATTATTTTATTTATTTTTGGCTGCCTTGGGTCTTCATTGCTGTGCACGGGCTTTCTCTAGTTGCAGCGAGTGGGGGCTGCTCTTCGTTGTAGTGCGCGTACGTCTCATTGCGGTGGCTTCTCTTGTTGCGGAACACGGGCTCTAGGCATGTGGGCTTCAGTAGTTGTGGCTCGCGGGCTCTAGAGCGCAGGCTCAGTAGTTGTGGTGCACAGGCTTAGTTGCTCCACGGCATGTGGGATCTTTCCGGACCAGGGCTCGAACCCGTGTCCCCTGCATTGGCAGGTGGATTCTTAACCACTGTGCCACCAGGGAAGCCCTCCCTTGCTTTTTTCACTCTCCATGTCTGTCTCTATGTCTGGAAGTTATCCACTGTCTGCCGAGGGGCTGGGAGAGATTGAGACCCACTCCTGGGATCATCTCTACCCAATCTGAAGACTGTCCAGCAGTGGGCACAGGGCTGGTGGTGCAGACCTCGAGCACCAGCAAGGCCCAGGGATTCACCTGGACTACTCGGTGCAATTATTTTTAAGGCATTTGTGAAATCCAAAGGATTTAAACTTCCTTTGCAGTAGGCCTGGAGTCGCTGCAGTCTCCTGTTTCCACAGACTTTCTGGGACTTCTCCAAGTTCTCCCATTGACTGCACCTGACCTCACTGCCAAGCTGGGAAGTTATTCTAGTAGCTGGCTTCTGGAATATGCAGCTGGTCAGCCTTACAGGGAGTACAGAACTTTCACCAGGTCTCTGTTTGGCCTTGGTTACATGGACTCATCGTTTCCTCTGAGAAGTCTGGGCATCATATTTCTTTTGAGCTTCTCCAGAAAAGGTTGGCTTGGAAAGCAGGATAACAGAGGCTGCCCCACAGTTGCAGAGAGGTCCTGCTGAACTTCTCCTGAGATACAGACAGCCTGTCCTGTGCTAGAAAGGCGTATGTTTTGTTTTTTTTAATTATAAATGAAATATAACTTAAAACTTTTTTTATGTATGAAAATTAAGTAGATAGTCTAAGATCTGCCAAAATCCCACCCCCAAGAGATGGGTAACATTTCAAGGAATCCTTTGAGACTATTCCTATGAATATACAAACATCTTTAATTTCTAAAAGTGTGTCTGATTAATATAACCTGCTAATACTTGTTCTTATCCTACAAGTTTCCCTCATATGTTGTGCATATAATTAACTTCCGAGTGTGCTCCTAGGAAGGAATCTTCCTGTTTCTCCAAGTCCTGACAGCTGGGCTGACACTGAGCTACACACAGGAGATGATAACAAATGCCACTCCATTCTGTACAGCATCATCAGTTAGAGGGGTTTTTCTCTCTACCCAGGATATCAGTCTTTGAAGAGGACCACGTTGGGTGTCAATGCAGGGTTCACACTGGCCAGGGCTTCTCACAGGGCCCTCGCTGTAAATGACTACACAAGCTTCACTAAGTAACACCTAAGTGTCAGTCACTGGACAAAGTTCTGGGAATAAAACACATATTCTCAACAATTTTATAGTCTCTGAAGGGAAAAAAACAAGTACGTGTAGTCACATTGTAGTACAATGGAGGAATTCATAAAGGTTAGGCACAGAGTGAAGCACCCAAATGGGCAAAGGGATGACTGTTGTGGGTAAGGTTTCCTCGGAGGAGGCCACATGACACCTGAGCTGAGGCTTGAAGGACACAGCAGTAACTCGGGTGGGCGAGGGGTGGAAAGAACATTCAAAACAGAGGAAACAGCTCAGAGGTTTAAAAAAAGAAAGAAGAAATCACCTTGTACGTACTTGTCATATTTGTGTTATATTTAACAATAAAAAGTTTTTTTGAAAAAGCTTCAAGGAAAAGCCAAAAAAAAAGAAAGAAAAAAAGGCCACGGGGATCATCTCGAAGGCAATGTTTTTAAGCAGGAGACTGACACGATCTGCTTTAACAAAGATCCTTCTGGCAGGGGGTGTGGCATGTGCACTGGAAGCAAGCAGACAAACTGCAATGCTATTGTGATACTCCAGTTCAAATGCGAGCCCAAATCAAGGCAACGGCAGTGGAAGTGATGGAAGAGAACTCTACAGAGGCAGAACAAACAGCATTTGGTGATCTCTAGCAGCTGTGGGAACAAGCACTTGGGGTGATCCTTCATTAATGACTTTAGGGTTCTGGTAGATAAGTGCCTTTCCCTAACAAAGGGGATTCAAGCGGGAAAAAAAATCTAGTTTTTAACTTTATGACGTTCCTTCTTTTTTCAAACAGGAGATAAAGGGATCAATTATAAACTTAGTTTTAGAAATGTTATATTTGAAATGACTGAGGAACTTTCTGGTAGAGATGTTCAAAAGGCAACAGGATATGATGAAAGGGAAGCTGTGAAAAGAGATATGGGCTAAAGACAGACATTTTTGACTTACAGGTACATACAGTATCATTTACTTTTTGTTTAACTACAATCATCTTTTCCCCTTCCACAGAATATCCGATTTCCTTTGAGGAGTTACTTCTTCCCCATTTAATAAAGTCTCGTGGGATTCTTTTTTTTTTTTTTTTATACTTATACTTTTTTTTTTAAGTTTATTTATTATTTATGGCTGTGTTGGGTCTTCGTTTCTGTGCGAGGGCTTTCTGTAGTTGCGGCAAGTGGGGGCCACTCTTCATCGCGGTGCGCGGGCCTCTCATTATCGCGGCCTCTCTTGTTGCGGAGCACAGGCTCCAGATGCGCAGGCTCAGTAATTGTGGCTCACGGGCTTAGTTGCTCCGCGGCATATGGGATCTTCCCGGACCAGGGCTCGAACCCGTGTCCCCTGCATTGGCAGGCAGACTCCCAACCACTGCGCCACCAGGGAAGCCCCCGTGGGATTCTTAATCAGGCCACTGGGAAACTTCCTCCCTAAATGTGAGCCTTGAGAATTACAAAAAGAACGAACATGGCTGGAACACATTCATTCTGGCAGCCGGGCACTGTCCAGATGGGTCTTTTGAAGAGACCATTCATACAGTTTCTGCTTTCTAGCCTCCATAAGATGCCTTGGTTTCACCTTATTTCTAAGCACAGTTCTGTGGTATCCAAATAGCATCCCAATAAATTCACATTTGCTTAACTTAGTCAGAATTGGTGTCTGTTGCTTCAAATCAGAAAACCCTAATTGGTATTTTACACACACACACACACACACACACACACACACACACACACACACACACACATGAACACATCATATAGACAGAGACATAGATGTTGATAAAACTGTCCAGGAAATGTGCACAGAATAAAAAACAAAAGGAAAAGAGCCAAGGCCAGAACCTTGGGGGATGCTAACATTTAAGAGGCAGGTAAAGAAAGAGAAATCTGAGGAAAAGGCTAAGGAGCAGCCAGAGAGGCAAAGAGATAGTTTTATAAAAGAGGCTCATGAGGAGTTTTAAGGAAGAGGGAAGTGGGTGGTCAACAGTGTCAAGAGCCACAAAGCAATGTAAGGAATGGTATAACATGAGGTAAGGAGGCCTGAACGCACATGCAAGGTATAGGGAGACTTCTGTGACTAAAGCAGAATTTTCTTGTGGAGCAATAGGAAATAAGCAGTGTTAGAGTCAGATAATGCAGAGCTCTGAATAGGAGGTAGAGAAACTTAGACAGCAAAGAACACTGGAGAATGAGGAGCTTTAAAAAAAAAAAAAAGTATAAATTCTAATACCACTCTCTTTTGTTTTTGTTTTGGCCACACCGCACGGCATGTGGGATTCTTAGTTCCCTGACCAGGGATCGAACCTGCGCCCCATGCACTGGAAGCGCAGCATCTCAACCACTGGACCGCCAAGGAAGTCCCACCACTCTCTCTTTAAGTGTGAGGAAATTACCTCCAATACCTTTATTCTTAACTCGTGCTACCTTTTTATGTTTAAGAAAAAGGAGGGGGAAATATATTGAAAATTGTATGGTGAGAATTTCTCACAATATGGTGGATATTTGGTCACCTTCTAGATGTGCAGATCTTCCACCTGAGCAGGCCCCTCTAGACTGATGTCAAATAGAACTTTCTGCAATGATGGAAATGTTCTCTTTCTGTGTTGTCCGATACAGTAGCTACTAACCACATGTGGGTATGGAGCATTTTAAATGTGGCTGGTGAGAATTTTTCTCACCAGACATTCAGCAAAAATGTCTGAATTTTTCATTGTATTTAACTTTGAATAGCCATGTGTAACTATCTTACTGAACAGTGCAGCTCTAGACTGCAGCCTGGATAAGTCAATAAACAATCTCGTGGTGGCTTTTCTACCACTTCTTCTCTTAGCTGCCCTGGATTAGATTTCATAAAGTTTAAGGCAATGAGGCAGGATTGGGAGATACAGAAGAAGGGTTAGAAAAGGTTGTCAATGAAGGCAACTTTGAAGTCTATAAAAGAATTGTATTTTATAGTCTCAGTTTCACATCTGTATAGCTCATAAATAAAAATATTATTAGCTCCTTGAAGTCAAGAACGTAAATACATTTCTATTCTTAGTTTTTGGAACTTCTAATTTGATGTGTGTTTTCATATATGAAAATGCCTAATGACATGTAATTCATGTGTAATGTTGTGTTACAGTTTTCCTTTGATTCATAGTGGTTTTCAGGGTAATAATTTCATCATCTAAAAAAAATGCTTTCTTCTTATAGCAGTTTTGAATGGATGTTTTCCTGTCGTTTTCTGTTCATTTTAAAGTGTTATAGATTTTTCTTACACAGAAATAACAAATGTCTATGTAAATTAAAGCAGTAGTAGTATTCTCTGGCTCCAGTTGTGCTGTTTTCAGTTTGTGGATCATCTATTTGCTCTCCTTATTGATCTCTGTGGTTTCTGAAGAACCTGTGGTAAAACTGGGATTTAAATGACTACCACTTCTCTACAGGAACTCCACAAATCTCAAGGACCTCTATATCTTATACTTTTTCAGTATCTCAAATGGCATTATATGCAGAAAATACATTTCATAAATATTTAATGAATTGAAAGGAGATATAAAGTTCTTAGGCCAGTTTTACACTTAGGGACACTGAGAAGGCAGACAGAACCGCCACAGAAAAACTAGAAGATATGAAGATACTAGTCTACTGATATCCTGCAGAGTAGAGGAGATAAGCAATAAGTGCTAGGATGGGTCAGGTCTCATCCTAGGATGGGAAGGGCCCAAGTGTAACCAAGTAGCAGGATGGGGACAGGAACCAAGGCCGGGGAAGAGATGGGATAGCGGGAAATGAGCCTAAAGTACTTTTCTTTCTTTAACTTATTTTCCTCTAATGGCTTATATTAAAAAATTTAAAATATAGCAAAGTTGAAATAATTTTGTAGTGAACATCTGTATATCCACCACACAGATTCTACCATTAACATTTTTACTATACTTATTTTAACACTATTTCCAAAAGGCAGTCATGTGTCATGCAATCAATTTAAGGGGTTGTGAAAAGAATAAAAACATCAGAGTCCATCACATGTGGTGGCTTTCCCCTCTCCCAGTTATATGTTATACACTCACCCAGAGAGTAGTTTCTATCCAGCTTCAATGGCCAATGTTTTTTATATTTTACAACACTATAAAATATGTGCTCATTCCCCTAATAAAAATCATTAAAACCAACAGCCTAAAGTAACAAAGCGCTTGTATAACTTGGAGGGGAACAAGGAATTTAGGTTTTGAGGGGGAACTTGCTAACAGGAGAGTCAAAAATATTTAGCAGCCTGTTAAAAGTACAGGAATAGAGTTCGGAAAGAGGTTAAAGCAAGAAGTACATATTTGAGAGTCATCTCTAAAGAGATAAAAGATGAAGCAAATGATATTACTTGGGCTAAAAAACCAAGCACTAAATTTTGAGAATGTTCTCACGTTAGCGGTGTTGGTAGAGGGAATTATGGTTCATACAAAAACAGAAGAATAGTTAGGGTAGTAGGAAAAAAATGTATAAAGGAGTTAGAAAATCAAGAGACCTATACAAGTTTGAGTGTTAGGAAGACTTCACCAGAAAGAAGGGCCTTGAGGTAGGACAGGAAAGGAGAATTTATTTTATTTATATAGATATTTATTTTTAAATACATGTATGATTTAAATACACATATTTATATTTAAGTATATGCATGTATATAATAAACATACATATAAAAAAAATAAAATTAGGCCTAGAGATGGAAAAGCCTAATTTGTGGGGAATGAGTGTGTATATATACACACATGTATGTGTTTTTAAACATTCATGTATGAAGAAGGAGTACTTAAGGTGATGAGCCTGCTTGGAAACAAAACATCTGTTTCGAGAACAGAGGGAGGAAAGATTAGATAGGAAAAAAACGGGTGAAAATTACACAGTAATTACAAAGTAATTCAAGATTAAAAGTTCTTCATTTTAAAAAATTTGACAGAGTTGTTAAAATAGTAAGTTCTCTTACAATGTCTACATAAATAGTTAAAAAATTTTGGTCAGGAAAACACCTACTGTAATAAACTGAGGCATCCCTTACTCAAAAGTGAAATTCTACAGTAGAAATTAGCACTAGCTAAATAATTCTAAAAGTTTTATTTTCCCAACTAGTCCTAACTATAATAAAGAAGTAGCAAAGCCAGACAGTTGTCTTCAGTTTTCCATCTGACCATTAGAATGCCTTTATCAAAATTTCTTTTTTTTAACATCTTTATTAGAGTATAATTGCTTTACAACGGTGTGCTAGTTTCTGCTTTATAACAAAGTGAATCAGCTATACATATACATATATCCCCGTATCTCCTCCCTCTTGCGTCTCCCTCCCATCCTCCCTATCCCACCCCTCTAGGTGGTCACAAAGCACCAAGCTGATCTCTCTGTGCTATGCGGCTGCTTCCCACTAGCTATCTATTTTACATTTGGTACTGTACATATGTCCATGCCACTCTCACTTCATCCCAGCTTATCCTTCCCCCTCCCCATTTCCTCAAGTCCATTCTCCATGTCTGAGTCTTTATTCCTGTCCTCTGCCCCTAGGTTCTTCAGAACCATTTTTTTTTTTTTTTAGATTCCATATATATGTGTTAGGATACGGTATTTGTTTTTCTCTTTCTGACTTACTTCACTCTGTATGACAGACTCTAGGTCCATCCACCTCACTACAAATAACTCAATTTCATTCCTTTTTATGGCTGAGTAATATTGCATTGTATATATGTACCACATCTTCTTTATCCATTTGTCTGTCTCTGGGCATTTAGGTTGCTTCCATGTCCTGCCTATTGTAAATAGTGCTGCAGTGAACATTGGGGTGCATGTGTCTTTATGAATTATGGTTTTCTTTGGGTATATACCCAGTAGTGGGATTGGTGGGTCATGTGGTAATTCTATTTTTAGTTTTTTAAGGAACCTCCATACTGTTCTCCATAGTGGCTGTATCAATTTACATTCCCATCAACAGTGCAAGAAGGTTCCCTTTTCTCCACACCCTCCCCAGCATTTGTTGTTTGTAGATTTTCTGATGATGCCCATTCTAACTGGTGTGAGGTGATACCTCATTGTAGTTTTGATTTGCATTTCTCTAATATTAGTGATGTTGAGCATCCCTTCGTGTGTTTGTTGGCAATCTGTATATCTTCTTTGGAGAAATGTCTATTTAGGTCTTCTGCCCATTTTTGGATGGGGTTGTTTGTTTTCTTGATACTGAACTGCATGAGCTGCTTGTAAATTTTGGAAATTAATCCTTTGTCAGTTGCTTCATTTGCAAATATTTTCTCCCATTCTGAGGGCTGTCTTTTCATCTTGTTTATGTTTTCCTTAGCTGTGCAAAAGCTTTTAAGTTTCATTAGGTCCCATTTGTTTATTTTTGTTTTTATTTCCCTTTCTCTAGGAGGTGGGTCAAAAAAGATCTTGCTGCAATTTATGTCAAAGAGTGTTCTGCCTATGTTTTCCTCTAAGAGTTTGATGGTGTCTGGCCTTACATTTAGGTCTTTAATCCATTTTGAGTTTATTTTTGTGTATGGTATTAGGGAGTGTTCTAATTTCAGTCTTTTACATGGAGCTGTCCAGTTTTCCCAGCACCACTTACTGAAGAGGCTGTCTTTTCTCCATTGTATATTCTTGCTTCCTTTATCAAAGATAAGGTGACCATATGTGCATGGGTTTACCTCTGGGCTTTCTATACTGTTCCATTGATCTATATTTCTGTTTTTGTGCCAGTACCATACTGTCTTGATTACTGTAGCTTTGTAGTACAGTCTGAAGTCCAGGAGCCTGATGCCTCCAGCTCCGTTTTTCTTTCTCAAGATGGCTTTGGCTATTCGGGGTCTTTTGTATTTCCATACAAATTGTGAAATTTTTTGTTCTAGTTCTGTGAAAAATGCCATTGGTAGTTTGATAGGGATTGCATTGAATCTGTAGATTGCTTTGGGTAGTAGAGTCATTTTCACAATGTTGATTCTTCCAATCCAAGAACATGGTATATCTCTCCACCTGTTTGTATCATCTAAAATTTCTTTCATCAGTGTCTTATAGTTTTCTGCATACAGGTCTTTTGTCTCCTTAGGTAGGTTTATTCCTAGGTATTTTATTCTTTTTGTTGCAATGGTAAATGGGAGTGTTTCCTTAATTTCTCTTTCAGATTTTTCATCATTAGTGTATAGGAATGCAAGAGAATTCTTTGCATTAATTTTGTATCCTGCTACTTTACCAAATTTATCGATTAGCTCTAGTAGTTTTCTGGTAGCATCTTTATGAAAATTTCTCATGTTCATTATTCACATTTAATTTTGAAATAGTAACAACGGTCAAAATAGTTTCTAAAATAAAATAATTATTAAAAGTTCCTTAAAACTTTACTCTGTTTTACAATTTATTAATTGGATGTTAAAACATAAAAGAAGATAAAGAAAAAAACCAAATTGGGTAGAAAAAAGATTCTGATCACTTTCTGAGTCAATGAGAACAGCTACCTCCAAAAGAAGAGGTCCCAAGGATTCCTTTTCTATCACTCCTTGACTACTCGACGAGATGTCTGACTTCTGTACTTCATCATCAGTTGTTGATTTCTCTGTAACAAAGCAGCAAACAAGTCACATCCAAAAAGAGCTCATTTCCATAATGGCAAGTTTATTAAGACATGAATTCACCTAATTTCAGATTCAAATAATATTTATTCATTATCTAGGCACTTTCACATTAAATCTTAATTATACTCATTTTATGGATAATGAAATTGAGGTTCACAAAGGTTAAATAATGTGTCTCAAATCATATAACTAATAAATGGCAGCAGGAGGATTTGAATTCTGACCAAGTCCAGTGTTCCAACAAATGGAAAAAATGGTGTAAAAATATACAGCTTTTAAAAAAAAGTCTACATCAAAAATTTTTAAGAAATAAGTAAATTGTAAAAGAATAATTATTTCCTCCATCTTTCTCCTTCTCTGATTTGATCAACTGCCATTGAAGAGAGAATGAAGGTATGATTCTGTGAGTCTGCGTGAAATAGCTAACTTTTCACCTTCATGTCATGATGATCTGATTGATAAAACTGCAACTGCTAAATGATTTAGAATTCTTTTGTGTGGTGATGTTGAAAAATCCATCCATCATCTTAAAGCAGCAGCATACTTATATAAAAGTTTCCAATCTGTCAGACTAATTAGCTCACCAAAAAGCAAATACAGTATTATTGAATATAGAGATTTATTTTTTTCACTTTAAAATATGAAATATTTCAAATATTACAAAAAACACAGAAAGTGGCATAGCATACAGTCACACAGCCACCATTCATTTTTCACAGATGTTAACATTATTTGCTTCCAGTCTTTCCTTTTTAAATAAATAAAATGCTACAAATAGAGCTACAGCTCTACCACTATTCCTCCTCTGTCCGTTTTCAGAAGTAACCAGTGTTCTGAGGTCAGCATAAATATTTCTAAGAATGTTTTTATACTTCAACTACATATGCATGATTTTTACAAATATATTATTGTTTTGTGTTTTAATGTTTACATAAAAATATGTAGACTTTTTCAACTTTTTCCACTCAATATTATGTTCGAGATTTAACTATACTGATACATATAAATTTCATACACTCATTTGAACTGCTATATAGTATATGAATAACCCACAGTTGATTTCCTAGTCCCCTACTGTTAGACCTTTTGACTTCTTACAATGCTGTAATAAACTATTTTCAGTATTTCCTCTTTTGCACATTTGTGACAGTTTCTTAGGGTAAATATTAGAAGTGAAATTGCTGGATCACAGGGTCTGTGTATTTTCAACATTACTAAGTTTGACAAATTACTCTCCAAAGAGGTTGTACCACCAGTAACATACAAGGGTTATTGTTTTTCTGTATGCTGACACTTGATATCAGCACAGCTTTTAATTTTTGCGAACCTAATGGGTGTAAAATGTTATCTCATATAGTATTTATAATAACAGCTTTACTGAGCTACAATTCACACAGCATACCATTCATGGATTTAAAACATACAATTCAGTGGTTTTTAGTGTATTCACAGAGTTGTGCAGCCACCATCACAATAAATTTTAGAACACTTTCATCAACCCAAAAAGAAACCCCATACCCTTTAGCAGTCATTCCTCATTTTCTCAACACTCCCAAGCCCAAGGCAACCACCAATCTACTTTCTGTCTCTATAGATTTGCCTATTTTTGACATTTTATATAAATGGAATCATATAATACGTGGTCCTCTGTGACTGGCTTCTTTTGCTTAGTGTAATGTTTTCAAGATTCATCTATGTTGAAGCATTTATCAGTACTTCACTCTTTTTTATTGCTAAATAATATTCCAGTGTATAGGTATACCTCATTTTATTTACCCATTGATCAGTTGATATACTGTTTGCTTCCACTTATTGGCTATTTATGAATAATGCTGTTATGAACATTTGTGTACAACTTTTCATTTCTCTTGGGTATATGCCTGCAAGTGGACTTGCTGGGCCACATGATAACTTTATCTTTAATATTTTGAGAAGCTACTGGGCTGTTTTCCAAAGTGGATGCACAATTTTACACTCTCACCAGCACTGTATGAGGGTTACAATTTCTCCCATCCTTACCAACACTTGTTACTATCTGTCTTTTTGATTGTAGCCACCCTAGCAAGTGTAAAGTGGTCTCTCATTGTGGTTTTGATTTGTATTTTTCTGATGGTTAATAATATTGAGTATGTTTTTCATGTGCTTATTGGTCATTTGTGTATTTTCTTTAGAGAAATGTCTATCCAGAGCCTTTGCCCATTAATTAATTGGGTTATTTATTTTTAAATTATTATGGTATAGGAGTTTCTCATTTAGTTCTAAGATGTACTTCCTTCATCATTTCATGTGTTTCTAACATTAAGACAGGTTTTGTTTCTTAAACAGTTCCAAAAAAACATAAACCATCAAGTCCAAGTACATTAAGTAACTATTCATGAAAAGCACAGCAAACAAAATTTTAGGCAAAACCCAAGGCAGGAGTGGCTATATGACTGGCCTAAGGCATGTGAACAGATGAGACACGCAAGGACAGAGTCTTGTCCTTAAAGGGACAGAAGCATGCCTTCCTGTTTTCTTCTTTCCCTTTCCTGTCATCAGGAACACGTACAGGTGAGCCATGTTTGACCACATGGGTAAGGGCAATACCCTAGGAATGGCACAGCAAAACAGATGGAAGGAATCTGAACCTCTGACACACACCTAGACTACCTTGTTAAAGCCACTGTACTTTGGGTCTCTTGCTACAGTAGCCTTGCCTGTATCCTAACTAATACATTTCATATTTCTCAATAACATGCTTATTTGCTATATCCTGACTGTGCCCATGTTAGACATAATCTATTAACGTGCCATCATAAAAGGTAAGAATTTAACTTACTTACATCAACCATCTAGACACACATACATATCCCCTCTTCCCATCCTCCCAGTATAGTTACAATAATTTTTAGAGCAGTCAGTATTTAGTATATATGTTACTATGGCCATATAAATATAGTTCACAAATGAGTCAAGGTATGTGCTATAATTTACAATTCTGATATTTCATGTTTTAGTTTTTCTGTGAAGTTTGATTCATCTCTAAACTCTCCTCCAGACTAAAAAATTCCTTTCAATTTGGTCAGTCATCATATACTCTATGTGTTCCATTTTTTTCCCCATGGAAATATTCCTCCTAGAGTCCTCTATCCACCTGCTCCCATTGGGACTGGCTACTTCTTTAGTCTGCTGCTTAACTGTAACCCTGGGTCTCCTTCTACCTTTCTTTTGTTAAGATTTCATGGTTTCCCTGGGCTAAGATCCTATGCTTTTCTTTCTTGGTTTACTACCTTGGTCTTGATAGATATTTCTGAAAAAATGTACACAGGAGATAACATTCTTGAGGCTTCAGGTATCTGAAAATGTCTTTATTTTGCACTCATACTTCATTTGGATGAACACAGAATTCTAGGTCCAGGATACTCATTTTCAGTGTTCCTATTTAGAAATCTGGACCCTCCTGAAAGTAATCTAGTATGTGTTTGTTTTTTCCTCTCTCTTGTTTTTTCTTTCTGGTGCCTAGAAATTGTGCATTGGTGTGAGGTTTTTTTCTTTCTTTTTTATTCATTGTGCTGTGCACTACATGGGTGCTTTCCATCTGGAAACCCATATCTCCTAATTCTGAGAATTTTTTGGTTTTTGTTTCTCTGCATTATTTCTTATAATTTCTTCCCTTCTATTTGGTCTGGTTTTTTTTTTTTTTTTTTCTGGGACTAATGATGTGTTATACCTCCTGAACTAATCCTATACATTTCTATCTTTCTCTTGTTTTCCTTTGCTTGTCTTTTTATTTTACTTTCTATGGGATTTCTTCAAATTATCTTTCAACGCTTTATCTTTTTATTCAACAAATATTCATTGAAAGTCTACTATGTACCCAGGAACTGCTACAGGTATTAAGGATACAATGGTGAACAAACAAAAATCCTTGCCCTCATGAAGCTCTAGTGGGGGTAGGCAGGCAATAAACAAATAAAATGTGTAATATGTTAGATGTAAAAAATACTGTGGGGAAAATAAATCAAGGAAGATGTAGAGAGGTGTGTGTGTGTGTGTGTGTGTGTGTGTGTGTGTGCGTGTGTGTGTGTATGTATGTGTGTCTTAGATAGGTTAGTGAGGGACAAGTTCATTGAGAGAAAATATTTGAACCAACACATAAAAGGGATGCAGGAGTGAGCCTTGTGTATATCCAGGGAAGAGAATTCCAGACAGAGAGAACAGCAAGTGCAAATACCTGAGGCAGAGTGTTCCTGGAATGCTTGGGGCAGAGAGTATGAGAAAATAAGGTAATGAGGTAAAGTTTTTTTCAGCTATCCTGATTTTAAGTTCCAATGTTTCATTTTATAGCATCTTATTCTTGTTTCATAGATGAAATATCCTCCTTTTTGTCTCTGAGGGACTGTTTGATGGCTTTACATTTTCTTTTGCTCCCTGCATTGTCTCTGCTTCCTCTGAGTTCCCTTTATTCTGTTCGTTTGCTTGATTTATTCTCTTTTATAAAAAGACTTTCTTCAAATATCTGGATTTTTATTCATATTAAAGAGTGAGGTACTAAAATCCTGACTGGCAGTTGTGTGAAGTGTGGGGACAGAGCAAGGAGCAGATTTTTTCACTTGGGGGATCAATTCCAACTGTCAGTGTCTGTGTATCTTTCCCTTTGGACTGCTCAATTGCCCCAGAGGAATCCTCCCATTTTCAGCTGAGGGAGTATGAGCCAGGCTGTCAGAGTTTCCAGATTGAGCAGGGAAGGTGCCATACAGCCTCTTGTTGGCTATCCCCTCTGCAGACCTACAATACCCATTTTTCCTGTCTGCTAAATCAGTTGTCACTAGACTATCCAGCTCCTAAAATCTTAAAAGCCTATCATCTCAACCATTTAAAACATACTATTTGTTCATAGTCTTTTTAACATTGCTGCTATTAATCTGAAGTTCTTTGGGGTCTATTCCTTCTGTTTGTTATTTGTGTTCTTACTCACTGTAGATTATTTCCTCCTATGTTATATAAGTTTATAGCATAAAATCTCCCTCAGAAGCACTTTTTCTTTGGGAATCTGACAGGGCGAGGTGTGGTTATGTTCCTTCAAAGTGCTTTGCCTTTGTTTCTGGTAGGCAACCCAGGAGTTGTGTGGTGTTGGGTCCCCAGTAAATATGAATAGTATAAATATGAACCATAAAAATAAATCAGGGTTTTCTCAGAGAAGGCTGTTTCCCCCACCCAGAGCCCAGGCAGAGATAAACTTATAACTCAGATGGAGGGACTGTCCTACCTCTGAGTTGCTGTCTTTCAACCCTATGCCAGAGCCTCAGGTCTGATACCACAACTTGTATCTCCTGACTTAATCTGCTATGATACTGGGTCTCATAAACTTTCAAGGCAACCAGTTCTCAAGATAACTTAATAAGCCACTTTGTTGTAAAAGAAGGGTCTCAGATTCATATTCTAAAATAAATAGCATCTAAACAAAAATGTTCCTTTAATAAAATTAAAAAATTGAATGCAATTTCTTAATGATAAAAAATAAAATCACATATTGTAAATGTCTTAATAACAAAGCACACAGTCACAGGGGTTTTTTTGTTCATTTTTTTACCTTGTTCCATTCTCTTCATTAGCTGTATCTGATCGACTGTCTTCTTCAATATCTTGCATTTGTCTGGTTTTACACTCAAGCTGTCAATGTCACTGATGTTGGCAGACAATAACTCGGCTAGCTCTTCTAAATATTTATTTTCTTGCTCCCTGCGCCTCTTTTCAGTGCTGTTACACAAAGGAAATCCAGTTACTGTACTTTCTACCACCATATTTCCTTCTCTGATAAAGTATTTAATATTTACATATTGGCAGAGATTCCTGTTTTTATCCAGAATATAAAACCAGATTTAGAAAACAATTTAAAATTGTATCTAAAAAACAAATATTACAAAATACCAAGGTACAGAAAACAATTCTGGCTAAAAAACATAAAGAGAATGACTGCTATCACAGATGTATTCCCTCAATGATGTATATACATTGAATATTTCAAATAAATACTAGATATCAAAAAGCAGACAGTACATATACTAGCTGCATTTGAAATTATTAGATGTTCGAAATAATAATTCCTTAAAATAGAAAATCTGAATTTTCAAATAAGTTTGTTGTAAATTAAGCAGGCATACTACACCAGAGTTCAAATAAATTATAATTAGAAATCTGATAAAGTCTTGATTCTTATAATGTACTTAAAATTATAACCCCACACCCATCAGGTGGGCAAAAAGTTAAAGTGCGGAGAATGCAAGAAAAAGGGAACTCTCAATGCTTATCATTTAAAGAACAATGTGATAATTACCCCGTTAACATAAAAATGTACACAGATCCTAAAGAAACTCTTCCTAAAACAGGAGGTGTGTACGAGGATGTTCATGTTCACTGTAGTACTACTGGCTGTAAGAATGAAAATTTGTAACAAAATGGTTGTTTACCCATAGGAAATGTCTATCTGTAGGGAAACAGATTTCTCAAATACGGTATATTCGTGTAATACAATACTTATCAAAAGTTAACAGAACTGAATAAATCTATTTATCTTTATGTCTAAAGATCCATGCTGAAAAGTATACTGTAGAAAAATACACATAGTATTATATAATATATAAATTTAATAAACATTCTATATTGTTCACAGATACTTATATATGCATAATCATTAAAAACAGATTGAAAAAAAAACATTAGAGACAAATCAATTTTATCATTAATCATCTTACTACTTTTATTTGAACAAAACTGCAAATACGTGGTTTATATGTGGTGGGTATACATCGTTTCCTAGTCTCTATTCTTTTATAGGTTAAAAAATTTTCCCCAAATAAAAATTTAAAGTAAAATACAATAGTTTTATCTATTTATTCTTAAATTAAGAAGGACTGACATATATAGAAATAGACAAGAACATTAACTCTGACAACACAAACTGAATTGCATCTTGATATCAGCATTCCTCCTAGCTTCTGGACACTTACCTATGATTATGAGTACTTAGGTTATCATCGCTCAGTAACAGTTCTCTGAACTGATTAAGAGAAGTAGTCACTTTTCTTTCCCCAACCTGAAGCCCTGGCACTCTCCTGTAAAAATTCTTTCTTTGTCCCCCCATGAGAAAAAGCATGTAATCCAATGACAGAAGAGACTTTTGCCATTTGACGCTCTACATCAATGATTATCAACTGGGGGCCATATTGCTTTCCCTGTCCCCAGGGATATTTAACAATGTTTGGAGACTTTTTTGGTTATCACAACTGGTAGGACATTTTGGTTATCATAACTGATATAAAGATGTTATTTGGCATCTAGTGTGTAGAAGCCAGGGACCCTGCCAAACATCCTACAATATGCAGGATAGCTTCTTGCCCACAATGTCAACAGTGTGGAGGTTGAGAAACCTTGCTCCAGATCCTTGAAGGTGAATGGAATAAAATCCCCACTCTTCTCTCAGGTAGGAAAGCTGCTGTTTTGATCTGATTGAGGTTCCTTCTCTATCTGGCATTTATTACAGTCTCCTTAGCAATAATTCTCTTTTGCCTATTTGATGACCACATTCCTTATTAACAACAAATATTTAATTCCACAGATATTCATTCTTTAAAATCCTGATATTAACAATTTTTTTCTTTGTTCCACTAATACCATAATATACTGAAATAGCAGTTAAAGATGTACAATGGATTCATTTATTCATTTGAATATTAAATATTTTCTGTGTCCTTACTATATATGTTAAACATTGTGCTAGGAACTAGGGATAAAATGGTGAGTAAGGACAAAGTTCTTACCAAATGGTAGCTTAGCCTGTAGTAGAGAACTCATGAAATAAGCACACAAACTAATATAAACCTGAAATTACGGATTATAGCTATAAAAATACATGTGAAATAGATACAAATGGGGGAGATTTGACCTAATAGTTAATGGAAGGAAGAGAAGGCTCCCTTTAAGAAAGTAATGACTAGGGCTTCCCTGGTAGCACAGTGGTTAAGAATCCCCTGCCAATGCAGGGGACAGGGTCTCGAGCCCTGGTCCGGGAAGATCCCACATGTCACGGAGCAACTAAGCCCGTGAGCCACAACTACTGAGCCTGCGCTCTAGAGCCCGCGCGCCACAACTACTGAGCCTGCGTGCTACAACTACTGAAGCCTGCGCGCCTAGAGCCCACGCTCCGCAACAAGGGACACCACCACAATGAGAAGCCTGTGCACCACAACAAAGAGTAGCCCCCGCTCACTGCAACTAGAGAGAGCCTGCATGCAGCAATAAAGGCCCAATGCAGCCAAAAATAAATAAATTAAATAAATAAATTAAAAAAAAAAAGAAAGTAATGACTAAACTGGTATTTGGAGAATGCATAGGTGTTGACTACAGGAAATCTAGAGGGAGCAAGCTGGTTGAGGGAGCAGCATGTGTAAAGGCCCTGGGGAAGGAAGAGAACATGGTAAGTATGAGGGACTCAGAGAAGGCTGGTAAACTTGGAGTAGATGAAGCAAAAGCTCTAAAGTGAAATGAAAATGACAATGACAATAAAGTGACAATGAAAATGATAAAGCAGCTCTGCCAGAAACAGACTAAGAAAAAGAGTGTTCCTACCTTGATGCCAGTGTGTCACATGGCGATCCTTTTCTCTTATGTGAGTCTGGGTTAGCAGGGTCAGATGAACTGTCCCCAAGGCCACTCATGTTGAAAAACTTCACACCTAAAAAGGAAGGAAAACAATAAGAAATCTACCCTAATGAACTATCCAACTCTATGGGAATAGGAAGCTCCCTTGTGTTAGAATATATCTAAACACTGTGGTTTCTCAATGAATAATTACAGCCATCATAAAAGCATCCACATTTATATAAAAGCACAGGAGTCATCAGCTATTTAGTGTTTCTACACTTTCTTTTCTATACCTGTAAAATAAAATTAGTCATCCTTTATAAAATCATAGAGATGAATTAGGATGAAAATATTGTTAGAATAATTAAATAGACAATGAGATTTTTTTAAAGAGAAAAAACCACTTCATATGTAAATGTAAAAACTGTGTAAGTGAGAGTCAGAGAGATTCTTTTTTATATTTATTTATTTTAGATTATTTTGAAAAGGACTTAAAACAACTTTTACTCATAAGGTTTGGGATTTTATATTGATAGGAAAAGAAATAATACATATATGATTAAAATTAAAGTGATGAACTAGATTTGGATTTTGAATTGTACTTACCAACTTTGAATTCCATACTCCTAACCTTTTGCTTATGCAGTCAGGCGACAAAGATCAAATGTTTAGTCTACGTTAGGATCTTGTTATAGATGCCAGAGAACACAAAGTCATTTCCCCTAGCATGTCAGCCAGGTCTCTCTCTTACATGTTGTGCCAGTCAGTGACTGCACTTAAAGATCCCTTCTGATCTGTCCCTATCAACCACTATTCTCTACAGAATCTCTAACGAAACTCGGAATCTTATCTCTGGCCTTATACTCATCACTACCACTTAGATTTTACTAATGCCAAACAACACACCTCTTATTCTCTTCCATTCCATCTACCCTTGTCAAAGGAGAGGAAATTCTTGTTAAACGGGAAAAACCTTTAACTTTTCATTAAATTCTAAAATTATTAAATAAATACAGTGCTGCATGTTAGCAGCCATGCTTGTAAAGTTGAGATCCATAAGAATTTCCCACATGACTTTAATTAATACGTCAGAATAAATCCTTTTTCTCTAGTCCTAAAACTTCCTCTGTCTCCAGCTCTTTCTCAGTACCAAAGATTGCCATACCCCCTTTTCAATATAAAAATAACACCTAGAACTCTAATCATGACTTTATTATTCCATGTAACCAAAAAGGCACATTTCTAATTTCTCCATATTAGACGTGCAGGTCATGAAATTTTCCAGCTCCTAGGATCGCAATCTTGTAATTATTTTTTACTCTTCTCTTTCACTCCTCATTTTGTATCGGTATCCACGTCCTGTCAATTCTTCATTAACAGGAGATCTTACAGTGTCCCCTCCTTCTTCATTCTCAGATACAGTTATGATCCTTACTTGGAAGCAAATACCTCATTCTAGATTCCTGCAAGATCCTTCTATCTTGTTTCTCAATTCCAGTCACTCTCACTTCTAATGTGTCCTATAAACAGCAGCAAAACCATTCCTGCTCAAATGGCATTTTCAAGATATCACTTCCCTGATAAGGAATCAGCTTAATTCCCCTACTGCAGCGTGGTGGTTAAAAGCATGGGCGTTAGGGTCAGAAAGGCCCTGCTTAATCATTACCTGCCTGTTCCTGGGCAAAGTGCTTAATCTCCTTAAATCTCCTATTTCTTCATCTGTAACATAAGGATAATAACTATACTTACCTACCTTTAGATTTGTTGGGAGGACTGAATGAACAGTGCATGTAAAGAGTGCACTGTAGGTTCCTAGAGAATGTTGGTTATTGTTATTATCTCCCCTTTAGACTAAGAGCTCCATGAGGGGGGTAGTGTTCACTCAGTGGATAACTCATCCCATACTTCCTCATCGATAAATACAATGGACACTTTTCATTCCTCCACTCATTAATGCTCAATAAATGCTAACTTATTACTATTATTTTATTGGACTGTTTGGAGCAGCATCTGAAACTGTTTCCTTCTGGAAATATTGTCATCCATTGACTTCTGTGATCCTATGCTTCCTTCATTTACTTAACAAATAAATCAAGCATCTATCATGTCTCAGGCACTGTGCTAGGAGCTGAGCAAATCGCGGACAGCAAAATAGAGGTTCCTGCCCTCGCAGAGTGGGAGACATAAACAAATAAAACACAAAATTAATATGTAATTTTCTTATAGTGATACAATTGTAAAGGAAAAGAATACGGTTCATAGAGAAAAACAATAGAGGAGACCTAATTTTAACTGGGCGATCAACTGAGGCTTCTCTGAAGAAGTGATGTTTAAGCCACAGACTGAGAGATTAGTAGAATTAGTGTGGTTTTCTACTTTCCTTATTCTCAGTACTTTTGCCCAATTCTTTGGGGTTAGATTTCCTCATGGTTCTAATGTCCTACGCCTCCTTTCTCCTCATACTATACATTATTCTGGGGTGGTATCACTCACTCAACATGGTTTCAAAAAAAAAAAATCTCTAAACCAATTACTCCTGAATCTCCATCTCTAGCCCAGATCTCCTAGGTCTCAGACCCATAACACCACTCCTTGCCAGATAACTCTACGCAGAGGTCACAGAGGCACTTCAAATTCAACTTTCCAAATGAACTTAACATCTCCTCCTTACGCAATTTTTTTCTCTCAGTTCGTACACTGGAGTCATTCTAGCCTCTTCTCTCATACCCCACATGCAAGCAAACAGTAAGATGTGTCCATTTTTATTTCCTAAATATTTCCAAAATCCACCCCTTTCTTATAGTCTCCTCTCACCTGTTGCTGAACTATTAAAAACATCATAGTTTTTATGGTGGTCTCCCTGAGCCACCAAAGTAGGCTATCAAAAACATAAGTTTGATCATGTCAATCTCTTGCTTTAAACCCTTCCCTAAATCCTCACTGCCCACAGGATAACATTCAACATAATATACAAAGTTTGCATCAGTTCCCATCTATTGTGTGTCCATTATAGAATTTGGTGAATGAGTGATTAAATGTTTGTCTAATCAAGTTTAGCCCAACCTATATAAACAATATATAAACAGACTATATATATTATATACTACATATAGTCCCTATATACACATATAGATTATATATGTTAATTTTAGTTTCAACACTAAGGAAAGACTTTAAAAATAAAATCCTTGATACTATCCCATCTTCCCAGCAAAGGTAAACATTAGTCAGGAACTTTAAATTGATCTCAATGTGGGTAGCCCAAGTTAACTCAGCAAAAAGTATTTATTGAGCTCCTACTATATGCCAGCTTCTGTTCTAGGTAGTGGGAGTACAACTGTGCATGAAACTTATAAAAAAATCACTGTCCTCATAAAGTTTCATTCTATTGTGAGGGAGAGAGAAGCAAAATTAAAAAGTAAATTATAGAGTATATTAGAAGGTGATAAGTATTATGGAGGAAAACAAGGCAAAAACAGAGGCTTAGTTTTGTGGAAGGAGAGGGGCAGCAATTTTAAGTAAAGTAGTTAGGAAGGGCCTCACTGAGAAGGTGAGACATGAGCAAAGACTTGAAGGAGGTGAGGGAGAGAGAATGACATCTGGAAGAAGAGTACTCCTGGCAGAGGAAGGGCCATACAGCCTGAAGGGCGGAGCATAACTACGCTTTTTGAGAAACATGAACGAGATCAGTGTGGGTAAAACTGGGGAGTGAGGAGCAGGCGATAAGGCTGCATCATGTAAGGTCTTGGCTGAAACCATTTTAAAGACTTTAGCTTTACTCTGAGTGAATTAGCCAGTCACTGGAGGATTAAGAACAGAGGAATGACAAGGTCTGATTTTCATTCTAAGACTTCCTCCATGAACAATAAGCACATCTTTCTGATCTCAGTAATTTGGTATCTAAATAAGTTTCCAGCTGCCAAATGGAGATTTCCATTTGGATATCCCACGTCACCTCAAATTCAACATGTATAAAACATGATGGGCTTTTAAGTTCCATATTTCTATTAGTGATACATAAATGAGATGAACTGCATTATGGATTAATGTCATCATAGAAAAACATTTATTAAACCTCTTGTCGGGGGGAGAGGAAGGCTCTATATGACAAGGAAAATAATTACAATTTAAGGTGGACAGCCTCAATGCAAAGGTCAATATGCCAGACTTGTCACCACAACCAAAAAGATGTTGAAAGACCCGACAATGGCTTTGTTAGCATCCATTCTCAAATACAAAACTAGAAAAATCAGCTAAGTGATATATTACTATAATGAGTAAGACTGCTACCTTCTTCTCCTATGGAGAGTCACAGAAACATAAATGAGATTAACCAGATACCACAGAAGTAAAGAAGCCACTTAATTTTATTTTTACTTAGAAATAAGATATAAATATATTTCAAAGTTTATTAAAACAAAAAATGAAATTATGTGATAAATTCATAATAATAAAGAAGCATCAATGCTTAATTTTTCAACAAAAGTAGAAATAAAAGAGAGAAGAAAATGATGAACAGGAAAGAAAATGAAAGATAAGACTTTAGAGTTCGCTAAAATCCAAAAGAAAAGTTAACCAACTCCTACTTAATGCTCAGCTTTACTTAGCTGCCAGTCTTCCCTGCCTCCTAAGACATTAGGTTATACCTATCTAAGAATTTACCCATCTGAATTCTATTGGCTCTCAAAATACTGCTGAGCATATATTTCTTATGATAATATGCTATAAAATTATAATTCTGTTTGTCTCCTCTTCTAGATTGTGAACTCAAAAACAGTTACTAGATCTTTTTATTGTATATCCAATATGTAACATAATGTCTAAAAGATATAAAAGCTGAAGTAGGTGATAAATTAAGTGATTAAGTTATTTTACTAATATGACATTTAAATTTTTTAAAGAATATTTTAGATTTTTTATAATTAAATATTTTCTGGAATCTTTCATAATGTTTTGGAATTCTTTTCTATAATTGAGAAATTGAGCTTTCTTGAAATCCTGTTCCCCTGTTTTCAATGGAAAAAAACAAACAAACAACTACCTTCTTGGTCTAGAAATTTGAGAACATCTCTTCTAATTCTGAAAAGGTTAAGATCTATTTTGGAGAAACATCCTACTATATTTCACAGTACGATAGAGACACAAAAATATGTTGCATTTATACAACTGTAAACATAAGCAATACAATCTCACAGTTCGGATAATTTTGAGCAACAAATAAATCTGGATTTCAAATGAGATTCCCCAGACTATGCTAAGTCAGACTACTGGCTGGAGACTGACATCTGCTAAATTTATCTGAAATTCTGGGGTTGAGGAGACATCAGACAACAATTCAACAGCAATTCAATATCTGGCTTACCAAAATAAGAGCCAATAGTAAGAAGCTATGAGAAAGTCACCAACAATTTGCTGATGATATGATTCTGGTATTACCTGCTTTCTATTTACAAAACACAATAAAGAAATAGTGGAATGCAAAACCTCTGATGAGTGAAAACTTTTACAGCTGTTCTATTTGTGGAACGGCTTTATATTTGGCAGTAAGGGAACTTAAACAAGGTTCATTAAGAAAAGAAATGTTGGTTTCAGGAAGCCAATTTACATATCACCTTTTAAAAAAAGAGGTTAGGTTTCTAAGTAGAAGTATGCTGTTGATTTAAAAAGAGTTGCTAAGTTATACACAATCTCATGCACTCTCTAGAGAGCAGTTTTTGGAACTAGAAACCACACCTACCTCTGTTCAAATGGACCAGACTAAACCAAACAGGTTGGGCTGAAGAAATAGGTCAGTGCTTTATATTTCAGTTGAATTATAGATTTCTACATAAGAGATTTGTCACTCACCTCCCAGATTTAGCTGAGGACTGCATCATTTGAAAAATAAGTAACAATTAGTTAATAAACAACTCTAATAATATACTTGAAAATGCTAGCAAGCAATTAGCACAGAGAAGCACAGACATGAGAGGGACACTCTGAGAGTTAAATCTCCCCAAGTTGATAATATCACACAGGAAAAATCGTGACAAATAAAGAGCTCCTGCACTGGGTAACTGCCATAAAGAATGTTTCCCAAACTGGAGTCCTCAGACACCTAGGGTTCTCTAAAAAAAGTTTTCAACTTTGTCTTTTCACTTCAGTGACAATTGAATTCTTTCTCATGTGATAAGAAAGGATGGGGACTTCAGGATTTCTATTGCCCTTTTTATGGTTAAATAATTTCCCATTGTTTGGATATACCACATTTTGCTTATGTATTCATCAAATGATGGCCACTTAGGTTTTCCATTACTGGGGCTATTTAACAACAATGCTGCTATGAACATTTATGTGCACATTTTTGTGTGAACTTGTTTTCAATTCTCTTGGGTACGAAGCTACTAGGTCATATTGTAACTCTAAATTTTTGAGGAACTGCCAAACTGTCTTCCACAGTGGCTGTACCATCTTAAATTCTCACCATCAAATGTACAAGTGTTCCAATTTTTCCACATCCTCACCCAAAATTGGTATTTTCTGGTTTTTTAACTTTACTTTGATTATAGCCACCCTAGTGGGTGTGAAATGGTATCTCATTGTGGTTTTGATTTACATTTCCCTAATTACTAATGACTTTGAGCATCTTTTCATGTCCTTTTTGGCCATTCGTATATCTCTGGAGAAATGCCTATTCAGGTCCTTTGCCCATTTTTAAACTGGGTTGTCTTTTTATTGGTAAGTCATAAAGAGTTCTTTATATTTAGGTCTAGATCCTTATCAGATATATGACTTGCAAATATTTTCTCCCATTCTGTGGATTATCTTTTCACTTTCTTTATAGTAACTTCTGATGAACAAGAGTTTTTAATTTTGATGAAATCCAACTTATCTACTATTTCTTCTTTGTTTAGTTAAGTACAACATCTGGGCTTCCTAAGACAGTTTCTACTGACTGCTATTTTTCCTGTGTATGGGCCATACTTTTTTTGTTTCTTTGTATGCCTCCAATTTTTTTGTTGAAAAACAGATATTTTAAAGCTAATGACTGAACAAGGATTTCCTTAAACATCTGGAAACAAAAATTCTCTCTGAACCCACAAAGCAGGAACCAAAACTCAGATCGTGGTTATCCCTGGCCCAGAGAAGAGTCCCTGCCACATAAGCCTCTGCCATAAACATGCCCATATCTTAACTGCTATGGCCAGGAATAAAAAGCAAAGGCAAAGAAACAGATTCAAAACAATAAGTTCTTAAAAACAGACGTCATTTTATCTATTTCATTGATTCTATAAAATGAGATTTTTTAAAGTGCTTTTTGTAAAAGAAAATCCTGTGCAAACTCTTTTAAATTTATTACACTAATAATAAAGACATTATCAAGGACTTGGCAACTTAACTTCTAAAAGTATATAATATTTGAAACAATGTATTTAATAAATTTATGTTTACTACTAAAAGTTTATTCTACAGATCAAGAGACAATGCTTCTTTTTTCTGCATTATTTTTTTCTAAATGGAAAGAATAATTTGGAAAAAGGGTTAAAAAGTATTCTATGTTTTTTATTAGCAAATATATAGGAAGAAGAAAACCAAATAAGTTTTAAACCCCAAAGTTTAAATTCCTCATATTGACTTTATTTAAAATTTAATTTTTTAAGATAAGAAATACACATATATGCATTTGCCTTGTTAAAATACTCCTATTTAGGAAAAACAGTCAGCATATGAAACATGTTTATGGCAGCTATTGTATTAAAACAGTTTGGCAAAAATATCCTTAACATTTCCTTGTAAATCTACAAAGCTAGTTGATTCCAGTTATTTTAAAATGACATTGGGTAATTGTAGATATACTGTACATGTCTTCCAAAAATCAGTTCTACATTGTTCTAACGTGAAAAATATGTTGGTATTAAAAAAAAGATTAAAATCAGTCTTCCTGACTATAGCTCTCTTTAACTATAAACAACAAAATAAGTATTTGATATTTACTTGCATGTGCACAGGAGAACAGTTTATAGTAATCTAGTAAAGAGGTAACAGCCTTAAAAAAGAAAATGAGGGCTTCCCTGGTGGCGCAGTGGTTAGGAATCCGCCTGCCAATGCAGGGCACACGGGTTCGTGCCCCGGTCCGGGAAGATCCCACATGCCACGGAGTGGCTATGCCCGTGGGCCACAACTACTGAGCCTGAGCATCTGGAGCCTGTGCTCCGCAACGAGAGAGGCCGCGACAGTGCGAGGCCCGCGCACCGCGATGAAGAGTGGCCCCCGCTCGCCGCAACTGGAGAAAGCCCTTGCACAGAAACGAAGACCCAACACAGCCAAAAATAAATAAATAAATAAATAAATAAATAAATAAAAAGAGTCAGAATCTATCACACTTATTTAAAAAAAAAAAGAAAGAAAATGATGGTCATAGAGACAAAAATTAAGTGACAAAGATGTCAATCTCTGTCTTTTTCCACGAACTTCACCCTCTTTCACAGATTCAGATACTAATGAGCAGAAAAACAGCTAAAGCGGGGGCCAGACGAGACTGAAGATCAACATTAGACATAGATAATCCACAGATGATTATCTAAAACCAAATAACCACATTTACTATATAAATAGTAAATTTATATTATTTTATTACTCCAATATCTAAAATAAAGAATTAAGCCCCTGATCAGAAGTGGTTCAATTTCTAAATCCAATATCTAAAATACTCCAATATCTAAAATAAAGAATTAAGCCCCTGATCAGAAGTGGTTCAATTTCTCTCGAACATTTCAGAAGCTCACTCTAAAAAAGTTAAATGTACATATATAAACCAACAAAAGAAAAAAAAATCATATTGAAATTTGATCTCTAAAGTTATAAGGTGGCAGTAATACCAAAATAATAGAGCTGCATGGGTCAAAATCATCTGCCAAAATAACGGAGTTGTATTTTGAGGGCATTAGAAAATGATCGAGTCAAGTTAAACCTTCAGTTAATTTCAGGATCATCTCCCCAGCAGGAGGGGAAGGCGCAGAAATTAAATCACAATACAACTCTAGCTACAATCTTCATTGCCCACATTTATAGAAAGGAGATGCATTTTTAAAAGCCCAGCTTTAAACCTAAGTCATCTTAGTTGATTCATTTATATTTGGTAAAAACTTTATTGATATCCATTGAAAAAATGAAAAAAAAAAATCCCCAAGCATCTCAGGTGAATAGCTGGTTAAACAACATCAGTATCTCCTCAATAAAACACTAACTTATCTAGCTATATCCCTTCCAGTGTAGTACCCAACTAAAGACTAACTCTAAACAAGTGAAACTTAAATTTCACTTTCCAGTGTTCTCAATAAAATAATAACTATGAAAATCATGCTTATAAATTTTAAACTGGAGACTCAGACTTATAAAATTTCAGAAGAGGGATCCTAACAATTGTCATCTCATACAGTGCTTCTCAACTTTTTGACTATAGACTACTTAGCACATACAAAATGCCTATCCTGGCTATTTCCACTTTTACAGTATAAAGTTAGTAGTAAAAAAGAATTTGAGAGGAACAAAATAATAAAAAGGTTCACAGAAAAACGTAGGCCCATTAATATGTATTCAATTAAAGGATATGACAAAGTAATAATATATATTGAGTGTTTATGTATCTCACATATATGAACTCATTGATTCCTCACAACTGCCCTATGAAGTGTGTATTATTATTATCTCCACTTTACAGAATCACTGACTGAGTTCAATGGTTTTATCTTACTAATAGAGAACCTATGGGCTGATGATGACAACAATGATGATGACTAACACCTTTATAGGATTTACTATGTGCCATTCTAAGCATTTAACATAGTATTTCCTTATAAACCTTACTAATGCATTTACTCATAAGATATGAGGTATGTAGTATTATAATCCATTTTAGAGATGAGGAAACCAAGGCACAGAGAGGTTACTTAATCTGCCCAACATCATAAGTAGCAGAGGTAGAAATCAAATGACCAATTCTTAGGTAATTTGGTTCCAGAATCTGGCTATGTTTTAACTTATATAACTAACCTATATAACCTAACCTTACATACTGATAAGTAGGACAGTCAACAATAGATTCTAAATTTTGCTTTTACCTCTACACTAAAATGCTTCTTCATTAGGAAAGTCTTCAGAAAAGCTGACATTAAGTTATACCACATCTAAAAATCCTGGGTGGTTATTTACAAAGTTCTCAAACACACGAAAAGAGAATCTTTCTAATTCTTCACCCAAACATCACATAGAAAAAAATAAAATTAATCATATACCTAATCCTGACTTATCTTCTATGGTCATTACAAATAAAACCAATTATTTCTTATAAGATATGATTCACCTTAAAACGTAAATGTACTATTCCTTCAAAATCTAAAGTTCTGCCTTTAATTTGTCCAAAAGTTTATAAATCTTGGATTCTAAGATTATATGTATATATATGCACACATACATAAAATTCCTTTCAATAACATCTAAATCATCTTTAGGAATCTACCTTCTGGAATTTGGGGATCCTACCATGTTTTAACAGACTTTCTCCTGAAAAAAATCTTCATGGGCTTCGTTCTACCGGGTAAGATTCTCAGTAACAAAACCATGAATCTCCAAAGTCCCATATCATAGTCTCTTTAGAAAGGAACATAGACGGAGACAGACAAGCTCAAAATGAGTGCCACTGTACAAAACAGCTGGCCTATACTTTTTCAAAATGTCAATATCGGGGCTTCCCTGGTGGCGCAGTGGTTGAGAGTCTGCCTGCTAATGCAGGGGACACGGGTTCGCGCCCTGGTCTGGGAAGATCTCACATGCTGCGGACCAGCTAGGCCCGTGAGCCACAACTGCTGAGCCTGCGCGTCTGGAGCCTGTGCTCTGCAACAAGAGAGGCCGCGATCGTGAGAGGCCCGCGCACCGCGATGAAGAGTGGCCCCCGCTTGCCGCAACTACAGAAAGCCCTAGCGCAGAAACGAAGACCCAACATAGCAATCAATCAATCATCAATAAATAAATCTTTAAAAAAAAAAAAAATGTCAATATCATGGAAGACAAAGAAAAGCTGTAAACTATTCCAGGTTAAAGGAACCAAAGACATGTGACAATTATGCAATGTATGATTCTGGATTAGACAACTGATTAAATTGTAATATAGACCATATATTAGATAATAATAATGAAAATATTAAGTTTCCTGAATTTGATTATTATATTGTGGTTAAGTAGGAGATATTAGGAGTAAAAGATCATAAATGTCTACGACTTACTCTCAACTGTGATTCATCATCATCATGATGGTGATGGAGGAGGAGGGGCAAGAGAAGTAGCAGTAAATACATACAGAGAGAGAAAGCAAATGTAACAAAATGTTTACAACTGGTGAAACTGGGCAATGGGAACACAGGTGTGCAATCTACAAATCTTGCAGCTATTTGGTATGTTTAAAGTTGGTTTGAATAAATGTTAAGGAGAAACATAAAAGGTAAAAACTTTCATTGTGACATGAAGAAAACATGACTTTCTCAGAGTCACTCACTGAACAATGAGTTAAAGAAAAAGACACCCAGCCCAGAGTTCAATCACTAGATAATAATCTATTTTCTCTCCCTTTCTCTTTCATAAAGTCCAGGTATGAACATTTCTGTCTAAAAACTCTTAAAGAGAGGACTCTCCTACATGACTAAAGTTTCTCGTAATTATAATACATCCTACTCTGCAAAACTTTTTTCTTAATAATCAGAATGCTTATTAACTTATTTCTCTCTCCTTATTGAGAATCAACAGTCTGATTTCAAACAACAGAAACCTTAAGTTAATAAATACAATGTATCACCAGTTAATAAAAGCCATAAATCTGGAGCGTGTTCGTTCCGGAAACCAATGAGATTTTAAAGAGAGAGGTAGTAGGATCAAATGAGTATCTTCTCAAATCATGCTGCACCACCAGTCCTTGCTTTAAAGTTCTCTGCCAATTCAGTCTTGCCTCCGTCTCCCAAATTCATTATTTATTCCAAACATAGGCATTGGTTGTCAGCCAATCAAATTTAATTGCCTTTAACTTCTATGATTGCTAAACCCCACCCTCCAAATTGACAGCAATCACCCTCCAGGGTGACAACTGTCTCCTCCTTTAAAAGTGGGTGGGTGGGCTTCCCCGGTTACGCAGTGGTTAAGAACCCACCTGCCAATGCAGGGGACATGGGTTCGAGCCCTGGTCCGGGAAGATCCCACATGCCACGGAGCAACTAAGTCCGTGTGCCACAACTACTAAGCCTGCGCTCTAGAGCCTGCAAGCCACAGCTACTGAGCCCACGTGCCACAGCTACTGAAGCCTGCGCATCTAGAGCCCATGCTCCGCAACAGAGAAGCCACCGCAATGAGAAGCCCACACACCGCAATGAAGAGTAGCCCCCGCTCGCCGCAACTAGAGAAAGCCCGCACACAGCAATGAAGACCCAACACAGCCATAAATAAATAAACAAATAAACAAACAAATTAATAAATTTATTTTTTTAAAAAAGTGGGTAGGTGTGCAATGAGTCAGAGATGGGGGTGGTTTACTGGGATACTAATATTGTTCTACTTCTTAACCTGGATGGCATTTACACAAATACATTCAGTACATGATAACTCAAGAGTTATACCCTTAGGGCTTCCCTGGTGGCACAGTGGTTAAGAATCTGCTTTCCAATGCAGCAGACACAGGTTCGAGCCCTGGTCCGGGAAGATCCCACATGCCGCGGAGCAACTAAGCCCGTGTGCCACAACTACTGAGCCTGTACTCTAGAGCCTGCGAGCCACAGCTACTGAGCCCTTGTGCCACAACTACTGAAGCCCACATACCTAGAGCCGGCGCTCCACAACAAGAGAAGCCACTGCGATGAGAAACACGCGCACCACAACAAAGAGTAGTCCCCGCTCCCCGCAACTAGAGAAAGCCCGCACGCAGCAACGAAGACCCAATGCAGCCAAAAATAAAATTAATTAATTAAAAGAGTTATACCCTTAAAATTTATGATTTTTATTTATATATGTTATAATTCAATTAAAACTACCTGCTGGAAGTCTTCCCCTTACTTGGTTCACCAGTTTCTGATTACTCTTCAACTTTCTAGTCTCGGCTTGGTGCATGTTTATTTTTCTCACTATAGGCTGCTATGACCATTGTCATGTTCATGGATACACTAGTTCTATTCCTTCAGTTAGCTCACAAACTCTTAGAAAATAACAATGTAAAACTGCTCAAATGTACACAATGGACGCTAGATGTAAATAGATTTAATGACTGGATTATAATAGAAATGGAGATATGGGGATATATGTATATGTATAGCTGCATCACTTTGTTATAAAGCAGAAACTAACACACCATTGTAAAGCAATTATACTCCAACAAAGATGTTAAAAAAAAAAAAAGAAATGTATAGACCAAATCTGGGGATGGTTCAGTATAGTTTTTCCCCTGCCATTTAAAAAAAATTTTTTATTGGAGTATAGTTGATTTACAATGTTGTGTTAGTTTTAGGTGTACAGCAAAGTGAATCAGTTATACATATACATATATCCATTCTTTTTTTTTTTTTTTTTTAGATTCTTTTCCCATATAGGCCATTACAGAGTATCGAGTAGAGTTCCCTGTGCAATACAGCAGGTTCTTATTAGTTATCTATTTTATATATAGTAGTGTGTGCTGCCACTTTTAATTCAGTAAGGACTTGAGCATTTCAGTTAGATACTGATCTGAACCAGTATTAATTTCAATGTGCATTACAGTGGTTTACAAAGTATAATCTATAACTTTTCTAACATTTTAATTTAGGAATGCCAGCACATATTTTAGAATAACCTTGAAGCTTCCCAGATCAAAGACATATTTCCATAAAAAATAAGAGTCAACAAGTAATCATTCTCACACCATACTTTTGCAGAAACAAAGCTCTTTAAAAACAGAGCTACACTTCCTACCTGGGAGACTTCTTTGTTCATAGTGAGTCCTCAGAACATATATGGTCAAATCTGGTGCTCCAGAGGGTAGCTTCCAATGGAATGGGGGAAAGGTATTTTCCAGAGATGGCTCGAGTCTCTTCACTCTTACCTCTTTTAAGGTCAATTATGCAAACAACTAAAACAAAGGAGAAGAAAAAAATAAAAGCAGAAGGGAGGTTAGATTGTCATTTTATTCTCTAAGAAATAATAAAGGTCAGAAATGCTCGGTTAAAAAAAAGAAAATACAACTTTTCAGGCCAAATGGAAAAACACTTCCAAAAGACGATGGATGAAGATCTGATTTTACAACTGAAGTCCTTCTGGTACCTGGATATATATTCTTATCTTAAGACTGCTGCTTGAGTAATACATAATTGCATTCTGCCCTTAATCTCCTGATTTTTCCTGGCTGCAATTGTATGTTTACCTTTCTTTTTACCTATAAATTCTGATTTTTAATGTTTTCAGTTTGCATTTAATTCCTTCTTTCATTTCTGTAATACTTCTGTGTATTAAAGTTACTATGATACTTAACTTTCAGATTTTTTATTGAAAAAGTTTACAAAAGTTTTATATTCCTGATACCTAAAAATAAAATTCATTGAGCTCTGGTTCCAGTAAAGATGAACTATCTTGTATTGGACTAACTTGCCCACAGATAAAGATGATTAACTCTGGACAAAATAAAAATTACTCAAAGACACTGAAAAGTGACTAAAAGCAGGCAGAAACATAGGGAATTTGATCACTGAAAGAAAGGAATCATACTGAATAAGATCTATACTTATAAGACTTTCCCTTAAGAGAACTCTTCCCAGTATACCCCTTAAGTACTACTGGGAGGCTAGACCTAAGGGAGAAAACCACTGTCTCACTGGCTTTAGGCATTAGAGAATGTAGTTCAGAGCTGACAGAATGCTAGATAATAGGAGGAGAAAATCATGGTAGGAAGGGCAGTACAGTAAGGGGGCGGGGGACCTTAACTCTGTATGCAAATTTTCCTCAAATCCTTGGTTGATCCAAGTACCCCTATATAACCATACCACAGATGAGACTCCCTTTTGCTGTTTATAATCATACACTCCTCACTCCCTTTTTCTTAACTCCTAGCAACTACTTATCTGCCCTCTATTTTTATAATTTTGTCACTTTGAGAATATTATAAAGATTGAATCAAATAGTATGGAAACATTTTGTATTGGCTTTTTTCACTCAGTATAATGCCCTTGAGATCCATCCAACATGTTGCATATACAAATAGTTTGTTGCTTTTTATTGCTCCATGGTTTGAAGGTACCACAGTTTCTTTTTCCCCATTCCCTGTTGAAGTACATTTGGGTTGTTTTCAATTTGGGGCTATTATGAATAAAGCTGCTATAAATATTTGTGTACAGGTTTCTGTGTGAATATAAGTTTCATTTCTCTAGGATATACACCCAGAAATGGGGACTTCCCTGGTGGTCCAGTGGTAAAGAACCTGCCTTCCTATTCAGGGGACACGGATTTGATCCCTGGTCAGGGAACTAAGATCCCACATGCTGCGGGGCAACTAAGCCCGTACACTGCAACTACTGAGCCTGCGCACTCTGGAGCCCGAGTGCCACAACTAGAAAGCCTGCGTGCCACAACTAAGACCCAATGCAACCAAATAAATAAGTAAATAAACAAACAGACACCCATAAATGCAACTGGGTTGTATAGTAAGTGTATATTTACCAGCCAGTAATTTAGTTGTCTACTAGAACAAAAATCAATACTCTTCAGAAAAAGATAATCCACAATATTATCTACAATACCCAGTATACAATAAAAAATTACTAAACATGCAAAGAAGCTAGAAACTGTAACTCAAGATCAGGAAAAAAAAGGGGGGTCAATAGAAACCATAAGATGATTAGTGGAAATTAACTGATAATGATGTTAAAGCAGCTATTATGAGCATGTTCAGGATGTTACAATAAGTGAACAGATGAGAAATACTTGTAGCAAATGGAAACTATAAAATAGAAGTAAATGAAAATTCAAGAACTACTTCAACATGGAAATTTTAAAATTCACTGGACAAGCTTAATAGAAGATTTGAGATGGCACAAAAACAAGTTGGTGAACTTGAAGTCAAAACAATACCCAATATGAAGACTGGACAACTGAAAAAAATTAAAATCAAAAGTTGACTTTTTGAAAAGATAAAAAAATTATTAATACTTGAGCAAGAATGATCAAGAAAAATGAAAGACAACACAAATTACCAATGTCAGAAATGGACAGCTATCACTTCATGTCCTACAAATATAATGTTCTAAACCACATAATGCAAATCAATTCAGTAACTGCAATGAAGTGAAAAATTCCTTGAAAAATACAAATTATTAAAACCACAAAAACGAACAGAACGTTATCTACTAAAGAAATTAATTTGTAATTAAAACAAAACAATACTCCAGGCCTAGATGGCTTCACTGGTGGGTTCTATGAAACATTTAAAGAAGTAATAATAACAATTGTGCACACTTCCCAGAAAATAAAAGGCAGATACACCCCAATTGTTTTACTAGGCCAATTGTTTTACTAGGCCAGCAAAACCCTAATACCAAACTTGCCAAAGATATTACTAGAAAAGAAAATCAGTCTCATGAATATAGACACAAAATTGCAAATCAAATCCAGCAATATATAAGGATGATATGCCATTAACAGAATAAAAAGCATATAAATATCTCAATAGGTACAGAAAAACATCTGACAAAATTCAGCACCCATTCATGATAAAATTCTCAGCAAGCTAAAAATTAAAGGTAACTCCTTCAATCTGATAAAGAGGATCAATGAAAAACCTACAGCTAGTATTCTGTACAATGGTGAAATATTGGGAGTTCTCCTCATATTGGGAACAAGGCAAGAATGTTCACTCTAACCACTTCTCTTCATTATTGTAATAGATGTACTGGAGGTCCTAATCAGTGCAATAAGTCAAGAAAAACAAATAGAAGGAAGCTTAGAAAGGAAGAACTAAAATTGTCTTTATTCAATTAAAATATTTTGGTACATAATTCTAAGGAATCTGAAAAATGATTACTAGAATCAATAAGTGATTTGACAAAGCTGTAAGACACAAGGTGAGTATACAAAAATCAATTGTGTTTCTATATAACCACAGTAAACAATTGGAAGTGCAAAACAATTTATAATAGCATCAAAAAACATAAAATACTTAGGAATTAATTTAACAAAATATAGGTAAGACCTATACACTTAAAATTATAAAACATTTCTGAAATTAAAAAAGACTAAAAAAAAAGAGTGACTGAATATTTTCGTGGGTTCACTGAGACTCAGTAGCATTAAGATGTAAATTCTCCCCCAAATTAATTCATATACTCAAAAATAAAATTAGTGGTTTACTTTTTACATATCTAGTGCATTTTACAATCAATGAATACAAATCTATTTTTATTTTATTTTATAATATATTTATAATGTGGGTTTTCTGATGCTTGTTTTAGGCTTTTGCTTTTTAAATAAAGACTATGTTTTCTCTACATCATGATTCCCCCCAGTGCTGAATTCCGCATTAAAGTGGCATGTCTATCTAATGTTAGAAAATTGGATGATCCTATGACCTGGATCCAAAAGTGCTTACCTATTACAGTCCCTCTAAATTAAACAGAGTGCTTTTTGTATTTTCAAGATTTTCTTTCCCTTTTTCCTTGATTTAAACCCACAATTCAAAAACTCAAAAAAACTTGGACTAGCTCTTCATAATGACATACTTTAAACTATTAAAGAAAGGAATTTATAGTTAGGTTAGCCCAACTTACATTATATTTAGTTGGGTTGTTCTCACTGTATATATCTAGTTTATTTGCATTTGTAATCAACTTAAGTCCCTAAAACATTTCTTGGGTGATAAGATTCCTCCTAATTACTCCTTTGTGTTCTTTCATCTGTGAAGCACTGTATCTTTGAATTTTTTCCTAGGTAAATCTGCTTAAGAATTGGTAAGTAGTAACTGACTATGGCAAAGATGGCATTGTTCATTTAGTCAACCACAAACCCAGGTTCTGTCATTTTCTGACTTTCAAGGAAGAGCACTCCTCAAAAATCATTTGTGTAGTTAAGGCTACAGGTATAATCTTTGTGAAATAATGCCACTCTCTTCTATAAAACCTAAGAGTTTTTACAGGTACTTTTTCAAAGTCAGGCAGTAACTGAAGCCAGATGGATCCTGCTAATGATTTAGGGTCCTGATGATTCAAGGCCGAACGGGAATACAGGAATGATGCCGAGGGGGAGGCTGAGCACAGTCACTCAGGGACTGCATGAAGACAGAAAAGCACAAGATACATCCATACTCCAAAAAGATATGTAGACAATGAGAAGTGAAAAATATGGAAATCAAGAGACAGGTGATACACAGAGAACCAAAGAAGACAGGAGGAATATGAAGAAATAGGGAGAAAAAGAGCAGTGCTGATGATCTGATGTTTGGCATTATGAGATCAGTAAGCTCACTATTCTTAAAATATATCTCCTAGTATTTATTATGTATTATCTGTGCTATCCAGAGCTCAGTATTTTAAGTCTTTTCTCACACCCCCTCACCTCCAGGAACCCAAAGCAGGAGACCTGATATGGATGGTATAAACTCCTAAGAGACCCGCATGCCTGGAGGTTTCCCATTACTCATTCCAATTCTCTCCTCATGGGTAAGGCCTTTCTGTCTTCATTTTCTGCTTCCAGTTCTGGCACAAATGCTGGCTAATGCAGCACCTCAATTCCTTTAATTTAATTTATTAAATTATTCAGTTTATTAACCTCTTATATTCAATCTGATTTAAGAATCAGACGAGGAAGCAAGGTGAAAGAAGAGTACCTACAGCACTTAACACATAGAAAGAGTAAAAAAAGGAAATCTATAAAACATTCCTCCTTTGTTATTTTGGAGTTTGGCAGAGGTACAGGGCCAGAATTTTTAAATATATAGAGAAACAGAACAAAGGAGTATCTAGGGATCTGCTACCCAATAAGTAACAACAGTAAACATTTTTGATATATTTATTTTCTTTTTAAAGAAATGAAGTATTACCAATAAATCAAAAGGCCCGACACTCACACAAAGCCCACTCTTTTCACTCCCCCGCCTTTTGATAGAGATAACCATCATCATGAATTTAGTATATATCCTCTGGTCAATTTTTTTATATCCATCCATAAACAATGTACACTGATGTTTTATGCTTTAAAATATACATGTTTAAACTGTACATATTCTGCATTTTGCTGATTTCATGCATTATATTGTTTTGGAGCTCTATCCCTGCTGACGTGTGTGTGTGTTTCATTCATATGTACATGTGAATATACCACATCTCAGCCCAGTCATTCATGTATTTAAGTTGTCTAAATTTTCATTATTACAAATAATGCCTCAATGAGTGTTCTTGTACATGGCTTCTCTTTCATATTTTCATATGCACATGTACAAGAATTTCTAATGGTAATATCCAGAAGTGGAATTTCTGAGTTGTAGTATTTGCATACCTTCTGCTCTACTCACCATCTGTCAAATTGCCCAAATGATTGTTTCACATTCCCACTAGCAGTGTGTAAGAGAACAATTTTCACCCATATTCTTTCCAACACTTGATATTGTCAGACTTTATTTTTTAACCAGTCTAACAGATGAAAATGGGATCTCGTTTCAATTTGCATTTCCCTGAATATTATAGAGACTGAGCATCACAGCTGGCTATTTGGATATCCTATTATTTCAACTGGTGTTAGTCTCTTTTCATCCATTATACTGGGTACTCAACAGGTACTCTGTCTCAGTTCTGGGAAATTTTCTTGGATTATACTATTTATTCTTTTCTTTCCCTTCATTTATTCTGTTCTCTCTTTGGAACTCCTAATAATAGGAAGTTGACCCTCCTGGACCCTTCTTTTTATTTTCTTTTATAATCTGTTTATCATTTCTTTGCCTCTTTGCTTTACTTTGTAAAAAATTTTCCTCAACTCATTACCCAAACCTCTATTGAGTTTTTTTTCCTGCTATATATTCTTAATTTATAAGAATTCTTCATTCCTTGAATGTTCTTTCTAAAATACCCTATTTCTGCTTTACAGATGTAGCATCCCAACTTTCTGCAGCTGTTTTATACACACACACATATGATATGTATGTATGTGTATATATGGTATATGCATATATGTATATCTATATACAGCTGGATGTGTACATATATGTATGTGTGCATATACATGAAATTTTCTCGGCTGCATAGTCTATTTTCTCCAAGTTGTTTGTATTTTCTATTTGTTTATTTTCATTCCTGCTAGTCATAGTAGATGCTTTCCTTAGATGCCTGATGGTATTTAGTTGTTTGGATATAAAAAGTTTACTGAAAGCTCTAGTCATGTACCTGGGGCTACTGACTGTGACATTCACTATAGGGCAATCTGGCCAGGCCCTCTGTTAGGGCACAAATACTGATATGAGAAACCTGGTTGCCATTATCTACCACTTATTTACTTATTTGTTCAATACTTGTATACATATAAAGTAGTTTCAGAATTGTTAACCTGTACCCCTGTAAGAAACAATTTTACCAACTAGAGTACAGTTCCTTTGTGCCTTTAGGTTTTTCTTCTTGGGATGGTCAGATTCTTCACAGAAGATTCTTCCTGTTTCCTGCCTGGAGAATAAAGGACTCAGTTTGGGAAGCCAGTAATGGAGATGAGAGCAAGGGTTCTCAGCATTCAAAATGCCAATGCTCATCTAATCCCCCTCCCCCTTCAGTGTGCCTGGTGTACACTAGTCCTCTGTTTTAAGCTAGAGAATAAACTTCAAGTCTCCCATCTGTCAAGATGGGAGCAGGGCAGTAGTACAGTGGCAAAGAATAGATGAGACCCAGGCATCTGTTTCTTAGCTTTTAAATAATCCTCCTTATTTTAATCCCCTTCCCTTCTTCGCCTCCTCTTCCATAAGTACACAATACTACCACTGCCTGGGCCCTTTGAAGAGTCACCAGTACAAATTCAATTGGTCCTTAGCTTTCTCCACTTAAAACATAGTTTTCTTAGGTTTAATAAGATTGTTACCACTATTCTAGCTGTTTTCCAGCCTCGAAAATTTTGCTGTATTTTCTCCCATTTCCCTACATCTCTTGATTTATGACTAAAAACAACAACAACAACCCTTGTTGACTTTATTTTGGTTGTTGTTTAACTAAACTATGGTTTGGGGTGGGAACAGTATTAAATGTGTGCTCAACCTATTAATTTCTTTGGAATCAAATACTATGATACTATTTTTAACATTTTATTTGTTTGTTTTTAATCTTCCTGTTATTTTGTAATCTTTTTAAGGTTTTGTTTCAAGTATGTTATTAACGCCTTAATCTTTTTGAGAATTTTAAAATCCACCATCCTGACATCCTCAAGAACCAATTAGCAATTGAAATTACTCAATAATATCAAGAATTATCTGCCAGAAACAGAATTAACAATAGGCAGCAAGTCCTATGCAACAGTTAATCAGGAAAGTTCGGGAAAGGAGTCAGCTTTAGACCAATGGAACACTTCTCCATACACCTATTGGCAGCTGATATCATGGACTGTGACTTTGGGAAAGCAGGAAAAAACAATCCATCTTCCATTATCTCATAAGGTAACAGTTGCTGAGTGTCAAAAGAAACTGTGGTCTAATGTTCTCTTTTCTGTAAGGAAATAAAAGAAACTCTCAAACCTCTAAGGGCAGTACATTTTCTCTCCCACATACATTAACTGTAAAGTGTGATGAAAGGAACTTGTTACTAATAACAGTTAAAATTACAACATTTATAAATTACTTTAATAAAATTAGTGCAGATTGAAGGTTATCGTTATTATAAAGTTACTTTAACTTTTCTTCTTTATGATATACTTTTTGATGAGGAGAGAAAGGGATAATATGTTAGCCAAAACTCCCAGTGTGCTGGGATTAATAGCTTAGTTTAGCTCTGCTGTCATCCAATAGTAGGTTGTCATAAATAAACCATTAACATTAGTGGCAATTATAAATTATTTTGGTTAAATGGACTTAAGATTCTATAGTAACATCTGTTTTCTTATTAATTCTACCCCAAATAAACTTTAAGAAAGAAAAAGGCACCTAAAAAATTGTATGAAGAAATAAGTCTTTTTTCCTTGGGAGACTGAAAGATTTTTGAAAGAATGAAGAAAGAAATGATGCTACCTACTTTCCTATTAGTGATGACACAGGAGTCAGACTCTCCAAATCAAAGACAAAAATGATCTAAATAAAATTTGAAATCAAGCCATCCCTACTAGTGTTAAAAAAAAATTTAAAAATATGTATATAGTTTAATTTGACTTCTCTATAGTATGTAGTTGCTTTTTCTTATTAACACTATCTATGAAGAGGAGGCCTAGAAGATAATGAAGACTTTAAAGACAGAATTTTTTTTTAATAGAATGACAATATTTACTTAATTTTCCTTGTTAATCTTTAATTTTTAGAAGGCTGACTTCATTGTTCTTATGATTACAAAATGCTTTTATGAAAACCTTGCAATCTCTCTCCAGAAAAATACTTATTTCTTCACACAATTTTTGGAGTGTCTTAAAAATCTGGGTGAATTCATGGGTGTTGTTAGAAGATCAAATTGTATTATGTTGGAAAGATATGAAAAATGTTGCTCTATGGTAAGAGCAAGAGTTCCAAAGGGACACTAGCTGGGAAACAGATCTTGGTAAGTGGCAAGAATTCTACTGTGAAGCAGCACTAAAGAGAACCATGACCCCAAGGAAATTCTTCATGCACATGTGCAACAAGAGATATGAAGAAAACTGTTCATGTTAGCAATGTGTCTAAGAGCAAAAAATAGGAACAACCTAGATGCCCATCAATAATAGCATGGATTAGTAAACTCTAGTATATTGATACAGTAAAACCTCACACTAGTGAAATAAATTAACTGAGCTTTAGCTATCCTCATTTGCCTAAAGCCAACCACATTCCCTTCTTACAACCCAGGTAGTAATGCATTATAGTTTAAAGTATGGACTGCGGAGCCCAACTCCATTACCAACTTTCTGACTTTAACCTCTCCATGCATCAGTTTCCTCAACTACAAAAAGCAGGATAATACTTGTACCTACTCAAGAGTTGTTAGGAGACTAAACATTTAACATATTTAAGCTATTTAGGACAGTGTGGCACATGGTAAACACTGTGAAGTGTTTGATTAATAAATAGACCATAGCCAACCAAGTTTAATATCTGTTCGACTCAGCAGCCCCCTTTCTAATAAATGACGGCAGCCATCATATTTTCCCTTAGTTTCTGCCAGACTAAGGTATCATGCATTTCTTTAATTATTCGTTTCAGTAATACATATTCAGGAAATAGTACGTATCTTCATATGGTTTTTGTTTTTAACTCTCATTCTGCTTCTACGGAGATATTAATACTTACATTCTAAGTTTTAAAGATTAAAAAAAATTTTTTTAAGTACAGTGAGAAGCCAGTCCTGAATACTTTGTTGTATCTTAATTTCTATTTCTTGCTCCCCTTTAAAAAAAAAAAGGCAGATTATAACCTTAAAACCAAAACTGTGTGTTTAACTGCCTGCATATCAACTACTGAATCTAAAATATTAATGACTCGTACGTCTACTTTTACATTTCCATTAAAGAGATAAACACTGAAAAGCCTAAACTAGTGGATTTTAATACTAATAATTCTGGATATAGTATAAACACATCTCTTTTGGAGACAAGCTATTCTCAAAAGAATGCTCCTATTATTTTTAATGCTCTATTCTAAGCTCCATTCCTGCAAGCATCTGCCTATTTATTAAGGAGTTCCAAACTAAACTCCATTTTCCTTTTCCTTGACTCTTCCCTATCCCACACACCAAAAAAAAAAAAAAAAAAAGGCACCTCACACCCACCCAACTGCTGCTACCAGAAACTCAGATGTCACCCTTGAAATCTTTTCCACTCTCACAACCTATAATATGTTAATCACCAAGCCCCATCTAGCCTATTTCAAAAATAAATCATCAATCCACAGACATACAAATCCGATACCCTATTCCTGCTTACATTCCTTCCATGTAGTTTTATCTCACATATAACAAAATCCAAAACTCAGGACATAGCCACTTCTCCTCTAGCACGCTGCACTTCAGCCACACTGATCCATCCTCGGTTCCTCTCTATTCCCCAATCTTTTTTCCCCACTCCAAGGCCTTCACTACAGTATATGCTCTGCTGTGAATAATCCCTCCTACCTTCTTCACCTGCTCAGTTCCTATTCATTGTTCAAGCTTTAACTACAATTCTACTTCTCTTACCCCATAATCAAAATCAGCCCTCCATGACACTTTCATAGCACTTCCTACTTTTTCTTCTTAGCATTTTTCACTGTTTTTACTTACATATTTGTTTGTGTGACTGTGTTTACCACCTGTCTCCCTCACTATACTGTAAGATCCCAGGTGTATATTTTTTAACTGGCACACAGTAGGTATACACAGTAGGTATACAAATATTAACCTTTTAAAAGGTTAATTTGTGGAATTAATGAACCTGTTCTAATTCAAGAATGGTAGTGCAGTTAAAAACTTAAAGAGAATGAGGATCATTAAACTGGTCAAAGGACATTACAAGTCTTTCTAAACAAATCCAAGAGGAGTATCAGAGGCATGGGGAGAGGTATACTAGATTATTAACATAAGGGATTAGGCAAAGGTTTGGAGGTGAGAACACAGGGAGGAAAGAACGCTGAAAGTAGTAAAACTGCTAGATTAGTCTCTACTAAGCGGGGAACGCCTATTTCTGTGGCTTCATTCTGCAATATAATTTACCTCTCTGTTTTTGCCACAAGGCAAGAGAAAACACCAGGGTGTTGGAGAGAGTCCACACTCAAAGAGCTAAAAATGAAATGTAACACCTTAACTACAAGAGTTTAGTTCTTTCCTAAAGAGCACCTCTACTAAATTGGAAGGCAATTGTCGAGGACTATCAAAACTAAGCTACTGTAGTTTTTTTTTTTTTTGGTGCACCGTGCGGCTTGCAGGATCTTAGTTCCCCGTTCAGGGATCAAACCCAGCCCCTGGCAGTGAAAGCCCAGAATCCTAACCACTGGACCGCCAGGGAATTTCCAAAACTAAGCTATTTTAAATGTCTAAAACATTATAGCAAGGTGCTCAGATCGGATTTTAATTCCCAATACATGATTTATATGTGTTAGAAAATAGCATTTTACTAAGGCCTAAAACAAAGCAAAGGTTAGATCATTTTTAGTTACAGTTAAAATTGGTACATATGTTACCAGATGAATGTTTGCATTATACATTTTTCTATGTGCACTATCTACCCCTCTACACTGTCAACTGACAATGATGGTTTTACTACCTCTTCGTACCTCTCAATGGTAGCCAAGGATAGATACTCACTAAAGTTAATTGATAAAACTATTTCTATCTAGATTATTTCTCTTTCTTTTTTATGATCTTTCTAAATTACATATTATCTTTTAAAATAGAGACGTGACCAGGATATGTGCTTAGAGGTTTTAATAAATTCCATTTTTTGGAATACAAAGTTATAATCATGTAATGAGGTATGCAAATCTATGGTTACATTTAACTAGAACTTTCCATATAGTAACAGGACATATCTTGGGGTGGGGGAGTGGACAGTAACCAAAGGCCTAGCCTTATGACTTAAAAAAAACTGGTAATAAACATTCGTAAGGTATTTTTAAAACCAAATAGTAAAACATTTCTTTTTATTTCTTTTACTCAGTACACATCATTTCTTTTGTAACAGACAGAGTCATTCCATCCTCAAATATTTAAGAGCCCAATACGTGGTAAGCACTGTACCAGCTGCTGGGGTACAGCACTGAACAAGAGAGATGAAGTTCCTACTCTTAGAAGCTCACATTCAAATGGGAGGAAAAGATCAGTAAATAAAACTGGATAACTTGAGGGAGAGAGTTACTAGGGGAGCTACTTTAGATCGAGTAAGGAGAGTTTATATGTGAGGGTAACATCCGAGCTGAGGCCACAAATAAGAAAAACTTAATCCCAAAATTATTTCAGAAATGAATGATTTCGTAGTATGTGTATAATAAAAACCTCTTATCCTCTTTCACTAATCTTGAACTTCTCATTATTACCTATATGATGTCTGTATTTGTATATCCAGGCAACACCCCAAATTAATGGGCCAAAAAGAAATTACTCATCACTATCCCTCAAAGTCACTACTAAGTACACTGCTATCATTAGCAACCATACTAGTATTTTGCCAGTTACTTAGTTTCTTAGAACTGTTTAACTCAGCTCTCCTTCTTGCATTTCCTATATTCAATCCATTAATAACATCATTATACTCCATCCTGTTAGCAATCCAAGTCTGAGGCAATTTAGCAGCATATCTAACCTCTACTCCTGGTCTGCCTACACAGCACATCCTGCTAAACAATTCCCCACAGCTCCATGTTCACAATGTCACACCCCTAGTCACCACTCAACAGGGCTTTTCCACAGTTTCCACAAAGAATTTGCACTCTTGTTACCTAGCATTCAAGGTCTCCTATTATCTATCATAGCCTCTAATGACAGAGCTTGAAGATAAAAGAGGCAAAAAATGACTGAATTAAATGGAGAAAAACAAACACATATTATCGTTGGAGAGTTTAACACCCCCCTCTCATCAACTGATAGAAGCAGACCCCTCTGGAAAAAAAAAATCAATAAAGACAGAAAATTTGAACAGTACTATCAACCACCTGGACCTAATTGACATTTTTAGAACACTATGCCCCAAAACTGCAGAATACATATTCTTTTCAAGGGCATGTTTAAGCCACGAAGTCTATGGTATTCTGTTATGGCAGCCCAAGCAGAACCCCAAGAGTCCACAGACCATATTTTGTGAATTTCTGCTCTGGACGTATACTTCTTATCTCCTTCTTTGCTCTTAAGGAAGACGGCAAAGATCCTTTCAAAGAAAAAGATCCAGAGCCTAGAAAAGGAAAATAAGATGGTATCTAGGAACACTGAAGAACAGAAATTCCCCGATAAAAATGGAAAAAGTATGAAAGTTTAATTGATAATCCATATAAGCTGGGCTCTCCCACCAACCTACACCTACATCTCCCAAACTCTATGTTACTTAGACTCCACTATGAAGTTTAAGCTACACCCTTACTATATCACTGTTCTGAATTGTCATCTCTAACTCCTTTTAACCCTCTGAACCCTTATCTCTTGTCTGACCTTCTAGAATTTGGCTAGGGATATTTACAGTGAACCTTCTGCCAGTTCTAAGAACAATATTCTCTTTGAGCTTTCAGGTGCATTCCAAGAAAACTATACTCTATTGCCTGCCATCAACTTCTTCTCAATATCCTTCCAATGTCTGGCAAATGCAGACATACCTACAGCTCAGTTTTTTTAGCCTTCTTTTCTTCAGTGCCCATGTGAACATGCACAAACATATATACACACGTTCATGCACACACTAACACTCGCATGCACATACACATTTCACTCTTTCCTTGGAGAAGTACCAATGCTCCTTCAATTAAATTTAGTCTAAAAATATATTGAGTATCTTATATATGACATCGCAATAAATTCAATCTACTAGGAAAGACATGGACAGAAAGCTAGTTATAAATTTAAGGTGGAAACTATAAAGAAAAAGTGATAATTTTTAACCATGAAACAGTGAAAAATTCCTAACAGTGAAAACAATCTCATAATCCCACAAATGACCAAGTTAACATCCCCCCAAAAAAGGGCAAAGAACAAAAATAAACAATGCATATAAGATGATCTTAACTGGACAATAAAAATGAAAAGAACACCCAACCTAATTAATTGTTTGAATTAAATTAAAATTAAGGCAAAGTAATTTCTCATCTATCAGACAGGTAAAAGATTAAAAAGACTGACAAAATACAGCACTGCTGAGGGTCTAAGGAAATATGCAATATCCCACACCACTGTCAGGAATGTAAATTGGCACCAGCTTTCTAGAGCTGCCAAAATAATCAAATTGCACATAGAAAGCAATCAATCTTTTAAGAACTTGTCTTCATCATATAATCAAAAGTGCATTAAGTGCAGGACAACAGTTCTCAGCTGGGACCTACAGTATCTTCCAGGGAACATTTAGCAATGTTTGGAGATATTTTTGGTTGTCACAATTTGGGGTGGGAAGTGCTACTAGAATCTAGTGGGTAGAGGCCAGAGAGGCTGCTGAACCTTCTAAAATGCACAGGACAGCACCTACAACAAAAATTATCTGACCCAAAATGACAACAGTGCTAAGACTGAAAAACCCTGGCACAGAAGAATCAGGAACTTTAACATTGCATTTACCTTTGCTCCTTCCTCCCCAGAAGAGAAGAAAATTAATTGTTATTTACGTCAAATTCTAGTATAATGACTGTCTATGTAACTGGCAGGTGGGGGACAATGTGCACTAAAAGGTCAAACTGCTCTATGGTTCTCCCTCTTCTACATTCGACATCCATTTTGCCAGACTGATTCAGCCTGACTTCCTTGGAGTGGCTGAGCATTTTCCTCTCACACAGTTAATGAGTCAGAACACATGGGGAATAGAGTTGTCACTAGTACTACCATGCACCTATCATGCCGTGAACAGAACGTGAGTCAGCTAACAGAGTAAGGTCATACATTAGGTTTGGGGAAATGAGATAAACATATGTACTAATTCCTAACACAGCCTCCTAGGACACAGGAATATAGAAACCAGTAACAAATTGGACCTATGGAGAATGCAAATTCATGAGCTCTGCTTAGAAAGCTGCCGGAACACACACACATACACACACATACACACATAAAATGAAATTTGAATCTATAGACAGTACCTATGTTCAGTTAAACACTGAGGTGCTGTGGTTAAAGTGTTCAAAGGGAAAAGAAAAAAACAGAGATCTTTTTTTTCTTTTTTCTTAAATTTAATTTATTTTTTGGCTGCGTTGGGTCTTCATTGCTGCACGCGGGCTTTCTCTAGTTGTGGTGAGTGGGAGCTGCTCTTCGTGGCGGTGTGCGGGCTACTCATTGCGGTGGCTTCTCTTGTTGCGGAGCATGGGCCCTAGAGTGTGCAGGCTTCAGAAGTTGCGGCACGTGGGCTCAGTAGTTGCGACGCACGGGCTCTAGGGCGCGTGGGCTTCAGTAGTTGTGGCTCGCGGCTCTAGAGCCCAGGCTCAGTAGTTGTGGCGCACGGGCTTAGTTGCTCCGTGGCATGTGGGATCTTCCTGGACCAGGGCTCGAACCCATGTCCCCTGCATTGGCAGGCGGATTCTTAACCACTGCACCAGCAGGAAGTCCCCAAAGAGATCTTAAATACACCAGATGTATATTAAGGGGACAAAGGAAACCTTAGGGAAGATGAGGATTTAAGTACCACTACCACAATTTTCTAAATATTTCAAGAGGACAGGAGTGTTTCAAGCATCAAAGTCCAGGAAAGCGGTCAGGTGGATAAGTAAATTCTCCCTGCCTCCAAGATTATGGGAATCACAGTAACAACTCTTTCCACATCATGATAAAAGTGGAGTGGGTAAAAGAGATAGAGGCTGCGATACTGCAAAGAAAGGGTAAGAAAAAATTCTAGTTTCGTTATTAACTAGATCAAAGATAGTATCATGTACTATCATAGACTCCATAGTAGTACTGCTTTTCAAATATCTTATCATCTCTTACCATTAACCCAGAGAGGTATTTTCCCTAATTAGCCTGAATTTCATCACATACATGTAACTCATATTGATATGCCTGGAAAGGTCTTGCATACACTAAATTTTATAAATCAAACTTTATTCTTTATATGTAAAACTGAAATATTTCATTCAATGGAATCCTAGTGTGAATCATTCTTTTAAAAATTAATCCCATCTTAACATATTTTTGTATAAAATCAAATTTTTATGCATGAGAAAAGTGAATATATATAACACTTTAAAACACACAAAAATATGAATTAAATTTGTCCATATTATTTTTCTTATTCCCAGATAGACTCACAATATTGAATAGTTAATAATAACTTGATCACAACATTTGCTGCACATGCTAAACAAACCAAATAACATAAAGTTTGGCAACAGTCATGAAAATGGAAATCCCAATTTAATGCCAGTTTATTATTGCAAGATGAACTGCATCTCCTCAAAGATATGCTTTTCTTAGTCTTGGTTTAGGCTAACTTTGATCTTGCTGGGAAGGAATTTAAAGAATTTTATAGAAGGATAAGAATTTTACCTGGAAAAACTATAAAGAATTTGTAGAGCAGGCATGAAGGAAAAGCACTGAGGAGTCTGACGAGGCTGAGACGGCAAGCTGTTTGGGGGAAAGAAGATTAAGAAGAGGTAGAGGGGCTTCCCTGGTGGCGCAGCGGTTGAGAATCTGCCTGCCAGTGCAGGGGACGCGGGTTCGAGCCCTGGTCCGGGAAGATCCCACATGCCGCGGAGCAACTAGGACCGTGAGCCACAATTGCTGAGCCTGCGCGTCTGGAGCCTGTGCTCCGCAACAGGAGAGGCCGCAATAGTGAGAGGCCCGCGCACCGCGATGAAGAGTGGCCCCCGCTTGCCGCAACTGGAGAAAGCCCTCGCACAGAAACGAAGACCCAACACAGCCATAAGTAAATAAATAAATAAATAAAATAAAATAAGATAAAATAAAATAAAAAATAGGAATCTACCTTTAAAAAAAAAAAAAAAAAAGAAGAGGTAGAGATGTAGTAGCTTAATGAGAAGCAGGAAAGTCTGAGAATGAACAAAGATATTTAAAGGCAATTGACAGGAAGTAAGTCTTCCTGGATGATATAGAATGTAAGCTACTCCCTTCATCCCAACAAAATCTTTAGGAATAGTTTGCTTTCATTCATCAACAAAAAAATAATGTTGGTATTCTATTTTTATGTTTTTTACATGTTTTCTAGTTTGCAAGAACTCTTGAAGTACACTCCAAGGACAGAGAATGGCAGTCTACGGAAGAACCATTTGTCTGCCCTCAACAATTACATTATGAAAATATACAGGCTGTTAAAGTGAATGACAGAGTATCCTATCTCTTATTGAAAAACAACATATTTCTTCACGTCAAATAACCAGTTAGCAAATTGGTTAACATAAGGTCATAATGAAGCCAAGGATTATGGATCTGGATCCCTATGCTCTATTAACTTTCCTATTCTGAATTCAAAGGCTATATGCCTATCTTTGGTAAACTGCCTTGCAAATTAGAGAAGCAGAATGGTCCGTTAATGGCAGACAAGAGAATACGAATACATGAAGGAAAGTCATCACTACTACTACTGGCAAAATTTAAAGTATATATCCCACTGATTTTGAATCTAGGGTCATATTAGTTTGTGGAAAAGGTTAAAGAACCTTCAACAGTTTGGAAAATTATTCTATTTCAGTCTCATGTAAATTTTCAAGAAAGTTCACCATGTAATTTTAAGTCTGCAACAAACCCAAGTGAATACTTTCCAGGTATAAATTAAGGACTATATTCATAAATGAATTACTACTTATGATGCAATTATCTCATTTTAATGATGCTTAAATTAATTAAACAATTTAACAGAGGAAAAGAATCTATGAAAAGTCCTGTTAAGTGTTGACCATAGTAGAAGAGTTAAAAAAAAATTTTTTTGGTTTAAATTCCTCTCATGTTTGGATCTAACAAAAGCAATAACGTTAACATAAGTAGTAAGTAACATCAAATTCCTAATCATAATTGAAAAGACAGTACAAAATGTCTACTCTTTCCTATTTAACCATCTGGAACATGTTACAGACTCCCTGAAAGCAAGAAAAATCTGCAAGTATAATTAAATTCAGGGACTATTAGCATGACATGCTTCAATAAATACTCCTAATAGGATCTGCTAATATAATAATCGGCACTAAAACTGGTGGATTTTCATTATTTGGCTATTTGTTCTTACTGACTAAATACTCAAGAAAACCAATAAATTGTCCTTTGAATAGAAAACAAACAAACAAAAACCCCACCCAGCAAGGGCAAAATATGACAGGTTGCAGAGGCAGAACAGAAGGCACAAGCAAAGAGCAAAGATTTGCGAACACCTGAGTTCAATTCATATTTTCCCTCCCACTTTCTCCTTTTCTTCCTCCCTTCCTCCAACCCCAATCTGGCATGACTATCTGCTCTCTGGCCAAAGGTGACTTGGTTAGGGTTAAGAGAAAACGTTATATTACATCTTGAGTTGGCTAAATACAGAGTCAACTGTAACAAGGGAAAACATTCAAAATTTACTCTACTCCTGATGGTTTTGGAGATTTAACATTTAGCTACCTAAACTGGAAAGGTTAAGCAAGGGAAGAACCCGACCAGTTAAGATTTTTAGGAAGATAGCTCTGGCAGCTGAGCAATGGAATCAAGGGGGTTGCTATGACAGTCTAATTCTGATATAATGAGCAGTTGAACTAATGCAGCAACAGCTGGGTTGAATGAGACACTGGACTAAATCAACAAGAGTTGGAGGTGAAAAAGAGAGTCCAAATTGTCTGCATGTATGAATTATGAAAGTAATTCATGTTTACTGTACAAGTCTAGAAAATACAAGTAGATGAAAAGAATAAAATAAAAATCACCCAAAACTGTTCCATCTAGAATTAATGCAAACCTTTGTATACATATTCTTCTACAAATATAGATACACAGTTCTTTTTATAGTTTTAATGATTATGGTATCAGTGTACATATTAAGAGCATCTTTTTTCACTAAATTTATATATATAACTTCTCATGCTATTAAATATTCTTCTACATTGCCTGTAAAATATTCCTCTGTGTGTATGTGTGTGTGTGTGTCAGTTTTTAAGCAGGGCAGTGGTGCAGGACTTTAGATTAGTGCCAATTTTTTTGCTGTTAAAAACAATGCTATGATGAGGCATCTTTCTGGCTAAAACTTTATTTACATTCAGGATTACATTCTCTAAAGAAGTTCTACAAACACCAAGTGACCTATCATGGGAGTTTGGATGTATATTAAAGCCATTTAGCCAAAACTGAGTTTACAGGAGATGCGATGTCTGAGGGAGAAGCTAATGAATTCAGTTATTCAGTTAATGTACACATTAATTATGAATATGACATCCAAGTAGATCTTATCCAGCTGACCTCCAAAGTAGTGGGATATAAAGGTTTTTGGAATCATGGACATGTTGATGATAATGGAATAGATGATATGACCAAGGAAAAGTGTGAAGAGAGGAGAACGGATTACTATGGAAACACTCCCATATTTAAGGACGGAGGCAGTTAAAGCTGGAAGATCAAGTAACAACAACAACAAAAAAAGAGAGACAGAGAGAGAAAAAAATGAATAAAGGTAAGAGGAAAACCAGAAGTTGAGAGTAGAGAGACCATAATGTCCAGTTTCGAGAATTATTTTGAACCTGACAAAACAATCACAATCCCTTTAAAACACAACCAACTCTTAGAAAAGTACCCAAAGGTAGTCAAGAGTCCTTGCTAAAATAAACCCAGTGAGGCACAAATACTTCCCCACAAAGACACCAAGAATTCAAGATATCCCAACACCACCACAATCACTGAACCTACATGATTTTTATGCTCAAGGTATCTACCACCCTCCCCCAACTTCATGCCATAAAGGTCCAAACAGTGAAGATTTCTACATAGGTTTGTGGGGTAGAATTATAAAGGATTTTTGTTTGTATTTTTTTTTTTGGTAGGGTTTTTTTTGGGGGGTGGTGGTAGCAGGGAGGGATGGGCCTAAAACTGTTTTTCTCTCTTCAAGTTTTTGGCCAGTCCTAGTATCTAAGATTTATTATCACAGCAAACATGTTCATAGTCTCAACCTCATTTTATAAACTTTCCTAAGTATCTTTTTCAGAATTCACTTTCACAAACATGATTTCATTTTTTACCTTTTTCTTTCTACCCTCTGCTTACCCCTCAGGGACTAAGAGCTTTAACCCCAACAACTGGTTTCCAATGTTTCCAAATACCCACATTAATTGCTCCACTTGACCCAGCTCTAGTCAGGGACGGCTCTTGCAAAAACTATAGTCCTCATATGGATGTACAAGATGAGCTGCAGGAGATCAAAGTCTATTCTTACATCAAGTCACATTCTTCAGGCTGCCAGAATGTGCTTGCCTTGGAGGTGTTTTTAAAGACGAAGCTCATTCATTATTCCTTTAATTTTTGATATCATTTTATCCATTACAATAGCCTATTTCAACACCCTCTTCTTTCTTCTAGACCCATATTCTTTCCCTTCCAAGGAATTCTTTATTCATTCTCATTTTCTTATCCCAGTTTTGCCATAGGAGTGATCTTTCCCTTCCATATTTTTAGTATGTTGTTTTATTGGGAAGGGGCACTAGAAAAAGATGGAAAGAAATCTTATCTCCTATATATACAATTTTGTTGATCAGTATCAAATCACCAGAGCAGTGTACTACACCAAACTAAAACTGAACTGTCAATGAGCCACTCAAACAATTTTTCATCACATGTGAGTAAGGATGATGAGAGAAAGGGAAATGTATAAACAGCACGTAGTGGTAGCGGTATTCACCCCAACTTACAAATCATCATTTCCATCCTCTGAAGTTCATTGTTTCTTTGTGCCTTTCCCTCTCTCTTCCCCGTAAGTATAACCTAATGTGACAATAATGTTGAATAACAAGTATGTAGGCCATGTGAATACAAGACCTCAGAAAGTGCTATTTGATAGAAATTTCAATATTATATATAAAAAGAGCCCTTCTTATTTTACTTTTTAAAAACTGTCTGTTTTAGTAACACCTAAACCTAAAAGTAGGCTCTTAATATTTCAACATTGACCTGACAAAAGCATACTTTCCTAGTATCCCTGAAATCTTCACTAATGTTGAGGACACCTATTTCATTAATGAATGGGACACCTTTGTAGCAATGACAAATTTCTACCAGCCATCTCTTTGCCCTCTATCTAGACTTACTAGTCTAATCCTTCACATCATCATCCGCCTCCCTTTGGGAAGCCATTCCTCATCCGCTATGGTTTGACTGAGTAACCCTCCTATATGCTCCCACAGAACCCTATGCTTCCCCCATAACAGCATCTAGCAAAGTATTTGTCTATGTATCTGTCTGGATCCGCCCCCACCCCAAGTGGACTATAAGCTCCTTGAGAGCAGGAAGGCTATGTCTTACTCACGGCTATATTTCCAGAGCCTAGGGCAGTGCTTGGCATCAAGTTTACTCTCAATACAGACAGTCAGCATTGCCCTCACCAGCACCATCAACTGCTCCTAGACTAAAGCTTACTACAGTCTTCTATATGGGAGTCAACATAATTTTCTTAGGGGATACCTTGAATCCGATACTGACCATACACTGTATGTCAAGCAATATGTTACTTAATTTTATTTCTTCAAAATCTCTATGAAGTAAAAATAATTATTCTCCTTTACCAATGAGAAAATAAGAGCTCAGAAAAGATAAATTACTTTCTTATAGCTACACAGCAAGCAGCTGAGGAAAGACCCATGCCTGTCTATCTCACTACAAGTCGAAGCTATTTCTACTATACTATCCTCCTTCCCCAGTACCTATGCTGAATCAACATGAATATGTAATGATTCAAATATATTTTTTTCTGCTGTATTCTGTAATGTTAGATCCCCTCTGGGAATCAATAAAATGTTTGTGAAGTAGCTGGAAGACTATAAAGATGATGGGTTAAGCTTACATGCTCTGGAATTTGACTATCTGAATTCAAATATCAATTGTGCTACATTCTCTGTGCTTCAGTTTACTCATTTATAATATGAGGATAATAGTAGTAGCTATAGTGTTGCTGTGAGGAATAAATGACAACATATGTGAAAGATTTAGAATAGAGCCTAGCACATAATAATAATACTTATAGCTAGGATTATTGCATTCTACTATGCATGTTACCTTATCTTCAATAAACATTAGCTATTAATACTTAATTATCTAAGTTTATACAATGAAATTGTCAACTTTTTCTATGTCAGTGATTCTCAAACCTTGCAGTGCATCAGAATCATCTAAGAAGCTTTTAAAAATGCCCACAGGCCCTGTATCCTGGAGCTTCTGGTCTGTGGGTCTGGGCTGGGCTCTAGAAACTATTCTTTTGAAAATTCTCTAAGAGGATTTCCCCTCCCTGAAATAAACTAAACTATAGATCTTAAAACATTTCTGGTACACAGCATTTAAAACTGCTCAGTAAAATATAAAAATTATCCTTTTCAATGTTGGATATACCATAAAGAATGCAATAGGAAATCACTAATGTCGAGAATAAAAACAAATCAAGAGAACAAACAGAAAAGCAAGCAGTGAAGCTGCCAGATACTCCAGGGGGCATACGTGGATCTTGGTAACCTAGGAATGCGTGGAACCAAGGAAAAAGGCTCAGGCCTCCTAAAGTTAGACTAGAGACCAACAGACAAAGTCAAGGCCCAAGATAAATAATAACCCAGGAAAAGAATGAATTCAAACACCTTAAAAACACCTTAAAGGCAAACATCAAGGAAAATTTACCTCAACTTTAGCAAATACATCAGAATTTGATGCCTGAATTCATCTATACTATGTGGATATTCTTTAAAACCAAGAGTGAGAATTTTAAGTTAAAATCCAGGTTCACAGACGCCCATCTCCAAGCACATAGTAGAAGGAAATAAAAATCCTCTCTAGAGGAATGTACCCTGAACTCAACCTGAAAAGAATTTCCATAATTACACAGGGTTCCAATACAAAATGAGTTCATAATTCAGAAAGAAAATCACAAAACACACAAGTAAACAAGGCACTATAAAAAAAGTCAGCAAAAATAAACAACAAAATTTGTCGCAAAAATATCCTGCAAAATTTCAGGTATTAGAAATATCAAATATAGAACATTAAATATGCTTAATACATAAGTGAAAGAAAACAGTGAATTGTAAACATCAGTAAGATTCAAGAGAATATAAAAAATGAACAGGTAAACCTGAAAGAGAGCCAAATAGAACTGCTAGAACTGAAAAACATTATAAGTAAAATCACAATGTTAAATAACAACTAAAACATACTGAATGGAGTCAGTAAACTGTAAAACAGAAATGACAAAATTATCGACAAAGTCACGGAGAAATGAAAAATACGAAAGAGAGGTTAAGAGACATGGAAGAAAGAATGGAACGATCACTATCAGAAAGACTACATTCTCTGATCACAATGCAAAGAAATAAAAGTCAAAAAGAAACATAAAATTGCCATACACTTGAAAATTTAAAATTATATCTCTAAATAACTCACAACTCAAGAAATAACAAAAAATTTTAAACTAAGAATGAAACAATAAAGAAATACTACATTTCAAAACTATAAAATGTTGTGAAAGCTATACTCAAGAGAATGTATTCTCATAAATGCTTTTATTAGGAAAGAAGAATGACTGAGAATTAATGAGCTAAATGTCTAACTAAAAAAATAACCACCCCATCTAAAGAAAAAAGGTGAAAAGGAAGAAATATTAAAGCATAAATTAACGAAATGGAAAAAAACACAATAAAGAGAATGATAAAACCATAAGTTAGTTCTTTAAAATGAGTAATAAAATTCTCCTGATGAGGTCAAGAAAGAAAAAGATACATGTTAATTATTAAAAATGAAAAGGAAAGTGTAACTATAGATAAAGCAAACATTAAATAGGAGGATATTATGGAAAACCTTTTACTAATAGATTCAAAAAGTTAAATGAAATAGGTAAATTCTTAAAAGCTATAACGCATTAAAACTAACCTAGGACATATTGATGTAAATAAATAAATAAATAAATAAATAAATAAATAAATAAATAAATAAATAAATAAATGGGAGAAGAATTCTTCTTACAGAAGAATTCCAAAAAATATATGAAACTCCTCCTCCTTCTATGAGGTGAAGCTTAATTTACAGACTTGTGACTTAGGAACTCTTTTCCAAAGAATTAAGTAGGGAAAAAAGAATAAGGACTTCATAGTGGAGAAACCTGGCAATACTACTTAATCACATGATGAAGGTTAATTTAACATCATCAGTGATGTGGTGGACATCATGTACCCCCTGAAATGGTGTGACAAGAAGGGCACTTCTCCTCTACGGTATTCTTCTCATAATCCCAGTCTGATCATGAGAAAAACATGAGACAAACCCAGATAGAGAGATATTCTATAGCATACCTGGTCAGTACTCCGCAAGACTGTCAAGGTCATAAAAACAAGGAAAAACTAAGGACTTCCCTGGTGGCGCAGTGGTTAAGAATCCTCCTGCCAATGCAGGGGACACGGGTTCGAGCCCTGGTCCGGGAAGATCCCATATGCCGCGGAGGAACTAAGTCCATGCACCACAACTACTGAGCCAGCGCTCTAGAGCCCGCGAGCCACAACTACTGAGCCCACGTGCCACAACTACTGAAGCCCGCATGCCTAGAGCCCATGCTCCACAACGAGAAGCCACCGCAATAAGAAGCCTGCACACCGCAAGGAAGAGCAGCCCCCACTCACCGGAACTAGAGAAAGCCCACACGCTGCAACGAAGACCCAATGCAGCCAAAAATAAATAAATACATGTATTAAAAAAAAAATAGTCGTTATATCCTTACTAGACAGTTATATCCATCATACCCTTATTATATCCAAACTAAGAATCCCAAAAAAATGTAGCTAGTGAAAGATACTGTTATTAACAAATGAATGGAAAAGTTATCTACCTGAGTTTATGCTAGGAATACAAGTGTGATTTAACATTACAAAGATATAAATATTATTCACAAAATTAACAGATGAAAGGAGAAAACCCGAATGATCATTTCAATAGTTACTGGTAAAACATCTGATTAAATTCAACATTCCTGATAAAAGTTTTAGAAAAATCTTTAAGATTTTTAAGAACCACCTTACTTTATAAAGGGTATCTAGAGAACCCAGAAAATATTTAGATATTTTCTAGATAATTGTGAAATATCTGAAGCATACACTTTAAAATTAGAAACAAGACAAGGACACTCATCAATCACCACCTCTATTCCACTTGTACAGGTCTTTCTAGCACAATATATATAACAGGAGGTGAAAGAATTGGTATGGAAGAAACAAAACTTGGCCAGAAGATGGGAAAAGAGAAACACAGATGATCATACGTAGCAGGGTTTTGTGGGCCAAGCCTGAAAGTGGCATATATTACTTCTACTCACATTCTACAGACTGGAAATCATTTAAGTGTACATTCCTAATGCAGGGGAGGTGGAAAATACAACCTAACTCTGTGCCCAGGAAGAAGAGGAAATTTTTAGTGTACATCTAGCCACCGTGTGTCACAAACCAAACTGAAAAATAATTTAGCATTAAAACTGAATGTGCATATACTCTATGACCCAGCAATTCTACTCCAAGGTAGAGAGGCTTCTGTGCATGTATACCACAAGACATCTGTAAGAATACTCATTGAAGTATTGTTCATAATAGCAAAAACAAAAACAAACGTGTCAATTAATGATAAAATAATTCATCACATATTCATATCTAGCCATGAAAATAAATGCCCTACAGAGCAATGTAAATGAATCTTAACTTAAAAGTAGATCTTAAGAAGAATACATACAATATATCATTTTTTATAAAGTTCAAAAATAAATAAATCAATAGGCTATATTACTTAGGCATAGATATATATGTAAAACTTATATTTTTAAATTAAAAAAATAACACTCACAAAATTCAGTATAGTGTTTACATTTAGAAGGAGACAGAAAGAGGGATGTGTTGAGATAGGTTTACGCTGGGAGTTTCCACTGTATTGGTAAAATTCCATTTCTTAGGCTGGTAATACATACTACTGCTTGGTTCATATTAACATACTAAACAATATTTTTATATCTACTTTCTAATGGAGGGCAATAAATTTTTATTAAATGGCCTAAGGAGATTACAGAACAGTATTTTATGGAGAATAACCTAAATATTTTCAAATATTCAAATAACCCTTCTTATTTCCTTATTAACCGAAATACATTGTCTTGCTTACCTAGAGAACTACTATTCAAGAAACTACTAGTTATCACATAAATGTAGTAAAGAATTTAGAGTTTATTTAAAAATTGTAAAAAAAAAAAAAAAATTGTACCAGTTAACCATCAAATTACTTGTTCCTATTCTTCCCCAAACATATGGCCATTCAGTAAATTGTAACTAACATAACAACTGACAGCTCCATTGAAGTCTCAATGCTCCTCCTGAATTTTAATTATAGTGGGTATTTTTTGAAACTACAGAAGTAGTAACAATGAACAATTAAGGGGGGAAGACATAATAACTCTAAGCCAGATTAAAGTACATGCAAAGGAAGGAATACTTGTATTCTGACCTCTTGGGTAAAGGTGGGAGGAGGGAGGAGTTGTTTTCCACAGAATGATCTCCAGAGGAATTCCAATTAATAAAACTGTCAGGGAAAGAAGTGGTATTAGGATGTTCAGGAGCTATTAAATCCTTTTCTCCCAGCATTGTTTAAAGTGCACCTCATTGACTGATTATAAATAAACAGTATTATTTTTTTAAATATTGAAGCTATAGAATTATGGAAAGTTTTCCATGTATATTGCATGATATTTTAAATATTCCATCTCCAGTAACTTTGTGACAAACCTTAACAATACCAGATATCATTTCTGTATTGCAAGATGATAACTTGTACTGAAACCCAGAAAACATTGACGACTTGTTAAGAAAATTATCTGACTTGATGAAAACTGAGGTACCCAATATTAACTGAGGTACAGAAAATACAGTTTTATTTCAGTAATTCAAATTCTATGCATATCATAAAAACTGCTATAAATGCAATCCAAAGAAGAGATTTACCATGGCAGTGATAATAGTAAGAGGCAATAAGGTCTGGAGAAGAGAAATTAGAATGGGGCTTGAGAAGCAGGCACAGGAAGAAATACCACCATTCAAAGAAGCTCCTATCTGGAAAGAAAGCAAGAGAAGGTACGCTCAAGCGCAATGACAACAGTAGGAATACTTGGCTCTGGACCAAGAAACACCCCAATTAATGCCACTCTTAGGACTATGGACAAAGCAAAGTAATGAAAACAAAGGCACACATCACACATCATCACACATCACAGTGTGATGACAAAATAAAGAATGACCAAAGGGAAATAACAGATAATCTCAATGCTACCCTCAAGAAGTGACCAACATTTTCATGGATTTTTGAGACTGATAAACTAAAGAGAATGGCGAGTGAAAGAAAAAAAAGTAAATTATACAACTGACTGATGTTACAGTTGCAGGTCATATAAAAATGATTATATATAATAAGCAGATTAAATGGTTGTGTATAAGTTATAAGATATCCAAATTAACAAAGTTTTATTTTAAAACATATAGTACATTTTAGCCATAGCTAAGCATCCAACATGTGGGGCTTTCTGCTTGCCCCCATTAGCCCCATTATGTAAAACATTTCAAATCCTATCTATAGGAGCTTAAATCTGATATCTGCCATAAACCCTTCCCAGAAAATAGGAATACCCTTAAATACCCTCTCACTTTGAACTTCTACAGTTTTCATTGTCTTTGTCACAGTAGATACTAAGAGATGATTTACCAGTAATTTCATGTCTGATATCTTCAAATATTAAATTTCACACTATAAAGTTTATAATAAAAGTATGCTGGTTTCACCAAGTAGAATAAAATTCCTTAATAAGAAGGTACTATATTTTATGCCTCAGAGTAGAATATTAGAATATTATAGTACAATGATATAGTAACTTTTACCGTATTGAACATCCCTTGAGTCATATGTGTGTAACATTCATCATATTCTACCTGCCCATTTTCTATATTTCCACATCACTGCCAAAATTAACAACATCATTCTTATTGCACCAGACTGCCAATTTAGACAAAATTAGTATATCTCTCTCATATTTGTCTCCAACATTAAATCACAAAGTTCTGTCAATTCCTTCATCAATCTCTAAGAGATCTGGATTCTCTTTCTATTTATAAATCTTTGTCCAGGTTCTCACATCCCGTGCTTAGGCTTAAGAAACCACTGTAGTCCATTATACATGCAGAACAGTATCTTTAAGAAATGTTTTATTTAATTACTTCCCTCCTAATTAACTCTCAGAAGTTTTTTTTTTAATTGCCTAGCTAAACAAATATAAAATGTATATTCAAGGCCCCCCTTCAGTTTTTCCTTGTCTTTCCTTCTCCAAGCCTCTCATAAGGTTTTGGTATTCTACTAATTGGGATTATGCCCCAACTCCATAGATATGCATAGCTGTACACTTTCTTCAAAATTTGATCGAAATTCATATCCTTTAAGAATACTTGCCTTTAATCCCATTCTGATCACTGTTTCCTGAAAATTTTCTATTATATATTATGTAATACTTGTTCATATGCTTTGTTTTCCTATGCTGCACTTAAATATAAAAATTATATTATACAAATATATTCCTGGCCATAGCCATGCATGTTTCTTTTAAATTTTAACTTGTTAATATTTCTTATACTAATTTCAATTTTTTTCATAGCTAATTTCATTTATGAAAATACTACGGAATCTTTTTTCCCCCACTGAAATTAATTACTTACTTGGTACCTATGATGGTTCATTTTACATGTCAACTTGGCTAAGCCACAGTGCCCAGATATATGGTCAAATACCAGTCTGGATGTTGCTGTAAAGGGTTTGTTTGTTTGGGGTTTTTTTGATGATATTAACATTTAAATCAGTAGACTTTGAATAAAGCGAATTATCCTCCATAATGTGGTAGGCCTCATCCAATCAGTTGAAGGCCTTGAGAGAAAAATAACTGAAGTCCCCCAAGGAAGAGGTAATTCTCCCTGGAAACTGCCTTTAGACTTGAGCTACAACATCAACTCTTCTCCAGGTCTCCACCCTGCCAGCCTGCTCTGCAAATTTCAGACCTGCCAGCCCCCATAATTGCATGAGCCAACTCCTTAAAATCAATTAATCAATCAATCTCTCTCTTCTCTCTAATACACACACACACAGAGACACACACACACACACACACATCCTATGGATTCTGTTTCTTTGGAGAACCCTGACTAATACAGTGTCCCAGAGTTTAAAGTCTTGTTTGGTGACTATAGGGGACACAAAGCCAGGTCCCTCATGTCCCTCAAACAATTTACTCATTTAAAAATATATAGTGTCTGCTGTGTGCTACATTCTGAAGATTCAAAGTTGATCTAGATCCCTATCCTCAAGGACTTGGGGGTGGAGGAAGTTTAGCTGAAGAAACAAACAAAATAATGCAATAAATATCATGAGGTTTTGAGCTCAGGATACACTATTCATGGGAGCACAGGGAAGGGACACATACATAACTAAAGCTTCTGCATCAATTGAATCTTAACTGCCTATTAACTAAAATATTGTTCATCATATAATCACTCTTGGAAATCAATTATATACTGTAAACATATAGAAATAGAGTAAAAACATTTAAAAAGAACAGAATGTGAAAACAAACACAATACAAATACTACATTAATATTCCTTTGAAGTGATTACTTTGTAAGAACTGAGGGGCTTCCCTGGTGGCACAGTGGTTGAGAATCTGCCTGCCAACGCAGGGGACACGGGCTGGAGCCCTGGTCTGGGAAGATCCCACATGCCGCGGAGCAACTGGGCCCGTGAGCCACAACTACTGAGCCTGCGCGTCTGGAGCCTGTGCTCCGCAACAAGAGAGGCCGCGATAGTAAGAGGCCCACGCACCGCGATGAAGAGTGGCCCCAGCTCACCGCAACCAGAGAAAGCCCTCGCACAGAAACGAAGACCCAACACAGCCAAAAATAAATAAATTTATGAAAAAAAAAAAAAAAGAACTGAACTGGCTAAGGAATCTTAAAAGAGTAAGATTTAGAATGTTGAAGAATCCTGTTCCAGTTTGAACAGCCAATCTGATTAACTGGAATTGGAAAGACACACACAGAATCTCACAGTTCATAAATCTCAAGCATACTATGTAAAATGAATATTGTAAAATGGGATTAATCTTTAGTTCTTTGAAATGTATATTAAATCATAAAATCCTTATTTTGAAAGCATCTTAAGTATATATGAAAAGCGATTGAAATTTAAGTTCATTTAAGGATACTTCCAATGAATTTGCTGTACCTTTTACACTTGCAACTATGCTACCTTACATTACCAAGTAATATAAAAATTCAGGAACTATGTTCACAATGTAAAATATGACCACTGAAATTAAACATTAAAAAAAAAACATTACCTTAAGAATAATAGGCTCCTCCTCATTAGGGAGGATGCCCACACCCTTCCTCTCCCGGTGTGCATCTCTGCCTTGCTTCTATCTTCACTAAACAAACTGTTTCTCTGTGTGCTCTCCCACTTGTTGTCATGCTATGTCTCTAATAATAAACTTTGTACCTGTTTTTACAGTTTTGCCCCCGTGAGAAATGCATTTTTCACTGGGGGGCAAGAGCCAGGGGGTGTGATGGCTAGGATTCCTAGTTTTCATCCAGGCTACCCAGGTTCAATTCCTCGGCAGGGAATTAAGATCTCGCTTCACGCCACCACTCATTGCTGCCTCTCCGAGATCAGATGGTGCCGAAACCCGGGAGTTCAAGATATAAAGAAGCTCTTCTCCTCAAGCTACTTATGGTTTACAACAGTTTGGTAATTTACACCTGTGGGTAAAATTAAAACATTCATCTTTCTATCTGCTCCCTCCTGAGATTGGAAACTCTTAGGTTCCCAGCAGCTTTATCAGCTCCTCTATGCTGGGAACAATTAAATCATACTAAGGATAATCAGTCTAGTTACACTAGAAAATTGGGCTAAATGCCTTATGAACAATGCCAATATACAATTTCCCTGAAAGACAAGGGCTGGAACAGAACAGACTAAGTTAGATAACCTGGGTATATACTGGGCTACACCTAATGGAAGTTCTTGACTTAAATTCGTACTTATGACCTTACTAATACTGCTGGCTATATTGTTTTCTATATTGCCTGTTTTACAAAATCGTTGTTTATTACATTACCAAATGTGTGACTGAGCCTCTGATCAAATAATGATATATAGTTCCATATGAGATCAATGACTGTAATAGTGTAACTCTAAATATGGGAAGAAGCAACAAGAGGGAATATTTACCTGGACCATAAGGAATTAGTAAGACAGGTGGTCCAGAGGTTTTTGGCTACTGTTAACAGAGCTAGTCCAGTAACAGCACATTGAGTGGCCTGTCAACGAAATCTTCACCAGACCTGGGAATGAGCATTCCTTGCACCATGGGATAAAATGGCCATGAAATGCCCCCCAAACCATGGTTCAACTTATGACCATGAAGGGGTCCTGCCGACTGGAAACTGACACTTACCATCTACCTCTACAAGGACTAAATCATGGCCACTGCAGCTGCTGACCTTCAACACCCCCTGAAAGGAGCTCAGGGTGGAGATCAGAAATCAGGCACTCTGTGCTCTGGGAAAAACCGGCAGGACAGGCCTTCAGATAGTTAGATATTTTCAGAAGAAGATTTTATGAGCCCAAATTCTTACAGCTTCTCATACCTAGAAAAACACTAACATCATTAATGGTAACGTCTGCTTTGGCTATTAAGGAGAAAAATTTCAGACCAATAGCACCTCTTATCTATGTGTTAATACCACATTAAAAGTTAAAACCTACTTAGATGAAACTAGACAACTGGCTACCTGGCTACAAGTCACCCCAAAGTGCCAGGTACAGACTGGGTTTCAGGCTTTATCTCCTGAAAAGAAATGAGATCTATTTTCTCTATTAACATTCAGGTTGTCACTCCTCCAACTACTTCTAACTAGGTCTGTTACACCTACATCAATAACACTGGGTTAGTAGAAAAAGACGTCAAAAAGTTATATGACCATGCTCAATGGCTTCATTCCTTTGGACAGGGTAACCCAAGTGCTAACACTACCTGGACTACAGTTAAAGTAACGCTATCAATGTAACCTGGTTCTTACTCCTGCTTGGGCCCCTGGTTTCAATATTTCTTTTACTGATCTTTGGCCCTTGCCTTTTTAATCTACTTGTTAAGTTTGTCTCTTCCAGATTACAATAGTTGCACTTCAAGATGACGGTGATGCAGAGACTCCAGCTACTACTCGGAATAACAAGAGAAGTCACCATGGGCCCCTTAATGAGACAAGACGAGAGCTCTCTGACCCTAACTAGGTAGGGCCTACGAGCCCCATGCCAACATGAGGAAGCTGGAGGAGACAGACCTTCGCCCTTCATCCTCCCAATAAAGATTTATTGGGGTTCACATCTCTCAGGGGGGATTTGAGAAAGGAGATAGATGGGCTCCAGGCTAGACATTTACAACTGGCCTCCTGTTCACACTTCCTGGGGTGAGAAGAAGATGGGCTCCAGGCCGGACATTCATTACCAGCCCCCTGTTTACACTTCCTGAAGCAAGAGACAAACAGGCTCCAGGACTACATATTTATGACCGGACTCCTGTCTGTATTTCGAGATCTGCACATCGATATAAAAACCAGCAACAGAAATAGGGTAAAAAACCAGACATTGGTCATTTTTATGGCAGGGACAGAGTGGGACTAAACCCTGTTAAAAGATCAAGAGGTCATACATTTCCTATCCTTGGGGCAAGGGAAACATTGCACCTTAGGGGTCAAAAAGGAGGGGGCACCACCCCATAATATGTGATGCTAAAGCCATGTGAGGCTAAGGCCTCTGGGCTGTAATCCATCTTGGAAAAAAGTTGCTCACATGCGTTGGGGACGGTCCTAGGGCATGTCAGGTGCGGAAAAGGAAACCAGATAATTGGCCAAAGGTAAACAAAGACCCGGAAGAACTGCCCTGCATAGATGACTTAACCGCCTCTTTACTGTGCTCCTCCTCTTTAGGGAGGACGCCCACACCCTTCCTCTCCAGGTGTGCATCTCTGCCTTCCTTCTATCCTCACTAAACAAACTGTTTCTCTGCGTGTTCTCCCACTTGTAACTGTGCTATGTGTCTAATAATAAACTTTGTACCTGTTTTTACAAAAAAAAAAAAAAAAGAAGAATAGTTAAATCTTAGTCAGATAGTGAAAAATGGTAAATGAAACAAAATCTTTTTTTTTTTTTTTTTGCTTTGCTCTTGTATTTAAATAAGGCGATCTCCTTAATTCCCAGTAGTCTGAGAATTTATAATGTTTCATAACTCTATCAGATTAGCATACTAATGACTATTATATAAAAGTTGCTGTCTATATTATTGTATGATTTTTTTTCCTTTGGGTTAGTAATTAGAAAAACATCTTCCAACATTAATTAAACTGGTGATATTATTAAATGAATACAATCTCATATTTTACCACAAGTATTCTTTATCAATTAGTAAAACCTATATCCCTATAGTAGGCACACAATAAACATCTGTTAAATGAATTAACGAAATGTTCACAGGCCTGAAATTTCTGTAGTCTGAAGTCTCATGACCTTGCTCCTAAATTCTACTTCAATATGGACATTGCCAAAGGTATAGTTCTTTTATGAAGACTTAGAGATTTTCCTTTGGTGCTTTAGGGGCCCTCCATATAGATTCCCTCTAAGTAACTATATAACTAGTATCACACTAATATTTCATGAAATAATTGGAGCAAATTATGAGAGATCTCTATCACACCCATACAACCTTTGTATTCAAATACCTTGCTGCCCAGCTGAAAGCTCAACAATCTCTGCAGAGGCAGTAAGGCTAAAAAGGCCCTAAGTAATCAAGATGCCACAAGAGCCCCAGAGGGACCCCTGTTAATTTAACAAGGATTAAACTATTGATACAATATTCTTGTATAAGTCACTTAACTTCTAGGAGCTTCAGTTTCCTCACCTGTGAAAAATGGAGGTTGGTCACTCAAGATTCTATAGAAAGCAAAGCAGATTTACCTTCATTATACCTTCAGAAGGCAAGAAGCTTCAGAAGCCTTATAAAAATGGTTTTGAACCTTGTTTGGGTGATGGACAGCTTTGAGACTTCAATAAAAGCTAGACACTTCACCTCAAAAGAATTTTCACATGTACAAAACTTTATATATAGTGTCAGGAAAGTTTAATGACCCTCTGAGGTGGTCCATGGAACTCACAAACTTCTGTAAGTTTAAACAGAATTCAATAAATTGGGGACATGTTAATAAGTTTGAAAACAAAGCAGTACTTTGTACCTAAATCTTTTGTTTTTTTTAAAACAAATTAAATTTATTTTAAATTTCAAATAATAGTAAAGAGGAATTGATTACTTTTATGACTATCAAAGAGAAACATGGTTTTGAAGAACTGAAAACTACTGGCTTAGATAATTAAACTATGCTGGTAAATCAGAGTTCCAGATAAGTGATACGCGAAACCATTATGATTGTATGTCAATCTCAATTCTAATGAACCAACTGTAATAAAAATATTTACTTAGAATTCCAAATTTAAACAAACGTGTTCCTTTTGATTTTCTTTATTTGGACAATCCACTTGGAGATAGGCCTTCAATAAAAATATAAACTAAATACCAAATATTTACTTGCTAAAATGGCTTAAATTTCTGAAAGATTAAATAGCAATCATGTATTTTAAGAGTTGAACACAGTCTCATTGCATCTTAATTTATAATTAAGATGAGTTAAGTCTATTAAGCTACAACATAAATTTGCTCATTATTTTATATTGCTAAGAAAAAAAATGTTAAGTTTTCCAATGTAAAAGGAAAGAAAGTAGAGGGGCCTGACTTATCACAGAGGGAAAGAAGAAACAATTCTACAATTCTGTAGAGATTAATTAAATACATGCAACTAATACTGGTGTTAAGGTTTTACAAATCATCTACAGAATAAGCCAAACGGATACGAATATCTGCTCTCACAATAGAGGTTCCAATGTGTAGTTTTGTGCAGGCTGCCCTTAGGATTCCTCTTGTCTAAAATGGGTCCCTGGGGAACTAGCAAGAAGAAATTCTATGATTATTTCCTGATGCAATAAAGGGAGAGGCCTTTGCAGTACTGAATTTAAGGAAAATAATGACTCTGCTCCAATTGTGATGGCAATATCCCTAATCAGGAATATAAAAGTAAAATGGCCACAATTTCTGGTGTATTCCTTTTTTGTATTTTTAGTTAAACAATATTTAATTTTAATTTAATTTTCTTAAGGAAGTCTTTCTCATTAGCTCATGAAGTCATAAATTGCATCTTTTTATTATAAATTACAGTTTGTACAATTCACAAAAGAAAAATATTTACACACATTTATATACCCCACTTACAGCAACATGGATTCTGGATTCTCCAATGTTTCACTTACAGATTACTCGGGGATTGTGAATATACCACTGTGTTTACTTGAATAACTGCACATTTACCAGGAAATGAAGCAAATATCTGGAACTTAGTCTACAGTCATCCTTACGAGCTTAATTTATCTTCTAGATTCTCACTTCTGTTTATCAAAGAATGGTACACTTACTAAAAATCACAAAGATAGTCAGTAGCAGAGTTAAATTAGAATCTAGATTTAATGCTTCTCTCCTCTTCAGTTGTTTCTTTAGATTTCTAAGAAGCCCTACTTAGAGCTGCAGGTATATTGGGCGAGATCTTACAGGGTAGACTTCATAAGTAAATGCCTCTATACCTGACAGCAGGATTCGCCACTAACCTGCTTTTGTGACATGAGGTATAGGACAACTTCTTAGGATCTCAGTTTTTGCTATCTGTAAAATAAGGTATTGGAGCAGATGATTTCCAAGGTCATTTCCAATTAAAATACATAAGTCTACATTTATGGAAGTCTATGAATAAGTAACAGAATTAGAGTTAAGTCCATTTGAGACTACAGTCACAGTTATGTATGTAGGATTAGAAAATGGCAAAGAAATGTGGAAAAAATACAAAGTTTACATTTAAAGTTTCCTTTCACAATTTAGGTTTGGACTTATGATTGAAAAAGGCCCAGAAAGCCTACCACTTTTATCCAAATCCCCAGCACCCTCCTTTCATGATGCCACTATTCTAATATCCACAAGGAGTACAACCTAAGAGTATGCTTTACTCCAAATATAACCATTCCCATACCTGGTCCAAGATGAACTGATCCAGTCCATCTATATCAGGGGTTGGCAAACTTTTCTGTAAAGAGCCAGATAGTAAATATTTCAGGTTTTACAGGCTATCCAGTCTCTGTAGCAACTACTCAATTCTGCCTTCGAAGTGCAAAAGCAGTCACAGACTATACATAAGTGAATGAGCATGGTGGCTATGGTCTAATAAAAGTTTATTTACAAAAAAACCAGACTGTGGGGGCTTCCCTGGTGGCGCAGTGGTTAAGAATCCGCCTGCCAATGCAGGGGATACAGGTTCAATCACTGGTCCGGGAAGATCCCACATGCCGCGGAGCAACTAAGCCCAGGTGTCACAACTACTGACCCTGCGCTCTAGAGCCCACAAGCCACAACTTCTGAAGCCCGCGTGCCTAGAGCCCAAGCTCTGCAACAAGAGAAGCCACGGCAATGAGAAGCCCGTGCACCGCAACGAAGAGCAGCCCCCGCTCGTGGCAACTAGAGAAAGCCTGCGCGCAGCAACGAAGACCCAATGCAGCCAAAAATAAATAAATAAAATAAATAAATTTACAAAAAAAAAAAAAAAAACCAGACTGTGGGCAGGATTTGGCCCATAGGCTGTAGTTTGCCAACCCCGGTATAGATCACACCAAGAAACAAGATGGTATAAACCAGGTATTTTAAAATTTTCAGTCCTTTCACAGCCTAGAATAAGAGAGAGCGTGATACAGTAGAAAGTACCAATGCAGGTATTCAATACATACTAGATGTTTAATAAATATACTTTTCCTTTCTCTTCTCAACAGTGCCATCGCAAACTTACTTCTAGAAATCACTCATTCTGGCCCTCTGACAAGAGATGGCCCTTGATTCTTCTTGGTCCTGGCAAATATGCTCCTGGTACACTGTACCAAGATTTTAGTGCTCCTTCATTCCTCCCTGCCTCCCCCCTCCAAGCCACATTAATCCAAAGGTGCAACTTCCAACCTTATCCATCTGGGACTCAAATGTCAGTATTACTCGCTGTTGGCCCCGGGAAGGTGTAAAGAAATAGAGAAGAGAAAGAAGAGGATAGAGAGAGGGTAGATTCAGGTGGAGGACAGGTGAGCAGTAGCATTACCTCCCTTTCCTGACTCTAAAAAGGAGCCAGGTGCTAACCTACTATTAATTTAAATGAAAATATAGTCTATTCTAGTGGGAATAAAGAACATTCCACTTTATGCTAAGTGCTTCCTAATGAAAGAACTCAGTTCCAACAGGAGGAAAAAAAAACGACAGTAAGCTTTTTTTCTTATGCTTTTATCTAGATCACTCTACCTCCAGCTGCGATGTTTTTAAAGCTCCAAGGAGCTTCTACTAGTAACCATGGTTACTGCTTCAAAACAGTACAGAAAAAGTAGGAGGGAATAGCAATTTGAGGAGAAAAACAATTTTTTTGATTTTCATCAAGTGAAACTAGGTAAAGTAACAAGAGATAGATAGGCTGATGGCTGGGCAAGGGCCTCAAGACTGTTATTGAGGTGCTTGATCTCTCAGCCCCACAGGTCTAGTACCTCAATGGATCATTTTATCTTATCCAAGAGTGGTCACTAAAAGCTAATTTAGTCATTTACAATGAACAGTATCTTATAAACTTAACGAATATTCTTGCCAGGAAGTCTGTCAATTTGCTTTCCAGCAGAGCAGTTTACTTGGGAAAAACAAATTAAAAGCACAAGGTTCCTTAGAAGTATATGATTCTGATCCTAAGAAGGTACCTATGGTTTTAACATAAAGCTGCCCACCTAATTCTTCTCAACCTTTGTTAGTCATAAAGGTTTTCATCAAATGTTCCTCGTTTCAAACTCCTTAGCAACCTTCTCAAGTTAATTAAATAATTCATACATACACAGGGCCTATCATGTTTCCGGCACTGTATAAGACATTGGATACAGCACAATAAAGAAAAGAGACACAACTCATGCCTGTATGGAGCTTACAATCTAATGGAGAACAGACATTAAATACACAATTGCAAATTGTGTTAACATGCTATGAGGGAAAAAAACCTAAATGGTATTTACTGGGATATCTAGAAAAGTATTCCAAATAGTAATAATGGGAGCCACCTTTACTGAGCCTTCACTAAGTGCCATGCAGGGTACATTCTTAAGTTAATATGCTTTGTCTCATACATGTCTCAGAACAATGTATAAAAAGGTAGAATTATTCCTGATTTGTAGAGGAGGAAACTGATGCATGGGAGTCTGGTCACTTGCCTATACCTACCTGATTCCAGAACCTCTTCTTTTTCTTACCCATAGTCACACATCTTGCCTCCCACATATCCTAACACCACTATTAATTATTAAATTTTACTTGAGTTCTAAATTCTTATTCTATCTCTACAATTAACTGACTCCGTGCTTAAATCATGTCATTTCACCTCTTGGTCATTTCCCAAAATGGAACAGAATTACATGTTACTAAGGTCTTCCTGGCTTTTAAACTCTACAGTTTTATTATTTTTTAATATAAATTTATTTATCTATCTATCTATCTATTTATTTATTTATGGCTGCATTGGGTCTTCGTTGCTGCGCGCCAGCTTTCTTTAGTTGCGGCGAGCAGGGGCTGCTCGTCATTGCTGTGCGTGGACTTCTCATAGCAGTGGCTTCTGTTGTTGCAGAGCACGGGCCCCAGGTGTGTGGGCTTCAGTAGTTGTGGCACACGGGCTCTAGAGCGCAGGCTCAGTAGTTGTGGTGCAGGGGCTTAGTTGCTCCACGGCATGTGGGCTCTTCCCAGACCAGGGCTCAAACCCGTGTCTCCTGCATTGGCAGGTGGATTCTTAACCACTGCATCACCAGGGAAGTCCCTAAACTCTACGGTTTTATGATTACATTACTTAAAATTTTTTCCATGCCAGCATTTATACCTATCATATTTTACAGACCGTATGGTATAATTTAGGCAATTATCTAAATTTGAACAATTCATCAATTAATCATTCCACAAATAATCACTGGTCACCTTTGTGCCAGGTATTCTTCTAGGTGTTAAAATATAGTACTAAGCAAAACAGTTAAAAATCCCTGCCATGGTGGCACTTATAATTTAGTGGGAGGACACACATGATAAATAAAACAAATAAGTTAATAATATAGTATGTTAGAATATGGTAAGTACTATGGAGAAAAATAAATCAGGGAAGAAGTATAGGAATTGCTTATTCCCCCAAGCCTATTATGAGCAGGAATTTGTTAGGAACTAAGGCAAAAAAGATAAGCAATACCTGAGCACCTGGCCTTGACCTGATCCACCTGTGTAAACACAAATATGAGAAATTCTAGAAAAGACAAAGTACAATGGGAACACACAGGAAAAAGCCACAAAGGAGAAGGAACTGAGCTGCAAACTGGATCTTGCTCTCTTACACACACACACAGTCAAAACGGGAAAAAATCATGTAAAAAAGAATAGGGGCCCTATATTTTAAAGGCATGTTTCGAAATTTTACAAAACCTTATTGATAACTGTTTTTTTCCCCCAACATCTTTATTGGAGTATAATTGCTCTACAATGGTGCATTAGTTTCTGCTGTATAACAAAGTGAATCGGCCATACGTATACACATATCCCCATATCCCCTCTCTCTTGCGTCTCCCTCCCACCATCCCTATCCCACCTCTCTAGGAGGTCTCAAAGTACCAAGCTGATCTCCCTGTGCTATGCGGCTGCTTCCCACTAGCTATCTATTTTACGTTTGGTAGTGTATATGTGTCCACGCTACTCTCTCACCTCGTCCCAGCCCACCCCTCCCCCTACACGTGTCCTCAAGTCCACTCTCCACGTCTGCATCTTTATTCCTGTCCTGCCCCAAGGTTCTTCAGAACAATTTTTTTTTTAAGATTCCGTATATATGTGATAGCATATGGTATTTGTTTTTCTCTTTCTGACTTACTTCACTCTGTATGACAAACTCTAGGTCCATCCACCTCACTACAAATAACTCAATTTCATTTCTTTTATGGCTGAGTAATATTCCATTGTATATATGTGCCACATCTTTTTTATCCATTCATCTGTCAATGGACACTTAGATTGCTTCATGTCCTGGCTATTGTAAATAGTGCTGCAATGAACATTGTGGTACCTGACTCATTTGGAATTATGGTTTTCTCAGGGTATATGCCCAGCACTAGGATTGCTGGGTCGTACGGTAGTTCTATTTTTAGTTTTTTAAGGAACCTTCATACTGTTCTCCATAGTGGCTGTATCAAGTTATGATAAATGTTTTTTAAAGATATGGAAAATAGAGACACAGACTATTTTCCTGCTTGGGAAATTATTAAGATACAAAGTGTACAACAAATGCTAAAGGAACTTCTCTAGGCAGGAAACATAAGAGAAGGAAAAGACCTACAAAAACAAACACAAAACAATTAAGAAAATGGTAATAGGAACATACATATTGATAATTACCTTAAATGTAAATGGATTAAATGCTCCAACCAAAAGACATCGACTGGCTGAATGGATACAATAACAAGAACTATTATATATGCTGTCAACAACAGACCCACTTCAGACCTAGTGACACATACTGACTGAAAGTGAGGGGATGGAAAAAGATATTCCATGCAAATGGAAATCAAAAGAAAGCGGGAGTAGCAATTCTCATATGAGACAAAATAGACTTTAAAATAAAGACTATTACAAGAGACAAAGAAGGACACTACATAAAGATCAAGGGATCAATCCAAGAAGATATAAAAATTGTAAATATATATGCACCCAACACTGGAGCACCTCAATACATAAGGCAAATGCTAACAGCCATAAAAGGGGAAATCGACAGTAACACAATCATAGTAGGGGACTTTAACACCCCACTTTCACCAATGGACGGATCATCCAAAATGAAAATAAATGAGGAAACACAAGCTTTAAATGATACATTAAACAAGATGGACTTAACTGATATTTACAGGACATTCCATCCAAAAACAACAGAATACACTTTCTTCTCAAGTGCTCATGGAACATTCTCAAGGATAGATCATATCTTGGGTCACAAATCAAGCCTTGGTAAATTTAAGAAAACTGAAATCATATCAAGTATCTTTTCCAACCACAATGCTATGAGACTAGATATCAATTACAGGAAAAAATCTGTAAAAAATGCAAACACATGGAGGCTAAACAATACGTTACTAAACAACCAAGAGATCACTGAAAAAATCAAAGAGGAAATCAAAAAATACCTAGAAACAAATGACAATGAAAACACGACAACCCAAAACCTATGGGATGCAGCAAAAGCAGTTCTAAGAGGGAAGTTTATAGCAATACAATCCTAGCTCAAGAAACAAGAAACATCTCAAATAAACAACCTAACCTTACACCTAAAACAATTAGAGAAAGAAGAACAAAAAAACCCCAAAGTTAGTGGAAGGAAAGAAATCATAAAGATCAGAGCAGAAATAAATGAAAAAGAAATGAGGGAAACGATAACAAAGGTCAATAAAACTAAAAGCTGGTTCTTTGAGAAGATAAACAAAATTAATAAACCATTAGCCAGGCTCATCAAGTAAAACAGGGAGAAGACTCAAATCAATAGAATTAGAAATGAAAAAGGAGAAGTAACAACTGACACTGCAGAAATACAAAGGATCATGAGAGATTACTACAAGCAACTATATGCCAATAAAATGAACAACGTGGAAGAAATGGACAAATTCTTAGAAAAGCACAACCTTCCGAGACTGAACCAGGAAGAAACAGAAGATATAAACAGACCAGTCACAAGCACTGAAATTGAAACTGTGATTAAAAATCTTCCAACAAACAAAAGCCCAGGATCAGATGGCTTCACAGGTGAAATCTATCAAACATTTAGAGACGAGCTAACACCTATCCTTCTCAAACTCTTCCAAAATATAGCAGAGGGAGGAACACTCCCAAACTCATTCTATGAGGCCACCATCACCCTGATACCAAAACCGGACAAAGATGTCACAAAAAAAAAAAAGAAAACTACAGTCCAATATCACTGATGAACATAGATGCAAAACTCCTCAACAAAATACTAGCAAACAGAATCCAACAGCACATTAAAAGGATCATACACCATGATCAAGTGGGGTTTATCCCAGGAATGCAAGGATTCTTCAGTACATGCAAATCAATCAATGTGATAAACCATATTAACAAATTGAAGGAGAAAAACCATATGATCATCTCAATAGATGCAGAAAAAGCTTTTGACAAAATTCAACACCCATTTATGATAAAAACCCTTCAGAAACTAGGCACGGAGGGAACTTACCTCAACATAATAAAGGCCATATATGACAAACCCACAGCCAACATCATTCTCAATGGTGAAAAACTGAAAGCATTTCCTCTAAGATCAGGAACATGACAATGTTGCCCACTATTATTCAACATAGTTTTGGAAGTTTTAGCCACAGCAATCAAAGATAAAAAAGAAATAAAAGGAATCCAAATCAGAAAAGAAGAAATAAAACTGTCACTGTTTGCAGATGACATGATACTATACACAGAGAATCCTAAAGATGCTACCAGAAAACTACTAGAGCTAATCAATGAATTTGGTAAAGTAGCAGGATACAAAATTAATGCACAGAAATCTCTTCATTCCTATACACTAACAACGAAAGGTCAGAAAGAGAAATTAAGGAAACACTCCCATTTACCACTGCAACAAAAAGAATAAAATACCTAGGAATAAACCTACCTAAGGAGACAAAAGACCTGTATGTAGAAAACTGTAAGATACTGATGAAAGAAATTTTAGATGATACAAACAGATGCAGAGATATACCATGTTCTTGGATTGGAAGAATCAATATTGTGAAAATGACTATACTACCCAAAGCAATCAACAGATTCAATGCAATCTCTATCAAATTTCCAATGGCATTTTTCACAGAACTAGAACAAAAAATTTCACAATTTGTACTGAAACACAAAAGACCCCGAATAGCCAAAGCCATCTTGAAAAAGAAAAACTATACTACAAAGCTACAGTAATCAAGACAGTATGGTACTGGCACAAAAACAGAAATATAGATCAAAGGAACAGGATAGAAAGCCCAGAGGTAAACCCATGCACATATGGTCACCTTATCTTTGATAAAGGAGGCAAGAACATACAATGGAGAAAAGACGGCCTCTTCAGTAAGTGGTGCTGGGAAAACTGGACAGCTACATCTAAAAGAATGAAATTAGAACACTCCCTAACACCACACACAAAAATAAACTCAAAATGGATTAAAGACCTAAATGTAAGGCCAGACACTATAAAACTCTTAGAGGAAAACATAGGCAGAACACTCTATGACATAAATCACAGCAAGGTCCTTTTTGGCCCACCTCCTAGAGAAAGGGAAATAAAAACAAAAATACACAAATGGGACCTAATGAAACTTAAAAGCTTTTGCACAGCAAAGGAAAACATAAACAAGATGAAAAGACAACCCTCAGAATGGGAGAAAATATTTGCAAATGAAGCAACTGACAAAGGATTAATCTCCAAAATATACAAGCAGCTCATGCAGCTCAATATCAAAAAAAACCCAACCCAATCCAAAAATGGGCAGAAGACCTAAACAGACATTTCTCCAAAGAAGATATACAGATTGCCAACAAACACATGAAAGGATGTTCAACATCACTAATCATTAGAGAAATGCAAATCAAAACCACAATGAGGTTATCACCTCACACCAGTCAGAACCAAAAGTCCATCATCAAAAAGTCATCTGTATTTGATAATTTCTTTTGGTTCATCAGAACCAAAAGGCCATCATCAAAAAGTCTACAAACAATAAATGCTGGAGAGGGCATGGAGAAAAGGGAACCATCTTGCACTGTTGGTGGCAATGTAAATTGATACAGCCACTAGGGAGAACAGTATGGAGGTTCCTTAAAAAACTAAAAATAGAACTACCATACAACCCAGCAATCCCACTACTGGGCATATACCCTGAGAAAACCATAATTCAAAGAGTCATGTACCACAGTGTTCACTGCTGCTCTATTTACAACAGCCAGGACATGGAAGCAACCTAAGTGTCCATTGACAGATGAATGGATAAAGAAGATGTGGCACATATATACAATGGAATATTACTCAGCCATAACAAGAAACAAAATTGAGTTATTTGTAGTGAGGTGGATGCACCTAGCGTCTGTTATACAGAGTGAAGTAAGTCAGAAAGAGAAAAACAAATACCATATGCTAACACATATACATGGAATCTAAAAACAAAAAACAAAAAAACAAAAATGGTTATGAAGAACCTAGGGGCAGGACCGGAATAAAGATGCAGATGTAGAGAATGGACTTGAGGACACGGGGAGGGGGAAGGGTAAGCTGGGACGAAGTGAGAGAGTGGCATGGACTAAGATATACTACCAAATGTAAAACAGATAGCTAGTGGGAAGCAGCCGCATAGCACAGGAAGATCAGCTTGGTGCTTTGTGACCACCTAGAGGGGTGGGATAGGGAGGGTGGCAGGGAGACGCAAGAGGGAGGCGATATGGGGATATATGTATATGTATAGCTGATTCACTTTGTTATAAAGCAGAAACTAACACACTATTGTAAAGCAATTATACTCCAATAAAGATGTTTAAACAAAAAAAAATACTGTATGCTAACACATATATATGGAATCTTAAAAAAAAAAAAAAATGGTTCTGAAGAACCTAGGGGCAGGACAGGAATAAAGACGCAAACACGGAGAGTGGACTTGAGGACACGGGGAGGGGAAGGTGTAGGCTGGGACGAGGTGAGAAAGTGGCATGGACATATATACACTACCAAATGTAGAATGGATGGCTGGTGGGAAGCAGCCACATAGCACAGGGTGATCAGCTTGGTGCTTTGTGTCCCCCTAGATGGGTGGGATTGGGAGGGTGGGAGGGAGACACAAGAGGGAGGGAATATGGGGATATGTGTATACGTATGGCCGATTCACTTTGTTATACAGCAGAAGCTAACGTACCATTGTAGAGAAATTATACTCCAATAAAGATGTTGGAAAAAAAAAGATAAAAAGTGATCTGAAAGTTATAGGCTTAATACAAATCAAATAAAAACCAAAGTGTGTTTTAGAAATATAATCATATAAGAAAAGAGTAAAAGAGTAAAAAAATAAGAGTAAATCTGTAAGATAAAACAAGGAAATTTTGAAAAAGAAGAGTAATGAGGGTAGATATATCCTAATGATTATGAAAGCAGTTGTTGATATGCTTTTCCCATTTGCATTTCCTTCTACTTACTTCCCTACTATTCTATGAGTAGCATCCATTTCCTTGGAGAAGTTTAGATATAAAAGAGAAATATTTAATGCTCACCTTCTGAATTAAAGAAAGGATTTTGCAGCAAGATTAAGTCTTAAAAGTCTGGTTTTCCCAAAGAAGGAAATTTTTTTAACACTAATATTTTCTGACCAAGCCTGAAAGACTCAGAGTACAGTTTCTTCCACTTTGTAGAGCAGATATCCCTTCTGCTCATGACAGCTAGAACATAATGCCTACTACCTAGGGTAGAAGGGGGATAAAACCTAGAGACTATAAATTAAAGCCTCAAATTCCTGATTCTGGCCAAAGGGCTGTGGGATAAAGAAGTAGAACAGAGACAGGAGAAGCAAGCGATCAGCCCAGTACTCCCATTACCCTCTCCAGCTGGAGGCTGCAAAAGGAAAGGAATGTTTGAAGGAGTGGGGAAATCTGGGAGTTAGAATGGATTTTGCTCTGCTTCCTGTTGAGAAAGTGCCAAGTCACTGCCTTCCAGTAACATGCACGCCCCCAACTGCCCTCCCCCGCAACCAAACTTTTACCTCCCCTCATGCACATCTAGCACAAGCTGGAGAGAGCCACATCAAAGCATATGCACCGAAGCACAATCAGATTGAGGGAGGGTGTGAGATCGGCTCTGGGGTCTCCCTTTTCTCCCCTGTGCCATGGAAGACTCTGGGAAATTCCTGGGTGCTGTAAAGTAGTTCAGGAAAGGTAACTTAAGATGCTGGATGTTGAGTCTGCCAGAAGAGGTCACTGTCATAGGGGCAAAGTAGCTCCATAGCAGAGGCCTGGAAAAGAGACCACCTGGCTAGCGAGTCAATGGGAATCCCTAGCCAGACATCAGGTTACCTGTGACACCTGGGAAGATGGCAATACATCCTGGGAACCAAGAAAACAGATCTCAAGTAACATCAGTTGTAAACTTCAGCTTCAGATATCTGAAGAATATCCAAGGACAAAAGCACCACAGTAGTCACAATTCCAGGGAATAGCCTGACCAGTTACTTTAAAGGAGAGACCAGTGAGAAGCAGAGAAGATAGCACATGGATTGAGGGTTCTGGTATCCTTCCATGACTACAAGGTCACACAAGCACCCATAAGTCTGGATTCCATTGTGGGAAGGCATGAGAGAAGAGATGATACTTGAATGACTAGTATCCAAACAGAGACTGAAATATCCAAAGAGATCAATTTAAATTACTACGTAAGACTTAGTTTACCAGCTTGGAGTAAGACTGGTACTCTTCCTCCAGTTACCCAGTGCCCAGAGTTCATCAAAAGGAAGAGATGACTTATAGAAAAATAAAGAAGCTATATTTTCTTTGCACACCTAAGTGAGTATGAGTAAGCTGTGATCCTGCTACAGATTTTATGATGTTTATTTTATGTGAGAATTCAAAAGAAATACTTCTTGACATAATAGAAATCAACATAGCTTTAAAAGTAACAATGGACTTCCAGTTCAAGATGGCAGACTGAGCATCTATCTCTTCTCCTTCTTAAACACCTCATGTCAGGCCACAGAACAAATGAGTGAACAATCACCGAAGATGACCAGTACAACTCTGATGATAAATAGTAAACGCTGGCCACAGCACTTACTGTGGGTCTAAAGTCTCTGTCAGAGGGCTTATAGTGTGAACTTTGAGTTGACGATAATAGCAGGTTAAGGACAATCTCAATAGACTGTGATCGAGGGAAGATAACTCAGAACTAATCAGAACTCTCCCTGCCCGTAAATTCCTTCCCTATAGCAGAAGTTGAGGGAGGGACAGGTACAAGCTTGTTAGCCTTGTCTTTGCAAATGCAAAGAAAAGGGGTGGGGTGGAGAGGAATCCACATCCCATTTACCACAGCAAGTGGGAAACTAACTTGCAGAGTCCTGTGGTCAGCAATGATAGTCAGTGGAGAAGACAATGCTTTGTAAAGGAGTACACTGACCTGTACCAAATTACACCAGTTACCAAGATGTTACCAGCATCAGAATCATCTAAACTGTTTAAGTGCATACTGAATCATACTGGTGCACCCCAGACATACTGAATCAGGTTTTTTTGTGAGTGAAGCTAGGAATCTGCATTTAAACTGGGTCCCCAAGGGATTGTTACATGTATTCAAGTTGGACAACCACTGATTTAGACCTTCATTTAAAAATTCTATAAAGAAGAACAGCCAAGAATCACCAGCTACTTAATAAAAACTAAGAGAGGCACTAAGGTGAAAAATCACGGGCACCATGATCCACAGAAGAGAGAGTAAAGCAAAAAAAAAGAAATAAGATGTTTAACTTATATTGGTATCTTCAGAGTGATTCAAGAGGCCAATACAGGGGTTTCCCTGGTGGCGCAGTGGTTAAGAATCCACCTGCCAACACAGGGGACATGGGTTCGAGCCCTGGTCCGGGAAGATCCCACATGCCGCAGAGCAACTATGCCCATGCGCCACAACTACCAAGCCTGTGCTCTAGAGCCTGCGAGCCAGAACTACTGAGCCCGCGTGCCACAACTACTGAAGTCTGCGTGCCTAGAGCCCATACTCCGCAACGAGAAGCCACCGCAATGAAAAGCCGCGTACCGCAATGAAGAGTAGCCCCCAATCACTGCAACTAGAGAAAGCCCACATGCAGCAATGAAGACCCAATGCAGCCAAAAATAAATAAATAAATTTATTTTTTAAAAAAAGAGGCCAATATATCCATAAAATAAGAAAACTTTGTTCATAAAATATAGTAACCAATAAAAAAGAATTTTTAGAAAATAAAAACAAAAATTATTTTCAAAATGAAATAACTTTACTTTCAGTGACAGCCAAGATGGTAAGCCCATTACATCTCTTCCACTCATTACAACTAGTAAAAACTCTGGAGAGAATCCTAAAAGCAACTACCTGAGAACTCTGAAAAATAAACAGTGGCAGGTGCACTGGGGAGGGAAGTCAAAACTTGAAGAATAATCAATAGGGCAGTGAGTTTACTCTATTTTAAAAACTCTTTCTTTGTTTACCACTTTAACATGAGGGTGGGTAGAGTCCCAGAAGTACACAGCAGGGGCACATAGCAAAAACTCCAAGAGAAACCCCCTCTTTCTCACTGGAGTAAAAGGGACATCTGCAAGCTGGAAAGTGTATACGTTTGGTGGTGAGGTTTCCAGTTCCTTTTCTTTTCTTTCTCTTCTGGCCCGCTCTGAAGACAGTCCAAGTTATAAAGCTATACTACTGAGGCAGGAAACCTAAAAGCCTAAGAAAAAACTGGCCCCAACCTCCTAAGGAACTAGAAAAAGGAGCCAGCGTTGTATGAAGAGTATTGGAGCGGGGGAGCTCCTCACTTCTCCTTTTTTTCCCCTTACCCTTTCAACCCAGGAGGGCCTCAATGGGGTATAACTGTGCAACAGTGAGGTGGTGGGGGAGGGGGGAACACCAAGACTCTGAGAGAAAGAAACTTCAGCTTTCTAATGAGAAGGCCAGGAAAAGACCCCTGGGAGCCAGAGAACATAAGCAAAGTCCCCAAGAGTACAGAGACAGAGAAGATTCCACAAGGTGCATAAGTATAGATAATAAAGAGGTATCAATTTTTTCCCCCAAATGAATCTTTAACCCAATGCAATTCTAATCAAAATCCTTCATATCCTTATTTTTTTAACTTGATGAATATATTCTAAAGTAAGTCTGTAAGAATTACTACCAAAAAAAAAAGTAAGACAAACATTTTTGAAAGTCTAGTGAGAGAAAAAAGTTACATTAAATAATATAACATTAAAAGAGTATGATAGGGCTTCCCTGGTGGCACAGTGGTTAAGAATCCGCCTGCCAATGCAGGGGACACGGGTCTGAGCCCTCGTCCGGGAAGATCCCACATGCCGCGGAGCAACTAAGCCCATGCGCCACAACTACTGAGGCTGCGCTCTAGAGCCCGCGTGCCACAACTACTGAAGACCGTGTGCCTAGAGCCCGTGCTTGGCAACAAGAGAAGCCACTGCAATGAGAAGCCCGTGCACCGCAACAAAGAGTAGCCCCCGCTCGCCGCAACTAGAGAAAGCCCGCACACAGCAACGAAGACCCAACGCAGCCAAAAATAAATAAATAAAATAAATAAATTTATTAAAAAAAAAAAAGAGTATGATAAATACATAGCAATATAAAAGGAGATCAAAAGAACATTATACAGACAGACAAATATAAGTATATATGGGAATCTTATATATGATAAAGGTAGACTTCAGTGGGCAAGAAAAGAAACATTCAATAAATGCTATCAGAAAGAATTAACTAATTTAAGAGAAAAAAGTTAGATTTCTACATAGCGTAATTATAAAAATTCTGAAAGATTAAACAAAAAATATTTATGCAGATGGCCAACAGGTATATGAAAAGAAGCTCGATATTGCTAATTATTATAGAACTGCAAATTAAAACTACAATGAGGTATCACCTCACACTAGTCAGAATGGCCACCATTAAACATTAAAAAGTCTACAAATAACAAATGTTGGAGAGGGTGTGGAGAAAAGGGAACCCTCCTACAATGTTGGTGGGAATGTAAACTGGTGCAGCAACTATAGAGAACAGTATGGGGGTTCCTTAAAAAACTAAAAATAGAGTTACCATATGATCCTGCAATCCCACTCTTGGACAAAACTCTAATTCAAAAAAATACATGCACCCCAATGTTCACTGCAGCACTGTTTACAATAGCCAAGACCTGGAAGCAACCTAAATGCCCATCAATGGAGGAATGGATAAAGAAGATGTGGTACATATATACAGTGGAATACTAAAAGAAGATGTGGTACATATACACAATGGAATACTACTCAGCCATAAAAAAGAACAAAATAATGCCATTTGCAGCAACATGGATGAACCTAGAGATAATACTAAGTGAAGTAAGTCAGACAGAGAAAGACAAATACCATATGATATCACTTATATGTGGAATCTAAAAAAATGATATAAATGAACTTATTTACAAAACAGAAACAGACTCAGACATAGAAAACAAACTTATGGTTACTAGAGGGTATATAGCAGGTTGGGGGGGTAAATTAGAAGTTTGGAATTAACAGATATATACTACTATATAGAAAATAGATAAACACCAAGGACATACTGTATAGCACAGGGAACTATACTCAATGTCTTGTAATAACTTATAGTGGAATAGAATCTGAAAAAGTGTATATGTGTGTGTATACATATATATATATCTATATATATCTATATATATCTGAATATAACTGAATATATATATAACTGAATCACTTTGCTGTACACCTGAAGCTAACACAACACTGTAAATTAACTATACTTCAATTAAAAAATGGTTAAAAAAATTTTTAAATGATAGACCAACAGCCAATAAACATACGACAAAAAGAAGTCAAATAATTGCAACTTAAATGACATTCCTTTTCTTTTCTTTTAGATTCCCATTATGTTTTTAAAATTTTAAAAAAGTCTAAGTATATGTGTGTGTCTGCATTCACTTAAGTGTGTCAAATCTTTGGATATTTCTACACTAAAAAAAGAAGAGAGAAAAAATTAGAAGAAATCTGAATACATACTTACTTTCTAAACTTCTATACATAAAAAAGAAACCATATAAAATTAAAAGGCAAATAAAAAGGGTAAAAGTATTTGTAAAAAAATGACAAAATTAGTATTCTTGATACATTAAGTTTTATACATAATGATATAAAAACTGGTCAGACTGATGGATAAATGGATAGAGGACCCTAATACAAACAAAGAAATTAAATATCATTGTATATATATCAGTTTAGCAAACACTGGGGTGGGGAAAAACTCAATGTGATAATGTGGTGAAAAAGGCATGCTCATTTGCTGAGAGTAAGGAAAAGGTGACAGTACCTTATGAGGAAGCACTTTGACATTAAGTATCAAGAACCTTAGAAAATGTTGCTGCCCCCCTGAGAAACTGTCACAGTTTAGGAAAGTCTTCAATTCTAGACTCATGTTTGACAGCTACGTAACCAGATAAATCACACACCACTTTGAGCAGCAGTTTCTTCATTGTTAAATATGAATACAAGCCACTAACTCTCAGGGTCGTTGTGATATTTAAAAGAGCAACAAAGCACGTAAAAAAGTCTCAAAAACTATAGAGGAGATGGTTGACCCAAGGCCTATGAACTCTGGGGGACTTAAGAAGGTCCTCGAACTCTCTGAACATCTGTGAATGTTTGTGAAAAGTGACTACAGCTTTAAGTAAACCCTCCAAGGGGCTCCTGATCCAAAAGAAAACTGAAAAGCACTACAAGCAAAGAGCAAAATCAAAGTGAAGATATTCTTCCCACTTGATGCGTCCAGCTTCATGTCTGGCACATATGGGCCGAAATCAGGAACTCACTATAAAAATCCAAGTAGTATTTAAGAGGATATTAAACTTACCCCATTTATTTCAAAACCCCTCAGAACAGTACTTAGTGATTTCTTAGCATATTAATTCAACCTCTGACGTAGTTGTAAAGAGAACCTGAAATCAGGAAAACAGTATTACAGTCAGTCACAGCTACTTGGATCAATCACATGAAATTAATACAATCTACTCTAGAAAATGAGAGTAGGGGTGGGGGTGAGGGTGGTGGCAGTAAATAAATTTAATATATTTAAAGCAGTATTCTTAATTCATTAAGATATTCATAATTAATACATAAGCTACCCTGGGACATTCTCTTGAAGCAAACAAAAACTAGAGGTTTTATGTATATATTTTTAATAAAATGGGATATAGAAAATTATTGCTCTTTCTCCAAAATAATTAACACTAAAAGATTAATTCTAAAACTTCTACTTCTAGATGGTGAGCCATACTTTCATTTAAAAAAAAATTTTAAGCCCTATAAGTGAGGCACACTGATAAAATTCTACCCAGTCAAGCATATGGCAAGCAGACTAAAAGGTAATATTAATTATAATGAAAACTAAATAATTAAGAATTTAAAGTACTTGAGGACTTCCACTTCTGGGAAGGTGGAATAGATATATTTTTCCCTATTCTTCTCACTAAGTAAAACTAAAAGACCTGGACAACATATATAACAAACATAAGACGACTCTAAAGGTGGAGAGAAGAAAGCAGATCAGACAGAAATCACCAGATCTAAGGAAAACAACATGGTGGTGAGTTCTATGGGTTTTCTTCTGTGCCCTATATATTCTAGACTTGGAGTTGAAGAAGCTGGCAACCTAGAAATACCAATAGGCCCAGACCCTCCAAAAAATGAAACAAACAAAACAAAATCCTGTTCTCCCAGCCAAAAGATCAGGAAAGAAACAATCTAGACAAAAAGCTGTTATACCCAGACAAACACCATAAAACAAAACAAAACAAAACTGTGGCGCCAGCGCCACCAGCAAAGGTCAAGTGTAGAGCCTAGACTTCCACCTCTGCCAAACTGTAACACGGCACCCCATACTCCCCACCACAGTGCTGTCAGAGAAGGCCATTTGGGAGTTGGTCCCTACCAGGTGATAATGAGACCTCCTTCCCCTTGGTGTCAGTGAAGGCCACATGGAGAGCTTAGATGTCCACCTGGCAGTAAGAAGGTGTACTTCCCCCTTCCTGGTGTAGGCTGGTGTCAGAAGAGGCCTAGTGGAGTCGGGCCTTTCACCACTGCCCAACAGTAAGAAGGCCCTCCCTTCTCCCTCAGTACAGGTGTGTACTGAGGCACACCTGCCTCCCCAGCCAAGGAAAAGTCAGTGGAGGCCAGAACTCCCATCCCTGACAAGCAGTAATGAGGAATCTCCCACCAACTTGAGAGTCAACAGAGGCGGAGTGAGAAACTTGGACTTCTATCCCCTCTGGGCAGTAATGTGACAGAGCACTCCCCTCTTTCCCATGCTGGAGCAGTGCCAAAAGAAGCCAGCTACATCAGAATGTTTAAATAAGATCCTGAGTCTCAGAACATAATACCCAAAATGTCCAGGTATCAAATAAAAATCACTCATCATAACAAGAACTCTCATAACACTCATCATAACAAGAAATATGTCAAACTGAATGAAAAAAGACAATCCACAGAAGCCAATACCAAGATGAGGGAGATGGTAAGATTATCTGATGAGGATTTTTTTTTTTACTATTAAGTAATATTTACTGAACATATATTATGTGCTTAGCTAATGCTATAAACATATTATACATATTAACTCTACCCTTACCATAATTCTGTGAAGCAGTTACTGTCACTAATTACCGTTATTAATCCCATTTTACACATGTGAAAAGTGAGGTACATAGAGATTAAATTACAGATAAAAACCCCAGAGGTTGCCCAGATTCATAAAGTTACTAAGAGGTAGATCCTGGATTAAAACCCTGATGGCACCCCTCCTGACATAATGTTTGAAGTGGCCATTATAAAAATGTCTCAAAGAGCAGTTATGCACATTCTTGAAACAAATAAACAAAAAAATAGGGAGCCTCAACAAAGAAAAAATACACCAAAAAAAAAAGATTTCAGAACTGAAAAAATATAAAAACTGAAACAAAAGCTCAACAGATGAGAACTACAGTAGAATGGAGAGGACAGAGGGAAGAATCACTGAACTGGAAGAGAGAACAATAGAAACTACCCAATCTGAACAACAGAGAGAAAAAACTGAAAACAAATAAACAGAGCCTTGGGGTCCTGTGGGACTACAACAGGACTTATCTTCTGGGACTTCCCTGGTGCAGTGGTTAAGAATCCGCCTCCCAAGGCAGGGGACGCAGGTTCAAGTCCTGGTCTGGGAAGATCCCACATGCTGTGGAGCAACTAAGCCCGTGCACCACAACTACTGAGCCTGTGCTCTAGAGCCCGCGAGCCACAACTACTGAAGCCCACACACCTAAAGCCTGTGCTCCGCAACAAGAGAAGCCACCGCAATGAGAAGCCTGTGCACCGCAACAAAGAATAGCCCTTGCTCACCACAACTAGAGAAAAGCCCGCATGCAGCAATGAAGACCCAATGCAGCCAAAAATTAATTAATTAATTATTTTTAAATAATAATTTTTAAAAAACCTTTAAAAAAAAACTATTTATCTTCCATGTCATCTGAGTCCCAAAAAGAGAGAAGAAAGAGGGTAAGACTCAAAAAGTCCTCTAAGAAACAAAAACTTGTAACTCCTCGAGCTTGGCAAAACACACAAACTTACAGATTCCAGAAGCTAAGTGAATCCTCAACAGCATAAAGCCCAAAGCAATCCATACCAGGACAGTTCACAGTTAAACTTCTGAAAACTGAAGACAAAGAAAATGTAATGAAAATGGCGAGAGAGAAATGATGCTTTACCTATAGGGGAAACACAATTCAAATGATAGATTTCTTGTCTGAAACAAAAGAGGGGTGAAGGAAGTGGCACTGAAGTCCACATTTGATCATGTGTTTCTATATCTGTTTTTCTCTTGTTCATGACTCTTGGCATGCCTGGAATCTGGAGATTGAATGTCAGATATTGCATAACAAAAACAGTAGAGGCTGTGACTGATATTATCTTTTTCAATAGAAGATTTTCTTTAGTTTCTGGTAGGCAACAGGAGCTAATCCAATCAGAGATTAAGCTAATTTGAAGACAATTTTCAATCATATTAAGACTTATGAACACGCACCCCAATGTTCATAGCAGCATTATTTACAATAGCCAAGATATGGAAGCAACCTCGGTGTCTATCAAGAGATAAATGAATAAAGAAGATGTGGTATATGTGTATACACACACACACACACACACACACACACACACACACACACACACAATGGAATACTACTCCGCCATAAAAAAGAATGAAATTTTGCCATTTGCAGCAACATGGATGAACTTAGAGGGTATTATGCTAAGTGAAATGAGTCAGACACAGGAAGACAAATACTGTATGATAACACTTATATGTGGAATCTAAAAAGTACAACAAACTAGTGAATATAACAAAAAAGCAGCAGACTCACAGATACAGAGAACAAATTAGTGGTTACCAGTGGGGAGAGGGAAAGGGGAGGGGCAACACAGGGGTATGGAATTAAGAGGCACAACTATTATGTATAAAATAAGCTACAACGATATATTGTACAACACAGGGAATATAGCCAATATTTTATAATAACTATAAATGGAGTATAACCTTTAAAAATTATGAATCACTATATTGTACACCTGTGACGTAACATTATACATCAACTATACTTCAATTTAAAAAAAAAAAAAAGACCTGGTCTCCTTCTCTGGTTCACCCTTACTGTTAGGATATAGTTATTTAGAGATCTCAACTGAAAGCCTCAGATATGTACCAGAACTCCTCTCTTTAGTACCATGAGACTGCTGAAAATTCTGCTTAGCTTCTCAACCTCTTAGTAGCCACCTTCAGCTCAACTTTTCTGCCTATTGGCTTGTGCAGTTTACTAATCTTCAACAAATTCTGGTGGAAACATGGTTCAGACTTTTGGCTCACTTCTCTATGCTTATATTCTCTTCACCATCTTGGTCATTCAAGCTCTAGATGCCTTGGTAACCCTGAACTCCAACAGTCTCTCCACCCCTGTAAGACGGCCAAAAGGTCTCCTCAGTTTCTGTTTCTTAGCAACCACTATATGTTCAACTCTCCTGCCTCTTGGTGGTATCATCTACAAATGATGAAAACTCCCCGAGAGATTATTTATGTGCCTTTTCCCATTGATAAAATTCAAAATCCAAAAATAAAAACTCTTGGCAAGGTAAGAACAAAAAATGAACTTCCCTACTTTGTTAAAACCTATCAGAAACCAATGGTAATCATTATACCTATGAATAAAGTAACAGATGCATTCTCATGTATGTTAAGAACAAGTTAATAATGTGCGAAATCACATGTACTATTCAACGTAGTACTGGAAGGCTTACCCAATGCAATAAATTAAGGAAAAAAATATATTAATGCTAGAAAGGAAAAGACTCCCCAAAAGTCATTATTTACATATAACGTGAATACCTATCCTTATAAAATTCAAAGGGAATATAAAACTCAAAGACAGATCCCTGTCCTTGTAGAAATTACATTCTAGATTTGGGGAGAGGGTAAGGAAGATAGGTAATAACAACACACATAATAAATAGGTAAATTATCAAATCTGCTACAAGGTGACAAATGCTGTGAAAATGTAAAATAAAATAAAGGAGAGAAAGGGGAAATCAGAACTGGGAACAGACAGACTACAATTTTTAAGAAAAAAATCAGAATCACTCCATCCCAGAAGAAACAAAAATAAAAATTACCTAGGAATAAAGAATTCTGTGGAATATGAGTAAGGTCTTCTAGTAGAAAACTAAGTTTCCAAAAGAATAAAACTTTTGAGTTTGAATGGAGAAACAGTCAATATACCTAATAAAAATATTAATTTTCCTCAAATTAATATATAAATCCAGATAATATCCTAGCAGAATTTTTCATGCCTCTTACGAAGTATATTAAAAACATAGAGAAAAGACATGTATATGCATATACATATATATTTAAATAACAAAGAGAATTATGAAAAACAACAAACCAGTTTTATTTATCCTACCAGATATCAAAAGTAAAAAAAAAGAAAGAAAAAGGAAAAAAAAGTCAGAGGATAAAATACCTAAACATGAAAACTTAATCTCAAGTTATTGTTGTTTAATGGGTATAAAGTTGCAGTTTTGCAATATGAAAAAGTTCTGGAGATCAGTTGCACAAGGTGAATGTACTTAATACTACTCAATTGTACACTTAAAAATGGTTAAGATGGCAATTTTTATGTTATGTGTTCTTTATAATTAAAAAAATGTAAGTGAATATTTTTATGCCTCTATGCAAAGAATCCTTTTTCACACAAACTAAAAAGTACACATAAGTCATAAAGGAAAAGACTGACTGATCTGATTGGTATAATTTCTGTATACCAAAGGACAATATAATCAAAATGAAAGACTAGTAAAAACCTAAGAGAAAATATTTGGCATCATAAAAACAGGAAAAAAAAAAAAAGGATGAGTAATCAAAAGACCTAAAGAAATTCTACAAATCAATAAGAAAAATGTTCAACAACCAACAGGAAAAGAAACAAAGCATACTGTGAATAGGCAATTCCCATTAGAAAAAATACAAATAACCCTAAAAAATAAAAAATACGAAAAAAAACAACCTTACTAGTAATCAGTGAATTAAATACTAAAGACTAAGAAGACATTTTCCAAAAAATTTGAAAGCTAGATGGTAACAGTTCACAAGTGTATGAAATGATACTCTCAAAAACTTAATGATAAAGGTATAGACTGAAACAACAGTTCTGGAAGACAATCTGGCAATATCTTCCAAATCAAAACTGCGTGTATCGGGACTTCCCTGGCTGTGCAGTGGTTGGGACCTCGCCTTCCAGTGTAGGGGGTGCAGGTTTGATCCCTGGTCTGGGGGGCTAAGATCCTACATGCCTCGTGGCCAAAAAACCAAAACATAAAACAGAAGCAATATTTTAACAAATTCAATGAAGACTTTAAAAATGGTCCACATCAAAAAAAATCTTTAAAAAAAATTGCATGTATCATCACTATATATATGTGCCTCCTTATAGAAAATGACACTTTCTATAAAACAGTCTTAACAAAAAGAAATTAAACCTGAATCACATCAAGCCTCCATACCTAACTAAAAATTTACAGAAAATGAAGAGAACAAAAAACAAGTTAAACAATGCCATGGGATGCAATAAACAAGAGCTAGAGTATGGAAAAAATCTGCAGGGCAAACCACCCAGTCTCTTCAATCAATATACTGCAAAATTTAAAAAAGAAAGACAGGGAGGTTGGGAGGGGAGGAAGGAGGGAGGGAGGGGAGGAAGGAGGGAGGGAGGAAGAAAGGAAGCTGGAGACAAGAGAAAGAAAGGGGAATCAGGGAGATGGAGTGAAAGAAAGAGAGAAGGGATGGGAGAAAGAGAGGGAGGGAGAAAAAGAGGAAAAATAGTTTGAAAGACTTTTTTTTTAAAGGTATATCAACCAATCAAACTGTAAACCTCATCTGGATTCTAATTCAAACAAGCAAAAAAATATGGAAGAAAATGTTTCTGACATTAAAACAGTTTAAAATTTGAACACTGACTGAATATTTAATGATACTAAAGAATTATTGTTAATTTTCAAGTGTGATAATAGTACCACGATTGTGTTTTTCTCTAAAAAAAAAAAGACCTTATATTTTCCAGAAACACATGAAATATCTGCAGATCAAATGACATATCTCGATTTGTTTCAAAAATGTGAGAAGGGATAAAGTAAGTGAGAGTACAGATAAAACAAGATTGATCACGGGATGATAACTGTTGAAGGCGAGTAGAAGTTCACTCCTCTATTTTGTCTACTTGAAAATTTCCCTATAAAACATTTAAAGTGCATATACCATATGGTTCAGCAATTCCATTTCTTTTTATCTTAAAGGAACTATCATGCAGGTGCATGAGAAAGTACATACAGGACACTCCTGACTCCACTGTTTGTAGTTTTAAAAAATTATAAGCAATCTGCAGTAAAAACCCCGAGGGCCCAAATAAAACTGGTACAGCCATCGTACAAAACACAATGCAGAAACTGAAAATAACAACAACAAAATACAGATCTAAACATGCTGGAGAGTGAAAAACTCATACTGCCAAAATATATAAATATACCACTTACAAAAAATAATCCATACAATACTATATATTTCCTACAAATATGTGTGTATACATGTATACTTACGTATATAAATCAGTGGATATGTGTGGATATATGTATGTAAGTATATAAATATAAATGGACTGAAAATATCTGAAAAGATAGACACCAAATATTAACCACGGAGAGAACAGGAAAGAACCAGGACTGTAGAAATGCTCAAGATGGACTTTAGTTTCACCAATCTTGTTAGCATTTCAAAAAGGAGAATTACTTCTGTGGGTAAAACTTATGTTTAAAAAAAGAACATTAATTCACATTTTTGCTGTCTCTTTGCGAATCAATGAATCTTTTTTGACTTTTGTACAAAACCAGAACCAAGATATATCTCCTAGAAAATTAACTATAAAACATACCCTTCTCTAAATCAAGAACTTACAGACAAGAATGTAATCAATCTGGGAAAAAAATATTAGGTTCCACCACACGAAACTGCCAACATTCTAACATTTTTGCCTTCAAAAAATGGCAATTTCATGAGTTTGACATAATAGATTTTCTTATAGCAACACTAGCATTGCAGGAAATGCATTATATTTATATATACTCTACTCCCAAAAATTTATATGAAAACTAAAATGTGTGAAAAGATAAAAGGGGGATACTATTAAGTTTTTCAAAAACATGTATGTCTCTAATTTCACCTGACCAGTTGTCAACAATATAATTATGTTTCCACATTTTCTTAAAAATCTGTTCTCTTACTTCACACACAATATTGGATTAATATTCTTTAATCCAAAAAGCACTGACTGAAGCCAAAGATTTGTAATTTTCATCTTGGTCTTAACTAATATTCAATTTATAAGCATACTTATAATTATCATTCTCAGCTGAATTTCTTTAATCTTCTACTCATTTTTATAAAATAAGAACAAGTATAATAATATACCAAGGACTGCATAAGTAATTTTTTTTTAAGATGGTAACACTTTTTTTTTTTTTTTTTTTTTTTTTTAAATTTTATTTATTTATTTATTTATGGCTGTGTTTGGTCTTCGTTTCTGTGCGAGGGCTTTCTCTAGTTGTGGCAAGCGGGGGCCACTCTTCATCGCGGTGCGCGGGCCTCTCACTATCGCGGCCTCTCTTGCTGCGGGGCACAGGCTCCAGACGCGCAGGCTCAGTAGCTGTGGCTCACGGGCTTAGTTGCTCCGCGGCATGTGGGATCTTCCCAGACCAGGGCTCGAACCCGTGTCCCCTGCATTAGCAGGCAGATTCTCAACCCCTGCGCCACCAGGGAAGCCCCAAGATGGTAACACTTTTGAAACCAAAATGTTGGATAGACACAACTAGGCAAAATCATGTTAGTTGGTAACTGAGTCTCATTTATTCATATGAAAAGCAGAGTATAATGTACAAAAATATATGTTGTATTACACAAGTCAAAAGGAGTGCTTGTAATTATAATTATTCTTATCATCACAAGATCCTAATACCAAAAATAGACTTCAGGAATTGGGTTTTACCAAAATTTGTGGCAAAGATGCAAGAAATGTCTTATTTTCTATTCTTCCTCTTAGATCTTCAATCTATCTCTCATCAATGCATTCTCCACACTGAAGATCAAAGAGGTTTCATAAACCTCTCTTTTAAAATGTCTTGATCACGTCATTCCCCTGCTTAAAATCCATTAAGTTGTACAAGGACTAAATGATGTGGTTACTCTCCATTCTTCAGTCGTACCATTTTTGCTATTTTTGCTATTGTTCTCTGTGTTCCAGGTATGCACTCTTTCTTCTTTTTACTTTAGCTTCCTTTTTTAAAAATTACATTTTGTAAACTATCATACAATAAAAGAAACTTTTTTGCATGTACAGTTCTATGAGTTTTAGCAATACATATAGAGTCATGTAACCACCACCACAACCACAATACAGAAGTTCCATTACCCCAACAGAAACTTCATCCAGTTATCACATGAATCAATAATTTATTCCTGGGCTTCCCTGGTGGCGCAGTGGTTAAGAACCCGCCTGCCAATGCAGGGGACATGGGTTCGAGCCCTGGTCCAGAATATCCCACATGCCGCGGAGCAACTAAGCCCGTGCGCCACAACTACTGAGCCTGCGCTCTAGAGCCCGTGAGCCACAACTACTGAGCCTGCATGCTACAACTACTGAAGCCCGCACGCCTAGAGCCCGTACTCCGCAACAAGAGAAGCCACCACAGTGAGAAACCCGCGCACTGCAACGAAGAGGAGCCCCCCTCACCGCAACTAGAGAAAACCTGCGCGCAGCAACTAAGACCCAATGCAGCCAAAAATAAATTAAACAAATAAATTTATTTAAAAAATAATAATAATAATTTATTCCTTTTTGTTGCTGAATAGTAATCCACTGTATGGATGTACCATCATTTATTTACCCATCAGAAAAACATCAGGTTGTTTCTAGTTCGGGGTGATTATGAATAGAACTGCTATGAACATTTGTGTAGAGATTTTTATGTGAAATTAAGCTTTTGTCCTCTAGAGTAAGTACTCAGAGGATGGTTGTTGGGTTATATGGTACTGTATGTTTAACTCCATAAAAAAGTACCAAACTGTTTTCCAAAGTGTAAAAAAAAAATCATTAAGGTTAACACCACCACGCCACCAGTGATAATAATGTTGATACTGTACTCCGCGATATAATGTAAAGACAGGGGTCCTTCACCTCTTGTAGTATTCTTCCCAAAACACTATAGTCTAAGTGTAATCATCAGAAAAACATCAGACAAACCCAACTGAGGGACATTCTACAAAATACCAGACCAGTACTATTCAAAAGTGTCAGAGCTATCAAAAAGAAGGAAAGACTAACAAATTTCACCCTGTACTACCTTTGCAACTTTTCTGCAAATTCCAAATTTTTTTTTAAAAGAAATGATTTTGATTTTAAAAGAAAATGATTTTTAAAAGAAATGATGATTTTGAACATCTTTTCATGTATTTATTTATCAACCTTATATCCTCTTTGATGGAATGTCTATGTCTTTTGCCCATTTTTAAACTTAGTTGTTTGTTTCTTTACTCTTGAGTTTTGAGAGTTCTTTATATATTCTTGACATAAGTCCTTTATTGGATATGTGATAGTCAAATATTTACTCCCACTTTGTAGCTTGTATTTTTATTCTCTTAACAGTGTCTTTCACAGAGCAAAAAGCTTTTAATTTCTATGAAGTCCAATTTATCAATTTTTTTTCTTTAATGGATCATGCTTTTGGTGTCATATCTAAGTATTCTTTGCCTAACCTCAAGTCACAAATATTCTCCCTTACGCCTTCTTCCAAGAACTTTACAGTTTCACAGTTTACATTTAGATCTATGATGCATTTTGAATTAATTGTTATATAAAGGTGTGAAGTATAAATCAAGATTCTTTTTTTGCATATGAATGCAAAGCCAACACCACTTACTAAAAAGGTCACTGTTTCTCTCCTGAATTGCTTTTGCAACGTTGTCAAATATCAACTGGCCAAAGCTCTGTCCAGCCCCTTGGATCCGTTTTCATTGCTTCCACTGTGAGGTCGTTCATCAGACCCCAGGACCCAAAATGGTGAAGCAGACTGAGAGAAAGTATGCTTTTCAGGAGGCCTTGAACCATGCAGGAGAGAAACTCCTAGTAGTCAACTTCTCAGCCACATGGTGTGGGACTTGCGAAATGATCAAGCCTTTCTTTCATTCTCTCTCTGAAAAGTATTCCAACGTGGTGTTCCTCAAAGTAGATGTGGATGGCTGTCAGGATGTTGCTTCAGAGTGTGAAGTCAAATGCATGGCAACCTTCCAGTTTTTTAAAAAGGAACAGAAAGTGGGTGAATTTTCTGGCGCCAATAAGGAAAACCTTGAAGCCACCATTAATGAATTAATCTCATCATGTTTTCTGAAGACATGACCAGTAAACATCCACTGGCTGTTTAAAACTTGTAATTTTTTTATTTACAGAAAGGAAAGGTCAAGTATAAACACTATATACCTAACTGCCATCTGATAAGTGACAATAAAATATTAACTCTACCCTTTTAAAAAAGAAAATCAACTGACCATATTTCTGTGGATCCTATTTCTGGACTATCTACTCTGTTCCAATGATCTGTGCATCTATCCCTTTGCCGATACCACACCATTTTTATTTCTGTACTGACATTCTTCTAGTACCTCCAATATGCTCCTGCATTACTTCAAGAACTTCAGATATGCTGGTTCTGTCTCCCTGCACATTCTTCCGCTCTCACCTAGTAACTCCTAACTCATCTTTCAGAATTTTAGCTTAAATGTCACTTTCTCAGGAAAAACTCTGCATCATGAAAGTCAAAGAGGTTTCAGGAGAAAGCAGAAAAAAATCAAGATGCATCGGTCCAATAGGGCAGCAGTCCCCAACCTTTTTGGCACCAGGGACTGGTTTTGTGGAAGACAATTTTTCCACGGATGGTGGGGGGGATGGTTCAGGCGGTAATGCGAGTGATGGGGAGCGGCAGATGAAGTTTCCCTCGCTCACCCGCTCCGCCGCTCACCTCCTGCTGTGTGGCCTCGTTTCTAACAGGCTGTGGACTGGTACCGGTCCACAGCCCGGAGGTTGGGGACCCCTGAAATAGGGCATCCAGTTACCAACTCAGCAAGAGTCAGAGACTACCAATGACTCTAAGAAGTTATTAGGATTTCCTAAGCTTTGTCACACCTCTGTGTTTATTTCTGTCATGACCAGCACCCCTTCTCTACCTCTTACTCCTCCTACCTTTCCCGTAAAGCGTAGCTGTAAAATCCTAAAAGCAAAAAAGGGAAAGTGTACTTATCATGCTGGCAAGTAAGGGGGAGCTGCCAATACATCACTCCACTCCTGCCCTGGATAAGTGTTGGAGATAGAAAAGATTCTCTAAGGAACAGAAGAAAGTGGATGAATTACCTAGGACTTAGGACAAGGAGAAAACTAATCTAGGTTTAACAACAAAAAGGTCCATCCCCCAACAAAAAAGCTAAGACAGTAATGAGGAAGACGCTGATCTTTGTATTAAGTAATTACAATTTAGAGAACTAGTTAGGAAAGGAAGGTTAAGACTTCTTTTAAAGAACCTCTTCCCTTAAAATGCCAAGTAGTTGACAGTAATGATTTCAAAATACTACAATCAGAAAAAAGAAAAGCAAAGTTAACTAATATTTTCTGAGCATTGTTATATGCCAGGGACTGAGATGGATATTTTATGTATGTGTTCTCATGTAGTCTTTATTAAAAAATCTGTGAAGTAGATATTATTTCTACTTTATAGAGAAAGAAATTGAGTTTATACAGCTAGATTGGTTCTATTTCCTCTTTGTTCTTATTCTCGTAATTTGTTTTTATAACTATATTCATGAAAAAATAAAGCAATGTACAAAAAAAATCTCAACTTAAATGAGAAAAGACAATTAACAGACACCAGTACTGAGATGACAAACATGTCTGAATTATCTAACGAGGATTTTAAAGCAGCTATCAGTAAAACGAACCAAAATGCAATTATAAACACTGCTGAAACAAATGGGAAAACAGAAAGTCACAGCAAAGAAACAGAAGACATAGAGAAGAATCAATGGAAATTTTAGAACTGAAAAATACAATAGCCAAAATTAAATTCAACGGATGGTCTGAATAGCAGAATGTCGATAACAGAAGAAAGAACTGATCTTAAAGAAAGTGAACTTAAACTTAAAGATCAATCAATAGAAATCATCCAGTACGAAAAAGAGAAAAAGAATAGATTGAAAAAAATAATGGAGCCTCAGGGACCTGTGGAACAATTACATAAGATCTAACATTCACATCATCAAAATCCCAGAGAAGATGAGAAAAAATGCGGGCTGAAAAATCATTTGAAGAAATAACAGATGACAGTTTTTCAAATTTGGTGAAAATCATAAACTAACAAATTCAAGAAGCTGAGCAAACTGCAAACAGGTTAAAACCCAAAGAAATCCAAACATACACACATTATAATAAAGTTTCTCAAACTAAACACAAAGAAAAAAATCCTGTAAGCAGCCAGAGAAAAACAATGCATTACCTACAGGGGAATTTCTCATCAGAAAACCATGAAGGCCAGCTGTACCAATACCAAAACAATGCATGAGTACTTCATTCCCTACTTTATTACAGTTATTCAATAAGTACAAAAAGGTACTTATGGAGGCCAGCTGTACCAATTCCAAAACAATGCATGAGTACTTCATTCCCTAATTTATTACAGTTATTCAATAAGTACAAAAAGGTTATTCACTATTGTTTCAGTTAATTACCCAGGAGGTTGAACTCTTTTCCTTACATTTGTTTACTCTATGTAAACTCTATTTTGACCTAATGGACACGACTTTATCAATGTACTTACTGGAATCTTAGTGTTGTAAATATTTTAAAAATATTCAGAGTTATTTTAGATAGGATTTAAGGTCAAATATGTAAATATTTTCCATTTTGTTATTTTTCTTTTTAATTTTGTGCTGTTTTTTTCATATAGATGTACTTACTTTTTTAGTCAATTTTTGAGTCTTCTTACTTTGGGTTACTATTTGCATAGTTTCACTAGTTTTCCAGTTTTTAAAAAGTTAACCATACATTTGCATACAGACAGGTTCAACACTAATTTTTCTAACTGCTACCTGATCACCGCAAAATTAATGAAATAATTCTACTACTTGATATGACTTTATGCTTGCTATTGTATACTAAATTCCTAAATCATATTTTCTCAATTCTAAAAATGATTTTCTTAAAATAATATTTTTAGGTTTCTGAAACTAGGAGAAGTATCAGAATTATTGTCCAAAAAATGTACCAGTAGTTAAGCAAAAGAGTAAGTTGTGATGTATGTAACTGCTTGCCCATGTGTAAACCTATGGGAAACACCTTCCCATAGAAGGTATCTGATTATCCAAATATCACCACAGCTGAATTTACTGCACAGATAAACTCACAAGCCTTTGAATTTTAAGTTAAATCTGAAAGCCTAACTGTTGCTTGAAAATGTTTTCAGAAAGCACTGAAATAAAAAGCTATTGTGATGCAAAAATTGTCTGTTGTGAGACAAGCAAGAGCAATTAAAGGCAGTAGAAATTACCCAGTCCCTCAAAATAGATCACAGAATTAGCAGAGCTGGGAGACACTGGTGTGACCAATTTACATTTTACAAAGTACTATTACCCAAGGGCTGGATATCTGTCAAAAGTTTCCAGCTGACTCAAAAAAGAAGTTATTTAATTCACAGTTTATAGAAAAACTGAAACCATGAATTTAGCCAACAAAGAAAAGCAGTTAAATTCCAAACATTTCCCATATGACTCAAAACTACACTGACAATCATAATGTATAGAAAGCAGCAACAGGTGAGGAAAATCAGCATGTCAGTATGAAAAAGGATTAGACTCACTCTTGTATTACGATTCCAAAGAAGATGGTATAGAAACTGTATGGATAAATGCATGCTTCTGTCAGTTAATTTCTAAGGATTTTAAAAATAAATTTAATGTTTCTTCTTTCTTTAAAGGATATTCAATCAATAGTATATATCACAATTAATAGTCTTAGAATTGAGAAAATGCACGTGTGTATATATGTGTGAATATATTTGTCTATGTCTATTCAGTTACTTATTTGCTCATTCATTTCTGGGTAAAGGAAAGCAAGAACAGAGAAGCAGGAACAAAACTAAAGATAATAATGAATAAAGATCAAACCCTTCCAAGATCCTAAAGGTTACTGTGATGCAGAAAAACACATGATGAAATAAATACAACCCAGTGAAAAATGACAACCAGATAGATAACTAACTAGCAAATAACATAGCCAAAAAAAAAAACTGATAAAATTAAAGGTAATAGCAAATTGAAACAGCTAAGAAAAAGTAAGTAAAAATAGCTCTTAATTCAGTTGAAAATAAGAGTATTAAGAACTTTTTAAAACTATGTAGTACCTAACCAAGATTCAGAATACCATAATTCTTGATCAACCACCCTACCACTGCAAAAGGTTCCAGAGAATGAAAGTGAGAAGGGATGTACCAGGCAAAATTGTCTGTTTATTATTATCAAAGGGTTTGGACCATAGGCAACTAGGGACTCCTCTGCCTCAGTTACAGTTAAGCCTAACACCTGAAACACTGAGAACAAGCCAAATGATTTCTTGGCTTCTTTTATTTACGTCCACATCTTAACCCACAGAAAAGAAGGAAAAGATAATCGAGTACTTCTACAAACAGCCATGATGGAGTAACAGGGATCTGATTAATCCTTCTGGTTATACAATCAAAACTGGATAAAATAAACAACAGCTTTCAGATATTGGACAACAGTCAAAGCAGGAGTGGGATCCCTGAGAAAAGGGGGAAAAAATTAGGTGAGACCTACAACTGCCTCACTTTACACCCTTGAAGCAGTTTCCAGGATGCAGGGTAGAGAGGGAGGACTTCAACAGAGCCTGGCAGTCTCAGAGAGTTGAGGAGACAGACTGACAATGTTCAGGGAAGCCAAAGCAGCCAGAATCTGGTTAAAGCGTACCAGAGAGAAGGGACCTGCAGACACAGAGCTCTGGAACTCTGTAGAGGCCTCCCCTCAAGTCTTTGACAGGTCATCTGCGAGAGGAAACTACCTAACACTGGGGAAAGGACCAATGAAAAACAAATAGGTCAAAGAAGTCCCAAAACTCATACAAGGGTAGAGATAATTTGTATTCCCACCAAGTAGAGTGAAAAGACCTCATAACGATAGGAATAGAATAGGATAGTTATACAGGTAGTTGTAGAAGTCCCAGTAAGGGACTACAGATAGAGAGGGAAACCTAGGAAACTTTGGGAGACCACTGTTAAGTTAATGATCGCTCAAGAAAGCTACTGGAACGTCGTGGAATGAAGCAGGCTTGCTTAACTATAAAGCCATAAATAAAAGCACAAGATATGCCCCAGGCCATTAGGTGGAAGAAAAATGTCACCACGCTTCTACTGACTTGAATAACTGCTATGATAATCCTAGTTTGACCTCATAAGGTCAGACACTCTCCTGACTGACACGAAGGAGGAACTAGTGATGTAAGCCCCACGTCTACTCGAAGAAGGCAGTCTTTTCCCCTCCCCCTTTCCTTTGACTATAAAATTGTAGCCCACTTAATCCTCAGGGCAGAGCTCCCTTGCCTGCCCGCTTGCATCTCTTACAAGCGTCCTATATTAATAAATCTACTTCTTGCCTATCACTTTGCCTCTCGCTGAATTCCTTCAGTGCTGAGATATAAAGAACCTGAGCCTCAGTAAGTCCAGACACCAGATGAGTGACTCTAATTAAAAGACCGTGGGTTGGAGTCCCAAACAGAGTTTTGGCCAGATTCAAGTCCCGGCCGCATGCATTCAAGTCCCAGTCTGAGTTACACGGTTTTAGTAATACATGAAACATTAAGTAAAGTCCTCAAAAAGTAGCAACTCTAAATTAGCTCAAGGAAATAAGGCTGCCTGGGACCCACCCTACCAAAGCTTCCTCAAAACAAAGTGAATCTCAAAAAAACATCAAAGTGATTTCAAAAAATTTAACTGCATGCCAAACTTAGACCAACATTATTTAAAGGAATACAACAAAATCCAACACCCAGCAACATAAAATTCACAATGACATCCAATGAAAACTTACAAGGCATATAAACTAGACGGAAAATATGACCTACAACCAAGAAACTAACAGATCAATAAAAACAGACACAGAACTACCAGATAGATGGAACTTAGCGGACAAAGATATTAAAAGAGCTACTATAAATATGCTCAACATGCTCAAGAAGGCAGAGAAAGACATGGCGATGTTAACGTGAGAAGGGTAAGATTTTTTTTAAGCCCAAATGAAACTTCCAGAAATAAAAAACACAAGATCTGAAATGAAAAATACACTGGATGGAATTAATAGCAGATTGGACAATTAATTTGAAAACACAACAATAGAAAATATCCAAAATGAAGCACAAAAAGAAAAAACAGAAAGGGAGAAAGGGAGGAAGGAAGGAAGGAAGGAAGGAAGGAAGGAAGGAAGGAAGGAAGGAGGGAGGGAGGGAGAAAGGAAAAGAAGGGGAATACCAATAATTTGTAGCAATATATCAAACAATCTAATATACATGTAACTGGGGTCTAAAAGCTAGAGGGAAGAAGGTGATAGAAAAAAATATGTAGAGAAATAATAGGCAAACATTTTTCAAGCCATAAACCCACAGAACAAAGAGGCTCAACAGAATACAGGAAAGATAAACAAAGAAAACCACACTTAGAAATATCATCATAATCAAACTGTTGAAAACCACTGATTAAGAAAAAATGTTAAAAGTTGACAGAGGTAAGGAAAAAGACTCATTATGTACAGAAAAACAAAGACTTCTCATTGGAAACTATGCAAATGAGAAGTCAGTGTAGTGACACTGCTAAGTACTGGAAGAAAAAAGTCAACTTAAAATTCTATATCCAGGGCTTCCCTGGTGGCGTGGTGGATAGGAATCCACCTGCCAATGCAGGGGACACGGGTTCAAGCCCTGGTCCAGGAAGATCCCACATGCCACGGAGCAACTAAGCCCGTGCTCCACAACTGCTGAGCCTGCGCTCTAGAGCCCGAGGGCCACAACTACTGCAGCCCGCACCGCTGGAGCCCCTGCTTCGCAACAAGAGAAGCCACCACAATGAGAAGCCCACGAACCGCAAGGAAGAGTGGCCCCCACTCACTGCAACTAGAGAAAGCCCATGTGTGGCAACAAAGACCCAACTCAGCATAAATAAATAAATAAATAAATAAATAATTCTATATCCAGTTAAAATATATTTCCAAATGACTATGGAAATGTTTTTAGACAAAGGCTGAGAAAAATCCATTATAAGGCATGCACCTTTTTAAAGAAATGTGCTTTAGGCAGAAGGAAAAGAATATCAGATCAAAATTTGGATCTACATGAATATCAGATCAAAATGTGGATCTATACAAAGGAATGAAGAGTACTAGTAACACTAGTAAATATATTAATAGATATAAAAGACATCTTTGTCTAAGGTTTTAATTTCTGGGTTTGCTTTTTTTTTTCCTCAATTGTCTTAATTTCAAGAAAAATCTGTGCTTACAGTGGAAACTAAAAAACTAATCCCCTGAAAGAATCTCACTCCCATGAAGTAACCACTGTGAAGATATTCATAACATTAATTGGGCATATTTCCATCTTTTATAAACTATTTCTCACCATAGGAATTATATGTTCCTTGAAAGCTAGAAAAGACTCACTGGCAAAATAATTTGGCCCCAGAACCAATTTTTTGAGAAAATTCCTCGAACTTTTCTTCCATGGTTTTCTGGGTTACCCAGATTTTCTTCTTCTTAAAGTAGTTTGGGCATTTAATTCATTTCAGAGAGATTTCAAATAAATTGGCTTATGGTTACTAAATAGAACTCTCTTATAATTCTAAAAATCTCTTTTCTGCTTTTATGTCCTGTTTATTCTTTCTTACTTTGGTTTTCTATCTTTTCCTTGATAAAATCAGTCAGATATTTACTTTGTTTTTTAACCTTAAGAAGTAGCTCTTAGATTTTTTTAATTCTACAGTTTGTTTTTCAGTTCATCTGTTTCTGCTTTTATCTTATTTATATCCTCCCTTTCTCCCAGGCACTAATTTTGTTGGTTTTATTTGTTGTTTTACTAAAATCTGAGGTTGAGTACATTTCTTTTTCAAAAATCAATTTTCTAAGGTCAATATCAGTCTTTGCCTGAGTCTGTATTTAGTTTGCTATATAATCAGTTATTGTATACTTGATCCCCTGGTTGATTCAACATGATTTAAGAACATTTTCTGTTTGATTTTTCCAAGTGGTTGGAGTAGCGCATTTTAAACTTCTGTTATGGTGAGAGATTGGACATGTCTAGTTTTAGCTTTTCTGGAGTTTACTGAGGTTTTCCTTCGTGGCTTAACCTAAATTTTTTTTTTTTTTTAATGTTGCACAGTCAACTGGAAAAGTATACTTAATCCGAAATTTAAATGAAAGCTTTATAAGTAACTAAATAAACCACGTTACAAGCAATACAGGTCTTACACTATACTTAAGGCTTTCAATTTTTACTAGCATGAAATGCATCCATATATGAAGAGTAAGGACAGAAATTCTCAATCTTGCACCTAACCTAATTTTAGTTTACACTGCTAGACCTGTAATAGGCAGAGTGTTTCTTAATAATGTAAGGAATTTCTAATTCTAAGGAATTAGAAAAAATTCTCGAAAATATTCTCGAAAATTCTCGAAAATATTAATAGCTATTTAAATTCATTTCCATGTTCATTTTTAATTGAAGAAGGAAGTTAAAGTGATAAAAATACTTGAAAGTCACTCCATATCAAACGCCATTTCAAAACCAATAAGGCATCCCTCCTTCTGTAAAACAGTAAAATGTGATTTGACTAGCATGTTAGAGCTATGACTTTTCTTGTATGAGACACTATACTCCAACTAATAATTAGTGACTACAATAACTTTTCAGGAGCCCTAGCATATCATAAAATTATACTGAACTAGCAAAATCCCTAAATCCCTGGTTTTCCCAAATCTACGCTTTTGCAGCTTGTTTAAACTAGAATTCGCTTTCCTTTTCAATTCTGATTAAAAATCAGTTTCTGAACTCAAGCTTTTGGTTTCACTCCAAGATGAAGAGATGGAGGAATCCTGGCTCTCCTGTGAGTTAATTTCAAAGTACACCTTATTAAGATTCATTTTCCTCCTACAAAAAAATTTTTTTTGGTGTTTTATTTTGCTATGCAGAGTTTTTTATTTGCATACGTATATGTGTAATAACAGTTTACACTTCACAGGGTTACTAGGATAGTATCTGAAAATATATATTTAAGTGTCTATCACATTGCCTGCTGCACAGTAAACACTAAATATTAGCTATTATTATTATTATTATTATTACATTTTTGTTTTCTCCTATCAGCTTTCTTTTCTCTTAAATTCACTGATCCCATACTCTGTAACTGACCACTTTAGCTATGCCTCCTAAGATCATCTTCAGAACAATAAATGGCTCAATGCCTTTACCAACTAACTGATGACAGATGTTAAACTGAGCACCTCTCAACTGTGCTTAATCTTGCATATCACCTTTTGGTTTCCATAGCATCCAGGTGTAGTTTGGAGAGTATTTCATCTTTCCACATCTCTCCACTCAAAGCTTTCATGATCAGATAGAAGAGTGAGTTTCCACCACACACATTTATTTTATTCTTCAAAAAATATGTTTTATTTCTTACCAATAAACTACAGCCCATAAAAGCAAAACAGTCAAGTAATTGGTTATTCAATTTCAATAGCTGTGCCATTCAATAATTATATTGAATAATTATATTCTGTTATTTGGAAAATGAAAGAAATTCTTGTGCCTCTACAACCTTCAGTTTCCAAATAGTTTAATATAATTTTCAAAAATACCATTAAAGATATGTTAAAAGGTTGTTTCAGTTTATTGCTATACAAAATAACAAGCACTTGGGATGGAGGGAGGAAGGCAGCGAAGGACAGAAAAACAGCACAACTTTCAACTAGCTACACCGAGTTTTCAGATGGTCACCTTCCACAAACTTCAGGAAAAGGTTATCTGTAATTATGACCCATCTCTTTCTCTTGAGGGTGAAACCAAAAATTGTCCTCCTTATTGAAGCCTATATGCCTCCTTTCATGAAGCTTAGCTATCTTACTACATCATAATGTATTTTGCTGCTGGCCAAAGAGAAATGTAAAAATCCCATGGAGTTGGGACAAGTTACATTTTCCCCTAAATTGTTCCTACCTCACTCCCTAGTAGAGAAGTATTATTTTGGCATCCAACTCTCTCGGTAATCTTTCTCAAACTGAGAGACTAGTATAAGCAAGTGCCTTACAGAGAACACAGAGATACTCATTAAATGACCACAGCACATTATCATCAGTTTTTCCCCCATGTCCCAGGCCTCGGGCTTCTTAAAGTAACTAAGCCATATTTGCCTCTCCCCATTTAAAAAATTAATTAAAGAAATAAGAACAATTTTTAAACAAAACTGTGAAGTAGCTTTCTCTTAAACCAAAAGGCATATTTACTAGATATATGTTATGTGCTAGACAGTGTGCTAAGTGCTTCCCCTGATTTTATCTCATGGAAACCATGTAAAGTCAAATGAGAAGTAATTGTATGACAGGTGTGGGGGTCGGGGGAAGAAGATCAAAGAGTCACAGAGAAATTCAGCAAATAGGACCAATGGAATCAACAAGTAACTCAAAGTCAAACGGACCAGGAATAGGCTGCTTGCAGATCGGGAGATAAATCTAATTTTGAAAAAAAAACTAGAAGCTGTTACTATACATTTTATTCTTTCTTTTTTTAATTGAAGTATAATTGATTTACAATGTTGTGTCAGTTTCAGGGTACAGCAAAGTGATTCAGATATATATATATATATATATATATATATATATATATATATAAAATATGTATTCTGAATATAAAATACATATATTTTATATACAATAGTGTGTATCTGTTAATCCCAAACTCCTAATTTATCCCCCACCCCACCTTTCCCCTTTGGTAACCATAAGATTGTTGCCTATTTCTGTTTTGTAAATAAGTTCATTTGTATCGTTTTTTTTTTTTAGATTCCACATATAAGTGATATCATATTTGTCTTTGTCTGACTTACTTCACTTAGTGTGATAATCTCTAGATGCATCCCTGTTGCTGCAAATGGCATTATTTCATTCTGTTTTAAGGCTGAGTGGTAGTCCAATGTATATACATACCACACCTTCTTTATCCATTCCTCTCTAGATAGACATGTAGGTTGCTTCCATGTCTTGGCAACTTTAAATAGCGATACACTTTATTCTTTGGCTTCTAGCTTCATACTAAGTCAATTCTTAGTTTCTTGGTGAGTATCTTGTATTTATAAAGGAGTAAATTTGACTGGACTCTGGATTCACTAAATATTAAGACAACTTCCAAAATCAAAATTACAAATGAAAACTGGTATTTAAAAGTTTAAATTCTAGCCAGTACACTAAAACGAACAAAAGAAATAAAAGGTACAAGGATTAGAGTGGAGGGGTTAAATAAAAAACTTATAAGGAGATATAAAAATCAGAGAAGCACAGACTCTAGGGCTAGAATGCCTGGATTCAAATCCCAGCTCTGCCACATACCAGCTACGCAACGTTGGGCAAGTTAATGTCTATTTCACTGGAGCTCTTCCAAGGACCTAATGGGTTAATACGCATAGGTGCTTAAAATAGAACCTGGTAAACAGTAAGCACTATATAGTAAAACTGTCATTTGTGGACAATATGATTTTGTATATATAAATCCCAAAAGACTCAAGAAATTATTAGAAATAAAAATTCGGCAGGTTGCTAAATACACATAGTTCAATTGTATTCTTATAAGCCAACAAAGAGAAAATGTAAATTTCTGGACCTTTTTCTTATGGAAATTTTCAAAAAAGCTTAGAGAATAATATCAAGAATTACACCACCACCACCCCACCCTCCAACACCACAAGTGCCTAGCTTAAACAATGATCAACTCATGGCCAATCTTGATTCATCCCCAGCCACAGTCTTCCCTCTATTTCAGATAATAAAGCAGATCCCAGACAAATCCTTGCATCCATCAACACTTCAATATGTATCTCTAAAAGATAATGACTCTTTTTCAATATAACTACATGCTGTTATCTATCACACCTCAAAATTAACAATAATTTCTTAATATAAAATATCCAGTGTTCAAATTTCCCTGATTATTTTATAAATATTTATTTATTAAAATCTGGACCCAAATAAAGTCCAAACATTGCTATTAATTTCAGTTTTCTTCCTTCTTTTCTCTTTTTTTGTTCCTCACAATTTATTTGTTAAAAAAAACCAAGTTGTGTGCCCCAAAGACTTCCCCATAGTCTAGATTCTGCTGACTGCATCTCTATGGTATCATTTCACTTGTTTCCCTGTCTTCTATGTTTTCTGTAAATTGGTAGTTGGAGCCACAGGCTTGATCAGATTTAGTTTCAAATTCAATTTTTTTGGCAACGATACTTCACAGAAAGGATTGTGAACTTTCATTAAGAGAAACCTAATGTCCGACTGTCTCTCTTCCTGTGATGTTAGCAGCCACTGATGATCTTTGCTTACGTCCTGGAATTCATTATGAAATGGTAATGTTCTATTTATCACCCCTTAACTGTAAATAGAATACTAGTAACTAGAATACACCTGAGAAAAGACACTTCTTTTCCTCAACTACTGGTCACATTCAGGTATAGCTGGTTTCTTAGCATACTCCAAAGAAAATGAATGAGTTCTTTAAAGTATCATCATGAACTCATCAGTTTAAACATATCGGATGTGATTGATTATATATTGCAGTTATACTTACTAATGCTCAAATTGTCTCATCTTTGGCCAGACAGAGCCCATTCAATTAAGCACCTTCGTTGTTTTGCCACTCCCTATGATCACTTCCTTGCAAGATGTTCAAGGCCCCAGCTCTGGAACCAGCTTTAGCCATAAGCTGCTTTCCATTTCAACTAGCTCCTTTCTTATTCTTTATTTCTACTAAACTAAAAATGCCTAATTCTTAATTATAAATCAGCTGTGTTATATTGAATACGTTCTGGATATTATGATTGAACATGGACCCAGAAATTACAGAAATATTTCCTTCTCAAGTCTACTTTCAGCATTCCATTCAATGTCCAAAAAAGAGCATATCCCACTCAAAACTGGATGTTAAATGCTTCAGTTTGAGAGACTGGAGCAACAAGATTCCTAATATATTCTCTGCCGGCATTTTGGCTCTGGAAAGTATTTCTTCATGTTCTATTTCAAAATTTAGATGTGGTTTTTAAACATGTACGATAAAAATTCACTGGTTTTTTTTTCTTTGATAACCCAATAAAATCATCAAGTGTGGGGAAATGGTCAAACTCTTAGATATGAATTATTTTGTATCATAATTCAGACTTTTATAAAATTCTTATACCTCATCCTTAACATTGAAACTCATGATACTGTGAATATGAAGTTATAAGTTCTGACTATTTGAAAAAGTAAATGTAAGTTTATGCCTCCTTGAAATCATAGAAATGGCATTATCAGTGGTAAAGAAACATTCTTCTTATTTTACTAAAAAACAAATTAACAAACATGTAAAGCCCTGTCACCCTACACAGCTAGCATACATCGCTGTGGAAAAGCAGGATCCTATATTTGCTAACCATTTCTTCCCAAAATCCTAAAAAGACACGGTGTTAGTGGCCAAAAACTGCTTACATCCACAATTTTTACTGTTTTTTTTCAACATTAAATCACAACCAGAAATCACATTATTAAATGCCAATTTTTCTCTCTGGAAAAAAGCAGGATATAAATTTATATCTTGGTGCAATTCCTTTTATTCACAGACCAAGTGCACCCTCTCCTACAGCTAAAGTTGTTGGGCTTTGATCAGAGGAACCAATGCAACTTTTCCAGACAACAATGGCTTAAAAAAACCAACCAATCACCACCACCAACAGCAACAATAAAACAAAATATCAACAAAAAACTCTTCTGTTAGTGTGGATTTCTCAGTGATTAAACAGTAACACATCTCTATGAAGTGCTGGTATGTCCTCAGCACATCAGTGCTTTCATCCAACTGAAAAACAAAAAATTCTGCTAGCATGCACATGACAGTAACTGCTTTTCCAGATGGTATGCTTTTGATAAGGGATTTTTGCCAAAAGCTCATTTTACTTTCTCTCCAAGCATAATATTTGTCGTTAAGTTTGAAACTGGTTTGACAAGCTTCTCAGTAGTAGTGTGAGTTGACCTGTTTTTTGCTAGGAGAAGGATAACTGTGAATGATACTTCAGTAGTGTGGTCTTCTCTATCTTTAGCAACAATGTGCATTAATCTAACACTGAAAAGCATCATTTTATATAATTTTATACACTTTTTTCATTTTTCATCAAAAGTCTAAAAAGTAACTATTAAAGAAAAGGAAACTAAGACAAATATTAATTCAATTCCTCAGGGTAGCATGAAAGTAGAAGAGCCAAAGCTTGTGCTCTTTCCATCACACTACAGAGAAAATCATGGTGGCAAGGGAATACCTACCTATTCCCTCAATATACCTTGTTGAAATGTTTTCAAATGTTTTTGTGAGTCCAAACAAAATATATTTTAAAGGTACTATTTTAATTTAATGTAAACTATAATCCAAGACATCACCTTACAAATGTTCTAGGGCCTTAACTCAGGTACTGATTTTGTTTTGTTTTAATCCCCCTTCCCAAAAAAACAAAATCCCACTATCTCAAAATCTTAAAATCCTCTCAAAAAGTTTTTAAGAAAATATTGTCAAAATGTATTATATAAAACTTCTGAGCACAAGGTTGTGAAATTTTGACTTCATTTTTGAAAGGGAAAATGACAAATATTAGTTTGCAAATGCGCGGGGCAATATAAGAAATTGATGAATTAGAAATCCCTAATTTAAGGATTTAAGAAACCTAATTTGGTTATATGGCACTTTCACAAGCAGAACCATAAATGGGTAACAACCACAACCAATCAGTCACCAAATTCAATTGATCAGAATTTCCTACTCTCTTTTTGTTGACATCTGAATATAGAACTTAACTATATTACTTAGAAAGGAATACTAAACTATGATTTTATGTGCTCATTTCACAATTGTTTTTTTTTCTTTTTAATTAATTTATTTATTTCTATTTTATTTTTGGCTGCATTGGGTCTTCGTTGCTGCGCACGGGCTTTCTCTAGTTGCGGCGAGCGGGGGCTACTCTTTGTTGTGGTGCGTGGGCTTCTCATTGAGGTGGCTCCTCTTGTTGCGGAGCACGGGTTCTAGGCGCGCGGACTTCAGTAGTTGTGGCGCAAGGGCTTAGTTGCTCTGCGCCATGTGGGATCTTCCTGGACCAGGGCTCAAACCCATGTCCCCTGCATTGGCAGGCAGATTCTTAACCACTGCGCTACCAGGGAAGCCCTCATAATTGCTTTTAAATGGTTTTCAGATGAGAGTATTTAGCCTCCCTAGCCCCAGAGTAAACATTCTGAGTGAAAGATGTCTTCAACTTCATTCATAATGAAGTTATAGAATAATTTATATCCTTCCACATATTTAGACTTATTCTTTGCAAAGCCTGAACATTCAACTAATGTTGTTAAATGAAAGTAAGAAGCAAAGATATCTTTAAAAAATAAGGGAGGGACTTCCCTAGTGGTCTAGTGGTTTAGAATCCGTCTTGCACTGCAGGGGATGCCAGGGAACTAAGATCCCACATGCCACGGGGCAACTAAGCCCGTGTGCCACAACTAGAGAGCCCGTGTGCCGCAACTACAGAGCCCACGAGCTCTGGAGCCCGCACACCACAACTAAGAGCCTGCACGCTGCAACAAAAGATCCCATGTGCCGCAACTAAGACCCGACACAGCCAAAAAATAAAGTACATCCAAATTTTTTAAAAAGGGAAATGATTCTGGTAATAAGTCAAATTATATATTTAATCATCATTACCATTTGATTCAAAATGACACCAAAAAATTTTTGAAAAGCACAATATACCTGCTAGCTGCCAGAGAAGTTTTAAAACTTCTCATCAAAACAGCCTCTTTTTCATCTGCTATTTGATTTGAGGTAACTTTTCTTTGGCAAAAACTGCTCAATTATACCACGACCTTCTAGAAAATAATCCATTTATTTTAACTGAAGCAGTCTTAGGTTTTCCAATATGGATTCTTATATTTTAGAATTTACTGTTTTAGGTTTTCTTCTTCCAAAACAGAATAAAATGAAATTTAAAATCCAAGTAATAAGTGATACATTTTTCTCAGATTTTCATCTTCTCTATAATCTAGCAAAATTAATTTACAAACCTCTATAATGTATACAGAGAACCAACCAACTCTGACTGTCCCTAAAAATAATTATCTTTCCATACTTTCTGCCTATTTGGAAAAATACAATTAACACGAAATTATTTTGTTTTTAAATAAACACCAAACTAACTGTACCCTCTTTGAAATTTATATGTGTTTTAGAAAAATAGAGACCACTATGTTTTCTGTTGATACTATGTTTCCTTTGATTGTTTTCAATTGTCTTATGTAGTCTTTAAAGTGGACAGCTACCCAATGATTTGGAAGTATCATTTGACTCTTTAATTACATGCCTGGTTTTTCTGATCTAAGTGAAACTAACCCGTCAGATCGCCGAGGTCCTTTAGAAACAGTCTACCGGGAGTATAAGTGACATTTCTTGGTGAATAGAAAACTCTTAACAGTAAGTTTAGGAAAACAGGAAAGAGAGGTTTCCAAACTAAAGGACAATCACTAAGATCTCTTGTATCCTGTAAGCACACTTGGTTAGAGTGCTGAATTCAACTGCTCATCTCAGAGGGTCATGACATAAATAAAATAATTATTAAATTGACATTTATTTATTCCAGTTCTTCTATACTGAGTGTTAATCTGCACTCAGTGTTACTTCTTTTTTTAATGAACATTTTGATATATTTTCTTACATTTGTGTTTCTTCTTTTTTTTTAAATAAATTTATTTACTTTATTTAGTTTTGGCTGCTTTGGTTCTTCCTTGCTGTGCGCAGCTTTCTCTAGTTGCGGTGCGCAGGCTTCTCATTGCAGTGGCTTCTCTTGTTGCGGAGCATGGGCTCTAGGCGCGTGGGCTTCAGTAGTTGTGGCACGCGGGCTCATAGCCGTGGCTGGTGGGCTCTAAAGTGTAGGCTCAGTAGTTGTGGTGCACGGGCTTAGTTGCCCTGCGGCATGGGGGATCTTCCCGGACCAGGGCTCGAACCCATGTCCCCTGCACTGGCAGGCGGATTCTTAACCACTGCGCCACCAGGGAAGTCCGTTATATTTCTTATAATTGAAATATTTTCCTAATTATAAGGATGACTTCCCTTTAAAATCTGAATCTCTTCTCTGATTTGGGGGAACGTGTGTGTGGGGGGTGGACTCTTCCCTAAAAGCTAACCATTCTAACATAAAAACTTTTAAACTTATGAAATCTATATAGATAGAAATCAGCATTATAAAATGACTGCCAAGGAGTCAAATTAAAGTAAAACTGTACCTCGAATACCTTAGAATAAGTAGAAGTTCTAAATGTCGGTGTCTTCATTTGGAAGCAAAAATTCTTACTGCCTGATCTTGCCTGATGGTCCTTGATTTTTATCATGAGAGTCGGTTCCAGTTACATTCCATTAGATCTAAAGTAGGAGAAAAGAGACATTTGTTCTACTGAAAACATTAGATTTTAGATACTGTGACACATCATTGTTTCCCTGTAAGCATACAAAGATTCTTATACAGATGCTTTCGTTGTTCAAGAAATTCTAATTCCCATTCTTGTCCCTACCACAGATTTTAAAAACTGAAATTAAAGAATAAAGGTTAAATAAATAAACAAATATAAAGTTGATAAGTGGTAATTAGTTACTAGCTTTAAAAAGGTTCAGATCCCCAAAGGAGGTATGCAGCAAATTGGGCTTTGCATTGGTAATTCAAGGAGGCAAGAGACCTAAGCTACTGACTCACTCATCAGAGTTGCTGAAGTCACCCCAGCAACAGTGGCCTCAGTACCCAGTTTCAGGTAAAATGGAACAGTAGGAGGAAACAGGATTTCCAGCAGAAGACACCTCTATGATAAAGAAGCACCCAATATGATGGCTATCATTCATTCCTGGGTCCTTGGCAATAGGACATGACAAATTGGACTTTCCTAAATTAAAGGTAGTGCTGTATCTTTCCATTCTACCTCAAAGCTAACTCCAAACAGTGGGACTGTGCAGACATTAGAGAATGCTTAAGAAATGTGAGTCCTACTGGCTTTAGTTATTTAAAGCCTAACTGCTTTAGGTTTTACCACCCAGGGTTAAGCTTGCCACTAATATTCCCTTTAGATTACAATGACACAGTGGATCAGGCTCCAGAGACAATCATTACACCACAGGTCAATTCAGGAATCTTGCTAGTTACTTCTACCTGTGGCTCCCACCCCTGTCACCCTTGGGCTTTATTCAAACATAAACCATTGTGACTACCTTTTCTCCTGTTTTCATGCCCACAGTGTTCTCTTTGCTGTCTCAGTCACCGCATGCGTTTCCCAACTGCCGCCCTTCCTTCCAACCTTTTCCACAGGGACCTCTGGAAACCCTTTTTACATAGTAAAACAAAAGACCTCTACATCTTCAACCTTATCACTGAACACTACTTTCAACCACTGGGCTAAATCTGGCTCTTGAAAAGAACCCTCTAGAGTGAAGACTAAGGCCATAGGAATCAACCTTGTCCACAGTAACATTTCCAGATCCTAACTCACAAGCAGTCCCATTCCTTCCCTCAGGGTCATGCCATCTGGCTGTCCTACCCTCTTCTTGACTTTGTCATTCAATATTCCACTCAATCTTTTCTAACCGGGGTCCAGACTCAATCCCTTAGATGCACTCTACCTACATTCATCTTTCCAGCCCTGTGTTATCACCAGTCTCAAAATCTTGGTTGTCACCCAAGCTATCAGTCCAAGTACGTTACTTTCTCTCTTCCACTTCACCACTCTCAAATTCCTAATCCTGGGTCAATTCAATCACCTGCTAGAGAAAAAACACACAACCACGTGGACTGATCCTGCTATAATATTAAGGTCTTCAAATTTAGTTAGACACTGAATGCTATCTATGTCATTAATCAGATCCTTCTCCCATAATGCACACTGCCTTTGTTCCCAAATGTGCAACTCTCCCTCTTCCAGCCCCACCTGGGGTAGAATGGGAAAGGAGTTTTATGTTTTCCTTAACCACTTGTATTGTGAAAATACTATTTCTTTCATCTACTTCTAACATTTTTTCAGTCTATCGCTGGCTTTCAATACAAAAGTTTTTCTTTTCACATGGCCAGATTTATCCATCAGTGCATTTTTCACTTTTTATTATTTCTTTGCTTAGAAATTTCTTCCCCTTCAATGATAACGGATAAATACTCTGATTTTCACTTTTCTGTGGGCTAAATTATTTGAATACTTCATTCCAAATGATGTATGGAAAGAGATTTAACTCTGAACTGACCTGTATTCCAAATTGCCAGCTTTCCTAACAACATTAAGTAATTAAGTAAACCACCCCTTGATTTATAAATTTCTTCTTATACATTTCATTTGTCTACAACAAGGTTGATTTCTGGGCTATAATCTATTTACATAATGTAATTATTGTTTCTTTATATGTTTTAATTTGTAATAAGAATATTCTTTGGTATTCTCATCTCCTGTTCTTCCTGCCAATAGTTAGATACATTTTATCAGTTTCCAAGGGTATGCCCAGTAGTTTCATGAGTAAGAAGTGGTTCCCCAGTCCACTCTCAGCGCTCTGTGTTTCTGTTATAGTTGCTGCCTACACACAATGCTCCTTTCTGCTTTGAGGGATCATCCACATTGGGTCTAGACCCAAAACCTTTCTAATCATGCTAGAAAACCAGCTTTTCTATATATTTATTCATCTAGAGCCAGATTCATAAAACCTTGATCTTTGCAATTCTCCATGCTTTGTATTTACCTTTTCATTTGTAAAATCTGATTTATGTAAAATAAAGGTATCTCACACACGATTTTTATTTCATAGGCCAACATATTTTATCAGCTCTAAAGTATTTTTCAAATCTTCCTGTTATCTTTTAAGATTCACATGTTTATTAACTTTAACTTTTCTTAATATATACTACATTCACATGAATCAAAAAAAATCAAAATGATGTAAAAAGGAACATAACATATTTGAGAAGTCTCATTTGTATATCACACATGCAGCTCCCGTTGTCCTTGCTTACTATAGGTTACCACTTTTATTAGTTTCTTGTATGTATATCCTTCTAGTGATTCTTTATGCAAATACACTTAACTGCAAATATAATCTTATATTCTTCCTGTCTTCTTACACAAAATATTCAGTTTTGCACCTTATTTTTTTCACTCATTATATCCTCCAGATTTTCCATGTTAGGATATGTTTTATCACTGTTTTCTAAAACTCCATGATATTTCATTGTGTGAATATATACTAGCTTATGTAACCAAGCCCATAGTTCTAAGAAATTAGATTCTACAAATTTAAGTCTTATTTCTGAAAATAATTTAGTTCAAGAGCAATAACTGTACACAGGAAACTATGTGGTATGACTTCACAAATTTTTATTATATTAATAAATGTAAGTTCTCTTGTATATTTCTTTATCTTTTATCTCAAGTTTACTTTATGATCCTACCTAAAATCTATCAACCATAATAGTCATAAACTTTGAAAGTAGAAGGACAGTTCTCAGGTTGAGAGGTCTCGAATTCTGAAAGCTGCTCAACCTCAATGAAGGTTTCAATGGGTCTGCAAAAATGAAATACAGCTGTACAAGAAGCAAAGCAGTTGTACAATTCAAGAAATGTTCTATGCTACTTAGTGGGATCAGGAAAAGCTTCATGGAGGAAGTAGTCCCTTGGGTTCAATCCTAAATGACAAAGTGCTCAAGAGGCAAATGAAGGCAAGAGAAAACATTCAAGAGGGATCCGAATAAGCAGCAGTTTGAAATAGCAAACCCTGTCAAGAACTCTAAGTAGTTCCACTTTCAACTAGAATGCAGAAAGCCACAAAAGAATGTTTTCCCACCCTAGTGAGAAAAAGCCAGATCTATAAAATCAAAACTTCTCTTGAATCTAATAAAGAATTGAAGTCAGAAGGCAACCAAGTAATTTAATACCAAAGAGGGACAAACTCCTCCAGGGAGAAGCTGTACACACAAACTGTTTTACCTTTGGCAGGTCATCAGAAGAAGTGGCCTCCATACACGTATGTAAGAAAAAAAATCAGTTAAGATTTTAACAAATTCTTAAAGACCAAGTATGAACTATTATGTCAGTTAGGAGTGGTTGAGAACCCCAGACACAAGGAGAGTTTACACTCAATTGCAAGTTCTTCTACATGCCTCAACCAGATTCTCGCAAGAAAGATTAGAGGAAGGATAGGAAACCAGAGAAAGCCCTTCATCGCTGAAGCAAGTGTGTACAAGGTGATGAGTACAGGCCTGAAGCTCTGTCTGCTTCCCCAACCTGTCCCCAACACAGAGCAAAAGCCTAGAGCCACTGGGGGAAGGACAGAAAACCCTCTCACCCCAGGGTCCAGGCAAAAGTCCACTGCTTCAGAGGAGAACAGAAGCAAAATGCCTCTCCCAGACGGGGAGAAAACACTCTTAAGCTCCCAGACACAGGCAAAGACACATTGATGCTATGAGAAAGTAGAGGCAAAAAAAACCTCTGCCACTGTGGGGGAGGGGGAGAGGAAAAAGTCTTGGGCAAAGGATCCTGCACCAATACCAACAGAGATGTACTACTACAAGGGAGGGAAAGGATATTCCTGCCCAAGACCAACCACAAATGTATGACAGTGTTTGACCACCACAGGGAAGAGAAAGCAGGAAAGCTAAGAAAGTCCTACCACTGATACCCAGGAATGTAGGGCCTGACCAGGATTGAGTCTGGACCAGAACAAAACAGAACTCTGCCCTGTCCCACAAGCATAGCACTGGGTAACAAGCAACAATAATCTATCACTGGGAGAAAAACAATAACATGAAATCCCTCTGCAAACATATGTGCAAAGACTGTTGAAAGATGAGGGTGATACAGGATCACAGAAAAATCCTGTAGTACCACATGCCACACTCTAAACACAAGGCAACAGCAGCCAAATGGAGAAATGTGAAGCCTGTGGTACACTGAAGGTAATAATGGCCACAAAATCCAAACCCACCTCATTTCAAGATTAGATTGACTCAACCTCTGACAAAAACAGCCTGAGAGAAGAGGATCACTTCAGTCTCTCCTATTCTTCTGTACATGATGATGAGCATTAAATCACAAATTATGAAGCATCCACAAAAGCAAGAAGAAATAACCCTTTGTCAAGAGATAAAGTAATCAACAGAATCAGGACTGATTCATTAATTGAAATTATCAAACATTCTAAAATAACTATGTTAAATGATCTAGTAGAAAAGATGGATAACATGCATAAAAAGATGGAAATTTTCAGCAGTGACATGGAAACTTTAAAAAAGTAAAATAGAAAAGCTAGAAACAACAAAAGAAATTTTGTTTACATTAGAGAAGAAAAATTTCTTTGGCAGCCTCAACAGCAGCCTGGACACAGATTAGGAAAGAATCGGTGGACTTAAAGACAGGACAATAGAAATAATACAAAATGAAACCACAGTTTTAAAACACTGAAGGAAAAATACAGTTCAGGGCATCCAAGAGCTGTGGAACTATATCAAAATGTATCACATCCATTTAATTGGAGCCCCAGGAGAAGAAAACAAAAATAATAAGATACAAGAAATACATGAAAAGATAATGGCCAAGAATTTTCCCAAATGAATCTAAGACAACAAACTAGAGAGCAAAAAATCCCAGAGAACTCCAATCATGATAAACACCAAAACACACACACACAAACAAACATACATGGGTATATCATAGTCAAACTGTAGAAAAACAAAGATAAAAATCTCTAAGACAGAGAAAAAAGAAAGACTACATACAAACAACAAAGATTAAAATTTTCCTTATCTTCAGAAAATTATACAAGCCAAAGACAATACTGAATATAATACCTTTCAGGTACTGAAAGAAAAAAGAGCTGAACATAGAATTCTATAACCAGCAAAAATATTTTTGAAAACTGAAGGAAGAAAGAAGGAATTTTTTGACAAATAAAATGAGAGAATTCACTGCCTGCAGACACCAGATATGTTAAAAGAAGTTCTTTAGGTAGCAGTGAAAATTCCTAGGTGAAAATTTGGATCTACAAAAAAGAAATGAAGAGCATTAGAAAGAGAAGGTAAAAATAAAAGACTATTTTTTTCATATTTTATTGATTTTAGACGGTTACACACGAACTAAAGCAAAAAATGATAATGTAGGGTTAATTACGTAGAAATAAAATTTATGACAACATAGTATAAAGATGGAAGGTAGACAGTTGAAGTATGCTGTATATAAGGTATTACATGACACATGAAGTAGTATAATATTATTTAAAGAAAAAATGTGATTTTAAAAAATGTGAAAAAAATATTATAAGTTAAAGATATATCTTTTAAACCGTAGAGTAGGGGTTCTCAACCAGGAGCAATCTTGCCCCCTCAGGGACACGTAGCAAAGTGTAGAAACTTTTTTGGTTGTCACAACTAGGGGTGGGGAATGGGTGCTACTGGCATCTGGTAGATAGAGACCAGGGATGCTAAAAATCCTGCAGTGCACACAGGTATCCCCTCCATGACCCAACAACAAAGAATTATCCAACCAAAAATACCAACGGTGCCAAGGTTAAGAAACCATGACCTAGAGCAACCACAAAAATATGTGTGTGTGTATAAATATACAGAATAAGCCAAGAGTTGGATAAAATGAAATTATGAAAAATGATTAATTCAATAGAAGGCAGAAAAAATAAACAAAAAAGATTCAAAAATAGAAAGCAACTAGCAAGATGGTAGGTTTAAATCCAAACTTTCAATGATTATATTAAATAGAAATTATCTAAACACCCAATTAAAAGATAGAGATTATCAGATCAAATTTTACAAACAAAATCCAATCGCATGCTATCCACGAGACACTTTATATACAAAGACATAGGTTAAAAGTAAAAGGAGGGAAAGGAAAGACAGCATGGCTATATTAATATCTGAAAAAGCAGACCTCAGAATAAGGAATATCACCAGTGATAAAGAGGGACACTACTTAACGATAAAGGATCAATTCATGACAAAACTGTAAGGAGATTAGATAAATCCACAATTACAGTTGTAGACATTAATACTCCTCTGTTATTAATCAACAGAACAAGAAAACAGAAAATCACTAAGCTATAGAAAACCTGAAAATACTATCAACTGACTTGACCTAATTGGATATTTATAGAACAGTTTACACAACAAGAACAGAAAATGCATTATTTTCAAGGGTACATGGAACATTCACCAAGAAAGACCATATTCTGGGCCATAAAACAAAGCTCAAAATATTTAAAAGAATTTAAATTAAATAATGCATTTTCTCTGACCAAAACAGAATTAAGTTAGAGTCAATAACTGAAAGATAGATTAAGAATTATCAAAGGTTGGAAATTAAACAACACAATTCTAAATAACCCAAAGATTAAAAAGAGAAATTAAAAAACACTTTTAATTGAATTAAAAGTAAAGTAGAACATATCAAAATTTGTGGGATACCACTAAAGCAGTTCTTAGAGAAAAACTTACAGCATAAAACATAAACTGCTTATATTAGAAAACAAAAGTCTTGCATCAATAATCTAAGCCTCCACCTTAAGTAGAAAAAGAAGAGCAAATTAAACACAAAGGAATTAGAAGAAATGAAACTAAAAACAAAAAGCAAGAGAGAAAATTTATGAAACTGAAATGTAGTTCTTTGAGAATTTCAATAGCACTGAATAAACTTCTGGCCAGAGAGAGAGAGAGAGAGAAGTCACAAATTAACTATACCAAGAATGAAAAGAGGACGGCACTAGAAATTGTACAGATATTAAAAGGATAATAAGAGAATATTATGAGCTACTTTATGGCAATAAATTCTACAACTTTGATAAAATGTACCAAGTCCTTGGAAGTTTGAATACAAACTACCAAGTTCACTCAAGAAATTAAGTAACAATAGCTCTCAATATATTAAGAAAATTTAATTCATAATTTAAAATCTTCCCACGAAGAAAGTTCCATGACAAATGGCTTCCTTGGTAAATTCTACCAACATCTAAGGAAGAAATCATAACAATAATACATAAATTTTCCAGAAATAAATGAAGCGAAAACACTTCCCAATTCATCTTATGAGGACAGCATAACTCTGATATCAAAGTCAGACAAAAAAAAACAGTAAGAAAAATAAATTACAGACCAATATCCTTTCATGAACATAGACACAAAATATCTTAACCAAATATTAGAAAAATGAATCTAGCAATATACAAAAAGGAATATATATCATGACCAAATAGCATTTATCCCAGGAATGCAATATTAGTTCAATATGAAAAAAAAAATCCATCAATGTAATTCAGCATATCAATAGACTAAAATATAAGCCATCACCTTCACAGATGCAAAAAAAATTTAGGAAAAACCCACAATCATTCATGATTCAAAACTCAGAAAACTAGGAACAGAAGGGAACGTCCTCAGCCTAAGACATGAATTTACAACAAATCTAAAGCTAATAATATCATACATAATCATGAAAGACTAAATGCTTTCCCTCTAAGACCAGGAACAAGGCAAGAACATCTGCTCTCACCGCTCCTATTCAACAATGCACTGTACTGTCAGTACAATAATGCAAGAAAATGAAATAAAAGCCTAGAGATGAAAAAAAAAAACAAAAAGAAACAAACAAAACTGTCTTTTTTCCACAAGTGACAGGACTGTCTATATAGAAAATCCCAAAGAATCTACTACTGAAACTAAATTTGCTTAGAATTTGGCAAAATTGCAGGATACAAAGTCAACATATGAAATTCAATTGTATTTCTATATGGCAGCAATTAATAATTAGAAATAAATTAACAAAACAGTAGCAATTACATTAGCCTCAAAAAAGAAAGATATAGGATAAATATAACAAAATAAATGGAAAATTCCTGTGCTCAAAACTACAAAACACCAAGTGAGAAATCAAAGACCTCAATAAATGGAAGTATACTGTTTTCAAAGATCAGATTAATCAATGTTAATATATCAATTCTCCTCAAATTAGTGTATAGATTTAACATAAATCACAATTGAAATCCCACCAGGCGGGACTTCCCTGGTGGCCCAGTGGATGAGAATCCGCCTGCCAATGCAGGGGACACGGGTTCGAGCCCTGGTCTGGGAAGATCCCACATGCCGCAGAACAACTAAGCCCGTGCACCACAACTACTGAGCCTGCGCTCTAGAGCCTGCGAGCCACAACTACTGAAGCCCCTGCGTCTAGAGCCCGTGCTCCGTAACAAGAGAAACCACCGCAGTGAGAAGGCCGTGCACCACAAAGAAGCCACAACTAGAGAAAGCCCACGCAGCAACAAAGACACAACGCAGCCAAAAATAAATAAATAAAAAGAAAAAAAATCCTATGAGGATTTTTAAAATAAAAACTGGTTAGCTGACTCTAAAATTTATATGGAAATGCACAGAACCTATAATGCTAAAAATAATTTTAAAAAAAAGAACTACGCTGGAAATTTTATACTACCTGATTTCAATACTTTCCTTTTTTTTTTTTTTAAATGAAGATCTTTTTATTCTTGACCTGCAATTTTTTTGTTGTTTTTGGCCACGCCATACATTATGAGGGATCTTAGTTCCCCAACCAGGCATTGAACCCATGCCCCATGCAGTGGGAGCAGAGTCTTAACCACTGGACTGCCACGGAAGTCCCTCAATACTTTCTATAGAGCTATAGTCATCAAGACATTATAATTCTGGTATAAGGATAAACATACAGATCAATGGAACAGAAGAGACAGTCCAGAAATAGATCTGTTATGGTCAATTGATTTGATTTTCAACAAAAGTACCACGGTAATTCAATGGAAAAAGAACTGTCTTTATAACAACTAGTGCTAGAACAAATGACAATCCATACGGGGGAAAAAAAAAAAAGAACCTCAACCCACATCTCACATCTTATATAAAAATTAATAGACCTAGAGATTTCCTTGGTGGGCCAGCGGGTAAGACTTCGAGCTCCCTGTGCAGTGGGCCCAGTTCGATCCCTGGTCGGGAAACTAGATCCCACATGCATGCCGCAACTAAGAGTCCGCATGCCACAACTAAAGATCCTGCATGCTGCAACTAAAAGATCCCACATGCCACAACTAAGACCTGGCGCAGCCAAGATAAACAAATAAATAAATATTTTTTAAAAAATTAATAGACAAATATTTTAAAATACAAAACTATAAAATTTCTAAAGGAAAACATAGGAGAAAATTTGGGGGATGCTAGGTTAGCCCAGAGGTTGACAAACTTTTTCTGTAAACGGTCAGACAGTAAATATTTTAGGCTTTATGGGCTATATCATCTCGTTGCAAAGACTAAACTCTGTCCTGTAGCATGAAAGCAGCTATAGAGAACATGGAAACAAACAGGCATAGCCATGTTCCAATAAAACTTTATTTGCAAAAACAAGCAGTGGGCTGAATCAGCTGTAGTTTGCCAACACCTGAGTTAGGCAGTTTTTAGATATGACACAAAAAGCATGGACCATAAAAGAAAAAATTGAGATATTGCACTTCTGTTGAGAACAGAACTTAACAGTTCTGATAAGAACTTCTGTTCTTCCGTAGACAGTGTTATGAAAATGTAAAGACAAGCCACAAACTTGGAGAAAATATCTGCAAGACAAATATCTGATAACTTGTTTCCAGAATATAAAAGAAATCTTCAGTACAATAATAAGAAAATAAACAGTCCAGTAAAAACAATGGGCAAGGTATTTGGACAATGCAAAAATGACAACTCTAACAAGCAGCCTGCTGATATGGTACATGTGTTTAATCTTTCCTACTGGCCTTTAGGCTCCTGTCTGAATGGAACACCCAACATTCTGCCTTACACAAGAAGATAACCAACAAATAAAATAAAACTGTCAGAGCATTTTTTAAGCTAAGTTTTAGAGTAGTTAATACATGTACCCGGTATAAAAAGTAAATTGTACTAACAGGCTATGGTGAATAGAAAGTCCCCCCTAGTCATCCAGCTCCCTTCCCTTGCTTACTGTGTACTCATTCGTATTCTATACATTAAAAAGCATTTATATGTATTTTTAATGAAAGTGATGGCATACTATACAGCTTCTCATCATGATTTTTTTAACTTAATGTGTTTTAGAACTTACTTCATATCATTCCTTATAGAATTCCCTCCTGCTCTTTTAACAATTTCAATGATATTCTATCATATGAATACATCATGATTTGTTAAACCAGTTTCTCATTGACAGACTCATATGGTGTTTCCAGTATTTTTCCATTACTGACAATGCTCTAAAGAATATCTGTGTACTCATGAAGTAGAATTACTTTCTGAGTCAAAGAGTATCTGAATTTTAAATTATGGTACCCTTTGCTAGAACTGTGCTCCACACAGTTTGTCAGGGCTTAAAAAATATACATGGACATGTGTCAGTAAACCTTCCAGATCAGAGAAACTAAGATTTTCAGCTTTAAATAATCCAAGATACTTGTTAAGCCCAGATAAATTTAGAGTGAGTGACAATGACAAGAGTGAGACTTAGCATGGCCCCTCATTACCCCAATTTTTTCTACTAAATTAAGGTAATAATTTTTATTTAATATGTATAATCTAATTTCTAAGAGGACTTGAATTGGTTACAAGTTAAGACACAAGGTAAAGAGGATTAATCACAATAAAACTTTGTAAATAAAATTAAAAATTAAGATACTGTGGTAGTTAGTTGGTATGGCCACATAATAGCCTCCAAAGATGGCTGCCATCAAGTCCTTCCCTCTCTCTGTACGTGTCACTCCACCCATGAGGATATGATGCTTATACCCCAGTTCCTTGAATCTTGGCTGGCCTTGTGACTTGCTTTGACCAACAGTGACCAAAAGTGACATTCTGAAACTCCACAGACCAGAAGGACTGACAGTTTCCCCTTTCTCCCTCTTGGAAGCAAGAGGCCATGTAAGAAATCTGAATACCCTGAAATTATCACGCTGGTGAGAGGCCACGTGGAGGCACGCCAAAGTGCCAGACGTGAGTGAAGCCTCCTTCCAGCCCAGCTAGCAGCTGAGTGAATGCACCCAGCTGATGCCACACAGAGCAGAAGAATCCCCTAGCCAAGCCCTGACCAAATTCCTGACCCACAGAACTGTAAAAATAATAAATCAATGCCGTTTTAAGCCACTAAGTTTGGGAGTGATTTGTTAAATGACAATAGGCAACTGAAACAGACACTATCAAATTCATAATATCAGCACATTATAAACAATGAGTGTCAAATTTGGGTCCATGTTTCCAGGGTTGTAAGTTTTCATCTCTGATAAGAAGAAAACATGTAAATTTTGTATCTGAACTGTATGTACTTGAAAAAGAACAATGAACCTAGTGGACTATAGTTTCAAACATAATTTTAGAAAATGCACATCATTCAAATGATGTTGCTTATAGATATATTTATAGACAGACAGCATATCATTAAATCAGAATCAGTACAGGCATTTTCATGTTGGGGGAGACTGAGGTGACATGATCTTGATACTTTTGTTCTCTGAAGACCTAATACAAGAAATTAGATGAATACATAATTAAAATATTCATTAAACTATCTTCTCATATCTGATACTTTAAGTGAGCTTTTGATAGACACTAAATAGCTGTCAGTTTGTAATTAAATCTTCTAATAAGAACATACAGAATACTCTATAAGATTGGTTAAGGTTAGAGTCATACACATTAATAGCCCAAAAATCTACCTTTCCCCTAGAACAGCTCCCACTGAGATCACAAATATTCTTTAATGTTATATCCCATGAAAATGCCTTAGTCCATAACTTATTTAACCTTAAACAGCATCTGCATAAATAACCATTCCCTTTCAGTCACTAAGTACAGCACACACTCAAAGCCTAGGGAGTTAAGTTCCACCTCCTTGAGGGAGGGAAGTGTCTGCATAAATTACCTGGAGCTCTTCTGTATGGGATAAATAAGTGGGGGACACTTACTTATTCAATCATTTAGGGTTATAATCCAATACTGTGTTATTTATTTTGTTATTCAAATTGATCCAGCTTTGGTCATCTGATGCTCTTTCAGGTTGCCTCCTGTATCCTTTTGCCAAGCCCCATCCTTTTGGCTTTTGAGTATTTTCTTACCTTCTAGCTCTACAAAATGTTCCAGGTTCATCTTGCATATTCCCTGCGCCAGTCCTAGAATCAACTATTTTCCAAGAAGTTTAGTTTTTTTAATTGGAAAAATGGTATCAGAAATCAAGATCTTGGTGCTAGGTGTGCATAATGCTACTGCGGTGTCATTGCTTCTAGGCCCTTTTAGTAGACAGAGTTAGGAAATATATGTCTGTATACTTGGCCATATATACATACATATCTATAATTGTTTCTATATCCATATCTATATTAACCTAAACGTGAGTTCATCCTGATTTCTCTAACTCTAATCTAGTACCATGTGATTTGTTCTAGTCTTCCCCTTGCCATGGTTGTCTGTAACCTCACTCACCAAAAGTGAGAAACCTGGCTCCCACAATTCACCATCCATTTACTTATTTAATACCAGTATACATGTACAGTGGTTTCAGATTTGTTAGCCCACACTCTCCTGAATTTTTTTAATCATTATGTAAGTTTTAGGTATATCTCCTGAATTTTTGTCCTACTTTTTTAGCCATTCCTTCTAAAAGTCTTATTAGAAGAATCCTGGGCTTCCTTGGTGGCGCAGTGGTTGAGAATCTGCCTGCCAACGCAGGGGACACGGGCTCGAGCCCTGGTCTGGGAAGATCCCACATACCGCAGAGCAACTGGGCCCGTGAGCCACAACTACTGAGCCTGCGCGTCTGGAGCCTGTGCTCCGCAACAGGAGAGGCCGCGACAGTGAGGGGCCCGCGCACCGCGATGAAGAGTGGCCCCCACTTGCCGCGACTAGAGAAAGCCCTCGCACAGAAACGAGGACCCAACACAGCCAAAAATAAATAAATAAATAAATAAAAATTAAAAAAAAAAAAAAAAAAGGAATCCTCATTTTAGATGTATGTATTCTAAGATCTTTCACCTAAATCTCTTCTCTCTCTGTACCTTCTATCAGGGTGATCTTTCATATCCATGATTTTAGTTACCTTCCAAATGCTGATATTTTCCAAATCAGTATCTCCAGCCCAGATCTCTCTCCTAAACTTCAAACCCATTTATCTAACTATCTACCGGATCTCAACTTAGGTGTCCCATAGGCACCTCAAACTTCCTTAGTCTTCTCCTCCACGGTTTCTCTAATAAATGGCACCATCATCAACTACCTATTGCACAAGCCAGAGATTTAGGGATCATGTCTGTCTTCTTCCCTCTACATTTTCCTAATATCCAACCACCAAAGCCTACCGCGAAAGACTAAATCTTCCTCAAGTCCTTCTACTTCTCTCCATCCCATGACCCTACCATAGCCAGCCCAACATCACCTCTAACCTAGAAATATTTATTGTTAGAACAAATGAATAAATAAGACAACTCTCTAACTGATCTTACTACCTTCAATTTTACTGGCTCTAATTCGATATTTTCCACACCATAACCTGAGTGATCTATATAAAAAACAAACCAGATCATATCACTTTTTCATGATTAAAATCTTTTAATAGTTCCCCACTTCTCTCAAAATAAAGCCCAACTGCTTCGATATTATTTTCAAGATTTTGTGTGATACTGTCCCTAGTTACCTCTCTGGTGTCATCTGTTCCTTTCTCTCACTTTGTATTCTCTGCAATCAACTAATCTGAAATCTGCTCAATTTCTTTCTCCTGTGTTATCTCAGATGTTCCTTCTTCAGAAAGCCATCTCTGCCTCTCCCCCAAATCTGGGTTAAGTGCTCCTGCTCTATTCTGACATTCTATCATGTAGGCTATCCACTGGAGCGTCCACTGCACTGCATTGTAATGACCCGGTTATTTCTTGTATTGGTTGCCAGGCTGTAGGCTCCATCAGGGCAAAAAAATCACATTACCTTGTTTTTCATTGTACCCTCAAGTCTAGCTCTCTGCCTAATACATAGTAGGAACACAGTAAATGCTTAAAATAAATACTTTTGAGTTTCTATTTTTGTTATTTCTGTACCTTAGATGTAATGACTATATTACAGGTAATCAAAATGAAGTATCTTCTGTATGTACAAAGTTTAATATCAATCTGTTAAATCAAGTTTACTAACTATATTATTCTACAGAGTATTTCCTTGGACTTTTTTTTTTTTCAGAAAAAGTACAAAGCTAGTATAATTTCTGAAACCATGTCTATCTTGAAATCTCTCTTTTGCCTTTTTATGTAAATGACAGTGTGGTAAGGTATAAAACTCTGAGGATAAATCCTTTTCCCTCACAACACTGTAGATACTGTAGTAGTTACCAAACTCTAAAACAGGAATCAATACTATTTGGTGATTAAATTTTCACTAGTCCTCAGTACAATCAAAAAAGATGACAGTGTTGTTGGTGGGAATGTAAAGTGGTGCAGCCACTAGGGAAAACAGTACGGAGGTTCCTCAAAACACTAAAAATAGAGTTGCCATATGATCCAACAATCCCACTCCTGGGCATATATCCGAACAACACTATAATTAGAAAAGATAGATGCACCCCTATGTTCATAGAAGCACTATTTACAAGCCAAGACATGGAAACAACCTAAATGTCCATCGACAGATGAATGGATAAGTAAGATGTGGTATATACATACAATGGATACTACTCAGCCACAAAAAACAATGAAATAATGCCATTTGCAGCAATATGGATGGACCTAGAGATTATCATACTAAGTGAAGTAAGTCAGACAAATACCATATGATATCACTTATATGTGGAATCTAAAATATGACACAAATGAACTTATATATGAAACAGAACAGACTCAGATATAGAGAACAAACTTGTGGTTGCCAAGAGGGAGGGGTTTTGGGGAGAAAATAACTGGGAGTTTGAGATTAGCAGATGCAAACTATTATATATAGAATGGATAAACAACAAGGCCCTACTGTATAGTACAGGGAACTATATTCAATATCCTATAATAAACCATAATGGAAAAGAAAAAAAAAAGATGACAGTGTTGTTCAACTCAAAACAAAAATTACTCAATTGTTTATTTTATATTTTATACCCTTGTTTAGCTAAAAAAAAAAGTTTGATAATCTGTTAATCACTCAGATTTTCTATTAGCATTTTATTAGTCCATAAATTCCATAAAAGGTCTAGAATCCTCTCATCTAGTATTTTTCATGAAATAGAAGACTAGATTCCAACCTGATTATCTTCCCTTTGAAAATCATTTGATTTTCCTCCCCAAAAGCTTGGAGAATTTTCTCTTATTCTTGAACATCAGAAATGTGACTAGTATAATCACTCATCTTGTTTGCTATTTGGTGAGTTCTATAAAAAGTACAAGTCTTCAGTTTAGCAACATTTTCAATACTTTCTTTGAGAATTTCTTGATCACGTATACATCATCTCTGTTCTTTCCTACTAGAACACCCAATTTATGTATACCAGATCTCCTGGATCGGTCTACTGTGCCTATTATCTTCAGCTCTATCTTTCCGTAATTCTGGTACATTGTTTGAACTAGTCTTCTAATTCACTAATGTGATTTTCTGGAGTATTCAATCTACTTTTTACTATTATGAATTATTTTAGTTCAATATTAATGATTTTGTTTTCCATAAACTTTTTCCTGTTCTCAGAATTCCCTTTGTTCACAACAATCAAATTTCAGTCTAAGAATTTGAATTTTTTACATCTCATGCAGTGCCATAACTATTTCTCAGAGAGCCATCTGCTATGAAAATTCAAATTATGTCCAGAATCAGAAACTGAGAAAGGCTCTCTCAAGAATTCTTTAGATCAGTGTTAAAACCTTTTTCCAAAAATGTCCCCCTATGTCAACCCTGGAAACCCAAAAGCAGCTGAGTCCATAACCTCTTCTCTGCCTGCTAAGACTAGCCTCAGTAATAGCTTTAATCTAGTCAGTGGACTGGCCCTCTGTGTCAGCTGAGATAAGGTTCAGTTGCACATGAACAAATACATGTGGTTTATAGAAAAGAGAGGTTTATTTTTCTCTCACATAAGAGATCTGGAGGTAGGTAGGTCAGGATAGATTGGCAGCTGTATCGTCACCAAGGACCCCCACTCATTCTATCTTTTCACTCTGCCGGCCTTACCCCATGGCATCTATGCTCAAAGTCATCTCATGGTCAAAAGATGATCGCTGCAACTCCAGAAATTTCATCTCTGTCCTAGGCAGAAGAAAGGAGGAAGGGACAAGAGCTCCTTCTGAGGCTTCCCAGATGAGTCCATCTCCTTTAAAGAGCTTTCCTAGAAGTGCTACCCAAGTTTTCTGTTTACAGCTACTGAGAAATAATGTTTTATAGTTGGGACTTAGTGATCTTCCCACAATATTGTAGATATGTTACTAAGAATGAAAGGGAGAATAGATCCTGGTTTGACAACCAGCACTCTGGACTCCACCATTTTCCTCCCTCTCCTGAACAAGTTCTTGGATTGCCAATTGTCCCTCTTAATCATGACATTCAGAATTAAAGTCAAACAACAGTTGTTACATGTATTTTCACTAGGGTAGAATAATTAATTCTTGCTGTAGTCAGAATATAATGCTTCAATTAATGCATTTGAAGGCTTCCCAAATTTTCCCAGAAGTCATGTCAAACTTCTGTCTAAAATGCACACTTTTTTGCTAAAACTACACCAAAATGGGATGTCTCCATCTGGTATTTGTGCAACTGACTTTCAAAGAATTCTTAACTGAGCATCTTCAGTGTGACACTGTGGTCAACCTAAAGACACAAAAAGACACTGAAAGACTTTTTGTATCAAGTAGCTAAGGAGACAGAGCATATAAATAGATGAACAAGGATGTAAAACATCATAAGAATCCTTCCAGACAAAGAAAAGAGAAAAGAGTTGGGAGAAAAGTTTAAGAGTGAAATGGAATGAGGTAAAAGGTTAGAAGAGAATGAAAGAAAACACCTGACAATGTTTGTAAGAAAGGGGTAAGAAACTAGTAGAGAAGAAGAGAGGCTAGAGAAGAAAACAGGACTCTCCATTAAAACAGAGCAACCTCCTCTCCAATCCTGCATCCCACCTCCATATTCCAGTTCTCACAGATCTCACTCCTCTACAAACCTATGTCTGCAAAATCTATGTTCATGGCCTCTTCCACCTTACCTTCCATTTATTCCTTAACCCACTACGGTCTGGTTTTAGACCCACCACTCCACTGAAGCTCCTCCTGTTTTGGTCAAATCTCAATTGCCAAATCACTACTTAGCCCTTATTAACCCTTTGGTAGTCTGTCATTGTTGACCACTCCCTTAATTCTCTGGTTTCCGTGACATTACTTTTGGTGCACCTCTTACTCTTCCAGCCAGTCTTCCCTCCCTTCCTGTGCTGTCGCTACTTCTACATACCTCTTAAATGGCAGTGGTCATTGTGTCTCAAAATCTATGTATTCTTCCTGAGCAATCTTACCCAGGAGCATGAGATCTACTACCATTATCACCTATACATGACTTCCAAATCGTGCTCAAGCCCAAAACATTTAAGTTCCAAATCCATATATCCATTAGTCTAACAGACAACACTTCTCCACCTGATTGTCTTACAAGCACCTCAATTTCAACAGGTCCAAGGGAGAGAGTAGAATCCTCCATCACCAACCCCCAAAACTGCTTTTACTCTTGAATTTGCTACCACAGTTTCCGGCAATATTACCTCTTCACTCAACCAAACAAGAAACCTAGAAATATTCTAGATTACTGCTTCTCTTTCATTCCCACACCCAGTTCGCCTTATTAATTCTATATATTAAACATCTCGTTATTTGTTTCCTCAGCTCTATCCTTACTGCTACTATCTTAGTTCAAGATCTCATTATATCACTGGATCACCAGGAAGAGCCAGTTCTCTCCGCTACCAATCATGCACTGTTCTTTTTTTTTTTTTTTTTTACTTCTTTATTTATTTATTTTTGGCTGTGTTGGGTCTTCGCTGCTGCATGCAGGCTTTCTCTAGTTACTCTTTGTTGTGGTCCCGGGCTTCTCACTGCGGTGGCTTCTCTTGTTGTGGAGTACAGGCTCTGGGTGCACAGGTTTCAGCAGTTGGCGCTTGCGGGCTCTAGAGCGCAGGCTCAGTAGTTGTGGCGCATGGGCTTAGTTGTTCCGCGGCATGTGGGATCTTCTTCCCCGACCAGGGCTCGAATCCATGTCCCCTGCCTTGGCAGGCAGATTCTTAACCACTGCGCCACCAGGGAAGCCCCATGCACTGTTCTAATCCATCCTCCACTGGCACCAAAAAGATTATTACATTTCAACAACCATATTTTTCATTCCCCAGATCTCTAATTGACTCTTCCTAATAAATGCCTACCCTTGTTTTATAACCACTTGTTAAGAATATAATAAATTCCCTATGTCTCTAAAATTATTGGTTACACTAATTTTATAACTCTGTTCTAGTCACTTTTTACTTGACATTAAGCTCTTCTGTTTGTTGATTCTGTATCATGGTGTCAACTTTCCTGAAACATTTGGAGATTCTTTTTATTTGGGATTCTCTTACATTCTCCTGGCTTCTTTTGGTACACCTCATTCAGAGAGCAATACTCTTTTCATACTGCTTTCAACAGGAGTGGAGGAGGAGCAGAACATGCCACCAGGTGTGGGGCCTCAGTGCCTGGTCTTCTAAGTGTGAGTATAACCAACTACCCTGGGTGCTTCCCCATCTCACAGACCCAGGCTGCTACATGCAGTTCTCATATGGAAACAGACCTTTCGCTTGGTCCAAATTGGTGTTAGAATGTACAGAGGTTGGAGCTGCTTGACTGCTCATGCACAGTAATGCTAGCGAATCACCCTATTGATTATTCTGGGACCCGTTCTGCTTCCAGTTTCCCCTATCTCTGGATATGAGCATTACCCATAGGACCTCCTATCTATTTTCAAAAATTCTTCACACTTTCTGATTTACAGAGAATTCTCTTTCTTATTTCTATAGATGGCTACATATATATCTTTCTATTATTTCTATTGATTTGGTGAAAGAAAGCAGAAAGGTAGTCAGTATTCAGTCTGACTTCTTGAAATGGGCCAGAATAAGTTTTGTTTTGTTTTTAATGCAAATCACATCATGAATCTGTCCCTTTCCCAGCTTAAAATGCTTTGTTGGCTCCAGACTTCCTACAGATAGACTCTAAATGCCTTAGTATCACATTCAAAGTCCTCCATGAAATGACTGATGACTCCCTATATCTCCCCATTTCCCCATGCAATACCCCTTGTGGTCCAGCTATACCTAACTATTTATGATTGGTCATACAAAACACGCTTTTACAGAACTTCATACCTTTGCATTCATCATTCCTTTCGTCTCTAATGTTCCCTCCCCCAGCTTCTTTTTAGTCTTCTAGGCATCCTTTAAAACCCATTTTCAAAAGAGATGCACATCAAGGTGTTAATAGTGATTGTTTTCCTGATTTTTGCTTATCTATATTCCTAATACTTTTACATTAAGAATCTACTACTTTTACAATGACACAAATAAATGGAAAGATATCCTGTTAATGTACTAGAAGAATTAATATTGTTAAAATGTCCATACTACCCAATGCAATCTACAGATTCAGTTCAATCCCTACTAAGACACCCAGGGTATTTTTCATAGACACAGAACAGATAATTCTATAATTTGTATGGAGCCACAAAAGACCACTAATAGCCAATAAAATCTTGAGAAAGAAAAACAAATCTGGAAGTATCATGCTTCCTGATTTCAATCTACACTACAAAGCGAGAGTAATCAGAACAGTATGGTAGTGACACAAAAACAGACAAATAGATCAATGGAACACAATAGAGAACACAGAAATAGACCCATGCTATACAGTCAATTAATCTACAACAAAGGAGAAAAGAATATACAATGGAGAAAAGACAGTCTCTTCAATAAATGGTGTTAGGAAAACTTGAAGTAATGATACAAAATGAAACTTATTTACAAAATAGAAACAGACTTACAGACACAGAAAACAAACTTATGGTTACCAAAGGGGAAATGTGGAGGGAGGGATAAATCAGGAACTTGGGATTAACATATACACACTACTGTACATAAGACAGATAACCAACAAGGACCTACTGCATAGCACAGGGAACTCTACTCAGCATTATGTAATAACCTAGATGAGAAAAGAATCTGAAGAAGAATGAATATGTGTATATGTATAACTGAATTACTTTGCTGTACACTTGAAACTAATACAACATTGTAAATCAACTATACTCCAATAAAACTTTAAAAGAAAGAATAAATACTTTACTGAGAAGAAAAAAGTGTTTTTTTCTTTTTATAATTCTAAAACTCTGGCCAGGGGTCCCCTTCTCTGTAAACCCTTATTTGACTAGCCAAAAAAAGATTCCCTTCCTCTTTGTGCCATCACCCTGCCATATTACATCCCTTTTTTATTATACTGTATTGAACGTTTTTCTTCCCCTACTAAATTGTAACCTTCTTCAGGACAGCATCTATGTCTTCTAGATCTTTCTCTTGCCAGAATCTAAAAGAACCTGAAACCTTGAACATGCCTAATAAATGTTTGATGGATAAATGAATGAACAACAACAAAACTGGAGGAATTAGGAAAGGGCAGTTTCACGATCAAATGAATAGGTCTTGGAAAGTCATTTAACTTTTCCTCCAAGAAAAAGAAAGGAGAAAAGTGTACAAAGACATTTAGAGGTAGTGAGGAAGGTATAATAATTATGCAATCATTTTCAATCAGAAAAGGTTTTAAGAAAGCATCACATCCAAGCCCTCAAGTTACAGATTAAAGAATTGCTTCTGAGAGAGGTAAAGTGATCTGCTCAAGCTCATAACTTCTAACAGAACATGGATTAGAACCCAAGTTTTCTAATTCCCATTACAGGGACTTTCCTGGTGGCGCAGTGGTTAAGAATCCGCCTTCCCATTCTGGGGACACGGGATCAATCCCTGGTCTGGGAAGATCCCACATGCCACGGAGCAACTAAGCCTGTGCACCACAACTACTGAGCCTGCGCTGTAGAGCCCGCGAGCCACAACTACTGAGCCCACGTGCCACAACTACTGAAGCCCGTGCACCTAGAGTCCGTGCTCCACAACAAGAGAAGCCACTGCAATGAGAAGTCTACGCACCACAATGAAGAGTAGCCCCCGCTCGCCGCAACTAGAGAAAGCCCGCGCGCAGCAACGAAGACCCAACGCAGCCAAAAATAAATAAATAAATAAATAAATTTATAATTCCCATTACAAAGCTCATTCAATTTTACTGGCTTATCCTATTACTGTTCACATCATGTAAGGCTCTGCTTAGGGTAACACCATCTTAACAGGTCAATACTGCTTGGAAATGAAAGTTCTCCCAACATGCACTATCACGTAAATTTTAGTCTATTAACATTCGGCTAGGGTTTGCCTTTGAATAAGACTTCTCTTACAGGCAGCTACTAGTGCTCAAGCTAGGGAAGGAAAGGTAGAAAGAATTCATTCAGGCCGTAGATTTTCTTTTTTAATTGAAGTATAGCTGATTTACAGTGTTGTGTTAGTTTCTGGTGTGCAGCAAAATGATTCAGATATATTGATTTCATTAGGTGACCAAGTAACAAACACAGATATAAGACTTGCTCTTTTTGTGGATACATTCTATAATTTCATTAGACACCATAACAAACAACAAACAAAAAACATAAAAAGTCATCTCAACATTGAAAACAAGGTAAATTTCCCAAACCTGCATATTTCTGGGCTTACAAGGAAGGAAAGGGGATTTTTGTCAGTAGTTTGTTTTGTTTTGTTTTGTTTTGATAATGGGTTGCTCCTTCACCCCTATTTTAGAAACAAAAAGTTACCAAAGATAGTTTTCAACTGAGCAGTCCATCACAGCCACTCTCAGTAGTCTTGCACTATAACACTCAGGAAGCTGTAAGATCATTTTTTATTATGAGGCTTTAACACTGCTGAGGTGAGGCTATAAAGAAATTTGATATATAAGAAATGCCTAAAGGACTCTGGCTGCATAGCAATCAACCCCTTTTAAAAGATATCCTCTATTTAAAATATTCATAAATATATTTTCTTTTCCTTACTTTTCTACCTCAAGACATTTCTCAGTCCCTCCTTTCCTTACCAGCGCTGAAGAGATTTGCAAAGGTCCTATATATCCAAGTCTAAACACATGTGGACTCTGGACTTTGTTATTTTAAAGGAAGTACTGAACAAAGTAAAAGCAAAGTACAAAGTAACTTATCTTGAGACAGAGTGACTGGAATGCCACTGCATGTTGCTATGTTTAATCTGCATATAGATGATAAACTAGTGGGAAGTAGCTATGTGAAAACAAAAGTTAGATTAAGAATAATGGGCCTCAGGGCTTCCCTGGTGGCACAGTGGTTAAGAATCCTCCTGCCAGTGCCGGGGACACGGGTTCGAGCCCTGGTCCAGGAAGATCCCACATGCCACAGAGCAACTAAGCCCGTGAGCCACAACTACTGAGCCTGCGCTCTAGACCCCGCAAGCCACAACTACTGAGCCCACGTGCCTACAGCCCGTGCTCCACAATAAGAGAAGCCAACACAATGAGAAGCCTGCGTACCGCAACAAAGAGTAGCCTCTGCTCGCCACAACTAAAAGAAAGCCCGCGAGCAGCAACGAACACCCAATGCAGCCAAAAATAAATAAATTAATTAATTAAAACAAATAAATAATGGGCCTCAGTAGGAAAAAAGAATCAATAAGCCATCAGAGAGACAAAATGGACAAAAGCCAAAAATCTGAAACAGAGACCAAAGGCCATATTATTGCAAAAGTAAAGTATAAGAAACAGGTTTTTCTGCTCATCAGATGAGTCTTTATTTCCCAAAATAAATACCCCTGATCAGGGCTTCCCTGGTGGCGCAGTGGTTGAGAATCTGCCTGCCAACGCAGGGGGCATGGGTTCGAGCCCTGGTCTGGGAAGATCCCACATGCCGCGGAGCAACTAGGCCCGTGAGCCACAATTACTGAGCCTGCGCGTCTGGAGCCAGTGCTCCGCAACGAGAGGCTGCGATAGTGAGAGGCCCACGCACCGCGATGAAGAGCAGCCCCCGCTTGCCGCAACTAGAGAAAGACCTCACACAGAAACGAAGACGCAACACAGCCAAAAATAAATTAAAAAAAAAACAAAAAAAAAAATACCCCTGATCAGCTAGAAATTCCACTGTGTTAGTCACAATAAAGATTCTCACTACAATTTCATAACATAAATAAATGGCAAGGTGAATGTAATTATTAAAACAATGATCCTTCTCTAGCTCTTAATGGTAAGCACATTGATTTTTTGTATAAATCAAAACCATATTAAATATCTTTTGTCCAAAACTTCTTCAGATAATTCTGCTGACCACTAGAAGACTTAGAAATGTGGCACCAAAAAAATAAGCTATTGTTAATTCTAAAACTGGAAATCTTTGGTTGCAACTCTAATGAACTTTGCAATCTTTAGTGAGAACTATTAAATAAAATTCTATTTCTGAGAAGTACTAGAGAATTTCTTAGTTCATGTTAAATTACACTGAGAACTAAAAAAATTAAAATGATAAACTTAAAACCAATTTTTAAAAATCTGCAATATGCTAAAACAAAGGATGTGTATATTTTACCACTAGCTAAAATATCTAAGAGTTTGTTATATCATTATGCTAAATATGGCTGGTATTTTTTCAAAAAAATAGCACAGTTTTCACAGCATAACCATCAAAAAAATTAGGTGGGTAAATTAGGAAATCAGTACTAAAGAGAATATATATCTGACATTGACCTCTCAAATATCTTTGTAGAGAAAAAAATCATAGAAAGTAAGTGGTTAAATGTACTTCCAGGCAGAAAAGAAGCTGACTATAAAACCTCCGCCCCAGAAAGTGCTGATTAAGCACTCAGTATCCACCAATGAACAGGGTTGTGGTGGCCTGCCTCAGTGCTCAGCCTCCAGCTGCCCTGTTAACTTTTTTTTTCAATGACTTGTTCCAATAATTCAAAAACTTGTTCATCATATCTGTTGATAACACAAATCTGAATAGGCTATGGAATGCAATAAATGAAGATTAAAAGTGGTAAATGATCTAAAGGGTATAGAACACTAGGTTGAAAACAAACTAGATAAATTTTAGACTGATAAGCACATGAGTGCTTGGTGCACAGTATTCTTTACCAGTTACATATCTTTTAATATATTCTTTTGCATCTATTAAATGTTCATTTAAAACATTTTTTAAAATTAAGAGTAAGGAAAGCACTAGAATGAAGCATATTAAAGTCCTTTCCCTAGATTATTTCATGTAATCCTCATAACAATCCTACTAATGAGGTATTAATATTGTCACTATATATTTTTCTTGAATTAATTTTTTTAATACAGCAGGTTCTTATAAGTTATCTATTTTATACATATTAGTGCATATATGTAAATCCCAATGTCCCAATTCATCCCACCACCCGGCCCCTGCTTCCCCCCTTGGTGTCCATATGTTTGTTCTCTACATCTGTGTCTTTATTTCTGCCTTGCAAATTGGTTGATCTGTACCATTTTTCTAGATTCCACATATATGCATTAATATACAATATTTGTTTTTCTATTTCTGACTTACTTCACTCTGTATGACAGTCTCTGATCCATCCACGTCTCTACAAAGGATCAAATTTCGTTCCTTTTTATGGCTGACTAATACTTCATTGTATATATGTACCACATCTTCTGTACCCATTCGTCTGTTGATGGGCATTTAGGTTGCTTCCATGACCTGGCTATTGTAAATAGTGTTGCAATGAACATTGTTGTCATGACTCTTTTTGAATTATGGTTTTCTCTGAGTATATGTCCAGTAGTGGGATTGCTGAGTCATATGGTAATTCTATTTTTAGTTTTTTAAGGAACCTCCATACTGTTCTCCATAGTGGCTGTATCAATTTACATTCCCACCAACAGTGCAAGAGGGTTCCCTTTTCTCCACACCCTCTCCAGCATTTGTTGTTTGTAGATTTTCTGATGCTGCCCATTCTAACTGGTGTGAGGTGATACCTCATTGTAGTTTTGATTTGCATTTCTCTAATAATTAGTGATGTTGAGCAGCTTTTCATGTGCCTCTTGGCCATCTGTATGTTTTCTGTGGAGAAATGTCTATTTAGGTCTTCTGCCCATTTTTGGATTGGGTTGTTTGTTTTTTTAATATTGAGCTGCATGAGCTGTTTATATATTTTGGAGATTAATCCTTTGTCCGTTGATTCGTTTGCAAATATCTTCTCCCATTCTGAGGGTTGTCTTTTCGTCTTGCTTATAGTTTCCTTTGCTGTGCAAACGCTTTTAAGCTTCATTAGGTCCCATTTGTTTATTTTTGTTTTTATTTCCCTTTCTCTAGGAGGTGGTTCAAAAAAGATCTTGCTGCGATTCATGTCAAAGAGTGTTCTTCCTATGTTTTTCTCTAAGAGCTATTTAGTGTTCAGTTTTACATTTGGGTCTTTAATTCATTTTGAGTTTATTTTTGTGTATGGTGTTAGAGAGTTTTCTAATTTCATTCTTTTACACGTAGCTGTCCAGTTTTCCCAGCACCACTTATTAAAAAGACTGTCTTTTCTCCATTCTATGTCCTTGCCTCCTTTGTCATAGATTAGTTGACCATAGGTGTGTGGGTTTATCTCTGGGCTTTCTATCCTCTTCCATTGATCTATATTTCTGTTTTCGTGCCAGTTCCATATTGTCTTGATGACTGTAGCTTTGTAGTATAGTCTGAAGTCAGGGAGTCTGATTCCTCCAGCTCCGTTATTTTTCCCCTCAAGATTGCTTTGGCTACTGGGGTCTTTTGGGTCTCCATACAAATTTTAACATTTTTTGTTCTAGTTCTGTAAAAAAATGCCATTGGTAAATTGATAGGGATTACATTGAATCTGTAGATTGCTTTGGGTAGTATAGTCATTGTCACAATACTGAGTCTACCAATCCAAGAACATGGTATATCTCTCCATCTCTTCGTGTCATCTTTGATTTCTTTCATCAGTGTCTTATAGTTTTCTGAGTACAGGTCTTTTACCTCCTTAGGTAGGTTTATTCCTAGGTATTTTATTCTTTTTGTTGCAATGGTGAATGCGATTATTTCCTTAATTTCTCTTTCTGATCTTTTGTTGTTAGTGTATAGGACTGCGAGAGATTCCTGTGCATTAATTTTGTATCCTGCAACTTTACCAAATTTATTGATTAGCTCTAGTAGTTTTCTGGTGGCATCTTTAGGATTCTCTATGTATACTATCATGTCATCTGCAAATAGTGACAGTTTTACTTCTTCTTTTCCAATTTGGATTCCTTTCACCTCTTTTTCTTCTCTAATTGCCGTGGCTAGTACTTCCAAAACTATGTTGAATAACAGTGGTGAGAGTGGACATCCTTGTCTTGTTCCTGATCTTAGAGGAAATGCTTTCAGTTTTTCACCATTGAGAATGATGTTTGCTGTGGGTTTGTCATATATGGCCTTTATTATGTTGAGGTAGGTTCCCTCTATGCCCACTTTCTGGAGAGTTTTTATCATAAATGGGTGTTGACTTTTGTCAAAAGCTTTTCCCACATCTATTGAGATGATCATATGGTTTTTATTCTTCAACTTGTTAATATGGTTCATAACATTGATTGATTTGCATACACTGAAAAATCCTTGCATCCCTGGGATAAATCTCAATTGATCATGGTATATGATCCTTTTAATGTGTTGTGGGATTCTGTCTGCTCATATTTTGTTGAGAATTTTTGCATCTATATTCATCAGAGATATTGGTCTGTAATTTTCTTTTTTGTAGTATCTTTGTCTGGTTTTGGTATCAGGGTGATGGTGGCCTCGTGGAATGAGTTTGGGAGTGTTCCTTCCTCTGCAATTTTTGGGAAGAGTTTGAGAAGGATGGGTGTTAGCTCTTCTCTAAATGTTTGATAGAATTCACCTGCAAAGCCATCTGGTCCTGGACTTTCGTTTCTTGGAAGATTTTTCATCACAGTTTCAACTTCATTACTTGTGATTGGTCTGTTCATATTTTCCATTTCTTCCTGGTTCAGTCTTGGAAGGTTATACCTTTCTAAGAATTTGCCCATTTCTTCCAGGTTGTCCATTTTATTGACATAGAGTTGCCTGTAGTGGTCTCTTATGGTGCTTTGTATTTCTGCAGTGTCTGTTGTAACTTCTCTTTTTCATTTCTAATTTTATTGATTTGAGTCCTCTCCCTCTTTTTCTTGATGAGTCTGGCTAAAGGTTTATCAATTTTGTTTATCTTCTCAAAGAACCAGCTTTTTAGTTTTATTGATCTTTGCTATTGTTTTCTTTGTTTCTATTTCATTTATTCTGTTCTGATATTTATGATTTCTTTCCTTCTACTAACTTTGGGTTTTGTTTGTTCTTCTTTCTCTAGTTCCTTTAGGTGTAGGGTTAGATTGTTTGAGATTTTTCTTGTTTCTTGAGGTAGGATTGTATTGCTATAACCTTCCCTCTTAGAACTGCTTTTGCTGCATCCCATAGGTTTTGGATCGTCGTGTTTTCATTGTCATTTGTCTCTAGGCATTTTTTGATATCTTCTTTGATTTCTTCAGTGATCTCTTGGTTATCTAGTAACGTATTGTTCAGCCTCCATGTGTCTGTATTTTTTACGGGTTTTTCCCTGTAATTTATTTCTAATCTCATAGCATTATGGTTAGAAGAGATGCTTGATATAATTTCAATTTTCTTAAATTTACTGAGGCTTGATTTGTGACCCAAGATGTGATCTATCCTGGAGAATGTTCCACGTGCACTTGAGAAGAAAGTGTCATCTGCTGTTTTTGGATGGAATGTCCTATAAATATCAATTAAGTCTATCTGGTCTATTGTGTCATTTAAAGCTTGTGTTTCCTTATTAATTTCCTGTCTGGATGATCTGTCCATTGGTGTAAGTGAGGTATTAAAGTCCCCCACTATTATTGTGTTACTGTCAATTTCCTCTTTTATAGCTGTTAGCAGTTGCCTTATGTATTGAGGTGCTCCTATGTTGGGTGCATATATAATTGTTGTATCTTCTTCTTGGATTGATCCCTTGATCATTATGTAGTGTCCTTCCTTGTCTCTTGTAACATTCTTTATTTCAAAGTCTATTTTATCTGATATGAGTATTGCTACTCCCGCTTTCTTTTGATTTCCATTTGCATGGAATATCTTCTTCCATCCCCTCACTTTCAGTCTGTATGTGTCCCTAGGTCTGAAGTGGGTCTCTTGTAGACAGCATGTATATGGGTCTTGTTTTTGTATCCATTCAGCAAGCCTGTGTCTTTTGGTTGGAGCATTTAATCCATTTAATCCATTCACGTTTAAGGTAATTATCGATATGTATGTTCCTATGACCATTTTCTTAATTGTTTTGGGTTTGTTTTCATAGGTCCTTTTCTTCTCTTGTGTTTCCCACTTAGAGAAGTGCCTTTAGCATTTGTTGTAGAGCTGGTTTGGTGGTGCTGAATTCTCTTAGCTTTTGCTTGTCTGTAAAGCTTTTGATTTCTCCATCGAATCTGAATGAGATCCTTGCTGGGTAGAGTAATCTTGGTTGTAGGTTCTTCCCTTTCATCACTTTAACTATATCATGCCACTCCCTTCTGGCTTGTAGAGTTTCTGCTGAGAAATCAGCTGTTAACCTTATGGGAGTTCCCTTGTATGTTCTTTGTCGTTTTTCCCTTGCTGCTCACAATAATTTTTCTTGCCTTTAATTTTTGCCAATTTGATTACTATGTGTCTCGGCGTGTTTCTCCTTGGGTTTATCCTGTATGGAACTCTCTGCGCTTCCTGGACTCGGGTGGCTATTTCCTTCACCATGTTTGGGAAGTTTTAGACTATAATCTCTTCAAATATTTTCTCGGGTCCTTTCTCTCTCTCTTCTCCTTCTGGGACCCCTATAATGTGAATGTTGTTACATTTAATGTTGTCCAAGAGGTCTCTTAGGCTGTCTTCATTTCTTTTCATTCTTTTTTCTTTATTCTGTTCCACAGCAGTGAATTCCACTATTCTGTCTTCCAGGTCACTTATCCATTCTTCTGCCTCAGTTATGCTGCTATTGATTCCTTCTAATGTATTTTTCATTTCAGTTATTGTATGTTCATCTCTGTTTGTTTGTTCTTTAATTCTTCTAGGTCATTGTTAAACATTTCTTGCATCTTCTCGATCTTTGCCTCCATTCTTCTTCTGAGGTCCTGGATCATCTTCACTATCATCATTCTGAATTCTTTTTCTAGAAGGTTGCCTATCTCCACTTCATTTAATTGTTTTTCTGGAGTTTTATCTTGTTCCTTCATCTGGTACAAAGTCCTCTGCCTTTTCATTTTGTCTATATTTCTGTGAATGTGGTTTTCCTTCCACAGGCTACAGAACTGTAGTTCTTCTTGCTTCTGCTGTCTGCCCTCTGGTGGGTTAGGCTATCTAAGAGGCTTCTGCAAGCTTCCTGATGGGAGGGACTGGTGGTGGGTAGAGCTGGGTGTTGCCCTGGTGGGCAGAAGTCAGTAAAACTTTAATCCACTTGTCTGCTGATGGGTGGGGCTGAGTTCCCTCCTTGTTGGTTATTTGGCCTGAGGCAACCCAGCACTGGAGCCTGCAGGCTCTTTGGTGGGGCTAATGGCGGACTCCAGGAGGGCTCATGCCAAGGAGTACTTCCCAGAACTTCTGCTGCCAGTGTCCTTGTCCTCGTGGTGAGACACAGCCGGCCCCCGCCTCTGCAGGAGACCCTCCACTAACAGGTAGGTCTGGTTCAGTCTCCTGTGGGGTCACTGCTCCATCCCCCTGGGTCCTGATGCGCACACTCCTTTGTGTGTGCCCTCCAAGAGTGGAGTCTCTGTTTCCCCCAGTCCTGTCGAAGTCCTGCAATCAAATCCCGCTAGCCTTCAGAAATCTGCTTCTCTGGGAATTCCTCCTCCCGTTGCCAGACCCCCAGGTTGGGAAGCCTGACGTGGGGCTCAGAACCTTCACTCCAGTGGGTGAACTTTTGTGGTATAATTGTTCTCCAGTTTGTGAGTCACCCACCCAGTGGTTATGGGATATGGTTTTATTGTGATTGCGCCCCTACTACCGTCTCACTGCGGCTTCTCCTTTGCTTTGGATGTGGGGTATCTTTTTTGGTGAGTTCCAGTGCCTTCCTGTCAATGACTGTTCAGCAGTTAGTTGTGATCTTACTGTGTTTTTTTTAAAAAAGTCAAATTAATCCAGGGACACTTTACTAATAAATGGCAAAACCCAAATCTTTTTGCCCCTAGAGTTCATGGTTTGATTTGCTATACCAATCTCTCCTCTATTTCTCAGTTAAAATGAAGACAGGAAGGCCTGGCATAGTAACCAATTATAAACATAAATAGATAAATAAATAAATAAACAAACAAATCTACAGGCTTACATACCAAAATAGTTAATGGGAACAAAAAGTGGGATATACAGTCATTTAAAAGAAAACCTAATTAAAAACTTGAACTATCTTAATCACACCGATAAAATAGACCCATTCTAATCTGAGCTGATCAGAATCACACTTAAACCATTGTATGAGGTTTTAAATACTACGATTTAAAGGATTTTACTTTAGAGAACACCTAGGATTTCCAAGAGTCTGAAAATAATGGTATACAAGAAACAATTAGGCTGTCAAAACTATTCTGGAAAAGAGAAGCATCTGGGAAGGCAGAGAGCTATCATCAAATAGAGACATCAAAGTAGTCATCAAATATCTGAACGGTTGATGTACCAAAATGGACAGCAATTTGCTGTATCCAGCTTCAAAGAGTAGAGCTGTGACCAATAAGTAGATGTTATATAGAAGTAAACCTCAGAAACATTTTTACTATAGATAATCAAGCAGAAGAGAGATAGACTTAAAAAGCCAAAGATCCCTTACAAACCTCAGATTCTGTTTCCCTAATCTTTATCCGGCATATGAGGTCTTTGTTCTCTACAACAAATTTTAGCCTTGATTTTAACTGCATGTTAGTCATTTAACATTTTATATGCATATTCCCATAAAATAAATGTCACGAATTATGGTCCAACTGACAGGCTTGTCCCCAAAAGCTTATTTTACAAAGCTGTACTACAAAGTTAATTAGAGTCCCATTTTGTTTGCTTTCATTTTTCTCATACTAGTCTCCCAAATGTGGAAAATGAGACTACACTGAAGAATCAACCTGAGTTCTGAGTAGGTGAGCAGATCATCAGATAAGATAAGACTTAAAGAAAAAAAGTCCTTTTTCCCCTAAAAGGGTCACTCCCCAAACTGCCAACCTTAGTAATTTTTTAATGAAACAATTTGTCTTCTGTAAATTCCACCTTTCTGCACAGCATTCTCCACACTCCTCATTCCTAATTCCAGTATGCGCAAATCCCCCCGTACCATAGTATCCTACTATAGCCCTACTCTGGCTGCTCCAATTTACCATAGCGCTCTAATGTACAAAATTACATTTCTCCCTTCTAATCACAACTAGGGGTGGAGAGGTAATCTGACTAGAACAATTTATAAAAATCATTATAAACTCTTAACCTAACCAAAAGTATCTAAAAAGCAGGTATTTGTCTATCCAAATTAATGCTTAATAGAATTTCAGGCAAAATAATAGTGAAATTAAAAAATCATCAGACAATATGGGTTAAGATATTTTCCATCATTAGCCTTGTCTGAAATCAATTCCCATAAGTGGATTCTGTTTCATAACTTTTCTCCTTCCTCTAGTTCTGAGCCTTCAAATTCTTTAAAAGCCTATGGTTTCTAAGAATTATAGCCCTGGTTTACGGGGAGAAGGGAGGCTATGTGATAATAAGTAGGACTGAGGAAAATAGTGTCCACTGGTACTTGTATAGACGATCAAATGGTAATTGGAGAAAAACCTTAAACAAATAAATGAACTATTAAGAAACAGGAAGTGAGGAAAATTCTAAGACAGGAAAATGAGTCTATATACTTTTCTCAGGCTTACATGACATCTGCTCTCTCATTATGACCCATCAAATATCAACAAATATGGTAGAAAGACAAAAACAATCTATTTAATAGATTTTTAAAAAATAGGTATAAATGATGATTCAGAAAAAAAACAAAGCTAGTCAGATGCAGTAAAAACAATTGGGAGAAGGATATTGAGGGGAAGACAGAGGACACAGTCAATGAAGATATATTTTGGAACAGATGAATAATCCAAACGCAGATAATATACCTACAGATACTCATGTCTTGACCATACATATAACTGAAAGTAAAATATATTATTCTGAATTAACATATGTAAAATGTTTACATCAGTACCTAGTATATGATAAGCTCTCAAAAAGTGTTCACTTCTACAACTATTAGTTTATAACACCCACTGTTTGTAGTTTAAAGGAATTCTAAATACTCAATCCTACCCTCTCCTAAGAGTATGAGTACTACATATTTTAAGATAAACACAAGGTAAATGTATTACCCCTTTCAAACCTTTAAAAGCAAGAATCTTACTCCAATGATGTGTTAGATTATAAATTACTAGAGAATATTATTATACTCCTAATGATTAAGGTTTTACTTCACCCTTTTCATCCTTGACAATATTTAGCCCTTTTCCAATCTATTTTAATATCTGGCCAAAACCATACCTCCATGTACATTTTGATTACTGCGTCTTATTCAGGTGTCCTTCCTCCTCCCATTTCTGCACCATCCCCAAATCAGAACCCAACTTCTAGCTCCCACAGAGTTGTGTACTACATCTGGTATACTCTTTTGGTACCTTCAAAATGCCTCTAATGTGTGCCCTTATCAGGTACCATTATAATAATTGTTGATATACGTACTGCCACTATAGTCTAAGAATTCCCTGAGGACAAGGTCCATATTTTCTTCATCTTTATGAGGCTGGCACACAAAGCCTAACACTAAAGGCTGCTAAATGTTTGCTGAATGAATGATTCCATCCTTCAGAAATAAACTAAATGACAATAAATAGTTTAATAAATTATAGCACAACTAGATGAAGTATCAAATTATATAGTTACTGAGTCGTAATTTAAAAATGAAGTCATTACTAAAACTCAATAATAAATGTTAGAGAGACTGTATATCACAGTGAGTAGGAACATGAGATTTGAAGTCAGTCCCAGCTTTTGTTCATTCATTCAACAAATATTTAATGAGAGGCTACTTTAAGCCAGGCACCATTCTATCCTGCCCTCATAGAATTTACATTCCAGTGGGGAGAGGCAAACAATAATCACAATGAAATAAGTAAATGATATAGTATGTTAGGTGATACATACTGGGGGGAGAGCAGAGAAGGGGACTGTGAGTGAAGAGGAGGGGAAGGGGAAAATTGTGATACTAAATAGGATGATACAGGTAGACCCCCCTTTATTGGGGACAAGATTTGAGCAAGACTTGAAGGAGTTGAGAGGGATATCCAAGAAACTGCCAGAGTGTTTTCCGAAGTAGCTGCACCATTCTACATTCTCACCAGTAGTGTGTGAAAGTTCTGATTTCTTCCACATTCTCATCAACACTTGTTATTATCTTTTTAATTCTAACCACCACAGTGGGTGTGAAGTGGTATCTCATTGTGGTTTGGATTTACGTTTCTCTGATGACTGTTTTTTCATGCTCTTAATAGTTCTTAATTTTGATGAAGTCCAATTTCTCAATTTTTTCTTTTATAAGATCATGCCTTTTGAATGTGTTGAATCTAAGAAATTTTCACCTAACCTACAGTCACAAAGGTTTTATACTATGCTTTTTCTAGAGGTGTTAAAGCTTTAGGTTTTACATTTAGTTCTATGATCCATTGGGAGTTAATTTTTTTTAATGTGATACAAAGTATGGATCAAAGTCCAATTTTTTGCATGTGGATATCCAATTGTGCCAGCACCATTGGTTTAAAAGACTGTCCTTTTGCCACTGAATTGCTTTGGTACTTTTAAAAATCAACTTAACACATATGTATGGATCTATTCCTGGACTGTCACAGAGAGTATGGCAAAAAAAGTACAAATTCAAATCCCTACAAGAGCCAAAGTAACAAAAGCGTGTAAATGGGGCAAGTTTAAGCCAATAGGAAGAAGTGTGGTCTATATTTTACTGAACAGAATACATGCTACCCTTAAACATTCAAATTCAAAAGATATTAAAACACTGTGTAGTCCCAACAAAATGGTGTGAATATGTAGTTGGGGGGGGGTGGTGCATACAGAAAAACACTGGTATATAAAGATATATTTTAAAATGAAAAAAGCTGGACAGAAAGAGGAGAGTATATTGGGAAAAAAGGTTAGAGAGACAGTTTTATAGCAATAGGTAAAACAAAGAGAGCAACAGAGAAAAGGAGAAAGATGACACTAACAGGTGGGAGAAGAGAGTTTTAAAAAGGTCAGACACCAGACTGAGAATTAGAGGGAGTTAGGCCAAGTTTTTTTTTTTTACGTCTATCTCTACTATTATAATTATTACTATCATTTCACAAGGGTAGCCATTAGTTTGGCTCAGTTAACAACAGTGACATATAATTATTTGCATTCACAGCTTAATGAACTTTTGTCTTTCCTCCCCTTCAATTAAAAAAAAAAGGCAAAATCTATTCATAATCATAAAGAGTAAAAAATATATTTCATAGGTCAGGATCCATGTCACTTGTGCCTTTATAACATGCAGAGCAAACCTCAGCCTATTCACCACCAAGCAGCTGGCACACAGGAGGTCACACTCAAACAGCTCAGAGAGTGACTGATTACCTGTTGGCTGAGCTGCTATGGCTATTCCTCAATGACAGAATAATTTCTTTCTAGAAGGAGATTCACTGAAGGTTTCTGAGTGCTATTTGTTTTTGTGTGTTTTTTTGTTTTTAACTCCTGATCCAATGACTTAAAGAATAGTTATTAGCTTTGGAAAAAACACTCCAAAATTCTGAATAAAATTATAAATCCAGACCATAACTTTCAAAATTTCACCAAAATATTAATAGCTTTTGTCTAGGGACAGGACTATATATGGTTAGTTACTTGCTTATTTTACTTGCTCTGCGCTTTTTTTCCTCCCTTCTGCTTTTTAATACTTCCCCTATTTTCCATAATAATCCATTTTCCTTTCATAACATAAGAGGACAAAAACAAGCAATCAAGGAACCAACACAGCCTTCCTCCAAGTAATATAACATGAATCACCTCTAATCGCTCAAAATACCAAAGGAGTAATAAATTTTAAAAAGGGTGCCAATATAAATGTCCCCCAAATAAATTATTCCTAAATGCACCTACAATAATTTAGAAACTTCACAGGAAACATGTTTTTAATACTAAATTTTACAAAATAAAAGATAAGCTCTTTCTCAATGCTAAATTAGATTTGACAGCTATAACTTATTCTGATCCCCAGAGTTCAAGCAAGGGTCAACATGTGATAAGCACTCTTACTTCTGGCTTGCACACTTGACTCAATTCAGTGAACTTGTACCATCTCTGTCTTTAAACTGTGGATTGTTAATATAACTACTCTGAAGATTCGTATGAGACTCATTATACTATACTTAATCATAGTTACTTTGTATTAAATGATTATAGATGTCTTTCAATGACAAAATCTTAAGCCATTAAAATTTAAATATTTACATCTACATTTTATTATCTAGTATCCTATACTAATTTTATTAATCTGTTAATATTATTCATTTTAAGTCACAATTGCCAGAGATTAGAATCTTGCTTACCTTACTTGCTCCCACATGCAGATTAATCAAATAAAATACAGGTAAATGAAGACTATTACCAATGCTTATGTGACTGTTATTGCTAAAAAATTTAAATCTGCTATTTTTTTTTTTAAGACTTTCTTTTTCTCTTTTTCTTTTTTATATTTATTTATTTATTTATGGCTGCGTCGGGTCTTAGTGGTCGTGCACGGGCTTCCTGGTTGTGGCATGCGGGCTCCAGAGCACACGGGATCAGTAGTTGGCATCACCCAGGCTTAGCTTCCCCTTGGCATGGCATGTGGGATCTTAGTCCCCTGACCAGGGATCCGAACCCGCGTCCCCTGCATTGGAAGGCAGATTTTTAACCACTGGACCACCAGGGAACTGGTCAAATTACGGGTGGCCTTATAAGAATAAGTTAGTCACAGATTCTGAGCCACACAATTCCAGGAGCCTGTTCATTTGACAGTATGTATAAATGTTTCCTTGCACATACCAAGTGTTTCTAGAGTTGGCCAGAGAAATTGCTGAACCCAATAACTGCTCACCATCTAGAACCTGATGAATTCTATTTTAGATAATGCTAAAACCTGGTGGAGGAAATGTGGGGAAAGTAAAATTCTCACACTCTTAACAGTAATGTCTAAATTGGTATTCTTTATTTAGTAATGTCTAATTACTCTTCAAAGTTGAAGAGCCATATACTATTCAACCAGTGATTCCAATCCTATACAAGCACGCACGCGCGCACGCACACACACACACACACACACACACACCCCTACATGCTGTCTGTAGAAATTCACACACGTTCACAAGAAGCATGTTCAGGAAAGTTCACTGTTGCATTGTCTAATGATAAAAAAAAAAATTGAAAACTACTTAATAATCAACCAAAGGAGAAAGGGTAAATAAGCTATGGTGTAGCATGCAACAGAAAAATGTTGAGGGAAAAGACATACTGAAAGAGTGTTTAGCAGTACAGTGTGTATCAAAAGTTTAAAAACATGCAAAACGATTACATTATTTATGGAAACAAGTATATTCAAGATAGTGTTTACCTCTGGGGAACGAAGGGGGGTAGGGAAAGAAAAGGGTACATAGAGGGTTCAACTCCACAGTGTTTTACTTCTATAAAAAAAAAAATCTGAAGCAAATGCAGGAAAATGTTAAGATCCAATTAAGTTATAAGCTGGATGGATAGTACACGGAAGGATTTTTCTACTCTTCTTTATATTTGAAATATTTCTTATCAATTCAGGATATAAAGAGATCTGAACCGGCTGGACTCTATTGAACAAACAGTTAATACCAGACCAAGAGTAAGTAAAGCCAGCAAAGAGGCACCCGTAACAGAAGACTGTTTTCACGAGACCTATTTCCATCTGGGAGTGTGAGAGCCTTATGCACAAATCATCTAATTATATCCCCAATAACACTACAAAATGGAGGCATTATTCCCATTTGGCAGATTTTAAAAATTAAGGTCAAAGAAATTGGGTGACTTGGCTAAGGTCACAGAGCCAATAAGTCACAGAGAAAAGCCCACATAATCTGTACCTGCAAAGCAACTTTTATAACAACGCTGGTGTTTCAAAGGAATGGAACATGCAGTTTAGTAACTCTTGTTAAAAGGGGGTTTTACTTGATCACAAGCTCAAAAGGAGCTCCAAAGAGGATATGGCTACCAAAAACATCTTAATTCTGGGTTATATTAAAAGGGAAAACAAAAATTATCAGCCTACCATACTTTGTACTACTATGCACGCAAGTGAAGTACCAAGTTTAATTTTAGACTCCAGGTTTTTAAGAGGACATTGATAAAATGGGGACTTGTTACCAAGGGCAACAGTCCAGATGAATAAAAGAATAAATGTTCTAACCATTAGAGCTTTTTAAAACTGAACTGAATGGCTTTAGGTATATAAACATTTCTTCTACTGTGCTGGTGGATATAACACTCTCATTTAATTATAAAACACTGTGGGTTATGATGCACCTTAGTTAACTCAGGCTGCTGTAACAAAATACCATGCTCTGGGTGGCTTAAACAACAAACATTTATTTCCCACAGTTCTGAAGGCTGGGAAGTCCAAGATCAAGGTTCCAGCAGATGTGTCTCATGAGGGGCCTTCTTTCTGGTTCACAGACATCTGCCTTCTTGCTGTATCCCCACATGCTAGGGGCACGGAGGCAAGCTTTCAGGTCTCTTCTTATAAGGACATTAATCCCACTGTGAGGACTCCACCCTCATGGCCCCACCTTCTCATACCAAAAGGTCCCACCTTCTAATACCATCACACTGGGGGTTAGGGCTTTAACATAATAATTTTGAGGAGACAAACTTTCAGTCCATAACAAGATGTAATCACCAACTCCTTTTAACTTAAACTGCTATAGGAAAAAATAGCTCTTTAAAATGGTGAAAAACTCAAGCCCCTAACCACCTTTTCCCTCTGGAACACTTTTTATTTATAAAATTATTTTTGATTAAGTAAGATTTCTTAATGTAACTACTGCACTATAGTACAACACACTTGTGAACTAACCAACTCTGAAAGTGTCCAAAAGGAAACTGAAAGCCCTTCTGTCACAGACATTGAGGGTTCTGCTCTGATAAGAGGTTGGACTATATGATCAATAAACTTCTTCCTAATTCTCACATTCTATGATAAGTGCAAAGGATAATATGGCTTTGGTTTAAAAAAAAACAAAAACCTCCATTTAAGGCCAACAAAATGATAGCACAGGGAACTCTACCTAATACACTGTGGTAACCTAAATGGGAGGGAAGTCCAAAAGGGAGGGGATATCTGTATGTATATGGCTGATTTCATTCTGTTGTGCAGTGGAGACAAACACAAAATTGTAAAGCAACCATACTCCAATGAAAATTAATAATAAAAAAAAAAAGACCAACAAAATACTCATTAGCAGGGAGTCAAAGGTGAAACTAATGAACTGGCAGAAAATCATATACTAATTAAAACATTACCAAAGTGAGGTGAACCAGAAGGTCTTGCTGATGTGTATATATAGAAGATAATGAGCTTTATCTCTACTGCAAAAAAAAAGTGGGACCTACATTATACCATATAGAAAAATTAACTCAAAATGGATCAAAGACCTAAATGTAAGTGCTAAAACTATAAAACTCTTAGGGGAAAAGAGGCATAAATTTTCATGACCTTGGATTAGGCAAGGATTTCTTAGCTATGACACGGAAGCACAAAAAAGAAAAACAAGATAAACTGGAGTTCATCAATATTAAAAACTTTTGTGTCTCAAAGGACACCATCAAGAAAGTGAAACTACAATCCACATGATGGGAGAATATATTTGCAAATCATTTATCTGATATGGGACTTGTATCCAGAAAATATAGTAGTTCCCTTTATCTGAAGGAGATATGTTCCAAGACCCCAGTGATGCCTGAAACCGCAGACAGTACCAAACCCTATATATACTATGTTTTTTCCTATACATACATTCCTATGATAGAGTTTAATTTATAAATTAGGCACAGTAAGAGATTAATAATAATAACTAATAATAAAATACAACAATTTTAACAACATACTAGAATAAAAGTTATGTGAATGTGGTCTCTCTCAAAATATCTTATTGTACAAATGTAATGCCTTTTCTACCTTAACTAAGCTCTTATCATGTACTGTGGCTGTAACTTTTGCAGTTTGAGGTGTGACCTCAAAACTAGCAAGAATTTCTTTTGCCTTCTTCACAATTTCACAGATAGAAGATTTGTTCTTACTGTAGATCTTCACAACCTCGGCATAAGATTTTTTTTCTTTCCTTATTAGGTGAAGAACTTTCAGGTTTTTGCTTAAAGGAAGCACTCTACAGCTTTTCTTTTGCATGTCCAAATTGCCAACATCACTACTCTTGCACTTTGGGGCCATTATTAAGTAAAATAAGGGTTAAACACAGGGACTACGATACCAGTCAATCTGATAACCGAGATGGCTACTAAGTGACTAACGGGCAGGATATTCTGGACAAAGGGATGATTCACGTCCTGGACAGAGTGGGACAGCACGAGATTTCATCACACTACTCTGAACAGTGTGCAATTTAAAACTTATAAGTTGTTTATTTCTGGAATTTTCCATTTAATATTTTCAGACCACAGTTAACCAAAGGTAAATGAAACCACTGAAAGCAAAACCATGATAAAGGGGACTAATATGTGAAGAAATCTTAAAATTCAATAATAAAAATACAAATAACCAAATTTTAAAGTGGGCAAAAGATGTGAGTAGACATTTCTCTAAGAAAGATGTACAAATGGCCAATAAGCATACAAAAAGATGCTCAACATCTTAGTCTTTAGGGAGACGCAAATCAAAATTACAAGATGTCACTTCACACTTTCTAGGATGTAAGTGTGAATCAAAAAGCCATATAATAACAAGTATTTGCAAGGATGTGGAGAAATAAGAACCCTCATACACTGCTGATAGGAATGTAAATGATGCAGCCACTTTGGAAACCAGTTTTGTAGTTCCTAAAGGTTGAACATAGAGTTACTATATGACCCAGCAATTCCATTCCTTGGTATATAACCAAAAGAAAGGAAAACATATGTCCATTCAAAAATCTGTACATAAAAGTTAATAAAAGCATTATTCATATTAGTCAAAAAATGGAAATAACTCAAATATTCATCAACATCTGAATAGATAAACAAAATGTGGTACATCCACAGAACAGAACATTTGGCCATAAAAAAGAACAAAGTACTAAGGGACTTCCCTGGTGGCACAGTGGTTAAGAATCCGCCTGCCAATGCAGGGGACACAGGCTCTATGCCTGGTCCGGGAAGATCCCACATGCCGCGGAGCAACTAAGCCCGTGTGCCACAACTACAGAGCCTGCACTCTAGAGCCCGCGAGCCACAACTACTGAGCCCGCATGCCACAACTACTGAAGCCTGTGCATCTAGAGCCCGTGCTCCGCAACATGAGAAGCCACCACGATGAGAAGCCCACGCACTGCATCAAAGAGTAGCCCCCGCTTGCCGCAACTAGAGAAAGCCCACCCACAGCAACGAAGACCCAACACAGCCAAAAATAAATAAATTAAATAAATTTATAACAAATAATAATAATAAAGAAAAGATAAACAAGTTTAAAAAAAAAGAATGAAGTATTGATACATGCTACAGTATGAATGAACCTTAAAAACATTATGCAAAGTGAAGGAAGCCATACACCAAAGGTCACATAGTATATGATTCCATGGTATTTTTTGGGGGGTGGTGGGGAGTGAAATAGTCTGGTACTAGCGATGACAGTTACATAACTTTGCAAATATACAAGCCACTGAATTGTATACTTTAAACGGGTGACTTTATGGTATGTGATTTACATGTCAAAAACAATAATAAATGGGAAATCTTTATTGGGAATATCACAATGAAATCCTAGATATTTCGCCATTATAAATATAGTATGGCAACATGATTTCCAAAGTAACAGAAGAAATGGAAGAAGCACAGAACCACGAAAATGAGTCCAGGTCAAGGCCTGGGGATTTCTGATAAACACATTACCAACATTTAGCAAAAACAAAGCATCTATGCTTACACTCTGCATGCCTGGTCCAGGCAGACGTCAGTCATCAATCACAGCACCCTCTGCCACGGAACTGGGCATGGCCATAGATCTCTTCTCAACACAGTTCTCCATGTACTCATTACCAATATCATAATTGATAACAAATTACTGAAGGTTAGATCTAAAGGTACTAACTTCACACCTATTTCTTTCTTAGTCTATTACACATGGGATTATTACTGTTCAGCACTTCAATGGTTTTATTAATTATAAAATACTTTAGACATACAAAAAAGGTATTTTGGGGGAAATAATTTTAACATACATAACATACCCACTAACCAGCGAAAGAAATATGACATCACAAATTCAGTTAACGCTCCTCCCACTTTCAATAAATATATTATCCTTTTAGAAAAAGAACTGTGACTATACTCTTGTTCTCTCAGTTAAAAATATCTGTACAAAGCCTATATACATGTCCCTTGGAGTAAAACCAAGACATCACTATTCACCCAGAGACTCTTAAGTGATCTCTGACATGTGACATTTACCACATATAAAACCTCTATCACTGTCAATTTTAACAAGAGAAGGAAACTCTCCCACATGTCAACAGCCATAGTAATGGAAACAGAAGTTAGAAAATGACCAGAGGGTTCTTTCCGTCCAAACTTCTCACTGTCACTTAGCCAAAGGCAAAGACCTCCATTATCCCCCTTTCCTTGTGTACTGTCTGTCCAGCACACTTCTCATTTTAACATCTATAATATTTTTCAAAACACTTTCACACGCAATATCTCATTAACCCTACAAGATAGATAAGGCAGCTATATTTATACCCCAATTTACAGATATGGAAGAACAAAGCAATTAAGAGCACAAGCTTGGAGTCACTCAGGGCTTGAATCCCCGCTTCATTACTTCTCAGCAAAGTGAACTGCAAAATAAGATACCTGGCTTACAGGGTAGTTATGAGGATCAGATTACACAACATATATAAAGCACTTAGCACAGAACCTGGTGTAAAATAAGCAATAAATGAATGGTAGCTGCTGCTACTGTTATTGTTGTTGTTAATTATGCAAGATCAAACAGCTCCTAAACAAGGAAGCCAAGACTGGTCTTCGAGTCTACACAACACTGCATCATTCTCAAATGATCACCAGGAGTCCTATCTGTACAGAGTAGATGCCAGCATTTCCAGGCAATGCTTCCCCTTTCTCATCTAGACACCATGGTGATCACTTTAGGATTTTAAGAATAGAAAGCTAATAGCAATACTCACAGCTGATAACATCACAAAAAGACAACTAGACATTATGTGTGTCTCATAACACCATCTATAAAGTCATCTTTCCCCCTCCCCAAATTAAACCTTAATCAAGCTTCTATATCAAATTACCAATTTATAGGATATACAAGAGGGTAGAGAAACATGTTAAACTAAACAGAAATCCAGACTATAAGAAATTCTATAGGACAAGCTGAAACCGTGCACCTTAGATTGGGACTTGAACCCACGTGCCAGGACTCGAAGCCAGCTTAAACGCAGATTGGGACTTGAACCCACGCGGCCAGGACTTGAACCCGGCCAAAACCCACAGTCTTCCAACTGAGGTCACACACCTGGTTTCAGGACTTAATGAAGCTCAGGTTCTTGATGTCTCATCGCAGAAAGAATTCAGTGAGAGACAAAGTGATGGGTACGAAGTGGACTTATTTAGAGAGAAACACACTCCACAGACAGACTGTGGGCCATCTCAGAAGCTCAGAAGTCGAGAAAGGCACCAGGGTATGAGATTGTCAGTTTTTATAGGCATGGGTAATTTCATAGGCTAACAAGTGGGAGGAGAATTCCAGCTATTTTAGGAAGGGGCGGGATTTCCAGGAATTGGGCCACTGCCCACTTTTTGATCCTTATGGTCAGTTCTTCAACAGACAAATTAAAAAAAAAAGCAGGGTGGGGGGGGCGGGGGAGGGGAGAAGAAACCTACAAGTTAAAAAAAATACTTAAAAGACTTTTCAATCAATCCTGATGTAAAAACGACTTCTTTTTAATTCTCTCCCTAACAAAGCAATAGCATCAGCCCCATTACACATCTCTGTTTGAGGGAGAGAATATGCTAGTGACATAACCAGAATATATGGGAATATTTTAGGCTTTGGAGCATTTCCTTTTTTCCCTTGTACATCAATAAACTGGCATTCTGGTTTTTAAAAGAAAGACAGTAACACATATAGCCTTTACTCTTCCTATGCTACACCTATGACAAAAGTCTTATTCTGAAGCGTACTTTTAAAGACTACAGGTTTACAAGTTCTTAACGTGATCCTCCCCCCTCAATCCCACCCCCCAAATCGACAAGAGAGGGCTGAAGCAAAGGTCAAGGGAAAAGACAAACAAGAAAAGTCAGGAGGAACACTTTTGTAATTGAAGCTTAAAAGAAAACCCACACCATCAACAGGATTAGCTGTCAACAGGAACGTTCCCAGAAGTAACCCATCCTATGATGCGATTTGAGATATCTTAATGAAAATTATAGCACCTCCCTGTCATCAAGAAGCAGCCAGCTTAAGGTAAATTAAATGAAAATTCATCTGACGTTTCAACATGGGCACATGCTATAATGAAGATTACTTGTTTATTTCCATATTATTCTAAAAAAGATTTGAGACAGCTCACAGAATGCATTAGAATTAAAAAGAAAGAAGTCGGTGCTCTGTGATGACCTAGATGGGTAGGACGGAGAGGGGGTGGGAGGGAGGTCCAAGAGGGAGGAGATATATGTATACATATAGCTGATTCACTTCCTTGTACAGCAGAAACTAACGCAACATTGTAAAGCAATTATAATCCAATTAAAAAAAACTGTTAAAAAATAATAATACATCAAAAAAAAATAAATTTTAAAAATCTACTTAGTTTTATTTAAAACAAACAAAAAAAAGAAATGACGAGAATGAGGCAAAGAGAAAACGAGGGAGGAAAATAAAGTCAGAGGTAAATTTACCACACAAACTATGTGCCACAAGGTCCTATACAGTTGCAAGGGAAGGGCTGCACACCTGACTGAGCTACCTTGCAAAGAGAGAAATACCATAGGTTATAAGAGTCACGATGACTATGTAATACAAGCAAACCAATTGGTCAAAGGAAATGCAGCTTTTCCTGGTACCCAGACTTGGGAAAAAAAAATTACTACACATTTTTACATAGGTTCTAATAATGATAATAATGATTTAAAATGATGATTTTTTTTAAGATTCTTTTTACATTTTTTTACATGGGTTCCAATACTGATGATGATGATGATGATGATAAAAATGATAGCAGCTTGAACTATACATTTAAAAATGGTTCAGATGGTAAATTTTATGTTATGTGCATCTTACCACAAAAAAAAAGGGGGGGGAGGGGAACAACAGCTGCTCATTTTCACTGCATGTGTCCTGGGCCAGGCATGTTCTAAGCATTTTATATGTTTAAAGTCACAAAATTCTCATAACAACCTTGTGGAGGTAGGTACAATTATTATCCCCATTTTATAGATGAGAAAACTGAAGCACCAAGAGGTTAAATAACACATAACTAGGAAGTAGCAGAGCCAGGATTCAAGCCCAGGAAATCTAACTACAGAGCCCTAACCATTATATCACCCCTCTTCCATAAAGTTGTCTCCCTTTTGGGCAAAAGCATTTGCCATCAGCTAAGAGCAGTATTTGTCCATCAACTCTTAGCTCATTTTGTGTTGTCTTAGTACTCCAGATCACCAGCTAATAGTCATAGTAGTAGCAGTAGTTACAACATCAACAAGAGCACTGAGATAAAGGAGATAATATCCTCACAAGAATTCTACAATAAGAGGCGTACTAAATTTTATAAAACTGTTTGTTTTAATGGCCCTCAATAAAGGTTTATTGCATTACACCAAATAACAATTCTGTAAAAGTAATTCTACCCCAGTCTAAAACAATGCAATCAATATATGTAGCTCTCTGGTATTCTGGCTTGATTCAATCAAAAACTGATTGTTTCTAAAGCAATGGATTAACTGTGTATTATTTAACCAATTCTCAGAGTCCTGTTTCTGACTACGAGGTTTCTGATAAGAATTGGGCTGCAAAGTAAGTGAATACATACTTGCTGGAGTAAAGCTGTTCTGTACTGCCAATTACAGGTAAACTATACACTTTCATAGTCAATCAAGTACAGAGTTAGGTTAATATGCTCTTAGGAAAATTAAGGAACCTAACCACGAAAGATATATAAGTATGCAGCCAACCCACCTCTCCACAGGGGTGAGCCAAGAAAATAGTTTCTTATAGGGCCAAAATTTTCCTCTCAAAGTGGTTCTGATTCAGCACCAATGGACAAACGGTTAATTGAGTCCCAAAATTCTATGTAATCACAATGATTTGGACCTGGAAAATTCTCCAAACAAGAGTTTCTCAACTTTTAGCTCAGCCATAAAATTACCTCAATTAAGTACGCATAGACTATCCAATTGAGACATGTACCCCTTAGCTAAACAAAGTTATATAGGCAGCTATACAAAATTATCAGGTATAAATCAATTAAATATTCAGGGATATCTGTAAATAAATAAATAAGATGTGGGTTTTGGATTAGATATCTCACATCTTTCTTTTTGAAATAACTAGGTAACAGGGTCAGCCGTTTACCAAGGACATCCCTAATTAGTATAAAAACAACTACATCATGAGTATATTACTGCTAGGAAGCAATTAAAAGAGGCCCAAAAGGAAAATGAAAACAATATGAACAAGAGAGCCTTAGGGGAAAAAATCCAATATACAATAAATATCTGATAAGATGATCAACTTTATCAATAGTCAGAGAACTTCAAATTACAGCAAGGCTTTATACCAGTCTCACCCATCAGATAGACCCAAAATAGAAATGACTGATAATATCCAAAGTTGATAAAGTTAGGGGAAAGCAGCAACTATCATACACTCTTGGTGAAAGCATAAAGTGATATAGCCTTTGTAATAACATTTTGAAAGGACATCAATTTTTTAAATATGCATAACCATTAATTCCATAGGTGCGTTCTCAGACACCTGCAAAAACAAGTGCAAACTGGGATGTTTACCAAAACATAGATTGCAACAGCAAAAAACTAGTTTTTAAATGTCTATCAAAAGAGAGATGGTTAAATAAACTATAGAATATACATCTAATGTAATGCTATGCAGCATTTTATGCAAAGATAAAACAGCTCCTTCATGTTCTGACATAGAAAGATTCCCATGATATTAAGTTTTTTAAAGCCTATAACAATTCAAAAAGTATGATCCCGTGGGTAGTGGGGAGGGAAGGAGAGGGATAGCTGCCAACAGGGGTCTGAAATGGTCAGGACTCTTTCAGTTCTGAGAGAGAAACCCAATTCAAACTCACACAAGCAAGTCAGGCAACTGAGTAACTCATTTAACTGGGAAATATAAAGTGGATCTACTTTAAGGTTCAAGTGGATCCAGAGGCTCCAATGACTCCCCATGTGCACACATGCGAGCATGTGAGAATGTGTATGACTGTGCATTTTTAAGTGTGCCTGTGTGTAAGAGAGAGTTGGTCAGCTCTTCTTCAGTCTGTATGTTGGCCTCATTCTTTCCCATGGCACATAGGCTTCCTTCATTTGGCCAGGCACACTCTATGTCAGCTTAGCAACTCCAAAGGAATAAGCCTGTCCCTCATCCAATATCTGTTTTTCAATCTCAAGGAAGGGGTCTGAACCTGCTTTAGTCATATGGCCATCCTGCAGCAGTCACTGTGTCCAGAGGAATGGAGCATTACGACAGACCAAGCCTAGGTCACATGCTCACCCCCTGGCCAAGGGGTAGGATACTGCAACCTGAAAAGGAGGTAAAGGGAATACTAGACAGCCTAAATCTATACAGCCTAAATTACCAGCTATCATATAATTCACTACAGAGACTTTCACCTTTTAACTCCACGTACTCCCATTTCTTGGAATTTATTATTTGAATATAGTCATGTATTATATATGATTTATTTTTTAATTTAAAAAGGAAATAATTAGAATGCAGTCAGAAAGAAAGCCTAAGGTCTAAAAAGTTCAGGGTTGATGACTTTAGAGTTAAATTGAGGGGAAAATAAGCCTCATGTATAAATAACGATTGGGGCTTCCTAGCCCTGCACACTTGGCCAACATTTTAACCACCACCCAAAGGTCCTTATCAAACCAAGCATTAAAAGACAAACAAAAATATGGAGGAAACAGATTTTAATTAATTAGCAATATGTTGATAAGAGGGAGGGAAAAGAGGTCTAGGGACTATAAAGAGAAATTTTATGAAATCCTCAGAGAGCAAATGGCCTTCAATAGTATCTGAAAGCCCTTTATGCCCCCTCTCACTTTTCTCACCTTATAATCTTAAGAGTATATGTAGAAATATTCTGGATCAGTTTTACTGAAGCCAAAGAATCACTTTCTACCTGTTTCAAATACCTACTCTGAAGATGGTCGCAAACCATCTAAACTAAAACAATTTATAATACCTACCCCTGAAGTAGAGACATCAGTAAAAATGTCTCCTTTAATTATCCCAAGAGCTACCATTCAACACTACAAGTTCTTCTCACAAATAAATTTAATAATAAAATCCTTATTTATACTGACACACAGAAACAATTCTTCTTTACTTCAATGACTCCAAGTAGGGCCTACCAATTCTAGTATTCATCTCTCTGAATAAAGCCGATTCTGCTACAGTGAGGCAAAGACATTTACTGCTCACTGAATATTCATTTCTTGCCCACATGCCTGGCTCCGTAAGTAGTGCCCTGTGACTTCTTTTGGCCAACGGGCTATAAGAGGAAGTGACATGGGTCACTTCAGGGCCAAAGGCCTAGTAACCAAGGAGGCTCCATGTTCAGATAATGCACCAAACATATGTACTTTATTATTCAACTACAGAACGCTTTTTTTCATATTCCATGGGATGATGCTATAAGCATCATTTCAAATCCTAGAAATTTAACTGAAATTCCATTTCCTCCAGGAAGCCTACCCAGAGCATGCTCCTGGCATCATCAGTAACACACTTACATGTACACTGCAGGTAAAGAACTATGAAAAGCACTGTGGTACTGGCACATAACTAGTACAATAAATGGCCTCTACTTTCTATAATGTACAATGTGGTTGCTGAGAAAGGACATATGTCAAAACAGAAACAAATATAAATGATAATAAATAAATTTCAAGTGAGTGCTAAAAATTGTTAAGTGCTAGAGGAGTTTCCACATATCTCAGTTAGCAACTAAGTAAACTAGTTAGTTATATACTCCCTTATGACATCTTTTATATTATTTTTTAATTCATGTATGATTGAAAGCAAATGAGACTCCCTATAAGGATCATTATCTCCCTGAAGGGCAGAAACCCTAAGGTATAACTACATCATGGTGTCCCATACTAACCATTCAAACAACAATTATCCAATAAAACTTCATCTTTTATTGAGAAGAATGTGTTGAAAAATTAAACAGAAATGTAGTATTCCTCAAGACATAAGGAATTTGTGTCTCCAGCATGGCTAAGGAGAGAGTCGAACGAACACAGGCTTTTCTGTTATCCATGGCAAGTGGAGTGCTACATTGGAAAACAAAGAGTCACCAGGTTACCCCAGACTTTTGAACATAGCCCTTAACAGCCAACTTCTTATGCTGTAGGACTACATGCTCTCCAAGCAATATCTGATTTCCAATTCAATTTCCCAAATACCCTGAAGCCAGTAAAGAGGATCCCTAGATATTATGTATGAGTATTCCAGGCACACATACAAAAAAGGCCTATTTCTCTAAGTACATTAATAAGTAGTATCATGATTTAATCAATATGACTTGCCAAACATTTTAATATCTACATGCATAAGACATTGCAGAGGACAGAATATAAACATGATCCCCTTTGCCATTCTCATACCCTAATTTGGGAGATAGGACACATGAAAACAAAAAAATTCCACAGAGTATAAAGGCAGTAAAAAGTGTCAAATTAATAATAAGGAAAATAAATATTAAAAGAGTTCAAAGAAGGAAGGGATTATTTTCTAATTTTATAATCTGAACACTTAACAAGCAAGGTGGAATCTGAGCTGAGCTTTAAAGGATAAATAGAATTTCAAGAGGTATAGACTAGGATAAGGGAGAACATTCCAAGGAAAGGAATTATAAAGGAGTGCAAACAGACAAGCCCAAGGGATGTGTTAGGGACAGTAACTGACAATTTTACTTCAAACAGTTTATTGGGGGAGACTAGTGGGAAATGAGACCAGAAAAGCAAGTTGGTACCAGACACTGGAAAGCTTTAAATGCCAGGCTAAGGAACTTTATCTTGACAATGATGAGGAGCCATTGAAGGGTTTAAACAAAGTAACACAATGAAAATCAAAATTAGGATGATCATTCCAAAACAAAATTTAGGACAGACTGAAGAAGGAACTCACTGGGGACAGTGAGACCTCCCTGGGATACTATGGCAAATATCAGGCCTAAATTAGCAATAGAATGATGACAGTGAGGAGAAAAGGAATAGATCTAAAGAGCTGATAGAACTTGGAAAGTGTTTTCAGCATATGTCAAATCAGACCTTAAGGACTCTAAAAAGCTGAGATTCAGATGCTACAAAGAGGTTAAAGCCACAGGAACTGTGAATTCCAGCCTACCCAGCAGGGTCTCCCAATACTTGAATCGATGCTGGGCTCTTCTATACATATATTCATTTCCATCTCCACACTCATACAAAAGATCCACTCTTTTTCACTGGGATTTGGGGGAACAGAGGTGGGAAATGATATAGAAAAGCAGCCAAGTGACGAAGGCCAGGTAATTGTGCAACAAACAGATAGGAGCTCAAACATCTATAAAGGCCAAAGGCATTGCGATCACATCTATTGCAAAATGGAAAAACAGACTGCAAATCCAGTCATACTGCGGGTCTGAGTAATGACATCAGATATATCCATTAAACTTGGCAAGAGACTAAGACTGGATGAATGGAGTTATTGAGGTCCCAGTCCTTAACAAAAGAGATTCTTAACCTCTGGGGAGGTCATGGACCCTTTTGGGACCCTATGAATTTCTCTCCAGAGAAATGCACAGACTCATAGAATTTTGCATATACATAACTTCAGAATGTTCACAGACACGCCCCGCAGAGCCTATCTAGAGACTCTCAGTCCATGAACTCCAAGGGTTCTTACTTAAAAACCCGTCCTAAGCTTGGTGATTAAGAACTGATTATCTGTTGTAACAAGCATGTTGACTGGAAATGATGTGACTTAATAGGGCACGTACAATTATTAGTGTGTTCTATGTAATATTAATTGTATATGTTACACAATGGGTATCTATGTGGTAAAGAATGGTATGTATGGTGAACTAATTATCTATTATGCAACATTAATAGTTTAATGGACATGCTTATGTGCATGGGGTAAATAATGTATGATTATACACAGTATGTATTATGTACGATAAAGCACGTATGTGTGAGTACATTATGACTGGGTAGATCACCGAATGCACAAAATACATAGCAATGGGATAATTTAGAATATATTCTTAATACTAGCATAGCACATGATAATGTTTCACTGTTCGTGTGTAATTTTTCAAGGAGTAGTTTAAGTAGAATTTCAGCTTTGGGTGCTGGTGCTGGAGCTTCTTTTGAGTCTTAGGGAGAAGTGTTATCCTCCTTTCCTGATTTATAAGACCGGAGTAATAAATATATTACAGAGAAAAAAAAAAATCCTTCCTACAAAACAGTGGTAACTATTCTTATCATATACCCCACGGCTAAAAAGGTTTTGAATAAGAAGCCATATATGTACATTTATTTATAATTTATATACATTGCCCACTAGACCAATAAATTATGTGCCTTATAAAGCATACACAAAAATGGATATGTAAAAGAATGACATTTATTATAATAAAATAAACAGTTTTTAAACATTTAATATACCTATTGATGACACGGCTTTATGCTCTCCCTAATAAATATTGTTTTTAATACTACCACCATTTTTGGTGACAGTAATGTGATGAACACTATTATTTTTAAATTTTGCTTTCATATTTTGTAATATAGCAACTTAAAAGTCTGGTTCTAAATTCAGTTCATTTTTATAATAAGTAACTCTTTTATTTGGTTTTAATGGTTATCATAGCCAAAAAACATACTTCACAAAGATGAGTATAACCAAAGGGAAGAACTGCATCACTTGCTGCACTGAATAAAACATGAATTTCAATTTTCAATCCTCTTCACCATTTATGCAAAAGTTTTTGCTAAAATTCAGACAGTGCATTTCCATATTTCCTGATGACAATCAGTTGTTCTTACTAACTCATCAGATAGTATTGCCTTTTTTATATTTTCAGTAGATGGGCCCAAAACCACTAAAACGCCTCTCTTACAAGGTCTTTATACAGGTTAGAAAATTTGGTTTTCAAGTTCAAGTGTACATATACAAACATTCTTAAAGTTTTAACATCATTTTCAGCAATTAAATCCAATAATGATGGAAATAGTCCCAAATATACATTTTCAATAACCTCTCTCCGAAACATTGAATTTTATTTTGTTTTGAAAGGTAGTTACTTTTTGAGTCACTGTTAAGAATTTACCATCATCCCAAAGGGACAGATTTAGTGGGTTTATTTTCATAAATATCTGCTAGGTAGTATACTACTCACAGACACTTGTCAGAGGAAAATGTCAGCAAATTTTGGACATTTGTATTTTTGTGAAAGAAAAATTAATAAGTCATCTTTAAATTAGACAATTCTTAAGTCCTTTACCTCAAGATGACCAGTTAACCTGTATGAAATATTTTATAAAAAATCTGCTTGGTGACTCCTTATTGCAATACAATATATGTTTAGTCTACTATTTAAAATAATAAATCTAAAAAAGCAATTACCCAGGCTCCTATAAACTGTAAAACATCACAGCAGACTGAAAGTAAGAAACTTTCTAACACACCTCTAATATTTCTCTGATAATTTTATGTAAACCCTACTGTAGAGACCACTGTTCTAAATGTGCCTGGGCTCCCAAGGGTCAAAGCTCTCCATGAGTCCCTTCCAACCAATTTCCCTGGCATGCTATGGACGTTCAAAGGAGTTATCTTTAAAGGTACTCTAATTATATTGTATCCATCTCTGAATTACTACCAGTTGGCAAAAGACACAACTGCAGTACATTCTATGACATCAGCTGTCTTCAACACTGTTCCCTCAGTGTAATGTTGGTTAGCAATTCAGTCAAATAATAGACAGGGCTGGAACAAGGTCCAAGACTCTTCATGACATATCCTGCCTTAAATCCTTTTTGGAACATGGCAGGGCATAAATAAATCAGTAAAATAAATCATGAAATATATTGAGAGCCAGGGGCTTTCAACTTGTATGACCAATCTAACTTATAGAGTGACACATATTTACATAAGGATGACATTTTTACACTTGAAAAACAAGTCCACTGCATCATCTTAAGAATTCCAAATGATAACATACTGCTTAAAGAAATAGCTACTGCTTTAAAAAAATTTTTTTTTAATTTTTAAAAGCATAAGACAGTGAAAAAGATTTTGTACTAACTTCCATCAAGAAAAAAAAAGTATGTTCTCAAATATACATAAAAATGCGTAAGTTCCCAGTGTGGTAAGCCTTACATATGGAATCATTTCAAAAACTATGAAAATATAAGATTTGGGGTGTAAAACCCGCCAAAAAAAGATCCACATAGATTTGGAAAACTGGCACTTCTCATTTTCATCCAGATCTACAAACTTCACCGTTCCTCACCACCTCCCTCCATTAAAATCATTCAATGTCTTACAACTGCACCTAGAACATCTGGTTCCCTCTCCCACTTCAGCTGGTGCCACCCTCCCGCTTGCACTTTCCCCCTTTATGATTCCCAAAATAACCCCAAGCATCTCTGTCCTTTCATCTTTGCTATTTAATCTTCCTGAATATACTGCTCTCCTCCCCCTCACTCACACAGAAATCATCCTCTGCCTTCAATGTTCCTGTCCACCACGAAGTCCACCACGAAACTTGCCCCTATCCCTTTCAAATGAAAATAATTGCTCACTCTCCTGATTCCTCAAAGTACTATTTCAGTACCTCTCTCATAGCACTCATCACATTTAATTAGTAATATAGGTATCTGTGTGTAGTTTTATCACCTCTCTTAGGTCATAATCTCCTTACGGACAGGATCTATATCTTATCATTTAACTTCCCTATCTTTTAACAACACAGCACCTTGAACAAAGTAGGTACTCATATAACTATGTCTTGAATGAATGATGAGTGGCTACTTAGAAATTCAATTACAGACTTCCTGTACCACCTGGAATGAAGAGGGAGGTAGGAATTAGACTTTGTAGAACAAATATCTTTTCCCTGGTTTCCTCCAAACAAACTCGGCAAAGTAAAGCCAGTATTACACATACAGGTACTTTCAAAAGGCAAGGACATTTCATCCTTCAACTATCTGGTCCAATATGGCATGATATCTGTATATATACAAACATACACTCACAATAGAATATCCTCTACTGTTAAACAACCGAATCTATGCTTGATAATAAAAGCATGTAAATGTTTTAACCATATAAGCAAACTAAAAATGCAAGATGTAATATATTAAAGCTATAAGAATAACACCTGGGCTTCCCTGGTGGCGCAGTGGTTGAGAATCTGCCTGCCAATGCAGGGGACACGGGTTCGAGCCCTGGTCTGGGAAGATCCCACATGCCGCAGAGCAGCTAGGCCCGTGAGCCACAATTACTGAGCCTGCATGTCTGGAGCCTGTGCTCCGCAACAAGAGAGGCCGCGACAGAGAGAGGCCCGTGCACCGCGATGAAGAGTGGCCCCCACTTGCCACAACTAGAGAAAGCCCTCGCACAGAAACGAAGACCCAACACAGCCATAAATAAATAAATAAATAAATAAAAATTAAAAAAAAAAAAAAAAAAAAGAATAACACCAACCATTCAAAATACAAGTGGAAACACAGAGAATGACCAAGCAATTTATTCCAAATGAAAAAAATACCCTAAGCTTTAGCTATTTAAATACTAACAAAACATGAGAGGCAGAATTTTATTGCTAAGAATCCAAACCAACCATTCAAAGATAAGCTTACCTAGACAGAAGCACCAAAGAATCAACATTACTAAAGTACAAAGGTGAGATCAGAAACAGCACAAAAATCTTAAAGTGATACTTTCATTAAGTAACTGGTACACTGGCTCCTGGATCATCAGAAAGCAATGGAGATGGCAGCAGTCTCTACTGCACATGTAGACAACAGAACGGAGTCCAGAAAGTAACAGAGGGCTACAGTGTGGCCAAGTGTGGGGAGCACCTTGGAGAGAAGCCAATTTAGAGGTATGCTCGTGATTTCAGGTCAGAAGACCTGGACTCAAATGTCATCCCTAATACCTACAAGCTGTGCAATCTTATACCAGCCACTTAACTTCCCTGAGCTGCCTTTCCTTGTTTATAAAATGTAACATATAGAGCAAGCACAGTACCTGAGTACACTGTGTCTCGGAGACAGTCCTCAATAAATATTTGCTGACTCCGAATGAGGGCCATACAAGAAAAGCAAACATTTCTCTCCAGGCACTTTTGTACTTTTTGAGACAGCAGCCTTAATTAATTCCTGATTAATACCTTATTACAATATTTGACAATTTTTGGCCAAAAGCCAAAAATATGCCTTTCCCACTAGCTTACACGTTACTCAAAATCTTACTAAAATTCTTAAAATTTTAAATCTCTTTGTAATAACTTTCAAATACAATAAGTAACTATCATAAAGAAGACTGGGAGCCAAATACCTGGGTTCTTGCCCAAGTAAAGACACTAACTATGTGGCCCATGAAAATTACTATATTTGTCTGGCCTTAGTCTTCTCATCTATAATATTAACAAGGTTGTTCCAAATTACCATTAAGGGCCCTTTGCTCTAAACGTTGTGGTTCATGCCATCTCGAGGATTTTCTAATCTAATTAGGAAAGCCAATTCAACATACACTAAAAAGAGAAACTCTTTCAAAAAAAAAAAAAAAAAGAAGAAGAAGGAAAGGAAGAAATTTATTATACAGAACAAACTGATCCTTAAAAAGCTAAAAATAGAACTACCATATGACCCAGCAATCCCACTCCTGGGCATATACCCAGAGAAAACCATAATTCAAAAAGATACATGCACCCCAATGTTCACTGCAGCACTATATACATTAGCCAGGACATGGAGGCAACCTAAATGTCCATCAACAGAGGAATGAATAAAGAAGATGTGGTACATATATACAATGGAATATTACTCAGCCATAAAAAGGAACGAAATTGTGTCATTTGCAGAGACGTGCATGGACCTAGAAGACTGTCATAAGAGTGCAGTAAGTCAGAAAGAGAAAAACAAATATCATATATTAATGCATATATGTGGAATCTAGAAAAATGGTATAGATGACCTTATTTGCAAAGCAGAAATAGAGACACAGATGTAAAGAATAAATGTATGGATACCAAGGAGGAAGGGGTGGGGTGGTGAACTGGGAGACTGGGATTGACATATATATACTACTATGTATAAAACAGACAAGTAATGAGAACCTACTGTATAGCACATGGAACTCTACTCAGTGTTCTGTGGTGACCTAACTGGGAAGGAAATACAAAAAAGAGGGGATATATGTATACGTATGGCTGATTCACTTTGTTGTACAGCAGAAACTGACACAGCAGTGTAAAGCAACTATACTCCAATACAAAAAATTTTTTTAATTTAAATGAAAAAAAAAAGAACAAACTGGGTAATCGATGCTAAAGGAGTGTGATAAAAATCAAGCTTTCTAGAGAACATACCAGCTCTGACTGTTTTTGAAGGTTAAGTGATAAAGGAAAAAGGAATACAATTTAAATAAAGAAACGAAACATGTAAAATCAAAGAAGCAAGATATCTACAAGTGATTATAATACTTTCTTCACTTGTGTAGCACTTTACAGTTTACAAAGCATTTCTGCACATGCCATCTGCAGCAAATTTTCTGGAATGAGAAATACAAGAACAGTTTAAATGATTTACATTTGATAAATTTTTCCACAGAGAGTCTCCACTAAAAACAATAACATCAAAAAATATTTCAGCAAAGAATTTTTTCAACATTTATATGTAGGATGAATTAGAGAGGCAAATGCATGCAGGCAAACAGCTATAAACCTACAAATCATAGAATTTCAGCACAAGAAGAAATGTGAATTCAGACCAATATGCTCATCTGATGATAAAGAAACTCAGGCCCACAGAGTTCATGTGATGCTAGTTACTCCATGTGCAAAATGACAGGGGGACCAGACTGTAGAGGCAGAAATAAAGGGGGAAATCCAAGAAATTGCAAAGAAAAGAATCAGATAATCTGATGATGGATTAGGCAGTGATGTGTTTAGGTTATGGAAATGTAGAAAACATTATTAAAGTCTTAACTACCTGCCCATCATTATGCTAGACATATCTTGTTATTTAATATAATAAGTTAATTTAAAGGTCACAACAATATGAGTTTAAGTACATTATTCCAATTTTAAGCACGAAAACCTGAGGTTTACTGTGGTTAAATAACTAGCCCAAGGTTACATCTACTAAGTAAAAGAGCCAGGGCACCATTCCTGTGTCTGAAGTCAAACATCCATTCTCAAAAGAAGCTTAAAAACTGCCTCAAAATTACAGGCAAAAATGAAGTATCACTCTGGAAGCATTGGATAAACCAGTGTTATTAGACTTCTGGCCCTGTTAATAGGTGTATTTCACTTCTGTGCTTGCACCTATTGTTATGGATCTCATCTGTCTGTTCCCAGTGGTCAGGTCCAGGACTTCTCAGTAAAGCCCAACTTCCCACCGTCCACATTGAAACATACCCATGGGGAGAGATTAGATCAAAATATATCTAAGATGAGGGTGACTAGACTGATTAATGTGAAGTCTTCTACAACTCCTCCAGTGACTATAGCTTCTGTTTTGGCATAAGCTATTTATCTTCAAAATATGATAACTATACTAAGCTTTTCTAAAAGCCTGTCATTTCAAGAAGCCTCAAAAATACTGTGTTGCAGATGGGGGAATGGGGGAGGAAGCATGGATTCAACAACCAACTCTACTTGCATTTCTAGAACTGGACTTAAATGTTGGTGTCAGTGTTTTGTAATAATTCTTCTTATTCAACCATGTATCTTGCAGAAATATAAAACAATAATTTATGTTAATCCAAATACTGTGCACCCACAAAACATCATCTGGAATTCAACTAAAGGAAAAAACCTGCACCTCCTCCTTAAACTAAGCAACCAAGAATGGTACACAGTTGCCACTAGGCCATTTTATGACCTCTGACCCCGTATGTTGAGAGAGAGGCACAAAGTCTAAGTAAAACACAAAGAAGAGAGAAAGAAAGGCTTGAAATGACTAGACCTCACCTCCAATGGTAAGAAAAAAGGTTAGAGACCATAAGGTCCATCCTTAGTGACCAATAACCAAGAGCTAAGCTACTGGTTAACCTGGGAGAGAAGCAATGAAGAAGTCCTTTTCTACAGTCTAGTCTGTCCAACTCATAGGAAAGTCGTACAAGGTGGGGAGAAATTTGTATGGTTCTGCAGCCCAAGACTGGATATAGCGCTCTGTCATTCAACTCCTGAAACACATGCACTTCATCCAATCCCACACTCTTCTGCACCCGATATTTGGAAGTAATGTAAAAAGGAGCCCACCACATGTTTTTGGACCTATGCTAGGAAAGCAGCTGATGGCCCTCTGAGAATTCCTGTGATTATCATAGGCAGAAAGTAAAAATCACTGCCAAGACAATAATGAGAATCCTGGGGATCTCCTCGCCCCATGACTTAAGAAGATTCTACTCGGTGGTGTGTGCTGTGTTTACCTCCCATACTTGCCCGAAAATGAAAGCTATTTTAGGCCATATGGTTTAAGACCAACCAATCCCAAAAGATATGCAACATATTCAAGCAATGTGGAGCCCTTGGGGGATAGGGCAATAAAGACAAACTTAAGTAAGGAACAAAGGTAGTATGTAAGAGAAGTTATGGTGAAATCGATGAGGACAGAGAAGAGATGTCCTTTAAAAAGAATTATAAACCATACTCTGATATACAGTCCAATAGAGAAAAGATTTTCAAAGAATGTCCAATATCCTTTCTTCCCCGCTCCACCTTTCAGCACCTCTATACCACCCTCATCATTTACTCAACATTTAGTCCTGGTGAAGACCGATCACTGGATTAGCAGGATCAACAGTACATGCAGAGAACATTCCATCCTGGGAGCAACATCTTTAAATTATTTAGGCTTGTTTAGCACCCTTCCGTATAGAGTAAAAGCATGAAATTTTGCCAGTGCTTTCACAATATACACCAGTCAGCACCATAGCAACCCAATCCTCTGCCCACCAAAAGATTAACACATACAAAGAAAACAGGAAATTCAACAAAAATTAAAGTTTGACCCTGGACTCCCTCAACAGTTAAATTGTCTTAAATAGTGGCAGTATCTTTATACCACACCCACTTCATGCTACCCTTACAGCTTCCTGGCATAAGCAAGTTCTTGGTATTATACAAACTGCTGCTTCTGTTTCCAGCCCAGATTTCTAGAAATGAAACCCTGGAATTGAAGGAGAAAGAAAAACAAATGTTGGCAGAAAGAGGGAGGAAAATGCATTGTCTATATAATCCCAGTTTAAGTGGAACAATCACCATTAGTTCCATCAAGCACTTTTTTTTCAATAAAACCACTTACCAAAAATGCAGATCTAAAATACTCCCTTGGCTTAAACCACACAAAAAGTAATTTAAAAGACACAATCCTACAGATTTTCTCAGAAGGAAATGAGAAAAAGATCAACTATAAACTATGTAAAATTCAAATTCTGCACCTTAAAAATCAAACTTCATTGTGAGTTAAATAAATGAAATAAATAATCAGTGCAAAATGTTTACAAAAATCAAACCAAATGCCTGTTCTTATAAGCAGCATCCCTGCATTTTCTCTCCAAACCATATATTCCCTATTCAGGCCCCCTTTTTGATCCATTGTTCCCAAAGGATAAAACCTGAATAAGAAATAGGGGGAAACCATTTCCAACGCTAGTTCACAAAACCAAATTAGACCCTTCCACAGAGTACAGGAGATAAAAAAGAAACACTTGCAGTTGCATCTGTTTATGACATAGTTCAAGGAATGCCCATTTATTAAGCTGAATCAAACCTCACTGCTACTTTTAACCCAAAACTATTTCTAGTTCAAGAGCCAAAAGACCCAAGCAAACACTTTCTTTTTATATTATTCTCAACATGAAATCTGACCCCCTTCCTACTACATCACAGCTTCTGTGAAACAAGCTGAGAGGCCCCTTTGGCCAACTTTTTTTTTTTTTTTTTTGAGACTAACCTTCAACCAATTCCAAAATTGAAGACAAACCTCAAACAAATTTAACCCCTGAACTCCATCCCTTCAGCTGTACAGTATAATCTAAGCTTCACCGCAGCAATGTTTTACACAGACACTTGAAGATTTCTTAATCACTGAAGTGAAAGCCTCAGCCCTCACAAATCATCGCCACAGAGATTACTCTTGGCATCAACAGAGGGTGCTGGGACTGCAATTCACTCCAGAACCCTTCATTCACCACCATCATGCTCAGCATTAAAAATTCACCGTCTCAAAAGGAAAAAAATGTCACCTTCTCCACAAGGACACCTGCCTCTTCAACACCTACAGTGAATGAAGAGAGCCCAGCCTGAAAGGCTAAAAGATCCTCCAGCTTCAAGTTTTCCTCCCCACCAAACTGCAGCCACAGCAGCACGGACTCTCCTTGTCACACATACAGGCTTTATTGTCAAACCCTCCGTCTCCCTCTAACATCGTCAACCGAGGCAGTGTCTAGTCTATGGGAGTGACTACTTTAAAAACAGAAAACAAAAAACAACACAGCTGGGTAGTAAGAGCAGGGACCCTGGTGTCCGGTTTCTCCATTTCTCTTCCAAGCGACTAGGGAATGGCTCGACTTCTGTCGCTGACCATTAACCCATCCCACCTCTCAGTCTTCCAGCCAACATGTTTGCTCCCCTTCCTAAATCCTTTCAGCAGAATCCGACGAAGGGGACCAAACCCTAAACATAACAAGAAAATCTCACTTATCCATCCCGTTTCTGCCTCCGAAATCCCTCGTCTGGAGAAGGGTAAAGCAAGTGCGCGGGGGTAAACAGAAGCGCCGTCGGAGGCTGCGCTTACAAGAAGGCTCGCCACGGTCATCCCCATTTCGCAGTCCCGGCAAGCGAGACTCTGAGAGGTTACCGGGCTTGCCAAGGTCACCGCGCTCGCCGGGGCCGAGGGGCGCCCGCGCCGACTTCCGGCTCCCCCTCTCGGCGGCGGGGAGCGCCCGCGGGCTCGGGGCGCCTCTCCCCACGCCGGGCCGGCGGCCGCGAGCCTCGCGCACCCTCCGCGGATGCTCGCCCCGTCCGCTCTAACTAGGGCAACTGGGAAACGGGGCAGGGAAGTCGCTGCTGCAGCAGTTTCCATCCGCGGCACAGCCCCCAGCTGGTGCCCGTGACAGCTGCGACCTCCGCCCCCTCCAGCCGCGCGAGGCCGAGGGAGAAGTCGGGGAAAGTGGGAGGGGGAACGGAGCGGAGAGAAAGGAGAACGGCGGGCGGAGGGGCACCAGCTGCTCCCGCCCCCTAGGGCCTCCGCGGCCGCGCGGCTCGTGACAGCTGCACCCACCGGGAGGCTCGGCGCCCGCCGCCTGCCACTCACCTGCCGCCGCCGCCTCTGGGCCGCGCTGACGGGCGCCGCGCTCGCCCGCGACCGTGGCGGCGCCGCCGCGGCCTCCGCCGCTGCTCGGGCCGGGAGCCCGCCGCCGCCGCCGCGGCTCTCCGGCCCCCTCCTCCGGAGCAGGAGTCCCCCCGCAGGGGGATGCAGAACGGACCGGGCGCAGGCTGCACTCGAGGGAGCAGCAGGGAACAGGGCAGTCGAGGCGCTCGAGGCCGCGGTCCAGCCGTCTGAGGGGAAGGCTCAGAGAATCGCTTCAGATTCCCGCTCGCCTGGCCTGAAAAACAGGCATTTCAGGCGCTCTCCGCGGCCGCCATGTTCTCCTCCTCCTCCTCAGCTACCGCCGCCGCCGCCGCCGCCACCGCCCCCCGCTCGCGGCCCCGCCCCCTCCGCGCCCCGCCCCGCCCCGCCCCGCCCAGCCCCGCCGGCTCCCGGCCGCCCCGCCCACTTCCCGCCGTCCTGCCCTCTGCGCTGCCCCTGCGCCCTCCGGCCGGCCGGGCTACCGCGATCCGGTGCCCGGGAGCTCCGACGGCGCTCCGGGGGCAGCCAGTTCCCCGCCCGCCGGGCAGCGAAACGAGGAGCTGCCCCGCGCCCTCTGCCGGCCGCAGGCCCGAGGGAGGGCTGCCGCGGTCCCGCCCCGGCCCGCGTCCTAACGAAGTGTGGGAAAGGAGGCCCTAACTCTTCCCCTCCCCTCGGGGCGTTCCTATGACTGCTGCCGGGAAGCCGCCTCGAACCCCAGGGTGCTTTCAGCTAGGCCGCCCGGCCTGCAGCCTCCCGCTGGCCTGATCTGTCCGGGAAGGTGTGGAGCGGCGAGGGACGCAGTAGACCCGGGTGGAGTGGGTTCTGGCCTGTCCCTCCGCTAATTTCTTGTATTACTTTGAGCGAGACACATCCGCAGCCCTTTATTCTGTAAAACTGGGAGTTGGTTGCCTAGATGATTTCACAGGCTATTAGATAAGGGAAAAGAAAGATCATCTGCCCCCTTCGTTTTACAGATGAAAAGATCTGACTGACGCGTCTGGCTCTGCAGTTCCATGAATTACCCAAAATGTTTGTCATTGACAGAGCTTTCCCCTCAAGGGGCCCACACCTTTCTTCTTTTCTACTCGCTTTTTAAATTTTATAATGGAAGTGCTACTTCCAAAAGTAGAGTGTTCCTTGTCACTAGAGGAATCAAACAGCGGCTGAACAGGCTTTCCGAGCCTTATCTGGAAAGCATCCCTCATTCCAAAGGCTGGCAATATAATACCTCTCTCTCTCCCCGGGTTGTCCTAAGGATGAATGAGTCGCTGGCTGCAGAGGTGCTTTGTAAAGCAGACAGCTATCCTTTCCTGCACTCTTATTCCCAGGTAGCTGTCTGCACCTACCTCAATCCCGTCCTGTTGTTGTCTCTCAGTGTTTTCTGCTCTAGAGCAACCTGTAGAAATCTTTAAGCTCTTCACACTCCTTCTCCTAACTGAAACCTGACCTTGCCTTGAAAACACCAACCTCCCTGGCACCTCTCTGAGTCAGTGAGCAACTTCTTCCAGAGGCATGTACTCCATCCTGCCATCATTCACTGCCATACCCTAGATCAGGGGTCCCCAAACCCCAGGCTGTGGACCAGTACCGGTCGAGGCCTGTTAGGAACTGGGCCGCGCAGCAGGAGGTGAGCAGCAGGCAAGCGAGCAAAGCTTCATCTGCTGCTCCCCATAGCCCACATTACCCCCTGAACCATCCCCCGCACCCTCTGTGGAAAAATTGTCTTCCACGAAACTGGTCCCTGGTGCCAAAAAGGTTGGGGACTGCTCATCATCCTATTCCTGGCCTGCTCATAAACCAACCTTTAGTCCACACCCCACATTCATCATATATTCGTTCATTCAGGGACTTCCCCAGTGGCGCAGTGGTTAGGAATCCGCCTGCCAATGCAGGGGACACGGGTTCGAGCCCTGGTCCGGGAAGATCCCACGTGCTGCGCAGCAACCAAGCCTGTGCACCACAACTACTAAGCCTGCACTCTAGAGCCCGCGAGCCAGTACTACTGAGCCCGCATGCCACAACTAATGAAGCCCGCACGCCTAGAGCCTGTGCTCCGCAAGAAGAGAAGCCACCGCAATGAGAAGCCCGCGCACCACAACGAAGAGTAGCCCCCGCTCACCACAACTAGAGAAAGCCCATGCGGAGCAATGAAGACTCAATGCAGCCAAAAATAAAAACAAACAAACAAACAAAAAAACTATATATTCATTCATTTGATTCTTATTACTGGAGCCCTAGGTGCATTTGATTAGCTCTTGCCCTCACCTAGTTTAGCAGGACATCTAGCCATCTACAGAGTCCCCATCCCCAATAATCACTGAAAATACCCAGAGCTATGTATCTCTCAATCGCCAGGTTAATCCCCTTCTGTAGGACATACCTCCCAGTCTAGTCCAGTCTGGACTGTATGAAGAGGCCTACAAACATACCACGTGTGTAGGTAACGCTGTCTCCTGTCGGGGCTACACTCTGGCCACTGCTGATTGCCAGGTCCAGTAGATACTTCAAACCCCCACCCCATTAGATGGCCTTCCTACAGCGCTTTATACTGTGAAGTCCTGCTTTTTGAAACTGTCCTCCCCTCCCCTGTCTTCTACATCATTCTCTTCTCTCTTTGCGTGTTTTCTGAACTTCCCTTCCCTAGCACTTTTCTTTGCTGTTCCTTTCCCAAAGAACCATGTAATGTTGGTATCCTCAAGGTTTGATTTTTTTCCCACCTCTCCTCTCACTTAGATTGACTTGGTTTTGTTTCCACGGCTTCAACTGTTAATAACACCTGCATCTCCCTCTCCCAGCCCCCACCCCTACCCCACTCTGCAGCCCGGTGTCTTAATTAACTTTTAAACATCCTCAGGACAGGCAGTGCTGAGATTTTGTTGGATGATGAGTGGAACTTAAGGTATTATTTATCTTGCCATCCATGGACACTAAAGAAAGGACTTTTCTAGGGTGAGACTCCTTCATAAGTAAGGCCCTTTGACTTCTCTTTCCTCTACGTTTATAATCACTTGCCAAAACAGTTGTAACCCACTTTTTACTTCTTTTTTTATTGTGTTAAAATACAGATAAAATTTACCACCTTAACCATTATTAAATATGCAGTTCAGTGGATTAAATACATTCACACTGTTGGGCAGCCATCAGCACCATCCATACCCATAACTCTTTTCATCTTGTAAACTGAAAATCCTTACCTACTGAACACTAACTCCCCATTCTCCCCTTCCCCGGCAAGCACCATTCTATTTTGTCTCCATGATTTTGACTACTCTTAAGTACCTCAAATAAGTGAATCACACAGTATTTGTCCTTTTATTTCACTTAGCATAATGTCCTCAAAGTTCATCCATGTTGTAGCATATTGCAGAATTTCCTTTTTTAAGGCTGAATAACATTCCATCATATGTATGTACCACATTTTGCTTATCCACTCATCTGTCAGTGGACACTTGGGTTGCTTCTACATTTTAGCTATTGTGAATAGTGCTGCTATGAACATATGTGTACAGATATCTCTTTGAGACCCTGCTTTCAATTCTCTTGGGTATATACCCAGAAGTGGAATTGCTGGGTCATATGGTAATTCTATGTTTAACTTTTTGAGGAACCTCCATACTATTTTCCACAGCAGCTATACCATGTTACATTCCCACAACAGTGCACAAGTTTTCCAATTTCCTCACATCCTTGTCAACTCTAGTTGTTTTCTGTTTTTTTTATAGTAGCCATCCTAATGGGTGTAAGGTGGTATTCCCTTGTAGCTTTGATTTGCATTTCCCTAATGACTAGCGATGTTGAGCATCTTTTCATGTGCTCATAACCCACATTTCTCTTTCCCAGTTGGTCTCTTCTCTCGTCATTTCAACACCTCTCTGGCTCCATCTACGTTTCCTAAACAGGCCCACTTCCTTAACTCCAACCAACCCCTACCCCCAGGAGCCATTAATATAGGGGCAAAAGATGTGTTAGTTAGATTTGCTTCCTGAACCCCACACAGCCTCTTTGAAATCCATTTACTTTACCTACTTAAGCAAAAGTTCCTTTACTCCCAAAGTACAATGCCAATCAACAAGTAGGACTGACTTCAATTAAATAAAACTGTTTTGAAGAGATTTCTTAAATGACAATGTAAGACAACATTTAACTTTTATAGCCCAGACAGGTCTGGTTTCAGTCAGGTCCTACTGACCTCATACTTTAATATTAATCCTTTGGTGGAACAGAAACATGGTAGTTACATGACCAGGATCTATAACATACCTGTTGAATTTTCTCCAAAGCATAATAGATTCCTAGTTGTATAAAACGTCTGGCTAGTATACATGAACTCACTCCACTTGCTGAGACAAGAACTGATTTAACATTGACACTTTTTTTCAAATAGTTTTTTTGTTTTGATTCATAAAATAACCAAACAATAAAGAAAAGTATAAAGAGGTAAAACAAACAAACTCTATTGAGCCAGAAAAAAAAAAAATGAACACCTTTTCACATATTGACTATGTGTATTTGCACATATAAATACAGTATGATATTCAATTTTACATAATAGACACACTATACATGCTCATAGATAATCTGGTGTCTTTTACTATACAATATATTTTCATCATTAAAGTGGCTGAATAGTCTTGCCTTGTATGTTTCTTTAGCCATTTAATTAACCGATCCCTTACTGGGAAATGTTTACATTGTTTTTATTTTCTTGTTTGTGTGTTTGTTTTCATAAATAATGCTATAATTCTAATGCATGCTCCTGTGCAGGGTTTGAAAATTATTTTCTTAGGTTAAATTCGTACAAGATTCATTGCTGGCTCAAAGGGTACATGTTTAATTTTTTTTTTAACTACATATTTGCCAAATTGACCTCCAGAAAAATTGTTCCAATCTACGGTCCTATCTACCTTGCATGAGCCTGCCACTTCCCCACAGAAAGAATTTTGTCAATTTTCCTTTGAATAGTCTTTTATTTCTACATTTGCTTGAATTATGGACATTAAGAAAGTTAGGTTTAGAGTTAGGCAAACTGGGGTTTGAAATGGCTCTGCCACTGACTAGCGGTGTGACCCTGAACAAATCCCTTTAACACCTCCAAGCCTCAGTGTCCTCATCTGTAAAATAGGATGCTAGCAAAGGATTATTGCAAAGATTGAATGAAATAATGTATGCAGAGCACTCAGTAGTGTTTAGTTCGCTACTTAGGATTGCCCGTGAAAAAGTAAAAATTAGCTCAAACTAAGAAGGTAAAAATCTGACCGACCATTCATCAAGTTGGAAGAATAGGCACAGATAAAGCCAGCTGAACAGTTAACAGGATGCAGTGTCCCCTAAGGACATACTGCAGCTGTAAAATGTCATAATAGCCGCCTTCTTCGAGTGACTTCTGCTCTCCTACTCACTGAGAAATCTTGTTCTCCACAATCATAAATATCAGAAACTGTGGTGTTCATAATTATATCAATAAGAATGATGTATCTGTCTCTTGCCTAGAGAATCTAAGTCTTTTTTGACAGAAATGTAGCCTTGATTTGAAACCCAGGCGTAGAGTTTTAGATAAAGGGGTTTCTGGACAAACATTCTGCATCTATCTTAACTTTATTGTTTCCAAAGCAATAGTACCCTGGGTCCACCTTGCAGTTCAGATGGATTTTGACCCCTTTATACACAGCCATGCTTTACTTTGATCCTATATAAATGCTGTTTTATTTAAATTGCATATAAGCTCTGTGAAAAGTTACCATCTCCTACTGTGTGATATTAAGTACAATAGAAGTCGATATTACATAAACATAGGGTTTCATTTGGAGCATCTTAAAATTTTCTTTTTAACACTTTGAAAATATTATTTGTTAAATTAGCTGTTGTTAAACAAATTGAGTGGTTTTTGCCCCCAAATAATACTGATTTTTGAACTGTTTCTTGGAGTTTCTTTCAGTTTTGGTGGCAAAACTTTTTGCTCAGCAAGTTGATTTTTTAAAATTGAGGTATAATTGACATGTATCATTATATTAGTTTCAGGTGTACAACATAATAATTTGATATTTGTATACACTGCAAAATGATCACCACAATAAGTCTAGTTACCATCCATCACCATATAAAGTTACATATTTTTTTCTTCTGATGAGAACTTTTAAGATTTATTCTCTTAGCAACTTTCAAATATGCAATACAATATTATTGACTATATTCACCACACTGTACATTACATCCCCATGACTTATTTATTCTATACCTGAAATTTTGTACCTCTTGACCCCCTTCACCCATTTTGCCCACCCTTGAACCCCCATCCCCTCTGGCAGCCACCAATTTATTCTCTGTACCTGTGAGTTTTATTTTGTTTTGTTTTTTTGTTTGTTTTTTAGATTCCACATGTAAGTGAAATCATACAGTATTTGTCTTTTTCTGTCTGACTTATTTCACTTACCATGATACCCTCAAGTCCATCCATGTTGTAACAAATGGCAAGATTTTTTTAATGACTGAGTAGTATTCCATTGTGTATATATATATGCCACTTCTTCTTTACCCAGATATCCATCAATGGACACTTAGGTGGTCTTTTTTAAAATTAATTAATTTATTTATTTATTTATTTTTGGCCGCACCCCGTGGCTTGTGGGATCTTAATTCCCCGATCAGGTATTGAACTCAGGGTCACAGCAGTGAAAGCACTGAGTCCTAACCACTGGACCACCAGGGAACTCCCTAGGTTGTTTCCATATCTTGGCTATTGCAAATAATGCTGCAAAGAACACAGGGGTGCTTATATCTTTTCAAATTACTGTTTTCATTTTCTTCAAATAAGTACTCAGAAATGGAATTGCTGGATCATATGGTAGTTCTATTTTTAATTTTTTGAGGAACCTCCATACTATTTCCATAGTAGCTGCACCAATTTACATTCCCACCAGCAGGACATGAGGGTTCCCTTTTCTCTACATCTTCTCCAACACTTATTTCTTGTCTTTTTGATGATAACCATTCTAATAGGTGTGAGGTGATATCTCAGTGTGGTTTTGATTTGCATTTCCCTGATGATTAGTGATGCTGAGCATCTTTTCATGTGCCTGTTGGACATCTCCATGTCTTCTTTGGGAAAGTATCTATTCAGATCCTCCAGCTCGTTTGTGTTTTTTGCTATTGAGTTGTCTGAGTTCTTTATATATTTTGGATATTCACCCTTTATTGGATATATGATTTGCAAATATTTTCTCCCATTAAGCAGGTTGCCTTTTCATTTGTCGATGGTTTCTTATGCTGTGCAGAAGATTTTTATTTTGATGTAGTCCCATTTGTTTATGTTTGCCTTTGTTGCATTTGCTTTTGGAGTCGGATCCAAAAAATCAACACCAATACCAATGCCAGGGAGTTTACTGGCTATGTTTTCTTCTAGGAGTTTTAAGGTTTCAGGTCTTACATTCAAGTCTTTAATCCATTTTGAGTTAATTTTTACGTATGGTGTAAGTTAGTGATCCAGTTTCATTCTTTTACATGTTACTGTCCAGTTTTCCCAACACCATTTATTGAAGAGACTGTCCTTTCCCCATTGTATATTTTTGCCCACTTTGTCATAAGTGAATTGGCCATATATGCATGTGTTTATTTCTGGGCTCTCTATTCTTTTCCACTGATCTATGTGTCTGTTTTTATGCCAATACCATACTGTTTTGATTACTATAGCTTTGTAATATGGTTTGAAATCAGGAAGCACGGTGCTACCAGCTTTGTTCTTCTTTCTCAAGATTACTTTGGCTGTTGTAGGTCTTTTGTGGTTCTGTACAAATTTTACAATCCTTTGTTCTGCTTTTGTGAAAAATGCCATAGGAATTTTGATAGAGATTGCATGAAATCTGTAGATTGCTTTGGGTAGGATGGACATTTTAACAATATTAATTCTTCTAATCCATAAGAATGGAATATTTTTCTATTTATTTGAGTCTTTTTCAATTTCTTTCATCAATGCCTCATAGTTTTCAGTGTACAGGTCTTTCACCTCCTTAGTTAACTTATTCCTAGGTATTTGATTCTTTCTGATGCAATTGTAAATGGGATTGTTTTCTTAATTTCTCTTTCTGATAGTTCATTGTTAGTGTATAGAAATGCAACCAATTTTTATATATTGATTTTGTACCCTGCAAGTTTACTGAATTTGTTTATTAGTTCTAACACCTTTTTGGTGGAGTCTTTAGGGTTTTCTAGCTATGAAATCATGTCATCTGCAAATAGTGACAATTTTACTTTTTGCAATTGATTTTTTAAAGTCAAATAAATAACTTATTATGTCATAGTGTTCTATTATCAAATAACAGGATTTCTGATCTCTTTGCCAAGTCTTGTTGATTAGTTACTGAAACTTTATTCCTGTAAATTACACAGCAGTTATTTTCTAAAATATTCTTAGGTCCTACGTCAGTTAATTCATTTGTCAGAGCTAACTACTTAGCAACACCATCTTGCTTCATGCTTAGTAGTAAATTCTCCAGTGATATATGCAGCCCCAATGTGTCCAGACCCAATGGAAATGTAGATGCGATGCGATCATGTTTAAAAAACAATCTTCCTTTCCTGAATGACCACTTCATACCTTTTAGTCTCAACAACTGTCCTGTTTCTCTTAAGGCGGACATTATCCATGCATACTAATTGTAACTAAAAAGATGAAGGTACCATAAAATATCTTTGGTTTTTACATCTGAATTTTAGGGATTATATTTTCTATGATGAACATTTTGGTTATTTATCATTTCTCACTACTAAAAGCACACTGCAATGGATGCTTTCTTTGCACCGTTCTGGAATGACAATATCCCAGACAAGCATTAATGATGTAAAATACAGGTATGCCTCCCTAACATATGTAGACTTCAATCAGACTTGCTGTAACGCTGTTTCTTACTTTTGAAGTCTCAATGCCAATTTCAGTTGTATACGTAGGAGGACTGGATTGGTGGTGGCCTGTGTTGTGTGCTTCTAGAGATGCCAGATGTACCTTCACCCCCAAGCTTACCAGTGTGCCTGCAATTTCAACAACAGAGATTCATTCCTTTGGGTTTGTAACTTGCTATTTCAGGATGATTCCTTCAACAAATTGTTTCTCCCTGATTATGATTATTGTAGAAAATCAAGAGCATACAGAGAAGTTGATAAATGAAGATAGAAATTACCTGTAGCTCACGACTCAGACTCCACTACTGTTAATATTTTGGTATTTCCTTCTTTTACTTTCATATACATAAAATCGAAAAGATGATCTTCCTTTTAGAAACTCTTTTGTTATGCATTAAAGTAGCTTTGGGCTTCCCTGGTGGCACAGTGTTTAAGAATCTGCCTGCCAATACAGGGGACACAGGTTCGAGCCCTGGTCTGGGAAGATCCCACCTGCTGCGAAGCAACTAAGCCCATGAGCCACAACTACTGAGCCTACACTCTAGAGCCCATGAGTCACAGCTACTGAACCCGCGTGCCACAACTACTGAAGCCCGATCGCCTAGAGCCCATGCTCCGCAACAAGAGAAGCCACCGCAATGAGAAGCCCACGCACCACAACGAAGATTAGCCCCCGCTTGCCACATCTAGAGAAAGCCCGTGTGCAGCAACGAAGACCCAACACAGCCAAAAATAAATAAATAAAATTTAAAAACAATAATAAAGTAGCTTTATAGTAAAAGAAATCTGATGAATATAAATTCCAAGCATTTCTCTAAATTTACTTCTGGTTCCTTCATTTATTCAATAAACATTAACTAAGTGCCTACTACGAGCAAAGTGTTGAGCTAGACACACAGATTAGTGATATACAACACACTATCAGTGTATAAAAATTCACATATTCTTACAAATCAGTAGTCAGACATGTAATCAGTGCATAAACTATTTTAGGTTCTAGTTTCCTTTTTCAGCATTATTTCTTAAAGATGCCTCAAACTTCTTGGGTTTTAAGGGTTGTATAGTATTCAATTGCATTGATTTCACCATTCCCTATTATTGCAAATTTGGGGTCTTTTCTCCTCTCTCTCACTTTTGGAGTCTTTCCTTGGACCTAAGTCCTCAAAGGAGGTTGTCAAATCAAAGGGCATAATTGTTACTTACTTGAGCAATCCTCTTCTAGAATTTAAATACAGGAGGAAGAGCAAATTATATGTGCCTTAGACTGCTCATGATTTCAGTGAAGCAGATGGTTTTCTTCCCATTTTGGGGAGGTAGGGGCACTGGAATAGATAAGTATCGCGGAGGGAAGTCAGAGGCTACCGAAGATGAACTTCACCCTCTTTGTGGTTCAGCCAGCCTTTCTGAGAGCAACAGGAATGGTTGCTAGGAGTCACGCCTTTTCCACCATCATTAGGTCTTTAGGTTATAGATTCCACAGCCTGCAAGTTCAATGAGGGCAGGGCCCTCCACAACCAGGATAAAACCAACACCCCTTGTTTTTCATTCAGTTTGGCTTTCAGAAGGAAAACCTACACTGCTGCTCTTTAAACACTGGTACAACCAATAGCTATTGATACACCAATTCATTCTCTCGTATCTCTGCGGACCAATGATGACTGTGAATTTTCCCATGAAGATGGGGCCTACCAGCTGCTGGTGCTGGGGACCAGGACCTCTGCCAAGGCAGCTGATACATGGGTGAGAGCTCATGGTGGTACCCATTAGTGCCCTGAAGAAGACTCCCCAGTCAGGCCTGCTGAGGGGATTCTTGCTGCGGAGGCCCCATAACTCACGTGGGGCTGGCCATCCCCTGGCCAAAGCTTTCCTGCACTCCCACTCACCACTGTGCTGCAGACCACAGCAGATTCAAGTAGGCAGCTGTGGAATCTTCTGGGTGGCTACCTAGTGACAAAGTCCCACTCTTTCAGCTTGGTGGGGTGGCCATATTTCTCTCCTCCTCCCGTCTTTCAGGGCTGCCCAAACTCTGCCACTTGTGCAGAGGAAAGGGATAAGAAAGCAGAGAAGGGGATATTGCTAGCTATACTTCCTCTGTCCTGAAGGCAAGCTGGCAGCCCCTAAGTTTTTAAAGACAAGAATCATAAGTAGAGATTTTATGCAGAGATTCGTTCATGCAATCATTCAGTAAATATTTATTAAGAGCCCACTATGTGCCGAGCATTATTCTAAGTATTGAGGATGCTGGGGAAGCAGTATCTGTCCTCAAAAGCTTACATTGTGGGAGAAGCAGATAACAAATGAATAAACAAGTAAATAAACGAGGAGAGGTTTCATATAAGAAGAATGTAAAAGTGCAAGCATCAGTGCTAAAATAATCCAATGTATTAAACACCCTGGATTTCTCTCAGAATTTCCCTCCAGAACCAAGCTGAATAAGATGTAAGAATATTCTTCAGTTCAATTTAACAAACTGAGTGCTACTTACTACACTGAGAAGCTATACAGACTGAAAAGAGAGGCTTCCTGCCCTCAAGGCACTCACCTTCTAATAGGGAAGTTTCATGTGTTCAGCTAACCCCGATAGTTGGTGCTTATACTGTATATCTTCTTTTGGGGAAGGGAAGTGTACATATCACCATTCATGGAGCTAGCATGTGTCAAACATGATATGCTTCAAACTCAGCAATCCTAGGTCCACAAGCTCAGAGCCTGCACAGAGCTTCTTGTCCCAAGAGTGTCTATAGCTATGATTCCAGGAAAGAGTTTATTTTGCCCCTCTGCTCGTCCCCATTGCCCAGCCTCATCACTGCCCTCCAGCCTCTCTTTGCCTCCCCCTCCCCAACTATCCCTTCTCCAAGAGCTGTCAGAGTTTGCTATCTCCTCACTTTCCTGTTGTCCCTAGGGTCAGGAGACACTGGGGGCACTCTTTCCCTTGACTCTTCCCTCATCTGATCTTCTACACCCCCAAACTCCTAAGACAGGAAGAGATCTTGGCACCACTTATTCATATTACAGATAAGGCATCTGAGGCCTGGAGAACTTAAGTGACTTGTCCAAACAGCTAGTTAGTTGCTTCCTGCAGGAGGCATTCTTGCTGGGATGAGTCTGAGGGAAGGCTTTCTGGGACAAGTTTCACAGATGTAAAGGATCTTGCTTGCCTGCTGCTTGCTGTTAGCATGAAAAGGAAGAAGAACACTCAGATGACCAAAAAGAGGCAACACAGAGAGCAATAAAATCACCTGGCCACCCAGAGAGGTGGGCATGGAAGCAGGATTACAAGTGGTAAAGAAGTGAGTGGGCACTAGGAGGTCAAGACTAACTCACTTGTGAAGTCTGTTGATGGAGAGAGAAAATGGCAATCAAGAACTTAAATGAGGGACTTCCCTGGCAGTCCAGTGGTTGGGACTCCGCTCTTCCACTGCAGGGGACACGGGTTTGATCCCTGGCTGGGGAGCTAGGATCCCGCAAGCCGTGTGGTGAACCAAAAAAATATATATTTTTTTTTAATGAACACAAGAGGATTATCATTTCAGTAGAAGGCAGATATGACAAGTTGGTGGGCAGAGGGGAAGATCATTTATTAGAAAAGATTGAAGTGGCAAAAAAAAATAACTGACCAAGCAACGTTTAACAGAAGTGAACAGGGATGAGATTAAAGCCATAAGTGGGGACATGACTTCTTGACTTATCCTGCCATTAACCTATCCATTTGACTCTAAACTCCATGAAGGGACTTCCCTGGTGGTGCAGTGGATAAGACTCCATGCTCCCAATGCAGGGAGCCTAGGTTCCATCCCTGGTCAGGGAACCAGATCCCACATGCATGCCACAACTAAGAGTTCACATGCTGCAACTAAGGAGCCGGCAAGCCGCAACTAAGGAGCCCACCTGCCGCAACTAAGACCTGGCACAACCAAATAAATAAATAAATAAATATTTTGAAAATAAATAAATAAAATAAACTCCATGAAGGCAAGGACCGTATCAGGTTTTGTTCACCATTGTGTCCAGTACCTAACACAGAGTAGGAACTCTATATTTGTTGGAGGAATAAACAAATGAATGAATAATAAAGGAATCTCCCAATGCTGCACCTGTGTACTCAGTAGCAAAAGTTTAGGTCCAAAGAAAAAAAAAAAAAAGAGGTAGGAAGGAGGTTGAAATATAACACAGATGCCTGCTTTGGCCTCTTTGGCCAATGTACTGGATGACATCCAGGAAACCAAGACAAATCGTCAGTAGTCACTGCCATATAGAGAAACTGACAGTTCTGGTGACTTCAGTGCTGATGTTAATTGGAACTGTACACTACAGCATAAAGTTATTTATCATCCTGAGTTCCGAATGCAGAGTGAAATTTATCATGTAAATCTTTGTATGACACTGAATAGCAGATTAGCTGGTGCCCTTGACAGAAATTTTACCAAAAAGGATAGAAAACTTATACACATGCCCAGGGGTGATATTGAAAGTATTTAACAACTGATATGACACAGAAGCCAACAGACCAGCCCTTGGCAACCCATGGAGCTGCACCTGTGCACACTGACAATCAGGACTACATGTGACTGTTGCTTATATTGATGATGCTCAGAGAACAGTAGTGCTGTTTTTAAAAGGCTGTTCCACTGGGTAGAAGGGAGAGTGTTGCATGCTCTTCGAGCAACAGCTTCCCCACAGGTTCTTAGCCTGAGGCTTCTCTATCCAGTAGAGAAAAACTTTACTCACTGTTTCTTCAACTTTGTCCTCCAGGCTTCAGCAAACCCTGATCCCTGTACAAGGCCTGCCCTTAGCTAATCCATCTGCCAGTTACCTTCACTAGCCTGCAGTTACCCCCAATATCTGCCACCCACCCTAAACATGCACCTAACAGACCAAGTTCTTGACAGGACTGAACCACAGAAAAGACTCAAAGAAAATTTTACAACATAGAGGACCAATGGTTGAAAACTAAATTTCAAGAAGTTGCACATCGATGATCGTACAAGAGATAAGATTATAATCCCCTGAGTTTCCCGTAGGTCATGTACAGACTCAACCTCTAATTTTAAAAGACGGAAAACCAAACACAGAGATGAAACACTCTATTCATTGCTTAAGGAATTAAGTTCTTCTTTGTGTCTTACATTGTATTTTTGTGCTGTAAAACCAAAGGAAGCATACCTGGTGGACTGCCTTTGGAAATCCAAGATTGCGTCAGTCGACAACTCACAGGCAATTGCCACAACTGTTTAGCCTCCTATGGAAGGTGTAACTTATTCCACAGAATTATAATTAACCAATCGTTCAACAGGGCTATGGTCTGTTCAACAGGGTTATGGCCACCCCCAATTCATATGTTGAAATCCTAACCCCCAGTACCTCAGAATGTAACTGTATTTGGAGAAAGAGCCTTCAAAGGGATGATTAAGTTAAAATGAGGCTGTAAATGTGGGTCCTAATCCAATCTGATTGATGTCCTTGTAAGAAGATGAAATTTGGACACACAAAGAGACACCAGGGATGTGCATGCACAGAGTTGAAAGACCATGTGAGGACACAATGAGAAGGTGGCCATCTACAAACCAAGGAAAGAGGCCTCAGAAGAAATCAAACCTGCCAATGCCTTGATCTTGGACTTCCAGCCTCCAGAACTGTGAGAAAATACATTTCTATTGTTTGAGCCACAAAGTCAGTGGTATTTTGTTACGGCAGGCCCTAGAAGACTAAGATAAACAGGTACTTATTGCAGGCCTAATGCACATGGGCTACAGTGACAAAGTCTCCTCAACTAGGCTGTAACTATTTGAAGACAGGACCTAAGTCTTCTATTTCTCTGTATTCCCCGAGTGTCCAGTGAAGTCCCCTTCACAGAGTAGGACCTCAGTACGAATATTTTAATTGATAGTAGAGAAAAAAGTCTAAGGCACAGTCACTACCTTCAAGACCGCTTGAAAACTGGTAGTAGAGATAAGGTGAGCATGGTAGAGTAACCAGAAAATCAGGAGGAGATTCACGGGTGGGGGGCTGTGAAGCCCCGAAGGATCTGTAGGAGCATTTGTGGAGCGCTTGATGGCTAGGATTCAGACAGGGAGAGAAGAGGTAGGGGCCTTCCTGGGAGAGAGAACAGTGTAAGCAAAAGCAGAGACTGGGAAATACTTCATTTCTGTTAGCAAGAGTGTAAATAATCGTTCTAGCTAGAGTGGCATGCTCATGTAAAGAAAATACACGGCATTTGGGAGAAATTTGAATGCCAATCTTAGGCCTCAGGACTTGATCCATATCCTCACTCCCTCTGGAACCAGGAGACCTCAGATACAAATCCCTCCTGGTTTTGGGAGTTGAGGCAGGGTAAGAGGGAAGGCAAGATTGGCGCATGGAATTGCAAAATGCACAGTGAAAGAAGATCAAAACAGCAAACTGGAGCATGGCTAGGATCAAGATAAACGAATCAAAGAGGCAGAACTAGTTATGAGGTAACCAGAGTGAACTAGAGGTGCTGAGGGAGAGCAGGCTCTGAAAGGGACGTGGGAAGCAGTGCCTGGAGCAGCTCCCTAAGCCCCAGAGTGTAGCACAAGAGCTTTATGGAGGCTTTGTCTAGGAATAGGGAGGGTGACATTAAGAGGATGGAAGCATTCTAGGCAATATGTAGTTGATGAGGGGTTACTGAAGATTTCTGACCAGGGGCCAACAAAATGGTATTTTGGAAAAATCTATTAAGTAGCACTGTTAGAAAGCATAGCACATCAAGACATGATTTGAAGCTTATAAAAATCATTTTGAAAACACCCAGTTTCATTTTTCTTTGCTCACCATAGTGCCTAAGAGTCAGTCCTTAGTAAATAAATGCTAAATATGAAATGAATGCCCTCTGCAAAATGACTGCGTTTGTCTTTAGACCAAGAATATCTCCTAGAATAAAGTAATAAGTTAATATCATGGTTTATATATCAAATTCCTATGAGTTTGGTCAATGTGTATCACTTCTTTGCAGCATAATAATTCCTGAATGAACTAATAGAACTGAGTTTCTAAACCTCGCAGGTTCCAATGCTGTATCAATTCTTTGGTTGAAACTTATGAAAATAAACTCTTGCTACTGAGGCAAAAATTGATTGGGAGGATATAGGGCAGGTCAGAGAATAAAAAGATCTGTTGGATTTGTCGTCAGGAGGCCAGAACCAAAGCAGCTTCAAGGATCTGGGAATCAGGAACTGTGAACTCTCTTCCTATGACAACATATGAACATAGCTTCACCCCCTTCTGTGCCTGTATTTCTCAACTCGAAGTTCAGCTTCCTGGGATAAAAAATGTTACTGGCCAAGCAAAGCTCAAACATCAACCTCTATGTTGGGGGTAGATGACAGATTGTTGTAACCGACAACACATCAAAACCACATATTGAACATATTGGACAGTAGCAGCCCCCAAGGAAGTAATTCTAGGCAGAAAAAAATAACTGATGTCCACTCTGGATACTTCCACTTCAATATTCACCCTCAAAAGGGTGTGGACAGGTGATTAAACAATTTGCTACTTAAGTGCCCTTTCACCCCTGAGAAGTCTACACATCTGAATTAACATTTGTCATTCCAGAGACCAGATCCTACTGATAATGACAAGTTTGTATACTGTGAAGCTTATCTATCCAGAAGGCTCTCATTTCCTAGAATTTTCAATATTTTTTCAGTATGTCTACATGATCTGGTAGATTTAAAAGTTTTTCAGTATAGTATAACATACAGACAGGAAAGTGCACAAATCATAATTGCTCAGCTCATAGAATTTTCACAAACAACTAGAACCCAGACTGTGAAATAGAATATAACCAGCACCCCAGAAAGTCTCACTCCAGCCTTCTTCCACCCAACAAAAGTAACCACCAAACTAACTTCTATCATCTCCATTGGTGAGTTTTGCCTCGTTTTGAGCTTTATATAAATTGAATCATATATTATGTGCTTTTTTGTGTGGTTTTCTTTCATGCAATGTTACATTTTATGAGATTTATCCATCATGTTACAAGTAGTAATGGTTTGTTCATTCTCCTTGCTGTATAGTATTTTATGAGTACATACATCACTGTTTATCCATTCTACTGTTGATGGACTTTTGTTTTCAGTTTTTAACTGTTACAACTAGGACTGCTATGAACGTTCTTATAAACGTCTTTTGTGAGTACTATACTCATTTCTATTGGGTATATATCAAGGAGTGGGAACTGCTAGTTCACAGAGTATGTATAAGTTCGGCTTTAATAAGTAGTTCAAACAGTTATCCACAGTGCTTGTACAGATTGACATTTCCAACAGCCGTGTGTAGAAATTCCAGTTGCTCCACATCCTTGGCATCACATGGATTGTTTGCCTTCTTAATTTTAACCATTCTAGTAGATATGTAGGGCCTCAGTCTGGTGTTAATTTATACATCCCTGATGACTAATGAAGTTGATCTTTTCACAGGTTTGTAGGCCATTTGGAATCCTCTTTAGTGAATTGCCTGTTGAAATCTTTAGCCCCTTTTAAAAAACTCTGTTGTCTTTCTCTTATTGATCCATTGGGGTTCTTTATATATTCTGTACACAATTCCTCTTTTGGATACATGGATTACAAGTATCTTCCATTCTGTGCTTTTTTTTTACTCTCTGGGTTTTTTTAATATAAATTTATTTATTTATTTATTTTTGGCTGCGTTGGGTCTTCGTTGCTGCGCACAGGCTTTCTCTAGTTGCGGCTAGTGGGGCCAGTCTTCGTTGTGGCACGCGGGCTTCTCATTGCGGTGGCTTCTCTTGTTGTGGAGCGTGGGCCCTAGGCACGCGGACTGCAGTAGTTGTGGCACTCAGGCTCAGTAGTTGTGGCTCACAGGCTTCGTAGCTCCGTGGCATGTGGGATCTTCCTGGACCAGGGCTCAAACCCGTGTCCCTTGCATTGGCAGGCGGATTCTTAATCACTGAGCCACCAGGGAAGTCCCTTTTTTTTTTTTTTACTCTCTTAATCAAGTCATTTGATAAACATAAGTTCTTAATTTTAATGCTTTCCAATTATTGACTTTTATGGATAGCACTTTTAGCATACTGTTTGAAAAATCTTTGACAGAGAAATTGTAGTAGTTGGAAAAAAATAGTGTAGGTTCATAGAAAACTAAGAAAACTTTAAACAAAAAACATGGTTTTTATTAACTCCAGGGCAAAAATTGTACTAGAAACAAAACATAACCGCAGTATTCCATTGGGTTCAACTGTGAAGATATATTTATACAATCATCATGATATTATCACTGACTACTGATTTCTCCAGAAATCTCTGAGGGAGCCCAATAAGTAGCAAACCTTTTCCCAACCTGAGTTCTGAATAAATTGAGAAGTAAAACAAGAGTGGCAGAGGGAGGTTAAGATATCGCCTTTATTACATTTGAGAGAGGCCAGGCTGGAGAGTGTAGCATCAAGTCTTTTTGCACAGCGGGATGAGTAAAACAGAACCAGATTTAGAGAGAATGGCCCCCTCAGTTGTGAGCAACACCGGACCAACGCAGGCTTTCTCGAGTGAGTCCCTGGCGTCACCCTTTCAGCCAACAGGAGCCCCTTCTGGCCAGCAGATGATTGTTTTCCATCCAACACCACGAGACTTTTCAAAGTCGTCTTTAGAAAGTAGTTTAGTTTAAAAAGGAGGCATGTTTACCTTCATTCTTTTGGTAAAAAGAAAACCATTGTAAACAGTACTCATGTAGAAGTATGTTTGAATTAAGATCTAGAGAGTGCTGTAAAAAATAAACTCCTAAATGTATAATATCTCAAACACAATATAAATTGATGTCTTGTTCATGTAACAGGCCAAATCATATGTTCCTCATCAGCGGAAGGAGCTCGGCCATTTTCCACATGTGGCTTCCAAGGTGGCGCTAGTCAACTCAGCAGAGAGAAACATGTGAGAGAGGTTTTTATGGGCCAGGCCTGGAAGTGTCACTCATCATTTCCACTCACATTCAGCAGGCTGGAAATCTAACTGCAAAGGAAGCTGGGAGATGTAGTCTAGCTATGAGTCCAGGAAGAAGAAGAGACCATGAATTTTGGTGAACAGTTAGCAATCTCTGCCACTGCGTATGAGGTTCATTTGGGCAGAATGTTTCACATTGCCTCCTGTGCCTGACATATTGTAGGCACTCCAAAAACGTTTGTGGAATAAAATAATAAAAGAATAAAGGAAAGAGCATGGGCTTTGAAATCTAGAAGACCCAAATTCTAACCCAAGCTCTGCCACTTTCTAACTGTATTAATTTAGGCAAGCTACTTAAATTTCTTGAGCCTCAGTTTCTCAACCATACAATGGAGATGAAAATATGCTTGTGATCTGCTTCTCAGACCAGGTGTGGGAATGGACAGCGACTAAAAATATGCCAGCCAAAGCAGTATTTGTGAAATAGGCTTCTTTGATTTCCTCTCAAATAGCTCTGGGAGCGGGGAAGGAGGCAGGTAACATGGAGACAGTGATTGTCTCATAAGAATTCTTTAAACACTATTGTCATCCAAGCAGCCCATGAAGTCTGCCATTTCCCTGTTTTCTGGCTCTGGCACCTGGGATGAAGTCTGATGCCCAGTGGTCAAGGCCTGGGCTGAGGCTGCAGGTGCCCAGTGCCTTCATGCTCCCAGGTCACGGTGTGCTTTCTGCTCCCACAGATCCTCCAGAGCCCTGTGGGCTGCACTCTGCCACACGAGCTGTCCAGCAAGGGTATCTCAGGTCATAATATCTTGCCTTAATATCTTTCAAGTGAATGGCTTTGTTTGTTTCTGCTTTTTGTACAATCTCACTAGGACTAAGGCAGGAATTCCCAGAGCAGAGTCAGCAGGTAATGTTAGTGACCAGCAGCTTACAACACTCACGGTATCCTTCCCACTTTCATCCAAATTTCCCCCACTCTCCTTAGAATGAGTTATTTCTCAGGACCTCCTTGATTCCTCAAGCAAATAGGTCCCTTCCCATCAGCTTTTGGACCTTCCTAGACCTGTCAGAATTCTGAGTCCAGGTTAGGCAGCCAAGACAGAACTTCCCTCCCACCCCCTCTTTACCTGTTTTGCAGGGTTGGTGTTGGCATGCAAAGAGATAAAGTGGATAAAATACCAGACTTGGTGGTGGTATCAAGAAGATACATAATAAAAGTTGGTTCCTTTTATTTTCCTTGGGATGTTTCTGGCATCACAGAAGTATGATCCATTTAATAGATCCATTATCTATCCCCTGAAGGGAGCCCCTGGCCACACGCACCCTTGAATTTTGGGACAGGTGGTTTAAGTGCTGCATTACTTTGGTATCTAGGACAAGGTCAGAAAATTCACAGTTAACAGACAGTCTTGGATATACAGCCTATTTTGAATTTTCCAAAATAGGAAATAGGAAGCTGAAGTAGGCCACAAGGCAGTGATATTATGAGATCAACATATTTACATATATACATATTACACATACGATTTTTCCAGTTATCCACAGATATTTACTCTTCAAATGGGGTGTGGGTGTGATGCTACTCTCCTAAGAGCTGTTGTATCTGAGACCCTCATTTCAATCCCGAGAGGAAAGCCAGAATTAGACCTCAAAATGCACATGGAACAGAGGGAAGAAAACATGAAAGGGAAAACATACGCAAAACAAACATCATATTCCAAATGAATGTCTTCTGGATGAATTAGAGAAGAAAAGAAGCATGGAAAAGCATTCTTCTGTGGTGACTGAAGAATGAGCAGATGGGGGCCTCCAGGAGGTAGTTGTTTAACTGCTTTGATAATGGCAAGTGTGAGACACTGCAGAAGAGCAATCAGGAGAATGTTGTGATGGGTTAGATGTGGGACTGTGATAGAGGAAAAGGAACAGAAACCACCACGCGGTTATAAGCTGGAGGTGCCAGGTAGTGCCGAGCGCTTAGGCACAGAACTGAGAGTTGGAAGACCTGTCTGCCACTTTGAACAAGGTGCTGATCCCCGTCTTGGCTCAGTTCCCTCATTTGTAAAGTGCATCTGTCAACTTCATAGTGTTTTGGGGAGGCACAAATAAGATGATATGCGAGAAAACACAGCAGTTCTGGACAAGTGGAAGGCAGCACAGTTCACCATCACCGTTCTCATCGTTGTCAGTAGAAAAGTTGGAAAGGGATATAGTTTGAGGCAGAATACAATAAATTCAATTTTAAATATGCTAAGATGTTGGCATGATATCCAAGTGGAGAAAGCAGATAACAGCCAACGTAGGGGAATGAATTAAGGAGTTAATGAGCCCGGGCCTTTGTATACAGTCGGCCCTCCATATCTCTATATTATTGGTTTACACCCAGAAAAAAAAATCACAATATCAGATTGGATTCAAGAAAATATACACAATTATCTGATGGACAAGGTAGGTGATATACCGGCTCTGGGCTCTTGCCTTCTGGGGAGGGAAGGATGGACGGTGTACAGGAGATGTGGGATCAGGAAATAGGAGAAAAGATTAGAAAGTCACTCTTATAAAAGGGCTAACTTAAAAAGTAGACTAAGTGGAAGGCCAGCAAGAGAGACCAGCTGCCGGAGATGATGATGGGGGAAGGGGGTGAGGTGGTCAGGAGAGTATCACTGCTTGGGATTTCAAGAGGCAGAGTGGAATGTGACCCATCCTGTATGAGAGGGTGAGGCCTCAACTATGTAGGGAAAATGGGACTTTGTTCCCCTATGAGCCAGGTGAGCTAAGAACTGGATCTTCATTTAGAATGAGGGGTAAAAATTATCGGATAGAACCAAAAAATCACAAGATAAAGTTAATTAATTAATTAATGCGTTTACTGATAATCAATTTATTAATCAGGATCTTGATAGGTGTTAGATAAGTTTAAGTTTAAACAATGAAACTATGTACCTACAATATACCAACTTCATAGAGTACGTAATCTAGGAGTTCTACACTCTGCAGCAAACTGGTTTTATATTCTCACCTGTTGTCTATGCACACTGGAACAAAAGAAAGTAAAGTAACAGGGACCTTGGAGAGAAGAAAAAAGAAGTAAGTCTGCAATCTCAAGGACATAGGCAACTTCTTTAAAAATGCCTTTTTGTAATAAACTTAAAAATCTTACCCCTCCCGAGATTCTGACACTATCACCTGAAGGAAATGTTTTTCAAACTTTGGATCATAAAATCAATTTAGTTTGTCATGACCAGCAGTTGGGAAAAAAGAAAAGAGTAAGCACTGTGTAAAATGTTTTTGTTTGTTTTAATTACACACACACACACACACACACACACACACACACACATACTGAATTAAGACAAAATGTATTTTTTATTTTGTTGTGGTTCACAGCAACAACAAAAAATTAGAAAAGCATTCTCCTCTCCCTGATCTCCCTGTTGAGATTATTTTATTTCCTGCATTTGTCCATCATTACTTTCTTCAGTTTGCATAATGAAAACAAAAGGGCTCTTATTTATTTTTCAAATATAAAAGTATATTCTAATATTGAATGTATTTTTTCAAACAAACCCCTCCCCTGCACCTGGAGATTCTTGTGTTTCCCCAAGGGTCAAGAGTGCCCTTGTTGAGAATCACTGGACAAAGGCACAGGGAAATCTTGTCTCCTGAGAATTTGTAGCAACATTAATCCCCAGCAAGGAAGACCTATAAACCTTCTGTTTGGAATGTTTGCTGAGTTTATTTCATCACACTGTTTCTGGAAAGAATGTAGAGGTCGGTGGGCCACCAAGAGCCTTATAAACTGACATTTAGGATCAATGAGTTCTCAGGCTGATTAAAGTTAACAGTTGTCACTCTCAGTGTGCCTCTGTTCTAGAAGTGGTAGTATTTTAGTCAGAGTGATCTTTAAAATATTAACTAGCTGGTCAGCATGGCTACTGGACAACCTGAATGAATATTGAACATAAACAGCCATTAGGTATTTTCCACCTGTAGGTCACCCTGAATTTAGCAATGATGGGAAAGTGTGATTAAATACCTGGTCCTTGCCCAAACAATATTTGTGAATTGCGAGAAGACACCTCTGAGAAAGAGCTAGAATTAGCCAATGTCAAAAAATAACAGTGAGGTTTAAACTTTTTTTTGATTTTGAAGCTAGGAATAATGTGGGAAAGAGGAGTGAAATTTCACAGGAGTGAAATGATGAAGGGTCTTCATGAAAACCAGGACATTTGGAAGCAAGAAGAAAGAGGTAAAAGCAGGTTTTAAAAAAAAGAAAGTATAAAAGTCTATGATGGAGGAATGAAGAGAAAAGCAGGAAGGCAGACTCAGAAGATCCAAGACAATGGAATAAAGAATTCTTACTCGATTAGCCCAAGGCTGGAAAAGTAAGATAGAATAAGAAAAAGTAAGGAGAATAAATCCAGGATGCTTTTCATGGAAAGAATATATATTAAAGGACAAAGCCAGGATATTGTCTGAGCTCTCTTCCTGCAAAAGCAAGTACCTAGGGAACCATATTTGCTTTAGGGAACTGGGATCCAGGACTAGGCTCAAAGCTGAGGCAAGACTGGCCCACAGGCTTTAACTCATGGAGCCAAGGGAAAGATAGCATCCCTGGGCAAAGCTGGGATGCCAAACAGAGAGTCCCACTGAAGTGTCAGGCCAAAGGATCTGGGCAACGAGGCAGAAATAACCAGGTGCTGGGCAAAAGCACAGCAACTGAGATCCCAGCACGAGGCAAGCAGTTTAAAACAACAGGTGGGAGGCAGAGCCTGGGGGTTTCCCAGGGCAGTGGCGTATCATCACAGAGGATTTTTATGGGGCTGTTTAGGGTGCTAAGCTGGTTTTACATAAAGGTAATGGGGCCAAGCCCTTAACCTCAGCAAGAAATAATAGCTACAACGACAACAACAAAAATAACAATAACTATTTTTTATACCCATTATAGGCCTTGGTTTGGATGGTGGTTCCACCACTCACTGGGGGCAGAATGGGTATATTTGACAAGTTACTTAACCTCCCCCAGCTTCAGTTTTCTCTTCTTTTAAAATGCAGATAATAATAGTTTTACACCCTCTCTCTAGATGGTTACATCCATTCCTGTGGCATTAAGTATCTGTGTTGACAACTCCCAAATTCATTTCTCCAACCCAGACCTCTCCTTTGAGTTTCAGACTCCTGCATCCAAACACAACTCAGACTTAACAAAAGCAAATGAAATTCTGTAGATTTGCTTCCAGGGTCAAGGACCCTGGTCCTTATCTAAAATTCTTCCTCTCCATAAATGGCATCATCAGTTGATTCCTTGATTCCTCTTTCTCCCTCGGTCTTAACATCCAACCCAATGACTTTATTTTGGAATAAAATCCAAAATCCTTTCCAAGGTCATGGTCATCTCCTTAGGTTCTTCTATCTTTGCCTTAAAATGAATCTGGCATGGTCATGAAAATGCACAAAACCCCTCTGGTCTCTGTCTCCTGAATCCCCCTGAGCGATTCCTCTTCTCTGTTTCCAGCTGTTGCTTCTCACTGCTGCCTTTCCAGATTTTCCAAGCCCTCTTTGGTTATGGTCTTTCCAAATTTTCTCTAGACCTCCTGGTATTTACAATCTGTTTGGGATATGTTCTCTGACTCTGCCTGAGCCCTGCTACTCAGGAAAGGTTCTTTTATCTTCCCACCAGCCAGAAGTCCAAAGACCTTGAGTAAGAATCCCTTCCAAATTTACTTAAGCCTCAGTAAAATCTGGTTGTGCACAGAGCTGCATCAGGTGGATCAGAGTGGGTGAGCAGAGAAAACAAAGTACTTCAAGAGAGAATGTGTGTTAGAAATGTCCAAACCGAAAGGTATAGCTTTTTATGGAAAACTATTTCCCCTTTTGTGCTGTGGCAGGTTGGAGGGACTCAAGATCATCCTGAAGATGAGGAGCAGGCACACTCCTGGGCTGGGGTCCGTGAACTGCTTCTCCTTCCTTGTTAAACTGCAGCTGCCTCGCCCTCCTCACTTTCCCGTCCCGCTCACAGGAAAACCACAATATGCAACCAGACAGTTGGGTTATCAACCAGTAGTTCAGTCCGTAAAAGGCAGAATGATAAAGGATTCAAACACAAGCGTTTCTGCCCTGATCCCTCTAATGTGTGGTTTATATATCAAAACCTCAGAAGGAACTTCCCTGGTGGTCCAGAGGCTGGGACTCTGCGCTCCCAGTGTGGCGGGACCGGGTTCCATCCCTGGTCGGGGAACTAGATCCCACATGCTGCAACTTAAAAAAAAAAAAAAAAAAAAATCCCACATGCTGCAACTAAAGATCCCACATGCCACAGCTAAACAGATCCTGTGCGCCACAATTAAGACCCGGCGCAGGCAAATAAATAAATAAATATATTTTTTAAAAAGCCTCAGAAATATTCAGGAAACTGAGATTACTGTATGTAGTAAGGGTGACCGGGGAGTGGGGACAGATACATCACTGTTAGGGCAGGTTCAGAGTAATACAACTTCCCTCACCTGCTTGAAGAAGGTACAACATACAAATTTAGCAAATAGTCTTTTGTGAAGGATAATGGCTGGAACCTCATTTCACATGCAACTTCCAGGTAGAAATCTTCCCATGACTGCTCTTTTTCTAGGCACTCTAGGATAGCCAAATCCTGCCTGTTTGTTCATTTTAGTATCCCCACCAACAGTGCCTGGCACATAGTAAACACTCATGAAATACACATGGTATAAAAAGAACCACTATGGGTATTCCAATGCCCTAACTTTTCCCTGCTTTTTGTACCGTACATTTTAAAAAAAATAACTATTTCAACCTTCAGAACATGATTGGTCCATTCAAAAGAACCCCAGGCAGCGTGGCAAGACAGGGACTCAGAGGTCTCAAATGATTATCAGAATATCAGAAAATGTACATAGTGTTTATCATTCTTCAGATTCACATTCCACTCCACGCCCATGCCTCTAAAGCAAGAATGCTGATGTAGGCATTGATTTTCCTATTATATAGAGGAAACTGAGGCCCAGAGAGGATGAGAAACTTGCCCAGGTTCTCTCGGTTTTAGAGCGGCAAGGCCAGAACTCTTTTGGAATTTTGGAAAGAACCCACGCTAACCAGAGCTCAGAGCAGGGCTCTGCCACTTAGAAGTAACCTGGGTAATATGTGCAGTCTCTGTGGGCCTCATCTTCCTCTGTAACAAAGAAGAGCAATGTCTACCTCATAGGACTATTCTGTCCAAAGACTGAATTAAACAGATGATTAAAATAGGGTGATACAGGAAAGTGTGCACAAATTAAATACACAAAGTAATAGTTTCCTTTTTCTACCCCCAGAGTAAAAACAGCAGACACACTTTCGTGAAGAGAGTAAAATTTTCTGTTTGTTATTTTTAAAAAAAATTTTGTCTGAAAATAAAGATCACATGAATAACAAATCAGTACTTACAGTAACTTAAAAAGGCATTTCAACAATGTTAATTCTTGTCTCTGGCATATATATTATCACACACACACACACACACACCCCTCTCTTTCCTCATTAGCCAGGTTGAACCGTCAGCCTGCAGAGAGGCATCAGACAGGGACCCAGGAAGCAAGGGTGAGGAAGCTTCCACTTCAGATCGGTTCTGAGAAAATTTTCCCCATCCCTCAGGCTGAGATATTCTGCCATCTGTTTTGATTAAACCTTTCAAAATTCAACTTGTGTTTTTCCTTCCATTCCTTTGAAATCTCCTTTAATTCAACAGTCTTTAGGCTTTCTTCTTTCCCTTAACCACCATCTGGTGCTTCTATTAAAAAAAAGAAAGAAAGAAAGAAAAGAAAACACATACAACAAACACTTTGAGTTCCTTGGAAGAAAGGTATAATGATGAGGATAATTTATTCCCATAGTGAGGCCCATTACTATTTCCATGGCAACAGACAGTGATGTTCTGAACATGGGACTTTGTGATCATCACAAGAACAGGATGGCAAAAGGCCCTGTTCAGACTCTTTGTCATTGTGGATTCTTTGGGTAGTTACCCTCGGTGGCCCCCAGTTGTCTACAGAATTAAGTCCAAAGGCCTTAGCATGGCATTCAAGGCCTTCTCAGTCTGGTCCAATTATTCCCAGGCTCATCATCTGCCAATCCCAGGCACCTGGTACTCTTGTGTCCGGGACACTCACACTTTTTCATGCCTCCATGCCTTTTCTGTCATTTCTTCTCCTTAAAATGCCCACCCTCCACTCCCCCCAAAACCAGTTTTCTTTTCCTAAACTTAATGAAATCTTCCTCATTCTAAAGGTTTAGCTCAATGTCATCTTCTAGATGGACTCTTCCATGGCTCACCCAAGCAACAGAAATAACTCTCTTTTCAGTGCTCCCAGCATTTTTATCAAACAGATATATTGATTCCTAACATTTTGTATCATAGATATGTTTATGTCTCCTTGATTTGAATTTGGATTATTTGCTATTGGATCCATGCCTGCTTCATTTTTGTAGACCACCCCAATTATTTCACATGATTTCTCAAAACATCCTAAGGGTGGGACTTCCCTGGCAGTCCAGTGGTTAAGACTCCGTGCTTCCACTTCCGGGGGCATGGGTTCGATCCCTGGTTGGGGAACTAAGATTCTGTAAGCCGCATGGAATGACCAAAAAAACCCCAAAATAATAAAAATTTAAAAATAAAAAATGTCCTGGAGCCTTCCCTGCTGGTCCAGTGGTTGAGAGTCCGCCTTCCAATTCGGGGGGCGCGGGTTTGAGCCCTGGTCAGGGAACTTAGGATCCCACATGCCGCAGAGCAACTAAGCCTGCATGACGCAGCAAAGACCCGACGCAGCCAAATAAACAAATAAATTTAAAAAATAAATAAAATAAAATAAAATAAAATAAAATAAAATAAAAAATGTCCTAAGGACTAGGCAGGTAGCCATTTTATTCCCATTTTACTATTGAGAACACCAAGGTTTAGAAAACGTAAGTGAGGGCTTCCCTGGTGGCGCAGTGGTTAAGAATCCGCCTGCCAGTGCAGGGGACACGAGTTTGAGCCCTGGTCCGGGAAGATCCCACATGCCACGGAGCAACTAAGCCCGTGCGCCACAACTACTGAGCCTGCGCTCTAGAGCCCGCATGCCACAACTACTGAAGCCCACGCACCTAGATCCCGTGCTCAGCAACAAAGAGAAGCCACCACAATGCTGCGCACTGCAACGAAGAGTAGCCCCCGCTCACCGCAACTAGAGAAAAGCCCGCGCGCAGCAACGAAGAGCCAACGCAGCCAAAAATAAATAAATAAATAAATCTATTAAAAAAAAAAAAAAATACCACATAAGTGACATTTATAGGTATAAGTAGCAGAGCCAGAACTCTACTGACAGAATGGAAAGAATGTGGACTGTGGAGTCAGGCATATTTGGGCTCAACTTATGTAACCTCTGTAATCTTCCATTGCTTCACCTGTAAAATGAACATTAAATGAAATCATGCATTTGAAGGTGCTTGGCACATAGTCGATATTCAATTAATACCAGTCTTCTTCTTCTTTCCCCTTCAAACTCTACTTTCTAGTAGCGTCTAGAAATGAAATTTTTATTCCATTTTTGTTTCCCAAAGTTTTATATGGTGCTGAAATTCAGATGAACAAGCAAATGAATGTCTTCAGCAACTCCCAGAGAAAATCTTTGCCCTAATTCCTTCATTTGTAGTCTGGATTAATAAGAGAAGTTACCTAACAGAGTTGTAAAAATTAAACAAAGCAATATATGGATGCATGAGGCTGTTAGTGTCGTGTCTGGTATGTAGTAAGCACTCAGGATGCTTGCAATTACATTATCATCATCATCATCACCATTGTTATTATTCTTATTATCATTATTTTTGTGCGGCAGAACAAAAGGCCCTGTGAGAATTACAAAAATAAACAAGATGGTCTCACAACTCTGTCTTCAGCTTTTCTTACCACAACCCGTCTTTTTACTAGTCATCTGTGCAGTCGTTTCCTTCCATAAGATTGTAGGTTTTAGATAGGGCTTCTGTGCCTTATCCGTAATGCTTTCTGTAGGGTGGACCTAAAACAAAGCCTTGCAGAGGAGAAACATTCAGTAAAATTTGGTCAAAAGAATGCTGAATGGTATTTCTCCAAAATGAGCTCTGTTACTGAAGTAAGACTCGAAAGCCTCTGGCTGTTTCATCATCATTAAGATGTCAAACTTCTGCTCAACATCTAAACATCAGGGAGATGCAAATCAAAACCACAGTGAGATATCACCTCACACCTGGCAGAATGGCTATTGTCAAAAAGAACACAAATAACAAATGGTGACGAGGATGTGGAGAATAGGAAACCCTCCTGCACTGTTGGTAGGAATGTAAATTGGTGTAGTCACTATGGAAAACAGTATGGAGGTTCCTCAAAAAACTAAAAATAGAACTACCATATGACCCAGCAATTCCACTCAAGGGTATATATCCAAAAAACCCAAAAACACTAATTTGAAAAGATACATGCACCCCAATGTTCATAGCAGCACTATTTACAGTTGCAAAGATATGGAAGCAATGTAAATGTTCATCAAGAGATGAATGGGTAAAGAAGATGTGAGATATATATATATAGATAGATAGGTAGCTATAGATATACATATAATGGAATACTACTCAGCCATAAAAAAGAATGAAATTTTGCCATTTGCAGCAACATGGATGGACCTAGAGATTATCATACTAAGTGAGGTAAGTCAGACAGAGAAAGACAAATACTGTATGATATCACTTATATGTGGACTCTAAAAAATACAATAAACTAGTGAATATAACAAAAAAGAAGCAGACTCACAGATATAGAGAACAAACTAGTGGTTACCAGTGGGGAGAGGGAAGGGGAGAAAGGCAAGATAGGGGTAGGGGATTAAGAGGTACAAACTATGGTATAAAATAAGCTACAAGGATTATTGTACAACACAGGGAATATAGCCAATATTTTATAATAACTATAAATGGAGTATAACCTTTTAAAATTGTGAAGCACTATATTGTACACCTATATCTTATATAATATTGTACATCATCTATACTTCAATAAAAAAAATTTTTTTTAAAGATGTCAATCTTCACCAGTGGCATAGTTGCTGGGAGAGCCATTTTTAAGAAGGTTGTGCACATCTGTAGAGTACTGGATAGAGCTTTTTGAAACTTTAAATATTTAAACTTGTAGTTTTTCTATATAATCTTTCCTCACAGGAGACAGACAATTCCCAGATTAGGAGACAGATAGCTTCTGCTCTCTTGGGGATATGGAGGGGTCTAAAGAAATCATGTCCTGGAAAACATGTCAACCAGGGATCAAGCACAGCCTCAACTGTATAGTCTAGTGGTAGTATCACTTATTCATTCCATTAATATTTTATCGACTACCTCCTTCATTTTAGGTCCCAGTATTGAGCTAAGCAATACCATGAAATCCTATTTAGCAACATGCAACCCACTTTCTTCACCACCAAACCAACCAGGTAATGAGAAAGGATATTACTACCTTCAGATAAGGGAAGTAAGGCTCAGAGTGTCTGAGTGGCTTGCCCCAATATCACACACGTAAGTGACAGAGGAAGGATTTAAGCTTAAACCCAAGTATCTGGGACCCAGAGCTCATGTCCCTTCTCTGGTGTATCTCTGTGGCTCCCAGGACCATTTGCAGATTCCCCAAGATTCACTGCTGGTGATCACACCCCAGTGGCGTGTGCTGGCCAGTCTGTCCCCTTTCTTGCTGTCCATCATGCTAGGGTTAGGATTATGGTTACCTCTGCTGGCTCTCCCTCTGGCCATTGCTTAGACTGTGGCCTCTGGTCTGAACCTCCCTAGGAATGGGCAAGGCCCACAACATTCAGCATGCAAAGGGTCTCAGGAGGAGGTTTGTAGTGTGTCCTTTAATACCTTTCCTTTTAGAACTCCCCCCAGTTTTTTTTGTTTTTTGTTTTTTTTTTTTTTTTGCTACAGCTGGGGTAGCAAGGGGGGGCATTGATTCTGACTCACCACACACTTTGAGAGCCTCTGACTCAGCTCAGCTCTGGTGTTCTTCCAACTCTGCTCAGAACACTGTGGGTGCCCTTCCCCAGCTGCCCAGGAGCAGCCAGACCCGTTCAGATGTGCTTGGTTCAGCCCTAAATGACACCAAGTTCATTAGTAAATTAGACACACACACAGAATCAAAGACTCCCCAGCAACCAACAGGGCTTCGGCAAGTTTTAGGCTGTGTTGAAGCCAAGCTTAATGTGCAATACCATTAGAATTAATTAGCTGCTTTGCATTCAAGCATATAGCTTACATTTACATTGGTAGTATTATTGATAGTAAAAAGTTAATTTTTATGTTAAAAAACTTATAAAAGTTAACTATAATATTGTTAGTAGTTGAAAGTTAACCGTAATTTTTAAAAGCTAACTGTAGGTTAAAAGAAAAAATTTTCTTTATTATTTTATATAGCTCTATAATAAAATGTCCTCGACTTGGGGAATTTTGCAAGAGATCACACTTATCAAAAGTTAAGAAACAAGCTTTAATTTAGCTGCTTAAAGAATTATCATTTTAACTCTTCCCATAGAGTATATGACAGGTGTTTCTTCAAGGACATGAAAGGCTCCAAGTTCATTTAATTGTTCCTGATTGCTATTTTAATCACTATGCAGTAATTCCATTTCAAAAAAGAATTTTGCAGCTAGTAGAATTTTGGCATTATGCTATCCTTTCTTTCCATGAGATGTTCTGGTTCACCCTGGAGAGCAGCGCTTTTCCCTGATCATTTATTGCCAAGGGTGCTTCACCCCATTCTCTGATAACTTTGCTTACTTCAATTTCCAACATTTATCATCTTCTGTGACTGGTTTTGATGTTAGTCTCAAAAATGGCCCCATCCTGTAGAATCTTGTTTAACAGCAATGAACAACTTCCTTTTGGGGAAAGTTGGCTTTATCTCCATTTTTAGAACAGATGTTTGTATGTTTTGATGAACCCCCATCTGGAATCTCTTCCAACTTGATTTCTTTGACACCAAGTTTCTTGCTTTCTCCTTGATCTGACACCTTCTACTTTACTTACTGTACATCTGAAATGCTTATTTGCAAAGATACGGTTATAGGCTGGCACTAGGATTTTTGTTACCTCCCTTGGACACATTTTTTAAATGTTTCCTAGTAATTTGCGTTCTGCAAGAAATGAAACTGAGCCATGGTTCTGCGGAAACTTGATAATGTCCTCCCTGGAGGGCTACATTTCTCAGCCTGCTGGGGACCAGCAACCTTCATCTTCTCTCTTACTGTGGGTCCTCCGCAACTCTGTTGTGGATGTATTTGGAACCACGGAGTTTGGTAGGACAAAGGATGTTTTAAGGATTTAAAGAGAAAAGGAGCCGCCTACACTGAACTCAATCCCGTGCCGAAGTTATTGCAGTTCCTGCCTCTGACACTGCATGTATTCTGGCTTTTAGCAGGATTGTTCTCCCAGCTTTGTTCTGAAATGTAAAGCCCCATTGCCCACTGCAAGTCTTAATGAAAAGCAGCTCATAAGCAAGTTACGTAACCTAATTGTAATCCAGGGATCAGCTTGGTTATATTATTTAAAGAAATAGCATCCATTTTCCATGACCTGATTTAGAAAAGAAACCCAGGGAAGAAAAAAAATACCCAATTCAGCACTTGGCTCCCTGTGCTTATTCTAATGAGGACGCTTGTAAATAATTCAAAAACAATGACTTTTAAGAACATTAAACCCAAGTTAGCTCAGGGTTATATCTCAAAGCAGCTTTAGCTGCTTAAAGCAAATTATATTTGATCATGAAATATGGAGCTTATTTTTGCAGACAATTTAGTCATTTAGTACATTTAATGTCCTCATCAATACAACACACGTGGAACACTGACTAGAGGCAAGATGCTGGGGAATGCTAAAATGCATAAGCCCTGCTCTCAGGAAGCTTAGAGTCTGGTTAGGGTTAATAATAATAACAGGGAAGGAAATCTAAATAAGAGTGGATATATGTATACATATGACTGATTCATTTTGCCGTACAGCAAGAAACTAACAAAACATTGTAAAGCAACTATACTCCAATAAAAATTAATGAAAAAGGGACTTCCCTGGTGGCGCAGTGGTTAAGAATCCACCTGCCAATGCAGGGGACATGGGTTTGAGCCCTGGTCCAGGAAGATCCCACATGCCACGGAGCAAATAAGCCCGTGCGCCACAACTACTGAGCCTGAGCTCTAGAGCCCGTGAGCCACAGCTACTGAGCCTGCGTGCCTAGAGCCTGTGCTCCGCAACAAGAGAAGCCACCGTAATGAGAAGCCCGTGCACCACAACAAAGAGTAGCCCCCGCTGGCTCGCTGCAACTAGAGAAAAGCCCGCACGCAGCAACGAAGACCCAATGCAGCCATAAATTAATTAATTAATTTTTTTAAATTAATAAAAAAATAACAATAATAATAATGTATCGTCATTGGTTCATTAATTGGAACAAATGCACCATATAATGTAAGATGTTAACAGCAGGGAAAACAGGGTCGGTGGTCGGTGGAGGGTTTACAGTAACTCTGTACTATCTTTGCAACTTTTCTGTAAATCTAAAACTATTCTAAAATTAAAAGTTTATTTTTAAAAACCTGGATAGGGAAACAGTTGGATACACAAATAGAAACACATCTATCCTTGTTGCCTGGTTTATACAAATTAAGCCAGGCCTGCCTAATAGGCAGCTTCACAAGTGGTATGATTATTTTATGAACTTCAGAAACACAAAATTGGATTATCAGAGTCCTGATTCATGTTAATAATGTGTCACGAATCCAGGATTATCATTAGTCCTTTGGTCCTTTCATAAACCTCATTTAATTGATTTATACTGTATGTATTATATAATAAAGGACTCATGGACCCACCTCTCAACCCAAGAGCTAAAAGGCTTCCATGACTTACGTTGACCCATGTGTTCCTCCTCTATCCCATTCCCCAACCTTCCTCTCAGTAGTAACCATTCTCTTAAATTTTGCTTTTATCATACCCTTGCTCTTCTTTACATTTTATTACACACGTGTGGCCTAAACAATATGCTAGTTTATTTATGTTTGAACTTGTCATATTACATGTTGTCTTCTGGGACTTGTTCCTTTGGCTCCACATTATGTTCCCTATATTTATCAATAATGTTATAGTTATAGTTAACTCATTTTCACTGTTGTATAATATTCAGTAACAGGACTGTGCCACAAATTTTTTTAAATAATTTTCATCAGGGCTTCCCTGGTGGCGCAGTGGTTGAGAGTCTGCCTGCCAATGCAGGGGACACGGGTTCGTGCCCTGGTCTGGGAAGATCCCACATGCCGCAGAGTAACTGGGCCCGTGAGCCGCAATTACTGAGCCTGCGCGTCTGGAGCCTGTGCTCCGCAACAAGAGAGGCCGCGATAGTGAGAGGCCCGCGCACCGCGATGAAGAGTGGCCTCCGCTTGCCACAACTAGAGAAAGCCCTCGCACAGAAACGAAGACCCAACACAGCCATAAATAAATAAAAAAAAAAAAATAATTTTCATCAGTGGTTTCTAAATTTTTGCTATCACCAGTGGATTCTGCCATGAACACCCTTATATGTGTGTCCTGGTAAACATGTATTAATGTTTCCAATGAACCAGAGCTTTATGAGATTGAATGACCTTAAAACTGCATAAGACCGCGATGAAGAGTGGCCCCCACTCGCCGCAACTAGAGAAAGCCCTTGCACGGAAACGAAGCCCCAACGCAGCCAAAAAAAAAAAAAAAAAAAAAAAAAAACTGCATAAGAATCCAAGTCCAACAGTTTACTTACATAAAATATGTCCAGGGAAGAGCATATAAACTCTTCACCTTTGAGGCAAAGGAAAATATGAATTACACACTAATTCCATGTCAGGATTTAACTGTACCATAAAATCCAAATTAACAATGGCTTAAACATACATATTGCTCTCATGTAAAACATCCAGAGATGAGAAGCCTTGAGCTGGTATGACAAGGTCCACAAAATTGTCACGGATCCAGGTTTCTTCCAACTTTCTAGTTTGCTATCCCTAGGGTATGACTTTTATCTTCATGGTCCAAAGGGCTGCTCAACTTCTAGCCATTATACCTGCTTCTCTGTCAGTAAGAAGGAAAAAGAAAGGAAGAAGAATATGCATCTTCCATTCAAGAACCCTTTCACCAAGTCACATATGACATTCCTAATCACATCTCATTTAGCATAAGGTAGACACATGGCTACATCTAGTTTCAAGGGAGGCTGTAAAATGTAGTCTTTATTCGGGGCATCCCTGTACTCAGGTAAAAATTCTATTACGAAAGAAGAATGAGAAAAAGGACTTTGAAGACAGTTAGCAGTCTCTGAGAGAATTATTACAGCTAAAGTGAGAGCAGAATATAAACCAACCCAATAAGGATTTATGTTGAAAAGCATAAAGGAAAAATAAGCACTGATAATATCACCACCCAATGATTATCACTGTTAACTTTTTGAGATACATTCTTCCAGACTTTTTCATCCATATATACAACCACATATATCTCCAGTTTACCCATTACTATACCTATATTTATATAAATATATCCACACATTGCTTTTAAAGGGACTATTTAAATTATTGCAATAAGTCAAGAAAGATGGCTAGGTTGTTTCTCCCCCTTTAAACTCTTAATAAACTTCATGGGAAATGTAACATTGGAGTAACTAGAGGAAAGAGGAGAATGTGCTCTATAATTGCATTTTTAAATTTCTCAGAGTTGCCAAATGCAAAATAACTTAAGTTGCATACAGGGTGCTCTGGGAGAAGGATTTAAAGGAGAAATTAAAAGAAAAATGGGACTTCCCTGGCCGTCCAGCGGTTAAGACTCCACGCTTCCACTGCAGGTGGCGTGGGTTCCATCCCTGGTTGGGAAACTAAGATCCCACATGTTGTTCAGCACAGCCAAAAAATAATAAATAAATAAATAAATAAAGATTAGCCATCCCAGAAAAAGTGCAGGCACCTCTTCAATAGGGAAGGTGACCAGAAAAATTAATGGACACCAGAATTTTGGAAAAACCCAGATCAATAGAGTTTCCCAGACCATAGATAGGGATAGGTAAAAATATCAATAACTAGATTATTTACCCCTAAGCATGCCCTACCACCTGAGCACAAGATAGGCTATTTGGGGATCTGCTCTCTTTAATAAAAGAGTCCTCTAGATAGTGAACCAACATGGCATATGACCTTCAGTCAAGAAAAAGGACTATTACACAGAGCTACAAATTCGCTCAACAGACTTAGCCTAGATCCTTGTCTTCCTGGAGATCATAGTCCAGTAGGGAAGACAGAGAGGTGCCTGTAAAGATGAGTTGACATTTACTATGTGACAGATGCTGTACTAAGCACTTTACTTGCATTATCCAATTTAGCATTTATAACAATCTATTCTTAACCCCATTTGACAGATGAAGAAAATAAAGTCATAGGTTAGGTAATTTGGTTGAGGTCACAAAATTAATGTGACAGAGCTGAGATTCTACCCAAGCTCTACCTGACTTCAGAGCCCCTGCTCTGGGCCACTGACAACCCATGTAGTTAGTGTTATAATAGAAGTTTCTACACAATTCTGAGGAAACATGGAATAAGCATCAAACATCTTTCGGGGAAAACTTGTAGAGTAGTATAAAGATGAGAAAATGTGAAGCATAAATATAATGTCAATAAGTGTCAAAATAAAGATCAATGTGATCATTGACAAATGAATGGCAAAGACAGATTTCTGCCTCAGAGCCTTTTAAGGCTGGGTTTTACAAGTAGCCTTCTTTTCATTATTGACTACACAATTCAATCCTATATCATCTAGTATCTTTACTCTTATTTTAGCAGTTAATCGTATATTGACATTCTTGCTTCTTATCAAGCTATTTTCTCCCTGTGAGTCACCTCCATATATAATCAGCTCATAAAAAGCAAAATGCAACATGTCTGATCGTTTCTTGGTTTTGGTTTTTGTATTCCTGATTGAGGTACATACTAGCATTCTAGGCAATAAGTACATGCTTGAGTTGAATTGATAGCCATTTATTTAAAGTTGATTCAGAGTGGTAAATACATGAGATAAGCATAGAAGATCCAACATGTGGGCAATAGAGAGTCCACAAAGAATAAAAAAAATTTCTAATATTTAAAATTATGATCTGAGAAAAATGAACTAAAAGAATATCTGAATCTACATATTGAAAGGAACATACAGAGCTGAGACTGGAGAGTTGGCAGGAACCAATCATGTTGGTCCTTATAGTAGGCCACTATAAGAAATTTAAATTTTGTTCTAAATGTAATAGGAATCCCTTGGAGGATTGTAATCAGAAGCACCATTGGTTACACAAAATGGAGAAGTAAAAATGTGTGTGGACCTGAAAAAAAATGAAATATGAGAATTAAGAAATGGTTTTACTTTACAACATAAGGCCTTCTTGCTTCCACTGTAGTTGTGGGAATTCTCTCATATTCCCTCTTACGTGGAACCTCCTTTTCTTTCCATCTATCAAAAGAGACTAACTTTATACCAACATTTTTTTTTCCAATATAGGTTTTTACACGATATTAAATATAGTTCCCTGTGCTACACAGTAGGTCCTTGTTGTTTATCTGTTTTATATATAATAGTCTGTATCTGTTAATCCCAAATTCCAAATTTATCCCTCCCCCACCATACCAAACTTTTTGGCATGGCGTTTTTGGGGACCAAGAATAGCAAGCAATTTGGGGACTAAGGGTGTGAAATTAGCACTACAATTGTCAAGATAAGCCTGGAAAGCACAGTCATATGATAGGCAGGGGAAGTAGCTGGGTAATCAGAAACCAGTTGCCAAGGTAGAATGAGACCTAAAATTACAACTCAGGGTTGGGGATGAAAGGATATGAAGAGGAATATTCAGAAGACAAAGCCCAGGACATGGACTAGATTCAGCATACACTGGAATATCAAACATGAATCTATTAAAGGGAAGGGGGGTAGAAGTGGGATCAGAGAAAGAAACAATCAGAAAGGTTTTTGAAAAATCGATGCTTTCCACCCAAAACTATACCTTAGCAGGTGGGGAAATATTAACAGGCTTCCCTGTCAAATTTTGTCATTTTAATATCAGTGTTTATTTGATCTCTTCTTTGGATTTTTTTTGCATTCCTAATTTTTCATTCTCTACCTCTCAAATTGTGTGTAATTTTCTGCAAGATTGAAATTCCCTTTTTTTTTTTTAAATTGCCATTTGCAGCAATGTGGATGGGCCTAGAGAATATTATGCTTAGTGAAATAAGTCCGATAGAGAAAGACAAATACTATATATATCACTTATATGTGGAATCTAAAAAATAATTCAAAATGAATGCATATACAAAACAGAAACAGACTCACAAATACAGAAAGCAAACTTATGGTTACCGAGGGGGAGAGGGAAGAGAGGAGGGACAAATTGGGGGTATGGGATTAACAGATACAACACTGAAATTGTTATGTGGAAGGTCTTGGTCCTGACAACATGGGATATTAATCTAGTGTGGACCAACTCTTACTACAAGTATATTAAAATGCTGTATAAAATAATATAAAACCTTAATTATATAGTCAAGATTGAGAGAAAGGAAGAAAGAAAAAAAAAAAAAGGGAAACCACAGAGGTCAAGAACAAAAAGTGAACTAAAAAATCAGAGCAGGGGCTTCCCTGGTGGCTCAGTGGTTGAGAGTCTGCCTGCCAATGCAGGGGACACGGGTTCGTGCCCTGGTCTGGGAGGATCCCATATGTCGCGGAGCAACTGGGCCTGTGAGCCACAACTACTGAGCCTGCGCGACTGGAGCCTGTGCCCCGCAACAAGAGAGGCCGCAACGGTGAAAGGCCCACGCACCACGATGAAAAGTGGCCCGCCTGCCGCAACTAGAGAAAGCCCTCGCACAGAAACGAAGACCCAACACAGCCATAAATAAATAAATAAATAAAATGCTGGCTTAAAAAAAAAAAAAAAATCAGAGCAGTAAACTCCAGTTATCCTGTAGTAACCTGGAAAAGTGGGATACTGGAACCAGGTATAAGGTTTAGGACTGGAAATTGGGATTGATCGTCCATACAGGGAAAAAATGCATGACTCTCAACTTGAAAAAGGCAGAGTGTTGGAACTGGGACTTTGCCAAGATGGTCTGTTAAATCCATGACAAAGGAACAGGAAAAATGTTATCTCAGTGGCCTACAGAAGTTGCAAAGAAGCTCTGTACCTAATACTGGAGAGACTAAATCTCCAATGGGGGAATAAAACTATAGACTACCCAAATGAAAATATGGGATCCATATATTTACTACCCCTAAGGTACAGAAATCCCCAAACTGGTCCAGGACTCACAAAATTTCTCAAACCCTGGCAAGAGAAAATGTAAAACATCAAAACAGAGTGACTCCCTTAGGTCGAGGCATTAAGATGAGGAAAAACGAACATTCTATATCTCCCCCCAGAATGAGCCCATAATATTCAAAAGAGATGAAGAAATAAACCAGCATGAGGTGGAGCTCATACACACAACAATGGGTAGAATTCGTGTGCTAACAACTAGGTATAAAAGCAAATCAGAAAGAGACTAGATATTTAAGTTTAAAATGATTAAGTTTAAGTTTAAAATGATTAAGGAATTGACACCAAAAACATAATTCTTAAAAGGAAAAATGGACAAATTGGACCTCATCAAAATGTAGGACTTCTGTTCTGCAATAGACCCCATAAAGAGAATGAAAAGATAAACTACAGAAAATATTTGCAAACCACATATCCAACGAAGGACTTGTATCTAGAATATATAGGAACTCTCAAAACTGAGCAGTTAAAAAAAATCCAATTAGCAGAAACTAACACAACATTGTAAAGCAACTCTACTCCAATAAAAATTAATTTAAAAAAATCCAGTTAGAAAATGGGCAAAAGATATGAACAGACATTTCACCAAAGAAGATATGCAGATGACACGTGCACCAAAAAAGTGCTAAACATCATTAGCCACTAGGGAAATGCAAAGCCTAACAACAATGAGATATCACTAGGCACCTATTAGAATGCTGGGGAGGATGTGAAGAAACTGGATCACTCACACAGTGCTAGGAATATTAAATGATATAGCCACTCTGGAATACAGTTTGGCTATTTCTTTTTAAACTAAACATGCAGCTAACATATGACCCATCAGTTGAACCCTTGGGCATTTATTCCAGAGAAATAAAAACCTATGTTCACACAAAACCTGTACAGAAATATTCATAACAGCTTTATTCATATTAGCCTAAAACTGGAAATAACCCAGATATTCTTCAACTAGTGAATGGTTAAACAACAATGGTATATACCATAGAATATTACTGAGCAATAAAAAGGAGTAAACTATTAACCCATATACAACTTGGATGGATCTTGAGGGAATTATGCTGAATGAAACAAGCTAATCTCAAAGGTTATATACTATATTATTCCATTTATATAGCATTCTTGAAATAACAAAATTATAGGAATAGAGAACAGATTTGTGGTTGCCAGGGGTTAAGAATAGGGTGGATGAGCGAGGGAAGTAGGTATGGCTCTAAAGAGCAGCATGAACCTCGGGGTGATGAACAATTCTGTATCTTCACTGTGGTGGTTGTTACACAAAGCTATACATGTGATAAGATTGCATAAAACTACACACACACACACACACACACACACACTGGTGAAATCTTAATTAAACAAATAGTTAAAGATATACAAGAAAGGAAAGAAACCACAATGAAGAAAATCTGGCAGGGGACTTCCCGGGACTTCCCCAGTGGCGCAATGGGTAAGAATCCACCTGCCAATGCAGCGGACACGGGTTCGATCCCTGGTCTGGGAAGATCCCACATGCCGCGGAGCAACTAAGCCCATGCACCGCAACTACTGAGCCTGCGCTCTAGAGCCCAAGAGCCACAACTACTGAGCCCACGTGCTACAACTACCAAGCCCATGTGCCGCAACTACTGAAGCCCACACGCCTAGAGCCCGTGCTCCACAACAAGAGAAGCCACTGCAAGGAGAAGCCCGCACACCACAACGAAGAGTAGACCCCACTAGCCACAACTAGAGAAAGCCCGCGTGCAGCAACAAAGACCCAACACAGCCAAAAATAAATAAAATTAAATCTTTAAAAATAAAAAAAAAGAAAATCTGGGCAGATTTTTCTTTTAAAACTTGTAGAAGTAAAAAATTATTGTCACTGAAATAAAAAGCATAAAATGTATGTTAAACAGCTTATTAGACACAGCTGAGAAAGAATCTGTTACCTAGAAAATAGATTTTCATAAATCACACAGAATGCAGTACAGACAAATGAAAGAGATGGAAAATGCATGGCAGAAGCTAAGAGAGAGAAGACACAGTGAGAAGATACTATGATGCCTCTAATAGGAGTTCCTGGAGAAGGAAATAGGGGGAGAGACAATGCTCAGAGCAAAGAGATCGAATTTTTCCATACTTAAAGAAAGATGTAAGTTCTCACATTGAAGGACCAAGCAAGGAAAAAAAAATCCACACACAGACAAATGCTGGTGAAAGAATCTACAGAATACCGGAGATAAAGAAAAGTCTCAAAAGCAACCAGAGGCAAAAGACATATTACCACACAAGAATAACTATTAGACTGACAGCAGACTTCTCATCATCAACAATAGGATCTTAAAGACTAGATTAATATCTTCAAAGAGCTAAAAGAAAATAACTATTTAAAGTTATACACTTAACTAAAGTATCTTTTAAAATAAGGCTAACATAAAGACATTTTCAGACTAACAGAAAGTTTATTACTCACAGGCTATCACTGGAAGACCTATGATAGTTACTTCTTCCTGAAGTATCAGAAGAAAGATATTGAAACAAAAGGGAAGAAATGAGATGAAAAAAAAAAAAAAGAAAAAGAGAGAGAGGTAAATTGGTAAACATGTAGATTAAATCTATACAAATATTCATTTGTGAAAACAACATTGGTAACATTAAAGACTGATGGGGGTTAGAAACAAAGTACAAATAAAATACCACTCAAGAATAACATGTCAATGGGAGGTGGAGTGACCAAATTTAAAGACTCTAAGGTCTATGCATTGTTTGGGAAGAGGATAGAACTCTTGGTTAACTTTAAACATTGTTAAGGCAACTGTACATGTTAAATATTAACAATAACCAAAAATGAAAAGTCTCTTAAAGTGTAGATATATAATTATATAACTTCCCAACCAACAGAGGAAAGAAGAGGACTTTAAAAAATCAAGACAGTAGATGACAGAAAAAGAGAAGGAAAGAGCAGGGTATACAGAAAATATATAATAACTTGCTAAAATTAATACCAAATACATTAGTGATCAAAACAAAAGAAGAGGGATTCTATCTCTCCATTAAAAGTCAGCAATTCTCAAATTGGATTTAAAGACAACAAAGTTCTGCCATATGCTGATGAAAACAAAGGGATGATAAAATACCAGGAAATAACGCATTTTTTAAAAACTGGCATACCAATATTATTATTATACAGAGTAAATGTTAAAGCAAAAGAATTATTAGTGATAAAGAGTATCATTACTCAATGATAAAAGGAATCATTCTCTGTTTTGTTCAATGCTGTTTTTTCACTGTCTTTAACAATGCCTAGCACATAGTAGGTGCTCAGTAAATGAATGGTTGAATTTATTAAGTCATGAGGATGATATAGACCTAACATCTTAGCCTTAAAATATATAGAGAGCAGAGCTTGACAAAATTGTGAAGAAAATTGATAAATCTATAATAACACTGGGAGGTTTTTAACATTTCTCACACATGAAATAATAAGATCAAACACAAATTTAGTTAAAGATACAGATGATTTTTATAACTGACTTAACAACTTCAATCTAATGAGCATGCAGAGGACACTACACCCAACAATTATAGAATACATAATTTTTTAAGATCAGTTATAAAGTTATATAGAAAACATTTATAAATATTAACTATGCATAAGACCACAAAGGAAGTCTTAACAAACACTAAAGAATTTATACATAGACCATGTTTTCTGAGTACAATGTGATAAAGTTAGAAATAAATATATTTAATGTCTGGAAATTTTTAAACACTTATATTAATTTAGTCTTCAAAGTATAATTATGAATATGAAATACATAGAAAATAAATGGCAATGAAAACATTGCATATCAAACTCATAATACAAATAGCACAAAAAGAAAATTTATTGCTTCATATGTATATTTTTAAAAGAAGTATGAAAATTAATAAGTTTCTAAATCCAGATATTAGAAAATGAATAATGGAGTAAAAATAAAATATGGTAGACAAACTTCTGATAAGATTGATCAATGAAAAAAGAGAAAGTACAAATAAACAATATTGGAAATGATATAAAGATATAATTACAATTACAATAATAAAATTCTCCGATCAAATTAGTGCCAATAAATTTGAAAATAAATGACATGGATTTTTAAGATAAATTATTAAATTTAACTTGAGAAGAAATAGAAAATATTACTAGTTCTATAATTATGAAAGAAATGGAATAATAGTTAAATCTACCACAAAGAATACATGAGGTTCATAATATTTTGCAGGAGAGTTCATTTCCAGAAAATGAACTGAAAAATGGAAAGTTCATTTTAGGAGGCTAGTGTATCCTTGATATCAAAACCAGACAATGACTGTACAAGAAAGGAAAATATAGGTCAACCTTGGTTATGAACATAAATGTAAAAACTCCTACACAAAATAATAGCAATCCAAACCCAGGAATGTAGTTTTTAAAAAAATTATGACCAATTGGGTTTATCACAGAAATACAATGATGAATTACCATAAGAAAAAAATCTATTATTTCATTTCAACACATTAATAAATTAAAGGAGGAAAACCACATGATCATCTCAGAGGATACAGGAAAAGCACTCAATAAAATTCAACATCCACTTATGATTTTTTTAAAAAACCACAAAACGCTTAGCTAACTAGAAATAGAAGGAGACTTCCTACCCTGAAAAAGAGTATTTATCAAAAACCTGAAGCAAACATTATAGTCAATAGTGAAATGTTTAGAAGCATTTTTTAATTCAGGAAAAAAAGACAAGGATGACCATTATCACCACTTCTATTTAACATCGTCCTGGAGGTCCTGTGAAAGAAACAAATAAAATGTGAAAGAATTGGAACCAAAGAAAAAAACTATCATAGCATATTAATCATAGTTGTTTCAAATTCCTGGTCTGATAATTCCAACACCTCTGCTATATCTGAGTCTGGTTCTGATGATTGCTCTGTCTCTTCAGACTGTGTTTTTTGGTCTTTTAGTATGCCTTGTAATTTTTTGTTGAAAGCCAGACATGATATACAAATAAAAGGAACTGAGGTAAATAGACCTTTGGTGTGCAGTTTTATATTTATCTGGCTGGGGGTTACCATTTGCTATAACTGTAGGTGTCAGAGGCTAAAATTTCCTCTGATTCTGTCTGCCCTGTTGTCTTTAGGTTTCTCTAGAGACTTCTTCTTAAATAACGTCTGAGACACACAATTCTTCCGTGTTCCCCTGTTATTATACAAAGGCCTTATTGATGTGGTGGTCAAGGGTAGGGAGACAGGAATATTCTATAGCCTATGATTAGGTCCCAGATTTTTAGTGAGCCTTGCCCCCTGGGCTGTGACCTTCACCAGTGCTTCTCGGTTTTATTTTACTTTTTCCCCCTTAAGTGAGACAGGAAGGTTAGCAGGGGCTGGAGTTGGGTATTTCCCATCCTTCAGGTTAGTGGGTCTCTGGTAAAACCCCAGTCAGTTAGGCTCTGGTAAAACAGTTTCTCTAGAGGGCAGGCCTTGTTAAAAACAGAATGCCCTGGGCATATTTCAAAACAGAGTTTAAAACCTCTGTACCAAGACACCAAAACCACAGTTAAAAGACAAGTTCCATGTTGGTAAGGTTGTGGAGAAATAGGAACTCTCACACACTGCTGGTAGATGTCTAAGAGAGCACAATTTCTCTGAAGAACAATTCAATGCTATCCAGTAGAATTGAATACATATATATCCTAGACCCCAGCAGCTCCACTCTTAGATCTGAACTCGGCACTATTTACCTTTTTCAATGTGGTGTTGTTTGCAATGATGATGCAAAAGCAAATGTGGGTAAAATGCTGATGATTTAGCACAAATCAAGGCTGTGGTACCAAACTGTTCTGGTTATTGTTGTATTCTTTATTGTCAGGCACTTGAAATAAAATCATCATCACCATCAACATCATCCAGTTTTACTTATGAATTTTACTGATGAAGCAGTAAAAATTAATAAATTTTATTAAAGCTCAACTCTGGAGTACATGTCTTTTGAATATTAATATCCTGTGAAATGAAATGGAAAATACGCATAAAACATTTCTGCACATGAGGGTAGTTGGTTCCCTCTCACGGAGAAACACTTGTGCCTTTTTTTTTTTTTTTAATTCTTTTTTTGAGCTATGAGCTGAACTAGCTGCTTTTTTCATGGAACACCATTTCTACTTGAAAGAAAGACTGACAAACTATGGTTATTCAGACTTGGGATTTTGGCAGGCATTTTCTCATAAATGAACAAAGTGAGCCTGTCACTTCAAGGGAAGAAACTGACTGCATCTGTTGCCAATGATAAATTTTGAGCTTTCAAGCAAAAGTTAGAATTTTGGAAAACTTACATCCACTACTATGACCTTGAGAGTTTCCCAGCTTTCAGAAACTTCTATGATGAAGTCAGTGGTAATATAAATAAATGCGCTTTTTTGATACTGTATAATGAAATCTGTCGATGCTTGTAAGACATATAATTCAGTGAAGCAATGTTTTCCAAACGACCGAGAAAGATCAATGGGTTTTATGTGTAACAGAGTATGAGAAGTTCATTGACATTATTTCAGATTCCACACTGCAACCTTTATGAAACTATTATTTATTGACTTTTAATTTAGTATCTTTGATGAAGAATATCCAAAGTTACCTTAAAAGGTTATTAAAATACTCTTCCCTTTTCCAACTACATACCTATGTGAGGCCTATTTTTCTTCATATAATTCAACAAAGACAACATATTGTAACAGACTGAATGCAGAAGGAGATATAATTTCCATCAAGCCAGGCATTAAAGAGATTTGCAAAATGCAAAACAATGACCTTCTCACTAATTTTTTTGGTAAAATATAGTTATTTTTCATTAAGAACATATTATTTATGTTAAACACAATGGATTTGTTATTGTTAAATAAATATTTTTTTAATTTCTCAGTTTTAATTTTAAACACCATACACATCAATAGATATATCTACACAAACAAAAGCTATTTGGGGTCCTTAATAATTTTAACAGTGTAAAAGAATTATGAGAGCAAAACTTTGAGAACCACTGCCCTAAAGAAAAATATCTCCCATATGTTCCCCAAGAGACATGTACAAGCTTATTCACTGCAGACATGTTTGTGATTAAAATTTTTTTTAATTACTTAAAGTCTATCAATAAGGGAATGGATACACACATTTTGAAACAGTCATATAATAAAATATCTCTCTGAAATTAAAATGAATGAACTAGTTTTATATGCACTGATGTGGATGATTCTGAAACATGTTGAGAGAAATTATTAAATGTTTCAAAAGGAGAGGTACAGAATGATACCATTTACATACATTTCAAAAACAGAGAGAAGGACATTATTGCTTATGGATACATCCATGTGTAGGAAGAATACATACCCTTGGATGTGGATACACAGGAAGATACATATCAACCTCAGGACACCGGTGGTGAGTGAGGCCAGAGAAAGCGGGGGAAGATTTGAACATATATGTAAATTATTTAGAAAAATATGTGAAGTAGTAAGTATGGCACAAAGTTAACATTTGTTAATCGGCATTGTTCTGTACATTTCTATTCATTTGAAACATTCTAGTGTTAAAATATACTTATTTTTAAATGCCTCTGTACATTTGCCGTCAGTTAGTAAAGAAAAATTCAACTGGCTCGTTCCCAGGGGAATACGTTTTCTCCATCCGGGGCTGGACAGCCAGCTGTCCTGCTTTTGCCGGCTGCTTATTGACCCTAATAGATGACTCGGGATATTTGAAGGGTAATGTCTTTTCTGTCTGCAAAGCTCTTGATCCTGGGTGTCTCAGTCATGGCTGCAGAGGAAATTCTCCCTCAGATGTCTTACAGAACTCCTGCAGCTGTCAGGCAGGGCAAGAAGCCAGCAATACCCAGAGAACAACTTGAGCAGGCATCAGCATAGTTCCCGCTTGGGGCAGGACTCCCAACACAGAGTATTCTGTTCCTTTTCCTTTTCCTTCTGAAGCCAGAGAGCAAGCCTTTGATTCATGTGGCAATGATATCATGTAGCCTGCTGGGTGTAGCTGAGCTCTGGGCGTGCATCTGGGAGGCACCTAATCCCCCTAGCACTCCCTGGAGCCTCCTGAGCCCCACTGGATGATTTCATGGTACAGCCGAGATGACATTTTTACCTTTAAATTCATAATTCAGCCCAGAAGCCACTCGGCTTCCCAGAATTTTTATTAAGAATACCCTCAGCAATAATTTTCAGACTTCATAGCCTCTGATAAGGAGGAAAGAGCTTGATATTCCGGTTTTGTTTCTGTTTGAAGAGCATATCCCCAAAGGAATCGTATGTGTCCCAGATTCAACACAGCTGTTAATTAGAGCTGAGAACACTTGGTTGACCCCGGTGCGGCTAATTGCTAGAACTGAGAAGCGTCTCTAAGGGCCTCATATGATAACAACTGAAAATTGTACTGAGCATCACCTAACGCTTCTGGAACAAGTTCAGGATGGGAAGCAATAGGCTCCCTGCGGTTCCTGGCGCGGGAGAGGCAGCTATGTGCTGAAGGAGCAGTATGAAGGATTCTCTTCAGCGATTAAAACACCCACATTTCACTCTGGATGTGTGACTTGAGGCACTGTGCTCGGAAGGGCTTATCAGAGAGCTCAGAACCGTACAGCAGAGCATATGTGGCCTACTTCGGAGGACTTCCACTACTCCTGTGACATCTCACCCCACTGCCAGTGCCTCCACCGCCTCCCGGCTGGTGCTGAACAACAGGATGTAAGACAACTCCTGTTGGGACCCTTGACCAGGTTCTGAGGTGCAGCTGATGCAATCATTCTGTTTCCCCATCTTAAAATGACAAGTCTAGCTCTCATAATGAGAAAAATGTATCGAAATCATCTAGTTCCCAATCTGGCACACAAGAGTGGTGACCACTTCTTCTCCCCCTCTTTGCTCTGTGGGCCGAGAAGACAGTGGAAATAACCAGAAACAGGAAGGTAGGCTGATAGATAGAGAGGGCAAGAGCTGGGCCCAGTGGGAAAGAAGAGGAGATAACAGAGGCAAGTAAAGTAAGGCAGGAAGTCAGAAAGACAGCCAGAGGGCAGTGGTTAGGGAGGGGTGAAAGGGGAGAAGAGGAGGCACGAAGGGTGGAAGAGGAACGTAGAAGAGACAGCCAATTAGAGACAGCAGAGAGGTGGCTCCACCTCCTTTCCCCCAGGTCCTGAGAGACAGTAAAAATCAGCAGAGCTCACCATGAGTGTTTTGGCCTTCTCAGCCAAGAGGCCCAAAACATACGCCAGATAGTTTAGAGCTCTGGACGACTCTAATCCCTCGGCCTGGCCCAAGGAAGGTCACCTGGAGCCAGCAGTGTAAGGAGAGACTCATGATCCCTTTTCCAGAAGAGGTCCAAACCGTGGGTCCAGTTCCAGGAAGTGACAGCAGCACAAAGTAACCCAGAGTCAGCCTTGCCCAGAACCGGAGAGGGGAAAGACCCAAAGGGAGTTGGAGGAAAAGGGATCAATTTCATTTGCTTCTAGACCAAGACTGGCTGAGGATGGCGCCCTGTTCCAAAGACAGCCAGGGACCCCACATCGCTTGAGTCTCTAATTGGACCTTTCAGATATTTTTCCTCCTAAGGGACACCTCTCACTAACAAATGTGCATGGAGGAGGCCCTGCGTGCTCAAGCCTGTTGTGGGCAGTAGTGGGGGAAACAGGGACAGCAAAGGCGGCTGCTGAATGCAGGCAACGTGCTGGAGAAGAAAATCTAACACACAAGGAATCACAATGTGCAACAGAGAAGAGCAACAAATGATGGGGCAGTGCAGGCTCAGAGTCTGTAGGAACTGGAAGGGGTGGCAGGGAGGGCTGGAGTAGTCAGGGGGACTTCACGGAGGACGTGGGACTTGAGGACAAGTGGAGCCCTTCAGGGTAAATACAGGGGCAGGGTGTCTTGCTTGGATAAACTGACAAGGTTGACCTCATTTGCTTAGAAGGCCCATTTTAGAGAAGGATGAGAAACCATGGTCCTTTATTACCATAAATTTACATGGAGATTTATATTTTGAGACTTTTCATATAAATGTTCATAATTGCTCCTCATAAGGCTTTTAAGAAATAATTTTTATTTTCAGAATTGAAAAACATCTTAGATTTTATATAGTCCAGGCTCCATTCATTACATTTGAGGAAATGATTCCCGAAGAGGTCACATGACTAACTCAAGGTCATGTAGTTAAGTAGCTCCAGGACTGTAACTCAGGTCTTTTTTTTTTTTTTTCTTTTGGCCGCACCACACAGCTTTTGGGATCTTAATTCCCCAACCAGGGATTGAACCCAGGCCCACGGCAGTGACAGCACCAAGTCTCAACTACTGGACTGTCAGAGAATTCCCTAACTCAGGTCTTATTATTCTACTCAAACGGACTTACCAAAAAGTATATAGATGCAATTTTGTTTTCATTTATACAGAATTATTTCCTATAATAGAGAACTATACTTAAAAAGAATAATTTTGTATGTATTGTTTCCTTATAGTAAAAGAAATATATGATCATCATAGAAAATTTAGAAAATATAGGTAAGCCAAAAAAATTAAAATCCTCCATAATCACAGCATCCAGTTTGTAGACTTTGAAAGTTGTTAAAAGTATGTATTATTTTCATTTGACTTTTACATATAGATAGCTTTATTTCAAGAGAAAATGTCTCTGGTCCTCTTTAAGGAGAAGCATGTTAAACAGGATAATGTAGTGGAAAGAGCACAGGATTTGGGGGCCGAAGATCTAGGTTCAAGCTCTGGTCAGTCATGACTAGCTGTGTGATCTTCCATAAATCAATCAACTTTCCTGTGCTTTAGTTTCTCATTTGCAAAATAATGGGGTTTCAGTGATCCATTACTTAGCTTGCTAAAATGTCTTTCTGGGACTTTAAAATCAAGCCTTGTAAGCTTAGAACAGTTAATTAAAACAAAACAAAACAGTATCTGATGTTTTTAAAGGAATGTAACAGCATTTTAAAATAGGGCTCTTCCTTTCTCAGGGTTTTGGCTGAGGCTCCAAAGCTGAGAACAGTAGGTTTATGTCTCTCTCCACTCATAGACATCCTAAGTGAGATAAAAGATTGTCTAAGCAGGACTTGCAAAGAGATGCTTAGAGCTGCCTCTACCACGTTTAGATCTTCACACACCTCCAGGCTTTGCAAGCGAAGGCTAAGAGAAGGGACCGAGTGATTCCACTGGAAAAAAAGTCTTTAGCAAAAGGCTGACTGTGGCACCTTGGGCAGCAGAGCAAAGCCAGTGGGTCCCAGAGGGAACAAGCTTCACTACAGAAACAATACAGAACTCTGTGCCATGAGGATATGAGGAAGAGAGTTGGACTTGAGTTATCCTATAGACTCAGCAAGGCCCTTCTAGATGACTCCAACAACAGAGACACTGCCGGGGGTGGGGGAGGCTGCTGGAATCCAGGTGATAAGGGAGGAATTTTAAGAACCTACCTGAAGCGGGTATTGTCTAAGCAATGCTATAGTAGGATATCCCAGGGAAGAAGGGCCTCTAAATGAATCCTCAAAATCACCCCACCAGAGAAATGCCCGTTAGATCTGCCACTCACAGAGGGCTCTGCTCTTACAACTGCAGGAGCTACTGAAGACCGTGCCTCTTTCTCTAATCCCTCTTCTCTCCTGGGCTCAGCTAGTGCAAGAGGAGGTGAGAAAAGAGAAGAAATGACTGTGAACCCCGCCTCTTCACCATATGTTTGCAAGTCTGGTTGAGGCCCATACTAGTGGAAGGGAGAACTTTAACTGGGATAAGAAGTTGAAGTTTTCATATTAGATTGGACTGAACTTTTCAATACCCATGGGTAGGGAAGAAAGATTGGAGAGAGCAGTTTTAAAGGGCCAGTTATAAGATAGAACAAAGTTGCTTTTCGCTCAAATCCTCCCAAGTCCAGCTTGTTTATTGTACTAAATACAGGTGGATAACTTTGGTGAGTTGAGAGAGGATTGATTGCAAAGGGGAAGGGTACTTGTGGCCAGATCCCAATTAAGAGGTTGTTGTCTAGAAATTAGGCAAAAAGGCAATGGTAAATCTGGCAGGAATTAATGACTTCTTAGATGTGGAAGAAAAGTAAGGTAGATGGCTCATATAAGCTTGTAACGTTTCTAGTCTGAGAGACTGGAAGATGGTGACGATGGAGAGTAATGCCACTTCTACAGATAAATATGTACTCTAGAGAGACTTCACACTTAGGTCAACGATGCCACATTTTTGGAACTATTCAATTGAGTTCCTCCTGAGCCAACGGTCTCCGAGCCAATTTATGAGTCATATAAAAAATCAATCTCATTACTGTTCATGTATCCACTTTTCATTTAATCCGTCATTTAACAAACTTTTGTCAAGCGTTTCCTAAGCATTATGCGCTGTGCTAGCTAGTGCAGAGAAAAATTTGTAGGACACAGGGTCAGTCCTCAAGTCACTCACAATCTATCTGCTCCACCCACTCCAGTTAAATATTGGGGTAACCCTGGGTTTTGTGGTCTTACCCCCCTTTAACTCCCTAATGTCATTGTTTTTATGTAGAAAAGAGCAGAGTATTGTGTAAAATGGGTATGCGCCATCTTAAGTATATGACCTTACTTCCATTTGCCCGTTTGTCTATTTTGCTTTTTGTCCTACAGAATTTAGGCTATTACGACTACATGGTCCAGAAATTTGATCTCTGTCCAAATACGCACTTTCTAAATGTAAGCAGACACTCAAAATCAGTCTAAAAATCATTGGCACAAAAAGTACCCAAACAGGCCCATACAACTGTGTTCTCTCCCACATGCCCTCTTTAACACACATATATACACACGCACACTTGTTCATGCCACTCAGATTCAGTTCAATCTGATAGCAATATATATCTAGTACTCAGAATATCAAAATTTGGTGCTAAGTCCTCTAAGGGATATAAATTTTAGAAACACAGTTCATTCTTTTCAGAAGCCCACAACTTAGTAGGAGAAATAGATACATTTATAAATAGACATATGTGGTACAAAGTGTGAAGTGACATAATAAAAGAATAAACAATAAATTGTAATAAATTAACAAGGGAGAAAGAATCTATACTAACCCCTTATATTTATGTTGCTTGTTTTCTGGACCTCAGGCACAGAGATCTGAGTTAATCATACTCTTCAATGTATTCGGCAAACATCCTTTGAGCACCTACTATGTGACAGGCACCTTTCTAGGTACTGAGGGTATGCAACTTTTATTCAAGTTGTGGCAATGGAAGGAATTAAAGCAGGGTGGTGGCAGAGCACATTATTAGATGGCTCTTTAGTTGGGTGATCAGAAAGAGCTTCTCTAAGGATATGATATTTAAGCAAGACCTGAATGACAAGAAGGAGCCCACCCTGAAAAGGAAGATCAGAAGGATAAGCATCTCAGACAAGGGGAACAGCTATTGTAAAGGCCCCAAGCAAGAATGAGTTTCACGTGCAGCAGAGACTAAAAGAAGGCACATGTCCCTGGAACACTGTGGGCAAGGCGGGGAGACTGGAAGGAGATGAGGTTGGAGAGGTAGACAGTGACCAGGTAACTAAGGCCAGGCTTTTAAATAATATAAAGTTCGGCTGATCCTTAAATGACTGTGCATGCATGCACATACAAACATACACACACACACACACACACACACACACACACACACACACAAGTTCCAAAAATGTTTCAAGCATTGGCAGAACTGGTGGAATCTATGAGTACTTGGAAGAAATAACATTCATTTGGATCAAGTTTAAAAACTCATTACTTTATATTCACATCTAATACTTAATTTGAGTAGGAAAATCTAAGGAACAAAGGGATATTTGCAAACTATACCTAAACTCTAAGCATTATCCATGATATCACTGAACAGAGTTTAGGAAAAGCCATGGGCTCCTAAAGAACAATTAAAAAAAAAAGAGACACCATGATAGCAAGCAGGGTGAGTGGAACAATTCCAACTATGGGGTAAAGAATGGCATTTTTTGCTATGTTTCTAATTAGGCTGGAGATGATTAAGCCATATTCTCATCATTGGTTTTGGATAAGGCCCCTCTCTTATACTGTTATTTTTCCCAATCCCTACTCCATAGGTATCTTTCTGACATGTTTGAAATATGTCCTCGATGGGTATGTATCTCTGATAAATACATGGGTTATTTTCCATGAATGTGATTCTAATTAGCCAACATGGAATCGTTCTATGATACTGTTATGTCTTATTCATTTGCTCAAGGCTATGTTTAAGGATCTATCCATGTTGCTCTCTGTATCTCTAATTCATCACTTCCAGTTGCTGCAGAGTATTTTGTGATAAAAATCCTTCATATTTTATTTACCCATTCCCCTAGAGATGGATACTAGGTTGCTGCACACTCTCTATATGCAATGAACATCCTCATAAAGCTGCCCTTATACACAGAGGTGAGCTACTCTAGGGGATTACAGGGCCATAAGGATTACTCTCACCCAACTCCTCATGGTAAGGGTGGATTGTTCTCCCGAATGAATGCACTCGTCCACACGCCCATTATATTTTCATAAATGATTTATATAGAACACACTGAGTCTCAGAGACATATGGTGAGGTACTCAAGGTCAAATAGATAGTAAGTCTCAGGATCAAGACCCAAATCTTCTAATTCAGTTCTAAGTCTTTTTCCACCGGGAAAATGTCTTTCTGAGGAAGCTTACCCTTACCCACATGGTTGTGCACAAGCACAGATGCAAAGTTTAGCTGATTTACCCCTTAAGGGGTATAATTACCCTTCACTGCCCCTCATTCGATGATTATTTTTTGAATGGCAGCTACAGGAGACACTGCTGTTTTCCTTCATGAAGTCAAGGTTTTATTTCCGTTCATCATCAAAGCACCTACCAAGCAGGTATGTGCTAGGGATACACTCCTTCCTTTCCTAGAAGGAACTTACAATCAAATTTCCTCTCAGAACCACAGTCAACATTAACACAGGTAGCAGATTTTCCAGAACTTTCTGTAGTACTGTTTTCTTGCGTATGCATGTCATGCTCTCAGAATCCCTCAAAGTTGATCATTTTAGCTGGTCCCTGTTCTCCATTTCCAGAGACTACAAACTCCCTTGAAGTTCAGGTCTCAAATATCCAAGTCAGTAAAGAAGAAAGTTACAAGGCTAGTGGCCAGTACCCAGTGTGTGTAGCACTGTGATTTTGTTGGGAGTACATGCTTTAAGAGCAAGTATGGCAGAACCATAAACTGGATCCATTTTAGCTGTGGTCGGTTATGCCCTTGGGTTTGAAATAATTACTTTCCTAGACATGTGGTTCCCAGATGAAATTCATGCTGTGATTTGATATTTTTAATGCAAAAAAAATTTTTTTCTAGCAGAAATTCATCACCAGCTTGTCAAGGAATTTGATGACTAAAAATAATCTCCCCATAGAGTGCATGAATGTGGTGTGCAGACTCGGAAAGGAAGAACACACCAGGGAGCCTGTGTGAAATGGAATGACATCACCAATGAACTGGGGACCCACTTTTTGACCTGACTGGTATCAAAAAGCTGTCCCACATGTCAAAAAAATTTTGAATCTATAAAATAATAAATGATTTCAAATGCCTACTGTGGACACTAGCCTTCAAATGTATTAATTCCCTAAAGGCAATTACAGAGAGTCCAGCACAAGATACTCTTAACATCTCCCTTTTGATTCTGAGATGGAATTTGCACTTGATCCATGTCTACTCTGTACACCACTAGGTGGAAGCCACTCTTCTCCCTTCAGAAAATGGTTCTCTTAGTTCCTGGGGAAAGAAACCACCCAGTTGTTTCAAAAGAAGAAGAGTACTGAAGCCGGGATTTATCCCTGGGGCATGTGAGCAGCAATGGGTAATGGAAGATGAAAGCTGAGGACACGAACAGACTTATACTGAGTCTCCATGCCCAAGGCCATTATTAAGGCTCTCGGGGCCCAGGGCCAAATTTAATCTGCAAACTTCAAACCCAGCAAAATCCAAAGACAAATGACAAATTAGGGGAAATATTTGCACCTCGTATCACAAAGGGCTTATTTCCTTAATATAAAGAGTTCCTGCAAGTCAATAAGACCAACACCCAATAGGAAAATGGGCTAATAAAATGGATAGACAGTTTGTAGAAAAGGAAGTGCAAAGGTAACACTAAGACAAGTGATTCTTAAATAAACAAAAAGAGAAAATGTTATTTCAAAATATACTAAGACTCCATTTTGTACCTCCTAGAATGGCATAGACCAAAATGTATGATAGTCCATGGTGTTGACAAGGATCTGGGGAAATGGGCATGCTTACTGATGGGAGTATAAGTTGGTACAACCTCTAGGTAATGTTCAAATGATAAATGCACATACCCTTTTAACCCAAATTCCAATCTTAGAGCTTTGTTCTACAGATACACTTGCATATATACAAACTGAATTATATACATTGCAACACTGTTTGTGACAGCAAAATATTTTAAATCACCTGAAAGCAATAAGGAGAATAAGAAACTTCATCTTTGATGAAATGGCTAAGCCACTTTCACCATGAACCTTAATATATATGAAGGAAGGCTGTTTTCTGTGGTGATAATCCAACCTGAGAAAAGAGATCCAGGCAGGGAAACTGCATACTGCAGAGCTGGCAGAACTCAGCTCAAACATAAGTGGATTCCTGAGGTGCAAAACCAACAATACTTGCTTAGAACAAGAATTGGTGCAGGTCAGCTGTTGAAGTTTCCTCGGACCCTTTTGGAGACCACAGAGGGCAGGGACAGCAGGTGAGGAAAGAAGGTTACAGACCCACCATGGTGATGTCAGGTAGAGGAACGGCTGTCAGTAATAAGCTGCCCTGCAGTTGCTAACCTTCTCCTCTGAAGAGGAGGAAAGGCTAGACCAGCTCACACAAGCACACATACAAACCCTGCTGATATCATGGGGGCTCGGGGAGAGGTTTGGCACTCTGCTCTGGTCCCTTTGCCACAAGAATTTCAGCAGATAGGTCGTCTCAGCAGAGGTGTCTCAGAAGACACTATTCATATCATATTCTGTGTGAACGGCGCCCCCTGGAGAGAATACAATATGGATGCTGTCCTTTGGAAATGGGTAGTGTATCAGCCCTGCAGGAAAAAGTGCCCTTACTAAAGGTGGGAAATAATCAAAAGGGGAACAGCACAGCTCTTTACAAAAATACAAGAAAAAAGAAGGAAATCAAGAGGGAAAAATGACTAGCAGATAAAGAATAACAGCAGAAAAATCTTGCCACAAAGCCAGTGAAAAATCATAACCAAACAAATCTCCATAAACTCGAGGAACTAAAGAAAAAATAACCTCTAGAAAAAAATAACCTGTATATAACAAACACTCAAAGCAGAGATACAAGGGTTTAAGGAGAAAATGACCAGACGACTGAAGCTAACAAATGAGTTAGCATTAACATTTGTTTCTTTGAGGTAGAATTTATATATAGTAAAGTCTTAGATGTATAGCTTGATGAAGTTTTAAAAAGTAACTATACCCATGCAACCACCATTCTGAAGAGGTATGGAACACTACCAACATCCTAGAAGGCTCCTCCCTGCCCTTCCCAGTCAAAGGTAATTGTTGTTTTCACCACTATCATCAACCATCAGCTAGTTTTGTCTAGTGTTGAATGTTCTACAAATGAAAACATACAGTAGGTACTCTTATACATTCTTTCACTTTACATTGTGTCTATGAGTTTCATCCACATGGTTGTGAATAGTAGTAGTTCATCCATTTGCAATGTTACATAGTATCCCATTACATGAATGTGAGGCTATTTATCCATTAATATTTAAACTGTTTCCAGTTTTTATCTACTACGAAAAGAGCTGCTATGAACACTCTTGTACTTGTCTTTTGGGGGGATATAAACATTCATTTCTATTGGGAATATACAAAGGAGTGGAATTTCTAGGTCATAAAGTACATGTATATTTAGCTTTGAATAATTAAAACGTTTTCCAAAGTGGCTGTACTAATTTAAACCAGGAATACATCCTCCACATCCTAGCCTCTACTTGATATTGTTAGTTTTTTAATTTTTGCCATTCTGGTAGAAGCACCTCATTGTAATTTTAATTTACATTTCCCTGATGACTCAAATTTAGAAACTTTTCACGTGCTTACTTCTTGTGAAGTACCCATTCAAGTCTTTGCCCATTTTTTATCAGGTTGTCTTTTTCTTATTAATATGAAAGAGTTATTTGTATATTCTGGGTAGGAGTCGTTTGTTAGATATATGTCTACAAATATTCTTCTCCCAGTCTGTATCTTGCCTTTTCACTCTATTGATGTCTTTTGATGAAAAATTCTTAATTTTAATTAGGACCAACTTGTCAATATTTTATTTTATATGTAGTGCTTTTTGCAACCTGTTTAAGAGATCATTGCCTGCAGCAAAATCATAAAAGATATTCTCCCATGTTCTTTTTAAGATTTATTGTTTTAACTTTCACATTCAGTTCTATGATCCACCTCAAATTAATGTTGGTTTATGAAGGGAGATGGGGGTCAAGGTTCATTTTTTTTCCTATGTGGGCAGCCAATTTGCCTAGCACCATTATTCAAAATAACATCTTTTCCTCCGAATTAAATTTATAACAAACCACGGAACTGTACATGTGTGGGTCTATCTCTGGACTTTTCCTTGATCTATTTGTCTCTCCTAGTACCTACACCATGCTCTCTTAATTATTTTAACTTCATAAGAAATCTAATGCTTAGAAGTCTAAGTCCTTCATCTTTATTCTACTTCTTCAAGACCACCACCTTCAAGATTTCGCTAGGTTCTTAGAATTTCCAGATAAATTTTATTTTTTTTAATTTTTTAAAATAAATTTTATTTATTTATTTAATTTATTTATTTTAAAATAAATTTAAAATTTATTGGGTCTGTGTTGGGTCTTTGTTGCTGCACGCGGGCTTTCTCTAGCTGCAGTGAGCGGGGGCTACTCTTCATTGTGGTGCATGGGTTTCTCATCACGGTGGCTTCTCTTGTTGCAGAGCACGGGCTCTAGGCACACGGGCTTCAGTAGTTGTGGCACGCGGGCTCACTAGTTGTGGCTCACGGGCTCTAGAGCGCAGGCTCAGTAGTTGTGGCGCACGGGCTTAGTTGCTCCGCGGCATGTGGGATCTTCCCGCACCAGGGCTTGAACCCGTGTGCCCTGCATTGGCAGGCAGATTCTTAACCACTGTGTCACCAGGGAAGCCCTCCAGATAAATTTTAGAACTGACTTGTCAGTTTAAGTTGGTGTACTTCTAACCCAAATGTTAGCAGTCAAATCTTTGTTTGATTAGTCCTTATGCCTTATATATACTTTATAATTTCATAGATAAAATATTGCATAAAAGTTAATATTTTAAATCAATTGGAAGAATTCAGGAAAAAAGCAGGGAAAAGGCATTTGCCATCATTGAACTGAGGATAACAATAAGAGCAACAAAGAAACTAACAATGAACTCTTGAAAACCTTTAAAGAACACAGAAGAAAGGCTTGAGAAAAAAAGCAAAACAAACGAAAATGAACATTTTGAATTGTCAACAAGAATATGCCCCAATAAAGTTACTGGTCTTTAATGATAAAGAAAAAAAATACTTTTGAGCATTCATGCAAAATTATCAACTAATCTTTAAAGGGAAAAAGTTTCAGATGAGCTTTAGACTTCTCCATAGTCACATTCAACAATAGAACACAGTGAGGCAATCCTTATAAAGAAAGGAGTGTGATCCAAGATTTTCATACTCAGCATATTTAATATAAACGCAACAGACAAATATTGTCAAGCATGCCAAAAGTCAGGGAATATACAATTGTCCCTTGAATAACACAGGGGTTTGGGGCACTGACCCATGTGCAGTCAAAAATCTGCATATAACTTTTGAATCCCCCCAAACTTAACTACAAATAGCCTACTGTTGACCAGAAGCCTTACTGATAACAAAGTTGATTGATTAACATATATTTTGTATGTTATATGTATTATATGCTGTATTCTTACAAAAAAGTATGTTAGAGAAAAGAAAATGTTATTACTAAAAACATAAGGAAGACCCTGAGAAAACCATAATTCAAAAAGACACATGCACCCCAATGTTTATTGCAGCACTATTTACAATAGCCAGGACATGGAAGCAACCTAAATGTCCATTGAATGATGAACGGGTAAAGAAGATGTGGTACATATACACAGTGGAATATTACTCAGCCATTAAAAGGAATGAAATTGGGTCATTTGTAGAGACGTGGATGCACCTAGAGACAGAGTGAAGTAAGTCAGAAAGAGAAAAACAAATATCATATATTCACGCATATATGTGGAATCTAGAAAAATGGTACAGATGAACCTATCTGCAAAGCAGAACTAGAGACACTGACATAGAGAACAAACGTATGGACCCCAAGGCGGGGAAGGGGGGTGGGATGAATTGGGAGATTCGGACTGACATGTATACACTGCTATGTATGGAATAGATAACTAGTAAGAGCCTGCTGTATAGCATGGGGAACTCTACTCGATGCTCTGCGGTGACCTTGATGGGAGGGAAATCCAGAAAGGAGGGGATACATGTATACATATGGCTGATTCACTTTGCTGTACAACAGAAACTAGCACAACATTGTGAAGCAACTATACCCCAATTTAGAAAAAAAAAAAAAAAGGAAGAGAAAATATATCTACAGTACTGTACTGTATTTATCAATACCGTAAGTTTACATCATGTTTACAAGATGAATTGTCTGTCAGTGCCTACATCAATATTGTTTTGCATGATACAAAACACTGCGATGATAGGTTGATACTGTTTTTCCAATTACAGGAGAGGCACACTATACTGTAATGTAATTCTTTTAAAGTTATAAAACAGTAAGAAAACTAACACATTATTAAGTTTATATTAAATATCACTCACCTTATGCCTAGGTAGGGATAGGATCTCCACTTCAATCCAAGTCTTGCACACAGTGTTCTACACAATGAATACTTAGGTGATGATAATGATGATGATGACACAAAAATGTCTCATACAGTTCTTGCCATACAATTATTAGATTTTCACACAAAGACACTCACATACATACATAGCAGGTAAGTTTATTAACTGTACAGCATGATGACTGTTTACTATTCATTAAGTGAAAGTGGATCATCATAAAGGTCTTCATTATTTTTTTAAAAATTAATTAATTTATTTAATTTTGGCTATGTTCTTCATTGCTGCATGCGGGCTTTCTCCAGTTGTGGTGATCGGGGGCTACTCTTCGTTGCGGTGCACGGGCTTCTCATTGAGGTGGCTGCTTCTCTTGTTGCGGAGCATGGGCTCTAGGCATGCGGGCTTCAGTAGTTGTGGCGTGAGGGCTCAGGAGTTGTGGCTCGCAGGCTCTAGAGTGCAGGCTCAGTAGTTGTGGCGCCTGGGCTTAGTTGCTCCGCGGCACGTGGGATCTTCCCGGACCAGGGCTCAAACCTATGTCCCCTGCATTGGCAGGCAGATTCTTAACCACTGTGCCACCAGGGAAGTCCAAGGTCTTCATTCCTGCCATCTTCATGTTGAGCAGCCTGAGGAAGAGGAGGAAGAGGAGGAGTTGGACTTGCTGTCTCAGGGGTGGCAGAGGTGCAAGAGGTGGAGGAGATGGAAGGGGCAGCAGGAGAGACAGACATATTCAGTGTAACTTTACAGAAAGACATCATGATTTCTGCCTGACTTTTTCCTTCTTCATTTCTCTTAAAATGTTTCTATACGGTACCAATCATTCTTCCAGCATTTGCTTTAGTTTCAGTGCCCATATCATAGAAGGGTCCATGTCATAAAAGAAGTCAAAAGCAGTCTTGAATAATCAAGATCCTTCTGCCAGATTGTCTAATGTCCATTTGTTTTCTGGCACTGCTTCTTCTACATCTTCTTCCTCATCGTCTGGCACCGGTTCCGAAGAACTCATATCCATCAAGTCATCTTCTGTTAATTCGTCTGGTATGATGTCTATTAGATCTTAAATTTCTCCAAGACCTATATCCTGAAACCCTTCACTCCCTCCCCCAATCTTTTTTGCCGTATCCACATCTCTTTCTTGATTCCCTTGATTGGCTCTGTCATAAATCCAGAGAAGTCACACACGGCATCTGGACACAGTTTTCTCCAGCAGGAATTTATTATTTGGGGCTTGAGGGCTTTCACTGCTTTTTCTCTAACAATGATGGCATCTTCATGGTGTAATCCTACCAGACATTCATGATGTTCTCTCTACTGGGGTTCTCTTCCATAGGGTTGACAATCCTTTCCAAAGAGTATTGTGTGTAATGAGCCTTAAAGGTCTTTATGATCCCCGACCTACAAGCTAAATTAGAGATGTTGTGTTTGGGGGCAAGTAAACCACTCAAACACCTCACCTTTGGTGTTGAACTCATGGGGTTCTGGGTGGCCAGCGACATTGTCCAATATCAAAAGAACTTTAAAAGTCTTACTGGAAAGGTGCTTCCTGACTTTGATGGAACCAATCCAGAAAAAGGGTTCTTATTGTCCAGGCCTTCTTGTACAACCAAAAGACTGGCAGCTGGTGTTTATCTTTTCCCTTCAAGGCTTGGGAGAGAGCAGCTTTATAGATAAAGGCAGTCCTGATCATAAACCCAACTGCATTTGCACAAAACAGTAGAGTTAGCCTATCCCTTCCAGCCTTAAATCCTGGTGCTTGCTTCTCTTCCTTACTAATAAATGCCCTTCATGGCATTTTTTTTTTTTTTTTCCAGAATAGGGCACTTTCATCTGCATTAAAAACCTGTACAGGCAGATACCCTTTCTCATCAGTGGTTTTCTTAATGGTGTCTGGGAACCTGTCTGATGCCACTCGGTCAGCAGAAGCTGCTTCTCTTGTTATCTTGATGTTTTGAAAGCCAAACCTCTTTCTAAAATTATCAAACCATCCTTTGCTGGCATTAAATTCTCCAGCTTTAGATTCTTCACCTTCCTTTTGCTTTAAGATGTCAGAGCATGACCTTGCTTTTCCTTGAATTATATTAGAGTCTATAGGTATGCCTTTCTTATAGCAATCGTGCACCACATAAAACTACATCTTCAATGCCAGATAAAAAGGTATTTCGCAAAAAAGTGCAAGGTTTTCGCCCCTGCTGGTGTAGCTGCAGCGACAGCGGCTTCACGAGTTTCCTTTTCTTGTTTAAATAGCCCTTACGCTGGGTTCATTTATCTTGAAATGGCTGCAACCACAGCTGCAGACCTCAATCTACGGTACATATCAAGCAATTTAACTTTTTCTTGTAACGTCATGCCTTTTCTCTGTTTCTTGGGAGCACTTCCAGCATCAGTAGTGGCACTTCATGTGGATCCCATGTGTTATTCAAGGTTGCAGTACTGAAGTAAACACGAAGAAAAATATGCGAGATCCGCAAGAGATCACTTTTTACTACGACGTGCAATTTACTGGAGCCACCAACTGCTCATGCGGAGAAAATGTGTCACCCGGCATTTTATGTGAGCTCAGCACGATAGCAACAGGAGGTGGCTATGACATTATTACAGCGGTACAGTATGTACCACAGTTGATTTTATGCAATTATGCCTTAATACCGTATCTTTACTTTTGTTTACATTTCACTCAGCTGCGAATGGCGCAGTGTTTATTTGCGTAAGTTTTGATAAATTTTAACTTTTTATAATAGATTTGTTTATTTTTTTGGTAGTAAATGATAAAATGGACTAGTATCTACATAATACTTTATGCATTCATGACATACCTAACTTTTTCTTAATTTTTTTTGATATTTCTAGGCTACACAATTCATCTGTGAGCTTGTACAATTTGTCACAAACCTCCAAAAAATTTTCCAACATATTTACTGAAAAAAATCCACGTGTGAGTGAACTCTCAGTTTGAACCCATGTTGTTCAAGGGTGAACTGTTGTTCCTTTCTGGAAGAAAGTACTACAGGACAACCTTTAGCCAACCAAGAGAGGATGGAGAATTTGGAGAGGTGCATTCATTAGATTACAGCATAACACAAAAGACAAAGAAGGCTCCTGCCCAGAAGCTTATTGAAGACTCCTGACAAAAGCTGAGAGTGAAGCTTGTCAGAGGGGATCACCAGAGTAAGAAAGCCATGGCTCTGGGCTTCCCTGGTGGCGCAGTGGTTGAGAATCTGCCTGCCAATGCAGGGGACACGGGTTCAAGCCCTGGTCTGGGAAGATCCCACATGCCGCGGAGCAACTAGGCCCGTGAGCCACAATTACTGAGCCTGCGCGTCTGGAGCCTGTGCTCCGCAACAAGAGAGGCCGCGATAGTGAGAGGCCCGCGCACCGCAACTGGAGACAAAGCCCTCTTACAGAAATGAAGACCCAACACAGTAAAAATAAATAAATAAATAAATAGAATTTAAAAAAAAAAAAAAAAAGAAAAAGAAAGCCATGGCTCTGAATTGAGAGAACACAGAGCAAACTGCCTGGACTGGGCTAAACTGGAGAAGCAGCCAGACCTCAGATGGGTTTTAGGGCCAAGAGGGAAGGTGAGTGGCCCAGGAAGTGCCATAAAGCCTCAGCTAGCTGAGAGAACCAGGTCACAAGTCCTAGACCCCAGACTTGATCTGTGAAAACAAAGCAGCAAAGAGCACCCAGGCCCCCCTGAGATCAGCAAGTACCAGACAGCACGTCTGAATCACAGTCCCTCCCCGCAACACCACAGGGGAGAGACAACAGCTCCCTCCCTCTACCGATCGAGACCAGGCTTAGGAACAGCAGGAGGGCACAGAGCAATTTTATCCAGTAAGAATGAACACTAACGTATATTAAGTGCTTAGTGTGCTAAGCATGGTTGTAAGCTCTTTACATGTATTAACTCATTTAATGTCACAACTCTACGAGGTAAATATTTTTACACCCATTTTAGAGATGCAGCAAGTGAAGCACAGAGAGGTTAAGTAGAATGCCTCGCGCCACACAGAAAGTAAGTGGTTGAGCTGAAATGTGAATACAGACAGCCTGGTTCCAGAGCCCATGCTCAAACCATTACGTAAATGGGTTATTTAAATCAGTCAACAAAGATAAACCTGAATCTTTATAAGTATGGAACTGGTGAAGCAAATTATGTTATACCCCTTGAAATTTAATGTAGACATTACAAAGAAAGAGATAGCTTTATATGTGCTGGTATGTAATGATCTAAAATATATATTAAGTGGAAAGAACAGAGTACAGAAAAGCGTGTTACATGCTACCTTTATAAGCAAAAGGTTTCATAGACATATATACTTGTGTCTGTATCGATACTTCTGGAAACATACTCCAGATCTCAAAATAGTTGTTACTTTTGGAGGGAGGGATGAGGAATCCAAGTGATCAGGGTTGAGGAGAAACCTGCTTTTCACGCTCTTCCCTTTTGTGCCTTTAGAATTTTATACCATGTGCATATGTTGCCTAATCAAAAACAGGTGACCTAAATAAAGAGACAAAGACAGCTGAGGGGCCTCCCAGGGACATGAGATAATAAAGGCCATTTCACCAATTTGAGTGATGCCCTCTGGCAGGGAGAAAGTTTTGCTAGCTATAACTCTACAAGTAAAAGGAGTTTCCTTCAGAAGAAAAAGAGAAAACAACATGACAAGATGTGTAACTGGGAGGTTTGACTCATGCACCCAGTTTTGATAGATTTCAGATTCCAAAGTGAGGTGTGAGGCCATGTGGGAACTTCAAAGCAGGTGCCAAGAACAGGTTAGACAAGGAACCCACACTGAGGCCCTACCGTCTTGAGAGAGGAGAGAGGAAGAACTTTGTGAGGAGGGTTCCTCTGGAGGGAGCTTTGAAACCTTCCCCTCAAAGGTAAGGGAGCTTCAGTAGGATGTCCTGGAGACCCACTCCAAACAGGGTTGCTTACAGGGGCCCATGACTGAGAAAGCTAAAGGTGACACAGGGGCTGCCCACACCCACAGCATGAGCAGGACCTCTCCTGCTGTCCAGACGTCATTTCAGTGGGTCCTGCCCTCGAGGGCAGCTTTGTGGTATGAGGGGACATAGGTAGAAAGCAGGAGCAGTGCCAAGAAGAGAGCAGGTGCAACCAACCAAAAGAAAGGGCACTTCTCAGGTCACAGGATGGGTCAGTGAAGGCCCAGGAGCAGAATGCATGAAGGACCTAGAAAACTGCCCATGAGAGTGGGCATCACTAGGCCTGGAGAAGGGAAGCCAGCCAGTATCTACCAGTAGGTACTTTCTTACCACTCACTTCGCTCCTTGCTCCCATGCCTGCTCCTGGCTCCTGGCTCCTCACAGACAGCGTCCAGCTAGGGAGAGGCACGTGAGCAAGAGAAACTGTTTCCCCCTCTCACCTTTCCTGGATCACAGACTCTCACCTGCAACAGGCCGCAGCTGAAGTAAGGGATAAGCTTTAATTACTAGGTTGAGGTTGTGTTTGGGACTTAAAGCCACCATAAGGATTCTTATTACCTGAAAGTGAGCAGAATGTGATGCGAGTGCTGGAATCTCCACCCAGAGGGGAAGGCAAGGGCTTCCCTCCCACAGAGAGCTTTAAAAAGAGAGTAGGAAATAAAAATAAGTTGCTTCTATGGTCACAAAGTACAAGTCCTGCTTGTTCAGTGAGCTGGTTACACAAAAGGATTGGTGTGAAAGAGGAAGAATTAAAAGGCTGCCAATATGTATGACTTCTACCAATTATCCATGTTTGAAAAAAAGTCATGTATAATGACAGAGTACACAAAATGTTTAATATCAATACGCAAATTAAAATCAAAGGCAGTAGATGGACCTAGAGTCTGTCATATAGAGTGAAGTCAGAAAGAGAAAAACAAATACCATATGCTAACACATACATATGGAATCTAAAAAAAAAAAAAAAGGTTCTGAAGAACCTAGGGGCAGGACAGGAATAAAGACACAGACGCAGACGTAGAGAATGGACTTGTGGACATGGGGAGGGGGAAGGGTAAGCTGGGATGAAGTGAGAGAGTGGCATGGACATATATACACTACCAAATGTAAAATAGATAGCTAGTGGGAAGCAGCCACATAGCACAGGGAGATCAGCTCGGTACTTTGTGACCACCTAGAGGGGTGGGATAGGGAGGGTGGGAGGGAAACGCAAGAGGGAGTAGACATGGGGATATATGTATATGTATAGCTGACTCACTTTGTTATACAGCAGAAACTAACTCACCATTGTAAAGCAATTATACTCCAAAAAAGATGTTAAAAAAAAAATTCTTTGCTGAAACCCTTCAGGGAGTTCAGGGTATTTTGGGGCATGAGCCACCCATCTCCTTGCATGGCCCTGCAATAAATCTTTCTCTGCTCTAAAAAAGAAAAAAAAAAAAAATCAAAGGCAGTGACCTTTGTACTAACCTTATACAAGCTCATAATGGATGACTTAATTATACCCTTATGTCCATCATTCCATATGTAAGAAGGCATATTGAGTCACTCTTCTCTCCCTATTTCCGTCTCCCTCTTCCTGGAGGTTCTCTCCTAAACATTCTATAAATTTATTTATCCAAATAAATCAAGTAAAGTTTTCTGTGCCCTCATTTTTAGTTCACAAGCTGTCTTCTGCAGTATTGGGGGCCAAATAACACATTTTATTTCTCCATGCCATGTGAAAATAAAGTAATTTTTAATTTTCTTACATCCCACCTCCTCTCCATTGTATTCTGAAATATAGAGATCTCTAATGAATATTACGTGTGCAGTTTGGAGATTAGATCACTGCAACTGTGAATGTATTCTTCATTTTAGTATAATGTGATATTTTTGGAAAGGTATGGCAGGAAGCACCCAGAAGTGACTTTATATTTTTCCATGTGCTTGAAATTAACTGATGGATATTCTCATGTATTAATTACAGAGACCCAGGTCAGTTATATTATAGATAATAAAACATTTACTCCTGGGACTTCCCTGGTGGTCCAGTGGCTAAGCCTCCACGCTCCCAATGTAGGGGGCCCGGTTTCAGTCCCTGGTCAGGGAACTAGATCCCGCGTGCATGCTGCAACGAAGATCTCGAGTGCCTCAACTATTTGGCACAGCCAAATAAATAAATAAATTTTTTTTAAAAATTTACCCTTAATCCTTGTAGATTGTTCAAAGACTATACAGTTAATTGCACAGACACGTGCATTTTATTTTTGTTTCTAGACAATACATCTCTGATTCCTTTGCAAAGCATGACAATCTCCTAAGCCAAAACCTAATTTTGGAAGTTTAGTTCTCCTGGAGTAGAATTTTGTATATACAGTGTGCTCCCAGTGGTTGACAAAGGTTTAAGTGTTTGTTGTGTGTGTGTGTGGGGGGGTGCAGTTCTTATGTGATGTTTCTGTGAACATCATTCCCCAAATTTTTGTAATTTATATACCAAACAAGGACTAATTTCTTAATATATCAAGAGTCCTTACTTGATATGAATAAGAAGAACAACCCACTGTAGAAAAATGGACCAAAAAAGAAAAGGTTTGGATCATTCCCAGGAAAGGAAATCTAAATGAATCTTATACAAATGATAAGCTTCGTCATAATAAGAGAAATAAAATTTTAAATGATAATGCAATACCACTTTCACCTACAGATGGATAAAGATCAAAAAGTTTGATGACACATCTGAATTGACAAGACTGTAGAAAAGCAGATACACATACCTACACAACTTTCTCAAAAGGGCTATTTGGCAGTATCTAACAAAATGACAAAGGAAGATATGTGTTAGTCAAAACTTGCAGAACCGTATACTAAAAAGGGTAAAATTCGCTGTATATAAGTTATACCTTAATTTTTTTAATGAAAAAAGTTAATGTCAGTTGCCTCACAAGAAATCCTATATTGCCTTTAAAGAGAATGAGGGACTTCCCCGGTGGCGCAGTGGTTAAGAATCCGCCTGCCAATGCAGGGGACACAGGCTCGAGCCCTGGTCTGGGAAGATCCCACATGCAGCGGAGCAACTAAGCCCGTGCACCACAGCTACTGAGCCTGAGCTCTAGAGCCCGTGCTCTGCAACAAGAGAAGCCACCGCAATGAGAAACCTGCGCAGTGCAACGAAGAGTAGCCCCGGCTCACCGCAACTAGAGAAAGCCCGTGTGCAGCAACGAAGACCCAACGCAGCCAAAATTAAATAAATAAATAAATTTAGAAAAAACAACAACAAAAAAAGAAAGAATATATTAAGTATGTAAAATGGAGGATACTAATTCAAACTCTTTTCTATATTGTATGATGAGTGGACATTATTATTTGGAGAAAAGAAGCAAAAATATTAGACATAGTAAGTTATAAGTGCATTTATTCCCTAACAAGTATTTTCCATATCAATTTTTATGACATGTTCAGTATCTGAGGACACTTCTTAGTCATAAGAGATTCTGAACATTTGTATAGCTTTTGATAGCAGGTAGATCTCTTTTGATAGCAAGTGAGAAAAGATCTGATCCAAATACTGGCTTAAACAAAACAGGAACTTACTTGATTATGTAACTGAACAGTCCAGGAATAGGGCTTGCTTCTACGCTGCTCTCTTGGATTGAAGGCTGAAAAGTATCACCAGGGTGCCTCTCTCTCTCTCTCTCAGCTCTCTCTCTCTTCACAGGTCAGTTCTCACAGGGTTCCCCCTTAAGATGTCAAGTTGGCTACAGCAACTCTGAGCCTTGCATTAAACATAAAAATCTAGCAGGACAGAGAATGAATCTCTCTCCCAGAAGTCCCAGCAAAAGTATCATTACTTCTCATTGATTCTGAATCAGTCTGTCCAGGGGAATGCAATATTTGGATTGATTTAGGTCACAAGCTCTGTGCCTGAGCCAGGGGTGAAGCCGCAGCCAAAGCAACCACACTGGGGAGGCAGGGATTTCCACAGATGGGAATGAGAGTCCAGTTACCAGCAGAAGGGTGGCCGCATGGTGGGCACAGAACAGCTGTCAGTGAACAGCGGTAGCCGGAGATAACTGGTGTGCGATGGAAATCCAGTAGGAATGAGGATCTACCAAGAAAGAGAGGCGCACTGAGCGAATGAGGGTGAAAACAGGAGATGTTTACAGCCATCCCTTGACATTAATATTTTAAATTAAAAAGTCAGTGTTTCTGGACTTGATATGCAATTTCAAAAACAAAGAATAATTCACGTTCCTGGACTTGATGTGCAATTTCAAAACGCAAGAATAATTGCTTTATTCTCCAAAACTAAAAAAAAAACAAAAAACACTTCATAAAATGAGCTTTGAGAAGAAAATTTTATCCTGAGAATTACTGCAAGTAGAAGATTACTCTCATGTAAAAGCATGTCAGAAATAAAAGACAGTGCTGGGAATCAGCTACTCAGTTCTAGATGGAATGTCTAATTTGAAAATGATTTATTCTTTTCCATGTAAGGCTCTTCTATAATATGTAAACTGGAGGTGATTTGTACAACTCGTGTAGTGCTAAGAGCCAGAGTAAGAAGTCTGGGTTAGAAGCAGAGTGACTTTTAAAAATAGTTTTACAGTCAGTTTCTATATTCATCAAGTACTTAATGGCAAGAAATGTAGTCCAAGAAGTTTTTCTAAGTCACTGAAGAGAATGAATAATTATCAGAGGAAGAAAAACATTTTACTAGTTTCTGAAGAGGCATTATCCTGCCTTGGCACAGGGCCGGGTGGATTTAGCGTGTATAATTTCTCCTGAGCTCCTCTGGCAAGGCTATTAGTAGCCTACCCAGCAGCTATTGCCCACTTCTTTCTGGCTTAAAAATAATAATAATAATTACATACATAAAATAAAAGCCCTATTTCGATTGGGCAATGATGTGCCCATTTTCAGAGCCTAAGTAAATCATGTCACTCTCACTTCCCTTTTGTGAGTCTAGCGATGGGCATGAGGTCAAATTCAGGCCCAAGACATTTGCTGGGAGCCTCAATGTTTCTTCCTGCTTAGGGAGACTTAAGAGAAAGAGAAAGCCCTTTTTTTTTGCTCGTCTCCTTCCTTCCTGCTTGGGACTCGGCGCTCTGAGGATACACTGTGTAGAGCAGCTGCGCCATCTGGTGGCCAGAACGGGCAGGACAAGGGAACAGCCCTTGTGCCCGAACGCCATCCAGCTGCTGAGCACCCCAGTCATGACCTGCTTTCACACGTTTTCTTAAGTGGCATATTATGGGTCATGTGGTTTGAGCAGTTTTAGTCGGATATTCTGTTTCTTTCAGCCAAAGTCATTCCTAAATGATATGGCTCCTCATCAAATTTCTGACTTGGGATTGCCATAATAAATACCACACAGTTAAATTTTCCTCACAAAGTCTAAAACAAAGGACTAAATAAATAAATAAATAAAACAAAGGACTGACCTTCAAAACTTCATTCTTGACGAACCACTATTTCTTACACTGTCCTATTTATTTAAGTTTGATCCAGTGTTCGCCCTTGGAAAATAAAATTCAAGCCAGACCCTTTTTTATCATTTCCTTTGGAAAGCTATTAAATAAATTACTGAGATGACATTCCGTCACAGCTGACACCTGTCCTCCTGTTTCAAATATGACAATCAGTAAACTCTGAGGAGGAAAGTGGACAAGGAAAAACCCTCACTCAAAGCCATGCGGAAACACTGCAGACCTCCCCGACAAAGGAGCTTGAGTATAGACGGAATGACAGGACTTTGTAAAGAAAACTTAAGTATCAAACGGAATTCGACTAGATGACCTTTAAGGTTCCTCTCAGCTCTAAGATTCAAGGATTTTAATGGTCTTGGATCTCAAGACTTTTTTTTTTCTTTTCCTTTTTCTTTTTTTTTTTGGCTGCGCCACGCGTCACACATCTTGCAGAATCTTAGTTCCCAAACCAAAGGGCCCAGGTCCTAACCACTGGACCGCCAGGGAATTCCCCTGGATCTCAAATCTTAAAACTGAAAAACGTCGCTTTGTGTACGACTCTGCAAAACATTTTATTACCATCTTCTCTGCTTAAATATTTCATATATACCTGTTCTTTGCTTTCTGACTCCTTATTCCCTATCTTTAACATCATGTAACCCAAATTCTATACCACACCTCTGTAAACTAAAAGTGTTCTTAGTTTACTAATGACTGAAGATTCAAACTAAATCCAACACATTTTTCTTAATCTTTTTAAAATTAGATAATTTATTAGATAATTTTTCTGCAAATGTGCAAAGAATCGCCATGTATTTTTTAGAATCCTCATTCTTGTATAAATGCCTACAAAATTAAAATTTGAATTGCTTGGCACCATTGGTATATTTGTAGCCTATATCTTTCTTGTTAGTTTTTGCATATGCCTTGCATTTTTTTCCCAGCTTTATATTGAGATACTATTGACATATAACAAGCAAGTTTAAGGTGTACAACATGATGATTTAATACATGTATATATTGCCAAATGATTACCACAATAAGGTTAGTTAACACCATCATTCCCTCACATAATTATCTTTTTGTGTGTGTGGTGAGAACATTTAAGATCCACTCTCAACAACTTTCAAGTGTATAATACAGTACCGTTAATTATAGTCACCACACTGTACATTAGATCCTCAGAACTTATTCATCTTAGAGATGGAAGTTTGTGCCCTTCTTAATCTTTATCCTCCCTGGACTATTTTCCAACCCCTGCGTGAAATTCTCTCTTTCCTTCCATCACATTCCTGAAACTTGAGGGGTTTTTTTTTCTTTGTAATCTTTATTAAGATACAACCAAAACAACCGGGGGAACTTTTTAAAATTGCACACATCCAAACTCTAGTCCCAGAATTATGATTCAGTGGGTCAGGTGTGGGGTGCTTTGACCAAACAACCTAGGTTTTTAGGGTGCACGTTTCCCCTAATCTCTTCTCCCATCAATTGTTTTGTGAGCAGGGAAGAAATGGGAAATGGCTGTTGGTTAGGCTACCAAGTTCTGTTCAACATCACACAGTTAAATTTGGGTTTTATGCTACTGAGGAAAAAGGGTTGGCCTTGCTATTAAAAGAGACAAAGGGGAACTTCTTTGCAAATAAGAAAATATCCACTCACCAGAAGGAAAAGAATGATAAATTAAGCTTTGTTAAAAGTAATAACTTCTATTTATCAAAAGACACCATTAAGAGAATGGAAAGGTAAGCCACAGAATGGGAAATTATATTTGTACCATATATTATTGAAAAGATGCTTGTATCTAGAATGTACAAAAAACTTACAAAGCAGTAAGAAAAACATGGACAACTCAATATTTATGAGGAATTCTGGAAATTGCCTGTGGGAGAGCCAGTTTTCAAACATTTACTGGCCCTAGAGGATGTGAAGCCATCTTACAAAAATGTTAGCCAAGTAAGAACTTTCTAACTCCCCATCTTGCCTTCCTACCTCACTCCTGTTCTCACCTCTCTCGCAGCTCGTTGCAGAGTTACAAAGAGCACGGAGCTTATAGGTCGGAGGTGAGTAAGAATAAGAAGAGCGGTACACACAGGTGTGTACTTGCAGCAGGTGCCAGAAGGGAAAACTTTTAATTACCGACTTGAGGCTATTTTCACACAGCATTTTAGGGATATTTTCACTAGGTATATAATTCTGGGTTGGCAGCTACTTAGCTCAGCACATTAAAGGTATCATTACTTAATCTTTTGGCTTCAGTGATTGCTGCTAAGAATTCAGCAATCAGTCTAACTATTGCTTCTTTGACAGTCAGCTGTCTTAAGTTGCTGCTCTTAATAGCAGCAACTTAAGCTGCTCTTAATAGTTTCTCTTCGCCTTTGGTTTTCTTGGTTTCCCTATGATGTGACTATGCGTGGTTTTCTTTTAACAAGTCTCCTTGTGATTCACCAGGCTTCTTGAATTCGTAGGTTGAGGTCTAGAGCTGAAAGATTCCCAGCCATTATCTCATTAAATGTTGCTTCTGTCCCATTGTCTTTTACTTCTTTTAAAACTCTAATTAAACAAGTTAGACATTTTCATTCTGCTCTCTTTTCTTTTTCCATTGTTTTTTTTCTTTGTGCTTCATTCTGGGTGGTTTCTTTTGTCTTCGTGTACACTAATTCTTTCTTAACTGTATCTAATTTGTCCTTAAATTCATTCACTGATTTCATTTAGGTTACTCTATTTTTTACCATTAGAAATTCTATTTGGTTCTTTTTCAACTCTAATGTGTTACTTTTTTAAAATTCTGTACAGTTCTCTACTAAAATATTCAAGCTTCCCTTTTATTTACTTCACTTTGATAAGCATAGCTGCTTTACAATCTGTACCTGGAATCCTTGAGGATCTATTTTTGTAGTCTGTTATATTTTATTTTTCTTGTTCATGGCATTTTTCATCTTGTATACCTGGTTCTTTTTTACTGTGTCCTGACAATTTTATTTTTAATTATTTGTAAAAATAATTTGAGGCCTACAGTGATGTTCTCTTTCTCCAAAGAGAATTTTCATTGCTTCTGACAGGCAGTTGGAGGCACCAACAATCCAAGATTACCCTAATCCAATTTCACAGCTTGACATTTTCTGGGCTGCACAGATGACTCAAAAGCAGACTGCAGTACAATTCACCCTTATTTCTAGTGTCCGTCCTTTTAGTCTCAACTCAAGGTGCAGGGCCCTTACTGTGGTGGGCCATGGACTCCAACTTTTGTCTTCCTAGCCCCAAAGGCAGTTAAGTCTCTCAACTCCCTGTTCTGTATTACTAAACATCCTCAGAACAAAATGGCACCACTTCCAGGCACATCTTTGTGGATTTTCATCTTCTCCAGGACCTTAGCCTAGGAATTTCTCACTATTTGTTAATTTGCTATTTCTAGAAAGATGATGTTATATCTTGTTCAGCATTCTGTCTTCAATGGAGGATTTGTCTAAATTACTTAACTCATCATTCCTGGAAGTAGAAGTGTACCCTCCACTTTTTCATCTCTTCCTACTTACCATCCTGTATCTTTTTGAGGAAGCATATACTGAGTGGAAACAATGAAAGCTGGGTTCCGGTATTACCTTCTTCATTCATTTGTATGGCTTAGAGCAAATTACCTAACTTTTGGCTCTCAATTTTGTGGAAACAAATTAAAATTAACCCATCCATCTCTTTAAGGAAATCAAAGGAAAACATTAAAGGAAAAATATATCATGTAGTCCTAAAAGAACTTTTGTGCTGTCCTCCAAAATGGCTTAGTCTGTGCTGATATATATAGCAAATTGCAACCTTATAAACTAAATAAAAATGTTTTTGGTTACCTAATTATTCAGATTTAATCAAGATGTTAAATAAGATTAAACTTGACCATGTTTTATATTAATCATAGGTGATATAGTCTTCTATTGGGCTCTCTTCTCACTCAACATGACAAAATAAGAATTCACTTGCCATCATTTTTTAAAATAAGAGATGCATACAAATATTAAGGTTTCAAATCTGTATGAATGTCAAAGATTATAAATTATGTTTCAGATAATTATGGCAAGTTTAAAACATAGCTAATATAAGATAGTATTGTTAATGTGTTAACCAGGATAGATTAGTTATGCTGCAGACTTAAATACTCCCAAACTGTTATTGGTTTAACCTATTAACGTTTATCTTTCACTTACATGAAGTTAGCTGCAGGTACCGTGGCTCTTCTGGACATCTCCCTTCTAAGCACATCTGACATCCAGGCTATTCCCATCTTTTGGTTACACCATCTCGACATTTAGCTTCTACGGTTGTAGTGGCAGGAAAAGAGAGAGGCATCAAGAACTAACAAGTGCTCTTTTCTCTACACTTTGTCCCAGAAGTGACACATGTCACTTCCACTCACATCTCATTTGTCATAACTAGACACATAGACCCACTTAACTACAAGGGAGCTGGGAAATGCATGGGAGCACATGGATATTCAGTGACTAATAAATTATAATAAATTCCATCACTTTAGATGTGATTGAAGTTAAAATGAACTCCTTGAACTATTTCCAAGTAGTTGTTCCCAAAACAATAGGAAAATCATGGTGTGATTTCCAACATTTGAAGAAGCAAATCCTCTGCTGTCTACCCCCTGCAGTGGTTAATTTTTTAAGAGGTTCTGACAGCTTCAAAACATAAAACACAGCATGGAACTTTGTTTATTCTTGGATAGTTGCCTTATATTTAAAAGGCAGGAGTTGGATTAAATGATCTCTAATGTCACTTAATCCTTGAAATGATTGTTTAAACAACCAAAACCAGTTATTTTCTATTTCAACTTGGAATCATTTTTATTCAGAATTCTGATTTTCTTAACCAAAACCAATTATGCACTAGAAGTTCCAGTCCCTTGGAAAAGAACATTTGATAAGTGAACTAGCGATAAGGTAAATCTCATGCAACTGGTTTGTGTCACACAGGATTTCTCTATTAGGACCTTCATTTTTTTAATGAAGGCGTTTTGTTAAGTAACATAAGTTAAAAAAATATGGAAACACCATTTCTCAGGTGCAATGGCAAGGGGTAAGACCTGTTTATTCAAAAAATTAACATGAGCTTACATCATTAAAGCTTTGCTCTTCATATATAACTTAGTATGCCTGAGTTTTAGCAGGAGAATTCTTTAGTAAGAAAATTTTGCTAAGTTTGTTAATAATGTTTCTTGTGTTCTGTTTATTGGTAAGATGTTGAGAGACTATTGGTAATAATCTCTAAACTTTTCATTGCAAAATCAGATCCTAGAGGGTCTAAACAGGTAGATGAAGCAGATACATGGGAGTTATGGAGATGATGGAGCTTGTTTAAAGTGGGGACCAGTACCAGCATATTGCTATGCAAGAATTTGGGTTCACAGTGTCAAGATCTTCCAATTTAGGAGTGAAGAAAAGAGAGCTGTTAAGAAGGGAAGGAGGATGCTGGTTTAGAATGGAAGAGGCAGGGATTGTTGGGAGAAGGGACAAAGACATTAGCTTGATTTCTACACTTTCCTTCCCTCTCTCGGTCAAGCAATGTCCTCCTTATGTGAGATGTAAGAGGAAGGGAAACTAGGAAAGCAAAGGCTGTTGGATAGACAAAAGTAAAAATTAAAATGGTAACAAGGCTCTCTTAGAAGTCAAAGACCAAAAATAAAAGAGGCAAGGATTAATAACAATAGTAAGAGTAATAGTAGTAACTAACAGTTATTGAGAATTTACTATGTTCCAGGTCATATTTTAAGAGCTTTACATGTAATTATTTATTTAATCCTCTAACCACTGTGTAGTAAAGAATTTGACCTCCAAAGAGAGGTCTGGCCTTTGTCCTAGCTCTGGGAGATAACCTCTACACTCTTGGAATTTTCCAAGTGGCAAAAGTGTCTCTGTTATTCATGGTGGGCCCTTTGGACCATAACTGACATTTATGCTAACAAGGTGACCCATCGTGGGCCCCTAGGTAGTTTATGCTAACAAGATGATTAAAGGTGGGGGCTGGCCAGGAAGAAAATAGGGGTGTCATATCACCATTTCTAATTTACCTTTTTGTTCTGGAGTTCTTAGCCAATACAATCATGTAAAATAAATAAACAAATAAGGATTGGAAAGACAGAAACAAAACTTCATTATCTGCAGATGATAAAACACTAGAATTAAAGAGAGTTTAGCAAGTTTGCAGGAAATCACATGAACATCAAAAAATCAATTGTATTTATATTCACCAGCAATAATAATTAGAAAATGTAAAGATACTCTTGTTCTAAGAATCGAAAACTAACAAGTTTCTGTTTTCAGGTAAAATGAAGTAAGCATACTTCCAATCTCTCCCACTGAATGCAGCTATAAGATGGACAGAATTCATGAAGCAGTCCTTTGATGACTCTAAACATAAATAGGAAAAATTCTCAACATCACTAGCCATCAAGGAAATGCAAATAAAAATCACAATGAGATACCACTTCACACCCCCTCTGATGGCAATAAAAAAGAGAGGCACTAATAAGTCTTGGTGAGGATGTGGAGAAATTAGAACACTTATACAATGCTGAGAGGAATGTAAGATGGTGTGGCCACATATTGAAGAGAAATCCAAGAGAACTGAAACCTGCCCCCACAAAAACTTGTACACAAATGTTCACAGCATCATTATTCATAATCGACAGAAGTGGGAACAACACAAATGTCCATCAACTAGTGAATGGATAAACAAAATGTGATATATCTATACAATAGAATATTATTCAGCCATAAAAAGGAACGAAGAATGGATTCATGCTAGAACGTGGATGAACCTTGAAAATATTATTCTAAATGAAAAAGCCAGACAGAAAAGGCACATATTGTATGATTTCAAAATCTGTATTAGTCAGGGCTCTCCAGAGTAGGAACTGGCTCACACGACTGTGAGGCCTGGCAAGTTCAAAACTGTCCAGCAGGCTAGACATTCAGAGAAGAGCTGATGTTGTAGGCTTGAGTCCAAGGCAGAATCCTCTCTTCCTCCAGGGACTCAAGCTTTTTTTCCTAAGGTCTTCAACTGATTAAATGAGTGACTTCTAATGGGTATGGGCTTTCTTTCTGAGGTGATAAAAATATTCCGGAATTAGATAGTGATGATGGTTACACAATTCTGTGAATATATAAAAAGCCATGGAAATGTACACTTTAAAAGGCTGAATTTTATAGTGTGTGAATTATATCTCAGTAAAGGTGTTATTTAAAAAATTCTAGCGGAAGTTTTTATAAATATAGACAAGCCAATTCTAAAATTTATTGGAAAGACAAAGGAACTAAAATGACGAAACCAATGTTGAAAGAGAAGAATGTGAAGGAAATGCACTCTCCAATCTTAAGATTTGCTATAAAGCTACAGTAATCAAGAGAGCTGCCATGCATTCAGTCCTGATTCCTAAGATAAAGAGATTTTAATAAGGGGAAATATTTTTAATCTAAAAATTTTTGTCACTTATTTATTCCATTATTTATATATTCCCACTTCCAAAAAAAGGATATTAGTCACCTTACCAAAATAAATACAGTATTGAATGAATGAATGAATGAATAAAAGACAAGTGAAAATGTAAGATTAAAACAAAGTCCAAAAGTCACTTAAAAGTAATAAACAAACATACAAACCATAAGATCCTCTCCACCCTCTAGAATTACAAGTAGATTTAGCTAAGAACTTTCCTATAAGTCAGCCCCGAAAAAGAAAAGTCAGTTGCATGTCCACAGTATTCATAGGATAAAAGATAAAAGCAGATACTCAAGAGAGAATATTGATTCCTGATTTTGCAAATTGAGAGAAACTTCTCCCATTTAGGAAAACACAAGTGTGTGGGGGCAGTAGGGTGTAAAATGTTGACAGCCTTGGAGCCAGCAGCTTCAGCAGTGACAAGAAGTAGTATTGCTGGCACAAACATCAACAATTTGACACTGGGAATCAGCAGCCTGGGGACAGAGATCAGTGAGAGTCAGCAGCCAGCAGGGGTGTGGCCTTTAGTTGGCCTTTGAAAAAAGACAGCAAGAACAGAAACTTCAAGGCAGCCAAGAGGACAAATTCACAGAACACTTGTGAGATACCACATAGATTCCGAGAACTCTTTACAAGGAACAGAGGTGGGGGGAAAAGATAGAGAAATATTGCCATGTGACTATTATTCAGGTCCTCAGACCACCTATGTCAGCAGTCCCCAACCTTTTTGGCACCAGGGACTGGTTTCGTGGAAGACAGCCTTTCCATGCACGGGCTGGGGGGGAAGTGGGGGGGTGGGCAGGGGATGGTTCAGGTGGTAATGTGAGCAATGGGGAGTGATGGGGAGTGGCAGATGAAGCTTCCCTCGCTCACCTGCCGCTCACCTCCTGCTGTGCGGCCCAGTTCCTAACAGGCTGCAGCCTGGTACCGGTCCATGGCCTGGGGGTTGGGGTCCCCTGACCTAAGTGATATGTTTATCTTTTCTTTTCTCTTTTTCTTTTCTTTCTTTCTTTTATTATTTTTGTCTGAGTTGGGTCTTAGTTGTGGCACATGGGATCTTCGTTGAGGCGTGTGGGATCTTTCATCGCAGCACGAGAGCTCTTTGTTGCGGAGCTCAGACTTCTCTCTAGTTGTGGCGTGCAGGCTTTTCTCTTCTCTGGTTGTGGTGCCCAGGCTCCAGGGCACATACGGTTTGTAGTTTGTGGCACGTGGGCTCTCGTTGAGACACGCAAGCTCAGTAGTTGTGGCACGTGGGCTTAGCTGCCCCACGGCATGTGGGATCTTAGTTCCCTGACCAGGGATCAAACCTGCATCCCCTGCATTGTAATGCGGATTCTTTACCACTGGACCACCAGGGAAGTCCCCTGTTTTTCTTCTCATTTTTTGTTTTTATGAGACCAACCCATGTATCTGTTTAAAAAAATTAAATAGAACTGTGAGTTTACAGTGGAAAATAGCAGAAGTCTGCCCCTTTGAGCCTTATTCCCAAATTCCCACTCCTCTTAAGCAATTTCTTTAAATGTTTTTGACTCTTTCTTCTGGTTTTATCTCCGTTTATATAAATTATGTGCTTACATTGCCATTTCTTTATTTTTTTATGTTAGCTATTACCTATTGACTTGCTGTTATGGTAAATGAAGATTTAGTTCTCTTAAGTCATCTCCCCCAAATATATTTGCTCACATATACTTCCTCATTCCCATTTACCAAATTAGTTACATTTGGCATTTTTGTTTAAATAAATGTTTATTGTTTATATTATTATGATTAGTTTCTATTATTCACAGCTGTGATACTGTATACTATGATAACATTTCATACTTGAACAACTTTATGTTCTTCCTGGTATTGATAATTGCCTTGGGGTCTTTTGGTTACTTGTTTGCTTACTTCCCAAGTCAAAATCACTAATTCAACTCCAAACTATCCAATAGAACTAAAAATCATTTCTGAATACATTAATTTATTTATTTTTGGCCATGTGGCTTGTGGGATCTTAGTTCCCTGACAAGGGATCGAACCCATGCCCCCTGAAGTGGAAGCACAGAGTGTTAACCACTGGACCACCAGGGAAGTCCCCTGAATACATTAAAGTACATCAGATAATCTACAAGTAGTTTTCTTCCTGGAAGTATCCCTCTTGGAGCCCTCTGCCTTCATTCTCTTAACTGTACTGGTCACTCACTAGGCCTACTGCCCAGCTGTCATCCTGAAACTTCCCATCACTAAAATCCTGGGAATTCTTTTCCCCTTGCTTATATGTCACATCTTCTGTTTCCTGGATCCAGTGTCTTTCTCTTTCTTGGCTTCTTCCTTTTTCACATCATTCAGTGTTCCTGAATAAAAGTGCCATTATTTTACCCTTCTTATCAGAGTGATAATATGCCTAGGTGTAGAATTTTAGATTGGAAATCATTTTTCTTCAGAATTTTAAAGTACTGCTTCATTTTTTTCTCCAGACTAATCCAATGTTCTTGTTTTCTTTTGTTTGCTTTCTGAGTCCTGAATTGCTTCTCCTTTCTTTGAATTTTTGCTATGGCTTGTTTGTTTGTGCATTTATTTTTGGTTGTCTTTGTCTCTCTTAAGTCTTTTTCAAATACCTAGTACACTTTTGTTGTCCATTCATATTTTTAAATAAGGCACTAAAACATTGATTGAAAGATTTGAGTATCCTGTATGGGATTCTCCATACTTCCTGGACTTGAGTGTTTCCTTTCTCATGTTAGGGATGTTTTCAGCTATAATATCTTCAAATATTTTCTCAGGTGCTTTCTCTTTCTCTTCTCCTTCTGGGACCCCTATAATGAGAATGTTGGTGCATTTAATATTGTCCCAGAGGTAGCTGAGATTGTCCTCATTTCTTTTCATTATTTTTTCTTTATTCTGTTCTGTGGCAGTGATTTCCAACACTCTGTCTTCCAGCTCACTTATTCGTTCTTCTGCCTCAGTTATTTTGCTATTGATTCCCTCTAGTGTATTTTTCATTTCAGTAATTGTATTGTTCATCTCAGTTTGTTTGTTCTTTAAATCTTCTAGCTCCTTGTTAAACATTTCTTGTATCTTCTCAGTCTGTGCCTCCACTCTTTTTCTGAGATTTTGGATCATCTTTACTATCATTACTCTGAATTCTTTTTCAGGTATGTTGCCTATCTCCTCATTTAGTTGTTCTTGTGGGTTTTTATCTTGTTCCTTCGTTTGCAATATATTTCTCTGTCATCTCATTTAGTCTAACTTTCTGTGTTTGTGGCCTCCTTTCCACAGGCTGCAGGATTGCAGTTCCTCTTGTTTCTGGTGTCGGCTCCCTGGTGGGTGAGGTTGGTCCAGGGGCTTGTGTAGGCTTCCTGGTGGGAGGGACTGGTGCCTGCCCTCTTGTGGGTAGAGCTGGGTCTTGCAAAATGGATGGACCTAGAGATTATCATACTAAATGAAGTAAGTCAGAAAGAGAAAGACATATACCATACAATATCACTTGTATGTGAAATCTAAAATATGACACAAATGAACTTATCTATGAAACAGAAACAGACTCACAAACATAGAGGAACAGATCTGTGGTTGCCAAGGGGAGAGGGGATGGGCGAGGGATGGATTGGGAATTTGGGATTAGCAGATGAAAACTACTATATAGAGAATGGATAAACAACAAGGTCCTACTGTATAGCACATGGAACTATATTCAATATCATGTGATAAACCATAATGGATAAGAATACGGAGCAGAATGTATATATATATGTATAACTGAATCACTCTGCTATACAGTAGAAATTAACACAACATTGTAAATCAGCCATACTTTAACAAAATAAATTTTTAAAATATAAGTTAATTTAAAAAAAAAGATTTGAGTAAGTGTGCCAGACTTTTGCCTGGTGAGCTTCACTGTGGAATGACTGAGCATACATTTTAAAATTTTCTTTAGAGCTATTCACTTTCTCCAGGGAAAAAAACCTTGAACCTTCTGATTGGTGGGTACCTGGGGACAGAGCTATCAGCCTTCTGGCTTTTAGCTTTTTTTTGGCGTTGAGAAACTCAAGAGACTGAGTGGAGGCTCACCCTTCACCATATGGACTTTGTCACTCTTTATAGTATGGTGCTTCTGCTTTGCCTACCACTGTGCTTGTCCCTGAGTTGGGACCTGTCTTTTCAATTTAACCATAGATTAAGGCCTCCAGTCTTCTGCTTTGGGTACTGGAGAGAAATTAGTATATCAAAGAAAATAGAGTCAGATACTTCTGCATAGGAAAAGATAGTGGGAAAAGGATATTTAACAGTTAAATACAGCAGATTGAACATATGGCACTTATTTCTGTTGCTTCTAGAAACTCTGCTAAAATGAGATTAAATTCTTGAAATGAATAAACACAGTAAAGGGAGAACATGAACAGTGATGAAGCTGTCAGAGTTCTGGCAGAAAACAGACTGGCACACTCAAAGGAGAATTGAATAGAATTTAATAAGGAAACTATTTACAGAGGTGTGGGCAGGATTAAAAGAACCAGTAAGGGATGGTGAAGTACATGGGGGCTATCTCCACCCCTAGGTCTGAAGGGGCAAGTGGAAAGTGGATTTTTTTATGTTAGATTACAAATTAAGTCTCAATAGATTTAAAAAGATTGATATCATACAAAGTATCTTTTCTAACTATAATAGGATTATCAAAAATAAAACTGGAAAATTCACAAATTTGTGGAAATTAAATAATACACTCTTAAGCAACCAAGATATCAAAGAAGAAATCACAAGGGAAATTAGAAAATACTTAGAAAAGAATGACAATAAAGACACAACATACCAAAACTTACAGGATGTAGTGAAAGCACTGCTAAAGGAGAAAAAAAACAAGACCTCAAATCAGTAACCTAACTTTACAATTTAAGGAACTAGAAAAAGAAGAACTAAATCTTAAGCTAGCAGAAGAAAGGAAATAATGAAGATTTAGAGCAAAGATAAATGAAGAATAGAAAAATAGAGAAAATTAATGAAAATAAAAGTTCGTCCTTTCAAAACTCAACAAAATTGGCAAACCATTAGCTAATGGACTAGGAAAAAAAGAAGACTGAAATGACTAAAATCTGAAATGAAAATGGGAATATCACCAATTCTACAGAAATAAAAAGGATTATAAGAGAACACTATGAGCAACTGTATGCCAACAATTTGGATAAACCTAAATGATATGGACAAATTCCTACAAACACAAATCAACCAAGACTAAATCACAATGAAATAGAAAATCTGAATAGACCTATAGTAAGGATGGTGAATTAGTAATCAAATATCTGACAAAGAAAAGCCCTAGACCTGATGGCTTCATTGGTGAATTCTACCAAACATTTAAGGAAAAATTAATACCAATACTTCTCAAACTTTTCCAAAAAACTGAAGATGAAGGAAAACTTCCTAACTCATTCTATGAGGTCAGCATTACCCAGATACCAAAGCCAGACGAAGACACTGCAAGAAAATAAAACTACAGACCAATATCCCTTATGAACAAATATTCTCAACAAAATACTAGCAAACCAAATTCAGCAAAATATCAAAAGGATTATACACCATGACTAAGTGGAATTTATTCCTGCAATGCAAAGCTGTTTCAACATATGAAAATCAATCAGTATAATATACCATATTAACAGAATGAAGAAGAAAAGTCACATAAGCATCTCAATTGATGCAGAAAAAGCACTTGACAAAATTCAATACCCCTTCATGATAAAAACACTCAACGAACTAGGAATAAAAGGAAATTAACTGCACGTAATAAAAACCACATATGAAAACACATAGTGAATATCATACTTAACGGTGAAAGACTGAAAGCTTTTCCTTTAAGACCAGGAAAAAGACAAAGACAACTGCTTTTGCCACTTCTGTTCAACATAGTACTGGAAGTTCTAGCCAGAGGAATTAGGCAAGAAGAAATAAAAGGCACCCATACTGGAAAGGAATAAGTAAAATTATCTCTTTGCAGATGATATGATCTTATATGTAGAAACCCTAAAGGCTCCACAAAGAAACTGTTAATAATTAATAAACAAATTCAACAAAGTAGCAGGATACAATGTCAACACACAAAAATTGGTTGCATTTCTATACACTAACAATGAGCAATCTGAAAAAAAAAACCCCACAAACAATCCCATTTACAATAGCATCAAAAAGAATAAAATACTTAGAAACTAACTTAACCAAGGAGGTGAAAGACTTGTACAATGAACACCACAAAACATTAGTGCAAGAAATTAAAGACGTAAATAAATGGAAATAACCTATGTTCATGGATTGGAAGACTTAATATTGTTAAAATGTCAATATTACCCAAAGTGATTTATAGATTCAGTGCCATCTCTATCAAAATCCCAATGAGGGGCTTCCCTGGTGGCGCAGTGGTTGAGAGTCTGCCTGCCAATGCAGGGGACACGGGTTCGAGCCCTGGTCTGGGAAGATCCCACATGCCGCGGAGCAACTAGGCCCGTGAGCCACAACTACTGAGCCTGCGCGTCTGGAGCCTGTGCTCCACAACAAGAGAGGCCACGACAGTGAGAGGCCCGCGCACCGCGATGAAGAGTGGCCCCCGCCTGCCGCAACTGGAGAAAGCCCTCGCACAGAAACGAAGACCCAACACAGCCAAAAATAAATAAATAAATAAATTTATAAAAAAAAAAAAAAAAAAAAATCCCAATGACATTTTTTTCTGCAAAATAAAAAAACCCATCCTACATTTCAGGCTTTATAGTTCTCTTTCCAACCATCAATTCAGAAACAAAACTGGATCATGTTACAAAGACTTTTCTGTATTCTGCTCTTCTCACTTAATAGATCATAAACATCTCTCCCTATCAGTGGATGGACATTTATGTGATCATTATAAATAAAAATATTATTGTTAAAAAAAACCCATCCTAGGGGGCTTCCCTGGTGGCGCAGTGGTTGAGAATCAGCCTACCAATGCAGGGGACACGGGTTCGAGCCCTGGTCTGGGAAGATCCCACATGCCACGGAGCAACTGGGCCCGTGAGCCACAACTACTGAGCCTGCGCGTATGGAGCCTGTGCTCTGCAACAAGAGAGGCTGTGACAGTGAGAGGCCCGCGCACCGCGATGAAGAGTGGCCCCCGCTCACCGCAACTAGAGAAAGCCCTCACACAGAAACGAAGACCCAACACAGCCAAAAATAAATAAATAAATAAATAAATTTATTTAAAAAAAAACAAAACCCATCCTCAAACTCATTTGGAATCTCAAAGGACCCTACGTAACCAAAGAAATCTTGAAAAAGAATAAAGCTGAAAGATTCACAACTTCATGATTTTGAAACATACTACAAAGCTACAGTAATCAAAATAATGTGGTACTGCATAAAGACCAATGGAATTGAATAGAGAGCCCAGAAATAATCCTCACTTACAAGATCAAGTGATTTTTGACAAGGGTGCCAAGCCCATTCAATGGGGAAAGACAGTCTTTTCAACAAATTGTGCTGGGAATAACCGGACACCCACATGCAAAAGAATGAAGTTGAAACTGTACTTAACACCATATACAAAAATTAACTCAAAATGAGTGAAAGACATAAATGTAAGACGTCAGACTATAAAACTCTTAGAAGGGAACAGGCAAAAGCTTCACAATATTGAATTTGGCAGTGATTTATTGGCTATGACACCAAAGGCAACAAAAAAAAAACAGACAAATTGGATTTTATGAAAATTTTAAAATGTTGTGTATCAAAAGACAACATCAACACAGTTAAAAGGCAGCCCACAGAATGAGGGAAAATATTTGCAAAACTACATCTGATAAGGGATTAATATCCAGAATATATACAGAACGATGACAAAAGCAAAAACCTCAATTCAATAATGGGCACAGGGCTTGCATAGACATTTCTCCAAAGAACATACAAATGGCCAAAGCACATGAAAAGATGCTCAACATCACTAATCATTAGGGAAATGCAAATGAAAACTACAATGAGATATCACCTCACATCCATTAGGATGGTAACTATCAAAAAAAGAGACAATGACAAGTGTTGGCAAGAATGTGGAGAAACTGGCACTCCTTTACATTGCTGGTGGGAGTGTAAAATGGTGCGGTCATTGTGAAAAACAGTTTGCTGGTCCTCAAAAAGTTGTATGACCCTGTAGTTCTACTTTTGGCTATATACTCAAAAGAACTGAAAACAGGGACTCAAACAGATTCTAGTATGCCGGTGTTCATTGCAGCATTATTCACAATAGCCACAAGGTGGAAACAACCTAAATATCCATCAATAGATGAAAGGATAAACAAATTGTGAGATATATATATATATATATATATATATATATATATATATATATACACAAATATTATTTAACCATGAAAATGAATGACGTTCTGATACATGCTACAACATGAAAGAACCTTGAAAACATTTTGCTACGTAAAATAAGCCAGCCACAAAAGGAAAAATGCTGAATGATTCCACTTATATGAAATACCTAGAATAAGCAAATTCAGAGACAGAAAGTAGATTAGAAATTACCAGGGTCTGGGGGAATGGGGAGGATAATGAGTTATTGCATAATGGGTACAGATTTTTTGTTCGAGGTAATGAAAAAGTTTTGAAAATAGATTGTGGTGGTGATTGCACAACACTGAGAATGTAATTAATGCCACTGAATTGTACTTTAAAATGGTTAAAATGGCAAATATTATGTTGTGTATATTTTACCATGATAAAAGTAAAACCTATGTAAAATAGAGAAAAGGGTGAAATTATGGTCTCTGTGCCATTATTTATTATCCCAAGTCTACTGCTTTTCTCCAGATTAACATTAAACGTTTGATTAGAACTATAATTTATAAGATTTACATAGGAGTTGGTTGTAAAATATTCTGGCAATACTATACTTGTTTGGGAAACTCTGGCATACAAGGTAGAGTTTCTTAAAATATAGTCTGAGGATCACCGGCATCAGAGTTACCTTAGGATACTTGGTAAAATGCAGGTTCCTGGCTCCAACCAAGATCTACCAAACCAGAGTTTTTAGAGTGAAACTTACGAATTTGCATTTTAACTATCCTTCTAAAGAGAAACTATGGTTAGATTTTAAGAAATCATATTTATGCACAGTTAGTTAGGCTTCCTAAATTTGGTGAGAAGGCCTGTTCCTGATAGCTCCCTGGAACACTTGAGACTTGGACTGAATTAACCCAAGTTTGCCACAGCTGAAGGAGTGAATAAGACTCCTTTATCTAGACTGAACAGAATAAGATTTAAAAAGGGAAGAGGAAAGCATTTTCTACATATTTGAGAATTTAAATGCAAGAGATTGAATAAGGGAAGGGTGTTTGCTGTGTTCTGTTTTCAGGGTAAAAAACTGGCATGCAATATTATTATATTGTGCTCATTGTATATGTAACCCTGAGGAGTCTGATTACAGCATCATACAGCATAATTTTATTTTTTTTCATAATTTAAAAAAAATTTATTTATTTTATTTATTTATTTTTGGGTGCATTGGGTCTTCATTGCTGCGCGCAGGCTTTCTCTAGTTGCAGTGAGTGGGGGCTACTCTTCGTTGCAGTGCGCGGGCTTCTCATTGCAGTGCCTTCTCCTGTTGCGGAGCACAGGGTCTAGGTGCACAGGCTTCAGTAGTTGTGGCATGTGGGCTCAGTAGTTGTGGCTTGTGGGTTCTAGAGTGCGGGTAGTTGTGGCGCATGGGCTTAGTTGCTCTGCGGCATGTGGGATCTTCCCAGACCAGGGCTCCAACCCATGTCCCCTGCACTGACAGGTGGATTCCTAACCACTGCGCCACCAGGGAAGCCCCAGCATAATTTTAAATGAGACATAGAATAGAGGAATGCCTTCTCAAGTAGTGTATAGCACTGATTTTCAATCCTCAGTGTGCATAAGAATTGCCTCACCTTCCCTGCCCTCCTCCCCAACACCCAGCCCCAGAAATTCTGATTCAGAAGGTTTGGGGTGGGACACAGAAGTCTTCATTTTTAAAAAACACTCTAGGATATTCTTATGCAGCTGGTCCATACTTGGAAAAACACTTGGGTTGCACTTGATATGTCCTGAACTAGCTCTCTGGCTCCCTGGGTAGAACATCAAAGGAACACTTGTAAAAGGACTGAACTACCCATTTCATGAGTTCCAAGTGCAGAACTAGCAAGGACTGAAGAATCAGCTACATGCAGGTGCAGACAGGACATTTCTGATACTCTGCTAAACTCCTTGGAGAGGGAAAGCAACACCCTAGGTTTCCTGACTTTAACAGTAAACAACAGAGGCAACAAGAAACCCACCCCCAACACCCACCACACACACACACACACACACACACACACACACACACACACACACACAAATCTGCCAGTCACTGTTGGATGCACACTTTACCCGTTAGGGGGAGCCCAAGGATTTCCACACACAAGCTCCATTCCCTGGGGGAGGAAATCTGATACAGGTCAAGGACGTTTGGGGGCTTTATTACTAAGGGTGGAGCAAAGAATGTAAGGATCTAAAAGATTAAAAGCACTTGCTTACATGTGCAATGTCCTTTCCTCCTGGCTCCTATTTAAATCTATGCATCTTAAAAAGTGGTGCTCTGGGACTTCCCTGGTGGCGCAGTGGTTGAGAATCCACCTGCCAATGCAGGGGACACGGGTTCGATCCCTGGTCAGGGAAGATCCCACATGCCGCGGAGCAACTAAGCCCATGAGCCACAACTACTGAGCCTGCTATCTAGAGCCCACGAGCCACAACTACTGACCCCACGTGCCACAACTACTGAAGACCACGTGCCTAGAACCTGTGCTCTGCAACAAGAGAAGCCACCACAATGAGAAGCCCGCGCACCGCAAAAAAGAGTAGCCCCCGCTTGCCACAACTAGAGAAAGCCCGCGTGCAGCAACAAAGACCCAACACAGCCAAAAATAAATTAGTTAATTAAAAAAAAAAAAAAGTGGTGCTCTGAGGTAGCCTTGGCTGGATTTGCCAGGATTGTTAAAGAAAAAATTATTCTAACAATACTGTATTGTATACTTCAAAGTTGCTAAGAGAATACATCTCAAAAGTTCTCAGCACACCCCTCCCCCAAAAAGTATCAGTACTATCTGAGATTAATCTTATTGTGGTAATCATTTCACAATGTTTTTGTGTATCAAATCATTATGTTGTACACCTTAAATCTACACAATGGTATATGTCATATATATCTCAATAAAGCTGGAAAAAGAAGAAAAAGTTATTCTGACACTTGTTTAAATGGTAAGGAAGACTTTATTCAAGACTTTGCAGTAGGTGTCAAGACTATCCCAATGGGGAGAGAGATCAGTCTCAACTCTGAATATAATAACAAATGGGGATTTACAGCCAAGGAGCAGAGAGGGGAGGTCAGTGGATAGAAAATTCAGTGGATGGAAAATTATTAAGAGGAGAAATCAAGGGTCAGGGTCTTGCTAAACCGACTTAGTAGGATTCTTACTGAAGGCTGGCCAAGGACTTAGACATCAAAAGTACAGGTGAAGAACTTGATCAGATATTGAGAGTTATCAGATATCAAGGGTGAGAGAGTCTCTCTAAACTGACTTGGCAGGATTCTTGCTAAAACTGGGCTACGCAGGCCTGGGCTTGTTGGGGAGGCCAAGTTGGAAGCCTAGTTGAGAAGAGGTTCTCAGAGGAGCCTCGGCTTTGGTCAAGGAGAGTCTTTGTCAGGGTTTATGGAGCAGGGGCTCTTTTTCTCTTGGTTTCCTTTTCCATTCTTTTTTTCACTGTTCCTAGGATAAGATCAAGTGTGGCCCTGAGGTCAAAGGACCTGAGAGGCCTGCTTTTTACCCAGGCCTTGTTCTTGAAGTCCTGCCTGGCTTAGCAGAAGATTAGACTGGAAATTAGGCCAAATTCCCAGCCTGCAAAAAAAAAATAATGTCCTTATCCTCCATTCATATATTTTTCTCAGCAATCTAGTGGGGTGTCCATCTAGGTGGCTGGTGGAGTATTTGGAGATAAGAATCCAAAAATCTTTTACACACACATCTAATCTTGATGATATATATATAACTGAATATAAATACACACACACACACATACATTTTGACTTAGAAAGAATGTATCTAAATATTAAAGCCTCTTCATTTTTCCAGACCCAAAACTAGATTGAATAATATTGCTAAATTTAATCTAAGACTCCCTAGAATGTGTCATAAAAAACAAAAATTGAACAGAGTAATCCAATCATCTAGACAGTCCTGTGTGTGCTTTCTCACTCAGTGTACAGGGAGAAAAGGCCTAGGATATGCCAGAGTGCCATGCTTGTTATCTCACTACTTCAAATAAACTTACGAAGAAGAATGTATGCCCCCTTTAAAGATGAGAAAAAGATTTAGAAAGGCTAAATAACTTGTCCAAGGTAAACTGCTGGAAAGGTAGAACGAGGACTATAACTGAAATCTGAGTTTAGAATCTTATTAAAAATTATTATTTTTTACTATAATTTAAAAGTAGTATTTTTTTTAAGTTTTTTTTTTTGATGCAGACCATTTTTTTAAAAGTCTTTACTGAATTTGTTACAATATTGCTTCTGTTTTATGTTTTGGATTTTTGGCCATGAGGCATGTGGGATCTTAGCTCCCCGACTAGGGATTGAACCTACACCCCCTGTATTGGAAGGCAAAGTCTTAACCACTGGACCACCAGGGAAGGCCCTAAAAGTAGTATATTTTAGATACAGGCACCCCTATGTTCATAGCAGCACTATTTACAATAGCCAAGACATGGAAACAACCTAAATGTCCATCGACAGATGAATGGATAAAGAAAATGTGGTGTATATATATATATATATATATATATATATATAATGGAATATTACTCAGCCATTAAAAAGAATGAAATAATGCCATTTGCAGCAACATGGATGGACCTAGAGATTATCATATTAAGCGAAGTAAGTCAGAAAGAGAAAGATAAATACCAAATGGTATCACTTATATGTGGAATCTAAAATATGACACAAGTGAACATATCTACAAAACTGCAGACTCACAGACATAGAGAACAGATTTGTGGTTGCCAAGGGGAAGGGGGTGGGGGAGGGAAGGATTGGGAGTTTGCGATTAGCAGATGCAAACTATTATATATAGGATGGATAAACAACAAGGTCCTACTGTATAGCACATGAAACTATATTCAGTATCCTGTGATAAACCATAATGGAAAAGAATATGAAAAAGAATATATATATGTATAACTGAGTCACTTTGCCGTATGGCAGAAATTAACACAACACTGTAAATCAACTATACTTCAATAAAATTTAAAATAAAAGTAGTATATTTTAAACTGAAATGAGATCATAACACATGCTTTGTAACCAATTTATCCAAAGGATAAGTCTTGAATGTTCTCCTACTTTATAGCCTTCAAATTCACTGTTTTGTTTCATTTTTCATAAAACTTTTATACTTCTGGGAAAAGATGGCAGATTGAGAAGACATGATTGATTCCTTTCTTTCCCCTTTCCCCTCCCCCCCAAAAAACGATGAAAGAAATGTAAAGTAAGGAATAATCTGTGTCAGCACTGAGACAGAGAAGAGAAGTATCCAAATATCAGATATTTTGAGGAATTTTACTAGATTTACGGCAGATGGTATTAGATTAAAGAATACTCAGGTAGGTTTGCCAGGTTTAGCAAATGAAAATACAGGTTGCCCAATTTAATGTGAATTTCAGATAACAATATATAATAAATTTTTTTAGTAGAAAAATTATTTATACTATGTTCAGGCAATATTCGTTGTTTACCTAACACTCGAATTTAACTGGGCATCCTGTATTTTGTCTGGTGATTATACTCAGAGCCTATTCACAGCTTCCCTGAAGGAACTTCAAGACAGGAAGGAAGGAAGGGAGGAAAGAGGGGAGTAGGGAGTGAGGAAGGGAAAAAGGAAGGAGGGAGGGAGAAAGGAAGGGGGATGCTAGAGTTAGATTTGGAGGGATAAGGGCTGGGATTGAGGAGCATGGTGAGGCTGACTGGAAAAGCTGCATCTGGGGTTCCAATTAGTTGTTAAGGATCCTGTGGGTTGTAGTGGCCCTAAGCTCCAGGGCTGTCAAGGGATACTAAGTTGTAGAAAGCCTAAGGTAGGAAAATGGGCCCTCTCAAACACTGCTAGTGAATGAATAATTTAAAGCAGTTTTTCTAGAGGACAATTTGGCTATACGTCTAAAGCTTTAAAACATGCATACACTTTAACTTATCAATATCACTTCCAGGAATTTATTCTAAAGAAATAATGTGTTCTTTAGTGTGTTGTTTATAATAACAAAGAAATGGGCAGAACTTAAATGATAAACAATAGGAGAATGTTCAAGTTATGGTACATCCATATAGTAAGGAATATACTATGCAGTCATTAAAAATGATTCCATAAAAAAAAAAAAAAATGATTCCATAGACTATTTATTGACAGGAAGATTTTTCACCATATAGTTTAATTAAAAAAAAAAAGGCAAGCTACAAAACTGTATTATGGTAAGATACCATTTTTGTAAGAATATAGATATTTAAACATATATGTACTTTATGCATAAAAAATGTCTGAAAGGGTATACACCAAAATGTTAACAATGGTTTTCTCCAAGTAACTGAATTTGGATGGTTAGTTTTTTTCTTTTCACTTATATCTATTTCATATATTTTCTTCAAAATGTATATTACCAAGGTAAATTTTTTAAAGTTTTAAAAAAATTTCTGATTGGTGAGTTATACTTTTGAGTAATTGTAAAATGAGATTGCAATTATAAAATAGGCTTTAACATTAAGGAGCATCTCGTTCAGATAAATGAACACAGTTTCTACTGGGTGCCAGGCCCTGTGCTACAAGCTGGGGATAGAGATGAGTTGGACACATTCTCCGCCCTCCAAGAGTCTAAAGGCCATACTCTTTGGTGAGGTTCCTTGGCTCTCAGTCTTGCTGGCTTCAAAAGCCCATTTGTCAGCCCATTCAGGATCATCCCTTACGTTAAGCAAATTTACAGAGGTTGATGAACAAACTCGGATAATGTATTAATTTGTGCTGAGAATTATCACAGTCACATGGGCCAGAATAGTATTCTAAGCATGACCAGCACATTTTTTTTCCCTGTGGGGTGAACTACATAGGGAATCAAATTATGATTAGAATGTTGTTTACTTAGACTGGAATCATACCAGGGGCAAGTAGTAACTTAAGTTTAATGCGACCTGGCATTAGTACTCTTCTCCTCAACAAACATGGCCTTTCTGATGAAACCATAACTACCACAAGTGTGAGATTTTCTCTTCCCAGGACAGTAGTAATTGGATGGACACTGCCAAAATTCATCTCAGATGCTCTTTTATAAAACTCTCTCCAGACTAACAAATCTCCATTTCCTTCCCATTATGCCCTCAGGATATACTGTCATAATTTGCTCAGATCTGGAGCCATTCCATCTCTTTAAAGTAATTTTCGTCTATTTTCTTCTCTGCAATTTTGTTTTTATGTAGTTTAACTCTGAAGATTATCTTATTTTCTTAATTTCCCTTTCTTAAAAAGGCGTCTTATTTATACACTGACATACAACAAATTTTCAATAGTAAATGTATTTTTTTAATTAGTAAAAAATATTCCAAATCTAAAGGGGAAATAATGGAAAGGGTTTTTGGTGAAGAAGTGAGGAACCATCACACAAGGCCTTCTACAACTGCTCACTTGCTCTTCAACCAGTACCACCCTGGGGTAAAATTTTTATGCTGAGATATGAAACTGAGCCTCTACCACATGAGGCAGAAGACACCGGGCCCAGCTCTCTCTCTTGAAGTGGTCATAGAGGAGTTGCCCCTTGGTGTAGCTTCCTTGGTTGCCAACTTAGCTATCCAAATTTTCTGTAATTGGAACCAAAGTCCACACAATCTATTTAACATTCTACGAACATGGTCTACCTACTGTGAATCATCCAAAAGGCAAACTAAGCACATTCTTAGGGTGCTAGCAATGCTTGTGCGTGCACACACACACACAACTATTTGGAAATACTTCAATATTTGAGAGGTTTTTTTAAGAGGCATTCAAATAGTCATCATGCAAAATTACAAAACAAACAAATCATAGAACTTATTGGATTTCCTGATGTTTACTTTAAGGTTTAGTATATTTTGGTGTCTGTGTTGTTGTTGTTGTTGTTTTAATTTCACACATTAGTTTAGGGCCTCTAAACTCTTAATCCAACCTTGGTGATATTAATTCTAGTATAAGCGTTTTTAGAACTTTTAACATTAAAACCACCAGACATTCACATTCATCAGGCAATTACATATATGTATTCTAAATTTCAACATGCTTCAGCCACTGGAACACTCTTGACTCCTTCTAAGAAGCCATAAAAAGTTTTTCATATCTCACTTTCATCATACACCAAAATAGCTCTTAAAGTTAATTTTACTTATAGTTAGGGTTTTGTGCCCAAAACCCAACACCTAACTATTAATCATTATTTTCTAAGTATTGAGAGTGAAGTATAAAGTATCACACTACATGTCAAAACCTGGTCCCTGCCCCAAGGCTTATGACACAGATTACAATAACAAATCAATTCAGACTATACACTGCATCAAATTAAAAGCAAGGCTAAACTTGAAAGACACAAACTTCAGGAAACTTTTTTTTATAAATCCCTAAGAAGCTACCAAAATTCTAACCAGAATTATTTGCTGGTTTGAAGGTAGAATTTTGTATTTTTGTTTTAATCTTCTAACAATGCCACTGTTCCAGGGAAGAACATTTAACTTAAGAAGAGAACACTAGGGCTGTAATATAATTTCAGTTACTCTCTCTTGTTGTCCCAAACGAAAAATATCAAACAGCAACATAAAACCCTTTGATATTACCTAGATTCTCCTCAATCATCTCAGTGAACTAAAATATATCAAGCTGTTGCAAGAAGAGCCCCAAAGATAGCAGAATACTGCAAAGAGATTTTAACATTTATTTTTATTTCATTATAAAAACCAGCCATCAGTACCAATATGTCTGCCTGACAAAAATATTGCAGGAGACATCTTTTGTGGTATCTGTCTATTCCTATTGCTCCTCCTTTCCCTTTGGTCTCCAGACACTACAACCCCAAAATCACAAGAGTGGAGCTGAGTCAGACTTGTTTATACAGCTTGATCCCACCCCCTTGACCACAGCTGACTGGGCCAGGAGTGGGCACCTGACCCAAGCTGGACCAATCAGAGTCTCATCCCAAGAAATCTGAAATTAGAACTGATCAATTCAACCTTTCCTTAGGTGACTAGATCTAGAACATCGAGGTGGGGGTGGGGTGGGGTGGGGATGAGGTGAGGGCATCTTCCACCTTGTGAGGAGAACTGGAAAAGGATAGGAAGTCAGTCTACAGAGAGAAAATGAAGCACAAGTGCAGAGATGAGAGAGAGAGGGTGCCTATTCAGCATTCAACACTGTACCCTCCTATAACCTTATATAGAATATATACTTTTTTTTTTTTTTTTTTTTGCTTGAGCCCCTTGAGTTGACTCCTGTTAATTCCAACCAAACATGTTAACTCAACCTGGTCACTCTGACATGGAACTGAGAGTTTTATGTTTCCTTATACAAAGACATAAGAAAAGCATTTGCCTAAATTATTAGGGTGGGACTAGGTCCCTTTGAAACACATGGAAAAAATCTCACCACGGTGAACCTATAGGTAAAGAAGCTTCGTTCAGTAGACTTCATCAAAGGAGCTATTCTCTGTAAGAATTTGATAAATATCCTTGCCCTGCATAACATTATTTTCAATGTATCAAAAGCCTTAGAAAACACTGAACTTACATTTGTAAAAACAAAGATTTTTATTATGTTTTAAGAGTTCTACTGCATAGAGTAGTACTATACAATGAAAACAAACTGGGCCTCTCCTAGGTTACCACCAGCAGCTTGTGTTCAAACAGGTCATACAAAGTAGTAAAAGATAACTTCTACAGAGTAGTACTATTAGTACATATACCTTAGAAAAAAGTTTTAAAAATAGAACTTGGAAAAGAACCACCTGACTATTTTGATCAGGTAGGACAATCTTAGAAACCTCCTCAAGGACTCCTGAGAATTACTCAACAATAATTACCTTGCTGAAATGTAGATGACATTATTCTGTTATAACACTTATTTTTTCAGCATCCAGTGACATTTATTGAACATCTAATATGAGCAGGCACCATGTTATCTTGTTTACTGCTATATCCTCTTCGCTTAGCACAGTCTTGGCATATAAAAGGCACACACTAAATATTTCTAGATAAGCAAGAATATTGAAAGATAAATAAGAATCAATCCATGTTATCTGGTAAGTAGAGAATAAAATAATCTGTCCAATGAGACAATGACTAAATGATGATTTTAAAACAACCCTCTTTTGTATATATTATATAAAGAATTCATATGAATTGGTAAGATAGGAATACCATAATATATAAATGGACAGAGAATGTGAATAGTTTATAGGAGAAAAAAATTAACTTTATTAATAAAAAGTAACAAAAATGTTGATCATCAGGACTGATCTAAGAAAAACAAGTTGAAAGATTACTTTGCCTAGTAATTAAAAAGTTTAAATGTAGATGAAATATACTTTTGATGAGGGTGTAATGAAACTGGTATATTCCTATGCTGCTATGGCAGATTAAATAAATATATTTTTATAGGAACTATCAATAATTATTTTGCTGCAGCAAAGTTCTGAGAATTAATTCTAAGGATGGATACCAAAACAAGAAAAAATGATATCTACGAAAATGTTTACTGTGAAATGTTTTTCATATATGTTTAGGTGTTTAGAAGTTACATGTTGGGACTTCCCTGGCGGTACAGTGAATAAGACTCTGTGCTCCCAATGCAGGGGGCCCAGGTTCGATCCCTGGTCAGGGAACTAGATCCCACATGCATACTGCAACTAAGAGTTCACATGCCACAACTAAGGAGACCACGAGCCACAACTAAGGAGCCTGCCTGCCGCAACTAAGACCCAATGCAACCAAATAAATAAATAAATACTTTTTAAAAAAAGAGATTCCACGTTATTTATAATAATAAAAAATTAAAATCAGCCAATAGCAGGAGAATCCTTAAGTAAATTATGGTACTTCATTCAATACATAATACGCACTTTTTAAAGAAGATAAATATGGAAAATATAGAAAATATACTATTGTAGAAAAATAGTTATGACATAATGTTAAGTGAAAAAAAGCTGAAAATAAAATTATATTACACTATGACTACAGTCAATTAATAAATATATATCCATATACACAAGTCCTAGAAGTAGAATGAAAGTTTAATTTGTTGGAATGGTGCAACTGCATTATTTAGAATCTAGATGTAATTCTAAATTTATTTATAATTATTGATACAATGTTATTTGGGTAATAAAAATAAAAACAAAATCAACCCCCTTTCTCTGAAGAAAAAATTGAATTCTAGGAAAAGAACATTGTAGAGAGTTAAGACTTGCTGGCTATGGGGAGTTTGGTCAACAACCCTCTTAACTACCAAAACAATGCTGGCATTTTCCAGAACACAGAACTGAAAATTCTTAGTGCAGCAATAGAAAGAACTTGAAATTATTTCTCGGACCAAAGTGAGAGATGGACAGATAGATGGATGCATAACATTTACACAAAGATTTTCATTAAATACCTCTTGATGAAAATGAGAGAAAAGGCGATCTCTTAAAAATGACTTAGTCTGAAATCTTTTGTAGTTCCTCTTCCCACAAATGAGTAAATTCTAGGCAGACTATTTCAAAAGTGTGGTGAAAATTCTGTTGCTTCAAAGTGGATTGTTTACAACATTGAAAAAAAGAAGCCAGGCACAGACGGGTACATACTGTGTGATTTTACTTACATAAAATCTGGGAGCTGGCAAATTTATGATGTGTGTACTTTACCGCCTGCAAATTATACCTCAATAAAGAAGAACAAAAATGGTTTGTAATTAGATAAGATCATTGCACAGAATTAAAACCGGACAAAGCCATTGAGAAGATTTCATGTTCCTTAAACTGCCTATTTGGAACGTAATGAAGATTTTAAGTATTTTGAGTAATCCAACCTTACTAACTTTGGGTCAGTGTGGGTGGTCATGAATGGCAAGATGTTCATTTAATTAGTTATTATGGCTCACATTGGCCAGACGGAGTGTACATCTTAAGGCCATTGCTGCCTCTCCTCTTCAAATGATCGGGTGGATTCTCTTTCCTAAAGAGTTATGTTATTTACATGACAGACTCTTAAAGGAATATAAGAAATAAGCCCATGTAAGTCACAGCCTGGAACTCTGTGGCCAACATAGAGAAGGGGCAATTGCACGGTGACATGAGGCCCTGGCTGCAGAGGGAGGAATCCCAAGCTCCAGGAGTAACACACAGTGTGTCTGACTGTAAAGGGGAGCTTGACCTACTCTTTGCATCTTCATATTTTGGGTAAATGTTCTTCCAAGATAAATAATTTTGGAAGTTGTTACTTATGCACATTTAATACAAAAACACAGAAATCACTGACACTGTAATATAGTGAGAGGAAGTCTCATAAAGAGCACGGACTTGAGAGTCATAGAAGTCAGGAGTCAACTTCTAGCTCTTCCACTTCCTAAATATGTGACTGTGGAAAAATGATCCAGTTCCTCTAAACTTCAATTTCTTTGCCTGTGAAATGAGGTGTATAATACCCGCTATACACCGTTATCTTAAGGACTGGAGACTATATGAGTGACTGGCATGCTCAGCAAACAATGGTGGTGGAGATTATTAACTATTAGAACTGAATGCCAGCCATTCTTAGCGCTTATGGTTGAATGGCTTTGTTCAAGGGCTGTAGTTTTTCTGACACGCACATCTTTCATTTGTAAAAAAAGCCAAAAATATCCACCTGTTGAAGAATGGCTTCTGAGGTTAAATTAATTTGCAAGCAGTCTATTTTTGTCTGTTCTTGTGCTTCTACACATGTCTCCTGAATTAAGCACTTTAAAACTAGATGCTAGAAATGGGGGGAAAGGTCTGTTTATTGGATACATGCAACACAAAAGGAAAAAAGTCAGAAATGGCAAATAACACCAGCACCCAATCCTAACCTCCAAGGCAGAAAATTCTCCTGGAAGTGTGGATGAGGATGGCAACTGACTTCAGGTTGCTGACCTCATTTTGGGCCGTGATTTCATTGCTCTAATTTTTAAATGTTCGTCTTGTTCTTGAGGGAAGTCAAGACAGGGCAAGTTTCAAGTATATCACCTTGGATCACAGACAAGATGGCAGAGTAGAAGGACATGAGCTCACCTCTTCTTACAGAAACACCAAAATCACAACGAACTGCTGAACAGCCATCGACAAAAGAACACTGGAACCTACCAAAAAAGATACCCTACATCCAAAGACAAAGAAGAAGCCACAACGAGACAGTAGGAGGGGTGCAACTGTGATAAAATCAAATCTTATACATGCTGGGTGGGCGACCCACAAACTGGAAGATAATTATATCACAGAAGTTCTCCCACAGGAGTGAAAGTTCTAAGCCCCATGTCAGGCTCCCCAGCCTGAGGGTCTGGCAACAGGAGGAGGAGCCCCCAGAGAATCTGACTTTGAAGGCCAGCGGGGTTTGATTGCAGGAATTCCATAGGACTGGGGGAAACAGAAACTCCACTCTTGGGGGGCACACACAGGGTCTCATGTGCACCAGGACCCAGGGGAAAAAGCAGTGACCTCATAAGAGACTGGGCCAGACTTACCTGCTAGTATTGGAGGGTCTCCTGCAGAGGCGGGGGGGGGGCAGCTGTGGCTCACTGCGGGGACGAGGACACTGGCGCCAGTAGTTCTGGGGAATACTCATTGGAGTGAGCCCTCTCGGAGGCCACCATTTTCTCACCAAGACCTGGCCCTAACCAACAGCCTAGAGGCTCCAGTGCTGGGACACCTCAGGCCAAACAACCAACAGGGTGGGAACAGAGCTCCAACCATCAGCAGACAGGCTGCTTAAAGTCTTCCTAAGCACACAGCTGCCCAATAAACACACCCCCTGACACGGCCCTGCCCACCAGAGGGACAAAACCCAGCTCCACCCACCAGTGGGCAGGTACCAGTCCCTCCCACCACAAAGCCTGTGCAAGGCTCTTAGACAGCCTCATCCACCAGGGGACAGACAGCAGACAGGCTACAGTCCTGCAGCCTGCAGAATGGAAACTGCAATCACAGAAAGCTAGACAAAATGAGATGGCAGAGGAATATATCCCAGATGAAGGAACAAGACAAAACCCCAGGTGAACAACTAAGTGAAGTGGAGATAGGCCATCTACCGGAAAAAGAATTCACAGTAATAATAGTAAAGGTGATCCAAGATCTCAGAAAAAGAATGGAGGCACAGATGGAGAAGATACAAGAAATGTTTAACAAAAACTTAGAAGAACTAAAGAACAAACAAACGGAGATGAACAATACAACAACTGAAATGAAAAATACACTAGAAGGAATCAATTACATCACCTAAACAAGCAAACTGTGGCTTCCTATTGGCATGAGGTCTATACTCCTATAGTGTTATGGCTCCAGAGCTAGGATGGCTACTCAATCTCTCTCTGCTGAGAGTGGGCATAAGGTCAGGATAGGGGCAGTTATCTTATATTTCACTGGCTCAAGATAACTTACCTAGGGAGAAGAAAATGGCAATACTAGAAATAAAAATGTTTGTCCCACTAGTCTGGGCCAAGTAGTACAAAATGATCTGATCTATTGTATATTTTAAACTAAAACATTGTTGGGACTTGCCTGGTGGTCCAGTGGGTAAGACTCTGCGCTCCCAATGCAGGGGGGCCAGGTTAGACCCCTGGTCAGGGAACTAGATCCTGCATGCGTGCCACAACTAAGAGTCTGCATGCCACAACTAAGAGTCTGCATGCTTCAACTAAAAGTCTGCATGCTGCAACTAAAACATCCTGTGTGCCACAACTAAGACACAGTGCAGCCAAAATAAATAAATAAATACTTTTTTAAAAAAAACTAAAACATTGTTGCTTTCTGAACCCAGAATAGCATGGCCTGTGTTTCTCTATCTAAAAGGGGGGGAAAAAATTGCAACTCTGCATGGGGAAATTTCCAACACAAGGCTTATGCCTGACTTTACCTCTTTTTCTTCATACCAACCAAAGTTAGATAATCACAAACAGAACTTTAGCCTGCTCTCTAGGATTGCTGTGAGGATTAAATGAAATAAAATTACTCTGTTAAGTACAAAATGCCACATAAATATTAGTTAGGTTATTACAAGAAGGAAACTGGTATCACTCCAGGTTTGTGCTGGAGACAGCAACAATAAACTAAACAGACAGCTGGACAAATCTGCCAGACATCCACATGTCTGACTCTTGAATACAGGCTGGATTCCCTTTTGCTGAGCTATACCTGCCAGACTGGAAGCCCCTGGTGCTTCAGTCATGAATGGGCATGCCCTGTCCAGAGCCTCCAGGGCCCACCCCAGTCTGGCCTTTGGCTCCACCCTGCAGTGCTGGCCCAGGGCCAAGTCTAGTTAACTTCCCCTTCTAGTTTGCCTGGTACTGCCTTTCCGGTACCATCAGGCCTTAAGCCAGAGTCTCAAATTTTGCAGGGAACAAGTAGCCCAATAATGAGAACATTCCTTCCTTCACACTAGGGAACTTCCCTCCTTTTTCCCCTAAAGTCACTCCTATTTCCACTTCTCTGTTTCTTATCTGCTCTAGGGCTCCAGGTTAGGGTATGGGAGGTCAAGAAGCTAAGATAAGAGCAAAGGAACAAGTTTGTCCCACTGACCATTCCTCTAAATTGAGTCTCAACTGCTCCCCACTAGTGCTACTTCCTTGCTAACTTCTTGTGTTCCGTAGCTGGAATACAATAGGTTCTTAATAACTATTTACCAAAGGAACACAAATATCAGATTAATGAATCAGCAAATACAGGCATACCTTGGGGAATTTGAGGGTTCAGTTCCAGACCACCACAATAAAGCAAATATTGCAATAAGGTAAATTTTTTGGTTTCCTAGTGCATATAAAAATTATGTTTACATTACACTGTAGTCCATTAAGTGTGCAATAGCATTATGCCTTAAAAACGTACATACCTTAAGTAAAAAATACTTTATTGTTAAAAATTCTAACACCATCCAAGTCTTTAGCAAGTTGTAGTAGTAACATCAAAGATCATGATCACAGATCACCACGATAAATAATAATGAGAAAGTTTGAAATATTGTGAGAATTACTAAAATGTGACACAGAGACACAAAATGAGCAAATACTTTTGAAAAAACAGCTCTGATAGACTTGTTTGATATGCAGGGTTGCCACAAAACTTCAATTTGTAAAAAGGCAGTATCTGTGAAGCACAATAAAGTGCAATAAAACGAGGTACATCTGTATGTGTCAAGTGAAGCCCAAGGCCTTTTCCTGGACCCTGACCTCCCCTATTCCTGGCCTGCTTTCATCTGTTTTTATATTCAGAAACTAGGGCAGCCTCAGCTTGGTTTCCCAGATTAACTTTGACTTTAGTTCTTTATGCAAAGGACCAGTCAGCACATCTATTCTTTCTTGTGAGCTTTAAGAGGAAAAAGAAACTAAAAAAGGGTCAAACCTTACTTTCCATCTATTTCTCAGAAGGGATAGAGTCAATGTGACAGTATATAAGTGTGTGTGTGTGTGTGTGTGTGTGTGTGTGTGTGTGTGTGTGTTTGGTAGTGGCATGGAAAGACGGTGAGGTTGTGTTATTTTCTACAGGAGAACAGAAGAGACACCCTAGCTGGAAAGTAACAGTAGAGGCAGATTAACTCCTACCAAAGACAGAAGGTAGAGGGGGCACAGCTTTAAAATCATACTATTCACCACTTCTATCTCCAGATGCCCTGAGGATCAGGAGGGTAGAGCCAGGTTTTTCTGGTGTTCAGTGGTGGAACACTGCTCCACTGCTAAAGCACATCTTACATGAACCCCAGATGGTATCAAACAGTCAAATATACATGTAACTGGAATCCCAGAAGGAGATGAGAGAGAATGGGGCAGAAAAAAAGTATTTTAAAAAATAAAGGCTAAGATTTTTCTTAATTTGATGAAAGACAGAAACTTGCAGATACAAGATTATAAATGAACACCACACAGAATAAACACAAAAGAGTTCATGCTGATGTACATCAGAGTCAAATTATTGAAAGCCAAAGCCAAAGAGCAACTCTTGAAAGCAGCAAGAGAAAATAACATATTACACAGAGGAAAAAAATGATCTGCTCAACAGCCAATGTTCATCTGAAACCATGGAGGTCAGAGAGAATGGAAAAACATTATTAAAATGCTGAAACTAAAAAAGCCCCCTGGGCTTCCCTGGTGGTGCAGTGGTTAAGAATACACCTGCCGACGCAGGGGACACGGGTTCGAGCCCTGGTCCAGGAAGATCCCACATGCCGCAGAGCAACTAAGCCCGTGAGCCACAACTACTGAGCCTGCGTGCCATAACTACTGAAGCCTGCATGCCTACAGCCCATGCTCTGTAACAAGAGCCCCCACAATGAGAAGCCCGCGCACCGCAACGAAGAGTAGGCCCCACTCGTCGCAACTAGAGAAAGCCTGTGCATAGCAACGAAGACCCAACGCAGCCAAAAATAAATAAATAAATATTTTAAATAAATAAATAAATTAAAAACTCCCCTGTCAATCCAGAGCTCTATATTCAGGTGATGTATCATTCAAGTATGAAAGCAAAATAAAAATATTTTCAGATAAAATAAAACTAAAAGGATTTGTAGCCAACAGACCTGCACTATAAAAAACACTAAAAGAAGTTCTTCAGTTAAAGCGAAATATTATCAGATGGAAACTTGGATCATCAGGAAAAAATGAAGCACATCAAAAATAAGTATCTGAGTAAATTAAAAAACTATTTTTTGCCCCTTTTCTCTTAATTTCTTTATAACTTGTTTATAGCACTGTCTTGGGAGATTTATTACTAGTAGAGGTATTACATATGCACTCCAAGTTCTTCCTACTCTATATTTATCTTATGAGACGCTTAGAGTCTGGAATTGCTTCTGTACTCTACTCTAGCCTCTTTCCATTACTATGAATTTTTATGTGGGTTGACTGGGTAGGAATGGGGTGAAGGACAGAATCTTTGAAAACTAACAGAAACAGAGATTGCTAGAACATAGGATATATATGGTTGGGAGGGAGGATCAGTGCAGGGAAGGAAAACAGATTGAGATTAAATGCTCCCATGGTAAAAGCTAGGTTACCAGGAACACGCCTTGAATCTATCCTAAATTGTGGCAGAACTTGGGGAAGAGAAATGCAACATACCTACCCCCTACCTAACTTCTCAACCTTCTCACCCTACAATAATTCCTAAACTTCTTTAGACTTGGCAGGTACATCTATATGCCTTAGGTAGTACTTAGTTCCTCCAGGTATCTGATTTCTAGTCGGTGCTGGAGATGAAAAAAAGAGATGGTGGGATTTCGGAAATACTAAGGAGAGAAATTATAGATACAGTTCCAAGGCGTGCCCTATGGAGAGAAGAGGAAGTCAAAGAACTGGGATGGTGGAGGTATCACCTAAGTGAATCATCAATGCTGAAGAGTAGGATAGGATGGACACACTGGCCTCAGAGCTCTGAATGGAACCCTGGGATATAACTGTTTTAGTGTTTGGGGTACTATAGGCTCCCAGTTGTATTCAGGACCTCAATTTCCATCAGAGGTTCTTAGCTTTTTGGTCTATTTTACGAAGACTTTTAAAATGTTTTTTACTTCTTTATAACCATTCCTTTCTATAAAGTTCATTTTTGTCTTGCCAAGGATTTGGCTCCTCCTTCAGAAAGAAAGAGGACTCAGGCTGAATTGTATCAGGTCCAGAACCCAGAAACACAAATGATGTTGATCAAATGATGGAAGGGAAATGGAGACTGGCTAGCAATCTGCCTATCAGGAATTAAAAATAGGTTTCACCTTACAAGCCAACTCCCTGGAGCACTATGTTGAGAAGGATTCAGAGGCCTGGATTGAAGTATGGGCTCTGAAAGGAATCACAATTAACTGGTGATGTCTGTCATGGGAATGAGACTATGTGCTCCAGAGTGCTATCTCTAGCTTGGGTGGTTTGTTTGCTGACTGATTAGTCCTCAGCAGATAAGGGATAGACTGACTAGTCTCTAGTAGATAAAGGACTTCCTAGGCTAATGCAAAGGAGTCAGGTCTCTCTGTGTCACTGAAGCTCAGGACCTGTCTGTCAGGTCTTGGTCAGGTCCAAACCTAAGAGTTAGGAAAAACACTGAGTGTGAGAGCTGGGGGAAAAGCCTGTTTATCATCACTGATGTTTGCTAAGTTCCTCACATGAGTTGGTTGACTAGTTCAGATAGGCCTGGGCTTTGGAGTCATGCCTCTCAAGCCAGCCTTGCTACCTTCACATGCCCCAACAGGTAGAATGAAAGCAAGCCACGGGATCATCTGATCTGCACAGATTTCTCCTTTTCCAACAAGTCATGGGGATATGAGTTTTGCACATGGGACCAGCCCCGCCCCTGTCTCTGAAAGCCAACGGAACTCTTGGGTCTCGGACCCCCACTCTCTTATGCCCAGAGGAACCACCGACTGACTCCTCTAACCCAACTAACAAAAAGCCTTTCTCTTGAAGGAGTGCTGTGTCAAGGGCAAGCCCTCCATAAATGGCGGCGACTTGTGTTATCTAGTCTTTTGCGAAGAGACGAGGAGCTGAAAGGAGAGAAAAAAGAGACACTGAATTTGAGCTTCACCTGTCAGGCAGCTATCAGGCGGGGAAGCACGTCCAGCACCTGCAGACCCGCAGGTCGTGGAGTTCACGGAGAGGTGACTATCTTCTTACTGCTCGGCCAGACTATACGGGGTAGTTGCTCTGCGCGTGGATGAGGGTTGGAAGGCTCCTTTCTTGCCCTTTTTTGTTTGTGATGGAGGAGGGTGAGGAACGCTGCATGGGCCACCGCTGGGTACAGTGAGTCCTTCTCCGCTACCTGAGGGAAAGGCCTGCAACACACCCATGAGCAAGGGTGGGAACAACCTCCTCCCGCCCCACTCCCCATTCCAGGGGAATCGAGCCCCCAGGTCGGCGAAGATACTGTAGTGAGTGAGAGGGCTCCAGGGAGAGCGCCACGGGAGGTGCAGCAGGCACGCACCATACACCGTTTGGCCCTTTTCCAAAACTGTGGGGTCTGCGGCGGCGGGAAAAGCACCACCCAGCCTCAACATGTCACCTCGCGGAGGAGGAGCCAGGTGGGTCGGCGCCCCTCCAGGAAGGGCTGCCGCGTCCGGGACTTCGGGGCTTCCCCGAGGGAAGAGCGGAGCACTAGGACCAGGACCGCGGGGTCCGCTGCCCTGGGGCTCTGGGGGTGAGGAGCCGCGCCCGGGCCAATTTCGGGTTCCCGAGGGTGGGGGAGTCGGTGCCCGGCAGCGGGCGGGCAGTCGGCTACCCGGACCGTCGCCTCCCACCCCGCCCCCCGGCTTCCTGCGGAGGCCGCGGCCGCCATGTTGTTGTGGGGCTGAGGCGGCGCCGCGGAGCCCGAGCGGCCGTGACAGGCTGCGCAACAGGTTCGTTGGCGGCGGCCTGACTACGAAGCGGGCGCGGTGGCGGCGGCGGCGGCGGCTGGGCAGGGTCTCCCGGCGTCCGCCCGCGCCCGCGCCGCTGGTGCCGAGGGGCGCGGGGCCGCGCTGTGACGTGCGGGAGGCGCGGTGGCGCGCCAGGTGGGTGAAGCTGCTGCCGGGCCTGCCGCAGGGCGCGGGGCAGGTGCGGGCGCCGCGGCGTCCGCCGCGGGGAGGCTCGCGGGCCGGGCTGGGCGGCAGCTACGCGCCCCGCACGACGCGGACGGGCCCTCGGGAGCCCGGGCGGCCCCCGAGCTAGGCCCCTGGCGGGCTTGGCGGCGCCGGGCGGAAACCTCCGGCGCCGGGTTCCTGCCCCCGCGGCGGGGCCAGGGCGGACGACGAGGGGCCGGGGCCGGGCTGCCCCTTCTCCACGGCCGAGCCCCGGCCCCCAGCCGCGGCCTCTTCTGGCAGGTGCGGACGCCGCGGCGGGCCGGGGGCGGCGTGGCCCCCTCGCTTTCGGGGTGCGGGCAGAAGAGAGCCAGCCCTGAGGGGCACCCGCATACTTCCTCGGAGCCCCATTTTATTTTCACGGAGTTGATTTTCCTCCTTGCTAAGGGTTGGTGCGGAATGTCAGGTGAGCCGCATCCCCGTGCGTCAAAGTAGCCCGAGTCACGAGAGGCCAGTGGGCGGATGCTCGGCGTCCACCGCTCACCTTAAACCAAAGTTGGGAAATGTTACAATTTGACTTTGGCGTTATTGACTTCCAGGGTGTATAGGAAGCACGGAGAGATGTAATTTCTTGGACCAGAGTAAAGTTTATTGCTTTTATAATTTTTTTTAAAAAGACGCTTGCATATGCATAGTGAATGGGTAAACCGAGGCTGAAACTGCAGATGGCTTTGCATTTTGTAGAAAGATGCTGTATTTGGATTTATTAATCCTGTGCTTTATCGTCGAATAATTGCGGATGGCAAGTATGCTTCATTTGAAACTTGTGTTATTTAGGAATTAGGAATATTTTAATGGAGCCAACCGCTTTGTGATAGGAATTAAGGTTAACACAAAAATGTTTGCTTTACTAAATGCTCTAGTTTGTTTTTACTAGTGTTTACTTGCTTAACCAGAAATAGGCGAGGTGTGCCTTGAAATTTTATGTTGTCCCAGTCAGCTTAATTTAGGTAGCCTAGACTCTGTAGGTTAAGTCTCTTAAGCCTCTTAAGAAAATTAATTGCCTCTCTCCCTGTGCTTGTTTGCTATGTTGTTAATCAGTGGTAAAACCTAAACGCAATCTAGAAACATCAAGTAAAACCTTTACATAAATTAATAATGACGTCCCTCAGAATTTAAAGATAGTAGCAATTCTGATGTGCTAAGTTTCTTTGGCTGTGCCTACGATTTTCTTGTAATTTCTTTATTTCCCCCAGCTTTATTGAGATATGATTGACATATATCCTTTATTATTTCAAAAGTATGTAAGGTGGAAGTTGTTTTTAAAAGCTTCGTTTAAGGACAAACAGAATTTTGTGTTTTTTTGGAGGACATGGAAAAAATGTGCATGGCTGCTGTTTTAGTGCAGTGTTAATGAGCCTCAGAAAAGCTTGCATTTTATACTTTAATGCACGTAATTGTTCCTTTTGTTTACCTTTATAACGAAAGGTAGAATTGTCTGAGAAAACTTGACCTGTACTGAATTATTGAGCAGGGAGGTACTCTTGTTAGTTCAGCACATCTCAAGGGTAAAATCCTGATCTCTCCTGAATATGAGGAAATGTGTTAGGCATGTGCTGGGATTGGAATTATGGTTTAAAAAATTTTTGTATTTTCACAAAATCAGAATAGTAAAAGGAACCTCTATACATCCGTCACCCAAACTCAGCAGCTTTCAAGATCTTCTTTACCCATTTCTTTCTTTCTGCCTTATCTTTATTTTTTAGTTTTTTCACTCTATATACTTATCATATCTCTTTTTTAAAGTGGAAATTTTCTTACATAACCCTAAGATTTTTATTTTATTGTATCTTTAATACAGAGTTTCACAAATTTCTTTCTAGTTAAGACAAAAAGACCATTATTGGTCATCTCCCTTCTCAGCTACTTTCCTCAGTATTAAAATGTATTTACCATTCTTATCATTTATTGAGCACTTACTGCCTGCCAGGCCCTGTGCTGTGCTATATAATCATTTGAAGCTCACAAAGACCCTATGAGTAGTTCTTTCCCTCCCATCAAATAGATAAATGAAATGTTAACCTGAAGGTTAACTGACTACTCTAGGTTAACTGAGCTGCTCTAGGTCACTGAGCTATTAAGTACAGGAGCCAGGTTGCAAACCAGGATCCTTCTAACTTCAGCACCTGTTCCCTTATCGGGTACACTCATCTTGGTTCAGAAATTAAAACAAAAACAAAAGGTTATTTGGGCATTCAATAAATATTTGTTGAGTAGATGAATGAAAGTACATATTATTCCATCAATAAGTAACTAGCATTTTTATATTCTATACTTACTTGTAAAGCATTTATATTAACAAGTTCCAGGAATGATTCAAAATAAACTAATTACATTTCTCAAAATGTGGTATTTTATTACCATACAGCAGTGCATTTGCTTGTTTTTCTTTTTTATATTCTGATCTTTTCAATACCTTATTTATGGAAAAATGTATGGAATAACTATTTATGAAGAAAAGCTAAAAAATGGCAGATTTTTTTGTGTGTGTTAATTGTTAAAGGTGGATTCCAAGTGTGAAGCAGAAAAATCATATTTAGGATTAGTTCTGTAAAAGAATAGTTCTAAAGATGAAGATGCATCAGAAACGCTGTATCTTTTACTTGAGCTCATTCCTGACTTTTTATCATCCTTTAACTACAGAGTGCAGTGACTAATGTTAGAGTCCTATTGAGTAGAGTGTGCATATAGGTATTGTTGAGAAGGAGGAACTGAACGGGCCTTAAAGGATCTGAAGGCAGAGAGGAAGTGGGGGAGGGGGGAGGAAACTGAGCAGAAATAGAAGTAGGGCAGTGAATACATCAAGAGATAATGTATTTTTACAACTCTGAGAGGGCAGCATATTTCATTTGCAAATGTATTATTTTGAGAGATTCACTTAAAAATTAATTTTGCAGCTATATCAGGACACTGAATGATTTATTTGTTTGTGAAGCTATTTAGCAGTGGTTATGGTAGACATTTAGGGATCTAATACCAGATGGCAGACATTTAACTTGTTTTACTTAAGCAACAGTTTCATGTTTTCTAGATCCTTTTCTTCACTAATACATATTCATTTTATGTGTTTCAATGAAAATTTTATTTATTTTTATCTTAACTGTGGTAGATAAGAGTACAGGCTTTCAAGTTAAGCCTCCTGCTCCCAACTCCAACACTAAATAGCAACCTTGAGCAACTTATTTTAATTTTCTAAGCTTCTGTTTCCTTATCTGTAAAATGGGGGAAGTAACATTACCAACTCATAGTGCTGTTGTATATAATATAAAGTGCTTAGTACAGTGACTTCTGCTCAGTATAAGTGCTTAATAAATGTTACCTGTTATTATTCCAACGTACGTCGATGAGAAATTTCAAAACTAAACTTAGTCTCCATTTTATTTTTTATTTATTAAAAAAAAATTTTTAACCTAGTAACTGGAAAAGAAATTAGCTTTTTAGGCCTTAATTTTTTTTTTTAACATCTTTATTGGAGTATAATTGCTTTACAATGGTGTGTTAGTTTCTGCTTTATAACAAAGTGCATCAGCTATACATATACATATATCCCCATATCTCCTCCATCTTGCGTCTCCCTCCCACCCTCCCTGTCCCACCCTCTAGGTGGTCACAAAGCGCAGAGCTGATCTCCCTGTGCTATGTGGCTGCTTCCTACTAGCTATCTGTTTTACATTTGGTAGTGTATATAGTATATCTATGTCCATGCCACTCTCTCACTTCGTCCCAGCTTCCCCTTCCCCGTGTCCTCAAGTCCATTCTCTACGTCTGCGTCTTTATTCCTGTTCTGCCCCTAGGTTCTTCAGAACCATTTTTTTTGTTGTTTTTTTTTTAGATTTCATATATATGTGTTAGCATATGGTATTTGTTTTTCTCTTTCTGACTTACTTCACTCTGTATGACAGTCTCTAGGTCCATCCACCTCATTACAAATAACTCAATTTCATTTCTTTTTATGGCTGAGTAATATTCCATTGTATATATGTGCCACATTTTCTTTATCCATTCATCTGTCGATGGATATTTAGGTTGCTTCCATGTCCTGGCTATTGTAAATAGAGCTGCAGTGAACATTGTGGTACATGTATCTTTTTGAATTATGGTTTTCTCAGGGTATATGCCCAGTAGTGGGATTGCTGGGTCGTATGGTAGTTCTATTTTTAGTCTTTTTTTTTTTTTTTTTTTTTAATTTATGGCTGCGTTGGGTCTTCGTTTCTGTGCGAGGGCTTTCTCCAGTTGCAGCAAGTGGGGTCCACTCTTCATCGTGGTGCGCGGGCCTCTCATTATCGCGGCCTCTCTTGTTGCGGAGCACAGGCTCCAGACGCGCAGGCTCAGTAATTGTGGCTCACGGGCCTAGTTGCTCCGCGGCATGTGGGATATTCCCAGACCAGGGCTCGAACCCGTGTACCCTGCACCGGCAGGCAGGCTCTCAACCACTGCGCCACCAGGGAAGCCCCTATTTTTAGTCTTTTAAGGAATCTCCATACTGTTCTCCATAGTGGCTGTATCAATTTACATTCCCACCAACAGTGCAAGAGGGTTCCCTTTTCTCCACACCCTCTCCAGCATTTATTGTTTGTAGATTTTTTGATGATGATTAGCCCTTAATTTTTAATCTTACCATCAAAACATTCCTAAAAGAAGGCTGGAAAATAGAGTAGAATTTAGCCACAATCCCACCTCCCAACAAAGAATCTGCCCTTTTAGTCCCCTTAATTTGGGGTTGGGGGAGAGATGGGGAAACATAGCCTGAAAGAAGAAAATGTTGTATATCTGCAAAAGAAACAACAGCTTTGGATTATTACTTCAAAGTCTTTGAATCCATATGCTTAAATAACTTCTACTTTTCAGTGTGAGGAGTGCTTGGCTAGTGTGAGGTTGATAATGGGAAAGAATGATCAAGGACGGTGGCAGTGTGAAACTGCAGAGTCCACACAGATAAGGACCCAGCAGGGTTTGCTCCGACAGTTAGGAGGACACTGATAACTGTTGCTTTATTGTTTCATTTTTGCTTAAAATACGTATTTGGACACTTTCTTCACCCCCCTACCACTCCTCCTTCACACTTAAGAATGACTGCTTAAATAAAAGAATTAAGTAGGTCAAGTTAATACATTTCTCAATTTATGTAACATTAGGTGACTTTAATTTTAGTAAGTATGAGATACTTTTTGGTGAATATAAGTGAGAACTTCAGGATTAATGAAGTTTGCTGAGAATGATGCAGGCTGGGAACACTTGTGTAGCATTTATTCTCTAACTTTGTGGTAAGCCCTAAAAACCGGAATTGTAGAGGAGAAGTCATGGTTAAGACTTGAGATTTAATTTCCCTTACTCTATTCTCCTCACTAGAAACATTTTAGGCTTTCCCTCTGCTAAAATTCCAGTGAAATGCTTAGACAACCTGTATTGGAAGGCTTTCCCTCACTAACCTCTCCTTTATTCTGGTGTCTGGTCTTCATTCCATGATTCTGATTGGAGTTTTTGCCTTCTTCTTCCAGCATACTAGCTCCTACATCCAGGATCCAGGGTTCCACTGGGTCCTGGAAAGCTAAGTCACTTGGATGATTGAGATGGAAAGAGCCATTTAGGTTAGAGACAGATAACCCAAAACTTTCTGAACACTGCTTTTCAATACCTGGGTTTTATAGTCTTTATAACCTGGTGGTAGTCCCATTTTGAAAAAGTACATGCTGCAGCTCGCTCTTAAATCCATCTTTGCTATTGCTTTCCTCATTAGGTTGACTTTACCCCATCTTTGTCTTTCCAGGGGCTTCAATGAAAAAAAAAAGCCCCTCTTTCCACCTTTTCTGCCACCTGCTTTAACTTTCTTTTCTTTTTTCTCAAACACTGTCTTTCCTCTTTAAAAAGTTAAACCCAACAGAAATCACTTGTAGTTCTTGGTATTGAATTAATTCTTTCTTTTAGCAAATAATGAGTGTCTACGTGCCAGGAACTGGCCCAACCACTGAGAATATAAACAGTGAAAAAAATACACAAAAACCTTGCCCTTGTGCTACTTGTATTCAAGAAGGGGGAGCAGAGACAAAATGTCTATGAGTTAGAATTTGTTAAGTGCCATGGAGAAAAGTAAGGTAGGAAATGAGGCTAGGGAATGTGTGGGTAGGTGGGTGAGGGTGAATTGAGAGAAGTAAATTGGCCTCATTCAAAATTATTAAGGAATTCAAGATTGGGGAAGGATTATTGTACACATTTTATGAGTAAATTTAATAGTATTTCAGGTCATTGTATTTAACAGAAATGTTTATCATTTACTATTTGGTTTGGACCCAGCGGATCTCTTAATATTTCTGTTTTCTAGTAACTTAAGCCAGAAAACAAAAAACAAAAAACCTCAGGCACAACATGAACCTAGAGCAGAGATTTATCAAATAGTTTAGAATAGATACCTTAATTTGGTTTTTTCTAAAAGTGCTATGTTGTGTTTGTTTTTAAATTCTATAGACTTTTTGTTTGTACCATTTTTATTGTGATGAGTAATATAATGTTCCTGGTGTAAAACTGGAAAGCTACAGGGAAGTTGAAAGAAGAAAATAATAGTCCCTAATTCATATTACCCGGAGAAATGTTCAGTGTTAATATTTTAGTAGATCTCCTTCTAGAAATTTTTCTTTGGGAAAAATGGAATTATATACTCTACTTATATAATCTGGTTTTTAGCTTACTAGCATTTATCAAAAACTATGGTTCTACTTTATTATATATTTATCTACAATATAATTTTTATTGGCTTAATAATATTGCCTTGCTACTACAGTATGTTAATAATGTCTAATATTTATTGTGCATTTACTATATCCTGGTTATCAATACTTTTGAGTCACTTTACATATTTTTGCCCATTTAGTCTTTAGCCTCTCTATCAGAGCTGTTCTTTTATTATTTATTTTACAGCTGAGAAAATTGAGCAAGGACAGGTTTAGTAATTTTCCCAAGATCCCACAGCCAATAAGTGGCAGCCACACATTATGAACTTAGTCTGACTCTATGTACTGTGCTCATATCATTGTCTCATATTGGTTCTCTAACATTAAGGTAGTTTATAGTTTTTTTTGTTGTTGTTATTTTAAATTGTGCCACAGTTAACATCCTTGTAACCATAACTGTGTTTACCTCTATGATTATTTCCTTAGAATGAATTTCTAGTAGTTGCAGTGGTATTGGATCAAAAGGTATGGACACTTCCTAAGGCCCATGTAAATGTATTGCCAAGTTGTCTTCTAGAAAAACTTGTCAGTACCAAAGTGTTCTCCTACCAGATGTAATTAGTCCTATTCCCCACATCCTCAGAAACACTGGCTTTTTTTTCTTTAATCTAATAATTTGATAGAGACCCTTGTTTTAATTTTTTTTTCTCTGAATATTAATAAGGTTATATTTAAATTTTTTTTTCTTTGAGAAATATTTGTCTTTGCCCTTTTCTCACTTCTTTGGCATGTTCATCTCTTGGTTATTTCTAAGAATTCTTTATATATTAAGAATATTAACTCTTGCTTATAGGTGTAAATTTTTTTCCAAGTTTGTTCCTTAGTTTTGTAAATTGATTCTTATCAATGATAATGATAATAGCTAACATTTATGTAGTAATCCCCATGCGTAGCACTATTCTAATTCATTATATTTATCAACTCATTTAATTTTTACAACACCCCTGTGATGTAGGTGCTATTATTAGCTCCATTTACAAAGTCCTCTGACATTATCTTTTAAATTTTCAAACAGTTTTTTCTTCTGTGTCCTTGACCATTTCTGTTCCCAATTCCTAAAAATCTGTTTTCTCTTCCTAGCCTACTGCGTGATACCTATTGTTTAGTTCTTCATTACTCAGTTTAGGAGTCATTTCCTCTGGGATTACTCATCTAACAACTTTCTACTCTTAAGGCAAAGTTAGGTGCCCATCTTCTGTCTTTTCTTTATACCTATAGCACTTAACATGCAGCACTCAATTTTGGTCTTATTCCTCTTGTGTATTCCCTGCGCTTACACATCTTATACAGGTGCTATACCTCTGATGACTCCGTAAAGATTTGTTGATTTGAATTAAAGGTGCTCATGATGATGTTGGTGATATCAAGAAGGAAATCAACCTTCCCAGTATGTAAAATAGAGAAACTTACACTGAGGAAGTAACCTTGGAACTGGGCTTTGAAGGCCAGTGGGGAAGGAGGGAGAGAGGGAGGGCCCAGAGACTAAAACTGAGTGAAAACAGATGTGGAAATTCCCCATTCTGGGAACCGAAAGTTATTTAGAGTGATTTTGAGGATTATCAACCTTGCCTCTGGGAAAGCCTGATGAAATAAGTTCTTCTTTCACCCAGCATACCTGGTCTAGTGTTCAGAATATTTAAATCTTCCTTCTAGATTTCTTCTGCTATGAAACAGGGTTCAGTTTCTCTTCTGACTTCCCCCTTTTTTCAGTGTGAGGGGACAGGGGAAGTTGGAGGGTCCTGGTGTAAACTTAGTAAGATCTTGAAATGCCCAGGGAAGTTTGGTGACTTGGTGGGGTAGGCCCACTGGCAGCCTTTGCCAGAAGTAGAAGCCTTGGGCTTGGGGAGAGAAGGAACCCTGCAGCTTTTGTCTTTGGAGACTTGGGTTCCTGCACACCTTTCCCTGGCTGTCAGCGCACTGGATAAGATCTCAACTCCTTTTTTCTCCAGCGTTCATTACGTTTCTGTTCTTCTAGCTTTGATAAGAGACTAAGGGACATTCTCTTGTTCCACTAGCCTAATCTTGAGGTATACTGACTGCTGATCTAGAAGAATAACAAGTGAGCACTTTATATATTAACAACATAATTTATTTGTCATTTAATTTGATATTTTTTCAAATTCATTTCCTCTTTATGTCTCATCATGTAACTGAAACTATTTTTCATTATGAAAATAATGCATGCTGATTGAAGAAACTTTGTAAAATAGAGGGAAAAAAAGTAGGAGAAAAAAGTTATTCCAAGTCCAGCAACCAATGACAACCATATTTTGGTATCTCCCATCCACCCTCTCTTTTCTCTTTGTTTTTACATATATATTTTCGTACATGTTTTACAGTACAACACTGTAGTTAGGAACATGGCTTGTGCTGTCTGGGGTTTTAGTTCCAACTTAGCCTTTCATTAGCTTTGTGAGTGTAACAATCTCACTAAGCCTCAGTTTTCTTTTCTTTAAAAAGTGGAGATTTCATAATAATATTTATCCCTAGAGTTGTTATGAGGATGAAGAGATAATGTATGTTTAGTGTGACCATCTCATAATGACTTTTCAATAAATGTAACAATGATAATCAGACCTGTCTTTTGGTTAGGTCAGCTAGGGCTGCTCTGGGCTGTGCTTGCAGGGAGGGGGGTGGGTCAGGGGTACTGTACCTTTCTTTTCTGAAATAATTAAAATTTAACTTCAAACTATTTTTTTTAATATTCTCAAGGGGCCTATGAAAATGTTTACACTGAGACCTCCTTTAAAGTGTGATTTATCTTGGGCTAGCCTCACAGTGGGTAAGTGGCCCTGGGCCTCAGACTTCTAGGATGGCCCTGATAATGATGATATCAATGATAATGAGATAACAGTGACAAGTAAAGACCTGAGTGTCAGGCTTGGTATTTGGTAAGTATTCAGTGATTGTTAGCCGCTGTTATTTTTAATAATGATAAATACACATTTATAGTATATCATAAATTGTAAGAGCATAACCAGTTTCCAGGTTATTACATGGTCTAGCTGAAATTGTTTTTTAAAAAATAGGTTATTGAGATATAATTTACATATCATTATGAATTTAAGTGGCAGCGTAATACTTGGCTCAGTGTGTTCTCCCATTATTGGATGCTCATATTATTTCTAATTTTTTTGTGTAGTAACTAATAATAACTGCAGTGAGTGTCATTGTAAGTGAAGTCTTTCCCACATTTATTATTATTTCCTTATGACAGATTTCCAGAAGTGAAATTATTGACTTACAGGATAAGAACGTTGTTAGGATTCTTGCTGTATATTTTCACACTGCCTTCTGAATAGCTCTACCAGTTTGCACCCCCATGAGTATGTCTGTAGTACTCATCTCTTCTCACGTTTGCTAGCCCTGACTACTGTCTAGTGTCTACTGTTGTGTGTTTTTTTTAAATAAGTTTATAAGGAGAAACAAAAGAAAACTTCATTTGTATTTTCTTGATTATTAGTGATGTTAACATTTATTAGCCAGTTTTATTTCCTCTTTGGAAAATTGTCTTTTATTTGTTTTCATTATTTTAGTAGTTCTCTGTATATTAAAAATAATGGCTGTCATATTTGTTGTGATTTTTTTCCAATTGTATATCTTTTAATTTTGTTTTCAACAGAAGTTTAAAATACTTATATAAATGAATTTTTGCTATTTCCTTTGTGTTTTCTTGCATGGCTTCAAAACTTAGAAAGTTATCTTTATTTCAAAGAGGTGATATTTTACTTGAAGGTGAAGAATCTACCTGAATTTTTTCCCTCTATACTTCTCATTCAAGTAAATAGTTTTGCTTTAATATTTAGTCCTGATATGAGACAGAAGAGAATAGACAAAATAGCCAGCTCCCCCAACCCTCCCCTTACAGCAGTGCAGGCTGAGTCACAAGCTATTCTTAGATGTATTTTCCCCCTTCGTGTGGGTGAATTGTCTTGTTCAGAGTTGTTGACTAATTCTTCTAAAATTGGTTTAATTTAAATCTTTGATATAATTGGAGTGCTAGCTACTTCAGTATTAGTTTACCATTCCAGTTCTTTTTTTGCCCTGTTTATTGGTTGATTCTTTGTGGGCTAAACTTAACATTTATAAAAGTCCAAACTTACAATTTATATTCAGACATCTTAAACTGAAGATGCTAAGTTGAAGAACTAGAACTAAGAACTAAGTTTGTATAGAACAGTTCTCTTTTTGAAGCTTTTGAGTCTCAACATACTTTGTGTATTTGGGGTGCTAAGCCTCTCGGTAGAAATAGTGGTCACCTTTTACTCAAATATAATCAATATTTGTAAGAAAAACATGTCCTTTTTATTAGTAATTGGTACAACTGTGGTTTGTTATACCAATTCAGTGAAATCAAGCCAACTACAGTAAATCCCCCACATACGAACAAACTCCGTTCTGAGAGCGTGTTCGTAAGTCCAATTTGTTCCTAAGTCCAACAAAATTAGCCTAGGTACCAGACTAACACAATTGGCTATATATTACTGAACTGTAATAGGTTTATAATACTTTTCACACAAATAATACATAAAAAAACAAACAAAAAATGAAGAAAACATGTTTAATGTTACAGTACAGTACCTTGACAAATAACAGTAGTACAATACAGCAGCTGGCATACAGGGGCTGGCATCAAGTGAACAGGCAAGAAGAGTTACTGACTGGAGGAGGGAGAGGAGGTGGGAGATAGTAGAGCTGAAGGATCGTCAGCAATAGGAGAAGGAGGGAAAGTTGCAATTTCACCCATGCCTGACGTTGATGGCACAGGTTCTGGTTCCTTGCTGGATTCAGTTCTGTCTACCCTCTTGAAAAAAACGATCCAGTGATGTTTGGGTAGTAGCTCTTTTTTTCTCGTCATAGATGACACGGTAGCACTGGATTGCATTCTGAACTGCTGCTGCAACCTTTGTGTACGATTCTACGTTCAGGTCCTGTGCATCAAAAACTAACAGTGCCTCCTCAAATAAAGAAAATCCCCTTGCCATTTCCTGTGTCATGAATCTCTTCGGTTCTTCAGTCACTTCTTCCTCTTGTCGCTCCACTCTCTCAATTATTTTCACTTTTGTTTCCATCGTTATCGCTTGGCGTTTCTTAGCAGTACCAGCTCTGTCAGTGCTGCTTTTACGCTTTCTTCCGGACATGCTGGGCTTGAAATAAAGATACTGTACTACTGAACTCTATACAGTACTGTACAGTAGAGTACACAAAAGCACAACCACTTGTAGAGGATGCACGCACGTGACAGTGTACACCCAACATGTGAACTAACGTGATTGGACATGCGAACACATGTTCGTATCTGAAAGATTGCAACTTGAAGGTTCATATGTAAGGGGCTGACTGTATTATAGTTGAAAATCATGTTGAAATAATAGTAGTAATAGCCATCATTTATGATCACCTTGTGTGTGCCAGATGCTTTACAGACATGATAGCTGAGCCTTAAAACAGCCTGGCATTATCCACATTTATAGGTTAGGAAATTGAAGCTATGTCATGTGGAAGTCTACTAAACTAAGAAGTAACTACACTGGGATTAGAACTCAGTTGGTTGATCTGCTTTCAAAGTTCAAGTTCCAGACTGTCAACTTGCTTGTCCTCAGTGCAGTTGAAAGGATGCTAATCTCTCAGAGTCAAAGCATTTGTGTTTATTAAAGGATATTTTAGTACCTACCATGTGGCTGACTGCTGAGCACTAGGTATATGAAGATGAAGAGACGTTCACAGGAACTCACAGTCTAATAGAGGTGGGCAGGAATGAAAACAAAGGTTACATTACTAGTTGGTATGTAGTTTAATGGAGATATATACAAGATAAAATGAGAATGTGGCAAAGAAAGCTTCTGTAAGTGGAAGTGTCACTGAGAAGGTAGGTAGTTACACAGATTCAGAGAGGGGGGAATAGGAATAAGATGGGGCAGAGGTGGAGGGGGAAGGTATTCCAAGAGTGGAAAAGTAGGCAGAAGATAAACCCTAAAACACCTTGTATGCCATGTGAAGGAAATTAGATTTTTTTTTAAAAAATCAGCTTTATCGAGATATAATTCATAAACCATAAAATTCACCCTTTTTAAGTTTACAGCTCTGTGGTTTTTATTAGAGTCACAGAATTGCACAAGCATCATCACAAATTTTAGAACATTTTCATCATCCAAAAGAACCCCCTATACCTATTAGCAACCTCTCTCCATTTCCCTCCAATACCCCAAGCTCTAGGGAACCACTAATCTACTTTCTGTCTCTATGAATTTGCCTATTCTGGACACCTCATATAAATGAGAACATAGAATATGTGGTCTTTTGTGACTAGCTTCTTTCACTTACCGTAATGTTTTTAAAGTGCATCCATGTTGTAGCATGTATCAGTAATTAGTTCCTTTTTATGGCCAAAGGTTCCATTGTGTGGGTATACCACATTTGTTTATCCATTCATCAGTTGATGGACATTTGTGTTGTTCCCACTTTTGGCTATTATAAATAATGCTGCTGTGAGCATTCGTGTACAAGTTTTTATTTATTTATTTATGTGTTTATGTATGTATTTATTTATTTGTGGCTGTGTTGGGTCTTCGTTTCTGTGCGAGGGCTTTCTCCAGTTGGCGGCAAGTGGGGGCCACTCTTCATCGCGGTGCGCAGGCCTCTCACTATCGCAGCCTCTCTTGTTGCGGAGCACAGGCTCCAGACGTGTAGGCTCAGTAGTTGTGGCGCACGGGCCTAGACGCTCCGCGGCATGTGGGATCTTCCCACACCAGGGCTCAAACCTGTGTCCCCTGCATTGGCAGGCAGATTCTCAACCACTGCACCACCAGGGAAGCCCCTCGTGTACAAGTTTTTGTATGGACATAGGTTTATGTTTTCATTTCTCCTGAGTTCATACCTAGGGGTGGAATTGCTGAGTTTTATGGTAACCTATGTTTAACATTTTGAGGAACTGCTAAATTGTTTTTGAAAGCAGCTAAATCATTTTACATTCTCACCGGCAAGGTATGAGGGATCCAATTTAGTAGGAGATTAGATTTTATACTGTTGGTGAGCAGAATCACAGAATCACAGTGGTTGAAAATTATTGGATTCTATTGCTGCTTCCCAGATAAGTTCAAGACATATGCTAGGTCAGAAGGCTTTTTCTGATGAATGAAACTAAAATGCAAGTCATTTCCTCAATTCTTGTGGGCTATTGTTATTCTGTTTCCATAGTCTTTGATTTTTATGTATTCCTATAGGCTACGTATAATCTGAGTTATTAAGGATTACTGAAATTTAGTGTTCATAAACTAAAACTAGCCAATTTCTAGAGCTTCCTGAGGGTTCTTAGTTTTCTTCTAAGAAATCTGTTAACTCTACAAAACTTTGGCAGCACTGAATTGAATTGAAAAATTCCTACTATGCACGCCCACACTGATGGATACTATTTTCAGTGCATCATTGGATTGTCTTGAGTTTGATTTGGTTCCCGTTTCTGCTACTCTTGAATTAACTGTAATTAAAGAATGTTAGATTTAATTTTGTTGACCATTTTGCTCTTGTGTAACTGTTTCATTGCTATAATTTCTCCATCATAAAGTTATTTTTCTACTGGAATATAGGAGCAAGTGAGTAGGTTGGATCTCTTGTTCCACTTAGGTGGGCCATGGTTAGAATAGTTTGAGAATGAATGGACTACATAATTGGACAGATTCTTTTCCACTCTGATATCCCACTCTAATAAATTTTTTAAATGGGTATTAGTGTACATTTAATTAAGGGTCTTAACTATGGAATACATGAATCTCTGAAAGTCCACAGATTGGCTTTGGAAGCCTGAAACCTTTGAAATTGTATGCCACATTTTGTGCATTTGTGTTTTTTCCGAGAGAAACTGGGTTTGCCGAATTTCTTTAAAAAAAAAAATAGTCCATGACCCCTCAAAATTAAAGAATTCAGATGGGTGAAGAGAATTTGTAAATTTGTGATTTGAAGTATTTGGGGAAAGTGAGACCTTACTTTGGTTAGGTGTTGCTGTTCAGTGATAGATGTTTTCTGGATACACTTTTTTTTAAAGTGTGACTCATTCCATGTTAGAATATCTCTATTTTATTCTTTCCTGGTAATTTTTGTCCCTGTCAGAACTTGGAGTTTGCCTTTAAAGTCCTCTTTGCATATTTATTATTTTATATTCACTTTCTTGAATGATTGGGATGTTCTATTTAAGAGTGTTATTTTTGCTGCAGTGATTGCATGCTTTACTTGAAATGTATTGATATTTAAAAAAAGAGTTAATTGGCGTGCCAGAGTAAGAAAATGTATGAATGCTTTTCTATCCATTGGCCACTAGTTTTTCTTTCCTTTACTCTCTTGTTCTGTTTCTGTTTTGGTGGAGATTGGAATTTACCAGTAACTGGTAGAAGCTCTCCCATGTGGGCCCTGCTCTGGTGTGGCATCAGTTTGGATTCAGTCTCTTTAGGCCTCTGCAGTACGGTGTGTGTGGAGTATACTTTTCCTGTTTTAGCACTGGATGTAGCATGGTTGGATTTGAGATGAGATTGGTGATTTCAGTTAAATGTTTTTGGTAAAACAGACTTGTTACTTAATATTGTTTAAAATAGACTAAGAAATTGACAAGGGAGAGGCTCTGGGTGATTGATATTGGCTACAGGGTTAAAAGATGATGTAGTGTAATACCAATATATTTGGTCTTTGTCCCTGATTCCTGGCACAGAGCTCCTAAAACCTTTGGAATTCCCTGAGTGATAGGAAAGCTGCTTTCCATCATACATGAGCTTATGTTAATGAGGTGACTGAGAGGGGCACCCCTAGATAGCCTCAGCATAAGGCTGGACAACCAGAGAGACCTAGAGGATTAGAGGGTGGGAATTTTCAGCCCCACTCACCAACCTCCAGGAAGAGGAGGTAGGTGCTAGAGTCTGAACTGTTTATACACACGCACACACACCCATACATAATTTTTACGTAGTTGTAATCATAGTGTAGATTTTTGTCTACACATTACATGGAAGATTATTTTTTTCTGTGTTGTTTCATAATTTTCATAAGTTTTAATGGCTGTGATGTTTTTATCTAGTAGTAGGCTATGATTTATTAACCATACTCCTGTTCTCAGATGTTTAGGTTGTTTCAAGTTTTTTGCTATTATAAATAAAACTGTTATGAATATTATTATTTAGTGAATGTATAATAAACATTTATTATACATTTTCCTCAAGAGGTTTTCTTCTAATTCTTGACATGTGCTAACAATTTTGAATATTTGTATCCTATTCTAGAATTTTGTATTTTTTAGAAAGACATTGTATCATAAACATTACCTATCTACTGTGGCCTTGAAATTATCATTTGTAAATAGATGCATATTATTCTAAGTTAATATAACTTTATTTTCTTGTTCCTTTCTCTGTTAGATAAATTACCTTATTTGTATTTTTTTCTACTGTTGATGACACTGTGATATGCATCTTTGCATTCTATTTTCCTCCTTTGGATTATTTTCTTAAGATAAGTTCTTATAAATGGGCCAAGTGAGTATTTTGTTTTGGGTGAATGTTGCCAAATTTAAAGGCACATATTTTACCTTAAACCTTCTACTTCTGTGGTATTTGCCTTCTTTAAAAATTGAAATACTTTTTTTTTTTGGACAGTTTAAAATTTACAGAAAAAATGAGCAGATAGTACAGAGTTTCCCATATACCCTTCTACTCGTTATTGATAACTTACATTAGTACAGTACATTTGTTACAGTTAATGAACCAATATTGGTACATTATTATTATTTTTTTTATATTTATTTATTTATTCATTTATTTCATTTTTGGTTGCATTGGGTCTTTGCTGCTGCACGCGGGCTTTCTCTAGTTGCAGTGAGTGGGGGCTACTCTTTGTTGTGGGGCGCAGGCTTCTCATTGCGGTGGCTTCTCTTGTTGCGGAGCACGGGCTCTAGACGCGCGGGCTTCAGTAGTTGCGGCACACGGGCTCGGTAGTTGTGGCTCGCGGGCTCTAGAGCGCAGGCTCAGTAGTTGTGGCGCGCGGGCTTAGTTGCTCCGCGGCATGTGGGATCTTCCCGGACCAGGGCTCGAACCCATGTCCCCTGCATTGGCAGGCGGATTCTTAACCACTGCGCCACCAGGGAAGCCCGGTACATTATTATTAACTAAAGTCCATGCTTTACTTACTTTTCCTTGGTTTTTACCTAATGTCCTTTTTGTGTGCCAGGACCCCATACCACAGTACATTTAATTGTCCTGGCTCCTTAGGCTCCTCTTGGTTGTGACTGTTACTCAAACTTTACTTGTTTCTGATGACTTTGACAGTTTTGAGGGGTACTGGTTAGGTATATTGTAGTATGCTCTCCTATTGGAATTTGGCTGATGTTTTTGTCATGAGATAAAACAACCATGGACCAAGCAGGCAAATGAACCAGACGTATTCATTGCAATATAAATTTACCAAAATGAATATGTTTCTTGTATACCAAAAATATATAAAGCTAGTATGTCATTTTTGCTATAACCATAAAGTACCTAGAAATAAATGAGATAGGAGGAGGGAATCTACTGAAGGATGCAAAAATACGCATCTGAGAATAGCGTCAAAAATTATGAAAAAATAGGATAGTGAGTAGAGAAGGATTTGCATATTCGAACACTATGGTAATTAGAACCCTGAGATAGGAGTACACAGAAAGACCCTCAGAACAGAAATATAGGCTGTGAGTAAACTTAGTGTATAAGAAAAGAGATGCATTTTAGATCAATTAGGAAAAGCTAAATTATTTCATAAATGGTATCAGAAAAAGTGATAGACATCACTAGTGGTGCAGGAGTGGAGAAAATAATTTAGACTCATATCTGTCTTTCCGTTCTAAAATAAAAATCCAGATCAAATATATAAGTTTTGAAAAATATACAGGTACTAGAAGAAAATTTGGGCAATTTTCTGATGTGAGACAGGCCTTTCTTAGCATGATAGCATACTCAGTAGTCATAAAGGAAAAGATTGCCAAAAAGGTATAACAAAGTTGGTACAACAACAAACTGGATAAAAAGTATTTGTAACATGTTACAAGTCTGGGAGACTGAAAGAGCGAAGTGTGAAATAGTCATCTAAGCGAGTGGGAAAGCAAATGGACTAGGGAAATGTGGACTTGTCAGGCAGGACGTAGGGTCCACTTGAGTTAGTGCTCAGGAATCTAAAGTGAGACCAGTCAGCAACTTCATTTATATAGTCATGGAATAACTAGAGAGTTGGATTTAGAAAAGACTGAGATTTTGCCAGATCTGTAGTATGTAGCGAGAGAGGAGAGTGAAGTTGAGGGTGTATACAACTAACTGCTTATAATGGTGGACTGTGATATTTAATTTGGGTAAGGAGGGACGTTGGGACATCAGGAACGGTGTGAGGATATAAGGAAGATTGAGGGACAGTGAAAAGTTGATAAGACCAATAGTTTGTAGGTCCAGGTAGGGTTAAAGAATTGTTGGAGTTAGGAAAGTGGAGAGATGGGGCTGTTGAGATGGTGCTGGTGAAAGGGGCATGGCAGACTTGAAATGGATTACAGAAGAGTACAGTTATTGGTAATAACAAGGCCTAGGGTGTGACCTGGGAGTAGATGGCTAAGATAAGATGGAGGGTAAGATTTTTGGAACAAAGGAGGTCAAAGATTTAGAGGCCAAGATATGGGCAGGATCATCTGTGTGAATATTGACATCACCAAGAATTATTTTGGGAATAATGCTGGAGAGTAGATAGTGGGCTAGGTGTTAAAGCAGTCAAGGAATTACTCTGGTGATCGTAGGGGACAGCAGTGAAGGAGGAGAGCCAGTGGTCAGGTCAGATGCATGAGGGTCAAAAGCTGGTTTTCTTTTTCAACTTTTATTATGAAAAATGTCAAACATATGCAAAAGTTTGAAGTACAGTGATCATTTATTTTCTATATTACTTCAGTTAGTAATCTACTTTTTACTTAAATGTGCTTTGTATTTTTGTGGGGACTTTAATTCTTTTTGTAATAAGGCAGCCTATAAATATGTTTCCAAATTCCTTTCCAGAAAGGTTGTGCTGATTTACATTTGTTTTAGCTAGGTATTAAGACTATACGTTCAGGGATCATTTCTATGGTTCGTATTAGCTAAGTATTGATGCAATACTTATTTTTACAGCTATTGTTACAGTTCCTTTCATTGTTGTTAGCTCTTCAGTATTTCATATGAATAAGCTGCCGCCTATTTTCCCAGACCACACTCTTCCCTCTGCTTTTGCATGTACTATTACCTCTGCCTAGAAATTTTTTCCCCACGTTCATTCATTTAACAAATGTTTTGATGTATAAGGCATGAGCTAATTTGAAATGCACATGTCTGGTTGATTCATGGGAACTGATTTGCATGTGACCCTCTCTTTTTTGGCCTGTAGAGAGAAATTTGTGTTTAGGCACCTGGGGGCCTGGGACTGTTGTCCCTTTGAACTCTTGTCTGGGCCCAAAGAAAAGGTTTACTTTCTCATTTTCTCAACTTCTTTTTCCTCTTCTTCCAAACTTACATATGTTCATCCTTACCACTTTTCCTGTCTTTTGTTCTGTCCCAGAGTCTAACTTTATACTCTAGAGCTGTCAACTTCCACTTTCTCTGGACCCAGACTTTTGTTAGGTAACCTCCTTTCCTTTTCCCTTTTCAAAATTAAATCTCTCCCTCTTCCTCTAAAAGTAGTTTTGTTCTCCCATCTAAAAAGTAAACCCTTATAATCTTTCCTCTTTCCTAAAGCCTCTTATCTCTCCTCCCACCCGTTTTTCCCCTTCCCTTAACAACATACGTCTTGAGTCACCTACATTTCACCTCCCGTTTACTGCCTAATCTACTTCAACTTGACTTTTACAGCCAGCTCACCATACTGGAACACTACTCACAACAGATTGCCAAAACTAATGGCTTAGTCATGACTTCTGTGACTATTCATGTTTGATGAATAAATATGTGGATGAAAGAAAAAATGAATGAATAGATAGATGGGGAACAGGTATGGAGAATATATGTACTCTGTAAGTTTCATATTACTGCGAGAACTATAAAGAAGTAGGTATTTTGCTTTAATCATTCTCTCGTGGAACTGACCTTGATCTCCTTGGGAATCAGATGGGGAAAGAACATTTTTTCCAAACTAATCAGCAAGTTTGGAGAGTTGCCTTTTATGTATGTAGCACATGAAGTGGAGGAGGCACTGGAGAAAGTTTTACAAGATATGCCTTCAGGAACTTGATTATCTTGCATTTGAATGTCAGACCTTCAGTCAAATTATTTACACTAATCAGCATTCAACCAACATAATTCAAAGTATAATTGAAAAACCCAAGCCTTTCTCCTCATCCCAGTAAAAAGCCTTTAGAATTCAATGGGAAATAAACCTTTATCTCTAAAAGTGTACTTACAAGAAAAAAAATAAATAAACAAGTTACAGAAGGGCCATGTTGCAAGGAACAATTTGGTTTAAAATCCACAGCTCCGATGCCTGCAGGATTTCAAGGAAGTAGTTTGGAGCCTGCTCTGCTTTCTTACCAGTTTCTTTTCTACATACGTATTCAATTCAATACTACCTTTATCCGTGCCTCCCTCGCTTTCTTTTTTTTTCTCCTATATCTCAACCATCTTATTCATTTACCCAGTTCATTTGTTTAGCAAGTAGATCTGGTTTAGGCACTAGGCATAGAGGTAAATAAAAATGGTCTGTGTCCAGAACAAGTGAAACAGGCAAACATGTGAAATTGGGATACAGTATGATAAATGAAGTTATTGTGGCATGAACAGTGTTATGGGCATACCTAGGAGATAGTGACTAACTACCTGAGAGGACAGAAGTCTTCCAAAGAAGAGGTGACATTTGAGTTGGGAGTTGAAGAATGAGAAGAAAGTGTGGTGAACGTGACAGAGGGAACAGCTCTTTACAAAGGAATAGGGGAGTGAAAAAAACCTCTCTGCTTCAAGGAAAGGTTGGTGTACTTAGGACATCTGAATCTAGGGGAAGTGTCTAGACATGCGTGTGGTAAAGTAGATTGGGGTGGGATTTTGAAGGGTGCCATATTTCATACTAAGAAGTTTGGGCTTTAACTTGTAATCAGTTGGCGAATTTAAGTAGAAGGGCATCAGTGGATGTTGTGGAAAAAAGTAGTAGCTCTGTGGAAGGCAGGAAGACCATTTTAGGAGGTTCATGCCCTAATTAATGTAATGACCCACTTACTGAGTCACAATCTCCCGGTGATGGGCCTGGGAATCTGTAGAACTAGAAAATGTTCCAGGTGATATAATCAGGCAGTTGGGAAACTTAAAAACAAAGCATTGGACATAAGAAATGTGGTTTCTAGGACCAGTTTTGCTACTGACTAGCTATTTGAGCTCATAGAAGTCTTTTAGTTTTCCTATCTTGAAAATTGAGGGTTTTAGACTAAATAATTACTGTAATTGTTTCCTTATGATTCTGTGCTTCTAAACAAATCCAACCTTAATTGAACTACTTTTTATTTATAATGGCTACAATTTTTTTTCCTGCTGGGTCTTACTGACCCTTTGTAGAAGAAGGATTTCCTACTCCTATTCAAGCATTTCTACTTTTCTCTGCCTTAGTATGAATATATTTACCACATTCTCCAAATTGCATTTGGATTATATTAAATTGAAGCAGTGGTCTTTGCCTTATGCCTGCTATCTACCACACATATTTTCTTGGTTTCTAAAAAGGTAACAATGTCTGTTCTCCACTTATGAGCAGGAAAATCTCCACATAAATATTCTAAAACCATTGATAATTAGCACAGTGTTCAGATTATATGATAACTGCAAACTGCCAAGATTGCCGATCATTACATGTTACCCCCTTTAGGGAGTAGAGAGAGGTGTTTATTGGATGCTGACTTCAATCACACATGCCTGAAACAGACATCAGCCCTGTAATTGGGGAGATGCTGATTATCCTTTTCTTCCTCTCAGAGGGTTATACCAAGAGGTAAGAAATAATTAACACTCCCTAATTTATGTATGTGATTGCTGTAGACCTAAGTGTGGGAGGGCGTCTCTGGCTGGTATTTCTTTCCCTTAGAAATGTAGCAAGAGGAAGTTGATCTGCTGCTTGCAGGAACCTGTGACCCACTCAGCATTAATTATTATCCCCATTTAAGAGAGGAAAAGGCAGATAAAGTCCATGGGAAGTGCATGGGCTTTAGAATTAGACAGGTTTAGGATTGCATCCTGGCTTCATCACTTACTAAATTTTGGCAAGTAATTTAATAGTTCAGTTTCTTCAAGTGTGAAATGAGTACAGTATCTCTGTCCTTCAGGGATATTGTGAGGATTATTAGTATTATCAAAGGTACCTAACATTGTCTGGCACCTGTTAGACTAGTCTACAAGCTCCTGTGTGTGAAGCTCCTTGTATAGAACCTGAAATATTTTAGATTCTCAATGACTATTGAACAAGACAGATAGATAATTAATAAAGTGTACTGCATTGATAGTAAGCACTTAGTAAATAGTAACTTTTATGATTACATAATGTAAAAATGTTGATTTTTTTAAAAAACATCAAATGTATCTGTTGTATTTTTCAAATTTTCAGTTACTATTATTTCTCTGCAAATATAGATTAGAATTGTTAAGCGTGAAGTAATTATTCTACAACAGGCCAGAGAGAATTGGTATAAACATAACAGATATGAAATGGTAGACTTTAAAAGCTTAATGGTTCTATGGATGGACCAAGAGAATATCATACTAAATGAAGTAAGTCAGGCAGAGAAAGACAAATATTATATCACTTATATGTGGAATCTAAAAAAATAATACAAATGAATCTATATACTGAAGAGAAACAGACTCAGACAGAAAACAAACTTATGGCTACCAAAGGGGAAAGGGAGTGGGGAGGGATAAATTAGGAGTATGGGATTAACAGATACAAACTACTATACATAAAATAGATAAGCAACAAGGATTTACTGTATAATCCAGGGAACTATATTCAATATCTTGTAATAACCTATAATGGAAAATAATCTGAAATATATATACACATACAAACATATATATAAATAAATTTTTAAAAAGTCATCTGAACAATCCAGATACAGTTGGGCAAAGATAATGTAATATTTTGCATTAAAAATTCCTAACTATAGCATATATAAAAGTTTAAAAAAGAAGCTTATTGATTCCAACAAATTATGCTACCATATTCAGATGTTACCACAGTCAATCAGATGTAACCTACGTACATACATGTTATAATGTGGTACCGGCGTGCATGGGTGGCTAAATCCCATGTACCAGGTGAAGAATATTCTGTAATACCAGTACCTTCAGCTTCCCTAAGAGGATTTGCCCTCCCTGCCCCTCACATTATTTGATTCATTTCTTTGGTTTTATTTCAGGATTATACCTGTGATTATTGAGCATTTGTTACGTGGCATTCTGTTGTATTCACAGAGTACATGATGACTAGCTAGAGGTTCTAGATAGATGATCTGTAAGTTTTAGACCTAGGTCTAACTGATAAAGGCTTTGTGACTGTGGGATCCTATTCCTTATTTGTCTTTTGTAAGCCTGTGCTTTTTCTTTAAGCTATCTTTGGAAATGCACATGCTTTTATGCAGTTATAAAATGCATTGTAGGTAATGCTTTTGAAGGATTTCTCCCACATTTAAAAAATCTCAGGAGGGGGGTGTGGGATGAATTGGGAGATTGGGATTGACATACATACACTGTTTATACTATGTATAAAATAGATAACTAATGAGAACCTACTGTATAGCTCAGGGAACTCTGTCCAGTGCTGTGTGGTGACCTAAATGGGAAGGAAATCCAAAAAAGAGGGGACATATGTATACGTATAGCTGATTCACTTTGCTGTACAGTAGAAACTAACACAACATTGTAAAGCAACTATACTCCAATAACATTAATTTTAAAAAAGTGGATGCAGTAAACATATTAGAGTACAAAGTTAATAGTTTGCAATTACAAATTAATCAAGCAGAATGAAGATTAGAACAAAAAGGAGTCAAGGAAATCTTTTTAAAAGTTATACTTATGGTAGCAATTATTGTTAACTGTATTTTCAGATATATTAAAGTATATTTTGCCTACAAAAATAAATTAAAAAAAATAAAATTTGGGGGAAAAAATTCTCTCCTAATAAAATAGGGGTCCTAGCTAGTGCATATCTTAAGTCAGTAGTTTCTTTGCAAGATTTGGCTTATTTTGGTTTAACATTACTTGTAATAATTTAAAATTGGGGAGGTAAAAGTGTTATACTTGTTTGTAGAATTTCTATAGTTGAGGAAGTTGTAATCAAAACTTGACTTATGAAATTTCCTTCTGTGTTCACTTTATTTAGCTGGTGACACCACGCTTCACCCAGTCTCACAGAGTATCATTCTGGGAGTCGTCTCTTTGCTTCCTTTTTCTCCATGATCTCTTATGTCTAAAGAGTCCCTGAGTTCCACCTGCTTTAAACACTTCATTGCTTCTCCAGTTCATCCCTTCTCCTCTCTTCCTGAGGCCACTGTTCTAGATCAGGTGCCAGATAGCATTCTCATCTGTGCCAGATATTCTAACTGATCTCCCCGATGCAGTCTTGGCCTTTTCTTCACAATTGAGTGTCTTATTTTAAGTGAAATATGACTGTGTCCCTCCTTAAAACCTTTTAAAACTTGTCAGCCACAGGTTCAAGTACAAGGTTCTTAACATTATAGTTATAACTAATTCTTACTCACCTGTTGAAGCTCTACACAGTACCTCCTCTAGGAGTTCTTGACCACCCCACCATAGTTTAGGTATTATTTTTCTGTATAGTAAGCAACTCCAAACCTGGAGTTAACATTACCTTTTGAGAAAGGAGTGAAGAAAACTAACTGGTACATGGGTAAAATTTCCTCCTACCTAAGAAGAGTGTAGTGACAGGTGAAGTCTAAGTGTTGTAAAAGGTTTAAAGTTCCATTGCAGTGAAGCTTAAAAAAAGATTGTGCACTTTGAGAGGGAGGGTGGTATATCATGGTAACATACAGAAAAGCTGGGAGTCAGAAGACTAAAACTGGCAGTGCCATTCCAAGCATTATTGGGGGTTTGCTCATCCCTGCTGCCCAGTCCTTGCTTACCCTGTTGTGTAGGTAGATGTGTCAGACTGCTGATGCCTGATATCGTTAAGCATTTTAATCACAGTTAAATCCCTTTGCTCACCACGCAATGATCTGGCCAAAATTTAGTAGATGATTGTTTGCTTTATAGGAAGAAAAGCTGCTGTTTGTTCTCTTAGCCATTAAATTTATCGTTGTAAATGAACAAACTGGATTTATATACCAGTTTTTTCGTGACTTACCTTGGTGGACATACTGGTACAGTCATCTTTCTCCTTGAGCACACTGCATTCACTATGATATGGTACCTTGTAACACTTCTTGGCAGCTAGTCAGCCAACTTCTCTGGTGACACCTTCCACCACGACATGCAACTCTTTATGCCTTCTTTGTTCAGATGGCTTGTGCAAACATTTTTCCTCAGGCTTCTAAAAATGTTAATATTTAAATGAGAAGCCCGCGCACTGCGGCATGTGGGATCTTCCCGCACCAGGGCTTGAACCCATGTCCCCTGCACTGGCAGGGGGATTCTTAACCACTGCGCCACCAGGGAAGCCCAACATACATGTTTTAATAGTTACTTTTAGTCCATTTTTATAAACCTGTAGAACTTAATTACAGCTATGCTACATTTATTTTGGATATTTTTCTTGTTTGGGGATTTTTTTGAAGAAGAAGAGTATTAATGGATTTCCATGTTATTGTACAATTAATTTATAGAGTTGATTTCTTTGAAATAAATTCTAGCCTAGTTGTAACAACCCTTCTCTTTCCCAAGTTAATTTCTACAAATTGGTTCATGCCAAAGGTTTCTCTATTAAGTATTTGCTATTAAATATGACTGTTTTTCTATTAAATAGTTTTATTTTAAAGGCAGCACCATTACCCAACAAAATCTCCTACCCTTCCCCAAATGTAAATTCTGTGTTCGGCAGCAGCCGAAGCTCTGCATTGTTTTTTGTTGGAAGTGTGAGCTGAAGGGGACAGACATTCCTACTCCTTAGCGGAAGCACTAAGCTGCAATCTGCCCTTGTTGTGTTATTAATGGCACAATGTTTTCATGTTGTAGATGGCTGAGTGCTAGCAAGGAAAATTCAGGACCGTGATGGCTCAGTTTCCCACAGCTATGAATGGTAAGTAGCTTCGTACTTGTGGCAAGATACAGAGGTTATGAGATTTTTTTTCTTTGGTAGAGGTTATAAAATATCCATTTAGATATTTTTCCTTAAACTTATAAATGAAAAACTTAAAGTATTCTTGTTGAAAGTATTTAGATAGTTTATTTCAGAACACTGCATGTATCTTCTATTAGAATATTATGCAGTAAATCCCACGGCTCAGTATAAGCATGTTCTGCAGTATCATCTGGAATGTGGTGGCTTGCCTTTGAGCAGTTAAGGATAACCTATACAAACATTGTGTTTAATGCGTAAAACTGGAGGACGAAAAGCTTAGTGCCATAAGTGGAGAATATTAAAGGTGTTTTTGATAGCATGAGATGATTGTAAACTGATTAAACCAGTAAATATTCAATTATTAATATACATATAAAATTGGTTCGTTTTCCTTTTATAAAGGATTATGTATGCCTATACCCAGTTGTTGAATAGGAAACATATTAGAGGAAAATGTTTAGGTAATTGCAATAATAAAAAGTTTTTAAAGTTTTTTTTTCTGATTCTAGCTATATTTCCCAGATACACATTAATTACCCTTAATAGGTCTTGTTACTGTGTATGTCATTTATAATTGAGAATATGCATTATATTTTTAAATCACTAAACAAATCAAAGATGCTGAGTTCTTAATTTTGAGGTAAATTTTATTAGCTACTTAAAAATATAAAGAAATAGAGGATCCAGTCAATAACTCTAACACTTGAATTGAAAACCGTAATAGTAAAGAACACTAGAAGGAAAAAAAGAGGAAAAAATCACCAATAATTCCACCACCTTCACAAAGGGATTGTGTTAATGTTACCATCTAGTATTTGATCAGTTACATTTAAAAAAAACAAAACAAAACATGTTCTCACTCATAGGGCCAGATCAGTACATTGTTTTTTGTTGTTGTTGTTGTTTTAAATTTATTTATTTATTTATTTTTGGCTTCGTTGGGTCTTCGTTGCGATGCGCAGGTTTCTCATTGTGGTGGCTTTTCTTGTTGCAGAGTACGGGCTCTAGGCGAGCAGGCTTTAGTAGTTGTGGTATGTGGGCTCAGTAGTTGTGGCATGTGGGCTCAGTAGTTGTGGCACGTGGGCTCAGTAGTTGTGGCACGTGGGCTCAGTAGTTGTAGCTCGTGGGCTCTAGAGCACAAGCTCAGTAGTTGTGGCGCACGGGCTTAGTTGCTCTGCAGCATATGGGATCTTCCAGGACCAGGGCTCGAACCCGTGTCCCCTGCATTGGCAGGCGGATTCTTAACCACTGCGCCACCAGGGAAGCCCAAATCAGTACATTGTTAATAAAGAAAATGTATGTTGTATATCTAAAGTTTTAAGACTCAGGATTGACCTTGTGAGATTTAGAAAAGTTTTAGAAAAATGAATTATTTGCATAAAACGTAAAAATAAATTCAGATGTGTGTAGGATTCTGTCATTTAAGGATGGACTTGAGGTAAGGGTTTTGTTGTTTTTTGCCTTTTCACATGTGAGCCTTTGTCCTTCTCTGGAAATGGTATGGGATTATAAAGATGATTTGAGGCCATGGATAATTTTTTGAAATTAATTTTTTTTCCATAATGAGTGATAAATGTTAAGTTTAGAGTCAGGGTAATAATTGTAGTAGTAATGTGCTCTACTCAAATTTGAGGATTTCTATGCCCCATACAAAGGAGTTTGCTGTAAACACATTGTTTAGTTATAAACTTCAACCAACATGTTAAGCAGGTTTATAAACAAAATGAACATGAAAGAAATCAGTACAGACCTGGTCTTTCTTCATTTTGGTTTTTTTTTTTCCATTCTCTGAACATTTACGGATCACTTTGTAGCTCATTGCATTATACATAAAATATTGGAAACAAATGATGTTCAATAACAAAAAAAAGATTACTTGAATAATTGTCTAAAATGTTGTAAAGTTAATTTAGGAGTAGTATATAGGAATAAAGATAGTAATTTTTTTTTTTAATTATGGAATAAGATATCTTTTTTTTTTTTAATTTTTATTTATTTATGGCTGTGTTGGGTCTTCGTTTCTGTGCGAGGGCTTTCTCTAGTTGTGGCAAGCGGGGGCCACTCTTCATCGCGGTGCGCGGGCCTCTCACTATCGCGGCCTCTCTTGTTGCGGAACACAGGCTCCAGACGCGCAGGCTCAGTAATTATGGCTCACGGGCCCAGCCGCTCCGCGGCATGTGGGATCTTCCCAGACCAGGGCTCGAACCTGTGTCCCCTGCATTGGCAGGCGGAGTCTCAACCACTGCGCCACCAGGGAAGCCCAAGATAGTAATTTTTTTAAACTTTTTTTTTTAATTTAATTTTATTTTTTTATACAGCAGGTTCTTATTAGTTATGCATTTTATACATATTAGTGTATGTATGTCAATCCCAATCTCCCAATTCATCCCACCACCACCCCCCCCCCCGCCACTTTCCCCTCTTGTTGTCCATACGTTTGTTCTCTACATCTGTGTCTATATTTCTGCCCTGCAAACTGGTTCATCTGTACCATTTTTCTAGGTTCCACATATATGCGTTAATATACGATATTTGTTTTTCTCTTTCTGACTTACTTCACTCTGTATGACAGTCTCTAAATCCATCCACGTCTCAACAAATGACCCAATTTCGTTCCTTTTTATGGCTGAGTAACATTCAATTGTACACATGTATCACATCTTCTTTATCCATTCATCTGTCGATGGGCATTTAGGTTTCTTCCATGACCTGGCTATTGTAAATACTGCTGCAGTGAACATTGGGGTGCATGTGTCTTTTTGAATTATGGTTTTCTCTGGGTATATGCCCAGTAGTGAGATTGCTGAGCCATATGGTAATTCTATTTTTAGTTTTTTAAGGAACCTCCATACTGTTCTATAGTGGCTGTATCAATTTACATTCACACCAACAGTGCAAGAGGGTTCCCTTTTCTCCACACCCTCTCCAGCATTTGTTGTTTGTAGATTTTCTGATGATGCCCATTCTAATGGTGTCAGGTGATACCTCATTGTAGTTTTGATTTGCATTTCTCTAATAATTAGTTGAGCAGCTTTTCATGTGCTTCTTGGCCATCTGTATGTCTTCTTTGGAGAAATGTCTATTTAGGTCTTCTGCCCATTTTTGGATTGGGTTTTTTGTTTTTTGTTTTTAAATGGTTACAGAGTTTTATTTATTTATTTATTTATGGCTGTGCTGGGTCTTCATTTCTGTGCGAGGGCTTTCTCTAGTTGCGGCAAGCGGGGGCCACTCTTCATTGTGGTGCGCGGGCCACTCACTATCGCGGCCTCTCTTGTTGCGGATCACAGGCTCCAGACGCGCAGGCTCAGTAGTTGTGGCTCACGGGCCTAGTTGCTCCGCAGCATGTGGGATCTTCCCAGACCAGGGCTCGAACCCGTGTCCCCTGCATTGGCAGGCAGATTATCAACCACTGCGCCACCAGGGAAGCCCGTTTGTTTTTTTAATATTGAGCTGCATGAGCTGTTTATATATTTTGGAGATTAATCCTTTGTCCGTTGGTTCGTTTGCAAATATTTTCTCCCATTCTGAGGGTTGTCTTTTTGTCTTATTTGTAGTTTCCTTTGCTGTGCAAAGGCTTTTAACTTTCATTAGGTCCCATTTGTTTACTTTTGTTTTTATTTCCATTACTCTAGGAGGTGGATCAAAAAAGATCTTGCTGTGATTTATGTCAAAGAGTGTTCTTCCTATGTTTTCCTCTAAGAGTTTTATAGTGTCCGGTCTTAACATTTAGGTCTCTAATCCATTTTGAGTTTATTTTTGTGTATGGTGTTAGGGAGTGTTCTAATTTCATTCATTTACATATAGCTGTCCAGTTTTCCCAACACCATTTATTGAAGACACTGTCTTTTCTCCATTGTATATCCTTGCCTCCTTTGTCATAGATTAGTTGACCATATGTGTGTGGGTTTACCTCTGGGCTTTCTATCCTGCTCCATTGATCTATATTTCTATTTTTGTGCCAGTACCATATTGTCTTGATTACTGTAGCTTTGTAGTATAGTCTGAAGTCAGGTAGTCTGATTGCTCCAGCTCTGTTTTTTTCCCTCAGGACTGCTTTGGCTATTCGGGGTCTTTGTGTCTCCCTACAAATTTTAAGATTTTTTGTTCTAGTTCTGTAAAAAATGCCATTGGAAATTTGATAGGGATTGCATTGAATCTGTAGATTGCTTTGGGTAGTATAGTCATTTTCACAATATTGATTCTTATAATCCAGGAACATGGTATATCTCTCCATCTCTTTGTATCATCTTTAATTTCTTTCATCAGTGTCTTATAGTTCTGCATACAGGTCTTTTGTCTCCCTAGGTAGGTTTATTCCTAGGTATTTTATTCTTTTTTGTTGCAATGGTAAATGAGAGTGTTTCCTTAATTTCTCTTTCAGCTTTTTCATCATTAGTATATAGGAATGCAAGTGATTTCTGTGCATTAATTTTGTATCCTGCAACTTTACCAGATTCATTCATTAGCTCTAGTAGTTTTCTGGTGGCATCTTTAGGATTCTCTGTGTATAGTATCATGTCATCTGCAAACAGTGACAGTTTTACTTCTTTTCAATTTGTATTCCTTTTATTTCTTTTTCGTCTCTGATTGCCATGGCTAGGACTTCCAAAACTATGTTGAATAATAGTGGTGAGAGTGGACATCCTTGTCTCGTTCCTGATCTTAGAGGAAATGCTTTCAGTTTTTCACCATTGAGAATGATGTTTGCTGTGGGTTTGTCGTATATGGCCTTTATTATGTTGAGGTAGGTTCCCTCTATGCCCATTTTCTGGAGAGTTTTTATCATAAATGGGTGTTGAATTTTGTCAAAAGCTTTTTCTGCATCTATTGAGATGATCATATGGTTTTTCTTCTTCAGTTTGTTAATATGGTGTATCACATTGATTGATTTGCGTATATTGAAGAATCCTTGCATCCCTGGGATAAATCCCACTTGATCATGGTGTATGATCCTTTTAATGTGTTGTTGGATTCTGTTTGCTAGTATTTTGTTGAGGATGTTTGCATCTATATTCATGAGTGATATTGGTCTGTAATTTTCTTTTTTTGTAGTATCGTTGTCTGGTTTTGGTATCAGGGTGATGGTGGCCTCATAGAATGAGTTTGGGAGTGTTCCTTCCTCTGCAATTTTTTGGAAGAGTTTGAGAAGGATGGGTGTTAGCTCTTCTCTAAATGTTTGATAGAGTTCACCTGTGAAGCCATCTGGTCCTGGACTTTTGTTTGTTGGAAGATTTTTAATCACAGTTTCAATTTCATTACTTGTGATTGGTTTGTTCATATTTTCTATTTCTTCCTGGTCTAGTCTTGGAAGGTTATACCTTTCTAAGAATTTGTCCATTTCTTCCAGGTTTTCCATTTTATTGGCATAGAGTTGCTTGTAGTAGTCTCTTAGGATGCTTTGTATTTCTGTGGTATCTGTTGTAACTTCTCCTTTTTCATTTCTAATTTTATTGATTTGAGTCCTCTCCCTCTTTTTCTTGATGAGTCTGGCTAATGGTTTATCAATTTTGTTTATCTTCTCAAAGAACCAGCTTTTAGTTTTTTGATCTTTGCTGTTGTTTCCTTTGTTTCTGTTTCATTTATTTCTGCTCTGATCTTTATTATTTCTTTCCTTCTGCTAACTTTGGGTTTTGTTTGTTCTTCTTTCTCTAGTTCCTTTAGGTGTAAGGTTAGATTGTTTATTTGAGATTTTTCTTATTTCTTGAGGTAGGCTTGTATTGCTTTAAACTTCCCTCTTGGAACTACTTTTGCTGCGTCCTACAGGTTTTGGATCGTCGTGTTTTCATTGTAATTTGTCTCTAGGTATTTTTTGATTTCCTCTTTGATTTCTTCATTGATCTCTTGGTTATTTAGTAATGTATTGTTTAGCCTCCATGTGTTTGTGTTTTTTACATGTTTTTCCCTGTAATTCATTTCTAATCTCATAGTGCTGTGATCAGCAAAGATGCTTGATATGATTTCAATTTTCTTAAATTTACTGAGGCTTGATTTGTGGCCCAAGATGTGACCTTTCCTGGAGAATGTTCCATGTGCATATGAGAAGAAAGTGTAATCTGCTGTTTTTGGATGGAATGTCCTATAAATGTCAATTAAGTCTATCTGGTCTATTGTGTCATTTAAAACTTGTGTTTCCTTATTAATTTCCTGTCTGGATGATCTGTCCATTGGTGTAAGTGAGGTGTTGAAGTCCCCAACTATTACTGTGTTACTGTCGATTTCCTCTTTTATAGCTGTTAGCAGTTGCCTTATGTATTGAGGTGCTCCTATGTTGGGTGCATATATATTTATAATTGTTATATCTTCTTCTTGGATTGATCCCTTGATCATTATGTAGTGTCCTTCCTTGTCTCTTATAACATTCTTTATTTTAAAGTCTATTTTATCTGATATGAGTATTGCTACTCCAGCTTTCTTTTGATTTCCATTTGCATGGAATATCTTTTTCCATCCCCTCACTTTCAGTCTGTATGTGTCCCTAGGTCTGAAGTGGGTCTCTTGTAGACAGCATGTGTATGGATCTTGTTTTTGTATCCATTCAGCAAGCCTGTGTCTTTTGGTTGGAGCATTTAATCCATTCACGTTTAAGGTAATTATCGATATGTATGTTCCTGTTACCATTTTCTTAATTGTTATGGATTTGTTTTTGTAGGTCCTTTTCTTCTCTTGTGTTTCCCACTTAGAGCAGTTCCTTTATCATTTGTTGTAGCTCTGGTTTGGTGGTGCTGAATTCTCTTAGCTTTTGCTTGTCTGTAAAGCTTTTGATTTCTCCATTGAATCTGAATGAGATCCTTGCCTTGTAGAGTAATCTTGGTTGTAGGTTCTTCCCTTTCATCACTTTAAATATATCATGTCACTCCCTTCTGGCTTGTAGAGTTTCTGCTGAGAAATCAGCTGTTAACCTTATGGGAGTTCCCTTGTATGTTGTCGTTTTTCCCTTGTGGCTTTCAATAATTATTTTTTGTCTTTAATTTTTGTCAGTTTGATTACTCTGTCTCTTGGCATGTTTCTCCTTGGGTTTATCCTGCCTGTGACTCTCTGCACTTCCTGGACTTGGGTGGCTATTTCCTTTCCCATGTTAGGGAAGTTTTCGACTATAATCTGTTCAAATATTTTCTCTGGTCCTTTCTCTCTCTCTTCTCCTTCTGGGACCCCTATAATGCGAATGTTGTTGCATTTAATGTTGTCCAAGAGGTCTCTTAGGCTGTCTTCATTTCTTTTCATTCTTTTTTCTTTATTCTGTTCTGCGGCAGTGAATTCCACCATTCTGTCTTCCAGGTCACTTATCTGTTCTTCTGCCTCAGTTTTGCTGCTATTGATTCCTTCTAGTGTATTTTTTCATTTCAGTTATCGTATTGTTCATCTCTGTTTGTTTGTTCTTTGATTCTTCTAGGTGTTCATTAATTCTTCCAGGTCTTTGTTAAACATTTCTTGCATCTTCTCGATCTTTGTCTCCATTCTTTTTCCGAGGTCCTGGATCATCTTCACTATCATTATTCTGAAATCTTTTTCTGGAAGGTTGCCTATCTCCACTTCATTTATTTATTTTTCTGGGGTTTTATCTTGTTCCTTCATCTGGTACAAAGTCCTCTGCCTTTTCGTCTTGTCTATCTTTCTGTGAATGTGGTTTTCCTTCCACAGGCTGCATAATTGTCAGTTTTTTTAAACTTCTGAGGAATTGACAGCTAATGCAGACTCTAATACTTAGGAGGTACTTATCCTCCTACTTAGTTTATAAAGTAGCTGAAGATTGAAGATAATCTTGTATATATCTAATTTAAGTCCAATTCAGGGTTTAAGATCTTTTTGAAATAAGCATCCATGTATAGCACAGAACCTTCAAAAGCAGTGTTTGCTCCTTTAATAAATTCTCAGTTATTGATTGGGTTAAATTTTTTTCATGCCCAGTACCATTGGAACTTGTCTCTAAGTGCTCCTCCTACACCAAGCTATTTGTCTAAATACTTCTGACACAGTCTTCAAATTTTGCCATGTCTACTTTATCATTCTGAGACTAACCACAGACGTTTTAGACTTTTTTGGCTCTTAGAGCTGTGTTGTCTAATATAGTAGCCATTAGCTACATGTGGCTATTTAAATTTATATTTAGATTAATAAAAATTAAATTTAAATTAATAAGAGTTAAGTAAAATAAAAAATTCAGTTCCTCAGTCACACAGCCACGTTTCAAGTGCTCAAATCCATGTATGGCTAGTGACTACTGTATTGGACAATGCAGATACATCTCAGAAAGCTCTGTTGAACAGATATTCTTTTCTTAGTCTGTTTGCTTCACCTCCCATCTCCTTAACAGAACTAAAAAAGATCATTGCATTGTATTTTTAACCACTTGTGATTTTTACTTCTGGTGTCTTCTGCAGCAGCAGAATCATCCTTGCCAAAGCCTTCCTTAATCATGGTAGGTTTGCTTTCTGCTTTTCAAAAATTTAATGAAATTTTAAATACAGAGGGCATGATATATGAGCCATAAGGTGATAGGCAAGAGGCCACTTCAGATACATGTTGCTACCAGTTGATATTGTAGTGTAATGTGGCTTGTTTCAGTCAAAATTATGGAGGTACTAAAGACTGGTTATGTGAGTATGAAGTGCTGAAGTCCATGACAGTGGCTTTGTCTAAAATGTGGAAGAGAGAAGGGAGAAGGAGCGAAAAGGAACAGCTAGTGGCTTTAGGAGGAAAAAAATACCATTTTTAATTTTAGAGCTTTATTACCTTTTTAGAATTTTAGAGCTCGTTACTGTTTTCAACTGTGTAATTAAGAAAGTTTTGTTGAGCATTGGACCTGTAGAATCAGCTATAGTGTTGTACTGCATATATAACAACCCAGGCATTTATTACTCAGGTCCCTACAGTTGAGACTTTAGTTCTATCTACACCAGTATTCCAGTTGTGTTTTAGAGATTTAAGTTAGTACTGGGTCAACATATATCATTTGACTATTACTTTGAATTGGAGAAATGTACCAGTGAAGGCTATTTCTGATATCATTTAATTTTTATAGCATACAAGTGGGATATAACCTTTCTGAATCATGTATGTTCAGAATTATGTGTTAGAATACTGCTGTGCCACTACCCAGCTATGCAGCTTAAACATGTGGCACTTATTTGTGTGTGTGTATGAACATATGCATATGTATGTATATCTATATATGTAAAACAGGGATGACACTACTTACTGCATGGGATCTAGCATACTGTGGATGTTCTGTAAACGTGTATTTTTCCTGCTACATAGACAATAAGAACATATTTGACAGAGCCAGTAGATGAGACTAAGCAACAGAAATCTTTATGAAAATACCACATTTTCAATTTAGTGATGAATTGAGGGGCAGTGGATAGAATTGTAATAGATTTCTAAAGTGATCATCAGACAATGTAAAAGATTTTAGATTTTTAAGGAAATATTGAAAACATCAACCCCAAAACTTAGGTTTTCCTGCCTTTCTGTAAGACGTATGAATAAATGTAGATTAACCTTAGGATATATTTTACTTGAAGTTCAAAATAATAGACTGTTGGCTCTTTAAAAGGTTCTGTTAGTATATATTCTAAATAAGAAAGCTAGAATTGGATCAACTATTTTTAAATTGGCTTTGAATTACATATATTTCATAGTTTTCTTATTTCTATGTGACTTTTCCTTTCTGTAAAATTCTAGTGCATTAATAACTTATGTTTTAATATGGTCATTTTTGGGGAAGTGTTCAGAGTTGAAGACTATTTGAATACTACTTAAAAATTATTCCTTCTCATATGACTTAGAACATTTTTATTCTGTTAGTAACATTAATCATGATAATATTTAATCATGATTGTTGTGTGTGACTTTCTTGGCTGGTGGTGTCCCTTAAATATTAGAAAGTCTCTGAGCTCATTTAAGGGGTTCATTTTATTTTTGTACCACTCGTCCTTACACACATTGGTGCCCTATAAATGTTTGTTGAAAGAATGTACAATATATGAAGGTGTCAAGGTTGCTGGTTGGAGTCATGAAGAACTAAGCAGTAAGCATTATCAGATAGGGTGAGTTGGCCACTGCAAAAACAGGTACCCAAAGAAGGGTGAGGAGATAGTAGTATATAACAAAGTGTTATAATGTGATAAGGATTGACACAGATTCCCTTCTGCTGCAACAGACTTCTCTGTAGTCTTAGGATAGCAGTCTGTCACTGCCTGGGGATGATGTATGTTAGAGCAGCTCAAGCTTCCCCAACCAGACTGTTCAGACTTAAAATAGTCGTAAGGTTTCTGACTAAAAAGCCTCACTTTCAGTATTTTCTGGCAAGAGTACCTTTATCACAAGAAGAGCCTGAGAAATATTTTAATGCTCTGCCTTCTCCTTAATTATGTTGTTCCCTGGGATTGGGTTGAGTAAGGAAACTAATTTATTTAGCACTCTCCATGTGACAGGCATGTGTTAGATGCTTTATATTTTTGTTTTAAGTTGGGTTTATTGAGATATAATTCACCTCTTTTTAATACAGTTTGATGAGTTTTGACAAATGTATATAGCCATGTAAATTGGGATATGGAACATTTCCATCACCTAAAATTTCCCTTTGTCCCTTCACCTTACCCTTAGCCACTGTCAACCACTGACCAGATTTCTGCCTCTATAGTTTTGTCTTTCCAGAATATTATATAAATGAAATACACAATAGGAAGCCTTTTGTATCTTTGTGGCTTCTTTCACTTAACAGAATACTTTTGTGATTCATCCATGGCGTTGCGTATATCTTTCTCTTTCTTGCCAAGTAGTATTCCATTGTATAAATGTGTACCACAATTTGTTTACCCATTCATCTGCAAAAGGCATTTGGGTTACTTCCAGGTTTTGGAACTTTAGACATAATGTCTAAACCTGCTATAACCATCAGATGACAGATTTTTATCTGGAAATAGGTCTTTATTTCTCTTGAGTAAATCCCCAAGGGTTATTGTTGGGGTGTTATTATGGTAACTTCATAAGAAGTTGCCAGACTTTTCCAAATTATCTCTTTGCCTTCCCACCAGCAATGTGTGAGAGTTTTGGTTGCCCAGCATCTTTGCCAGCATTTTTATTTTTTTAATTTCAGACATTCTGATAGGCATGTAGTGATATCTTATTGTGGTTTTTGTATTCACTTCCCTGATGATCAGTGTCATTGAACATCTTGTCATATGCTTATTTGCCATCTGTGTATCTTTGATGTGTCTGTTCAGATCTTTTGCCCATTTTTAAAAGCAGGTATTGTCTTCTTATTGAGCTGAACCTGTAGTTCTTTAGATATGCTGCATATATGTCCTTTATCACATATGTTTTGCAGATATTTCCTCCTAGTCTGTAGCTTGTCTTTTCATTTTCTTAACACTGTGTCTTTATGAGAGCAGAGGTTTTAGATTTTGATGAAGTTCAATTTATCGAAAAATTTTTAATGGTTTGTGCCATTTGTGTCCTAAAAAGTCTTGCCTTAACCAAAGTCACAGAGATTTTCTTCTTTGCTTTCTTCAGGAAGTTTCATAATTTAGCCCTTACATGTACATTAGATATGATCCATTTAGAGTTAATTTTTGTATATGGTACAAGTTTGAGATTCTTTTTTTTCTAATATGGATGTCCAGTTCTTTAAGCACAATTTGTTGAAAAGACTATTCTTTCCCCAGTGAATTATCTTGATATTTTTGTTGAAATCAACTGACAACATATTTGTAGGTCTGTTTCTTTTTAATTATCATCAAGGTACAGATTAAGACCCTTAATTAAGCCTGCATGGATTCTAATCCTGCCTTTAACATTTGCTGACTTTGTTACCTTGGACAAATTATTTAATCTCACCATGCCTCTGTTTTCTCCTCTGAAAAACAGTGATAGTAATAATAGTTACCTGATAGAATTCTTGTGAGACTTAATAGAAACAATACGTGTAAAACTCTTAGAAAAGTACCTGACACGTGGTAAGTTTTGTTAAATGTGAGCTAGTTATTTTGTCAGTCTAATAGATAAAAAATGATATTTAGTGTTTTTTAGTGTGGCTATATTACATATTACGTGTAATCTTTACAACAACCCTGAGGAGTTAGGTAATACTCTTGTTTATAGAGGTGGCAGTCAAGGTACAGAGAGTGCGAACATCTTATCTATGTACATTGGGAGACAGTGTAGTGTAGAGAGTTCAGGCTACCTAGGTTCTAATCTCAGTTCTGCCACTTGTTAGTTGTGTGACCTTGAGCAAGTTACTTGACCACGATGAGTTTTGGTTTCCTCATCTGTAAAATGGGGGTAATAGTGTAGTACCTTATGTATAAGGTAGTGGTGGCAGTCAGTGAGTTACTGTGTTTGAAGTCCCTGACCGATAGGGCTCAATAAAGGTGAGTTGCTTCCATCTTTATAATCCTTTTTGTTGTGGTCATTATTTTTTTATCATCAGCATCATTTTTCCAAAGTCATACAGTATTAAATCAGTTCTGTAGCCACACTACTTGCCTTCCTAGTCACAGGAATCATGATTGGTTAATTTATTTATTTTATGATAAACTAATAAAGTAGGGTTTTTTTACTATGTGTATGGTATTTATTTAAAAAGTGTGTAGGTTTAGCTATTTGAGGTCTTTAGTTCTTCAGTACCTCTGTTCTTTCCTTCCTCCCTCCCTCCCTTCCTCCCCCGCCACCCCACCAACCCCACCCGCAATGCAAGGCTTATGGGATCTTAGTTCCCCTACCAGGGATTGAACCTGGGCCACCGCAGTGAAAGCACCAAGTCCTAACCACTGGACTGTGAGGAAATTCCCTGTTTCTTTATTTTTTAACTCTAATCTTAAATCTTGTCTTTAAGAGAGGATGTTTATAGATTTTTTTTTTTAAATCCAGTCATTTAAGGCTAAGAAATATTAAATCCACCTAGTGTTTAAAATTATAGTGGGCACCTGTATTTCAGTGATATGCATTCCTGGAAACAACTTTGTAAGGCAGATTTTTATGGACTATAGTCAGCAAATATGTGTGAGTTTACATACCTAAACATATTTGGTTTCTTATTGGTAGAAGCTGAGTAAACTGAAAAGGTAATCAGAAATAAAGTATAGATGATTATTAGCCATGTTGAATATATAGCTTTAAAGACCTCCACAGAGAGCTGATATAACTATATGTGAAGGATAGACAACAGAAAGATTTGTAAATGACTCTTGTCTTTCCCCAAGCCCTGATCTTGCCTCTCTGCTTTTTCTCTACTCCCTCTAATTTTTTCAGACATTTATTCCTCGATCATTTTTAAGTGTTTGTGCTGGGTACTCTGCCAGTTCCGAGCATAGAAAGATAAACACACAAAGCTCTTGTCCTCCAAGGGCTCATAGTCTGGTACAACAGATGGATAGAAAACAATTACAGAACCTTTTTAAGTGCTCTGTAGAAGCATGGAGAAGTCTCTTGAGAATCTAGAGGAGGAAGCAATTAATTTGACCTGCAGGTGTCAGGGACCTCCTGGAGAAAGTGACACCTGCCCTGGACCTTGAAAGAGAAAGTTTGAAATGGAAGACGGTGATATGAATGGCAATCCAAGTAAAGGGAACATATGTCACGGGATGAGAAAGAGGATGTTATGTGTATGGCGTTTGTAAGAATTTACTTTTCTGCGATAGGGATACACTACGAGCATTCTTGTTATTCTTGGTTTTTGTTTTGTATAGATTTCTTTCTTGTTAAATAGTAAATAATAGTATCACGATTAACATTTTTCTACATATTTGTTATATAATCAGTGTTCAAAAATTTTTTTTTAATTTTTTTAGTTTTGGCCATGCTGCGCGGCTTGCGGGATCTTAGTTCCCCCACCAGGGATCAAACCTGGGCCCGCTGTGCTGGAAGCATGGAGTCCTAACCACTGGACCGCCAGGGAATTTCCCCCCAAATTTTTTAAGATACATTATTCCAAGGGAAAATTTGGTTGCTTTGACATGTAAAAGAGACACATATTTTTATATTCAAATGTCAATTTATATGTATCTCCTTTACATTTTGTTGCTTGTCATTTTTAAATTACAAAAATAATACTACTAAACTAAAATAAATATCAAAGTAGTCAGGGAGGCAATATGGTGTAATAGTTAAGAGCAGAAACTTTGGAGTTATACTCTAAAGTACAGGAAGATTCTAGCTAAAAATTAAATCAGCTATCTGGTGTTAGGCCAGTTATTTAACTTCCCTAGCTTTGTTTTTTTCGTCTGTAACTTGTGTAAACCTTGTTCACGGAACTGTTGTAAAAATGAAACGTAATATTAATATGCTTAGCATGGTTGCTGATATAAAGTAATAGTAAATAGTAGTTGCTGCTTCTGCTAAGTACTATTACTCTGCTAATGTTGTTGGACTTTAAAAACAAATGATAAGACAGGGAAGGTTGTTTCTCTGAGATGGTCAAGAGTTGAGAGAACAGTAGGGTAAAGGGGATTAAAAAAAGATCTGTAAAAAGTAAGATGAGATTAACTCATCTTTTAACAGGGTATAATTGCAAGACGCCTGTGGCATCCTTAGGAGAAAGAGACCACGTAATTCACTTTGACAGCCACCAGTTGTTGCCTTTGGACAGCATTATTTGCTAGTTGTCCTGAGTTGGCTGGAAGGGTAGAGGTGGAGCAGAATATTCCGCGGAGTGATAGAAAGAAGAGGAGGCAAGGTGCAAACCTGGTTTGTATAGGACAGTGGTTCCCCACCCTGGCTGCACAAAAGAATCACCTGGAGAGCTTTTTAAAAATTGTGAAGCTTGTGCCTCATTCCCCAGAGATCCTGATTTACTTGGTCTGCTGGAATAGCTTTTTTTCTCCTAAAGCTCCCCAGGTGATTCAGCCAGGGGTTGCATATCTCTGGTGTAGGACATTGGCTAGTCAAGTATTGCCTGCTACATACTTTATACTTTTGAAATCATCTTTACATACACCATTCTTACAACAAGTTCTAGGTAAGGAAACAAAGGATGAGGCAGTTTAAAGACCTGCTCAAGTCACAAAACTGGTTAGCACACAGGAGCAGAACCTCCACTGTGTTCCTTTATGCTCCACTGCTGCCGTTTAGCTATGAAAGGAGGAGAGTGAAGATGTATTTGGGGGTAGTGAGTTGAGACTGGGTCTCATGTTCAGAGCAAATGGAAAGGATCATAAAATCATTGTTTGTTTTTCATGGCTTGAGAGACCCTCAGACATTTTCAGGTTTAGTAGACCATTGTCTGTTTTAACACCTCTGGTAGCAAAAGAGTAATTGCTGGTGGGGTTGATTCCCTCTTCATACAGTCCTAACTTTCTTCAAAATGGTGGTCCTTTTCCTAATTCATGTATGGAAGGCAAATAACCACTTCGTATTCTGCATAACAGCTTGTAGAAACACTTACAGTTGTTACCATGTCTTCTTTAATCTTTTTTTTAAACTGAAGTATAGTTGATTTACAATGTTGTGATAGTTTCTGGTGTACAACAAAGTGATTCAGTTATACGTATACATATTCTTTTTCATTATGGTTTATTACAGAATATTGAATATAGTTCCTTGTGCTATACAGTAGGACCTTGTTGTTTATTTTATATATAGTAGTTTGTATCTGCTAATCCCGAACTCCTAATTTATCTCTCTCCCACCCCCTTTCCCCTTTGGTAACCATAAGTTTGTTTCCTGTTTCTGTTTCATAAATAAGTTCATTTGTGTCATATTTTAGATTCCACATATAAGTGATATCATATGGTATTTGTCTTTCTCTTTCTGACTTACTTCACTTAGTATGATCATCTCTAGGTCCATCCATCTTGCTGCAAAAGGCATTATTTCATTCTTTTTAATGGCTGAGTAGTATTCCCTTGTGTATACATACCACATCGTCTTTATCCATTCATCTGTCAGTGGACCTTTAGGTTGCTTCCATGTCTTGGCTGTTGTAAGTAGTGCTGCTATGAACATTGGGGTGAATGTATCTTTTCGGATTATAGTTTCATCTGGATATATGCCCAGGAGTGGGATTGCTGGATCAAATGGCAACTCTATTTTCAGTTTTTTAAGGAACCTCCATATTGTTTTCCATAGTGGCTGCACTAATTTACATTCCTATCAAGAGTATAGAAGGGTTCCCTTTTCTCCACATCCTCTCCAGCATTTATTTGTAGACTTTTTAATGATGGCCATTCTGACCAGTGTGAGGTGGTACCTCATTGTAGGTTTTTGATTTGCATTTCTCTAATAATTAGCAATGTTGAGCATCTTTTCATGTGCCTATTGGCCATCTGTATGTCTTCTTTGGAGAAATGCCTATTTAGGTCTTCTGCCCATTTTTTGATTGGGTTATTTTTTATTACTGTATTGTATAAGCTGTTTGTATATTTTGGAAATTAAGCCCTTGTCATTCGTATCATTTGCAAATATTTTCTCCCAGTCCATAGGTTGTCTTTTCATTTTGTTTATGGTTTCCTTTGCTGTGCAAAAGCTTGTAAGTTTGACAAACTTATGATTACCAGGGGGGATTGGTGGGAGGGAGGGATGGTTAGGGAGTTTGGGATTGACATGTACACACTACCGTATTTAAAATGGGTAACCAACAAGGACCTACTGTATAGCACAGGGAACTCTGCTCAATATTATGTAACAACCTAAATGAGAAAAGAATTTGCAGAAGAATAGATACATGTATATGTATAACTGAATCTCTGTACTGTACACCTGAAACTAACACAACATTGTTAATCAACTATACTCCAATATAAAATAAAAAGTTTTTTAAAAAAGCTTATAAGATTGATTAGGTCCCATTTGTTTATTTTTGCTTTTACTTCTATTGCCTTGGGAGACTGACCTAAGAAAATATTGGTACAATTTATTTCAGAGAATGTTTTGCCTATGTTCTCTTCTAGGAGTTTTATGGTGTCATCTTATATTTAAGTATTTAAGCCATTTGGAGTTTATTTTTGTGTATGGTGTGAGGGTGTGTTCTAACTTCATTGATTTATATGCGGCTGTCCAGCTTTCCCAGCACCACTTGCTGAAGAGACTTTCTTTTCTCCATTGTATATTCTTGCCTCCTTTGTCGAAGATTAATTGCCCATAGGTGTGTGTCTATTTCTGGGCTCTCTATTCTTTTCTATTGATCCATATGTCTGTTTTTTTGCCAATACCACACTGTTTTGATTACTGTAGCTTTGTAGTGTTGTCTGAAGTCTGGGAGGGTTATGCCTCCAGCTTTGTTCTTTTTCCTCCGGATTGCTTTGGCAATTCTGGGTATTTTATGGTTCCATATAAATTTTAGGATTATTTGTTCTAGTTCTGTGGAAAATGTCATGGGTAATTTGATCCCTATCACATTAAATCTGTAGATTGCTTTGGGTAGTATGGCCATTTTAACAATGTTAATTCTTCCAATCTAAGAGCATGGCGTATCTTTCCATTTCTTTGAATCATCTTCAATTTCCTTTATCAGTGTTTTAGTTCTCAGCATATAAGTCTTTCACCTCCTTGGTCAGGTTTATCCATAAGTATGTTTGTATTTTGGTGCGATTTTTAAAAGGGATATTTTTTTTCTACTTTTTCTTCTTTAACCTTTGATTATTCAGGCTTAATATCTTTAGTTCCTTAATTGCCTCATAGAATATTTCTAGACCTCTCATACCACCTTCTTCTCTGGAGCTGCTTTGTTGTTCCTATTGAAATATGCACTCATAACTCAACACTAAGTCTTGTTTCAAGATAGTGATTTAATTCTATGTTATTGGCCTTTCTCTTCCTGGATCCTATTTAAATTATCAAAGAGAACATAAAAAAAAAAAAAATCCAAGGTAGCTTTAGGAAATCGCGTCACCATCGGTGTACCAGAAACTTTGAAAGTTTCTAGAAATTTTGAAGCAGATTAGATTGGATTCAACATAGGCATAGGAGAGTCATGTTTGATAAATAAATGGACTGATGTTTTCAGTAGAGCTGTTGAGTAAAGGGGGCTGGAATGCAGGGTGGAACATGGGACTGATGGCAAATTGAAGGATTTCTATGAGTCCAATGAAGTTGGAGCAGTTCTCCACAGAATTTAACCTCAAACTTTATGGATGCAAACAGTACTCTAAGTAGGGCATTTGTTACAGAAATAAGATAAAATTTTAATGAACTACCGAAAGACAAGTGAGGGCCAGCATGTTGGTCTGGAATAACTGGGGGCCATAGACACAATGGGAGTTTATACTTACAAGCTGTTTCCTGTGTGCATTAACTGGGTGCTCATGAGAAAGATGGGGGCTGTGCAGGAGACCAGAAAGAGCCCCCACCTCAGTTGCAGGCAGCTGTAGGCGGACAGACATGAAGTACCATGCATTTCCTTGCATCTTTTTTTCCTATTAAGTAAAAACCTTGAGCCATTGAGAGGGGGTCAGTAAAGCCTCACCCCAAGGACACAGGCAGAGACACATTGCTGCTGGGGTAAGGGTAGAAGAAAAACCTGTCTACCCCTGAGCTGGGTAAGGAAACCTTGTGTCTAAGATTCTATACCGATACCAAGCAGAGGTATTACTCCTACTACTGCTGGTGGAGCAGCAGGAAAGTGCTTCCCAAGACCAATCACAGATACAAGGAGAAGTTTGGATGCCCCAGGGTGGAGGGGCAGGAACAGAGAAATCCATACCCCTGGGACTCAGGTGCACATGGCCTGCCTAAGACTGAGAGTGGATGAGGATCAGATGGTAGTGAAAGCCATCTGGTGGGGGATGGCAGACTCAGAGTCACATACATTTTAAGGTGCTTCCAGCAGTTTAGGAGAGCCACACCAGCACAGTCTCCTTGGGGAAGAAGACTCCAGGGCCAGTTCTGAAGGAGAAAAGGTCGTGCTTCTCCCACTCCCATACCTCTTGGGGTCTAAGGTATGTCTCTTCAGATGCCTGCTCGTTGCTCTCCACTGCCAAAAGATCTCAGTGTTCCATGTAGGTATAACTTCACTATTTTCTAGTGATCTAGAGGTGTTAGGTGCAAGAGGGACAGGGACAGTTTTGTAAACCCTAACCAGAATTAACTTTGAATCCTCTAGGTCCCTTTTTAGCTGAGTTGCCACCTGGAGGATGCACCAACCAGCTAAGAGGCGATGATGATCCCTTTCTTAGGGACAGCACATTCAGTAGCCAAACTGTCTTAGTTTAAGGAGTAGGGTGAACCAGGAGGAGGTTATGGAAGCAGAGTCAGACATCATCAATGCATTGTTGAACAGCTTTTCTGATAAATGATTCATTAGCGTCAGTGCAAATAGTCCAGAAAGCTAAAAACATGACACAGATTACTTTCAAGGGCCGCAATAGTGTGGACATAGGGGGCTGATTGGTAACCTGAAAAAGTGTCAACAGCTTGAGGAACCACCAGTAGCCCTAGGGGGAGATCAAAAGTTTGATGTAGTCCATCTGCCAAGAGCCAAAAAAGGGCAATGTCCTGTGCAGTGAGACCTCCCAGACAGGAATCATTAAGTCTGGCATGCAGTGGTATCCTCTGCATCAGAAACACAGAGTCAGACTTAATCAGAAGCCTGATTTCAGTCTAAATTAGAGAATGGGCTCTTGCCATGGGTAGCTACATAAGTGACCCAGACCATTCAATTAGCAATTAAAATTTGTTTTCAGTTTGCAGCCCCAGAGAGGCTACCTTTAATCTGTCAGTTGTAATTTTCCAAGTGGCAAACCAAACAGCTGGGCCACTGGCAATAGCCCAAGAATCTGAGTTCTGCCCACTGAAGAGAATGACTGTGTCTCCTTTCGGTTCTGCATAGCTCTGAGGCTGAACAGTCATGGCAGCCCAGTGGACACTGTCAGCTTCAGCTTCTATAAACCATTAGTGAACCAGGCTGAGGCATTTCAGGGAACCTCATTGATCCAGCAGCTTTGCTTCGGACAGTGGAATAGGAATAAAGTTTCCGCTCAGAGGATTGGCTGCCACTTTTTCATATAAAGCCAAAATGCCGCTGGGGCAAGGCTGTCCTGTATTCTTGAATATGCCATTTCCATTTGGCAAGCAAGGCTTTTGGGGGTCCTTCTCACCTTGTTAGTTGTGGAATTTAAGTTTGACCCACCCCCAAATGGGACTATCAGGCCAGAGAGTCACTAGGCCTGCCTAGATCAAGCGTTCAGACCCAGCTGGAGGCTGTTTCCCTTTGCCAAAGGCTCCACTTGGCAGAATCCTCAGTAACAAAGATTTGTGCTGTTTCCAGTACCCAGAGTCTAATTGTGTTGGGGTTCACCAGCTAGTCCTGCTGGTGGAGGTATTTAGTTTAGCCAGTAGTAGTATATCAGTGTTAATTTATGTGTTTTGACAAACATGCTGTGGTTATGTAAATTGTTAACATAGTGGATATTGGATGAAGGATATACAGGAACTCCGTACTATCTTTGCAACTTTCCTGTAAATCTAAAAGTATTTCAAATTGAAAAATTACTTTAAAAAGTACCAGATGGCACTCTGTAACTTCCAGGGTAAAGGTCAGATGAGGATGGTATTTAAGACCCCTTAAAGTTAATTCCTCCTACCTATTTCTTAACCACTTTCCCACACTCACGTGGTGCTTTAGCTATTAGTCTACTCAGTGCAGTTGCAGTGTCTTGAACATGCCTTGACTTCTCATGCTGCCCCCTTTTTGTATGAAATGCCCTTATCCCACCTCTTCACATGGCAAAATTAAAGCCAAGCTTCAAGGCTGTGCCTCGGTCTTACATTTCCTGTTAACTCATCATTGAGGCTTCTAACTCAGTACTGGCACAGCTTTTTGTATGTATTTCTGCTTAGGATGCTTCACAGGTTAACATTGTAAATGCTGGTAGTCATCTTCTAGAGTAAGAGTTCCTTGAGGATGGGAATAATACTTTATTCATCTTTTCATTTCCAGTATTTAGCTTGTTGCCCACTTCCAGTGAGTCGTACACAGTAATTGTTCAAGTAGATGTTAATTGGGTGAGTGAGTGAAAAGCCTTAGGGCTATGCTATGTATGGTTATGATAGAGCTTTCCTCTTTGTGTCACTTCAGTATTAAGTACTGTCATTAAATGGATATTTGAGATTCTTGTTTACATTTTGGAATTGTATTTAAGTATTCTCATGTATACACTATAAAATCTTTGTCTTTCATTTATGTTTTAGGAGGGCCAAACATGTGGGCTATTACCTCTGAAGAACGGACTAAGCATGACAAGCAGTTTGATAACCTCAGACCTTCAGGAGGTTACATAACAGGTTTGTGTTTATATTTTATTTGTAAATTATGCTCCTTTTCATGTAGTATCTTATAATTAGTTTTAATTTGACTGCCATCAATTTGTATTATTTAATGATAAAATTCATATCAATCAGAATTCTAGAATTTTTTTAAAATGTGACTTTCTTATTTTACCTGGAACCATCTTAATTTGTTGTCTTTGGATTTGGCATCATAGAAGATCTTTTCCTGATCCTAAACTTTAATTGTCCAGTTTAACATTTTAACCTCGTATCTGGAAAGTTTTCCATTTATTTCTCAAGGTAATTGAGACTTTTTTCCCTAAGCAGATTTATTAATGTGTTCTTAACATGTTGTGCCAGTTACTAGTATAATGATCAGTATTACTAAAACCTAGTAGAAATATATATATCAGATCAATTTTCTTGAAAATAATCCAGAATTTTTTTTTTCTGGAATCTGTTTTTCTAACATTTAGTCCTCTGTCTTTGAGAGGCTTTATAAGCATTGATTGTTGATGCTATAGCCCTTGTTTTGCAAGAAGTCCCCCAGAACCAAAAGAGGATTAATTTAGGTGTGTCTTTCAAATTTTTTTCTATAAGTGAAACTTTCTTTTCTATGCTGAAGCACCTTAGGGCTTTATTTACAGTAGTAGTAAATATAATGGCTAATATTTACCAAATCTGTACTGTATTTCAGATACTATACTAAATGCACTATCTCCTTTAACCTTCACAACAAGCCTGTGAGGTTGCCCTGTTGTTGTCTGTATTTAAAGATGATAGAACTGAAACTTTGAGGTGTTCTGTAACTTGCCTAAGAGATGGTTAGTGGTGATCTGGGCTTGGTAACCTTTCAGTCTGACTTTGGAGTCCATCCTCTTAAACATTATAGTTTAATGTTATTTGCACTTCTGTAATAAAAACTACCTTACCTGGTATCCGGGTTGGGATTTGATTACCCTGCTTGCAAGGTAATAATTTGGTCTGTCACTGTCCCATGGATGCTGGCAGAAGACCCAGAATTCCTGAGTCAGAGACCAAGGACACTCTTTCTAATGGCACAGCTGGTAGCATGAGCATCAGCATATTTCCGTCCATTTCCCTCATCCCCTGAGTCACATAGGGGCCATGCAGAGGGCCCGGAAGGATGCTGCACATGCAGTGGTTGTGTTATAGAAGAGGAACACTGGGCTTCAGGGAACCCACCATTTTTCAGCAAGCAGTAAGCAAGCTTATTCTTTGTCCCAGAGGGAAACATTACCTCATCCCTCAAGACTGCTCACTGCAAACCCAATTCTGAGACATGATCCAGGTAGAGAGCAATTAGGATCTTACGTTCTTGGCATACACAGCAGGACCTATAGGACATATCAGATACCCATGAGGAGTATCTTTCCCAAACCTGGTATTTATTTTAATTAGAACTCTTCTAGGGAATAGTGTTTTTAACTATAAATTTTATTAGATAGCTGTATTATCAAATAAGACCCCAATTATGAGGAAAAACTAAGATGAATAATGTAATCTTTCATCACTGATTAATGCATATATAACTTCAGTTGTGACATTTTTGTTTTAAAACCTCTTAAGTCTTATTAAAGTAATATAAATAATTTTTCTTTAATAATTGTAATTAGGGACTTCCTTGGTGGCGCAGTGGTTAAGAATCCGCCTGCCAGTGCAGGGGACACGGGTTCCAGCCCTGGTCCGGGAAGATCCCACATGCCACGGAGCAACTAAGCCCGGGCACCACAGCTACTGAGCCTGCGTGCCACAGTTACTGAATCCTGCACGCCTAGAGCCCGTGCTCCACAATAAGAGAAGCCACCGCAATGAGAAGCCCGCGCGCCACAAAGAAGAGTAGCCCCCGCTCGCCGCAACTACAGAAAGCCCGCGCGCAGCAACGAAGACCAACGCAGCTAATCAATCAATCAATTTATAAAAAATAATAATAATTGTAATTAAAATAAATCAATAACATTGTTATTATTGGCCATTATTATTATTCAGAGGCATCAAAGTAATTCCATTTACTAATACGCTGTTTGATTTTTTTGTTTTTATTGTCTTCAGGTGATCAAGCACGTACCTTTTTCTTACAGTCAGGCCTGCCGGCTCCTGTTTTAGCTGAAATATGGTAAAATGTTTTCTTTTGTAGATGAGCTTAACTTTCTGATAGTCTGACTTTGTTCTGTTTTTAATACTTAGTGTTAACATAAAGTTGTTTTTACTTGTAGTCTGTTGTTAATAAGAGTATTTCTTCAGCTTTTTAGAAAATAAATTTTATTGAGTAAATGACTAAAAATCAATTGGGGTTTTGTTCTATAGGATAAATTTCTAATTTCCTTAGAATTTCTAAGGAAAGGAAATTTCTAAGTGTTTTTCTATTAAAAAAAACACTTCTTTACAATTTGGCAAGAGTCTTGATCTTCATTCTGTTATTTTGTAGTTGTTTCATTTATTTCATCATCTATAAACCCCCAATTAGCCCACCCTTCCCTTATTCCTACCTTAAAGAAATTGTTCTTTATAATATCTAAGGTTTTGGTTTTTTAATGCATTTACAATAAACATCAACCCCTACTCCATCCTTCTTTCCATTCAGAATATTCCCATGCCTGGCAGAGTGCCAGGCACATAGCAAGCATTCAGTAAATATTTGAACAAATGAATAAATTGTTTACAGTGGTTATACTCTTGTATAATTTCTTTCCATCTGCACTGGTGGAATTCATCCCAAGGGTATCTAGATACTATATAGACTGATAGTATTTTATTACATACTATCTTTGGTCAGTATATATTAATGTACAGGTTTTAGCTTTTTGTTATACACATACACACACATATTTAATTAAGTGATGATCTACATGTAAGTGCTATGTCATTGTTTCCATTTTATCATCCTCCTCAAAAGTAATGTTGACCCTGAATAACAATCTACCACCCTCCAAACTAAGTAGCAGATGCATTAGTTTGATCTGCTGTCAGGTTCTGTGGGGAGGGCCCTGTTCCATCCTGAATAAAAGACTGACTTTGAGCTCTTAAAATCAGGGGAGCTCAATACATCAAAACAAAACCAAACAAAACAATCTACCGCCCTCATTGTCCTTTTAGGGCTTTATCAGACCTGAACAAGGATGGGAAGATGGATCAACAAGAGTTCTCCATAGCTATGAAACTCATCAAACTAAAGCTTCAAGGCCAACAGTTGCCCGTGGTTCTTCCCCCTATTATGAAACAACCTCCTATGTTCTCTCCATTAATTTCTGCTCGTTTTGGTATGTGTTTATTAATTTAATTAGATGCATTTGATAGTTAAACTTGATTCCTAGGCATAATATTTGAGAATCAGAAAAGGATTTGTTGGCATAAAATGACAGTCCCCAGACACCAAGTTAACTTCCATGTCTGAGACTAGAAATGTTAAGTTCGCCGTCGTAGCTAGGGAGTCCATGTGTCCCAGTTTTCCAGGGACAGTTGTGATTATGCCTGTTGTCCTGGCGTCTAGTCTGGTTAGTGTTCCCTTTCATAATTCCCAGTTGGATGATAAATTATATGATCCTGCTAGTTATAGCTGATCCTAAATACTATTCTTAATTAGTTTCCTCTATACTCTGTATGCATAACAAAAAATATGAACAATTTAAACTCGAAATGGTTTGATTTGGGGGGGTAATTTAAAATTATACGTAAGTAGAAATTTCTTTTTAAAGGTTAATTAGCCAGCTAAATTTAGGGCTAAAAGTTAGAGACTTCGTGCTATTTAATTTGCATATTCATCAGAGGGAACTGGTTTTCCATTAATTTTGATTAGCCATTTTCCTATTATTTGTGAGAAGCACTCATTGGAACGGAACATTCAATTAGATATCTCTGTGTATCTGAAACATGTTCTTCCACTCCAGATGTTAGACCTTAAAATACTAAATTCTTTCACTATTGCAGTGAATTCTAGAGATAATATCAAATCCTTGTGTAACCATATTTATATAGTGTACTTCATATTCTGCAGTTAGTAAACAAATGAGTCATCACTTTGTTCCTTTTAAAGAATTGTCCTTGAATCCATATGTATTGTGTTACGTATAAGAAAAGTGAAACATGTGGCATGCTTTCTTCTTGCACATAGTGTGTGAGCATAAATGGTTCTCTTAAAGTATGCAGTATTTAGAACATCCTTTACGGGGGAGGGGAGAGTTTGGGGAGTGACTGTGTGTGTGTGTGTGTGTGTGTGTGTATGTGTGTGTGTGTGTTAACTCAACAGCACTGTATTTATTATCCCTACCCAAACCCCACATTTGATCAGGTAATGCATTCTCTCATTGAGGATACTAATATTTGGTTGGAAAAGGCTCTTTAGTTTTATTCATGATACTAGAAGAGAATTTTTAACTCCTTAGTAGGCATTCGCTTAGTTCACACAGGTCAGAATATTGATATTGAAAGCAGTAGCTTACCTCCTGCACTGCACTGGGTCCAAGCTGCTTTAGTGAAGTTTTTAAAACTAGTTTGCCGACAGTGTTTCTGTAACATAGCAGCTGCTCACTGTACTGTGAACTTGTTTTCTGTCATGTGTTTTATAACTGGTTTAGCAGCACTGGGGAATGTGTTCTGTTTTGTCCTTAGGAATGGGAAGCATGCCCAATCTGTCCCTTCCTCAGCCACTGCCTCCGGTCGCACCCATAGCAACTCCCTTGTCCTCTGCGGCTTCAGGGACCACCCGTCCTCCCCTAATGATGCCTGCTCCCCTAGTGCCTTCTGTTAGCACTTCATCATTACCAAATGGAACCGCCAGTCTCATTCAGCCTTTATCCATTCCTTATTCTTCTTCAAGTAAGTGCTTTGTTTCTAATGACTCAGTATTTTATATGAAGAAACTGTTATATTTGCATCCCAATAGATAGATTTCCTTCATACTTTGTGAAATTGTTTAGTATGAACCTTTTTCTTTTTTCGTTTTTTTTAGCATTGCCTCATACGTCGTCTTACAGTCTGATGATGGGAGGATTTGGTGGTGCTAGTATACAGAAAGCCCAGTCTCTGATTGATTTAGGATCCAGTAGGTATGAATACTTAAAACTTCCAACTTTTTAGGCTTTCAATAAGGAGTATTTAACAAATGACTTTTTTTTTTTTTTAAAGCTCTGAGCTTATCCACGTTTTACTTTATAGTGGCCAAATGTAAACACTTGGTAAATTTACTATTTGTAATTCACATAAAATAATTTTATTTAAGAATTATTAACTGTCTGTGGTATTTTACTTTTGAAAAATATATCTTATGTAAACTAAAAATATTCTGCTATATTTTTAATCAATCAATTTTTTGCACAAAGCTACATTTTTCCTTTCAAAAATATTTCTCAAAACATCTCATAATCATTGTACATTATTCTTTCTCGAGCAAAAGCTGCTGATTGAGTGTCCTTAAAATTTCAGAAAGCACAAAAGCATCAATGTTCATTCATCACCACTCGTATAAATCACAACAATACTCTTTAAAGCAATGACCCAGAAGAACAATGTCTGCATCCTTGTTTAAACACTCACTGATTGTGTGACCTTGTTTTTCTCAACATCACTGAGCCATAGTTTGTCCATCTAAAGGATGGAGACAGTAATACCTTTTAAGTTTGTCATGAGAATTAGAAATAATATTTGTAAAAACCCTAGCACAATGTGGGGCCTGGCACATAGTAGGTTCTTGGTATATGGTAGTTCTATACTTCATATGGTATTTGCCTTCCTAAGAATAAGGATAATTGATTACATTTTTTTCAGTATCAAGTATAAAAGTAATTACTGTTATATTATAGAAGGTATGATTCTTATTGTCTCTGACTTAACGTATTTTATTTAGTAACAAAAATTTTAAATAAATTTTGTTACAGCTCAACTTCCTCAACTGCTTCCCTCTCAGGGAACTCACCCAAGACTGGGACCTCAGAGTGGGCAGTTCCTCAGCCTTCAAGATTAAAATATCGGCAAAAATTTAATAGTCTTGACAAAAGCATGAGTGGATACCTCTCAGGTAAGCGGCATACAGTACTTAAGAATGTGAGAGAGTTAGGATTTTATATGGACTTCTATTAGAAGTTGTATTTTGTAGCTCATTTTAAATTTTAACATCCAAAAAATTTAGCAGGCATTTGGTAAATACAAATAATGTTTAAGTTGTGTACGAGTTAAAAGTTCTTATAATCAAGTTGAGCACACAGATATACACCCAACTTTTTGGAAAGAAGACCTCTCCCTTGAGAAGGTCAAACATCATCCTCCAATGCAGGGAATGGAGAACTTCATGTGATAAGAGAGTGTGGCACTAAGCTTCAGCTCAGTTTCCCTGAGAGTCTCCTTCCTCATTGGTTCTTTCTCTGCTTGTCCTTCTGAACACCTCATGTGAGCATTGTTCCCCCTTTGAAGCTCCAACCCAAATGTAGCCATAAAACCTGACCTGAGATCCCCATAGAAAATTTGAGTCCATTGTAGAACAAACATCCAAACTTCACTAATTGAGGATAGTGAAGGGGGACATAAACAGAGGGTAATAGGCAAGTAGAATTCCCATCTTCTAACTTTCGCCTCTCTCTTCACTTAACAACGAATTATAGTTTAGACAGAGTAAAATGAGTGTTTAAAAATAATACAGCTTTAAAGTGCTAGGGAACATAGAATAGGAGATATTAATACTGAAGAAATAAGATAAAACATCTTATAGGAAGGGAGCATTGAAGCCCTATCATGAAAGAAAAAAGTTAGGATTCAGATAGAGATTGAAGGTGAGGGCATTTGAGGGTGACGAGGAAGAAATCCTAAGAGCAGAAAGTACACGACATGTTTGGAGGATGAAAAACAGTATATGAAATAGGAGTATGGGGTCTCTAGTTGTGCATTGGGGCAAGGGAGCAATAAAACTTTTGGAATTGATTGGACAAGCTAATATGCAATATGCAATATTTTCTTTAAAGATACATATCTATGTGATAAAATCTTTTAAAAAAAAACGAGAATTATACACACAAAATTCAGGATAGTAGTTGCCTTTTCTGGGGGAAGCGTGGAGATAAAATCAGGGAACACAGATAGCTTCAAAGAATTTAGTAATGATCTAGTTCTTAAGTTGTATATTAGGTTAATGGGTGACTTTTATTAGTATACTTCATAACTTACAACTATACTATATATGTATCAAATATTATATAAGAACTATAAATTTCTGTAACTTTGTTAAATTATGTGGAACTATACTATATTTTTAAGTAATCTTTTTTTTTTTTTTTGCATTTTAACGTCTCTGAAATTGGGATATGTATTATCATCAGTGGTATCTTAGCATTGTGTCATGTTTTTTTTTTTGGCAGTGATTTTTCCTTCTTAGTGTTACATAAAATAATGGAGTGTCTTATAATCAGTGGCATCTTAGATGCTGTGAAATGATATTCAAACTATAGTATTTAAGATTAACATAAAGTCAGACAATTCTCATATTTGAAAAAATGAACTTCTTTGGGCCCTACATTTTGCATTGAAGAAGTTTCTTTTTTCAGATTAACAGAAGTGGACTAAAAAGACATGTACAGAAGTGTTCATGGCAGCTTCATTCACAACATCCAAAAAATAAATAGCCTAAATGTCCATCAACAGGAGAATGGATAAATAAATTATGGTGTATTTCTTTAGCAGAATACCTTGCAGCAATAAAAATGATTGAACTGCTGATACATGCAACAACTTGGATCATTTCACAGATGTTGCATGAGTCAAAGAAGTCTGGCACAAAAGATCCATAATATTTAATCCATTTATATGAAGTTGAAGAACAGGAAGCTGAATTGATGGTGATAAAAATCAGAATAGTGTAGTTACTCTGTTGGACAAGGGACCATGTTAGAACCTTCTGGGGTGCTGGAAACATTCTGTATCTTGAGGTGGGTGTTAGTTGCATGTGTGCATACTCATGTAAAAATCCACTGATCATTACACCTAAAATTAGTACCCTTTGTGTATGTACTGCAAACATAGAGTATAAACAAAAGTGGGTTTGTGTTGCAGTATGAAGGGCAGTGGGGAGCCAACTGTGAGGAAATGTTCCCTTAATGTTACTTTATTTGTATGTGACACATTGCATGAAGGTTGTGTATTGTGTTTTCAGAAAATGTTATTATTCTTAGACTTACAAGAGTAAAGCTGTATATCGGTAGTTAAGGGAAGGACTTATTTTCTTTGAAAGAAGAAGTTGTCTCTGGTGTCCTGAAACTGAGCACGAGCCCCACGTATATGAGGACAGGGCTAACCTAGACTTATGTGGTATGCTTTGTTCAGTGAATGTAGCAGTTAGTGGTCTAATTTTTCCCTTTTGTTCTTCCTCCTTTCTTCCCCATAAACCCTCAGTCATGATTTATTTAGATTGATTCATTGACTCACATATTTCCTGAGTCACATATCTTCTGGGCACTCAGTATGACACTGGAATGCAGACAAGAAGACATGGCCCATGTCTTTGAAGAGCCCATAGTATAGGTCACATAATCTCAGTGAATAGTGGTTTAAAAGTGCTATGATTAATACGGATGAGAAAGTGACTGATGCTGAGGATGTAAGAGAGCGTTTCGCAGGAGAGGTGACATTTGAGCTGGATCTTAGAGGATAAATAGACTGCCTGGTAGAGAGTGGGGGGACTAGCATTTTAGGCACAGGAAGTAGGATATCCAAAGGATTGGCAGACCAGCAGCGTGCATGCTCGAGTGAGCTTCCTTAGTGCAGCTTCCTCTGCTGCCTCTCTTTGGCCTCTATTACTCACATGGCCTGCACACATTTAAGCCTTCCACCAATGCACTTTTAACCATTGCATTCCTTCCCTTCCTCCTGTTGTTTGCTCTGTTGCCTAGTGCGAGGGGTCTGCTTTGTTATCTCTTTGTCCAAGAGCTGAAACTTTATAGAACCTTTCTTCAGGTGTGAAATAGCCTGCCATTTCTTTATTGGAAGAATCCTCCTTTTAACATAAAAACCTCCTCAAATCTCACTTTTTATATGAAATCTATTGAGAAGTATTAATTGAGTGAGGCTGTGAGCTATTTCTAGTGTGTTTCCCTTATGTGATTTCTATTAAATGGCCAGATAAAAAAAAGAATGGAAAAGATTTTAAAATTATATAATATAAACATTTGATTGCTTGTTATAATATGTGGTATATTTGAGTTTGTTCCATATAGAGTATGTAGCTTTGGTTATCCAGATCTCTGTGTTCAAAGCTCAGTGAAGCAATGGGTTTAACGGCATCTGTGCTGGCTTTGTAGTGCAAGTTGTTGCTGAGGAAGAGCTGGCAGTTGTATCTCTTCTGTGCAGAGTTGTTTGGAGAGTCCTTGACTGAGGCTAAACGCAGGGTAGGGCTGACTCTTCTGGCGCTTGTGGCTTAGGCACCTGAGAGTGGAAGGTGTAGCACCTGCTTTATTGACTAGGTGACCTTCCCTAGAGAAGCCTCAGGATTCATCATGGTCAGAAAGCCACAGACAAGCTCACCAGGAGCGAATGCTCCTCTGAAGCAGAGAGGGATTTTCTGTTCTGGAATATATTCATTGAAGATTAGGAGCCTGTTACAGAGACAGATTTTTGTTTTCTCACACTGAGGGAGAGAAAAGAAGTTGAACAGTTTGCCATACATAGTAAGCATTCCATGAATGTTAGCTATTGTTATTATCAGTTACTATCACATAAGTAAGCCCCCGTTGCACCTTAGATAGAGGATAATTTTGGATTACAATTTTCTTCATTACTTTAGTAAATATTTATTAAGCATCTGTTTACTAGGTGTGGGGTATACATTAGTGGATAAACAGTCAAGGCTTTTGTCTTCATAGAACTTAGCATAATAGGGGAAATAGACAAACAGGTAAACAAGCAAATGTTACATTACAAATTATGATATGAGATATAAAGGATAAAAGCAGGAAATGTATTGAATGGTAGGGTGGACAGAGAAGCCCTTTCTGAGAAGGTGACATTAGATTTCGGCTTCATAAGTGAGAAGGACCTAAACATGCAATGATGTAGAACTGTAGGACTTGATGTTGGACATGGGTGTACAGGAGAGGGAGGGCTCAAGGGGGACTTTTTGATTTCTGGCTTGAGCCACTGAATGGATTGTGATACCACTCATAGAGAAGGGAGGACTGAGGAAGAATGATTTGGGTGAAGATTAGGAAGAGGGGCCTGGATGGGGATTGAAAGAGTAGTTTTATATGTATTTGGTTTGATATGCTTATAAAGTACATACATTGATTTTTCAGTTGGATATAGAAGTCTAAACTTAGAGGAGAGGTTTGGGCTGTGGATGTACATTTGGGAATCCTCAGCCTCTAGGTGCTGCTTAAAGTCATAGAAATGGATATGAATGCACAGAGAGAAAAGAGTGCCCAGGATAGATCTGTGAAGAATGCCAGCATTTACACGTCATTTAGAAGAGGAAGAGTAGAGACAAAGGAATGATCAGAGAGATAAGAGAATATCTGAAAATGCTTAAGGAAGCTGTGCTTTGACAGCTTGGCCTCTAATACTCTGTGTCGCTGGCTTAGTCCTTCATGTCAGTCAGTTGTGTGTACCGTTATCTTCTGAAAGGACGCGGGAGCACTTGATTCTACTAACTGTAGACTTTAAACTCCTTGGTCCAGGGAATGTGTTTGTTTTGATGATTACTGAATGCTCAGTGTCTGGTGCATGGTAAAAGCCAATGCTATCCCAGGATAGCAGCAGTGTTATATCAAGGGTACAGCTATTTAAGTTTGCATGACTTTAAGAGGCTAAAGAATTTTTTTATGCTTTTTCTCACACAATCAGGTTTTCAAGCTAGAAATGCCCTTCTTCAGTCAAACCTTTCTCAAACTCAGCTAGCTACTATTTGGTGAGTTTGCCCGTTGATTATGATTTTTAACTATACATTCTCTGTTATACTGTTTCTGTAAAAGTTTGTGACTCAAAAACATTCCGTAAAAGCAGTGATGTGAAAATTAATGGAAAGCTGTAAGCAAATAAAATTGCTTTGTAAAATGTTATCCTCGAGAATTTGGCATTTAATTATTTTACAAGTAAAACTTGTTTGCTTTTATATAATGCCTTCTATGGAGAATTAGAGAATATCTCATTTTTAATGTGGAGCTAAATGTGATTTGATGGGTGAATTAACCGTGAACCAAGACAAGCCACCTTTTCAGAAGGAATATTTCCCTTTCCATTTCAACGTTTCTTCCCTCTCTTTTGTGATATGAAAATTAAGGGTAAAAATTAGCTCACTTTTCTGTGTGTATTTACTTTTCACTAAAATATGTTAACCCAGCTGTTCTACTGTCATTATTCTTGTTTTAAAAATAAAAAATTGAACTCTGCTGAAAATATTTTAACTCTAAATAGACTTTATTTCTAAGTTGTGAATTTTCATATTTTCTTTAGGACTCTGGCTGACATTGATGGTGATGGGCAGCTAAAAGCTGAGGAGTTTATCCTTGCAATGCACCTCACTGATATGGCCAAAGCTGGACAGCCATTGCCACTGACTTTACCTCCGGAGCTTGTCCCTCCGTCTTTTAGGTGAGTGCCTCTGTAGATGAAGGGGTGTTGTTTTGATCATGTTTGGCAGACATGATTATTACTTTGGGATTTCCTGAGGCCTCTGCTCCAGTTTCATGGAAAATCAGGCATTTACATTGCCATTTGATTTTGGTATTTAATGAGTTACACTGAGAAGAGAGTAGATATTAGAAGTAGGTGTGTAATATAACTTTATGGTCGGCCCTTCTTATCTGTGGTTCTGAATCTGAGGATTCAACCAACCACAGATCATGTAGTTCTGTATTACTTATTGAAAAAAAAATCCATGTATAAGTGGATCTGTGCAGTTCAAACCCAAGTTGTTCAAAGGGCAACTGAAAAAAAAAAAAAAAAAAAAAAGTAGGTATGTATTTTCACCACATTATAGATGAGGAAACTGATGACTAAAGAGATTAAGAATAAATTTACCCAAGAATAGCAATTGGCTGAACCATGATTTGAATCCACATCTCTCTGGCTTGATAATCCATATACTGCTGTACAGTATAATTATAGACCACACTATATTTTAAATATCTTTAATTACATTCTAAATATTAAATTGCTCTAGTCAGTGGTAGTCTATATAATCTGGTCTAAAAATTCTCAGATCTCATGATGCTAAATTTATTTGTTGTTTGCTTTTCTTAGAGGAGGAAAGCAAATTGATTCCATTAACGGAACTCTGCCTTCATATCAGAAAATACAAGAAGAGGAACCTCAGAAAAAATTACCAGGTAACATCGAGTGTCCAAGTTGTATATTTATTGTGAGTTCTCTTAAATTTTACTGTGAAATATAAATGAATATTTAGAATTTTTAAATTCTGAATATTTTATATGCTGTACGAGAAACTGTTTGATGAATGGGATGGATTTCAACATCAGTAAAATTAAGATAGTCAAAACTGAGAGGAAGAGACAGGTATGTATATTTGGCAAGAATGTATGTATTAGGTGTCCTAGTTAAAGTGTTTCTCCCAGTTTTGGAAAAATCATTATAGCAAGCTTTATAACGAAATCTTGAGCTTTAAAAAAATGTTTAAATACTGGTTGAAAAAGTACATGTGTAGATATTTTTAAATATTAAAAAGTTAATGACATATACCAAATGTAACAAATATATAGCCATACAACTTTGGTTATCCTTGAAGAAAATTCTGAGAAAAAAATTGAAAAGTATTTTCATTGGCAGGAATAGTAAAATTATTTTTCTCTTGGATGGACTCAAACTTAGAGATTTGTTTTCCAAAAATGAATATTCTTATAAGAAAGTAAATATTTTACTGTTTACATTTGAGTTAAAATTATCCTTCGGAGAAGTATCCACAGGGAAATAGCAGTCACGTGACCATGAGGCATGAGGACGTTGAGACTAGATTACAGGTTCAGTAGGCTTGATGTTGAAGAATGCTTACAATATACCTTACCTAGTTACGTTCGAGGACAAGCGGAAAGCCAACTATGAGCGGGGGAACGTGGAGCTGGAGAAGCGACGCCAGGCCGTGATGGAGCAGCAGCAGAGGGAGGCAGAGCGCAAAGCCCAGAAGGAGAAGGAGGAGTGGGAGCGGAAGCAGAGGGAGCTCCAAGAGCAGGAATGGAAGAAACAACTGGAATTCGAAAAGCACTTGGAGAAGCAGAGGGAACTGGAGAGACAGCGGGAGGAAGAAAGGAGAAAAGAGATAGAAAGACGAGAGGTTATTTTTTTAAGTTATTCTATTTCCCAGGAAAATCATTTCATTTAGTAAGTGCCTACATTTCATTGGATAAAAAATGGTAATTTTTGCTGTGCTTTTTCTCAGCATCGTTCGTTCATTCTTACCCTGTACGAATCTGAATCGTCCTTCTCCTGTGGAGAGATAGAGGGTCCTTGCTTGTGAGGGGTTTCAGGGCTGACAGCTGGTAGAGAAAGCATGTCTGCAGGTGATATCTCAATCAGTGCAAGATTGGTTGCAAAGCTGAGTTGAGTGAGGAGCCAGAGGAAGAAGTCAGTGTGATCAGGTCATTAAACGAAAGTAAGCTTAGGATCCAGAGTAAAAGGCCAAGTAATTGGAGAGGCAGAAAGAAGAGAGTGGGGAGTTGAAGGCCTTGAGAGGGATCACGAGGGTGGGCTTGCGCAGGTCCTTGGGATAACTGGTGCTGTGTGGGGTCCCTGGGAGGCCTGGCTGTGTTTTCAGGGGCTGTGCGTGGACCACAGTAAATTACAGTGGCACTGAAATAAGGTAAATAAAATTTTTTTCTTCCCTGATAACAGAATAAAGGTACAGTTACTCCTACTAACATTTGCATTTATGAAGTCATCCTTTTGTTTATTAAGGGAAAAGTAACTACAGCAAGAGGATGGCCCTATGAAGCAATCAGAAAGTCTGGTGGATAAATTTGCTTTTGTGGAAGTCTTTAGTTTAGGCCCATTGATAAAACTAGGTTTGCCCAGTTACCCTTAGAAACTCAAGCCCACTAAGTGCTAAATGCTGCCTCATCTTTACTTTGTCATTCCATCAATTTTTGAATGAGGCAAAATTTTAATTTAAAAATTAACTTTAATTCATTATTTTCAGGCAGCAAAACAGGAACTTGAAAGACAGCGTCGTTTAGAATGGGAGAGACTTCGTAGACAGGAGCTTCTCAATCGAAGGAATAGAGAACAGGAAGAAATTGTCAGGTTAAACTCTAAAAAGAAAAGCCTTCATCTCGAGTTGGAAGCACTGGTATGGCTATAGGTTTAAGTGAAATTTATCTGAATGATGCTTAGAGTTACCTGTTGAAAAATATTATTGTTTTTTAAATCTATCTCGTGAATATGTTATGTTTTAATGTAATTAAATAATCATATTTTCATATGTGCTTTTTAACAGTTTAGACAGTTTAGTTTATGAAAAAAGGATAGTGACTCGAAATGCTGAGACTCATATTGTGGTCTTAGTTCAGATGTGGATAAACAAGGTACTCTTGGGCAAGACATCTCCCTTCTCTGTGCCTCACTTTGCGCGTCTATAAAATAAAAGTTTGTGCTGGTTCTGTGATTTTCAGTTTTCAAACTGGTCTCTGGAAGGTGGGCTACAGAGGGATAACCAGAAGGTGGGAGAGGAGAGCCTAGGCGCTAGGACAGCATCTCCTCCCCCCACTTCTTCTTCCCACATTTCACAACAGAGAATCACCACATTTATCTGCTGTACTTCTGTTGGAGTTTTATCTAAAATTTGCTTGGAAAAAAGGATTCTACTGCTAAAAAGAAAAAATAATTGGAAACTGCTGACCTAAATGATCTCTTAGGATTCCTTTCAGTTCTAAAAAACTATGGTTGTTAACTAATATTGGCCATTATGCTTATCAGTTTTTACATATCAGATGTCAGAGTATCTGTTAAAAGACTTTGCTTGAAATGCAAAGTGAGAAGATAGAAAGGGTCTGAGTAAGGCATACTATTCTACTATGATCCTGTAATCACATAAGCCTGACCTGATAATACAGTAGGGTTTTGCAAAAAATGCATGTGTAGCTATGTAGTAGAGCCATATTTACATCTTGTTTAATTGTAGTCTAATGTTTTATTTGGTTGATGAATTGAATTACATTTTTTTAAAAAATCACAATATCTTTCATCAGAAAGGTACTATTTTATGCCTTCAAATGAATAGGAAAGCATACCACAGTTGTTAATCATGCCATAGTACTACAAAACAGTCCTACAAACTTTAACTTCTTTGTGTAGCTACTTGGGTATCTGTCTGAACCATTATATTGACTGTGTATTTTTCCTTAAAAATACAATGGGAGGAAACCTTTTGATTGTTTTTCCCCCAAGAACTGGGGTAACACACCAAGCAGTAGCATAGATTAATGTGCAGAGTCTGGAAAGGTCCAGGGCCTATACTTAACATTTGCTGAAGATAACAGCATGATATCCAGGGTGGACACAGCATATTCCCTTCCGTGTGTATTTCTCAAATATGAAACATACTTTTCAGTAAAAACTTTCATTATTGGTGATTTTTAACCAGGAGCCTCATTTTTCCTCACCCCACTGTATTTGCTAAGGCTGCCATAACAAAATACCACAGACCAGGTGGCAATTTTTATCACAGTTCTGGAGGCTGGAAGTCCAAGATCAAGGTGTCAGCATGTTCGATTTCTTCTGAGGCTTCTCTCCTTGGCTTGCAGATGGCTGCCTTTCGCCGTGTCCTCACGTGGCCTTTTCTCTGCCTGTGCATCTCTGCTGTCTCTTTTGTGTCTAAATGTTCTCTTCTTATAAGGACACCAGTCAGATTGGAGTAGGGGCCACCCATAAGACTTCATTTAATCTTAATTACCTCTTTAAATGTCCTGTCTCCAAATACAGTCATATTCTGAGGTTACTGAGGGTTAGGACTTCAACATATAAATTTTGGGGGACACAGTTCAGCTCATAACACCTCACCCTTCTTATTAGCTTCCATTGAGAATCTCTGCTGTTTTTTGTTCTGGTTTTTTTTTTTTTTTCTCTTATTCTCAGAACAAGGGGAAAGGAATATTGGTATAGGAGAAGAGTAGTGTGGCCCCAAAAGGCCCTCCTGTACACTGTTTAATTAGAAGAATTAGATGGCAGCATTGAGGATAGAAATAGAAGTTCAGAGAAGGTAATGCTAATTGTCATATGCACACACTTATTCCTCCTTATTATTCTAAGAGATTATTTATATTTTAATACTATGAATTAGTGCCTAAATGCTGAGTTCAGAAAAGAAATTCAGTGTGTTATGTTTGTGCTTTCTCATCTTAACATAATAGGCTCTTACACTCACAGTGGTACGTTTCCTGCTAAAAACGCTCTTGAGTTAACTTGGTTTTAGACATTTATCTTAGATGGAGTATAAATGATAAATGACATTTAGAATTTAAATAAAAATATTGTTCTCTTGATAGGAACATTTCCTATTAGCATTTTATGTTACCATATGTTTCTCTTCCTGTAGAATGGCAAACATCAGCAGATCTCAGGCAGACTTCAAGACGTCCGACTCAGGAAGCAAACTCAAAAGACTGAGCTGGAAGTTCTGGATAAGCAGTGTGACCTGGAAATTATGGAAATCAGGCAGCTTCAACAGGAACTTCAGGTAAGTCCTTTGCTGCTGAATTGTCCTTAAACATGAGCAGTTATTAATAATTCTTCCTAATAGAGTGGTTTTCACTTTTGGGGGCATGAACCGCTTTGAGCCTCTGGTAGACATTCTTCCTAAAGGCATGTAGATATACACAATCTTGTACAATATCAGGAATCTCGTGGACTACCTAAAACTGTGCTTAACATCTGGTTAAATTCTGCTTAATATTTATACAATATCTGGGCATTTACCACTTTGAGTTTTAAGTCTTTAATAAATAAATACATCATTTAATTCCATTTTAGTTTATCCATAAGTTGTAAGCAATTTACATATTATTCTACGTATTATTCCTATACTAAGTTTCAAGAGTGATTAAATCATGTTTTTACATTTTCAGAAAATTCTTAGACAACATTACAGAGTTTCTTTTTCTTTTTATAAGGAATATCAAAATAAGCTTATCTATTTGGTGCCAGAGAAGCAATTATTAAATGAAAGAATTAAAAATATGCAGCTCAGTAACACACCTGGTAAGTCTCTAAGGTTTGTTTTGCCTCTTTTATTCTTTTCTGAATGTATCAGTTATATTCTGTTATGTTTTAAAATAGCATTATTCTGTTATAAATAACATTTTTTGTCTCTAGTTAAAATTTTTTAAATAATGTGAAAAATATTACCTCACGTTGGAGCATTTTTAGCAATAAAACGTAAATAGAAATAAAATAACAATTGTGGTCTGACTTCCTGTCTTGATACCATTTTTATTTATATATTTCAAATATCAATCAAATAAAATGTTACATTACAGTTAAACAAGACCTCAGTTTGGCTTGAACACAAGGCTATATGTGCATTTTGGCAAAATCCTGCACTAATTGTAAAGAACTGTTCGTGAGGGGACTTTTCTATGGAGCCAAACCTGTTGGATTCTAGGGTGATAGTGTACAGCAGTGATAGGCCTAAGCAGACTGGTACGCTCTTCCCAGACCTTTTATATCATCTAACTTTGTGATTCATGTAAAGAATTTTACCACCTTGGCCCTCTGACACCTGTGGAAGAAAATATTCCAGTGTAATTTATGAGAATATAATATTTCTCTTGATTCAAGTCTCAACCAGGAAACTGAAGAAAAAAAAAAATCTCTACATTGGATAGCATGCCAATAACAATGTAGCAGAAGAAAGATTTATTTAAAGAAAAGTAACTCTGCAAATGTGTTAGAACTAGCTAAAGTATCCTAAATGTCTCCCACTGAGTATCTGTCAGTTTTTTCATTCTAGGGCTCTTTATTATACTTCTGGTTTTTCAGGCGGGCCAGTAAATAGGTTCATCCCTCTTCTTTGCCCAAATTCTGAACAAATTAAGAAATAAGGCAAAGGAGCAAGACGTGAGAGACCAGAATATCACCTCATTATTAATAAAGCTGATGTTAGACAGCATGGCTTATCTGTGAGCAGTACAGCTGCCCCTGTAAGACACTGGGTGCACGAACAACATAGAATGCAGATTCCTGTAGGCAGTTCAACCTCAAGAAAGCAAGGGATAGGAAAGGTATAGGGCTGTGTACACCCGGGTCCTTATCTTGATCTCACCAAGTATTTAAGAGTTAGAAAGAAGCTGGGACTGTTGTTCTAGTAAAGGTCCCTTTACATCGAAGAAATACCAGGAATAGAAAATTTGATCTTGTGAACTACTCTTATTATGTCTCCCACCTTCCACTGATGTCTCGTCTCAGACAATCTTCCTTGCACAGGGTGCTTTTCTTGGCCGTTCGAAGTGTATCAGCTCCTACCTTACCCCTCACAGGCATTCCAGAGGCAGGATAAGGCAGCACTCCTGATCTGTGCAGGGTAGAAAGTATACTGTCATCTTCATTGTTAGTATTTGGATTGTGAAGAGAATGTAGAATATGTCTTATTAGGGGCCTGGTAGAGCTACTCTTTCTCTGTGGAATGTGATCCAATTTAGCTTTTATAAATTTATTAATCTTTGCTGTAGCCCAGTTTAGAATAGGAAGCTCTTATTTGGAGTTTGCAAAGTACCCAGTATCCCTTAGATTCCTCTGTCCATAATGGTAACCATTTAAGATTATCAGCCATGTGCCAAGCACCATGCTAGGTAGTTTTCATGCATTATTTCCGTTCATTTTTACAACAACCCTGTAAAGTAGTCGTCGTTATTTCCATTGTGCAGCTTGGAAAAACTGAGGTTCACAGAGAATAAGTAATTACCCAAGATCATGTAATAGTAGGTCTCAAATTCTTGTGTGTCTGACTCCTAAAGCCCACCACACTACCATGTTGCCTCTTTCAGTTACCGAACACAGGGCTCGTAGATGTGATATGATCACATTCAGTATGAAAGCATCCATTATTACTGATGCTCATTTTGAATACTAAGAATGAATATTCTTTTACTGTTATTTTTCCCATTGCTTGTCTCCCACCTTGACTAGAATAGGACCCATGCCTTATCCTTCACTTTTACCTACCATTGAACAAAGTGCAAGGCCTTGCATATAGCAGATGTGTAATTTAATGATTAAATATTTATTGAAATACTGGAAAACTGTTAGAATTATAAGACAATTTAACAAGGTGCCTGGATACAAAATCAGCATATAAAAATCAGCAACTTTACTATATATCGAAAGTATTTATTTAGAAAATAAGGGGAAAAAAGGTCTCATTCGCATCAGCATTCTCATTGTTAAATGAACAAAGAAGAAACGCACAGCCATAAAACTTTACTGATTGACATAAAAGATTCCTGGATAAGTAGATACATATTATATTCCTGAATGAACTCGCTCAATATTTTAAAGATGTTATTTTGTTCTCTACTAATTCATCCATATATTCAGTTTTATTCCGGTTTCCTTAAATGAAACTTGACAAGATAATTCACAAATTAACCTAGAAGAGAAAATACACAAGATGAGCCAAGACTTAAAAAGGAAAAACATTGGTGGGGGGAGGAGTCTAGCCCTATCAGATACCGAAACATGAGTTGTGGAAGGTGTAGTACCTAAAATAATGTATTATTGATCCAAAAGAGAAAGAGAACACTGGAACTAAATAGAGAGTCTAGAAACAAGCCCATATATATATATATATATATATATATATATATATAGCAATTTAGGATTAGATAAAGTTGGCATTTAACATCAGTGGGGAAAGGATGGGCTTTCAATAGTTACTATCTCTTCATTAAGTGATTTGAGGGATAGTTGAAAGGGGGGTGAAGAAGCTGTTTACCTCACTCTCTGCAGATATAAATTCTAGGTAAAGTGGGAGGCTAAACATAAAATATAACTCTAGAAAAAAATGTTACAGAGGAAAACGTTTTTATAATCTTGGTGTCAGAAAAGTCTCTTCAAACAATACATAGAGCTATGAAGGAAAATATTTAGTTTTTGATGAAATAAAAATGAAAAACTTTTTCGTGATGAAAGATGTCATAAACAGTAAAAAAAAAAAATTGAAATATGTATGATACAACAAGAATTTAGAGCTTATACAAGTCAGAAACTAAGACAAGCCAATAGGAGGAAAAAGCCAGCAAAGGTTGAGATGAGACAATTCAAGATGATGGCTGATAAATGTAAGTAGGTGGCCATATAAATAGATGTTTATTTGATTTCAGTAGTTGTCAAGAAAATACAAATTAAAATGACAATAAGCATTTTTTTTGCCAGTTAGCAAAAATGAAAAATGAGTGATACAATCTCCAAAATTTACAAGCAGCTCATGCAGCTCAATATCAAAAAAACAAACAACCCATTCCAAAAATGGGCAGAAGACCTAAATAGACATTTCTCCAAAGAAGATATACAGATTGCCAACAAACACATGAAGGGATGCTCAACATCACTAATATTAGAGAAATGCAAATCAAAACTACAATGAGGTATCACCTCACACCGGTCAGAATGGCCATCATCAAAAAATCTACAAACAGTAAATGCTGGAGAGGGTGTGGAGAAAAGGGAACCCTCTTGCACTGTTGGTGGGAATGTAAATTGATACAGCCACTATGGAGAACAGTATGGAGGTTCCTTAAAAAACTAAAAATAAAATTACCATATGACCCAGCAATCCCACTACTGGGCACATACCCTGAGAAAACCATAATTCAAAAAGATACATGTACCACAATGTTCACTGCAGCTCTATTTACAATAGCCAGGATATGGAAGCAACCTAAGTGTCCATCGACAGATGAATGGATAAAGAAGATGTGGCACATATATACAATGGAATATTACTCAGCCATAAAAAGAAATTAAATTGAGTTATTTGTAGTGAAGTGGGTGGACGCAGAGTCTGTCATACAGAGTGAAGTAAGTCAGAAAGAGAAAAACAAATACCGTATGCTAACACATATATATGGAATCTAAAAAAAAATGGTTCTGAAGAACCTAGGGGCAGGACAGGAATAAAGACGCAGATGCAGATGTAGAGAATGGACTTGAGGACACAGGGAGGGGGAAGGGTAAGCTGGGACAAAGAGAGTGGCATGGACATATATACACTACCAAATGTAAAATAGATAGCTAGTGGGAAGCAGCCACATAGCACTGGGAGATCAGCTCGGTGCTTTGTGACCACCTAGAGGGATGGGATAGGGAGGTAGGGAGGGTGGGAGGGAGACGCAAGAGGGAGGAGTTATGGGGATATATGTATATGTATAGCTGATTCACTTTGTCGTAAAGCAGAAACTAACACAGCATTGTAAAGCAATTATACTCCAATAAAGATGTTAAAAAAAAAGAAAAATGAGTGATAGTATCTGGTGATAGGGATATGCAGAAACAGGTAATTTGGTGTCATTGTTACTGGTACAGCTTTTTGGAAGGGCAGTTTGGCAGTTTCTGTCCAAACTTAAAGTGTGCACATCCTTTTACGTAGCAATTCTTTCACCTCCTAGCCTTTAAAATACTTCCATGTGTGCGTTAAAATGTACATATAAGTATGTTTATGGCAGCATTTTTATTTAATAGTAGAAAATCAGAAACAACCTAAATGGCAATCAAAAAGGGAATAGTTACCTAAATTACGGAATAGCCATAATGTGGACTACCAGGGAGCAATTTTAAAGAATGAACTAGATCTAGATGTCTTTAATGGTGAGATGTGTTATTAAATTTAAAACAAGTTGCTAAGCCGCGTAGACAGCGTGATCCCATTAAAGCCCCATGGAAATGCTGAGTATGCACATATCAAGTACCTAAGAGGGGGGTAGGAGGTGAGATGAAGAGAGACTTTTTTACTTTTTACTCTATATGCTTCATTTTATTTGAATTTTGTACTAGATTTCTGTACTTTAAAAAATACAATAAAGTTTTAAAATATGTACAGTTGACCGTTGAACAACGTGGGTTTGAACTGCACAGGTCCACTTCTATGCAGATTTTTTTCAATAAGTAAATACTACAGTACTACACAGATCCGTGGTTGTTGAATCCAAGGACTTAGAACTGTGGATATGGAGGAACTGCAACCACGTATGCTGAGGGCCAACTGCAAGTTATACTTGGATTTTCAGCAGAGCAGAGGGTCAGCCCTCCAATCCCCCTGAGTTGTTCAAGGGTCAGCTGTATTTAAATAGATGGTAAGATTGCTATCTTAATTTATTGAAATGTAGTCTGCATCATATATTTCCATCCAGTTTTTTCATCCTTGCCTAAATGTGTAAGAAAAGGTCATATAAAATGAAGCTCTCTGTTCCTACCTCCTAAAATAATACCACTGAATGATCCAGTTAGTAATATTTGTTGAGTCCTTGTAGTGAATATTCCCCTATTCTTGGGAGCACTGAGAATAAATAGAAAGCTTCTTTAACAATAGGAGCTATTAATTGAGTATTTACTATGGGCCAGACTCTGTACTAATGGCTTTATATCATCACCTCATATATGAGGTGGGTGATACATAATGCCCATTGAATAGGAGAGCCTGCGGATGAGATGGGTGAAGCACCTTACCCAAAATGGAGCGTCACTTCAAGTTCTAGTACTTTTGAGTACAGAACCAATGCTTATAACATTTCCATACGAGGATCTTCCAAGATACCCGAAAAAGGGAAATGACTGCTGATTGTTTTTTCCCTTGAGTTGATCCACCTTATGTGTGTATAGCCTTTGGCTCTCTAGTTATACCAATTTGACCAGACAGTAAATGTTAATTACTGGTAATGACAGGAACTTCTACCAAATGTAAACTGTATGATGTTTGTATTTCAGATTTAGGAGTTGGTTTACTTCATAAAAAATCATTAGAAAAGGAAGAATTATGCCAAAGACTTAGAGAACAATTAGATGCTCTTGAAAAAGAAACTGCATCTAAGCTATCAGAAATGGATTCGTTTAACAGTCAACTAAAGGTATTTATCTTCTATTATATTCATTTTTAGTTAGCTGCCTTTTTACCTTCCTTATTTTGATTTAATTGAATGAATAACTGAAGCTATTATTGTTATATATAGTACATTTCATAATTTATTTTTATAATTTGAGCTATACCAGAATTGTAGGATTGTTTTTAATGTTCTCTGTGTATTGTAAACATTGAGTCGTGTAAATATATAATTTACCATAGTTTCCAGTTTTTGATGACTGTTTTTATTGGCATCTATACATTTAAAAAATAATTACCTTTGTCAGTATTAGGATTAGATTAGATTAGATTTGTCAGTATTAGATCTCAGCCAGAATGATCTTAGGCAAATTTGAAAATGGGAAATATGGAAAATTTTAAATAGTCCAGGTTGTAGAGGCTCTTTTAACACACTAAATTCTTTTTTTTTTTTTACAATTTAATTAACCTTTGTGAAATAATGCCATAACCAATGAAATCCAAAGCACAATTTGGCACTAAAATTTTGCATGAAAAGTAGATTCATGATTCATTATTTGCTGCAGTGGCAGAACAGATGTCCAAAACGTATACCATATGCTTATCATTCTGTGCAGTGTTAGTTGTATACTGAAGCCATGCCCGTGAAAGAAAATATTAAAAGCTAGCAACCAGAGTAATGGCACATGATTAAAATTTGGGACTAGTTTCAGTTACTCCCTTGCTAATGAAGCATGAAGTTTTTAGAGCATAACGTATTACAAAGCTTTTCAGGCAGCTCTGTGTCTCTTCATGTGACTTTCATTTTGCTAACTTATTTAGAATAATGTTACACCAACCATAGAGTAAACAGAATGGTAAAAGAAACCATGGTGGCTTCTGTTAAGAAAGGGAAGTTTGAGGTGAATAATGTTAATAATACATTCCACACAAGCATATATTCTGTAGAAAAAAAATTTAAAGAAGACTAAATAATTTGTCATTGATGGACAGACAAACCAGCCAAGTTATCTTCCCTACATTATTTTTTTAAAAATCTGTACCTAGTTTAATTGGCTTTTTATCTGCCTTATCTTACAGTGTGGGAATATGGATGACTCTCTTCTTCAGTGCCTTTTGTCTCTGCTAAGCTGTCTCAACAACCTCTTCCTCTTACTTAAGGTTATTTTCTAATATCTAGCTCCTTTTCTTTGAGTTACTTTACTGTTTTCTTTTTTAAAAAACGAGACTATTCTTTGCATTTATCTGAATATCCTTGTTTGAAATAACATATACAATATAGACATTTTTCTTTCTGCTTGCTTAAATATCCTTCTGCTGTCTCACTGCCTGTTTGAGTCTAATGCCAGGAATCAGTAGGGTTGCCCAGAGTAACCTTTCTCATGAGGAGCCCAAGACACTGAGAAATATTTCCTGGTTCCCGTAGAGCATCCCTGTGAGTCGGGCTAACTGATGGGATGATTACTCATTCAATTCGAAGGGAAACTAAGGGAATGTGAGATTAAATTATTTACCCATATCACTGAAATTACTGTTTAAAATAAAACTTATACCTTTTGAAATCTCGTGCAAGGTTATGTCATGTATATATCAGGCTGCTTCCTAATACTGCTATAAGGAAAAATCTTAAAGAACCAATAATGCAGGTGCAGCTTTAGTTTTGTCTAGTTATCAGGCCTCATATTTAGATATGCTTGCACCACAGATAAAAATGTTTAAATCATATTTATAAATAAGTAGTTCACTTTGTCATGTATAGATAGCACAAAGAATATTTAAAACATTCAATGAATTCCTATTTTGATTTAGTTTAAAGAAAGTTGCTTTATATTTACCACTTGCTGACCCTAGTAGATTTTCAACTGTATTCTACTCAGTACTAAAATGGATGGCAATAGGGCAATTACATATATATACACAATGAAGACAGGAACATAAGTAGAGCTCATTTGTTACCTAAGCAAAGGTAGGGCAGTTGGAAAGATGGTATCATCCTTTCCTTTATGGTTATAGCATGAATGGCCAGATTATCTGGTCTTAGAACTTTTGCTGCAGATCACACAGAAATGTAAACCTAAGTTTCTTCACGTATACAGTGCAATTTGATGATATTTGTGGACTGTACTCACACACAGAAGTCTGATTCTTCGAGTTAGCATTTGATTCTCCACAGGCTAGCAGATTATTTTTGTCTCTTGTTTTTCTTTCTTCCTTCTGCTTCCTGCCTTCCAACCTTTCACTGCTTGTTGAGGTTTCATCAGAGGCAATTTAGGAATGTAAAAGGGAATGAAACCTATACTGTCAGAGTGGTCAGGAGACCGACTTTTGTTACAGAAAGCAAGAAAAGAGGCTTTCTGTGGTCATTGGAAATGATACAGAGCAGTCAGTTAACTTAGTACTGAAAAGTATCCATTGAATTGTCAACAAGGAGACCTTTGAAGACCTTGCTGAAAGTGCCATCTCATTTGAGTGACCAGCAGAGGCTGGATTGCGGCAGATCAGGAATGAATGGGAGCTGAGGAGGGGTGGAGTGCGTGTGAACAGCTCTTTAGGAGAGTGAAAAGAGAGCATGAGGAAAACTTTGTTTAAGAAAGATGACAAAGGATACAAAGTTTCAGTTATGCAAGAGGGATAAATTGTGAAATCTACTGCACAGCATGGTGACTATAGTTAGAAAATTTCAACTCTACAATACAGTATTGTTAAGAGTATATATCTTAAACATTCTCACCACAGAAAGAAAGAGAGGAAGGAAGGAAGGGAGGGAGGGAGGGAGAGAAGAGAGAGAGGGAGAGAGAGACCGATGGGGGGGGGGAAGGAGGGAATGGTAACTATATGAGGAAATGAATATGTTAATTAGCTTGATTACGGTGATCATTTCACAGTGTATATGTGTATTGAAGCAGCAAATTGTATACCTTAAATATATACAGTTTTATTTATTTATTTATGGCTGTGTTGGGTCTTCGTTTCTGTGCGAGGGCCCTCTCCAGCCGCGGCAAGCGGGGGCCACTCCTCATCGCAGCCTCTCCCGCCGTGGAGCACAGGCTCCAGACGCGCAAGCTCAGCAATCGCGGCCCACGGGCCCAGCCGCTCCGCGGCACGCGGGATCCTCCCAGACCAGGGCCCGAACCCGTGTCCCCTGCATTGGCAGGCAGGCTGGCTCTCAACCACTGCGCCACCAGGGAAGCCCTATATACAGTTTTTATTTACCAATTATACTTTAATAAAGTTGAAAAATAAAAGAATAATTAGGACCACCCTTGAAAGTGGTATCACCTTTTTGTGCAGCATATGGGTACATGAGGAATGGATAGTTTCTGTTAGAACAGAAGAATGGAAATGGAGAAAATTAAGCTTTTTAGGTAACTAACCTTATCCATCTCAATGTCTTAAAGATGATTGCCAAGCTCAAGACAAATATTTCGTTGCTGAATTCCCAGCACCTAGAACAGTGCATGGAACATCATGTGTGGCAATACATACTTGTCGAGTGAATGAATGGTTTTGAATGTTCTCAGTCAGAAAAATATACAGCATTTAGAGTTAGTATTGGTATATAGAGTTTATGAGAAAAAAGTAGAAAGAAATTAGTCAAAAAACAGCAGAAAACCATGTATCCCAGGTTTTAGGAAAACTTCTGATTCCATGTAATTTATTCTTTTAAGTAAAGGCTATTTTTTAAATTCAAAAAAAGGAAGAAAGAAAAGAAAGACAAGAGTTAAAGTAGAAGAGAGAGGAAGGGAAGGAGGAGGAAAGTGAGAGATTGAGACTGACTGTATAAAATAGTGATAATTGATAGAGCAAAGTCCCAAGGAAGCAGATTAAGATATAATCTGGAGCATAGATTGAAGGACAAGAGAAAAAGAATACTTCCAGTGTAGCATATGGGAATAAGATAGGTGTGAAGTCGGTTAAATTTGTTGGTGGAGAGTAGGAAGTTGATAGCTTTAAAACCTAAAATCAGAAGCAAGTTGGATCATTACAAGGAGTCTTCATGGGTGGTTGAGGACATGGAATAACTCAAACTAGGCTAGAAGGAGATGGATACAGATGCAGGAAGTTTTATTGCTTTTGAGATGGAAAGATGAGGGAGTTCCAGTCTGGCTTAATGAGGCAAGATTATTGGCTGGTAGTGAAAAGAATGAATGGAAGATTGGGAAATTTCAGGAGTAAAAAGTAGGCATGAAATACACATCTTAGTGGGGGTGGGGAGTGCAAGCTTAGTAGAGGAAAACAGTAGGTGTCCTGAGCAATGTTGAATGCCTATTTGAAGTTGGAGTTCATGAATTTAAATTGAAAACAGCAGTCCTAATTGTGTCTTTTTTTTTTTCCTCCACCGAAGTTCAGCTGTTTATGTGTAAGCATGGAAAAGGATGATTACATAGGTTAATAGATTCATACGGGTTTGAGGTTTTAATAGACATGGGCAGAGAGGGAGGAACAAGGGAGCTACAGATCTTAACACAGTAATTGTGATAAACATGAACTCAAATATGTACTGGACAAGAAGGGATATGAAGAGAGGAAGGGGTCCTGATGAAAAAAGAGAGGATGATAGGATCAACAGAATGGAGGTCTCAGTGAGGTTGGAAACCTGTTGAAATGGATGTACCATATATAAGAAAAGCTTGAAGAATAAGAACTTATGTTTGGAAAATGGGATACTGATCAGTGGTAGTTCTCTTTGTGATGATGATGAGATTCAGGGTATAATAATGCAAATGAGGAATTAAATGGAGTAAAAAAAAAGTCATTGTTGAGGAGATCAGTTGTTTTGTTTTTTCTTTTTTTAGTCAAAATGGGAAGTTTTATTTTTGATGGATTTTATCACAATAGAAAGTTGTAATCCTCCTACTGTGATGCTTTTAAACTTTATAACCTTCTTAAACCATATACACTTTATTATAATTATGTTTTATAAAACTACCTTTACAGAAAATCTAATGTCAAATACTTACATTTGCATAAATCCTATTTGTGTTTTTCAATATTTTTTTCAATAATTCTGAGGCAGGAAAGGAACAATGCCAAGGGATAATTAAGCCTTCTTATCTGTATAATATTCACTTGGAAAATTTTCCTCCAGTGTGCTGAAATATATGTTTAGCCCCAAGAATGAACATTGAAAATGCTTTTGAATTCATAGTTTCTGGTCACTTAGAGTGACTTAGCAGAGCTGCTCAAGTCCTATCAGGACCCTGGACACCAGTTCTTACAGTTTTCAACTCAGCATCAAATAAACCACATGTTCTTAGTTGTTACTTGACTCTGATATTTCCCAGGTTACTATTTCAACCCCTACCTTTCTTTTTTTTTTTTTTTTTAACATCTTTATTGGAGTATAATTGCTTTACAATGGTGTGTTAGTTTCTGCTGTATAACAACATGAATCAGCTATACATATACATATATCCCCATTTCTCCTCCGTCTTGCGTCTCCCTCCCACCCTCCCTATCCCACCCCTCTTGGTGGACACAAAGCACCAAGCGAATCTCCCTGTGCCATGCGGCTGCTTCCCACTAGCTATCTGTTTTACATTTGGTAGTGTATATATGTCCATGCCACTCTCTCACTTCATCCAGGCTTACACTTACCCCTCCCCGTGTTTGAGGAGATCAGTCTGAGTTGAGGTTTTGATGGGGTCATCTACGTTGATGTCAAAGACTGGAAGAATAATGAAAATGAGTGAATGAGGATCAGTGACCAGGTGATCCATAGATGACAATAAAGAGGAAGGGGAGGGTGGTACTGCTGGATGTTATTCTGAGCCTCAGAAAAAGATGGAGTTTGTAAGAGTGAGAAGAAATAATCATCTAGAAATGGCAATGAAGAGCAAAGAAAATACTCAGGCCAGAAACTGGTAAACCATCCTCAACCAAGCAGTCAAATTTAACATTACCCAAATGGCAGAAGCTGACATTATGTGTCTCCTGATATGATGCACTGAAAAAGACACATCACTTCTATACTATTTTTGCCAAAAATATTTCATCCATGTAAGTGTAAGGAAATAATTAGACAAACTCAAATTGTGGTTTGGTCTGTAAAATAGCTGACTAACCCACACTCTAAAAATGTGAATCTCATAAAAGATGGAGGAAATCTTCTCACAATGACGAAATGAAGTGTATGGTCCTTGATTGGATTATGGAGCCAAAAAAAAAGCTGTTATTAAGGATAATATTTACACTATTGGGAGGGAACATCTTTTGAATATGAATTCTGTATTAAGATTATTATGTCACTGTCAAATTTCTTTAGTTTGGTACTGACGTTGACACCGTAGTTACGTAGAATAATGATGAAGTTCTAGGGGTGAAAGCATCAGCGTCTTCAACTTAGTCAAATTTTTTGTAGATCTGAAAGTTTTCAAAATAAAAACTTGGAGAAAAATTGAGTTGCAAAATGTTGTCAAATGTTTATGAAAATGAAAAGAATAAGTATATTTTTAAATTATAACTAACACTGGAAAATGGAGAGGAGATGGGGGATAGTGTAAATTAGCAGATTCCCCATATTCCATATCAGAAGTCAATAACTATTTTCTAATTCATAAATCAAGATATACTAATAATAGTCAGGATTTATTAAAGGCTTTATCTGTGACTGGCACTGTTCTAAATGTTTTACTTATATTAATTTATTTAATCCTTAATATTAACCCGATGAGGTAGGTTCTATTATTTGTTCACATTTCACATAGGAGTAAATTAAGTTGCCCAGGGTCACACAGGTAGCAAGCAGAAATTCAACCCAGAGAGTCAGGATTTGACCTTAAATGGTTATATTTTTTTTTAAAAAGATGAAAATTTATAAGCTAAGTGTTCAACTTAAGAAACTAGAAAAAGACTAGTGTAATAAAGGGAAAAAAGTAGAAGGAAATTAGTGAAACAGAACACAGATATTTAATACAGAGAATCAAGAAAGCCAAAGTTTGACTCTCTTTATAGATTAATAAAATTAACAAACCTGTGGCAAGACTTAATTTAAAAACAAAAATAAAGGAGTGAAAAGGAACTATAACTAAACACATTGCAAACAATAAAAGAGAAGGGACTATTATGAAAAATTTTGCACATAAATATGAAAACATAGGTGAAATGAACAAATCAGAATTTGCTGAAACTGGCTCAGGAAAAATAAAATATTTAGGTAGCTCTATTGTCACAAAATATTTTAATTCCATAGTTTAAAATCTTCCCTAAAAGAGAATCCAGACCCAGAATTTTACTGAAGGAATAAATAACTCCAGTCTTATACATCTGTTTCAAAATGTAGAAGAGGGAATATTCCCAACTTATTGTATGAAACTATCATAAACCTCAAATTTTGATAAGAATAGTATAAGAAAGGATCATTATAGACCAATTTAGCATAGAGGCAAAAATTCTAAAGAATATTGAAAAGTTGAATATGGAAATTTATAAGAAGGATACTCCATTATGACCAAGTTGGATTTACCTTAGCCATGCAAAGATGATTTGACATACAAAACTGTTGACTGTAATTTGCCATATAAACAGATTAAAGGAGAAAAATAGTATGCTTATCTCACTAAACGCAGAAAAGGTATTTGATAAAATTTAACATCTATTCATGATTAAAAAATGAAAAAGTTATTAGCATATTAGGAATGGAAGAGAACTTCCTTAACCTGAAAAGAATGATCTATTATTCCGTTAAGATGGAGTACAGTTCTGTTCGTAAGTGCAGATTGTTTACTTCTTTTCAGTTAACTGATAGATTTTTTTTTTAATTGAAGTATAGTTGATTTACAATGTTGTGTTAATTTCTGCTGTACAGCAAAGTGATAGTTAACTGATAGATTTAACCAGGACCTCCTGGAAGCATGACTTAACTCAGAGGAGTGAGTCTAATGATAAGAATTTCTAGGATCATTGTAAGTCAGGCAGAAGAAATGTTTTTGGGAAGCCCTGTGGTGCTCTTCAAATCTTATTAATATGCATAGTCTATGGTTTATGTATTTTCATTCATCCAGTAAATACTAATTAAATAACTACACTGTACGAGGCTCTCTCTTGTGTGGGGATACCTTGATGAAAGACAGTCCTGTTGTCAAGAAACTCACTCCAGTGGAGACAGTCATACAGTCAGAAGACCCTGCCTGTGATAGGGGAATGCACAGAACGTCTTGGGGAGCACAAGGAAGCTCGTTAACTCACACATTGGAGGAATGGGCTAATGAAGGAAGACTTAGAACAGTATTTTAAAGGACAAGTTAGGGGGCTAACCTTACAGCCATATTAAGATCAGACATTAGTTTGGCTCCTCTTTACTCTCGTTTTAAACTTATAATTCTATTTATGACTTCAGCCAATAATATAGCTAATATTTATTGAGGACTTACTGTGTGCCCTGCACTATTGTAAGCGCTTTATGTGTATTAACCCATTCAGTCCTCATAACAGTGTTGTGAGGCATGTACTGTAATTAACCCCATTTTACAGATGAGGAGACTGTTAAGTAACTTTCCTAAGATTACTCAGCTAGTCACAGACAGAGCCTGATTCAGACCTTGGCATTCTTATTCCAGACCCATGCTCCATGAGTCCTTATCACTAAACCACACCGCTTCTCCACAGATTGTAACCATTGTAGTCTTCTGCTTTTCAATATAGTTGTTTGGGGTTTTTTTTAAACGATTTTTTTGATGTGGACCATTTTTAAAGTCTTTACTGATTTGTTACAATATGGCTTCTGTTTTATGTTTTGGTTTTTTGGCCGCGAGGCATGTGGGATCTTAGCTCCCTGACCAGGGATCGAACCCTCACCCCCTGCATTGGAAGGCAAAGTCTTAACCACTGGACCGCCAGGGAAGTCCCGTCAATAGAGTTTAGAGAAAGGTGCAACAAAGAGAACTACAGAAGCTGAGATCTGTGAAAACTTTTCTATGAATGTAGTATTTGTATTCTTGTTGTCTTAAGCTGCAAGTCTTGATCTTAGACATTTTGGACATAGTCTCTGGATACCACATTTACTCAGATAAGATCTACCATTTCAATCAAGTTAAAAGGGTTCACCTATAAAATATTTTTATTCCTGAAAAGAAGTAGAGCTTAGGTCGTTTTCGTTTGTTTGTTTGTGGTTTGGAGTTTTGTTTTTGTGTGTAGATAGATGCCCCAAGACATCTTTTACCAAAAAATTCTATCTAAATGTCGAAGCTCCCACCTTTGCCATGAGGTCTCTTTTGTTTATTTCAGGTTTTTGTGGGAGTTTCTTAGTTTTTTGGGTTTTTTTCCTCTTCCTTATCCCAGGCTTTTTCTACTCCCTTGTTCAGGATTCTATAGATTCCAAGTAAAAGAAATTCAGTTCAAAATAGTTAAGCTGAAAAGAGTGGTTATTGCAAGAGTACTAAGACCACTGACTGAATCAGTAGACGGGGCAGTTCCTAGACACAGGAATGAAGTTGGAGATTTGGTTCCCCCAGCACTCCCTCTCTCTCCAGCTCTATCTCTAATCTTTGCTTCTCTCTTTCCTGTTTTGACTTCATTCCTACCCCTGCTGGCCTCACTAGGAAGTGGGGCAGCTCCAGGTTTACCTTATCCCATTTTAATGAGTTTAGTGAAGGAAAGACTTCTTTCTCCCCTCTTCAATATATCTGAATCCCGGGAAGGGATTGTGGCCCAGCCTGGATCATGTGCACATCCTTTGAACCAGTCATTCTTGCCAGGGAGGTGAGGTGCTGTGATTGTTTAGATAAGTGACCACACTTGGGTGGGAGTGGGAGGAGCACTGAATCTGACAGACTCATCAAAACCACATAGAAGGGTGGGATTGGGGGGTAAATCAGCTTCCCAAAAGGAGGAAGGGTGCTGTTAGCAGAAGAGGGAAAGGAAATGCTGAACAGATAATCACAAGTTTCTGCGAAGACACTTATCTATATCCCAGATTTTGGCAATTTACTTTGAGACAAGAACTATAGACTTGGGAGTCAGACAGCCTTGGATTGGATCGCTGTGAATCTTCATAGCACTTTGCACAGAGCTAGATGCTCAATAAACAGTTGTTTATTTTAATTCCTGTTTGGAATACTTTTCATTATTTTGGCCCATTCTAGTCATGGTTTTAGGTAGACATTATCTTTTCCATTTTTAGTTATTAAATTATTTAATATGTTATTATTTAAATTAAATAAATATTGAATAATTATTAAATTATTGAATAATTGCTTCTGTGTTTAGTTCAGTATTTTACTGGGTAAAAGTTATGGGTAACTTGGTTAAACTACATGTGTCAAAAATATGACTGAACAAAATTCCTCTTCAAATGTTATAACAAGCAAATTATTTCCCCGTATTTTTAGTAGATTGCTTTTTTATTGAAAATGAAGTACTAAATCAAAGAATTGGCTTGTGAAAGATTCTATGTTCCTTAGAAATGAATTAATATAAAAGCAGATGATTTTAACATGCATTTGTCCTCAGTGGCCACATACCTTAAATACTTAATCTTTTCAAGAATTTTTCAATCATCTAGATTTTTTAAGACTTTTAATCTTTTTACTTTAGTTTAACTTGCTTTATGATTTTTATCTTTTAATGCAGTTGCCACATTTTTGCATAAGACAAAAGTATTTAAATCAATGCCACGTTGACTTTTTATCTTCTCCTTAGGAACTGAGAGAAAGCTACAATACACAGCAGTTAGCCCTTGAACAACTTTATAAGATCAAACGTGACAAACTGAGGGAAATTGAAAGAAAAAGATCAGAGCTAATACAGAAAAAGAAACTAGAAGACGAGGCTACAAGGTAATATAGTTGATAAACTTATTATACTATATTGCTATTAGAATTCTAATTTTGTTGTCCATATTTTTAGTTTGACTATGAAAAATTAAGGGGAATAAAATGATTATCCTAAGATGCTATTTAGATTCTAAATTTTAGAAGTTCAGTCCTTCTTTTGTGGACTGAGTTTACAGTAACCAATTTTATGTTCCATTAGTGAAAAATACAGACTTTGGAGTCAGACCTGGTTTAGAATTCTTGATCTACCACTTACTATCTGGATGATCTTGGTTAAGTCACTTTACCTTTTGGAACCTCAGTCTTTCCATCTGAAAAATAGACACATTAATGCATACCTCATAAGTAACTCAGAATTAAATAAGACTAAAGAACCAAGTATAATGTTTTGCAGGTAATAAGCACTCATTATTTCTATCTCTCCATAATAAATCCATTACCGTTTCCTGAAAAATCATAAAAACCAAGTACTTAATTTTATAGAGTGTAATACTGAGTGTAGAAATGCCATGTTGATGCAGGCTTCCTTGTATATATCTGAGCTATATCAACTGCCTACATTTATAGCAAGGAAAAGTGAGACAGTTGTGGTATCTGAAGCTTAGAACCATTCATTTAGAGACTTTGCATGATTTTTTTTTCTATCGGTAAGATTCTATTTCTAATATGTTCCTATGTTTCTCCCAAGTTCTCTAGTGTCAGAAATTATTATAATTAGTTAACAAATATCAACAAACCAACATTTCTTTGCCCTGGAGAATAGTAGACAATAATGTCTATGAAAGAGCTAATAGTTACTGGGAAGGCAAGAAAGACACATTACCATATTGCAGGCCTCTTTTCTTAATGGCTTTAGAATAACCACTTTAACACATTTTTACTGAGTGGTCACTGTTGACTGTGATGCAGGTAGACTCTGGGTTACTCCTTGCCCCTAGATTTCTCATAATTCTAGTAGGAGAGTCAGACAGCTAAACAAATGGCTATAATATTCTTTATTCTAAAGAATATTGCTACTACTTTTGTGATTCCCTAACAAGAGATACCAGAATAATATAGATGTAGAGACAGTAAAGTTCAAATTAAGAAGGCTTTTATTTGCCACCTAACTTGTGCCACTTAACATTGCACAAGGGAACATTGCTGCGCAACTAGTCCCTGTGTTAGAATTTTCTTTCTTTGTTTTTTTTTAGTTCTATTTGAATTTATTGGGCTCTCCCTTAGATATAATAAGTCCATTTCTAAAAAGTAAAATGAGTAGTTGTCAAAGAAATTGGCAGTCATCAAAATAAATCCAGTCACATGCAGAATGTTCCACAAATATTATTTTAACTCTTCTGAAGAGCATCCTCGAAACGACTTTTATTCATTCATTCATTAGTAGTAAATAATCTTGATTGACAGAGATGGAGACTGTCATGTGCTAGTTAAGAATTTTCTGCTTACACATGCAAGTATCTTGATATATCTCCATCATTGCTCACAATTCCTTTCAGGCCAACAGACCATATTAGTAATACACATTTTCATTTTATTCATTGTCCTTGCACATTATCCTGCTTTAGTAGAGGGAAGAAACCAGAACATGTAGAATTGGTCCAGAGCTGGGTGTTAGTACTGCATCTTGATTTCTTGGCCATTTGCTCAGGTATGTTGCCTTCTCGTCCCAAGCTATTGGTAATAGTCAGATTTTCACATTGTAGATGTGACCTCTTTGTCCAACTTCTGAAGCATCTTCTGGCCGTGGACCAGTTTCTCATCCACAAACACGCACATAGAAACTTTACCAAAATTTAATTTTTTATTCTCTTAACTCTCTAGTCTTTTCTCTATCCCAGTAAATATGTGGCAGGTACTCTGATAGTGGTGTTTATAATGCTATGGGAATTTAAATAAAGGTAGGTTGGGTCATCCTAGGCGTGGGAGAGTGTCAGGGAAAGTTACTGAGAACTGGGAAAGGGAATATTGGTCGGAATTGCTTAAGGACTGCAAGAGAAGCATGCCTCTCAAAGGAGAGCTGGATGTCAGTTACGGAAAGTGCTAGAGAAAGCACTCTGCAAAGTGATAGAGGGTGTAGGAGGATTTGCAAAGGGTTGAGAGGAAGTTAGTTGTGGGATAATGAACCAGGAGTATGAATTATAAGACATTTGGGGGATGAGGAGGAAGGGTTCATGACTGAGTGGGTCTACAGTTTTTGTAATTATCCAGGATTTCCAAATTCCTCCAGGAATTATAGGAAGAGAGATATGGAATTAAGCCAAGACTTTCACCTTGGTGGGGCATAAATGCCCCCAAATCCTAGGGATGCATCCAGTCACAGTCTTCACAGCCCCTGATAATGTGTGCTGAGACTTGAAGAAGGTGCTAATTAGTGGTGACTGCTCTGCCTCCAGTAAGATCATAAAAAGTATAAGCAAGGAGAACTCCAGTGAGCATTAATTCTAATACTAAAACAACTAAGCTGATCTTAGACCATCTTGACCAGCTAGAAACCAAGCTGTAGCTATATCAAATGTCATAGACACATGTACAGAAGTATGGACCTATAGAGGAAAAATGCTCTATTATCTAAAATCTAACAAATGAAAAAGACTTTTAAATGATAATATAAGAAGTAGATAATCTGTCCAGCAGCATTTCCTATTTTCACAGCAATGACTAAATCCCGAAAACAGGGATTAGCTAGGATAGTGGGAATAAGAGTTTGACAGCAGTCCTTGTGAAGAATCTGGAGAGAAGGGAAGGAAATTCACATATAATTTTTAGATTTGTTTTCTGAATAGTTCCATTACAATTTTTTTCCACATTTTTCTTGTGTTTGGGAGGTTGGCTGGCAGGAAGAAATTTGAGAGTGTGAGAAATTGTTAGTCATACTCCCTAGCTCATCTACTTGTGCTTAGTTTCTCTCTTGATTAAGTGATTGATTAATTGGTTTTCCCCTTCAACCCTGATCCCCATGGTTTCTCCACACCCCCCTACTAATATCTCTTTGCTATATATAATAAATATATAACTATATAAGATTGTATTTTTTTTTAAATTTTGTTATTTTTGGCTGTGTTGGGTCTTCATTGCTACATGCGGGCTTTCTCTAGTTGCGGTGAGCAGGGGCTACTCTTCGTTGCGGTGTGCGGGCTTCTCATTGCGGTGGCTTCTCTTGTTGCGGAACACGGGCTCTAGGCGCACGGGCTTCAGTAGTTGCAGCACATGGGCTCAGTAGTTGCAACATGTGGGCCCTAGAGCACACAGGTTTCAGTAGTTGTGGTGCATGGGCTCAGTAGTTGTGGCGCACAGGCTCTAGGGTGCGTGAGCTTCAGTAGTTGTGGCCCATGGGCTCAGTAGTTGTGGCTCGCGGGCTCAGTAGTTGTGGCACACGGGCTTAGTTGCTCCGCTGCATGTGGGATCTTCCTGGCCCAGGGCTCGAACCTGTGTCCCCTGCATTGGCAGGCGGATTCTCAACCACTGCGCCACCAGGGAAGTCCCTAAGATTAAATTTAAACATATAAGAAATACATAATTTTTCTTTAGTTTGTCAGGAACAAAATCTTCTATTACATTTTTATTTTGCAAAAAAAAAAATTGAGGACATTATGCAAACTCTTTTTCTTTCATGTAAAGGAAAGCAAAACAAGGAAAAGAAAACTTATGGAAAGAAAATCTTAGAAAGGAGGAAGAAGAAAAACAAAAGCGACTCCAAGAAGAAAAAACACAAGAAAAAGTTCAAGAAGTGGAGTGGAAAGCTGAGGAGAAACAAAGTAAGGATAAGGATGAAAACAATTGATTTGATTTTTCTGAAACAGAGCAACAAAAGCAACAAGAAAAAAATAGACTCTGATGAGGTTCAAAAAAAGAAGAAAATTAAAATGAATGCTAATCAGAGTCAGAAAAGACCTTTTTCTAAATTAAACTTGGATGAGAAGTTCGTGGGTTTATTAAAACAGACTGAGGAAAAAAAAAAAACAGACTGAGGGTAGAAATCTTAAAGCAACACAAAGAAAAGAATATAGGCGTCACTAACAGTGCATAAACCCTGACACAGTTTTCATAATTGAAGTAAATAGTTTAAAATATTTTATTCCACCAGTGTAACTAAACTGTTTATTTTAATGAAGCAACAGTAAAGTTTTAAGTCTTTGCACACTGAAATTTTCTCAAAAGATATACATTGTTTTTGATACACCCCAGAGTGCGTTCCTAAAATACTTTAAATATTATTGTATTTCTTCTGAATGCACAAACCTTTGAATCCTTATTAATGATACAATGTGTTGTAAATTTTCTAAGTTAAAGCATTTATTCTACAAATGAGCAAAGTAAAATATCTTTCATCTATTGTCTAGTACACTTGTGAACTCTTGTACTGTTTTTTTTTTTGGAACCATACTGATACATCTGTAGTCAACCCTGTTTACTGACTAACCTTCTGTCTGTGACCTCCCTTTTGTGCTCTTCTTCCCTGTGATATTCTGACCTCTCAGATCAAATTAAGCCTCTTGCAACTTAGTCTCCCTCCACTTGACACACCTCAATTACCACCCCACCTTCCCTCATCCATGGGCATGGCACACCCTGCAAACCATCTCTTTGTTTTACTGACTCCTACTTAAGACGAATATCCTTGTTTGTTTTTATATTGATTCTGTGACTATTGAAAATATTTAAATTTTAACAAGCCTATATTAAATGGATTTTCATGATACTGTTTGATGCTCAGTTTTTTTCTTTTCAAGCTCTTTATTGAGTCATAGCAAAAATGTGTATATATGAAAGAAGCAAATAATGACAATTATCTTCTCTTTAGGTGAGCCAGCCCGTGCTTTGGTAAATTACAGAGCATTATATTGCTTTGAAGCAAGGAACCATGACGAAATGAGTTTTAATTCTGGGGATATAATACAGGTAGGAAACAAAATCTTTTTTTCTCATGAATAAGCTGAATGCAATGTACTATATTACTTTCTATAATAATATTGAGTATACTATTATATAGTGATTTACCATTTTAAAAATATATCTTAAGCATTACCTCATTTGGTTCTTATGACATACCACAGAGCTGCATAGGACAGTTATTATTACTGCCATATTCTAGGTAGTAAGACTTAACACAAGTTGTAACTGTCAGCAGCACACTGCCACACTGCCAATGTGGGGTGCAAGTACATGTCTTTTGATTTCCAAATCCAGTGTTCTTTCCACTCTGCCATACTGCTTTATGTCATAAAAGGTGATATTTTGTTATTTTAATAAATTACCAATGAAATTTGGGGGAACTGGTTATTTTCTGGCAACCATTAAAAGAGTTGAAGGAGTTAAGTTCTGTAGCTCTAACTAGATGCAGACCCTTGTTCCTTGGAACAAAAAGATTTTTATTGTATAATCACAAACCATGTAAAATGGATGAATAAGAGAAGATGCAGGGAATAGCATTTTGACAGAGCTATGTGATTTACTGGAAAGGATACAGGCTTTAGAAGCATACCGACTTCAATTTTAATCCTGGCTTCAGTTTTCTTCTTAGTAAATAAAGGCAATATTACCTAGAATACCTAGCCAGTGTCTGTTTTCTTTTTTAACCTGCACTGTCACCAGTTTGGTGTATTTTATCAGTTAGGTAGCAAATGTTTAATGATACTTGGAATAGGGTTTACCAGAACCATCTATTCAAATGCTCAAGACAATCCCCAGCTACACATCCTTCTGTTGCCATTGCCACACTGACAGTGCCATAGCTGCTCCTCAGCTGAGGAGCTTGAGTCCACAGGCTTCTGGCCCTGCCGTTCCTCCTCTTCTACTTGGTGATGATGAGGTAGTGTCCAAGAATGAAGCAATGTAGCCTAGCTCTGGGCATGCTTGGTCAAGAGCTTACTTATATTTTTGGTTATATCTTTTATTTGTTTCAGCAAATACTTGTTGGGAGCTATGATAGGCTAGGGATATAGTGAACAAGACAGTCTCTGCTCTTAGTGAGTTTATAGTTTAATGAGAAAGACAGACATCCTAAAGAAGTAGAGGAAGGAAGAGTGTAGACTGCTACCAGCTTTAGAGCAGACGTCTCCCACGGTCAGAGAGCCAGTCTGGTGGTAGTGACAGCAGGAACATAATGTTAGCTGGAGTTTCTTGAGTGCTTGTGTTCTCTGCCGAATCTTTGATGTAAAGAATGAGTCATGAGTTACTACCAGATACCTGATTTGGACAGCTTGGTTAATAATGGTGTTCATTCATTAAGAGAGGAAGATTAGAAGGAGGAAATTTAAGTGGGAATTATAATGAGTTCAGTTTGGGATGAGTTTCAGATTTCTAGGCAGCAGTTGGATATCCAGAGATATCTAGAGGCCAGTTTGTATGTCATCAGTGTGTTGTGACGGTTATTGAAGATGACTGTGGCAGAGCTCATCCAAGGGTGTAATAAAGAAGGGGGAAGATGACTGAGGATGCATTCCCTGAAAAACACGGACATGGAAGGGATTGTTAGAGGAAGGGGAGCCATAAAAGAATGACTAGAGGTAGGAACAAAACAGAGTTTAGTGTCAGGGACATTTGAGAAGAGTGGTCCACATGTAAAATAAGACAGTACTAAAAAAATAACCATTAGATTAACAACAGCACAGTTATTGTTAACCTTGAGGAGAAGAGTATTAGTTGAGTGGAGTGGTGGGGGAAGAAGCCAGATTTCAGTGAGTTGAGGAACAGTTGGAAGGGAGGAAGAGGAGACAATGAATATATGAAACTCTCTGAAGGAGCTTGACTTTTGAAAGAGGGGAGGAAGCAAAGGTGGTAAATAATGAGGAATGTGGGTTGAGGGAAGTTGTTCTTGTTTTTTGTTTTTTGTTTTTTAACTTGACAGAAGCTTGAGCAAGTTTAAATAATAGAAAGGATCTGCAGAGGAAAAGGGTTAATCATACCAGAAAGAGTAAATCACTAATGGAGGGAGGTGTTTTTTTCTAATTAAAATGTAATTTACATTGAGTGAAGTGTACAACCATAAGTGTACAGCTCAAATAATTTGTACATGTATATAGATCTTTGAAACCACCACTCACTTCAACATACAGAACACAGAGCACTCAGGAAGGCACCTCATGCCTCCCTGTCAGACTTCTCTGTTCTGACCAATGGATGGAGAGGAGGAAGATTCTTGATAATCTGGAGGGCTTGGGATCTATAGCACAGGAAGAGGAGGAGGTGGAAGGGCTAGATACATTTTCCTTTGTGATTGGAGGGCTGGACAAAGGGATGGATGGGATCATAACTTGTGCTGAGGTAGAGGTGAGGTCAAATCTGAGGGCTTCTGTATTGTTGGTAAGATAGGAGGCAACATCTGGTCAACTTAACGAATGAAGGTGGCAGAGGAGGATTGAGTGAAAGTGAAAAATATGATAAATTCCACTGAACCATGGCAACATTTTTCATGACAACCTATTTTTCTATCCTTATCTGTTAATGCTATTTTTGAAGTAATAGTTTCCCTAGGCCTGTGAGAATTTATGTAAAATTTTCTAGTTTAACTCTCTATGTAAATTGACAACTAGAAATCAGTTAGAATTATAAACGACAGGTATGAAATTGGTTAAAATTGACCCCTTACAGAGCCAACCTGGTCTAACTCTGAATAATAAATGATTGGGCCTTTTCTTCTTCAGAAGGTTGAAAATATTAGGAAATAGTATTAAAGAAATTTTGCTTTTAAAAGTTTGTAAGAAAAGGAGGCAGTTAGTGTTTGAATGCCAGTACTCATACCTTTCAGTGATTCCTTGCCTTTAGACCAAATATTTAAATCAGGTTTAGGTTGCATATTCCTCAGGGTTTATTATGTTCTTGCCTTCATTTTTAGTGCTCTGGATTAGCTATTTTAAACTAGTCTTAACTAGATCTACAGGATAATATTTTATCAATGGTTCCTTTCGTTCTATTTCAGAACACCATTTTATGGTAATTAGATAGTTATGATACTATCTATGTAGTTAACCAAAGCAGTTTAGATTGAGGGATTTTCTGAATATCTCATTAATGATGTAATAAATAGCCAGACGTATGGCATTAAAATGAGAATTATTTACCAGAAACACAAATGAAGTTGCCTGATAATAAGTCCATTTGTTATTAATTAAACTTTGAATCTGTTGTTTATCTAATTTAGAATAGTCCATTCAAGTTAACATTTGTTGAGTTTCTAGCCATGTGCCTACTGGGGATATATAAAAATGAATAAGGAAGGCAAAGTTTAGGAAGAAAAAAGAAATATGTATAATTGTACAAAATATAATGTGGTATGTTTAGATTAACCATTTAAAGAAATAAAGTGCTATAGGAACCCAGAAGATGAAGCAGTAACACAACCAAATAGCATTGGGAACATTTTCCCCAAGGATAGGATGGAGAAAGGGCTCAGAGTATTATGCTTTATACTTGTTTAGAGCTTTACAGTTTACTAAGCACTTTTATAAATATTCTTAATTTAATCCTCAGAATAACCTGGAGGAAGGTTGGGCAGGTATTTTCCCCCCAAATTTATGGATGAACAAACTGAGGCTTTAGATGATATTCATTACCTTACAGCAGATTACCAGCCAGGTGGCATGGCTAAGACTGAAGCATGGTTCTCTTAACTCCAAAGTCTGTGTTCTTTCCCCTAAACCTGACAAAATTCTGGCAGGAGGAATATCTTGAACAAAAACACTGAGGCATGTGAGCGCCTGGTGTGTTTAAAGAATGTCACATAACCATTTGCCTAGAATATGGGACAAATATTAGGAGATGAAGCTAGAAAGGTAAGTTGGTACTTGACAAAGAAACCACAATTTCAGAGGCCTTGAATTCTACACTAAGAAGTTTGAACTTTGAAGAGCTTAAAACTAGAGAGATGGGATCTTCTAGGATAAAAATTGTAATGGATCTGCAGTGACTCAGCATAGAATAAAAGACATCAAGATTGGAAATGGAGAAGTAAGATTTAATTTGCAGAAGACATGATTGTGTAGAAAATCCCATAGAATCTTAAAAAGAAAAAAAAAGCTACTAGAAGTAATAAGTGAGTTTAGCAAAGTTGTAGGAAACAAGATCAATATACAGAAATTAGTTGTATTTCTACATACAAGCAATGAATATTCAGAAATTGAAATTAAAAATAACATTTACAGTAACATAAAAAATATGAAATGCTTAGATATAAAACTGACAAAAGATGTACAAGACCTGTTTATTGAAAACTACAAAGTATTGTTGAGAAGAATGGAAGACCTAAATAAATGGAAAGCTATACCATGTTTATGGATTGGAGGACTCCGTATTGATAAGAAAGCAATTCTCCTCAAATTGTTCTATAGTTTCAAGGCAGTTTCAGTCAAACTCCCACCAGGCTTTTTTTTTTTTTTTTAAGAATATAAGCTATGCGGTTTAATTGTATACATTGGTGTTAAGATTTTTGGCCTTATTACTTGCATATGTGATCTGTTTAACACTCTTTAAAACAGAAAATCATTGAGTAGCAATCAGATTTCAAAAAGTCTTCCAAGTACAGCCAGACAGTTGCCTACGTGATATGCTACATATGACAACATAGAATGTACAATTATATTAACACAGACTTCTTTTCCAAGGGGTCAGTATTTTCACACGTCTAATAGGTCTCACGCACAAGATAACAAACAGCAATATCAGTGTCTCTCAATCACATTAAGTTCATCAGACGTATTAAAACGGTAGCCCTTTTTAATTGAGAGTTTTTATACATATTATATGTATATATTTTTAACATCTTTTTTTTTTTTCCTAAATTATCTCTGTTTTAGATAAATAACAGAGCTTAGGAAATAATACTTAAATGAGATCAGTTTGGGCAAATCCTCAGGCTCTATCCTACAAGTGTTCCATTCAGGAAGATCTCAGTACTTCTTCTCCACTTTTTTGTAAGAATTTACAAGCTGATTCATAACCAAACCACTTTGGAAAAAGAAGAACAAAGTTGGAGATGTTATGTTACCTGATTATAAGGCTTATTATAAAAGTTATAGCAATCAAGATGGTGTAGTATTAGTATCTAGATTGGAAAATAGACAAGTGGAACAGAATAGATAAATGGATCTACACCTGCATATTTATATAACTGATTTTTTATAAAGGTGCAAAGGCAACTCAGTGGAGAAAGGATAGTCTTTTTTTTTTTAAATAAATTTATTTATTTATTTATTTTTGGCTGCATTGGGTCTTTGTTGCTGCGCAGGCTTTCTCTAGTTGCGGCGAGCGGGGGCTACTCTTTGTTGAGGTGCGCGGGCTTCTCATTGCGGTGGCTTCTCTTGTTGCAGAACGCGGGCTCTAGGGCGCACGGGCTTCAGTAGTTGCGGCGCATGGGCTGTAGGCGCACGGGCTTCAGTAGTTGTGGCTCGTGGGCTCTAGAGCGCAGGCTCAGCAGTTGTGGTGCACAGGCTTAGTTGCTCTGCAGCATGTGAGATCTTCCTGGACCAGAGCTCGAACCTGTGTCCCCTGCATTGGCAGGCGGATTCTTACCCACTGCACCACCAGGGAAGTCCTAGTCTTTTCAAAAAATCAAATGACATTGGAACATTTGGATATCCATATGCACAAAAATGAATTTTGATTTATTCCTTACAACATATATGAAAGTTAACTCAAAATAGATCAGAGGTAAATCCTGAAATGTAAAACCTAGAACTGTAGAACTTCTAGAAAAAGACATTGGAGAAAATCCTTACAACTTTGGGCTGCTCAAGGATTTCTTAGACTCTTAGATACAACATAGTACAAAGTTTCTTTTTCATAGAGAAGGTTCTATAATTGATTGTGATAATGGTTGCATAAGTGAATATACTAAAATCCATTGATTTGTGTACTTTAAGTGGGAGGATTGTATGGTGAATTATATCTCAATAAAGTCATTATTATCAATAAAATAAGTTAAACATGCATCTACCATATGAGCCAGCCCTCTCACTCCTAGATCTTTACTCGAGAGAATTGAAAGCATATGTCCATACAAAGACAAATGTTTATAGCAGCTTTATTTGTAATAGCCAGAAACTGGAAACAGTTCAATCTTCCATCAGTAGGTAAACAGATAGACAAATTGTGGTACATCGTACAATGTAATATTACTCAGCAATAAAATGAAATGAACTATTCACATTCACTACAACATGGATGGATCTCAAAATAATAATAAATAATAGGCCGAGTAAAAGTCAGACCCCCCAGAAAGGGATGTATATTGTGTGATTTTATTTATATAAAGTTCTAGAACATGCAAACTAATTTATAATGACAAAAAGCAGACCAGTGTTTTCCTGGAGATGGGGTGTGGGTCAAGTGGAGGAGTGGGAGGGCGTGCTTTCAGTAGAGCAAAAGGAGACATTTTGGGGTGATAGATATGTTTATTATCTTGGTTGTGTGATTTTTCACAACTGTATACATATGTCAAAACTTATCAAATTTAATACCTTAAATGTGAAATTTATAATATGCTAATTATACCTCAGAAAAAGTGTTTTTAAAAATCTTCATGGATATGGAATCACCATACAAATTCTACATGATTTTGATAGATAAAACACTGTCAAATCTATTTTAGAAAGGTTATCTGAAAAGTGTAGAAAATGGAGTGGAGAACAGAGACACAGTTGGCATATTTGTTCAATGAATTAAGCAAATATGTATTATGCTGGACAATGAGTATCAATTAAAAGGCTCACAGACAAATGGAAGAGATACATGTAAATAAAGAATCACACGGTATGACAATGCATGCTATCTCATGACAGTATGTATGAGATATGACCTAGGTTGGGGGCAGTTAACAGAATCTTGAAGGATGAGTAAAGATTACAGTAGTCTAGGTGTGAAGTGAAAAAAGCCTGAAGTAGGCTAGGAGGGTAGGGTTGAAAAAAAAAAAAATTCGAAAGAGCTTTTAGAAGCAAAATCAACACAGTTTGGATATGGAAGTGTAAGAGAGGTAAGAGCCAAAGTTGTTTTTTTTTTTAACATATTTATTGGAGTATAATTGCTTTACAATGGTGTGTTAGTTTCTGCTTTATAACAAAGTGAATCAGTTATACATATACATATGTCCCCATATCTCTTCCCTCTTGCATCTCTCTCCCTCCCACCCTCCCTATCCAAAGATTTTTTATTTAGAATGACTAAGTCTTTGATGGTAAGAATAACAGAGATACAGGAATTTAGGAGGAGTAGACTGGGGAAGAAAACAAGTTCAATCTTAGACTTGAGTTGGAAGTTCCTATGGATCATCCAGTTGAAGATATCTGGGAAGTAGTTGAAAGTACAGGCTTATCCCATTAGAAAAAAGAAGTCAGTTCTGCAAATATATCGTATAAAGAACTGATCACTATAGAAGTGAGTGGGCCTCTTCCAGAAGTGTATAGTATGAAGTAAGAGAGACAGTGATAAAACTTGAGGTATCAGCAGTGTTTAAAGGAAAGAGGACCAAGAAGCGGAAGAAGGGGTGCTGTGAGGACAGAGGATGCCAGACTGTAGGAGGGAAATGTCTGGGATAAGAAATGAAGCTATAAATTACCTCTGTGTTTTACCAGTTGGAAAATAGTATTCAGAAAAAGTTTTCTATTTCTCCTAGAGAGTTCAAAAAGACTCTGATAGGAATGTAAACTATTTTTGTGTATTAACTTGGATAAAATTAAAAATTTAAATTTAAAAAGGCACCTTGTCTGTCATTAGAGATAATAATCTACTGTAGAAAGTGCTTTAGCTGTTTAGTTAGACGGACTTAATTCTGAAAATTAGGCTGCTGGACGGTGGTCTGCATCTCTTTCCTTTGTAAATAAGTGGCTTTCTAACCACTGTTAACCCTACTTTTTGTTTCCATAGGTTGATGAAAAGACCGTAGGAGAACCTGGTTGGCTTTATGGTAGTTTTCAAGGAAATTTTGGCTGGTTTCCATGCAACTATGTAGAAAAAATAACGTCTGAAAAATCTGTGTCGCCTAAGAAGGCCTTACTTCCTCCTACAGTGTCTTTATCTGCTACCTCAACTTCTGAGTAAGTTTTTAGCTAATAATGGAGTTTACACGTCTCTGCAAATGTGTGAACACCTAATATGTATTTGTGTCAACCTGCTACTTAATCATATTGTAATCTGCACTGGACTCTCTAAGAGTACCTTTTGTTCCAAATTCAATTCTGAAGTTTAGTAAATAAAAACATGGGTCAGTAGTTCATAAATTTTTTTTTTTTTGCCTAAGTTGTGTTTCAACACAATGTATATTATATACAAATAGATAAATTGGTAGTACTTCATTAGATTCTAAACAATTAAGTATACTTATGTCATATTGTTATATTCATAGATCACTTTCTTCAAATCAACCAACATCAGTGACTGATTATCAAAATGTATCGTTTTCAAGCCTAACTGTTAACACATCATGGCAGAAAAAATCAGCTTTTACTCGCACCGTGTCCCCTGTATCTACATCACCTATTCATGGACAGGTATGTATCTTTAATTTTCTTGTGTTTTATTCTTTGACATTGCTCCTGGTTCACATAAAATAGAATGAAGATTTCTGTACAAGGCCATCATTTACTCATTTAACCAGAGTTTGTATCATTTAGTTTCTTTTCTTACCATTCATATGTGATATGAAATTGAAGAAATTATTATTAGAGGTTTCTCAACAATTTATTCTCATAGTAGCAAGTTGCTACCAGCTAAGGTTTCTGAGCTCAAAATATCATTTTTACAAATCTGATTATAGTCTTAATTTATAGTTATTGTAAGAAGAGCTTGGGCTTGGGGTTTTTATGTTTGTGTTTTCCTTAAATAAGTCATTTGTGTGAGAGCTGTGTTATATATATGTTTAGCCTCTGGTTTAGATGTAACCAAGATGCCAGCATTGTCCATTAACATTATTAAAAAGAAATTGCAGACTTCATCAGAATAGAGTCCTTCACTCAAAAAATGTCTATTGTGTGACCACAGGTTCCAGGCATTTATTATGTGCTAGAAATTTAATGGAAAAAAAAAAAAAACTCTGCCATTAAGAAGTCATAATCTAATGAAGACAAACATATAAATAAATAACTGTATGAGAAGTGTTGTAATAAAGATATTTTATGAAATCTTGAGGGGTATACAGAGGAGAGAGCATTTCAATTCAATCTGTGGGAATTGGAGCAGGCTTCACAATAGGTAAGGCATTTTAGTCGAACCTTCAAAAATGAGCAAGCTTTCACCAAAGAAGGAAAGTTATTCCTGTGAAAGAACAATTTTGGAAAAGTTACTGAGGCATGTTAACAAGAGGAGCTTATAGGAAACAAGTATTGTTTATAGTGTGGCTAGAGTACAGGATTCATGGCGAAAGGGTTAAGTGAAGTTGGAGTGAGAGGTTGAGGTTTATTTGTGAAGCATTTAATACCATGCTAAGCAACTGGCAGTGGAAAGCCCATGAAGGTTTTTAAGAGGAGAGTTGAAGTGTATATTTTAGAAGGATAACTCTGGCAGTAGTATAGAGGCCAGATTGGTGGAAGGAAGCAAATGGAGGAGACCAACAAAGGGAGGATATTACAATAGCTAAGTAACAGATGATGTGAACCAGTAATGAAAATATATAGAAGAGGAGATGGACTTAAAAGAGTATTAGGAGTCAGCACAAAATTGGCAATTCATTGAATGTGAAGAGTGAGGAAGAAGTTGGAGTTAAACATACCTCTTCAGGGTCTTTAGCTTGAGTAACTGAGAGGATGGCAGTACCGGAGGAGTGGGTTTTGTGGATTCTAAAAATGATTACATTTCAGACGTGCAACTTAGGTATTTGTAGGAGGGACAACCTGCTGGGAAGGCCCAGCAGGCAGCTTGATTTACAAGTCTGGAGCTCAAAAGATAAAGTTATAATTAAGATACAGATTTGAGAAATCATAGGCATACATCAGATTATTTAGGGAAATCATGTAAAACAGGAAGGGAAAGAGACTGGACCAAAGAGGAGCCATCAGTCACCAGAGAGTGAACTTCACGAACTGCAGGGGTTTTAGTGATGTCAGCACTGTTCAGAGATCAGAGAAGGTAAGGGTTTGCAAGAAGCTTTTGGCTCTGATGTTATCAATGATCTTGTCAAGAGATTCAGTATTGTGATGGTTACAGAACCTAAATTAGAATGGACTGAGGGGTGAAATTGGAAAGCAAGTTTAAGACTGTTCTTTCTTTAAGGAAGTTAGAAGTAGAAGTAAGGGGACTTCCCTGGTGGTCCAGTGGTTAAGACTCCACACTCCCAATGCAGAGGGCCTGAGTTCAATCCCTGGTCAGGGAACTAGATCCCGAATGCCACAACTAAAGATCCCCCATGCAGCAACTAAGATCCCGGTACAGCCAAATAAATATTTTTTAAAAATTATAAAAAAGAAGTAGAAGTAAGTAGAGAAGTGGAAAATTAAAGATTCAAGAGAGAGAATTCACAGTGTTACAAAATATTGTTAGAAGGTGGGAGGACATGATAGAAAGTTTAGAGCACAGGTAAAGAGGCTAGCCCTATCAACAAAATGAAAACACTCCTTCCTCTGAGAGAAGAAGGAAAGAAAGAAGGATGAATAAGAATACGAAAACATTATGAGACAGAAAACAGAAAAGTGGAGGGAGGCCCATCACAACTGCATCTCCATTCCTAGTGGAATAAACAGAATCCACTGCAGTGAGGAGACTTTGGAAACTGGAGGAGAGAAAGGGTTTCCCTTTTCATTTGTTCTGTGATACACACTTGATGGATCTATGAGTACACTTCTTGAGTACCCAGGGTTTACCTTCCATACCTGTGATACTTAGTGCCAAGATGTTTCCTTGAATGGTAGGTGTTGGGTCTTTAACTTCACAGAAGGCTATTCAGGTGGTTGTCTGTCATATATAATTTTAAGTCGGTTAGTAGATTAAGTCACCATTGATATTAAGTCACCACCACACCAAACTGGTCTGCTGTTTGAACAGTAAGTATGTTATATACTAGAAGACAAAAATCATGGTTACCATTGTGTTTTTTGTTTGTTTGTTTTTAATTTTGTGGTTTTGATTTCACAGGGACAAGTTGTAGAAAACCTAAAAGCACAGGCCCTTTGTTCCTGGACTGCAAAGAAAGATAACCACTTGAACTTCTCAAAACATGATATCATTACTGTCTTGGAGCAGCAAGAAAATTGGTGGTTTGGGGAGGTGCATGGAGGAAGAGGATGGTTTCCAAAATCTTACGTCAAAATCATCCCTGGGAGTGAAGTCAGGCGGGAAGAGTAAGCATTTTTGTGTGTTTACATGAGGCGTGGATGTTGGTATTTTCACTGATGAGTCAGCCACAGTACAGTTGGCTGTGCAGGAAAATTAAAAGTTTATGCTTGAGTTTGATATCAGAAGGGTGATTCCTAGAGTGAAAAAAATCATACCTCAGATGATTTGTACCAATTTTAGAATATCTTTTATTCTAGTTATTTCAGATTCCTAAAGTTTTCAAAGTGCTTAAAATTTTAGATCTGTTGCTTTCTTTATTACTAACATCAGGTCAGTTAGAGAAGTTATTTTTCATTTCCTTTGGAGGTTTCTCCCTTATTATTTACTGTAAATTGTCAATATTTAGACAAATCAATTCCGAGGGCCTCGCCTTTGCCAGAGTGAGGCGTTCCCATCTCTGGTCCTCCAGAGTTCCCTGAACATCAGGTTTCTTACAGCTCATGACACACTGTGTTGTAGTTATTTACTTTCTTACCTATATCCCTTATTAGGTCATAAGCTCCAGGAGGGTGGGATGCACATCTTTTTTGTTCATTTTTCAGTGTTTCCATACCTAGTGTGATCTTAATGCATAGTAGCTGCTCAATCATATTTGCTTAGTAAATGAGGAGAGAAGCAAATGAAAGGACAGTCAAATGAATGAACTTCTGCGTGAACAAAAAACAAAACCAGATAAGGTCTCTGGCCTTTGTTTCCTGGTCTGTACGGGAGTCAGGTGATCAAACATGTTTAATACAAACAAAGATGTACTCTAATATAGCTGTGGGTAATTATCACTTGTGCTTTATATGGAGGTTGATCTAAATAGAAAAGCAAAATGATTTATTGAAAAGGAACGGGGTCTTTGGAAATCAAGAGCCTTGAGTTCTGATTCTGCTATTTTTGCCAGACTGTATGGGGTAACCTACTCGGTCTCTAGTTTTTTAATTGATTGAATGAAAATAATAAACTAAAAAAATCTTTAAAAATCCTTTCAGTGCTAAGGTTCTATGCATCAATTTTCAGTTCAAATGCAGAAATTTACTTTTCAGCCTGACATGGAATTTTAGATTTAGAGTGTGTAATAACAGGAACAACAATAATACATGGCTGATGTGTATGCTGGTGCTGTGCTAGACCCTTTATAGTAGTTACCTTATTTAAACTCCATGGCATTTTACAGAGAAGGAAAACTTAAACACAAAGGGATTAAGTTTAAATGCCTTAAAGGACGTTTCTTCTAACTTTTCATTCAATTACTGATCTTTTCTAACAGATAAGGCATGCAACTCGAAATGTTGCAGTAATGGAGAATTCAGCAAGGCAGTCCATTCTGTGTGCCCATGAGTTGTAGTAAGGGTCCACTCTGTTAACCTGTAAACTGCTTCACTATACAATTTACTCACAGGTCCTGGGGAGCCCTGGTGTATTCTACAGATGTCTAGTTCTTAAATGCCACAGTTTTCCAGATTTTTGAAAACAGTTTCCTGGGTTAAGTTGGAAATAAAAGCTATGTATGTTCCAAAATGTAAAAATAAAGTTCTGTTATTTTTACATATTTTTAAATGTACTGTGCTCTAAACAAGTAGTAAAATTTATATATTGCCCTTATTTTTCTCTAAACCGAGCCAAGTCCCATGTGTGCTTTACCCAATAACTGCCCATTTACCAATGTCTCATGTCTTTTAAGTTACTTTAGAAAGGCAAAATATCTCACATTTGAAAAACTATTTATAAATCATATTGAAATTACTTCAATAGATTTAAAAAATTTAGTAGTTTGTAAGTAGGCAGTTCTTAATCCACTAGGATTTTGCTTATGAGGGTATTTCTAGCCTGTGTACTGAGACAATATTTCAATTAATTTTAGCCCTTAAAAGAATGCACTGCTAAAACCTCCTGTTTTCGTCAAATCACCTTTCTTGTTTATTTACTTGTTGATGTCTTTTTTTGTTATTTTATTATTATTATTTTTAATCTGTTTGTGTGTGTATTTGGCAGACCAGAAGCTGTGTATGCAGCTGTAAACAAGAAACCTACCTCTGCAGCCTGTACAGTGGGAGAAGGTGAGCTTTTGGCAATTTATAAATTAGATGGAAGTCAAATTAGCCACTGACTAAATTATCTGACTTCCCACAGTTGTCACTCTCCTTGCTTCTGTGTCTTCATTGTTAAAGTGAGGTTAGGAAAACCTGCTCCCGCTCTATTTCACATGAATATTGAAGATATAGAAAATATATAGCTGAAAATACTTGACGCTTTTAGAAAATCAGTACTATAAAAATTCAGCATAGACTGCCTCAATAAATAAGATCATAGATAAGTGTTGCAATGAGATAGCATGAAGTTTTTTGTTTTCCTTTTATTATATATCTAGATTATAGATGTTTAGAATATAAGGAAATTTCAGTACATTTAGTTGTTTATGAATTGCGCTTGTTTGTTTTTTTTTTTTTTTGGCCGTACTGCGCGGCTTGGGGGATTTTTAGTTCCCTGACCAGGGATTGAACCCGGGCCCTCAGCAGTGAGAGTGCAGAGTCCTAACCACTGGACCGCCAGGGAATTCCCTGAATTGCATTTTAATTACAGTGTACCATATAAATCATTAAGTAGGATTTGAAATCAAGATACACTTTAATCATAAATATTACAAAGAAATTTTTTATTGCCCTTTGGGTTGTTTGAGTATCTTAATTTTGATAATGTGCTGAAAAATGTCTACCCTTATTTCAGACAATATTTTTATTTAATAGTTGTATAGGTTTATAAATGAATTATATATTCATTGTAAAATTAGTTGAACAGTTTAAGTACATTTTGTTTATATTGCTCAAGAAAATCAGTTTAATGGTAAATTAAACAGTTTATTCAGTATCTACTACATTAGAGATTGTATGCTAGAGCCTGAAATATATACGGATGAATAAAATACAATTTCCCAAGTGCTCACAGTAAAATGGGAAGGCTAGGCATATAATTGTAATAAATTCTATATAATAAATGAACAAAAACATAATTTTGAGTAGGACCTATGAATCCAAAGAGGTGGCCATGTTGAATCATCTTAAACAATGAGTAGGTTCTTGCTTAGTGACGAAGAGAAAGCTTGGTGGACAGAGGGAAAGGTATGAGCCAAGGCTCAGCTGTGTAAGGTTAGGGAACTCGAGTCACCGGCAAGGCTGGAACCAGAGGTTTACTGTGGAATAGCTGCAGTGGAATGATCCTAGGAAAGTGGTGAGGAGCATTTTGGAAAGGACCTCGCTTGTTGCAACATACCTTACTTAACCTTGTAATCATTTTTCATTTTGTTAAGTCAGCTAAATTGAATAATATGGGAATGTGGATAGTAAATAGTTTCTGGATACTGGTTCTGGCCATCTCCAGTTTATGATCTACAGAGCAAATTTCATGTCAACAAATACAAATAGTACTAGAAGAAAGAAAAAGAGACTTCTAAAACCTGGTCATTGACTGTTTCTTCTAAGTACTAGTAATCATCAGAACAAAAAAACAAAGCCAGTATAAAAACTTAGACATTTCCGTTAAGGTTATTCATGAACAAATACTTATTGAGCATCTATTCTATGCCAAGCACTGTGCTAGGAGCTGGACCATTGTGATGGAAATTGGCCTCTGTACTGATGTCAGCTGAATAGTGGGCATTTCCATAACTGTATGTAAAAGAATTAAAGAGAAAAGAATTTAGCAGATTAAACTATACTTTATGTAAGAAGGTTAAAGAAAACTTTTCATGTCTTGACTCTCTGTAAAGATACTGATATCTATTTGTAGTTTTGGGGTTATTCTCTGTGACATGGTGATGATGATCATGGTGATGACGATACAGTTGGGGAAAAAAGAAACCCTGTGATAAAGTGTTATGTTCAGTCAAAGACGTAATCTTTTTCGAAGAAATTACTAAATAATTACTTCATTCCATTTTCTACCGTAACATCTCTTTACATTAGGTTTCCTTAAGTCACAACGTCTTTTCCAGCAAAATTACTCAAGATCTTGGAGATCAACATTTTTTTTTTTACTTCTGTAACCTTGCAGCCAAAACTAGTTTCTTTTTGCTTTGTTTCCTACAGAGTATATTGCACTTTATCCGTATTCAAGTGTAGAACCTGGAGATTTGACTTTCACTGAAGGTGAAGAAATATTGGTGACCCAGAAAGATGGAGAATGGTGGACAGGAAGTATCGGAGCTAGAACTGGAATTTTTCCATCAAATTACGTCAAACCAAAAGATCACGAGGTAGAGTTATTTTGATATAGAAACAGAAGCATTCCATTCCTGTTGATCAGGGTTCATATTTAAAACAGATGCATGTATAGGGTTTTGGTCAGGCTGCTTTGGTTACAAGGAAACCACTTAAGGTAGCTCCAGTAAAATGTAGTTTATTATAGGGATCCTGTTACAGAGGTACGGGCAAAACTCTTTCTATGAAATTCCAAGGACAAGAGCCATAGATAGGGCTGGGCCTCATGATAACTGAAGTTAGGGAATGGTCTGGATTCAGGGAGGCTTACAAGGGACTGCCTTGAAGAAGTCTGTAAATCTTTAAGGCTCTGACATTAATGTGACCCAGCCCACACTCTGAGTTCCTGCTGCTTTTCATCCCACCACTAGTATGATATAGTGCAGCAGTTCTCAGACTTTTTGGTTTCAGGAACTTTTTACATTCTTAAAAATTATTAGGGACTCCAAAGTTTCTGAAAATATATGGATTATATCTAGCAATACTTTCCATATTAGAAATTAAAACAGAAATTTTAAAAATATTTATTAATTCATTTTGAAATAACAAAATTAAACCCATTATATGATGACATAAATAACTTGCTTTTTTTAATTTTTATTTTATTTTTATTTTATTTTTTATTTTTTAAATTATTTATTTATTATTTATTTTTGGTTGTGTTGGGTCTTCATTTCTGTGCGAGGGCTTTCTCCACTTGTGGCAAGCGGGGGCCACTCTTCATCGCGATGCGCGGGCCTCTCACTATCGAGGCCTCTCTTGTTGCGGAGCACAGGCTCCAGACACGCAGGCTCAGTAGCTGTGGCTCACGGGCCTAGTTGCTCCGCGGCATGTGGGATCTTCCCAGATCAGGGCTCGAACCCGTGTCCCCCGCATTAGCAGGCAGATTCTCAACCACTGCGCCACCAGGGAAGCCCTATTTTATTTTTTTTTAAATTTATATTCTCTTGCACATAAAAGTCATAAGCACATATGTATAAATATTTTTTTTCCTCATTTTAAGAACCTATCCCACTTTATTTTTTATTATTATTTTTTTGTAAGTGTCCAATGAACGTTTATTATTACTATAATTATCATTACTGTTACCACTACTTCTCCTCTTTTAGGAATAAAGGGAGAGAGGAAGTGTGCATGTAGGTAGAATTTTTCTCCACCTCTACTTCCGACAGACAATTTGAGATTTAGAAGCCTCTGAGCAGTAGTTCTTAAACTTTTCTAACTCAGAGAGGCTGGTGAAAATTACAACCTCTCCTTGAGTAAATTCACCTACACACAAAATATTGTATACAATTTTGCGAGTGGGATAAGGACCCTTAGAAGGGATTAGCCCTTTTAGCATAAACGCTAGACTTGCCAGGGTGGTGGGACAAGGAGCCAGATGCAGTTCTATAGGCAGTGTTTACAAGCACTGTATTACGTGTGGAGATAGAACACAGACACATTTAAAAGAGACTTTAAAATAGCCACTAACCTCATGTAGCCAACATTCAACGGAGTAATAATTAATATGTGTCCAAGCCTCTGTTGAACATTCTGTAAAATGCAAAGATCTATAAGATTCTAGACGTCAGGGTCTCAGATTCTAGACCAGAGTCATGTTCAAAGTCCAGAGGCACGGAGCCAGGAGCCAGCTTGCTGGAAGTGGCGACTGAGTGGCTACACTCATTACTGTAAAGCTAATGATGAATTACAAACATATTTACTGAGCTGCTGCAGTCAATAAAAGCCCCAATTAAGGCACCATTAAGGGACTTAACAGTGTAGTGGTGGGGAAGACATTCCTGAAAAGGTTTAATGATCTCAGATCCTGACGTAGCCGGGAAGTCATTAGTCATTAATGCCACGTCTGGATATCGATTATGAAGTTCTCTATAAGAAAACACTTGGCATATAATAGCACACAAGATTATACCTGATTTGTTACAGAGAGCAAGATATACCTTTTCAAACTATTTTTAAATCTCTATGTGTTCAGGTAAGAAAAGTGGCCAATTATGAGCAGAAACTGCCTAGTGAAAATCCATAGCATGATCTCATGCCAATAAGATAAGCATTACCACTCAAGTGAAAAATAATAATAATGGAAATACAAAATGGAACATGGTATTGTACTGATTAATAAGACTGTGACTGCGCCTATAAAGTAATTCGATTAATTCCCAGTGTAATGTATGGAAACTCCTTTAACGTAATGCTACATTGAACCTAGAGAAAATTAAGCAGAGAGAGTCTCTGCCTTCTTAAGTATTCATGCACTTACTCGTTCATTCAACAGCTGTTCACTGAGGGCATCTGTGTAAGGCTTGGTCGGGGGCACTAGGAAACAGGTGAACAGAGCAGTCAAGGTTCTCATGAAAGGTACAGTCCAAATAAATGATGATCGACTGTGATAAGTACAGTGAAGGAACAAACATGGTGCAGGTAACAACAGACTGAAGATCTTTTAAGATGAGGTGGTCAAGGGAAGGCCTCTGAGGAGCTGGTTCAACAAAGACCTGAATTGTAAAGAGGCCAGTCTTGAAGAGGCAAGCAGGGGAAGAAATGAGGGGTGGAACTTTTTGGCTATTTAGCATCTGAATTCCTTCTCTGAATTCCTTCCCATGGTGTGAGTCTTGGTAAGGGGCAGGCTTCTCCAAAGCCCACCTACTCACTTTCCTAGCCTTCCTTGCAGTTAGAGTTTGGGAACATGACCCAGGCTTGGTCAGAGTCATCTGTCTAAGGCAGTGAATCAGGAACTAGTGATACCAAAAAGCAGAGCTGAGAATTTTCTTTTGGTGGCAATGAGTGTGGTAGCAACATTCAGTTTGTTGGAGCAGTGATTCCAGGATATCCTTGTCTAAGGGAGCGTTGCATTCAGAGGCAAAGGCAACGGAGCCCTCTTCAGGCTGGTTCTGGGTGTGATTTTGCCTGAAGTTCTGTTTGTCCAGCTTTGCTTTGTCTCTTCCTAATCTCCAAACCTCGTATTGCAGCCTTCCTGGAAATTCTGTGAGCCACCCAATACACTCCATTTCTCTTAGGCTTAAATCAGCCAGAGTCGGTTTCTGATGATTCCATCTAAAAATCCTGATAGACTGGAATACGTTTCAGGTAGACGCATGTGCAATAGCCCTAAGGTGAGAGGAGAGGGAGAGAGAGCTTGGAGGAACCGAGAAAAACCCCGAGTGGCAGCATTAGTGAAAAAGGTAGCAAGTGAATAAGATGGGTGCCGCCGGCGAGCCAGGCAAGAGCCAGAGCAAGCAGGTATGCGTAGCCGAAGCCGGAACTGTGCTGGGCCTAGCCTTTTCTCAGGGACACTCAACTAGCTCCCGTGTCCTGATGGGATGTGTCTCTACTGGTCTCTGAGGACTCTGAGGCAGCGCTGAAGGGTTCTGGTTGGGTGGTTGCCACTCTGCTGCGCCAAGGAATTCCAGACTGTTCTCTACTGAGAAGGCTAAGCCTGAACTTGCCATTTCCAGCTCTGTGAGATCGCTCTCTCTTTCTCTCCTTTAAGTACCAAGATATGTATCTCTAAAGGCATTTATAGCATTAATTTGGTTATATGTTTTTGAGTGTCATATCCCTCATCAGACACTAGCTAACTCCCTGGGGTCACAGTGGGGAGGTGGGATGCTTGCATGCCTTGGATTAAAACAGATCTGGATTTTATCTCAGACAAGTTGCTTCACTACTCTGAACCACAGTTTCTCATTTGAAAAATGAGGATACTAGTACCTCATTGAGGATTACATGCAGTGTAAGTTACTACGCACTGCCTACCACATAGTAGGCACTCTGTGATACTAGTCCTTTGTTCCTTAGTATTTCATGGAATTGAATAGAATCTTCTGCAGCTAGGAAAACAATATAAAATCCTTGCTTTTGTGCTTACCTTATTGTAAAGTGCTAATTTAGAATAAAGTAACTTACATTGCTTTCTTAGTTCAGAATTTGATCATGATAATTTCCTTTTTCTTAAAAATTCCCTAAAGAGTTATTGCCATTTATTCAGTTCACTCCAGCAAAATTACTACCCCAAAAAAAAGACCATTTTTCCCCTTCTAACATCCTTATATTAATGATGTAGACTACAATTAAAACACTACATCCAAAAGCAGAAGGTAGATTTTGTTATTCTTGAGAAACAGAGGAAGATATTACTCAAGTCCTGTTTGTCTTAGCCAAAATATTCCCTTATGTAATATTCCTTGGGCTTGAGTCTTTTTCATTTTAAGAACTTGAAATCATAGATGTTCTATAGGTTTGTCATTGATTGACCAAATACGTAACTCAGCTCTGAAGATATTAAAAACTTTAAAACATCACAAAACAAAAATCCTAGAGCCTCCCAAGCCCCTTGCTTACTAACTTGAACACCTTAATTTAATCTAATAAATTGACAGTCTTTTAGAGTCCTTATCTTTCCTCCTTGGCTGCTGACCTTTTTCTTTTTTTTTTAACTTATTTTTTTTTGAATTTTATTTTATTTATTTTTTTATACAGCAGGTTCTTATTAGTTATCCATTTTATACATATTAGTTTATATATGTCAATCCCAATCTCCCAATTCATCCCACCACCACCACCACTTTCCCCCCTTTTTGTCCATACATTTGTTCTCTACATCTGTGTCTCTATTTCTGCCCTGCACACTGGTTCATCTGTATCATTTTTCTAGGTTCCACATATATGCATTAATATACGATATTTGTTTTTCTCTTTCTGACTTACTTCACTCTGTATGACAGTCTCTAGATCCATCCACGTCTCAACAAATTACTCAATTTCGTTCCTTTTTATGGTTGAGTAATATTCCATTGTATATATGTACCACATCTTCTTTATCCATTAGTCTGTTGATGGGCACTTAGGTTGCTTCCATGACCTGGCTATTGTAAATAGTGCTGCAATGAACATTGGGGTGCATGTGTCTTTTTGAATTATGGTTTTCTCTGGGTATATGCCCAGTAGTGGGATTGCTGAGTCATATGGTAATTCTATTTTTAGTTTTTTAAGGAACCTCCATACTGTTCTCCATAGTGGCTGTATCAATTTACATTCCCACCAACAGTGCAAGAGGGTTCCCTTTTCTCCACACCCTCTCCAGCATTTGTTGTTTGTAGATTTTCTGATGATGCCCATTCTAACTGGTGTGAGGTGATACCTCATTGTAGTTTTGATTTGCATTTCTCTAATAATTAGTGAGGTTGAGCAGCTTTTCATGTGCTTCTTGGCCATCTGTATATCTTCTTTGGAGAAATGTCTATTTAGGTCTTCTGCCCATTTTTGGATTGGGTTGTTTGCTTTTTTAATATTGAGTTGCATGAGGTGTTTATATATTTTGGAGATTAATCCTTTGTCCGTTGATTCGTTTGCAAATATTTTCTCCCATTCTGAGGGTTGTCTTTTCATCTTGTTTATGGTTTCCTTTGCTGTGCAAAAGCTTTGAAGTTTCATTAGGTCCCATTTGTTTATTTTTGTTTTTATTTCCATTACTCTAGGAGGTGGATCAAAAAACATCTTGCTGTGATTTACGTCAAAGAGTGTTCTTCCTATGTTTTCCTCTAAGAGTTTTATAGTGTCCAGTCTTACATTTAGGTCTCGAATCCATTTTGAGTTCATTTTTGTGTATGGTGTTAGGGAGTGTTCTAATTTCATTCTTTTCCATGTAGCTGTCCAGTTTTCCCAGCACCACTTATTGAAGAGACTGTCTTTTCTCCACTGTATATCTTTGCCTGCTTTGTCATAGATTAGTTGACCATAGGTGCGTGGGTTTATCTCTGGGCTTTTCTATCTTGTTCCATTGATCTATGTTTCTGTTTTTGTGCCAGTACCATATTGTCTTGATTACTGTAGCTTTGTAGTTTAGTCTGAAGTCAGGGAGTCTGATTCCTCCAGCTCCGTTTTTTTCCCTCAAGACTGCTTTGGCTATTCGGGGTCTTTTGTGTCTCCATACAAATTTTAAGATGATTTGTTCTAGTTCCGTAAAGAATGCCATTGGTAGTTTGATAGGGATTGCATTGAATCTGTAGATTGCTTTGGGTAGTATAATCATTTTCACAATGTTGATTCTTCCAATCCAAGAACATGGTATATCTCTCCATCTGTTGGTATCATCTTTAATTTCTTTCATCAGTGTCTTATAGTTCTGCATACAGGTCTTTTGTCTCCCTAGGTAGGTTTATTCTTAGGTATTTTATTCTTTTTGTTGCAGTGGTAAATGGGAGTGTTTCCTTAATTTCTCTTTCAGATTTTTCATCATTAGTGTATAGGAATGCAAGAGATTTCTGTGCATTAATTTTGTATCCTGCAACTTTACCACATTCATTGATTAGCTCTAGTAATTTTCTGGTGGCATCTTTAGGATTCTCTATGTATAGTATCATGTCATCTGCAAACAGTGACAGTTTTGCTTCTTTTCAATTTGTATTCCTTTTATTACTTTTTCTTCTCTGATTGCCATGGCTAGGACTTCCAAAACTATGTTGAATAATAGTGGTGAGAGTGGACATCCTTGTCTTGTTCCTGATCTTAGAGGAAATGCTTTCAGTTTTTCACCATTGAGAATGATGTTTGCTGTGGGTTTGTCGTATATGGCCTTTATTATGTTGAGGTAGGTTCCCTCTATGCCTATTTTCTGGAGACTTTTTATCATAAATGGGTGTTGAATTTTGTCAAAAGCTTTTTCTGCATCTATTGAGATGATCATATGGTTTTTATTCTTCAGTTTGTTAATATGGTGTATCACATTGATTGATTTGTGTATATTGAAGAATCCTTGCATCCCTGGGATAAATCCCACTTGATCATGGTGTATGATCCTTTTAATGTGTTGTTGGATTCTGTTTACTAGTATTTTGTTGAGGATTTTTGCATCTATATTCATGAGTGATATTGGTCTGTAATTTTCTTTTTTTGTAGTATCTTTGTCTGGTTTTGGTATCAGGGTGATGGTGGCCTCATAGAATGAGTTTTGGAGTGTTCCTTCCTCCGCAATTTTTTGGAAAAGTTTGAGAAGGATGGATGTTAGCTCTTCTCTGTTTGATAGAATTCACCTCTGAAGCCATCAGGTCCTGGACTTTTGTTTGTTGGAAGATTTTTAATCACAGTTTCAATTTCATTACTTGTGTTTGGTCTGTTCATATTTTCTATTTCTTCCTGGTTCAGTCTTGGAGGGTTGTACCTTTCTAAGAATTTGTCCATTTCTTCCACATTGTCCATTTTATTGGCATACTTCGTATTTCTGAGGTGTCTGTTGTAACTTCTCCTTTTTCATTTCTAATTTTATTGATTTGAGTCCTCTCCCTCTTTTTCTTGATGAGTCTGGCTAATGGTTTATCAATTTTGTTTATCTTCTCAAAGAACCAGCTTTTAGTTTTATTGATCTTTGCTATTGTTTTCTTTGTTTCTATTTCATTTATTTCTGCTCTGATCTTTATTATTTCTTCCCTTCTACTAACTTTGGGTTTTGTTTGTTCTTCTTTCTCTAGTTCCTTTAGGTGTAAGGTTAGATTGTTTATTTGAGATTTTTCTTGTTTCTTGAGGTAGGCTTGTATAGCTATAAACTTCCCTCTTAGAACTGCTTTTGCTGCGTCCCATAGGTTTTGGATCATCGTGTATTCGTTGTCATTTGTCTCTAGGTATTTTTTTATTTCCTCTTTAATTTCTTCAGTGATCTCTTGGTTATTTAGTAACGTATTGTTTAGCCTCCATGTGTTTGTGTTTTTTATGTTTTTTTCCCTTTAATTGATTTCTAATCTCATAGCGTTGTGGTCAGAAAAGATGCTTGATATGATTTCAGTTTTCTTAAATTTACTGAGGCTTGATTTGTGACCCAAGATGTGATCTATCCTGGAGAATGTTCCGTGCGCACTTGAGAAGAAAGTGTAATCTGCTGTTTTTGGATGGAATGTCCTATAAATATCAATTAAATCTATCTGGTCTATTGTGTAATTTAAAGCTTGTGTTCCCTTATTAATTTTCTGTTTGGATGATCTGTCCATTGTTGTGAGTGAGGTGTTGAAGTCCCCCACTATTACCGTGTTACTGTCGATTTCCTCTTTTATAGCTGTTAGCAGTTGCCTTATGTATTGAGGTGCTCCTATGTTGGGTGCATATATATTTATAATTGTTATATCTTCTTCTTGGATTGATCCCTTGATCATTATGTATTGTTCTTCCTTGTCTCTTGTAACACTCTTTATTTTAAAGTGTATTTTATCTGATATGAGTATTGCTACTCCAGCTTTCTTTTGATTTCCATTTGCATGGAATATCTTTTTCCATCCCATCACTTTCAGTCTGTATGTGTCCCTAGATCTGAAGTGGGCCTCTTGTAGACAGCATGTATATGGGTCTTGTTTTTGTATCCATTCAGCAAGCCTGTGTCTTTTGGTTGGAGCATTTAATCCATTCACGTTTAAGGTAATTATCGATATGTATGTTCCTATTACCATTTTCTTAATTGTTATGGATTTGTTTTTGTAGGTCCTTTTCTTCTCTTGTGTTTCCCACTTAGAGCAGTTCCTTTATCATTTGTTGTAGCGCTGGTTTGGTGGTGCTGAATTCTCTTAGCTTTTGCTTGTCTGTAAAGCTTTTGATTTCTCCATCAAATCTGAATGAGATCCTTGCCGGGTAGAGTAATCTTGGTTGTTGGTTCTTCCCTTGCATCACTTTAAGTATATCATGCCACTCCATTCTAGCTTGTAGAGTTTCTGCTGAGAAATCAGCTGTTAACCTTATAGGAGTTCCCTTGTATATTATTTGTCATTTTTCCCTTGCTGCTTTCAGTAATTTTTCTTTGTCTTTAATTTTTGCCTATTTGATTACTGTGTGTCTTGGCGTGTTTCTCCTTGGGTTTATTCTGTATGGGACTCTCTGTGCTTCCTCAACTTGGGTGGCTATTTCCTTTCCCACGTTAGGGAAGTTTTTGACTATAATCTCTTCAAATGTTTTCTCGGGTCCTTTCTCTCTCTCTTCTCCTTCTGGGACCCGTATAATGCAACTGTTGTTGCATTTAATGTTGTCCCAGAGTTCTCTTAGGCTGTCTTCATTTCTTTTCATTCTTTTATCTTTATTCTGTTCCACAGCAGTGAATTCCGCCATTCTGTCTTCCAGGTCACTTACCCGTTCTTCTGCCTCAGTTATTCTGCTATTGATTCCTTCTAGTGTAGTTTTCTTTTCAGTTATTGTATTGTTCATCTGTTTGTTTGTTCTTTAATTCTTCTAGGTCTTTGTTAAACATTTCTTGCATCTTCTCAATCTTTGACTCCATTCTTTTTCCGAGGTCTTGGATCATCTTCACTATCATTATTCTGAACTCTTTTTCTGGAAGGTTGCCTATCTCCACTTCATTTAGTTGTTTTTCTGGGGTTTAATCTTGTTCCTTCATCTGGTATATAGCCCTCTGCCTTTTCATCTTGTCTATCTTTCTGTGAATGTGGTTTTTGTTCCACAGGCTGCAGGATTGTCTTTATTTTATTTATTTATTTATTTTTGGCTGTGTGGGGTCTTTGTTGCTGCACGTGGGCTTCCTCTAGTTGTGGCGAGTGGGGGCTACTCTTTGTTTGAGGTGTGTGGTCTTCTCATTGCGGTGGCTTCTCTTGTTGCAGAGCACAGGCTCTAGGCACACGGGCTTCAGTAGTTGTGGCTCATGGGCTCTCAAGTGCAGGCTCAATAGTTGTGGCGCACAGGCTTAGTTGCTCCGAGGCATGTGGGATCTTCCCGGACATGTGGGATTGAACCCGCGTCCCCTGCATTGGCAGGCAGATTCTTATCTACTGCACCATCAGCGAAGCCCCAAATAACATGCTTTTAATGAAAAATAACTATGTATTTCTCCCTCCCCAAAAAAGTTTAGTGAAAAGAATGGTATATTCTTTTGGTTGAAGTATATGAAGAAAATTCAACCTCACGCAGATATGAGAGGAAACAGAAGTATATTAATAACATTTGCAGATATCTGCAGATACTCTTGTTCAACATTACTACATCAAAACTTGAGAAGTGCTAAATTGTTGTAGGTTAGTTGCAACATGGAATCTGAAGCCATATCAGTGAACATTTCTTATTGTAACATTAAAATTCACCAGTCTGTTTTGCACACTTAATATGATAACATCATTCATTGGTCATTTGGGAAATATTGAATCACTGAATTATGCAAATATTCCCCATATTGCTACATTTCATCATAGAATATTTAAAAAATCACACTTGTGGCTGAAATACTGAAACATAAGCCATGAAACCATAAAACTCCTTGAAGAGATCATAGGCAAAACATTCTCTGACGTTAATCATACCAGTGTTTTCTTAGGTCAGTCTCCCAAGGCAATAAAAACAAAAATAAACAAATGGGACCTAATCAACCTTACAAGCTTTTGCATAGCAAGGGAAACCATAAACAAAATGAAAAGACAACCTACAGAATGGCAGAAAATATTTGCAAATGATTCAACAGACAAGGGCTTAATTTCCAATATATACAAACAGCTCATACAACTCAACAACAACAAAAAACAAAGAACTCAATCAAAAAATGGGCAGAAGACTTAAATAGACATTTCTCCAAAGAAGAAATACAGATGGCCAATATGCTCATGAAAACATGCTCAATATTGCTAATTATTAGAGAAATGCAAATCAAAACTACAGTGAGGTACCACGTTACACTGGTCAGAATGGCCATCATTAAAAAGTCTACAGATAACAAATTCTGAAGAGGGTGTGGAGAAAATGGAACCCTCCTGCACTGTTGATGGGAATGTAAATTGATTCAGCCACTATGGAGAACGGTATGGGGAAGTTCCTCAGAGAACTGAAAATCGAATTACCATATGATCCTGCAATCCCACTCCTGGGCATATATCCAGACAAAACTATAATTCAAAAAGATACATGCAGTGGGAGGGATAAATTGAGAGACTGGGAATGACATATACACACTACTATATATAAAATAGATAACTAATAAGGACCTACCGGGAACAGGGGACTCTACTCAATACTCTGTAATGACCTATATGGGAAAAGAATGTAAAAAAGAATGGATGTATGTATATGTATAACTGATTCACTTTGCTATACAGCAGAAACTAACACAACATTGTAAATCAACTATACTCCAATAAAAATTAAAAGAAAAAAGATACATGCACCCTTGTGTTCATAGCAGCACTGTTCACAATAGGTAAGACATGGCAACAACCTAAATGTCCATCAACAGATGAATGGATAAAAAAAGATGTGGCATATATACATATATATATGTGTGTGTATGTATATATATGTATGTATGTATGTATGGATGGAATGGAATACTACTCAGTCATAAGAAGGAACGGAATAATGCCATTTGCAGCAACATGGATGCAACTAGAGATTATCATACTAAGTGAAGTAAGTCAGAAAGGGAAAGATAAATACCATATGGTATCACTTATATGTGGACTCTAAAATATAACACAAATGAACCTATCTATGAAACAGAAACAGACTCACAGACATAGAGAACAGACTTGTGGTTGCCAAAGGGGAGGGAGTTGTGGGAGGGATGGAGTGGGAGGCTGGCGTTAGCAGATGTAAGCTATTATATATGAAATGGATAAACAACAAGGTCCTACTGTACAGCACAGGGAACTATATTCAGTATCCTATGATAGGGACTTCCCTGGTGGCACAGTGGTTAAGAATCCACCTGCCAATGCAGGGGACACGGGTTCAAGCTCTGGTCTGGGAAGATCCCACATGCCGCTGAGCAACTAAGCCCGTGTGCCACAACTACTGAGCCTGTGCTCTAGAGTCCAAGAGCCACAAGTACTGAAGCCCGCGCGCCTAGACAAAGAGTAGCCCTGCTCGCCACCACTAGAGAAAGCCTGTGCACAGCAAGGAAGACCCAATGCAGACAAATAAAATTTTTTAATTAATTAATTAATTAATTTTTTAAAAATCCTATGATAAACCATAATGGAAAAGAATGTTAAAAAAAAAAGAATGTATATATGTATAACTGAATCACTTTGCTGTACAACAGAAATGAACACAACATTGTAAATCAACCATACTTCAATACAAAGTAAATCATATTTGTTAACATAGAAAAGTCCTTAAGTACTTTGAAGCAGTCAAGCTCATGGTGGTAGATACCAGTTTTCCCAAATTTTAGTTTTCCCTTGAAAGCTTGAGTTTTATTGTTGGCAAAAATCCTGTCAGCTCTTTAACTTGAAGGGACAGGCTTACTTTATTCATCTTTCAGCAAATGTCTGCTAAATCTCAAGTCTGAATAATTTGTCATTAGTCATTCTTTCAAATAAAAACGCTGTTCCATGAAAAACCTAGTTTAGGTCACAATTTAATCACTTAAGGCTTTTCTGTGAGACAACCCTTGTACTTCAGTATGCAGCAGAAATGCTTTGGGCACACTTCATTTAGTCACCCAGACTTTTTAAAAGATGTGTATCCAAGGATTAGGATTTAGTAAAATGTTTACTGCTTGACCAAGGACATGCTTAAGTGAAACTGGCCTTGTTTTCCTGTGAGCATGTGGCTGTGAAGAGTATTACGACTGCTAGTATTATTTGGCACCACTGCTGTGATTTGTGCTAAGACATCAGCAATTTTACCCACCAGTGTAAATGTCAGTACAGCAAAAGAGGCAAATAATAATGTCTTAGTACTGTTACGAAAATAGTTTTTATCTTCCAGACCCCTGAAAGGGGCTAGAAGGACTGCCCCCAGGGATCCACAAACCACACATTGAGAACCACTGAGACTGCTTAGGTTGGCTTCTGGCTCTGCCACTTAGAGGCTAGGTGACCTTGGACAAGGTACTTCACCTTTCTGTGTTTCGGTTTCCTCCTCTGTAATATGGGGATACTCATAATTACTTAATAGTGTTATTGCAAAAATTAAGTGAATATATGTAAAATTCTTGCAACACTACCTGTTACATAGTAAGTACTCAAAAAATGTTAGCTGTTGACTACCATCAACTCTGCTTGAGTGCTTTTACTACAGCTGTGTTCACTAAGAGAAAAAAAATTTTAACTGCTTCCCTTGTCTTGCTCATCCTATAAAGTCAAACAGGTCATAGTTGCTGGGGTATGCATTTTCTGTTCTTAGGTCAAGTTCAGAGGAACATGGCAAAAAATTTAAAATAACATTACCTTGTATGCAGCAGGAGCTAAACTCACATATGCCTTAACATACCCAGAGCACATTTGTTATATGTGGTAGACATCGATTCTAACCCCATTGATAAATGAAATATATTTGTGTTTACGTTTAATGTTCAGGAAAGATTCAGAAAATGAGCTATTCCTGTTGAGTCAGTGGATGCCAACATCAGCTACTTGTATATAATGTATTCTGTCAGAACCAGATCTCCCCATAAGTGTTGGATTCTTAATTTATTTGGTTAATGTAAGGTTAATCATTATTTTGCTCTTACTTGAAAGAAACAAGGACCCTGGGAATTAGAAATCTCTAGTTCCTAATAGCCTTTGTACTTTTACATCTAGATTGTTGGAAAATGATAAAACAGTATATCTTTTCCTTACAGGGTTTTGGGAGTGCTAGCAAATCTGGAACATCAAACAAGAAACCTGGTATGTATAATAATGAAACTGAAAAACTACTAAAGTGTTTAATAGTCTTGAATTCAGTTTCTTATTTTTCTTCTTTTCAGAGATTGCTCAAGTAACTTCAGCATATGTGGCTTCTGGTTCTGAACAGCTTAGCCTTGCACCAGGACAGTTAATATTAATTCTAAAGAAAAATACAAGTGGCTGGTGGCAAGGGGAGTTACAGGTAATAACCTTTAAATAACGTTTATTAATTTTATTATAAAAGTAATGAATGCATGCTCATTAGAAAAATAAGGTTAATAAAAACTTTAAATCACCTATAATCATACCACTTGGAGGTAGTCAGTATTACCATTTTAGTATCTTATGTTTCTTGTCTTTTCCCTGTTTATTTTTAGCACAGTTGATGTTACAAGTAACAATATGAAGAGTAATTTCCCTAAAGACATAATTGTTTTCCAGTAATAGCTGTTTTAATAAACCACAGGACACCTTCTTAAAGGAAAGCTTAGCATCATCTTTGCCTGGGATAACCCCAGGCTTGTGGTATAACTTCCAGGCTGAGTGCTAAGAAAATACTATTCACTGGACAGTCCCCCCCACCCCCATAGTCTTATGTTTTTGAAACAGCAGTGCAAGGAAAGGAACTGCAGGAGTAAATGAGCCTGGTTTTTTCATAAAATGTTAACAGAGATAGTAACTGCATGTTTTGATACAGAAAGAGGAGTTCTTTTCTCACTCCTAAAATTTCCTTACTAGTTAAAACTAAAAAGCATTTTAGGATTAAAAGATGATGACAGGTATAAGAGCTGGATTTTTATGTGAAATTGATATATGATTGTAATATGGAGGATTAACTTAGTGTCATTCTTGCAAATCAGGGTCTTACAGTTTCTAAAGAGCAGTGGAGGTTCAAAATTCAGTATCTTCTTGACTAACCCCCTGAAATTTCACCTTCTGATTTGCTTTGAAGATTGACCCAACTAAGTGGGAGATGTGGCTTTCCACAAATTTTGTTTATGATCTCCTGATTAATTATTAGCAAAGCCCCAAGAGGTATTTACTGTGAGCTATATCATTAAGTGTTGACTGAACTTATTAGGAGAACATTAGAAAGGTTTTTTTAGTTTATAAATATTATTTGTGTGAAATATGCAGAGAAATTTGAGCCTGAAAGAGCTCCAAATAGACTTCTACAAATTGTGTTGAGATGCATATTGAATCTTCCAGTTGTTTAATACTGACGTGGAAGGCCGATGCAGAATTCAGGCGTTCACAAGACACCCTCACTTCTAACACCAGTCGTAAGCTTGGAGGTCCCCAAGACCACTCCCGAGTTCAGTACTTCGCCATAAGGGCTCACAGAAGGCTATTATACTCATGGTTATGGATTATTACAGCAAAAGGATTTAGATTAAAATTAGCCAAGGGAAGAGATGTATGGGGCAGAGTTCAGGAGGATTCCAAACACAGAGCTTCCAGTTGTCCTCTGCCCATGGAGTCATGGACATCATTAAATCCTCCTGGCAACAATAGCCATGGAGTATTGCCAAGCAAAGCAGCTCACTTGAGCCTTGGTTTCCAGAGTGTTTATTGGGGCTCCATCACATAGACACAGTTGACTGCCCACATGGCTGAACTCAGTCTCCAGTCCCTCCAGAGGTTGAGTTCATACTATGACCCAGAGGGCCCACCGTAAATCACATCGTTAGGCTATCTGGCATGGTTAAGGCCCCCACGTAAAGTGAGACACTCTTAACAGTCAAGACATTCCAGAGGTTTAGAGATTACCTTCCAGGAGCCAAAGGCAAAGACCAGACCTCTCTTTGGGCAAGGTTAAATTCTTTACTACACAGCCAGGGTTTTTCTCATTTTTAGTTTATGTCTCAATAATTGTCTTTAGTCTCATCTTTTATATTCTTTTTGCTAATTTTATAGGCCAGAGGAAAAAAGCGACAGAAGGGATGGTTCCCTGCCAGCCATGTTAAACTTTTGGGTCCAAGTAGTGAAAGAACTACACCTGCCTTTCATCCTGGTATGGAAATGGGTTAACTTGTATTTCATCCTAGAGAACTTTTGTTAAAACTTAGCACTTCTTAGATTCACTGATTCTTTGAAAAATATTTTAAAATTTGTTCTTTCCTTACCTCTGCCTAAAAGTAATATTGCAATGAGAACTTCCTTTCTAAAAAGTTCTGTGTAGAAACAGCCAACTGTTCGGTGATACTTGAACTACCTCACTCCTTGAAATATTTTAATTGCTATACCGTCATACTTTAAAGCAAACCAACCGCTTGGATTTCTAACTGCATTTGGGAAATTCTTGTTTTTGTAAAACAGGGAGTGGGGGAAGGAGGGTGGGAGAAAACAGCTAAAGGGAAATTTTAGCTGAATTTTAACATATGATCCTTGTAGGAATAATTATTTTGTTTAATTTGTTCCTTTGTTGTTCTTTTTCTGGTAGTGTGTCAGGTGATTGCCATGTATGACTATATAGCAAATAATGAGGATGAGCTAAATTTCTCCAAGGGACAACTTATTAATGTTTTGAACAAAGATGATCCTGACTGGTGGCAAGGAGAAATCAATGGGGTGACTGGTCTCTTTCCTTCAAATTATGTTAAGATGACGACAGACACGGATCCAAGTCAGCAGTGTGAGTTATATCGAATTATTTACTTCTTAACTAGTGCATAAGCTTTAATGTGCAGCACTGCATTCATTGCTGCTCTGAATCAGATCTTAAACTTAGCACTCTTAGCAAATGTTATGTTAACGTTTAAAGTAAGAAAATATAACAGGAAACTCTCACAAGATAAGAAGTTATACTGCTTTTTTTCAAATACTTTTTTCCTAGCTTCAGACCCTACTATTAGATTTTATCTGAAAAAAGTTCTAATTCTCTCATGGGTTCTTTGGTATGATAACAGTCTATACTGCAACTTCCCTTTACACCAGCCTTTTTCAGCTTAATAAAGAGTAGCTGGCAATTACCCTATTCACCTATTCAAAATTACCCTTTTAGTGTACAGGTGCTATTAATTTTGCAGCCTTCTCATTTATTTCCCACATTTTTACACATCATCCAGGTTAGGAGAAAATTTAAAAGAAAATTATAAAATTTATTTTATAAATAAGGTGCTTGCAAAACTCATTAGGTGATTTTTTTTAGGTAGATAACTCATACTGCAAGAGGTATATGAATTAAGATCTATTTCACTACTTTTACAACAAGGGTCCAGATCTCAATGTATGAGATTTGGTATTACATAAAATTATCTCTTGGTAGTTACCTAGCCTTTCTTATATTTGAGAATAAGCATAACGTTAATAATCAGAGAATAAACAGTACTTGGAAATATTTTTTACTTTTATAAAATAGATGTCACTTCTCCCCACCCTTTTGATTTTTTTGTCTTTTTAAATAAAATATATCATGATTTATATTTTTATCATTCTTGTGAAATTATCTAAAAGCTTTAGCCTTTCGTTCTAACTTAGCTTCTAAGAACATATAAATGGTAAAAAGCTGAGATGTGTTTATGATTCAGTGCAGGTATTGTGAATTTACTTTGTACTATATCTATAATTTTAAAATATTAGTGCATTATTTTCACTTTAGAGCTTGTAAGATCATTCTGATTTTGGGAGAAGACTTTTCTTTAGATAAAGCAACTGAATTTCCCAATTTGGAGGTGGAGTCCAGTTTTTTATGGTTTGAATATTCCTAAAAGTATCTCAGGGTTTCAGGAGAGGTAGTAAAGAAAATTATAACAACTTGGATTACCTAAATGAATGACCATTTTTAAACTCTGCTGATGGTTTGGCAGTTTTCAGTGCTTGTGAGTTTATCTGATTAATTAGAAATACCTGAGGTGTCTTTCCTGGACCTGAGAGAGGAAGGTACTTTTCAAACCTACTGGGTCTGGAAGATCTTTGACTAAGTGATCCCTGGAGGCATTCTGGTTTGTCAGTACATTTGGCTTTTATAGTGTCTACAGTGTAAAGTGATAGTTTTCCAAACGTTTTGTTGTTGTTTATCTTGTTTTTCAGTGGTGGAACTTTTTTCCAATTAAGTCTTATATAATAAGGAATACAAAGAACAGATAAAAGCTGTTCTAAAGGAAGAACAGCCAGGAGTGTATGAGTCAGTGAAAACTGGTTAAGTTTTAGACTATCATTTGTGTTTCTGTAGCCCTTATAAATATTACTTGCATTTTATTATGTAGTTAGGATATTTTCTAAAGGTTGAGAATTTTAATAGTTCAAATTTGTTGATGTTGCATGTAATCAGTAGAATTTTTTCTCACCCACTTGATTTGCTTTATGTTCATTTTATTCCTCATTTTTCTTTTTATAGGACCCAATGTTGTCTTCCAGTGTGAAAGCACCCCAGAGACCCACTATCCAAGTTTGACTCTAGCGTGGAGGCAGGGCAGGCAGCCCTGATCAAATATCTCCTACACAATTCGTTAACTTCGTTCGAATGTTAGAGCCACTTGTGATTATTTCTTCGTGTTTCTAATTTACAGTTAAAATTTATTTGTAACAAGTTAAAGGATAGTGGGTCTTTGTGTGGCTTTCCCTGCTGTTCACTCTGGCATCCTTTAGCATTTTTCTTCTTTTTTAATTTGGTAATTGTAGGTCATTAGCATGCATGTTGAGTTTGCTCTTACATGGTGGGAGTTCAAACACACAAAGACCCACTATTTGCACAAACTATTCTCGCTGGTTTGGAATGGGCTGCCATGCTTTTCTAATGTTATTGCAACATGTATATTCATTACAGAATTCAGAATTGCTTATGTTTTGCTATTATGTTTGATCTAATCCTAATCACAGTGAGCTCTTAATTGGTTCAATATGCGATTGGTCCCTCAATATGCACTGTTTATTACTTTCTAATATGCCACTATGAGTACCAATATTTAAATTTGTTTAAAGGCCAAGAATTGGAAATATCCTTTTCTCTATTTTCTGTGTATTTTGGGGTAGGAGCAATAACACTTTGAGGGAGCTTTTCTTATCTCACAGAAGAGGAAAGTGGCCTGCCCCAGCAATATGTGGGGCATATTAGGGTACGTTTTATCTGTTCCAGCTGCCCAAGAATGAGTCCTGTACATGGGAGTTCCCTTGGGATCTCTGTGGTCTGGGCTCATGAAGAAGCTTCATGTGCTGCAGCGGTCAGTTGTTACTTCTTTACTAATGAGCTAAAAATGGATTATTTCTGAGGAATGAAAGGCTCCCTTTAATTGACCGTGAGATATGAAACCTTCCCTACCTTAGAGCATTTATATCGGTACATTTTGAAGTCAGAATTCATGTTATCTATTTTAATTAGGTGACTACTTGTCCCAGGTCACAAAGGGACACTGGTTGACACTCTTCTTAATGTATTTAGTAAAGATCATAAGGAATCCTTGAAGAATTTAAATGCCCATGAAGCAGGCAGACAGTCTCTGTCTAGTTGAGAATGAATTCAGTGAAGGAAAGATGTGTGAGAGCTGGCATTCCTCTATGTCCATGAAGCTGCTTTGTGGCTAGAGGGTTGATTTTACCATTCAGAATTCTCTGGCTACTATCTATTCTTCAACCACGTTGGCTACTTTGGCATAGGATTTTACTTCTTTTCCTTGAATGGAAAACTTTAAAGATAATAAACATTATTATAAACTAATAAACGTGAGAGTACTTAGCTGAAACAAAAGGGAGTTTTAGTGGACAGTATTAAACTATATTTGAAAATCAATGAGAAGTTTATGCAATTTAAAATGTTTACAAACTGCAGTGCAATCTACTGTTTATGAATGTCCAAGTATTATCAGGAAAAGTGTACATACAATCACAGAGTCTTATTTCCTCACAGAGTTCTTTAAGAAGAGTGAAATATGTTTTTATATATCTGAGTTTTAAGTTAGAGTCATATTTTGTGCAATATTTGTGTAAATGAGCCTATTCATTATAAATGAATGATTTTAGTCATACATTGCCTAAATCATAACTTTACAACACTTGAGAAAGAATCAACAGTTTAGTTAGAACGTCACAAAGTTCAAATGTCTGTGTTCCAAAATACTTCACATCATTGGGATGTATGGTGATATGTATGTGTGCTCCCTGAGGCAGGGATTTCTAGTTATTAGACCACCTCAACTTTTAGCATTTGGCATCATCATGATACTTTTATAAAATATGACATATAGGAAAGCAATAATACCATTTTACAGGTGGCATAACAGATTTGCCTGCAGTCACTAAAGGGTGGAGTGTAAAGACTGAGTCCTTGTGAATTCAGCTGATCTTCTAAATTGTACAGTTTACTTGGTCTTGCCTTTTATTTTCTGAACTTTCTGCTTTTGCAACCATTAGTTGGGTTCAAATTAAGGGCAGTTACTTTAAATCCATTTTAGACCCTGAGGTTAGAAATTAGACCACTTAATTAGTCACATGATTTGGTATAACATTTTCTCCTTATAATTTTGAATTTGGGTTTATTTAATACACTGATAAATTATTTCAAAAGTATTTTTGTAGCTCAAATTGCTTCACTTTTACACTGATAAATATAGATTATTAAGAATGACATTCAGGTAGAGCTTAGTGTCTGTAAATCAATTCGCAAATAATATATTCATCAGGTACCTATGAACTAAATCACATAATGGCGCATTTAAGCTGAGTGTCTGGGAAATAAATTTACTGTATTTATAGAAATACCTCTCTTTGTTTAGGTATTTTGTCATATATCTGAGAAGAAACTAAAAGTAAAGGAAATGGTATGACATATAATAATAACTTGTCCTTCTTAAAAGAGCATGCAGTCCTTTGCAATACCTCGTATTCAGCCACGTATTTGTTCTCATTCAGTAAAAGAGGCAGCTTTCCATTTACTTAGAAAGCAACATTGGAAGGAGTTTATCAGGAACATAAAATTTTAGAATGAACAAATCTGAACCCTATAGGAGGTAAAGAATGAAAATTTATTTAAAAATTGCAATATGTGATAATCATTTTTAAGATATATGATTAAACCTGATGGGTTTTTCAGCAATGAAAAAATCAGTTCTAAGACCAAAGCTGATTTTTTTAGAAAACTTGAAAACCTAAATCAACCCTACCTGTTGTATAGTTTCCTCTAAAACTTTATCCTAAGGAATCATTTTAAAATAATACAACTATTAAAACAATGTAACTGCTATTTTAGTGTTTTAAAATATAATATGAATACTGATAGTTTAAAATAAAGGAAGTGGGGAAGGAAAAGTAGAGAAAGAAATGCCAATTTCAGTCCAAAGCTTTATTTGCCAAGTTTTCTTAGGATGAATTTTACCAGGTTATAAATTCTTGTAAATAGAATCTATAATGGAAATACTGAGAGACTTTTGCCTGAAGTGGCATTATTGGATGCTGCTGTGATGCTACTGTAATGTAATAAATTATTAAATTGTTGCAAAGTGCTGTTTTTTTGCCTTAAATTTTTATTTCGTGCGTCTTGAAAACTATAGTATTAAAGGTCTTGAGATTGTGCAAATGCTGGAAACGCTTGGCATGAGGTCATCCGTTTTTATTTTTACAAAATTGTAATATAACTATGCAAGTGTGTTTATTAAAAGGACACAAACTACATTACTTGTATTGTGTATTTCTTTTGAAGCATCCTTTAAAACTAATTGTTTATATGTAGTCCTGATTGAATTTCTTGGGAATGTCTCTTTTTCCTTAACATAGTCTCTGGGTCCAGACCAGCAAATTGTTTTATAGTAGGGGGACAAAAGAAAATGTTAAGTGGTAAAGATTGAGATAGTTTGATCCAAGATAAGCATATGTATCTCAAAAGCAAAAGAAATTTTGATTTGAAAGTAAAAGAAAATATAATCTAGGATAATAATAGACTATGTTATTTATAATTTTTATTCCAACTTTTTCTCCAAAAAGATTGGAAGGAGTTTACAATATTCACTGCAAATGTAGACTAAGATATTTTTAGTACAAAATAAGAGTCTGTATGCAGTGAAAGAAACTGAAGTGGTTGCTTGGGGGGTACCAGAGTTAAGCAGAGTTTTACAGTTAAATAATCAAGTTGGTGGTTTCACCTTGAGTGAAAAAAAACATGGATCAAAATCCAACCCATCCATCAATGTCTGACATCAACAATCTCTTTCCAAAATCTTTCCTCATCTCTGGAAAGTCATTCAGCTAACATATGTTGAGTATTTGCATAAGCAAATGCAGAGTACTAGGTGCTGAGAATATGAAAATGAGTGCCAGGTGGTCCTGGCCTCAGGTAGTGCCTAACTCTGTGAGGGGATCAGGCACGTACGCAGATAAGTATAAAACAGCCTGCTAAGCACACTGATATTAGATTTTACTGGGCACCAAGAGAGTACAGAGGAGGAATACCTAACTCAACCGTAGATTGGTGAATTAGAGAGGACTTCCTGGAGGAGGCAACTGCCAGAGTCATAAGTAGGAGTAAGCCAGATTGGAGGGTGGGATGGTGGAGAGTGTGATGGAGACAAGGATCAGCCAGGCGGAGGAGGAGAGGTGCATTTATAAGAAGTTCATTATTGCTGGAGTGGAAGTGGAAAGCCAGCAACACTGAATGAGAGCAGACCGAGAGCTAAACCAGAGATTCTTAGCTTGGCTGCTCATTGGAATCACCTGGGGACCTTTAACAAGCTATTGATGCCTGCATCCTGATTTAAATGGCCTGTGGTGGGGCCTGGGCGTGGGGATTTTTAAGAACTCCTCAGGTGATTCTGATATGAAGCCAAGGTGGAGAAAAAGTCATGAAACTGAGTTAAGACTTGTTTCTGAGGGAACCTTGGCAGGAGTTGGGGATTGATGGGATGCGTGGTCAGGTGGAAGGTCAGTTTGACTCCCAGGTTTGTATCTTGGTGACAGGGCGGAGTCATGGTGCCACCAGCTACAGTAAAGAATCGGAGTTGGGGGAAGAAGATGAGTTTGGTTTTGACTACAAAGTACCTGTGGGACATCCAGATAGAATCGTCCAGCAGGTAGTGAGATATAATTAAGATATACAGCATCGGATATGCATCAGCTGGTGGCGTGAATGCCTATTGGTAGTTTTTGAGCCAATGAAAGTAAATGAGATGACTTGGGGAAAAAATCAGGCCTTTGAGGGTATCAGCAGTTAAGGGTTAGGTAGTGAAAGGAACCCATGAAGACAGGAAACAAAGGTTCTGGGAAAATAAAGAGATTGTTGTGCTAATATTGCTACCATTTTTATAAAATCAATGAAGTTCTAGCTATATAACCATTGCTGATACCAGTAAAAAGAAAAAAGGAAAAGTGCTCTTTATTTTTTTTAAGATTTATTTTTTATTTATTTATTTAATTTATTTTTGGCTGTGTCAGGTCTTAGCTGCAGCACGCGGAATATTCGTTGAGGCATGCGGGACGTTTTGTTGTGGCATGCAGGCTTCTCTCTAGTTGTGGGGTGCAGGTTTTTTCCCTCTAGTTGTGACACGCAGGCTCCAGGATGCGTGGGCTCCAGGGCGTGTGGGTTCTGTAGTTTGCGGCACACAGGCTCTCTAGTTGAGGTGCACGAGCTCAGTAGTTGTGGTACGCGGGCTTAGGTGCCGCGTGGCATGTGAGATCTTAGTTCCCTGACCAGAGGTCGAACCCTCATCCCCTGCATTGTAAGGCAGATTCTTTACCACTGGACCACCAGGGAGGTCCCAGTGCTCTTTATTGAGTACTTATTAGTCTAGGCACCTTTCTAAGGCCCTCAAATGTATTACCTCATTACTTTTTTCTTTTTACAGGCATAGAAATGAAAACACAGAGAAGTTAAATAACTTGTTCAAGGTTACACAGATAGTCAGTGGTAGAGCTGGGTTCAAACCCAAGTGGTCCGACTCCAGAGTCCATGCTCTTAACCTCTATCTACACTAGGGTGCTAATATTGCCACCATTTTCATAATAAGGAAGTTCCTGCAGTACAACCACCATTTGAACGAATGAAAAGGCAAGAAGAAAAATCAGAGATGAGGAGGCAAGGACTGAATTTAATAAACAAGGATAAGAATCTCTAAGAATAACATCTAGAAGGATAAAGCTGAACATAATCACTTTTTTGGTAACAGCTTTATTGAGATATAATTTACATTCCATACAGTTCCCCCAACTATACCCATTCAGCGGTATATTCACAGAGTTATGCAACCATTACCACAGTCAATTACAGGACATTTTCATCACCTCAAAAGGAAACGCAGAACCCATGAGTTCTCACCCTCGCATCTTCCTGTGTACGCTGCCTGCCCTGCGGCCCCAGCTAATCCGTGTTCTGGCCCCATATATTTGCCTACTCTGGACATAGATAAATGGAACCATAACATATGTGGGGTTTTTGTGATTGGTTTATTTCACTTAGCGTAATCTTTTCAAGGTACATAATGCTGTAGCACATACTGGTATTGCATTGCTTTTTATGGCCAAATAATATTCCATTGTTTAGATATACCACATTTTATTTATCCATATGTTAATTGATGGACATTTGGGTTTTTACTTTTTGGCTATTATGAATAATGCTGCTATGTACATTTGCGTACAAGTTTTTGCATGGACATAACATCACCGTCTTTCTTGGGTATATACCTAGGAGTGAAATTGCTGGGTCAAATGGTTTGACTTTTTGGGGAACTGCCAGACTGTTTTCCAAAGTGGCTGTACCATTTTATATTCCCACCAGCAGTGTACAAGCGTTTCTGTTTCTCCACATTTTCACTGACGCTTGTTATTATTTGGCATTTTGTTAAAGCCTTCCTTGTAGGTATGAAGTGATATCTCATGGTTTTGAATTGCACCTCCTCCGTGACTAATGATGTTGAGCATCTTTTCATGTGCTCGTTGGCCATTGTATGTCTTCTTTGGAGAAATGTGTGTTCAGATCCTTTGCCCATTATTTATCTATCTATCTATCTATTTATTTATTTATTTTTGGCTGCATTGGGTCTTCGTTGCTGTGCACGGGCTTTCTCTAGTTGCGGCAAGCGGGGGCTACTCGTTGTGGTGTGCAGGCTTCTCGTTGTGGTGGCCTCTCTTGTTGCGGAGAACGGGCTCTAGGCGTGCGGGCTTCAGTAATTGTGGCACGCGGGCTCAGTAGTTGTGGCTCGCAGGCTCTAGAGCACAGGCTCAGTAGTTGTGGTGCATGGGCTTAGTTGCTCCACGGCATGTGGGATCTTCCTGGACTAGGGCTCGAACCCATGTCCCCTGCATTGGCAGGTGGATTCTTAACCACTGCACCACCAGGGAAGTCCCCTTTGCCCATTTTTAAATTGAGTAAATTATCTTCATAATCACTTTTAAAACTTTATTTTAAACGAGAACAACAAATTATGAAAGATGTGCTTAAGAGAAATGTTTTAATGCTGTTGTCAAAGGCAGAATCACTTAGAGTGATAAAATCAAAGAGTGTTAAAATGAGTGTAATGGGAAGTGTAGTGGGCGGGCTGCTTTGGATCGTGACTCTGTGAGCTCACCCCTAGGAGCCTTAGCCTCATCTGTATGATGAAGATAGTAATACCTGTATTACAGGTGAGACTTAAGGGATTTATGAAACACCAGTTCGGTGTCTAACACATAGATACTAGAAATTACTGTTAACATTTACCAAGCATTTGCTGTGTCCTAAGTGATGGACTAAACATTTTGGGTGTGTGTCTGGGTTAGTAAGTGATGGAGTTAAAACTTGTGTCAGCATCTGACTCCAAAGCTGGTGCTCTTAGCCACTTCTCACTAACTTGGAGTTGCTGTTACTTCAGATCACAAAATTAGAACAATCATCATTAAATTCCAAGATATAGGTGAGAAGAGAGTAAAGAGAATTAACTGCTTTAAATGAATCCAGGCTGGTCAAGTTACATTTCAAGGTACTGGGAGGACCTGCTACTGGGATCCCTGTGTCACCAGTGGTCATCTGTTAACCACCACGAAATCAGAGTCAGGCAGTGCTATAGAATTAGTGTGTCCTAGACTCAGCAGTTTGGGGCATAGTATTATGTAGTCATAAACAAGTTGGAAAATATGGGTTGTATAATCATACCATTGGGTACAGTAGAGGTGTAGCAGTCTGCTTAGTAATACCAAGAAAAACACATATGTGCATATGAAACCCCTGTTGCCCCAGGTCAGTACTGTAGTAATGGGCGTACTGATACAGAGCACTGAAGGGTACAGTCTATTTGAAATTAGCTGTTAGATACAAGTTGTTAATTGCATATGCAACCAAGTAGAAGGGTATGTAAGGGGACCAATTATGTTACGTAGACACAAAAAAGAGTTAAAGGCAAATAAGGGCCCTGTTGGTTTTCAGTGCTTTGGGCTCTTTGGCATTCCAAGTATTTATACTAAAACCTTTTCTCCTCTAGAATTCAGTTCAACAAGCATAAGACCAGGTTAGGTTTGTACACGCTGTTGTCACAGAGTTTCACCTCAAATAGGATTGCAGTGTAAGCATCATTTAAAGTGGCCTGGCATTTCAAAGTGTAAGACTTGAATCAAGAGACCTAGATTTAGGTATTTAGTAGCTCTAAATTCTACAGTAAGTTACTTAACCACCAAAGCCTCAGATTCTCCATGTATTTATACAGTAGGAGTCAAAGTTATATTTGTTAATCAGAGAATTGATCAGAGGTTGTAAATTGTGACACACATGTTGGTTATTAGTATTGTTAAAACTGGAAGTTCTGTGCTGGGTGAACATGAAGAAACTACTGTTTCATGACATCTCTTCGTAATATTCTATATTCTGAATAGCACATTAATAGTTGAGTCAGTGATACAGGGTCAAGTCTGGCAGACTAGAAGGTGATGCAAAAATCAGCTTGAACTAATTGCTTTCTGAGGCCAAAATCTGCACTTTTGTCTACTGTTGGGGGGGTCTTTGCTGTCCTTAGGCTTATAACATTTTACCATAGATTCAAAAATAAAAATAAAAAAATTGGTTTTTTTTGATAAATGCAAATCCACTTGCATTTGTCAACAGAGCTGCTTTTGTAAGTTCTAGAATGTGTCTATTTTCTGATAGTCAAATATTTTGCTTTCTGATGGTCTGCAGCATTAGAACCACACAAACAGCCCAATTTTATAACAAAAATAGCCCTTTTTGTGCTTAAACAAGCAACCTAACACCTGATGACATAGAACTTGACAGGCGTCAAAAAAGACACAAAAAAATTGTTCAAGAATTATTTAAATTTCCAAAAACGAAACCACAAATATGTATGGCTTCATGGTGGGAGCATGCTACCTGGTACACAGTTTGCACTCAGTAAATATTTGCCAAGCAGATAAAAGGCGATTCTCTTACAAAATAAGATACCCAGTAATTTCCAGTGCCCTGATAAAACTTCAGTATTAAAGGCAGCCTTCAGAAAATGCATACAGTTGAGTCATCTGGATTTACTGTTAAAATCTCATCTTTTCACTGAGCTTAAACACAGACTGAAAACCATTATGTGATACTCTGGCTCTTAATTTTGGGCACACAGAGAATAGCATTGTTCAGAGGCGTTGGTCTCCTCAGAATGGGCAAGGACTATTCTGGGACTTTATGACATAATCTGAACAAGCCCTCTTTGTATCAGTCATCACAAATTGCCTTTTGTCCTTCACTTTTTGGAATCTTCGCAGATCTTTCTCCTCCTTTCTAAGCTATCTTGTTTGCTTGCTTGCACTGTAATTTAGAACGGTGGTTCCCAGCTGTAGTGGGACACAGTTTTCATAACCATTATTCATTATTCATGTTTTGTCTCTCAGTCTCCACATCCTAAACACAAGTGTCGGGGGTCTTGTGGCCCAGCCTACTGCTAATTATTCCTCTGGGAACTTTGACATGGTAGTAGCCATGATCTCTCATTTTTCCTACTTTCCCATTCTTCCTGTCTACCAGAAAGAACTTCCCAGGAAGTTTTCATCATTCTCTCTGACTGCCTATAGTTAATATCAGTGTACTATCTCAGAGTGTATCTTTATATCACATTCTATAAATACTTGTTGAAAACCTATTATGTGTCAGGCACGGGGGACATAGCAGATTATAAAATAGACAAAAATTCCTGCCCTCCTGGAGCTGACATTTGAGTAGGGTAAGACAGAAAACAAACAAAACAAATAAGTATGTAGTATCTTAGAAAAATAAAGCAGGTTAGGGAAAGGGAGTGCTGGGTGGGGAGAGGTGGATCCAGAGGGACTTCAATTTTAAACAGGTTACTCAGATAAAGCTTCTCTGAAATGGTGACATATGAGCAAAGACTTGAAAGATGTGATGGCTATCTGGAGGAAGCCATGTGGATACCTGGAAGATCATTCTAGGCATTCTAGAGGGAACAGGACACGCAAGGAGCATGCCTGTAATGCTTGAGGAACAGCACAGAGGCCGGTGTGGCTGGAACAAGGGAGGAGCAGGAGGAGGAGGAAATGAGGACAGAGAGGTATCTGCGGAGATGGGGGAGGCCGTTTAGGCTCTTGTGGGCTGATTGTAAGAAATTTGGCCTTTGCTCAGAGTGAGAAGAACCCATTGAAGGGTTTTGATCAAAGGAGTGACATGATCTGCTATGTTTTAATAGGATAGCTCTGGTTTGCTAGATTAAATTGGAGGTTGGGGGGCAGGGGGCAGAGCAAAGAGACCTGTTAGGAGGTTCGTTCAGCAGTCCAGGCAAAAGATGGCAGTGGCTTGTATCAGAATGACAGTGGTGGATGAGGTAAGAAGTGGTCAGATTATGGACCACTATTATCTATTTTGAAGATAGAGCCACAGGTGGATTGAATGTGAGGTGTAAGAAGAAGAAAAGTATCAATCCACCTGTTGTGTTAGCTTCAGGTGTACAGTAAAGTGAATCAGTTATACATATACATACATCCACTTTTTTTAAAATTCTTTTCCCATATAGGCCATTACAGAGTATTGGGTAGAGTTCCCTGTGCTATACAGCAGGTTCTTATTGTTATCTATTTTATATATAGTAGCGTGTATATGTCAATCCCAATCTCCCAATTTATCAGAAAGGTAATTCTATCAGTTTTTTATTTCTCACTTTGAGGCTCTCCCATTAGTTGCAAATAAGAGTTATTATATTTTCATGAGTTGTTTGTGATGTCATCTTATACAGATCCTTGGAAGCCTAGTTTGTTGCTAATGAATCTTCCCCCACTGCTCTTTTATATTTTGCATTTGTATAGTTTTTTGCAGCCCTTTATTTTTTTTTAGGTCTTTTATTTATTTATTTATTTATTTATTTGGCTGCATTGGGTCTTAGTTGAGGCACATGGGATCTTTGTTGCAGCATGCGGGATCTTTTTTTTTTGTTGCAGCATGTGGGCTCTTCACTGCAGTGCATGGCCTTCTTCCTAGTCGTGGTGTGGGGACCCTAGAGCATGTGGGCTCTCTAGTTGTGGAATGCAGGCTCCAGAGTGCACAGGCTCAGGAGTTGCAGCACGTGAGCTCTCTAGTTGTGGCACTCAGGCTCTAGAGCGCACAGGCTTAGTTCCCCTGTGACATGTGGGATCTTAGTTCCCTGACCAGGGATTGAACCCGCATCCCCTGCATTGGAAGACGGACTCTTAACCACTGGATCACCAGGGAAGTCCCGCAGCCCTTTACTTCTAACATTTCTGTAACTTTACGTTTCTGGTGTCTTTGTAAATAGCATCTAGCTGAATTCTTTTGTCCAATCTAGAGTCTCTCTTTTAACTGACAGATTTAAGCCACTTATATTTATTAGAACTATTTTATACTTTTATTTATATCTAGCTTATTTGACATTTTCTATTTACCATGCATTTTCTTTGCTTCTTTTTAAAAAAATTAACATTGAATTTATCCCACCAACTTATTCATTATTATTATTGTTATTTTTACAGTCAGTAATTTTTTTTTCACATAATTACTGGTATTTTTGCTCACCATTCCTTTTTCTTATTTTTTTTTCTACCACTCCTTACATCTCTTTTTTTCCTTTTAAAATTTATTTATTTTTATTTATTTATGGCTGTGTTGGGTCTTCATTTCTGTGCGAGGGCTTTCTCTAGTTGTGGCAAGCGGGGGCCACTCTTCATCACGGTGGGCAGGCCTCTCACTATCGCGGCCTCTCTTGTTGCGGAGCCCAGGCTCTAGACGTGCAGGCTCAGTAATTGTGGCTTACAGGCCCAGTTGCTCCACGGCATGTGGGATCTTCCCAGACCAGGGCTCGAACCCGTGTCCCCTGCATTGTCAGGCAGATTCTCAACCACTGTGCCACCAGGGAAGCCCCTCTTTTTTTCCTTTTTATTCAATTTTTTTCTTCCCAGAGTACGTTTTTTTTAATGGTTCCTTTAGTCAAATCTGCTAGTGGTAAATGCTGTCAAACTTTGCCTGAAAATACCTTTATTTCTCCCTCTTCCATGAACAATAGTGTAATTAGAATTCTAGTTTGACAGTTATTTTTTCTCAACACTCCCTATTGTTGGGTTGAGTTGTGTACAGCCAGTCTGATTGCTGTTTCTGTATAGTTATTCTGCTCTTTCTTTCTTACTATTTCAACAAATTTTTTCTTCTTTGGTGTTTTATAGTCTAGGTATGGGTTTATTTTTATTTTTTTCCCTAATCAGGAGTCATTTTTCTTCCTGAATCTGTGGAGTTATATCTTTCATCAACTCTAGAAAATTCTCAACCATTATAATCTCAGTTATTACCTCTTCCCTTTCCTTCTGTTCTCCCCTCCTAGACTCCCATTAGATGTATGTTGGGCCTTGTCATTCCATCCTCCATATCTTTTAGCTTTCATTTTATGTTTTCCATCTTTTTGTCTTTCTGGGCTGCATTCTAAGTAATTTCTTCAGCTCTGTTTTCAGATTTACTAATTGTTTCCTCCAATGTGTTTGATCTGCTGCCTCATCTATTAATTTATTATTTCCTTGATAATATTTACTTTTTTATTTGTTTCTGTTTCAAATCTTCCTGTTGGGTTTTTAAGACTCTAATTAGGGTTTCAAATCCTTCATATATGTCTTGAGTTATTTTAAACATATATATTTTACATCTCCTTTTGCTCTAATCCTCAGTTTTTTATGAATGGTTGATTGTTCCTTGTTTCTTGTAATTTTTTACTTTGAACTCATCTTTAGCGAGACTTAGTTTTTCTCTGTAAATCCTGTGGAACCAAGGTTTTGAGAATGACCCTCCAGACCAGTTGTACATTTTCTTTGGCCAAGCACCCTGAAGTTATCACCAGCCAGGGACCAATTTTTGTGTTAATTCATCAGTTGAGGAATTCTTGAACTCCACATTTATGTGAGATGCAGCCCCAGCATTTCTGTTCTTTACCCAGCATGGACTAAATGCTTTCTTGTCATCTCACCATTCTGGCGGGAGGACTCTTTCCCTAGTCCACCCTGTAGTCTTCAGTCTCCTCTTATTAGCCAAACCCAGGCAGAAGTCAACTAAGAAAAGAGCTTACAAAAGTAGCCTTAGAGGTTGGCCTCCTTGCAGTATGGAGCAGAGCAGGGGAAAGATGAGAAATGGGTCTGGGGACAACACAATAGTCTTCCACTCGACAAGTATTTCCTGACCTCGGTGGTCAAAACATTGCTAAGTGTGATATTATAGACTGTGTTAGACACAGTCCCTAAACTCCACTGGGAGAGAAGGACATACTAACTATATACAGAAGAACTACAATACATGTTACATTGTAGGAAGTATTAAAATATAGATGCAAAAAATAAAATAAAATATAGATGCAAGCCAGTACCATGAAACATGAAGGAGAGGCAGTCTGGGGACGGGGATGGAAAAGTTTTCCCCAGAGTAGGATCATGTGAGCTGCACCCTGAAGAGGTAGTGAGTTGGCTTCTGTGCAGAGAAGGGCCATGGACAGAGGCAACAACAGGAGTGGAAACAGCCAGGCCATGGACAGTTTGTACAGCACATCATGAGGACTGAGCCCAGGCCAGGGTGGGTAGAAGGTGGGCTGCATGGTCAGAGGCAGGCTGCTGCTGGATTACGGAGACTCCGAAGCCCTGTGCTCCCCCCGAGCTAGGACTTCATTCTGCAAAAAACAGAAGTCATTGAACATTCTGTCAGGGAAAGAACATGATAAAAAATGTAGAGGCTGGCTTGAGCTGTTCAATATAAATATAATGTAAGTCACAAATACAAGCCCATATGTAATTTAAAATTTTCCAGCAGCTACATTTTAAAAAGTAAAAAGAAACAGATGGAATTAATTTTAATAATTATTTTTACTTAACCCAGCATTATCCAAAATATTATCATTTCAATGTGTAATCGGTATAATAATTTTTGTACTGATGCATTATTTTACATTCTGGGATGTTTCTCCTGGGTCTTTGAAATCCGGTGTATATTTTACACTTACAGCTCTTCTCTATTTGGACTGGCCGTGGTTCAGGTGCTCAGTAGTCACATGTTGCTAATGGCTACTGTATTGGACAGTGCAGGTGTAGAGGATGGCAGAGGGGTGTATTCTATCCACAAACCCTAATTCCTCAGTTCTCAAAAGATTCACTCTCCCCTCAAAACAGAGGGTTCTGTGGTCAAATAAGTGTTGGGAACTCTGGGTTCACTCAAATTAAATGTTTCTTTAGAGCAGGGTTTCTCAGAGCATAGTATGCGGATGTGCCTTGTGACCTTAGCAGAGAAATGCAAAGCCAGATTCGTTTGACCTTGCAGGTCAGGAATGCCAGGAACACATTTTAGTATTTGCTGGATTGTGGGGACCAGAGAGCCTGGAGGCAGTCAGAGGCAGAAATGCAGAAGGAAACACCAGAAAGAGGAGAGTGACAAAGGCTGAGGGAGAGACTCGAGTGTTGGAAGCAGCAGCTCATTACAGGTGTCAGGGCTCTGGGCAGGTGCAGGAGGACGCCAGCTCCCAAGGGGGGACTCTGCATTTGGCGATGCTCAAGGTTATCATTACCTTCACAAGAGCAGTGTCAGTGGAGTGGTGGGACAGAAACCAGAGTACCTTAAGTTGGAGAAGTGACAGAGAGAGCTGGGGGCGGGGGGAGTGAGTGTCAGACCCCTCTACTGTAAGACATTTGGCAATGAGACTAGAGACAGGTGTTTGTGGAGGGAGCAGGGTTGCAGGAAGGGTGCTTGTTTGTTTTAAATATTGTGATAGGAGGGACACATAACCATGTTCACAGACTAGAGGGACCAGTGAAGACTGAAGATGGAAGTGTGAAGGGCAGGGAAGGGTCCTGCAGGAGGGGGCGGGTTAGGGATGCTGGCTCTAGAAGAAGTAGGGATCCCCTCACCCCCTGACACGGGAAGGAAGTACAGGGATGAGTGAGTAGGAAGATGGGGCTGGAAGTAGAAGGGGCATCGTGCCTTTATTTTTTTTCCCCTTATGTCAGAGGTGAGAGCATCTGAAAGTGGGGGTAGGGGTCAGGTTGGAAACTGGGAGAATAAAAATTTAAGAACCATTGTAATGAAATGCAAAGGTGTCAGCTAGCGGAGTACAAGGATTGTCCCACATTCATCCTGATGAAGCTAATGTCGTGTACGTCCCAGCCTTAGAAATGATAAACTACCTGAGACTTTTCCTATTATCCCAAGATACTGAATAGATAGGCCAATGCTTGTGGGTTTTAACATCAATCATTGATTCCCAAAGTGTGATATCCTGGTGGTGCACAACACAATGGCCCACAAAATAGTGCCCAGGAGGACTCGATTTATTTTAATGGTTATATGTTTGTGGTAGTGACTATTAGAAGAAACATAACCAACACATCAAACCCATGATTTCCTAGACATTTAGCTCAAACATGAACAAAAATATTACATAAATAATAGTAGAGATAGTATGTGGATGTGGCAGAGTGTGAAGGACCGAGATTTGTAAACCACTAGCAAAGTGGTAGGGCAACCTTAGAAGCTGTTGCGATTGCTCCACCAGCATCAGCTGGGTGGCGACGTGATCAGCAACATTCCCCGTCAGGCGTCGGCCTTGGCGTCCAGCCTCCTGGCTGCACACAGCCGGGTCAGGCAGGGACCTGTGTTAGCCTTGCTCGTCCCCAGCTCTCGCTCATTCCTGCACGTCTCCTTGGCGGAGCAGGATGGAACACAGTCCCCTGAAAAGCTGGACAAGTCTGAACATGAGTGGCACTGCGATTTCATCTTGGTAGCGCCAAACGTGACTTTTGCCTTATTCAATTGTTGTTTGACTGTGGGAGTAATTTTTTTTAAAGCTGTCGGCATCATGTGCAGAAAATAGAACAGCTGTCTTCGTGAGGACTCTCTGAAAGCCCAAATCTATACAAAATACATAAAAATCCAAAACAGAAAGAGAATCCCCCCCTTAAAAGGCCGGTCTGATCCTGGCGTTTTCCGCCTCTGTGGCTCTGTGCCTTTTTCCCCGTGCAGGGCGTCTGCCTCGGTCTGAACACTGCGGGCTGCGGAGTTCCCGCAGGGCCGGCCCTGCTCCTGCGTCCTCCACTCCCCAGACCTTCGTGTTGCCTCCCGTCTCTCCCGCTTCGGACGTGCACTGCTACCGCCTCACGTTGTCCCTTGCTGGGCACCTACCTGCTTTTTCTTTTTGCCTGAGGAGGGGCTTTCTGAGGCCTTTCCCCTCCCACTGGGCGTAAGGCAGACCCTCAGCTTCTTACTGAATGACTCTGGGTTAACGTCACTTCCCAGCACAACAGTGAGCTCAGCTCCCATGTGCCTGCACATTGATCCGAAGTGACTATGGTACTTCTCACTCTGATGCCATGCGTGATGGCCAGGGACTGCCCTCAAAGCCCCCGTGGCTGCAGTGTACCCCAAACCACCAGTTCTTTGTTCCAGTGGGTTAAGACAGTGCTCTTGCTGGGAACTACTGGGCCCTGGAGACTTTAGGTTTCCTAACTGAGCACTTAACTTTGAGAAATCTAGAGAAATGTTTCTCAAACATTTTTTAAACAGTGGCTCACAGTAAGAAATACATTTTACATCCTCAAATACATACCTAACTAAAAATTTTCACAGGACAATACTTACAGATCCTGTGCACGTGGTAGTTTCTAGTTATTTATTTTGTTTTGTTTTTGTTTAAAAAAATCGATAGACTGGCCCACCAATAGCTCATGACCTGCAGTTTGGAAAACACTGGTCTCCAGCATTTGATTCACTTAATCATTACAATACTTTGAAAATGTCTCAAGATGGTGAGAATAGCGTGGATTCTTCACAAGGCTCTGCACAGTTCTGGTTTCTTTGAGGCCATTTCTGAAAATCCTTCTTTCTGTCATTACTTATTTGGAAAAGAAATTGGGACCACACCGAGCATCGCAGGCGTTGCAACTAGTTACAGGCGTTGCTAATTTGCGGCTCTGGAGTGGCCGGTGGTTAATCCCGCTTCCGCAGGTGTGCGCTGTTTGCCTGAGTCCCAGGGCCCTTTGGCAGGCCGTGTGGTTCTTTCCCGGCAGCATTTGCAAAACCCCGTGTATCTGATGATTCATGTCTGTTTTCTCCGAAGAAGACAAAATAATATTTTGAAACTCTACCCTGCTTTTCCACAGGGTGTGCAGATCTCCAAACCCTGGACACCATGCAGCCAGTGGAGAGGAAAAGGCAGGGCTACATTCATGAGCTGATTGAGACTGAGGAGCGGTACGTGAATGACCTGCAGCTCGTCGTGGAGGTGAGTGAGGGGCGCCGTGGGCTCTGCGGGCTCCTTAGGCGGTGGAGCCTCGTAGCGAAGTATCACCTTTGGCGAGTGAATTCTCAAGCAGTGACAGGAGCGCTCACACCCTCAAAATGCTTCCTCTGACCCTTGGAGAGGCCTTGAGGATCTCAAGTCGGCTCTTTCTCCAGATTAGGTAATTCAGAGTGAAGAGAGAGAGAAAAGGCACTCAGTGCCTCAGTCAGATGTGGTAGAGGCCCCATCAGGAAAGACCAAGATACAGAGTAGGTGGAAAGGCTCTACAGCAAATGTATCTGCCTCAGACTTTTCTCTGACGATGTCTGCACTGCTCTTCTGGCACCTGACGCTTTCATAAAGTTTAATTATTTGCAGAGGAATTGTGAGGCAGTGGGAGTGTTCACCTAACCTTTATATCAGTTTGGAAAACCAAACAGTATACTGTAAAATAGCTCCCAAATCTCATATATTTACTGTGTTTGTGACTATTAATGTTGCCAGCGACCCCTAAGCAGACAATGGCCGTTAGAGTGGCACTTTTAAATGATTCGCGTTTGAGCAAACAAAGTAAGATTTTATACTTTTATTGTGCTTTTGTTTCCATGGCTTTCAGTTCCCACGAATCATGTCAGGGCCCTCAGATGAGACCAGTTTAAAAAAAAAACTTAAAGAGAACAGGTGTCCCCACTCAGGCCCAACAGGTGCACTGTTTATGTGGCCGTGACCTCGAGAGCACACGGTGCAGAAGCTGAGTCCTGCATCTGCCCCAGCAAGGCCTGCCCCCGATTCATTCTCTCCCCTGAATTCGGGCTGGGATCTCAGACTTGGCACACTCGTTCCTCTCAGACGTTCACTGTCCTGCAGGTCTCGGTTGATAACGTCTGTCTTCCCCCAGCCTGTGAGCTCCTGAGGGCAGAGACTGTGTGTCCTTCGTCCTACACCCCAAACGTAGCCTGGCCCTTTACAGGCCTTCCCAACAGGACTGAATTTATGTGTGGCCAGGTGTGTTTATGTCTGCACTTCCCTCACCAGGATGGATGGCCTGGAAGAAAAGCCCATCTTTCTGATTAACCCCTATGAGTGTCAGCCCTGCTGCTGGTCCGATTCCAGTCCTAAGGGGTTGTAATGGGTGTGGAGAACCGCTCTGACTAGCACAGAAGGTGAACGGGGGCCAGGCGCTCTCCCCGTCTCAGGCCGGCCTCTTAACCACTTGGGCTTGGTTCTTCTCACTCTGCGCACCTCACAAGACGCTCTGAGGGGTGAGGCATCATGTTGGGGTCAGGGGGTTAGGGTAAAAAGCACTGCCCACAGGCAAGGGCTTCTCATTACCGTTCCCATGGAGGGCCCCATGGAGGTCCCCAGAGGACCCAGCCACCTCATCCTCCTCTGCTTACCTCACTGAGGCTGGCACAAAGCAGGTAAACAGAACGAATAAACAGTAACATAAATTAATCAGCGAATGAAAGAACAATCAGATGCTTTCCCTGGCCTTCAGGAGCAACCTCAGAGCAGATCGACCTTGTTTCCAGGGCTCTCCCTCATAGGAGTGTCCAGACATCTTCAGTCTGATTCTGGAACCGTAGAGGCACTTTTATCTGAGTTCTTTGAATCCAGGTTCAACTCAATGCAGTAAACATTAATTTAGAACAGTTTCAATGGAGGGTAACGTCGTGTATTTTGGAGAGATTTCACGTGAGAAGAGTTGTCTCAGATGACTTCACCATTTCCGTAAGGCTTTTGAAGTCATTCCCTAGTTGTTTAGTGGAAACTTGAACTTAGAATCAAAAAGTTGTTTTAGTTCTGGCTCCTCCACATCCTAGCTTTGTGACCTTGAGCAAATTACTCTCTCAGCTTTTATTTCTTCGTGGGTCAATTGGGAATAATAATACCTGACTCAGCATGACCTACATCATCTATGAAGTTAATTGAGAAACCCACACACACACATGTGCATGTACACCCACACGTGTGCATGTACACACACACCAGCATATGCATGTATGTGCATATCAGAGCTTTGTGAAACCTTAAGTGCTATGGATTACCAAAGTGTTATCATTTAACCTCTGAAATCCACAAGTGCTTGGTGGCCAGTCTTGAGGATAGGAGAAGGCATGACTCTTTCTTCTGGTGCACTTCTCACCAACTGCCTCCAGACCCCTGAGGTGCTCCGCCTGACCACGGTCATGCTCCCTCAGTGCTGCAGGCTCTTCCAGCGTGTGGGTGCTTTATGCCCACGGTTTATTTAGCCTGTATAACACCCTGAGGAGGTAGGTATGAGAATCTCCTCCTCTTGATGAGACTGCTGGATTCAGTCCTTAGAATCAGCCCTGATAGGAGACGAAAGAGCAAAAAGTAGGGAAATTTTGCAATTTAAAATTTAACAGTCACAATATGTTTATTTAAAAGTGCCATGATCTTCCTAGTTTTAGTGTATGAAGATAATGTTTTATTTAGACCACACAGGCTGTGTGTACTGCACTTAATTAAGCTGTCTTCTTTCCCTTGTGTTCTGAATTAGGTTTTTCAGAAACGAATGGCAGAACCAGGTTTTCTCACTGAAGGAGAAATGGCCTTGATCTTTGTGAACTGGAAGGAGCTCATCATGTCTAACACGAAGCTGCTGAAGTGAGTCGTGAGCATCTCCTGTCGTTGCAGCGGACGCCCCCAGCCCCAGGGCTGAGACTCACACCTAACTCTCTGCAGCCAGGGCTGCTTAGCAAAGAACTTTCACTGTTTTCTGTTCCCTCAGGCTTTTTTTTTATATATATAAATTTATTTATTTTATTTATTTTATTTTTGGCTGCGTTGGGTCTTCGTTGCTGTATGCGGGCTTTCTCTAGTTGCAGTGAGCAGGGGCTACTCTTCATTGCGGTGTGCAGGCTTCTCATTTCAGTGGCTTCTCCTGCTGCAGAGCCTGGGCTCTCGGTGCACGGGCTTCAGTAGTTGCAGCGCACAGGCTTAATAGTTGTGGCTCGCGGGCTCTAGAGCACAGGCTCAGTAGTTGTGGCACATGGGCTTAGTTGCTCCACGGCATGTGGGATCTTCCCAGACTAGGGCTCGAACCCATGTCCCCTGCACTGGCAGGTGGATTCTTAACCAGTGTGCCACCAGGGAAGTCCCTGCCTCAGGCTTTTAATTTTATTATCATTTTATGAAATGCTCTCTAACTCTGAAATGCATAATTATTGAAGTAAAGAAATATAACAAAGAAAATATTTGATTAAGCAAAGGAAAACTTAAATCATTAAACAAACAATATGTCAACATATGGTTCCAAAATATACTTGACTCTGCATCAGACAGAGTCAGGAGAGAAGCTGCAGCTCATGGCCTAGACATAACTGGCTGGTCTGGCACTCTCCTAAGTCCAGAGTGAAATTCCATTCCCTTCGGTGATTTTCTGTCCCTTACACCCATGAGGACAGGCTCCTGTGGGGAGGCATGAGCAGTCCCAGCGCTTGCTGCCTCTCCGCCCTCCTTGGGGCTCAGCAGCTCTCTGGGAACGATGCCGCCTCCACACCTGGCCTCTGTGGGCTCCTGCTCCCCTTTTTCCCTTACAGAGGGTGGAAATTTCTTTCTTCTTGCTTCAGCTGAAAACAAGTTAGAAAATTTTCAAAAGAAACTTTGCTAGGAAACTAAGCTGAATCCAAAACAATTCCAAAGACCTAGGAACACCCAAGTGCGCAGACTTCATTTTCTTCTTCTTCTTTCTAGCAGCTCACCCAGGTTGGCTGGGTAGGCAGGGCTTTAGGCCCTTGCTGCCTCCTCCTCCTGACTTTTCCCTCATGGTGCCAGAGATTTTTAGGTAACTCACTGGTTGTCATTACCATTAGTCTCGCAAGGTATTCATCCTTCATTTGCAAAGCACATTCAGTTAGAAATGGGAAGTGAGAGTGTGTGTTGGTTGCAGGGCCTTGCGAGTACGGAAGAAGACCGGGGGTGAGAAGATGCCCGTGCAGATGATTGGGGACATCCTGGCAGCTGAGCTGTCCCACATGCAGGCTTACATCCGGTTCTGCAGCTGTCAGCTGAATGGAGCAGCTCTGTTACAGCAGAAGACAGATGAACATGCAGACTTCAAAGAATTTTTAAAGGTAACTCCATTCTGGGAATGTAGGCAGGCCAGCCTTGTTCTGAGCCAGGAGGCAGGGGTGTATGGCGGCATGGTGGGGAATCTCAGCAGTGGAAAAGGCCATCTCCATCACCTTCCAAAGGAAACACAAATATGGCAAAGAACTTTCTGATTGCTTTGAGTTGCCTTTCATGTTGAATTGATTTTTCTTGGCACTGGGACCATGATTTTGCCCATCTTAAATAGCAGAGTGTTTTTTTAAGCCTACTTACATAAATCAGCTACTTTATACTCCAAAAAGTCCAGAATGTCACTTTCTTAATTTTGTAAACTGTATTTATTTTATACCCATCTTATTCCAGAAGGAGTATAAAATAGCTTACTTAAACGTATAAAATGCAACAAGATAAAATAAAATTTAAAATAAGTGGATGGGGAGTTCCCTGGTGGTCCAGTGGTTAGGATTTGGTGCTTTCACTGCCGTGGCCCGGGTTCAATCCCTGATCGGGGAACAGAGATCCCACAAGCTGCATGGTGCGGCCAAAAAAAAAAGTGTATGAATAAAATGGGACAAAAGGAAATGAGAGTAGGAAAAAAAATGGTGACACCAGGAATCAGGATAACAAATAAAAAGCGCATCTGTGATCCTATACATATACAAGAAGTGTACGCAGCTGTCATAAAACCTTCCAGAAACCAATGAGCAGACAGAAAACAATTGGTTCCATGATGCCATGGTCATAAATTAAAAACAAGCAGCTGGTAAGGAGAAGTAACGCTAGAACTGTACTCAGAAAGTACACTGTGTATATATTCACTGTATATAATATAATGAGTCGGCAACAACCTTAGAGTGATACAGCCATGAGCTTCATATGTCTGGTTATATCATAATAGAAAATCACATTTTGATAAGTCATTTTTATTGATGCTGTTCAGTAATAGAAACTATTACTACACACGTTAAAATGGTGAGGGAAATGAAAGAAAAATCTGTTTTCTTGGTTTTTTTTTGCATTTTTTTTGTTGTTGTTGTGAAGTGCTTCATAGTGGGATATATTATACAGCCCCAGTAGTACTTTATGGGAAAATGCATAATTTTAATATTTTTATTATCAGAAAAGAATGGAAAAATAAGCATAAAATATAAGATATATAGGCAAAGGATAAAATTCTAAGAGGAAAATAGAGGAAGTAATAAAGATAAAAGCACAAATGATATCAGTCTGTCTGCAAACAGGTACAGTGAAAAGAACTGATAAAATATAACTCCACTAAATCTAATAGAAAAAGAGAAAAAAAAACACAAGTAAAAACAAGAATAGATACAAAGTTATTTCTTAAAAGTGTATGTAATTCAAAATATATGCTAATAAATCTGAAAACATTAACAAAACTTATAGTTTTCTATTAAAGTTTGAAAACTGGTTCAATAAGAATAGAAAATCTAGAGAGAGTCAGGCTCGTGCCATCTTGCCCCCACCATCCGCGCCCAGCCACCCTTTCCCTTTAGACACTCTCAGGCCCCCACCCGCCCCTTTCCAAGCATGTCCCGGGCCACCGCCGCAGAAACCGCACCAACTCTACCCACACATTCTCTATGCGGGACATGCAGCCAGGTCTACAAGTATTCTTAGAGCAGAGATGAGCTATCTGGAATAAAGCCAGCAAGTGACCTGTCCATTTAATCCACAGATGAATAATACTGCAACCAGCCCAATGTCTACTGCCACTCCAAGTAGTGGAAGAAGTACAGGGAAGTCTATAAGCTTTGCAGCAGAATTGCAGAGTATGATGTTTTTGCTTACAGATTAAAGACTTGAACATAGACCTGAAACCATAAAACTCCTTTAAGAAAACATAGGTGGTTTTTTCTAGGTGATTCTAGGAGGCCTCTTCATGAAACAGCAGTTTTGGTAGAAGATGTAGTATACACACAGTTAATTAACCTCCTGTGTGGCTGACAGGGTCTTGGTGCTCTGGCCTGGTGTCAGGCCTGAGCCTCCAAGGTGGGAGAGCCGAGTTCAGGACATTGTACCACCAAAGACCTCTCAGCCCCAAGTAATATCAATTGGCGAGAGCTCTCCCAAAGATCTTCGTCTCAACGCTAAGACCCAGCTCCACTCAACAGCCAGCAAGCTCCAGTGCTGGACGCCCCATGCCAAACAACTAGCAAGACAGGAACACAGCCCCACCCATTAGCAGAGAGGCTGCCTAAAATCATTCTAAGTTCACAGACACCGCAAAACACACTGCCACATGCAGCCCCACCCACCAGAAAGACAAGATTCAGGCCCACCTACCAGAACACAGGCACCAGTCCCCTCCATCAGGAAGCCTACACAAGCCACTGACCCAACCTCACCCACTGGGGGCAGACACCAAAAACAACAGGAACAACGAACCTGCAGCCTGTGAAAAGGAGACCCTAAAGGGGTCATAAGTTACACAAAATGAGAAGCCAGAGAAATATGCAGCAGATGAAGGAGCAAGGTAAAAACCCACCAGACCAAACAAATGAAGAGGAAATAGTCCACCTGATAAAGAATTCAGGGTAATGATAGTAAAGATGATCCAAAATCTTGGAAATAGAATGGAGAAAATACAAGAAACGTTTAACAAGGACCTAGGAGAACTAAAGAGCAAACAAACAATGATGAACAACACAATAAGTGAAATTAAAAATTCTCTAGACGGAATCAGTAGCTGAATAACTGAGGCAGAAGAACGGATAAGGGACCTGGAAGATAAAATAGTGGAAATAACTACCGCAGAGCAGAATAAAGAAAAAAGAATGAAAAGAATTGAGGACAGTCTCAGAGACCTCTGGGACAACATTAAACGCACCAACATTCAAATTATAGGGGTCCCAGAAGAAGAGGAGAAAAAGAAAGAGTCTGAGAAAATATTTGAAGAGATTATAGTCAAAAACTTCCCTAACATGGGAAAGGAAATAGTCAAGTCCAGGAAGTGCAGAGAGTCCCATACAGGATAAGTCCAAGGAGAAACATGCCAAGACACATATTAATCAAACTATCAAAACTTAAATACAAAGAAAAAATATTAAAAGCAGCAAGGGAAAAGCAACAAATAACATACAAGGGAATCCCCATAAGGTTAACAGCTGATCTTTCAGCAGAAACTCTGCAAGCCAGAAGGGAGCAGCAGGACATATTTAAAGTGATGAAAGGGAAAAACCTACAACCAAGATTATTCTACCCAGTAAGGATCTCATTCAGATTCGACAGAGAAATTAAAACCTTTACAGACAAGCAAAAGTTAAGAGAATTAGGCACCACCAAACCAGCTTTACAACAAATGCTAAAGGAACTTCTCTAGGGAGGAAACACAAGAGAAGGAAAAGACCTACAAAAACAAACCCAAAACAATTAAGAAAATGGTAATAGGAACATACATATCGATAATGATGTTAAATGTAAATGGATTAAATGCTCCAACCAAAAGACATAGACTGGCTGAATGGATACAAAAACAAGACCCATATATATGCTGTCTACAAGAGACCCACTTCAGACCTAGGGATGCATACAGACTGAAAGTGATGAGATGGAAAAAGATATTCCATGCAAATGGAAATCAAAAGAAAGCTGGAGTAGCAGTACTCATATCAGATAAAATAGACTTTAAAATAAAAACTATATTACAAGAGACAAAGAAGGACACTACATAATGATCAAGGGATCAATCCAAGAAGAAGATATAACAATTGTAAATATTTATGCACCCAACATAGGAGCACCTCAATACATAAGGCAAATGCTAACAGCCATAAAAGGGGAAATCGACAGTAACACAATAATAGTAGGGGACTTTAACACCCCACTTTCACCAATGGACAGATCATCCAAAATGAAAATAAATAAGGAAACACAAAGTTTAAATGACACATTAGACAAGATGGACTTAATTGATATTTATAGGACATTCTATCCAAAAACAACAGAATACACTTTCTTCTCAAGTGCTCATGGAACATTCTCCAGGATAGATCATATCTTGGGTCACAAATCAAGCCTTAGTAAATTTAAGAAAATTGAAATTGTATCAAGTATCTTTCCCAACCACAACGTTATGAGACTAGATATCAATTACAGGAAAAAAAAACTGTAAAAAATACAAACACATGGAGGCTAAACAATACACTACTAAATAACCAAGAGATCACTGAAGAAATCAAAGAGGAAATCAAAAACTACCTAGAGACACTGTCCTCAGGCTGACTGTGGTGGACATTTTGAGGGCAGCTGATCCTCAGCCTGTGCGCCCCACACCACTTCCTGTGGAAGCTTGAGCCAGCTGTGTAGCTTTCTCCCTTTGTCTCATAACCATGTCCACCAATGAGAATGCTAATTCACCAGCTGCCCGCCTTAACAGATTCAGAAACAAGGGGAAAGACAGTACAGAAATGAGGCAGCACTGCATAGAGGTTAATGTGGAGTTCCAGAAAGCTAAGAAGGATGACTAGATGCTGAAAAGGAGAAATGTCAGCTCTTTTCCAGATGATGCTGCTTCTCCACTGCAGGAGAACCACAACAATCAGGGCGCTGTAAATTGGTCTGTTGATGACATTGTCAAAGGCATAAATAGCAACAATTTGGAAAGCCAGCTCTAAGCTACTCAAGCTGCTAGGAAACTGCTTTCTAGGGAAAAACAGCCCCCCACAGACAGCATAATCTGGGCTGGTTTGAGTCCAAAACTGTGTCCTTCTTGGGCAGAACTGACTGTAGTCCCATTCAGTTTGAATCTGCTTGGGCCCTCACTAACATTGCTTCCGGGACATCAAAACAGACCAAGGCTGTGGTAGATGGAGGTGCTATCCCAGCATTCATTTCTCTGTTGGCATCTCCCCATGCTCACATCAGTGAACAAGCTGTATGGGCTCTAGGAAACATTGCAGGTGATGGCTCAGTTTTCCGAGACTTGGTTATTAAGTATGGTGCAGTTGACCCGCTCTTGGCACTTTTGGCAGTTCCTGATACGTCATCTTTAGCATGTGGTTACTTACGTAATCTTACCTGGACACTTTCAAATCTTTGTCGCAACAAGAATCCCGCACCCCCCCTTAGACGCTGTTGAGCAAATTCTTCCTACTTTAGTTCGTCTCCTGCATCACGATGATCCAGAAGTTTTAGCTGATACCTGCTGGGCTATTTCCTACCTTACCAGTGGTCCAAATGAATGGATTGAAATGGTTGTGAAAACTGGGGTTGTACCCCAACTTTTGAAGCTTTTAGGAGCTACTGAATTGCTAATTGTGATTCCCATGCTAAGAGCCATAGGGAATATTGTCACTGGGACAGATGAACAGACTCAGATTGTAATGGATGCAGGAGCACTTGCCATCTTTCCCAGCCTGCTAACAAACTCCAAAACTAATATTCAGAAGGAAGCTACGTGGACAATGTCAAACATCACGGCTGCCCGCCAGGACAAGATATAACAAGTCGTAAATCATGGATTAGTCCCATTCCTTGTTGGCGTTCTCTCTAAGACAGACTTTAAGACACAAAAGGAAGCTGTATGGGCTGTGACCAACTATACAAGTGGCGGAACAGTTGAGCAGATCGTATACCTTGTTCATTGTGGCATAATAGAACCATTGATGAACCTCCTAACTGCAAAAGACACCAAAATTATTCGGGTTATTCTGGCTGCCATTTCAGATATCTTTCAGGCTGCTGAGAAAGTAGGTGAAACTGAGAAACTTAGTATAATGATTGAAGAATGTGGAGGTTTGGACAAAATTGAAGCTCTACAAAACCATGAAAATGAGTCTGTGTACAAAGCTTCATTAAACTTGATTGAGAAGTATTTCTCTGTGGAAGAAGAGGAAGATCAAAATGTTGTGCTGGAAACTACCTCTGAAGGGTATACATTCCAAGTTCAGGATGGCACTGCTGGGGCCTTCAGCTTTTAGATTGTACCTCTGAGGCATAAAGTTGTTTGTTGTATACTATGTTTGGTAGAAGTTTGTCTTACTGTTTCTCTACTAAGAACTCTTTTTACATGTGGTTTGTAATTGTAGCACTTTTTACAAAGAAACTATACTTGAACAGTTCCAAACTGTACATACTGTATGAAGCTTCTCCTCTCAATGGGCTTCTTATTTCTATGTGGAATTTCATACCTTGCAGTGTCCTGTAAATAAAGATTAAATTCCACCTTTTTCTTTACTTCAAAAAAAAAAATTACCTAGAAACAAGTGACAGTGAAAACTCGATGACCCAAAACCTATGGGATGCAGCAAAAGCAGTTCTAAGAGGGAAGTTTATAGCAATCCTACCTCAAGAAAAAAGAAAAATCTCAAATAAACAACCTAACCTTACACCTAAAGCAATTAGAGAAAGGAAGAAGAACAACAAAAAAAAAACCCCAAAGTTAGCAGAAGGAAAGAAATCATAAAGCTCAGATCAGAAATCAATGAAAAAGAAATGAAGGAAACAGTAGCAAATATCAATAAAACTAAAAGCTGGTTCTTTGGGAAGATAAACAAAATTGATAAACCATTAGCCAGACTCATCAACAAAAAAAAGGGAGAAGACTCAAATCAACAGAATTAGAAATGAAAAAGAAGTAACAACTGACACTGCAGAAATACAAAGGATCATGAGAGATTACTACAAGCAACTATATGCCAATAAAATGGACAACCTGGAAAAAATGGACAAATTCTTAGAAAAGCACAACCTTCCGAGACTGAACCAGGAAGAAATAGAAAATATAAACAGACCAATCACAAGCACTGAAATTGAAACTGTGATTAAAAATATTCCAACAAACAAAAAGCCCAGGACCAGATGGCTTCACAGGTGAATTCTATCAAACATTTAGAGAAGAGCTAACACCTATCCTTCTCAAACTCTTCCAAAATATAGCAGAGGGAGGAACACTCCCAAATTCATTCTATGAGGCCACCATCACCCTGATACCAAAACCAGACAAAGATGTCACACACACAAAAAAAAACTACAGGCCAATATCACTGATGAACATAGATGCAAAAATCCTCAACAAAATACTAGCAAACAGAATCCAACAGCACATTAAAAGGATCATACACCATGATCAAGTGGGGTTTATCCCAGGAATGCAAGGATTCTTCAGTATATGCCAATCAGTCATTGTGATACATCATATTCACAAATTGAAGGATAAAAACCATATGGTAATTTCAATAGATGCAGAAAAGCTTTTGACAAAATTCAACACCCATTTATGATAAAAATTCTCCAGAAAGTAGGCATAGAGGCAACCTACCTCAACATAATAAAAGCCATATATGACAGACCCACAGCCAACATTGTTCTCAATGATGAAAAACTGAAACCATTTCCTCTAAGATCAGGAACAAGACAAGGATGTCCACTCTCATCACTATTATTCAACATAGTTTTGGAAGTTTTAGCCACAGCAATCAGAGAAGAAAAAGAAATAAAAGGAATCCAAATTGGAAAAGAAGAAGTAAAGCTGTCACTGTTTGCAGATGACATGATACTATACATAGAGAATCCTAAAGATTCTACCAGAAAACTACTAGAGCTAATCAATGAATTTGGTAAAGTAGCAGGATACAAAAATTAATGCACAGAAATCTCTTGCATTCCTATACACTAATGATGAAAAATCCGAAAGAGAAATTAAGGAAACACTCCCATTTACCAATGCAACAAAAAGAGTAAAATATCTAGGAATAAACCTACCTAGGGAGACAAAAGACCTGTATGCAGAAAACTATAAGACACTGATGAAAGAAATTAAAGATCATACCAACAGATGGAGAGATATACCATGTTCTTGGATTGGAAGAATCAATATTGTGAAAATGACTCTACTACCCAAAGCAATCTACAGATTCAGTGCAATCCCTATCAAATTACCAGTGCCATTTTTCACAGAACTAGAACAAAAAATTTCACGATTTGTATGGAAACACAAAAGACCCGGAATAGTCAAAGCAATCTTGAGAAAGAAAAACGGAGCTGGAGGAATCAGGCTCTCTGACTTCAGACTATACTACAAAGCTACAGTAATCAAGACAGTATGGTACTGGCACAAAAACAGAAATATAGATTAATGGAACAGGATAGAAAGCCCAGAGATAAACCCACGCACATATGGTCACCTTATCTTTGATAAAGGAGGCAGGAATATACAATGGAGAAAAGACAGCCTCTTCAATAAGTGGTGCTGGAAAAACTGGACAGCTCCATGTAAAAGAATGAAATTAGAACACTTCCTAACATCATACACAAAAATAAACTCAAAATGGATTAAAGACCTAAATGTAAGGCTAAACACTATAAAACTCTTAGAGGAAAACATAGGCAGAGCACTTTATGACATAAATCACAGCAAGATCCTTTTTGACCCACCTCCTAGAGAAATGGAAATAAAAATAAACAAATGGGACCTAATTAAATTTAAAAGCTTTTGCACAGCAAAGGAAACCACAAAGAAGACGAAAAGACAACCCTCAGAATGGGAGAAAATATTTGCAAACAAAGCAACTGACAAAAGATTAATCTCCAAAATATACAAGCAGCTCATGGAGCTCAATATCAAAAAAACAAACAACCCAATCCAAAAACGGGCAGAAGACCTAAAGAGACATTTCTCCAAAGAAGATATACAGATTGCCAACAAACACATGAAAAGATGCTCAACATCACTAATCATTAGAGAAATGCAAATCAAAACTACAATGAGATATCACCTCACACCGGTCAGAATGGCCATCAACAAAAAATCTACAAACAATAAATGCTGGAGAGGGTGTGGAGAAAAGGGAACCCTCTTGCACTGTTGGTGGGAATGTAAATTGATACAGCCACTATGGAGAACAGTATGGAGGTTCCTTAAAAAACTAAAAATAAAATTACCATATGACCCAGCAATCCCACTACTGGGCATATACCCTGAGAAAACCATAATTCAGAAAGAGACATGTACCACAATGTCTATTGTGCAGCACTATTTACAATAGCCAGGACATGGAAGCAACCTAAGTGTCCATCAACAGATGAATGGATAAAGAAGATGTGGTACAGGGGCTTCCCTGGTGGCGCAGTGGTTGAGAATCTGCCTGCCAATGCAGGGGACATGGGTTCGAGCCCTGGTCTGGGAAGATCCCACATGCCACGGAGCAACTGGGCCCGTGAGCCACAATTACTGAGCCTGCGCGTCTGGAGCCTGTGCTCCGCGACAAGAGAGGCCGCGATGGTGAGAGGCCCGCGCACCGCGATGAAGAGTGGTCCCCACTTGCTGCAACTAGAGAAAGCCTTCGCACAGAAACGAAGACTCAACACAGTCATAAATAAAAATAAATAAATAAATAAAAGAACGTGAATTTAAAAAAAAAAAAAAAGAAGATGTGGTACATATATACAATGGAATATTACTCAGCCATAAAAAATGCAATTGAGCTATTTGTGGTGAGATGGATGGACCTAGAGTCTGTCATACAGAGTGAAGTAAGTCAGAAAAACAAATACTGTATGCTAACACATAATATGAAATCTAAAAAAACAGAAATGGTTCTGATGAACCTAGGGGCAGGACAGGAATAAAGACACAGACGTAGAGAATGGACTTGAGGACATGGGAGGGGGAAGGGGAAGCTGGGACGAAGTGAGTGGCATGGACATATATACACTACCAAATGTAAAATAGAGAGCTAGTGGGAAGCAGCTGCATAGCACAGGGAGATCAGCTCGGTGCTCTGTGACCACCTAGAGGGCTGGGATAGGGAGGGTGGGAGGGAGACACAAGAGGGAGGAGATATGGGGATATATGTATACATATAGCTGATTCACTTTGTTATACAGCAGAAACTAACACAACATTTTAAAGTTAACTACACTCCAATAAAGATGTTTAAAAAAAGAATAGAAAATCTGAAGATAATATTAAACAAGGGAAAAAACTGAGTAACCTACCCCAAAAGAGGAGCTAGTTTCACTTGATGGATTTAATGGTGAATTCTTTACAACAATAAAGGAATAGATTATTCCATTTTATATAAACTGTTACAGATCCCAGAAAAAAATAGAAAGCCTACCTAATTCATTATATAAGACAAAAGTGACTCTAACCCCAAGGCCTGTTTTTTTATTTGTGTTTAATTACAAAAATGAAAAAAAAAGTTATAACTGAATATCTTTTATAAATATAGTTGTTAAAATCTTAATTAAAATAACAGTGAATAAAATTAAGCATTACATGAAAAGAAGAGTCTGTCATAACCAAATAGGATCAATTCCAGGAGGCAACACAGTTTCATGCTCAGAACAAGACAGCCTTCAGAATTGGACTGCTCGGGCTGAAATTCCAGCCCCATCATGGTCCACTGTGTGACCAGGACAAGTTTCTTAACATTTGGTGCCTTAAGTCCCCTCATCTTTCACCTGGAGATAATCAGATAATACTTTTAAAGTACTTTAACACAGAGACCAGCACATAGTAAGCATTCAATAAATGCTAATTTTATTTATTTATCTTATGATGATATCAGGGATGTAAAAATGGTTCAGTATAAGGCACTGAGGACAGAGCCCTTCAATTGGTGGGAGGCAAGGTGTTGCCTAGAAATGAACTAGAAGAAACACAAGAAAGAAGCCAAGATCACAGAAACAAACATTAATCAGAATAATTAGATAAATGTGGAATTATGAGTATATGTGAACGTTTTAAAATAATAGTGGTATTAAATATAGGACATTTACCTTCTAAAGCATAGTAAAAGATTAAAAATTTTTTCAAATAGTGATAAAAATAGGAATTAAAAAAATAGGATGTAAATAGGACGTCAGTATCACCACAGTTGTAACAATAGCAAAAATAAAGTGTTTAGTCTCATAATGAAAGGCGTGGTGTTGATTACATTAAAAAGCAGATCTAACAAGCTGTGTTCTAAAATGTCACTTTTTAAAAAGACTCAGAAAATATAGAAATAAATACCATGAAGATGCTTATCTTAGAAACATATACATATCCAAAAACAAAAGGAGGGGGTAATTTTAATATCCCATAGTGGGAAATGATTAGGTAAATTATAGTAAATGTATTATTTTTCAGTCATTAAAATGATCATACTAGAGTACTAGCTACTCTGTTAGGTCCTGTACTAGTCCTAGGAGCAGAAGCAAATAAATGTGGTCCTTGGCATCCTGGAGTTAACAGTCTGGGTGGGAGTTATGGAGACACCTCATATGTGATGCCTCTACCTGTGTTACCCAGTCCAGATGTGGCACGATGATAAAGGAAGCCTTGGGGGCTTGAGAAGGATCACTGAAAAGGAGGGGAGGCGTGAAGAAGGGGAGAGCCTGGACTGGAGGAGGCTAATCTGAGTCTTCAGAGATGAATATGAATTAGCCAAGTGAAGGAAGAGTAGAAGGGACATTGTGAGCCTGGCTCATAGCAGGTGCTCAGTAAATGTATTGTTATGAATGAAGCAGGGTGATGAGCAGGCAGAGATGGGGGAGATCAAGAGCTACTTAGAAGACAGACTGGCATCAGTGGTAACTCCTAGGTATGTGTGGGGGAAGGTGAGTGCGTGAAGAATGGTGCTACCAACTCTGGAAGGAATAGGGGTAGAAGAGGATGCTTTTATGAGGGAAAACGAGGACTTCACTTGGGGGTATGTTGGGGTATTGAGGTGCCTTTGGGACATCCAGGTGAGACGGAGAGTAATTTGGCAAGTGTAGAGCTCCACAGCTGGTCTGGGTCACACTGTGGGGCTCAATCGTGTGGGATCTTGGGCAGAGGAGAGGAAAGGAGTGAGGAAGACTGAGAGGGTCAGTGGGCTGGGAAGACAGTCTGGTTCCGGAAGCAATGGGAGGGAGGGATTGCACAGGCTGTCAAACGCACATAAGAAAGAACTGAAAGCATCCGCTGGCTTTGGCACATGAGGTGGGATATTCCTGCTGTTAACCTGATACGTATCATTTTGGATCCTGAGTTTTTAAAAGAAGTTAGAAATCTAAAAGGTGGTCAAAGTCAGGAGAATAGCCAATGTTTCCTTGTTTTCCTTAGGCTATGATTTCCTCACAAGCCTCTCAATTATTTTGCAGAAGCTGGCATCTGACCCTCGATGTAAAGGAATGCCCCTTTCCAGCTTCCTGCTGAAGCCCATGCAGAGGATCACCCGCTACCCCCTCCTCATCAGAAGTGTGAGTGCCCAGCTGGGAGAAGCAGGACCCTTTGAGGTTCACTGAGGCTGATAGTCAGGGAGCCTCCAAATACACCAGCCACCCACCCCATGGTCCTACTCCACTGTCTGATGGACCAGGCACCGTGTGTGTGTGTGTGTGTGTGTGTGTGTGCGTGTGCGTGTGCGCACGCGCCCATGGACACACATGCAGTCTGAAGGGATAAATCCTTGAAGTGGGCAAATAAAAGAGGTATCCAGGGTCATTTGGGTTACCTGTCCTCCCCCTTCCCAGGAAGCTCCCTGGCCTCTCGGGGTCATGAGTGTATGTTGTCTAGGCAGGGCAACGGCCTCTAGGTCTCCAGCTGTGGAAGGAGTCCACAGTTAGTATGACCTTGGGGTCCAGTCGTCCTGCTGAGATCTGAATTCATCTACCAGCTGAATGTGTAGCCTAGACATCCCAGCAGTCTCCACTCAGTGTCCTAGACAGCTCATTGTCCCCTGGCTGTACCCTACCTCAGCTGGCTGACTACACAGTCCCTCCACAATCCACTCATCTTTCTGAGACAAACAATGTTGGCCTCTCGAGCTGATATGCCTTCTAAGGAGAAGGCAGACTTTCAAAGTATTATTCCACAGGTAATCATTGAGGTAATTTTAATCATCTTACAAAGGAAAACAGTAGAAATAATATAAGACTGTTGCTTTTATTGATGATGCCTTGATCTCTGGTCTGTAAGCCATGTTAACTCAATATAGACCTTATGTTACAGAGCTAATGTCACAGTTCTGATACCAAATGGACCTGTTAATACACATTAATCCACAGTCCCTTACCTGAAATATTTGGGGCCAGATGTGTTTCAGAATTCAGAATGTAATTCAAATGCTGTATATTACATGACACCCCAACAAAGCCTGGGCAGCACCGATAAGCAACACATTAATAGTCCTACAGTGAAATTCATGAATAATCACTGTAAGTAGACTTAAAAAGTACATCTCTTCAGTTTAGGTCAAGTTTTGCCACTAAATGAGTAATGAAAAAAGCTTTAGGCTTTCAGAGCTTTTTCACATTTTGGAACTATAAATGAAGCACAGGAGTCATCTACTGATGGGCCCGCTAATTTCCAGAGGGACCACACAAATTTGCATCCTCTATCCCTTTACCTTTGGAACATTAGTGTGAAGTCACTTTCCAATGAAATGAATGCATTTTCCTACATGCTGACAACATGGTTTTATTGTGTTTTTTCCGTGGCAGGGGATTCATTGCTTTCAGCAGATTTCTCAGAAGGATCAATGACCCCAAAAATATAATGAAATGTTGCTATTCACCAAGTTAACATACTTCTCAAAGGTGCAGCCAGTTTATACTGGAGGGTTCACCCTAAAGGCACATGGCTTAAGTTACCAGGGGAAGTAGGGAGGCACCCTTACATATACAGCCTATCCCCAGACCCAGCTAGAGAGCCACCAGAGACCCACAGGGCACTTGGTCCACGTAGCGCTTGGCCCACCCTCTTGTCACTGAGTCACCTGTCTCCCCGAGAACTCAGGGGCCCTGAGCCTCTCAAGGGTAAACGACTGTCTCGCCCACTATTGTATTTCCAGCGCCCAGCACCCAGCTGGCAGGGCAGGTGGAAGACGTAAGACATCCCACATGACGCAGCCCCCTCTCTTCCAGATTCTGGAGAACACCCCAGAAAATCACGTAGACCACTCCTCTCTGAAGCTGGCCCTCGAGCGGGCAGAGGAGCTCTGCTCGCAAGTTAATGAAGGCGTTCGGGAGAAGGAAAATTCAGACCGACTGGAGTGGATCCAGACTCACGTGCAGTGTGAAGGTCTCGCGGAGGTGAGGCCTGTGGGGCTGAGCTGGGTGCCGCCAGGCAGGCTCCGGGTGGGGAACCAGGGTCGTGCCTTCCCCTAGTGTAGACAGTCTACGCCTCCGCTCAGCCCATGCAGACGCACCATCCTGCCCATTCTTGGGTTGTCATCTTCCTGTCTCATAAAGACAGGTGTTTTGAGTTCTTTGAATTCAGCCGGTAGAATCAGTATTCTGTGGTTTTGTAAGTAATTATTTTCACTGTGCCAGTCTGAACTTTGAAGAGAAATAAATGTAAGGATCTTTTGTGTAAAAGTGAATGATTACAGCCACATTCCCACCTAGAAGGGTCTACCGCACCTCCCTCAGGTCCAGGGCACTGGCCTCGCCAGGGGTGCTGGGAGTTACAAAGTGACAGTTTCTTTCTCTTTAAGCAACTTGTTTTCAACTCCCTCACCAACTGCCTGGGGCCCCGCAAGCTCCTGCACAGCGGAAAGCTGTACAAGACCAAGAGCAACAAGGAGCTGCACGGGTTCCTCTTCAATGACTTCCTGCTTCTCACCTACATGGTCAAGCAGTTTGCTGTTTCCTCGGGCTCGGAGAAACTTTTCAGCTCTAAGTCCAACGCTCAGTTCAAAATGTATAAAATGGTAAGTGTAACGTTCCTGGCAGTAGCATCAAGAGCACAACGAGGTGTTTCCTTTAAGGACCTCCTTCCCAGCCTGAGCCTTTCCTGTCCTCATGGGACTCTCTCCACCTGCCTCCAGACGGCTCACGCTTCCTTTGTCACTCCCCAGGGAAGAAGGCTAGTGTGGCTGGGCCTTCACTGCCCTCTGACAGCCACCAGCTGGATTCCAGCTTCCTTCCCAGCAAACACGATGTGTGATCCCGCCTCCATCCACGTTCAGCATCGGGTCTCTCCGTAAAACCAAGGCTGACACGAAGGGTCAAGTGTCAGTGCCTGGAGGAGAGACCCTGTCACGTGAGCTGTCACAGACACTCGGAGCTCCTGTCCCCACTTTAGTAACATCTGATCTACCCTAGATATTTACTTTCACGAAACAGAGGCAGTTTCTTTTCTCCTAAGTAAAGGACTCTGGAAGCTGGACCCCTCTACAAGGCTCTTCAGAACAGACAGTTCTCTGGACGTGGGAGGGAGGAGTGTTCTGACCCATTTCGCAGCCTGTGTTTTGGCCCTAATTCTTTCAGCCCATTTTCCTGAATGAAGCCTTGGTGAAACTGCCCACAGACCCTTCCAGCGATGAACCTGTCTTCCACATTTCTCACATTGACCGGGTCTACACCCTCCGGACAGACAACGTTAATGAGAGGTCAGTCCTGACCACGCGTGACCTGCCTTGGGGCCTAGGAGAAAGCCCGACCTCTCCCTCCGCCGTAAACCCACCTCCAGCCCGTGCTCACGCCCTACTCATTCCCCCTCCACCACAGTCCCACTGGCAGGCCTCGGTTTAGACGTGCCAGGTTACCGCAAACGCCTCTAACACACTTCCCTGCTTCCAGCCTCTCCTCGGGATCTTCTGAAGTGGGAGAGCCAACACCTCACTTCCTACTGCAATCCCTCAGGGACAGTCTGTTCTCCTTCGCCTGCTCTCTGGGGCTGTCCCGTGCCTCTGGGTCTCAGTCCCACCCCTGCACTCCAGCCGGATTGTCTGCCCTCCCCCACTGCCCTCTGCATGGGTGCCTTCCTCCCTCCCTGCCTGGCCAGCCACGTGTCCTCTGTCCTCTGGGTGTAGCTCCTCCTCCGCTGTGTGCACAGCTCTCTGTGCAATAGAACCTGTCATTTGTCGTGCTGAGCTGCCATTGCATCTTCCATCTCTGTGCGCCCAGCACCTGACAAGTGCCTGGTGCCGTCAAGAACTTTCTAGAAATTCTCAAGCTTGATCCTCAATTAGCAAACAAGTCCTTCAGTTGAATTACTGTGAAGTCTATGATTGGGAACTTCTCAAAGCCAAGGTTAGCGAGCACAGAGCTCTGGGGCTCCTGGTGGACCTGTAAGACGTGTGAGAAATCTGCCCGATGGCGCTCTCTGCTTCTCCTCCAGGACGGCCTGGGTCCAGAAGATCAAGGCGGCATCTGAGCAGTACATCGACACTGAAAAGAAGAAACGGGAGAAGGCTTATCAAGGTAGTCGGGGGTGCCTGGGAGGGTTGGAACCAGCCACCAGGGGGCCCTGGGCACTGGGCGGGGTCCCGGCTTCAGGGCACAGGCTGCTGCTCCTGCAGTGAGGGGATAAACAGGGACAGCCTGAAAGACCAGACTTGCCGCGAGCGAGCTCGGCAGAGCCCGCTGGCCTCCTGCAGGCGTTTCAAACCTCCTGGGGGCCTCCCTGAGCCCTCCCCCCACTGCCCCCTACACAGACGGGGGTCATCCAGTGCGAGCCCTGGGACCTCCCTTCTCTCTGTGGCAAAGTCTCTGTCCCTCCGCCCCACACACGCTCTTCACTCCTGTTTCCAGGAGGAGGGGTCTGTCCTTTGCATAACCAGCCCCGCCTCTGCTTGGTCCATTTTGCTCCATCAAACTTCACTTCTACGGCCTGTTTCCCCTCAGCTCATCCACACTCTGCTCCTCCTCCCCCCCCACCCAGCCTCTACCCCAGCCCTCCTCCAGGTCCAGCCAGCCTCCCTCTCCAAGCACTGGGGCCGGGACCCCACACTCAGAACCCTTCACCCCGCTTGCTGTCCCATCACTCTGTGCGAATGGCTTGCTCACACGACGTCAGTGACCACCCCCAACAACTTGGCTCGCTTTCCCCAACAGCAGGAAATTGAGGCCCCTCCCTCCCCCGGACCCCATGACACCCCTGAGGGTCCTTCTAACCATCAGATCTTCTTTCATCATCTCCTTCCTAGCTCTGCTTCCTCCCACCGTACCCCGGGAGTTCTGAGCCTCTCTCCCTAATGTCACCCCAGCTTCAGCGGTCACAGCTGGCCTGCTGTCCCTGCAGCCCCTGCTCTCCCCTGCACCACTCCTCCCATGGGATTAACCTCCTTCCAGAAGTAGCTCCTCCCGAGAATCTCAGTGGACGGTAGTTATTGTCCTTGGGCGCACACTGGAAATGTGCTCTCTGACCACTCCCTTCCCCCCGCATCTCTAGATAGTTGCTGAGTCCCTCATGTTCTCTCCATGGTTCTCTTCCCCATATGCATAGTCTTGTCCTCTCCTGGTGGCACAGCCCTATTAAGAGCCTCCAGTCTCCCACCAGGCTATGGCACGAGGCCCTTCCCTGACCAGAGTCCTCCCACTTAGGTTCCAGAGTCCTCCCACTTAGGTTCCTGGCTGCTGGAGTTGCAGCTCTTTGTTTTTTAACTCAGGTTTCCCTTATTTTGTTATATACTCCTGAAAGGTACGTGTAAATTGGCTTTTGCTAATTGAATCTTATCTTAATGGTACTTTAAAGGCATGCTATTGAAAAATCAATGATTGAATCTTTTCAGAAAGCATATAATGATCTAATTGGTCGAAGATAAATCAAAGTTTTTCTTTATTAGTTTTGCTTAACACCATTATCTGTACATATTGTTATGCACTTTCCATGTGTTCCATTCTTTAGACATTTCTTACTTACTCTGTGCCAGGCCCTGTGCTAGGCTTAACTGGGCCTACAAAATGAATATGGCCCAGCCCTGCCTTCAAGGGGAACTGAATGCAAGTGCCTGCTGGGCGGGTGGGCACATACAAGGGGTGGGCCACTTCTCACAGAGAAGGTTCTACTTGCCCTGAGCTTTGAAAAGTCAGTAGCTCACCAAGCAGCTTTTCTGTTAGTTTTTAAACCCCTAAGGGCAAACCCTGCTTAACTAACTTTATAGTTACCAAGATAATCTGAGTTCACTAACTCATTTCTCTCCATATTAAAAGTGTTTCTGAGTACCTCCTTAAATAGAATAAGGTCTTAAGTAAAAGTTTATAAGCTAAAGTGTTTACATGTAATTGGAATTACGGTGAGCAGTTAAGAAAGTAGACTTTGAGGACTTCCCTGGTGGTCCAGTCCACTTCCACTGCAGGGGGCACGGGTTCAATCCCTGGTTGGGGAACTAAGATCCCACATACCACGCAGCACAGCCAAAAAAAATAATAATTAAAAATAAATTCTAAAAAAAGAACGTGGCCTTTGGTATCTGATGTTTTAAGTTTTGACTTTGCCATTTAGAAGCTCTGTGACATAAGCATGTTATAGTCATTTCTAAGACTCAGTTTTCTCATATATGACAATGGCAGTTATAAAGAGCTATCTTGTAGAGTAAATGTGCAGTTTACATAATGTAACTTATGTAAAAGTCGAGCACATGCCTAACACAAAGTAAGTATCCAATAAATATTAGCTGCTTTTAAGTGCTGAATGAATATAATGTATGATGATGTTATTACTATTACTTCTTGCTAGGCAGTTGAGGGGTTAATACAAGGATGAGTAAACAATCTGTGCTGTGCCATGGCCCCTCCTGACAGAGGGGATGGACTGACACAGAAGTTCAGACCCAGCAGGCTATGGGATGCACAGAGGAGGGAAGGGATCCGGGAGGCGAGATTGGACCTGCATGTTGAAGGATGTGTAGGATGCAGATGGGCAGAGATGGTGGCGAGGTACCCCAGCAGGCGACACAGCCTGGGCCAAGTCACAGAGCCGCCAGATGCTGCCAGGCCCAGTTCAGTGGCAGGTGAGGCTGAGGAGTGCTGGCGCTGGTCAGAAAGACAGACTGTGAGTATCTAGAGCTTAGCGTCATCACTGTGCTGTCTGCATTCTCAGAGAAGAAATTAACATCACTCGTCTTCCTCTTTTGTAGCTCGCTCTCAAAAGTCTTCAGGCATCGGGCGTCTGATGGTGCATGTCATTGAAGCTACAGAACTAAAAGCCTGTAAACCAAATGGTAAATGCTTCTTTCATTCAACTGGTGTGGTAACTACCCTGCTCTTTGCTGATGACTCTTCTGAACATTGAATAACGGGACACTTTTAAAAAGTCAGTATTTCCAGTGCCTCTAAAATGGTTATTGGACCAATATTATCATCACGCTAGTTTCCCAGTAAATACCGATGCCTCCTTCCTCAGTGCTTCTGAGTGGAGAACGCAGGAAGCAAGCTGCACTGACACATGCTCATGGGGAGCAGCCCTGGCGTCCGAGCCCCCACAGTCAGTCCCTCCCCAGGTTTATGATGCTGTCAGCACTGGGAACAGAGACCACAAGGCAGATGCAGACCCTCAGGCAGTGACCCCTGCGGCCATGGTCGAGAGAGAAACATCTGTTTAGATCCTGCTTCTGCTCAAAGGAGGCCCTACTGTCACATGCCACATGTATACTGGTTTGTTTTTGTTCAGGAAAGAGCAATCCATACTGTGAAATCAGCATGGGCTCCCAGAGCTACACCACCAGAACCCTTCAGGACACACTGAATCCCAAGTGGAATTTTAACTGCCAGTTCTTTATTAAGGATCTTTATCAGGATGTGCTGTGTCTTACCATGTTCGACAGAGACCAGTTTTCACCAGATGGTAAAGTATAACTCGGGGGGTGGGGGCGGGGATATGAAGTTTCCCCCGTACTCTAGGATCTGGGGTCTGGAAGCAGGGTGCTCAGCCTTGTTTTCACCCCAAGACACCTAAGGGCAGTGACACAGGCCATGGTCCTCAGCAGCTCTCAGTGGCTGCAGGTGGGGTACCTTCTCAGGGGAAAGGGGGCTGGCCTCAGGTGTGTTTCTGGTCTTTGACCCCAGTCACCCCTGCTTACCTAATGGAAACGCTGTGCTCCTGGCACCTACTGAATGGGTGAGCCATTCCCTGACCAAGGAGGCTCGGCTTCCCAGCAGTCTGAGTCTCCCTCACACAAACCCCTTGTTCTGCATCCGTCCACTCACAGTATCCAACAGCCATTCACCAAAAGAAGCTACTTGTTTTGAATTTGAAAGTTTTATGAATCCTGTTTCAGACACTCCTTCTGTGATAGTTTTTTTTAACAGTTTTTTAACAAGACTTTTGACTCTCACTTGTCTATTCACCAGATTTCCTGGGTCGCACTGAAGTTCCAGTGGCAAAAATTCGAACAGAACAGGAAAGCAAAGGCCCTACAACCCGCCGACTCCTGCTGCATGAGGTCCCCACTGGGGAGGTCTGGGTCCGCTTTGACCTGCAGCTTTTTGAGCAAAAAACCGTCCTGTAGGGGCCTTAGGGATCTGCTCACTAGGCTGGGGCTGGAGAAGATAGCCGGTGCTGTCCCTGAGCTGGCGGAGCGTCACGCCGCTTCATCCATCACAAGGCCACGCGTGCTGGGGCCTCTATTTTATTGCACACTAAATGGCTAGCAATCTATGCAAACATGACCTTCCCTATAAATAAACCAAACCCCATAGCACAGTGCCTTGTATTAGTGTTAACATGTTCGGCTGTGTTTAGATGCCAGGATTTCCATTTTCAGGGCTATAAAAAGTATTATGTGGAAATGAGGCATCAGACCACCAGACGTTACCACTTGGTTGAATGTGTCCACTGTGGGTGGTTTGGGTGACGCTGTAACCATTCCACACCACGTGACCTCCGCTGGGTCACAGCCACTCAGGAGGTGAAGGACTGGGAAGAAATGCTGCAGCCTCAGCGTGGGAACAGCCTGATGATTACGGAAATAGTGTCCACTTGTGCACTGAATAAAAACAGAACTTGATCATTTTATTCCTGATTAGATTTTATCATTCTCTGCTGAGACAATATAGTTTGAAATCTAAGGGGAAAAGCTTGATTTACTTTAAATACTGTGAACTCTAATGACGCGGAAAATATTTTTCAACGTTAATTTTCTGAAGTATAAATTATTTATGTAAATTCCTTGTTTTTGCATGTCATAGGACATGCATCTTTAAGCTTTATCATTGCCAATATGTACAGAAAGAATAAAAATATAAGTTTATGAATGTAACTTCAAAGCCTGACTGATTTACTTTCTATGTGAAAGGCTTTTAAAAGGTAATTTCAGGGGTTGCTTGTAATGAATCCAAATCTCCTTTCTGCAATAGTGAGAAAAACCAAGGACAGAATGTAGCAGGGGAGTAGTCAGGAGACCCCAGAGCCTCGTCTTGACTGACTGCCATTGACTTGCTCTGTGACTCTGGTCACTTGACCTACTGTTTCTGGGGCTTGGTTTCTTTGATGGCTAGAATGGATGATCTCTGTGGGAGCTAGAGCGTTCCCTTTTGAGTGCCTCTGTTTGCCTGGCTGAGTAGACACCTCAGGGGTAGCTTAGCCGTGAAGAAAATGCACAACTATTAAAGATCATCAACAGGTCCCTCAGCCCCTCCAGCTCCAGAAGCACCTGTCTCCCTCCCCCTGCCCCTGTGCTGTCAGAGACACATCCACACCTGTCAGAGCTGTTTACTCAGCCTCTGGATTTTGAAATGTGGACTCTGTCTTGAACACTGATAAAAATAAGGTCTTTCTTACGCACTAAATCCTTGGGTTAATGAGTACAACTGGGAAAAGATCTGCCTTTTGGAAGGAATCACACAGGCTGCAGAAGCCCTGATTTCTCAGGGAGCAGGTGTTCTCTAGCAGCTAGAAGGAAAGATTCAAATGTCCCCCCACCATAGCCCCTGTTTCTGCCTAAACATAATCACTGGACAAAGAAAAACTGGAAAACAATTCAGAATATTCAAGGAAAAAAAATCCATCATTCCAGGTATTGACCCTGGGCACTGATGGGCTAAAACACAGACCTAAAAGAAATATGCCCGTGTCAAAGGAAGAGACACTCAATATCCGAACCCAGACAACTAAGAATGTTGCTCAATTTAGGGAAAGTCTGGCTGCTCAGGCTCAGGCTCAGCCGCACCGAGCAAAGCAAACTGCTGATCTTCTACAGGGTTCTGAGACCCGAGCTGTGTTGGTTACGGAGGCAGCTGTGGGCTGATGTTCACAAGTCTGCCTCTGACCAGCTGACTTTCAAAGCATACAGCTGCCACTGATGGGTCAGGCTTAAAACCAGTCCTGGGGTTACCTGTGACAATAGCTATAGGATAAGCCTTTCCTGGGACTGTGGGACTTCCTCACTGGGATGAACTGTGGCTAGTGCCATGTCTCCATGTCTAGATATGTTAGCGTTCTTGTGGGACTTAGGACAGAGGAGACTGCAAGAGGTGAGTCAGACAACTACGAAGTTACAGAGGATAGTTAATGGCAGTGCTTCCAGCAACTCCAGTCACCCCCTTTGATGGAGGAACATGGCACTGCTCCTTAAGAAATCACATTCTCTCCTGACAAAAACGGGAGCCTGATTTCTGAAGGGCGAGGAAGGGACTACCTTACACTACCTACCCCTCCGGGGGAAGGACTGAGTGGCTGGAGGAGGGCCCAGCAGGCCCCTCCTGTGCTCTACAGGATCAGGGTGCCCAGGCGGGCAAGCGGGACAGCTCCACCCTCTGAAAGGGGACCCAAATTCTGAGCAGTCTAACATCACAAAGTCTGAGTGGCTTCGAGGAGAGCGTGCACCCTGGTGAATAACCGTGTGCTTTGGCACCAGAGGGACTGGACGTGGGATAGAGAACACCGCCACTTTCAAACCGTGCAGCTGACCTGGAGCAAGTTACCAAACCTCTGAGCTTTGTGTAATGGGAGGTGATAATACTACCTTGCTGGGAAATTTTTTAAATGAATACACAGTACCTCACAGAGTTCCTGATTGACAAGGAGAGCTCAATAAACAGCAACTTATTATTTGGATAATTCCTCAATTTAGGGAAAGTCTGGCTGGTCAGGCTGAGCTGCACTGAGCAAAGCAAACTGCTGATCTTCTACTTTCTATTTCTTTCTTCTGTTTTTCCACTTCTGGAGAGAAAAAATGTTGGCAGCATTTTAACTGTTGTAGAGACACTGCAAAGTAAAGGTCAGCAAAGCTTTGTTACAAACAGCCCCTTATGGGGCGCAGTTACGGGGGTGGCCAGGTGCCGCCCCAGGACCTCTGCTGTCATCACTCTTCCTTCCACGGGCTGTGACCCCCGCCTCTGCTGGCCTTCCCCAGCTGCCCAGGATCTGGGTCTGGGCCGTCTGGTTCCTAAAAACCTATTGACAGAAGAGCTGAGTGTAGGGTGGGGTAGAGGGGCTCACGGGACAGGGAGGAACTTCCCGGCTGATTCCAACTGACACTCATCTTCCAGGCAGCTTCCCAGCCAGCCCTCCCCTCACCTTAGCCTCACTCTGTCTGGGGTCTGCACCTCTCAGACAGGGCTTCCCGTGTCTCTGGACTCCACACAGCACTAACTTTCTGTGGCGTGGCAGAGGTGACCAGCTGTCCATGAGACGCCAGCTCTCCCTGCCACTGTGCTCTGAGCAGCAGGGACTACTCTTCCCAGCACCCCCTGCCCCCTGCAGTTAGGGGCCGCCTTGTGACTTGGTCCTGGGGGCCCACCTACACCCCCAGGGCAGACCTCCTCCATGACCTCTTCCCTTTTCAGGTTGACAGGAATGAGTTCCTGGGGCAAGCTTGGCAGCCAAGTGCTGGAGATGAGAAACGTTCCTTCAGCCAGGCGCCCGAAAGACTGCATGAAAGAGGGACGGCCTGCCAACCTGCTGACCCACCAGCTCTGGTACGGGAGCAAAAAATAAACTTCCAGTGTACGTAACCCACACTCCACTTTCTGATCTCTTGGGAGCAACAGTTAGGCTGCCCTACCGTAAGGGCCTGGCTGACCACAGTCACGTTCAAACCTGACTGAGGGGCTGGCTCCCCGTGCTCTCAGATAGAATTACGCTCAGAGGTAACTTACCACATAAGAGGCATCCGTTTCTCTCTGGACAGACAGGAGAACAACGGGACTGGGTAGGAGTTGGGTCACAAAATACCTATCTAACAAGGTTTTCAAGCTAGAGAGAAGGACAGCCCCCCACGCTTTGTGTGTGGTGGAGGGAAGGAGCCAGGCTGGTGAGTGAAAGGAGAGACGCAAAAATCTACAGTTCGCTCAGAATGGCAGGAACCCACTACCTACCAAGTGCCCGAAGCCTTCCCTGGAAGCGTCCTAACCCTCAGGCTTTAGGGTACAGGGTGTGGGAGAGAGGATGGAAGGGGAAATAGACCGTGAGCTGTCAGCTGTGCCAACCGGGGTGTGAGCTCTAGGTAGGAAATCTGTGCGTGGAAATTTCCTTCATGTAAAGGCCTTTCATATATATAAACTATCATTTTGCCCTAATTTTTTTTTCGTATAAATTTCATTTCAAAAGATTCCCACCTACTGTGACCAAACTATGGAGAACAAAATTTTTGGTCTGGTTTGGATGTAATAAGCAGTAAATGGTAGGAAAATGGCAGGAGAGCAAAAACTCAGAAAAAAAGAGCTGAGGATATCTTAGAGGGAAGATCCCCTCTGGCCACGTTTTCCCCCACCTTATGAAGGGCACAATCTGTCCCCCAGAAGTGGGGTCCGGGGTCCCACAATCTCCTTTCTCAGTGTCTTCACCCAAGGCTCTCCTGCTGAAGGGTGCCTGTCCATGCAGCAGTACTGAGCCCAGAAGAGACCCCACCACTTCTGCATGAAATAAATCCTCCTTCTGGCTCCTCTCTCTCTCACTCCCTTCTTTGGCTACTACTGCCTGTTCTGCCCTCGGAGTCTGTCCGAGAGGAAGGGATTTGTCAATGGATTCTGGACTCTGCTTGCTATCTGTCGGATGTTACACAACTCTGCCATCCCAGCCCTGTTCCCCCCCAGATCTCTGCTCACCAGACTCTTCTTTTCATGCTTTTTACTCTCCTGGCCAAGCTTCGAGGAATAAAACTGCCTTTCAAAAACAGTCTGACTTAGGTCACTAGTCGTTTTCTCTTTATCAGGCAGATATTTTTCTTCTGCACAGACAAGTTTTTCAGGACTGCAAAGAAAAGCAGAAAAAATTTATCTTAACTCAGTATAAACAGAATTGTACCATTCAATAACTGTCTGAAAATTAAGTTAATGAACTCAACACTCACTTTATGAAAAAGAGAGACTGAGAAAACATCACTTGGTAGCTGTCAATCAATCAGTCTGCCCCACCCACACCTCTGCTGATGCCACTCTTAGGCAGTAAGTCATATGACCGTCTCAGGCTGTGGCTGAGGCACCTGGCCCAGAGCCTCAGTCCCTAGAGTTGTAACTGGGACAGAGGGGCTCCAGGCAGCCTTAGAGGGCTCAGAGCAGAAAGGCAGGACCAGGGCACCCATTTTCCAGGACATGCACAAGAAAGCAGAGAAAGAGAAAGGAAGCAGGTTCACAAAGAGAAGCTATGACGAATGCCACATAGTCCCAAAGAGGAAAGGACCGGCCTCGTGGTCCCTCAAGTGGCCTATCTTCCTGACTGCTATGGTCTGAATGTTTGTGTCCCCCCAAAATTCAGATGTTGAAACACAACCCCCAATGTGATGTTATTAGGAGGTGAGGCGTTTGGGAGGTGATTAGGTCATGAGGGCAGAGACCTCATAAATGGGATTAGTGACCTTATAAAACAGGCCTAAGAGAGTTCCCTCACCCCTTCCACAGTGTGAACCAGAAAGCAGGTCCTTACCAGACACTGAATCTGCCGGCACCTTGATCTTGGATTTCCCTGCCTCCACAACTGAGAGAAATATATTTCTGTCATTTATAAGCCACCCAGTCTCGTATCCTGTTATAGCAGCCTGAACAGACAGAGACACTGACTGTGGCTTCCATGACAGACTGATGCTTTCTAACATACCCAGGCCCCCTTGCCTTTTTTTTTAACTTGAGAAGGACTCTGCTTTTTGTAATCAAACTGTCTCTAACATAGCCACCTTGCTCTTAAGTCCTTTTCTTACTTTATTGAACAGCCACCTGAGGCACCTCCAGGAGTGTCCTCTCAGAATGTTTCCCAGGGCTGTCTCCACTCCTGCCCTGGGAAGCCCAGGCCCATCTAGAGAAATCACCTCCTCCTTCATTCCTCCATTCCTTCCTTCCTTCCTTCCTTCCTTCATTCATTCATCCCACAAGCATTTACTCATCATCTACAATGTTCCAGCTAAGTGCTGGGAGCACCAAGATAAGTTAGCAGCCCCTGCCCTCAAGGGGCTTCCTGCAGAGGCCAGAGGCAAGAGGCAAATGGGGGAGGTAGAGGTACATCATCGTGTGATAATCCTCTCAAGTGCTGACTTGACCCAGATATTTCTGTGCTTTAGTATATTACTTTTCTTTGGGGAGTGGGGATTTTTTAGAAGAAGCCAGAAACGGTGGCAGGGCTCAGAGGGCACCTTATGTGCTATGTTGAGTCTGGACATTATTGGAAGGGTTATGGGAAGCTACTGAAGGGTTTTCTGTTGGGGAGGGGTGATCACTTCAAAAAGATGGAGAGGTAGAGAGTCCATCATAAGAGACAGACCCAAGGGCAGAATACCAGTTAAGGAGCTATGACCATCTATAAAGGCTGAGGAGCCAGAGAAGGGAGATGAGGAAATAAAGCAATATAAAGTCTTTGTCTTGTTAGGGGATGGGGAGTTATATAATTATTGACATTTAAATAAAAATATTTGTGAAAATTGATAAAGAAACCATGAAACCAGAAATAGAACATAAAACTTCCAGATCACAAGAAAACAGAAACAAAGTAGTGTTGTTCATTCCAGCAAAACTCAGGATGGGGGATAAAAAGGAAACACCAAGAAAACACAACAGGACTTTTTCTTTTTTTTCTTTCTCTTTCTCTCTTTCTTTCTCTGTTTTTTTTTTTTTTTTTTTTTTTTGGAGAATTTAGAAGTCTGCACAGACTAACATTCCTGCTGCAAAAACTAGAGAAAAATAAAAAGAATTCACCTCCTCCCAGCCCCACAAAATTCATATTTTAAAGTCTTTGGACAGCAGTGTAAACAATTCCAGAGAGGAAAGAGCCCTTCCAGAATGAGCTGGCAATCTCTGGCTACTCTGTGCCCTGGGAGCTTTGGCCAACATCAGGTAGCAGGGACTGACTCCTCCATGCCCCCGGCATACCTTTGGTGGATCTTTCCTCCCAGGCCTGGTGCTGTCCTGGAAGGTGAGTAGTCAACCTTGTTCTGAACACCACCCCACCCTGGGGAGGGGGGAGTCAAACAAGGGCACTTGAAATAGGTCCCTCCAGGCCCTGAGTATAGACAGCCTTCCCCAAAACCCATCTGAAAAAGAACCAAATAAAACGCTAGAACTATAAAAATAAAACAATTGAAAATAAGAACTCAGTGGGTGGGTTTAACAACAGATTATTAGACACAACTGAAGAGATAATTAGTAAAAATACCTAGTATCAAATATGGGGCAACAAAAAGGATGGGAAATACACAAGAAAGGGTAAAAGACAGGGAGTACAATGAGAAAATGTAAAATACGTTTAACTGGAGTACCAGAAACAAAGTAGAGAGAGAATATGGCAGAGGTAACAATCAAAGAGAAAATGAATGAGAACTTCCCAGAACTGATTGAAGATATCACTTTACAGATACAAAAAGACCCATGAATCCTGAGTAGGATAAATAAAAAGAAATCCGCATCTAGAAACATCATGGAAAGCTACTAAAATCAAAGACAACAAGAAAATCTTAAAGGCATCAAGAGAAAAAGACAATTATCTTCAAAGGAACAACAGTAGGATGGGCAATTGAAAGAGCAAAAGACAGGGGGATATAATATATGTTGAAAGAAAATATCTGCCAACCTAACATTCTTAATCCTGTGAGAACAGCCTTTAAGAATGAAAGTAAAATCTTGAAAAGGCTACATACTGTGTGATTCCAAATATATGACGTTCTGTAAAAGGCAAAACTATGGACACAGCAAAAAGACCTTTACCTGCATTTGCTACGAGTTTTGCTTCCCACAGGCCTTGCAGAAGCTTTGGGCTGCTCTTTTGGAACCACTCTGTGGAGACTGAACGTCAGCTGGGGCAATCTGGCATACTGCCTGGCCTTCTCTAGTTCTTTAAATTCTCTTAAGGAACATCGTTTTCCTACAGGAAGATAAAAATCTAAATCAACACTCTTAAAGTCAACTCCAGTCACTCTTGGGGTAGGAAATCACTTGACAATTGAAGTCTCTAAAGACAAAGCCCCATGATCACAAAGTACCCGTCTTGTACTGAAAAACAGCCCTCCGCTCTTCATCCAACTCTTGCTGTCTTCTAAACAGAGGATCACAGAACGGTGGGACCGTAACCTGCGAGAAAATGACTCTTTGAGGACCCAAGTACAGTTTGTATTAAGCATTTTAAATCTGTCTGAAGCATTCGAGTGTGGCCTTACTCTACACCAACTTGGCTGAGAATAAGGACCCAGGAATAACGTCATACAGAGCAAGGGAAGCGTAAATGCCAGCTGCCTCACACTAGGATATTTCACTGAGCCTTAAGTGGCTGAATGGAGCAAGGGCCACCCAAAGAGAAGACACATACTCCTGTTCAGAGTTCTACAGTATCACTGCATCAGTCAACAAATATCTGCTAATGCCACCATGTGCTGCATCCCAGCAAGGTCCTGTCCTTGGGGATCTCTCAGTCTAGAACAGACAAGTCATAGACAACGACCACCTTGTCATGAGAGGCGTCAGCTCGGGTGCTTTAGGAGCACAAGGCAGAGCCCTAAGCCGGCTTGGGAGGAAGAGCGCCCCCTTGGGGGCTGACCACTGGTCTCTAAGGGCCCGTGAGAACCGCGGGGCAGGAGAACATCAGTGTGCTGAGGGTCAGGGACCAGCTACAGAGGTCGTGGAGGAAGGTGATTTTCTCCTCCCCCATCCTAAGTATAGGCTTTAGACAGAGGGACTATTTCCCCTTGTTTACTTCCCCACACACCTGACCTTGACCCAATGCTATTTGCAAGGACAACATCCACTGAATGAGGAGACAGCATAATGACTGCCCAACACAATACAGTGAGTCCCCCAGAGCCAAAAGAACCTTCCTATCTTCACAACCATGATCTGCCTTGGTTTCCGGGAGAAGCAAAAAATAAACCACTTTTGTCTTCAGAGCCACACACATTTTTTTAATGAATAGTATTATCAGATGGTCACTTTTGCTACACAGGAGTAAAAAACCTGAAACCTACATCTCAAAATTTTAACGCCTATATTGTCGGTTTAAAATGTGAAGACTCATTCCAAGTTCAACTACTGGCTCCCTGGGCGGCCTTTCTTGCATCCCTCCTTTCACCTCCCCTAGAAAGAAGCTCTCCCTGTGCTGGTTCTGTGACACTCTCGTCACACTCACTGCCCACTTATCTTCCCCTACCTCCTGGGTTTCCAGTTTGCTGAATGTGAGTGGATGGATGAATGAATGAATGGATGAATTATCACACACATGCAAGTGCCTTTTTCACAATGTCAATTCCCAAGTAGTCGAAATTACTTTGGGTTCCTAATCTAAAACTCAGAGGAAATGCTTTTGTGAATTTTTTTTAAATGAATGCAGAATAACTGTGAGACTTCTAAAATGACCAGGTTTTCCCCAACCCCAGAGCTTCTAAGAATAAATAGGTAAAAGTAAGAAACTTACTTACCTTTCCATAATTTGAGTCCTTTTTTGTCATATAAAAAGGACTGTATACTTCAGGATCATAAAAGTCTCCAAATATAATTTCCTTTAAAAAAAAAAAAGTACACTTAAGAGCAAAGCATTACATTTAAACGTGTTTCTGCAAGATTCAAAAAAGCCAAATACTTTATTCCATTTCTTATATAAAATCATAGATTCAAAGGGTTGGAAGAAACCTCAGAAGTAACTGAGATTGCAGTGAGTCCACCACCTTCTGGGAGAAGTAATCATCCAGCTTTTAGTCTCAAGTCGTCCACTAGCCTTGTCTGAGAACCTTCTGCTGCATTAGGCAGTACTCTCTTGGTCATTCTAACCACCAGAAAGCTTGTCCTTAAGACAGAGCTGAAGTCTGCCTTGTCACTGCCAGTTCTCCCCGTGAAGCAACACAAAACACATCTACCCTTCATCCACATGTCAGCCTTTTACAATATGTACTAAAGGTTTCATTTCCCCTTGTATCATCTCTGCCTTGGGCTAAATATGCTGTACTTCTTTCCACTTTTCCTCCTGTGAAGTGCTGTCCAGCTCCACCCTCTTCTAAAGGTTCTGTAACTGGTGACTATCCCCAGGTGGACAGGTTAGGCCTGATGCTTCCCACTGGAAGCACTGCCTCTCAATACAGCCTAAGAGCTCAGATGGTTTCTTGGAAGCCAGCTCACATGGCTGACTCACACTGAATTTACTGTCATTTTAAATCTCTTGGACTTCAACGCATGGCTTTTCTAAGGCATGGCTTCCCCATCCTACACTTGTGTGATCACATTTCTGGGCATACTTGTAAGACGTTGCACTTTGGTTTCAAAGTGACCTGGATTCAACCTTGAGCTCTGTCTCTTAGGGCATTTAGGAAGAAGTAGTTAACATACACATCCAGAAATTTTGCTCAGTAAATATACCTAAATGCTCTAACATTCCAGTCAAACTACTCTAGATCTCTGCTAAATACCTGGAAATTTAGGTAGGCCTTAATTTCAAAAGAGGGTCCTGATCTCAAAGTTAAAATAGAAAAATCTTCCATAGAAGAAGCCAAAATTTTGTTCTTGTTTTGTAAAACCAAACTGAATAACAGAGGGTATAAACTGGTGATCCCTTCACCTAATGGTTGGCTAAATCAACAGCCATGGAAACCACTTCTCCTTCGCCCACAACCTACTAGAGAGATTGGAAAGGGACACACTCTTTCCTGGCTCTGCTTTTAGCTAGGACTTGGGGTGTGACCCAGTTATGGCCAATGAGACCTTAGGGGAAATCTGCTAGGAGCTTCTGGGGACTCTTTCTGCTTCCTGATCAAAGGATGAGATGAGGTGTTAAGAAAAGGACCCCCTGGCATCATTTCTCACCCTTTCTTCCTGCCTTGAACACAGACCTAATACCTGGAGCTGTAAGCAACCAAATGTGCTTTCAAATGTGAGGGTGACGGGCATAAACTGAAAATATTCAGGATAGCAGAATAGAACAACAGGAAAAAACCTGGATAACTAATGACATTGTTATGCTGCCAGAACCCACCATGAGACCACCTATCCCTCTATTTCTTATTAACGAATAAATGTTCTTATGGTTTAAGCCACTGTTATTCTATTAACATTTACCTAAAAGTATTCCTGATAAATCTGGTTCCAAATCAACACTTCTATTCCCTCTACCTGGAATTTCAGATCTAAAAATGCAGTAGGTTGTATTACAGTTCCATGAATTCATCTTAGATACAAAAATAAATTTGAGACTCTTTGCATCAATGAAAATGCTGACCCAACTTTTCAAATAATGCTTCATTAAAAAAAAACTCTCATGGGGCTTCCCTGGCGGTCCAGTGGTGAAGACTCCGCGCTTGCACCGCAGGGGGCACGGGTTCCATCCCTGGCTGGGAAACTAAGATCCCACATGCTACATGTCTTGTGGCATGGCCAAAATAAATAAATAAAATAAATAAAAATAAAAACCCCATGCTCCAGTGATTCTAAAGCTGCCAAAAAAAAAAAATTCTCATACCGTTTTATTTGTGTGCTTTAAAAAATATTCAGAATTCTCTTGTTTTGTGTTTTCCAACCCTTTATATGAAATTACTTTTTCCATAATTCTCTGCTGAAGAGGCTTTGCAACATTTTCAGTCCATTTTTTATGTAACAACTCTTTTCTTCTTTCCTTAAAAACATCCAGATGCTGAAAATACGGTATCCAATCTCTAAGGAAGTGATACAAACAAGGAAAACAAATTATTAAGAAGTTTTCCATTTATTTTCATTTGAATAAGTGGTGGGGGGGGAACACTTGTTCCCACTCCTAAGCTCTCAGCACATTCAGGCTGCAAAGTCATAGAATAAGATATTTGAAGAACAGTATAAATTTCAGAAAGAGAACCTGAGAGCACAGAGCAGAAAGAACCCATGAACAGTTCTACACCACAACTGTGCCTCCAGATTAAACCACATCCAAACCACTCCTAACTCAGAAAACTCCTGCTTCTTTTTAAGAATTCAAAGCATTCCCTGGTCACCATTCCATGTCTCCAGCCTTCATCATCAGTAAAGACTGTGATAAAAGTGGTAGAAAAAGCACTAGACTTGCGTCAGCACCTCTCTCTCTCTGACTCTTTTATAAAGGAGGGTAAACCCACCTACCTCTTTTGATGCTCAAATGAGAATATATGTAAACTTCCTTTATAAATCATAAGTCACAGTACAAATGTTAACGTATTATATACCAAATTTCAATCCCTCTCACTGAGATGAAAACCTCCTTAAATTTATTAATTCCGGGCTTCCCTGGTGGCGCAGTAGTTGAGAATCTGCCTGCCAATGCAGGGGACACGGGTTCGAGCCCTGGTCTGGGAAGATCCCACATGCCGCAGAGCAACTGGGCCCGTGAGCCACAACTACTGAGCCTGCGCGTCTGGAGCCTGTGCTCCGCAACAAGAGAGGCCGCGACAGTGAGTGGCCCCCGCTTGCCGCAACTAGAGAAAGCCCTCGCACAGAAACGAAGACCCAACACAGCCAAAAATAAATAAATAAATAAATAAATTAGGAAAAAAAAATTATTAATTCCATAGTGACGATCAGTACTGATTGGTCATTATCCTTAAATACTAATTCATCTCTCGTGGCTTTACATATTCCCACTGTGATGTGGGAACATATGAGAGAGAGGTAAATTTTAGGAAAGAATTTCTATTCAGTACCAGGACAAAGATGGGGAGCAGTTAGAACAATCTCTCAGATCCCTTAAGGATAGATCTGGGACTCCCTACCTCTTAGTGATTCTGCAAGGATATGGCACAATCTCAGATCTATGTAGTATGAATGGGTGATTCAGAGGAGGTTCATTCTCCCAGAAAAATGAATCTCTCTAACATGGTAACATCCTCTTGGCCACACTGCTCTGTATCACTCTTGCTTACCTAGAACACACTTGGAATCCACTCTCTGTAGCCAACTCTTACCTTCGCAACATAATTTTCTCTAAATAATATCGCGTATACAGCTTCATCAATGTCTTCTCTAGCCAATGCCTAAAATTACAGAATTAAATATAAGCATTTAGATCCTGAAGAAACAAAGCAGTGACAAAACTCAGTGTATTTTACCAATAGTCTGAGTGTAAATCTAACATCTGTACCTCAAAACATATTTTGTAACTTTTTATTACGGAAATTTTCAAACACAATTCTACATGAACCCATCACCCAGGTTCAACAATGATCAACTCAGAGTTGATCTTATTTCATCCAAATCCTTACTCACTCCCCTGCCCCCCACCCAGATTATTTTGAATCAAATCCCTTACATCACACCATTATTTTTAAAGTACCAAGAAAGCTTACTAATTAAAGGGATCCTCTATAAAATGAAGCCTCTTTATAGGCAGTCTGTAGGTATGTTTTAAAAGCCCTTGAAGTTTCCTGACTTCTGCTAGGTCTCTTTATAAGTTAAAACCTATTTATAAGTCAAAACTACAGAAGTTTGATTTAGTTCAACGGGTCCAGAGCCAATTAGTTGGGAACTCCTGGCTGAGGACCAAGATGGTCTTACATCTAGGGACTTGCTGTTTCCATTATGAGTTTGGGTAAAGCTGATGCACGTAAATCCTTACTTTAGGGCTTTTCATTTGGATCACTATGAACTGATCTTCCAGCTTTTACTGTTACAGAACTAAGTAGGGACAAATAAAATTCAGCATCTGGAAGAGAAATTCTGTTACCTAAAGAATTATCTAGTGTAAAGTGATACTGGTTCTTAAAACTATGTTATTCAATCTCTGGCTCGTCTTTCAGTTCTGCCACAATGAGTGCATCAAAATAAACTAAACCTCAAACTCAAATACCAAATCTGTGAATAAGAGAAATCTCAAAAGGGAGAGTTGTATTTTTACCCATATATTTAACAGCTTCACATGAAATCTAAAATGATATTCAGACAGCTAACTAGGGTCTTCTCCAAAATACAACTCTCTTGATAATATAAACAGACTCTTGCTTTAAAATAGTCTTCTTACACTTATTTTAAGATGGAAATTGAAAAATCATGTAAAACAATTAAATGTTTTCCCCTAATACAACACAAATTTAGAATAAATCAATCTATTTATCTGAAGAAGTAAAAACATACAGACAATCATCTTGAGAAATCACATTTTTTTTAGCCATCCTATTAACATTATTAGCAAATGTTATACACACTGCTGGTTGTCAGATTTTTGAATCACCTTTTTTTCGTTTAAGGAAATAGTTTTTGATAGCTCCTTCTTGGTGATTTTGTCAGAAAATATAAGGAAGATGTTAATGATTTCTACCAGCACTTTGGAAATCCACCTTTCTGTGCATGCGCACACACACGCGCCCGCGCACACACACACTCTCTCACCACTCTTACTGCCACCACAGTAAAAGGGGTAAAATAGAGGAAATATCCAAGAGCTTCTCTCTATAAAATAATGACTTCATGAGAAAATCATTGCTTTACCAGACCCTGGAGAATCAAGAATTAACTGGCAAGCCCAGACCTGGCTTCCCCCGCCTCTCCCGCAGGGCAGCTCAGGGACTGCTGTTTACCCACAGCCCGCCCTGTTGCTGTCCTGACGCTGCGGTGACCACGGGAAACACTACAACCACCCTGGGCCAAATGCGATCCCTGGCCATTCCCATTCGGCGAATTCTTTGAGAGCCAAGTCTATGCCAGGCGCTGTTCTAGTTCTGGGAAAACCTGTGATTAAGACACAATAGATCCTAATTTCAAGGGATTTATGTCCCACCACCCAAAGCCGGCCCCCAAATGCTACATTATTTTACCTCCAGCAAAGCAACTGACTCGGGTTCTGGCCCAAAATGTTTATCATAGTTGGACATTTTCGTGGCAGCCATAAATAAGAGAATCCCCGAGGGGAGAAAGAGTAAATTGAGGAGATAGGTGATTACAGTTGAAAAAGTGACGTCTTTCGAGTTCAGAAAGCAGTGTATCCTTGCTCTGCCACTTAGTAGACCCGGTAAGTAAAACAAACAAAAAATAAATCCTCGGGGCCCCTAAACCTGTTTCAAAAAGGGGGTGATTAGGCTCCCCGACCCATGGCCTTAAGGACCCAATCAGGCAACGCCTCAGGGTCTGCCCAGGGCTGGGCCCCCCTGGGTCACACCGCCGAGGGGCTGCCGCGGGTGGCTGCAGGCCTGCCCTCTGCTCCCCACCTCGGGTCTGCACTCGGGGCGCTCCGGGGCCAGTGGCACGGCGACTCACTGTTCTGGGAGGGGAAGGGGAGCTCCTCTAAATACAAATTAAAGCACTACGCTTAGACCCTAGCCCTTCTTCCCGCAAGCCCCCTACACCTCTCTCCACAGGGGGCGCGGAGAGGAGGAGCCGGTCCCCCACCCCACCCCCGGCTCAGCCTCGCCACCACCCCCGCCCCTCCGCGCGACGCGCCTTCAACCGCCGGGCCTTCAACCGTCCAATCCGACACCACCCCAGGTTTTAGTTAAAAATATACATATATATAAATTTAGGTCATGCAAATTAATCCTAAAGAGAACTTACCATTTATCTGTATGATCCAGGGCTACAAGTAGAAGCGAGGATTGATTTTTAGTGCCCCTTTTACCTAAGGAAAACAAAAGTCTCTCCTCCTATGCTCCAGGTCCTACTAAGTCTTCTGTGACTAGGAGTCAAACTCAACATGAGCCAGAGGGGTAATCAAAATGAATTTTTGTAACTTTGCAGACTCAGAATCAGCACGTGGGTAATCAAAATGAATTTTTAAATTTTCTAAAGACTGTTGGAGAAACCTGGGGAGAATATGTGGGTGTGGATTTTAAGGGTGCCTGACAATTTAGAGAAAGAGCAAGTGAATTGAGATGGGCGCTAAGTAAAGTAGCTATTAGTATTGTTATTGTATCTTTCAGGCAACATTTCTTAACTCCTGGGGGAAATACATTTGCAATAACTGTCAATATACAGTACTGTCATTTCTTAATTATCATACAGACACTGGACTCAAAAGATGAAGTTTATTGCAGATGCTCTTCTTAGACATAGAACAATTCTTGAGTGCCTTTCCTGGTCCTCATCCTGAATGATTCCTGCTGGCAGATGGCTTCCTTTGAAGCAGCCTTCTTTTGTGTCCTCTTTTACCGGTCAAGGCTCAGGGTATGTGCTCCTTGGTTGCTAAAACCTTTTGAAAATGACAGAAAAGTGTAATTGATACAGGGATGAGGGGCTTACAAGAGCAGAAAGAATTCCTCTGCTTTAGCTGAGCTGATCTCCCTGAAACCTAGCCCTCCTGTTGGCGCTAAATGACTTGGAGGCAGGGTCCCCACCTAAATCTCTTGACTCAGCCTCTCCTCACTCTATCTGGATTAAGAAACAAAGAGCTTCTGGGACAGAGCCAACCCTATTATAGGTGGGGTAGAGCACTGATGTGTGATATGATTTGAGGGACCCCCTATGGTCCTGCTTTCTGATGTCAATATGTCTGGAGTGCTAATTTACACTAGGATTATTGTGATTTATAAAATACTAGGTTCCTTTCTTCCCTTCTCTTTTCAAACCTCTGAATCTCTGTCCACCTTCACTATCAGCTGATGGATGACCTTCTGACTTACATGAGAAAACGAAGTAAACAGAAGTAAACAATCTTCCTTCACAAAATTCACCAAGCTGGTTTCATCTAAGTCTACGCCCTCTGCCTTCCTTCCTCTTATAATGATGGATTGTCCTGACCTCAAGTCCTGGATCCTACCTCTCCACAGGTAAAGGAGGTGGGAGGGTGGAGGAATGGATGAGGGAGAGTATTTTAAGTAGAGAAGTCAGAGAAGGCTTCTCTGGAGAGATGATGTTTGTGCAGAAGTCTGAGTGACCTGAGAAAAGGAGACATGGAGAGATCTGGGGAAGGAGTGTTCCAGGCAGACGGACTGGCGGAAGCAAAAGCCCGAGATGGGAGTAAGGTTGGCGTGTTCACAGAACAAGAAAAGGAACATAGTGAGAGTGGAAAGAAAGGCAGGTGATAAGGGTGGGGAGGAGGCAGGTGCCCAATCGTATAGGAGGTTTAGAGGCCATGATAAGCAGTTAGAATAAAATTCAAGGTGTGAGGGGAAGCCATTAGAAGGTTTTGAGTAGGGGAAAATTCTGATCTAATTAACATTTTTAAAAAAATATGGTGCTGCATGGAGAACTGATTATATAGGGGCGAGAGCAGAAGCAGGAAAACGAGTTAGGAGGCTAATGCAATAGGCCAGGTAAGATCACAGAAACTTGAACTAGTGGTAGTAGTGAAGAACTGAGAAGTGAACGAGCTAACAGAGCTCGTTACCTATAAGACACAGGAACTGAGTGAAATCAAGAAATAAAAAATGACCCCTAGACTTTTATCCTGGGGGTCCTTTTTGGATTATAGTCCTATTCACTGAACTAAGAGAAATTTGGCAGGAAGAGGGGCAGAAGTGCAAAATTAAGACTAATCCTCGGGACTTCCCTGGTGGTCCAGTGGTTAAGACTCCGTGCTTCCACTTCAGGGGCCACGGATTCGATCCCTGGTAGGGGAACTAAGATCCCACATGCCACGTGGTATGGCCAAAAAGAAAAAAGAATAATCCTGTTTGGGGCTGGTTATATCAAGAGACCCATAACCAGTACAGTACATAAGAAAGGTGTGTAGGGTATGATTACAAAGCAACTTATTGTATTATTTTTCCTCACTGTCCATTTAAACCCTTTTGGTTGGGTAGTTCTCCAGCAACTTCCTGTTTTATTCTCCTCATTGTACTTATTACCAGCTCAAGTGATATTATATATTTGCCTGTTTATTGTCTGTCTCCCATCAAAATGTGAGCTCCTTGAGATCAGAGATTTATCTGTTTTGTTTACCTCTAGTCTCCAGCCTTTCAAACACTGCCTGGTTCAGAGAAGGTTCTTGTTAAAATTTGAGGAAGAAAGCAAGCAAGCACATGAGAGGATACTAAAACATGACAGTAAAAGGAGTGAAACCACAAAATTAAGTCTTAATATGTTTACCATGAGTTAAAAAAAAGTAGCCCCCTTATCCTTTAGGAGTAGGGAAATAGAGTCAGAAAAGAAGAATGATAGATTGACTGTACACTCAGACAAACGAACCATTTCCCTACTAATTTCTAACTGGGAGATGGGGAGGATAGGCTGTGACTTCTCCTTCAAATCCACTCCTAGAAGAAGCTACACTCCAGAGACTCGGGACACAGGGTGTAGAGAAGGGAACTGCAGGGAAGTGGCCCCTAGACCGGGAAGCAGTAGGCTAGCCTAGACAAGTCAAATGTCACCAAGTTTAACCATAGTCACCTTAGGATGAGAAATCTGTGCTCTGTGAACAACTATATTTCTATACATTTTACATTTGGGGACTTTTATTTTACTTTTTAAACTTTACTACTTTAATTTAGTATATGGTCCTTTTGAAAATTTTTGCCTTTCTTGGCTAAATTAAGGGGAACAAAATTTGGGGCCTGGCTTGGGTGTGGTAACTGGTAAATGTGGTAGAGAGATGGTAGAGATGGTGGAGGGATGGAAGAAGGGCAAAATCAGGAGAGGGAGCTAGGGAAATCCTACAGTCCACCTTCTAGAGGATACCTCTATTGTGCAGCTGCCAGGGGCAACTCTCTTCATTCCCTCTGAATCAAGGACACCTGCCTCAGTTTCTTCTACTCACTCCCTTTTGGCAGGGGGAGAGGGTAGGGAGGGTGGCCCACTGCCTCCTGTCTTCCGGGAAGACTGCCATACAGAGAAGTTGTTCCCAGCTGCTCAGATTTTGGTATCAGCAATTGCTGCCTTGTGTATTACAAAATGGAACTACACCAGCTCTCACCGCAACCTGGCCCTCATCCCTGTCTACCTCCTAGCTCGAGAAAGTTCAAGGAAGAAAAGTGCCCTTTAGAGTTGGCCTCTTTGGGACTTGGATTCTATCCCTCCTGATAACATAGAGGTTCTTTTTCCAGAAAGGATGACCCTGTGTTTCCAGAGGGAGGAACCAGAAAGGAAAAAATTATCCTATCAACTCAATTGTAGCATTTACTATTTTATTTAAATTTGAAGCTGATGAGTTCTATATGAATTTACACATTTTTATGAAAAATAAACCCAAATAAATAGCATTACCTTGCTCTAGTAACATTTTCATCTGAAATTTCATTGCTGCTTAATCAAATAGCTGAGGAGGGTTCTCTGGCATATATGACCCCCTCACAGAGGTGTCCACTGTGGCTTCCCTGGGAAGGTCTAACTCTATCAAAGACAAATATGCCTCTTTCACCTTGATGCCGTACTTGGTATGCTTTCCTAATTCATGGAAGAAAATATAATCTTCCTCCTCCCTCCAGGGGGAGCTCATGAGTTTAAGCCTCTAGTTTAAGTCCCTAGGTACTCCAACAATGCAATATTCTCCTTCATATCTGAGTCACACTCTGCTATAAAAGACATTAAAGGACAAAACCTTTCCTTTTATACAATATATAAAAATTAAATAGGATTAAGATGTTTATTATCCTAAAACCTGACTCATACAAGTATGTATGAGACCATGGCAGTTACAGATTGCAGAGGAACTTACTACTCTTTTGGAGCCTAACAGACAAGAGTGATGCTAAAGCATTCCATCTTTTAAGGCCTTCAGCTACCACGTGAACAGGGCTTAATTTCAATACTTCCTATTATCCCTCAACTTCAGCTCCCATTCAAAAAAGCAGCAAAGTGTTAAACCACACCTCAAAAACACTGAGAAGTCCACAATGGCCAGCACCATCTCTAACAGTTATCTGTTTCTACTTTAAAGCACTAAAAAGACCCTCATGAGGCAACCAGTTGTTCTCTCTGCTGGACATGTCAGAATCAAGCATCTCTAAGAGCCCTCTGGCTTCTGCCACATTGTATTTATTCAACAAATTCTGAGTTTATTCAGAATGAGGAAAGGGAAACTACTGCAGCTTACTTTTGGGTTTTTTAGGAAGAGAGAATTGTAAGCCAACCTCCTAAACATCACGTAAGCTCACTTATCTTCTGCCTTGCTAGGTTCTTTTTTTTATTATTATCAAGTTTTACTAAGATATAATTTATGCACCATAAAATTCACCCATTTTAAATGCACAAATCAATGATTTTTAGTGTATTTCCAGAGTTGTGTAACCACCACCACGATCTAATTTTAGAACATTTCTATCAGTCCAAAACCTCATGCTCACTTACAGTCACTCTCCATTCCCAACTCCAGCCCCAGGCAACCAATAATCAACTTCCTGTCTCTACAGATTTGCTTTTGCTGAACATTACACTTAAATATAAATAGAATAAAAATTGTGATTGTATTCTTTCACTGAGTATAATAGTTCTGAAGTTCATCCATGTTGTAGCATGTGTAAGTACTTCTTTTCCTTTTAATTTCCAAATAATATTCCATGTATGGATGTACCACACTTTGTTTATCCATTCACCACTTTATGAACATTTGGGTGATTTCCACTTTTTGGCTATTATGAATAATGGTGCCATGTACACCCACTCATACACAAGCCTTTATGTGGCCATATATTTCCATTTCTCCTGGATAGAAACCGAGGAGTTAAATTGCTGGTCACTTGGTAATTTAATGTTTAACATTTTGAGAAACTGACAAACTGTTTTCCAAAGTTGCTGCACCATTTTACATTCCCTTCAACAATGTCTGAGGGGCATACACCCAGAGAAAACCATAATTCAAAAGGACATATGCACCCCAATGTTCACTGAAACACTATTTACAATACCCAGGTCATAGAATCAACCTAACTGCCCATCGACAGACGAATGGATAAAGAAGATGTGGTACATATATACAATGGAATATTACTCAGCCATAAAAAGGAACGAAATTGGGTCATTTGTAGAGACATGGATGGACCTAGAGTCTGTCATACAGAGTGAAGTCAGAAAGAGAAAAACAAATATCGTATATTAACACATATATGTGGAATCTAGAAAAATGGTACAGATGAACCAGTTTGCAAGGCAGAAATTGAGACACAGATGTAGAGAACAAATGTATGGACACCAAGGGGGGAAAGTGTGTGTGTGTGGGGGGGGGGGATGAATTGGGAGACTGGGATGGACATATATACACTAATATGTATAAAACAGATAACTAATAAGAACCTGCTGTATAAAAAAATAAATAAAATAAAATTCAAAAAATTCAAAAAAAAAGAAGTTAAAAAAAACCAAGAAAACAATGTCTGAGGGATCTCATTACTTTTAATCAGATACTTAACCAGTTGTATAACTACGTAGAGAAATCTCTTACTTTTAATTCCATTAACTAGTAAATTGAGATGATGTGCCATGTTACACACACAGTAGTATGTACCACTTTTCTGCTTATAACCTCTCTTCACCCTGGGTACAATATTGTAACAGCTACTACCCACCAGAATTAGTCCAAAATTCCATTTTTACCGCTCCAATTCAATTAAAAACCTCCTAACCTTTAAGTTTAATATGAGTTGTTAACTTTTTTCTATGTCTGTGCTTGTTATTTCTGAATGTGTCAGCTGTCTGTTCTTTAAAACCAGAAAAAGCTGAGGAAAGTTACCACCTTTCCCAGTGGTGGGAAATGCCTGATGTCCAGCCACAAGAGCCTGGTGTATTCCTTGGCACCGACTCCAGCAACTTAAAATGATGGCAGGGGATGAAAACACAGCCAAGCATGTTAAATGAAAGAAGAACAAAGCTATGGAATAACAGGCTTACTTGTAAACAACTGCTTTTTCTTCTTCCTGGGATTCCAGAAGATGAGGAGTTTTTGTAGAGGGTTTCAAGTCAAAACTACTTTCGTTAAAATTCACTTTTACTTTTAACCTTTAATAAGATAACAGGTGTGAGAGGATGTTCTGAAAACAATACTAGCTTGCATTTATACAGAAATCATTGTTATACATTGACTGCTATGTATATTGTCCAAAATATCATTACTTCAAACTGGTGTGCATTCTTGGGTGTTTCAGAGTTGCTGAAACTATGATAGAGACTGGTTTACTATTTACTGAGACCCTAGAATCAGCTAGGCAAAGTTTAAAGTATTCCCTATATCCTAGGGCTTATACTCTAAATGTAAAAAGAAGTTACAGAGATTGTCATTTACAAGCATAAACGTAAAGTGCTTTTCCTAAGAACCCAAACACCCCATTTCCCAGTCTCCTTTGCCATAAGGTGGCAGGCAGGTGCCTTAGATCCGTCTAGTCTTGCCCCAGTCAAGAGTTGGTTGGGGGACTTCCCTGGTGGTCCAGTGGTAAAGAATCCGTCTTACAACACAGGGGACGCAGGTTCGATCCCCGGTCAGGGAACTAAGAGCCCACATGCCACTGGGCAACTAAGCCCACACGCTACAACTACTGAGCTTGCGCGCCTCAACTAGAGCCCGTGTGCTGCAAACTACAGAGCCCACGCGCTCTGGAACACACGCACCACAACTACAGAGCCCACACGTCCTGGAGCCAGCACGCCACAACTAGAGAAGAGAAAACCCACAGGCCACAGCTAGAGAGAAGCCCACGTACCACAACAAGGAGCTTGTGCGCCGCAAGGAAAGACCCTGCGTGCTGCAACTAAGACCCGACACAGCCAAAAATAAATAAATAAATAAATAAATAATAAATCTTAAAAAAAAAGTTGGTTGGAAGGGTGATACTGGCCCTGTGAGGAGCATCCATTTTGCTGGCACAGATTACAGCAGAGCTGGTGGGGTTCTAAACCCACCACTGGAGCAGCAGCTTCCTGATTCTGCAGTTTCCCGATCATAGCAGAAACAACACATCCCTTGGCTAGCCGATTCTACACTGTGATTTTGGGAGTTATTTCTGAAATTCAGCCCTGTTTCTTAAGACCTCCCAATGATTTCATGAGCGGTGTAAGTCCTCAATAAATGAATCCTTTTCTGGGGTGGCTTCAGTTGTCTGAAACCAAGAGCCATTACTGTAACTAACATACTCAGTACACCTAGCATGCAAATAGCCACACAAAGAATTAATGGAAAGGATCAGTCTGATCCTGATTTAATCAGAATGAATCTTCCTAGAGAATGTGGATTTTGAAATATGTTTTGAGTAAAAGAAATCGGTATGGCAAACGTTTAGATTAGGGTATAAAGCACTACTAACAAGAGGACAAAAGGGTTTCCTGTGTTAATATATCTGAGAAGGGCTAATGCAGTGGCCCATTTGTCTGCAGGAACATTCTTAGTCAAAGCTACCCTGGGGCAGAACCTTGAGATGAGAGTAAATACTAAGGGTACCAAACGATAATGAAAAGGTTGGATGAGAAGAGTATTATCGGATTCGACCTTCTCAACTACCTCTCCTTTTGCTCAGAGCCAACTAAAAGTAGGGGCAGGAATGTCCTTAGTCAGCAAATCCAGTGGCTTCCTCTCAGTTCTCTATATCTGGCATAGTGCCTGATCCTTCTTGTCACCCTTTCTTCTCCTGATATCTGGCAAATCACAGACTACTGCTTCTTCCTCCTTTTCTCCTTCCCACCTCCTAAATTTTATAGCACAACCTTTCATCTCAGTATTTTTCTTTTTCCCAGTATTCTCTCCTCAGCCTATCTAATCCATTCTTATGCTTTTACTCTCATTTCCAAAGTGAACAACTCTTTTAGTTCTCCAACCTCAAATCCCCTTCTCCCTTGAGCTGTTGTCTCACTTTTCCAACAACCTGTAATACATCTTTACTTGAAAGGACTACCAGTATATAAAACTCAGTATGAACAAAACTGAACTCATCAATTGCATTTCTGAATCTGCTCCTCCTATGTTCCATCTTCTGCTGACAGCACCTCCATCCTTCCAGTGACCTAGATTTATATAGCAGGGTCTTTGGCCTCCCCCCTCCCTGCTCATTACTTCATTAGTCCACGAAACAAGCACTTTACGCCACTCAATTACTGTCCTCAAGGAATTTACAGTACATGTAAAGATAAATATATATATACACATATATATGAACAAAAAATATACTATCTATAATAATGGCTGACTAGGAGCTCTGAGGCAGTGATCTTCAAGCAGTTTTGTTTATATACTCCTTAAAAGAGTTTTGAAAAACCACATAACCCCTTGAACATTTTAAAGCTGACACCTACAATTTTTCATTGCAAGTTTAAATAAGTTTATATCTTGTTAATAGATTTTTTAAAATATCAAATATTCATTAAGATAAAATGAGTGTTGGCCTTACAAGCAATGAAAGTTTTAGGATATTATTTGATAAAATAGATTTTAACCACCATATTAAATAAAGCACACCAAATCTGAAAGCAATCACAAAAAATTGTTATCAGAGGATTATAGCTATTATATTTTGAAATTCTGACAGTACCAGAAAACATTCCAGCTATATTTAAAAGAAGCATCGGGACTTCCCTGGTGGCGCAGTGGTTAAGAATCCACCTGCTGATGCAGGGGACACGGGTTCGAGCCCTGGTCTGGGAAGATCCCACATGCCGCAGAGCAACTAAGCCCGTGCATCACAACTACTGAGCAACTAGAGAAAGCCCGCGCACAGCAATGAAGACCCAACGCAGCCAAAAATAAATAAATAAATAAATTTACTTTTAAAATTAAAAAATAAATTAAATAAATAAAATAAAAGAAGCATCACTAAATTATATAGCTTTAGCTACTCCAAATTCAAAGCAACCCAACACAGACCAAGTACCCTGATTCTGTAGCATGCCTTTAAATCAATCAATTAATCAGTTAATTAAAGTAAAATAAAATATGTATGACAGGGAAATACAGAAAGACCTGTGGGTTAAGTTTTCTTGCTTCTTCATTAAAGGAAGTCTCTCAAAAGCCAGTATTTTTATTTGTCCCTTTATTTGGTACCTTAAAATTTTTTACACCCAGGTTGAAAGATATGCCTCTCTTTTAAAAAGTGGGATAAGAAGTCATATGAATGCAGGCTTGTTCTCAGGCAGATCAACTTTTGGAAAGAGTACATACAGACTTCAGAATCTGGAAGTTGAGACCCTTAAAACTATCCATGCCTATGTATACCTTGGTAAGTCTTTACAAGCCGTTATTGTGTATTTTGAAATTCACTGCTTTGAGGGAATCCATTTACTTCAAACAACTAGACCCTGGATAGAATGTACCCTTCAAGGTGTCACTAGTCTTACAAGAGAAGGAGGGGGTCTTCAAGAAAAACACACACACACTAATGTAGTAGAGGCTAGAGGTGTGGGAAGTTAGGGCCATAATGGTGGGCAGCAAGGGCAGATGGAATAACAGATAATAATCCCTGAGGGTAGATGCCAATAACAGAGTTAACAGAATACTGAGCCCTGTCTATGCCAGCTATAAGGTGGGGACACTACACTTGAGACTGCCACACTGAGCCTAGACATTTGAAGGGAACTGGCTAGGCCCAGGTTGATGGCATCCCAGCTACTGGCAGAGGCAGAAACAGAAGCAAATAATCTGTGTAGAAAAGTTTCCCCAATTTAGGCCAATAGGACACCCAAAGATAAAATGAACTCACAAATAAAATTCACTAAGCATACGAGAAAGCAAACCATTATAATTGAGAGTCAGCAGAGAAAAACAAAAGATTTATTAGCATCCCCCAAAAATACGGAATTTGGAATTATCAAATATAGAATGTAGAATAGCAATATATAAAATGTTTTAAAAAATAAATAATCCAATCACCAAGACAAGAAAACAATAAGAGCCTATCAGGAACGAACAAGCATATGGGGTGGGTACAGGGAGAAAATTTCAGAAATTAAAATTTTAATATTGAACACAGTGAAAAAAGAATAGTAAACTGGAAAATATATCCAAAGAAATTACCAAAGGCGATGGAAAATACGAAAGAGGTATTAAAAGTATTAATATATAAGACATTTACATATGATATATACAAAGGGCTCAAATAAGCCAGTCTTCCCCAAACATACTAGCCTCCACGAGAGTGGAGCAATGTGAGACATAGAGAAAATTCCAGAAAATTATCCAAAGAAAACATTTTCCTTACCATATTAGTCATCTCCAGAACCTTCCTGAGGATGAAAATAAAATACTGCAATTGAAACCTACCATATGCCCATTATTAGCCCACTATAAAATCAATATTCTCAATAAAATCACCTTCGCATACAACCTGAGTTAAATCTGTTATAAACAGATTCCTGGTTTGGGTGGACCCTACCTAATTACTAGAGTTAGGCTTATGATTCTCAAAGACAATGAAAAAAAGTAGAAAGCCCATTCTTTCAGAATTCTGTCTTAAGGTCTATTTGTGTTTTACTAACATTTACAGTGCCATTTGTAGCAGATTTTTAAAAATAAGAAAATTATTAGAGTTCTGCTTCCATTTAAGGATGAATCAACACTGGTTCACAAAATTTAACAGATGTACCACACTAATGTAAGATGTTAATAGAGGAAACTAAAGTGGGGAATGGGGAGGTCGGGATATAAAGAAATTCTCTTTCTGCTTAAATTTTTGATAAACTTAAAACTGCTCTTAAAAATAAAGCCTAATAATTAAAAGATATCAGCTAAAATTTTAATGAATCCTTAAAGTCCAAGTGTGGGCTAGCATGTCATTTTGGAATAGCTGGGGAGACCTCATACAAGAAGTGTTTACACTCATGAGCAAGCGCTTTTCCAAGGGCCTGCACCAGGTGCTAACAAGAAGACTGGGCACAGAGCAGAAAACCAGAGAAAACCCCCATTAGTGGCAAAGATATGCAGGAAGAGATTGACAGTGCTAGGTAAACAAGTGCCCCTCCCACTTTCCTGGATCCTTCCCCCCCTACAAAGCAAAGCATTAAGCTGCTGGGGTAAGGGAAGCAAACTCTTTTTCAGGGTGATAAGCAAAGATCTAGTGCTTTTGGAAGAGGAGTAAAAGCAAAATCTATCTACCTCTGGAGGAGGGATGAGAAATCCTCTTATATCCAGGCAGACTTAAGGCTCTATTGTTACTAAGATAGGGATAGGAGTAAAAACCCTCTGTCCCAGGAGGAGGCACAAGAAATTGCCTTGTGCCCAGAATCTTATACTTATACCCAGCAGAGGTCTGCTACTATTGGAAGAGGGGCAGGAAACTACCATCCAAGAACAACCACAGACATAAGATAGTGTTTGGGTGCTACAGGGAGAAGAGAAAGGAACTCTAAGAAAACCCTACTCCTGAGGCCCAAGCATATAGGGCTTGCCTAAAACTGAGGCTAGGGAAAAGAAAACAGAGAACATTCCTTTGCCTGCCTCTTTGAGCCTACCAACAAGCAACAGCAGAATACTTCTGGCGGGGGCTTCCCTGGTGGTGCAGTGCTTAAGAATCCACCTGCCAATGCAGGGGATGCAGGTTCGAGCCCTGGTCTGGGAAGATCCCACATGCCGCGGAGCAACTAAGCCCGTGCACCACAACCACTGAGCCTGCGCTCTAGAGACCATGCTCTGCAACGAGAAGCCACTGCAACGAGAAGCCCATGCATCACAACGACGAGTAGCCCCCACTTGCCACAACTAGAGAAGGCCTGCACGCAGCAATGAAGACCCAACGCAGCCAAAAATAAATTAATTAATTAAAATAAATTAAAAAAAAAAAAGAATACTTCTGGGATGAAGCAAGACCATGGAGACACCTCACTCCCTCCACCTCTGTGATGCAGCCTTGCAGGGACAGCCAAAAACTGAGGAGGGCACAGGAACACCTGAGAAAACCCCTCAGGTACCCCAGCCCCTACCCTAAGGACAAGGTAACAACAGCCCACCACTAGAGGCATCTGAAGTCTGTGATGCATTGAAAGTAAAAATAGCAATAATAATACCTAAACCCAGCTCAATTTCTGACTAGATAAGCCCAATTCTCCACACTAATGCTTGACAGAAGAAAAGGCATATTCATTTCTAGACATAAATATTCAGTCTGTACTATTCTACCTCTAATGCCTGGCATTCAATTAAAAATTACAAGACATGCCAAAAAAAAGCAAGACAAAATATCCCACTGTCAAGAGATAAAGCAGTCAACAGAACCAGATTCAGAACGAACCTGAGTTGGAACTCGCAAATGAGGAACTTAAAATAACTATGATTAATATGTTAAAGAGTCTAGTGGAAAGATGAACAATATGTATGAGCAGATGGAGAATTTTAGGAAAAATTAAAACTATGTGAAAAAAAATCAAATGGAAATACTAGAAATAAAAATCATCACATAAGAAATGGAGAATTCCTCTGATGGTCTCTTCAGTATATAAGACAAAGCTGAGGAAAGGTTCATTTGATGGCGATCAATAGATAGGACACAGCTGAGGAGAGACTCAGTGACCTTAAAGATAGGTGGGTAGAAACTGTCCAACTGAAATACAAGAAGAAAAAATACATAAATAAATAAAAACAGAGTATCTAAGAGCTAAGGGACAACATCAAGTGGTCTAACATACGTACAACTGGAGCCTCAGAAAGGAAAAAAAAAAGAAGAATGGAACTAAAAATAGAACTACCATATGACCTAGCATTTCCACTCCTGGGTATCTGAAAAAAACAAAAGCATCCCAATGTTCACAGCAGCATTATTTACAATAGCCAAAATATACAGGCAACCTAAGTGTCCATCAACAGATGAATGAGTAAAGAAGATGTGATACACACACACACACACACACACACACACACACAAAATGGAATACTACTCGGCCTTGAAAAAAAAGAATGAAAATTTGCCATTTGCAACAACATGCATGGACTTGGAGGGTATTAATGCTTAGTGAAGTAAGTCAGACAAAGAAAGACAAATATGGTATGATATCACTTACATATGGAATCTAAAAAATAAAACAGGGGCTTCCTTGGTGGCGCAGTGGTTAAGAATCCGCCTGCCAATGCAGGACACGGGTTCAGGCCCTGGTCCAGGAAGATCCCACATGCCGCGGAGCAACTAAGCCCATGCGCCACAACTACGGAGCCTGTACTCTAGAGCCCGCGAGCCACAACTACTGAGCCTGCATGCCACAACTACTGAAGCCTGCGCACCTAGAGCCTGTGCTCCTCAACAAGAGAAGCCACTGCAATGAGAAGCCTGAGCACCGCAACAAAGAGTAGCCCCCACTCGCCGCAACTAGAGAAAGCCTGCGTGCAGCAATGAAGACCCAACCCAACACCGTCAAGAATAAATAAATAAAATAAATAAATTTAAAAATAAAACAAACTAGTGACTATAACAACAACAACAACAAAACAGACTCACAGATACAGAAAACAAACTAGTGGTTACCAGTGGGGAGAGGAAAGGGGAAGGAGCAAGTTAGGAGTAGGGGATTAAGAGGTAAAAACTACTATGTATAAAATAAATAAGCTGTAAGGATATTTTTGTATAGCCAATACTTTATGATAACTATAAATGGAGTATAACTTTTAAAAATTGTGAATCACTGCATTGTGCATCTGAAAAACTTATATAATATTGTACATCAACTATACTTAAGTTAAAAAAACACAGGGGAAAGATAAATTGGGAGACTGGGATTGACATATACACACTACTATATATAAAATAGATAACTAATAAGGACCTACTGTATAGCACAGGGAACTCTTCTCAATACTCTGTAATAACCTATATGGGTAAAGAATCTAAAAACAGAGTGGATATATGTATATGTATAACTGATTCACTTTGCTATACAGCAGAAACTAACACAACATTTTAAATCAACTATACTCCAATAAATTTTTTTTAAAAACACACAGGAAGAATGGGGCATAAGAAATATCTGAAGTGATAACAGCCTAGAATTTCCCCCCCAAATAATGAAAGACATCAAACCACAGATACAAGAATCTCAGTGAACCCTACATAGGATAAAACAAAAAGGAAGGGGAAAAAACACCTACACACATCATAGACTAGCTAATGCAAACCAAAGACAAAGAGAAAATCTTGAAAATACCCAAGAAAAAAGAAACATCACATACAGAGGGACAAAAACAAGAATTACAGTAGACTGCTCATTGAAAAATGAAATATTTTTTAAAAATCATAATTATGACAAAATACATATCACTGTCTCAAGAAACAGTTTTCAAATTCGAAGAGGTTCCATAATTTCTATTATACTAACCATTACCTGCTCCTTTTACAAAATTCACTTTCTATGTAGTTTGTAGGCAGTTTCAGCCACTCATTTGGAGTCATAAAGTGCCTTGAATTAGAAATTCCCGGAAATCTGGAACGCAGTTTGGCCTTCTCAACCTCTTTAAATTCTTTCATTGTAAATATTTTGCCTGTAGGAAGATTAGCAAGCTAAATTAGCATCCTTAAATGCAACTCACATTGTTCTTGGGTTATGAAACCATGTAACAATTAGAAACTAAGTACCAGTCTCACACTGCAGAAGAATTCTTTTTCCATCGTCTTTGTCATATTGTGCCTTTTTCAAAGGGTCACGAAATGGTGGGATTGTAACCTACAAGAAAAACACTTCTTTGAGGACCGGGTTGCAGCTCTTTTTCAGTCTATTCTAAGCATCCATGTATGGCTCTTATGCCAGAAGAATCAAGATTACAATATCTACAAACTAACAGCAATCTAATTATTATATATATTTAACACATTACAAAGAGATGGCAGCACTCCAATACATCTCCTGGCAAGGCCCTTCAGCCAAAGAAGCATGGTTAGCTCTTGTTTTAATAGCCTTTTCAGATCATTGTGGATATTCTTTTTAGATATCAGTACTATACCCAAACTCAACAAGTGGCAGCTTCTTAAAGGTCAGTTATGATGTAGAATCTGAAACCATATCAATGAATTATTCAAACTCTGCTACATTAAAATCCATTGGTCCATCCTGAACTTGAACTCTGAATGAATCTTTTATCCATATCATGAATTGGTTGTTTAGAGAAAATTAGATCACTGAGTTATGTGAGGTCTTCCAAATGTTAATACGTTTCATTATACAATAATCACATTCATTAATATCACCAGTCTCATCAGTAAAGTCTTTGAGTATTGGAACACTCTCATATATGATGGTATGATATTTCAAAAATTCAAATTTTTGTTTGTAAGTTCACATTTTATCATTAGCAACAAATACTGTCAGTTGTTTTTCTTGAAGTGACAGACTCACTTCATTAATTTTCCAGAAAATGTCTACCAAACACCCAAGACTTAATAAACATAGTCTGTAATTCATTCTTTCAAGTAAAAATGATGTTCCATGAAAAAAAAATCAGGCAATTCAGCTCACAATTCAAACAATCATACTGTATTTCAGTATGCATAAATGCTCTTTGCATACCTCGCATTTCATCAGAATATTAAAAAGATATGTAGAAAAGACCAAGACTTGGAGGGGAGGGATGAATTAGGAGTTTGGAATTAGCAGATACAAACGACTACATATAGTAAAACAGATAAACAACAAGGTCCTACTGTATAGCACAGAGAATTATATTCAATATCTTGTAACAAACTATAATGGAAAAGAATCTGAAAAACTATATATGTACATAAAAAACCAAATCACTTTGCTGTACACCAGGAACTAACATAACATTGTAAATCAACTATACTTCAATAAAAAAAGGGGGGAGTAAGACTTAATAAAATTAATAATTTTTTTACTGTTTGATCAAGGACATTCTTAAGTGAAACTGAATTTTTTTTTTTTTTTTTTTTTTTTTACTGTGAGTGCATGACAGTGAAGAATATGAGTACAGTACCAGTATAATCTGGCAACACTGACTTAAGTAGTTCTAAGGTATTAGCAGTTTCACCCAACATTGCTTTTGTACCATCAGTGCAAATGTCAACACAATGAAAAAGGCAAATAAAATTTGGCACTATTATGAAAAGTTTTGGCCTAATATACCCCCTAGAAGGGTTTCGGGGCTGTCAAAGGTCTATGTACCTCACTTTGAGAACTGCTGCTATAACCTCAAAGTGCTCAGCTTACCTTAAGAGGTCACCTATCAGCTTCATTCAGAGTGGCAACGTGGTGAAAGAACAGAATAGAATTCTGGTATCCAAAAGATCTGGTCTCAGGCTTCCCTAGTGGTGCAGCGGTTGAGAATCCGCCTGCCAATGCAGGGGACACAGGTTCGAGCCCTGGTCCGGGAAGATCCCACATGCTGCGGAGCAACTAAGCCCATGTGCCACAACTACTGAGCCTGCGCTCTGGAGCCTGTGAGCCACAACTACTGAAGCCCGCACGCCTAGAGCCCATGCTCCACGACAAGAGAAGCCCCTGCAATGAGAAGCCCGTGCACCACGACGAAGAGTAGCCCCCACTCACCACAACTAGAGAAAGCCCTCACACAGCAACAAAGACCCAACGCAGCCAAAAATTAAATAAATAAATAAATTTATAAAAAAAAAAAAGATCTGGTTTTAAATCCCAATTCTAACCCTTACCAGGTATGCTACTAGTTAGTATGTCTAAGGATCTAACTCTAAACTCTCAGTTTAACTCTGACCTATAAAAATAGGGACAATAGCACATACACACACCTCAATTTGGGGAAAAATTTAAAAGACTGCTTTGCCCTGCAACTACCAGCAGTTTAAAATGCCTATGATTCAAGGTAGGTTTTTTGTTTTATTTTCTTTAATAATATCCACTATTAGCAGAAGTGTGGAAAAAATAGATTCTCAGGAGGAGGTACAAATTTATATAACCATTCTGGAGGACAATTTCGTGATATGAATTAAAATCATGCATAATTTTTAACCCAGCAATTCTACTTCTAGCAACTTACCCAAAGGAAAAAATTAAGAAATAAATAGTTACAGGGATGTTCATCATAATGTCATTTATGACAACAATAGGTCAAAAACAACCTAGAGGGACTTCCCTGGTGGCACAGTGGTTAAGAATCCACCTGTCAATGCAGGGGACACGGGTTCGAGCCCTGGTCCGGGAAGATCCCACATGCCACAGAGCAACTAAGCCCGTGCACCACAACTACTGAGCCTGCGCTCTAGAGCCCGTGAGCCACAACTACTGAAGCCCGCACGTCTAGAGCCTGTGCTCCACAACAAGAGAAGCCACTACAATGAGAAGCCCGCGCACTGCAACAAAGAGTAGCCCCCGCTCACTGCAACCAGAGAAAAGCCCACGTGCAGCAACGGAGATCCAATGCAGCCAATAAATAAATAAATTAATTAATTAATTAAAAAAAAAACCAATCTAGAGGTTCAAAATAAGGAATATGTTTAAAAAAAAAAAAAAAGATGGTACAGCAAGATAGTATATGTGGTTAGAAACATACCTGTACTCTGCTATTTACAACTGTGTAACCTTGGACAAGTAACTTAACCTACCCGTGCCTCACTTGCCTTATTTGTAAATTATCAGTGAATGCTGAAATAAAGTAAAAAGAAATCTTTAACATTTGGTTAACCCCTCAGTGCAAGTTAGCTATTAACAACAGAATACCATGCATTGATTACAATTGTATATTTATATTTATTGACAAAGAAAGAAAGCAAATCATAAACTACTGAGAAAAAGAAGATTTTTTTTTTTTTTTTTGGAAAAGAAGATTTTAAAACCTAATGTGTGGTATGATCCCATTCTTGTTAAATAAAAATGTGTACATATACCTACACATAGAAAGAAGTCTTTTTTTTTTAAATTGAAGTATACTTGGTTTACCATTAGAAAGAAGTCTTGAAGGATATACAGAAAAATGTTCATGAGTTCACTCTGGGTAATGGAATTTTGAGTGATCTTCTTATTCTTTATTTTAAAATTGATTTTCTCATTTATATATCATAAAAATATATTACTTTTGTAACAAATTTAAAAGTCTATGAAATTTTTTAACATTATCTATTACCCAATTATTATACAATATTTTCAAATTTTACAGAGGTTTAATTTACTTTGGACTTTGGCTTTTTTGTTCCTTTCTAAGATATGGAGATGGGACATGATTCTTAAGATGTTACTGCATTCGTTGGGAATCACTAAAGGACTACTTATATATTAGGACTGCTCAAAAAAACAAACCACATAATACCAAAGTTAAAATTAGAAATCTACCTTCAGGGGCTTCCCTGGTGGCGCAGTGGTTAAGAACCCGCCTGCCAATGCAGGAGACACGGGTTCGAGCCCTGGTCCGGGAAGATCCCACATGCTGCTGAGCAATTAAGCCCATGCACCACAACTACTGAGCCTGTGCTCTAGAGCCCGTGAGCCACAACTACTGAGCCCGTGTGCCACAACTACTGAAGCCCGCCCGCCTAGAGCCCGTGCTCCCAACAAAAGAATCCACCACAATGAGAAGCCCGAGCACTGCAACGAAGAGTAGCCCCCATGCGCCGCAACTAGAGAAAAAAGCACGTACGAAGACCCTATGCAGCCAAAAATAAATAAATAACTAAACTTAAAAAAAAAAAAAAGAAAGAAATCTACCTTCAGAAAATTCGGGTCCTCTTTGTTCATGTAAAAAGGATCATATTCTTTTGGATCATAATGCTCTATAAATGCATTTCCCTACAGGAAGGAAATAAAAACCACACATAAGAACAAGAAGTCCATAATTAATTTTGAGCATAACAGGACTCAAGAGTCAAACACACAGTTCCACTCTTATGCTTTGAAATGGCATCAATGACAAATGCAAAAGGGAAGGGAAGATCAAATTGGAAATTAAATTTAATGTATCTAGGTAAGAAATATTATAGTGATAGAAGGAATCTACTTAAAATTTTCAAGATTTTAATAAAGGATGTTGCAACACTAAAAGATATAGGAAATTGTTTTTAGATACTTAATATTCAAACATCTCAGATCTCTTAAAAATGCCAGGAGAACAGAAATATTTTATAGCTCTGTAAATAATCAAGTTCCAGAATAAAAAACAAAAAAACACATATCGTGAACCTAGAGTCCAATTTTTTTAATTGGTATATAAAAGTAACAATTACATAGGAGAAAGAAAGAAAAATTATTCTAATGTACACATTTAAATCCAGACCTAACCCTTTCCCTCCATCCTTTCCACATGCCCTGGATTTAAGAATAGTATGTGCTATAACAGAGTACAGATTACACATATACAGAATTGGGAAGGGCAGGCTGTTTGGATGACTGTAAATAAAGAAAGATAACTATAGTTTTTAAAGCAACTGAAAAAAGTAACAAATGATCTCTTAGTACCTTTTTATTTACGTATTTTAAAAAACCATCTAATTCCTCTTGTCTCCTTTTTTTAATCTTCTTATGTGAAGTAACATTTTCTATAATTTTCTTCTGGAGAGGATGTGCCACATGATCAACCCATCTTTTATATAATATCTCTTTTCTTCTTGCATTTAAGAAGTCATGATGCTTTAAATACTTACCTAGTTCCTAGTAAACAGTGATAGGAAAGACAAATATATTATCTTAAAGTTTTCTTGTTCCAAAATTTAAACTTAATTTATATTCATAAGAATAACCCACAAAATCATCCATTAATTAAATCATTTGGTTGGCTTCTACTGTGTGACACACACAATACTGGAAACAAAGAATACATGAATAAATTAGACAACATGCCTGCTCTCCCTGGAAGACAGACTACAAAACAAATCTACAAAACAACAGGAGGAGGGACCATGTAGCAAGAGATATATGGGGTTCAAACAGATACTAGTATACCAGTGTTCACTGCATCATTACTCACAATAGCCAAGAGGTGGAAACAACTCCAGTGTTCATCAACAGATGAAGGTATAAACAAAATGTGGTATATACGTATAATGGAATATTATACAACCATAAAAAGGAGTGAAGTTCTGACACATGCTACAACATGGATGAACCTTAAAAGCAATATGCTAAGTGAAATATGACAGACACAAAAGGATAAATATTGTAGGATTCCACTTATATGAAATATCTAGAATAGGCAAATTCATAGAGACAGAAAATAAATCAGATGTTACCAGAGGCTTGCAGAAGGAGGGCTGGGAAGTTACTACTTAATGAGTACAAAGTTTCGGTTGGGGTGATGAAAAAGGTTTAGAAATACACAGTGGTTATGGTTGTTCAACACATATGTAATTAATGTCACTGAATTGTACACTCAAAAATGGTTAAAAAGCAAATTTTATGTTATATATATTTTACAATAGAAAAATAATTAAATTTTTTAAAAGATTTCCAAATTGGTAGACATTTGGGATGGGCCTTAAAGAATAGAGTTATCTAGGAAGAGAAGGAATGACAAAGAATGAGGCAGAAGAATATTCTATGGAGGGAATTCCCTGGCAGTCCAGTCATTAGGACTCCACACCTTCACTGCCGAGGGGCCGAGTTCAATCCCTGGTCAGGGAACTAAGATCCCACAAGCCGCACAGCACAGCCAAAAAAAAAAAAAAAGAATATTCTATGGGGGAAAAAAAAAAAGACAGAACAGTAGCACAACCTGGTAAAAATGACAAGTAGCCTGCAAAGAAAATGCCTAAATTAGGCTATAAACTAAATCATTCTCACCAAAACTTCTCATATACCTTTCATCTAGCAAACGAAATCATGTGATTACTAGGATCAACAACATGAAATTTAAAATGAAAAAAATAAAATAATAAAAACCCTATAATCTTCTCCAGGTGATATCCCTCCCTAGCTTCAGGTCATAGCACATTTCAACCATTCTCAATGAACAGTTCCTTTCCTTTTCAAACAACTCTAAAGAAAATTCTTAAAAACAAAAATAGGCTACCCACTCCAGTGTTTAGTACACTTCACACAGACATTCATCTTGTCTTATAATTAAGCCCATCCTGCTACAGTTAAAGCTTTGTTCTTACTTATGTATACCTGAGTAATAATTGGTCAGTGTGTTCCAATAACAGCTCTTAAAGCTTTTAAGAATACATAGTGACTCCACAGAAGCCCCACTAACATGAAGGAACAAGTGAGTAGGAGGAAACTCTTATAAGGTATCTATAAAAGAGTCCTCACAAAGTATACGAAGAGAGGAACTAAATTAAAGCAATCTCAGAGCTCTTTTAAGTTCAATCCTAAAGGCTAATGAGTGTTAATTGTTTTCTATATTTTCTAAAATTTTTATAATGACAATGCACTACATCTGAAATGGAAAAACAAAGTTTAATTTTTAATTGAGACATATTCTGCAGCCAATTCTTACCTTAATTCTATAATTTTCTCTGTATAATATTGATTGAATAGCTGCATCAATATCTTCTTTAGCTAATGCCTAAAATGACAGAATGACATTTTGAAAATCAAATATTTGAAAATTAAATTATTAATACTACCTAGACTCATTTTATATGTGACATACATATCCCTGGAAAGTTCTCTGTCAATCCAATTTTTCTACTTCAAATCATACCATCTTGCGATGAAGAGTGGCCCCCGCTCACCGCAACTGGAGAAAGCCCTCGCACAGAAACGAAGACCCAAACACAGCCAAAAATAAATAAATAAATAAATAAATTTATTTTAAAAAAATAAAATAAAAAATCATATCATCAGTACTTTTTAAAGAGTATTTGAATCTTTCTGCTCTCAGCTACAGTTCATTCTAGGGAAAAAATAACTCAGATCACAGACATTTTGAGTCCCAATATGGTCAAATGACTTTGCCCAGACACACATGGTAGGTAAAACCCATCTTTTTTCACATACTATAAAGTGATACAATCAGGCCTCTATTTGAATTCATTTACTCATGAATGAATTCTATTTGAATTCATTTAGTCATTATAGCTATCAAATATTAATACTTTTTATGAACAAGCCACATTTTCAGTATTTTAAAGCAACACAATCTTCAGGAAATAGATCATAAAATTAAAATTTTCCATTTTCATAACAAATCTTCCACAATTAAACATGTCAGAAAATGCAAGAGGTTGATTTCTAGCATACATGTGAATGTAATTAACATCACTGACTTACACACTTAAAAATAGTTAAAGAGAGTAAATTTTATGATATAATTTTTCCACAATGGAAAAAAAGATTAATAATAAAAGAGTCCCAAAGTGGACATTTGGGATGGGCCTTTGAAATCCTCTCATAATTACACAAAAATAAAATATTCTCAAATTAACTGTCATTGGAATTAGTTGTCTTCCGTTCCACTCCCCTTGTTTTCCAGAATAGATGAGTAAAATCTCAAAATCTAAGAACTAACCTTCCCCATTAACACACAAGGAAATTAAGGCTCAAGGGAGTTAAGCAACAACCAGAGGCCTAGAAAATCCTGCACTGAGTCCAGAATTCAAACTCAAATGTATCTAACTCCAAATTCATTTTCTTTGTTCTTTCTGCCTCACAGAGTTGCTATTCCTAGCAAATCTACTGCTCTCAAAACCAAGATGAGTACTGAAATATTAAAACAACCACCTGAAGACACTGGAGACTGACCCAGAGCAGGAAGAAACTAAAGGGTAGTCAACACTTGGAAAAGAGAACAGCACTGGAAAAGTTTTCAGTTCTTTATGGACTTTTGTCTAACAGCAGGCCTCAGTCATAGCTAAACGAGGTAGCTCAAACGCAGACAGAAATACACAGTTTTACAGATTCAGTAATTAGAAGACAGAGTTCAGGGCAACCATAGCAGCAGGAAAATGAGAGGAGAAATACCTGAAAGGAGAAAGCCATAGACAGAATGCCACAAATTCTGCAGACCAAATCTCTGGCAGACCCTTGAACCACATAAGCACAAAGCAGACTCCGTGGAGCCCAGCTAAAGCTAAAAAAGACTAAACAGTGATTTCACCTGCTGCCAACTGCAGGAGAGACAAAGTTCAGAGTTCGTGTTCAGGCAAGTTAACTGCCTGCTAAAACAAAAACTCAGTATTAATCAGAGGAACAAAACAGAATCCAGACCCTTTACAATGTATCACTCATAATGTCCAAAATCACTAGACAAACAGGAAAACGTGACCCATACTTAAAACAAAGACAATCAACTGGAGACCAACTCTGAGATGGCCCACATGTTGGAATTAGCAGACAAGGATTTTAGGTCAACTATTATAGCTATGTTTAAGAAGTTATAGGAAAATATACTCACAATGAATGAACAGAAAACCTCAGCAGAAAAACAGAGACTGAAAAATAACCAAGTGGAAAATACAGTTCTTAAATTTAAAAAACAAACAAACTTAAATGGGCTTAACAGCAGATTGAAGATGACATAAAAAGAGTCAGTGAACTTGAATTCAAATCATTAGCATGTATCCAGTCTGGGAAACAGGAAGAAAAAAGATAGGAAAGTGAATAGAGTTGTAGCAACTTATGAGACAATAACAAAAGGTTCAACAAGTTGATAACTGGAGTCCCAGAAGTGATAAATAAAAGAATGGAACAGGAGAGGAAAGAAAGAAAGAAAGTTAGGAAGGAAGGAAGGAAGGAAGAAAAAAAAAAAAGACTGAAGAACTAATGGGTGAGATGAAAACCTCCACTTTCAGACAAAATAGAATAAGAAGGAACAGATTTATCCTACTACCTTAAAAAAAAAAAAAGTGAGGGGCTTCCCTGGTAGCGCAGTGGTTGAGAATCTGCCTGCCAATGCAGGGGACACGGGTTCGAGCCCTGGTCTGGGAAGATCCCACATGCCGCGGAGCAACTAGGCCCGTGAGCCACAACTACTGAGCCTGGGCGTCTGGAGCCTGTGCTCTGCAACAAGAGAGGCCGTGACAGTGAGAGGCCCGCGCACCACGATGAAGAGTGGCCCCCGCCTGCTGCAACTGGAGAAAGCCCTCGCACAGAAACGAAGACCCAGCACAGCCATAAATAAATAAATAAATAAATAAATAATTTTTTTTAAAAAAGTGAAACAACAGTTTTCAAGATACTGGACATCAGGCTATGAAGGACAGTGGCCCCTGAGATACAGAACACAAGGTGAGCCTTAAAATAGCTCATTAGAGCCTGGAGAGAATTTCCAGACTGTGGCACACAGAGGAGGAAATCAGGTGGAATCCACCTGTCTTCCTGAAATGAGGAGGGGAGCTGGGAGTCTGGGGAGGCCAGGGTAGCTACAGTTCATAGAGCACAGTACCAGAGGGAAGAAAGTCACACAGAGAAGGAGCTTTGGGGGTCTGCAGAGGATTAGATCTGTAGAGGGTCCCCCTTGCATCTTCAGGTGAATGCTGAACACTGTATGCATGTGGGGAAACTACCCAAAGAAACACTGGGCAAAGAAGTACCTGAAAGGATTAGGGGAACAATCCCTAGAGGTCACACAACCCCAGGAGTTATTCCTCTTAACATCAGCCAGGGTGACAAACTTTATGGTGCACAAAACAGAGTTGACTACTTAGAGGGGTTTTACAAAATAAGTACTAAAGCAAAATTGGCCATACACTAAATGATACTACAGTTCTGTCTACCAAGCTTCGTGGCAAGACATGAAAAAAATCAGACCGTGTCCAAGTAACTTAACCGCATCCCAGAACAAAGCTCAGCATATTTATTGGAAATCAAAAATATCCAGCACTCAACAAGGAAAAATTCACAATGTCTGGCATCCAATTAAAAAAATCACCAGGCATATAAAGAGGCAGGAAAATTTGACTAGTGAAAAGAATCAATCAAAACTACCCCACGGCTTCCCTGGTGGCCCAGTGGTTGAGAGTCCGCCTGCCAATGCAGGGGACACGGGTTCGGGCCCTGGTCCGGGAAGATCCCACATGCTGCGGAGCGGCTGGGCCCGTGAGCCGCGATTGCTGAGCCTGCGCGTCTGGAGCCTGTGCTCCGCAACGAGAGAGACCGTGGTGGTGAGGGGCCCGCCCACCGCGATGAGGGGTGGCCCCCGCTTGCCACAACTGGAGAGGGCCCTTGCAGAGAGACAAGGACCCAACACAGCCAAAAATAAATAAATAAATAAATAAATAAAAAAATAAAAAAAACTACCCCAGAGGAGACTTCCCTGGTGGTCCAGTGGCTAAGACTCTGTGCTCCCAATGCAGGGGACCTAGGTTTGATCCCTGCTCAGGGAACTAGATCCCACATGCCGCAACTAAGAGTTTGCAGGCCGCAACTAAAGATCCCACATGCCGCAACTAAGGATCCCACACCCAGCAACGAAGACCTGGCGCAGCCAAATAAATAAATATTTTTTAAAAAACTAACCCAGAAATGACACAGATGATATAATTATTAGACCAAGACATTAAAATAGTTCATAAGTGCATTCGCTAGACAAAACAGCAGACATTTTGAGACTTGGAAGATTTTTTAAAAGACCCCCTAAAAACTTAAAGGATTAAAAACCATGATGCCTGAAATGAAAGATACACCAGACAGGATTATCAGCAGATTGGATATTACAGAAGAAAAGATTAGTAAACTTAAAATCATAATAGAAGCTGTCCAAAATGAAATGCAGGGGGGAAAAGCCTGAAAAAATTTAACAGATAATCAGTGGGCTATGGGATAGCTTTAAGCAGGCGATTAAACATGTAATTTTATTTCCCAAAAGGAGAAGGGGTGGGGTAGAAAAAATATTTTAAGAAAGGATGGCTGAAATTTTTCCAAATGTGTTGGGAACTATACGCTCACCGATACTAGAGGTTCAATGAACTCTAAGCAGTAGAGAAGCTGGAACCTTCATACATTGCTGATGAGAATGTAAAATGGTACAGCCACTGTGGGAAACAGTAGGCAGCTCCTCAAAAAGTTAAACACAGAAGTACCATATGACTTAGCAATTCCATTCCTAGATTATATACCCAAGACAATTGAAAACATATGTTCACACAAAAATGTGTATACAAATGTTCACAGCAGCATTGTTCATAATAGTCAAATACTAGAAAAAATCCAAATGCCCATCCACTGATGAATGGATAAATAAAATGTGGTACATCCATATACTGGAGTTATCATTTGCCCATAAAAAAGAATGAAGTGCTGATACATGCTACAACGTGGATGAACCATGAAAACAGTATGCTAAGTGGAAGAAGTCAGACACAAAGGACCACATACTACATGATTCCATTTGTATAAAATCTCCAGAATAGACAAATCTAAGAGAAAGTAGACTAGCAGTTGCCAGAGAACAAGGGAGAAGGGAATGGAAAATGACTGCTAAAGGGTATGAGTTTCCTTTTTGGGGTAATGAAAATGTTCTGGAATTAGAGAGGTGATGGTTATACAACCTTGTGGATATACTAAAAACAACTGAATTGCACACTTTAAGGTAGTGAATTTTAAATTAAAAAATGCACAAAATATTTGAACGAACACTTCATCAACGAATATATATAAATGGCAAGTAAAACATAAAAAGAGGCTCAACATCATTAGTTATTAGGGAAATGCAAATTAAAAACACAATGAGGGACTTGCCTGATGGTCCAGTGGTAAAGAATCCGACTTACAATGCAGGGGACGCGGGTTCGATCCCTAGTCAGGGAACTGGGATCCCACATGCCATGGGGCAACTAAGCTCGCGCACCACAACTACTGAGCTTGCACACCTCAACTAGAGAGGCTGCATGCCGCAAACTACAGAGCCCACACAACCTGGAGCCTGCACGTCGCAACTAGAGAAGAGAAAACCTGCACGCCACAACTAGAGAGAAGCCCACGCACCACAACAGAGATCCCGCATGCCTCAACGAAGATCCCACGAGGTGCAACTAGGACCCGACACAGCCAAAAATTTTTTTTTTAATTTTTTAAAAAACCACACAATGAAATGTGACTCTACATCTTTTAGAACGACTCAAAAGACTACACACACACACACACACACACACACACACACACACACACAGACTGTACCAAACGCTGGCTAGGATGTGAAACACTGGAACTCCCATACACCGCTAGTGGAAATATAAAATATAACTTTGGAAAACAGTTTGGCAGTTTCATAAAATATTAAATTCATTTACCATATGACCTAGGCATTCCACAAGTAGATGTTTACCCAAGAGTAATGAAAATATATGTCCATATAAAGACATGTACATGAATGTTCCTAGCAGCTTTATTTGTAATAGCCAAAAACTATAAGCAATCCAAATGTCCAATGACAGAATGGACAAACTGGGGTATATAGCATTCAGCAAAAAAAAAAAAAAAAGGAACTAAGTACTGAAACATGAAACAACATGGATGAACTGTAAATTATACTGAATGAAAGAAGCCAGACAAAAATAATACATACCATAAGATTACATTTGTATAAAAAAATTTAAATGCAAAATAAACTACAGTGAGATTGGTTCAAGATGGCAGAGTAGAAGGACGTGCTCTCACTCCCTCCTGCGAGAGCACCGGAATCACAACTAATTGCTGAACAATCATCAACAGGAAGACACTGGAACTCACCAAAAAAGATACCCCACATCCAAAGACAAAGGAGAAGCCACAATGAGATGGTAGGAGGGGCGCAATCACAGTAAAATCAAATCCCGTATCTGCTGGGTGGGTGACTCACAAACTGGAGAACACTTATACCAGATAAGTCTACCCACTGGAGTGAAGGTTCTGAGCCCCACGTCAGGCTTCCCAACCTGGGGATCCAGCAACAGGAGGACGAATTCCTAAAGAATCAGACTTTGAAGGTTAGCGGGATTTGAGTGCAGGACTTTGACAGGACTGGGGGAAACAGAGACTCTACTCTTGGAGGGCACACATAAAGCACTGTGCGCATCAGGACCCAGGGGAAGGAGCAGTGACCCCATAGGAGACTGAACCAGACCTACCTGCTAGTGTTGGAGGGTCTCCTGCAGAGGCAGGGGGTGGCTGTGTCTCACCACGAGGACAAGGACACTGGCAGCAGAAGTTCTGGGAACTACTCCTTGGCATGAGCCCTCCCAGAGTCTGCCATTAGCCCCACCAAAGAGCCCAGGTAGGCTCCAGTATTGGGTTGCCTCAGGCCAAACAACCAACAGGGAGGGAACCCAGCCCCACCCATCAGCAGACAAGAGAATTAAAGTTTTACTGAGCTCTGCCCACCAGAGCAACAGTCAGCTCTACCACCAGTCCCTCCCATCAGGAAACTTGCACAAGCCTCTTAGATAGCCTCATCCACCAGAGGGCAGACAGCAAAAGAAAGAAGAACTACAATCCTGCAGCCTGTGGAACAAACACCACATTCACAGAAAGACAGACAAGATGAAAAGGCAGAGGGCTGTGTACCAGATGAAGGAACAAGACAAAAACCCAGAAAAACAACTCAATGAAGTGGAGATAGGCAGCCTTCCAGAAAAAGAATTCAAAATAATGATAGTGAAGATGATCCAGGACCTCGGAAATAGAATGGAGGCAAAGATCGAGAAGATGCAAGAAATGTTTAACAAAGACCTAGAAGAATTAAAGAACAAACAAACAGAGATGAACAATACAATAACTGAAATGAAAACTACACTAGAAGGAATCAATAGCAGAATAACTGAGGCAGAAGAACAGATAAGTGACCTGGAAGACAGAATGGTGGAATTCACTGCATCGGGACAGAATAAAGAAAAAAGAATGAAAAGAAATGAGGCCAGCCTAAGAGACCTCTGGGACAACATTAAACGCAACAACATTCACATATTATAGGGGTCCCAGAAGGAGAAGAGAGAGAGAAAGGACCCAAGAAAACATTTGAAGAGATTATAGTCGAAAACTTCCCAAACATGGGAAAGGAAACAGCCACCCAAATCCAGGAAGCGTAGAGAGTCCCATACAGGATAAACCCAAGGAGGAACACGCCGAGACACACAGTAATCAAATTGGCAAAAATTAAAGACAAGAACTATTATTGAAAGCAGCAAGGGAAAAACGACAAATAACATACAAGGGAACTCCCATAAAGTTAACAGCTGATTTCTCAGCAGAAACTCTACAAGCCAGAAGGGAGTGGCATGATATACTTAAAGTGGGGAAGAACCTACAGCCAAGATTACTCTACCCAGCAAGGATCTCATTCAGATTTGATGGAGAAATCAAAAGCTTTACAGACAAGCAAAAGCTAAGAGAATTCAGCACCACCAAACCAGCTCTACAACAAATGCTAAAGGAACTTCTCTAAGGGGGAAACACAAGAGAAGAAAAGGACCTACAAAAACAAACCCAAAACAATTAAGAAAACGGTAATAGGAACATACATATCGACAATTACCTTAAACGTGAATGAATTAAATGCTCCAACCAAAAGACACAGGCTCGCTGAATGGATACAAAAACAAGACCCATATATATGCTGTCTACAAGAGACCCACTTCAGACCTAGGGGACACACAGAGACTGAAAGTGAGGGGATGGAAAAAGATACTCCATGCAAATGGAAATCAAAAGAATGCTGGAGTAGCAATAGTTGTATCAGATAAAATAGACTTTAAAATAAAGAATGTTAAAAGAGACAAGGAAGGGCACTACATAATGATCAAGGGATCAATTCGAGAAGAAGATAAAACAATTATAAATATACATGCACCCAACATAGGAGCACCTCAATATATAAAGCAACTGCTAACAACTATAAAAGAGGAAATCGACAGTAAGACAATAATAGTGGGGGACTTTAACACCTCAGTTACACCAATGGACACATCACCCAAACAGAAAATTACTAAGGAAACACAAGCTTTAAATGACACAATAGGCCAGATAGATTTAATTGATATTTATAGGACATTCCATTCAAAAACAGCAGATTACACTTTCTTCTCAAGTGTGCACGGAACATTCTCTAGGATAGATCACATCTTGGGTCACAAATCAAGCCTCAGTACATTTAAGAAAATTGAAATAATATCAAGCTTCTTTTCTGACCACAACGCTATGAGATTAGAAATCAATTACAGGAAAAAAAATGTAAAAAACACAAACACATGGAGGCTAAACAATACGTTACTAAAGAACCAAGAGATCACTGAAGAAATCAAAGAGGAAATCAAAAAATACCTAGAGACAAATGACAATGAAAACACGATGATCCAAAACCTATGGGATGCAGCAAAAGCAGTTCTAAGAGAGAAGTTTATAGCAATACAATCCTACCTCAAGAAACAAAAAACATCTCGAATAAACCATCTAACCTTACACCTAAAGGAACCAGAGAAAGAACAAAACCCAAAATTAGTAGAAGGAAAGAAATAATAAAGATCACAGCAGAAATAAGTGAAATAGAAACAAAGAAAACAATAGCAAAGATGAATAAAACTAAAAGCTGGTTCTCTGAGAAGATAAACAAAATTGATAAACCATTAGCCAGACTTATCAAGAAAAAGAGGGAGAGGACTCAAATCAATAAAATTAGGAATGAAAAAGAAGTTACAACAGACACCACAGAAATATAAACCATCCTAAGAGACTACTACAAGCGACTTTATGCCAATAAAATGGACAACCTGGAAGAAATGGACAAATTCTTAGAAAGGTATATCCTTCCACGACTGAACCAGGAAGAAATAGAAAATACAAAGAGACCAATCACAAATAATGAAATTGAAACTGTGATTAAAAATCTTCCAACAAACAGGAGTCCAGGACCAGATGGCTTCACAGGTGAATTCTATCAAACGTTTAGAGAAGAGCTAACACCCATCCTTCTCAAACTCTTCCAAAAAACTGCAGAGGAAGGAACACTCCCAAACTCATTCTAGGAGGCCACCATCACACTGATACCAAAACCAGACAAAGATACTACAAAAAAAGAAAATTACAGACCAATATCACTCATGAATATAGATGCAAAAATCCTCAACAAAATACTAGCAAACAGAATTCAATAACACATTAAAAGGATCATACACCATGATCACGTGGGATTTATCCCAGGGATGCAAGGATTCTTCAATATACACAAATCAATCAATGTGATACACCATATTAACAAACTGAAGAAGAAAAACCATATGATCATCTCAATAGATGCAGACAAAGCTTTTGACAAAATTCAACACCCATTTATGATAAAAACTCTCCAGAAAATGGGCATAGAGGGAACCTACCTCAACATAATAAAGGCCATATACGACAAACCCACAGCAAACATCATTCTCAATGGTGAAAAACTGAAAGCATTTCCTCTAAGATCAGGAACAAGACAAGGATGTCCACTCTCACCACTATTATTCAACATAGTTTTGGAAGTCCTAGCCATGGCAATCAGAGAAGAAAAAGAAATAAAAGGAATACAAATTGAAAAGAAGAAGTAAAACTGTCACTGTTTGCAGATGACATGATACTATACATAGAGAATCCTAAAGATGCCACCAGAAAACTACTAGAGCTAATCAATGAATCTGGTAAAGTTGCAGGATACAAAATTAATGCACAGAAATCTCTTGCATTCTTATATACTAATGATGAAAAATCTGAAAGAGAAATTAAGGAAACACTCCCATTTACCACTGCAACAAAAAGAATAAAATACCTAGGAATAAACCTACCTAGGGAGACAACAGACCTGTATGCAGAACTATAAGACACTGATGAAAGAAATTAAAGATGATACCAACAGATGGAGAGATATACCATGTTCTTGGATTGGAAGAATCAACATTGTGAAAATGACTATACTACCCAAAGCAATCTACAGATTCAATGCAATCCCTATCAAACTACCAATGGCATTCTTTACGGAACTAGAACAAATCATCTTAAAATTTGTATGGAGACACAAAAGACCCTGAATAGCCAAAGCAGTCTTGAGGGAAAAAAACGGAGCTGGAGGAATCAGACTCCCTGACTTCAGACTAAACTACAAAGCTACAGTAATCAAGACAATATGGTACTGGCACAAAAACAGAAACATAGATCAATGGAACAAGATAGAAAGCCCAGAGATAAACCCACGCACCTATGGTCAACTAATCTATGACAAAGCAGGCAAAGATATACAGTGGAGAAAAGATGGTCTCTTCAATAAGTGGTGCTGGGAAAACTGGACAGCTACATGTAAAAGAATGAAAGTAGAACACTCCCTAACACCATACACAAAAATGAACTCAAAATGGATTCGAGACCTAAATGTAAGACTGGACACTATAAAACTCTTAGAGGAAAACATAGGAAGAACACTCTTTGACATAAATCACAGCAAGATCTTTTTTGATCCACCTCCTAGAGTAATGGAAATAAAAACAAAAATAAACAAATGGGACCTAATGAAACTTCAAAGCTTTTGCACAGCAAAGGAAACCATAAACAAGACGAAAAGACAACCCTCAGAATGGGAGAAAATATTTGCAAACGAATCAATGGACAAAGGATTAATCTCCAAAATATATAAACAGCTCATGCAGCTCAATATTAAAAAAGCAAACAACCCAATCCAAAAATCGGCAGAAGACCTAAATAGACATTTCTCCAAAGAAGACATACAGATGGCCAAGAAGCACATGAAAAGCTGCTCAACCTAATTATTAGAGAAATGCAAATCAAAACTACAATGAGGTATCACCTCACACCAGTTAGAATGGGCATCATCAGAAAATCTACAAACAACAAATGCTGGGGAGGGTGTGGAGAAAAGGGAACCCTCTTGCACTGTTGGTGGGAATGTAAATTGATACAGCCACTATGGAGAACAGTATGGAGGTTCCTTAAAAAACTAAAAATAGAATTACCATATGACCCAGCAATCCCACTACTGGGCATATACCCAGAGAAAACCATAATTCATAAAGACACATGCACCCCAATGTTCACTGCAGCACTATTTACAATAGCCAGGTCATGGAAGCAACCTAAATGCCCAGAGACAGACAAATGGATAAAGAAGATGTGGTACATATATACAATACAATATTACTCAGCCATAAAAAGGAATGAAATTGAGTCATTTGTAGATACATGGATGGATCTAGAGACTGTCATACAGAGTGAAGTAAGTCAGAAAGAGACAAACAAATATCATATATTAACACATACATGTGGAACCTAGAAAAATGGTACAGATGAACCGGTTTGCAGGGCAGCAACAGAGACACAGATATAGAGAACAAACATATGGACACCAAGGGGGGGAAAGTGGTGGGGGGGGAGGTTGGATGAATTGGGAGATTGGGATTGACATGTATACACTAATATGTATAAAATGGATGATTAATAAGAACCTGCTGTATAAAAAATAAATAAAATTCAAAAAAAAAAATTTAAAAAATTAAAATAAAATTTAAGAAAAATAAAATATAGTGATAGAAAGCAGGCAGCGAGGGGGCACTCACAAAAGGACACAATGAAGAAACTTTGGGAGTATTGACTATGTTCACTGTCTCGACTGCGGTAATGGCTTCATGTGTGTATACATAGCTAAGAACTTATCAAACTGTACACATCAAATACATGCAGTTTACTGTATATCAAGTATACCTTAATAAAGCTGTGTAGAAAAAAAGAATCTAAAAAAACAAAACCACAACATATATACATTTGGGTGATGCAGTTAAAGCAGTGCTTCAGGAGAAACTTTATAACTTTGTTATACTAGAAAAGGTATATAAGCAATGACCTATGATTCCATGTTAAACTGAAAATGGAGAGCAAAGTAAACACAAGCTTAACAGAAAGAAAGGGATAATAAAGAATAGAATAGAAAACACAGAGAATAATATATTTAGCACAGACCACTTGTCAGTGCAACCACCCAAGTATAAACTTCAGAATGCCATTACTACTGTACCTCCATGAAGGAAAGTGGCTGGGGCTCCAGCCATTCGTTTGAGCTCTTGAGCTTGGGAAGTCTGTCAGTTATCACATCATCATTGTCTGAACTTTTCATTGTGGTCACAAATAACAGAGCCCCTAGAAAAACTAAAAAATTAGCTTACTTAGTAACGAGAATTTAGATTTATTCTCTCTTCTATTTGATTAATAATCACTATTCGTGGCCGTGAACGGACGTGGAACGGATTCTGAACTTTAGACACCCACGCTTTCCCTAAGAAGAGGGGCCTTCACCCAGGCTTCTGCTCGTGTCTTCCGAGCCAGCCTCCTTTAAGCAGGGGCGCTCTCTCCAGACCCACCCGCCGTCCCCTCGAATCCCAGGCTTCCCACAACGTGGCCCAATGGAGCCGGTGTGGCAATTCTCAGCCTGGCCTCTAGGAGTCGCATCTGCAGTTTTCGGAGTGGGCAGAGTTGCAGCCTTCTGGTTCCTGAAGCACACCCAGGATGGGCTTCTTAGAGAAAGGAAGGGCTTTTGAACACAATCAGCTTGTCTTCAAGCTCTGACAGGCCCAAACCGCCACCCCCAGCCCCTCAGCCCCGTCCAGCCCGTGCCTGAGGGAGGAGCACCCACGACCCCGCCCCTTCCCTCCTACCCCGTTGGAAAGGTGCGTGTGGCCTCCGCCCGGCCTGGAGGAAAAGCTGCAGGCCGCGACAGGTACCTCAGCTCCCCTCCCTCGATTAGCAGGGCCTTCGGTTCTCTAGCACCACGACAGGGCCGGGCCCGACAGCCCACGGCGCCTGAGTCATCGGCTGCGGCGGGAGAGTGAGCCCGTCCCACCTGAGGCCCAGTCAGCTCGCGCCCGTCGCCGCGGTAGATTAAGAACGTTTCACGTCCAGAGATTCGGTCGGAGCACCCCACGACCCCTCCGCCGCGGCGGACAAGGAGCCCGCGCGCCGCCGAGGAGGCCAAAGGACTCCGAATTTCGCGGGACCTCCCGGTCCGGAGACTCGGCCGCTGTGTCCCTGAGCCCAGCGCAGGTGCGCTACCGCAGACCTGTCTGGCTGAGAAGAAACCAGGAAAGTCGTAGCTCTGGAGCCCAAGGGCTGGTCGTGGTCTGCGGTCGGAGCCGTAGCGCTTCTCGGTGACGGGCAACTGCCGCAGCCAATAGCTGGGCTCGTCGCCCTCTCGCCCCGCCTCCCCCCGCGTCCGTTGACCGCCGCATGCGCTTCAAGCCAGCCTTTGGTTGAGTGTTGGGCTCCTTCCCGAGAGCCAGGGGGCTTCTCCTGGTCTGGCCCGCCGCGATCCCCCAAACCCTCTGCCCCTCCTGTGCGTCTCCGCAGCCAACCAGACTGGACATTAACACACCCTCCCTCGCCCTCAGTAACCCCGCTCCAGGGAACCCCCGTGGGCCAAATCGCCGCGAAGGGAATGGCGGGCTAGGGGCTCCTGCCCTTAGGATCCCTTGGAATGACGAGTGTTTGTGGAGTTTGTCCCGATGAGGAGGGCCCAAGAAGACTTGGGAACTTGTGCGGAAAATGCCGCTTTAGGTGCCTTAAGGTGTTTTTAGTCCCTGGGGTATTGATCAGTGCCCATAGTTGGTGCTGATGTTGGTCAGCGGGAAGGGAACGTGAGGACTCATGACCAGTATATCTCATTTAGTCTTGTTTACTTCAGTAGTTCTCCATTTCGTCAGGTTTTTAATTTTTTTAGTTTTAATCCTAAGTGATTCTGATGCAAACCATTGACATAGATAGAAAATTACGAGCTGTGATTTTTCCAAACTCATAACCCTCTCTGTGAACTGATTTTCTATGATTCTGCTTTCCTCTTGAGTATTGGTGGGCACTGGATGATGGAACTCCATTTTCACCCTTCATCTTTTCAAAGTGCACATGCTGATGTTAAAGCTGTCCGGGGTGTCTTAGGGACATTTGTATTCACAGGGCTTTTAAAAGCTAGCCAGAGCAGATCGTTTCAACTGCAGTTCCCTTTTTCAGGGCTGAGGGCGCATGAGCCATTTGCAGAACTTACTGTTAGATACACTCCTGGGAACAAAGCATGTGGACAATGCAGCCCTCATCAAACTCCAGGAGCAGAGCCTATGTGTAGCATCACCTGGATTTAGTGTAAGAAAAAAACAGGTTTGGGCATAAGAGTTTAAATCTTTTTCTGTAAAGGCTATAGACAGTACACAAAAGAATGGGAGTGACTATGTTCCAATAAAACTTTATGAACACTGAAATTTGAATTTCATGTAATTTTTACATATCACAAAATATTATTATTTTGATTTTTTTTTTCAACTACTTAAAAATGTAAAAACCATTCTTCGTTTGCAGGCCTACAAAAACTGGTAGTGGGACAAATTTGACCAGCCCACCATAGGTTGCCAACTTCTAGTCTATTTAACCTCCGCAGGTAATGCCCAGTGATGTCCGAACACTTGTGAATGGATTTGCCAAGAACCCTTTGAAAACCAGAAGAGAAGGATTGTATTTCAAGGAGAAGGACTACAAATGTGTCCGGGCAGATGACTATTCTCTTTATGCTAAGAGTGTGAGTGTTCAAGATTTGAAGACAACTTCGTAAAAACATTAAGAAAAGAATTTGACTCCAATTTTCAGTGCCTCTCCTGATCCTATCTTTAAAACAGACTAAGCCTGTTACTGCAATGGCAATGTTTGAGATAGCAGTCTAGTGCCAGGAAGGAACATGTAAAAGAAAGTACTAACAGAGAGCCTGGTTTTGAGAAATGTTCATTCCAGAATTTATCAACTGAAACTTGCCTGAACTGTCTCTCTCCACTGCAATTATCCCTCATACTCTACATTCTCCTTCTTTAAAAAACAAAGTGATATTACTCTTGTGCTTAAAACGTCTGTTGGTTCACTGTTGCCTAATAAGGGATTAAGGGGATGACAGTCATATTTCTGGATGCCCTATATTATGGGTTAGGCACACTTCACCCACATTATAAACTAAGTAGCCTCATTTACAGATGAGGAAACTGAGGCTTAACCAGGTTAAATAACTCTTCCATAGTCATACAGCAGAAAATGGAGGTGCTGGGATTCAAGCCCAGAGCTATCTAATTCCAAAATGTATTTCCTTTCCATGACATCTGTTGTTCTCACTGGGATAGGGGTATATTACAATCAATTCGGGGGCTTTTTTCAGAATACACATGCTGTTATTACAACAGTCTAAAACTTTTTGACAGCTAAATTAGTGAAAGAGTGGAGAGTCCAAAAACAAACATAATGAATATGGAAGTCAGGAAACAGTGAAAAATGTGGCTGGCGCCTAACTTCTTGTCCTGTAATTAGAACCAAGAGAAGGGCATTCTGTTTTATTTTTATCCAGGAAAACACTGGTGTGGTTGTTGTGAAGACCCGTCTGTATCTTCTGGTGGCAACTTACACTGAGGGCATGTATCCTAGTGTCTGTGTGGAAGCCACAGAGAAATTGGGTAAGTTTGCTCCCAATGCCTGTCTTTGTTCCCTGTGGTAGTCAACTCTTCTGACTGCAAGTAACCCAATCAAACCAGCTAGGGTAGAAAGGAGGAATTTATAGGAAGGGTACCGGGGTTACTTATATAACCGGTGAAAGGACAGAGTGCAGCTGAGCCACAAGGAAAATGGATTCCAGGGACTGGAACACTGCTAGAACTCTTCTCTAGTCTCTCCTAAGAGGGTCAGCTTTGTTCCATCCCATTGCAGACTGCCTCCTTTCCTGGTGGTGTCATGGTCGAGCCTTGCATCCTATCTCTTAATTTCTTTTAGAACCCTGATCTGACAAGTCTTAGGTCATATAGTTTACCTTTATATCAGTCAGCTGGGGTTAGGAGGTGGGAAGGGCAGGGTAAAAAAGCAGAGATGTAGTTGCTGGGGGCCATCCTCTATAAAAGGATTTTCTATGGAAAAAGAAATTACTGTGAGCCAGGCTTATTGGTATCTGCTGCATTCCCCTTCCATGTCTCTATGTTTTTAAATAAAGATCTAATGTAGAACTAACTGGGAAATTATATCTATGAGAGTTGAGCTTAATAAACGATAAATTGTATCTGTGTTTAGATTTTTTAATCTAAATTTAAATTTCTTTTTTTTAGCAGTTTTAGTAGTCACTTTTTTAAAAAATATTTATTTATTTATTTAGCTGGCTGTGCCAGGTCTTAGTTGCAGCAGGCAGGCTCCTTAGTTGTGGCATGCGAACTCTTAGTTGCAGAATGCATGTGGGGTCTAGTTCCCCGACCAGGGATCGAACCCAGGCCCCCTGCACTGGGAGCGCAGAGTCTTAGCCACTGTGCCACCAGGGAAGTCCCCTAAATTTAAATTTCTAAAAAAAAGTTTTTGTTGGAGTTGCTTGAACACTCCTTTGAAATAGTAGAATCCTCTATCTACTTCTGCTAGTGAGGAAAGCAGCCAATCTTTCATTCTTTCAACGAATTCTCAGTGACGACCTACATGTATGTGCACTGCACTATCCTAATAAACTAGGAAATCAAAGCTGGTTAAGATAGTCTCTGCCTTCCATGCCTCTATACGATAGGTGCTGCCCTATCTGCCTGAAATATCTTACCTTTCTGTCCCTGCCCTTTCACATCTAGTTGGCAAATTCCTAATCATCATTGAAAACCCAAATCAGATCTTGGGCTTCTCTCTACTGTGCTATGTATTTTATGCATACCTTTATTATTACTGACATTAGAGTCCTTTGTTTACCTTGATTGTGAGCCCCTAGAAAGCAAGAATTTCGTCTTAATCCAGTCCCTAAAACAGTGTCTAATGATGAGTAGGAAATTAATGCATGTTTGATGAACAGATAAATGAATGACCTCTGCCTAGCAGAATCTGGGAGGGCTCCAGACAGCTGAATCTTTTTTTTTTTAATTAATTTTTATTGGAGTATAGTTGCTTTACAATGTTGTGTTAGTTTCTACCATACCTCAAAGTGAATCAGCTATACGTATACATATATCCCCTCTTTTTTGGATTTCCTTCCCATTTAGGTCACCACAGAGCATTAAGTAGAGTTCCCTGTGCCATACAGTAGGTTCTCATTAGTTACCTATTTTATACATAGTATCAATAGTGTATATATGTCAATCCCAATCTCCCAATTCCTCCCACCCCCTCCTTTCCCCCTTGGTACCCATAGTTTGTTCTCTACATCTGTGTCTCTATTTCTGCTTTGCAAATAAGATCATCTATACCATTTTTCAGACAGCTGAATCTTAAAGGATTAATTGAGAAATTAACTACCGTCACAGAAACTACACACACACAAAATGTATATAAGACAGACCTTCACAGTTGTCATAAATAGTTCCCTGGCATGGATTGTCATAAACCATGCTACACAGCTGGCAATGAGGTATTCTAGGAGCAAATAGGACTGAGCATAGGCAAGACACAACTTAGGAAGCACCTAACAGGAGGGGTGAACTCCAACATGGGAGGAACAGGCAATTACAACCACCGAGGATCTTTCCTGAGCAGGTGTCAGGATTTAAGGGAGGTTCAGTTTCAGTAGAGTAGGGCAGGAGTAGGAGGACAGAACGGAGACTTGTATATCTGGGCTAATTATCGAATTAAAGCTATGCAGAAAAGGAAGCCAGGAAGATGAGCAATTAGGCTCTAAAGAGGCCAGACTCTATCCTATCAGCTGTGGCCCAGGGCTAATTCCCCAGGTATCCTGTGGAGAAGACCAGAGAAGTTGCCTGACCACTGTAATGTAGATTCTGTGGCTGGCACTAAAGAGTGCTTAGGGCTACAAGAGACTGCAAAGAATGTGTGTTATTTAGAAGGACAGGGCTGACATCATTCCACTAAGATCTCACTACTCTGGGAAGGGATAGGCTATCCTGGAAGTGACTGAATGCTCATGAGGGATGGATGAGGCTGATATCCACTCAGGAGCCAGTTACTTATCTCATGTCTCAATTTTTTTTTTTTTTTTGGCTGTGCCCACATCGCTTGCGGGTTCCCCAACCAGGGATTGAACGTGGGCCACTGCAGCGAAAGCACCGAGTCCTAATCACTGGACCTCCAGGGAATTCCCTCATGTCTCATTACTTCTATTTCCTTGACTTGTTTTTCTTTTAATTATATTTTTCTCTTTCAAAAATTATGCATGACAATTATAGAAAATTTGGGAAATAAAGAACTATTAAAATTTTTTAATATGAAAGGTTCTAGGAGCATTGTGTGTATGTATATATGTGTGTGTGTGTGTGTATATATATATATATATATATATATATATATATACACACACACACACACATATATATATATATATATCCCCTAATAGCCAATGAACTCCTTGAAGTCAGGGATTGGGTCTTAACTATCCAGTCATCCTGGTATCTCCAAGTACTTAGCACAGTGCCTAGTACATGGTAGTTACAAACGTTTATGGAATAAATGAATGAATCATATTGTGATAATGTACTGTTCATAAGTAATAACCATATTCTGTTTTCTTTCAGGAGAATATCTAAGAAGAAAAGGAAATTAAGTCATCAGAGGACTATGAAAGACAGCTTTTATGATTTTAGAAGAAAACTATACATCCTAAAGAAAAAGTAATGCCTTATATTGTGGTTGAAAAATACTAGGCAGAAGATACTGAAAAGGAAGAATGAGTTAAGGAAGCAATTTTTCTTATTTCAAGAGATCCTCTTCTTTAATTGGAATTACTTAGTCCACTTCATTTGTTCCTTTTTTTTTTTTTTTTTTAGTGTTGGTCATTGGCATGAATGTGAGGCATTGATAGTTTCACAGGGCATATCTGTTGGGAGACTCCTCCATGAGTCTCTGTATTCCCACACATCTTGCTGGGTATGCCAAGAATACAAGGCCCTAATCACTCTTCATGCAGACCATTTCAGGGTTATGTTGCAGGAAGCCACCTTGAAAAATGAAGTGATGTCTCCCTTCAGAACCAAGAGCAAGCTTGCTTACTGCTTGCTCTGAAAGAGGTAGATTCCCTGAACTCAGTGTTCCTGTCCTAGAGTGCAGCTCACTGGATGTGTGGCATCTATCTGGTCCACATCACCCCTGTGGGACCTGGGGAAAAGGGGAACCAATGTAAAGACTACCCAACAACAGGCCACTCATCAAGGTATCTGAGGGACATTCCGCACTCCCCACCATCTGCAGGCATCTGATTTTGTTGAGCACTGGAAAGGTCTTCCCAAAAATCAACTCAAAAAGATTTCTGACTCCACCTCCCTCACTTCCTCCTAGTCCACACAACTTAGTGTGGTCAATGAATACAACCTTCCCCAGAAAGGGTTCATCTCCTCTTGGTCACCTCCTGGGTGATGATCAGAACGATGAGGGTAGAGAGTATATATAACCTATTTTGAAAATTCAGGATTCTACCCTGATCATTCCTGGCCATGGTGCATCTTTCTTTCTACTAATAGCAACCCCAGGCCAGTCTGCTTATACAGCCTCCAAGTGTCCCTAGGGAGGGAATACCATAGGCCACTGGCATTTCTTGACATTATCATGCAGTTTTCTGAATTCCAAAAGCATGCTATCTGAGGCAAAGTGTCTTTTGTTAATGTTTATAAAATTCTCCCATTTTCAGGTTTTGTATAACATCCTTTCAAGGAGCTTACCTCCAATACAATTCCTTTTTTGAGCTTGGGTGCCAAGTACTACAGATTTGTTCTGGGTGGTCAAGCTGACCACTAGTCCATTCATTCATTTATCTATTCAGCTGCTTGATTCTTTTCTGAGTTAGAGGTAAAAGTACATTTAAAATTTACTTATTTAGCATTCGTTGAGTAGCCTACTGTGTGCTAGGTACTGTTGATACAAAAGTAAATAATATATACACTCCACTGCAGATAGGATTACAATTTAGTGAAGAAAATTTATAATTGAGTCACATTACCATGTGATAAATGCTGTAACAGATATAAAAAAAGAACTGTAAAGCATGAAGCGATCAACTGTGCATTCAGGAGCCTGAAATGCATTTGAAGTGAATCTGGAAGAATAAGTAAGTATAGAAGAGAGCAAAAAGCATTCCAGGTTTAAGGAATAGCATATGCAAGTTCCTGTTGTGTGAAAAGAATGGTGAGAAGTTCAGTGTGGCTGGAAAATAGTATGTATGAGAGAATGATAAATGAAACTGGGAAGATGGATGGGGCCAAAGGAGAAAAGGCTACTTTCTTCAGGGTAACTCAAAGGACATCAAGCAGTGCTGTGGTATAAACAGTACTTATATGAAACTTTTATAATTTTGATTGCAAAAGTAATATACACTCATAAAAACACTTGAGAAAATAAGTTACTCATAATTTCACATTAAATGAAAACTGTTGATAGTTTTTGTTATTCCAGTCTTTTTTCAGTGCATATAATATATACATATTTTTAATATAAACCTATAGTTTTATTAAGACAAAAACTGACAGTGTTGGTATGAAGTTTAACATTTAAACAAAAGTTTTCACAGAAACCTAACACATGCCTAAAAAGGTTTTACAACGGAGTTCTAGATGCAGGTCTAAATGATGTCAAGAACTGATGGATCTCATGATTCAAGACAGCGTTTGGGGTTTTAGTTAATTCTTAGGATTAAAAAAATTTGTTTTGTTTTAAAGTGAACCACTGCCCCAGTATAAAAATTTAATCTTCTCCTGAGACCAGGGCTTCAGAAATTATTCAACTCTTTAAGTGACTCAGTGAACTTGTGCTGTCAGTGACTAAACCCTGCCACCAATGGTTTCAAAGTTCAAAAAACAGAGGCTCTAAGAGTTTTCCACCCTAAGAGCACCGGCCCTTGTCTTTGCCTACTCTCCCATCTCCTATACCACCCTCTGCCCTTCCCCAAATACTTCAGCCAGTGGCTTGGATGGAGAAGCTGATATATTTAACTTCAAAACTGGAAAAGAAAGGGTCTTCTTGTCAATTTCAAGAATTAGCACCTCTAAGACAGAATGATCTGCCTGTGTATACACTCCAATAAGACTTTTCCTTCTCAATCAGTTTCCATCCCCCAAATGGCAGCTTTGGTAACTTCTTAACTGGAAAGTTAAGAAGTTACCAAAGCTTAATGCTTTTTGGGAACAGCGTTAAGCTCAGGCAGGGAACACCTTGACTTCTAAGTTTCAGGCATTCACAGCTTTTAAACAGTCTCTCACAGTCCTCATGTAGGTTGCCAATGACATTTTTTGAAAGGATGAAATATTCTGGACACAGAACCAAATCATCATTAGTTGTTCTTTCCTTTGTTTCACCATTTCCCCCCAACAGGCCCCAAATTTTAACAAAACTGATCCTAACCCATCTCCCTTCTTTCCCACCCCATCCCTCCCACCCCAAATAATACACCAGAAATAGCCAAAAACTACATACATGCTACACTGTAAAAATGCAGAGTTAACACTACTGGGAAGAAGGCTGTGGGTTGTGGAGATGCTCTTTGAAGATCTACAATATCTTTTGCTCTCCCACATCCCATTCTGCAAGTTTTGTCCTTCATAGAAGGCCCTTTGGTTTTCTCAGCAAAGTTCAGAATGAGTTGCCTTGAAACACTGACCCTCCTTCCCCTCCACTGGGATGGGTGTGCAAACTATACAGCATGGAGCGGCTTTAAAGCAATTTAGTGAATTTAGGGCACAGAAACTATACTGGCTCTTCAAAGGACATCTTCTCAAGCCCCCTCTACGGTGTCAAGACAAGTAGAACTCCTTCTTTCCCCACTTGAAACCCACAGTCAGATGTGACAGGGGCTGATACTCAGGAGAGTTAATTCTTGTCATCTTTTTTGTCCTCATCCTCGGAGGGGTAGGAATGCCACATCAGCCTTTCCTCATAGGAGGATATGACAACCTGTGGGCACTTGACATTGGCTTCCTTGGCAGGGACCAGGTGAGCCTCATCAGAGTTTTTACATTTCATCAGGAACATGAGTTCTCCACTGGAGTCTGTAGCTCCAATAATCCGCTCTGATTCCAAAGCCCCGGCAAAGCCTCGTGGCTTTTCTGACTCTTCTTTCTTCTTTTTTGGTTTGCTCTCCTCCCCCTTATCTTCCGAATCAGAATCAGCTTTGCGCTTGCCTCCCTCTGATTTATCTGTCTCGTGTGCTGTTTTCTGTGAAAACATTGCTGCAGGAACGCAGCAATGAGGTCAGGGCAATCCAGGTTTTCTTCTGGCTCCCATGTGTTGTCCTCATCTGAGAACGCCTTCCACTTTAGGAGGTACTCCACTTTGCCCTTTACCACTCGATGGTCGAGAACTTTTTCCACCACATATTCTTCTTCCGCGTGTTCTAGCACCTCCTCCACTTTCTTCTTGTTTTGTTTTTTCCCCATAGTGCCTGCCAGCTTTCTGGTATAAAGGGTGACGCTGCTCAGAGCAGCGCCTACGAGCCCGAGAGGAATCGGTGCCGCGCGACTGGCGCGTCTTGTCGGGCCGGCCAGGGGAGTGGCGACCATAATATATACATTTTAACCTAACCTAAATCATCAACACAGATGGTTGACAACCCACCCTGTTCATATAGCATAATGTTATAAGATCTTGTATTTCATTTAAAATTGCTTAGAAAATATTTTAATCTTTGCATATCACATAGTATTCCTCTTTGTTATTTATGTTATATCCACTTTTTCACTTTATAAATAACACTGCAGTTTACAACTTTTACATAATTCTTTGTGTCTCTGATTATTTCCTTAGGTCTGGAAGTGGAGTTTGAGGGTCAGAGTATGAGCAACTTTACAGTTCTCTGTAGTTTTGTTGTTGTTTTGTTTTGTTAACAGAGAAGATTTACACCATGGTTAATAAGAGGCAGGGTTTTTTGTGGGAGTAGGTGGGCAGGGAGGGAGTTATATGTAATTCAGCTGTTAACTCATCAGTTTCCTATGCTTGTGGGATTGGGTCTGAGGCAATCTTACCAAGTGCCTCAGTAAATGAGAAAGAGAGGAAATGCAGTCAGTTGAACTGGCTGAGTCAGAGACCAGAGAGGCAGGTTACTATTTGAATCCAGATAGTGCTACATCATGGTGACATTGGACAGTTGCTCCTGTACGATATAGAGATACTCATGAGGTTTGCAGGACAAGCCAGGAAACATTTGGGGGCTTCTAGATACAACTCCAAAGGAGTCCAGGCATGCTAAGGCCCAGAGCTAAACAGAAGGCTGGGCTATCAATGCTTCAGGCTAAAGTCACACTATATTATCAAAACAGAGTGGACTACAGCAGAGACATGCAAAGGATAGCACTCAGGCCCACAAGACTAGAACATCTGAACATGCTGATGTGTGTAGAAGGGAGATGTAACCATAAAAAGTGGAAGCTGGTCAGCCAGGGAAGCCTAGATAAGGAGTCATGGGAGCAAAGGCTGGTTGGGCCATTCCAGGTGGGAGGATCTTTGAGCAAACAATTCAAGTTGTCTGGTATTTTCTAGCAGCAACCTTCTGACAGCAACTGGGTGTCCTACAATTCAGTCCCATTTTGACACTAACTACCTGGAGTTAGTGCAGACCCTACAGGTGAAGGGGCTCAGCCCCATAAGACTGCCTTCACCTCAGAAGCCAGCCACATCTCCCAGGTCCTCAGATTACCTACACTTCTGACTTGGCTACAAATTTGGGCGTTCCCTTGATCACCCTCCCTTCAGGTTTGATAATTTCCTAGAATGACTCAAAGAACTTAAGTGCCATACTTATGATTACAGTTTTATTATAAAGGATACAACTCAAGAACAGTCAAATGTAAGAAATACTTAGGGCATGGTACCGGAGGTGGGGAACGGGCTCAGAGCTTCCATGCTCTGGTGCACCATTCTCTCAGTACATCATTGTGTTCACCAACTAGATAGCTCTCCAAACCTCATTGTTCCAGGGTTTTTATATGGTGGTTTCATTAGTGGGCATGAATAATTAAGTCAGTGGCCACCTGATTGAACTTAGTCTCCAGTCCCTCTCCCCTCCCCAGAGATCAGGGGTTGAGGCTGAAAATTTCAACCCTCTAATCTAATCGACTAGTGACTAGCCCCCATTCTAAAGATATCCAGCCCCTCATTAGCATGAATAACAAGACACTCCTATCATTCACAAAATTCCAAGAGTTTCAGGAACTCTCTGCCAGGAACCAGGGACAAAGGCTAAATATATTTTATTATATCACTTCTGATCTTAATGGCAAGGTTGTACCAGGTATAGAGGTGGATATATCTTGCTGTCTTAGCCAGATTAAGTATTAAACATTCAATTCATCTCAGATTAAGTATTAAACATTCAATTCATCTCAATCATCCCACCTTGTCCAGAATCTTCGCTCACCATTTGGCTTTCCATGTAGATCTACCTATAGATTTTGGGGTCAGACCTCTTGCCAATGATTTCTCCTTTTAAATTAGCACATTGACATCTGAATGTTGTAACTTAGTTATGTGGACTGTACACCTACTCTCCACATGCTGACAAGCTGGGGTTTTGAGCCTACAAGGCAGAAGGTCTGACCCTGGATCACAGTGATCTCTAAAGTACTAAAGGCCATCATGAAGCCTCTTGGCTACTCACCAGCATTTCCCAGACACACACACACTGCACTGTTGGGTGCCTAGTGGGAGCCTTTTTCATAAACCTCATCAAGGCAAATGCCTCATTGTCTGGAACCCTCCTATGTAAGGCGGTCCAGTTGCTTCTTACAGTTCTCACTACAAAGTTCCAGTTGGGCTTAGCTACTCATGGGGACCCACAAAAGGGACCCTTTGATGGTAGCGACACAGTACCTGTGGAAGTGACCAGGGAGCAGGTGATCTTCTGAAACAGCAGTCTCCAAACAAGGGAAATGTGTCCTGGTAGTTCACAAAGACTTTAAATGGCACATACAGGCATGAATGGACTTAAGGGGTTCATTTTTCCCAGATCTTCAACTTCCATATGTACTTTCCTAAAATTTATCTGCTGTGATTGAGCAGTAATGCCAGTTCTTCTCCTCCATCTCCCATCTCCAACCGCCTTTCTCCCAGTATACAAAAGAAAGGCCTACTCTCATCCAGCCCCAATCTTACTGTGATGCTTGGCTTGGAGGGTAAAAACTGCAGGGTGCCGAAGGAAAGGAGAGGAAAATTCTCAATATTTTTAAATTTAATGACCTTTTCCATCCTCCAGTGTCAAAAATACATCATATGTGAAGAAGAGTCCCAAGAGAATATTGCAAAAAGAGCATCACTGAGGAACAGTGAAAATCTTTGTATCATAATTCATCTAGGAGAGAAAGACTCCGTCTTTATGTTTCCTAAAATTCAGAAGCAAGACAGTTATCATAAGGACATGAATTAATATGATTACTTGAGGGACTTCCGGGGCAGTCCAGTGGTTAAGACTTCACCTTCTAATTCGGGGGATGCAGGTTCAATCCCTGGTTGAGGAGCTAAGATCCCACATGCCTCGTGGCCAAAACACCAAAAAAAAAAAGATTACTTGAAAAATGAGAAATCTTTTCTGATACAAAGTAATTTGACTTGGCTGATTAGTTTAAAACAATGATGGCTGGCTTTGCCAATAAGAATGTCACAGATGTTTTTCATAAATGGGTTAAGTCTACAACTCCAAAATATTAATAAAAATGTATTTATTTTTTAATTAATTTTTATTGGAGTATAGTGATTTACAATGTTGTGTTAGTTTCTGCTGTACAGCAAAGTGAATCAGTTATACATATACAGTTATCCACTCTTTTTTAGATTCTATTCCCATATAGGTCATTACAGAGTACTGAGTAGAGTTCCCTGTGCTATACAATAGGTTCTTATTAGTTATTTATTTTATATATAGTAGTGTGTATATGTCAATCACAATCTCCCAATTTACCCCTCCCCTCCCCTAATAAAAATATATTTAAAGCACATGATAAGGTAAAAGGATTTGGTCCAAAAACTTGTCTTAGCAAAAGTGTATTGGAATTAACACTTTTACTTTCCATATCCTCCTGAGTATATCAATTTAAGCAAGGTGACTCGTGGCTTCCCTGGTGTCGCAGTGGTTGAGAATCTGCCTGCCAATGCAGGGGACACGGGTTCGAGCCCTGGTCTGGGAATATCCCACATGCCGCGGAGCAACAAAGCCCAGGCGCCACAACTACTGAGCCTGTGCTCTAGAGCCCGTGAGCCACAACTACTGAAGCCTGCACGCCTAGAGTCCGTGCTCCACAGCAAGAGAAGCCAACGCAATGAGAAGCCCACCCACGGCAACAAAGAGTGGACCCGCTCGCTGCAACTACAGAAAGCCCGCACACAGCAACAAAGATACAACGCAGCCAAAAATAAATAAATAAAATAAATTTATAAAATAAATAAATAAAAATAAAGTGCCTCTAAGTGAAAAAGTAGCAGAAATAATTAATAATCATTTGATAAATCTTTGCAAAGCTTTGTTGGCATAATCCCAGAAGCTGAGAACCGGAATGATACTTATGACTGGGTAACTAATCCTTTACAGGTTGAGTGGTTTCCAAATCTTTGCTTTCAACAAAATTGAAGGAATACCTAATTAAGTTGCCAGCTAATAGATCACTGAAAATAGTTTTTGATGATAGATCATTATATGGTTTTTATCATATAACTCAGAGGTATTCAAATAATTGGCTGACATTCCTATAATGAAATTTCTTTCCCATCTAATTTATGCAAATTAGGTTTCTCAGAGCTTGTCCATAAAAATGAAAAACAGAAAGAAATTAACGTTGAGCCCAGTCTCATTCTAGCAATAATTAATATCCATCCATAGATACAATAATTATTTGGAAAAATTCAGCTTCACCAACGGTCCAATAAAATTTTACTTTTTATGTTCAATAATTACTAATATTTAAAATAATACTTTTTTTTTTGCCGCACCATGTGGCTTATGGGATTTTAGTTCCCCGACCAGGGATTGAACCCAGGCCCTCGACAGTGAGAGCACAGAGTCCTAACCACTGGACTGCCAGGAAATTCCCCTGAAATAATACTTATTAAATAACATAAAAATAATTTAAAATAATGTTGTTTTGATCAGCTGTGCACTAATAATATTGTAATGATAATTAAATCCAGAAGAAATTTAACACTTATAGCCCTATGGTCACAGAAAATAAAATTTTAAACTAATGTCAGATTACCTATATTTTGTTGCAGATAAGAATGATCAATAAAGCATAAAATATAGCAGGATATAATTCTTATGTAGAATGAAAATATAAATATTGGAAGAAAAATGAAAATTTAAAACTTCTAACTGTTTAAAGAAGAACTTGTTTGGGTACTTTTTAGTGGATGATTATAGTATCAAATTGCTCTGAAATCTGAATTCCACTTCACACATTTAAAAGCCTGATATAAGAGTTTTAAATTCAGTATTTATGACCAGAAATCATATCTTTTGCACTACTTAAATTTAAGGTGCAATATTTTAGATCTCAACTTAAAAATGTGAGAGGGGACACATAATTTTTGAAAAGGATTTTTGTCTACTTGCGAATAAAAAAGTGTGAAAACCACTGCCTGGAGTAAGAAATGTCTTGAGCCCTGAGCGATATGGATGCCCTGGGCCCATGTGCCCAGGAAGATGGCAGGTAACCAAACAGGCCACTCCACCAAGCAGACTCCAAGCCTTTTCCTCTCCTAGAGCCTTCCTGAATCCCTGCTCCTGGGATTCGCCCTGCCAACCTCAGGATGGAGTACCCATGGAGAGAGGGGAGGAAGAGCCCAGAGAAAGTCATGCAGGGACAGAAGCTGGCACAGTACCCAGAGGTGGACTGCCCCGGCTTCTCTAGGGAAAGGTCAGCCCTTAGGCTGTTCCAGAACCATGAGTCACCACTGAGCTGCTGGGCTGCCCTAGCTTGGGCTTGGTTACCACAGAAACTGCTGTGTTAAGGTGACTCAGCAGAACTGCGCAGAACCCTTCAGAGGACATCTGGGAGAGATTATAGCCCCACCTCCATTTACCTTTCAGGATAAGCAGCAGCAGCTGTACCCTCACATCAGTTGGGTTTCTGGGACACATGCTTCCACCTCATTCCTAACACAGAAGATCTTTCTTGTTCTGCTAAAACATGAACCTTTGGGGAGTCCCTTTAGAGGCCAGAGACGTAGAGGACTGTGGAATACTGCCACTGCAACCAGTTCATCTGAAAATTACCACCCAATCCCAAAATTTATATTTTGACAAAAAGGGGTTGGAGCAGGGGATGTTTTGTTTTAAGAAAATCAACCTTGGGACTTCCCTGGTGGTGCAGGGGTTAAGAATCCGCCTGCCAATGCAGAGGACACGGGTTCGATCCCTGGTCAGGGAAGATCCCACATGCCACAGAGCAACTAAGCCCATGCGCCACAACTACTGAGGCTGCCCTCTAGACCCCACAAGCCACAACTACTGAGCCTGAGAGCCACAACTACTGATCCCGTGTGCCACAACACAAGAAAGCCCACACGCAGCAATGAAGACCCAACGCAGCCAAAAATAAAATAAATAAATAAATATACATATAAAATAAAATAATAAAATACATTAAAAAAAAAAAGAAAATCAAACCTGTTTTCTGGGGTTTGCAGCAGAACTCTCTGCTGACCCTTTGGGAGGTTAGTGCACTCAGAGATTGAGAAAGTCTGTGTAACACCAAGGGAAACCTCATAAACTCCCCTACAACTTTGTAGCAATACCTCCTTCTCTCTCCTGTGAGGCCCAGCTATTTCTACAGTGTCCTTCCTTCTCTCCATTTGTTGCCCTTTTTCCTCCTCTTTCAATGGAAGCCTTTAGGTGAGAGTGTTGCTGAGACAGCCTAACTCAGGAGTCCTGAGTTCAAGCAGCTGCTCTGCATTGACTAGCTCTGAGGTCCTAGAAGGCATTTAGCTCTGAATCTGTTTCTCCATCTGGACCTCATAACCTGCCTGCCTCTTTGGGGTGTTGTGAGAAATCTCGGGGTCGTGCTTGATACCCTTTTTATAGCTCCATATCAGAAAGATCACTAAGTAGTCAATTTTATTTTCTAAATACCGTTCACTTTTCCCTTTCTCTCTGTTGTGCTGCCATCTCCCCTAGTCCAAGCCACCATCACCTTTCACCTGGGCTACTGCAATACTTTCTAAAAGATTTCTCTACACTCACTCATCTTTTCTAACCCACACACTATGCTTCAGTAAAAGTGAGCTCTTCAAATGCATATTTAATCAAGTCACAGCCCTGCTTAATACACTTCAGTAGTCTTCCATTCCTTCTAGAGTAATAATAAAAAGCTTACAGGGCCAACAGGTCTGCATAGACTGACCCATGCCTATCTCTGCAGCCTCATCCCCCACCCTGCTCCTCCTCCAGCCACAGGGCATTCAAACATATTTCCTCTATCTCAGCTCTCTCTACCACCATCCAAATATCCATCAGGAGGGGACTTGTTGAATAAACTTTTGTATATTCACACAATGGATGTAGCTATAAGAAGGAACATAGGGGCTTCCCTGGTGGCGCAGTGATTGAGAATCTGCCTGCCAATGCAGGGGACACGGGTTCGAGCCCTGGTCTGGGAAGATCCCACATGCCACGGAGCAACTAGGCCCGTGAGCCACAACTACTGAGCCTGCGCGTCTGGAGCCTGTGCTCCGCAACAAGAGAGGCCGTGATAGTGAGAGGCCCGTGCACCGCGATGAAGAGTGGCCCCCGCTCGCCGCAACTGGAGAAAGCCCTCGCACAGAAACGAAGACCCAACACAGCCAAAAATTAAAAATAAATAAATAAATTAATTAATTAATTTAAAAAAAAAAAAAGGAACATAAACTGCTATAGAGTAATCTCCAAAATATGTTGTTCAGCAGAGAAAAGCAAAATACAGAACAATATATTTGGTATGCTACATTTTTATCTTAGAAAAGGAAAATATGTGAACATATCTATACATATTTGCTTATTGTTTAAAAATAGAAGAATAAAACAAGGGACTTCCCTGGTGGTCCAGTGGCTAGGGCTCCACGCTCCCAATGAAGGGGGCCTGGGTTCAATCCCTGGTCAGGGAGCTGGATTCCACATGCCACAACTAAGAGTCCACACACCACAACGAGGATCCCACATGCCACAACTAGGACCCCAAGTGCCAAAACTAGGACCCGGTGCAGCCAAATAAATAAATAAATATTAAAAAAGAAAAAAAGAATAAAACAAAAACTAAGGTAAACCAATGTTTACCTTAGGGAGTGGGAGGAAACAGGGTGGAAGGGACAGGTACAGAAGCTAGATTTCTCTGAATGTACCCTGTTTTGAAGATTTAATTTGGATACCATGTAAATGTTTTACATAATTTCAAAACAAACTTAAAAATGTAAAAAAAAAAGAATCTCTAAAATGCAAAATTAAAGAAATATCCTTAACTGTGTTTCCAGTTGATAGGTTAGCCACACAGAAAGGAATAATTTCAAGTGATGCTAAATTAAAAACAATAATTTGAGTGGTATGTCCTTATTTGGGGATATATCCTAGGAACAAAAAGAACGGCAATGACAAGCCTCTTAGATAGCCTCATCCACCAGAGGGCAGACAGCAGAAGCAAGAAGAACTACAATCCTGCAGCCTGTGGAACAAAAACCACATTCACAGAAAGACAGACAAGATGAAAAGGCAGAGGGCTATGTACCAGATGAAGGAACAAGATAAAACCCCAGAAAAACAACTAAATAAAGTGGAGATAGGCAACCTTCCAGAAAAAGAATTCAGAATAATGATATTGAAGATGATCCAGGACCTCGGAAAAAGAATGGAGGCAAAGATCGAGAAGATGCAAGAAATGTTTAACAAAGACCTAGAAGAATTAAAGAACAAACAAACAGAGATGAACAATACAATAACTGAAATGAAAAATACACTAGAAGGAATCAATAGCAGAATAACTGAGGCAGAAGAACGGATAAGTGACCTGGAAGACAGAATAGTGGAATTCACTGCTGTGGAGCAGAATAAAGAAAAAAGAATGAGGGGCTTCCCTGGTGGCGCAGTGGTTGAGAATCTGCCTGCCAACGCAGGGGACACGGGTTCGAGCCCTGGTCTGGGAGGATCCCACATGCCACGGAGCAACTAGGCCCGTGAGCCACAACTACTGAGCTTGCGCATCTGGAGCCTGTGCTCCGCAACAAGAGAGGCCGCGATAGCGAGAGGCCCGCGCACCACGATGAAGAGTGGCCCCTGCTCGCCGCAACTAGAGAAAGCCCTCGCACAGAAACGAAGACGCAACACAGCCAAAAATAAAATTAAAAAAAAAAAAAGAAAAAAGAATGAAAAGAAATGAAGACAGCCTAAGAGACCTCTGGGACAACATTAAACGCAACAACATTCGAATTATAGGGGTCCCAGAAGGAGAAGAGAGAGAGAAAGGACCCGAGAAAATATTTGAAGAGATTATAGTCGAAAACTTCCCTAACATGGGAAAGGAAATAGCCACCCAAGTCCAGGAAGCGCAGAGAATCCCATACAGGATAAACCCAAGAAGAAACACGCCGAGACACACAGTAATCAAATTGGCAAAAATTAAAGACAAGAAAAATTATTGAAAGCAGCAAGGGAAAAATGACAACATACAAGGGAACTCCCATAAGGTTAACAACTGATTTCTCAGCAGAAACTCTACAAGCCAGAAGGGAGTGGCATGATATACTTAAAGTGATGAAAGGGAAGAACCTACAACCAAGATTACTCTACCCAGCAAGGATCTCATTCAGATTCGATGGAGAAATCAAAAGCTTTACAGACAAGCAAAAGCTAAGAGAATTCAGCACCACCAAACCAGCTCTACAACAAATGCTAAAGGAACTTCTCTAAGGGGGAAACACAAGAGAAGAAAAGGACCTACAAAAACAAACCCAAAACAATTAAGAAAATGGTCATAGGAACATACATATCGATAATTACCTTAAACGTGAATGGATTAAATGCTCCAACCAAAAGACACAGGCTTGCTGAATGGATACAAAAACAAGACCCATATATATGCTGTCTACAAGAGACCCACTTCAGATCTAGGGACACATACAGACTGAAAGTGAGGGGATGGAAAAAGATATTCCATGCAATGGAAATCAAAAGAAAGCTGGAGTAGCAATATTCATATCAGATAAAATAGACTTTAAAATAAAGAATGTTACAAGAGACAAGGAAGGACACTACATAATGATCAAGGGATCAATCCAAGAAGAATGTATAACAATTATAAATATATATGCACCCAACATAGGAGCACCTCAATACATAAGGCAACTGCTAACAGCTATAAAAGAGGAAATCGACAGTAACACAATAATAGTGGGGGACTTTAACACCTCACTTACACCAATGGACAGATCATCCAAAATGAAAATAAATAAGAAAAAAAAAAAAAGAACAGCAATGAAATTTTAACCTGTTTTCAGTGATCATGTTACTATTAATAATAATTGTATTCTGAAACAATTATATGAATATAGCATAGATTAAATCAAATAAGTATACTAAGATCATTAGAAGCCATGATTTTCAGGAAATATATATATAAACTCAAAGGAATTACGTTAAAACCCTATAATCCTAAATTTGAATTGGAAATATCAGTTGAAACTCTTGATGTTTCTTTTAAAAAATAGTTATTTCCTAGCTCTGTCCATTAGGAAGGACTAGAAACAAGAGCCATAGCAATCAGGCATCCCTTGTGTACAGATTGTGGTCTCTAAATGCCATTTTCCAATAATAGGAACCAGGCTCCTTTGAGAAATGACTGAATCCAGATTTGAGCAGGAAATGTACAAGATGAGCCTGAAACATCTTGCCATACCAAAAAGCAAGGCCCCACTGGCCAAAAATGAGACAAATTGAGCCTCAAAAAGAATAATAACTGTAATGGGTTGAAACTCCTCAGCTATGCTGACGTCTATGATTTATAATGTTACATTTTTTTTAAAAAATCATAAGTCATCTTTGGAAGATGCCAGGAAATCAAATCATTATTTTGAAGCTTGGTAAATACCGTTTATATATTTTTTCTTTTTTGGTACAAGCTATGGCTCACAGTAACCAAATATTAGTTAATGAAAGAAAGGAAAGCCCTAATGAAATAATCTAGGCCCTTGCCACTCGAAGTGTGATCCACGGACTATCAGCATGGGCTTCACCTGAAAGCATGTTAGAAATGCAGAGTTTCATGCCCCAGTTCAGACCTATTGAATCAGAATACATGGTTTAACAAGATCCCCAGGTGATACCTATGCACAATAAAGCTGGAGAAAACTGATCTACAGAATGATCATCCATGGCTACTGAGAGATCAGGTGAAAAACCTAATGGGGGGAACTTCATAATGAAGTGAGCCACCTGGCAATACCTGAATGCAGGATGTCTTACAACACGAAATGAGACTCAACCAGACATTATGTCTCTCCTGATGTTACACAATAAGACTGCCCAGGGGTTAACTGTTGAAGTTGAATGACGGGCATACAGAGGTTCATTATATTATTCTCTATACTTTTATATGTTTTTTCCACTTCCCTATTTATTTATTATTAATTGTGGTAAATAATACATATCATAAAATTTACCATCTTAACCATTTTTAGTGTACAGTTCAGTGGCATTAAGTACATTCACATTTTTGAGCAAACATCACCTGCGTCCATTACCAGAACTCTTTTCATCTTGCAAAACTGAAACACTATACCCATTGAACACTAACTCCCCATTTCCCTCTTCCTCCAGCCCCTGGCAACCACCATTCTACTTTCTGTCTCTATGAATTTGACAACTCTAGGTACCTCATATAAGTGGACATATAAGTGTCCTTTTGTGACCGGTTATTTCATTTAGCATAATGTCTTCAAAGTTGAACCATGTTGGGACTTCCCTGGTGATCCAGTGGGTAAGACTCCACACTCCCAATGCAGGGGGCCCGGGTTCAATCCCTGGTCAGGGAACTAGATCCCGCATGCGTGCCGCAACTAAGAGTCTGCATGCCACTACTGAGAGTCCACATGCTGCAACTAAAGACCCCATGTGCTGCAACTAAGACCCGGTGCAGCCTAAATAAATAAATAAATATTTTTAAAAACCCTGAGACTTAAAAAAAAGGTTTAACCATCTTGTACTATGTGTCAAAATGCTCTTCCTTTTTAATGCTGAATAATATTCCATTGAACGTATGTAACACATTTTGTTTATTCATTCATCATTGATGGACACTTGGATTGTTTCCACTTTTTGGCTATTGTGAATAATGCTGGTACGAACATTGCTATACAAATAGCTATTTGAGTCCCTACTTTCAATTATTTGGGGTATATACCCAGAGGAGGAATTGCTGGATCATAGGGTAATTCTATTTTAAATATTTTGAGGAACTGTGATACTGTCTTCCATAACAGCTGCACCATTTTATATTCCCACCAGCAGTGCACAGGGGTTCCCCACATCCTTGCCAACATTTGTTATTTTCTGGTTTTTGATAATTGCCATCCTAATGAGTGTGAAGTGGTATCTCATTGCAGTTTTGATTTTCAGTTCTCTAATGATTAGTGATGTTGACCATCTTCCCATGTGCTTATCGGCCATTTGTATATCTTCTTTGGAGAAATGTCTATTCAAGTACTTTGCCCATTTTTCAATTGGGTTGTCTTGGGGTTTTTTTGCGGTTGAGATGTAGGAGTTCTATATATGTTTTGGGTGTTAACCCCTTATCAGATGTATCATTTGCAGACATTTTCTCCCATTCCATGGGTTGCCTTTTTACTCTGTGGATGTGTTCTTTAATGCACAAAGTTTTAATACTGATGTAGTCCTGTTTACCTATTTTTTCTCTTGTTGCCTGTGCTTTTGTTTCATATCCAAGAAATCATTGCCAAATCGAAAGTCATGAGCTTTTCCTTTATGTTTCCTTCTAAGAGTTTTATAATTTTAGCTCTTACATTCGGTCTTTGATCCATTTTGAGTTAATTTTTTGTATATACTGTAAGGTAAGGGTCCAACTTCATTCTTTTGCGTTATATATGTTTGAATATTTCTATTTCAAAGTTTTAAAAAAGGTTTCCTTAAGTTATTAAAAAGTGTTCTCTACTTACATTGCCCAACCTCCCATACCTCATCATTTTATCCCATCACCTTGCACAGTGTTTATCAAACAGTGGGCATTCAATTATTATCTGTGAATAAAATGGATGAATATTTAAAGTAAGAAAGGAAAGGATGGGATGGAGGGAGGAAGTGGGAAGGAGGAAGGGAGGGAGGGGGAGAAACAGATTGGAAATATTGTACATATTCTAGCCCATGCTAATGGCCTACTTCTCTGAGCAGGTCTACCCTGAGAACAGTTCCTTACCCACATAGTGCTCAGACCTGCAGAGGCCAGACTCCATCCTCAGCAGACTGAACATCACAAACTCCTTGAGATTTGAGAATCATTCTTGGTATCCTAAAGTAAATCATTCTTGGGTCAAAATAAAAGTGCTGGGTGGAAAAGGGGCTGTTTTTTCGCCTCCCTGGCCTACAGAAAAGAGGGGGTAATTACAGCAGAGATACAGCTGTCCCCACTTCTCCCATGGATTTTCTCTTCTTAAAATGCTGGCACTTCCCTCCCTGGCCTCTTTCAATGGCTCAAACTCTTCGATATCCCAGTTAAATCTGAAATCATTCATTCAGTCAACAAATCTCAATTGAACACTTATGTGATAGGCACAGGGGATACTGAGATGACTAGGATACTCTAGAGATCCACAGTCTGGTCGGGAAGAAAGTCAGACAATAGAGTGCTACAGTTGTTATTAAGAGATGTATTATGATAGAATAGAGGAGAGGAGGCCTCTTCTTGAGGAGCCTTTTTGTATCCATTATCTATTGCTGCATAACAAACAACCCCTAAATATTAGTGGCTTAAAAACAATAATCATTTTACTTGTAACCAATTTTGTAGGTCAATAATTTGGTCTGTGATTAGTTCCTTTGCTGTCTGTGATCAGGGAGTTCCTTTGCTGATCTCACGGTAGGTCAATTCATGTAGGTGCAGTCAACTGGCAAATCATCTGGGGCTATTTGGTCCGGAGGAGCTCAGTTCAGACAGCTTGTCTCTGCTCCATGAAGTCTCAGGCTCTGGTAGAGTAGCTCAAGAAGCTTCTTCACATGACAGTGAAAAAGTTTCCAGTAGCAAGAGAGGGCAATTTCAACATATAAGCACCTCCCCACCTTTTTTTTTTGGCCGCACTGCGCGGCTTGCAGGATCTTAGTTCCCGACCGCTGGGGAATTCCCTATAAGCACTTTTCATTGTTCCATTGGCCAAAGCAAGTCACATGGTCAAACCCAAAGTCAGTGTGCGAGGGGACTACCCATAGGCTGTGATTACAGGGAAATATGGTTCAGTGGGACCATTCAACGTTCCTCAATTTTTTTTCTTAATTTTAAAGGCTTATTTAATTTCTTTTACATAGCTCTACATATAAAGTGCTTAAAAGTTATACACTTCTTTTCTCTTTTCCTTTTTTATTGTCCCTTACCTCCCATGACATCACCCTCTTCCAGATAACCCCAAACAACTTACATATAAAGATAATGATGTAGGGCTTCCCTGGTGGCGCAGTGGTTGAGAATCTGCCTGCCAATGCAGGGGACACGGGCTCGACCCCTGGTCTGGGAAGATCCCACATGCCGCGGAGTAACTAGGCCCGTGAGCCACAACTACTGAGCCTGCGTGTCTGGAGCTTGTGCTCTGCAACAAGAGAAGCCGCAACAGTGAGAGGCCCGCGCACCGCGATGAAGAGTGGCCCCCACTTGCCACAACTAGAGAAAGCCCTCGCACAGAAACGAAGACCCAACACAGCCAAAATAAATAAATAAATAAATAGCGTTCCCTTTAAAAAAAAAAAGGGTGTGGTTCATCTTGGTTGGTCTGTTACTCTATTTAAAAAAAAAAAAAAAAAGATAATGATATATATAAAAAGATTCCGTATCTTTTCCATGCTCATGTAACTCGTGTGTATGTGTGTGTGTGTGTGTGTGTGTGTGTGTGTGTGTAGTCATGTATATGTGTATGCGGATGTTTTGTCATTATTTTACCACAATGTTTCTCTCATGTAAATCCCTCTGTGACAACTGCTATAACGCTTGGTCATTTTTCAAATGGATGCACAGTATTCATCATTTATTCAGCCATTCTCCTAGTGTTGGGATCTATTTTGTTTCTAGATTTTTGTCACTGTGATCAATGCTGCAATAAACATTTCTCTCTGTCTGTCCTTACATATTGGTGTTTTTTATTTCTGTGGAACACCTCAGAAGTAAGTACTATATTGTCATTTTATCATCATTACAATATTTTCTGACATCTGGTAATATGTCTTCCTTACTATTGTTTTTCATATATTTCTTGGCCATTTGGGGGAGTTTATTCTTCCACATACTCTAAGATTTTACACAATTTAAAAAGACCCGGGGGACTTCCCTGGTGGCCCAGTGGTTAAGAATCTGCCAGTTGCTCTCTTTTGCTGGGCATATATTTAATTCATTCCAACAGATCTTGACTGGCAGCTGGCTCCCATTAGATGAGTTATTTTCTGATTGCTGGAACACCCTAAACTACTATGACAGGTCCACAGATGGTGAAAGGGGAAGTGGTCTCTACCTTTGTAGGCTGGGGGTATATAAAATGTCAAGAAGACGCCTTGCTCTTTTGACTCCCTGTCAAAAGACAGCGAGGGCCCAGCCATTAAGCTAGAGACTTGGCTTACACTCTTAAGAGATAGTCACCTTCCTATAAATCTCTACAAGTCAAGCTTTTTCCCAGGGTCCATTGTTTTCCATTCCTTGTCCAGAAACTCTGACATTATTCTTCAAATTTGGTTCTTACCTAGACCAAAGAGGTAAGGGTGGGGGAGAAAATGCCCTCTGGAGAATCCTCAGAGAAGATGCATAAGCAGGGTCCTGAAGAATGAGTAGGTTTTCTCTAGAAAGGAGAGAGAGAATATGACCACAAGTGCCAGACTACTGAGTTTGGATCTTATCCTTTAATTACCAGGGAGCCAGCAGCAGAAGTTTCCTGCCTTCCCTGGGACATGGTCCCTCTGAGACACTAGAGCCTACCCACAAAAGTAGCAAGAAATACCCACCACAAAGTTTCCAGAAAAGCCTCATATGGACCTTCTCCCTGAATACACTGTTCAGCTTCTTCTGTCCCTTTTCTTGCAATGATGGCTTTGACATAGATGGCAAGAGGAGGGACAGCGGCTGACAGGCATTTCTGGAAAACAGGCCTTATAAAAATATGTAATTTGGGTAACCTTCTTGCAAGAGGTGTGCTCAGCAGAGGGATGTAAATAAAGAGAGAAAGGAGGTTTTGTAATTGATAGGAGAGACTGTTGCCCCAGGCAGCCTTTCTTTCTACTACAGAGCCCTGAACAAGGACCAGGAGATATGAGTTTGATTCCTGGCTCTGACACTCATCAGCTATGTGCCACTTGAAACCAAATTAATCTTGCTACATCTCAGTTCCTTTTTAGTAAAGTGTTATGAAGATCAAATAAGAGAAGAGGTGGTAAATTATAAAGCACTTCGGGGGGGAAAAAAAAGCTACCTATCTTGTTTTTATACAGGCGCACATACGTGTGTATTCTTCTAACCCAGTGGTTTTTGACTAGAAGCAGTTTTGCCCCCCAGGGTATATCCGGCAATGCTGATACACTTTTTTATTGTCACAACTAGATAGGGGTGTTGTTGATCTAGGGGGTGGAGACCAAGGCTGCTGCTAAACATCCCAAGCTGCACAGGACAGCCTTTCACAACAAAAAAATTTAGTCCAAAATGTCAATTGCGGCAAGGTTGAGAAACCCTGATGTAGCCTATTTATACAGCTTTTAACCAGGCTAAATTGCCTCACTGGGCAGCGTCTTCCAGAGGCCGCTCCCTCATCCCCAGGAAAGACTGGAGGAACCGCAGAAGTGACAAGAATCCCGGGACTGTTTTACCTTCCCTTTGTCCCTAATGCTCCTCTTTTTTCTGAGCAGCACCCTGCTTGCCCACCCTACTCGGGACACCTGCCCACAAGAAGGGCAGGAAGCCAGACTTAAAGCGCCAATGGGCTAAAAGCCTGGTCTGACTGGGAAATGGACCGATCGCCTGCCAAGAGTTCGCGTCTTGTTGCCTAGAGAGGAAAGTTTTCTCAAAGTGAGGGCTGTAACAGCATTTCACGCCAAACCAAGAGAAAGACTAGATTCCAGAGGCTCAAAGTTAAAGAAAATCTGATTTGCCGCCACTAGCTTTGCATTTTAAAGGTTAAGGAGGAGAAGGAAGAAGGGGAGGGTCAGCCCCACCGCTTGCACTACCCAGAGTCTAGCCGTCCATTGTGGTGGTGGCCGAGGCAGCACCACTGCTCCAGGATTCTGCTCCGAGGACTCGCAGGGGGCGCAGGATCGCGCCGCGTCACCCGGAGCAGCAAAGGGGCCCACCCGGAGCAAGTAAGTAACTTTCATGGGCTCCAGTGACCCGGGCGGGGGAGTGAAACTTGCCTGACGCTCTTCAGTGTCTTCCTGCTCCGCCGCAGCCAACTCGCACGGCCATCCTCTCTGCACCTCGTTCCAGTCTGTGTCCTCCGCGTGGGGTCGGTCCAGAGGCGGCAGGGGCCCCGCGGGAAGGAGCTCAGGGGGCGGGGGCCGGACGGACTGAGGGAGACCGCTGGCCGGCAGGGGTCGCTGCGCCCCTCAAAGAACCTCGGTCTACCCTGTGTCCTCAGAGAACATGTTAGCTGTGCACTTTGATAAGCCGGGAGGACCAGAAAACCTTTAAGGAAGTGGCCAAGCCAAGCCCAGGAGAGGGTGAAGTCCTCCTGAAGGTGGCAGCCAGCGCCCTGAACCGGGCGGACTTACTCCAGGTACCCAGGGGTCTGGCAGCGGCTGGGACTGGGCGGGACTCCAGGTTCTTCAATAAACACTCACCAGATGAAGGAAAGACCTAGGGCACTACCATTAATGCTCATCATGATGTGCAGTGCTGGGGGTTCTGAAACTAGAACCACTTAGCCTCCGTTGTTTACACAAAATACAGGGGTATGTGCACAGCAGAGTCCACCCTGCATCAAACCATTGTCTGCTCAGGTTTCCAGATAAGGAGACTGGAACTACCATTTGTTGAGGGTGTGTGTGTGCTCGTGTTAGACCTTGCTCTATCTCCTTTACTCCTCAGGCAGCCCTGTTCACCATTTGTATTCGACAGATAAAGAAACTGAGGGTCAGAGAGGTTCAGCAATGAGCCCAAGGCCACACACTATATTTATTTTTGGCTGCGTTGGGTCTTCGTAGCTGCACTCAGGTTTTCTCTAGTTGCGGCCAGTGGGGGCTACTCTTCATTGCGCGGGCTTCTCGTTGCGGTGGCTTCTCTTATTGTGGAGCACAGGCTCTAGGCACACGGGCTTCAGTAGTTGTGGCTCGCAGGCTTTAGAGAGCAGGCTCAGTAGTTGTGGCGCACGAGCTTAGTTGCACTGTGGCCTGTGGGATCTTCTTGGGCCAGGGATCGAACCCGTGTCCCCTGCAATGGCAGGCAGATTCTTAACCACTGCGCCACCAGCGAAGTCCCCCCCAAGGCCACACACTAGTAACCAGGGGAACTGTGATTCAAATTGAGGTCTTTGTCTTAAGGCTCCAAAGTCTGTATTCTTTCCACTCTGAGGGTCCCAGAGCTGGCAGGCGGCAGTACTCTTAAGAATTTTCTTCTGACTTCTTTTTGAAGCACTAAACTAGGCCAGCTGCATTTTTTGAATTAAGAAATGTACACCAGAATCACAGGGGGCACTTATTCAAAATAAATAGGACCAGGACCCAGGCATGTGTACTTTGAAAAAGCTCCTCAAATGGTTCGGATACACACTCCTAGTTCAGTCCCTCTGGTCTCAAGCGTCTGGTTGGAGGCGTCTGAGGATTGTGTTGAGCGAGTACAGAGCCTGGCACTTGATATATGAGAACTATCATTAAGGAGTCCACAGTTTGGTTTGCAAGGCAGAAATAGAGACACAGATGTAGAGAACAAACGTATGGACACCAAGGGGGGAAAGCGGGGGGGGGGGGGGCGGGGGGGGGGGCTCAGGGGTGGTGGTGGGATGAATTGGGAGATTGGGGTTGACATATATACACTAATATGTATAAAATAGATAACTAATAAGAATCTGCTGTATAAAAAAATTAATTAAATTAAATTAAAAAGAAAAGGAGTCCACGGTTTTATTCCCAGTCTTGCTATTAATTTGCTTTGCCACCTTGGACGAGTCATTTCCCTGCCCAGGTCTCAGTTTCTTCATTTGTAAAACAAGGGGTTTAGATGAGAGAAATAGCGAAGGACTCTACCAGTTAGACATCCACTGATTATGGGAACTACAGTCTCTTATTTGCATGAAACAAATCACCTCTCTTCTCTTTTTTCTTGAATTAAAAAACCTAACTTTACCCTGAACTTTGTCTTGAAATAAAAAAGGGGCTATGGGAAGAGGGCCAGGGATGGTGACACACAGACTTCTGATCATGTTTACTACTTAGTGCACCCCTTCTCTGCAGAGACAAGGCCAGTATGCCCCACCCCCAGGAGCCAGCAACATTTTGGGACTCGAGGCATCTGGACACGTGGCAGAGCAGGGGCCTGGCTGCCAGGGACACTGGAAGATTGGGGACCCAGCCATGGTTCTGCTGCCTAGCGGGGGCCAGGCTCAGTATGTCACTGTCCCTGAAGGGCTCCTCATGCCCATCCCGGAAGGACTGACCATGCCCCAGGCTGCAGCCATCCCAGAGGCCTGGCTCACCGCCTTCCAACTGTTACATCTCTTGGGTAAGGACCACCCCACCCTACCTCATGCTCACTCCATACAGCATGGTTCAATTTCTTCATGGCTCAGCCACCTCAAAACCCAACAGTCCGGCAGGGCAGCTTTGATCTGGCCACTGAGCCACACCCAACCCCAGCACCTCAGCCTACTGTACCATCAGTAGTATCAGGTCCTCATACTGTGCAGCAATATTGAGGCTGAAAATCATGGTTAGCACATAGAAAACCTGGAAAGCGCTGGATGAAAGGCCTGTGCACATCTTCACACTGTAAGCCCAGCAGTAGTCCCAGCTTCTCAGTCATGCTAAGCTTCTCTCTGGGAGCACTAGCACAGGAGAAGGAGCCATTCAATCAACTCTTTAATTCCTCCCCAATCCCACTGAGGCCAGCAAAGAGCTTACATGAGGGTCCCTGGCTTTGGGAAACTCAGTGTAACTGGCAAGACAACCACAGTGTTTGGAAGGGTGGCCCTGTCTCTAACTACAATAGAAGCTCAAGATGGGAAAAGTTGGTGTGGGCAAAGGTGGTCAGAGAAGGCTTTCTGGAACAGAAAGCCTTGAAGGGTGGTAGAGCTGTGATGGACAGATGGCATACCAAGGTGGCCTAAGAGGGTCAAGGTGAGATCAGCTGCTTCACTCAGAAGTGAAGGATGACAATTGTAATTTATGAAAGATGAGACTGGGACTAGATTGTGGTGGCCTTGAATGGCAGGCTATCTGGACTTGACACGAAAGCCAATCAAGAGCCACTTGACATTTTGAGGAGAAAGTGACATAATGAAAGCTCCATTTCAGGAGGAGCCTGGTGGCTGTGTGCGGTGCCTGGATTTGTGAGACCAGCTGGAGGCCGGTTTCAGACTGAAGAGGGGCTGGCTTCAGGTAGTGACAGGGGGAATGGTGCTTATTCTTACTCACTCAGATATAGGTCAGAGATATGTTTTGGTATTATTTCATAGGTAAAACAGAGATTATGGATGTGGCTGCTAATAACTGTTTCCAAAAGTTGTTTCCCACTCTGACCAGAGGCAGTAAGACAAAAAGTCAATATGTTCTCTCAAAACAGCCAGAGATTTGACATTTGGTGGTCCCAGGGCCAGGTGATCATGGTAGAATAAGCCTATGTGGAGAATGCGTAGCAGTTGCAAAGTAAAGAAAATGGTTCCTGTACTTTCTGTCGCAGGAAATGTTCAGGCTGGAGACTCTGTGCTAATCCATGCAGGAGCAAGTGGTGTGGGCACAGCTGCCATCCAACTTACCCGGATGGCTGGAGCTATTCCTCTGGTCACAGCTGGCTCCCAGCACAAGCTTCAAATGGCAGAAAAGCTCGGAGCAGCTGCTGGATTCAATTACAAAGAAGAGGATTTTTCTGAAGCAACACTGAAATTCAGCAAAGGTAAATAAAGCTTCTGCAATTCAGCAGGAGTTTCAGAGATGATTAAATAAAATCCTCACCAGCCTCAGAGTTGCCTCTGGATCTGTCTTCCCTCTGCTAAAAGCACAACAACTGCCCAGGCCAAATTCTAGTACTCTGGTGTTTGACCATTGGAGACAGGCAGGCAGTATTTAGGACTAAGATGATTTTCCTGTGCATTCTTGTAAGTGATATGATTCATACACTTTTTAGAAAGTGGATAATCACACAGAGTTGGCCTGGAATTATTCAGGACCTCTTTTTCCCAACCAGCCACTCTGCAGTGAATTAACAGGAGCAGAAACCAGTTTGGAGCTGGTCAGAGTAGGCTTGGGTAGGTAGCTCCCTAAATGGGTGAGTAGATGTGTATGCCTCTATATTCTGAAACTGAATCTGCATATATTTGGCTCATACCCTTCCATTGTTCCACATGAGTCAAAAAGGAGAGATGAAAACAAAGCTAGCAAAGCCATGATTCAGGCAGCCCAGCTCAGACACTTGGTAACTTAGATATGGACTAGCCTGTCCTGTAGCCTGGGGTGGATCTCCCCTGTTCCCCTGGGTGCCAGTGGGTTCTCTACTTACGTGGAGGTCAGGGGAAATACCAGATCATGGTGCTGCCCCATTTCCCTCCTGCTGTGGCAGGGATCATAAAATATGAACTATATCACACATGTATAATAGAGTTCAGCCAACTAAACTCCATTTACATCCATGTTTCTATAAGCAATGTTTTGAGTTCCAACCTATAGATTTACTGCTTGCACTTGTATTTATTTATACCCATATTTCCACAAATATACCATGTAATCTTACTTTACACCAAGCTTTCTGTGTCTGACTAGCATCACATATCTGTGTTTCATGTGAAAGGCGCTGGAGTCAACCTTATTCTAGACTGCATAGGCGGCTCCTACTGGGAGAAAAATGTCAACTGCCTGGCTCTTGATGGTCGCTGGGTTCTCTATGGTCTGATGGGAGGTGCTGACATCAGTGGGCCTCTGTTTTCAAAGCTGCTTTTTAAAAGAGGAAGTCTGATCACCAGTCTGCTAAGATCTAGGGACAAAAAGGTGAGTGATGGGTGAAAAGAAAACGTGATTTAACTATGATCCATTAAAGTGTGATTCATTCACATAATCCTGAGAAAGTAAGATCATATATTAAGTTAGAGAGCCTATGTATTAATAGAAACCTGCCCCTCTGTGGATAAATAGGTAACCTAATTTCACAGAACTAATTAAAATTGGTTGATAAAGGCCTCAACATCTTGGAAAGAGGGTAATGTATTATGTAAACTTTACAACAATGAACAAAGCATTGACCGTATTAGGAAATACTACTAATAGTTCCAAGACTTTGTTTTCAAAGGCAGAACTGTTCTCAGTGTGCTAAGAAAGCCTCTTAGGTAAGTAAGGTTAGTAAGCTTCTACCTTTAACAGATTATACATTCATGAAATCTTTTCTGTGTGGCATTCCAGCAGGTGCCAGCTTTGGGAGTTTCGTAACAGGGTTTCACACCTGCTGGGGGATAGCAGAGGTTAAGCATCCCTTTTGAATTGAGCCTATATTAAGTCCTGTCTGTGGCTGCCTCCTGCTTGGAAGTCTTTATTTAAAAACAGCCCTTCAGCTTTCAGTGACACTAATATTTTCTCCAAGCTTTGGTCTTTATCTGGGACAGAACAGAGCTTGCAAATCTAGGGACATGCACATACATGCTGGTAGTGAAGGGATTACATACCCTTGTGTGACTTTTCAGATGTGTACAAGTTTCAGAGAAAGCAGAAAGACTAAGCAGGGTGGGGAGTGGCAAGGTAAGGCCTCTGTCCAGGCTGATGGTCTCCTTTTCCTTATCTTAGTACAAGCAGATGCTGGTGAAGGCTTTCACAGAGCAAATTCTGCCTCACTTCTCCACGGGGAACCCTCAACGTTTACTGCCGGTTCTGGACAGAGTCTACCCCATAACTGAAATCCAAGAAGCCCATGCGTACATGGAGACCAACAAGAATGTGGGCAAAATCGTCCTGGAGCTGCCCCACTGAAGGAGGAGGGGCAGTACAGGACAAGGCTACCTCAGGTCTTCCAAGAGCAAACTTGGAGAAAATTCACAGTACTCAGGCGACCGGGTGCTACACCAGGCTCGCCTGTAATCCCCTATTCCTCTCCCAGCCTCAAATGATCAGTGTAAAGCCGGTCTAAGGAAATAAAGAGTGGACTTGAAGAGTGGCGCGTGGACTGGGGCCGTCAGGGTGGGGGTGAGGTGGGAGTCGGGACGGGCATCGCCGAGGGGATTACAGAAGAGGCCCGGTCAGGTGATGCTGAACTTCGGGGGCTGCGCCAGCGCAAGGGGTTCTGGGTACGGAGTACAGCGTCGGCCACGACCCAACCAGCCAGAACCCTGCAGGCTTGGCTTCGGGCACTGTCAGGGGCCCAGGCACACCCACGCGTCCCCTGCACAGCAACGCGCGCCCCGCAGGCCCGGACCCCACTCTAGTCCCCGCCCTCTCCGGCAACTCACCCAAGCGCAGCCCCATCTCTCACAGCTCTCCTCAGGCCCCACCCCCTTCTGCCAGCTTCCGCTGCTCTGGGCCGCCCCGACCGGAACACCGCCCCTTCTTAAGCCCAGGCCCCGCCTTTCAAGCTTCCGGCCTCTTAAGTCTCCCAGCCCCGTTTTGCCCCGGAGTCTTTTCCTAAGGGGAGACTACGTCAGCACGTTTCGGCGTGAGACGGTGGTATTCCGGTGTGTTAGAACAGCTTCCGGCGGGGTCTGGACGTTGTTGTCTTGCGTCTGACGCCTTGTTGCACTCGAAGCTGAGCGAGCTCCGGAGGAGTGCGGAGGAATTCAAGTGTTTGCTGGGGTAACCTCATCAGCCTGCCAAGATGGCGATGCAAGCGGCCAAGAGAGCGAACGTGAGTGTCTGGGACTTCTGCAGAGGAGGGGGAGCACTTCGCTGCTGGGCTTTCTCAGCGGCGTAATCAGAGCATTCTTGGCCCTCCTCCGTCCCCTAGGCGGGGAAGCCCAGAAGTTACTGACATGTCAGGGGGGGATTCCATCCTGGACCGGTCCTTAGGGATGTGCTCCTTGAGCCACACTTCCGCCCCTACCCCTTTTGAGAGTTCCTTTAAGTCTGTTATCCTAGTGTCAGTGATAGTGTTAACAGCCTGTGTTGCTTCACCTGCACCTAGGACCTGGCGTCAGGATCTTCTCCTCGGCCTAAAAGTCGGTAGCACAGATGAGTCCGCAATAAATAACTTATGCTTAACAGGCAGCTGGAACCTGGAAGTCTCCTCAGATCGTGGAGCTTTTTGGATCCTTCATTAATGTTTTCAGTGATAATTTTGAGCACCTAGTATATACCAGACTTGAGAGATAGGATACAATAAATTAGTCATATTTATTGAACACTTACTATGTGCCAGACACTAGTCTAGGTATCGGAGATACCTAGAATAAAACAGAAAGGCCTGCTGCTTACATTGTAATATTAGGGAGTCGGGGTGTTATGGAAACCTAAGAAAAATTGTCTTAGGAGAAAGAGAGTAGTCAGCTCTTAAGATGCTAAGAGGTACAGTAAGGTGAAGACAGTTAAATATAGTGAGATGAAGATTTTTGGTAACTTTGATGATAATCATTTCAGTGGATGAAATGTGGGATGCGGTGGGATGAAAAGAAGGTAGAAGTTGAGAAAATGGAGACAGCTCTTTCCACAAATTTTCTCGTAAATAGGGAGAAGAGAAATTGGATGATAGTTAACTTTTTTTAGGATGTGTGATATAAGGTGTATTTGTATGCCAATGAGAATGATCCAGTAGAGCGGGAGAAACTGATGATGTAGGAGAAAGGTGGGTTAAGTTCAGGAGTAGTTTGGGGTAGGTGAGGGGTTGGCATAGCACTGAGAGGGAAAGTGGCTGGATATGGATGAATGTATATTGAATATAAGGTACTTACCATTTGGTCATATCTATTTTCTCCAGTAAGCAAAAGCCAAGGTTATCACCTGGGATGAGCAGGGAAGAGAGGATACAGCTCAACTCGGATGTTAGAGGGAGTGGTGATGGTAAGGTTTGAGGAAAGAAGGGAAAATGTGATATAGTCTCTTGCAGAGTGAGAAAGATTTACTAGAGAAGTATATTGTGATTGTCTGACAGTGTTTATCATCTATTTGAACTTAACCTTAAATCTTAAAGTCTAAAACTTTATTGTACTTATTTGTTTACCATTTGTCACCACCACTAGTTTGAGGGCAGGGAATAAGTATCTTATTCTTCCATTTATACAACACTTAGGTTAATGCCTGAAGTAGTTGTCAGTTTAATAGTTACTGAGCAAATTAATGTCTAGTATGTAATTAAGTATGTTAATAAGAAGCACAGGAGTGAAATCTGGACGGGAGATACATATTTGAGAGTCATCAACTCAGTGTGGAAAACATGTGTGGTTAAGAGAATGTAGAGTTAAGGGGAGTATACAGAGAGTCAAGAAAAGAAGTCTAAAGGTGAAACTCTGTGGAAGAGCCTATCTTAATGACAAAGAAGACTGAGAACAACTAGCCAGAGAGTTAGGAGGAATCCAAGGAAATAGAGTGTCAAGAACAGTCAAAAACGTAATAGTCAACAGTGTCAGAAGCCTCAGAGAAATTAAGTTGATGAGAATTGAATACTATACTCCAAAAAAAAATTTTTTAATGCAAAAAAAAAAAAAACACTGCAAGTGAAAGGTCTTAGTGCATAAAAGCATTTTTCATCAGCGTGCTGGAGTAGGAGCTATATTGTGGTAGGTTGATGAGTGTTATGAAGTAAAGAATATGAAGCAGTGAGTATAACCTGCCTCTTTTCAGATGCTTGACTGAGAGAAAAGAAAAAAAAGGAGCAAGATAGGATAGCAAATAGAGGGCTGATAAATTCAGGAAAGGCAGAAAACTTGTCTTTTTTCCTTCACTCTGTAATCCTAATACCTTGCCTGGTGTATATATAACGAAGGCACTCATTAAATATTTGAGTGAATGAAGAGGGATCCAAATAAGTGTTTTGTGTAACAGTTGGGAGTACATAAGCAGCTGCTCACATGAGTAATAAAAGAAGCCAATGGTGAGGGAAAGGCTGCAAATTCAAAAGAAAGAGATCATTGATAGAACAAATTCCTGAGAAGACCAGAGAATGGTCATCAGTGGGAGTTTTATTATCCAGCAGACAGGAACAGTTCCCTTGTTCTTTCCCACACATGTCTGTGGCATTGAGGACTTTTAAATGAGGTTGGAGATCTTTGTTTACCTGTAGTGACTGAAAACCGGGGTTTTGTAGTAGCCGCTTATTAGTTCCTACTAATAGTCCTCCCTAAAACCAATGCCCAGTTGCTTTTCCAAAGAGCATGCCATTTTCAGTAATATCAGATTATAATTCTTATTCTTGGCTTATAAAAATTATGCATCATCTTTATTAGAATTTATTATGAGAATTTTTTTTTAAATGATAGCACTCCTGCCTCTGATTATAATAACAACACTTTATTTTTCATTTTAGATTCGACTTCCACCTGAAGTAAATCGAATTTTGTATATAAGAAATTTGCCCTACAAAATCACGGCTGAAGAAATGTATGATATATTTGGGAAATATGGACCTATTCGTCAAATCAGAGTGTGAGTCTTAGACTTTTGAAATGTCGTTTAAAAGAAAATGATTGGAAAAAAAAAAAAAAAGAAAATGATTGTGTAATTTATAATCTCAGAATTACAGCTGACAGAGGGCCTAACCAAGCGCCTAGAGACCAAGGCAAAAGTACCTACAGAGACCCTCATGATCCAGCTCAGTGAGAGCCAAGAATGGTAGTTGTGAAATTATAGAGAGCATGAAGTAGCAATGAGTGGTTTGAGGGGAATGGATGGGAAGAGAAAGAACCAACATTTATTACATACCTACTATTTGTTAAGAAGTACTCTACTGTGGTTTTTATATGCATTAACTCTAACTCTCTCAACACTCTTCACCATCTCCTTTACTGATTCCAGAATTTCTGAATAAGCTGTGCAAAGGGATATAAAAGTAACTGAGAAAAATGCTTTTTTTTTCAACTATAGCTTTCTATTGAAGATTTAAAAGTATAGGGCAAAATAATTATAACATAAATCCGTGTTTTAATTTAATCTAAAGATTGGGGTTCATACCTTCAAATGATGTTTAACATCTGCTATATGCCAGTTGTCGTAATAGGTGCTTTTGTTTGCATCATCAACACTACAGCCCTGTGTGGAGGTGAGAGTGTGTCTGTTTCACAGGTGAGACTACTAAGGCTTAGAGAGTAAAGTACCTTTCTAGCTTCACACAGCTATTTAGTGATAAAATCTTCTGATTCTAAATTGAATCTCTACACAGTACCACAGCTGCTGTCATTTTAACTAGTATACATAAGCCATTTACCTGAGTCCATCTAAGAGGATTTCTAAGCTTTTTATTTTTAATTGGGATATCCCTTTCTTAATACATTTTCTTTTATGAGTTGAGAGTTCCTCTGTGGCTTTTAGAACTCTGAGATCTTGAGGACTCTCCTTTACAATGATCACTGTCCCTCCAGAAAGTAAACCAAGAGCTAGAAATATATCATCATTGGTACTCAAACAGGGATGAAAATGAAGTGTTAAAGAGCAGCTGTCCTTTTTAGGAACCCTCTTTGCATATTTGATAAAAGCTTTTGACCCTTTCTACAGAATACACACAACATTTTGCAAGTGATTTCAGTGGGTACATGGACTCTAGGTTGAGAACTCCTGTTCTAGACATACAAGAATAGTGTACAGAAGAATCCCTGGCTTGGGGCTCAGGAGACAAGATTCTGCTGCAGGCCCTTTTACTAGCCATGTGACCCTAGACAAGTTGCCCAGCTTCTTCCTCACATGTAGGATAATTGGTCACCTTACCTGGCATGTAGCAGACTCTCGGTGCTTTGAACTTTTTAAAGCCCTTTCATACTTGTTACATCTTTTGATTATTAAAGCCATGAGTAAGGTAGGACAGGTGATGGAGCCTGATGTCACTATTTGACACATGAAGCAGCTGAAGCTCAGAGAGGTTAAGTTACACGATTAGGTTTTCTTATTTTCACTTTAAGCTTTTACCACCAATCAAGAAAATAATGTTGACTCAGTGCTTAACATATAGTAGGTAGCAAGTACATGTTTTTAATTAAAATTACAATGTGGAGATCAAGATATTAGGTTGATAATTAGGGGCTGGGGCGCTTGAGATGGAGAGTTTTTTTTTTTTTTTACATCTTCATTGCAGTATAAATGCTTTACAATGTTGTGCTAGTTTCTGCTGTACAATAAAGTGAATCAGCTATATGTATACATATATCCCCATATCCCCTCCCTCTTGAGCCTCCCTTCCACCTTACCTATCCCATCCCTCTAGGTCGTCACAGAGCACCCAGCTGATCTCCCTGTGCTATGCAGCAGCTTCCCACTAGCCATCCATTTTACATTTGGTAGTGTATATATGTCAGTGCTACTCTCTCACTTCATCCCAGTTCCCCCCCCATCCCGTCCCCGTGCCCTCAAGTCTGTTCTCTATGTCTGCATCTTTATTCCTACCCTGCCACTAGGTTCATCAGTACTGCTTTTTTAAATTGAGATGGAGAGTCTTTAAAATGGAATTAGCGCCTCTCCCTATTCTACTTCCTAAGAAGATGTAAGAGGAAGGAAGAGAGATGCTTTTGTTTTGTTTTGTTTTGTTAGCTTCCCAGAGAAAAGATGTGTGAGAGAACTGATAGGAGAAAGTAGATCTCCACCCTTCAAATGCTTATTAGCACTTGCTGAATGCATAGCACTGTGGGAGTAAAATAAAATATAAGGTCATGTTTGCCCTTAAGGAACTTAAATTGTTGTTGAGTTTTTTATGGTTTTATTCTGAAGGAAAAATTAGGTAGACTTTTTGGGAAAATCTTTGGGACAGTGTTTTTTTCCTTTGGGTAGTCCCAATTTTCATACCTAAAGCATTCTAGAAAATGGTTAAAAGTCAAAAGTCCAAGAGTTGTTAGATTATTTGCAGAGAGTAGAGAATATTATAGGGCTTCCCTGGTGGCGCCGTGGTTGAGAGTCTGCCTGCCAATGCAGGGGACACGGGTTCGAGCCCTGGTCTGGGAAGATCTCACGTGCCGCGCAGCAGCTGGGCCCGTGAGCCACAATTGCTGAGCCTGCGCGTCTGGAGCCTGTGCTCCGCAACAGGAGAGGCCGCAATAGTGAGAGGCCTGTGCACCGCGATGAAGAGTGGCCCCCACTTGCCACGACTAGAGAAAGCCCTCGCACAGAAATGAAGACCCAACTCAGCCATAAATAAATAAATAAATAGATTAATTAATTAATTATTTTTTTAAAAAAAGAATATTATAAAATTTTTCATCAGGCCCATGTAACCTGACAAAGTGAGCGTGTTTGATGACACTGGCACCCTCCAGCCACCCCGGCGCCCTATACCTATCCCATCCCCTTTTACAGGAAGCACAAGCTCTGACCAGGGCCCAAGACTGTAGTCTCGTCCTAGATCAAATCTAGGCAGGTGCCTCCCCTTCCCGTGGGGCCCACTGCCTTTCCTTGACCCTCTGCAGGGACTGTGGCAGTTAATAAACCTTATTCTGCAGTTGCATTGGGTGGATAGAACACAGATGGAGGAAAGGGGATCCATCTTTAGCTTACCGGAGCATAAGCTGAATGGGACCTCTGCCAGCTGTCCCCACTCACAAGCACATGGCCATCTGCCACCTGCAGTTTGTTGCTCCTCACACTTCCCTAGCTCCCCCCCTAACGGAAGCTGGTGAGGTGAGGAGAGGAGGTGGCAAGGAACACCTACACAAGAAGCAGCCCCATATCCATGAGTGAGATCCAGCTTCCGCTTTCCACTTCCAGCCACCTTCCAGCATTCTGCTCTGGCTCACAGGTAACCCCACCAACAAGCACACTTCACACCCAATCCCTCCAGAAACCCAGCCCTTTTCTCCAGCTACACAGGGCTGTGTAATGCATAAAAGTGCAGATATTATTAAAAATGAATGTGTGAAAGTTGGGAGTTGACTCTTGTTTTAAAAGGGCAATGAATCTTGGGGGAATTCCCTGGTGGTCCAGTGATTAGGACTCTGAGCTTCCACTGCAGGGGGCACAGGTTCAGTTCCTGGTTGGGGAACTAAGATCCCGCATGCCACGTGGTGCAGCCAAATAAATAAGTAAATACATAAGCAAGCAAGCAATGAATCTTCTAAGAAAAGTGGAAGAAACTACATTGGCTCTTTAAATTGGAGGACATCCTTTCCTGGCCATAAAGGATGGTGGTTGCTGTTTTCCTGTGTATCTTTTTTTTTTTTTTTTCCTGTGTATCATTTATAATTTTGCTATCCTCCTGGTAGGGGCTTCCTTCCAACCCCACCTCCTTCTACAGACACGAAATGGTTTTATTTTTATGGATTTGGTAAACTTTAGTAAAATATTACCCAGAAACTTTTGTTCCCTACATTGATGGAGATTGTTTTGTGTTTTTTTTTGTTTTTTGGAGGTTTTTTTTGGCCACGCTGTGTGGTATGTGTCTTAGTTCCCTGACTAGGGATCGAACCCGTGCCCTCTGCAGTGGAAGCTTGGAGTCTTAACCACTGGACCGCCAGGGAGATCCCGAGGTCATCTTATTTTTAAGGACTGGAACTAAAATTAGAGTGAGGGAGAAAATCAAAATCTTTAGAAACAAGGGACTAGTGTGGTAAATAAAGTATTGGTTCTGTTGCATAAATGCATAGAAAGAAAAACCCCATTCCAGACATTGCTGACTAATCACAGCTATCACTCCTAAGGTAGCGTACTTTCCAGTGTAAAACTGAAAATTGATTCTTAGTATGAGAAGTAGGAAAGACTAGAGCAGTGAACATGAAAACGGTGAAAGTTTCAAGCTAGTTCTTTGCTGCTACTGCTTTAGTAGCCATGTTAGTATTCTTGATATAACAGTAAGTTTAACCTGAGTTATTTTACTTAAAATAAAAACAAAAATTACATATTTTGAGAAATTATAGGCTTATCCAGCATACCTGTCCATAGTATCTGTTTCTTCTAGTGGTTTTCAGGTAAATGTGTATTTTAATTAAGTCCGATTCAACTTGGTAGGGGGAACACACCTGAAACTAGAGGAACAGCTTATGTGGTCTATGAAGACATCTTTGATGCCAAGAACGCGTGTGATCACCTGTCAGGATTCAATGTTTGCAACAGATACCTCGTGGTTTTGTACTATAATGCCAACAGGGTAAGTATGGCCACGGTTCTCATCACGTGGGGAACCCATGTAAGAGTTAGTAGAGAGCGGTACCACCACTACGGGAGATGTGTACCCTGAGTTCTTTTCTAGCTACTGCTATTGCTGAAATTCATTTGACTGTAGATTGGTAACTGTTAACTTTGGTGCTTACCACATTTTCAGGCATTTCAGAAGATGGACACAAAGAAGAAGGAAGAACAGTTGAAGCTTCTCAAGGAGAAATATGGCATCAACACAGATCCACCAAAGTAAACGTTTTCTGCATTTTCATTTTGGACTGTTTAAAACCCATGAATGACCACCACTACCTTTTTTTTTTCAATTAATAGTGAATGTTGTGATTTCTTATTGGAGATTCAAAAAGACCTGCTTGAAACTTTGATATATTTTAGAATATATTATGTTAATAAACTTGTAGCTTTTTGTAAAACATGTCGGTGTTTTATCTTAAAATTTCTCCTCCTGTATTATACCAGAAAAAAAAATAATAAAACAGCAGTTGAACCATATCAAGAATTGTTCAGTGGTAGGTGGTCCTAGAGACTGAGTTTCTTGAGGATGGGGACCTTTTGATATTCTTAATGCCTCCAGTGACCAGTACAGTGCTTAGCCATCAAAGGAACTTGTTAAGAGTATTGTCATTTATTGAATGTCTATTAACAATGAAGTCTCCATAACAACTTAGTGAAGGTGTAGGTATCTCCACTTTGCAGATCCAAAGCTTATCATGTTGAGTGAATGAATAAAATGCTTATATAAAAAGCTGCTTTTTACTTTTTTTTTTTAATACTTTTTTGGCCGCACCTCATGTGGGATCTTAGTTCCCCGACCAGAGATCGAACCCGAGCCCCTTGCATTGGAAGCACCGAGTCTTAACCAGTGGACTGCCGGGGAAGTCCAAAAGCTGCTTTTTTACATCAGCTAGTTATTAGCCACATGAGTACACTTGAATACTTGCTTTACAGTTAACGACATACCTTTGTCAATATGGGTGCCCTTGTCTTTACAGGTTTATTCTAGAAATGGTCGTTAAGATGACAGCAAATGGTTAGAAATGTGAGAGCAAGCTGCTTGGGTGGTGGTATTTGTTGTTACACGTCTAAGATGTATTTATGTACTTTTCCCTTTAGTTAGTAAGTGTCTGTGTGTATTTTGGACCTTAGCTCACAGTATATCTTTGCCATAAATAAAATACTTAATGTTTATTCTTATAATCACAGACTCCCATGGCGTGGAAATAGTATGGTTATTACCACATTCATCATAGCTCAGCAGCTTGGAGGAGATAGCTATAATTTTCTTTTTATAGTTTAGGCATGGGCCAAATGGAAAAACATGGGCTAATTGTTTTGTATATAACTATAACCCAAAATCAATTTGAAGGGTACAAGCACTGAATCATTTAAATGGACAAAAGCCTATTCTACTTTTAAATGCATTTAGCTTTCAAATCTAACATTACTGTAAGAAAATGGGCTATTTTATACTTTTTGTACTGTCTTCTCAAAGCCTACCATTGAAAATGAAGAAGTAATTGTCTTATTTATTAATTATGTCTGAGTGCTTTTTGAAAGCACTGTTAAAGAGTAGAAAGAGTCATTTCTATAAGGGCAGGCAGATGACAAAGGAGCCACAGCTGTAATATTCTTGTGAATGTTTTTATGAGTTTCTTACTAATTTTTGTAATGCACAGTGTGCTTTTAGGTATTTACAAATGTAAAAAGAATTTTCTAAAAGACTTTTGTAAGGGGACGACAAATTAGACTTATAGTGTGATTTGTCTAAATGGCAGACTGACTTGCCCCTAGTCTAAGTTGTTTTAAATTAATAAAAGGGGAAATTCCTTCTACTGACAGTTACGGCTGGTCTATAATTTTGATTAATATATCTGTTAGTTGAATTTCATGACCTGAAGTTAAGAGTTTAAAAAAATGCCCTCTAATTGTTTGGAAATTTTTTAGCCTGTTCCAGTTATGTTACAAGAACTTTAATTCAGTGGACAAATACTGAGCCTCTGCTTTGTGCCACGTCTGTGTGTAGTAAAATGCTGAGGACATAGTTACAATCAGTCCTCTGCACCAGGCATTGAAGGCGCAGTTTTAAGAGTGTCAGTAAAGCAGGGCCTGTGAAGCCTAGCATCATATCCTCTCCAGGTGCTAGCCAGTAGGTATTTGCTTTTCCCCCCACCTCTTCTTAGTGTCTCCTATTACCACGTTGGCTGTAAATACTCTAGACTGAGATCTTTTATGTGACTCCATAATGGGCACCTGAAATGGTCCTTGGTGCTATTTTTAGTTATCCTATTGGTGTCACAGCAGGAAACGTGACTGTCTTTTATACAGGCTGAGTTCTGAGAAATATAGACATTTGTATCATTGAGGAAAGCTAGGAACCAAGACATTCTGAAGGAAACCCCCCAGAAAGGAATGAGTGCAGCACCTTCTGACTGGTCTGGTCCCACTGCAGAGGTGAGCACAGGGACTGGTGATTAAAAGCAAAGCAGTCCCTTTCTCATTTCATTTCCTGCATCTTAAAGCACTGCATCTTCATTAACTCCTCAGTCCTCAGCAGGGGAATACAGCCAGGACTTCTTGGAGACAAAAGGGACACATAAAATAATCAAGATGTTGTGTCCCCATATCACATGTATCATCGTGTGACGTGTTATCAGTGAGTCTATGAAGGAAACTAACAGTACCTGTTACCTGCCCCTCCCTCAGTCTTGAAACAATTCCAAGACATCGCTGACCGAATAACTCTGACTATGGCCAAGAGCTTTTCTCACCCATGCCAACTAAAAGAAAAATCTCTTAGCTACATTGCCACAGGCTCCCCTGACGTACACTAACGCATATCAATAAGCAGGCTGGTTGTAAAACCTAACTGGAAAGTCCTGTAAGTTACAGTAAATGTAGATGAAAATAAGAAGCATATGTGGAAACAAGTTCAAAATCATACATTCTTCTCAGAAGTAATTCCCCACTGTAATGTTAGAGCAAATCTAGATGAAAATAAGCACACATTTATTTTCAAAAGTAACTTCCTAATGTGAGTTAGTGTGTGGCTCTGAGGCCTAACACACCCTCATTTCTTTAGGTGCACAAAATGTACTTTTCCATCTTTTCCAAGAAGGGAGCTCATCCCTCTTATTCTAAGTCCAAATGTAGATTTCATGATTGATCACCTAAAGTGTTCACATCCCACATTTGATTGCTAAACTGTGGGTTTTGAGCACAATGTATTCCTTTAGTTACTCAGAGGGGAATTCTGAGCCTGTGAGGTGAGTGGCAAGTCATAACCTACCTTGTGGGGCTGCTTAGAGGATTGGTGGTAATTTTATTTTAAAATTAGAAAAAATTAAAAATAGAACAAGGCCCAGCAAGTACAATAGGTACGTCGGAGCTACAGGTATCCCCTGCTTTTCAAAAGTTCGCTTCACGGTAATTCACTTTTAGGAAAGACCTACAGGAGTACCTGTTTTTGCTGCACGAAAGAGATCCAGAAAGGATTTTTGCTTTTATGAAAAAAGGAAAAAAGCAAAAATAGCGTTCAGAGCGATTATAGAGGCAGTATGAACCCTGAGCGGTGAAAGTGACACCACCAAGCTCCTTCCCCGAGAACTATACTCAGCATCTCGGCATCAAGCTGTCATAGCTTTGAACTGTGTCTGTGAGCATCTGTGCTTTTATCTCTTTTTATTTCATGCATCTGTAAGCAAGATGTGCCCTCAGGTAATTGCTTCTTCCCTTTATACCATTTCAGCTTACAAAAGGCTTCATAGGAATGCTCTACTCTCTACTTTCAGATAGTGGGGGAAACCTGTACTGTATTTATTATCACTCTCCTGGCTACTTCTCCTTTCCACTCTTTTCCCAAGGGCAACTGACTTATGTGGTCCTTAAAGCACTTTCTACCTTCAATAAGGATGGACAGGAATTTGTCAAGCACAGAGCCTTTATTTTTCATATCATTTCCAAAAAGGACATCGTTTAAGTCAGCAGAATTTCCGAGAGAGAAAGTGACAGCAAAGGCAACTGGCTCAAGTCCCTCTGTGTACACCATGTACATTTCATGTCTGAGCACCTTGTGTGTCTGGCTTAAGTAAAGGTAAGGCAGTGTAGATTGTGCGAACAAGAAATCTGTTCTGTGATCAGGAATGGCTACTACATGCATCACGCAAAATGCACAACCTGAAACATTTCAATCTGCAACTGAAGTTTCCTCAAGCAAAGATGCGCGTGAACAATGACGGAACACATACAGAGCAACTTGGGCAGAGAGAATGGATAATGCGTTGGGGCAGTGAGGTTAGCGCACTGATCAAGAGCCCCAAGCAGGAGGAGCCGTCCCAGTGGCAGAGCAGGCTAGGAGGGTGAGCAGCAGCCATCTCCAGCCACCTTCAGTTCCTTCCTGCCTTCACTCTAAGTTGAGCAGCTCCACGTCAAAGATGAGGGTGGCATTGGGAGGGATGACACCGGGGTGGCCCGTGGCTCCATACGCCACATCAGGGGTGCAGGTCAGCTTCACCCTCTGCCCCAAGCTCATCTAGCAGGGATGGGGGCAGATGGGGAGAGGAGAAAGAGGACCCAGCTTGATTTAAAAGAAAAAAGTAAGATAACTATGGCATTTTCCCAAACCATCCTCATGGTAACTCTGAAGATCTGAGATGAGTTTTATACATGGCACATTGAAGTGATGCTAAGAGTTGTAACAAATGCAGATTGTGCCTCAGACTAACAGAGACTTGACTGCGGGAAAATAACTTCTACAAAGTAGTCTCAAATTCATTCATCCAACAAACACTGCTGCTTATTCAATTACCATATGGCCCAACACTTCTATTTGTTCATAATTTTTCCTTCTTCTTCCAAAGAAGCCTAAAGAGGTGTATAAAGAGCACATGTACATGTACATGCTCAAGTAGGTGATAGAAGCAGTTCATTAGAGAGATTTAGAGATTAGAGGCCACAGCAAGGAGCATCACATGACTTCACAGAGCAAAGAAGAAGAGTTTGAACCAGGGCTCATCACAGCAGTCCTCAAGAACTTGTCTGGCATTAGTGGGATAACTGGTGAAATTTTAATAATCAATTTTAAAATTTTGAATAACCAACTCAAAAATTTGAATAGATTGGTTAATAGTATTGTATCAATGTTAATGTCCTGGTTTTCATCACTGTACTATGGTTATGTAAAACATTAACATTTGGGGAAGCTGGGTAAAGAGTATATGGGAACTGTACTTTACCTGCAATGTTTTTGCAAGTCTGAAATTGGGTTTTTTTTTTTAAGTTAAAAAAAAAAATCACCTTGGCCTACCCCACCCCAACTCTTCTGCTGCCTCAGTCCCAAACAGCTGGTAGCTCACAGGCTTGCTCAGAACGAGCTGGGGAGATGTGCTTGGGATGAGAGCCCCCAGTGACAGAAAGGAGTCATGCTGGCAACTAAAAGGGTGGGGACACAAAGCCAGAACTGAAACTAGGTGGCATCGCCATGCCCTGACAGTGGAGTCAAAGCAGTAGTGGTCTGTGATAGGGTGAGGGTGGAGGGCAGAGTGCCGAGCCCAGACCCCCAGCTCCTCAAATCCCCCTTAACAAGGATCCTCATCCTACCTGGGCTGCGCCCTCTTCGAAACCCTTGATGACTTCCTGTTTGCCAATTCTGAACTTGAAAGGTTTGTTTCTGTCTCTGGATGAATCGAATTTCTTCCCATTTTGGAGCATTCCTGTTAAAGCAAGGATAGGGTGGAAAAGAACTGTGGTCATGAGCTAACTCCCAGTTCAGGTTCAACATGTCTAAAATGGAATTCCTATTCTGTACAAACCTTCTGTCTTTCAGTCCTCCCCATCCGTCCTGTTGGCCAAGCAAGAAACCTGGATGCTTCCACATACAGCCTATCACTAAGTCCTACATATCTTTGGAGTCTAGCTCTTTTCTCCATTTCTATTACCACCACCCTGTGTCCTCATCAAGCCACCATCATATCTCACCTGTGTACAGGAACCAACTCTAACTGGTCTTTTTGCTCTGTTCTTACTCCTCCATTCCATTCTCCATACTGTACCCAGAATGATTTTTTTTTTTTTAAACACATACCTGATCCTATTACTCCCTTGCTTAAAATACTTCAGTAACTCCCCAGAGGCAGAATCCAAATGCCTACATTGTATCCAGGCACTTTAAGATCTAGGTACTGTCTGCCTGATAACCTTCTCTCTGCCCTCCCCTTCCTTCCCTTCCCTGCCCTATTCAGGTCTCAAGTACTTCTGCACATTGCAACTTTTATCATGGAGCTGCCTCAACCTGAAGGTCTGTTTTCCCAGGCATTTCATCCTCAGGCTGAGTCCGCACCTGGTCTGCCCAAGGTTCCCCCAACATGCAAAACCCAAAGGTCATATCATCCTTTAGTACAGTGAACTGTAACTGTAAAGTGACCCAGCCAGGGACCTCCCTGGTGGTCCAATGGTCAAGAATCCACCTTCCAATGCAGGGGACACGGGTTCGATCCCTCGTTGGGGAACTAAGATCCCACATGCCGCGGGGCAACTAAGCCCATGCACCGCAACAAGAGAGCCCGCGTGCCGCAACTACAGAGCCCATGTGCTCTGGAGCCTGCGTGCCACAACTAGAGAGCCCATGAGCTGCAACTACTGAGCCTGCGTGCTCTAGAGCCTGTGCGTACCACAACTAGAGAGAAGCCTGTGTGCCGCAATGAAAGATCCCGCGTGCCGCAACTAAGACCCGACACAACCAAAAATAAATAAGTAAATAAAATTTTTTTAAAAAAGTGACCCAGCCAGTCAGTGGTGGCCTCCAGACCTCATACAAAAGAGATATGTGAACCCAGAACACCCCGAGTGTTGTCTTAGCAGTTTGGAGCATCTCTCAGCCTCCAGCTGCAAATACCTTGTCATCCCTGATGTACATGTGTTGTCTCAGTCCAGCTGCCTAAGACCCAAGAGCTGCTTTTCTATTTTCTGTTCTTACTGGTGTCTCTAGTTCAAAGATCAGACATTCTATAAATGATGCTATTCCATGACTTCTTGTGGCCCCTGGACCACAACAGAAGGCAATTTGGGACCAGAGAAAGGCCTAGCCTGTAAGTTCAGAGACTGGACTCTGACTTCACTCGGACACTAACTCATTGTGTGAAGTGAGGCAAATTACTTCCTCTCTCATGGCCTCAGATTTGCCATGTGTAACATGAAAGGTCTGGGCCTGCTCAGTGTCTGAGCATCTGTGATTCCACTTCCTAATTTCTACAACATAAATGTATACAAGAGACATTCTTATTTACCTATTTTCTGGGCAGAATAAATTGTGCTCTTGCCCTGGGTACTAAATCAGGCAAAGAAGAGAACCCTATCGCTACACAGAGATGCACACAGATGGATACTTCTGTATCAAATATAGGAGATTAAATACAAACTCATGCATACACACAGGTTGCTAAGATATTCAGAGATGCGCATGCATGCTCACATGCATATATGCATAGACCCTCAGAAGAAAACCCCGATGACCAGATGCTAGGAAAATATTTAGAAACACAGATATAATACATTCACACAGACACATACTTGTACAATACACATATGGATATGTGCACACACACATTCACACATTCCATTTAAAGACTGATTTGCTCACTCCCCAATTTCTTCAGGTTTCATATGACTTAATCCACTTCAGACCATATACTGTTATCTACTGCTGCAGGTTCATCCAAAACCATGCAGTCCAGAAACAGACCCACAGATACATGGTGACCTGATTTGACAAAGGTGCCACTGAATGCAATGGATAAAGGATGATTTTTTTTTATTAATGTTGCTGGATTGACTGTATATGCATATGGGGGAAAATGAAACGTCAAAGTGAACCCCTATTTCACCCACACATAAAAATCAATTCCAGATGAATCACAGACCTAAATATGAAAGATAAAATAATAAAGCTTCTATAAAATAATAAATAGAAGAACATCTTCATGACCTAGGGATAGACAAAGATTTCTGAACTGTACTAACTATAAAAGAAAAGACTGATATGTAGGACTTCATTAAAATTAAGAATTCTGTTCAAAAGATGCCAATAAAGGAGTAAAAAGGCAAGCCATAGCATGGGAGATGTCTGGAATAGGTGTAACCAACAAAGCACTCATATCCAGGATACAGATGAACTCCTACAAATCAATAAGAAAAAGAGAGACCACCAAATTTTTTTTTTTAAGTGGACAAAATTTGGGCGAACTAACAAGGATATCCAAATGGTCAGGAAGCACATGAAAAGGTACTCAGCTTCATTAATCATCAGGGCTGTGCAGGTCAAAACCGCCAGGGCAGGCCAAAAACAAAACAAAAACCTGACAACACCAAGTGTTGATGAGGATGTAGAACTGGAATGCTCAGACATTGCTGGTATCAGTGGAAACTGGCACAACTACTTTGGAAAGCTGTTTGGCAGGATCTGCTACATCTGAGCATAGGTATAACCCTGTGCCCCGGCAATTCCGCTTCTGCATATATATAGCCGATCAGAATGTCTACACGTGTGCACCAAAAAGCATCACAACTCATAATAGCTAAAAACTAACAACAATCTAAATGTTCATCTACTGTAGAAACAATAAATTGCAATATATTCATACAATGACTTGTACAGGAATAAAAAAGAGCAAACTACTCTGGATAAATCTCACAGATATAAAAAGTGAAAAAAGTGACATAATGAGTGAAATAAGCCAAACACAAAAGAGGACATACTCTACAATTCCATTTATATGAAGTTCAAAAACAGGTGAAATCAATCCACAGGGACAAAAAGTTAGAATGCTGTTTACCTTTAGGGAGGTGTAATGACTGGGAAGAGGCAAGAGGGGGAGTCCTGGGGGTGCTGGAAATGTCTGTTGATCTGGGGGGTGGTTACATAAGTGTGATCACTTTAGAAAAATTTCATCGAGCTGTACATCTTAGAGTTATATTCTCTACTGTATTTATATATAATAAAAAAGTTTACCAAAAAGTCCCATACAGCCTCCTGCTGGGTTTGATGAGACAGTCCCTCCCCAGAGCAGAGCCACTCATGGGTGATGTCAGTGTTTAATGCACATTGCCTCCTGTCTGTATGTATTGTGAAAGGTCTTTGCAAAAGGATGTTGTGGTTTGAGTAACTTGACGAGGACTGGTCTGTCTGCAACATGTAGACAGATAAATCAATTACACAGGTCAGAGGCCCCAGAAGACTCATGGTAATTAGGCCACATCACCAGGAGATAAAACACAGCTCCAGCCCACTGACATCAGCGACCGGCAACACAGCTGTTGAGAAATACCCACACTGTCTGCCTAGAATCAACCTGGCACTTCACACTGGCCCAGAGAACTGCTAAAATTGGCCCCGTCTGACTATGTCCTAGGAATTAAACTGGCCTTGCTGTCTGCTAAGTGGCCGTCACCAAGTTTGCCACGTTGGGAAGCAGGTCACAAGGCAGAGCACTCAACCCCCGGAACATACATCTGCTTGTAATCTTCCCGCCAGCGGTCCTCAGGATCTCAGCCCACCTGGCCTTCCAGGGCAGATCATCCAAGAGGGCTCAGCAGAGGCGGGGCCTGCTCTGGCCGCACAGCACCCTGACACAGCCACTGCCACCCGCGCCTCGCACTGCGTCAGAGCCTCCAGTTGACTTCCTGCCCTCCCCCACCCCCCCAGCCCAATGAAGGTAGGGATCCTCTGGTTTCATTTTTGTGCCCCTACTGCTCAGCACAGCATCTCACACACAGTAGGTGATCAATAACAGGCTGAATTGAATAGTCTGTTTCTGAAAAAAGAAAGGGAATTCTCAGGAAGCTGACCTCCTCTGCTCTAATAACACTGTAGGATGAAAAGGGAGTCTGCAGGGAGGGTCAGGGCTCTCAGAGCTGTAAGAGGAATTTCCAAGTATCGGACAGCACCAGGAGGGCCAGGGCTCCACCCTGCCTGCAACAGACAGAAGGGGAATGGAGGTGGTATAAGAGGGCAGGGGTTAACCTTGCAAGCCCCCTTTCTCATTCCCTCAAGGCTGGCTGGGAGGAGTTGGGGATAGCTGGTCAGAGGGAGACCTGGCTGCCTTGGGCTCTGGGCCTGGTCTGGGGGAGCTGATACCTCTGGAGAGGAGTATCAGAGGAGAGACCTGCCTGGGGAGGGGCAGGTCTGGATGAGGGCTCAGGGAGTGAAGCCTACCTGTGTAGTGCACCACACACGTCTGGCCCTTCTTGGGGAATGTCCTTCCTGCAAGGAGACATGAGGATAGATGAATGAACAGCGCATTGGAGAAAGTCGCCTGGGACATTTCAGGTGTGATTGTGACCAACAGCTCTGGCCCACATTCCCCTCCATACCATGGAGATGCCCATGGTTCCAGTTCTGGCTCTGTGCTTTGTACGAGCCAGATTAGTCACTTTACTTCTCCGGCCTTGATTTGAACTTTATTTCCTTGGGTTCCACAACTCCACTCTCTCCTGGTCCTTTTCCTTTCTTTGATTGCTCTTTTTACTTTCCTTCGTCCATTCCACGAACATTTCTGACAGCCTACTCTCTGCCAGGCCTGGACTAGATTCCAGAGACACAGAGCAATCTATGAACTCATGATGAGGTTAGGGAAACAGACACACAAATAATAGATTATAATGCAGGGTGATGACTGTGCACAAGGATGAATAAACACAATCATTCACAAATATTTACGGAATACCTGCTGTGTGCAAGGCCTGGGCCTGATCTCGGGATACACCAGTGAATTATACAGACAAGATCCCTACTCTTTTGGAGTTTACATTCTACTGGAGGGAGACAAACAATACTCAGATAAACAAGACAATATAGATTGTGGTAAGTTCTCTAAAGAAAATAAACACAATGATAAATTACAGAGAGATACAGTGGGACAGGCCATTTTAGAATGGGTGGTCCAGGACAGCCTTTCAGGGAAGATAACATTTCAGCTGAGACTTGAAGGATGAGCAATACGCTGGGAAAAGCACTGCAGGAAGAGGGAGCAGCAAGCGCACAAACCGTGAGGCAGAAAAGGATCAGTGCATTTACAAGACAGTAAGGAGCCTAGATGACTGGAAAGAAGGGAAGGAGGTGGAGACAAGTGGGAAAGAGCCAGATCATACAGGGCCTTGCAGAGCTGGATTTAATTCTAAGTACAACAGGAAGGCATTGGAGGTTTTAAGCAAGAGAATGACATAATCTGAATTAAGATTTTATAAGATCATTCTGGCTGCTGTGTGTAGGATGGACAGTTAGGCGCCTGTTGCAATAATCCAGACAGAAAATCAATGATGGCTTGAATTAAAGTGGTTGGCAGCAGAGAAGAGAGTAAAATAGATTGGAAATATACTTTGGAATTGGAGCTGACAGGGCATGCTAATGGCGTGGAGATGGGGTCCAGGATGAGAGAGAAGGAGAAAACAACCACGATGCTTAGGTTTTAGGTTTGGGCGACTAGAAGGATGGAGGAGCTGATTCCTGAGATGGGGAAGACTGATGAGGAACAGATTTGTGCAGGTGGCAATCTTAAGATGCCTCTTAGACATGTGAATTTGTACTACAAGTAGACAGATGGAGAGTCTGCACTGGAGGTATAAATTTGAGTGGGATTTAAAGCCTTGTGAGGGCTAAGAGCTGAGCCAACATTTTAGATGGGGGTCCTTGGGAGGGAGCAACTGACTGAGCAGCAGGGAAAGTATCAGAGAGGAGATAATGGTTAAACTGGGTCTTAAAAGATGAGTAGTTTACCAAGGAAGTAAGGGAGATAATTTGGGAAGAGTGAACCACATGTTCAAAGGCTTCAAATCGAGCAGTAGTGGGAGCCCGTCTGGTTCCCTGCTGTAATCCTAGGGTCTAGCACACAGTATATGCTCAATAAATATTTGCAGAATGACTGGTGTGTTTAACAACAGGCAGACAGCTCGATAAAGCCGGAGGAAAAGTTGGTGGTGGGGGTAGGTACTGGGAGTAAGAGATGAGGCTCTAGCGTGGAAGGTAACAGGAGGCTGTATCACTGTCTGCCTGGAGAAAAAGGAAGATTAATTAAAACGTTTTATGCCCAGGGAGGGGCATGGTCAAATATGCATTTTAAAGAGTGCTCAGGGCTTCCCTGGTGGCGCAGTGGTTGAGAGTCTGCCTGCCAATGCAGGGGACACGGGTTCGAGCCCTGGTCTGGGGGGATCCCACATGCCACGGAGCAGCTAGGCCCGTGCGCCACAATTACTGAGCCTGCGCGTCTGGAGCCTGTGCTCCGCAACAAGAGAGGCCGCGATAGTGAGAGGCCCGCGCACCGCGATGAAGAGAGGCCCCCACTCGCCGCAACTAGAGAAAGCCCTCGCACAGAAATGAAGACCCAGCACAGCCAAAATAAATAAATTAATTAATTTAAAAAAAAAAAAAAAAGAGTGCTCAGGCTGTGGTGGGGAAAATGGTGAGGGTAAGGTGGGAGGCCAGATGAAAGGCCAGGAGGTGAGAATGGAGGTGGGGAGACCAGTTTAGAGACTGTGCAGAAATCCAGGTGAGACATGATGGTGGCCTGAACTAGGGCAGGGGCTGAGGAGATGGAGCCTTAGAGATATTCAGCAGGAGAACTTGGCAGGATTTGGAGTGGGCTCCACCAAGGCAGGCATCCCCAGCACTGCAGCGTAGTCGTTGAAATATTAATTGATACATTGCCCCTCTGGGTTATAGCATGGTAGCTGGCCCTTTTGTGCTTTCTTGACTCAGGGGTTTAGACTGAGCTAAAAGCAGAAGGCCAAAGTTCCTCCAGGCTTTCCCTAAAAATCTGATCCCCCTTCAAGAGAAAATGCCCCTTGTCTAGCCAGGGAGGGAGGATAAGGAGAGAAAACTCTACAGGCTTCTTTGAACCAGGGAAAGGAGAAGAGGCCTGGAGGCCACTGGCAGAACTCTATGGCAGTGCCCCGGGGGTAAAAAGGCCTCAGGGAGATGCTTCCTGGGATGCAGCACCATGGTTCCCAGCATGGAAAAAGAAGCCTGTAGCCCATGGGTGATCCAAGGTTGTGGCTGGGACTTCTAGGGACCACTGCTTTTCAATAAGGAGGGTGGCCAGGAAGCAAGAGTCCCTCCAGTTTCCTGGGGGTGGGGGAGTGTCAATAATGTCTGACATGCAGTTTGCCTGTCAAATCCTGCAGAAATTTGGGCTCCAGTCTGAATTAAGGTTGGTTTAAGAAATAAAGAAATAGCTACTCCTGGCACATCCAAACTCAGTTACAGAAGGGTGATGCCTGTAATGTCTGGCTTGGGAAAGTGACTGGTGCCAATCCTGAGGCAGGAAACAAGGGAACACAGAGCAGTGCTAGGGAGTGGGGAAGACCAGGAGCATGAGTTCTGTTTTGGACTTGCTGACTTTGAGGGATCCTTGGGATGTCCAGATAGAGGCTGAGCAGCAGCTGGATAAATGGGCCACCTGGAACTCAGATTGGAGGCCTGAGCTGGAGGCTTAAGTTTGAAGACCATCGGTTTGCAGCCCATAATGAAAGCCATGGGAATGTACAGGATGGCCGGAGAGGCTGAGTGGGGCAGGGAGGATAAAGCAAGATGCAGAGGCAGTGGAAGAAGCGCTCCTCCATTCCCAGACTGGCTCGGTCCCTACAGCGTCTCAACGCCCAGATCGCAGGGGGCCGCCCAACCAGAGGCCGGGAGGCGGGCGCGTTAGAAGGGGGCTGCCCCGAGCAGAAGAGACCCCAAAGCATTTCCTTTCCCCTGTTTCCAGAGCTCACCCAGCAGGGCAGGGAAAGCGGAGCTAAAACACGGCCCTAGGAAATCAGGAGTAGCGGATAACCGAGCGGTTCCAGCCGCGGGCAGGGGCAGCCCGAGGCCCCCGGGGCGGTGGCGGGCCGCAGACCCCAGCCTCCCAGCCGCCGCCTTCGTTCCTCTAGGTGAGCAGGCGCGTAAGGGGATGGCGAAGGATGTGTGCTAGACATCCAACAGTCCCATCTAGGGTCTTCTCCCGCCTCCCCCATCCTAGGCCAGCTCTCCCTGTTCAGCACCCTCCGCGCCACCTCGGAATCGGACCCTCGCCCGCCGGGCTCCGCCCCGAGACCCCTCCTCCTCCCCCTGCTCCGCCACCCGGTACCGTCTCCCGGGGAGATGGTCTCGATCTCCACGCCCATCGCGGTCCCACTGGCCCCGCCTCCGAGGGTCCCCGCTGTTTCCCCGACCCCGGCTCGGCTCCGGCCCTGGCCCGCTGGCGCTCCGGCTCGCCACCCCGCCGCCACTGCAGAGTCGGAGGAGGTGCGGCTGGAGTCGGGACCTGCGCGGGGAGGGGCCACCGGGAAGGGGGCGGCGGGGCGGAGCGGCGCGGAAAGGTGGGGTCGACCGGGGCGGGGCTCGGGGGAAGGGACCCTGGCGCGGCTGCTCGGGAGCTTGACCAGGCTATTGCGGGAGGCATGCAGACACTCGTGCATCCACCCACCCATCTATCCATCCATTCATCCATCCATCCGTTCAACACATATTTATCTAGCACCTACTCTGTGTTAAGCTGGGGTGAGGGGGGCCGGTCAACTCGGTCTCACAGACTTGGGGGAGAAGGCCGGCAACTAAACCAACACTTTCATTAACTGCGTTCACTGCCATAGCGTTCAGAGCGTCATGGAAGCACCAGAGAGGTACCCACCCCAGCTAGGCTGTCCGAATCTGCAGGGGCAAGCTGAGGGGTGGAGGCGGGGGGTGGAGGAGAAGCGAGTAATTACTGACTCTCCCCCGCTCCCCCAAACCACTGTTCTCCCTCCTGCGTAGTTCTGAGCTACGCACAGGTGGACTCCCACCTTTCAAGGCAGAGAACTGTGCCCTGGGGATACCGGCTGAATTAAGACAGAATTGCTGTCCTCGAGGAACTGAATCTGTGATGGGCAGGGACACAAACAGTTACGGCGTGGAATGATTTAAGTTGTGGGATAAATGAATGAATGAATGAGTTCTACCAGACCCTTCACCTCCACCCAAAGGAGACACAAGAATCTGGAAAGGTATTTTTTGGAGAAGGTAACATTTGTTTGAAAAATGAATGGGACTGTCTCTCTCTTTTTCTCATTCTTCATGCATTGTTGCAAAAATTGATATGAAGCTATGATTCTTCCAGCTATGGTGCTGGAAGATAGGCAGGGGGAGAAAAGCCTGAGCAAAGTAGAGTGGGCCCTAGAGGTGTTCTTCTCCCTCTCTCCCAGATGGTCGGGGCAGAAACTTCAGGTTATCAGCATCGCTGAAGGAGGGCTGGCTGTGTGTTCAAGAAACATGATGCTCAACTGTACTGTGAGGGTCAGTATCTGAAATTCCCCATGGGCGGCCCCAAGGCGTGGCCCAGAGTCTCCCAGGGGTATAGCCGGTCTTAAGCCTAGTGACGCACTAGCTTCTTGAACTGTGGCCATGGTCAGGCACTTTTGGGGTAAGTGTAGAATAACGGTTTGTAATTAGCACAGGTCCCTGGAACGGCTTCAGTATTTTGTGTACGGAAAATAACATTTTTCTGAGGAGATTTTATCTTATTTTAGAGGTCCTCGACTCCTTCCCCCCACAACCCCCGCACCCCTAAAAAGGTTAAGAAGCCGTGCTGACTCTAGGGCTCCCGGACTCCTTCTTAGACTAAGAGAACCGATGAGAAGTGGGGGAAGGCGCTACACCTTTCAAGGGAGAAATTGTAGCAGGCTTACCTTCGGTGGCGTTTCACGGGGAATACAACTCCCAGAGGTCCGTGCGGCAAAGCCCGAGCTTATTGGCCAATGGGAAAGACCGTCTCATAACGGGACACAAGCAATAGCCAATAGGCAAGGGGCATTGCCGAGCTTGCCCAGCCACTGCTCACCTATCAGGGGCCTGGGAGTCGATGCTTCCGGTCCCCGCTCAGGGCTTCGGATCCGTTGTCTGTGAGCAGGTACGGCCTCGGGGAGACTGATTTTCGGTGGGTCAGTGAGACCAAAGTTATTTTTGTCTACACTGCTTCCCGGCCTGGCTGTTGTGGGGAGGCTGTAGGTGGGCGGGGAGGGAGGTGGAAGGACAGGCACTTTGGGGGAAGGGGGAGAAGAGGAAGTGTCACAGGTGTGCGGAGAGGATGGAGAGAATGGTGGGGGGCCGCGTGCGAGGGCTGGCGGATGTGGACGAGCAGGGAGTGGGTTTAAACGGGAGAATGTATTCCCTGTGACTCACGAGTGAAACTTCCGGGAATATATCCTAAGGAAGCCATTCAAAATGAAAAACAGGCTTTATGCATAAACACCTTTATCCCAGCGTTATTTTTAAAAGGATAAAGTTGGCTCTAACCAGGTATCTCACCAGTAAGGAAAAATTATAGAACTTCCTCAACAGTGAGGAAAAGTGAATATTAAGTGGCTTCTAAAAATAATTTATAGTCTTTAAATAACATGGGGAAATCCTAATATATAATGTGAAGTGAAAAGATCGTGATATGTAATTGTACAGTATGATTGAAAAAGTTTAACCCAAACTGCATAGAAAAATATCTGGAGGGATGTAGTCATAATTTTCTTTGGATGAATGTTTTTTTGTGTGTGAATTTACCTTTTGACCTTTCTTAAAAAAATTTTATTGGAGTGTAGTTGATTTAAAATGTTGTGTTAGTTTCTGCTGTACAGCAAAATGAATCAGTTATACACATACATATATCCGCTCTTTTTTTAGATTCTTTTCCCATATAGGTCATTACAGAGTATTGAGTAAAGTTCCCTGTGCTATACAGTAAGTCCTTATTAGTTATCTATTTTATATATGGTAGTGTGTATATGTCAATCCCAATCTCCCAATTTATCCCTTCCCCTCCCCCCTTTCCTCCCTGGTAACCATGTTTGTTTTCTACATCTGTGACTCTATTTCTCTTTTGTAAATAAGTTCATTTGTACCATTTTTTAAGATCCAACATATAAGGGATATCATATGGGGATTTGTCTTTCTCTGTCTGACTTACTTCACTCAGTATGACAATCTCTAGGTCCTTTTGACCTTTCTTGTGTGTTAATTTAAAACAATAAGTGTAAAGAACTTGGAATTATTTTATAGTGAAAACACAATAAATTTAGAAAAACAAGTTGGGGAGTATGTAGCTCTGTTTAAACCTACTGGAAGTGCTCCATTTCACCTGAGCCCCTTGATTCTCACTATGAGTTGTCTTTAAAGAAGATTAAAAACAGAAGAATTAAATGGCCGTAGACTGAGCACCAGATCCTGGTTCTGACCACCTCTCCCCTGAATTAATATAGTCAGCTTTTCTCTTCCTAAAACAACCAGGGCTCCTGATTTGAGAAATCTTATAGTCTGAGGGTTGAGAGACCAACAGGTATACAGTTAGCTTCAGGCAAATTGTAAATATTTTAAAACATACAAAATAATTGGGGAGCACCAGAAGGTCATTTCAGCCTTTGTCCTCTTGGCTCTCTGATCTTTTAACTACCAACTCTGTAACAGTGACTCCCAAATCCTTACCTCTGACTACCTGAGGTGCAGTGCTACCCTATAAACATCTTAAATGAAGCACATCTAATACTAAACTTATCACACACTACACACTGTTCTTACCTTTGAAGCATTCTCTGTCTTCTTTATCTCTGATTAATGGTTCAGCAATTTCCCAAGCTAAAAATTTGCATGTTATCCTTAATTCTCCTTTCTTCCTCACAACTTATCCTACTTGATAACGATTTTATCTGCCTTAGAAATATCTCTTGAATCTGGCCCTCTTTCTCTACTGAGGTAGCTACAAACTTGGCTCACTTTCTCATCCTGACATTCAAACTATTTCATGGCCCATTATTAAACTTGTCAGCTTCCTAGTTTCTCAGGTCCATTCTGCACATTGTTGCATGAATGTGTGCTGGTTCCTCTAAATTCCAAATTATTCAGCAGGCCCTTTATGATCAGGGAGATAAGGTTGGAAAGGTATAGCAATATAAGATAATTTAAGGCCTTCAATGCTTTGCTTAAACATTTATATACACAGACTGTGGAGACTCATCAAAGGTATTTGAGCAGAAATGCAAAATTACCAGAGCTGTGACTTTTCTCAAGATAATTCTACCCAACACACAGAGTCCAGGCTCTGTAGGAAAGAAGAGACTGAAATGAAGAGGACTTCTCCTTGTCCTACCCTACTAAAAAGGAAGAGGTGGTCAGGACCCTGACTAATAATGGGAGTAGAAAGGATTGGAAGAGATTTTTGTAATTATCATTGGGTTTTTGAGGAAATTTTTCATAATTTTTATTTTTTAATTTAATTTTATTGAAGTATATTTGATTTACAATGTTGTGTTAGTTTCAGGTGTACAACACAGTGATTCAGTGTATATATATATATATTATATATATACATATATATATATTTTTTTCCAGATTCTTTTCCCTTATAGGTTATTACAGAATATAGAGTGTAGTTCCCTGTGCTACACAGTAGGTCCTTGTTGGTTATCTATTTTATTGGGTTGGCCAAAACGTTCGGGTTTTTCCATAACATCTTTTTTTTTTTTTGGCTGTGTTGGTTCTTCGTTGCTGTGCACGGGCTTTCTCTAGTTCAGGCGAGCGGGGTCTACCCTTCCTTGTGGTGCGCGGGCTTCTCATTGCGGTGGCTTCTCTTGTTGCGGAGCATGGGCTCTAGGCGTGCAGGCTTCAGTAGTTGTGGCATGTGGGCTCAGTAGTTGTGGCTCACGGGCTCTAGCGCGCATGCTTAGTAGTTGTGGCACAAGGGCTTAGTTGCTCTGCGGCATGTGGGATCTCTTCCTGGACCAGGGATCGAACCCGTGTCCCCTGCATTGGCAGGCGGATTCTTAACCACTGCGCCACCAGGGAAGCCCTTCCATAACATCTTACATCAATATATATAGTAGTATATATACGTTAATCCCAACCTCCTCATTTAAACCCCACCCCCCACCCCGTCCTTTCCCCTTTGGTAACCGTAAGTTTCTGCGTCTGTGGGTCTATTTCTGTTTTGTAGATAAATTCATTTCTGTCTTTTTTTTTTTAGATTCCACATATAAGTGATATCATATATTTGTCTTTTTCTGTCTTGCTTACCTTACTTAGTATGATAATCTCTAGGTCCATCCATATTGTTGCAGAGGCGTTATTTCATTCTTTTTTATGGCTAATACTCCATTGTATATATGTACCACATCTTTATCCATTCATCTGTCGATGGTCATTTACGTTGCTTCCACGTCTTGGCTATTGTAAATAGTGCTGCAGTGAACATTGAGTTGCATGTATCCTTTTGAATTAGAGTTTTCTTTGGATATATGCCCAGGAGTGGGATTGCAGGATCATATGGTAACTCTATTTTTAGTTTTTTACCAAATTTCTTCTTGTTAGTAAAGATGAAAATATTAAAATTAATTCTTCTAAAAAATCTCAGTAACTTTATTATCAAGTTTGTTTTTCCTTTATTTACAAATCCTTACACTGTGCTAACCCTGGCCATACACACCCTCAATGACATTAGACTGACTTGGGTGGCCTAAAACATATCATATAAATTGCTTTTGATGTAATTGGCCCGTTAGGAATTTTCTCTTCCAGGAAAATGTATCATGCATTATTTATCGATAAAATTCTTTTTTTTTTTTAAAGTGCATAAGTAGATATTAGGGAAAAACATATGTTATCTTATACAAGACCAACGGGTTTGAGATGGCAGTTTTCTTTATTAGTAATGTCAGAAGACATATTTTTCCATTTAGCAAGCCACTGTAGAACCACTTAACCTGACCTCATGTGTAAGAAGTATAACAGACCATTCCCTCTTAGTAAAAGATTCTAAGAGTAGGGATGAAGCTAGCAAAGAGGAATGAGAAAAAATTTGCAGATAAGTTAAAAGCAAATCGTCCAGTTCGGTAGAGAATACATTTCTTTGGATTTAGAGTCTGAAGGCAGCTTCTCAAGTTCTGTCTTTGACATTTACTAAGTACAATAAAACAAGGTTAAAAAATGTCCATCTGATTCAGTGACGTGGATAGCACTGGTGGGTTGGTGAGAGTTGTTTTGGAGAAGAGTTGGGAATGGAGTCAATTTGGGGTGGGTTAAGAAGAGAATGAGTGGTGAAGAAATGGACACTGCAAGTTTACACAATTCTTTGATAGCTAATAAGATTAAACATCATTTAGAATATGTTTATTGATCATCATCATTGTTTTGTAAATTGCCTGTTGATATTCTTTGGCCACTTAAAATTTTGTCTTTTTAACTGGCTTATAAGAACTTTTTATTTACTTATTTATTTATTTTTGGCTGCGTTGGGTCTTTGTTCCTGCGCGGGGGCTTTCCCTAGTTGCAGCGAGCGGGGGCTACTCTTTGTTGCTGTGCGCGGGCTTCTCATTGTGGTGACTTCTCTTGTTGCAGAGTACAGGCTCTAGGCACGCAAGCTTCAGTAGTTGTGGCACGTGGTCTCAGTAGTTGTGGCTCGCGGGCTCTAGAGCACAGGCTTAGTAGTTGTGACGCACAGGCTTAGTTGTTCCCCACCGTGTGGGATCTTCCCGGACCAGGGCTCGAACCCGTGTCTCCTGCATTGGCAGGCGGATTCTTAACCACTTTGCCACCAGGGAAGTCCCAAGAACTTTTTATAAATTAAGTATTTTGTACATTTGAATCTTTAGTTTGTTTTTTCAATTAGAAAAGGGCTATTTGAATATATACTTATTATAAAAACAGTCTTTCCAAAAAATACAGAAATAAGTAAATAGGGTCCCACCTTCTTTCTTCTACCACCTCACTCCATCTCAGTATGTACTGTGAACAGTTTGGTATGTGTTATTTCTGATCTTTTTCTGCATCTTTATGTAAATATATACAAACACATGTATATGGACATATAGAGGTGGATTTTTTTTTCATAAATAGTAGCTTACTAAACATGTTATCTTGTGAATTTCACTGCTTTTTTTGGGGAGGGATTTTTCCATATCAGTACTCATGGAGCTTCCTTATTTTTTTATTTATTTCCATATTGATGTACATTTAGGTTTTTCTTTTACAAAAAATGCTATAGTAAATCCTTATACACATACATATACATGTTTGAGTATTTCTATAGTAGTGTAAAAAGTCTTTCTTTTAAATCTCTTAATTTTTGTTTTACACATTTGGATCTTTAATCTGTCTGGAAGGTGTTTTGTTATAAGATATGAAGGGCAAGTTTCTTAACTTTTTAGAGCTTCAGATCTGTTGTCTCTCACCTAAGAATAACAGTGCTACCCTCACAGGACTGTTACAAGGGTTGTATCAGATTCTAGGTGACCAGCACCATGTGTGGCACATACTGGACATGTTTATTCCCTTCCTTTCCTTCTAATTTGCCCAGCAAATTCAGGTAGTATCTGGGTGTGTTTATAGAATATGGTCTGTTTTTGCATAGTCAATAACAATGTCATCCTGATTTCCTCAGTTTTGACGTCTCACATTTCACAGAAAGGCTAACCCCAAAATTTTACCATCGAAATTGATGGAAGTTAGTAAGGCTCTACCATATTTTAAACTGGTGACAAATGGGAGTTTAAGTGTTGCCATTTGCTTTCCCTTCAGTGTTAAGAAGGAAATGAAATAAAGCATACTGACAAGAGTCAGATGTAAGCAATCTAAAAGAAAAATATACATGAAATAAAGTTATTTGAAAGCCTTAAAAATGAGGGTCTTTTAAAATATCTTGGATCCTTAATTGCAATAAAAATTATTACTCTTTCAAATAATATGATGCATTTTGTAGTTAGGTTTTGGCATTTAATTTTACAAGATTTTAATCTTTATGCACACTTATGATCTTATTATATATGTAATTGTTACATACTCTGTTTACAGAAGGACTTTAGGCAGCCATCTGCAGTATTGATCAACTCCATGATGAGTTGACTCATTTCTGGCCTTATGTGCATCTTGCATATTTTATTGGCTCTTTCTAATTCATCATAGTATCATAGTGAGGCTACAGTAAAAAACTGTGATTATAGTAACTTAAAGAGACACAGGGTTAGTAAGCATTTTTTGTTTACCTGATTTCCTATGAGTGGCTTGGAATTTTGAACCAAAAACTGCTACCATAAGCATTACTGTTTTGCCTGTATTGCTGATTTTTAGTATCCCAATTCTGTGATCAAGGAAGTTTGAACTAGAGGTGCCCCCAATATACGTTTGGCTGCATAAATAGCCAACTGTTAAAAACCAGTATGGCTTTCCTTGTGGCACAATGGTTGAGAATCCACTTGCCGATGCAGGGGACACAGGTTCGATCCCTCGTCCGGGAAGATCCCACGTGCCACGGAGCAGCTAAGCCCATGTGCCACAGCTACTGAGCCTGCACTCTAGAGCCCGCGAGCCACAACTACTGAGCCCACACGCCACAGCTACTGAAGCCTGCATACCTAGAGCCCGTGCTCCACAGCAAGAGAAGCCACCGCGATGAGAAGCCTGCGCACCACAATGAGGGGTGGCCCCCGCTCGCCGCAACTAGAGAGGGCCCACGCACAGCAACAAAGACCCAATGCAGCCTAAATAAATAAATAAATAAATAAAATGAATTAAAAAAGAAAAAACCAGTATTCCACAGAGGCAGTCATAGAATGAACCTGTGGAACAACAACAAAATCTGAAATTTCATCCCCATTATTAAAATTTTACTAAAACATTTTATTCATTAGGTTTCAAAATTTTGACCTTATTTTGCAGGAAAAATAATTTCTCAGCACTGCCAGGCAGTCTTTTAATCTGCCAAATTCCTCCCATCCTTTTATCCTCTCACAATAATGACCTGTGAAAGGGCTAAGCCAGTTGTCCTGTAAAATGTACTACATCCTGAATTTGTCTGACTGTATTCTCATGGTATAACTTCCTAATTATTTCAGATAACCTTTATCAGAAAGGATGGAGTTGGGAAAAGGAAAACTTCTCAGGACTGGACTGAATGCGTTGTATCAAGCAATACACCCAATTCACGGCCTTGCCTGGACTGATGGGAATCAGGTAGTCCTGACCGATTTACACCTTCACGGTGGAGAGGCCAGGTTTGGGGACTCAGCGGTCATTGGACAATTTGAACATGTGTATGGGGTGTCCTGGGCCCCACCTGGTACAGCTGACACACCTGCTCTGCTCGCTGTCCAGCACAAGAAGCATGTCGTCGTGTGGCAGCTGTGTCCTAGCACTGTGGAGACAAGCAAATGGCTGATGTCTCAGACCTGTGAGATTAGTCAGTCACTCCCTGTCCTTCCCCAGGGCTGTGTGTGGCACCCAAAAAGTGCTGTCCTGACTGTGTTGACTGCACAGGATGTCTCCGTTTTCCATAATGTTCACTGGGACAGTTCCCGGGTCAAAGTGGACATCAGCACCCAAGGCCTCATTCACTGTGCATGTTGGACCCAGGATGGCCAGCGGCTGGTGGTGGCCGTAGGCAGCAGCGTGCATTCTTATATTTGGGACAGTGCTCAGAAGACTCTTCACAGGTGCTCCTTCTGCCCAGTGTTTGATGTGGACAGCTACGTGCGCTCAATCGGAGCCACTGTGGACTCACAGGTCGCTATAGCCACTGAGCTTCCACTCGATAAGATTTGTGGCTTAAATGCATCTGGAACCTTTGATGTTCCCCCTAGTAGTGAAGGCACTTGTCTGTATACTTTACCAGTTATTGACAAAGTTTCCTCTGAAACAAGTTCTGAAACACCGGTTTCTCCCTTTTCTTCATCCTTTTCTGATCCTCTGGATCTAACTCATATACACTTTGATAGATCTAACTCTGAGGCTAGTTCTCTTATTTGTCTAAGAAAAAAGGACTACTTGACAGGAACTGGCCTGGATTCTTCACACTTGGTCCTCTTGACCTTTGAGAAGGAGGTTACCCAGAAAAGAAAAGTCACCATCCCAGGCATTCTGGTTCCTGATCTAATAGCGTTTAATCTTAAAGCACAGGTAGTCGCAGTGGCTTCCAATACGTGTAATATAATTTTTATCTATTCTGTCATTCCATCATTTATGCCAAACATCCAGCAAATTCAGTTAGAGAGTAATGAAAGACCAAAAGGCATAAGTTTCTTGACAGATAAATTATTGTTAATTTTGATAGGAAAACAGAAATCCAGTGATTCGGCATTTCTTCTTTCTTCAAAGTCTGATCAGTATACGATTCGTTTGATTGTTAGAGAAGTTATGTTGGAAGAAGACTCTCCAGTGACACTGAGTGAAAACCAGAGTGGTTATTCTGCTTTCAGTACTCTGTTAAATAAAGCAAGTAGAAAAAACCTAATTGAAAGTCTTTCCCCAGATTTTTGTCACCAAAACGGAGGGCTCTTGTTAACAGCTAATAGCAGCAGTCAAAGTGGAAGGCCTGGAAGAACTCTTATTCAAGAAATCAAAAGTCCTCCATCCAGTATCTGTGATGGCTCCACAGCCCTAGAAACTCTAGATGCCGGGCCTGTTAACCAGTCGGTAACACTGCCGGGACCCAGCGGCACACCAGACCACACCAGTACCGCGGGACCTCCTAACTTACAAGTGGAAAAGGAAACTTACCAGCTATCTAAGATACTGGAAATTTTATCTAGGAACCTGACTGAAGTGCAGCAGCGTCTTTCTGAACTCTCAGACTTTCTACGTAATGGAAAGAAATCCTCTCCAGTGTATCCACTCTCTCAGGATGTGCCTTATGTTCACATCACTTGCCAGGTAACTTCTCCTTTGAGGAGCTACCACTGGCTCCTGCAGCCAGTAGGTACTGCAAGAGAAATTTATTGATGAGGAAGTAGTATTCTTATTGAACTTCACTGACCTGGACATGTTATATTCAGGCAAGTTGTTATACCTTTCCAGGTTGGTTGGCTGGGCACACATGCCAGTATACACCGTGATTTTATCATGTGCGTGGTGTGAAAACATGGATGATTGCACTCATTCTGGCAATGTATGTTTAGAAAAAAAATTTTTTAATTCATGCTGTTTCATTGAGAAAACCTTTTCCTTATGCAATTGCAGACACTCTTCTGTTTATAAGAGAGCTTATAATAGCATAACAGCATAAGATTATAACAGCATCTTATAATATGCTGTTATAAGAGAGGTTATAGTCGTTAAAAATTTTTAATGCATCTGTTTATGCCTGTATACGCAAACATAAAATATTATATAAGTGGGATCATACCATATCTGTTTTTATCATGAACACTCCTTTCCCATCACACTTGGCCCTGCTCCTCCTCCCTGTAACCCACCTTAACTAGCAGCTTAATGTGGATCCTTTCGTATTTTATTTCACACTCATATAATCTTACACAGCTCTTTGTATACGTAGGTATATAGGTGCAGGGGTGTTGGTGGTGACTTTGTCGTTGTTTTACAAAAATGGGGTCATATGGTGCATTCCTTACTTCACGCTGGGAGTATGCTGTTTATTCAGCCTTTCACTTGCTGATGGACATTCACTTTGTTTTCAGTTCTTAGGCACTCCAAATGGTGCTGCAATAGTATTCTCATATGTATCTATTTGTATTCATTCTTTTATTTCTGTTGGCTTGGTTCCCAGAAGTGGAAGTGCAAGTTTGAAGAGTATATATATACACACATACATATATGCTTCTACTTTTAATAGAGTTGACAGATTGCCTTTCAAAGATTTTTTACTAAACAATGCATCATCACATGTCCATCAGCGACCAATGAGACTGTCCTTTTCCTCACTTCCTCACCAATCTGATGAGTGCAAAGTGGTATTTCACTTTTATTAATTTGTATTTCCTTTACTATTAGTGAATTTGAGTATGTTATCATGTTTTTTGGCCAATTGAATGTGAATTGCGTTTTGCTCATTTTTTCCTATTATCAGTTTACAAGAGCTTTTTTTATATTATAGAAATTGATGTATATGTAATAATCTAGATTTTCTTGCATTATTTTACTACATTGTTTTTAACCTTTATTAACATTTTCTGAAATTTAGATAACCAGTTGTGCTACCAACATTATTAAAAATGCATCTTTATCCCACTGAACTTGATCTACCACATTGGTCATATATAAACTTACATATACTGAGATCTAATTCTGGATTCTTCTTCAGCTACTGTAATGCTGGTCTCTTTATCTAGAACTTTAACAATACCACACTGATTTGATTACTGTGGACTTATATAGCTTTGTTTTAAAAGATATTTGTAGAAAGTTGGTATTGAAATCAATAATAATATGTAAATTACTATTTAAATAATGGTCAAAAGAGATATTTTAATTAGTTTTTTCATAAAACTACTGTTTGACTCAAGGACATAGGTTTTTTTTTTTTTTTTTTTTTTTTAATTTATATTTATTTTTGGCTGTGTTGGGTCTTCGTTTCTGTGCAAGGGCTTTCTCTAGTTGTGGCAAGCGGGGGCCACTCTTCATCGCGGTGCGCGGGCCTCTCTCTGTCGCGGCCTCTCTTGTTGCGGAGCACAGGCTCCAGAGGCGCAGGCTCAGTAGTTGTGGCTCACGGGCTTAGTTGCTCCGCGGCACGTGGGATCTTCCCAGACCAGGGCTCGAACCCGTGTCCCCTGCATTGGCAGGCAGATTCTTAACCACTGCACCACCAGGGAAGCCCAAGGACATAGGTTTTTAAAAGAACCAAACACTAATTTAAAATTGAATTAAAATTTTTTTAGTATAAAAAATTTCAAACACATAAAATATATTTTTTATTATGAAAAATTGTAAACATATAGAAAGAATACCTAATGAAACCCTATCTATATCTATCACCTGGATTTAATGGTTGTTAACATTTTACCATAATTGCTTCTTTTTTTTGTTTTCTAAAATATTTTTCTAAGTAGAGACATCATGGTGTTTCACCCGTAAGTATTTTGGGATGTTGTTCTAAAGTGTAAGCACATTTTCTTTAATTATCACTGTACCATTATCATACTTGATAACATTAACAATAATTACTTAATATCATCTAATATCTAGTTCTTATTCAAATTCCTAAATTGTCCCCCAAACCGGTTAAATCACAAATAAATCAGTTAAAAATCAGTTAAGTCACTGATATAAAAAAATTTTTTAAATTAATTTCACAACCACATTAGGTATCTTAGTTATATTATGTACCAAAGCTAATTGAAACAAATATTTATAAACATTTAACATCCCAATCCTAGATTTTTGAAGAGGATTTTTCCCACATTGTCTTCAGCCAAAACAAATATTTAAATGGCTTTATTAACTACATGAAGTTTTCAGTGTATTTTCAATAAACAGATTTTTTATTTTTAAAAATTATAGTACTTTGTAAGTGTGTAATCTAGTTTGGATTTTTTTTTCCTCCCATGACTTTTCAAATATTTTTTCTTTTTTCCCTTTTTATTTCTCTTTTTGAATAGGCAATTCATTTACTTGCTTTAAAAAAAACATTCTTTTAATAGAAAGGTATATACTGAGAAGTCTTAGTTTCACCCAATCCTTGTCCAGCTTGTTCCCCTCACCTCATATAGGTAACCATTTTTTTTTTTTAATTTATTTATTTTATTTATTTACTTTTGGCTGTGTTGGGTCTTCATTGCTGCATATGGGCTTTCTCTAGTGGTGAGCAGGGGCTACTCTTCGTTGCAGTGCACGTGCTTCTCATTGCGGTGGCTTCTCTTGTTGCGGAGCACAGGCCCTAGAGTGCATGGGCTTCAGTAGGTGTGGCACGCGGGCTCAGTGGTTGTGGCTCACGGCCTCTGGAGAGCAGGCTCAGTAGTTGTGACTCACGGGCTTAGTTGCTCCGCGGCATGTGGGATCTTCCTGGACCAGGGCTCGAACCCGTGTCCCCTGCACTGGCAGGCGGATTCTTAACCACTGTGCCACCAGGGAAGTCCTAGGTAACCATTTTTATTTTTATTACTTTATTCAGATATTAGCAGATCTTACTATTTTTTTTATTTTTCCTTTTGTTACACAAAAGGTAAGGTACTATATACGATGTTCTGCATCTTTTTTCCATTTAGTTACATAGTCTCAAGAACTCTCTGTATCAGCATACAGAGCTTTTTAAATTTTTTTTACAGATGCATAGTATTTTTTTTCCTAATTACAAAAGTAATGTATGCTCACTGAAGAAAAAATTTAACCAATATGAGCATATTTAATGTTTGTTTATTGGTTTTTTTGGCCACCCTGTGTGGCTTGTAGGATCTTAGTTCCCCAACCAGTGATCGAACCTGGGCTTTCAGCAGTGAAAGCGCAGAGTTCTAATCACTGGACCACAGGGAATTCCCAAGAATATTTAATGTTGAAAGTAAAAATTCTTCATAACCAAACCATTAGAGAAAACCACAGGTATAGTTAGTAATGGAAGTATTTATTCCATTTTTTTCTATGCATTTACTATAAAACCTTTGTCGATCTAAAAGATATAATATCTAATTGTTTGATTTTATTTTTCTTTAAATAGATTATTTATTTATTTATTTATTTATTTATTTATTTATTTATTTATTTATGGCTGCGTTGGGTCTTCGTTGCTGTGCACAGGCTTTCTTTAGTTGTGGCGAGCAGGGGCTACTCTTCATTGCGGTGCTTGGGCTTCTCATTGCGGTGGCTTCTCTTGTTGCAGAGCACGCGCTCTAGGTGCACAGGCTTCAGTAGTTGTGGCATGTGAGCTCAGTAGTTGTGGCACATGGGCTTAGTTGCTCCACAGCATGTGGGATCGTCCCGGACCAGGGCTCAAGCCTGTGTCGCCTGCATTGGCAGGCGGATTCTTAACTACTGCGCCACAAGGGAAGTCCCTAAATAGATTATTTTATCAAACAATATATACTTTTTTACAAATATTTTTACAAATATTTATATTTGTAAATGCATTTTTTTAAAGTAAAAAGAAATGTTTTTCTTGCCTTTCAATTCTTCAGTTTCTCAGTTTATAATGAGCTAGTTCAGCCAAGCTGTTATCATCAGTAAGTACTTCTGGAGGTAGAATTTTGGGGACTTTACTTTCTGCATTATAAATTTCTGTTTTCTTTATGTTGAGCATATATTTCTTTTGTAATGAGAAAAGTAAAAGAAAAACAAAATAAAAGCAATGAAGAGTTTTTCCCCCTATAATATCAGAAGCCACATTTCATAAGAGTTAAGATGAATAATTAGTTGCTTATGGCCCTTACAGTTTATTCATGTGCTATCTTTTAAAATGTTATTACATAGTAGACATACATCTTTCGAGCTGTTCATCCTACCACAAATGGAGTACAGTTTACCTTTTATCGTTGAAATTATTTTTCTTAGTAGTCAGAAAATGAGTAGTAATAACTTTAACAAGAAAATAAGTTAGACACATAACTTATAAAACTTTAAGAAATGCTTACATGAAGATATTGTCTCATAATATAGAATTAGAAGTTATATTTTTTATTCTGTGTTCTATGGATATACCTTTGGACTCAATGTGTCTTAAATTAGAGCTATAATTGTTCTATATTTTCTTTCTCTATGGATATTTGGAAACATTTTCAAAGATGCGTTAATTTTTAATATAACTTTTTAAAATTTAAATATCACTGTTATTTGTACGTTTTCTAAGCTAAGTGAATTTTTACCACAGTTTGTTTATTTTGCTTATGCAAATACCTCTGCTACTCCACGACTTAGGGCAGTCTTTCTTGGCATTTTTTCCCCAATAAAGAAAACGTAAAACTTCTTAGTTATACAGGCATACCTAGTTTTATTGCAGTTCAGAGAGATTGTGTTTTTTACAGATTGAAGGTTTGTGGCAACCCTGCGTTGTCAGATGATAGTTAGCATGTTTTAGCAATAAAACATTTTTAAATTGAGGTATGTACATTATTTTATTAGACATACGCATCTGCACACTTAAATGGACTATAGAATATGCATTAGGAAACCAAAAACTTTCATGCGGCTCACTTTATTGTGATACTAGCTTTATTGCAGTGGTCTGGAACCAAACCTGCAGTATCTCCAAGGTACACCTGTTTCTAAAACAGCCAAGCAGTTGTTCCTCACCGTCAGATTTTATCTCTCAGGCTGCCATCCATCATCCTATAGTGTTATTAGTCACGTCCTAGGAAAGCCAGTTCCTAGTAATAAGGACATAACACTGGGGAAGAACATAGCAAAAGGAAATTAGGGGTTGTGTTTTGTCTGATTCTTTAGTTGTGTTAAATGATGCAGCAAAAAGCTCCTTATTTAAAACTGAAGTCTAGTTGATAGCGGTAATAGATAAGAATTTTAAAAACTACACGTTCTGTTCTTAGGAAATGTTAACTCCATTGCTTCTGCAATCAGTTTAACAACTTTTATTTTTATATTTGAAGAAATCTTATTTTTTAGGTCCTGTTGTAGAAAAAAGAGCCGTGCTTCTCTGCAACGGCAAGCTAAGACTCAGTACAGTCCAGCAGACTTTTGGCCTCTCTCTTATTGAAATGCTGCATGGTAGGTAAAATTCAGAAATTGACTCTACCTGACACCCCCTCCCTCTATTTTGTAACTTTCACTGGTAATGAAAATGAAGTGCACCAACCATTCAGTGATTCATTAGATAGTTAAAAAGTATTATTAATTGCCTGTTGTATGCCCAGGCCTATTAAAGGTGCCAAAATACATGGAAAATATGGGTTCTACCCTTAAGGAACTTACAACCTAGCTGGAAAACCTAAATGTACACATGAAAAAACCAAATAGAGTTATGAAGCAATGTATAACAACTGCAAGGAAATAACATAAAAACCTCGTATATACTTGTTGCACTAAAACATAAAGATATAGCATTGCAGAATATTTCTTTTGTGTGTGTGTGTGTGTGGATGTTTTATATATACATTCTTTTTTTTTTTAATATTCTTTTCCACTATGGTTTATCACGGGACACTGAATGTAGTTCTCTGTGCTATACAGTAGACCTTGTTGTTTTCTTTTTTATTTTTGGCCATGCCATGCAGCTTGTAGGATCTCAGTTCCCTGACCAGGGACTGAACCCCGGCCATGGCAGTGAAAGCCCAGAATTCTAGCCACTAGGCCACCAGGGAACTCCCACAGAATATTTCTTAAAGGAATTGTCATTTTAATATGCAGCAGACTTGTGGACGTGAAGGATACTCCTAGGTGGCAAGGGACTGAGTCACGCCTGTGTTCCATCCAGTGGAGAGCATGGCGGTTTTCTTATGCCTGAGTCTTCAGGACAGACACCACACTGAACATAGAATTTTGTTTCATCTTTTCCCCCTTAACATGGTAGCATCAGCATTTTTCTATTTTGACACATGCATTTATGATATGACTTCATAACTGTTATTTTTACTGGGTTAATAGTCTATCCTGGGCGTACCATATATTTTTTTCCTTCCAGTTTTATTGAGATATAATTGACATACAGCACTGTGTAAATCTAAAGTGTGCAACATAATGATTTGACTTACATGCATCATGAAATGATGATCACTGTAAGTTAGTGAACATCCATCACCTCATATAGATAGAAAAAACTTTTTTTCCTTGTGATGAGGATTTACTCTTTTAATACCATATTTTACTTGGCCATGTTTTCTTTGACATTTAGGTGGTTTCCAATTTTTCATTATCATAAATAACCCTAATAAAAACCTCTCTGCATATTTTACATGTTTTTGGAAAGTGTAGATTTTGAGAAGTGAAATTACAGGGTCAACAGGTGAGACACAGTAGACTCGAAAGAACCAGAGAAAGTCCAGGTATGTATTATGCTAGTGGCCCTAGGTTACCCCAGAACAAACTATTTAGGATTATCTGGGCCATTCTAGTCTAGCTCTAGTCAGCTCAGCCTCCTTGGGTGTCTAGAGGCTGGTATGGATCTCAAGAATATAGAAGTTTCCTCCAAAGAGTAGCTGTTCCCAACTTCACATAGTTTCTGGAGAAACTGCTTAACAGCATGTATTGATATATAAGTTAGGAACACCATACACAACCCCTAACACCTGTGTGCACACATGCACACACAAGCTCAAATGCATAGCACTGAGTGATTAATGCCTAACCTGGGTGAAAATACATGTCCCTTACCTATGCCTGTTATCAACATCCCCTTGCTGCCATGTAACCTGACCTTAACTTTATACCAGGTCCCTCCGTCTCCCCATTCTCTATAATGTCTTGTGATGGTCAGGTTCATCAACTACTACATTCTTTTCCTCATAAAAGTTGTATTTGTCATATTTTTCTTTATAGAATAAGACAGGATATCCTAAATTGCCTATGTGTTTATTTTACTTTGCAGACTCCCACTGGATCCTTCTCTGTGCTGATAGCGAAGGCTTCATCCCCTTAACTTTCACAGCCACACAGGAAATAGTCATAAGAGATGGTAGGTCAAATGACTTTAGGGGCCCTGTCTCTTGAAGTCATTTAGAGACATACTGCCCAAAGCATAGATGCCACCGGCTGTTCTAACCATTTTGGCAGTATAGTCTGATACTCGTTTGCAGAATATTTGCTGCACAGCCTTTCAGATGAGGTTGTTACAAGTAAGATCTGTTTTCTGAGGTGGACGCTCCCCAGCTGGGATTTGTATTGTCGCTGGGAGGTGAAGAACTTGCCACGGCTGGCTCAGCCACCTCTCCCCACAGGCTGACATTGCCTACTCTCAGCAGAGCCCAGTCTTTAGTAGATGGCTCAGAAAGTGGTTATTTATGTGTTCATTACTGTGTGGTTTTGTCTAAGGGCAGAATTCCCGGCGCAAAGCGATTTTATGGTGCCATATGGATTGTGTTTTGTGGTTTCTCTGAGGTTTTTTTGTCCCTTGCCCAAAACAGTGTTAAAGCCCTTAGAAGCACTTAAAAGGTACCTCAGCATTGTTATAGATCTTTTTCTTGGCTTAAAGTTGAGTGTGAGGAGTGCTGGAGAACATCTGCTGCAGCCTGTCTTTTTACCCCAAACGAGCAGGAATCAGCAGAGCTCAAAGGAAGACAAAAAATCGATTGACTTCTGCTCCCAGGACTACCTAGAACAGAAAGTAGTTCTCATGTTGGCTGGACCTCCCAGGATTTAAACCTAACCCTCTCGCTTCCCTAGAAAATTCTGGCTGATATAGTTCCAGGTACTCCTAAAAACTGTCCCTGGGCAAATTTCAAATGAAATTTCAGTGCTTTGACTCCCTCTGGACCCCACTTGAGTGTGTCCTGATGTTACTAGTATAATGCCAAGCATAGGTGAGGCCTACAGCATGATTTTGTGCTGTTGCCATTCATGATTTTCTCCCTGATAGGTTACCCACCCCCCATTGTTGGGATCATAAAAATGTCCTATTTTTTTCCCAGTAATCAACTCCCTTAAATTGTCACTTTAATTTTAATATTTTTCTTCCCCCCACCCCCCGGATTCAAGTCTTAGAGACCAGCATAGAATCTGCGAGAGAAAGTTTTTATTTCAGAAAGTTGGAGGTTTCACTGAATCTGAGATAGTTTATTATAATTATGGGCTAAAGCGCCAGCTTAGCGTAGTGGAAAGAGCCCTGATTCCAGCTTCAGATAGACTCACCATTTCTCACTGCCTTCAGATAGTCATAAGCTTCAGTCACTGCGGCATAACGAACAGATCAGTGTGTAGCTGGTCAGAGCACATCTGCAGATAAATTGTTTCAGCCATAGGAGCTCAGATGCATAAGAGCTCAAGTGCATCTTTTTCACCCTTTATTTTAAAATCATCTGGAAAGAAATATATTGTACCCTTGAGGACTCCTGTTGGTCTGTTACAGTTTATGAAGGTGGAGCTGGGATAGGGAAGAAACGAGGGCCCACTTTGTGATTGAAATGCGTTAGAGGAGCTGCTGAGATAATGGAAGTGGAGCCCCCTTGTCTGGAATCAGTTGCCTGAGAGCATTGGCTGAGGACAGTCTGAGGCCTGCTTCCATTTTCAAAGAAAGTGTCCGGGTGGGGTGAAAACATAGAACTGTGAAGCCTCAAGAGGGGGTCTGGGGTACCCCATAGTAAGACCAGTGTAGGTGCCGCACTCAACGTGTATGTTATAATCATTTCGCTGGTCAGAATCCTGTGAATGAGTCTTCAATAAAATCACTAATGGTTGTTGTGGCTTTTGTGAATGTTTTGATGGTGTTTGCTTTGTGATTGTTTCTGGTATAAAGGAATGTTCTTGATTTTACATATGTGTATGTTTTCTTTGTATTTCTTCTGGTGGAGAGTCCAGAACATAAATTTTTTTTTTTTTCCGGCAAATCTGATTCCGTGACAACTCTCAAACATAAGATGTTTCCTTGGCCTTTACTATTTATAATCATTGGAATCCTAGAAGTTAATCCAGTATTTGTTGGTTTTGGGAGAGAAGGAAACAGGGAGAGAAGAGCTAAATTCTTTAAATTATTGTTTAATGTTACATTGAGAATATTTTTGCATAAAGACATTATTTATAAATCCTATTTTGTGCCCACATTTTAAAACATTTTGTACGGTATTATTTGATAAATGCAGTAGATGTAAGGTGTAGGAAGGCTTAACAATAAAGTGAACCACCTACCACCTAATTTAAGAACCAGAACGTTACTAGGAACCATTCAAACTCCCTGTGTATCCCTCCTGGATCCTTCTCCATAGAGGTAACTCCACCCCAGAGGTGACTAATCTCTAGATTGTTGTAAATGATCATTTCTTCATTTCTTTTCTTTTTATTTTTTATTCTTAATTTAATTTTATTTTGGCCCCGCTGTGCAGCTTGTGGGATCTTAGTTCCCTGACCACGGATTGAACCCAGGCCACCTCAGTGAAAGCGCCAAGTCCTAACCATTAAACCACCAGGGAATTCCCTTTTTCTTTTTAAAAAGGAGTTTCACCATGATCACGTATACACATTGGCCTAGATAATGTAATGTTTTTGAGCTTTATACAGTGGTATTTTATTGTATGTACTCTTCTGCAACCTTTTTTTTCACTCAGTATTGTTTCTAAGGTTCATACTTGTTATGTGTATATTCTATTGCTTTCATTGTTTCAAGTTACCACAATTTTTCCATTTTCTTGCTGTGCACATTTGGATTGTCCCCTGGTTCTATTTTTGCGATTATAAACAATATTGCTTTGAATATTCTTATTAAATGTCTCCTGATGCAGGTGTTTAAAAAGTCCCTCTAGGGCCTTTTATCTAGACGTGGAATTGCTGGAGCACAGGGTGTATGTAAATTCAAGTTATTTTCCAAGGTGGTTATATCAGTCTTCATTCCCAACAGCTCCTGTTGCTCTGTAGGCTTAAGGGTTCTTAATTTATGACCCTCCAATAGTTATAAATGGTTCCTCCTTTAACCTGATTTTTACTTCTGGACCAACAATGAAATTGAGCATCTTTCATGTGTTTATTGGTCATTCCAGTTTTCTCTTTTGCAAAATGCCTGTTCTTGTCTTTTGCCCAAATTTCTATTGGGTTGTCTTTTTCTTGTCGAGTTGTAGGGATTCTCTTTTTTTAAATTGAAGTATGGTTGATTTACAATATTATGTTACCAACTTGTAGGGATTCTTTATATATTCTAGATGTTGTTAGTATGTGGCTAATATCTTCACCCAGTTTGTGACTTGTCTTTTCTCTTCCTTGATGGTGTGTTTTATTGAACAAACATAGTTAATTTTAATGAAGTCACATTTTTTTAATTGAAGTATACTTGATTTACAATGTAATGAAGTCACATTTATCTTTCCTTTCATGAAAGTTTTGTCTTTCACATTTCTTTAATCAACATTCTGTTGGGTACTTGAGTGGGACCCTCTGTAGATCTCCCGAGTTTTCTCTTGAGGAGTAACTCACTCCTCCACTATTCTGTCCTGCAAACTCTAGCCACTTTGGTCTCTTCCAGCTTGTCTTCTCAACTCAGGGAGCCCTCTGGACTCTAAATTGGTTCTCTTCACTGTCATCTGGAAATTCTCAAGGCAGTAAACTGGGGCAGTTGTAAATTTCACCTCATTTGTTTCCCTTCTCTTAGAGATTACTCCTTTGTTGCCTGATGCCAACTGTACACTGTTGCCTGTACAGTGCCTTGAAAACTGTTGTTTAATATATTCTGTCCAGTTTTTTTTGTTTGTTTGTTTTTTAACAAACCAGCCAAGAGGTGAGATCTGGTCTCTACTGCTCCATCATGGGCAGAAGCAGAAGTTTTTCCACATTTTGTTCATTTATTCTTAGGTACTTTATATTTTTTGTTGCTACAGTGAATGATATTTTTTAAAAATTATATTTTATAAGTGTTGCATATAAAGTACAATTCTTTTTTGTTAATTTTATATCCAACTACCTTGCTACCCTGTCTTATTAATTCTGATAACTTATCTGTGGATTCTCTGGGTTTCCTATGTAGGCGATCATATCATTCACCAATAGTGAAAATTTTGTGGATAGTGGGCATCCTTTCCTTACTCCTGATTTTAAAGGAACTGTTTCGCCATTAAGAGTGATGTTTGCCCTAGGTTTTTGGTAGATACCCTTTCTTATGTTTAAAAATTTCCTTTTCTTCTTGGCTTGTTAAGTACTTTTATCATGAATGGGTGTTAGATTTTTATCAAATGGTTCTTTCTGTATCTATTGAGACTGTAATTTTTATCTCCCTTAATCTGTTAATGTGGTGAATATCACTTGATGGATTTTTCTAACATTAAACAAACTTTGCATTGTTGGAATACACCCAATAATGTTCATGATGTATTTATTTTTTAGACATTGCCAGACGCAGTTTGCTAATATTTTGTTTTGGATTCTTGCTTCTATGTTCATAAGTAAGATTAACCTGCAAATTTCCTTTCTGTTTGCTTTTGCTTGTCTAATTTTGGTTTCGAGCTTATTCTGGCCTGGTATAATGAGTTGCTGAGTATGCCTTTTTCTATTCCCTGGAAAAGTTTTCATAAGATAGGAATGATCCTTGATTGAATGTTTGATAGAATTTGGATCTGGTGTTTTCTTTGTGGGAATGTTTTAAAATACTTATTTTATTCCTTTAATATTTATGAGACCATTTAGGATTTCTGTATATTTACACCCAGACACATACACACTCAGTTCTGTTATAATGTTTGTTTTGAAAACAAATTTGTTCCAACACAATTGCTATATTAGGGAACTATTAGAGCATAACTTGAGTTTCCTTATGCTTGTGTACCAGTTTTGTCCTTAAGAAACACTAGGTGAACACAGAAAACTGTACCCAGCTGAACTGAGTCCCATAGGGATACACAAACATACATACACATATATACACATCTCAAACACCTAACGATCAGCTACATCAGTTTGCTGTGTGTGTTATGAGCCACACCCATCCATATCTGGTGTTACAACTTTCTGTTCAATTTCAAATAGCTTCTACCATTTGATAATCGTAGAACCCACAAATTGCAACACTTTCCCTTGCTTAATCCATACTCGGTATATATGGGGAATGGGGTGGTGGAGTGAATGGGAGAGAAAGGAAACTAAGAAGAGACCAAGTTTTGGGTTTTGGTGACTGGTTAGATGCTGATGTAAATTCACCAAAAATGCAGGAGACAGAACATGGGTGGGGAGAAGGTGAGGAGTCCATTTTGGACATGTGATGTTTTAACTGCCTGGAGGACACTGAGATGGGCATCTGATCTTTGATTCTGGGGACCTGAAGGTCAGCAGAGAACTCAGGGTTGGAAATAGAGTGGGGTAGAGGTGGTGGTAGTGAATGAAATCACATGGCCCTGGGAAGCCCAAGATGACCACAGAGCGTCAAAGGAAGAAGAAGCAATGGGAAAGTCAGAAAATGAATGGTCAGAGATGGTGGAGGAGAACCGGGAGGGAGGTAAGGGAGCCAAGGAGGACAGGGTTTTGAAGACACATGGTCAGCATTATGGCTACCTGTGATTGAGGTTTCCTTGGTCAGTGTTACCCCACCTAATCATCAGACCTGTCCCAACACGTAGGTAACAGTGTACACATTTCTTTCAAGAAATAAATGGAGGGACTTCCCTGGTGGTCCAGTTGTTAAGACTCCGTGCTCCCAACGCAGGGGGCCCAGGTTCGATCCCTGGTCAGGGAACTAGATCCCTCATGCTGCAACTAAGAGTTCACATGCCTCAACTAAAGATCCCACCTGCTGCAACTAAGACCTGGCGCAGCCAAATAAATAAATATTAAAAAAAAAAAAAATGGAGGATCAGATTTGTTCTAAAAAGTTGACTAAAACCACTAAGAGAGGAAAGCAACATACAAACTCCCTTCTTCCTTTCTCCGATGCTGGAGTGCGCCTGCCAGGCTGCACTGTCTCCTCAGTGGGGAGGCAGAGGCCAAGTTCAGTGGGTTAAGGAGGGAATGGCAGGGGCTTCCCTGTTGGCACAGTGGTTAAGAATCCGCCTGCCATTGCAGGGGGACACAGGTTCAAGCCCTGGTCCAGGAAGATCCCACATGCCGGAGAGCAACTAAGCCCATGCGCCACAACTACTGAGCCTGTGCTCTAGAGCCCGTGAGCCACAACTACTGAGCCCGCATGCCTAGAGCCCGTGCTCTGCAGCAAGAGAAGCCACCGCAATGAGAAGCCCACGCACCGCAACGAAGAGTAGCCCCCGCTCACAACAACCAGAGAAACCTTCGCAGCAACGAAGACCCAACACAGCCAAAAATAAAGATTAAAAAAAAAATTTATTTAAAAAAATCACACACAAAAAAGGAGGGAATGGCAGGTGAGGGTCAGGAGACGGGAGACAACGCTGTGGAGCCGGGTGGCGGGAGGAGAGTAAACCGATTATTGGAAGAGGAGGAGAAAGTGAAGGGAACAGGAAAGGCTGTTTTTGTTTGTTCGAGGATGAGGGCACCATGGACATTCACTTGTTCAGTTAGCAAACATTTATTCATGTTGAATGTTCACTTCTGGGCACTGAGGATGTAGCGGTCAAAGTCCCTGCCCTCATGACATTTGTTTTAACAGGGGTGTCAAGCAATAAACAAGAAAGCCGTTGATAACTATATAGTTGTATGTGGAGGTGGGTTCTACTGAGCACAAGCAAAGTGGGTGGAGCGTAGAGACCTGGGGGTGGAGGAGGCGATTGTGGGGAAGCAGGAAAGGCCTCCCTGAGGAAGTGATACTTCAGGAGAGACCTGATCTTGTGAGACCTTGAGGGACTGTTGATGGGATAAAGGGGTGGGGCTGAGGGGGTCTTGAGCAAGTGGATGGCATGCTCTCCTGGATTTAAGTGGGGATGGAAAAGGTCGTGGAGAGGGAAGGGGCAAGGGGAGATGTCTGCCTTTGCCGGCGATAGGCCCAGGGCTGGCCGTGGTGGCAAGGAGACATCTTCTTCCTCTGAAACAGGAGGACGGGCTCTGAGGAGGGTGGGTGTCAGGAGAGGGACATGGATATGGGGGGAGCTCAGTGGGCAAATGTGAGCCGAAGGTCGAAGAGTAGGAATAATGGAATTACAGTGGAATCGAAGCATAGAGTCCGAGGCAGGGATGCTGGCGTTTGGTTTCAGAGGAGGAGTGGTCCTGTGATACCAAAGTCCTGGATCAGCCATACCTCCAAAAATTATTTTAAGCCCTGGCTAGCTCCACAAGCTTTGGAATCAGGCCAGCTTGGGTACAAGACCGTTTTTACCACCAACTGATCTTAGGCAAGTTGCTTCATCTCTCTAAGCCTGTTTCCTCATCTGAAAATGAGAATCATAGTACCTGCTTCATAGGGCTGCTATGAAGGAGAAATGGAATAATCCCTTTTGGCCAGCCCATGATTACCTCCTGTCTCTGAGATCTAACCCCTAACCCCCAGAGGTGGCCCCCTGCATCTGTCTTTGTACAGTGAAGCTCTGGCCCTTGAGACTGCACTCCCGGGAAACAGTACAGGTGACATAAAAAGTGGCACGAGCTGCTGATCCCACCTGCGTTGCCCAGGTTTCCAAAGCACAGCATAACAACATGGTAGAAACTACCTGGCCTTCTTTCATACCAGGTACTGTCTCCACAGGGCCAGTGATTTTCCAGTGTTAAGAAACTGTTCTGTATGTGTGCGTGTGTGGGTGTGTGTGAGTGTGCAATGTGTGAGGTATGTGTGTGGTGTGTGTGCCTGTGCACGGCGGGGGGTGAGCAGAGCTTCCTGTCAGCCCCTTCCTGAATCGGTCAGATGGGCAAGGAAGAGAGACCGAGCCCAGCTCTTTCTCTGGAGCCCTGTGACCTCAAGGATCAGATGCCCATGTCAATGTCACGGGGCCAGAAAGTTCAGGCATCAGACAGACTGGGTCACACTCTGCACTCTCTCTCTGAGGTCAGGTTCCTTCTTGTGCTGTAGCATTTGTAGAGGAAGTTGAACACTTTAAGCTCTGAGGAGCACATCCTGCCTGAGTGTGTCTGAGCTCTGGCCGTCTTAGACCTCGCGTCTAATCTCACACCTAAGAGGCAGCCAGAGGTCTAAAGAGGAAGTGGAAGGGGGCCTAGCCCTGGGCAGTGGGCTCAGGAGGGGACTGGGCTGGGGGCTGGGAGAAATGTGGGGGGCAGGGCTGCACCTCCTGGTCTCCCTTGAGGTATCTGGGCTTCTCTAGGAGGAGTTGCTGGGGCATCAGGGCCCCCACAGGTTCCTCAACTCTTCCCCAGGCCCCAAACCCACATGAGCCACCTGGCCACTATGGAGTCTCAACTTTTTTTCTCCTCCAAAGGAAGGAAGGAACCCACCTCCCACATGGCATCTCTGGTCTGAGGAAATGCAGACTCTGGGACATATGGCTGATGGGCCATAGCCAGTTTCAGTGACATCAGGCACCCTCCCCTTCCCTCCTCGGGACAGGGCTTTCCCAGGAGGTGGGATGAGAAGGCTGGCCACAGGCAAATTTTACAGACTCAATAGAAGATAAACCCTTTAATTTGTTTCTGAAAAAATGAATCTCAGTGGATCTTTCTTCCCCAAAGACATGGCCTCTAGAAAATGGTGGTTCCTGTGCTTTTATAAGATAAACTTTCAGGGGACTTCCCTGGCCGTCCAGTGGTTAAGACTCCGCGCTTCCACTGCAGGGGGCGCGGGTTCCATCCCTGGTCGGGGAACTAAGATCCCGCATGTGGTGAGGCACAGCCAGAAAAAAAAAAGATAAACTTTTGGAAAAATATTTCCATAAAAATAACGTTTGTTGATAAAAATGATGGCTCTTCAGTGGCTCAGTATCAGTCAGTGTCCACTTCTAGAAAGAGTGTCATCAGCTCAGCTGTACAAAGGGAAAGAGACACCTCATGCCCTGCTCAGTCTATCCCCACCACTGGCCCCATTCGCTCCCTCTGGGGTCTGTTGGCCTCGCTGCATCTGTCTCTCTCCTAATTGGACATCCCAGCATGTCCATCTGTCCCCACTCTGCCCACTCACGTGCTGTCAGCCTCTCTCAGACATCCAGTGGAACATCAGGGAAAACGAGTTCTGTGTGTCTGTCCTGTCAGGTAGCTTTGCCATCCAAGCAGGTTGGTGGGCTTGGTGCTCCCACAGGAAGTCTGCAGACCAGGCTGGTAGGGGCTTCCTTTTTCCAGGAATAGTTGCTACTGGTATGCTTTCCAGGTCACAGGTTGCCTGGAGCTGGGTAGTCAGGGGCACAGGCCTGTCTGAGATGTCCTGCAGTCAACAGGCAAGACATGACAGGCGGGGGTCCTGGAGCCCAGGCCACTCTCTTCAGGAGAGCCACTGAAGACGCCATATCCCAGGGGAAAAGACGGGTCGTGTGTAAACTGTGAAGCAGGGGTGCCGAAGGGCTGAGAAGAAAGGGGGGCTTGGAGCCCAGAAGACGCTGCTCCTGCCGTTCCAGTTCACAGGAGTCTCAAATTCAAGCGAGGCTGTAGCTGGTCCTCCTGTCGGAAAGGGAAGAAGCCAAAGGGAAGGATGAGGTGGGTGGGGTCCCATGGAAGTGTCAGTGGCTGCTCCTTGTCTCTCTAGCAACTCCTCCCCTTCTCAACCCTGTGAAGGAAGCTAAACCCCTGTTCTTCCAAGTCCCACCAAGCAGTTCCCCATCCACGTGTTATTCCCCGAGTGTAGCGCATGATCTCAGTAAGATGGGCTGGAGTCCCAGGCCGTCCACAGCAAGCAGTGAGGGACCCATGACAAAGCCACTTCCTGCCTGTCGTGCGTGGTCCTCCGTATCTACATGGACTCGTGTTTGTAAATGCGTGAGCATCGGCAAAAACGTGGACAAGGCTCGTGAACGTCTGCTGGACCAGACGTGTTGACGCTGCAGCGCCTGCTTGGCCTCAGGCTCTGGGCTGAGCTCTTGGGACACAAAAATGAAGAAAACAGACCCAGCTTTCAAGGTCCCCACAGTCTACTGTGAAAGCCAGACAGTGGGCAGATGGGATCGGTGGTTCGCAGGGGGAAGAACAAGGTCAGAGAGAGCTGCTCAGTGCAGCCTGCGGCGGGGAAGAGTGGAAGACGACTCCCAGGTTTCGGCTCCCAGGCTGGAACGTGGTGCCATTCACTGGGACCGGGGCACAGCAGGAGCAGCGATTGCGGAAGAAGATAAATTCAGTTTGGGGCCCATTAAGACTGACTGCCATGCTTGTGGGACATCAGGTGGAGATGACCAAATGAGAGCCGTGCACATCTGCCTGCCTCCCGGGCGTTGGCAGCCCTCCTGTGTATACCCGTGTGCGAGAGGTGCCTACCTCCCAAGGGAGCGGGAGCTGGTCCGACTTGGCACCTTTGGAGCGGGGCTGACCATGAGGATACACAGACCGATGAGGATCATGCAGGTGGGCACCGCACCGATGAGGACCTTGAGGGTCACCACTACCTGCTCCGCCTGCTTGCAGGCTCCTGACTCATACCCCGCGAAGCTGGGGAAACACCATCCCACGCATCCAGCTCAGAGCCTGGCTTCCTGACGGAGGGGTCCCAAACGCCCAACCACCATGCTATCCTGAAACTTGGATAGTTTCCTGGCCAGATCAGCCTAACTATGGGGGATGGGAGTGTGAGGGAACGAACAGACCAGGGAGGAGTTCAGAGAAAGCTGAGAATGTGGGAAGCAGAGGCTTCAGAAGGGGTACAGCCACCAAGAAGGGTCCCTCCCAGTCATGTGCACAGAGAAAGCTAGGGTGGAGGTTCCCACACACCCTCCGGACCCACGGGTGACCCCTGGCTGGCTAAGGTGGGGGACTCTGCCCTTTGCTTCCCACACCACTAGCCTTCTGTGCCTCTGGTACAGCCCAGCTCTGTGACTCACTCCAGGCTGAGAGTGGAGATGCCCAGGGCGCCTGCACCTGAAAGCTTGGTGAAGAAGACATAGGATGAGTAGAAGATGGTCTCCAGCCCTGGGCCGTGCTGGTGCTGCAGCTGGAATTCATCCACCACATCTGGAAGCATGGACCTGGGGGAGGGGACTGCAGAATTATCCCTTTTATCCCCTCAACAGCCACCAGCCTGGGAGCTCTCTGGGGACAGAGAGTGAGTCAGATTCACCCCTGGGTCCCCGCTGCCCAGGACCGGCCCACAGAGAGTCAGGCAGTAAGTGTGCTTATATTTCCCCAACACACAACTGTCCACCAGTCCTCCCGCCTGGCACTCTTTCAGGAGGGCTCCACAGATGGCGCTGGCAGCCTCCATCTCCCGCAAGGGGGAGAGCCCCTCCCCAGCACAGCCTGTGCACAAGGGGCCTGGGACAGCGGGTTGATGTGAAGGAGGGATACCCAGTAGGAAGGACGTGAGGCTCCCACTCCCATTTCCCTTCACCCAGCCTACCAGGGTAGCAGCAAGGACACAGCAATGCTCACGCCAGATACAAAGGCCACGACGTATGCCACGGGTGCTGTGGGCACAGCAGCCAGCAGGATTGCAAATGGCACCATCCCCTAGGGAGACAGACACACTAGCTGCTCCCTCCACCTGCACCCCCCGCTCAACTGCTCTTTGATTCACACACTCACTGCTTTACTGATGACCCCCTGCTCCTGGTCCCGTGCTAGGCACTGAGCACGCGGTGAATATAGACGCGGCCCTGCCGGCCCCCAGGAGGCTCAGGCTCCAAGGTCACTGCCCCCCCCAAATCCCTCCAGGCCTTGCTTCCTGCCTCACTCACAAAGATCCCGAAGGCCGACATCCTCTTCCCAAATCGCTGCAGAACCCACTCCCACATCGGGGTGCTCAGCACTGCCGAGACCTGTGAGCAGACAGAATCATCACAGCCCAGGACACGCCGCCAGCGCCTCTGCCAGGCCCTCAAAGCCCTGACTTTTAGGTGGGACGCTCGACGTTGACCTTGCCCCCTGGTTGGAAACAGTGGCTGTGAACTTTATGACCCTGGCCCCAATTCCACCCTCTGCTGAAATGCAGGTGACCAAGACCACAGCAGAGTCCAGAACACTGACCACCGGAAGTCCGGCTACGTGTGTCATGTCAAGGATCACACATCCCCAACTCAGGCCCCCGAGCGCCCTTGCCTCTACCGCCCCAGGTCCCCTCACCAGGATGGTTAGCACCAGGCTCTGCACATGGTCATGTAGCCGGGAGGCGTGTGTACAGAACAGGACCAGGTAGCTCTGCTCCACCTGAGGAGGTCGACAGCAAGTGGGCATGTATGGGAAATGGCAGAAACGTGGAAGTCAAGGGCAAGGCCAAGGTCTCAAGTCTGGCCTCCCCTTTGGAACCTCAAGCGTCCGGTTCCTGCCGCCATCACGCAGTCCCCTCCCCAACAAAGGACGCTCATCCCTGACACAGGTATAAACGCCATTCCTAGTCCCCCTCCCAGGCACAGCTGAGAACCACCCCAGACACCGTCAGCTTCCTGGTGTCTGGGCCCTGACCCTGCCCAGCCCCACAAGCTCTAGGCAGGTTTCTCTCCTCCCAGCACCAGCCTCGCCGGGGGGTTGCCAGCCACTGGTTTCTCTCTGGTGCGGTGGGGACGAGAGACACCTGAACCTACGCAGGGTCAGTATGGCCAGAGCCAAGCCAGTGGGCATCAGCCTGGCCAGAGGTACCTGAACGGCTGCCGAGATGAACAGGAAGGAGATGACCAGCTTCAGGTAGGGCGGGTGCCGGACTGTGAGGCGTAGCCCAGCCAGGAAGCTCAGGCCCTGGCCGGAGGCTCGGGGAGAAGCATCTGCAACACGGGAAGGGGACATCTTGGCTTGGTGGAGTTCAAAACCAAAACCCACGCCCAAGAGGAGCCCGGCTGCAGCTTCTGCTTCCCACACTCTGCCTGCACCCCGCACCCACCTGGTCGCTCCTTCACCCCCAGGCAGAGCAAACTACTGCACACGGGGTAAGTCACAGCAACCACAGTGGCTGCAATGCAGTAGAGACGAGTCTGTGGGACAGGACAGAACTTCAGTGGGGGCGATGTCTCCAACCCACGGAGCGGGGGATACCCAGGGGCCGGGCAGGAGTACCTCCCAATGGGAGCAGAGGGACCCTCGGCCCAAGCCCAGGGATGCTGGGTGCCCCCCCTCCCAACCAGCCCAGCAGGAGAGGGAGATCTAAGGGCCCAGAGTGGTCCTTCTGCTGACCCTCCGCCTCCTGCGGGCATCCATGCCACCATGGGTCTAAGCCCCCTTCGCCTCTCTCTCTCTTTTTATTAAGCAAACGTTCATTGGGGCTGATTTCTGCATGCTAGACCCTGAGGTTACGTTGATGAATAAGTGATCCTGTGCATCCACAATAAGGGGCTTGGAGTGGGTGGGGAGACAGATCCATGAGCAGACAGTGTGATGCATGATGACGCAGATAAATGTCAAAACCAGAACGGTGCTACCTAACATTCAGAGGAAGACACATCTGTAATAAAATACATTTAAGGCATGCATGGGAGTAACAGTCACCCAATTCAGGATAGGGGTTCCCTTTGGTGTGGGAAGAAAGAGGGAGATGGGCAGGGCTTCTTCACCAGCGTGGATCCAGCACAGTTGCGCAGGGTCCCACATTCAGAAGGCACTGCACCTGGGAGTTAATGCTCTGCTGTCTTGAAATTCGTGATGATTTTATCTATGAATTTGTGTTTTGTAAGTGAAGTCGGTGGAACAACAGAGCTGGAACTACCAAGAGGCACCTGAATGCTTGCCTTGGCTCACACGAGGCTCTACCTCCCGGGGGGGGGGTGGGTTCTCAGCCTCCTGCTCCCTACTTCTTGGCATCCCAGGCCCCGCCCGGCCTCCTGCTCCCCAACCCAAGGCCACTGCCACCCTCTGTTCCACCCTCACCCAGACAGTGACCCAGTAGCTTTGGGGAGGGCACTTGTAGAGGCCTCAGTGGGGCCTAGGCATGGAAGCGGGGAGGGTAAATCTGCAGGTCGCAATTCCTCTGATCCCAGGCTCATAGCACCATGATGAGGTTTGAGGGCAACTGGGCAGAGTCTCTCCCCGACCCAGATTCAGGCAATCCCTAGATTGGGGCAGTAGGCCATGGGAAGGGGAAACTGACTTCCCCACTCTCTCTGGGGCTCTACAGCTTCATTTTGCACTGTACTCAGGCAAATTCTGTAGCTGGGCTACAGATGGGTCTGGGGATGGGTGGGTACACAAGGACTTCATTGTAATGTTTTCTTACGGGTGGTGAACCATGGGTGTTGGTGGTATTATTCTCATACCATTAATTCCCAAATGTTGGTGGAGGTGAGTGATGTCATTTGCTTAAGGAGAAAGGGCTGGGTGGGGGGGGGGGATAGAAGATGAACTTGATGGATAAATAGATGCACGTCCCCTAATTGCTGAAAAGGGACCTGCTTTGAGAAGACAGGAAGGGGTACTAACCCTTTCACACTGGGGGTGGGGTTGGCGTCGGCAGTCGCCCGTTCAGGGATGGGTAGGACTGGTCATAGGTCAGGTTTTGCCCAGAGCTCTGCCAGGACACCAAACCGTTCTGCTGTCTCTCTCCCCTGTCCCTGCCTGTGGCCCTTCCCCACCCCTGTCCCTTCTCTGGGGTCCGCCTCCTCCCCTCCAGATGGCCTGCTGATCTGTTGTTTGACTCCATGTTTAGAAGGCACCCAGCAGAAGCAGATTTAGCAGGGAGGATGGAGGGCATGGGCTCAGCTACAGGACCAGGGAAGGAATGAGAGGGCCTGGTGTGCAGAGCTGAGCCCCCAAACAACCATGAAGAGACCTGGGGGAGAAACAGCCCTGGAAGAAAGAAGTGACCCCGAAGCGGGGGTCCCAGGGGGTCCGGGTAGCCTGGGCACTCACCGCGTTGGGGGAGACGGCCACTTGTCCTGGGAGTGCAGTCTCCTTGCACCTGTGGGACCCGTGGGCACCAGACACGATGAGTCCATGCACAGTGGCTCCCATCAGCGTCCCCGCCATCTCCAAGGTCATCCCTGGGACACAGCGTGGAGCAAGGTGACAGCTCGTGGGGCCAGGGGCAGAGCCATCCCACCCCGCCCCACCCCATGCCTGCCTGCACTCACGGTACACGGTGGCCGAGTCCCGCTCCCTGGGGCTGGGGCTCAAGAGCATGGTCAGTGCCGTGTAGGGCACCTGGAAGAACTGGGGCACCGGGCAGAGCTTAGGATGGCGCCTACCGCCAGACTGCCAACCCAGGCCAGCAGCTTCCCGAGGCCAGGCCTGCGCCAGGCTGGCACGTCCCCACTGATCCCCTCAACCCGGAGTTAGGGGCTGAGGCTGAGGGACAGGAGGGGCACCCAGCCTAGAGCCCACGAGAAAAGCTAATGGTCGGTGGCCACCTGGTAAGCAGGTGGGCAGCGGGGACCTGGACCCCTACCCCCAGCACACACACACTTCAGAGGGGCCTCCAGCCAGCACTGGGGTTCCAGGAGTCCAGGCCGAGGAAGAAGGCCACCTGCTTACCGTGGCCAGGGCCTGGAACAGGCAGTAGAGGGCTGTGTACCAGAGGCCTCGCAGGCTGGTGAAGGGGGGCAGGAACCACAGGAAGAAGGAGGCCACGGCAATGAACGGCGTGCAGCCCAGCACCCTGTGGAAGCACAGCCCAGGTGGAGCGCCCCGCGGCACCAGGACAGAGGACGCAAAGGGTGGGCCTGGAGCAAGCTCACCCCTCTGGCCTCGAGCTCTTGGCCCCTGGAGAAGCCCTGGGCTGGGGCTCTCAGGGTGGGAGCCATGGAGGGGGAGAGGTGGCCAGGAGTGGGCACTGGGGCACTTAGTGGCTGGGTGGTGCCTTTCCCTGTTCCCAGGGCCCGGGGGCACAGGCAAGTCACATCTTCTCTGTGAGACCTTCCAAGACACCCAGCTCAGCCTGGCCACACTCCTAGACCCTCAGGGCCAGGCCTGCAACTCTTGGAGGGTTTGTCCAGCTCCGTGCCACCAGGTGAGGGAGAGGTCTCTGAACACCTGCATGACTCAGTCAGACCCAATCCATTCCTGTCACCTACTGTCCAGACTTGTCCTCTAACCATCCACTAAGAAGCAGATGTGACAAACACAGGGACCTCAAGCCAGGGGTGGGTGCCAGGATCCTGAGGACCATGGGGCTGCTCACCAGGGCATGAGTCGTCCAGACCCTGTCCTCCTGCTTCTGTTGATGAAGAACCCAGCCAAAGGGTCGGCAGCTGCCCCAGACACCTTCCCTCCAAACAGGACAAGTGACACCTGGGCAGCAGGGATCTGAAAGGGACAGGGGAGGGGACAGCCAAGCCCGGCAGAATCAGAGAGGGTGTCTAGGCCTGCCCGCCCATCAGGAGGAAGATCTGGGAAACTGGCAGGGGCCAGAGCCACGGTGCAAAGGCTTTTTGGTCTCTTCCCCAGGACAGGAATCCAGAAGGCTCCGAGGGCTTATCTGCACCAGTAGAGAAGGGGGAGGGAGTGATAGCTGTACCCTAGCACATTCCTGTTATACTTATGCCCAGTCACTTTTGGAGAAGACTTGAGAGATCCTCCCCTGAAGGGTTCAGTGCAAGAAGGGTGCACTGAAGCTGACAGTCAAAGGCAGACCTTGTGTTTCACAATGAAAATGTTTTATTGATTTTTCTGATTACATAAATGATACACTCATTATAAACACATTCAAACAGTACAGAAAAATATTGAGCAAAGCTCATCTGAAATCCCACCATCCTGAGACAACTACCAGGAGCATTTTGATCATCCTTTCCTGCATTTCCTTATGTGCATTTGCAATTTATAATTTTACACAAATGGGATCATATCAGTGTCATTTTAAAAAATCACAGAAAGATAAATAAATAAATCATAGATACCTTATCAAAAAGTTCTTTTTTGTTTATCCTCTATCCTCCACCATTCCCTCCTATAGCCAACATTAACACACTGGTGGATATCCTTCTGGAATTTACTTTTTCCACGCTCATCCTTTAATCATGTACAGACATATATACATCCATATACCCATGCACCCACATATATGGGGCATGTTTTTGTTTTGCTAAAATAGGATCATTTTATATACCCTTCTCTAAAACTAACTTTTCTCACTTGACAGTGCATCATGGAAATCCTTCTGAGTCAACTGGTATAGATCTAACTCATTCTTTTGAGTGATTACACAGTAGTCCACTATGTGGATATAGCCCAACTTATTTTCCAACTACTTCTGTATTTTGGGGCATTCATGTTGTTTCCCACTTTTCCACTACAAACAGCCTGCAGTAAACATCCTTGAGGAGGCTGCCCTCAATAGCATTTGGTTTTTTCTCAAGCTTGGGTCAGAAGTACCATCTACCAAGGATGATGGGGGTGGAAGTAAAGGTGGGGTGAAAGGACCAGACACCAAGGAAGACGGAAGCAGGGGGCCCCCGAGGCTGCTGCCCACACTCACCTGTGCCACATCGAGCAGGAAAAGTTGCAGGTAAAAGGCTATGGCGCTGGAGGCCACCTGGTTGGGGACCCCTCCAATGCCGTAGCACACCTTCGTACAGAATGATAGGCGACCAGCTCCACTGTCCTGGGGGAGACACAGGAGCTAAGCCCCCATAGACACACAACAACTCCCTCCAGCCCCTTGACTTCCAAAAGCATCCTAAGGTCTCTATGTCTTGAAGGCTTTTCCAGCAACCTCTCAGTCCTAATTTGTCCCAAATCATCTTAAAAGGAAGTGAGACAGAAAAAGGAAAAAAAAAAAATCCTAAACCATGACCTCTAAGCATTTCCAGGGGGAAGTTCTTCCTTATATTTCCCCACAGTGCTTCCTGCTGCAGTCTGTTTTATTTTCCGAGTCAGCAAGCCAGAGTGAACTGGGGGTCAGGAGGCCCCTAACTTTGCCACCAGCTTCCTGTGTGGACTTTGAATAAATCACTTTATCTCTCTAAACGTCATCTGTCAAATGGATATTCCTGCCAACTTCAAGGGATGTTTTGATGAGCAAATGAGGCAATGGCTCCGGGAGCTGATTGTTAAATATTCGGGACTTTTGCAAGCCAGTGGTTACTGGCAGCCTGAAATCGGCCATGGTGAGAGTATTTACACCACAGAAATCAGTAAACAGCAAAAATCAGAGGTTTTTTTTTTTTTTTTTCTGGAGAGACTGTTTACCAACCCACCACTAAAATGAAGTAATGCTTATGACCCCAAATATATGTGTGTGTGTACACACACACACATACACACACATATGTGTGTGTGTGTGTGTATATCCCTATATATATATATCCCTAAGCTACCCAGTGAACTCCAGACTCGAAATTAAACTGTCTACTTACAGTCCCACATGGTTGCCAAACAGGCATTTCAGCTTAGCATGGTCAAAACACAGCTCCTGATTTCCATCCCATTGTCCTAACCTCTTAACCCTATTGTCCCCATTGCATTAAATAGCCCCAATGTCCACTCAGCAGCTCAGGCCACAAACCTAGGAGTCATCCTTGATTCCTCTTTCCCAATTCCCCTGTCTAATCTATCAGTGAGAGCCTCCTAAGTGGCTTCTCTGCTTCTACTCTCGTTCCCTACTATCCACTCTCCATCCAGCAGCCCAACTGATCTTTTCATAACATAAATCAGATTGTGTCTCATCTCTGCTTAAAACCCTCTAACAGGGCTTCCCTGGTGGCGTAGTGGTTAAGAATCCGCCTGCCACTGCAGAGGACATGGGTTCGATCCCTGGTCCGGGAAGATCCCACATGCCGCGGAGCAACTAAACCCGTGCGCCACAACTACTGAGCCTGCGCTCTGGAGCCCATGCTCCGCAACAAGAGAAGCCACTGCAAGGAAGAGTAGCCCCCGCTCGCCGCAACTAGAGAAAGGCCACCCGCAGCAACAAAGACCCAACGCAGCCAAAAAAATAAATAAAAATAAAATAAATAAATTTAAAAAAACAAAACAAACAAAAAACCCTCTAACAGCTTGCCATTACAGTTTGAATAAAACTCCAAGTCCTTCCCATATTGCCTACAGGAGCCCACCCAATCAGCCCCCACTCTCTTTCCCACCTCACTTCAGATAGCTCTCTTCAACCATGGTAGCCTCCTCCTTCTTGTTACTCAAAACGACCTTTTCTGTTGCTGCCTCAGGGCCTTTGCACTTCCTGTCCCTTCTGTCTGGAAGGCTCTTCCTCCCAGTCTTTGCAAGAGCTGACTCCTTGCCATTCAGGCTGAAGCCTAATGCCATCTCTTTAGAGAGGCCTTCCCTGACCACCCAAATCTCTCTCTCAATTGTACTTACTACAGGATATATTCTTATTCATTTCCTGCCTCTCCCCACCAGCATATAAACTCTCTGAGAGCATGAACTATATAACTTTGATTCACCACCATGTCCCCAGTACCTAGAACAATGCTGGGCATATAGACACTCAATATATAAATTTGTTAAAAGAATAAATGCCACGAAGACACTGTGGAAAGTGCTATTTCTTCCAAAGACGCTGGGAATCCTTCTTTTTCATCTTTTGCCCGGGGATGGGAGGGGGAGTGGAGAGGACCACGGCTTCACCCATTTTTGTATCTTGCCAGACACCCCAAATGAAAGGAAGGTCTTCGCAGATAAGGTTTATCAAGTCCTCTGCACTCTTCCTACCCACACATGAGGCAGGATGTGGTCTCCTTTTCTGATATTTTTGTGAACACTATTTCAACTTCCAGAAAGCTTAACAACAGGCAGAATCCAACATGATAGCTCTCCCCCCACCCTGCCCCCTCCATAATGGGACTCTGGTTTCCCACGAAACATACCTATCAAGTTTCTGATACATAGAAGGCCCTTGAAACAGACATTCCAGCTGAAACGAGGTATATGATAGAATCTCGGAATCTTGAGGAAGACAGTTTTACCTACTTAAATCATAAGCCCTTCACAGTCAACTGAGATCAAGTTTCAGAGTTAGACAAATTCGACAAATTTGAATGCAAATTCTCTGCCATTTCTAGCTGTGTGACCCGGGACAAGGCACTCAGCGTGCTGAGCTTCATTTCCTCACATTTAAAATGGGGATAATACACCTCACAGAGTTGCTATGAGAATTAAATGCTAGCGTTTCATGGACCATGTTTCCCCTCTAGCCATTCATCTCACCCTGAATTTCTAAATTTCCCTGGGAAGTGAGAGTCCCCAGAGGGCCTCTTAATCTCGCTTTTTCTTGGAGGCCACAATCTTTCGCTCCGAGGTGCCGGAGAGGAAGCACTGAGTCAGCATAGGGAATTGAAGCCACAGACAGAATGAACGCGTTGAGCACAGGGCGGGCAGTGGGTTTTTGCATTCGGCAGGAAAGTTCAGACATCCTAACTCCTCTCCAACACAGCCACCCTGAATGACATGCGCCCCAGCCCCATCCAGGGGGTGGGGGGAGGGGGGATGCGAGGGGCTGAGGGCGCCCCTAGGTTCCCGCCTGCCCGCCACCCTCACTTGGGAGCCTGGTTGCCAGAAAGGACATCTCTAGAGGCAGTCTCCTCAAGGACAGCCTGGCGCCTGGAGGAAGCCAGGTTTGAGAGGGTCGCTGTGGCTGCCCGCAGCACCTGCCCGGAGACGGGGGAAGGGAGGCAGCCTCCTCACGCACAACTCAACGTCCTGCCTGCCCAGGGTGCAGGGGACCTGGGGAAGACCTGGAGTGTGGCGGACAAGAGCCCTAGACTGGCCCTGGCCCTGCCGGTCTAGGTGAAGGAATCAGCAGCTTACTTCGCTTGCCTAGGACTCGGTTTCCCATCCTGTTCTCTTTGGGGCTCCCGAACACCCTCAAGCCTCTCGGCTCTAAACTGTCAAACCCCACCAGGGGCAGTTCATTCAACAACCTGGAGGCTTGCCCGGGCTGGCTGAAGGCCTACGCCCAGACGCCCGGAAAGTCCCCGGGGCCCCTCCGGCCCAGCGCCCGCTCTGCGCCTGGCTCAGCCCCCGCGCCCCTCGCGCCCCTCGCTTTGCGCTCACCGAACCGGGCTCCAAGGTGTGCGCTTCCGGCGGGGGCGGCGGCGGCGTCTCAACTGGCGGGGCCGGGGTCCCTTCGGGGGACATTGCCATGGCGCACGGCTGCACGCGCACTGCGGCCGTCGCCCTCGGTGTTATCGCCCGGCCGCCCCGGCGGGGAGGGCGGCTCCCGGGCCGAGAGGGCGCGGCGCGAAGAGGGGCGGGCTGGCGGGCGCGCCCCGGGCCGGGGGCAACGCGCGGGAAAACAGGGAAGCCGCGAAGTGCGCGGGTTCGGTTTCCCAAAGTGAAAAACGCCAGAGCCCACATTTGCCGGGTGAAAGGCTGGCAAGTCACTCGGGACCGTCTTCTTTGGGGTAGGTCTCCGAGGGAGTGAGAGCCAGCGGCCGTTCGCGCTAAACTCGCCTGCTAAATCCTCGTGAAAGTCGACAAACAAGTTCACTAGAAAAACGAAGCAATAGAATTGACCTGCTCAGACTATGACTGAGTAGGCTTACAACCCTCTTTAAAAAATTGATATAGGATGCCCGAAATACACATTCTCCAGCCTCATACAGATAATGGGTATAGCCATGTAACTAAGTCCTGGCCAGTGAAAAAAAGCTGAGTGGTGTAGGCAATTTCCCAGAAAGGTCCTTAAAAGGGAAGGGGTCACATCACATACAAAAATTAACTGAAAACCCATCACAGACCTACGTGTAAAGGCTAAAACTATAAAACTCTTAGAAGAAAGCAGGAGCATATCTTCATAATCTTGGGTTAGACAAATGTTTCTTAGATAGGATGCCACAAGCATAAGTTGGACTACATCTAAACGAAAAACTTTGTGTTGTAACCTATGCAACCAGTGAAAAGACAACCCACAGAATGGGAGGAATGTTTGCAAATCGTAAGGATTTGTACTGGAATATATAAAGAACTCAAAACTAAACAGTAAAAAGATAGCCCAATTAAAAATTCGGCAAAGGATTTGAATAGATATTTCTCCGAGATAGACAAATGGGCAACCTCATGTCATTAGGGAAATGCAAAACTACAAGATACCACTCCACTAGGAGGGCTATAATTATATAAAAAGACAGTAACAAGCATTGGGGAGAATGTGGAAAATCATACATTGCTAGTGGGCATGTAAACTGTGCAGGTGCTTTGGAGAAGTCTGGCAGTTCTTCAAAAGTTAAGTATGAAATTATATGACCCAGCATTTATTCCACTCCTGAGGATGTTAACAGAGATGAAAACATGATCACGCAACAACCTGAACACAAATGTTCATAGCAGCACTATTTTTAATAGCTAAAAAGTGGAAACAACCCGAATGTCCATCAACTAATGGCTATTTAGGATGTTAGGAATATTCATACAATGGCCTATTATTCAGCAATAAAAACGACATGGATGAACCTTGAAAACATTATGTTGTGAAAAAAGCCAGTCACAAAAGACCACATATTGTATGATTCCATTTACATGAAATGTCCAAATAAATAAACCTACAGAAAGAATGTAGACTTGTGGCTGTCTAGAACTGAGGGTGGAGAAAGACTATTAATGGGGTTTCTTTTAGAGATAAAAATGTTCTAAAATCAGATTGTGATGGCTGCACAATCCTGTGAATATACTTAAAAAACACTGAGTTGTACACTTTAAATGGGTGAATTGTAAGGTATGTGAATTACATCTCAATAGCTTTTTTAAAAAAGGGAATGGATATGCTTCTTCTACTGGATGAAATGATGAAATGATGAAATGCAAATGTGATGGCTGGTGCCAACAGGCTATCTGAAGATCTCAAGTTAACTGGTGCTGAGATCCGCAGATTAACAATACTGGAGTCATGACTTTTGATCTAGCAGCTCTGAACTACTTCCCTCCGGACTTCTGCATGGGAAATAAAATAAAATGTATTCTGTAAGCCATTATTAGTGTGGATTTCCTATTACATCTAAATCTAACCCAAAAGTATACACTACCCAGTATAAAGCAAGTCATCCCATTTTCTATGCCTCAATTCCTTAATCTAGAAAATGGGTACCTTCAGTTTCCTTGATTGCAGCCCTAGCAAACAGTGCAAAAGATAACTAGGTAATGCATATGTTAAATATTTAATTTCTTGGAAACTAAACAAACTCAAGATGAGTTTCTTTGGATAATTTACGTTTGAACACAACACTTTATATGCAATTTCAGCAGGTTTGGAAACACTTCACTCATAATACTTATACTGTGTTGCATGTACTACCACAATTTTACTTTTGAAGGGAAGTGGGCAACAGGAAAAAAAAAAAACACCTCCCTCCCTTTTTTGCACAGAAATGTAACTAAAAGGCATTTTTTTCCCTAACAGTTACTATTCTGCTTAAAGTGATGGTATATTCCTAATGCAATTTTTAAAGACAAATAGACTTCAATAAATAAAACAGGCCAACAATAATCAAGAAGCCTGCCTTTTGAAACAAAACGAAAGACTGATACACTTAAAAACATCTGAAAGGATGCACACCAATATGTTATTAGTGGTTATCTCTGAATGGTGGAATAATAGGTGAGCTAAAGATCATTTTAGCGTAACTATATAATTTTCTCCAATGAATATGAATTATCTGTGCAAAAAACATACATTTAAATCAAGTGACAAAGAGCCAAATATTAGTCTACTGAATAAGCCACTTCTATTTGAAGATTCAGTGTGATGAGCAATGTTTAAATTAAATGGTTTGTACTAACAGCAAAGGGGTAAATCTTACTAAGGATTCTTCACGCTAGTTCAACTAAGGACACAAAGGATGGTGTAAGAAATAAACACAACCATTGAGTTAGTATTAAAAATACCACATTTTAACACTTCTGAGTACTAAATGAAAGTAACATTGGTTAAAGTACCTGGCAAACAGAAAGCACCTAATAAATGTTTGCTGATTCTCAAACTGAATGACTCTGCCAAATAAAAATGACAAATGCATCCATATGTAACTATTTCATAACAAACAAATGTAAATTATCTCACTGATCCTTTTAATGAACAGTATTTCATCTTTAAGACAACAGTTCTTTAACCATTAGCAAGATTGCTTTCAAAATACTTTAAGGCACTGAAATAGATGCATACATAATTTCAACACAATTAAGTATAATGAAAAGTATTCTGAAAGACAGAAGTATATAAAATAAATAAGATCACCTTTATAACCTGGATAATGCATAGTAATTTAACCAATAAATTAGAATCTGTAAAATTAGATATGTACTTCTGCATATGACCCCCAACAATGGTTTTAAACTGATTGATGACTCTTTTGAAACAACTACTTAGGTCAAATTGTATTCCACATCTAAGATGCTGGCTTTATTTTCAAGTTTGCCTTCCCTTACTAAATTCAGTTTGTTTTCTAAAGTCAACATGTTTTGGGTATTCTACATATTTAATTAACAACTTTAGAATTTTTAACTTTAATGTAAAAAGCTTTATCAGATGGTTCTCACTTTAGAAAACCTTTAAGAATATCATCCACATTAATTAGAGTTTTCACAGTTACAAAAATGAGGGTTCTTACTGATGACAGGTCTTTCTCTACAGAACTTCTCACTGGGGTGTATTCTGCATGTACACACAAGAAAACCTCTAATGTGTCTTCTGGTTAATAATTACTATAAACTGGAAAATCTACAAAGGAGGTCTTTTTATATGTACAAGAAAAATATTTCCAACAAGAAGTCCCTTTATAAAAATATATGGAGAGTCAAAAATTGACTTATATTTATGCAAATGAAAATTATAAAATGCTTCATGATAGGCCTATATGAAACATTTTCTTACAGATTCTTGAAAATATATTAACAATGACTTACGTTATATCTGATTTTACCATCCCCTCACTTTCTTAAGAATGCCATTATTTTTGTTTTACTGAAGAGACAGCTCTACCACAGCCGTAAACGTTACAGACAATAAATATTTTCTATTATATATCTGTTCATTTCTGAGGGTAAATGACAAAAGGAAAAGGCTCTCCTTTGTTCTCCCTCTCTTACTGATAAAAAGACCTCTACCACCTAGAAGGCTGAGAGCCAGAAAAGGAAGCATTCTTAAAATGAACTTCAAACATAAGATATATCTTATAAATCAGGTCATCTAGTTATGTGTGTATTTCCCTTTTGTTATCCCTGAGCCTTTAATAAAAACCTCATTTAAATGTTGCAGCCTTGTCTCAGCTGTGCTTACAGAAGATAAAGCACAGGTTTATCTTATGATTAGTTCAGAATTAAAGGGTGGGAGGACAGTCTAAGAACAAACCGGTGGAATACAATAAAATTTAAAGGTCTAACAGTCCGATTTCAGTTGAGTCTTGCACTGTCCATGGTGCAGCACGCAGGTTTTATTTTATTAGCGTGGAAGCTTAGTGCAGGATTTCCTGAAGACTGGTTCTCCTACTACATACCTAAGAATTACTTGAGATTAAAAATGTAGACATCTGGAACCCATACCAAATACAATGAATCGTTAAAATGTGTGTGGTAGGTGGCAGGTAATAGGCATTCTGAAAAGCTTCCCAAGTGATTCTTCCATATTAAGGCTTGAGAATCACTGCAAATCACTGCTTTATAAGATTAGCTCTTTCAAGGGTTCTGCAAGGTCAAAACTATTTTCATAATTATACTAAGATGTTATTTGCTTTTTTTCACTTTCTCATGAATGTACAGTAGCATTTACTATAGGCTACATGATGTGTGATACTGCAACAGACATATAGAAGCAGATGAGATTCCATCTGTCTTCTTTAAATCAGACAGTAAAGATATTTGCAAAAAATGACATACAATGCCACGTTTCTCACTAAATCTTTTTAAATTTTGGAAAATAGACATTTTTCATAAATATGTTCTTTATATTAACACGTTTATTATTTTTAATGAATATTTTATAACTTTTTATTTTAAATATGATATTAGTATTTATAACCCACAAAAACAAAAGGTCTTGAGACCAAAAAGTTTGAGAACTGCTCTTTCCAGCAGACATCCAGCACCCTATGAACATTACTGCTGTTAGGCATGGCCACTTAGTTCCTTGGCACATTCAATGTATATTTCACTTTAAATATGATTCAGTAGATCGTCTGCAAAAAGCTTCTTAAACTTATTGTCAGGCAAGGGGATTTAACCTGACAGGGAAATACTGAAGTGTAACCAGTTTTAGTTAAAAATCTAGCATGTTTTCCTTAGTGACATCAGAATGTAATAAATAATCCTTTGATATATAAATGGGCTGTGTGATGTATGAAATAGAAAACCATACTTTACACGACGCATTTAAAAAATGTCAATTAGTAACGTGACAACACTAGCATTAGATTCTACGTGAGTGGTGGCAAACAAATGGCCCACTCCAAATGTTAACTAAGAACCCCTAATTTTTGAAAGAAAATAAAGTAAGGAATAAACTGCGGTTCCTAGAGAAAAAAGAATTCTTTTAAATTTATACGTTTTGAAAATGTTGAAATGTATGTCAGCAGATTGATACTGACATTATACTAAGCTACACAATTTTATTCTTAAATGAAAATACATCCCAGATACTGTTGCCAAGTTAATATTTGAGTGTATCTTGCCATTGGACAATGCAAATTGGGAACACTTCTGAGGTTTAGGCATAGCTGTGGTGAAAGCAGTTCCTTCCAGCCTTTTGATTGTATTTCAGATAGATATAAAAAAATTGCATTGATGTTTTTAACCTGCCATGTATAATTTTTTAATGTATTGCTATTTAAAAAAATCTGAGACAGCTAACATTTAAACAAACCACTGCTGTTTGGGAATGATGTTTGAATGAAAGATGCTATGAACATATTCGCTAATTTATACTGTATTAAGATTTTAAATGATATAGTTATTTAATATATCTTACGTTAAATAACTGGTATTTGAAAATAAGTCTATTTTTCTTTCTGAGTAGCCTTCTGGGAAAAGTTCATTGAATATAGTTTCCAGTCATAGTTTACTTTCCTTACTTGTACTTATTTTAAAATCTTCTCATCAGGAGGGAGTTAAATAGTGCAAAGCCCAGCAAATCTGACTTCCTCCCCATTTTGGTGTACATGTCCACTTATGACCATCATTTTTCTGGAAACTTTCCACTTAGTGTATCAAAAATCAATGTTATGAAAGTTCTTTAAAAGGTTCAGCGGTTTTTTTGAGTCTCTGAATGATTACAGCATTCTGTAAATTGGCTTCTTCCAGTGTGAGTGTTTCATCTAGCAATGTGAGGAAAGGCAGAGCTGTTGCCAGGGAAAAGGGAGGACTTCTTTGAGATCCTTGGTATTTTTCGATGAAGTCTTTGATGTGGCTTACCCTGCAAAATAGTACAAACTATTAATATAATTTTATGAAAACCTGAATTAGCTAATTTAAGGTAATAACTTGTGATGATACCTGGCTATGTTAATACAGAATAATCAAATTATGATGATATAACTACTCACTTGGGCTATCTTTCAAAGGTTCACCCCTGATGATAGTCAGGAATCACTATTCCTTATCTTAGATGTGACAAGGGTATTATAGTTACATTTTGAGTCTCTATTTTTTAGAAACACATTCTGACATATCTACATATGAAACTATATGAAGTCTGGGATTTGCTTATTAACATAGTTCAGTGGGAACTGAGTGATGATGGATCACTATATCATCTCTTTGCTTTTGCATAAGCCTGAAAGTTTCTATAACAGAAAAATCTACGTATCTTGCTCTGAATGGATCAGAAATGGTCCAACCAGTAATCCTACACAGACACAGGCCGTATCTCTTCAATACGACGTCAGGCTGTGCTTCAAATCTAGTCAAGAAAATTCTTAACCCAGTGCAGGTAGATTTTCAGTTAGTATAATGAACACTATAATGTAATATAATCACTGCAATCTTTTTTTTTTAATAACAGTGATTTTTAAAAATTTATTTATTTTATTTATTTTTGGCTGCATTTGGGTCTTCATTGCTGCACGCGGGCTTTCTTTAGTTGTGGCAAGCGGGGTCTACTCTTCGTTGCAGTGCACGTGCTTCTCATTGCGGTGGCTTGTCTTTGTTACGGAGCATGGGCTCTAGGCGTGTGGGCTTCAGTAGTTGTGGCACATGGGCTCAGTAGTTGTGGCTCACAGCCTCTAGAGTGCAGGCTCAGTAGTTGTGGCACATGGGCTTCGTTGCTCCGTGGCATGTGGGATCTTCCCGGACCAGGGCTCGAACCCGTGTCCCCTGCATTGGCAGGCGGATTCTTAACCATTGCGCCACCAGGGAAGTCCTCCCAATCACTGCAATCTTGAAGGTAGCTCAAAGTTATGTTCATATAAGTATATGCGTGTGTATATAGAAAGGGAAAGTACGTATACAGTTGATCGAAATTAAGATGCCACTGGGAGTTCCCTGGTGGCCTAGTGGTTAGGATCCTGGACTTTCACTGTCGTGGCCTGGGCTCAATCCCTGGTCGGGGAACTGAGATCCTGCAAGCCAGGCGGCACGGCCAAAAAAAACCCCCTGAGATGCCACTGATTCTAAGACTTGCCATTTTATATACTACTAAAATTTTAAAAAATCCAGATTATGACAAAATAATTTCTTAAACACTTAGAATTTTTATATTTATTGAAAGAGCACTTTTAACTAATTTTCACACAAACATTCATCAAATTACTTACTTCCAAAATAAGATTAGAATAAAATGGTTAAGTCATTCCTAACAGTTGAACGTTATTCAGACTCAGATCCTTCAAGTCACTTCTGATTCAGTCATTGATGTACATGTTTTTCCATATAATACTCCCTTCTGTATCATCGGGTGTGTTGATGATACAGCAGTACTTTGAAAAGTGCTCCACTACTGTCTCTGGGATGATCTTTCATTGAGCTGACACTTGTTCTGCATGCTTTGAGGCAGATGCCAAGGCAAAGACAATTGTGTCATGACTGCCATATGGCCAACAAGAAATTATAAGGATGCATCCCCATTTCAGAGATGCTAAAACGTGAAAAAATGTGCAAACAAGAATTAATGCGGCTTCCCCGGTGGCGCAGTGGTTGAGAATCTGCCTGCCAATGCAGGGGACACGGGTTCGAGCCCTGGTCTGGGAAAATCCCACATGCCGTGGAGCAACTAGGCCCGTAAGCAACAACTACTAAGCCTGCGTGTCTGGAGCTTGTGCTCCGCAACAAGAGAGGCCATGACAGTGAGAGGCCCGTGCACCGCGATGAAGAGTGGCCCCCGCTCGCCGCAAGTAGAGAAAGCCCTCGCACAGAAACGAAGACCCAACACAGCCAAAAATAAATAAATAAACAAACAAACAAATAAATAAATAAAATTTAAAAAAAAAGAATTAATGAAATATGGCATCACCAAAGACAGAATTTTCCCATTCAATCAAATTCACCAATTGCCACTCTGTTAACCTGTGCAGGTTACCAAAAAAATCAAGAAAATGGTCACTTGTATTTATTTGGGTACCAAAAATTGGATAACGAAAGGCTAAAGCTTATGGAAAAGAATGTAAGTACAAAAAACCCCACTAAAGATTAAAGGAACCGTGCAGTAAAAATTAAAAATGGGTACTGTGATCTCTACAATACTACTATGAGAATAAAGAAATGCCAATCTAAAAAGCTAAGAGAGGATAAAAAATAATACTCATTAAGCTCAAAAAGAGGCAAGAAAGGAGGAGCGAAGAATAAAAAGACATGGGGTAAAGAGAAAACAAAGAGCAAGATGGTAGCCTTAAACCTAACTAGTTCAGAATATTATAAAACATTATAAAAACTGGACTAAACATTCCAGTTAGAAAACAAAGCTTGGGGCTTCCCTGGTGGTGCAGTGCTTGAGAATCTGCCTGCCAATGCAGGGGACACGGGTTCAAGCCCTGGTCTGGGAAGATCCCACATGCCGCAGAGCAACTAGGCCCGTGAGCCACAATTGCTGAGCCTGCGCGTCTGGAGCCTGTGCTCCGCAACAAGAGAGGCCGCAATAGTGAGAGGCCCGCGCACCGCGATGAAGAGTGGCCCCCACTTGCCGCAACTGGAGAAAGCCCTCGCACAGAAACGAAGACCCAACACAGCCATAAATAAATAAATAAATAAATAAATAAATAATTTAAAAAAAAAAAAAACAAAGCTTGGTTCATTATCACTTAATTAAATACCGTTGGCCAGTCAAAGGTTTTTAAATGCTTCAAGTCAGTCAGGGAAAAAAATGGTAGATGACTATTTGTTACTGAAAATGCCAGAAGTATTTTTCTAGACAAAGAAGTTGGGATTAAAATATTTTATTTCCCTAAAAAGAAACAAACCTGAGTTGTAGACAACAAACTTATGGTTACCAAGAGGGGAAGGGTAGGGTGAGACGAACTGGGAGAGTGGGATTGACATATATACACTACTATGTATAAAATAGATAATAATGAGAACCTACTGGCATACAGGCCAGATATGAGAGGGAGTTGTGGTGGCCCAGATCAGGGAATCCAAGTCCAGGTTGGGTGAAGAGGACGTCTGCACAGGAAAGCGGCCCATCTTCCTGGTGTCAGAGTCTGACCAGCACGAGGAGGGCGCCCATGTAGAGGGAGGCAGGTGGGGACGGTTGCAGTACGAGCAGGGTTAGGAGTGTGTCCACACAGAAGAGGTGTTCAGTGCAGAGTGTCAGAAGCCAAGTTGGGTTAGGAATATAGGAGAGGTGGTGCACAACAGGCTGTCTCAAGCAGAATAAAAAGAGCATCCATACAGAGGAGGGGCCAACTGCAGTGTGTCAGAACCAGAAAGAGGTGGAGAGTGACCACTCATGGGGGAGGAAAAGCAGCACTGACTGCCAGAGCCCAGGAGGGCAAACAGGTCACTGGCATGATGTGATGTGTCAAGAGACCCAGCAGGAAGAGGAAGGCTTCCAGGCTGGGGAGGAGGCAGCAGTAGAAGAAGGGGACTGGTTACATGTAGGATAACTGATCAATAAATAAATATATTGGGGGCTTTCCTGGTGGTGCAGAGGTTAAGACTCTGTGCTCCCAATGAAGGGGGCCCGGGTTCAATTCCTGGTCAGGGAACTAGATCACACATGCATACCGCAACTAAGAGTTCACATGCCAGAACTAAGGAGCCCGCCTGCCGCAACTAAGACCCAGGGCAACCAATAAATAAATATTTAATAAATAAATATATTGAGAATAACTGGAGCCAAGTTTCTCACTGAAGAAAGTTAAACTGAAGAAAGTGAAGTAGTTACAAATACGGAAAGGGGAAAACTAGAATAAACCCTGTGGTGGTGAATTGAAATTAGAGGTATCTATGTGAACTCATGGTTTTCGCTATGCAAAGATATAGAAATACAGATGTAAATGTGTGTGTATATATATGCATATGTGTATGTATGTATAGACACCTGTAGCTCTTTCCACTCAGAGGGCCTGGGAATGGTGGCAATAAGTATACCTAGTAACCAGATCCTCAATACCCTTGGCCACTAAAAAGAACCAGGGCTTCTTAGAAAACGTACAGAACGAACCTGAAAAAAAATTTTGTGCCAATAAACAAGAAAATGCTCAAAGAATGATGGGAAGATGTAAAAAGTTTAAAGGAGGTCCCAGGGACTTGGAAACCTATATACAATATGTTCCTACTTTAATTAAAATGAAAAAACATTTTAAGATGAGATAAAAGACTGGAAAAATCCATCAAACTAGTAGTAGTGATTATCTCTGGGTGATGGAATTTAACTTGATTTCAATTTCTTTCAGTACTTTCCTGTGTTATCATTCCTTTTCTACAATTAACAGAAAAATACACACATAATGCTAATGATCAACTTAAAAACATATTAAAAATAATTCTTTTAAAATTATGTATCTAGGGCTTCCCTGGTGGCGCAGTGGTTGAGAATCTGCCTGCTAATGCAGGGGACACAGGCTCGAGCTCTGGTCTGGGAAGATCCCACATGCCGCGGAGCAGCTAGGCCCGTGAGCCACAACTGAGCCTGCGCTTCTGGAGTCTGTGCTCCACAACAAGAGAGGCCACGATAGTGAGAGGCCCGCGCACCGCGATGAAGAGTGGCCCCCGCTTGCCACAACTAGAGAAAGTCCTCACACAGAAACAAAGACCCAACACAGCCAAAAATAAATAAATGAAAAAAAAAAAAAAAAAGATACAGGATGCCCACTTCAATTTGCATTTCAGATAAACAATGAAAAATATTTTTAAAAAAATTATGTATCTAGGTAAGCAGGAAAACTAATGAAATGATAATCCATAAAACAGACTGAAAATACTTCATTAATGTCCAAGAATTTCCATTGTCATGAAACATTATATTTAGAGAACTATTTATTAAGATCCTTAGTTCTTAAAAATAGCTGTTGACTGACCTGAAAAGAAGAAATACAATTAAAACTTAGGGAACAAATCAGACAAATAATGAAATGGAAGACTCACCTATGAGAAATGTTAAATTTCTGGACAATCCTTTTCCCATTGGCTAACCAGATCTGTATATTAGTGATGGGTTCCAGACTGTTTAGTGGGACAGCAGACAACTTATTTTTATTCTCAACTTCAATAGTCTTCGCTTTAGAAACAATTTTTGGTGTAGCACTAAGAAAATGCAGACAACAAGTCAGATGCATGTTTTTCATTAAGCAGAACTTTATCATTAAACAATTACTATAAAAACTTTACAGTAAGTATAGCTTTTAGGAAGATTTTACCTAGTCACAGCTGTTCCCTAACACATAAAGATATTAATATCAGTTATATCCATCATACATGATGATTATAGGAATCTAACAAAATTATGCACATCTAAGTAATTTGTAAGCTTGTGGACTGTTACGTAAGTATACTTGAAGAGTATACTTATGTATTTGAATAGTGCCTTAGAGAACAATTTTATAGTGCTGACAGATCTATGGGCTTTACCTTTACCTACCCCCCAGGTTAAAATTTCTAAAAGAAATTATAAGTTCTCTGTAGAGAACAGTCCTTGGGTTATAAAGGAAATGAAAGGAAACAAAGTATTTCCTCATCACTCTGAAAGTCACATTGGGATATTTTTACATGTGTGGATGAATATGCATTTATATACCGTACCAATCTTGATAATTAATATATGAGAATTCATAAAAATGAAAGCAATCCTATATTTAACCTCTTTGCATATTCTGCCATAGGCATAATTAGATAAGATGAATACTGCAAAGTTTGAAAATATTGGGCTGGTCAAAAAGTTCATTCGGGTTTTTCGGAAGAGCTTATGAAAAACCCGAACGAACTTCTTGGCCAACCCAATAATTAAAGGCTCTGATACTGATACTAACTTTATCAGGCATTGTTTCACTTTTATTACCTCAAAATTCAGATAATGATCAGAGAACACAATGCTGAAGGCATTGGTAACTATAATACAGAACCCTATGTCCAAACGCTAGCCTATGCACTCTGACATTAATGGCAAAGCTCAAGTGGTGGGTGCAAGGGAGAAAAAATGATTTATCCACCCAATTTTGCCCAACGTCCTCATTAAGCCAGGCACTTTTGATCAGATAAAACCAAAAAAGCCACCATGACTTTTCAGTGTAGTGCCAGCATATGTTAATTTACACTAAGGTGAATATGACTTAGAAGTTCTCATAAAAGTTAACATGAAAAATCTCATTTCCAATGGGAGAAATGATAACTCTATATATGTGGTCTACGTAGTAAAATAATGACAGGCTGAATATTAGTCAAACCTCTGCTTATGGAAATTACAGATCATGAGCCTACTCACCTTCCCAGTCTGTGACCCTGTCCTGAGAAGGGCTGGAACACAGGCTTCGTTGACATACATACTTCATTTTTCTTATCTTCAACTTTAACATCGACCTCCTCTTTATCAAAAACTCCCTGTAATTCTAAAGGTAATTCCCTTGGAAAGTAAAGAAAGAAAGTGATAAAGCCCCTAATATGTTTTTTCTTTCTCTGAAAAACATACTGTGCATGTAAAAAGAATAGAAAAATATACAGAAATAAGAGGCATATATATTCTATACAATAAAAACTAAATGTATTTAAAATAGTACAGTTAGAGAAAAATCAAGCTCTTATTTCATTCTTTAAAATGAAAATATAGCTACATGCTGGTTCTAGAAAAACAAGACATAAAAAAATGTAAACACATATAGATTTAAGAAAGAAAATGACAGCCCACCTCCCCCAAAAGTGACAGCCCTTATAATTCCACTCTCACTCTAATAAAAAACTTTGGGGTGTATCTCCTAAATTTTCTCTCTCTATATAGTAAAATTCCACATAATAATTATATTTTTTCCAAAGATGGTATTATCATTCTATGTACATTATTCTGTATTTTGCAAACTGCTTTAAAAAAAAAAACCAATATACCACAGAAATCTTCTCATGTTAGTATATGGATATATGTCATTCATTTTTACCACATGCACACTGTTATTCTGTTATAAAGTAGATCAAATGGTACAAACATATAAAATACTCTTTTCATCTTTTTCTTACTGATTTGTAAGAAATATGTATATATTCCATTTACAGGATATATGTGAAAAAAGTATTCCCAGTTTGGCATTTGATTTTACATAATCAAATTTATCTTTCTTATATTGCTTCTGGGATTCATGCCAACTATAACTATATGCAACAACATGGATGAACATCCCAAAGAAATAAGCTGAGTAGACACAAAAAATAAACATATTGCATTTACATAGAGTTCAAAAAAACATAAAATGAAAAAATTATAAAGAAAAGCAAAGAACAACTTACTACTAAAGTTAGGATAGCATTACTTCTGTGATATTGCTACAAGTAATGTGTAATTTAATCTTATCATGAGGATGAAATCAGATAAATCTGAATTGAGAGACATTCTACATAATTTGGGCCCATAATCTTCAAGTGTCAAGGTCATTAAAAAAAGACAAAAACAAAAACTGAGAAACTGTTCCCTCTTGAAGGAGACTAAAGAGACATGACATTTAAAAGCAATGTGTAATTCTGAATTGGATGCTTTTGCTATAAAGGATAATATTAAGATAAAAAGTAAAACCTGAATACATTCTGAGGAATAATTGGTAATAATATTATACATCAATAGATGGTTGTATTGTGGTTACATAGGAAAATATATTTCCTTTTTAATAAAAATACAAACTAAAGTATTCAGGATGATGAGGCATCACTTTAGCAACTTACTCTCAAATGCTTTTAGAAAAGTTCTTTGTACCACACTTGCAACTTCTGTATTAGTTTGAAAAAGATTCCAAATTAATTATATTATATAATATAGAGACATTTAAAATCTGTATATACATTGTACATATACATATATACAGACCTGTATATGTGTATGTATATATTGAAAATTGGTTAGATGTAGAATACTATCAACCCTTCTGAAATAAAAACTGACCAAAATAAGTACATTGCACAACTAAATTGATGTTACACATAAAATCATGTGCTAAGGACAGTGTCATAGGACAGATATTTAATTTTGTATATCTTTTTAGGAAAGCAGAAGCATGAATATGAGCATCAATTGCTGAAAGAATGTTCATGCTTTTTATTCATTAATTTTCTTTCTATCAATCTATCATGAAAGAGTAATCGGAGGTTCAGTTCGAACTTTAAGCACAATTATAAGAAAACATAGGAGTAAGGGACTTCCCTGGTGGTCCAGCAGTTAAGACTCTGTGCTCCCAATGCAGGGGGCACAGGTTCGATCCCTGGTCAGGGAACTAGATCCCACATGCCACAACTAAAAGATTCCACATGCTGCAACTAAGACCTGGCGCAGCCAAATAAATAAAATAAATAAATATTAAAAAACAAAAAAAAGAAAACATAGGAGTAAAATCTTCAAGGCCCTGAATTAGGCGATGGTTTCTTAGATATAACACCAGAGCCAAAAGTGACAAAAAAAAAAAAAAAAAATCGATAAATCAGATCTCATCAAATTTAAAACTTTTATGCCTCAAAGGACATCATCAAAAAATGAAAAGACAACACAAAGAATGGGAGAGAATATTGTCTCCAAAATACATCATGAACTCTTACAACTCAACAGCAAGGCAAATAACCCAATTTTAAAAATAGGCAAGGGAAAAAAAAAATGGACAAAGGATTTGTACAGACATTTCTTCAAAGAAGATACACATGTGGTCCATAAGTACATGAAAAGATGCTCAGTATTACCGGTCATTAGAGAAATGCAAATCAAAACCACAACAAGACACCAGTTCTTATTCACTTGGATAGTTATAATTTAAAAAACGAGACACTAACGTGTTGGCAAGGATATGGAAAAACTGGAACTATCATACACTGTTGGTGGAAATATAAAATGATGCAGTAACTTTGGAATACAGTTTGGCAGTTCTTCATAAACAGAGTTAACAACAATTCCACTCCTAGACCTAAGAGAATTGAAAACATATGTCCACACAAAAACTTGTACACAATGTTCGTAGAAGCATTATTCGTAATAACTAAGATGTGGAAATAGCCCGAATATCTATCCACTGATAAATGGATAAACTAAATGTGGTATACCCATACAATGCAACACTATCTGGCAATAAAGAGGAATGAAGAACTGTTAAAAGCTACAACATGAATGAACTTTGAGAACATTATGCTGAGTGAAAGAAATCAGACATAAAATGATTCCATTATATGCAATGTTCAAACTAGGCAAATCCATAAAAGTAGAAAGTAGATTGTGGTTGCGCAGGGCTGTGAGGAGGGGCAAATGGAGAGTGATTACTAGTATGGGGTTTCCTTTTAGGGTGAAGAAATGTTCCTGAATGAACAGTGCTGATAGTTGCATAACTCTGTGAATATATTAAAAAATAATGAATTGTATACTTTAAAAGGGTAAATTCTATGGTAGGCTAATTATATCTCAATAAAGTGGTAATTTAAAAAATAAAGTTATTATTTTTAAAAAAATTAAATACAAGGATAGTCACAGATATTTTTTGATAGTGGGAGACATATGAAATAATCATATTATCAACAACTAAGCATATATATAAAAATTATGGGTCATCATTGTAACAAAACAATATGCAGATATAGTCAAGTATTTCAAGATAGTCAAAAAATTTTTTTAACAATATTATTATTTTTAAAAATAAAGTTATTTATTTATTTATCTATTTCTGGCTGCAGTGGGTCTTTGTTGCTGCATGTGGGCTTTTCCCTGGTTGTGGCTAGTGGGGGCTACTCTTCGTCGTGGTTCGCAGGCTTCTCATTGTGGTGGCTTCTCTTGTTGCGGAGCACAGGCTCTAGGCGCATGGGCCTCAGTAGTTGTGGCACGTAAGCTCAGTAGTTGTGGCGCATAGGCTTAGTTGCTCCAAGGCATGTGGGATCTTCCCAGACCAGGGCTTGAACTCATGTCCCCTGCATTGGCAGGCGGTTTCTTAACCACCGTGCCAAAAGGGAAGCCCTGACAGGCAGATTCTTAACCACTGCATGACGAGGTAAGTCCCAAGACAGTCAAAATTAAAATAATATATATATATGTATATTATATTGGGACTTCCCTGGTGGCACAGTGGTTAGGAATCTGCCTGCCAATGCAGGGGACACGGGTTCGAGCCCTGGTCTGGGAAGATCCCACATGCCGTGGAGCAACTAAGCCTGTGTGCCACAACTACTGAGTCTGCGCTCTAGAGCCCGTGTGCCACAACTACTGAGCCCGCGTGCCACAACTACTGAACCTGAGCTCTAGAACCCGCGAGCCACAACTACTGAGCCCGTGTGCCAAAACTACTGAAGCCCGCGTGCCACAACTACTGAAGCCCACGTGCCTAGAGCTTGTGCTCCGCAACAAGAGAAGCCACCGCAATGAGAAGCCTGCGCATCACAACGAAGAGTAACCCCCACTTGCCGCAACTAGAGAAAGCCTGCGCACAGCAAGGAAGACCCAATGCAGCTAAAAAAAAAAAAAAACAAAAACCAAAAAAAGACACGTAGGATGTTATGTGGTATTAAGTAACAATTGGCAAAGTGAATTAATTTAAGTCAGATTTTGGTTGGTCAGAGTTCAAATTCCTGACCCTTCAAAATTACAGCTGTGGTTCTTTTAAGAAAACTCATCTTATGAAAAAAATCTGAATTTATAAAAGAAAAAGTGTCTTTGAATGCATAGGAACATGTGAACAACATTAAAAGGAATCTTCTAAATGAAATATATCTAAAATATCCTTCTTGGACTTCCCTGGTGGTGCAGTGGTTAAGAATCCGCCTCCCAATGCAGGGGACACGGGTTCAAGCCCTGGTCCAGGAAGATCCCACATGCCGTGGAGCAACTAACCCCTTGTGCCACAACTACTGAGCCTGCGCTCTAGAGGCCTCGAGCCACAACTACTGAGCCCACGTGCCACAACTACTGAAGCCCACACGCCTAGAGCCTGTGCTCCACAACAAGAGAAGCCACCGCAATGAGAAGCCCGCGCACCACAACGAAGAGTAGCCCCCGCTCTCCACAACTACAGAAAGTCCGCGAGCAGCAATGAAGACCCAACACAGCCAAAAATAAATAAATTAATTTAAAATAAATAAATAAATAAAATATCCTTCTATTTACAAAGATTGCTTACCCTTTTTTGATGGAGTTCAGAAACTGCTGACTTGCACCATCAGAATAACTTCTGAAATCATCATTGACTGTGAATCCATTTTTCCATAATTTTATACTTATATCTGCCTGCAAAGCAGTAAGAAAAAAAATGCATCATGTTAATAAATGAAATGTACTAATAAACTAAAAGTCCCTTGAAACTTTCTTCTATCGGTGTATATTTTATGTATCAATCTTTTCTTTAAAATTGAGATATACCTGACATATAACATTGTATTAGTCTTAGGTATACAACATAATGGTTTGATATATATATCTATTGTAAAATGATTAAAGAATAAGTGTAGTTAACATCCATTACCACACACAGCTACAAATTTTTTTTTAAATTTTTATTTATTTATTTATTTATGGCTATGTTGGGTCTTCGTTTCTGTGCGAGGGCCCTCTCCAGTTGCGGCAAGTGGGGGCCACTCTTCATCGCGGTGTGTGGGCCTCTCACTATCGCGGCCTCTCTTGTTGCGGAGCACAGGCTCCAGACGCTCAGGCTCAGCAATTGTGGCTCACGGGCCTAGTCGCTCCGCGGCATGTGGGATCTTCCCAGACCAGGGCTCGAACCCGTGTCCCCTGCACTGTCCTCAACCACTGCGCCACCAGGGAAGCCCTACACATTTTTTAAATATACCATTCTTAACAGCAAGCTTCAAATGTAAAATATCAAAAATTATAATGTACACATAAAATATGGTTCATAATGAATAATATTTTAAAATAATTCATTAATAATTTTGTTTAAGAGAGCTCATTTGCAAAAATATTCTGAGCCCTGTCTTAGAGGACACTAAAGCTTTCTGGCCAGAACAGACTTCTCAACAGTTAGAGAAGGACTTTGAAATGACTTGAACATTAGACTTTGAACATTAAGAATAATAAAGGGGGAAAAAAAAAACTATTGAGTAATTAATGGCTATTCCTTCAAATATAAACTATCAGTGTTACTGTTATCAATATTTCATCTCTCAACATCTTGTTGATCATCTCCTAAGAACATTATTTATTCACTCATTCAATCAAAGAAGTCACTGTAGAAATATAGAAAGGTTCAGAAATACAGTAGAATGCAGGGATGCTTCAGGCTGAACACAGAAGGACTGATTAAAAACCATTTAAGAAAATAGACTATTAGAGGTCTTCCCTTGTCTCTAGCATTTATTCATTCAGCATATGTTTACTGAGTGACTAATATGTAACAGACACTCCATTAAGATGTTAGGGAAAACAATCACAATAATGATAGCATATATTATTAGCCTGCCTGCCTATCTATCTGTCTGTCTACGTACCTATCTGAGAGAGCACTTGTGTGTACACTTATATGTACCAAACACTGTTTAAAGTACTTTCCCTACATAAATTTATTTAATCCTCCTAAAATCCACACAAGGTGGGTATTATTATTATTATCCTTTTTATAGATGGGAAAATAGAAACACAGAAGATTAATTAAATTGCCCAATATTACATAGTCAGTAAGGGTGGAGCTGGGGTTGGAATCCATACTATCAACCACTATACTATATTACCTCTTTTTTTTACCTGTAACCAAACTGCCAAGACTCTGCTCTCATGGTACTCACAGAAAAGAATAAGAAATAAAAAAATTGTACAAATGAACTTACTTACAGAACAGAAATAGAGTCACAGATGTAGAAAACAAACTTATGGTTACCAACGGGGAAAGTGGCAGGGAGGGATAAATTGGAAGATTCGGATTAACACATATATAAAACAGACAACTAATAAGGACCTACTGTATAGCACAGGGAATCCTACTCAAATACTCTGTAATGACCTATACAGGAAAAGAATCTAGAAAAGACTGGATATATGTATATGTGTAACTGATTCACTTCGCTGTACAGCAGAAACTAATACAACATTGTAAATCAACTATACTCCAATAAAAATTAATTTTAAAAAAAAGAAAAGAATGAGAACAAAACAAATAGGAAAAGAGCACATAAAGACACTGAGGAGTGGAATTCCCTAGCAGTCCAGTGGTTAGGACCGGTACTTTCACTGCTGAGGGCCCGGGGTTCAATCCTTGGTCAGGGAACTATCCCACAAGCTGCATGGCACAGCCAAAAAAAAAAAAAAAAAAAGACACTGAGGAAAACAGAAGAAACTTAAAAACAAAAATCCAAAAATGATAATTAATACACTTATATAAGAGAGGATGTCTGAAAGGGAGTAGGAGGGAATATTCAGGGAGCAAAAGAGCTCTTAGAAACTTAAAATGGAAATTAAATAAAAGGACTGAATATAAGGTTGAAGAAATATTACAATTAAAATAGAACAAAACAACAAAGAGGTGGAAAACAGGAGAAATAATAAGAGACTCAGTCCAAGAGATCCATTATCTAAGTAAAAATATTATAGAGAGACAGACAACAGAGGGGAGCAAAATATCGAGAAGCAACATGAGAAAATGTCCTAAAAGAGTAATATACAAGTTTCTGTATTGAATGAATGAAAAAGAATCTATACCAAGGCCCATCAGAACATGAGGAGATTAAAGAAAAGATGCTAATAGGTTGCAGGGAGCAAAAACATGCCACACACACAGGCTCAGATGCCAAAACAGCAATCTATCAATCATGTGTGAAGGCAGAATAAAGGCAAATTCAGGTGCGCAAGGTTTTAAGCCATCCATTTCCCATGCACTCTTTTTACACGCACTTTCTGCATAAAACACCTCAAGACTGGCTTCATAAAAATGGAAACATACAGGGTAGGGGTTGGGAGAGGCACAGAATTCAGTGCACCAGAAGTGAGAGGAGAGATAAATAAAGTGCTCAGGATCATAGATTCCAGGGCAGCAGCAGTGTAACTCCCCTAGAGGACATCGGAGAAAGAAGGCCTTCACCACAGTTGTCCTGCAGAAAAAATTAAACTGGTAAAATTATCTAATATGTTCAAACATACCGGAAAAAGATACAGCCTGCTATCAGAGTTCGGGGATGAATAAATGACAGGCACAAAGAAATAAAGGCAATATGGAAGGGAAAAAACTATTAATTCTAATGAAAATTTAAAAGGCAGTCAGGAAAAGAAATATAACACACTATATGACTCAGTGATGCTGTACAGTATTTACAAAGTCATAAAGATATAAACAATGATAATTGATTTAATCCCAAATTATGATATAATTATGTTAGTCAAATGAGAGGAGGTGGTTTGGGGATGAGGGGAAGGAAGAATAAGAGCTAAATTCTCATTTTCTATTTTTAAAAAGTCAATACATAATTTGAAAAAACTAAAAAATCAAGAACTATCATTATTAGTATATTATTAGAAATATAGTCTTTATACAAGAAGAAACAGTTAAGACTACCTCTGGGTAGTGATTACCTCTGGGAAGTAGATATCACGGCCATGGAGGAACCGGGCTGCTATTTTTCAACCTAAGTCCTTCAGACTTCAGTCTGAAGAACTAAAGAACTCTCTCCGAGCTCTCAATGCAGGGGGTCCGGATTCGATCACTGGTCAGGGAACTAGACCTCACATGCGTGTCGCAACTAAGAGTTTGCATGCCACAACTAAGGAGCCCGCCCGCCTGCCGCAACTAAGACCCAGTGCAACCAAATAAAATAAATAAATAAAAAATATATTAAAAAAAAAAATTTTAAAGGCAAATTAGAGTAAAGGGATCTCTTTAATGTCTGTCTGACTTCGAAAAGCCAGCTAGATTCTCATAATTGCTGCTGCCTTCAGTCTGCTGTGATATGGCATTTTGATTGAAGTACATTAAAAAAAAAAAAAATCAAGCCTCAAACAGATATGTAGTTGCAAAGAGAAGCATTTTAATAGCTTTTCCAAGATACTACATCAAAATGTAGTAAGTGGTAGTATCTCAAAAGTTAGTTGAAAATATCACATGATAACACATATGTAGAATCTAAAAAAATGATACAAGTGAATATATTTACAAAACAGAAACAGACTCATAGATATAGAAAACAAACTTATGGCTACCAAAGGGGAAAGGTGGGGTGAGGGATAAATTAAGAGTTTGGGATTAACAGATAAACACTACTACATATAAAATAGATAAACAACAAGGGCCTCCTGCATAGCACAGGGAACTTATATTCACTATCTTGTAATAACCTATAATGAAAAAGAATTTGAAAAAGAATATATATATTACATATATTTTACATATATTATATATATCATATATATTTTATATACATTATATATATTATATATATTTTATATATTATATATATATATATATAATATATATATATATAAAAAACTGAATCACTTTGCTGTACATCTGAAACTAACACAACTTTTTTCTTTTTTTGGCCACGCCACGTGGCTTGTGGGATCTTAGCTCCCCAGCGAGGGACTGAACCTGTGCCCTCAGCAGGGAAAGCTCAGAGTCCTAACCACTGGACAGCCAGGGAATTTCCTAACACAACATTTTAAATCAACTGTACTTCAATTTAAAAAAAAAAAAGTTGAGGGACTTCCCTGGTGGCACAGTGGTTAAGAATCTGCCTGCCAATGCAGGGGACACAGGCTCGATCCCTGGTCTAGGAAGATCCCACATGCTGCGGAGCAACTAAGCCCGTGTGCCACAACTACAGAACCTGTGCTCTAGAGCCTGCGAGCCACAGCTACTGAGCCCACGTGCCACAACTACTGAAGCCTGCGCGCCTAGAGCCTGTGCTCTGCAACGAGAAGCCATCGCAATGAGAAGCATGCACACTGCAACGAAGAGTAGCCCCCGCTCGCTGCAACTAGAGAAAGCCCACGTGCAAAAACAAAGACCCAACGCAGCCAAAAATAAGTAAATGAAAAATAAAAAATTTTATTCAAAAAAAAAAGTTAGTTGAGAATCTGAACATGGAATCTGAAACTTAAAGGTATATTTATTAATATGACAATAATCCTATCAGAAATATCTTTTAAGTTTTGAGAAGCTGTCAAGTGCATGATGGCAGTTTATCAAAATTCTTACCTTCACTTAAAAAAGTTGATAAAATCATATCTTATCATTTGCAACAAATACTGTAAGTTGTTTCCCTTGAAGTGTCAGACTTACTTCATACATTTTGAGAAAATGTCTGCAGAATATCCAAGACTGAATAACTAGTTGTCTGTAAATCACTTTCATGTAAAAACAGTACACCATGAAAAAGCAGAGTGTCCAGCTTGTATCTCAAGCAATGGTACTTTTCCTTAAGATACTTCTGTATATTGTAGAAATGTTTTACATACACTTCATATTTTATCACATAGAATATTTGTAAGACATGTATTAAAGAGTTGGGATTTAATGAAATGTGTAAATTTTACTGCTTCATCAAGGAAATTTTTAATTGAAACGAGTGTTTTGTCTCCCTGCAAGTTCAAGGAAAGAATACAGTAGTTACTGGTTCAGAGTGGTATCACTGCCTCAATTCCTCCTAAGGTGCCAGTTTTGCCTACCATTGCTTTTGCAGTATCAGTGCAAACTCAACACAGTGAAAAAAGTAAATAATATCTTACTATTATTATGAAAACAGTTTTGACCTCTAAAGGGCCATATTTTGAGAAGCACTGGGAAAGAAAAAATTTATGGACACTTACCTGTTTCTTTTGTTCAGTGGGAGACACACATTTGGCACCAACCTTCTGAGCTTCCTCAAAAAGGCTGTCAACAAAATATTCACAATTTGTTTGCTGATTATCACTAAGAGGTTGGTGGTCAGATCCTGTTTCACAAACCCTATACACACACAAAAAAAAGAAAAATAAGCACTATTAACCACTAATTCTCTAAAAATTTACACAAATTGTTCTAGTTAAAGGATCTAGAACTGACACGCTACCTCCATGCCTGCAGTTGAGACTCTCTTCTGAATTAACATAGTAGATATGTGGCCTCGGGAAGTCATTAACACTTATGGTCCAGAGCAGGGTTTTCTCAACTTCAGTCCATTGATATTTGGGGAGGGTTAATTCTTTGTTGGGCAGGCTGTCCTGTACACTGTAGGAAGTTTAGCAGCATCTGTGGCCGTTAAACCACTAGACGCCAGTAGCATGGACATCCCCCAACCCCCCAGTGTTATAATAATAAAAAACATCTTTAGACAATGCCAGATGGCCTCTGGGGGTGGGATGGGCAAAACTTCACCAGGTTGAAAACCACCGGTCCAGAGTAAAAACACGTGATCTTTGTAAAGTTCTCAAAATGGCTTTAAGAGGGGTTGCTATGTACTTTTTGGTAACACAAAGCACTCTTGAAACTAAAGGTGGTAAGGTGTGAGGAACAGTCATAATCATAGTTATGCTCCTTTGCACACTTCAGAATGAAATTTCCCACTCAAGACTTTCATCTGTAGTGGTTTAATACTCTACCGGGTTTTTTTTTTCTTTCTTTCTTTTTAAATTGAGGTACAACTGACATACAACATTATTTTAGTTTCAGGTATACAACATAATTCAATGCTTGTACGTACTGCAAAATAATCACCACAATGTCTAGTTAATTGTTAATTGTTAACATCAATCACCATTTACTCTCTTGGCAACTTTCAGATATACAGTACAGTGTTATTAACTAAAGTCTCCATGATGTACATTATATCCCATGACTTATTTATTTTATAACTGGAAGTTTGTACCTCTTGACCACCTTCCTCCATTTTGCCCACCCCATCTACTATTTTTGTATGTGTATGTGTGTTTATATTTTGTCATAAAAGAAATATTACCTAAGATTTTGTTTGATAAAAGGATGGTTTCTGGTTGATCTTTTCTAAAGTCACATAGAAAATTCATAAATGTACTGAGAGATAATTTCTCAGATTTCTCAGATAATAATCAACACTTTTATAGTTCTTACACTGTGCCAGGATCTGCAAGGCAGATATTTTTATCCACAATTTATAGATAAGGAAAATGAGTCACAAAGAGGTTAAGTTACATGTTAGAGATTACACAGCTAGTAAGTGGCAGAAACAGAATTCAAACGCTGTTAATCTGTCTTCCAAGTCTATGCTCCTAGCCATGATACATTATAAAGCCTCTCTTAATAGCTAATATTTACTAAGCATTTATTAATACATGTTAGGAACTTTTCTAAGCGCTTTACATGTGTTTACTCTTTCAATCTTCACAGTGACCTAAAAGGCACATATTGTTTTTATCCTCATTTACTAGGTAAAGAAAAAGCTTAAGCAATTTGCCCAAGATCACAAAGCTATTGGGAGGCAGAGCTGGAAACTGAACTCAGGCTTCTAATGCCCCTACTCTTTTTCAATTTATTTATTTATTTATTATTTATTTTTGGCTGTGTTGGGTCTTTGTTGCTGAGCATGGGCTTTCTCTAGTTGCGGCGAGTGGGGGCTACTCTTCGTTGTGGTGCGCAGGCTTCTCATTGAGGTGGCTTCTCTTGCTGTGGAGCATGGGCTCTAGGCACGCGGGCTTCAGTGGCTGCGGCACGCGGGCTCAGTAGCTGTGGCTCGCGGGCTCTAGAGCACAGACTCAGTATTTGTGGCGCACGGGCTTAGTTGCTCCTCGGCATGTGGGATCTTCCTGGACCAGGACTCGAACCCATGTACTCTGCATTGGCAGGCAGATTCTTAACCACTGCGTCACCAGGGAAGTCCTAATGCCCGTATGCCTCTACTCTTAATCACTGTGCTAGACTGTCTCTCAAAATAGTCACTATTATATTGTTAATAAAATGCTGATAGCAGGGACTTCCCTGGTGGTCCAGAGGCTAAGACTCAGTGCTCCCAATGCAGGGGGCCCAGGTTCGATCCCTGGTCAGGGAACTAGATCCCACATACCAGAACTAAAGATTTTGCATACCGCAAAGAAGATCCCATGTGCCACAACTAAGACCCAGCACAGCCAAAATAATAATTAACTAAAAAAATAAAAATGCTGATAGCAGGGCAATTTTTTAATTTAGGTATATTCTTTTTACTCTTCTAGGTAATTCTCTCTATATATACTCTTAAGACAATCCATATTATGTCTTAGTATTTCCACTTATCTCACATGGTTGTTGTTAAGATTAAATGTGAATACACATAAAGGCCTATTTATACCTGGTATACTGTATGTACCAGTACACATGCTGGCACGTGGTAAATTCTTAAATATTAGATGATAATGTCATTACAACCACTTTGTGCTTTCTGGTATTTGTTTCTTCTGTTCAGAAAGCAATTTATACTTAATTACTAAGTACTAAGTACAAAGCCAATAAAGCTGAGCATCCAGAGTAGCTGAAGTTTTAGTCCTTTATCATACATATTTGGTATATAAATTCTACTAAACCTTATTATGCTAACACAAGTCATCCAAATATTTGAGTGCCTACTATATGTTAGGTGGGGAAGACACAAAGATGAATAAGAAATAGTCTAGGCTTTTAAGAGGTTCAGAGTACAGTGTGTTGGAGATGGATGCCCACAAATTTGATTAACTTAGATAAACTGGACCAATTCCTTGAAAAGCACAATCTACCCAAACTCACATGAGGAGGAATAGACAATATGAATAGGCTTACATTTATTAAAGAAACTGAATCAATAATTGATAATCTGCCAAAACAGAAAGCACCAGGCACAGATGATTTCACTGGTGAATTCTATCAAACATTTAAGAACGAATTGATACCAATTCTCTATAATCTCTTTCAGAAAATAAAAGTGGAAGGGAATACTTCTAACTCATTCTATGTGGACAGCATTACCCAAATACCAAAACCAGATAAAGACATTACAAGAAAGGAAAACTACAGACAAAACTCTCATGAACCTAAGTGCAAAATCCTTGGGACCTCCCTGGTGGTCCAATGGTTAAGACTCTGTGCTCTCAATACAGGGGGCCTGGGTTCGATCCCTGGTCAGGGAACTAGATCCCGCATGCCTCCCGCTTGCCACAACTAAAGATCCTGCATGCGTAGCGAGGATCCCACACACGGCAATGAAGATTCCCTGAGCCGCAACTAAGACCTGGCACTGCCAAATAAATAAATAATTTTCTTTTTTAAATGCAAAATCCTCAACAAAATACTAATATTTTGAATCCTGCAATATATAAAAAAAATTATACACCACAACGAAGTAGGATTTATTCCAGGTATGTAAGACTGGTTCAACATGAGAAAATCAATCAATGTAACCCACCACATCAACACACTAAAGAAGAAAAATCATATGATCATATCAACAGATGTAGAAAAAGCATCTGACAATATCTAACACCTATTCACAATAAGAACTCTCAGCAGGGCTTCCCTGGTGGCGCAGTGGTTGAGAATCTGCCTGCTAATGCAGGGGACATGGGTTCGAGCCCTGGTCTGGGAAGATCCCACATGCCGCAGAGCGGCTGGGCCCGTGAGCCACAATTACTGAGCCTGTGCGTCTGGAGCCTGTGCTCGCCAACAAGAGAGGCCGCGATAGTGAGAGGCCCGCGCACCACGATGAAGAGCGGCCCCCGCTTGCCACAACTAGAGAAAGTCCTCACACAGAAACGAAGACCCAACACAGCCATAAATAAATAAATAAATAAATTAAAAAAAAAAAAAAAGAACTCTCAGCAAATTAGGAATAGAGAGGAACCCCCTCAAGCTAATGTCATACTTAATGATGAGAAACTAGATGCTTTTCCCCTAAGAGAAGGAACAAAACAAGGATGCCGCTTCTCACCACTCCTCTTCAATGCCATACTGGAAATCTTAGCTAAACCAGTAAGACAAGAAAAGGAAATAAAAAAAAAAATACAGGTCAAGATGGAAGAAAAATTGTCTTTTCACAGGTAACAAGACTGTTTACATAGAAAATCCAAAAGAATCAACAACAATGTAAAACTCTTGGGACTAATACACATTTATAGCAAAGTTGCAGGACACAAGATTAATATACAAAAGCCAGTGCTTTCCTGTATACCAGCAATTAACAATTGGTATATGGAATTAAAAGTGCAACATTACACACATTAGCGCCATTTGTCAAACTCCACAGAACTCCAAAGAACAGACCCAAATGTAAACTCTAGTTAAAAATAGTGTATCAATACTAAATATATACAACTTTATTATTTCATCATTGTTTTCTACTCTGTCATCCTTTTCTTTACTTGTTATTATCATTTTGTGATGCAAATATCAATACTCTTCTTTAGAACTCTGAAACCAGATTATCAAAGGGGTTACATTAAGTAAATAGTCTTGAAGTCCTAGGGGTTTCTCTAATAATAAAAAGTACAAAAACTTCAGGAAAGGTAATAGGAAACATCTATCCTGGCTCAGAAAAGCCTCTTTTGCTCACTTTCTCATTCACTACTGTGTTTTGCATAAATAAGGTTATCAGCTAGCTGTTGTTCAAACAGGTGAAAGATTTGCATCTGTTTATGCTTTGGAAGCACATATGGTAAATATGGATCTTCACCATTTATAATCTTTGAGCAACTGATACACTTAGGGAATCAGTCTTCTTTTCATTTTTTACTGGACTGCTGTTTCTAACAAAATCTATTTTTGTTACCAAGAAAATTATAAACTCTATTACTAATATTCTTGTATAGACATCTTACTATTTATTTATTATTATTTTTTTTTTAAAATAAATATTTATTTTTGGCTGCATTGGGTCTTCATTGCTGCACGTGGGCTTTCTCTAGTTGTGGCAAGCAGGGGCTACTGTTCGTTTCGGTGTGTGGGCTTCTCGTTGTGGTGGCTTCTCTCATTGTGGAGCATGGGCTCTAGGTGCACGGGCTTCAGTAGTTGTGGCACGCAGGCTCAGCAGTTGTGGCTCACGAGCTCGAGCGTAGGCTCAGTAGTTGTGGCGCACAGGCTTAGTTTCTCCGCGGCATGTGGAATCTTCCCAGACCCGAGCTCAAACCCGTGTCCCCTGCATTGGCAGGCAGATTCTTAACCACTGTGCCACCAGGGAAGCCCCTATTATTATTTTTAAAATTTATTTATTTTATTTTTGGCTGCACTGGGTCTTTGTTGTTGCATGCGGGCTTTCTCTAGTTGCAGCGAGTGGGTGCTACTCTTTGTTGCGGTGCACAGGCTTCTCACTGAGGTGGCTTCTCGTTGCGGAGCACAAGCTCTAGGCACGTGGGCTTCAGTAGCTGTGGTGCTTGGGCTCAGTAGCTGTGGCTCACGGGCTCTAGAGCGCAGGCTCAGTAGTTGTGGTGCACAGGCTTAGCTGCTCTGTGGCATGTGGGATCTTCCCGGACCAGGGCTTGAACCCGTGTCCCCTGCACTGGCAGGCGAATTCTTAACCCCTGTACCACCAGGGAAGCCCCTTACTAATTATTTAAATTCAAAGTATTGATACATGTTATAACATTATAAAGCTTGAAAACATTATGCTAAATGAAAGAAGCCAGTCACAAAAGACCCCATATTCTATGATTCCATATATATGAAGTGCCCAGAATAAGCAAATCTATAGAGACAGAGAGCATATCAGTGGTTGTCAGGCATAGGGCACAGGAGAATGGGGTGTGACTGCTAACAGGTATGGGGTTTCTCTTTGGGTGATGTAAATGTTATAAAACTGACTGTGGTAATGGTTTCACAACTCTATGAATGTACTAACAACCACTTAATTGTATACTTTTTTTTTTTTTTGGCTGCACTGGGTCTTCGTTGCTGCAAGTGGGGGTTACTCTGCGTTGCAGTGCACGGGCTTCTCTTGCTGCAGAGCACGGGCACAGGCACTAGAGTGCAGGCTCAGTAGTTGTGGCACACGGGCTTAGTTGTTCTGCGGCACGTGGGATCTTCCCGGACCAGGGATCAAACCCGTGTCCCCTTGCATTGGCAGGTGGATTCTTAACCACTGTGCCACCAGGGAAGTCCCTGAATTGTACACTTTAAATGGATGAGTTATATGGTATGTGAATTACGTCTCCACAAAACTGTTAGCAGTCCTAAGTTAATTTTACTCTTTAAAATCAGTCATTCAGGGCTTCCCTGGTGGCACAGTGGTTAAGAATCTGCCTGCCAATGCAGAAGACACAGGTTCGAGCCCTGGTCTGGGAAGATCCCATATGCTGTGGAGCAACTAAGCCCGGGCGCCCCAACTACTGAGCCTGCGCTCTAGAGCCTGTGAGCCACAACTACTGAAGCCCGCAAACGTAGAGCCTGTGCTCCGCAATAAGAGAAGCCACCGCAATGAGACGCCTGCACACCGCAACAACGAGTAGCCCCCGCTCACCGCAACTAGAGAAAGCCCACGTGCAGCAATGAAGACCCAACACAGCCAAAAATTAATAAATAAAAATTAAAAAAAAAAATTAGTCATTCAACTGGGGCTTCCGTGGTGGTCCAGTGGTTAAGACTCCGCGCTTCCACTGCAGGGGGCACGGGTTGGATCACTGGTTGGGGAAGTTCCACAAGCCACAAGGTGTGGCAAAAATCAATCCATCAATCAATCAATCAGCCACTCAACTTATTTCTGTGTAGAAAAGAGTTAACATAGCAGGTCTAACTGTTGCTATCCTTTTTACTTTTCTCATGAGAGTATGGAATTTTAATATGTGCCTAGTCCCCAGTATAAACCCTAAGGCTCATTTCCAATGAACTTCCCTGGTAGACAACATCTCACACGTGCTGTATAACTTATTACTGGAGGAATTAAGTGTGTGTCCTGGTGGCTCCACTGGGCAAGGACTCTTGGAAGCTTATGCCTGGTTTCCCCTGGACTTCACCCCCTTGCAAAGTATCTTTTCATTGCAATAAAGCTTAGTCATTAGTATGACTATAAGCTGAATCCTGTGAATCCTCTCATCAAATCATCACATATGGAGGCAGTCTTAGGGGCTCCTGACATAACCTCACAATTATATAGTTAGTATCAGATATCTATATAAAACAGTAAGTACTCTAGTGAAAAAATAATAAATAATATTTGTTCAGTATAGAAAGTGTTCACAAAGTATTTGTAAATACTTACCTGTCTCCTTAAATGGACTATGAATGAAAGATATTTACCTTTTCAAATATTTAAAACAAAGAACATAATACAAAAATAAATATTCCACTTCAGAGAAGTGAGAATAAAGAATTTTGTATTAATAAGAACGAGAGACTTTGCACCTACCATTTATTGGGTGCCTGCTATATGCTAATACGATGCTCAGTGCTTTAAATTGGCTATCTAATTCTTACAAAAACCTTTCAGGTACCTATGTACACCTCCTCCTTTTTAGATGAGATACTGAAACTCAAAGAATCTACCTAAGTTGCTCAAATGCCAGAGAAGTAGTATAAGACAGAGATGGGATTCAAACCTAGGTTTATCTGATTCCAAAGCCACTATATTTACACTATGACTTCAAGATAGTATAACACAAGAGGCTAATGAAGTAATAAATAGTTACTTTAATTTCCCTCTTAAATAAAAGAAATAATATGTGGGCAGAGAGAAATTTAACACAAAAATATTAATTACAGAAAGATTTATAACTTCACTAAAATCCATTTAATGCAGCTATGGAAAAAAAAACTTTGAAGTACATTACTATTAGGTATTTAACAGATAATCATAATGAAAACTTACTAAGTCAGTGAAATGTAAAAATAGAGAAAGACAGTAACAAAGGCATTAATAACAAAAACAATGCATAAATTAACTCACCATTCTTCCTTTATACTTTCAAGATTATCTACTTCTTTCATTCTCTTTTGCCTAACTGTAAAAGTAAAAAGAAAAATAAGGTAAAGTTCTTAATACAGTATTTTAAATAAATTCATTCCAACGTATGCATTAAGATTCTTTACCATTAAGTTATTATGTACTCCTAAAGTAGCACTAAAGGGGTCTTAAGAACAAGTGACCTAACTCAAAGCTGTCACTTTCACTTAAAGTAAAGCAATAAAAAGTAAATTTTGGATTTGGATAATCTGACAAAAGAAAGATTTCATAAAAGTTATGATGAGGGGAATTCCGTGGAGGTCTAGTGGTTAGGACTCTGTGCTTTTACTACCAAGGGCCCACGTTCAATCACTGGTTGGGAAACTAAGATCCTGCAAGTGCTCGCAGCCAAAAAAAAAAAAAAAATGTATAATGAAAAATAATGTATGGGGGCTTCCCTGGTGGCGCAGTGGTTGAGAGTCTGCCTGCCAATGCGGGGGACACGAGTTCGGGCTCTGGTCTGGGAAGATCCCACATGCCGCGGAGCAACTAGGCCCGTGAGCCACAACTACTGAGCCTGCGCGTCTGGAGCCTGTGCTCCGCAACATGAGAAGCCGCGACAGTGAGAGGTCCGCGCACCGCGATGAAGAGTGGCCCCCGCTTGCCGCAACTAGAGAAAGACCTCGCACAGAAACGAAGACCCAACACAGCCAAGAATAAATAAATAAATAAAACACAGTTCTCCAAAAATTATTAAAAAAAAATAATAATAATGTATGCTTTGGTTTAATAACAAAAGTGAATGTAAACATTTCACTCAATCTCCAATATTAACAAAATATCAAATCAATATAAACTCATTCTTTTCTTTTTTTCCCAATGTAGATGATATTTATTGTCAATATTCTTTTTTTTTAACATCTTTATTAGAGTATAATTGCTTTACAATGTTGTGTTAGTTTCTGCTTTATAACTAAGTGACTCAGTTATACATATACATATGTACCCATATCTCTTCCCTCTTGCATCTCCCTCCCTCTCACCCTCCCTATCCCACCCCTCTAGGTGGTCACAAAGCACAGAGCTGATCTCACTCTGCTTTGCAGCTGCTTCCCACTAGCTAGCTATTTTACATTTGGTAGTGTATATATGTCCATGACACTCTCTCACTTTGTCCCAGCTTACCCTTCCCCCTCCCCGTATCCTCAAGTCCATTCTCTAGTAGGTCTGCAGAGTCTGTCATACAGAGTGAAGTAAGTCAGAAAGAGAAAAACAAATACCGTCGTATGCTAACACATATATATGGAATCTAAAAAAAAAAAAAAGAAAAAAAATTGGTCAGAAGAATCTAGGGACAAGACGGGAATAAAAATAGGGAATATTAACTCATTCTTACAATTCTGGGGGAAAGCAAACTGACCAGATGTATTTACATGCTGTATAAATATTTTGACCATGATCTTCCACATTTCTGGGAACTTAAAAGAACAACAATGTAAGCTATATACATAAAATATGTCTGCCACAGCTGTTATCCGTTAGGAAAAACTGAAAATAAAGTAAATGGTCATGATATAGCTGCTTGATGGGATAATACGTATCCCTTAAAAATAATTATGAAGCAATTTATGTAGCCAAATAGAAAAAGATGTCACATAAGTGAAAATACAAGAAACAAAAATTATTCATTCACTAGGAATGAAATTGAATGTGTATGAAAAAACGGAGAGGGACTTCCCTGGTGGTGCAGTGGTTAAGAATCCGCCTGCCAATGCAAGGGACACGGGTTCGAGCCCTGGTCCAGGAATATCCCACCTGCTGCGGAGCAACTAAGCCCATGCACCACAACTACTGAGCCTGCGCTCTAGAGCCCGTGAGCCACAACTACTGAGCCTATGTGCCACAACTACTGAAGCCTGCGCACCCAGAGCCCGTGCTCTGCAACAAGAGGAGCCACCTCAATGAGAAGCCCACGCACCACAACTAAGAGTAGTCCTCACTCCCCGCAACTAGAAAAAGCCCACGCACAGCAACAAAGACCCAATGCAGCCAAAAATAAATTAATCAATTTTTTTAAAAATGGAGAGAAGCAAGAGTGTTATTAGTTAGTTATTGTTGGGGGGGTAAAAAATTGTGGATTATTTTCTCTCTTTCCCAAACTTTCTGCAATACTCTTTTGCCCTTACAACAAAAATAATATAAGAAATAAGGAAACAAATCAATGTTTAAAAGAGTCCAAGCCATCTGCCCTTTGAGAGGTCCTGGAAGCAATGACAGACTAGAAGCAATAAGCATACCAAAAGCCTACATCTTGGCTTCTAAATACAGTTTTCCAAGAAAAGGAATCATGGCTCCTTGGAGAAAAGGCTGATTCCAGGGCTGGGACAGAGAAAGAACAAATGAGCCCGAAATATCTTGCACCAGAAAGTAAGATGGTGCTCAGTGAATGATGAGGACATATCAAAAGGACACTGAAGCCACCTGAAGGGCTTCCCACTGGACAAGTCTGGGAAATGGAACATCAAAGTAAATAATGATACTAATGGATTATAACTCACTGAATAAAACAAAAACCCATGAGGAGTCCATACTATTAGGTCTTAAAAAATCAGGAAAAGATGGACTTTTAAATAAATTCAACAGTCATATGGAATCACCATTAGCAAGATAAATTCCAGATATATCCAAGATCTAAAATTTAAAAATTGAACCTGAGGGTGATGTCAGCAAAATGAAAGAATAGGCAGCTCCAAGCTCCTGTCCCCACAGAAACATTGAAAAACAAGCAGAAACTATTAGGACCAACTTAGAACTCTGGAAAGCAGTCAAAGGTTTACAGCTATCAAGCAAATGATGAATCAAGAAAAATACAACTTAAAAACAGGGAAAACAAACCAATTCAAAACTGGGCAAAGGATGTGAACAGACATTTCTCCAAAGAAGAAATATTGAGTAGACAATAAGCACATGAAAAAGATGCTCAACATCACTAGTCACAATGAGATACCACTTTATACACATCAGAATAGCTATTATTGGGACCTCTCTGGTGGCGCAGTGGTTAAAAATCCACCTGCCAATGCAGAGGACACGGGTTCGAGCCCTGGTCCAGGAAGATCCCACATGCCGCAGGGCAACTATGCCTGGGCAGCACAACTACTGAGCCAGGGCTCTAGAGCCCGCAAGTCACAACTACTGAGCCTGCACGCTGCAACTACTGAAGCCTGTGCGCCTAGAGCCCATGCTCCGCAACAAGAGAAGCCACTGCAATGAGAAGCCCGTGCACCGCAACGAAGAGTAGCCCCTGCTCGCCGCAACTAGAGAAAGCCTGCACGCAGCAACGAAGACCCAATGCAGCCAAACATAAAAAAAAAAAAAAAAAGAATAGCTATTATTTAATAAAACAAAAATAATAAGTGTTGACAGGGATGTGGAGAAATTAGAACACCGGAATATTGCTGGTGGAAATGTAAAACGGTACAGCTGCTGTAGAAAAGCATTTGGTGGTTGAGGCATTATTCACAATAGCCAAGAGGTGGAAATAATCCAGATGTCCATCAACAGATGAATGTCTGAACAAAATGTGGTATATACATACAATGGAATATTAATTAGCCATAAAAAGGAATGAAGTTTTGATACATACTACAACACGGATAAACCTTGAAAATATTAAGTGAATTAAGCCAAATACGAAAGGACAAATATTGCATGATTCTAGTTACATTGATATTTCATACAAGGCAAATTCATAGAGATAGAGAGTAAAATAGAGGTTTTTAGGGACTGGGAGAAGAGAGGAATGTGGAATTACTACATAACAGGCACAGAGTTTCCGTTTGGGACCATGAAGAAGTCTTGGAAATGGACAGTGGTAATGGTTACACACCACTGTGAATATTATTAATGCTGCTGAATTGTACACTTAAAATTGGTTAAGATGGCAAATTTTATGTTATATGTGTATGTATTTTACCACAATAAAAAAAAACTTTAAAAAAGGCAAACTTTTTAATTATTAAAGAAAACATGGTAAAGTTCCCTATAACCTGGAAGAGAAGACAACTTTCCTATAACTCAAATCCAGAAGCAATAAGGGAAAAGACTGATACATTTAACTATGTAAGAATAAAAAAATTTTTTTAAATTTCTACAAAGTAAAAACACAGATGACAAACAAAAACAAACAAATAAACAAAGGGAACTGGCATTACAACTAAAAGGTTAATATATAAAGAACTGATACAGAGAAGAAAAAGGCCAACAATCAAAAGGCAACAAATATGAACAGAGACGTCTCAGAAAGAGAGAAGCAAATGGCCCTAAAATATGTGAAAAGATGTCAGTTTCACTTATAATGAAATAAATGCAATTGAAACTATATTATGATACCATTTCTCACCAATCAGACTGGCAAAAACTTACAAGTCTTGCAACACATTTTGTTGCTGAGAGTGTGGGGAAACAGCCTCAAACATTTTCGGTGGGAATGCAAAATGGCACATATCCGGGGAAGGGAATGTGGCATTACCTAGTCACCTATGCATATGACAAAGAATCTCTCCTTGACCAAACTGTAGTTAGGCTCCTCTGAGGCATCTTCTCAAGGAGGTCTGACCTTGGGCTTCCATTTCTGTTCCTGTAGAGCCCAATTTTAGCAAGAATCCTATTAAGCAGCTTTACCCAGAATCCTTCCACCCTTGATACCTGATCAAACTCCTCACTCCGCACTCCCCCGCCAACCCCGCCATGATACTGATCACCCTGGCCTGCCTTCAGCAAGAATATTGTAGTTCAGTTTAGCAAGAATCCCCCCTTACCTTTGAGGTTTCTCTTAGTAATTTTCCATCCACTGACCCCTACCTTGCTCTTTGACTATAAATCCCCACTTGTCCATCTTTTTTAAAAATTATTTTCTTTATTTATTTATTTTTTGGCTGCGTTGGGTCTTCATTGCTGCACATGGGCTTTCTCTAGTTGCAGCGAGCGGGGGCTACTCTTCGTTGCGGTGCGCAGGCTTCTCATTGTGGTGGCTTCTCTTGTTGCGGAGCACAGGCTCTAGGCGCACAGGCTTCAGTAGTTGTGGCACGCGGGCTTCAACAGTTGTGGCTCACAGACTCTAGAACGCAGGCTCAGTAGTTGTGGCACACGGGCTTAGCTGCTCCGTGGCATGTGGGATCTTCCCGGATCCGGGCTCGAACCCGTGTCCCCTGCATTGGCAGGCGGATTCTTAACCACTGTGCCACCAGGGAAGCCCCTGTCCATGTTATATTCAGAATCGAGTCCAGTTCCACACTGAGGTCTCTTTTCCCCTATCACAATAGTTCCTGAACAGAATCTGGTTTTACTGCTTTAACTACTGTCCAGCTCTGTTTTTTCTTTGACACGTATATCTAGAAATCCCATTATCTAAAAATCCATCCCAATGATACTTTAGCAAAAATATAAAAAGGTGAATACACTAGACTATTCACTGTAGAATTATTTACAGCATTGATTGTAACAGCAAAGCCTGTAAAAAACCTCAGCTTGTCCATTAATAGGGACTTCTTGAATAAACTATGGTAAATCCACACAGTGGGATGTACTGTTAAGTGAAAAAAGCAAAATGGAGAAAAATATGTATGATATGGTACTGTTTATCTAACAAAGAGGTGGACATGAATAAACGTATATTTGTTTACATTAGGAAAAAATGAAAAAGTAAACCAAAAAATAAATAATAAGGTTACTTATAAAGTGGGAGAGAGTGCACTGGGTGAAGGGAGTAAGGGCAGAAGCTGGATTTCTCTGAATGTATCTTGTTTTTTAGATCAACTTTGGACCCATGCAAATATTTTATGCACTTATAAAACAAAGTTAAATTTTAAAAAAGCAATCCCTATAAACTGAAAGTAAAAATGAAACGAATTAACTGAACTGACAGAGAGGAATTATTTCAAGTAAATTTAAAACATGGTAATTTTACCATATATCCTAGTGGGATGAACCCAAAGAGGAAAAATGAAGTTTCTAGTAGTCATATTATTAGCAATAATATATTAGTATTGTTTATATGAAAAGTATGGTATAAAGATAAAGCAGTGGGTCTCAACCAGGAGGCAATAGTGCCCCTAAGAAGATATCTGGCATTGGCCGGAGGCATTTTTGGGCTGTCACAACAACTGGGGTGGAGGGCGCTATTGGCATCTAGTAGATGAGGTTAGGGATGCTGCTGAAAATCCTACAATGCACAAGACAGCCCCCACAAGAAAGTACTGCCCAAAATGTTAATAGTGTTGAAGTTGAGAGACACTGAGATAAAGCAAAGAAGTAATTATGATCTGTCCCTAAAAACCAAGATTTTTTTTCAGAGTAAGAGTAAAGAGATAGAAATATAAAAATCAAAGAAGCCAAGCAAAAATCCTGTAATCCTATATTTTAAATCAGAAACATCATTATGAACTTAGGCTGTATTTTCTCTTGAGAAAATACATAGTAGCTCTGTCCACTGAAAAGGCCAAAAAGCAATAAGCAATCAGACAACAATGAGCACAGCACACCTACCGCCCAGATTTGTGGTCTCCAAATACTATTTCCCACCAAAAGGAATCAGTTTCTTAGAGAAATGGCTGTCTCCAGGTCTGGGGCAAGAAATATGCACTTTATGCCTTGTATTGACATCTTGGATTAATGTCAAAAGGAATCAGAAGTTGGGAATTCCCTGGCGGTCCAGAGGTTAGGACTCGATGCTTTCACTGCGGGGGCCTGGGTTCGATCCCTGGTCAGGGAACTAGGATCTCCCAGGCCGCAAGGCACAGCCAAAAAAAACAAAACAAAATGAAAAAAAGGATTCAGAAGTCAGTTTGAAAAGGCTACCATTAGTGAAAGATGGGACTGAAAAACAGCTACATGAATTGAAACACATCAAATGCAAGTTCATACTGATACTCATTAAAACACAGAAACTATTCACTGGTCATCTTTCCAGAACAGTAGGGTACCAATTTATTTTGAAAACTGGCACATAAGGGAAAGAATCAAGTATTCATCCTGCCTTTCCTGTATGAACTAACTCAGAGTAATCAAAGAGTTAATAAAAGAAGTTTCCTTTATAAATGAATTCAGCTAAATGAAGGTTTATAGAATTAGAGTATCTCCAATTTGCAACCCCTAATGCAAACAGACCTAGGCAATGATATCAATGGCTGCTAACATCACACAAAGAAAACAAACATAAATATATGCCTCAGTGTGAAAGCTCAAACCACCACGTGTGAAGACTTCTTTCTAAAAATGAAACTGAATTCATTCAAGCCTCTAGGTCTAAACATCAAATTACAGGAAATATAGGGCACAGAGGAACATGATCAGATGACATCACAGGGACGCAATCACAAAATCCAGAACTCGGGAAATTCTTCAGGAGAAATGATCCATTTTCTTCAATATATATATTACCAGGGAGAAAAAAGAAGTAGAAATAATCTTTTTAAATATTTAAGAGATATATCAACTAATTACAACATATGGACCGTATTTATGTTATTATTTAAAGAAACTAAATGGAAAAAAGCTATGAATCAGGAACTTCTGAACACTGTATGGATATTTGATGATATGTGGAGCAATTGTTAATTTTAAAGGTGTGACAATGGGATTGTAGCTTTTTAAAGTACTTGTTTTAGGGACTTCCCTGGCGGTCAAGTGGTTAAGACTCCGTGCTTCCACTGCAGGAGGCATGGGTTCGATCCCTGGTCAGGGAACTAAGATCCTGAATGCTGTGTGGTGAGGCCAAAAATAAATAAATAAAGTACTTGTTTTAGCTACATACTGAAATATCTAGATGAAATCCAATAACTAGAATTTCCTTCAAAATAATCAAGTGGAGTGAGGAGTGGAGAGAGTATAACTGAAACCAAAATGGCTATGACTTGATAATTAGTGAAGCTGGGTAATGAGTATACGTGGGAGTTTACTATTCTCCACATTTTTATATATGTTTGAAATTTTCTTAATAAAAATTGGGATAAAAGAACTATCTTAAAAATATATGCATGTAGAGTTGTACAATGTCATTTCATTAGCTTCTTAAAAGGCAGTACTTTTGCTCTATCAGTAAATTACTCAATAATCCAAGAATGGCAGTAGTTCCAAAGATCTGCATCCTCAGTGAGAAATAATGTATGTGAATCTAACTCCCCAAATTAGAAATGTGAAGTGGGGAAAAGTACTATGAACTCATATTTAAAGTGATGAACATGAGAAATAGATTGATCATGTTTAGGATAAAGATACATCTGTTATAAGACAACCAAAGAGCTTCATAAGACATTTGGTTGACTCACGGCTTGAAGGCAATGTGGGCACAGAGAGAAATTTTAGCAGCACACGGATGTGCAATGTGAAGTCAAACACAGACAATAGTTATAAACTGCCTATTGCACAATTAAAGTTATCACTTGCCAACATTCAAGGTAGGAAAAAATCAGATCTGTTCTATGTAACCTGGAATGTTTGGTTATTAAAGGAAAACACAACCAAACTGATTATGGAGAGAAAAGTACAATGCTTTAGTAAACCTATATAGTTATAATTTGTAACTAGACTTTTAATTAAAAGTCACCCAAACAAGATTACAGTTACTTTTTATATGTGCTTAAAACAAACCCTTAAGAGAATGTTACTCTACAGATTTAAAACTAAAGAAAAACAAAACAAAACAAAAACAACAACAACAACAACAACAACAAAAAAAACTAAAGAAAAACACTTTTGGACCTCCCTGGCAGTCCAGTGGTTACGACTCCACGCTTCCAATGCAGAGGGAGCAGGTCCGATCCCTGGTCAGGGAACTAAAATCCCACATGCCGCGCGGTGCGGCCAAAAGAAAAGAAAAGAGAAATAAAGAAAAACACTTTACCAAAAAGAAGATATAATCAAGCTAGACAGCTCCAGAAAGCATTAAAAATATTTCAACTCTCAAACAGAATATATCAAATATGTTTCTTAAATTCTCTCTGGAGAATATGTATATAAAAAAGCAGGGGCTTCCCTGGTGGCGCAGTGGTTGAGAATCTGCCTGCTAATGCAGGGGACACGGGTTCGAGCCCTCGTCTGGGAGGATCCCACATGCCGCGGAGCAACTGGGCCTGTGAGCCACAACTGCTGAGCCTGCGCGTCTGGAGCTTGTGCTCCGCAACAAGAGAGGCCGCGACAGTGAGAGGCCCGCGCACCGCGATGAAGAGTGGCCCCCGCTCGCCGCAACTAAAGAAAGCCCTCGCACAGAAACGAAGACCCAACACAGCCAAAAATAAACAGAAAGAAAAAAAAAAAAAAAAGCAAATACCTCTATTTAAAAATATAAGTATTAAAAAATGTAAGTATTTAGCATATTTAAACAAAGGGCAGACCTGCTCAGTAATAGCCACTGAAGATCCACCAGACCCATTTCAAAGCAATGAGAAACAGAAAATGGCCACTAGAAGTAGTAGCATACTGCTCCCACTTAAAAGTCTCCGAAGTATCTGCAGGTGGATTTAATCTGGGTAACTGAGGATCCAGCAGCAGCCTTTCACCAGATAACATCAGTCTGAATGATCTTAGGTCCTGACTTCCATTCCAGTTTCCTGCTGCTAGTGGAACTGGGCTCATAACCACAGCCAATTTGGCTGGAGCACTAATTCCCACTTAGCATCTGTTTTGCTAGGAATGAAAGTAGGATAGTAGAGTCTGCTCTGGAAAATATCATTGAAAACTGTTTTAAATGCTTCTATTGTTTTCATTATGAATTGAACATAAACTGTTAGTCAATTTATTTCTTAGCCTTTTTGTAACAAAATTGTGAGCAATTCTGAAAGACAGGGAGAAACTGAAAGGAAGGAAAAATGAGGAAATGCAATGAGGCAGAGGAGTCAGTACCCAACATAAGGTGGGGGAGGGCACCTTCAGCAGCACCCTCAACAAGAACTTCACAGGCTGCCTTTTAGCCTTTCAGCTAGCTTTTGGGTAGGAGTTACTAGAGCCACATCAGAGAAGATGGCATCCAACAATCAAGGCAAATTGGATGTCTTTATTGTCTCAAGTGGGTATTTCGTATTTCTAAAGACTTCTTAATCCCTCCTGTACTGCTCTTCAAAATTATTCCCTAGACTTAAAAAATGAAAACAGACTATTATTTCATCCAAAGAATTTTACTCAATATTTATTAAATGTAAGGCACTGGATTAAGCTTTAGATTTACAAAGTATCAATAATAAATCAGAGAAGGGGGGAGATATTTTTTTAAATATCAAAAATGTATAACATCTTAAATGGATTACACAATTAAATAAACTGTATGCTTTAAAAATGCAACCATTAAAGATGATTGTTAAATATAAGATACAGCACTGTCAATGTCCTCTTGAGTTTGCAAGTGCTTATTACATTTATTAGATAAATATAATTATGTCATCTCTGGGCCAAGGATAAATCTGAGGTCCAAAGGGAAAAAAAATAGTGTATATATTTGTTTATGGTATGGAAAAAACTTAGCTAAAGCCATTAAAAGAATGTGAAAAGGAAAAGGGGATAAGCATTGTCGACTTAAAAAAATGCACAATGTGAGAGTTTTGAGTTAAGTTTTATTTGGGGCAAAATAAGGACTGCAGCCCAGGAGACAGCATCCCAGGTAGCTCTGAGAAACTGCTCCAAAGAGGTAGGGGGGAAGGTCAGTATATATGTGATTTTGGTGAAGGGCGAGTACATGCAATCCAGCACAGACTTTTTTGCAGAAGGTTTCTGCTAGTCACGAGGAGTAGATGTCACCATGAAGGATTTTAGTGTTTTTCTAGATATTAGGAGATACAAGAATTGGGCTCATAAAATCAGCTCCTGAAAATACCTATCTGCAGACCTGTTCTGCCAGTTTTTCCCAGAGCACAGAGTGCCTCATTTCTGCTCTGCACCCTGAACTCCTTTCAGGGGGTGTTGAAAATCAGCAGCTGTAGCAGCACATGATTTAATCCTTGTAGAGGTAGATGGCAAGTGCCAGTGGAAAATGCCAATTTGTAGCTGACAGCATAATCGAGCTAAAACAGTTATCTATCCTAACAGCAATACAAAACGCAATGTTCAAAATTAATAACGCAAAATACATACTGTTCAGAAATACGGCTGTAAACTACACAAGAAACAGCTATGAGTTCAAAGCAGTTGTCTTTAGGGAAATGGAGTGGGAGCACTTTTAGTTTTAAGTCTTCTGACTCTACATATTTGCCTTTTAAACTATATATTGTTTTGATTAAAAAAAAAATTTAAAAACCAACTGAAAATATATTCAGAAAGCCAGAATTTCATGGTTTTCTCCTAAGACCTTGTCCTTCAAATCTCATATTTCTAAAACTATTTAATTGCTTCACTTTAAGAATTACTTCCTTTTTGGGAATTCCCTGGCAGTCCAGTGGTTAGGACTCGGCACTTTCACTGACATGGGCCCAGGTTCAATCCCTGGTGGGGGAACTCAGATCCCACAAACCGCACGGTGCGGCCAAAAAAATAAAAATAAAAAATAAATTACTTCCCTTTCAAACATACACAAAAGAATAGAAAAATATAAACACCCATCCCAACTATTCAGATTTCAAAAGCTTTTTTTTTTTTTTTTTAAAGGTTGCACCTCGCTGCATGTGGGATCTTATTTCCCAGACCAGGGATGGAGCCTGTGCCCCCTGCATTGGGAACTCAGAGTCTTAACCACTGGATCTCCAGGGAAGTCCCAGATTTCAGAAGTTTATATTTTGACTTATTTGCTTCTTTTTTATTTAAGAACCAGTAATAGATAGTTAAATACTACTTCATTTTTAAATATTACATGGTATGTTAAATATGTGCATCTTACTGCGTATTAATTATACCTAAATAAAGTTGTTTAAAATATTAAAAATGTATATTTATTCAGCTCCTACTATATACCAGGCATGATTCTAGGTGCTTGGGATACATAATGAACAAAATAGACAGATCCCAGCCCCTGTGGACATTACATTCTGGTGGTGCTGTTTGCTTTTCAGTTGACAGTTTTCCAACATTATTTTCAACTACTCTAAAATAATCCTTTAGTTTAGATATGATCCTGACTGTGTCATAAACATAACATGTTCATTCCACTTCTTTGTTCACATTGTAACCATCCTTCTGATTTTGGACACAGGCAGCAGTAAGCGGCAGCTTGCAGCAAGCAGCAGCAAGCAGTAGCAGGAAGCAAGATCTTAGTTCCGGGACAGGGAGTCCTAACCACTGGACCACAGGGGCCAACAGCTAGGGCCTGGGTCCCTGTTTCTTACCTGCCTTGTCAGGAGAGAATTCAGGCAAGGAGGCAGAAGGTAAAGAGAAAAGCAAAAAGTTTACTGGAGGGCTTCCCTGGTGGCGCAGTGGTTGGGAGTCTGCCTGCCAATGCAGGGGACACGGGTTCGAGCCCTGGTCCGGGAAGATCCCACATGCCGCAGAGCAGCTGGGCCCGTGAGCCACAATTACTGAGCCTGCGCGTCTGGAGCCTGTGCTCCGCGGCAAGAGAGGCCGCGATAGTGAGAGGCCCGCGCACTGCGATGAAGAGTGGCCCCCACTTGCCACAACTGGAGAAAGCCCTCGCACAGAAACGAAGACCCAACACAGCCATAAATAAATAAATAAATAAAATTTAAAAGAATAAGGCTTTTTAAAAAAAAAAAAAAAAGTTTACTGGGAAAACAAAGTACATGCTGAAAGACGCACGGAGGAACTCAGAGAGAGTAGTGCCCTTGGGAAGTTTAAATCCTTTATAAGGGGGCAGTCTTCCAGGTCTTTGTCTTCTTTTGGCCAATAGTAGTGTTTTGACCCCATGGCTAATTTGCTTCTGGACCCTCCCCTGGGTGCGCACGCACCCCTAAGTTAAGGTGGATCCCACCGCGAAGGCCTCTGGGAGGAGATAGCAACACTTAACTATTGTCTGGCTTTCCCTGCCTTTTTGAGCCCATGAAGGATTTTGCGCATGCGTAATGTCTCCCTTGTCCCAATGATGGGAAGTGTATGACCTCTTGATCCTTTAATAGGGTTTAGTCCCACTCTGTCCCTGCCATAAAAATGCCCAATGTCTGGTTATTTACCCTATTCCTGTTGCTGGTTTTTATAACGAGGTGCAGATCTCGAAATACAGACAGAAGTCCGGTCATAATATGTAGTCCCGGAGCCCGTTTGTCTCTTGCTTCAGGAAGTGTAAACAGGGGGCTGGTAATGAATGTCCAGCTTGGAGCCCATCTTCTTCTCACCCCAGGAGGTGTGAACAGGAGGCCAGTTGTAAATGCCTAGCCTGGAGCCCATCTATCTCCTGCCTCACTTCTAGGCATTCAAATCTAAATTATCCTTCAAGTCCCAGCTCAAGATCTACTCCTACTGTAAAGGTGAAATAGTAAACCCTTATTAATAATCCTCTCCTAAAGCATTTAGATCTTTGGCATTTAAATCATATTGTCTGATATTACTTACTATTGTTTCTTTTAGCTCTCCTAGATCCAAGATCCTTGAAGACAGGTATCACAACTTACACATTTCCTGTTTCTTCTGTAGTGCTTAGCAAGCGCAAAGCAAGGAGTAGCCATCCTTAAAGTATCTCACTATGTTTCCTGTTAATAGGTTACTGTTCTCTAGCAAATTACTAATATTTTTCATCATTTCGTAGTTATAAGCTACTGATAATTGTTTTTACTTGTTTCATGACAGCAAAAGAGAATGAAGAACAGACTCTGGATTCAAAGTATCCTGTACTGGAATACTGGCTACATCATTTTTGAGCTTAAGTGTTGTTATTTAACTTCTCTAAGTCCTAGTTGCCTAACTTGTAACTTGGAAATAATTATCCTCCTAAGAAGGTTGTTTTGAGAACAAAAGAAATACAATAATGAGAATACAATAATGTTATGCTCCCTTCTCTTTTCCCAGCCCACAATCATAACCTCTGTTACAAGGACTTATGGTAAGAAAACACCTTCAGACTTAAGTCTCAAAAGTTTTAATTTGGGGACTTCCCTGGTGGTCCAGTGGTAAAGAGTCCGCCTTCCAATGCAGGGGACGTGGGTTCAATCCCTTGTCAGGGAACTAAGATCCCACATGCTGCGAGGCAACTAAGCCCACGTGCCACAACTATTGTGTTCGTGTGTCTCAATGAGAGAGCCCGCGTGCCACAAACTACAGAGCCCACGTGCCACAAACTACAGAGTTCACATGCCCTGGAGCCTGTGCACCACAACTAGAGAGAGAAAACCTGCACGCCACAACTGGAGAGAAGCCTGTGCGCTGCAACTAGAGAGAAACCTGAGCAGACCTGTGCTGTAACGAAAAGGATCCTGCATGCCTCAACAAAGATCCCATGTGCCACAACTAAGACCTGATGCAGCCAAAAAAAAATTAAGGAAAATAAATAAAATAAATAAAAACTCAAAAAAAAAAACTAAAAAAAATTTTTTTAATAATGATTTTTAAAAAGTTCTAATTTTGGCATGGCTATGAAATTTTACTTTTGATTTCACTAATTAAACAACATCTGTATATTTATTGAACCTCCCACCACTTTGTGTAAAGCACTGGTTTAGAACTAATGATAGGAGAGTCAATAGGACAGAAACAGTATCTATCACCAGGGAGTTTACAGACTAACAAGGAAAAACATACTGAATGTTTTTCCTTGGCATAGAATTATGAAGTAAAAACTCATTCTATAATGGACATAAAGTCACCATTATTTTAGGTATTTCCTACCATAAATTAGTAATACGGAAATGGACCATGTAAAATTTATATCTATTGAGCATCTACAATCATCAGTCATGTGACACGAATGAACCTAACTCGTTGTGTACAGTATGTAGAGAACAAAAAAGCCATCTGACCAATATCTTAGTTACCAGTATGAGGCTGGGCATCAGAATGGACAGATGAACAGAATTTCCTTCATTTTGTTTCAGTTTACTCCTAATTAGTACCACTACCATCTTACATTTGTATTGTATATCACAGTTTACTCAACACCTTCTCAAATATTATCTCACTTACTCCCAACAACTGCAGTAATAAAATCAGTCAGGAGCCAGAGTAGACTGAGCTTCTTGGAACATATCGACTAAAAGGAAAATTCAGTCAAAATAGATTTAGACTACTAAGAAATGTAGTCTTTTAAATGTATACATTAGAATTTGAAAGAAAAATTTGCATATTACAAATTTTACTTATTTTTATAAACATATACTACGGGCTATTGTCTTTAAGATTATGGATTTACATCAAGATATTATGCCACTAGGCCTGCTATGTAGAAGCTGAAGTTTCTCTTTAAAGAAACCATTGGATCACCTTTCAGTTACATCTTCTATGGAATAGGATTAGGCTTCCAAGAGCAAACTATGGGAGCATCAGATTAAACACTTTAAAAGACAGTTTATTTGTATATTTGTGAATTCTAGTTTATTAACTATTACGTATTCAACAATAAAATGAAATCTTTTGGGAAGTTTCAGCTTATCTTAGCTGCAATTGCAGTAATGAAGAAAATACATTTTTGTTGTCTTCTAGAAAAAATTGTTAATAAGGGAAGTTATATGCTCCCAAAGGCCAAAGTGATAGTGACAAAAGTAATTTAAATGAGAAAATCCTAGGAGAAAGGTGAAACTTCTGCAGAAACTGTTAAGGTTGCTGAGTCAGCCATCCTCTTGACACCAAGATGTTCTCATTTCAGAATGGGCTCCATACTGAAATGTTATTTACCTTGCAAAACCCATCTCAAATACAATCTTAAGAAAACCTTCCATAATTCTTCCAAAAGGCAGGAATATAGAATTACTAACACAGCAAGGAGAGATCAATTATGTACTCTTGGTGTTACCGAGTCCAAGCTCGCTCTGCTTGCCACACAACTGGCCAATAAATCGGAGACAAGGTGCTGAGGCAAGGAACACGACTTTATTCGGAAAGCCAGAAGACCGAGGAGATCGCAGACAAGTGTCTCTGAAAAACCATCTTCCAGGGGTGTGGATGTCAGTTTCTTTTATAGCACAGAGAGGGGGAGGAGATGAGGAAGTAAAGTAAAAAGGCCATAAGTTTTGCAAATATCCCCTGGGATGGCCAGCCTCGAGGAGGGGATGTGTTAATTTCTTCTTTCTTGTGGCCATCCACAGGTGGGACAGGGTCCAGATGTTTCCCTGAACAAAGGCACTTTGGTTTAACCTTCAGGCAGAGGGGCAGGGTTCCCCCAGGCAGGGCATTATGTATACACACTATTCTTTTAGTGAACAAAAGCAGCAGAAAGCAAAGGTTAAAGAAACAGATCCAACATGGAGTCCAATTTGGCTCTTCCCTGTTACATTAGAATTTGCCCTACCATCACAGCCACAAACCTAGTCCCAACGACCATCTCTGGGTGGTTTCCCCACATCCATTCTTGTCCGCATTCAATTCAGTGTCTACACAGGAGTCAGGGTGACCTTTTTGATTAAGATACAAATTTGATTGTGGGACTTCCTTGCTTAAAATCCTTCAGGGACCTCCCACTACTGTTCAAATAAGGTCTAAATCCTTTGGATAACATGACAGGGGAGTTCACTGCAATGTTCTCTCACTACATTTGAGTGGTTTGAAAACTCTCCTATAAAAGTTTAAAAAAAGAAAAGAAAAAGCTGGTCCTAAATCCTTAACATTGTTTAAAAGGCCCCACATCATCTCTGGGGCCCTAACCACAGCCCCCTTTCGCTGTCCACACTCTTTCCAACTGCTCTGACCTTCAGTTCCCAAAACCTTCCGAAGACTCTGTGCAACTGATTTCCTTTACCTGGACCTTTCTTCCCTCCTTTGGGAGTCACCTTCACCTAATTCCTACTTACCCGTAATAACTTGAGTGCAAAGATTACTTTCCTAGGGAAACCTTAACTGATTTCTTCAGCTGGGATATGTACCCCGGTTACACGCTCTCACAACACCCTACATTCTTCCTTTTTAGCTTCTCTCTAAGTAGACTGGCATTCACTTGTGTGGTTACTTGTGTCCTCCAATGACAATGTAAAGTCTTTAAAGCCAAAAACCTATAATGGTCACCATCAATCATATCGTTAGTACTCAGCACACAACAGGTACTAAAAACACTCGGCTGATAAACTAGGCAATTAGCATTAAATATTAAGTAATTAAAGTATGCATGTAAAGTATTTACCACACGCAGGGCTAAGAGTCAGTGCTCAACGCGTTGTAGTTTTTGCCTTGCATCATTGTTTGTGTGCTTAATCACTCCCTCCATCCTGCACACAATTCTTATTCATTTTTGGATTAGATGAGTGCCTCGCTCTAACTTCAGTGTTACACATACGTGCTCAACATTGACTGGATTTAACTGCTTTTTAAATCAATATGACTTGCAGCATATTTACATAGAAGACACAACATCAACTTCTAAAGAGTTTCCCATTAAAACTAAAGTATCAATATAATTAAAAACGTTATAAACAGTCCAAAAGCACACTTGAGCTACGACTATGAAGTAAAGAAGCTGGTTTTCACGTCGCTTATACAATCTGTCACACTTTACAATTCCACATTGACATAAACACAGACTGTCAATTTCCTATCTTTATTATTACTTCTTTTAAATTTATTTTTTTGGTCGCCGCTCGGCATGCGGGATGTTAGTTCCCCCGACCAGGGGTGGAACCCGCGCCCCCTGCAAGGGAAGCGCGGAATCTTAACCACTGGACCGCCAGGGAAGTCCCACCTGTCTTTCAATGATCTCGAATAAGTACGAAGGAAGCAACGCTGGATGCCACACTAACGTTCGTCATTGCTAACAAATAACAAACTGCAAATAAAAACGGACACAGAGAAAAAAAGAAATTAAATATGAAAACAGAGACCATCAAGCCTACAAAATAAAAGTGAGTTGCGGGAGCCAGCTAATGAAGTTACCGAAGAAATGTCCACCCCAAACAAGACATGCTCTGGATTTCTGTACTGCACTTCTGCATTTGGAGAATAGAGAGCTCGAAGTTTCCGAGCGCTCGCAGAGAGAGAAAACCACCGCGGCGCTTTCCCGGAGTCCGCCGCTCGGGAAAGCAGCGCAGTCAGCGGGCCCAGAGCCGCGCCTCACCTGCGCTGACCAGGAGTCCCGCCCCGGCCGTCGTGCGACTGTGCCCTTTCGGGGTCGCAGACGCGAGCACCGAAACCGAGACAAAGACGGGGTGCGGCGACTCGGCCCGACCCAACGACCGCCACCGCCCCGCCCGGGAAACGCCTGCCCACCCCCGGCGGCCGGCCCAGCCGAGCGCGGCGCGGCCCCAGGAAACTCACCTCCGGACGCGGCCGCTGGAGGGGGCCCCGCCACGCCGTCGCCTAGCGGCCTCGTCCTCAATTCGCTCAGGGGCCGCGGGCGCCGCCGCCGCCGCCGCGCCGCCGCCCCTCAGACCGGGAGCACTGCTGTCCCCAGACCCTCTCGAGCTCGACTGCCGCGCGGCTGCGACCCTGCGCACCCCCTCGGTCACTGCCGCCCGGCGCCGAGGACGCGCCGAGGACGGCTCTGCGCAGACCCGAGAGCGCGCGCGGGGCCGCGGGGGGCGCGCGAGGGCGCGCGGGGGCGGGGCTGGCGGCGCCGGCCGCCTCGGGCCGCAGCGTTACCCGCGCTAATGGCGGCCGCCTCTTTCTTCCCGTGGGCACTGCTACTCCTTGCCTCTTCACCCGACGCGGAAAATGCAGAGAGCTACCCACCTGAGAACCCAGCATCAACTTACCTCCGTAGGTCGTCAGCCGCTGATTGAATCCGTGGAGAGATTTACCTGCATTCTGACCATGTTGAACTTCACCTGAGACCTGTGATTCTGGAAAGCGACGGTTAAAAAAAATCCTCCCATCCTTTCGTGCCCCTGAAAGGGCTGACAGCAAGGAAGAAACCACCCTTCCCCACGTGGTTTAGATAAGACTCAGGGATGCCCCCTTGTTTACCTATGACAAGGTCAGACATAGACCCTCCAAATTCCCTTTTTTTTTTTTTTTTTTTTTGCCTCATAAATGATTAGCTTTACTGATTGTTCTCACTGACCAATCTGGACAAAATACCAGCTACCTTGTTTTGACCAAACTTAAGCTTCTCTCCTTCCTCCGGGCTCCTAAACTTTGACCCACCCTCATCCTGATCCAGCGTACAAGCCCTCCTTCACCATCACTCCTGAAAAATAGGCTGACCTCCATGTAAACCACTCTGATCTGCCACGCGATCACTGCCACCTCCACCCACCCATTCCACTGTGCCCCACACCCAGTTCTTTGTAACCTTTGTTCGCTCCTCCCTATACAAGAAGGGCCATTTTCTGTCTGACCTTGGAGACAGTTGCAGACTTCACGGTCATAGCGTTCCCCTGTAGCGATGGTTGTTGCCTCATCCCCCAAACCCCATTGCAGTAGTTCCTTTTCCTCTTCTTGGAATAAGCCTTTCCAATAAAGTCTCTCTTTATCTAAATCCAGGATTTTGTTTTTCACAATTGAACATTCTCCGCATTGTAATTGTCCTCCAGCCTTATTTCAGTAGTCTTCCCCCTCCCCCCAATAATCCTTTCAAATATAATCTCTATTTCCCTATTTGTTTTTACGTGACAGTTTTTTTTTTTTTTTTTACATAAATACTTGGACAAAACATTTATTATTTTAAACTAAGGGACATTTGTTACAGCAGGAATATTCTACTGGGTCAGGCAGTTCAGTGAAAAGTGCATCCTTTGTTCCTTTGTTCCTCCCTCCCTCCCTTCCTTCCTATTTCTTTCTGTCTCTGTCTCTCTCTCTCCCTTTCTATCTCTCTCCCTCTCTATCTTTTTCTTCCTTTTTTCCTTTTTTTTTTTTTAAATAGATCTTGGAGTATAATTGCTTCACAATACTGTGTTAGTTTCTGTTGCACAACAAAGGAAATCATCCATATGCATGCACGTGTCCCCATATCGCTTCCCTTCCAGCCTCCCTATCCCACCCCTCTAGGTCATCGCACAGAGGCCTTTTACTTGATAGTTTTTAGTGCTGGGATTCAGATTGATACTGGGCCTCACCTACAGACCCCTGCTATCCCCACACAGGTAAAGGCACCCTGTGAATCGTTTGAACTCTTCTTCAGGAGAGCAATTCTGGGATCCCGTGGTGAGTTCAACTTTCAAACCAGTTCTCCAGAAATCTTGTCTGTTGAAGCCACTGGTAAGGAGTTACTTTGATTCCTTAGGGCAAAGAGACTTTTCTATGGATGGCCTTTATGTGAGGCCTCTTCTTTTTCCTGTTCTTCTTTTTTGTCCCAGCACCATTTGATAAAGAGAGGACTCTTCCCTGGTCAAAAATCAACTGACCCTAGATATGTTGGTTTATTTCTGGACTCAAAATTCTGTTCCATTTATCTATATATCTGTCCTTACACCAGTGCTGTTATCCAATGGGGGTTCTGTTGCTTGCCGCTTACAAAGTCAGTTACATACTCACAAATGTTGGTAGCAAAGGTGCCTCTAATCAGAATGCCGGGGACTTCCCTGGTGGCGCAGTGGTTAAGAATCCACCTGCCAATTCAGGGGACACGGGTTTGAGCCCTGGTCCGGGCAGATTCCACATGCTATGGAGCAACTAAGCCCGAGCGCCACAACTACTGAGCCTGTGCTCTAGAGCCCGTGAGCCACAACTACTGAGCACACATGCCACAACTACTGAAGCCTGTGTGCCTAGAGCCCGTGCTCCTCAACAAGAGAAGCCACTGCAATGAGAAGCCCACGCACCACAACAAAGAGTAGCCCCCACTCACTGCAACTAGAGAAAGCCTGCGTGCAACAATGAAGACCCAATGCAACCAACAAGAAAATAAATAAATAATAAATGAATTTATTAAAACAAAAATCAGAATGCTGGCAATCTGGGGTGATGGTGGACTCAAGGTCCCCCAAAAACCACCTCCGAAAATTCTGCTCAGCCATGAAAGTTTTAAAGGGAAGGAGGGAAGTAATCTCAGTTAATCATTGAGATATGGGGTCAGAGTCGTTACCATCCCCCACCTGCCTGCAGGCTCATTGACTTCTTGTGATCTTCCTCTAGTTGTTATCATACAGTTTGGTTCACACAGTTTGGTCACACAGTTTGTTCGGGAGATTACTGAAGGGGAAGGTAGGGAAGAGATTTGGTCATCTGTTAATTACTTATTCTTCATTTTGACTTCTTTGATCTATGGAAAGAACCGACAAGTTAGGCAAAGTATTGTGTGATTAAAAGATTTGAAAGGTGTGTGTGGGCCAGAGATGAGTAGAGCATGGGGGTTAAAAATTAGTTATAGTATAGCTTTGCTAAAATGACAAGAAAGGCGGTTTTCTGCTGAGGTTGATCTCCTGCAAAGAGCTGCTTACAGTACCATAATGTTTTAATTACTGCAGCTTTGTAGTAGGTTTTTAAATCAGGAAGTGTGAGTCCTCCAACTTTGTTCTTTTTAAAAATTGTTTTGGTTTTTCCAGGTCCCTTGCAATTTAAGACCAGCTCTTCCTTTTCTGTTAAAAAAAAAAAAAAAAAAAATTTTGATAGGAATTGCTTTGAATTGGTAGATCAATTCGAGTATTGATATCTTAACAGTGTTAAGTTTTTTCAAACCATGAATATGGACATCTTTCCATTTACTTATGTCTTCTTTGTTTTGTAGTTTTCAGTGTACAAGTCTTGTACCTCCTTGGTTAAATTTATTCCCAAGTATTTTATTTTTATTGATGCTGTTGTGAAAGGAATTGCTTTCTTAATTTCCTTTGGGATTTTTCATCATTAGTGTATACCACTGATTTTTGTGTGTTGATCTTGTATACAGTATCTTTGCTGAATTCATTTATTAGCTCTGATAGTTGTGTGGGTTTTAAAAAATAGATTCTTGGGAATTCCCTGGCAGTCCAGTGATTAGGACTCCACGTTTTCACTGCCTGGGGCCCGGGTTCAATCCCTGGTCAGTGAACTAATAAGATCCTGCAAGCTGTGCAGCATGGCCAAAAAATAAAACAAATAAAAATAAAAAAATTTAAAATAGATTCTGTAGTATTTTATACATACAAGATCACATCATCTGTGAATAGAGATAGTTTTACTTCTTCCTTTCTAATTTGGATGGCATTTATTTATTTATTTAAAATTTTTGCCTAATTATTCTGGCTAGAACTTCCCATATAATTTTGAATAGAAATGGCAAAAGTGGGCTTCCTTGTCTTATTCGTAATCTTAAGGGGAAAGCTTTTAACCTTTCACCATTGAGTATGATTGCCCTTTTTCATGTTGAAGAAACTCCCTTCTAGTCATAGTTTGTTGAGTGTTTTTATCATGAAAGTTTCTTGGATTTTGTCAAATACTTTTCTGTGTCAATTGAGATGATCGTGTGTTTTTTTTTTCCTTCATTCTATTAATTTAGTGTATTACACTGATTGATTTTTTTCACTGCAAATCTGTTTATTGGTTTCCTATTAATCTTTTAGTTGGGCATCTGGGAAGGGGGTATTAGTACATCTGTAGTTAACCTTCTATTTTAATCTGCTTAACTATGTTCAGTGAATGATCTATTTTAATGCCCTTCCATCTTGCTTATTAAAGAACAGGTTGACATCTTGGACTTAGATCTAGGTATACTTATCTGGTGTAGTATCTAATAGATAGAGCTCATGGTCCCAAGACCATTTATCAAACAGTCCCTTTTTTCTTACAAATTTGTAATGCTACCTTATATACCAAATCCCCATCAATGCTGAGGACTGTTTCTGGGCCCTGTATTCTGGGTCTGTGTTCTGTTCTGCTGATCTATTTTTTGACTTCTGTAACAATAGAACAATAATCAAAATACTGTAGGGTGTTTGTTATTGTTTTGGTTTGGTTTGGTTTTTTTACCATTTTTTTTAATATGATCTTTTTTTAATAAGCTCAGTTGCTTTTTTTAAATTTTATTGTTTATTTTATTTTTAGCCATGTTGGGTCTTCATTGCTGTGCGTGGGCTTTCTCTAGTTGTGGCAAGCAGGGGCTACTCTTCATTGTGGTACACAGGCTTCTCATTGCGGTGGCTTCTCTTGTTGCGGAGCATGGCCTCTAGGTGTGTGGGCTTCAGTAGTTGTGGCTCACAGGTTCTAGAGCACAGGCTCAGTAGTTGTGGCCCATGGGCTTAGTTGCTCTGCAGCATGTGGGATCTTCCCGGACCAGGGCTCGAACCCATGTGCCCTGAATTGGCAGGTGGATTCTTAACCACTGTGCCACCAGGGAAGTCCTTTTTTTTTTTTCTTTACCATTTTTAAGTAGCATTAAGTACTTTCACAATCTTGTGCAATTCACCACTATCCACTTCCAAGACTTTTTCATCACCCAAACAGAAACTCTGTATCCATTTAAACAATAACTCCTCAATCCACTCCCCCATTCCTCCAGCCTCTGATAATCTCTTTCTATCTCTATGAAGTTGCCCTATTCTAGGTACCTCTTATAAGTGGAATCATATAATATTTGTCCTTTTGTGTCTGGTTTATTTCACTTAGTATAATGTTTTACAAGTTCATCATGTTGTATGATATCAGAATTTCATTCCTTTTTATGTTAAATAATATTCCATTGTATGTATTCAATATATATCACATTCTGTTTATTCAGTCATCTGTGGATGGACATTTGGATTGTTTCTACCTCTTGACTATTGTGAATAATGCTGCTGTGAACATTGGTGTACAAGTATCCAATTAAGTCTCTACTTTCAGTTCTTTTGGGTATACCTAGATGTGGGATTAATGCATCATATGGTATTTCTTTTCTTTTTTAAAATTATTTATTTATTTATTTAGGCTGCGCCAGGTCCTAGTTGTAGCATGCATGATCTTTAGTTGCAGCATGCGTGATCTTTAGTTGCAGCATGAGGACTTCTTAGCTGCGGCATGCAAACTCGTAGTTGTGGCATGCATGCGGGATCCAGTTCCGCAACCAGGGATCAAACCTGGGCTCCCTGCGTTAGGAGCACAGAGTCTTACTCACTGGACCACCAGGGAAGTCCCCATATGGTATTTCTATGTTTAATTTTTTGAGGAACTGCCAAGGTGTAAAATAAGTGCAGCATTTTACGTTCCAGTCAACAATGCACAAGGGTTTCAATTTCTCCATATCCTCAACACACTTGTTATTTTCTGTTTTTGTTTGTTTTTTTATAAAATAGCCATCTTAATGGGTGTGAAGTTGTATCTCATTACAGTTTTGATTTGTATTTCCCTAGTGACTAACGATGTTGAACATCATTTCATGCGGCTATTAACTTTTGTATATCTTCTTTGGAGAAATGTCTAATCAAGTCCTTTACCCATTTTTTTTTTTTAATTTTTTTTTATAGCTACTTTATTTATTTATTTTATTATTTATTTTTGGCTGTGTTGGGTCTTCGGTTCGTGCGAGGGCTTTCTCTAGTTGCGGCAAGCGGGGGCCACTCTTCATCGCGGTGCGCGGGCCTTTCACTATCGCGGCCCCTCCCGTTGCGGGGAACAGGCTCCAGACGCGCAGGCTCAGTAGTTGTGGCTCACGGGCCCAGCTGCTCCGTGGCATGTGGGATCTTCCCAGACCAGGGCTCGAACCCGTGTACCCTGCATTAGCAGGCAGATTCTCAACCACTGCGCCACCAGGGAAGCCCCTTTACCCATTTTTAAGTAGGGTTGTTTTTTATTGTTGAGTTGTAGGAGATTTTTATGTATTCTAGACTTTAATACCTTATCAGGTATGTGATTTGCAAATATTTCTCCTATTCTGTGGGTTGTCTTTTCACTCTCTTGATAGTGAACTTTGATACACAAGGTTTTGGGGTTTTTTTTAAGATTTTTTTTTGATGTGGACCATTTTTAAAGTCTTTTATTGAATTTGTTATAATATTGCTTCTGTTTTATGTTTTGTTTTTTTGGCCACAAGGCATGTGAGATCTTAGCTCCCCCACTGGGAATCAAACACACACCCCCTGTATTGGAAGGTGACATCTTTTTTTTTTTTTAATAAATTTATTTATTTTATTTATTTTATTTTTGGCTGCATTGGCTCTTCATTGCTGTGTGCGGGCTTTCTCTACTTGCGGTGAGTGGGGGCTACTCTTCGTTGTGGTGCGCGGGCTTCTCATTGTGGTGGCTTCTCTTGTTGCAGAGCGCAGGCTCTAGGCAAGCGGGCTTCAGTAGTTGTGGCACTCGGGCTCAGTAGTTGTGGATTGTGGGCTCTAGAGCGCAGGCTCAGTAGTTGTAGCACATGGGCTTAGTTGCTCCGTGGCATGTGGGATCTTCCCAGACCAGGGCTCGAACCTGTATCCCCTGTATTGGCAGGCGGATTCTTAACCACTGTGCCACCAGGGAAGCCTGGAAGGTGACATCTTAATCACTGGACTGCAGGGAAGTCCCTGATACACAGGTTTTTAATTTTGATAAAGTTCAGTTTATCTGTTTTTTCTTTTTTTCCCCTTGTGCTTTTGGCAGAAACTATTGCCAAATCAAATGTCATGAAGATTTTCCTCTATGTTCTTTTCTAAGCATTCTATAGTTTTTGCTCTTACATTAGGTGTTCGATCCATTTTTTATTTATTTGTTTGTTTATTTATTTATTTATTTTTGGCTGCGTTGGGTCTTTGTTGCTGCGCACAGGCTTTCTCTAGTAGCAGCAAGCGGGGGCTACTCTTCGCTGTGGTGTGTGGGCTTCTCATTGCGGTGGCTTCTCTTGTGGAGCACGGGCTCTAGGTGTGCGGGCTTCAGTAGTTGTGGCACGCGGGCTCAGTAGTTGTGGCTCACAGGCTCTAGAGTGCAGGCTCAGTAGTTGTGGTGCACGGGCTTAGTTGCTCTGTGGCATGTGGGATCTTCCCAGATCAGGGCTCAAACCTGTGTTCCCTGCATTGGCAGGTGGAGTCTTAACCACTGTGCCACCAGGGAAGCCCCTTAAATTTAGATTTAAATAGCCATATGTGGTAGTTATCATATTGGAGAGTATAAAATACTAATGTCACCAATTCTGATTTTGTCTCATGATTCAGTGTTCATAAAATGTGTCATGCTTCTTAGAAATACCGTCTCTTGGAACTCATCTTATACTTATGGAATCAGTACCAACTCTTCTCTAAGGACCTCCTTATAGAGTTACAGTGTCTACCTTAACATCATCAGAAGTAAAGCAAAAAAACAAAAAAACCAACTAATTTTGTCCTTGCTTATCCTTTCAGTTAAGTCTTTATATTCTATTATCATTATTTTCTGTTCTTATTTTTATCAATACTTTCTCCCAGTCTGTGGCTTACCACAGCAGTGAAAGTGCCAAGTTTTAACCACTGGACTGCCAGGGAATTCCCCATGGCTTGCCTTTTAATTTTCTTAAAAGTGTTTTTCAAAGTGAAGTCCCAATCTATCAACTTTTTCCTTAATAGTTTATGTTTTGGTGTCCTTTTTTTTCTTTTTTGGCCACGCCCTGTGGCATGCAGGATTTCAGTTCCCTGACCAGGTATCAAACAAGTGCCCCCTGCAACGGAAGCATGGAGTCTTAACCACTGGATCGCCAGGGAAGTCCCATTTTTGTGTCCTTTGTAATAAGACTTTGCCTACCCCACGGTAGGTTTTATTGTAAAAAATTTATAGTTTTGGCCTTGTGTTTAAGTATGTGATCAATTTGAAGTTATTCTTTCTACATAGAATGAGGTAATGGTCAAGGCTTCCCCCCCTCCCCTGCCACAGGGATATACAGTTGTTCTGTTGTAGAATCATTAATTGAAAAGGCTATCTTTTCTCTATTAATTACCTTGTCCTCGTTGCAAAAATCAGTTAACCATATATGTGAGTTTCTTTCTGGACTCTATTCTTTTCCATTGAGCTATTTGATTATATATCTACACTATATTATTATACCTTTGTAGTAAGACTTAAAATGAAGTAGTGTTAAGTTCTCTATTTTTGTCTTTTCTTGATTGTTTAGGTGATGATTCAGTTTCTCAATTTCTACAAAATGTCTGCTGGGATTTTGACTGGGATTGGCTTGGATCTGTTGATCAATTTGGGGATAATAATTTTCATCCTAACAATATTAAGTCATCTGGTAAATCTCTCCACTTATTTAGATCTTCCTTTTTTTCCTTAGCAGTGTTTTTTAGTTTTCAATATATAGATTATATATTGTTTATTACAACTGTACAGAAATAAATTTTTTATAAATTGATCTGTCTTGTGACTTTGCTAAATTTTATCACATATTAGACCTACTAGTTTATTTATTTATTTATGATTATTATTGTTTTTAAGATTTCTCATGAGATTATCATAGGACATAATAGTTCCTTCTTCATTTCCAAATTATATACCTTTTATTTACTTTTCTTTACATTGCATTGCCTAGGACTTTCAGTCCAGTGTTGAATAGAAATGATTAGAGCAGACATCCTTGCCTTGTTCCTGAAATTAGGGGGAAAGAAATCACTTTTCACCATTTATTATGATGCTGGATATAGGATTTTTTTTTTAATTATTATTTATTTTTGGCCGTGTTGGGTCTTAGTTGTAGCACGCAGGACCTTCGTTGAGGCATGCGGGATTTTTCATTGCGGCATGCGGGTTTCTCTCTAGTTGTGGCATGTGGGTTTTTTCCCTTCTCTAGTTGTGGCACACAGGCTCCAGGGTGCGTGGGCTCTGTAGTTTGTGGCACGCAGGCTCTCTAGTTGAGGTGTGCGAGCTCAGTAGTTGTGGCGCGCGGCCTTGATTGCCCTGCAGCATGTGGGGTCTTAGTTCCCTGACCAGGGACCAAACCCACGTCCCCTGCATTGTAAGGAGGATTCTTTACCACTGGACCACCAGGGAAGTCCCTGTGGTGCTCTTTATAAGGCTGAGGAAGTTACCTTCTATTCCTACTTTACTGAGTTTGCTAAAGTCACAAATGGATGTTGAATTTGTTAAATGTTTTTTTAGATCTGCTCAGATGACCTTATGATTTTTCTTCTTTATTATGTTGATATGATGAATTACACTGATTATTTCAGTTTCAAATGTTTAACCAATCTTGTGTTCCTGGGGTAAATCCCACTTGGCCATGATTTATCATTCTTTTTATATATTCATGGATTTGATTTGGTAATATTTTGTTAAGGAATTTTTTTGTCTCTCTCTATATATGTATAATAATTAGTTTGTGTTTTTTTTTATGCTATTGGTTTTAATATAAGGGTTATGCTGACTTTATAAGTGAATTGAGAAATATTTCTTCTTGTATATTCCAAAAGAATCAGGGTTAGGGTTAGGGTAAAACTGGTATTGTTTTTCCTTACATATTGGATAGAATTCACCAGTGAAGTCATCTGGGACTGGTGTAACATTTGTGGGATAGTATTTAATTACATATTTAATTCCTTTAATTAATAATATGAGTATTCAGGTTATCTATTTCTTTATAAGTGAACTTTAGTAATTAGTTTTATTTCAGGTAATTTGTCTGCTTTACCCATGTTTTGGAACTTACTGGCATAAAGTTAAGTTGTTCCTTATTATTTATTAGTTGTCCCTTTAAAATTTATAGTAGAGTTTGGCAATTAGCAGCCTGTGGGCCAAATCTAGTCTGTGGCCTATTTATGTACATTTGTGAACTAAGAATGGTTTTTACAGTTTTAAAGGATTGTTAAAAAACAAACAAAAAACCAAAAACCAAGTCAAAACAAAGAGTATGTGAAATACACCATGGGTGGCCTGCAAAGCCTGAGATATTTACAAACCGGCCATTTATAACAAGAAAATAGTTTGCTACTTGAAGTCTAAAATCTTGAGTGATGTTTATACTTCATTCTTGAAATTTGTAATTTGGGTCTGCTTGCTTTTTTTCCCCCTTTGACTGGTCTGGCTAGTGGATTATCTTTCCTTTCTCTCTTTCTCTCTCTTTTTTTTCCTTTTTACAGGAATGAACTTTTTTGATTTTTGATTTTATTTTGGGCATGGCACGCAGCTTGCGGGATCTCAGTCCCCCAACCAGGGATTGAACCCGGGCCTCCGCAGTAAAAGTGACAAATCTGAACCAATAGACCACCAGGGAACTCCCAGGAATCAACTTTTGATTTTTAATTTCTCTATTATTTGCTTTCTATTTTGTTTTATGCTGTCATATATATGATTTCCTTCCTTCTGCTTAAGCATAATGCCTTTGAGATTCATACGTTTTTGTATATATCACTAGTTAATTCCTTTTTATTGTTGAGTAGTATTCCGTGTTGGATGTACCAAAGTTTGTTTAACCTTTGACCTATGAGTGGCTTTTTTTTGGCTATTACAAATAAAGCTGCAATGAACTATGGTCTACAGGTTTTTATGTGGATGTAATTTTCCTTTCTTTGGAATAAATACACAGGGTTGCAATAGCTGGATGGTATTGTTAAGTGTATATTTAGATTTTTAAGAAACCATCAAACTGCTTTTCAGATTGGGATTTGCTGTACCATTTTGCATTCTCACCAGCAATGAATGAATGATCCAGTTTCTTTGCCTCTTCACCAGCATTTGGTATTGTTACTATTTTTTTTAGTTTTTCTAACAGGTGTGTAATAATAACTCGTCATGGTCTCAATTTGCATTTCACTATTGGTTAATGATGTTGAAATCTTTCTTTTTTTCAAATATTTTATTTATTTATTTATTTAAGTTGGTTGTGCTGGGTCTTAGTTGCGGCACGCGGGCTCCTTAGTTGTGGCATGCGAACTCTTAGTTGTGGCATGCACATGGGATCTAGTTCCCTGACCAGGGGTTGAACCCAGGCCCCCTGCATTGGGAGCATGGGGTCTTAACCACTGTGCCACCAGTGAAGTCCCCTGAAAACTTTCAATATGCTTATTTTCCATCTATATATCCTCTTACGTGAAATAACTTCTGATCTTTTCCTCATTTTCTAATGGATTTTTTTTTAATGCTGAATCTTGAGAGTTCTTTTTATATTTAAATGAGTCCTTTGTGAGATATGTGGTTTGTAAACATTTTCTTCCTGTCTGTTGTGTGGTTTTTATAATCTTTACAGGGTCATTCACAGAGCAAAAGTCTTAAATTTGATGAGGTCCAAGTTATTGGTTTTTTTCTTGTTTAGGTCATGCTTCACCTCTAACTCTAATCTTTTTATTTTTATAAGTTCAATCTCATTCCTTTAAAATTTACTGTCATTTTTTGCTTATTATTAATATTTTCTAATCTTTGACGTATATTACATATCTGAATATAAAATTGTGGGTCTCATTCTGTTGTCTATTCTTTTGTGCTGGCTGGCTTTTTGTGTGTGTATGTGTTGGCTATTTTTGATGATTTTTTTTTAACTGAGTCATATTCATGAGTTTTTGCATATCTTGTTGAAGCTGCATTCTTTTGGAGATAATTTACATTTGCCTTTGCTTTGTGCTTAGGATCACTTTTGACTTAAGCCTTTAAATTATCGTCCTGCACTCGGTTGGGTGCGCGGGAGACTATGGCGTCCTCCTCGGTCCTGCCGGCCACTGTACCGGCGCCGACAGCGGCTTCAGGCACAGGTTTCGGCTTCGCTTCCAAAACCAAGAAGGAGCATTTCGTGCAGCAGAAGGTGAAGGTGTTCCGGGCGGCCGACCCGCTGAGGAGCGTTTTCCTGTGGGGCGTAGCCCACTCGATCAATGAGCTCAGCCAGGTGCCTCCCCCGGTGATGCTGCTGCCAGATGACTTTAAGGCCAGCTCCAAGATCAAGGTCAACAATCACCTTTTCCGCAGGGAAAATCTGCCCAGTCATTTCAAGTTCAAGGAGTATTGTCCCCAGGTCTTCAGGAACCTGCGTGATCGATTTGGTATTGATGACCAGGATTACTTGGTGTCCCTTACCCGAAGTCCCCCGAGTGAAAGTGAAGGCAGTGATGGTCGCTTCCTTATCTCCTATGATCGGACTCTGGTCATCAAAGAAGTATCCAGTGAGGACACTGCTGACATGCATAGCAACCTCTCCAACTACCATCAGTACATTGCGAAGTGCCATGGCAACACACTGCTGCCCCAGTTCCTGGGGATGTACCGGGTTAGCGTGGACAACGAAGACAGCTACATGCTTGTGATGCGCAACATGTTTAGCCACCGTCTCCCTGTGCACAGGAAGTATGACCTCAAGGGCTCCCTGGTGTCCAGGGAAGCCAGCGATAAGGAGAAGGTTAAAGAATTGCCCACCCTTAAGGATATGGACTTTCTCCACCAGAACCAGAAAGTTTATATTGCTGAAGAGGAGAAGAAAGTCTTTCTAGAGAAGCTAAAGAGAGATGTGGAGTTCCTAGTGCAGCTGAAGATCATGGACTGCAGCCTTCTGCTGGCCATCCACGACGTCATTCGCGGCTCTGAACCGGAGGAGGAGGGGCCTGTGCGGGAGGAGGAGTCAGAGGGGGATGGGGACTGTGCCCTGACCGGACCTCCTGCTCTGGTGGGCTCCTAGGGCACTTCCCCTGAGGGTATCGGCAGCTACATCCATTCCCCCCGGCCCCTGGGCCCTGGAGAGTTTGAATCCTTCATTGATGTCTATGCCATCCGGAGTGCTGAGGGGGCCCCTCAGAAGGAGGTGTATTTCATGGGCCTCATTGACATCCTGACACAGTATGATGCCAAGAAGAAAGCAGCTCACGCAGCCAAAACTGTCAAGCATGGGGCGGGGGCAGAGATTTCTACTGTCCATCCTGAGCAGTGTGCTAAGCGATTCCTGGATTTTATTACCAACGTCTTTGCCTGAGAGACCGCCCGACTCCATGGTGACTGCTGCTCTGTGTTGCAGGTGGTGGGGTTCTGAGAGGCTTGGGGGAATTGTGGATATTCTGGCCACTACTTCTGCTCTTTCTCTTTTGCTAACTTCAGGCTGCAGGCTCCTTCCATCCAAATAAGTCAGTCTTGTTGAGTAGGCTCTTCCTGGCCCTCAGAAATACATTGTCCTCTCTCCTCTTCCTTTCCTTCTCCCTTCCCCTCCAACAAGTCTGCTTGCTTCATTAGAGTGTTACTGTTGACTCTCTCCCAAGTGCCTTGATCTTTGTAAAATGTCCTGTTGTTCCCATAACATAGGAGGAGCTGGGGGAAGGGTGTTGTTTGCCATCTTCAGGACCTGACTGGACAGATGGACCTGGCTCAAGCTGCTGCTCTGGATGCACCTTGCTGTGTGGGATGAACCAAGAGTGTCTGAATTTTGCTGATAACTTTATAGAGCTCACTGTGGCACACTTCCTTCCCGGTAGGCCCTGGGATGGAAGATTTTCAAAATACTACAGATGTGGGTGCAGGCATGCACACATACGATGGGATATGGCCAATCTTATGCGGGTGGGGTGGAGAATGGTGGGCCGGCTGGCAGCTCATGGAGGTGGGACCTATGAGGACTCTTGTGATTATGCAGGGAATTGGAGGTCTCTGGTGAGGGTTGACTACTCTCCAGTCTCTTCCCTCGCTCCACTTTCACCCCCACCAGAGATGGCCACAGTGTTGAATCCTGGGTGAAGGTGTTTCACTGTTGCTGTTCTTCACCAGGACCTCACATCCCTCCTGGAGCTGGAACCCTTCAGTGGGGGTATGGCCAGTTCTGGAGGCTGGGAGGATGAGCCAGGGGTATAAGGTTCACTCCCCATGTTAAATTTCCTTTCTTCATGTCTAGCCACCCCTAAGGTTTTAGACCCAGCAGAAGGGAATATCTCTACCTGGGTTAACCCTGGTTATTTCAAGAGAATGGAAGTCTCACGTGTGGGAACCTCCTCTGCTTCCTGGAAGTGTGCCCCTAGCATACTTCCTTCCCCTGTCCTTCTCAAACCCTTTTTCCAGTTGGATTTGTTATTCTGTTCGTCTTATACTGCTACTGTGTCTCTCAGGGGACAGATGGCCGCCTTTGTCATCTTCACTCTCCACCCCCAGAGAGGAGTCAGAGCCATAACCCGGCCCCCTCCAAAGATAGGTGAGTTAATATGTGATATTCTCAGAATGTAGCAGACCCTGATGAGCTGAGATAGTGTACTCCCTTCCCCGCAAGGCCCTTGGGGCTCAGGCAGCCGTTCTTCTTGTGATCCTACATCCCCCCTGAGGCTTCTGCACTTCTCTAAAACATAAAGATGGGCACCAGCAAGTGGCCTGTGGGGTACAAAGACTCTTGCTCTGTATCTGCCTGGACTGATCTGTCTCACAAGAAGTCATGAGGTCATAAAGGAGAATTCCTCCTGCCCCTGCATCTTCTGCTCCAAAGGAAGTGACAAGAGGAGTCCCTAGTTAGGGATTAGAGTCCTTATAATATGTTCCTGTCAGGAGGCTGATGGATCTTTTTCACTCCAACCATCTACCTTTCCCCTGTTGAACGCAATAAAACTCCATGACACCAGCAACTGTTGTTCTTTAGAAATGGGTTTTCTGACCATGTGGCTGATGTATCATAAGCATTATGGTCTTCTTCATTTGTTGCTTCTGTTTTTTTTCATCTTTTTTGTTTTATTAATTAATAAAAAAGATCTTGTGTATTTACTCCCATTGCTGTCACTGTATAGAAAATAAATTATTGAATCAAAAATAAATAAATAAATAAATAAATAAATAAATAAATAAATAAATTATCGTCCTGAGGTTTTTCATACATATCAGATTTGGTGACTTTAGGCTGTAAATCTGAGGATCCGTTTGTTGTTTTGAATTCTTATGGGATATGTTTTTTCTCCTCTCATTCTTAGTGTAAATGTTGGGAAAGGCAGTTCTCCTTGCAGCTTCCTGGAGATTAGTGATGGGAAGGTTGGTTGGTTGATTTCTTTTTTTTTTTTTTTTATAACTTTATATTTATTTTTGGCTGCATTGGGTCTTTGTTGCTGCACGTGGACTTTCTCTAGTTGCAGCGAGCAGGGGCTACTCTTTGTTGCAGTGCGCGGGCTTCTTACTGTGGTGGCTTCTCTTGTCACGGAGCACGGGCTCTAGGCGCATGGGCTTCAGTAGTTGTGGCACGTGGGCTCAATAGTTCTGGTGCATGGGCTCTAGAGCTCAGGCTTAGTAGTTGTGGTGCATGGGCTTAGTTGCTCTGCAGCACGTGGGGTCTTCCGGGACTAGGGCTCGAACCCATGTCCCCTGCAATGGCAGGCGGATTCTTTACCACTGTGCCACCAGGGAAGTCCCAGTTGGTTGATTTCTAATTCACCCTTATATTTAGGTGTATCCTTTTTGTACCAGGATTTTGCAGGGTTATTACATTAGACTCTGTAACTTGAGCAGGTTCTGGACTTTGTCTTCTGTCTTTCCTATCTCCTGTAGGCAGAGGAAATAGAAGATCAAATTCACTGGAGTTGAGCAAATGTACTGAAAGTGAAAGCTGTCTTTAGAGCTTTGCTTGCTTTTCTGGGTTCCTGCCGTGACTTAGTTTTTGGTCTAAGTATTCCTTAGTATCTTGCCAGCTCATACAGTTTTTAAAAAAAATTTATTTATTTTATTTATTTTTGGCTGCGTTGGGCCTTCGTGGCTGTGCGTGGGCTTTCTCTAGTCGCGGTGAGCAGGGGCTACTCTTCGTTGCAGTGCGCGGGCTTCTCACTGGGGTTGCTTCTCTTGTTGTGGAGCAAGAGCTCTAGGTGCACGGGCTTCAGTAGTTGTGGCACACGGACTCAGTAGCTGTGGCTCATGGGCTTAGCTGCTCTGCGGCATGTGGGTTCTTCTCGGACCAGGGTTCGAACCCATGTCCCCTGCATTGTAGGCGGATTCTTAACCACTGCGCCACCAGGGAAGCTCTCATATAGTTTTTTTTTTTTTTAAACTTTTTATTTATTTATTTATTTATTTATTTATTTATTTATTTATTTATTTTTAGCTGTGTTGGGTCTTCGTTTCTGTGCGAGGACTTTCTCTAGTTCTGGCGAGCGGGGGCCACTCTTCATCGCGGTGCGCGGGCCTCTCACTATCGAGGCCTCTCTTTGTTGCGGAGCACAGGCTCCAGACGCGCAGGCTCAGTAGTTGTGGCTCACGGGCCCAGTTGCTCCGCGGCATGTGGGATCCTCCCAGACCAGGGCTCGAACCCGCGTCCACTGCACCGGCAGGCAGACTCTCAACCACTGCGCCACCAGGGAAGCCCCCTCATATAGTTTAAGTAAAGTTTAAAAACGATTTTAATTGATTTTTTCAGTTATTTTCTTCAGGTCATACTGTGTAAAACAAGCAACTCTTTTTTATCTTTTTCAAGCTTTCCTTTCTTTTGTCCATGTTTCCTTTCTCCATTTCGTGGTTCAAGATGCATCTCAGGAGTCATCACCTCTCAGAAGCTCCCTGCTTGAATTAGAGGTCTCTGCCTCATTCTTTCTTTCCTTCCTTCCTTCCTCCTTCCCTCTTTCTTTCTTTTGTTTGGCTGGCACAGCATGTGGGAATATTAGTTCCCCAACCACGGATTGAACCTGTGCCCCCTGCATTGGGGGCTGGGAGTCTTAGCCACTGGACGGCCAGGGAAGTCCCTCTGGCTTATTCTTTCTAATCACATTGTTCTGCAGCTTACTGGTTCTTTGCCTGTCTCCATTCCCTCCTTGTCTGTGACCTCTTTGAGGGCCAGAACTATGTTGTTTTCAAAAAATCTCCATTTCCTGGCCTGACAGAGTATCTAACAGCAATTGGGGTTAGAATAAACATTTGGTGTTAGTAAATGGTATAGGTTATCATAACCTGAATAACAATCTGGCTTTCTCAATTTAGGACTACAAATACAAACACAGAAACAAAGGAAGAAAGCACACAAGTCCTTTGTGTGCTAATTTGCATACCATACACCTCTTCAGGACACTTCAAATATTACTTAAAGCCAGCCTCTTTCTGCAGGAAATGAAATTGTTTATCCTGTTCAGTGATCTCATAGGTAATTGACACAGGAAAACTCAGGTCTTCCATTATGAGTTCTCCACACCCAAAGAGGCCGGTTTTAAATTGTGGGTGAAGTGTTCTGGGGAGGGTGTGGTATGCAAATTAGTGTAAGAGGGACTTGTCCGCTTTCCTGGAATCTATTCTGATTCCCCAAGAGAAAAACTATTTCCATTCCCATTGCATTATGCAGTTTTGTTGACCAACTGGGAGCTTGGATGGCTGGAATTTCTAATTTTGATGCAGCTTGTTTATTTTTACAGGACTTTTCTTGAGTCTTCAACTGTTCTTAGGCAATTTTTGGAAATGAACATAATTCTACTTACATCATAGCTTTTCATATTAATTGCGTCCCTTAATCTTTTTCTTTGAAAGTTAAATCACACATTTTATATCTTTGTATTCAGCTTTTTGTATTCTTAATGCTTGCGCGGGCGGGGCAGCAGTACTAAAAGGAGGCTTTAGTACGAAGAATTCACTCTTCGTGACTACGCCTTAGGTCTGGCTAAGGTTATAGAAATCGGCAGTGCCTTGCTTTGTTTAAAGAGGCAGGGTTCTAGCGTTTGCTCTTTCTTAAGCTTATCGTGTGCCAGATACGGCACAGATATATTTTATCTCAGTTATCATTCACATTTTTACAGCCGTTAAAAGTACAACTCAAGTTCAGTGTCTTGCCTTGGGTATCCCTGGGATTCCAACTCAGGTCACCGCGCCCTCGTCTTCACCGGTCCCCCTCCATCCCCTGCCTTTTCGGGTCGTTCCTCGCTCCATCGAGGCCACCTGGGATGATGCTGGGGGTGCGGGGGTAGTCAGGCCTGGCAGGCTACGAATACTCCACCACCGACTCCAGCTCGCTAGCTAGTACCGCGCGCATTCTGCTTTTTCCCGTCCCCCCACTTCTAGGAGGCACCAGACCTGGAAACCATAGAGCTGAAACAGCCCAGAGCGTCCCTTCCGTGGCCGCCGAGCGCTGACGGCGCGCCGTTGGGCGGGGCCTACTGAGGGGCGGGGGAAGAGGAGGGAGAGCCGGCAAGGGAAGGGCTGGCCGGCCTTGCAGCGCCCCGCAGCGGCCAAGTCGGAAGAGGTCTCGTCGGCCCTGCAGCGCTGGAGCCCTGACGCACGGAGCTCGAGAGCGAGAACGGGAGAGAAAGGGGCAGAAATGGCGGCTCCGCTCGGCTCCCGCTGAGTAGGTTGAAGCCGGCGGAGGGTCTGAGCTCTCGGCCTGGAGCATCGCTCCCGTCTCCCGCTACCTGCCTTCGCACGCCGACTTCCCTTCCTCTGCCCTACCCTCGCCTGTCCTCGTCTGCGCTGCGCAGAGTCCGGGTCGTCTTGTCTTTCCCGGCCCGGCTCCACTAGCCCTGACTGCCCGGCCGGCGGGCCGGCCTTCCTCGGCTCTCCCCGGCGCGGCAGGCACCGCGAGCGCGGCGTGGACCCCGTCCTCCTGGCTGGACCATGGTGAACACCCGGAAGAGCTCTCTGCGCCTTCTCGGATCTAAGTCGCCTGGGCCCGGGCCTGGGCCTGGGGCCGGAGTAGAGCCTGGGGCGACCGGAGGCAGCAGCCATTTCATCTCCTCTCGGACCCGCTCCTCCAAGACCCGCGCTGCCAGCTGCCCCGCCGCCAAGGCCGGGGGAAGCGGCGGCGCCGGCGTCGCTCTGGATGAGGCCCGGGTAAGAGCGCGGCAGCCCGAGTCCGGAGGCTTGCGAGTCGGCCCGGCCGCTGGGGCTTTGTCTGGCCGGGTTGGGGCAACAAGCCTCCAGTGGAGACCGCTCGGGCGGCCGGAGACCGGGTCTGCGGGTGCGTTGGAGGATGGCAGCCGGCTAGGTAGGGCCACGACAGCTTTGCTGGCCCCGCTCTTTTGTGTAAAGAGCAGGACTTGAGTCCAGGGGAGAGGGCTATGGGGGGGGGGGTGTCTTTTCGGGGACATTAGAACAGCCTGCTTTCCGTGTACTTGTCCTGCCTGAGAGGGGAATTCTAGGGGAGCAAGAGCGAAGGGCCAGAGTTCCCGGGTGGAAGGGTTGGAGAGGAGAAGTGAAAGTTTTATGCGGTGTCAAACCCTTCCTGTAAGTGTGTGAGCTCCTGCCGGTGTCTAACTCCAGCTTACTCTCAAACTGTTTGGGGGTGGTTCAAGTTTGTGAGGAAGTGAACGGAGAGCTCCAGTTGGCAGCCAGGCAGGGATGGTGAAAAAAGTTTGGAGCTGCTCTGACACCAACTTTAAAAACAAAATCAACACTATCGCCTCTCCAGGCAGGAGCGATCAAAAGTGATGTTTAGCTGGAGAATCAGCCAGTCAGATAACCAGGATTCTAGTAGGGACTCGGTAGAGCTTTCTAGTAGAGCCTTCAGGTCACAAAAGCGGCACGTCGAAAGAAACGTGTCGAATATTATTGATAGTAGGCACTATCATCTCCAAATTGTTTGGTGTCTTGGATGTCTCCATTTTTGCTTTGGGAATAGTTTATAAAAGGTGACTTAACACCATCGTCCCACTACTGCGAAAGTGACATTTGAAGAAGACCGGTGATGATTTAGTATTTTTTTTTTTTAAAGTGGTAGATCTTGAAATTTATTACAGGGTAAGGCTCTAAGCTAGCACGTATGTTTTATCACTTTAAAGGAATTGATAAGGTTGTGTTACGAGATTGGTTATGAATTCAGAAAAGAGAGTGTTGCTTCTGTCTAGAGAGAGGCTAATTTTCTAAGAATAATTTGACTGGAAATTTTTCATTTAACATACTCCTTTAAATCCACACCATTTTGTTATTCTTAGGGGAGGAAAGCAATATTTCATTTTCTGTAGGGGTCTACAAGATTATGTTTGCGTGTATTTTTTTCTCTGTATCTCATACTGTTCTGACACTAATCAGAATGAACCAAGGCAAATACAAGAGACATTTTACTGTACTTCTCTGAAATATGTTGTATCTTTGAAAATATAATTGGCCTTTATTTTGCTAAAAATCTGGAAAATATTTTAAAAATTGCTTTATGAGTAGACTTACCTTGGAGCTTATAGCTCTCTTAGGTTGAAATAAGAAAGCTAGGGCTTCCCTGGTGGCGCAGTGGTTGAGAATCTGCCTGCCAATGCAGGGGACACGGGTTCGAGCCCTGGTCTGGGAAGATCCCACATGCCGCGGAGCAACTGGGCCCGTGAGCCACAATTACTGAGCCTGCGCGTCTGGAGCCTGTGCTCCGCAGCAAGAGAGGCCGCGACAGTGAGAGGCCCGCGCACCGCGATGAAGAGTGGTCCCCGCTCGCCACGGCTAGAGAGGGCTCTCGCACGGAAGTGAAGACCCAACACAGCCAAAAATAAATAAATAAATTAAAAAAAAAAAAAAAAAAAAAAAAAGAAAGCTAAATATGAAAGTTGTGCAAACTATTCAGAATAATTATTCTGAAAACTAGACTTTCTGTAGAAATTATTGCAAACATGTACAAGCTTACTGACTTCCTGAAGCTAACATATATTTTAAAATAAAAGTAATTTAAGAAAGGTTTGTCCTGTATCCTTAAGGACAAATAAAATATTTAGAGTATAAGCATTTAGTTGTATAATGCTATGAATGCGTAGCAGGCTTACAGCAGTGTCTCGTTTATGTGAATCAATTAGCTCATCCGTCACTGATCATTTTGTGGTCCCATTTTTGAATTCATGGATATTATGCTGTCCTTACCCCCTGAGGAATAAGGTGAGGTAATTTGTCAAGCAGCTGTTATGGAGATGTTAAAAGGCAAGGAATCAGTAATCTAATGTAGAAATGAACATGCGGTAGCTTTTCAATTGCTAGAAGAATGAAAGATATTAGAGCTCTTTCTGGAAGGATACTAATGAAACTTTGTTTCAAAGATCTTTTTAAAATGTATTGAAAGACCATGAACAACAGGCCAGTGGAAATTTACTTTGAAACATGTGTTTTTCAGTTTTAAGAAGGTTTGTGTTCTGACCCTAGTAGATGATGGAATGATCTAATTGCTTTCTCCGAGAAATTTACTAATCCCTATGTTGTGATTGGTCCTTTAGAAGAAGATACGTTACAATTCTGAATTTAAGTTGATGTATATTTATGAAGCCCGCTGTGTATTTCCTTGTTGTATATTTCTGAAATGGGTTGATTTGAGTTTGGTAAGCTCTTCCTTTCAAGTTTGTTTTATGTTACAAGAATTTAGCCCTCCTGGTTCACCCTTTCTGGTGTACTTAAAGGCACCCTCTGGGTCTGTGGTGTCTTAGAAATTTGCTGTCATCTGCAAAGACTTACTTGGTGGAAAATGGGGTTGCTCATGCCGTTGCTTTAGGAGACTTATTTTTGTAGGAAGAAATGTATTCCTCTTGATACGATATAAATTGAAGAGGTTCCCCTTTTTCAATTTTTGTGTGATATTCTTCACTTTACAGTTGATGCTGATTTCCACAGCCCCCCTCGGCCCTGACTCTTTTTAGGCTATTTCACCCACTGTGTCTAGAGACATTTTATTTGCTCTAAAAAGCCTTAGGACCACGATCTGTCATAGCTTTGCTTTTCCCCCAAAAGGGAAAATAGGGTGGGGAAATACACACATGATACATTCTGTAGGTTATTGGAATGATTTTTTTGCGCCTGTACTTCTTTAATGTCAAGTTGACTTGTGCTCTGTAGTTAGTTGTATAATAATTACTGCTATATATTGATACTTGGCGTTTTTGTTTAACATGTATAAAACTTAACCTCTTTTAGGTTAATCTAAACGTCAGTAATTAGCATTTATTTGCCACACCTAAGAGTCACTCTCAGCAAACTAATACTGTAGCCACAGAATTGGAAAGCAGTCTGAAAATATTTCAACTCTTTTCCTACCTCTTTTAGGCCTGTTTGTTGGTACTTTTGGCTTGTCACTAGCTTTTTGTGTTTTTTGAGATTTTTGAATCCACATCTTAGTTGAGAGAATCAAAATACATATTTTAAGTAACTTTATAGGTAAATTTGTTTGATTTTTTTTTTAAAAAAATTTTATTTATTTATTTATTTTTGGCTGTGTTGGGTCTTCGTTTCTGTGCGAGGGCTTTCTCTAGTGGCGGCGAGCGGGGACCACTCTTTATCGCGGTGCGCGGGCCTCTCACTGTCGCGGCCTCTCGTTGCGGAGCACAGGCTCCAGACGCGCAGGCTCAGTAGTTTGTGGCTCTGCGGCATGTGGGATCTTCCCAGACCAGGGCTCGAACCCGTGTCCCCTGCATCGGCAGGCAGACTCTCAACCACTGCGCCACCAGGGAAGCCCAATTTGTTTGATTTTATCTTTAGAAAATAACCTCTCAATCTTTCTTTAATATGCTCTTTTATCATTCTGTACTTATTCTTTTCCAGCATTCATTCGTTTGCCAATGTAACAGAAGCAGAGTGGTGGAAATTGAGGGTTAAACATGGAAAAGAAGTCTGAGAGGGAAATGTAACCATGTATATAACTCTCAGATGAGTAGGGAAAAATACAAGTTCCTCAGAGTAGAGCAAGTTTTTCCTTATATCAAATTCATATATGGGGCTTCCCTGGTGGCACAGTGGTTAAGAATCTGCCTGCCAATGCAGGGGACACGGTTTCGAGCCCTGGTCCAGGAAGATCCCACATGCCGCGAAGCATCTAAGCCTGTGAGCCACAACAACTGAAGCCCGCGCGCCTAGAGCCCGTGCTCCACAAGACAAGCCATCGCAGTGAGAAGCCCGCGCACCGCAACGAAGAGTAGCCTCCGCTCGCCCCACTAGAGAAAGCTTGCGTGCAGCAACGAAGACCCAACGCGGCCAAAAATAAAATAAATTTATAAAAAAAAAAAAATCTTACCTTCAAAAAAAAAAATTCATATGGAGCACCGTATAGGTGATATTGAGTAATGTGGTAAAACAATTTCCCTGTCACAATTTTGAACCAAAGCAGCTATAGAGTTCATAGGATTATCTCCGGTATCCAACTGAAAATGCAACTTTAAAAAATTCATAGCTGATTCACTTTGTTATACAGCAGAAACTAACACAACACTGTAAAGTAATTATACTCCAATAAAAATGTTAAAAAAAGATAAAATAAAAAAAATTAAAATGTCAAAAAAAAAAAGGAAATGTGAAAAAAAAAATTCAGTTTTTGGCCATTTCTGTAGTCCAAATATACAAACTTGCAGTTTTTTAGGTCAAGGATGAAATTTACACTTGTAGAAGTGAATGCATATTAATTCCTTAAATCATTTTCCCTGGCAAATAATCTTTTTAACCCTCCTTGGATACATCCTTGATTGCATGTCTTCTAACTACCTAATTATAGATAAACCTGTAACCTCTGAAAGCTAGGTGGACAGGTGGTAGGATTAACACTTGGTATGAGAACTAAGGAGCCCAACCAGTGTCTGCACCTGAATGGGGAGTGATCCTGTCTCTTTAAGGTTCCACTTCAGAAAAGTGCTGCATTACTTTGAATTATGTATTTGGTATTTCTTTTTGGACATACATAATGAAGTTTAATTTCTTGATATTTGGATTTTTGATCTTGTACTAGGAATATTTTATATTTCTGTTATGTCTCTGTGCTGGGGGAGGATTTTGTGAAAAATGAGTTGAGTAAAAAGCAGATGGAATTTTGGATAAAAAGTTCTATGGAAGTACAGAGTTAGGGGGAAAAAACCATATGTAAAATGTGTTAACTTTATTTAAGTATGAGCTAGACAGTTTTTAGAGAGGTAAGTATTGTGTGTGGCTTATATCAAACGATAGAAAAGTTATCTGTTAAAATTAATACGCTGTGATTTGTATTAGCTTTTAGATACTTTGAGTATATGCTGTAAGATTCTGAACTTCAGATGCTTTTGAACTGTATTTTGGTATAAGATTTTTTTTTTTCATTTTTAGATTGTTACTGTAGTTTTATCTGGAGGTAGAATATATACCTTAGGTTAAAGTCTTTCTCTCCTAGACTCTTCTATTAGAGTAGGCTGTAAGCTCCCTGGGACGAGGCACTATATCTTATTTTCTTCCCGACTGCTGCATTCCCAGGGCCTAGTGTATCATCTGGCATATAGAAGATGCTTAATAAATATTGATACTTGTTAAATGAATGAATAGCATATTAAGGAGCCGATCTAGTATGTGAAAATTGTGTTGATTGGACTCTGAGAATAGAGGGTAAATAAACCATAGCCCCTACCTTCAGAGCTCTAAGTATGCACACGTTATACACATGAGAAATTATTAACAGGATAAATCAGTTCAAGATAGGGGCCAGATGACATGGATACTCAGTGCGATAAGAGTTCTAATCCTTTACTCACTTTTTTTTTTTTTAAATTAATTAACTAATTAATTTATTTTTGGCTGTGTTGGGTCTTCGTTTCTGTGTGAGGGCTTTCTCTAGTTGCGGCGAGTGGGGGCCACTCTTCATTGCGGTGCGCGGGCCTCTCACTATCGTGGCCTCTCTTGTTGCGGAGCACAAGCTCCAGACGCGCAGGCTCAGTAGTTGTGGCTCACGGGCCTAGTTGCTCCGCGGCACGTGGGATCTTCCCAGACCAGGGCTCGAACCCATGTCCCCTGCATTGGCAGGCAGATTCTCAACCACTGCACCACCAGGGAAGCCCTACTCACTGTTTTGAGTGGAATTCTTTGATGTACTTTAAGGATAGGGATTGTCATGTTCACAGCTATATCCTAAGTTTCTGCAAAAGTGCCTTCCAGACATAGTGCTCAATAAATAGTCCCCCCCAACGCCTGTGCCACTCGGCTTGTGGGATCTTAGTTGCCCGACCAGGGATTGAAGCTGGGCCACTGTAGTGAAAGCGCCAAGTCCTAACCACTGGACCACCAGGGATTCCCAATAAATAGTTTTTGAGTGAATGAATGGAAAGTAGCCTCATTTGAAATTATTTTCATATTGGCAGTCTTCACTTTTGCTATATTTACATGTTGCAACTTGCCCAACAATTTGGCCCATTTGGTGGTAGCCTAATAAGGAGGAGAGGCGTAAACTAAGGTTTATTTAGCATCTCGTACCATGTGTTTAATGCTGTCTCATTTAATCCCTGCAACAACCCCATGAGGCAGGTGATGGTATCCCCATTTTACAGCTGAGGAAATTGAATTGCTGAAGAGGTTAAGTGGCCTGTAGAAGGCCAAATAGGCATAAGTAGTAGGGTAATATTTAAATCTAGTTCTGTCTTTTCCATGTGTTTATCTTATTGTCTCATCTGTATTTATCACTACTCTTTGACACTGTTCATTCAGTTTTTCAAAAATATCTGAAAAAGTGAAGAAGGATGCCATTGTACAGTCAGAAAATACTGTACGCACTGTGTGTAGACAGATTTTTACTAGAATATCTGGAGTTGTGGTGTCTAGTCTTGAGACTGGAAGTATGAACAGTAGTAGCCTATAGGAATATGAAATATAGGACAGTGATTTTTCAGTAATTGCTTGCTGCCTGATTTCAGGGGGTGCGTGTAGGGAGAGGAGCAGGCATATCACGTAGAGACCACTCTTTGGCAATATTTTTGCTTCCCAGTATTTTAAAGATGGCTTGGGAAAAAAATCCCTATAAAAAAACTAAGTCTGAGGCCTTGTGATCTCCAGTGTACTTGTGCTGCCATCTTTCCCTCTACTTGGTGATACTGATTTATCAGTGTGTACATTTATTTTATGCTCTAGGAATCTGTTTATCTCTGGGGTAGATAAGTGTTTTCCATTTGTAAAAAATGTTTCATACTTTAAACCTGTTGAAAAGACATTATACGGTATATTTATATATGATGATACATACTATTGATTAAACATGTTTAGCGTTATTATTTTCTATCTGTATTCTAGGACCCAAATTGGGATCTCAGTGGTGCTTCAGATACCCTTAGAATGAAATGTTCTCTAATCTTGCCAGGTAGGAACTTGGAAGTCATTAAGTTTAACTTTTGGTAGTGAGACTTGCTTATTCCTTTGTTCTTTCATTCAATCAATAAATATTTATCAACCAGCTACTACGTTAAAGTGTTAAGTGCCATGTGGACAAACATTTTGTCTCTTTGGTTCATTGTTATAGAGCTGCCATGTTGCAAAAGTCAAGGAGGCACCATTCACACTATAGTCTGTGTTACTGGCTCCCCCTGGAATTGTGCAGTGCACTCCTTGTATGTTACATACTGCAATTCAGTACCCAGAAGTGGAATAGAGTATACGTGTACTTAAATATTATCTCTAGATTTGTTGTTCTGGTCTCCATTTTTGGAGTAGTACATAGGAGTTCCTGTATCCCTACACCCCTGCCAGTATTTGTCAATATCTAGCTTTTTAATTGCTTTTCTTTGATTATCAATGAGAATGGGCAACTCTTTATGTCCTAGTAATTTTTTTTTAAATTTATTTTATTTTGGCTGTGTTGGGTCTTAGTTGCGGCCAGCAGGCTCCTTAGTTGCGGCATGTGGGCTCCTTAGTTGCGGCCAGTGGGCTCCTTAGTTGTGGCATGCGAACTCTTAGTTGCAGCATGCATGTGGGATCTAGTTCCCTGACCAGGGATCGAACCCGAGTCCCATGCATTGGAAGGCGGATTCTTAACCACTGTGCCACGAGGGAAGTCCCTGTCTATAGTAATTTTTAAAAAAACTTCATCTTTAAAATGCTTGTTAATATTTTTGTTTTCTGCTGGAGTTGCTATTTTTGTCATGTTTTCCAAGAGTATAGATCAGTGGCTTTTAACCTTTTTTGTCCCATAGTAAGGGATACTTTTTATGTTGTGATGCTGTACACACATGCAGTTTTACTTTTCCTGTTTAGGTCTTTGATTTATTTTATTCATTCTACTAGACAACCTATCCTTTGTAGCGCCACTTTATAATGTACCTAGTTCCCATATATATTCTGCTTTGATCTCTCTATTCTTTTTTGTTGGTTTATTTATTCTTACGGCAGTATCATACTGTTTCTGTGACTGTGGTTTTGAGGTATGTCTTAATATCCTAAAAGGCAAGTTCTTCCTCTTTGTTATTTTTCAAAGTTGACTTAGATAGTCAAAGATTTTGGTATATATTTCCAGTTAAGATTATGGACTTCCTTTAAAGATCCAATAGAATTTTGACTTTTTAAAAAAAATATTTACTTATTTTATTTATTTTCCTTCCTTCCTCCCTCCCTCCCTCCCTTCCTTCGTCCTTCCTTTCTTTCTTTCTTTGTTTCTTCTCTCGCTCACTCCCTCCTTTCTTCCTTCCTTCCTTCCTTCCTTCATCCGGTCTTAGTTGCGGCACGCAGGCTCTTTGTTATAGCGTGCGGGCTTCTCCCTAGTTGTTGTGTGTGAGCTTCCCTCTAGTTGTGGTGCGTGGGCTCCAGGGTGCATGGGCTCTGTAGTTTGCGGCACGCAGGCTCTCTCAGTGAGGCGCGGGAGCTCAGTAGTTGTGGTGCGTGGGCTTAGCTGCCCTGCAGCATGTGGGATCTTAGTTCCCTGACCAGGGATCGAACCTGCGTCCCCTGCATTGGAAGGCGGATTCTTTACCACTGGACCATTGGGGAAGTCCCATAGAATTTTGATTTAGAAATTTTAAAAATTTAATTTAAGTTTTTATTTTGTTTATTTATTTTGGCCGCTCTGTGTGGCTTGTGGGATCTTTGTTCTCCCACTAGGGATTGAACCCGGGCCCTCGGCAGTGAAAATATGGAGTCCTAACCACTGAAGCACCAGGGAATTCCCCCAACTAGAATTTTGATTGGGAATGTTTTTGAATTCCTAGATTAATTTACAGAGAATCGACACTTTCATATTAAGTTGTCCATGAGCAAGGAACAGCTCTCACATAGCATAGTTTGCATATTTTTCTTGTGGAATTTGATGCTTTTTTTGGTGACCTAATATATTGTCAGTTTCAGTAAACATTCTTTGTGTGCTTGGCAAAAATGTATATATTCTATTAGATGTAGAAAAATGTAAATATGTATATATAAGTATACATATATGATGGAAAACATTGAGATGGAAAAATATTACAGTGTGAATTTATTGATTGTTCAGATACTCAAATATCCAATTTTGTCCCTTATTAAGATTCTATCTAGGGAGTTCCCTGGTGTCCTAGTGGTTAGGACTCTGGGCTTTCACTGCCATGGCCTGGGTTCATTCCCTAGTCGGGGAACTGAAATCCTGCAAGCCGTAGGGTGTGGCTGGAAAAAAAAAAAAAGATTCTACCTAATTTTTTTTTACTGTTCAGATTCTTCTGGTATACATATACATATATTTTTTTTTACATAAACTTTTAATTTTAGAATAGTTTGTAATTTTCTTCCTTTTTAAAAAAGATTTATTATTTATTTATTTATTTTTGGCTGTGTCAGGTCTTAGTTGTGGCACGTGGGATCTTCGTTGAGGCATGCAGGATCTTTTGTTTTGGCTTGCAGGCTTCTCTCTAGTTGGGGCTTGCGGGTTTTCTCTTCTCTAGTCGTGGCATGCAGACTGGGCGGGTGGGCTCTGTAGTTGAGGCGCGCGAGCTCAGTGGTTGTGGCGCGCAGGCTTAGTTGCCCCATGGCATGTGGGATCTTAGTTCCCTGACCAAGGATTGAACCCGTGTCCTCTACATTGCAAGGTGGATTCTTTACCACTGGACCACCAGGGAAGTCCCTCTAATTTTCTTCTTGCTTTATTTTTTGATCTATTGTTTATCTAAAAGTATATTGTTTACTTTTCCAAATTGTTGGGGGTTTATTTTCTAATTACCTTTTTGGTATTTACTTCCAGTTTAATACTCCTGTGCTCAGAGAACATATTCCATATGATTTATTTTATTTTTTAAAAATTTGTATTGGAGTATAATTGATTTACAGTGTTGTGTTTTCCATATGATTTTGATCTTTTGAAATTGTTCTGACTTATTTTTGTCACCCTGTTTATGGTTAGTTTTGGTAATTGTTCTACATACACTTGAAAAGAATGTGAATTCTGCCATCGGTGGTACAGTGTTATAGATATGTCCACTAGACCATGTTTGTGCATCTTCTGGTTTTAAAGTTAAGTATTTGCCTTTTTGTGTGTGTGTGTGATTGCTCTTAAGACCTAAATGTCTGTTTATTAACTCTTTTCTTTTCTTAAAAAAATTATACTTCCTCTAACCCCATACTTTTTAACATACTCTTGTAAAGTTCCACCTCCCTTCTTGTCCTATATTGTTTAGAATTTTTGTTCTGACTTTTTTATGGGTATAAGTACTTTGTCTTTTTCTTTTTGTTGGAGTTTTTTCCAACAACAATAAATTTCACTAAGGTACCAGTTTATCTTACTTTTTATGTCTTGCATTAGTATTCTGTATTTATTTCTCTTCTTTGTGAATGCTCCCTCCAAGAATATTTTCAGTCTGAGACTTTCTGTGACAAACTTTCTGAGGCATTACATGCCTGAGAATATTTTCATTATGCTCTTTAATTTAATTTAAATGAATTTAATTTAATTCACTTAATTTAAATGAAAACTTGGCTTGATACAAAATTCTAGGTCCAGTACTTTAAGAATATTACTTTATTGTCATCTTGTATCCAGTGTTACTCTTGAAGTTTGATGTTTGTCGGATTCTTTTGTAGGTATTCTTTCTCTTTTGAAACTTCGTAGAATTTTTTGGTCTTTTTTTCCATAAATTTTACTGTATTTTAGGCGTGGGTTTTTCCATCACTCTCTTGTTTGGCAATCTTAGATCTTTTAGTTGGCGGTTTTTCATCTATTTGATTGTGGTAAATTTATTTCTTAATGGTAATCTAAAATTATTATTACTTCTTCAACTATTCTCTCTCTTTTTCATTCCTTCTGGAACTCATTTTATTCAGATGTTGGCACCTAGAAAAATTTTGTCTCTAAACCGATAATAAAGCAAACCTTTTAAAGCACTTTTGATGGCATGCTGGAGAACTTTACTGACAGTTATTTGAGTAAACAAGACTTGGTGCTTCTTGTTGCAGACCTCTGTTGACTATTTGGTACCCGTGTGTCAAGTGGCCCACTTGTCAGGGGATAAAGCCTTGAGGTTGCTTGATGAAAGTTCATTTGCTTTACAACTTGCATCCTTTATCTAAAACATACTTCAGTGCTCACACTTAAGGTGAGTGTTCCAGTTGTGTACTTGATTGTGCAAGTTAAGGGAATCTACTTTTAAAAAACAAAACTAAGCACTGGTGCGGAGCTATACCTCCTTAATCAATGACACATTATAATAATTTAAAATGTGTATGTAGAGACAGTAGGAGAAACTTCTTTGAGAGATGTGTGCAAACAGGAGAGAAACTAGTGCGGGGTGGTTTCTATGTTAAAATTTTGAAAGTATTTTAAATTAATTTAAAATTTTAATTTAGTTTTCATTTTTTCGTTATTACTCTACTATTTAAGTCTCCAAGTTTATTAGATGGGAAAATTGAGGAGAAATGCTAGTTGCCCAAGACCGTATGATTTTAAAGGCAACAGTTCAACTGGAAATGGAAGTGTCTTTCTTTAATTCTTTAATATCTGTTGAGTGACTCGATGTTCCAGACACTGAAGATAAAGGAGTACACAAGACTCTTAACCTCAGCTCTTTGGCAAAATATTTTTATTTAAAAATTATGAAATCAGTATTTCAAATAATATGGAAGTGCACAGAAAAAAAAAGGACTTTCCCCATCTCCCCTAATTCCTCTAGCTCATTCTTCCTAGGGATAATCACTGTTAAAGCTGGTGTACGTCTTTCCAGACCATTGCACATGTATGTACGGGTTATTTATATGTGTATGTGTGTGTATGCATATATATATAATAATAATAATTTTTTAAATTAATTAATTAATTAATTTATTTTTGGCTGTGTTGGCTTTCTGTCTAGTTGCGGCAAATGGGGGCCACTCTTAATCGCGGTGCGCGGGCCTCTCACTATCGCGGCCTCTCTTGTTGTGGAGCACAGGCTTCAGACATGCAGACTCACTAGTTGTGGCTCACGGGCCTAGTTGCTCCGCGGCACGTGGGATCTTCCCAGACCAGGGCTCGAACCCGTGTCCCCTGCATTGGCAGGCAGATTCTCAACCACTGCGCCACCAGGGAAGCCCCTATTATCTTTTTTGACTGCACCACTCAACTTTCAGGATCTTAGTTCCCCGACCAGGGATCGAACCCTTGGCCCCTGCAGTGGAAGCATGGAGCCCTAACCACTGGACTGCCAGGGAATTCCCTATATGTTTATACTTTTAACAGAAATAGAATCATACCTTATATACTATTTATGATAGTTAATTTTTCTACTTAACTATGTATCATGTACATTCTTTCATATCTGTCCTTCTTGCTGGCTTTTTAACATTTTGTTGTATCATTACACCATCACTTTAACTTTTCCCTATTGGTACACAGTTACGTTGTCTCCATGTTTTTAATATTATAGCGTCACATAAAATGACCTTTCTCTTTTAGGCAAAGTGGAAATAAATACTGAGTCAAAGGTATACTGTACTTTAAATTTTTATAGGTTTTGCCAAATTGTTCTATAAATAGGCTAAATCAGTATGCACCCCACTCCCCAATACTCTCAGCACTGTTAAGTTTTTTTTTTTTTTTTTAGCACTGTTAAGTTTTTATATACCTTTTACTGGCCGATTTAAGGAGTTAAGATTTAAGTTTCTTGAAGGGCAGAGTGTTTAATCATCAAGTATGTTTAGTATCTAACACAGTAACAGGTGTTAATAAATTTTGTTTGTGGAAGGAATGGATCCCTGAAGATAATTAATAAGCTTATGAAATTATGTTAATACTACAAAGCCAAACAAGTATCCTTACTTGAGACTTTATCCACTGTCAGGCTGCAGGTGTAATATTTGTTACTTATACTTCTTCACCTGGTTCTAACAATCTTATGAGGTAAATAGTAGTTTTTGAATTACAATGGTAGTGCTGCAATATAAGACTGGTTCTGTCTAACTTTTAAGTCTGTGGCATTTTTCAGTATGCCCATTGTCTCTTTGGCATTAAAAAAAATTTTTTTTATTATTTATTTTTGGCTGCTTTGGGTCTTCGTTGCTGCACGCGGGCTTTCTCTAGTTGCGGCGAGTGGGGGCTACTCTTTGTTGTGGTGCACGGGCTTCTCATTGCTGTGACTTCTCTTGTTGTGGAGCACGGGCTCTAGGGCGCACGGGCTTCATTAGTTGCGGCACGTGAGCTCAGTAGTTGTGGTGCACGGGCCTAGCTGCTCCGTGGCATGTGGGATCTTCCCTGACCAGGGCTCGAACCCATGTCCCTTGCATTGCCAGGAGGATTCTTAACCACTGCGCCACGGGGAAGTCCCTCTTTGTCATTTTAAGTAATATAATATTTTCAGGTGAAAGAACTATCTTCCAGGAAGAAAAATGCAGTTTAAACTACAATAGGCTATTTTTATCTTTTTACAACTCCTCAGCTCACTTCTATATATTTTTTTCCCTTTCTGTATTCTTTCATGATGATTGTTTAGAAATATTAAACTAGTAAGCCATTGCTCTTGGGATATTTGAGGAAATTTTAGGACATTTTGTGTGCCTGAAGTTTTAGGACTTTGTAGAATAGTACTGGCTCTAAGAAAATAAACAGCAGTGTGAGTTTTGTTTCCTGAAGTCATGGTAACTGCTGCCTCTGTGAATTCTTTTTACAAATGAAAGAAAAAGAAATTGAACTTCTAAGCTCTCTCATGAAAACAGGAGTACCTATTTTTAAGAAAGGTAGAAAAAAAGTCTGTCTTATAAAGGAAATTGGAAAATATTGATTGCACCCATATACTTTGTGATCTAACCTGTTGGCAGTTCCTATTCTGTTTTTTCTTGTCTCTTGAGGATCTTTTTCTCATCAGTTATCTTGCTCTTTTTTTTTTTCGGCCTTGCTGTGTAGCTTGTAGGATCTTAGTTCCCCAACCAGGGATCGAACCCGGCATTGAGAGTGCCAAGTTCTAACCCATGGACCGCCAGGGAATTACCCTCTTTAAAATTTTATTGTATTTTATTCTCTTCTGTGGTTCCTTTTCTTCTGTTTACAAGAATCCAGGTCTTCTTTTTAAAAAAGAAAATCCTTCACTGCCTTCTTTGACTTTGTAACCTCTTTAAGCCTATTATCTTATTCTTCTTAATTCTGACACATAAGAGTAGCTCTGTAGTTTATCAGCTGTACATTCTTACCGCTCACTGGGTTCTTCACTTAGTGATTTCCACCTCAGCATTTTGCAGAAATTGCCCTATCAGAAGTTACAGTGTTGGGCTTCACTGGTGGCGCAGTGGTTGAGAGTCTGCCTGCCAATGTAAGGGACACGGGTTCGAGCCCTGGTCTGGGAAGATCCCACGTGCCGCGGAGCAGCTGGGCCCGTGAGCCACAATTACTGAGCCTGCGCGTCTGAAGCCTGTGCTCCACAACAAGAGAGGCCGCGATAGTGAGAGGCCCGCGCACCGCGATTAAGAGTGGTCCCCGCTTGCCGCAACTAGAGAAAGCCCTCGCACAGAAACGAAGACCCAACACAGCCGTAAATAAATAAATAAACACTTAAAAAAAAAAAGTTAAAGTCTATTAATTAAAAAAAAAAAGAAGTTACAGTGACCTCCTAATTACCAATCCACATGTTTATCAGCTTTCATCCTGTTTAGTCTTTTTGTTTTTTTAATTTAATTAATTAATTTAATTTATTCACTTTTGGCTGTGTTGGATCTTCCGGGCTTTCTGTAGTTGCTGTGAGCGGGGTCTACTCTTCCTTGCGGTGTGCGGGTTTCTCATTGCGGTGGCTTCTCTTGTTGCACAGCACAGGCTCTAGGGCTCATGGGCTTCAGTAGTTGCAGCACGTGGGCTCAGTAGTTGTGGCACACAGGCCTAGCTGCTCCGTGGAATGTGGGGTCTTCCCGGACCAGGGCTCGAACCTGTGTCCCTTGCATTGGCAGGCGGATTCTTAACCACTGCACCACCAGAGAAGCCCCATTGTTTAGTCTTTTTGGAACCAACTTCCACTCCCCCTGTTTGAGTGAGACACTGTATTTTTCTTTAGTTTATATGAGGTCCTTTCTGCTTATCCCTTTTTTTTTAAAAAAAATAATTACTTAATTAATTTAGTTTTGTCTGTGTTGGGTCTTCGTTTCTGTGCAAGGGCTTTCTCTAGTTGGGGCAAGTGGGGACCACTCTTCATCGCAGTGCGCGGGCCTCTCACTATCGCGGCCTCTCTTGTTGCGGAGCACAGGCTCCAGACGCGCAGGCTCAGTAGTTGTGGCTCACGGGCTTAGTTGCTCCGTGGCACGTGGAATCTTCCCAGACCAGGGCTCGAACCCGTGTACCCTGCATTGGCAGGCAGATTCTCAACCACTGCGCCACCAGGGAAGCCTGCTTATCCCTTTAATGTAGGCATTTTTTAAAGGTTTTAACTTTTGCCCTCTTGTTTTTTATTCTATATATTATTACTTGTGACGCTTTTATTACAATTTCATATCTATCTCTAGTCCTCACATCACTCTATCGCAGAACTGCATTTCCGACAGTCTGATAGACATCTCCCTAGATTTCTGGCTAGAATTCTAAACCTTATTTTCAAAATTGGAATTCACTGTTACATTTCTCCCATCAACATATGCCTCCCGTCCCCTCACCTTCCTCCATAGCTCCTAAAACACAAAAACCACTTTTTACACCTGCCCAGTCTTTATTTTGAATACTGGTATTACTAATACTTTAGTTATTCAGCTTTCTGTAATCAATTTCTTATTTTCTACTTTTACAATTCTATATGAGGCCATCATCAAGACTTGAATTAATCTATTGGTCTGCTAATTCACTTATTTCCTTGAATTTTTCATTTTTTAATGCTGTACTTGGGTACATTCTTTTTGTCTTTACATTAAAGTACAGGTTCTGGATTTCTGACAAATTGTGATCTGGTCAGGAAGCCTTCCCTGAAAACCAGGGCAGCGTAAATTCTTCTCTGTTTTATTATTTTCAACTTCTTTTACCTATTTTTACAAGATTTATGGTACAGTAGTGTTCAGTATTTGTGGTAGCTGATGAGTATGGTTTAAGAAACTCTTAAGACTCAAGGAGAAAATCATTTCTGTAAATTGGAAAAATTTTCTGCCTGATTTTAGAAGGTTAGAGTTTAAGAGAAAAAGTCAGTTAGGTGGGGATGACTTAACTTTTCATTGTACTTTTACTTTCTGTAGGATTTGACACTATTACTCTTATACTTCTCTTGGAAGTTATCTCATCCTTGAATCATGTTCCTCTGACCATTCTATGTGTTACATTACTGTTACAAAATAAAGTCCATGTGATTTATGATGTCTTCCTTCATCTCTGTTAGCAATTATCATTTTTTGCTTTCAGAGAATTGTGTATTTCTATTATAGTACTTACTATAATATGCCGTATATCATTACTGTGACTGTTTGTGAACTCAACAGATTGTGTATTGGGTTGTAAGTAGGTCTTAATCTTTTTTTACCATCCCCCCCCCAACCCCCATGTCTTATGTACCCAGTAGGTCCTCAACAAATGTTTGTTAAATGAAATTATTCCCTGAGTTTGAGATGCCTTTCCTGCTTGTGGATTGTAATCACTCTGACACATATTGCTAAATGACTGTGGGTAGGTTGCATAATCTCTCTTAAATATTTTTGTCCTGAAACTGGCAACGCCTTCCCTCAAAGGGTTAGGTTATAATTAACTAGTAAAATGCTTTGAAGAAGTTAAAGTTGAGCATTATGATCATCCTATTAAAGGTGAACTGTTAGTATCAGGTTTGTAGGTAAAAACTTTCCCGAAGCTTGAAGTTAATTAAATGGTGTTGAAGTAATTATTTTGTAGAATTTACATTTTGGTTGTTTGCTTTATTTAAATCCCTATATTTCTTTGGAGGGAAGGAGTCTTTTGTAATGCTATTTATTCTGAGGTCTCTGGCACTGAGCCAAGTCACGATTGAAACCCTTTCATTGTAAGAGTGGTACAGTAGTGCAGTGCAGCAGTTAGGATGATGTGCGTCGTATTATACTTGAACTGTTTTATATGCCAGAGGTCCTCAGACTTGCGTGTACTAAGAATCATTCAGAGGCCCTCATTTAAAATATCCCACCTCCAGAGCTCTAGTTTAGCAGGTTATGTTTGTTTAATGAGAAGTCAGGTGCTTTATGATTCAGTTAGTATGTGGACAACACTTTGAGAGACACTCCTGAATGCAACTGTAAAAAGCCAGTAGAACATGAGAGAATGAGTAATAAATAAACACAAACTCATTTAAATGGATAGTCAAAGAGTTATATAATAACTCACATTATTTAAAAAATGGCTAGACTTCAAATATTTTACTATTTTGTCTTTAATTCAGTAGGTACATAGTACTTATTCTCAGAGTGTGTTTGTGAAACTTCAATACCTACAGATGCTCCATGAAAAAGGAGCTTGATCAAATAAGCTTGTGAAATGTTACATACTGTCTTCCATACTTAGAGCTATACTGCATATTAACTTTTTTTTTTTTTGGCGGCACCTCGCAGCATGTGGGATCTTAGTTCCCTGACCAGGGATTGAACCCAAGCCCCTTGCATTGGAAGCCTGGAGTCTTAACCACTGGACTGCCAGGGAAATCCCTGCATATTAACATATTAAAGACTATTACAAGTCCTGAAGCAAAAAACCTTGGACCTCATTGTTTCTCAAATTTATTTGTCCATGAGCCTTCCTTTGTTTCTCCTAATGATTTCTATTAATTTACAGAACAAACTTGGGAAAGTCTTGCCTTTTTTTTCTTGGTATTGTGTGGAATTAAAAAGAAGTAGAGTATTTTTTATAATTAAAGAACTTAAAATGTTGCTCGAATGTTAAGACTTGGATGTGACACTTTAAAGATGGTAAATACATAATGCTAAATTGAATATAATTAAGTGCCAAAATGTAGAGTTGCAGCTACAGAGGGAAAAAGGTCAATTTAGGTTAGATTCTTCAGGTAAGATTTTGAGGGACAGATGGGTCTTGAAGGATGTGTGGTGGGATTTGATTAGGAGTAATGCTGGCTTGGACTATCTAAATTGGTAAAGTAGTTTACAGGTATCAGTTTCTTTATTCACAAATATGTCGTAGCTTAGAACATATGACAGTGCTTCCTCAGTGACTTATTTGTTGAATATGTTATATAGTAATGCTTTTCAAACGAATGTGTAGAAGAATTATCTGGGGAATCTTGTCAAAAATGGTTTCTGATTGGATGGGTCAGGGGTGCAGCACATTTGAAGTGACAAATGTAGAGGCTGATCAAGTCTTGGATCAGTAGTTGAGTAAGATGACCTTTGAGGCACACTTTAACCTTGGTATTTTATAAATATTCTAGGGTGGAGTGTCTGAGGTAGTAGACAGAGAGCAATATTAGGAATGGAAGGACCTAAATTCTAGGTTTTTTTTTTTTCCTCAAGTTCTGTCAGTCATTTGTTAGCCATATGACCTTGGGCTAGAGTTAGTTAACTTATGTCTGAGCTTCTCTGTTTACTCTGTTAAAGGGTGGGGTTGGAGAAGGCAAGGGCCTGAGGAAGTGAAATAATACAATTTTTAAAAACCCATTTCTGTGACCTCCCTGGTGGTCCAGTGGTTAAGAATCTGCCTTCCAATGCAGGGGACGCAGGTTCGATCCCTGGTCGGGGAACTAAGATCCCACATGCCATGGGGCAGCAAAGCCCGCGAGCTGCAACTACCGAGCCCACGTGCTCTGGAGCCCGCACCGCCACAACTAGAGAGAAGCCCGCATGCCTCAACGAAGAGCCCGTGCGCTGCAGTGAAGGATCCCGTGCACCGCAACTGAGACCCAACGCAGCCAAAAATAAATAAATAAATAAATAAAGTAAAAAAGAAAAAGAAACATCCATTTCTTAAGCACATTAAGCATGTTTACTGTTAAATACTATTACATGATTAAATTGCATCTTAAATGGTTTTTCCCACCTCTATGTGGGATGGTTTGGAAGTAGCTAGTTTTTCTGGGGAACTTAAACTAATAAGCGGAGGTGTATGTTACACAACTAACATGTTTATTATCCTTACTTATGGACAGTTTGATGTTTGAATTTCTGATTGTTTTTTCCTTTGTGCCTTTTAGTACGAATGTGGTCTTGTGGCTTTAAAACTAGTTCATGGTAAATTGTATTACAGCACAAAATAAAAAATTGGTCTTTTTGTGAAAAACATTTTAGTAAGTGGATATTAATTCTATAGGTTATACTTGGATCCTTTAAACATATATTGCAAGTAGTTCTCATGTTTGCCAGTGGCTACATTTTGACTATTTGTGTAATGTAGTTGTGTTGCTTTGGGAACATATGATACAGAAATGACATTTATGAAATGGATAGTTTTTATATTTTTTTCTTTTTTTTAATAAATTTATTTATTTTTGGCTGCATTGGGTATTTGTTGCTGCATGCGGGCTTTCTCTAGTTGCGGCGAGAGGGGGCTGCTCTTTGTTGCGGTGCGCAGGCTTCTTGTTGCGACGGCTTCTCTTGTTGTGCAGCCCGGGCTCTAGGCAAGCGGGCTTCAGTAGTTGTGGCGCATGGGCTCAGTTGTGGCTCGTGGGCTCTAGAGCGCAGTCTCAGTAGTTGTGGCGCACGGGCTTAGTTGCTCCGCAGCATGTGGGATCTTCCCGGACCAGGGCTTGAACCTGTGTCCCCTGCATTGGCAGGTGGATTCTTAACCACTACGCCACCAGGGAAGTCCCTATATATTTTTCTTAAAAGAAACTTGTAGCATAAAGGGAAATAACTCAAAAATGTTTAAATGGTAGTATACTGAAAATGATCATACATGCTTTTGAAATACTGATCTATAATCTTAAGTGATAAAGTATTAGCATATGAATTAAATCTTCTCTAAAGAAAAGGTAACCCTTTCCTCCACTCTCTTCCCCACCTGTCCAGCATCCAAGGAATTGGGTGGCGAAGAGGAAAGCTGCTCCTCAGAGACAGTGACTCCCCTAGTTTGAAGACATGAAGCTAGGGAGGGATTAGCGGAAGTGTGATGGATGGAGGTCTCGGGTTGAGAGATTGGTTACATTAAACAAATTAATTAATTGAAAGAACAAATGAATAAATGTATTTGAAGATAATGGAAGCTGTGTTTCTCATTGGAAAGGACTTACAAACATAAAAAGGGAGAGTCTAGAAAGAAACTTAAGGTATGGAATTAGTTGAAAGCATTGGTGTACACACATTTTTTAAATTATTGTTTATGCACAGATAAAGAAATAGGTATAGATGTCTGTATTTCTATGTATCTATATAAATTAATATATTTCCTAGCTTTCTCTGCTGAGAGGACTCAGTAGTAGTGAAACCCCAGTAACATTGAGCACACCTAAGTGCCCAGATCTTGATTTCTGAATACTATCCTTGACTAAAAGGAACCTGAGCTTAATTTCTAGGGTCAGGAAGGGAGAGTACAAGATGAGCCTACAGATTTCTTTTCTGCCAGAAAGTAAGGACGTACTCACAATGATGGGGACATGTCAAAAGAATATTGGAACCACTTTGAAAGGGCTCCTGATGACCAAATCTTGTATAATTTGAGCAAAGAAATAGAGTAATGGATTAAAACCCACAGAATAAAGTAAGAATCCATGAATCCATACTGATATAAATAAATGAGTGAATGAATTGAGTAAGGAGGGTTGGGGAGGGAAAATTCTTTTTATTTAGTTTTTGGTTGCGTCGGGTCTTAGTTGTGGCACTCAGGATCTTTTGTTGGGGTGTACAGGCTTCTCTCTAGTTGTGGCGCGCGGGCTCATTAGTTGCGGTGTGTGGGCTTCAGAGTGCGAGGGCTTAGTTGCCCCGTGGCCTGTGGGATCCTAGTTCCCTGACCAGGGATTGAACCGGTGTCCCCTGCATTGCAAGACAGATTCTTAACCACTGGACCACCAGGGAAATCCCAGGAAAATTCTTTAAAATAGGATGCCAACTAAAACATATAGGAGTGATACGATTAGATAATTACCACCATGATGGTATTGGATAAAGGCAAGAGTAGTCAATGAATGCTGTGGCTAGTGGGTGGAGGTTTGATGAGGAACAGGATATTTGTGAATTATGAGAATGATTTCACATAAACTAATCAAATACAAAGGGAAAAATAGTGACTTTATGGTGGAGAAACCTGGCAGACACCAACTTGACTAGGTGATCAAGGTTATACCTAATGATGGGTAGGTATAGTATGCATAATATCATGTCTGTATATTCTTTCTATGAATGTTATGGCCTGAATTGGGTTATGAGGAACATCAGATAGACCCAGACTGATAGTCATCCTGGAAAATAAAAAGCCTATGTTCTTTACAGTCAAGGGCATGAAAATGGGGAAAGATTAAAGGATTGTTCCAGATAGAAGGAGACAAAGGAGATCTGATAAGTACATACAATATATGTTCCTGGGTAGGATCCTGAACCAGAAAGGAAAGAGAGACCTTGCTGGGACATTTGATAAAATTTGAATGTGTCCATGGACTGGCTCTGTGTTATATCAATGATGATTTCCTAATTGGGAGGGTTGAATAATGCTAGTATAGCAGAGTGTTCTTATTTTGGGAGTTACACACTGGAGTATTTAGGAGAGGAATGATGAATCATGTCATAAAAAGTTGTATCTACACATATTCTGTAGGCTTGAAACTATTTTAAAATAAAAACAAACTAAACATACTTTTCTGAGGATAAATTTATCCTTCTAACTTTTTTGTTTCTGTGTTTACAGATTATTACATTTTGCTACACTTGTAGAGAGATTCCTTCAGTAAATGTTTATTGGTTGAATAAGCACTGTACTTTATCCAAGAATTTAAGAATTCTGTGAATTTTAATAGGATAATAAATACATTTTAAACTTTGTCTTTCAGAAAGCTGAAGTTGATGGTAGTTTAAGTGATAGCCATGTGTCTCCTCCAGCTAAACGCACTTTGAAACAACCTGATTCTGTTTGCAAAGACAAATCAAAATCACGAAGTACTGGTCAGCGAGAGGAATGGAACATATCAACTGGACAGGCCAGGTGAGAATGGAGAACTCCTCCATTGTTTTTTCATGAATTATTTGATGTGATTCAGGGCTGATAATTGCTAATTTTCTTAAATTGTAAAGCCACCTGGCTAGAGATACTTATAAATTGTATTAAGCTTATTTTATAATTTCTGTATGTAATTTTATTTTCTATAAATATGCCAAAAATATATGTAGTATGTAATAGAAACTAATATTACTAAAACAATAAGAATTTTGATAGGTCTTGAATGTGCATACATGTTTATAGTCCTGAAAATTTAAATAAAAACATATGGTTAAAATTATATTTTTTACTTGAAAATAAGATAAAATCTCCCCTTCCTAAAATTATTAAGTATTCCACTTGAATTGATATACTAAAATGTAATAAAATCTAAATTAATTTTTAAAGAAATCTTTTCATCTATCTGGTTGTTTTCAACTTAAATTTGCTTTGTGTCTGTTTCGATATGTATTAGAAAACAATTTTACTCACTTAACCAAAGTAAGTGGTACTAATTTAATGTAGATAGGATAGGTGTACACACACTCAGAAAAGATTTAAATTTTGAGCTTAGAGTCTTTAGCTTCTCTTTTTTCCAGTGTTTGATGTAGAAGTGCTAATGATGTGCCAACTGCAAACCAGAAGTAAAAGGGAATTCCTTTTTGACAGTATTTTGATTTTATGTGTGTAGGTAAATTCGGGATACTCTTAGGCTTTAATGAAAATAATCTTTGCAGTTATATAGATTTTAACAGGCATTGTACATTTACTAGTCTCTAAAGAGTCTTTACCTATTTTAATATGTATTTAAAATTTTTAATTTTGCATTTTCTGGGAGTTAAGTAGAAGATTATGTGAATCATAGTCTATTGATTTTTTTTTTTTTAACTTTACCATACTCCTTCATCTGTGAGATGAAACAGATCCAGATAACTATAATGATGTTACTTAAAATAAGTACAGCCCTTTAATTACACTTCTACACTTGATCTACCTGTTATAATCTGTATCCTGTATTTATTAAATGAGTGAATCAAGCTTCTTTTTCTAGTAAATGTTCTAAAAAGTGTTCTTGTAGTGTTAAAAGTTTGACCTTTAATTGTAAGATAATTTTAACAGTTTAATTCAGGTGTAAGTCTCTGATACCATAGATTTCCCACATCTTATCCACTCAAATCTTTTATGTAAATTAATCTTGATCATGTCTTTCATGTAAAAAGGCTTAAAATTTTTTTGAGGGGAGAGAGCTTTGCTTCCATTTAGATACCTTAGAGTTTGATATTCCTTTAAAAAAATATTAAGTACATTTTGAATAAAAAAAACTTAAGAAATAATGAATACTAATAAAATTTACTGTTTTTTTTTTTTTTGTCAGGAGAATAATGTTTAGCAGTTCACACAATTTTAAAAGTTTTTTGAGTTAAACTTTCATCAAGGGATGTGATTAAGTGCTACACTGTTAGAATTAGACTCTTTTAGTGTTTCAGATGACCTGAAAAGAAAATGCCATTTGACCTATCAGATTCAACAGAATTGAATTTTAGGGAAACTTGTAGTTAAAGATATTTTAGATTTTGAGATAGTATAAATACAAAAATCAGGATTTATTTGAAGGCTTGTATTAATTTTTATGTTATGAACCTAAGAATCCTAATTCCTTTATTTTGGTACTCTAAAGTCTTAGGAGCATCTAAGGTAAAATGACTTTCACAAAAATAATTTGTTAAAATACAATTCATTGGAGGAAAATTGAATATAGATAAGAATTAGTATTAGCTATGGAAAATAATGAATCCTAAAGAACTTTGTTAACAACCACTATATTCTTTTTTTTTTAAACAAGTTATTTATTTGTTTATTTTGTTGATTTATTTACGGCTGCGTTGGGTCTTTGTTACTGCGTGTGGGCTTTCTCTAGTTGCAGCGAGCGGGGGCTACTCTTCATTGCGGTGCGCAGGTTTCTCATTGTGGTGGCTTCTCTTGCTGTGGAGCACGGGCTCTAGGTGCACGGGCTTCACTAGTTGTGGCACATGGGCTTCACTAGTTGTGGCACACAGACTCAGTAGTTGTGGCTCGCGGGCTCTAGAGTGCAGGCTCAGTAGTTGTGGCGCACGGGCTTAGTTGCTCCGTGGCATGTGGGATCTTCCTGGACCTGGGCTCAAACCTGTGTCCCCTGCATTGGATTCTTAATCACTGCGCCACCACGGAAGCCCAACAACCACTAAATTCTTTAAAGAAACTACTGTTGATTGGTGAAATAACTTACTTATTTTTTTAAAAAAAAATTTTTATTAATTTATTTTTGGCTGCATTTGGTCTTTGTTGCTGTGCGTGGGCTTTGTCTAGTTGTGGCAACCGGGGGCCACTCTTCGTTGCAGTGTGTGGGCTTCTCATTGCGGTGGCTTCTCTTGTTGCGGAGCATGGGCTCTAGGTGCGCGGGCTCAGTAGTTGTGGCACGCAGGCTCAGTAGTTGTGGCTTGCGGGCTCTGGAGCGCAGTCTCAGTAGTTGTGGTGCACGGGCTTAGTTGCTTCACGGCATGTGGGTTCTTCCTGGACCAGGGCTCGAACCGTGTCCCCTGCATCGGCAGGCGGATTCTTAACCACTGTGCTACCAGGGAAGTCCCGAAAATTTTGTTTTGTAGTCAGATGATGAGGGAGTAGTGAGGTGAGGCAGAAATGTAATCACCACTGCTGGGGCTCATGAGAATGAAGGCTGGTAGTGGTTAAAGTCTTTCCAAATGATTGCTTTTGCTGAATTGAGGTTTAAAATTCTCATAAATCATTGAATGCCTTGGGTTTATGTGGGAAAGGGAGAATAAGTAATGATTTTTGAGTCTGATATTGCATTTGTAGTGTGCTTCACATAATTAAAGGTGTAGAAACTTTTAATGTAATAATTATCTAATGCAGAGTGATACTGTCTCCATTTAAAAAATTTAGGATACAGAGATATAGGGAAATATCCCCCACTCACACCCCCTTTTTTTTTTTAACGTCTTTATTGGAGTATAATTGCTTTACAATGGTGTGTTCGTTTCTGCTTTATAACAAAGTGAATCAGCTATACATATACATATATCCCCATGTCTCCTCCCTCTTGCATCTCCCTCCCTCCCACCCTCCCTATCTCACCCCTCTAGGTGGTCACAAAGCACCAAGCTGATCTCTCTGTGCTATGCGGCTGCTTCCCACTAGCTATCAATTTTACATTTGGTCGTGTATGTATGTCCGTGCCACTCTCTCACTTTGTCCCAGCTTACCCTTCCCCTTCCCCCTGTCCTCAGGTCCATTCTCTAGTAGGTCTGCGTCTTTATTTCCATCCTGCCCCTGGGTTCTTCATGACTTTTTTTTTTTTTTTTAGATTCCATATATATGTGTTAGCATATAGTATTTGTTTTTCTCTTTCTGACTTACTTCACTCTGTATGACAGTCTCTAGGTCCATCCACCTCACTACAAATAACTCAGTTTCATTTCTTCTTATGGCTGAGTAATATTCCATTGTATATATGTGCCACATCTTCTTTATCCATTCATCTGTCGATGGACACAGGTTGCTTCCATGTCCTGGCTATTGTAAACAGAGATGCAGTGAACATTGTGGTACATGACTCTTTATGAATTATGGTTTTCTCAGGGTATATGCCCAGTAGTGGGATTGCTGGGTCGTATGGTAGTTCTATTTTTAGTTTTTTAAGGAACTTCCATACTGTTCTCCGTAGTGGCTGTATCAATTTACATTCCCACCAACAGTGCAAGAGGGTTCCCTTTTCTCCACACCCTCTCCGGCATTTATTGTTTGTAGATTTTTTGTTGATGGCCATTCTGACCGGTGTGAGGTGATACCTCATTGTAGTTTTGATTTGCATTTCTCTAATGATTAGTGATGTTGAGCATTCTTTCATGTGTTTGTTGGCAAACTGTATACCTTCTTTGGAGAAATGTCTATTTAGGTCTTCTGCCCATTTTTGGATTGGGTTGTTTGTTTTTTTTGATATGGAGTTGCATGAGCTGCTTGTATATTTTGGAGATTAATCCTTTGTCTGTAGATTCGTTTGCAAATATTTTCTCCCATTCTGAGGGTTGTCTTTTCATCTTGTTTATGGTTTCCTTTGCTGTGCAAAAGCTTTTAAGTTTCGTTAGGTCCCATTTGTTTATTTTTGTTTTTATTTCCATTCCTCTAGGAGGTGGGTCAAAAAGGATCTTGCTGTGGTTTATGTCACAGAGTGTTCTGCCTATGTTTTCCTCTAAGAGTTTTATAGTGTCTGGCCTTACATTTAGACCTTTAATCCATTTTGAGTTTATTTTTGTCACAGCCCCTTTTAAAAATAAAGGAGACTTCATAATCATAAAGGATTTATTAGAGGATTAATTTAAGCATTGAACCCACCTGGTTACATTTTAAGTGATTAATTTTTGGCAACATTGATTTAAGAGACTTTTTAGGCACCTTTATTATTGTATAGTCAGACCAACCCTTAAAACCCCAATAGTCTCTGTTTTTATACCTAAGTATTTCATATTCTATCTCCTTTTTATAAAGAGAAATGATAATTGTAAAATGATGACAATAAACTATAATTGGTAATTGGATTGATTGAAGAACAAGTTTTTTTTTCTCCCCCCACCTTAAAATAGATCTTTTATTAGCAATGAAATAAAAGCCAAGTAAGCACTGTCTTCTTTAGAGGGACAAAAATTATTATTTTATTTTATTATTATTGCTTTTATCCCAGTGATGTTACTATTGTTCAGAAAGGTTTTAGACTTCTTTTGTAGAATGATTTTAGGGTTAGCATCTTATTCTTTTGAATAATTTAGGTGTGTAAAATTCCAACCATTTGGTCTTACATACAGCTAAAATTCATATGGAGCCCAGACTTGTGAATTAAGTGATTAAACTGAGTTAATGTTGTATTGGGTCCAAAGCCAGACTATATTTATTATTTTTCTATGTGGTTTTAAGTGGATTTTAAGAGTGTTTCTAGGGAATTCCACATGTATAATCTTCTAAGGAATGACCTGTTAACACATCAGTTCTATTACTTTATAGTCAAACTCATATACCAGGAGGATTGTGTATTTGTATATAAAGGTGCTTAAAGATGAAATACTTTCTAAGAGGTAGTATATTAGAACAAGATGGTTGTGTTGTTTTTATGGGGAAAGGAGGGATGGAGTTTTTTATTTTGTGTTTTTGATAGTCTGAAGGCACAGAATAGTTTTTGTTCATACCTTTAGTCATCCTGTGAGCTTTATTAGACAGGGGCATTTATAATTAATATTTATAACATTTAACATTTATAATTTTACATGAAGCATGCTGGAATAACCAAAAATGTTAGAATATTTTAGTTAAAAAATGTTGTGCAAACCACATAGATAAGCAGATGACAGTCATGTGTACTGTTTTTCGAATGTCCTCTCTCCCCCCTTTTTTAATCTTTGAAAATGATAATTGTTGGATATTTCAAAAAATACCCTAGTAAGTTTAAATTGATAGCTCTTTTACTATGTAACAATTTAGTTTTTGGTTTTGAATTTCTAATTATAGTAAGGGGTACTGTGACTTTTTTCATAAGTCTTCATGTTTTAATGACCCTTTAAGTATCTTTCTAGTGACTTAACATTTCTGTTCCTCCACCAAAAGGGAGAGTTGTACAATGGATTTTGAGAAATTAGCTAAGTTTTCATTTATTAGTTTAGAATGTGTAATATAATACTTTGGGGAAATTATTAAATGGTGTTGGTGTTCAAATACTTTTTTCATCTTACAGTTTATCATTTGAATAACTTTGTCATTGTTTGAATTTTATGTTGTCAACAAAAACCAATAGTAAATGTCTGTGACCATTGTTACTTATGGCATCAGTTAACTTTATGATACATATCAAGCTTAAGCCTTTTCATTGGATTTTAATTTATAGAGTTGAAGACAGTAAGTTCAGTTTATAATCTGTTATTAAAACTTTTCTTGAAGTAATGAAACGACTCTTAGCTCGTATGTTTTATTAATTGGTATATTATCAGTCGTAGGGTAAAAAAATGTCTTTACTCTTAAAAAAGTAATATTACATTACTGACATTTTAAAGATTAAAATGATTCCACCAGTATTTGCATTTCTTGCTTCTTTAAATGAATGTTGATGTGTTTGCATATTAAATATAATTGTGTTCTAGGTTAACTTCTCAGCCTGGTGCTACATTACCAAACGGACATAGTAGCTTATGTGAGTATTCTGTTATGAAACTGGTTAGTATTGAAATTCTTATAATGTTGTTAAGAGTATTAAAGTGGGGTAAAATAGCATAATTTACTAGTATGCTAAGTATACTGTTGGAAGTGACTGGATTTCAGTCATGGTAAATATGTAATTGTTAAACACTGAGAAATCAGTACAACTGAAATAATTTAAATTATTATGGCAGATTGTAAACAGTTATAGAAATTTTAGATTTTGGATATTAAAGCCATTTAAGAGGTTATAGTAAGATTTTTATAGTCTTTTAAAAGTAATTTTTGATTTTTTTTCTTTCTTTTTATACTCTATACTTTGAAATGGAAATTTCTCTCTTCTTGTAGCCCTTCGAAGCCATCCCCTTCGAGGCGAAAAGAAGGGAGATGGGGACCTTTCTTGTATAAATGGTGACATGGAAGTCAGAAAAAGTTGTCGTTCCAGGAAAAACAGATTTGAAAGCGTGAACCAGAGTTTGTTATTTGATCAACTAGTAAATAGGTATGAATGCTTTTGCAGTCAGCAGTTTCATGTAACTGTTGGTTTTTTTAAGCCAGTTATGTTTTAAAAAGTAACTTAAGCACTGACTTAGCAATCAATACAATTATTTAAAAACTTAATTTGAATTAACCATGGTTAGCAATGATTGTCAGTTTCTAGTTACTTTATTAGATTTAATACAATTTATGTGATAGCTCATTTTTTCTCATACTTTATAAAGCTCTTGTGCATAGATAATATAAAAATAATTTTATTTTGACTTCACTACTATAGTCCTTTAATATTTGCTCATTTAACATTTGTGTTTTTGACAATTTTCAAGCAGCATTAAGTTTCATTATTGATATATAGTAGGCATAGTTTTACTTAGTCAAGATTCTGAATTGAAAGTCTTTTGAGGCTGCACATGTTGGATGTAGCCTAGCTGACTGCTCAGTGTCTACATGCAATGAAACTTTATTCTTCTCAGGTAATAAATCATCCTCCTTAATCACTGCCATATCCTGGAGAAGTGAGGTCAGTGTAATTGCTATTTGAAAGGAGAAGAAATTATATTCTATAGTGGTAGTGTCAAATTTGAGTATTAGTTATTATTCGTTAAGTACTTAGATCAGTATCTGGGCTATGTGTGTGTTTAAAACATAAAATATGCCAACGTTACCATATATTTTGTGGATGTCCGTGTCCTCTAATTTCTAAAAGTATCTATTCAGTTAACCTTATATTAGCTTTAAACTTTTTACAAATCCTTCTTCTATACAATTTTTAATACCATCTTCAAATAAAAAGATTTGAATTATTTTTTTTTTTCAGTGCCTTTGGTCTGGTAGTCAGTTATTTGTAGTAGCATTATGAATTTAAATATTTGGAGACTTATAAACAAAGGTCTTATATTTGTAAGTTTTATTATATTAAGGTAGAAGATGTTCTGATTCCATCTTTTTTTTTTTTTTGGCTGTGCTGCATGGCTTTTGGGATCTTAGTTCCCCATCCAGGGATCGAACCTGGGCCCCAGCAGTGAAAGTGCTGAGTCATACCCACTGGACCACCTGAGAATTCCCTGTTTCCATCTGTTTTTGAGGCATTATCTTCTGGTGGATGCCAGTTCAGAAACAGATATTAATTGGGATGTTAGGTACAGTTACATATCAGAGATGATTTAATTATGCGTTGACGAAGAGCTCTTTTCCATGTATGACACAGTGTTTGATTCCACGGTTGTCTAAACCCTAGTTTTATTATATAATTGTAGTACTGCTGAAGCTGTACTACAGGAAATGGACAACATAAACATTAGAAGGAATCGTCGATCAGGAGAAGTAGAACGGCTTCGAATGTGGACAGATACAGAATTTGTGAGTATATTAACTTTAACAATCTTTGCACGTATTTTTTATTTGAACTGAGGAATTGAGAGAGAGAGAGCAGCATTTGGATTTTCTTGAATTAACAGAATTGTTCCTTCTTCGTTTCCAGTTTAATCTGGGATTTTATTGTTTTCTTTCTTCTTTTATCCTTACTCTGCTTGCCACAAGCTTCCCCAAAAGACCCTCTGCACTTCTGCAGAGGGTCATCTTAAAGTCCACCTCTGATTCTGTCACTTTTCTCATCGGAACCTTTAATGGTCTTTTTTTTTTTTTTTCGGCACTGTGCGGCACGTAGGATCTTAGTTCCCTGACCAGGGATTGAACCTGTGCCCTCTGCATTGGGAGGGCAGAGTCCTAACCACTGGACCAACAGGGAAGTCCCTTTAATGGTTTTTTTTTTTTTAAACCTATGTTTAAATGATTTTATTATTTATTTATTTATTTGGCTGTGTTGGGTCTTCGTTTCTGTGCGAGGGCTTCCTTTAGTTGCGGCAAGCGGGGGCCCCTCTTCATCACGGTGCGCGGGCCTCTCACTATCATGGCTTCTCTTGTTGCGAAGCACAGGCTCCAGACGCGCAGGCTCAGCAGTTGTGGCTCACGGGCCTAGTTGCTCTGCGGCATGTGGGATCTTCCCAGACCAGGGCTCGAACCCGTGTCCCCTGAATTAGCAGGCAGATTCTCAACCACTGCGCCACCAGGGAAGCCCCCTTTAATGGTTTTTTAATGTGTACTGAATTAATTAAAAACACCTTGACCTTCATAATCTGGTTTCAACTTTTATCTTCTCACATACCATTGCCCAAATGTAAACGAATCATTCTTATTCTCCTATCTTTTACTCCTGTTAATACTTCTGGTTAAGGACTGGTGCAATTCTACCTTTGTTTCAAGGCTCATTTCAGATGCTTCCTCCCCTCCTCCCCCAAACACGGCCGGCGGGGGTGGATTAATCTTTTTGAATTCTAGACTACTCTGTACCTTTTGCTTGTGGGATCTCAGTTCCCTGACCAGGGATTGAACCCAGGGCACAGCAGTGAAAGCCCAGAATCCTAACCACTAGGCCACCAGTGAACGCCCATGTATCTTTCTTTATGGCATTAAACTTGTTCTACTTTATTTTATTTTATTATTATTACTTTTTATAAATTTTATTTATTTATTTATTTATTTTCGGCTGTGTTGAGTCTTTGTTGCAGCGCGCGGGCTTCTCATTGTGGTGGCTTCTCTTGTTGCGGAGCATGGGCTTTAGGCACGCGGGCTTCAGTAGTTGTGGCACGTGGGCTCAGCAGTCGTGGCTCGCGGGGTCTAGAGCACAGGCTCAGTAGTTGTGGTGCGCAGGCTTGGTTGCTCCGTGGCATGTGTGATCTTCCCAGACCAGGGCTCGACCCCGTGTCTCCTGCACTGGCAGGCGGATTCTTAACCACTGCGCCCCCAGGGAAGCCCTCTACTTTCTTTTATAGTTACCTGTTACTTGACTTGTTTTATCCTATTAGGCTGTAATTTGCTTAAGGGAGAAAGTATGTCCATGGCATTGTAGTTTTACATTTTCAAATATTGTATAAGTTTTATTTGTTTCTCCTCTTGTTTCTTACATGTAATGAATTCAGTAAGGTCCATTTTCATGAATCTTTGCCTTGCAAATAGGTCCTCAATAAATTTTATTGAATGGGCACGTCCCATTGGGTTAATGATATTTATAGCTGGGAATAAAATTCATGTTAATATTTGACAGATTTCTCTCTTTAAAAGGAAAACATGGATATGTATTCAAGAGTGAAAAGGCGAAGAAAGTCACTGAGAAGAAATAGTTACGGGATACAAAATCATCATGAAGTCTCTACTGAGGGTGAAGAAGAAGGTTTGTAAAAGCACCTTATGAAATAAATTCTACAAAGTTCAGGTGGGAGGGAAGAAAATATGTACAAGTAATATATGTGTAATATTGCAGGATGGGTGATTTTTGGCTTTAGAGGTCTATGTTACATAATTTGGAATAATTTTTATTCCATTGGCATTTCTGAGTATTCATTTTCTTCATTTGGAAAAATGCCTTTGCTGTACACTATGCATTGTTATGTAATATATCTTATTAGTAGCTATTGGTAGTCCTTAAGTGACCTAATCTGGTGTAGCATTTGCCATGGGCTGATTTGCTTGTTAGGTGAGGCCTCTTGTATTTAGCTATGTTCTAACTAGAAGTCTGTGTCCATAGCCACCTTCTTTCCATAGCCTCTAAATCTCGGATTATTTGGGTCTCAAATTTAGTTATGGACAGAGGAGTAGTAAATGGTACAGTTAAGAGAAAGAGAGACAGCCAGTACTAGTGGAGGGAGTTGTATTGCTCTTTTCTGAGGCCTGTCTGGGTTTTGAATTGACGAATCCTGACTGGATTTGTCGGGCTGGAGCTGGGAACAGATGAAAGCACGTTTGCCCCAAGGATTATAAATTGATGACCAGTGCATCCATAGGATTTAATTCTGTAGGTGTTAACCTTCTTTATTAAAATGGATTTTCAGAAGATTTGGTGTACTGTAAATGCAAGGTAGTTGTATTTCACCAGGGAATCTTATTAGTTCTACTATTTGTGTAGCTTAGATGGAGAAGAATGGGTTTATTTCTCAAATTCTGTAATTAACATATTATTAGCAAGTTTTGAAGAGGTGATATTTCTTATAAAGGTATTTTATTGAGCAGATATTATTGTTGTTACAGCTAGAACCTCTGTATTGCTTCCTTTGGAGAAAATCAGTATAGGTGAGACAGATTTATAATGTGATTTTTGCCTTATCTTTAACTGAACATCTTTGTAGATTTCCCAGAGTAGATTTGCCATGTATAGAATTTCTTCCCATAATAAATAATGCAAGGTTTTTTTTCAAAAAAAAAAAGTAATTTTTTTTGAAGGTTTAAGGAAACTTATTTGGGTGCAAGTGATTTATAGTGTTACTTAGTTAAGTAATACTGTATTTGCTGATTTTCTCTATAACTTAATAATAAGCATTTGAAAAAACTTACAGGAAGCTTTCAGATGTCATGAGTAAATTGTAAAGTCCTTTGCATTTTTAGTTTCTTATTTCACTGAGCATGGCTGACAGTTTTAAAATTTTTCCAATGTCTTAATGTGATTGTGTTATAGTGACAATTCCTGTGGTTAAAAAGTTAATCATAAAGTACATTGCATTTGAGGACCATAAGCTTATAAAGTTTCACGAGACTTTTATTTTAAATTATAAATAGATGTCACATTATAGCTATAGCCAAAGTGCTTTTTTTTAATTTATTTTTTTTGGCCACGCCGGGCAGCATGTGGAATCTTAGTTCCCCCACCAGGGATTGAAGCCGCGCCCCCTGCATTGGAAGCACAGCGTCTTAACCACTAGACTGCCAGGGAAGTCCCCCAAACCACGTTTTAAAAATAAACTTTTAGAATTTATGTACATTATAATTTACTTTTTATTTATTTATTTATTTATTTTAAAATTTATTTTTGGCTGCATTGGGTCTTCTTTGCTGCGTGCGGGCTTTCTCTAGTTGTGGTGAGCGGGGGGCTACTCTTTGTTGTGGTGCATAGGCTTCTCATTGTGGTGGCTTCTCCTGTTGTGGAGCACGGGCTCTAGGCACGCTGGCTTCAGTAGTTGTGGCTCGCGGGCTCTAGAGCGCAGGCTCAGTAGTTGTGGCGCATGGGCTCAGTTGCTCCACGGCATGTGGGATCTTCCCGGACCAGAGATCGAACCTGCGTCCCTGCCCTGGCAGGTGTATTCTTTACCACTGCACCACCAGGGAAGTCCCGTAATTTATTTTTTAAATGTATAGCTAGGTGAATTATCATAAAGCGATCACTCATGTCAAGGCATAAACTATTACCAATACCCCAGAAATCTGCTTTATGCTCTCTCCCAATCCCTGCCTGAATTTTTCTACCAAAATGACTAATCTGTGTTTACCTGTTGTCAACAGGCCTAACAAACCATTATACTGCCAACAAAAATTGCTTTTTTTTTTAATTTTTACTAATTTTTGGCCATGGTATTCTATTTATTTATTTATTTATGGCTGTGTTGGGTCTTCGTTTCTGTGGGAGGGCTTTCTCTAGTTGCGGCGAGTGGGGTCCACTCGGTGCGCGGGCCTCTCATTATCGTGGCCTCTCTTGTTGCGGAGCACAGGCTCCAGTCGCGCAGGCTCAGTAGTTGTGGCTCACGGGCCTAGTTGCTCTGTGGCATGTGGGATCTTCCCAGACCAGGGCTGGAACCCGTGTCCCCTGCATTAGCAGGCATATTCTCAACCACTGCGCCACCAGGGAAGTCCAACAGCTCTTGCTGTAAGATTAGTAATTATCTTTTAAGAATTTTTTTTTTGAACTATCAAGTAGTATGTGAATACTGACCTTATTCAGTGGTTAATTGGGCATTGAATGAAGTGTGCTGTAATAAAGTTTTGAATCATATTCTATTATTGCTTTGTATGACCAAAAAGGTAATACAGAAAGATTGAAAGGTCATAGGTAAATCAGGAGCTCAAATATGATCATATTGATATATTTAGCAGAGAACTAATATTTGTAAGAAAGGCATTTTCTTTTACATCTGTCGTTTTTTTTTTTTAATTAATGTATTTAATTTGGGCTGCGCTGGGTCTTTGTTGCTGCACGCGGGCTTTCTCTAGTTGCGGTGAGCGGGGGCTACTCTTCGTTGTGGTGCACGGGCTTCTCATTGAGGTGGCTTCTCTTGTTGCGGAGCATGGACTCTGGGCTCTAGGCGTGTGGGCTTCAGTAGTTGTGGTTCGAGGGCTCAGTAGTTGTGGCTCGCGGGCTCTAGAGTGCAGGCTCAGTAGTTGTGGCACAAGGGCTTAGTTGCTCTGCGGCATGTGGGATCTCTTCCCGGACCAGGGATTGAACCCGTGTCCCCTCCATTGGCAGGTGGATTCTTAACCACTGCGCCACCAGGGAAGTCCCCATCAGGGTTCATTTTTAATTGTATTGATTTATGCTGTATCATACAATGTTGACACTTTTAAAGCTCACTTGTGCAGAAAGAATAAAATTAAAATATAAATATTCAGTTCTAGAGTGGACCAATCCTTGTGGATTAAAACAGTATTTTTTTGTGTGTGTGTGTGTGTGTGTGAAACTAGAATCTCAAGAGGAAGATGGAGATATTGAGGTTGAAGAGGCAGAAGGAGAAGAAAACGACAGGCCATATAATTTGAGACAAAGAAAAACAGTGGATCGATACCAAGCACCTCCAATAGGTAAGAGACTCTAAGTAACTTCTTTCCTTTTTGTAGTGGAGTAGCTTATTCTACTCCACCCCTTAAAAAAATCACTGTTGCTGAATTTAAAAGAATGAAATCTCTTATAGCAGTTCTTTAGGGCAAGTTTCTCTGTGTTCCAAGTGGTTAAGTATTGATAATTTAGCTAAAGTCAGAAAAGGGCAACTTGGCCAGTAACCTGTTTGTGTTTTGTTTTTGTTTTTTTTTTTTGAGAAGGAAAAAGTTTATCTTAATGCTCTTAAATCTAATGACAGGTAATCAGTTCCACAGGTACTGTTTTATTGACTTTCTTCCCAGCTGTTGGGAAATTCCATCACTATTGATTTCCTCCAATTCTTTTTTTTTTTTTTTTTTTTTAATTTATTTTTGGCTGTGTTGGGTCTTCGTTGCTGTGCGTGGACTTCTCTCCATTGCAGTGCACGGGCTTCTAATTGTGGTGGCTTCTCTTTGCAGAGCACGGGCTCTAGGCGCTCAGGCTTCAGTAGTTGTGGCACATGGGCTCAGTAGCTGTAGCTTGCGGGCTCTAGAGCGCAGGCTCAGTAGTTGTGGTGCACGGGCTTAGTTGCTCTGCGGCATGTGGGATTTTCCCGGACCAGGGATCGAACCCGTGTCCCCTGCATTGGCAGGTGGATTCTTAGCCACTGCGCCACCAGGGAAGCCCATCCTCCAATTCTTAAAAAATTGAAATAAAATTCACATATCATGAAATTCACCATTTTTGCTACGTTTTGCTGATTTTTAATCTGTACAATTTATTGCTTTTTAGTATATTCACAAGGGTGAGCAGTCATCACCACTATCTCATTCCAGGACATTTCCATCCCCACAGCCCTTAGCAATCACTAATGTATTGATACTTTCTGTCTCGATAGATTTGCCTATATGTGACCTTTTGTGTCTAGCTTCTTTCACTTAGCATAATGTTTTCAAGGAAGAACCTGGATCATTTTATTCAAATTCTTAACGCTCTGAAGCAGTGATTGATTCTCTGGAATTATTAGAGTTACTTCACGAGAAGCTTGCCCAAGTATGTAGACATTTCTCTACTCCAGTTAGGAATCACTGTCAAAGATAGCCCTGTTAATAATGGGGGAGGTATGTTGGGACAGAAAAAAGATTGTGAGCCATTTTTCTAGGTTTTTTCTTTTTAAAGCGTTATTAAAGAGGTATAATTTATATGTAGTTCACTGCCATTGCATATATAATATTTCATGTGTACAATTTGGCAAGTTTGAACTGAGGGATATACCTATGAAACTGTCACCGCACTCAAGGTAATGAACATGTTCATCAACTCCCCCAAATTTCGTTCTGCCTGTTTATAATCTACTCCTAACTTTTCTTTTTGCCTCCCCACTCCTAACCCTCAGGCAGTGACAGATCTCATCTGCTTTCTGTCACCATAGATAAGTTTACATTTTCTTTAATATTATATACAGTATATACTCTTTTTTTTGTCTGACTTCTTTCACTCAATATAATAATAATAACATGTTGTCGACTATAACAGTAGTGTTTTTCTTTTTATTGCTGAGTAGCATTCCATTGTATGGGTATATCACAATTTGTTTATCCATTCATTTGTTGATGGACATTTGGATTGTTGACATTTCTGGTGTCTGGCTATTATAAATAAAGTTGTTATGAACATATGTTTGCAAGACTTTGGACATGTATTTTCATTTTTCTTATAAACACCTAGGAGTGGAATGGCTGCGTTTTATGATTATGTGTATGTTTAAGTTTCTAAGAAATTACCAAACTCTTTTCCAAGGTGATTATACTGCTTACATTCTCACTAAGAGTGTATGAGAGTTTCAGTTGCTCCATATTCTTGCCAACATTTGGTGTGGTCATTTTTTCAAATTAATTTTAGTACATATTTATTGTAGTTTTAATTTTCATTTCCCTAATTACTAATGATGTTGAGCATATTTTTACGTGCTGATTTGCCAACATTATCTCTGGTGAAATATTCAAATCTCTTGCCCATTTTTTCAATTCAGCTCTTTGTTTTTTTATTGTTGAAGTTTTGAGAGTTCCTTATGTACTTCAGATATCAGTCCTTGTGATTTGTAAATAGTTTCTCAGTCTGTAGCTTTTAAAAACAGTTCTCTTGGGCTTCCCTGATGGTGCAGTGGTTTAGAATCTGCCTGCTAATGCAGGGGACACAGGTTTGAGCCCTGGTCTGGGAGGATCCCACATGCCACAGAGCAACTAGGCCCGTGAGCCACAACTTCTGAGCCTGCGCGTCTGGAGCCTGTGCTCTGCAACAAGCGAGGCCACGATAGTGAAGAGGCCCGCGCACCGCGATTAAGAGTGGCCCCCGCTTGCCGCAACTAGAGGAAGCCCTCGCACAGAAACGAAGACCCAACACAGCCAAAAATAAATATAATAAATAAATAAATAAAAGATTACTATTAAAAAAAATTCTCTTAATAGTGTCTTTCAGAGAGAAGAATTTGTAATTTTGATGAATTTCAGTTTATGAAAAAATTTATTTTTTATAAATTTATTTATTTATTTATTTTTGGCTGCTTTGGGTCTTCGTTGCTGCGCACAGGCTTTCTCTAGTTAGCTGCGGAGAGTGGGGGCTACTCTTCATTGCGGTGCGTGGGCTTCTCATTGCGGTGGCTTCTCTTGTTGCAGAGCACAGGCTCTAGGCACCTGGGCTTCAGTAGTTGTGGCACATGGGCTCAGTAGTTGTGGCTCGCGGGCTCTAGAGTGAAGGCTCAGTAGTTGTGGCGCACAGGCTTAGTTGCTCCAAGCCATGTGGGATCTTCCCAGACCAGGGATTGAACCAGTGTTCCCTGCATTGGCAGGCGGGTTCTTAACCACTGTGCCACCAGGGAAGTCGCTCTCAAAAATTTTTTAATGGGTTGTGCTTTGGTGATGTGTCAAAGAAATCTTTGTTTAACCCAAAGTCACAAAGATTTAGCTTCACATTCTTTCTTAGAATGTTTATTTGAAACTTACAGTATTTACCACAAAGTTTTAATTTTTGTTGTGCTTCTTCTAGGTAGCATTTAGGACTTGAAGACATATGACTGGCTTCTGTTCAGAAAGTTAACAGAACTAATTTCTTCTTCTTTAATACATCAGTTTATCAATTTGTTATCAGTTATTTCTATGTTGTCTTTTTTTTTCTTTTTTTCTTTCAGTACCAGCTCATCAAAAAAAGAGGGAAAATACGCTGTTTGATATTCACAGATCTCCAGCAAGAAGAAGTCATATCAGGTATGTTTTGTTAGTTTTTGAAAGGAGGAAATATTTCCATCTATCATTTAGATACCTCCTTTAAGTAATACATAGTATAATGCCTTACAGTTAGAATATAGGTATTGATGGTGTTAATGGCAACGCCAATGAAGAAGTAAATAGCATCTTTCTTTAGTGACTAATAGTTTTTACCCTATATGTGACTATTATCTTCCTGTTTCAGTTTGCCCAAAGTGGTTTTTGTTTTAACAGTTATGTTCCCTAAAGCTATACAGCTCTCTGGTCTCTTAGTAGAGTTGAATCTAAGAGACTCACATTGCTTTCATTGGGTGCATTGATTCAATTAGTCTTTGCTACTTTTAGTTTCCTTTTGCCCTTTCTTTTAGGTATACAAAGGAGGCTTTTTGAGTTTGAAATATTATTTTGTCTATTATGTTTTCTGAAAAGGTAATATATTCCCCATGGCTCAAAAATAAAATTAAAAAAATAAACATGAAAAGCTTTTTTCTAGCCTCCTCAGTAGCCTCTCACTATCCCACAGAAACATTTTTATTGGTTTGTATATCCTTAAAGAATATGTTCATGTATATGTATGTATATATGTGCTAATACATATATTGATTGTTATCCCTTCTTTTTACACAAAATATACTGTGCACATTGTCCACACCTTGTATTTTTCACTTGATTTTTTTAAACTGTCTTTTCATTTTAGTGAAATTTCACATTTATGTTTATAGTTGTGTAACATTACTATGTATAATATAGATATACTGTAATTTTTAAATTAGTTTTTTATTGAGAGTCAGGTTGCTTTTCAGTCTTTTGCTATTATAAAATACAATATAATGAATACCCTTGCATAATCATCATCTTACATGTGTGCAAGTATATTTGTAGGATAATTTCATAGAAGTGGAATCTCTGAGTTAAAGGGAATATGAAATTGTAATTTTGATGACCTTCAATGGTATTGAATCACTTTGCAGTCCACCCAGCAATGTATCAAAGTGCCAATTTTTCCATATTTCTGCCGGCAAAACATATTTTCAAACTTTTGGATTTTTGCCAGTCTGAGAATTGAAAATGAAATCTAGGTTTATTTTTATATCTCTCATGAGAGTAATTTTTCATATGTTTAAAAGACATTTACTTTTTTTCTGAAATGTCTGTTTGTAAAGTTTGCCTATTTTTTAATAGGTTCTTGCTCTCTTTTTTTTGTTTAATAACTATTGCTAATTTTACAAAAATATATGACCATGTGAAGGTTCTTGCTTTTTAATCTATTTTTAGTAGTTCTTTCTTTATATAGTAGAGAGATCAGTCGTTTGTCACAAATTGCCAGTCTTTTTCCTCAGGTCTGAGTTTGTCTTTTAACTTTGCCTTTGGTTGTCTTTACCAGAAAATTTTTATTTTTATATCGTAAAATTTATCAGCCTTACTAAGGCTTTTAGATTTTGAATCATAGTTAGAAAAGCCTTCCCAAATCCAGAGTTGTAAGGAAGTTCACCTTTGTTTATTTTTATTTTATTTTTTTCCCATTTAGTATACTGATTGTTTTTTAATTTAATTTTTATTGGAGTATAGTTGATTTACAATGTTGTGTTAGTTTCAGGTGTACAGCAAAGTGAATCAGTTATGCATATACAACCTTTGTTTATTTTTAATGTTTCATTTTTTACTCTTTAATTTTGATCCATTTGAATTTCATCCTTGTGTGAGATTTGTAGTATGGATCCAACTTTTTTCCCAGGTGGAAAATGAGTTGTCCCAACCTCATTTATTGAATGAGTCTATAACTTCTCCATTGATACCAGTTGCCACATTTATTATCAAATTATATATAATGTATAAATATTATATTACATAAAAGATGCCCCTGTCCTTTTTTTTTCCCCCGTTATTCCATTCTTCATTCTTATATTTTTTCTCAGGTGGTTATTTCTATATGTGAGAACAGTTAATTTCTGTATATTAATTTTGTACCCCACTTCTTTACTGGGAATGCCTCTAGCATGTCCCCATTAAGATTGATGATTAAGAAATATATTTTGTGGTAATGGTATTATATCTTTGAGGGTTCGTGGTTGTTAATATTGTTAATAATCTTGCCATTGGGGCTAATAGGATTTTTTGGTTGTTTTTTTTTTGGCCACACCGTGCTGCTTGTGGGATTTTATTATAGTTCCTGACCATGTTTGAACCCGGGCCCTCCTCAGTGAAAGTGCAGAGTCCTAGCCACTGGACCGCCAGGGAATTCCTAGGGTTTCTGTTCCGATTAAGGATTTTGTACCTCAACCAGCTTTTGGGCCTTTTTTTTTTTTTTTTTTTTTAATATTTTTAAATTATTTATTTATTTATTTTATTTTTGGCTGTGTTGGGTCTTCGTTTCTGTGCGAGGGCTTTCTCCAGTTGTGGCAAGCGGGGGCCACTCTTCATCACGGTGCGCGGGCCTCTCACTGTCGTGGTCTCTCTTGTTGCAGAGCACAGGCTCCAGATGCGCAGGCTCAGTAATTGTGGCTCACGGGCCCAGTTGCTCCGCGGCATGTGGGATCTTCCCAGACCAGGGCTCGAACCCGTGTCCCCTGCATTGGCAGGCGGACTCTCAGCCACTGCGCCACCAGGGAAGCCCATGGGCCATTTTTACTTCAGTGTTGAATCTTAGCTTCTGATGATCTTTTTTCTGTACTTAATTTTTCCTATCAAAGTAATACATAGACTTGGTTCAAATAGCTAGTAGACTAGGTTTAATAAAAGTAATATTCCCCAACCCACTTTTCCTCACCTTCAATCTTGTCATTTAGCAATCAATTTAAACATTTCTGCTTTTGGTTATTTTGATAGCTATTTCCATATACTATATAAATGACATTCTATTTCTTGTCTTTTGATTTCTTCCTCAGCCTTATACAGTTGTAACACTAACCTCAGTTCTTCTTTGGTCACAGGAAATTTGAATCATTATACTTGAATCTCCATTTTTGTTTCATTAACTGTAGACAGTATCTTTTGACTCCTCACTTTTAAGATTAGGACCTTAATATCCACTCTCTCCACTTCACTCCTTCTACATTTTTATATTGCCAAGACTGATAACACTTATAGTTTGTTCTGGGACAGTTATTAAGCCTTACTTGATTTATTTCTAGGTTAATTCTAAGAGTTGAAAACCAATGAATAGTTTTTACATTTCTATGAGTAATGACAGTGTTTTTCATCATAGAGCTATGTAGAGTGCTAGAGTTAAATATCCTCTGTGGATTTTGTTACTACCTCTGGCCACTCAATGGGAAATGCTCCTGGAATTAAGTTTATTCTTTCATTCAACAAATGTATGTTGTATATCTTCTGTACGCACCAAATATCATTCAAGGCATTGGATATTCAGAAGTTAAAAAGGTAAAAATCCCTGTTCTCTCGGAGCTTACATTCTACTAGAGGGAGATAAACTAATGGATACATAAACATAGTGTGTCAGATGGTGACAAATGCTTGGAAAAAGATAGTGGGTTGAAGGGGAACATAGAGTTCAAAGGGATATAGGAATGGGGGGCGATTGTATCACCTTCTGCACAGCCTACATATTCCTGCAGGGACAGGAATGTGTGGGGCTTCTTGAAGTGATTCACGTAAATGGAGAAAAAGGACCCAATGAGATCTCCTGATAGTCTCAGTAAAGGTGATAATTTCAAGAGTTCTTCTTCTTCTTTTTTTTTTATTTTTTAAATTTATTTATTTATTTAGCTGCGCTGGGTCTTAATTGAGGCATGTGGGATCTTCATTGCCGCATGTGGGATCTTTAGTTGCAGCATGCGGGATCGTAGTTGCGGCATGTAGGATCTAGTTCCCTGACCAGAATTCCGGCCCTCTGCATTGGGAATTCGGAGTCTTAACCAGTGGACCACCAGGGAAGTCCCAAGAATTCTCCTTTTTTTAACATTCAATAGTCTCAAGTTTTCCAAGCTTCTGAACATACCAAAACATTCATATTTTTTTTGTCAGATGACATCTCTCCTAATGTCATCTTTCTGTTCCACTTTGGGGGGATATTTTTTTAGACCTGCTGCAAAGTGACTGCTGTAGGACTTAAGATTGCTTTCATTGTTTGGATCCACCACTTACTGGATCTGATGTCTTTCTGCTTTTTGCTTTACTGTTTCATTTTGCAGGAATATAATCTCAAGTAATTTACTCGGAAAGAATGTGTGGAAGTCAATTTTGCATCTTTGCATCTTTGAAAATGTCTTTTATTTTCATAGTTCCCAGTAGTTTCGTGAGTTAAGAGAATTCTAGATCCAAATAGGTTTCCTCTAAACCTTTAAAGTTCTTGCTTCACCGTACTCCATGACATATTGTTGCTGTTGAGAATTCAGTCTGGTTTAATTTCTTGTTTCTTTGTAGATGCACATAAATATATATATATGTGTGTATATATATTTTTTTTGTTCGTTTGTTCATTTTTTTTGAGCCTTTTGCTCTAGGCCCTATTGGTTTGGAGATTTTCTTTTTTCAACTCTGGGATATTTTCTTGTATTATTTTTTGTTAGGTTTCTTCTCTTCATTTTTTTCCTCATCTGCTTAATAACTACTCTTATGTTAGTCCAACATTGGGCATTGGTCCTCTGTGGCACTTGCCTTTTCTCTCATTTTTCTTTGTCTTTTTTGCGCTCCCCCCCCTTTTAAAAAAATTATTTATTTATTTATTTATTTATTTATTTATTTATGGCTGTATTGGGTCTTCGTTTCTGTGTGAGGGCTTTCTCTAGTTGCAGCAAGCGGGGGCCACTCTTCATCGCGGTGCACGGGCCTCTCACTATCGCGGCCTCTCTTGTTGTGGAGCACAGGCTCCAGACGCGCAGGCTCAGTAATTGTGGCTCACGGGCCTAGTCGCTCCGTGGCATGTGGGATCTTCCCAGACCAGGGCTCGAACCTGCGTCCCCTGCACTGGCAGGCAGATTCTCAACCACTGCACCACCAGGGAAGCCCAACATTAACTTTTTAAATTGCAAAGATTGAGTAGGTAGTTATTGCAACAGTCTGCCTGAAGTTTTGGGAGACATTAAAAACTGATGCAGGATGAAATGAAGGGACTTCTATTAATCAGGAGAAGGAATATTAGACAGGTTAAAGATCTTAATGAGAGTTGGGGAAAATCTGGGTTTGCTATTGTGGTTGGTGGGAATTGCAGTAAAATAGGGATACACAGGCTGTGGACCATCCTTGAAAGACAATTTGAGTTTGAAGTAAATTAATTTACAGTGATTCCATTTTGTATGATTACCATAGGTATCATAGAGATGTCATCAAGTATATTAATAATGAAGCATTTATTAAGTATTATTTTTCTTCGAGGATGATTTTAGCTTGATACATTATCTACTCATTCCATAGTAGTTCTGATTGTTTGTAAACTATTTCTTTGTTTATTTCATCAAAAATACTTTATACATTTTGTAAGAAATTCAAACAGGATATAAGTCTTAAGTGGAAAGAGGAAACCCTTGTCTCTCTGTAAACCAATATATTATTTTCTTTAGTGTCTGGACTGTTTTCTGATTATTTGGGAAAGGGAAAATAAGAAGAGAAAAAGATAAACTTTCTTTTCTAATAAGAGTTTGATGGTATTTATCAATCAGTGATAGACATTCCCTAAATTTGGATGCAAATTCAATTTGTTGCTTGATGCCTTTATGAACTACCCTATTTAAAAAATTATAGCCTCCCTCTCCTCCTCCTCCTGTTTTTCTTTTTTCTCTGTAGAACTTAACATATTTTTACTTCATCAGATGTAAATTGCATGAGTATAGGGATCTTAATAAATATTTGCCAAATGAATGAGTGACTGTATATTTTTTACTGAGCTAATAGTAGATATGATGCTCAGAGTGTGTTTTTAAAAGCCCTTTGCTGCTGTAATGATTTAAAGGATTTTACTCTCTTTAAATAGGAGAAAGAAGCATGCCATTCATAGTAGTGACACAACTTCTTCTGATGAAGAACGCTTTGAAAGAAGGAAATCAAAGAGCATGGCAAGAGCAAGAAATAGGTTAGTAAAGTTTTAATTATTATTTCCATGATAGAAAAAAGGAATAGCAGTTTAAACTTTTTTTTTTTTTTTTAATTTATTTATTTTATTTATTTATTTTTGGCTGCATTGGGTCTTTGTTGCTGTGCGCGGGCTTTCTCTAGTAGTGGCGAGTGGGGGCTACTCTTCGTTGTGGTGCGCGGGCTTCTCATTGCAGTGGCTTCTCTTGTTGCGGAGCACGGGCTCTAGGCATGCGGGCTTCAGTAGTTGTGGCTCACGGGCTCTAGAGCACAGGCTCAGTAGTTGTGGAGCACTGACTTAGTTGTTCCACGGCATGTGGGATCTTCCCGGACCAGGACTTGAACCTGTGTCCCCTGCATTGGCAGGCGAATTCTTAACCACTGCGCCACCAGGGAAGCCCTAAACTTTTTGAATGTGATTCTTACCTGTACTACCATTTTGCTAACAGTGATACTTAACACATATTTTAGTCTAGAGTAATACACTGACTTGGTATTTACTTAGTAATTTTTAGAGTAGAAATCTAACCTTGGGAAACTTCCCATAAATACTTACTTTGTAAGTACTCAATAAAATAGTGTGTGGGAAGGTAAAGAAAGAGCCAGGGAAAGAGGCCAGCCTCTTGGACAGTCTCTTCTTCAGTACATCTCCTCTAATCCAAATCCATTTAATGAGGTTGATTTTAGATGCTTATAATGATTATAGCACTCAAGAGTAAGATTTTGTTTTTAATGGAATTATTTCAGGAGCCCTTGGGTTTTGTTGGAAAACTTGTTTTAGCTTTGGTTTAATGAGTGCTTCTGGTGGTCTTTGCTTAACTAGAGTCAATGACTCATTGCTATATGGCTCACTAAAATCTTGAGAGTTTTCAGTGGGGGAGAGAATCAGTATTTTGTCTAGTAAGTTATTAAAGCATCAAATTATAATTTATTCTTTAAAATTTAAGTTAATTTTCTAGCTTATATTTATAATACTAGCGGTACATTTTATTTAGAAATTTTACGTTTAGGAAAGCATTTCTATAATTTGGCATTATATATCTATTGTAGAAATACCAAGTTTTCAGTTAGCTGGTCTTGGAAACAAGTTTGGGTTGGTGTAGATTGTATGCTAAAAAGAGTTCCACATGTGGATGATGGAAAGAAAATGTAAGAGAAAAATCTAAGTTTATATAAAAGAATTTAATGCCTCTTTAATCTGAACTATTCTGTTACCTGCTTTGGAAATAGATTTTTAAAGTAAGTTAGAATTCAGAAATGTCAGTGAAAGTACATTCATTGTAGAAGCTATACTTTTTTTAGGCTATTTATGTCATCTTTTGGTGTTTACGCAGTGTTAAAACAGGAAGTAGATTATATTTTCTTAGGGGTAATTACATTAATATCGTATAGGATTTTAAGTAGCTAAAAATGTATTTTAAGGTAGTCACACAAAAGATAATGCTTAGTTTTCAAAATAGAGTCTCAAATTGGTTTCCCTTGAATAAAAGGGAGGGAAATTTATTTCTTCAATCATGTAAACTGAGTAGACATACCCACATAATATCTGAGGATAAATTTAAATGTTATAATAAAGCTTGAGTTCATTTAATGCCATGTATTTTAGTATTTATAGTAGGTCTTCTTATTTTATGCTTACGTAATGTGGAATATCAGGTTTGTTAAGTTTTCTAATTTAGACTAGATTGGGCTTTTTGGACAAAGAGATTCATGATCTTATTTGCTTTCTCTAGTGAATAAATTTATTTCTGTCCTGTTGAAAAGAATTTAGGAAAAATAGTTTTAAAATATGAAATCTCTTGGCATTTTCTGGGTTATGAGAAAAGGGAGGAAGATGAAAATGTGTCAACAAAGATTTAAACTTGCTTATGACATTAAGAATATGAAACTTTTAATGCTATCTACTTGAATGTTTATGAATTTCAGATGTTTGCCTATGAACTTAAGAGCAGAAGATTTAGCTAGTGGTATTCTCCGAGAACGTGTCAAAGTGGGTGCAAGCTTGGCTGATGTTGATCCAATGAACATTGATAAATCAGTAAGTTTTGTAAATGTTTTTCTGTAAATAGTTTTTTTTTTTTAAAGGTCATTACTTGTTTCTAACGCAACACACAATAGAAGTAGAAGATCACCATTGTTAGTGGGGGTTTTTTTTTTTGTTCTTTAGTCGCGCGGCAAGCGAGATCTTAGTTCCCCAACCAGGGATTGAACCCGTGCCCCCTGCAGTGGAAGTGCAGAGTCCTAACCACTGGACCTCCAGGGAATTCCCCAAAGTATAGTTTTTTGAACTCTGTTTAACTTTATATATGAACTTTATGTTTAAGCTTCAGTTCCTGCTGCAGGCATGTATTTTGGAATCATAAGATTATCTCATAAATTAAAAATAAATCTATATAAGATTAAAATTATTTTGTAATAAACTTTTCCACTTCTTTCCAAGGTGCGGTTTGATAGCATAGGTGGATTGAGCCATCATATTCATGCACTAAAGGAAATGGTAGTATTTCCACTTTTATATCCAGAAATTTTTGAAAAATTTAAAATTCAGCCTCCAAGGTGAGTAATGTCCTAGATGTATATTATTTTTATTACTGTTAATTTATCAAATTTCAATTAGTAGGTGATTATAAATCTAAATATTATTTATAAATATTTCATATGTATTTATTTGATGTGTTATAGCAATGAGAATTAGGAATGAAATTTTATTATTTAGGGCTCAAAAGCTGTGGTACTAAGTGTGTTCTTGAAGTTTATATTTCAGCATTTAAGAGTCAGACACAGAATGAGATTCTTTACGCAGGCCTTGAATTTACAAGTGGATTGCCTAAGTGGATTTTCCTTAATTTGGTCTCCTAATAGCGTTCAGTTTGATACGGTATACTGGTTAGTCTTTGAAAGCACAGTTTCAGCTAAGTGTTTCTTTGACTCATTGATGTGGTATTTTTGAAATGGTAAGCTTGATAGTTTATTTTTATGATCAGATTAATTGTGTTTGATCATGAGGTGGTTAGCTAGTTAACTATTAGGAAAGGCTGAGAAATTATGTCAAAGGAAATTGGGCAGAATAAAATACTTTGAAGATGTGCATATAGACTTAAACTGCGAAATATCCCTTTTTATATCTAATTTCTTATTCATGTGTTTCTAATTTATTATTCATGTGTTTAAGGATGTAGAAAATCTTGTTAAAGAGTCATCTTCTATTTGAGTGGGTTAAGAGTTGGCCTGTAATTCTGCAGTGGCTTTTAGAAATCATAGTAGCAATTTATTTACTTCTTATATGATATAACTTGAATTTTAAAAATAATTGTTATTTTTTTCAAAGCCATTAAAGTAGTATAGCCTTGGGAGAAACTTTAAAAAATGGAGTGATAAACGAAAAGTATTATAAGCAGAAAGTAATCCTACTCCTTAGGGATGAACAGCTTTCTTTTATATATGTATGCATATATTAAGTTTATATTTTGCCTGTATTATGCACATTTAAACATTTAATATAAATGAGATTATTCAATAATACCCTTATGTAACTTTATTTTTCACTTTACAGTGTATTATAGACACCTTTCCATATCAATAAATAATGTATTATTCTTTTTGACATCATACTAGTGTTTAAATTACAGATGTAGTGGTGTATTTATCTGTCCCTTGTTAGTAGATAGCATTTAGGTTTTTAAAAAAATCTATCTATCACTTTCTTTTGATTATTTCTACATGATATAATCTAAAATGTGAAATTTCTGGGTCATAGGGAAAGTACCTTTAAAATTTTGATGTAGCTTGCCAAATTACTCTCTACTCTGATTGAACTATTTCTTGTGTACCAAAGCTTGGTTCTTTGAGAACATCCTTGAGGACTCTCAACAAAGTGAAACTTTTGTCTGTGTACTACAAAAAGCTATATCAGTGTCTAATAATAAAAAAATATACATTAGTACAAAATTATATGGGAGGTGCATGCTTTTGTATTGGTTATTAGTGCTGGTGGTAACATTTATCTACTTTTATTGATTCTTTATTCCTCTAGGGGCTGTTTGTTTTATGGCCCTCCTGGCACAGGTAAAACCTTGGTTGCCAGAGCGTTAGCTAATGAGTGCAGTCAAGGAGACAAAAAGGTGGCTTTTTTTATGCGAAAAGGAGCAGACTGTCTAAGTAAGTGGGTTGGCGAATCTGAGCGGCAACTTAGGCTTCTTTTTGATCAGGTAAGTGAAGTCAGGTAATATGAGAATATCTTCTTTAGAATACTTCACACGTTTGGTCCATAAATACAAACTGTTCATGACGGGTCATATTTTCCAATCAATTCCAGTCAATTTCCAATGTTAAATTTAGGATCAGTAATATGAATTTGTATGCCTTAGAGGTACTTAATAGCAGTTTCACTAGTACTAATTTAAGATGATTCACAAAATATTTACTGAGGTGGCTACTAGGCATATAATACCATGTTAAGTGCTTTTGAGAACCCTGGATATAACATGTATATCACTAGATTATAATCTAACTGAGGAAGTAGAACAAGCATAGAAAGTTAAATATCTGTGCAAGAAATCTCAGCAAGCCGTATATTATTTATTTTCATGAGTTGTAAATATGGTACTGGAAGAACTCAGTATTAAGTGAATGCTTTTAAAAGGCAGAGTAAGGTAAGTGAATAATATCATGTAGGCTGTAACTTTAAAAATATCATTTCCTAATACTTATAAAAATTAGTCCTGTTATAAATTTACTTTTAATTGTTTGAGCTACTGAAGGAAGTCAGTCATACTTGGTAATGCAACTTATATTTTGTTATGTCTAAGGAAATTCACATGACATTTAAAAAAATGCTTTCAGCAAGCGTTTGTTGAAGACCCATTACTGAGTTGATGTGTATCAAAGTCCTTTGTAATTGGTAAAGCACTTCAAATATTATTTTTAGTTATATTAGTATTAAAAACTGCTGTGTTCTAGGTAATGGGGGCTCTAGAAAGAGGAATAAAGTAAAATTCTTAGCCTCAAGGTGCTCAATGTCTATTGGGAAGTCAAACATATGCAGTCTTCATGTTTCAAGAGAATTTAATAATAATTGGAAAATAATATAAAATAACATCGGTGGATTAGGGAAGAGTTAGCTTGGGAATGCTGGCAAATTGTCCATGACTTAATTTTAAATTTTTGACAGAGTTATTCCTTTTGCCACTTCCTACTGGGATAGGAATGTCTCTTGGTTTCATTCAAAACCATAGCATAAATCTGTTTTTTAAATCTATATTTACTTTATTTGTTTCATAGTTTTCTTTGTGGGTAAGAGTATTTGAAATGTTTGCTTTCTTTTTAAAAAAACTGCTCATAGTCATTTTTGTCTTTTTAAATGTAAAGAGTCTACATTCCTAAATTAAGTATATGATCTATTCACTAAATGAAATGAAGGAGGTACAGTCGGCCTTCCATATCTGCTGGTTCCACATCCACGGATTCAGGCAACAATTTCGTCTCCGGTTGGTTGAATCCACAAGTGTGGAATCCATGGGTATGTAGGGCTGACTGTGCTATGCTATTTTATATAGGGGACTTGAGCATCCTCGTATTTTGGTATCTGCGGGGAGTCGTGGAACCAGTCTCCCATGGATACTGAGGGATGACTGTACAATATATTGGCTAAGAGTTAGGCCTTTGGTGTCAGAAAAGTGTTAGTTTATATCTAGCTTTACTATTAAGTATGTAACTTTAAGTAAATGAAAGCATCTGATCCTTATTTGCCTCCTCTATAAAATGGGGGAAATAATACCTATCTAACTGGACTACTGTGAGTTTTCACCGAAAGGAAGTGTATACAGTTGACCCTTGAACAATACAGGGGTTAGGGGCACTAATCTCTGTGCATTTGAAAATCTGTGTATAACTTTTGACTCCCCGCAAACTTAACTACTAATTGCCTACTGTTGATAGGAAGCCTTACCAATAATATAAACAGCACGTATGTTTTGTATTATGTACTATATACTGTATTCTTACAATAAAGTAAGCTAGAGAGAAGAAAATGTTATTAAGAAAATCATAAAAGATTTACAGTACTGTACTATATTTATCACAACCAAAATTTTACGTTGCCTGAATACAAGATGAATTCTCTCTCTCAACCTACATCAATATTGTCTTATATGATACAAAACACTGTAGATGTTATACATATTACACTAGACATCAAGAATGAAAAGATAATATGAAAAAGAAATTCATATTTATTACAGGTATAATGATTCATGCATTGATAACAAAGAAGCAGCAGTATGATTGTTTCATGGTAGCCTAGCCTATACACTAGTGAATGAATTGTTATAGAATTTTTATGGCATACACAAATTACAGTCATATTCATAATACAGTAATGGAAATGTTATATTAGGAAAAAAACTCTTACCTGTGATGATTGGCTGATATGCAGCTTCTCCAATTACGAGAGAAGGGCATGCTGTATAGTAATATAGTTCTCTGAAAGCAAAGGTATAAAGCTGTAAGAAAATGAACACATTATTAATTTTTTATTAAATATCACTCACCTTATACCTATGTAAGGATATGCTGGCCATTTCAGTACAAGTCTTGCACACGATAGTCTACACAATGAATACTTTAAGTGGTAATTATGACAAAAATGTCTCATACAGTTCTTGCTGTACAGTTACTAGATTTTCACATGAAGACACTGGCACACATACATAATAGAAAGTTTATTAACTGTACAGAATGATGATTGTTTACTATTCATTAAATGGAAGTGGATTATCATAAAGGTCTTCCTCTTTGTCACTTTCATGTTGAGCAGGCTGAGGCGGAGGAGGAAGAGGAGGGGTTGGACTTGCTGTCTCAGGGGTGGCAGAGGTGCAAGAGGTGGAGGAGATGCAAGGGGCGGCAGGAGAGACAGGCACACTTGGTGTAACTTTATGAAAATACATCATAATTTCTGCTTGACTTTTTTGCTTTTTCATTTCTCTAAAAATGTTTCTGTATGGTACCAATCCTTCTTCCACTGTTTGCTCTAGTCTCAGTGCCCATATCATAGACGGGTCCATGTGGTAAAAGCAGTCAAAAGCAGTTTTGAGTAATTGGAACCTTTCTGCCAGATTGTCTAAGGTCAATTTGTTTTCTGGCACTGCTTCTTCTACATCTTCTTTCTCATTGCCTGGCACTAGTTCAGAAGCACTCATATCCATCTTCTGGATATTTCGTCTTCTGTGAGTGCCTCCGGTGTTATGTCTGTTAGCTCTTGAGTTTCTCCAAGATTCATATCTTGAGGCCCTTCATGCCCCACCTTTTTTTTGCCATATCTACAATCTCTTTTGTGATTTACTTAATTGGCTCTGTCATAAATCTTGTGAGGTCACCCGCAGTATCTGGACACAGTTTTCTCCAGCAGGAATTTATTGTTTTGGGCTTGGTGGCTTTCATGACTTTTTCTAACAATAATGGAGAGAAATGGTGTAACCCTTCCAGACATTCATGATGTTCTCTCTATTGGGGCTGTCTTCCATAGTGTTGACAATCCTTTCCATAGTGTCCTGTCTGTAATGAGGCTTAAAAGTCCTTATGAACCCCTGATCTAGAGGCTGAATTAGAGTTGTTATGTTTGGGGACAAGTAGACCACTTCGACATCTTTGGTATTGAACTCATCGAGTTCTGGGTGGCCAGGGGCATTGTCCAATATCAAAAGAACTTTAAAAGTGGGTCTCTTACTGGAAAGATGCTTCCTCACTTCAGGGATGAAGCATAGATGGAACCAATCCAGAAAAAGAGTTCTCATTGTCCAGGCTTGGTTGTACAACCAAAAGATTGGCAGCTGGTATTTATCTTTTCCCTTCAAGACTTGGGGGTTAGCAGCTTTATAGATAAAGGCAGTCCTGATCGTAAACCCGACTGCATTTGCCCAAAACAGTAGAGTTAACTTATCCCTTCCAGCCTTAGATCCTGGTGCTCATTTCTCTTTACGAATAAATGTGAATAGGGCACTATTGTCTGCATTAAAAACCTGTTCAGGCAGATAGATACCCTTTCTCATCAATGGTTTTCTTAATTGTGTCTGGAAACTTGTTTGCTGCCTCTTGGTCAGCAGACGGTGCTTCTGTTACCTTGACTTTTTTTTTTTTTTAATTTTTAAAAAAATGTTTATTTTTTTCAAAGAAAAATAGCAATAGCCAATTGGAAACCTACTTATTCTTCAACTCCAATTTTGTTTTCTTTAAATTTAGAAGTGACTTACTGATTTACTATTTTAAACAAACCCCAGCACTTCCCTGGTGGTCCAGTGGTAAAGAATCCGCCTTACAGTTCAGGGGACACAGGTTTGATCCCTGTTCAGGGAATTAAGATCCCACATGTCGTGGGCCAGTAAGCCCCTTCCAGAGCTCCTGTGCCTCAGCTAGAGAGCCTGCATGCCGCAAACTACAGAACCCATGCACTCTGGAACCTGTGCGCCACAACTACAGAGCCCATGAGCCCTGGAGCCTATGCGCCACAGCTAGAGAGAGAAAAACCTGCATGCTGCAACTAGAGAGAAGTCCGTGCCCTGCAACGAAGAGCCCCCGTGCCGCAACAAAAGGTCCCTCATGCCTCAACGAAGATCCCGTGTGCCGCAACTAAGACCCGATGCAGCCAAAAATAAAATAAATAAATAATAAATAAATGTTTAAAAACAAACAAACCCTCCCTTTTCCCTGTAAATGTTTACCATCTACTTATGCTGAATCCTTCCAAGGAGATTGCTCCAGCGTATATCTCCAGGTCCTCGCTTTGCTCCTTTTACCAAAAAATGCAAAACACAGTTCCATCATGCATCTGAAGGGCTCCAATCGTCAAAAATAGGAAAAAAAAAAACAACTTTGGAATAGCCAGTTAACTTGAATACAAAAAAATCCGCATGAATGCCTTTTGGTTGGGGCAGGAATTCGCTCCTGTGTTCCTGGTAATATGATCCAGCTCCATAAATCCTTGTAATTCATCCTCCCTATCCTATGCACATACCTCTATCTAAAATTATTTGCTGGCATTAATTTCTACAGGTTTAGATTTTTCATCTTCCTTTTGCTTTAAGTTTTCATAGAATGACCTTGCTTTTTCTTGAGTTATATTAGAGTCTACAAGAATGCTTTTCTTATATCCTGCATCCACATAAAAGCTGCATTTTCAATATGAGATAAAAAGGTATTTTGCAAGAAGTTCAAGGTTTCACACCTGTTGGTGTAGCTGCAACAAGAGCTTCAGGGATTTCCTTTTCTTCTTCTTTTTTTTTAAATACCCCTTACGCTGGATTCATTTATCTTGAAATGGCCGCAACTGCAGCTGCAGACCTAAATCTACAGTACATATCAAGCAATTCAACTTTTTCTTGTAATGTCATGCCTTTTCTTTGCTTCTTGGGGGCACTTCCAGCATCAGTAGTGGCACTTTGTATAGGTCCCATGGTGTTATTTAAAGTTTACCATATTGCAGTAAACACAAAGAAAAATTTGCAACATCACTTTAAGTAAAGAGAGATCACTTTTTACTGTGATATGTAATTTACTGGAGAGAGGAACTGCTCACGAGGAGAAGATTAGCATCACACGGCATTTTAAGCGGATACTCGCAACACTTGAGTTCAGCGCAATAGCAACAGGAGGTGGCTATGAAATTATTACAGTAGTACAGTATGTACCACAGTTAATTTTATGCAGTTATGATTTAATACTGCATCTTTGTTTACATTTCTCTCGACTGTAAATGGAGCAGGTACAGTGTTTATTCATGTAAGTTTTGATAAATTTTAACTTTTTATAATAGATTTGTGTATATTTTATGGTAGTAAATGATAAAATAGACTAGTATCTACGTATATTTTATACACCCATGACATACTTTGTTCTTAATTTCTTCACTATTTTTAGGCTACCCAGTTCATCTGTGAGTTTTTTCAAATTGTCATAAATCTCCCCCAAAATATTTTCAGTATATTTATTGAAAAAAATCCATGTATACAAAGGTCAACTGTAAAGTGCTTATCACAATAACTGGTGTTAAATACACTGTACTTCCTTTTTGCAATTGTGTGAGGCCATAGTTCTAAAAAAGAGCTGTGTTTCATATATGTAAAAGTAATGATTAAATCTTTACTCTTCTTCTCTTATTACGTAATTCTAGCCTCATAAAGTTTTTTTTTCAAAAAAACCGAAGTTTTGTGGTTGAACTGTCTTTCATTTAAAGTTATTAGAGGGACTTCCCTGGTGGCACAGTGGCTAAGAATCCATCTGCCAATGCAGGGGACATGGGTTTGAGCCATGGTCCGGGAAGATCCCACATGCCGCGGAGCAACTGAGCCTGTGCACCACACCTACTGAGCCTGTGCTCTAGAGCCCGTGAGCCACAACTACTGAGCCCATGTGCCACAACTGCTGAAGCCTGCTTGCCTAGAGCCCATGCTCTGTCCACAACAAAAGAAGCCACTGCAGTGAGAAGCCTGTGCACCACAATGAAGAATAGCCCCTGCTCGCCGCAACTAGAGAAAGCCCACGCACAGCAACAAAGACCCAATGCAGCCAAAAATAAATAAATAAATAAATAAATTAAAAAAAAATAAAATTATTAGAGAACACTGGAAGTTTAATGAATATCGTTATCAGTAAGGGAGAAATGAAAAATTTGTATCCATTCTTTAATAAGCTGACCTTCCTGTGAACGAAGAATTTGCTTTAAGTAATTTTGAAATGAAAATAAACTATATTAATTTGAGTAAATTATATAACAGTTTTCATTTGTAATCTAATATTTATTTACCTTAAATCAAGTTCCTACATAGATCCGAGATTTAGTGAGAAAAATGACACTGTGAAAGTACCAGAAGAAAACTCAGGAGAATTTTGTTTCTAATCTCAGAGTAGGGAAAGTCTAACTATGGAAGAAAAGAATCCACTATATAAAATCTTTTTTTTACATTCTGCGTGGCAACAGAATATGGGAAGCAAAACCAAAAGATGATACCCTTTGTAGAAAAATATTTTCATTTCCCTTCATAGAGAGAGTCTAATTTTTAAGTAAATACAGCTCCTAGAAATCAGTAAGCAGAAGACCAATGATCCAATAGAAAAATTGGCAAAGGATATGAACAGAACTTGTGTAGAAAAAGTAATATTAATGGCTCTTTTAAGACATGAAAAATGCTCATCTTCCTTGATAATAGAAATAAAAATTAGAATGAAAATGAGGTAACATCTTTTATCTTAAAAAGTTAGTCAAGAACAAGAAGTTTGATAATAAATTGTTGGTGAGCAGTCTTAAATATTTCTGGTGAGAAGGGTAAATTGATACATCAATGGAAGGTAATTTGCAAGTATCTAAATTAGGAATGACACATGCCTTTTGAACCATTAGTTCCACTTTTATAATTTTTTATATTGATATGTTTATATTCATGTGAAATGTTAAATGTACACAGATATTTGTTCAAGCATTATTGATAATAGGAAAAGATTGAAAACAGCTTAAATGTCCATGAGTAGGGAACTCGTTTAATTACGGTACATCCATACAGTGGGGCATTTTGTAGCTGTTAAAAAAGGATGCAGCAGATCTTTATGTACTTACATGTAAGCTAATTAAAATATATCAATAACATAAAATAGGCTGTGTTATACAATAAAAGCAATATGTATAGTGTGTTTAAATGTGTTTAAAAATTGTGTGTTTAAAAATACATGTTTGTGTTATGTGTATAAATGACATGTATGGAAGAATAAACAAACTGAAAACAGTAGTTGTCTACTGGGTGGAGACCTTGTGGTTAGAGTCTGGGGTGATAAGGAGCTTTCCTTTTTCCTGTATAATCTTTCTTACCTGCTGCATGTTGTACCATTTCCTTATATTACCTATTAAGAAAATAACAGTAATTAAATTAAAAATGAAAACTAATACAATAAATAATGTTTGTTTTCTTTTTATACTAGGCATATTTGATGAGACCTTCTATAATATTTTTTGACGAAATAGATGGATTAGCTCCAGTTCGCTCTAGCAGGCAAGATCAGATCCACAGGTAATTTTTCCTAATCTGATTATGTTGAATTCTTTTCATTTGTTGACATCGTATTTAGATTTAGCCCTTGGATAAGTGCTATGAGGCTTATAAGGTGTGACCTCTGTCCTTGGGGAAGACTTCTTTCATTAGCACAGGGGTCAGCAGACCACGACCCATGAGCCAAATCTTCTCCCTGTTTTTGTAAATGAAGTTTTATTGGAACACAGCCATATTCATTGCTTTTTGCATTATATATATCTCCTTTTGCACTACAAGAGCAGAGCTGAGCGAGGGGTTGTGAGAGAAAGATCATATGACTTGCAAAGCCTTAACACATTTGCTTTCTGACCCTTTACAGAAAAAGATTCCTAATCCTGATTTAGCATAATGTTTTTGAAATGTATCCATGTCACATACACTAATATTTTGTTCCTTTTAATTTCTGAGTAGTAGTCCTTGGGCAACATGTGTGTCTCTGTGTGTATGTGTATGTCTGTATGTGTACCACAATTTGTTTAATTCATCTGATAGAGATTTGGTTTGCTTCTATTTTTGGCTATTATGATAATGCTGCTGTGAACATTTGCATACACATTTTCATGGGACCATATGTTTTCATTTCTGTTGGGTAAATAGCTTAGAGAGAAATGGCTGAATTCTATGGTAAATGTTTGTTTAAATTGATACTACTTTCCAAAGTGGTTTACCATTTTATGTTTTTAACTGTAATGTATGAGGATTTGGGTTGCTTCTCATTCTTGCCAGCATTTCATATTTTTACTCTCTTTAACTGTTGCTATTCTAATGAGTGTGTAGTAGTGGATTAATTTTCATTTTTCTGATGACTAATAATATTGAGCATCTTTGCACGCACATATTGCTCATTTACATATGTTCTTTTGTGAAATGTCTGTTATAATATTTTACCCTTTAAAAAAAAGAGAAATCATATTGAATGTCTCATTGTAGTGTAAGATTTTTTTTATGTGCTCTTAAAACAAGCCCTTTGTCAGATCTATGTTTTGAAAAGTTTTCTACTAGTCTGGCTTGCCTTTTTCTTAAATATGACTTTTTGAAAATCAAAAGGTTTTAGTCTTGATGAAGCCCATTATGTAAATTTTTTTGGTATATATTTTTGTGTCTTGAGAATAATTGCCTAAACCAATTTGTCAACAATTCTATATTTTCTTCTAAAATATTAGTAGTTTTAGCCCTTAAATTTTGGTCAGTGATTCGTTTTAAAGTTAACATTCATGTCAGTATAAGGTAAGGGTTTGAGTTAAATTTTTTTTTTTTTAATATTTATTTATTTATTTATGGTTGTGTTGGGTCTTCGTTTCTGTGCGAGGGCTTTCTCCAGTTGCGGCAAGCGGGGGCCACTCTTCATCGCGGTGCGCGGGCCTCTCACTATCGCGGCTTCTCCTGTTGCGGAGCACAGGCTCCAGACGCGCAGGCTCAGTAATTTGGCTCACGGGCCTAGTCGCTCCGCGGCATGTGGGATCTTCCCAGACCAGGGCTCGAACCCGTGTCCCCTGCATTGGCAGGCAGATTCTCAACCATTGCGCCACCAGGAAAGCCCCTGAGTTAATTTTTATAGCTAGTGCAAGGTATGGACTGAAGTTTACTTTTTCCATATTTTTTTTCCAGTTGTTCCAGGACCATTTATTGAAAAGGTTACATTGTCTCCATTGAATTACTTGGCATCTTTGTCAGAAATTGACCATCAAGTTGTCTATTCCTAGACTTGTTAGTTGGTTCCATTGATCTTTAGGTTTATCCTTGTATCACTGACTTGATTACTTGGTAGATTTCTATTGAGTTTTATTAGTATAAGCCCCCAACCTTGTTCTTTGTAATTTTTTTTTCAGTGAGTCATCAGAATTTATTTATGTGTTCATTAAATTTCAGGTATAATTGTAAGCAATTGTTAGCAAGCAGATAAAAAATTAACTTGCTATGTTGGTTTTAGAAATATTTTCTCATTATTAAGTTAAATCACCTCATAAGTTGAACATTTTAAAAAATAAGCAAAGTAAGACAATATGGAAAATTAAGTAAAATTAGCACACAGAAATAATCACTCTTAACATTGTGTTACATTACTCTTTAATCAAAATTAGATCAAACTGTGAATTCTGCTTTGTAACATACTGTATTTGTAATAATTATTGTAAACAATTGTCATGTTATTAAGCATTAATCTACAATAAATTGATTGACTATATTCTATGCCATTTTATGGAAGAATAAACCTTTAAATAATATTCTAATGTTAGATATGTAGATTGTTTCTATTTTTCAGTCTTTAGGCTTTGCTGCAATGAATAGCCTTATGTCTACATCCCTGCTCGTATTCATGATTTTTTTTTGTTTTTTTTCTGACAAATTTTTAAAATAATTTTTATATTTTTTATTGAAGTATAGTTAATTTACAATGTTGTGTTAGTTTCTGGTATATAGCAAAGTGATTCAGTTATACATATATATATTCTTTTTCATATTCTTTTCCATTATAGTTTATTATAAGATATTGACTCTAGTTCCCTGTGCTATGCAGTAGGACCTTGTTGTTTATCTATTTTATATATAGTAGTTTGTATCTGCTAATCCCAAACTCCTTTTTTTTTTTTTTAACATCTTTATTGGAGTATAATTGCTTTACAATGTTGTTGGTTCTGTTGATCTTTAGGTTTATCATTATATCATTGACTTAATTACTTGAGAGATTTATAGAGTCTTATTAGTATAAGTTCCCAACCTTGTTCTTTGTAATTTAAAAAAAAATCTTTTTTAAAGGGCAGTTTTAGGTTTACGGCGCATAATTGAGAGGAAGGTACAGAGATTATTCCATTTACTCTGTGCCCGCACTGATGCACAGCCTCCCTCATTATCAACATCTTTCATCAGAGAGGGTACATTTGTTACAATTGAGGAACCTACATTGACACATCATAAGCACACAAAGTCTGTAGTCACTCTGGGTGTTTTGCATTTTATGAGTTTGGACAAATGTATAATAACGTGCATATGTCATTATAGTATCATACAGAGTATTTTCATTGTCCTAAAAATCCTCTGTGCTCTACCAACTCATCCCTCCTTTCCCTCCCCACCCCACCCCCTCAGTCCCTGGCACTAATGATTTTTTTTTACTATCTACCCTTGCCCTTTCCATAATGCTATGTAGTTGTAATCACCCAGCATGTAATCTTTCAGGTTAGCTTCTTTCATTTAGCAATATGCATTATGACTTTTCTTAGCTTTTTGTTTGTTTGTTTGTTTTTTGTTTGCTTTAGGTTTAGTTTTCTCTTTTTCTAGATTATTCAGATGGAATTTTAGACTTTGAAACTTTCTTTTCTAATATAAGCATTGAAAGCTATAAATTTCTTTTTAAGCACTGCTTTAGCTGCATCCCAGTTTTTGACCTCTTATATAATCAGTGTCCTATAGTTCAAAATAATTTCCAGTTCCTCTTGTCATTTCTTCTTTGACACAATGAATATTTAGAAGTGTGTTGTTTAGTTTACAAGTTGTGTTTTTTATCTTACTGTTTCTAATTTAATTTTTTAATTGAAGTATAATTAACATAAAACACTATATTAGTTTCTCTAATTTAATTTTATTGTGGTCAGAAACAATAACTCTTAAAGTCATTTTAAATTCACTGCAGTTTTCTTTATGTCCCAGGTATTGTCTGTCTTGTGAATTTGTATTCTGCTATTTGTGGTATAATATTCTCTATATATATCAAGTAAGGCAGGGTTATAATAATGTTATGCAGGATCTTTTGTGTTTTTACTGATTTTTTTTTTTTAAACATTTTTCTTTTTTATGAATTTTATTTTTTATGTTATTTTATTTATTTATTTATTTTTGGCTGTGTTGGGTCTTCGTTTCTGTGCGAGGGCTCCCTCCAGCTGCGGCGAGCGGGGGCCACTCTTCATCGCGGTGTGCGGGCCCCTCACCGTCACGGCCTCCCCTGTTTCAAGGCACAGGCTCCAGACGCGCAGGCTCAGCAGCCGCGGCTCACGGGCCCAGTCGCTCCGCGGCATGTGGGATCCTCCCAGACCAGGGCTTGAACCCGTGTCCCCTGCATTGGCAGGCAGATTCTCAACCACTGCGCCACCAGGGAAACCCCTACTGATTTTTTTTGTCTAGTTATTTTATGAACATTAGAGAGATGTGGTAAAATGTCCAACTATGATTGTAGAATTGTCTCTTTAATTCTGCCAGTTTTTGTTTCATTTATTTTGAAGTTTTGTTTTGGGTGCAAACACATTTATTATTCTGGATGTCTTTATTTTGAAGTTGCCTTCTTATGAAATGCCCCTCTTTATCTTTGTTAATACTTTTTATTTTGAAATCTATTTTCATTAGAATCTAATGAAATGATTATCTAATGATTAGATAATGATTAAGCTAATCTATACTTCTGATGTTTTTTGCTTGGTACATTTTTTTTTTCCATTAACTTACTACCTACCTTTCAGTGTCTTAATATTTAGAGTATTACTTTTGTGGATAATATATAGTTGGGTCTTGCTTTCCTAACTGGACAATCTCTTCATTTTAATTTGAAAGTTTAATCCATTAATGTTTATGTAATCATTGACACAAATGATTTGGGGAATACCATTTCATGTTTGTTTTCTGTTTATGTGTGTTTTCTGTTTATGCTTTTCATTTCTTGCTTTTCTAAAGAGAATATTTGGAGGTATTTTAGAATCTCCTTTTTATTTTACTACTGATTTTAAAAAAAATTTTTAAATTAATTTATTTTTATTTTTGGCTGCGTTGGGTCTTCGTTGCTGCATGCAGGCTTTCTCTAGTTGTGGCGAGTGGGGGATACTCTTCGTTGCGGTGCACGGGCTTCTTGTTGCGGTGGCTTCTCTCGTTGTGGAGCACGGCTAGGCGTGCGGGCTTCAGTAGTTGTGGCTTGCGGGGTCTAGAGCGCAGGCTCAGTAGTTGTGGTGCATGGGCTTAGCTGCTCCATGGCATGTGGGATCTTCCCAGACCAGGGATCGGACCTGTGTCCCCTGCATTGGCCGGCAGATTCTTACCCACTGCACCACCAGGGAAGCCCTACTACTGATTTTTTTAAAGCTCTTTTATTGAGGTATAATTGATACAGAATACTATATATACTCATTGATATACTTAAAGAGTACACTTGGTAATTTTAACATATGTATTTACTTGTGAAACTGTAACTATCAATACATATAAGGATACATATAAGAAAGGTTCCAAATGGTGGGAAAAAGGGATGCAAAAGCTTAGTCACAGATATTCACAGCAGTGTTATTCATAATAGCCATAACATGGAAATAACCCAAATGTCCATTAGCTGATGAATGGTTAAATAAAATGTGGTATATCCACATGGTAGAATATCATTCAGCCTCCAAAAGGAATAAAATTCTGACACATGCTACATGTGTTTATCTTACACATGTAACATTGGTGAACCTCACATACTTTACGCTAGTTGAAACAAAGCCAGACACAAAAGATAACATATTGTACTGTTTCATTTATGTAAAATGCCCAAAATAGTGAAATTCATAAAATGGTATAAAAGTGTGTCAAGTAAATACTAACAGAAAGCGGAGGTATTTCCGGTTCCGGTGTCAGTTTGGGGTGCCGCCGCCGCAGCCGCCAGAGCCGCGATGCCTAAAGGAGGGAGAGAGGGAGGCCACAAAGGCCGGGCTAGGCAGTACATGACCCCTGAGGAGATGGGCGCACAGCTCCAGGCTGAAAAGCAGAAGGCCAGGGAAGAAGAGGAACAAGGAGAAGAAGGTGGAGATGGGGCTGCAGGTGACCCCAAAAAGGAGAAAAAGTCCCTAGACTCAGATGAGAGCGAGGATGAAGAAGATGATTACCAGCAAAAGCGCAAAGGTGTAGAAGGGCTCATCGACATTGAGAACCCCAACCGGGTGGCACAGACAACCAAAAAGGTCACACAGCTGGACCTGGACGGGCCCAAGGAACTTTCAAGGAGAGAAAGAGAAGAAATCGAGAAGCAGAAGGCAAAAGAGCGTTACATGAAAATGCATTTAGCGGAGAAGACGGAGCAAGCCAAGGCCGACCTTGCCCGGCTGGCGATCATCCGGAAACAGCGGGAGGAGGCTGCCAGGAAGAAAGAAGAAGAGAGGAAAGCGAAAGATGATGCAGCTTTGTCGGGATAACGAATGCAGTCGCTCTCCCTGAATAAGTAGCACGGCCTGTGGGAGGAGATAGCAGGGAACTGGGCCGTGCTGCCAGGACCTCTGCCGTGTCTCACCGGCTCTGTGCCCCGGCGCCACTGCAGCAGCCCCTCGCGGCGAGGAGACCCCCACGGCTCCTCTTCATCTTGGCACAGAAATCGTTTGGGGGGATGGTGGGTGGGGGGAGGGGGCAGCTGCTATCTTTGAGACAGAAAGATGCAGGACAGCATTTCATATGTAACCGTTTGAATGTTTTGGCTGTTTTTAGAATTCAGAACCCTTGTTGGGGGGTGCCTGGGAGGTGGGGTAAGAAGAGCTTCCATTTGTCTGGTAGATTGCGGGGCAGGGGGCAGTTGAGCCGCAGTAGCTGCTGACAAGTTTGGGATGGACGGCCCCCTGTCTGTGTTGCCCGGGTGCCCAATCAGGGGGGCTGTCGCCTGGGAGCCAGGGCCCTGGGTCTCTGAGGGTCATGGCTCATCCCTGGCCAGTCCCCTCTGACTGAGGCTTCCCCCCTGACCTTCTCACCCTACTCCCTACCTCCAACTCTGGCCAGGCCCCGGGCCCATTCTTAACCCTGCCCATGGATCATTTCAAGAAACCTGTTTACTGTGTAGCACCCAGGCAAAACATGCTCCACAAGTCCAACTTGTATATTTGGCAAATTAAACTTGACATTATTGTAAAAAAAAAAAAAAAAAAAAAAAAAAAAATCAGAAAGCTACTATTGCTATATTAGACAAAAGAGACTAAGACAGAAAGCATTATTATACATAAAAAGAGGATCAATTTACAATAATAAAATCTTCAATTTATTGAAAGATGTAATAGTTTAAAATTTATAATTCCCTAATTACTACATTTCAAACTGTATAAAACAAAAATTGACAGAACTGCAAAGAGTCAAATTGATAATCATTGTGAGAGATATCATGTACCTCTCAGTAATTAATAGACCAAATGAGCATAAAATAAATTCTCTACAGATTATTTGAACAACTATATTATATGAATCTGATCTTATGGGTATACTTATCTAAGGCAAATATAGAATGAACACTGTTTTCAAACAAACACCGCATTTATAAAAATTGGCCATACATTGTGCCTCAAATCACAACTAATTTCCAAAGTTTAGTAATATACAAAATATAAGAAACAAATGACAGGGCTTCCCTGGTGGCGCAGTGGTTGAGAGTCTGCCTGCCAGTGCAGGGGACGCAGGTTTGAGCCCTGGTCTGGGAAGATCCCACATGCCGCGGAGCAGCTGGGCCCGTGAGCCACAACTGCTGAGCCTGCGCGTCTGGAGCCTGTGCTCCACAACAAGAGAGGCCGTGATAATGAGAGGCCCGCGCACCGCGATGAAGAGTGGCCCCCACTTGCCACAACTAGAGAAAGCCCTCGCACAGAAACGAAGACCCAACACAGCCAAAAAATAAAAAATAAAAATAAATAAATAAATAAATTTATAAAAAAAAAAGAAATGACAAAAAGATAAGCAGAGAATTTTGTTTTTTATCAAGAACTATTGTTCTAACTCTAAGTAATCTATGGTATTAGTAAAATAAAAAATTATAGCTAATTATATATGAACTGTAAACAGATATGCAGAAATCAGGAAATTAGAAAGTCGCTTCTTTGAAAAAAATAAAATTGACAAACCTGTTGCATAATTGGCCATGATAAAAAAAGACACTGATAAAGCAATATTTAGGAATACAAAATATGATGTTATTTTAGATTCTGTAAACATTAAAGGTTAAGAGGATGAAAGCCTAAGCTTAAGAGGTAAAAGTATAAAACTTTTAGGAAAAAACCTATGGGAACATCTTCATGACCTGTATAAATGTTCACAGCTTTTTTGGTAATAGCCAAAAACTGGAAACAGTCTAAATGTCCATCAACATGTGAATCAACAAATTGGGATCCATCCATAAAATGGAATATTGCTTAGCAATGAAAAGGAATAAACTAGTGTTAAACCAACAATGTGGTGAATTTCAAAATAATCATGCTGAGGGAAAGAATCCAGAAAAAAAAGTACTTACTGTGTGATCCCATGTATATAAAATTTTAGGTAATGCAAGCTAATCTATAGTGACAGAACTCAGATCAGTGGTTGCCAGGGGATTGGGTCAAAGAAGAGCAGTGGGGAATGGATTTTGAAGGGCATGAAGAAGAGCATGATGGATATTACTTTTTTTCATTATGGTGATAGTTTCACATACTTCAAAACTTAGCAATTTGTATACTTTAAATATATTCAGTGTATTGTATGTCAGTTATATCTGCAGAAGACTTAAACCTGTTTAGAGTAATATGAGAAAGTTAAATGGAACTTAGTTTTACTTGTGAACATGGATATAAAAATACATTTTTTTAGTCTTTAAGACTGATAAAAGTTAGTATAAGCAGCAATTTTTGCAACTTTTTCTTTCTTCTCTTTTTAAAATTTAAAATTTTGTCTGAAAATTTTGTTACAGCTCTATAGTGTCAACCCTCCTTGCTCTTATGGATGGATTAGACAATAGGGGCGAAATTGTTGTTATTGGTGCTACAAATAGACTTGATTCTATAGATCCTGCTCTCAGGAGACCTGGTCGTTTTGACAGAGAATTTCTTTTCAACCTTCCTGATCAAAAGGTAAGAGTTTTTGATATATTAAGATTTATTTGTGACTTAATTATGAAATATATATATATGTATACATACTTTGAAAGTGGTATTTTATGAGTGGTCATTTTCAAAATTTTGTGCTTGTTGGATATCTTAGTTACTACTTAAAAAATTCTTGTAATTATTGAATAATTTAATCTTTTTTGTTAACAATTATCAGAAAGTTTATGATTTTTAGGAAGTAAGGGTATGATTTTTAGGTTACTGTAGATGCTTACTTACTCTTTTCTTTAGTTCTCCACATTGTATTAATTATCTTGTATGACAGGTTATATGTCTCTTGTTTGCCAAAATAGCTTTGTTCCCATAAAAATAACGTTTTTAGAGTAACGGTGGCTTTATGAATAAGAGCCCAATATGCAAATTCTCATAGAAGTGGCTGTAACATCTTATTTAATTAAAAGCAGCAAACGCTATTCATTATAGTGTAGTTTTTTTTTTTAAATTAATTAATTTATTTTTGGCTGCCTTGGGTCTTCGGTGCTGAGCACGGGCTTTCTCTAGTTGTCACAAGTGGGGGCTACTCTGTGTTGCAGTGCGCGGGCTTCTCATTGCGGTGGCTTCTCTTGTTGCGGAGCACGGGCTCTAGGCACGCGGGCTTCAGTAGGTGTGGCACGCAGGCTCAGTAGCTGTGCCTTGTGGGCTCTAGAGCGCAGGCTCAGTAGTTGCGGCGCATGGGCTTAGTTGCTCCACGGCATGTGGGATCTTCCCGGACCAGGGCTTGAACCCGTGTCCCCTGAACTGGCAGGCGGATTCTTAACCACTGCGCCACCAGGGAAGCCCTATAGTGTAGTTTTAAAAAGAACATAATAAAAAAAAAACATAATTAAAACAGGGCAATGTGTAGTCATTGACTATGTAAAATGTTATTTAATATGTTATACAAAGTTCTTTTTTCTTATTTTTACTTGGCAATTTTTTGGTTAGTCTTTGACCAGTTTAATCATTGACTGTCATCTTCACTGCACATTTATATTTGAGAGGGAGGGACATATTCAGAGAAGATTCTGTATTTGACAATGCTTTGCATGTATTAAACATATCAAGCCTAATTAGAACCTTTATAACACATACCTATATAAATATAACCAAAAGAGAGGAGAGAAGATACTACATATGAATATATATATTTATACACACACACACACACACACACATGAGCACTTGCTGTTATATGGCTTTGATTTTGGATCTCTGTAAAATGCCTCATTTATGTACATAGATGTGAGAAGCTTAGTGATTAGTACAGTACAGTAGACTATAGGGAAATGAAGGCAATGGCTCTGCTGTGTAGAGCAGTCTGTGTAGAGCAGTCTCTACCTCAGTTCGACAGTCTGAACAGCCACTATATCTGTCTCAGTTTTGGATTGACGATCCAACTTACAGGCTTTTTTTGGGCACCAAGTTTATTTAGCTTTGTCAGGATAGGAAACATAGTGTATACAGCATCATTTTTGTTACCCAAGTGAGCTTCTAGGGCTGTACCAGTGCATAGAGGTACGCTTAGTTATAGGAGACAAGACTGAAGTAGTCTACTGCAGCATGGGGAAGCATCAGCTATCTCATTAGGGACATCTTACAACAGTTCAAGCACATCTTTTAGGCTCTACCAATAGATGGGGAGTGTGCTTATTAGCTCTAAGGGGCACAGCCAGTGTTCATTTTGGCACAGGAAAGCCATTACCTTGATTTTCCAATTCTCTTCTATATTGTCCTAGTCATGTAGGCCTCAAAGTCCATATGCCAACCATAGTCCTCACAATTCAGGTATAGTCCACACAAATCAGAGATTTAACAGTAAACGAGGTCTAGAACAGTACTGTCCAGTTGAATTTTCTGTGACGATGGAAATGTTCTGTGGCTTACTATATTGTATAAGTATGGATCTTGAGCATAGTTTTCCATGTTAATTTTAACTTTCTAAGTTTCAAGAAAACGGTGCTTGAGACCTAAACCTAAGATCATTTTTCTTGGCCTGGGTCTGTGGAAAAAGCCTAGACTGGCTGTTCACCTTTTTTTCCTTAGGTAATATTTAAGGTCATGAGACTAGATGATATAATTCCTCTGTCTTAAGAAGCAGTCAGTAAGGTAAGAGGAAAACTAGGAGAGTGGGATTCTGGAAGCCAAGTGAAGAAACTATATCAATGGGGAAGGTATAATTAACTGTGTCAGATGTTGCTAAATTAAATCACATGACAGAAGATTGGCGATCGTATTTAGCGTTATGTAGGTCATTGCTGAAACCTGATGGGAACAATTTCAATTAGTGGTGGGTGCAAAAAACTTGACTCGAATATGGTTAGTTTAAGAGAATGGGAGGGGAGGAATTGGAGACAGTGAATGGAGATAAATTTTTCAAAGTGTTTTGCTGTAATAAGAAGCAAAGGATTGAGGTGAGATGTTGAGCAAATTGGGGACAAGAGAAGGTGTTTTGTTATTTTTAAGATGGGAGAAATATCCAGTAGGGAAGGAAATTTTGGTGGTGAAATTGAGAAAGGAGAATTATCTTCTTGCCTTGATAGGCGAGAAGGGGGATTGGATTTAATATATGAGTGATGAGAATGACTATTTTTAATTAAAAAAAAATTTATTCATTTATTTTTCTGTGCTGGGTCTTAGTTGTGGCATGTGGGATCTAGTTCCCTGACCAGGGATCAAACCTGGGCCCCCTGCCCTGGGAGCGTGGAGTCTTAGACACTGGACCACCAGGGAAGTCCCGAGAATGACTATAGATAGGAATTTGATAGTTCATCTGTTATAATAGGGAGAAGACAGAATATTGCAGGTACACATGCTGACAGGTGGACACAATTGGTATGGGGTATCTTTGGAAGTTTTCTTCTGATTGCTTCAGTTTTCTCAGTGGATTAGGAAGCAAGTTCTGAACGAGAGGCTGAGCATGAAGACAGAGAAGCTATGAACTAGTCTGCTGGAAGATAGCCTCATGAATAGAATAGAGAAGGGTTAAGGGCAGTCATAAGGCTCCATTTGGGTCGTTCATTTAAATTGATACCAGTCAGTGTCTAATATTAGCATGCAGTTTGAGAAGTGGAATATCATGACTCTTGCTGTTTGAGCAAGTGAAAGTAAAAAACAAACACAAAAAAAGTAAAAGTAAGTCTTGGTGCCAGATTTTAATAATTTTGTTAACTCTTTATTACCATAAAATAGCACGTACCTTCTTTATGCAGTAATGCTTAATTTCTTTTGTTTATCATCAGCAGCAGTATGATTATTGTTATAAATGTTATGTGTATATTCATGAATTCTAAAGAATGAGTGACCTGAGTTTGCCTTTGACTCTTAATAATAGAGGAAGCTACTTTCTATTGGGAGAAACCATATGATTTACTCTTCTATATGCCATATAGAGTAAAGCATAATGAAACATTTCTTGATTTAAATAATTTCTTCTATTTCTTGTTTTTATGACAAAGAAAGGAGACTCTTTATATAGAAAAAGAGAAAGACACTTAAATGTCTCAGAGACCTGACAATAACTTGACTTTAGGTAATTAATTTCATTTCCTCTAAATCTTTACTTATTTTGTAAAATGAAGGGATACAGATAGATCTTTTTTGAGATATCTTCCAGCTTAGATTTTTTTTTTTTTTTGCCGTGTTTCTGATTCTCTAAGGGTCTTGAATGAGTGGCGCCCCTTCTGCTAATGAAGTCTATATAGATTCTTAATGTCATCTTCTAGACTATATAAGATCTCAGAATGATATCTTTTGGGGGCCTTGATTTTATATTTTTTTAGTATCTGTTCAGGCAGATATTTCAAGTCGAAAGAAAATATTTGTTACATCATTGATTTATTTTTGGTAGCTGAACGCCTAACTTAGAACTTGGAATTGAAGCAATAGCTATTGATTCTAGATTTTGTCAACTTTTTGAGCAAGGTTTATCTTGACAACTTTCAAGTTCTTTTTGTTTTGGTGCTAGACCCCAAATTCCTCACCAAGGCAATAATATTATCATCTTGGTTATAATTTGCTTTTTCATAGTCTCAAGAAACTCAAGTAGCAGTGTTGAGGAAACAAGTATACTCAATTTTAGAAAGCATTGTTTTTCCCCTGAAAGAAGGCAAATGTGAAAAAAAAATTTTGATGTGACTTTTCAGGTGATTATGGACTCATACTTCAGTGTTTCTTTTTTACTGTGGGAGAAAAAGAAATTTCATTTAATTTGGAACCAAGATGTTAAAATTTTGATTGTGCTATACAGTTAGATTTAAGGTAAAGAATGCTATTTTGAAAGAAAAAAATCAAGGTAAAATTGTTTAGACCTTTGTTTTACAGTGAATTCAATTAATATTTATGGAGATTACCTTGTTATATATTAAGTGTGAAAACATTAACTAACTTACAAGATGATAATGTTTATTATATTTCTTTACTTAATTGAAAACTTCTTCAACTTAAAACTTTAATGACACTTTATGCATATGAGAACCAAAAGGCCTGTGAAATCTAAATATAAGGTTTGTTTAAAAGTTATGATTATTATAACACATTAAAGTTTTTTTGTTTACATGTTTTCAAATGCTTAAAATGACGTGGAGGAAAGTGAAATTTAGTTTTGAGTTCTAGTCCTGTATCAGTCACGTAGTCATATGTGCCGCTAGTCAAGTTCCTTTACCTCTCAGGATGTTAATTATCTTAGTTTGTGAAACAAAGATCTCTGCTACATAGCTCACAGGGTTATTATGGGAATCAGAGTTGATGTGGATGCCAAGCTGTTTATGTTTCTTTTAAAATAAACAGTTGCTTTTCTGGGATATGGTTAGTTGATAAATTTGTTCCATCTAATACATTTTGGGGTTGATGATATTTTATTTATTTGTACTTTTTTCCTTAGGCAAGATTTTATTTATCTGTACTTTTCTTCTTAGGCAAGAAAACACATTTTACAGATCCATACCAGGGACTGGAATCCAAAATTGTCAGATGCTTTTTTAGGTGAATTGGCTGAAAAATGTGTTGGTGAGTGCTACTGTTTGAATCTTTTGATTGTCATTGTTTGTTCTGATCAGCCTCCCTTTCCCCTTATGTTTGGAATGTGAATGAGTATAGTTGTGTTTTTGTGCAATAGATGGCTTTGCCTTTAAATGTAAATATTATTTTAAACATTTCACTTGAAGTTTGAACACTTCTAAATTAGAATTTTAGCTGCCATTAGGTGTTTTGATTATCAAAGCTCAGTGGTCATATGCCTTTCATTGAGTGCTGGATTTCCAGTATTACTACAGTGTCTCCTTTTAGGAATTGTTCCCTTTCAGAAGTTTTACTAAGAAAAATAAGCTTAAACAAGAGGTGAAGGTCCATGTATAGGGCAGGACTGTAGTCTTTTACTTCACAGATTACATCATGGACTCATCCTCATGCCGGTGGTTTAGAAAGAAGTTGAGTGAGAGGAGTCTTCAAAGAAAATACTTAATGACATCTGCTAGTATTTCCCCAAATGTAAAATTCTCCAAGTTAATGTTAAGTTATGCACAAAGTAGATCTCCTACAGAGTGAACGAACACTACTGTCCTAAAAGGATACGGTGAGAGTGTTTTATGTACATACATGATCATACATAGGAGACGGAATTCAGAGGTTTTAGAATTCAGGGTTTTGGCTCTATTAGGTCTGAAATAAAAATGAATGTGGTATTAAGCAACTGAATATACACACAGGTATTTTTCCTTCATTCTTTTTCTGTCTTTTGTCTATTTTCCTCTCATTCTCTCAAAAATATAAATTAAAAAATCTCTCCATGACATTTTTTTAAGCATTATGAAGAAGTCTCCCTAATAAGTCCACTAACAATCAGCAGTCTACTTGGGAAAACTTTAAAGTTACCAAAACCAAAAAGAACAACTTAGTTAAAAAATCATTGTGGTCCACCATCAAATAATTAAAACTTAAATAGAACATTAGTCCATTCAGTTAGCTACATCCGAATTATCCTCTTCATCCACAGGGACCTCCATCTCCGAAGCAGCATACCTCAGCTTTTGAACCACAAAGACCTCGACATCTTCTGGTGAGGAGAAAACGTAAATCTCTCCAGCACTACTCCAGTTTAAGCTTTGCCTGGTATAAGAGAGCATGCGCCAAACCCATTTCATGTAAATTTGGCTTGACCTTTGCAAAGCCTGTGCTGCTTTATGGGAGAGGGTGGTATTTGGTACAAAATCCAGTCTTTGCCCTTTTTGAAATCTGACCCCTTTTATTTCCTGTTACTTTTATGATATTATTGTGTTAGAGTACAGATCAGAATGGGAAATATTTGTAGATTCGTCTGTGAATTTGTCACAGAATGATCCTTAACTGAAATATGCAGAAGTCTTCAAATAATTTTGGAAATTCCCTAAGAGTAATTTTAAAATTACTTTTTTACCCTATCTACCATCTGAAATATTATATACTCTAATTCTTCATCCTAAATATTAGACTCTCAGTTTCCTTTTTCATTTCGAAAGGCCACTCCTTCTCATTTTACCAAGTTATTTATTTTAGCTTTTAGTCAGTTTCTTAAGTTAAAAAAATTTTAAGACATACTTTTTTATAGGACTGAAAAACTTCTCTTGCCTTTTTTGGGGGTGGCGTTGCTGGTTTAGAATCTGCTTATATATACTCTATTTTCTTCCTGGAGAGTGACATAAAAATCCATTATAATTAACTGACTTCTGATTTTGATTGTGACATTTATTTCATTTAAGAAACCAGTTCACATTAAAAAAAAAAGAAAAAAGAAAATGCAGGTCTTCAAACAGGAACGAAATAGCAATAAATTTTTAATTCATTATGAGCTTAGCACTTACGTATCCCAAAGATGTTTTAACATGTATGGGTTCAGTTGAATGAAATTTATGCCTAACAAAAGAGTATGCAGTCTTAATGAACGACTGCAAAGATAGTTGACCTCTTGTTAGAGGTTATGGATTTGGTAACTTTTACCTTGAAATGAATTCCCAAGTACTTGGAGGTTTGCATGCATAATAGGTGTGATTTTTAGTAGTCTTCAAATAATTTGGTATCCAGAACATGTGCACAAATAGTAGGAGCTTAAGCTTAATGAAGAACTTCAATCTAATCATATTTCTCTATTCATTTTCACTAAGAGGGCCAAAACAATGAAAGGGTATCTGTCAATGTGGCATCTTAGCTTGTGGACCTTCATTGTTTGGTATTTTATTTAAAAAGTAACTTCATAAAATTTTATTACCTTTCTCTAGTTTATAACCTCTTTGAGTAGCTTGTATTTTCGTTCTTTCAGACAAATTTCCATCTTAATAGCAGTATTCAGGAATGCGTTTTCTTTGGTATCTAGCTATGTGTGTTCATCAGACTATTAGAGTTGTAATGGTAGAACTAGTATAGTTATGGAATTCTTATGGAAGGGATATTGATATTTAACATCAGCTTTTGACTCTCTAAAGGCTGTATTTCAGTATTTCTGGAATAGTCATATCGTCTATTTTTCTAAAGCAGGACCCTTTTGAGAGTGAAAAAATACGCTGTTAATTATGACAAGGCAAATGGCCTAAACCAGGACATATGGTCACCCTTAATATAACCTATTTAACCATGGTTATGATGTACCTTTAATTCTGTTTTAGAGTCTAGTAAGGAAAGTGTATTATTATTAATTCAGTAGTTCTCAAATTTTTTGTATATCAGAATCACTTGTAAAGTTTTCTCAAAATACATATTTATGATATTAAACCACCACTTAGTGATTCTGATTCACTAAGTTTGTTGGGAATCCACTTTTGACTCATTTTCATTGTTTATTCGGATGACTAGTCAAGGTTGACAACCACAGATATAAACTAGTAATTCTCATTCACAAACAAATGTAAAGAAGGTAATTCCTATCATTTATAGTCTGTTGGTTATGATAATCCATGAGAAAATTTACTTCTTTATTTTTTTCAAGGATTAGTTTATAACTAATGATGAAATTCAAACTTGCAAGTAAAAATTAGGATTTTTTTAAAACCAAAAAAGGGATTATAAGCTACACAGCAGTTCTCAAAGGGCGTTCTATGACTTATATTTGTCATTGTGAGCTGACAGCTTGCCAGCATTTAAAAGATTTTAGCGATGAGATTGGTGATGATATTAACAAATGTGATTTTTTGATATTGTTAATAAAATGTGTCAATATACAAAACATCTATTTAACTCAGTGAAGAAAATTTACTTCTTTAAATGGAATCTATTAGTGTTGATAAGCTTTAAAATTATCTTTAATAAATTAAGAAAAAGTGAACAATACATTGCTATTTATATTATTATGTCAAACATAAATATTATGGGCAACATTTACTACATAAAATACCTTTTAGTGGCTTTTTTCTGTTCTGCATTGTTTTTGAACGTTTTTTCCTTTTTAATTTAGGTTTTTGCACTTTAAAATAGGGTCGTATAGTATGTTCACTAAGTATATATACTTTTAAAGAAGAAAAAGAAATGTGGTTTATATTTTTTTGAAGACAGTAGTTTATTCTTTACTTCCTCTGAAATGGATTATTTAGTTAACTGTTTATAACTGAGCTGGTGTTCTACAGTTATTTTGTTGAACTAATGTAACAGATATGTATGGAACAGGAAAAGATACTTTTTGTCAGGTTCATTCATTGAGAAATAGAAAATAAAATGAGAGACATGGTAAACTTGGTTATTCTGAAGAATTATTTGGGAGATTGATTGCTGTCATGGGGCAGTGTTAATGCTTAATCTGCTTATAGTTTTCTGAATTAAATTCTCATAGGTCATATTAAGTTTTCCCCTACCTCTGAATAAATGTTTATGAATATAGTACTTCATAATTTTCATTGAAATTTTTAGTTACAGTGAGTAAGTTGGTTTAATAATAAAAGAATTTAGATTTCTTAGAAAAAGAAAAGCCTAATAGATATGATTCATCCCCCTCTTTTTTGTAATACATGGTAACCTAATAGTTTTACGTTTCCAAACTATAACCTTGGAGTTACTCTTTTCTTTTTTCATTCATTCTTTCACTCAAGAAATATTTTTTGGATATCTACTGAATGCCAGGCCAGGCATTGTTCTTGGTAGTTGAGATACATTTAGCGAACAAAACAAACAAATACCCCTAGTTCTTACAGAGGTCACATTCTAGTTGGGGAAGGCAGACAGTAAACATAATAGGTAAATGATAAGGTGGTAAGTGCTGGGGAAAAAGGAGAGCAGGGTGAGGAGTTTTCTGTTATGTGTAGGACTTGATTAACGTGATCATTTGCCCTACTGAGGGATATAGGGATAGAATTTATTATAATGTGTGAGTCAGTTTGATTTATATGGTTTTGTTCCTTAATGTTCTTTTTCTGCCAGTTAGTCTGGTACTATTTCTTCTCTGCTCATAGTTTTCCTATCTAATCACCATTTTAATTTCAGTATTTAAGTGTTCTACAAGGTCATTGTGATATATAAAAAGATAAATAAACCTGATACCACTCTTTGAAGAGCTGAGGGACTAATGTTCTGTAACTAGTTCGAGTGGTTCCCCCTGCTGGCATAACTGATAAAGGTGGCCAAATGCAGGTTTAATTGGTGATATAAAAAAACACCATGACTAGTTTGAGGTTTTCTTCCCATTTGTGGTAAAGACCTAACAGTTCATATGTTTTTCTATGTATTTGTCGCTCAAATGAATGAAATGATTTCAGAGCACTGGTGGCTTGATCTGTTGTTTAACTACATGATCAGTTAAATATGGGTAATGGATGATACCTCATATCTCTGTAGCCCTGTGAACTAGATTATCAATCATTTTAAACTAAATATATATATAAAAAGGAAGATAATATAGAAATGTAATGGATTCTCATTCCCTGTAATACCTTTGGAACTATCAGAGATGATCATAACTTTAAAGTATAGTTTTGGGGGTAATAAGATATTAACCTGCTTGTGGGTTGCACTCAGAGTTAGTAGTAGAATAGCTCTGATTTTGAAGTTTCCGCTTATGTATACTACTTTGTACTGCTCCATTATATGTGTTTGGAAATTAGTAATATTAGGAAAATTTATAGAAAACTGTAATGTCATGAGGACTAAACTAATGATTGGAAATATTGATGAAGGATTGATACAAAACTATATTTTTTAAAACCTTTCCTGAAGAAAGATGTACATTATAATCAGTGGTTTTGGCACAAAATATATGACTTGTTTTCTTTTAATATCATTAGTTCATGTGTTTGTTAATTAAAACATTCAAAACATTTTTAGTCTTAATGAGTAAACAGTTTTATTAGGTGACTTTAAATGGTCATTTTTCATTTTGCTAGTGAAATTGCACATGATTGATTTAGTATTTTATTTTAGATGAAGATGTGCATATTTGCAGAATAGAGTTGATACTTGGAAAAATGGACTTACCTTTGTTATCCTTTTCCTTTTGTGCATTAGGCTATTGCGGAGCTGATATCAAGGCCCTGTGCACTGAAGCTGCCCTGATTGCCCTGCGGAGGCGTTACCCCCAGATCTATGCTAGCAGTCATAAACTGCAGCTAGATGTTTCCTCAATAGTGCTCCACGCCCAGGATTTTTACCATGCAATGCAGAATATTGTGCCTGCTTCCCAGCGTGCTGTCATGTCTTCGGGACATGCACTATCCCCCATCATAAGACCGCTGCTGGAAAGAAGCTTCAACAACATCCTAGCAGTCTTGCAAAAAGTGTTTCCTCATGCTGAAATTAGCCAGAGTGACAAGAAAGAAGGTAGTGTAAATTACCTTTTCATATTGTTAAAATGAAACAAGTGCAGGGATAAGTAAATAAATTCTGAGTTTTCTTATAAGGTTATTTATGTGTTCCTCTTTTGTATTTGCCACGAATATAGGAAATGTATCCATTTCCTTGGCCACTGTATATTCTAGGCCTAGCCTGTTGTCTAGCACACAGTAGTTGCCTAATCAGTGTCCGTAAAAAGAATGAATGGATGTTTGTTCTGTTTGTTCACTCTTGGGACATTCTGACTATCTTAATGTGGGAGTGTTACCATCTTTAGAAAAGTTGGCTATGATAGTATTGGCTTACATTTCTTTTATTATTATAAAGCCCTTACATAAATTGTCATTTATTAATCCTCATAACAATCCTGGGAGTAGGTACTCTTACTCTATCAAAAATGAAGATGTTCACTTATATAAAGGGTCACTCAGTAAGTTCTAGGTCTTGCTCAAACCCAGGGAGCCTGACTCCAGAGCCCATGCTCTTAACCATGTTGCTCTAATGTCCTTCTGGATTCAACTCATCATACTGTTGTTATTGGCACAGCACTCTGCAGTGTGCTGCGCTAATGGAGTGTAAATTACTAGTAGGGCAGTAAATTAGAACCTGATTATAGAAGGTCTTGAGTTCTGGCCTCAAGATTGTAGTTTGGATTTGAGATAAAAACAGAAAGCTACTTTTAAAAATGTTACTCATATACAGGAAAACTCTAGGTTCCTGTGCTAATCAAAGTGAAAGCCCGTGAACTTAGAAAAGACAGTAATTTAAAAAAATTATCCTCATTTTCTTTGTTTAACATGTAGTCTGCACTGTATAAAAAATTGTCCAATGAATTATAATGGTAAAACTGTTATGTATAGTAAAAGTCATCGATATTCAATGAATTTTGCTTGTCATATATATATTTTTCAGAAACTTTTTTTTAGGGTAGAGTCTCATGAAATATCACATCGATTACTTGATTTCTTAAATTTGTCACATGAGGAGGAGAACAAATATTATGTATGAGCCAGCTACTCTGCCATGCATTGTACATTTCTTATCTCTGATTTTCAAAACTGAGGATATGTATCTTTTCCCAAGTTTTTTTTAATTTTTAAAAGACTATGTCACCTTTAGAAGGTCATAAAAATCTTACCTTCTCTTCTGAGAGACTGTAACTTCTTTACTTGCATTTGAGAATTTTTTTATGGCATTATTATCTGTGTTTTCTTACCATTTTTTTCCCCATAAGTATAAAGTATGCTTTAGTTTCATTTTTTTTGTTCACATACCAGTGGAGGAAAGAAACCAAATTTTCTTTGATTATTAATAATTGTTTTTTAGTTATTTAGATATATTATTCTGGATTGTTTTGGTCTTTAATATTTTTCTTAGACAAGTATCCTTTCCTTATATATGAAATTATCAATCACATGGTACTCAATTATTTTCTGATTAACTTTTACAATATTAGTTGTATTAAATACTTGGCTTTTAAAAGCCATTGAAATCTGTGTCTGCCAGCACAATTCAGTATCTCATTTTAGAAAGCATGCCTCTTTTTTTTCTTTGTTTTTTTGGGGAAGGGTATGATTTCTGTCAATCTTAATTTCCTCCCATTTCTCCTACACATGTAGCATTGCTTTTTATTGAATGAATTGATGCTTTTGTTAGGTATGTATGAATTACAGCTATTAATACTTTAGGTTGTAGTCCAGATAAATTTTTAAGTATGGCACTTTCAATAGGAATTTTAGTTCCCGTTAGTCCATCGAACAATAACTTAAGACCCAATGTTACTTGAATGAGTACATTTTTTAAGATTGGTTTTTTCCCCACTGAATTCCCGAGTCCCTTCTTAACTAAGACTAGATTTTCCTTGAAATATGTGTGTGTGTGCCATGTGAAAAAATAAAGGTCAGTTTGTTCCTTGTTGCTTTTGTAAGAACTGGGCCATACCTCAATTACTCTATTAATTAAACCATCTTATTTATATTAAATGTACTGGTTTTGGTCAAAATTAACTTAGAAATTTTTAGTAAGTAGGTGAGTATTTTATGAGAGTGCCATTTCTTTTCCACTGTTCTTGTAGTCTCCCAAAATGCATCTCATAACACTTAAGTAGTCCGTAAAGGTGAAAAAATTACATTGGTTCCATTTATAAATTATTCAGAATACTGTAGTTTGTCAGTTTCCCTGGACAATCTGTGTTATTTGATGGATAACTTATTAGTTTTTGCCACTTGATTTTTAAACCAATTTTTCTTAGCTTTGGTAGGGCACTAATATTAAATGACTTTTTAAGCCTCATAATCTTTGTGATTTTTTTTTTTTAAAACAGATATAGAAACTCTGATTTTAGATGATAGTGAAGATGAGAATGCTTTATCAATTTTCGAGACCAATTGTCACTCAGGATCACCAAAGAAACAGTCATCAGCTGCTGCTGTACATAAACCTTACCTTCATTTTACAATGTAAGCAATTTATATCACTGATTTCAATTAAATTGAAATTTCTTTCAATTTAGAGTGATTTTTACTACTTTATAGTTAGAACTACAGTATATTTTTACTTTTGGTTGTAACCTGGAGGACTTTGTTTTTCTGTTGTTTGGACACAATTCTGGAAAACTTTACTGTGTCTGTGTTTTTGTGTGGTAATAAATTAGTTTATTGGTCAACTCAAGATATTTTTTCCTAAAATGATTGTGGGATTTTATTTTTTTTTTAAAGTAGGGTAGAAGGAAGGGTTGCCTTCAGAAAGTAAACCCATGTCCCCAATTTTATTGCTTTTTATTTGAACTAAAGTGGACAGAAATGAAATATTTACCATAATCTAGAATATTTTGATTGTAATAAGTTTCATATGATAATTTAGGACTCTAAGGGTACTAAAGAGGTTTTGAATTAGAAATTGCTCAGTAACTAAACAAATAACTTTCTGATTCTCCAAAACCTCATTAGTTTACACTTTCCTAATTTAGATTTTATGTTTTTTCTATTTACATTTACCTTTGTCTATGCTAAAGCAGCTTTTGCTGTGCACTTCAATGGGTAAACAATTTTAGTGCTAATGTAATTTTAAATTGAGACTAAATAGTTTTCAAATACTAACAGCATCATCACTTGCATTTACATAATTATCATGATAGTTAAAGAACCATAATGCTCCAGTCAAGTAGGTCTAATAGGACTTTTATTAGAACACACTGGATTGTGTATACTTTTAAGTAATTTTTCTTTAGAGATATTTTGAACAAATTTAAGTCTTTAACTTTAATCGAAGTTTTTCCCATGTAGATTTTGGTGAAATGTTAATTTGATTATTTGCATTGATAACCCTTCCTTGTTTTTTAGTTTTTAAAATGAGACTAAATTACTTTAATTTACTCTTTAACAGCAAGCTCTTCTATTAGAAACTTTTTTCTTCACTCCAGAGCCTTTCTTTTATGCCCTCCGGGAAGTTTTCTTAAACTGTTTCAGTAATTTTACAGATCTGTTTATTGATGGCTAAGGGAAAACCAAATAATCATTTTTTTCTGACTTTCACCTGGCTAGCCTGTGTGCCATGTGTGTGCTGTTTGTTTTGACAATTTTAGTTATTTGAATTGAAATACATAGTAGGAGCTAAGAAACTATCAATTTTTCAATTTTACATTAAGAACATTCTGTTACTGATTTAATGTATATCAGTGGTATGGCTTATTTTGGTTGGCTTAGCCTTTCTCAAGGAATTGGTTTAATTTTAACCTCTTTTACATATGCTTTTCTAGTTCATTGCTTTGACTTTGATTTAATAGTGAGACAGCTATATCCTAGAATGAGCTGTTTTTTAAAGATGTTTTGATAAATTACTTTATTTATTTATTCACTCATTCTGCCTTTTTTTTTTTTTACCCTGTGCCAGGCATTGTACTAGGTGCTTGAAGCATGAATAAGATATAACATAGTTCTTACTCTGGAAGAGTTCTTGTTCTTTGGGGTGACAAACATTGTGATATGGCTAAAGTGTTATGAAAGCAGAACTAAGAAGCTTCCACAGGGAAGTCCAGGAATGCTTCACAGAAAAAATGGTGACATTTGCTGTCCTTTTGAGTATGAAGGTATAGGAGTTAGCATTTGTTGCTCATTACAAAGTAGACATGTGGTAGGTATATAAAGCTGGGGCTTCGTATGTAGTAATACATATAGGCCTCTCAACAGTCATTAGCATTTGTGGTATCATCATTTTATAGATGAGGAAACTGAGATACAAAGAAGTTAAGTAAATTGCCCATGATCGTGCTGCTAGTAGGGGGCAGACTTGGTACTGTTTGTTTCTTGGGATCATATTCCTTCTCTTGTACTATGTGGTTTCCAAATTGATTTCTGAGCTTAATATGTAGATAGGGTTTTTTAGGGTAGGTTGGATGATATGATTTTTCACGCTTTCCAAGAAGCATTTACTTTAGACCATAAGCCTTTAATAAGGACTACACGTGTATTTTGTTGTTGTTGATTTGGTTTGGTTTGGCTTTTTTGTTCGAGCAACATGTGTTAGCATGCCAGATTAATACAAAAAAGATTCTAGACAAGTAGAAAGCATGACTTTAATGCTGGTGTCAGTAACACTAGCTCCGGCATTGATGATGGGTTTCTTTTTCTGGGAATAGTTTCCTAAAACAGTGTTGCAACCTTTTCTTTAGATTTAAGATGAAATTGAAGTCAAGCTATTTAAGGCCTATCAATCTGGTAGAGAACCCTTATGATGGAAATAAGTTTTCTTTCTTATTGTATATTACCATAAGGGGATTAGAAACAGAACTTTTTAAGGTTTTCCAAATGAAAATAGCTTTGTTTTTTTCTGATTAGAAAGATGATACACTCTTTAGAAAATTCAAGTAAAAAAGAAGAGCATAAAGAAGAAAGTAAAAATTAAAGCCCAAGCACCTGAAGGTAGTATGTGTTAACATTTTGGTGACCACACTTCCATATTCTCTCTATCCATGTAGACAGACCCATATATTATCTTATATAAATTATATTCTCCTGTAAGGTTGTTAATGTAACTTGCTTTCACCCCCACTATGTTGGGAATGTTATTTCATGTCAGTATATATTTAATGTCATTCTTTTAAAATAGCAGCATAGTATTTTTTTTGGATGTTTCATAATTTATATAACCTTATTGATAAAAATTGAAATTTCCAGTTTTCCTCATTTATAAACAGTGCTGTGATAGACATCTTTCTAAGTATACATCTTTATAACATTTTCTGGTTCAGACCTTAAGATAGATTTTAAAAACTGATTGCTGTGTCGAAGTGTATATACATTTCAAAACCTGATAGAGATTGTTAAATTGCCTTACAGAAAGGTTGTACCAATTTACATTTCATCACTAATGTATGAGAGGGTTATTTTTTCTATTCCCTTGTCATTTCTGAGCACTGTTTGTCTTTTAAAATCTTTGCCAACTAGATAGATGAAAATAATATCTTCTTATTTATTTGAATCGTTTGCACTTTCATATATTCATTCACTCATACAGATATTTTGTCAAAGTGCCCATCATGTGCCAGATGTTGTCCTAGGTAATTGGAATATGTCAGTGAACCAAATATACTAGGATCCCTGCCCTTATTCAGCTTACATTTTAGATGGAGGCAGACTATAAAACAATCAGTGTGATAGATGAAATGTTAGAAGATAAGTACTATGGGAAGAAATGTAGAGAACACTAAGAAGTAAGGGAATCTTTGGGAGTGGGATGAATTGCAGAATATCCTTGGATATACATTTTGGCATATATTTGGCATACTTGCCAAATTTAATTTCAGAAAATTATACTTTTTTCCATTCTCACTATTCATGAGAATACCAATTTTCCCATCATCTATTTGCTAATAACGGTATTCTAATATTTATCAATCTAACAGATAAATGATGTTTCTCAATATTTTCATTTGTTTTCATTATTTTTCATCTTTGTTAGTAACTACCAAATCTTTCTCAAGCCTAGATCACTCTTGAGCTTTAAACTTTGTCCAGTTGCCTATCACCCTTTGTTGTGTCACAGATCTTTCGGTATATGCTAGCTTGTGTCTTTCCTTCTCTTCCCATGAGTACTATGAGCTACCATCCATTCAGTTGTCCCAACTAGAATTGGACATCATTCTCAACTCTTTCCTCTTTCTTCCCTTCTATATCTAGTAAATGACCAAGTCCTATGGATTTTTCTTACTAAGTAAGTCTAATTCCAAGCTCTTCCTTCTACCTCCTCTGACACTGTTCTTTTTTTTTTTTTTTTTTAAAGAAATTCACGTTCTTTTATTTATTTATTTATGACTGTGTTGAGTCTTCGTTTCTGTGCGAGGGCTTTCTCTAGTTGCGGCAAGTGGGGACCACTCTTCATCGCGGTGCGCGGGCCTCTCACCATCGCGGCCTCTCTTGTTGCGGAGCACAGGCTCCAGACGCACAGGCTCAGTAATTGTGGCTCACGGGCCCAGTTGCTCCGTGGCATGTGGGATCTTCCCAGACCAGGGCTCGAACCCGTGTCCCCTGCATTGGCAGGCAGATTCTCAACCACTGCGCCACCAGGGAAGCCCGACACTGTTCTTGTCTATACTATTATTAACATCTCATGCCTGGGTTATTATAGCAGACTCCTAACTGGTCATCTTTCCTATTGTTTCACCTTCTTTCAAAACCCTTTCCTATACTGACATGCTGAGTTAGAGTTGTCATCCAAAGACATGTGTATGCTTACGTCACTTCCCCTGCTTAAGCATCTTAATGCTTCCTCATTGTCTTCAGTGTCCATTCCAACTTTTAACGTGGTTTACAGAACCCTTCATAGCCCTTCACAGTCTGATTCTCCTTCCCCCTTCCCCTCCCTTACCCCAGTATCTTTACCCTTACATTACCCTAAAACCTTAAAAGAAGCTGGCTGTAATGAACTATATCCTCTACCCCAAAGGGCCAAGAGGTTTTTTTAGCCTCTGTTCCTTTGTACATCCTGTTTTTGTTTCTTGAAATTCATCCTTTCTGCCTTCGATCTGTTGGGTTTGTGCTTTCATAACACTTTTTCAGGAAAACCATTTATGAGTCTCTGATAGCACCCTGTACTTAAAAAGTGCTGCTTATTAATCACACTGAATTATAGTAATTTACTTCCTTTTTCCAATAAATGCACTGAGTTATGAGCTCTATGGTAACAGTGGTATTGTTGGATACCACGGGCCAAGGCATTCAACGTAGGAAGCATTCTAAAATTGTTAAATGAATGAACATTTTTTAAGAAGTTATTTATTTCTATTTTCTTTTTGAATTGTCTACATTCTTTGTATAAGAAGGTATTTTTTGTTAAAATGCTGTCATATAAGCTCTTTATGCATTAAGAACCAATCCTGTTAATGGCAAATTATTTGTCTCATTTGAGTGTTTGCCGTTTGGTTCAGATTGTAATTTTTGAGTAACAAAAGTTTTTAGATTTTTATGAATTAAAAATACATGAATCTTTTGTTTTTTCTTTGTTTCTGTGTTAGAATTCATTTTGTTTTGTGAAATGAGGATCTGAATCCTCCCTATTTTTTTTAATAGATTTATTTATTTAATTAAGTAATTTATTTTTTTGGCTGCATTGGGTCTTCGTTGCTGTGCGCGGGCTTTCTCTAGTTGTGGCAAGCGGGGGCTGCTCTTCGTTTCGGTGCGAGGGCTTCTCATTGTGATAGCTTCTCTTGTTGTGGAGCACAGGCTCTAGGCACGCAGGCTTCAGGAGTTCTGGCATGCGGGCTTCAGTAGTTGTGGCTCGTGGGCTCTAGAGCGCAGGCTCAGTAGTTGTGGTGCGCGGGCTTAGTTGCTCCACGGCATGTGGGATCTTCCCGGACCAGGGATCGAACCCGTGTCCCCTGCACTGGCAGGCGGATTCTTAACCACTGCGCCACCAGGGAAGCCCCCTCCCTATTTTAAAACAATATTTGTGTTGTAATTCATCTCTATTCCATTTATTTTTATGCTTATTATCATATATAAAATTCTTTCAATTACTATGATTTGTTTCCTGGGCTGCTATGTTCCACTGATCTGTGTTTCTTTTCTTTGGTGTATTCTTCATTCTATTATTCTGTTCTGTAATATGTATCCGTATAAAGTAGGGCGCATCTTAACTTTGTGTTTTAGAACCTGGGCTTTGCAGTTATATGGACACCCAGTTGTATAATCTTATACCTAACCTCTCTTAGCCTTGGGTTCTTTATCTATTTAGTAAGAGGAAACTTATGTATTTCATAGAATTGTTAAGAAAATTAAACAAGAAGTGTGTATGAAGTGCTAGTTACTAAAACAGGTTTAAATGTTCTGAAATTGGAGCTAGCACACTTATCCAAAATTTTCTTGATGTTCTTTTTCTTTAATTTTTTAAAAAATATTTATTTATTTATTTGGCTGCGTTGGGTCTTAGTTGCGGCACGCAGGATCTTTAGTTGCGGCATGCGAGATCTTTTAGTTGTGGTGTGCAAACTCTTAGTTGCAGCATGTGGGATCTAGTTCCTGACCAGGGATGGAACCCAGCCTTCCTGCATTGGGAGTGCAGAGTCTTAGCCGCTGGACCACCAGGGAAGTCCCCTTGATATTCTTATTTGATTATTTTTTCAGATAATGTTGCAAATAAGTTTTAAATCTCCCCCCCCCGCTCAAATCTTTTTTGGGATTTTGATTTACATTTTTAAAATCTATAAAATAAAATTCTATAAACCAACCATATGTATATAGTTAACTATAGCTAGGTATAAATGCATGGGAAGAATTGACATCTATATTCAGGCTCATGATGTATTCTATTTAGTTTCATACCTCTCTCGTTAAGATTATTTAATATTGTTTATCATTTGTATTTTTGCAGTTGTGAATAGAATCTTCTTTCCTTTTTTATATTGGTTATTGACAGTGTTTAGGAAAATCTTTTGGTTTTTCTATTTCCATCTTCAGTCTTGTTATTCTGCTGGTAGACTATGGCAGTCATTAGTTGATTCTCTTGGATTTTCTAGTGTATAATCATATTCTTTACAAGTAACAGTGTTTGTTCAATTTCTTTCCGTTAGTTGCATTTTAAAATTTGCTTTATTCTTATTACATTGCTTAGAATTTCCTGCATTATCTATAGTGATATTAGATAAACTTTTCTCATTTATCTTTTTAATGGTGCTGTAGAATCTTGAAAATACTAATTGAGTTTGTTTTAATATGTTATCCTAAATTTGCCTTCTCTGGTGTAGGGCTTTAGATATCATATATTAGGATAAGAACAGTTAGTTTTTTTTTGGCCTAGAAACAAAATTGCTGCCACTGAAAGAGTCCTACTTATTTTTTTTCCTATTTTAAAAACTGTGGTAAAATGTAAAATAGATAGCTAGTGGGAATCAGCCGCATAGCACAGGGGAAGATCAGCTCGGTGCTTTGTGACCACCTAGAGGGGTGGGATAGGGAGGGTGGGAGGGAGGGAGACACAAGAGGGAAGAGATATGGGAATATATGTATATGTATAACTGATTCACTTTGTTATAAAGCAGAAACTAACACACCATTGTAAAGCAATTATACTCCAATAAAGATGTTAAAAAAAAAAGAAAGAAAGAAAAACTGTGATAAAATATGTATAAAATTTACCATTTTAACCATTAAAAAAAAAAAGTCCTACATTTTGAGTAATCTTTAGATGTACCTCTTTGTTGGAGAAGTGGAATTCTTAACATTTGACCTGGGATAATTAATAACTAAGTCGTACTTAGTGTCTGAAGCATTTTCCAAGTTAATATGTGTGGTATGATAGGATGAACTTTCTTTTAGGATGGATTTCTATACTTTCATGTCTTGGTATTAATATGGCCAGAGAGATCAATATTTTAAAACTGTAATTATTGAAAAAATGATTTGCTGTACTTAAAAAAATGAGAGAGGTAAAAAAAAGTTCTATTAATTTGGTATTACATTCTTTTATGTAAATATTTTCCTAATATTTTATTTTGGTCTTCAGAGTGTATGGTTTTGAAATAATTATTATGTCTTATGTGTATTGCAGGTCACCATATCATCAGCCAACCTCTTACAGGCCAAGACTATTGCTGTCTGGAGAACGAGGCTCAGGTCAAACTTCTCACCTTGCTCCAGCACTTTTGCACACTCTAGAAAAGTTCTCTGTGCACAGACTAGATCTCCCAGCACTTTATTCAGTTAGTGCCAAAACACCTGAAGAATCATGTGCACAGGTAGGTTTGTACTGTATCAAAGTACTTCCTACTTTCTTATTGTTTATATCTTGGTAGTGATTACAGATAAACAGTAATATGAATATTAACTTTTTGTTGGTTATTCATTAACATTCTAATATTAAGGCAGAGGATCCTTTTGATTTTTTAAAGTGAGCTCATTGTTTTTCCCGTGATACTTCATTCTTTTCTAAAATTTTAATAATCCTATTTCTTGTATTAAAGGTTCATTTCATTAAACAGTGTAGAAAGGGAGCTTCTTTTTGCCTTTTTCTGACCCTTTTTTCAGGGCCTCTTTAGACTTCTTCCTGTACTTACAGCCTTATCATAGTAAGGGAAATGATATCCAGTTTGAGAATGCCAGGATTTAAAATTAGTATAGAAAAGTGATAGCAATTTTAAAATTATATATATTTGTATCAATAATCAAGTGTGTTTGATATTTGATTTTTAACTACTTTATATTTGCTAGCTTGTGAAGCAAAATTCTAGTGGGGCTGTTTATATTTCTTGACGTTTTAATATATACCTGTGAATTTACTATAAGTGTGTCATGTTGGAACTAGGGGCTAAGGGAATAAGTTTTTTGAACCAAGAGACCATGTCTTCACCATTTCTGTGTCTCTGACACAGTGCACAGCTCATAGTAAGTACTCATTAAGTGTTTGAATGTCACTTTCTACTTTGATATTTAGCCTACTTTTAGACATTAGATGGCTGGAGTAGTAACACTTAAGAGCACTGCACACAGTTTTGTTGTTTTTTCAGTTATAGTTCATAAATATTTAATACATAAACTTTCTAATTGAAAACCATAAACCATTCTGTACCTTGTAGCATGCAATAGATTTTTTTAAACAGTTCATAGTGTCAGTTTTATTTCTCTTTTATTTACAATTCTTTGGGTATGAACATCCTAGCGGTACTTCACTTACTTCTAAAGCCCTATTTAAAGGTTTTTTCCCAAAACCCATGGCTTGCCTAAAAAACTATATACCAGTAATTTTCTCCAAGTTTTGTACATTTAATTTATCCTGGCTGTGTTTTCCAATAATGTTGATTTATATGTTTGCTCGTATTTTTCCTTTTTAGTGAGACAAAATTATTGCAGTTTTTATGCAAGTAAGAGAATTACTTGGTACCATTTAAAATAAATCCAAGTGGTTTACTAGGAAAATATAAATTAACACGGTTGACTTCAGAGGAGAGAGGATCTAAATAGACAATAGTTGTGGAAGAAGAAACTGAATGTCAAAAAGCACTAAAGCCAAACAGTTTCACAGGTGAATTCTTTTAATCTTAAAGGATAAGATTATTTTGATGCCAGTTAAACTTTTCCAAAGCGTAGAAAAAGAAGGAAAGATGTGAAGTCAAAAAAAAAGAGTGATGCTAAACCTTTGAAAGAAATACAAAGAAAATTGTAGTCTAATCTCACTTAGACAGTGGTCATAAAGTAAATATTACAAATGGAATCTAGTAGCACATTGAAAGAGTAATATACCATCACTAAGGCATGCAAAATTGATTCAGTTACATGTGGAGAAATATAAATATTGGAATGAACACACTGAAGTTATAAATATTTGCCTATGATATGATTGTAGTATTAACTGAAAAACTGTTAGGGCCAATAAGAGAATTCTTTAAGGCAGACAATTTCAAAGTTAATGTTATAAAATCAATAGTTTTCTTTTATACAAACAATAACAAGTTAGAAATATGGTTGATCCTTGAACAATGCGGGTTTGAACTGCACAGGTCCACTTATACATGGATATTCTTCTGCAGTAAATACAGTACAACAAGGTCCATGGTTGGTTGAACCTGTGGATGCAGAGAACCTGTAAATCTAGAGGGCCTGACTATACATTATACATAGATTAACCCCTGCCTTGTTCAAGGGTCAACTGTGTAATGGAAGAAGAGGTCCCATTTAAAATAGCAACTAAGTTTACCTAGGAATTAACTTCAACAATTAATTTGCATGTTCTAAAAGGAGAATGCTAAAAAGTCACTTGAGGACAGTTGAATAAGTGAAAGACACACCTTGTTTTTAATTACTGTAACTCAGAGTGTAGTCTCAAGTCATATTGCACAGATTAAAATCTCAGCTACTTGTGTATTGGTTGTGGCCTTGGACAAGTTGCTTAACCTCTTTGAGCCTTAATTTTCTCGTCTATGAAATGAAGATAATGATACCACATAAGATTACTGTGATTATTAAAACAAGCTCATCCAATAGTCTTGGCATACAGTACTCAACAACGACAGCTATCATCATGTTTGTCACTACTGCTGCAGCTCCTTTCACAGCTAATGGCTGGGAAGACTCAACATTGGATAGCTATGAGTTCTTTTCTAAATTACTCTATAAATTAAGTGCAATTATAATTATAATCCCTCCAAATTTAAGAGGAGACATTAAAAAAAGGCTTTGTTTCCTCTAGAAAATAAATATGAGCATAGCAAGGAGAATTCTAGAGAAAAAAGTGTAATGAGGAATCCCTACCAGATGTTTACACATGTAATAGAACTGTGGTAATAAAGTATTTGTACCTGTGCAGGGATAGACAAAACAATAGAACAAATGTGAGAAATCGTGCTTAGGCCTGTGTAGAAATAGAATTTAGTATCAGATGATGTTGAGTATATGATGATGATGATGATATTTGATATCATAGAATAGATGGATTATTTAATAAATAGTCTTAGAAAACTGGCTGGCTCTATGAAGGGAATAAGAAAAAACAAAACTGGATTTCCTACCTTTTTCTTTAGCCCCAAAATAAATTCTATTGTCAGTGGAACTGTAAAAGTGTTAGGATAATTCACAGGGTCAGTATATTATCTTGGACATGAGAAAGTATTTAATTTCAAAGCAATGAATGGAAGCCAGGAAACATAAAGATAAGAACAAATTGGACTTTATAAAATTTTAAATTACACATGACAAGAAACTTTCTTTAAATAAGATTAATAGACATAACCTGGTAAAAATTTGTATTTGCAACACATGTCAAGGACAGGTTTCCTTACTATACAAAGATATATTAAAATCAGGAAGAAGAAAGAATAACAACCTAATAAAAGAATTGGCAAAATAGGAGCATGACATTTATAGGGAGAAAAAAGTAGCAAAAGCAACCAATAAAAATTTGAAGATTCTTTGCCTTACTTATAAGTGAAAAAAAAAAAAAAGCATATTAAAGCAGAAAGATGCTATTTTAAAACAACTATCAGGCTTGTAAAAATGAAAAGGTTGATAAACCTAATATTGGAGATATGGGTGCTCATACTTGGTTAGTGGAAATGTAAATTTATTTATTGATTTTGGAGTGTAGTTTGGAACTATCTTTTAAACTTTCAAGTATCTTTTTTTTTTTTTAATTAATTAATTAATTAATTAATTTATGGCTGTGTTGGGTCTTCGATTCTGTGCGAGGGCTTTCTCCAGTTGCGGCAAGCGGGGGCCACTCTTCATCGCGGTGCGCGGGCCTCTCACCGTCGCGGCCTCTCCCGTTGCGGAGCACAGGCTCCAGACGCGCAGGCTCAGCAGTTGTGGCTCACGGGCCCAGTTGCTTCACGGCATGTGGGATCCTCCCAGACCAGGGCCCGAACCCGTGTCCCCCGCGTTGGCAGGCAGACTCTCAACCACTGCGCCACCAGGGAAGCCCCTCAAGTATCTTTTGACCCAGGAATTTTACATTAAAAAACATTTCCTGAAGATATATTAGCTATAAGTATTCACTGCTGAATGTACAAGGTTATTCATCAAAGCATTGTGTGTAGAATTACCAAACAAAATAAGACAAAAAGAAACAAACTAAATGTCCTTTTTATGGTGGACTGGCTAAAATAAAGTATAGTAACAAAGGAATACTAGGAAGTCGTTAACAAGAATGAGGTAGATTTACATAGGCTGATATGGAAAGGTGAAGGAGATATTAGTGAAAAAGCAAGTTGTAAGTCAATCTAAGTATGATCTTCTTCATGTAAAAAAAAAACCTTAGAAATATATGTTAATGTTTATATATAAGTAGAAATTTTATCCAAGAATACCCCCAAAAAACTGTTAATAATCGTTGTTTTGGCTTGGGGGAAGGAATTTGGAGGATTTGGGGAATGGATAAACTTTGTCATTTTAGTTTACACTCTGCTCTATGGTTTAGAATTTTTTGTTTCTTTTTACATGTATACTTGACAGTATCAAACAAACTGAAAGATAAAATCACTTTGAAAGAGGAACATTCTGTCTATAGTTGTTCCTTATGGCTAATGTGTGTGTATATTCACAAACACAATACTGGCTTAATGTTAGGTAAGGAAATATGAAGCACTGTAGTAAACTATATGTTGATCTTTTTGGAATCCTGGGATTTTTTTTTTCTCTGAATCCTACTTGGCATCATTGGGCTAAATTTGAATTCTGACTGCATGTTCTTTGGTCTCTTTCACATATCTTGGCTTTTACTACTTTTCTGTCATGTTGGTGAGGAGGATGGAGAGAAGTGTCACTTGGTGGTGGGAAGCAACAAAAACCCTCCATTTATTGTTTTGGTTGTGTTACATTGCATCTAGTATGTCAAGACATCTCATCTTCTCTGCTTTCACCTATGAGCTTCTGGGTTGGAAGTAGGGCTTATTCTTGAGTGACCACCACCTGGATGTCTAATCTAACGAGGCACTGAGTCAGAATTTTGTAGTCATGGTAGCTGAAGCTCAGACTTTCCCTGAACACTGACCAGAGACCATGTAAACTGTCACGGTTAATCCCTGATTGTTTGTATTTTAAGTGCATACTTAAAATTATTTATTATAATATAATATAACATAATATTGTCTTTTCTGGAAAATTCTTCAAAAAGAGGCTATTATATAATGAAACTGAGGAATTTTTTCTTAATTTGTAGAGATTGGCAAGCCTGGGTATAAGTAGGTATAAAAGTCCCAGGGAAGAGAGCGCCTAAGTCAGGTGCTGAAATGCTGGAAAGATAAAAAACCCCTTCTCTCTACCCTTCAGTTCTATATTCCCTTTCTTTTCTTCCCTTTTGCTTTACTTCTCTTTGTAGCTAGTCCTTCTATAGGTAGAATCATCTCTAAATAGATGTGGAATATAAGGGTTTGGTCTGTGGCAAGTTATTCTTCTGTGATTTTCTTTTCCCCTGCCTCTAAGATATGTAATATGAATTAAGTTGGGTTATTTAATAGTGTAACATGAACACGAAAGGTAGTTTTAAAGGAAAGAAGTCTTAAATCACCTTTAAAGATCTGTATTTATGTGTGTGGTAAGATGGAAAGGGGGGAAGGGCCCTACTTCATATTCTTTATACCATGGAGACCATGTTTAACTCTATGCCATTCTTTAAAGCATCCACACACAAGCAGATATATGACAAAACTTCTGTTTCTTCTTCTGAATGCCCCAGCTATTGATTAATATTATCAGTTGCATGAAAAATGGTAGAGGAGTTAGTGACTGCTGTAGGGTTTTCTTGTTGTTTCTTTCTTACTTTCTTTTTTTTTTTTTAATCTTTATTTATTTATTTGACTGCGCCGGGTCTTTAGTTGTGGCACGCGGGATCTTTGTTGCTGCGTGCAGGATCTTTTAGTTGTGGCATGTGAACTCTAAGTTGCGGCATGTGGGATCTAGTTCCCTGACCAGGGGTTGAACCCGCGCCCCCTGCACTGGGAGCACGGAGTCTTAGCCACTGGACCACCAGGGAAGTCCCTCATTGTTTCTTAAAATTTAATGAGCATGAGAATCTCCTGGGGGTGCTTATTAAAATTTCTGATTCCCTGGCTCCACACCCAGAGATTCTGATTCATGAAATTTGGGATAAGCCCAGAAATCTGCACTTCAAACATGCATCCCAGTTGTTACTATTCTAGGTTTTCAGTAAATCACACTTTGAAATATAGTACTTTAGCTGATCACTGGACAGTAGTTCGACATTTATAACTGAAACAGTTGCCAGAGTTCATAAAGTAGCTCTGTGTGTGTATGTGTGTGAGCATGTGTGTATGTATGTTACTGAGCATTTCATAGTCTTCCAAAGGCTCTGGAAGGAGAATGGAAACTGATGTAGCCTGGAAGATTTATGGTTGTCCCATAAATTTTAAGTTCACAAGTAATTATTGAACCCTACAACAAGGTCAGAGATGTTAGTATCTGTAGTGAAAGACTTACTGTATTAATACTCTTAAAAAAAAAAAAAGCAACAACTGTGAGTCCCCTTACTGACATTTTCATATGTATTTTTTTCCCTCTTGTATTATTTCTACTGCTGGTTTAGGAAAAAAGGGATTGATGAGTGTGTTATATTTAATCTTTTTCATTAATACAGAGATATGATTGAATTGATAAATTTAAATATGGTCTGTTCAAAGCTTTGGAGTTTGGGTACTATATGGTGTTATGAGTAATTTCACATGGTTAGTAAGGTATTTTGGGGGGTGAAAACTTTAGTATTTCTTGTTCCCTAGAAAGAAATTGTATCTGGAAATTCTCAGGGGAAATGTGTTTTGGTTATGTGGCATTAAGGAATTAATATACTTACCTATGTGTATACTTCGGATGCCCTTGGTTTGTGAAAAAGGATTTCTGGGTTTCTCCATAACAGTCTGTGTGTACTTTGGATACTGTTGTGTTTGTGCACGTGGGTACACATCTGTGTTTTACCATAGCACATTTTTTTTTTTTTTTGAATTGTAAGCAAATTAAATTATCCTGGCCCAAATTGTATCACATTTACTGAAATTATTGACATTTTTAGCAATGAAAATGTCAGAAAAGGAATTTGGGTGTTTTTAATTTTCAAGAAATGTTGATTTGTATTAAATTCATTGTTCAGAAACTCTAGTATAGTTGTGTTTTAAAACTGGCTGATTTTATATGCTTGTAAAGAAATTGAGCTTTTTATTTCTTGAATCCTGAATCTTCAGATCCCAGACAGTGCCTTCTTTTCACAGAGATGCTCAGTAAATCTTAGGTCAATAGAACATAAATGGAGTAAGTGACAAATATAATAAAGTTATCAGTAATGGAGACATTATTTATTTTAACAGTTTTGATAGCATGGTTTAAGGAATTAAACTTATTTAAATAGTGCTTTTTAATTTTTATAAAAATTGAGAACAAATTTAGCCCCCAAGATTTTTCTTTTACCTGTGTTTTATAATTTTAATACTGTAACGTGACCAAGACAAATTCTGGAAATTTATTGATGACAAAAAGTTGTTTTTCTCATATAGCCCCTTTTAGGAAAGTGAAAGCTGTACTGGCTTGGAGGTTTCTGCTTCATGCACCTCTGTATTTAAAATTATTCCAGTTTTCAGTTTTTAATGAAAATGGCTTGTTATGGGCTGTATATTCTTCATTTTTTAAAGATACAGTGAATTTTCACGCACTGAACATTTTAATTTGGCATCTAACGTACTGATTTGAAATTTAGCTTTTGAGATAAGGATGCTTATAAATATAGGTGCAGTTTATATTGTTAGTGCTTCCTTGCATGGATACTTCTAATTTCAGTGGCCTGATTTTTGCCTTTCATATCATTAATATTCAGAGAAAGTAGTTTTTGATATTTTTTAAATAAAGAAACTTAAAAAAAATTATGTAAGGGACTATGTATGATGTCTGGGACAAGAAGAGGCCAGAAATATATTGTTTAAAGAATCAAAATGAACATTCACATACACTGGTGTACGTTCATTTTATTTGTGCAAGAGTGCTGGTCATGTCAGAGGTATTTTGAAACGGTTGGTTCAGTAATTTGGCCTACTGTCTTTTTTTCTCTATAACAGTTTTTCTGTTTTCTACTACACCTTGCACATCCACCAATCCAAGACACCCTGTAGGTGAGTATTTTTCTAGTTATCAAATGGCATCACTTGTTCCCAAGACAGTTGCCGCTTCACTAAAACTAGGCTTTATTTTTCTACTATGAGATATCTGGTTAATTGATTTCACAGAGTGTATCTTATTCCATAACTTCAAAAATTACCAGCAAACTGCTGAGGAGCCGATTTTACATTATAGAAAAATCACAATAGGTTTAAACTTTTTTCTGAATTTTTAAATACTATTCTCACACTCTATTCTTTCTGAAATTTCATTTCAAAAACCGGAGAATTAGGACAGCTTGACTATTTAAATAAAATATGAAAGTTTATTTTAATATTCTGAGATAACATGGGGTAAGGAATTAAAAAAGGAAACTTGTTTTAGTAGTATTTTTAAATTTTTCTGGAAATTAAGGATGTTTTTCCTTTAAAGGCTTCAGAGAAAATTTCAAAAATATTCCCTGGCTATTGGTATTGCATATAGTTAGATTAATTCTCAGTCCATGTAATTATATATTCATGGACCAGAAAGGCAGAGCCTTTTTATTTTTCTATATTTGTCTTAGACTTTTTTCCTGATTTTTTTTTTCCCCCTCTAGGTTTTCAAATATAATTTTAAAAAGTTTACTTATAAAGATACTTTCCTAAAATCTTTGGAAATAAAAAGGTTACTAGAGTATCATTATTATGTTCAGTTTGCTAATTTTGCGAGGTTTGGATGAGAAAAGGAAAGAAAAAGAAAAAAAAAACCTTATGTATCTAGTTCAGCCTTGCACATAAGTTTAAAACACCTACAGTATTGCATTGTTTAACTTCTGGCTTTGTAAAGTTTTTTATTTATTATCACTTAACCTTCTGTTGCTTTGCCCATACTCTTTGATATTTGCTAGCAGCTAGATGTTCTCAACACATATAGAAAACCTAACCTACAAATACTAGACTGCAAGGCAGTATTTCATTTTTTAAAAAAGGCATGTTGTCTCGTCTCTCCCTGGGCATGTGGTAACTTGCATGGCTGAATTAGGGTAGGTAGTTTTGTGAGGTTTCTCAGTAAGCTGTGTAGTTTGTTAGTCTTTTTCATATAATCACCTTTCTCTCCCTGCTGACTTTCCCTAGTTTTATCAGCAACAGGTGTTGGTCACTGTCTTCCACATACCATGCCTGATTTGGGTGGCATGTAATAAAAAAAAAATTTTTTTTTTTTTTTTTTGGAATCAAATGCCTCTCTTGCCTTTGTGCTCCTGTGTGGTTCCTTCCTTTTGCCAATATTTATGCTTGTTTTTCTCTTATGAATCTTCTACATGAACTTTGGAAAACAGTAATCCTTGGATTTTCAAGATCCAGGATAAGAGGGTGCGTGTTTGCAGAAAAGGTCAAAATTTGAGAGTCCTGAAGGAGTTGTACTGTACAACTGTTCTGGATTGGTGGATATGCAAATATTAAAGGAAGGGAAGGAGCAAATGTTACTTTTGATGTGAGTGATCATAACATCTACATTTCCGATTTGGGGGAAAATTTTATTTGAGTATCTTTCATCTGGCTTATTATTAAATTGGCAGTACATTTTATTTTACACAGGAGATTTAAAGCTATATAAAATATAGTATTTAAAAAAATTCATGCAAGTGGTAGACTTACTCATTAAAGAAAAATAATCCTTTTGAATTTTAGGAATGTTTCTGATAATCCTAATCATTTAAATTATTTGATTCTTATTTCTGTATCTTGTACATTATATAGGTTAATTGAAATGTGTTTAAGAGAAAATAGTAGAGAACTTTAGAAGTAGAGTTCTCAAATTAAATTGAAGAAAGATAGACATTTTTAACATTCTTACGCTCGTTAAAAGCATTTAAGAGATGTCATAATAATCTGTGAGAATTTGTTGATGGGCTGTTGAGCTGTTGTTGACTTTTATGTAAAGGACAGTAGTTCTGTTTGGCAACTTATTAATAGCCAACCTGGTCTTTATTGGCATGCGTTGGCAGGTTGTGACTGAAGCTATGGTTAAGACTCTTTTTAACACCTGAGGGAACTTTATTTTCTATTTTCTGAAGTGGGAGTATCTCATAGCTTTTAGCTAATTTATTTATTGTTCTTTAGAGATTAAGGGTATTTTGTGACTATTTTTTAGAAGATTGAATTAAGGTAATGGGAGGTAAACAAGTGGTTCAGCAGGTAGTTCATTAATTTTAAGCTCTAGGGTGGTACATCTTGGTTAAAATATTTATTTAATTCATATGTTGAGTGATTTTAGCCAATGTGCACGAACATGTAAACTATGTCTCTTTTTCTTCTTTGTGCTTCCTGATAATCACTCTTAAGTGGGTGACATATAGGTACATGCTTATCTCTTTATTTGCAGCATATTTTATAGTGATGTTTTGCTTTATTTATATGATAGATAAGTGGAACAATTTGATGCCTTTATACTATTAATATATACTGAATAGGAATAATAAAATAACAAAAAAATACTCCTTTTCTTAGGTGGGGTAAGGGTAGATAGAAGCTGTATGTATGGCTTGTGCATCATATCTTGAACAGCTTAAATACTGGGGCTGAAAGTAATTATAGTAACAGGCCTGACACATTTAATGTATTAGGGGGTTACTGTGTAGGCTTTAGAATAATATCTATTTGAATTTTTAATGCCAGTTCTTTCCTTAATTAGATTTTTCGTGAAGCTCGAAGAACAGTACCTAGTATTGTTTACATGCCTCACATTGGTGATTGGTGGGAAGCTGTCAGTGAAACTGTGAGAGCAACTTTTCTGACTTTGCTACAAGATATACCGTCATTTTCACCCATATTTTTATTGTCTACCTCTGAAACCATGTACAGTGAACTGCCTGAAGAGGTAAGAACTCATTAAATATTTATCTTTTCTTATTATATGGTTTTAAAATAGATGACCTTGTAAATTTGACACATTTTAGTTATTATAAAATCAGTACTGTCAAGGTTCATGCCTTGGTTGTACCACTTATTAGCCATGTGACTTAAGTTAGTTAACATTTTAAGTTTCAGTTTCTTTTTTTTGGTATGTATTTTGATATATTTCTCGGTGATGTGAATTTTGAGATAATTCATGCTTAGACCGGACCTCGACATATATAGTACCTACTAAGAAGATATTAGCTGTATCATCATCAATGCCATTATAATTATCCTTCTCGTTCTTATCACCTGTTAGATTATTTGGTGAGATTTGACCTTTCAGCTCTTTCATTGGTAGCATCACGTTAAGCTGAAGATTATTATGACTGTGCATATTTTTCAAATCTGATATTTAGCGTTTGAATTCAAATCCAACTCAATAGTAGAGTATAAGATAAAAATCACAGTTGTTTCAGAAAAAAATTAGTAGATCAACTCATGTGAATGAAATTGATTTTTAAGAAATTATTTTAACATTCTGAGCTTACTAGGTTTTGAAATAATCTCCTTTCGAAATGCTTAGAAATATTTTGCCCAGGCAACACAGTTCTTATAAAAAATTTACATGTTTCAAATGCTATAATATAAATCTTGATTATGTAGAATTTTATGATTCAGATTTTTTTTTTTACCAAGTTCTTTTGTTCTGTTTTAGCTCTTATCTGTCTTGTTGCTAAACTGGATTTGTACAACTTACTACTCTTGTAAGAATTATATTAAATGTAGACTAGTTCATTTTTTGTTATTCAGAATCTGATATTATTTCGAGACCATTAATCAAAATATTTTTTATCACAGGGAGCAATGAAGTTTAGTGGAAAGGTGTATGTAGTAAGAGTCAGAAAAACCTTGGTATGGACTTACTTGTCTTTTGATTTTGGATAAATATTTGAACCTAGAGTAGCTTCAGTTTCCTCACCTATAAAACGTGGATAATAACAGACAGGCTTGTTGGTGTGAGACAATATATGTGAGTTTATTTTGGAAGCTACAGAGCTATAATATGTTTGGTATTATATTAGTATTATAAAGTAAGAATGCACTCGAAATTGATTTAGGAGAGTGGACTGAACCTGGACATAACCTAGGAGCCACTTTTAAAAATTAGATCCTCACTGTCAACTAGTTTTATTATAACTTTATAAAAAATAAAGAAAATTGGGATAATTAAGGGCTCTAGTTAGGAATATATACTTACCTGAAGTTTCCTTATATTGTTTGAAAAATTTGTAAATAAAAGTCTTACTGAACCTATCTTCTTGATACACAGCAATTTTAATTTTGCCTATTCTTGTTGTCTATTTGCATATGTGATTTTATTGTTGGTTTAGTTTTTTAAAAAACTAACATTGCATCTATATATTTTCAATGTTGCAATATTGTTATAATTTTTAGTGGATTCAAAAAGCCTACTGGTGAGTAGGCTTTTTTCATTATTTGTTTACCAATAACCTTAATTAATAGCTAAAATATTAAAAATTTACTAACATTGAATCCTGAAATTTCAGCCCCCCCCCCCCCCACTTTGTCTTCTGTATTCTTTGCCCTTATTATAGCAAATAGCTACTAAAGCTATCATGGATATTCACATTGTGGGTGAAGATTATGGGGTTTTTCTTAGACTACTGATTACATAACATTTTATACTAATTGTCCCTAGGAAAGCCTCCTCTGCCCCCGAGGCTTTCATTTTAATTTCAGCTTTGCCATTAGTATATTGCTTTGGTTAGGTCACAGACTGAAATAGTAGTGAATAATACTTAGCACGTACTGATAAATATTTGGTAAATGAATGAAAAGCATGGAGAGTTGCAGACTGAGTAACTGTAGGTTAGCAAGGTGCCAGATCTATGGAAGAAGACATGAAGTAGACAGTGGGTAGCAAAAACTAAGTTATTCTAAAAGAAAGAAAGAAATAGCCAGTTACTATAGTGTATTTAAGAAAATACAGTGGTAAGTTAAAATAACAGTAAGATACAGATTTTAACCTATCAAATAGGCCAAAAAAAAAAAAGAGTTGGATAAACTCTCTCCAGGACAGTTCATAGTAATAGATTTAAATATGTCTATTTGTTTTAGCTCAACAATACCATTTATAGGTAAGTAGATTTTCATAGATAAAAAAGATACAACACAGACAACACAGAAAGTATCATGGCCTTTCTTCATGGACAAACATAAAGATACAGCACAGGCAACACAAAAAGTACAAGAGTATTTATCATAGCCTTTCTTCATCGATTGGAAACTAAATGTCCTAGAGTAGGGGATTGATTTTAGTGGATTCCTTCCATGAAATACAATGAGACCATTAAAAATATTGATGTAGAAGACATTTAATGTCATGAAAAGATGTTTGAATGTATTGCTAATAATTGCAGATATTAAATCAATATATATGGCATTATCTGGGTTTATATAGAAATAATTATATGTTATATAGTCATATATAAAAAACTATGTATATGTAACTATTAATAGAAATGTTAATAGTAATTATCTCTGGGTCTTAAGATTATAGTTATTTTTGTTATCTGTTTTCTAAATCTTCTGTAATAAGTGCTGCTGTTCTCATCAGAAAATAAACTCTTTCAGAGATGAAAAGAAAAGGTTCTCCACTCAATTTTTAAAAATGACACCAAACAAAAAAAATTAGTCATCATGGGACTAATATTAGGGATACAAAAATGTTTTCTTTTTGTGGGACAGAGTGCCAATCTCATCTTTTGGAGCCCTTTTAAAATTCTCTTGTAAATGTGTCTTTGTATAGCTCTCCCTTTTCTAATCCCAAAGTAAGACAATGCATTGGGATATTGAGAAAAACATTAGAACTTCTATTCACTTTTATTTTTCATATTATCTTAAAAATGTGTGTGTATGTTTCATAATAGAAATAGTAATATTAGTAGAATAGTACATTTAAGTAAGTATGTATATACTGGAGGGAGTATTTTTTTTTTAATTAATTAATTAATTTATTTTTGGCTGCGTTGGGTCTTCATTGCTGCGCGCCGGCTTTTCTCTAGTTGCAGAGAACGGAGGCTACTCTTCGTTGCGGTGCACGGGCTTCTCATTGCGGTGGCTTCTCTTGTTGCGGAGCACGGCCTGTAGGCGCGCGGGCTTCAGTAGTTGTGGTGCACAGGCTTAGTTGCTCCGCGGCATGTGGAATCTTCCTGGAGCAGGGCTCAAACCCGTGTCCCCTGCATTGGCAGGCGGATTCTTAACCACTGTGCTACCAGGGAAGTCCTTTTTTTTTTTTTTTTTTAAAGTATCATTTATTGAGTTTGATATGCACAAGTGTCAAGTCTGGAGGTAGTATTTTCAAATTTTTTTACTGATTAGGTGTTTCATCAAAAAAAAAAAAAAAAATTGGAAATCATTGTTCTAGACCAGCTGTTATCAAAGTGTGGCCCAAGGACCCTTGTGGGCCCCATGAGACTTTCAGAGGTTTGTCACATTCCTCTTTTTTGCAACTATGTATCTTCTTGAATATGGGTTTTCTTCATGTATACTAATCAGAGCAACATTACTATAAGAGATTGAATGCAGAGGCAGAAAATGAGAATCCAGTTGTCTTTTATTAAGCCAGACATAAGAGAGATTTGAAGAAATGTAAAACAGTGCCACTTTCTCACTAAATTTTTAAAATATATATATAATGTTTTATATTTTGGAAAAATATGTCTTTCAAAAGAATATATATATATTTTACATTTATTTTATTGAAGTATAGTTGATTTAGTGTTGTGTTAATTTCTGCTGTACAGCAAAGTGATTCAGTTATACATATATACGTTCTTTTTCATATTCTTTTCACAGGATATCGAATATAGTTCCCTGTTCTATACAGTAGGGCCTTGTTGTTTATACATTCTTTTTAAAAAAAATTAATTAATTAATTAATTAATTAATTTTTGGCTGCATTGGGTCTTCGTTGCTGCACACGGGCCCTCTCTAGTTGCAGCGAGCAGGGGCCACGCTTCGCTGCAGTGCGCAGGCTTCTCATTGCAGTGGCCTCTCCTGTTGCAGAGCACGGGCTCCAGGAGTGTGGGCTTCAGTAGTTGTGGCGCGCGGGCTCAGCAGTTGTGGCTCGCGGGCTCTAGAGCGCAGGCTCAGCAGTTGTGGTGCATGGGCTTAGTTGCTCTGCAGCCTGTGGAGTCTTCCTGGACCAGGGCTCGAACCCGTGTCCCCTGCATTGGCAGGTGGACTCTCAATCACTGTGCCACCAGGGAAGCCCTATACATTCTATATGTAATAGTTTGCATCTACTAATCCCAAACTCCCAATCCAACCCTCTCCCTCGGTAATCACAAGTCTGTTCTCTATGTCTATGATTCTGTTTCTGTTTCGTAGATAAGTTCATTAGAAGAATATATTTTTTAATGTTAACATGTAATAGGTTTTAAATGAATACATAATTTGGAAGGTTCTTAGTTTTAATTTCTAGTACATAAATATTGACAGATATAATCCAGATAAGCAAAAGCTCTTTTGGGTTCTTGAGTAATTTTTAAGAGTTTAATAAAGTGTGGAGACCAAAACATTTGAGACTCTCTGACCTAGACCACAAGTTCTTTGAGAGGAGGGGACTGTCTTACTGCCCTTCGCTTCCTGACACAGTGGAATTGGTTAGTAAATGTTTGTTGCATGAAAAAAGAAACTGTTTAATCATCACAAAGGCTTTAAGTAACTCCTGCCTAGCCTCATGCGTCTTGTTTTTTTTTTGCAAAATTCTAGTGTAAGTAAATTTACTTCTGTGGACCCTGAAGACCTTTTCTGAGAATTTGGAGAATTTTAATTGCTATATATGAGAATTGCAAGTTATTTCTCTTCAGGAGAATTAGAAAAAAGAATCAAAGGTTGAGCATAGTAAAGAGACTTTTAAACAAGGAAGCAGATAAAAGTAGAAATATTTGCAGGAAGGAAAGCAGACTTTGGAATTGCACTTAAATTTCTGAAGAGATTCACAGTATGTACTTTGGCATTAAATTATGGGCAGGCTCAGAATGGTATAATTCAGTATATTAGAAGTGAATTTTAAAGAAATATCTCCTCAGCTACACTGATGAAAGTAAAGATTACATACAGTATTTTGTCTTCTCAGTATTTCATGTCATTTTATGTCTCTCAGTTTATGGTGGGATCTGGGAGGTAAAAATCAGTAACTTAAGTAGAAACATCAAGTAGGGACATTGAAAACTCAGATAAATGATCATGTATACAAGAGAAATATCTTAGTATTAAATTTTTGGTTGTAAAACAATTTTATTGTTTCTTAAAATTTAAGAGGAAGGTGATCCTCCCAAATTTTTTTTTAAATTAAAAATGGTATAGTAAATGAACATGAATTATTACTATTTTAAGGTATGTTAAATACTAATGTTTATATTAAAAATAAATAAATAAATAAACAAATTAAAAAAAAAAAAAAGACCTAAAACTATAAAACCCTTAGGAAAAAACATAGGGGAAAAGCTCCATGACATTGGATTCGTCAATGATTTCTTGGATAAGATACCAAAAGTACAGGTAACAGAAAAAATAGATAAATTGGACTTAATCAAAAATAAAACTATTAATAGATTGAAAAGACAATACACTGAATGGGAGAAAATATTTGCAAATCATATATCTGATAAGGGGTTGATACCCAGAGTATATTAAGAACTCCTACAACTCAGCAACAGAGAAAACCCCAAACAGCTAGTTCAAAAGTGGGCAAAGTACTTAAATAGATTTTCTCCAAAGATGATACTCAAATGGCAATAAAGCACATGAAAAGATGCTGAACATCACTAATCATTATGGAAATACAAATCAAAGCCACAATGAGATACCACTTTATACCCAATAGGATGGCTACTGTCAGAAAAACAGAAAATAACAAGTGTTGGTTAGGATGTGAGGGAATTGGATCCCTTCTGCATTGCTGATGGAAACATAAAATTGTGCAGCCTCCGTTGAAAATAAATGGTTTGGTGTGGTGATTTCTTAAAGGATTAAACAAAATTACCATATGATCCAGCAATTGTACTTCTGGATATATACCCAAAAGAAGTGAAAGCAGGGATTCAAACAGATGTTTGTATACCCATGTTCTTAGCAGCATTATTCACAGTAGCCAAAAGGTAGAAATCAACAGATGAATGGATAAACATAATGTGGCATATACATACAGTGTAACATTATTTAGCTTTAAAAAAGAAGGAAGTTTTGACACATTCTACAACAAGAGTAACTACAGCATGGGTAAATCTTAGGACATTATACTAAGTGAAATAAGCCAGTCGCAAAAGGACAAATATTGTATGATTCCTCTTTACAGGGTTCCTAGAGTAGTCAGATTCGTAGAGATAGAAAGTAGAATGGTGGTTGACAGGACCTGGGGAAAGGGAGAGTGTAGGGAGTTAATGTTTAATGGGTAGAGTTTCAGTTGGGGAGGATGAAAAAGTTTTGAAGGTAGATAGGTAGTGATGACTGCACAACCATGTGAATACACTTAATGCAACAGGCTGTACAACTTAAAAATGTTAAAATGGCAAATTTTGTTATGACCATTTTACCACAAATTTAAAAAGAAAACTACAATTTAAAAATGGGCTAAAGGGTTGAATAGGCATTTTACCAAAGAGTATATATATTCTTAGGGTAATAAGCACAAGAAAAGATTCTCAATATCATTAGTCATTCAGGATTGAGATACCACTGCACACCCAACTAGGATAGCTATAATCACAAAGACAGACAACACCAAGTGTTGACAAGAATGTAGGAAACTTGAATCCTTGTGTATTGCTGGTGGAATTGTAAAATGGTATAGCCACTTTGGAAAAGTTGGCAGTTCTTAAAGTGTTAGACGTAAACTCATAACATGACTCAGCATTTCCACTCCTAGGTAACTACTCCAGAGAAATATAAACATACGTTCACACAAAAACTTGTACGCCAGTGTTCCTACTAGTATTATTCATCACGGTGGAAATAACCCAAGTATTGATTAATTGGTGATTGGCAAAACAAAATGTCGTATATATACGTAGAGTGAAATGTTATTCAGCAATAAGTGGAGTGAACTACTGATACATTTTCCAGTGCGGGTGAGCCTCAATATATTATGCTAAAAGTGAGAGAAACTAGACACAAAAGACTACCAATTCTATGATATGCAATTTCTAGAAGAGACAAATTTCTAGACACAGAAACCAAATCATTGGTTGTCAGCTGGGAGTGTAAGTGTGGATGGACTGCAAATGGGCACAAGGGAACTTTTTGGAGGTAATGGAAATATTCTAAAACTGACCTGTGATGGTTGCACAGCTGAATTAATTTACTAAAAATTATTGAACTTAAAAAAAGTTTAATGAGAGATAGTAGAAGGTATGTCTAAGTTTATCTGGGAAAGTCAGAGAAAGCATCACCCAGAAAGCACTGGCTTGAGTAGAGAGTTAAAAAAAAAAACCAAAAAAACAGTTTAGGAAAGAGTGAGTAGCATCTATAAAGACTGTTGTGAACCAGTGTGAAAGAGAACATGATTCATTGAGGGAATTATATAAGGTTTGTCTTGTTGCAGTATGAAGTTTGAGGCTGGGAATGTCAGAAGATAGGAGTGAATTTACAGAAAAACAAGCTGTTGGTAATAATCAGAGAAGCTGATATCAGGGGGATTATTGTAGATTTGCTCTTGGTATGCTTTTACATTTACCAGGTTCAACACAATGTTGAAAAATGATCAGAAGGAAGAATATTTAAAACAAACTAAATGTTTTACTACCCTTGAACAAAATCCTGGTACTTCTAGGGTATTGTGTTCTGTTTATTTTTCAAGACCCAGTTAATGTTAGCATTTTCTGCTATATCTTATCTAATGCCTCTTCACCCATGCCCCTTGCAGGGTCTTCTCTGTTTCACTACCTCTGTTATAACACTTCTGGCATGGTATCATAATGCTTTCTTATGAGACTGAAGAGACTTGACAGCAGGAAGTAAGCCTATTTTCTTCAAGTTTTTGACTGCAGTGTTTGGCATGATATTTGACACATGATGGATGTTCAGTGGTAAATTTGCTTGCCAGAACTTTGAAGGGAAGGCCAGCAAAATATAGATCGAGGAATTGGAGGGGTTTTTACATGAAGGTAGTCTTCAAAGAAAATATCGGAAGGTCACAAGGTGAAATTTTATGTAAACTCTTTAAGGATTTGGTTTTGGGTTGACGTAAATAATTTCCCATCTAAATATTGAATTCTGGTGGCTACTTTTCATTGTCTTTTCTCTGTCTTAGGATTTTAGAGTTAGAAAAGACCTTCAGAGCTTATACAATCTAGTCTTCTCTATTTATTCACTTTGTGACCTCAAGCCAGTTACTTAAACCTTTCCAAGCCTAGGTTTTTTCATCTGTAAAATGAGGGACTCCCTATCTACCTCATTGTTACAAAGATAGATTAAAATAATATTTAAGTAATTCTTCATTTCACAGTCTGCAGTTCAATAAGTGGCTAGACATAACAAATTGAATGGACTATCCAAAGTTTACCAGAAATATGTACCTAATATTTGGGCTAGGATCTGATGTTTTAAATTTTAATCCAGTATTTCCACACTGTCATGGTTGGTACTTCTTTCCATATTAGTGACCTTTCCCCTTTTTTATGTGCAGTTTCCAATTTGATGTGGGCTGGGTAACAAAATCACAAGCTTTATTCATTCAGTATATGCTTATTAAGCATTGCTAGGTGCCAGGCATGGTGGTGGGTATAGGAAAACAGATGAGTTCTGTTCTCAGGGAGTTTACTATCTTGAAGAAGGAAACAGACCTAGGAAAACATGAATTAAATAAAGTGTATCGACAAATGTGGATGATGTAAAGAGGATTTAAACAGCATATCTTGCAAGGGGGACATCTGGGGTCAACGTCTTTATAGAGCAGGTGAACAAAGGAGAGGTGGCAATCACTAACTGGAAGGAGTTGAGGGATATGAGCATGACTGGCTTAATTTTGCTTGGGAGTTTTGCATGGAAGGTGGTGTCATTGTGGAGCATTCTTTGGTGAGATCGAAGGTATAGTTTTTCTGCAGTGAACTCAGGATTCCAGAGGATACAGTAGAATAGACTTAGTAGGGAAAGAGCCCAGGAAGGGAAGTTGGTGGATAGGAAGTACACAGAAACAGCTTAAGATCAGGCAATGCTGTTAGCATCCTCTCAGCTCTCTATTGTAAATAAGTTGTAGATAATTACTTTTCAGCTCTTATGCAACAGCTCTTTGAGATTGTTGCCATCTGACTATTACAATCAACTATCCTTTTTTATATTATAGTATAATTTATTAATGACGTGAGCAACTGGATCATTCTTTCATTCTTGTTTATTCCATGAGGTTGAACCTCTCAACAGCATAGCCTAAGACTAGGTTAACCTTAACCGCGCATGAATGTTCAATGAACATTGAAAATGGTACCGAAGTTGAAGAAATTATAATTTGGTATAATATGTAAGCTTTTAATTCTCTAAATATTTAATGTCTTTGTGTGTGTGTGTATGTGTGTAGGTTAAATGTATCTTTAGAATACAGTACGAAGAGGTCTTGTATATTCAAAGGCCTATTGAAGAGGACAGAAGAAAGTTTTTCCAAGAACTGATTCTCAATCAGGCCTCAATGGCTCCACCACGAAGGAAACACACTGGTAAAGTTCCTAAAGCCTTTAGGAAAATGGGTGGGTTGGAGTTAAGAGATACCCTATCTTGGAGTCATCTTTTTAAAAAACCCATTTCTTTGTGGAAATGAAGACAGTTTTTCAGGTTCTGTTTAACTTTAGATGAACACACGTGGAAGTGGCCATTGTGTTTACCTGACTTGAGGAGATTGGGAAGTACAGCCTCATTGTTAAAGCTTTACTAATGAGTGACTGTTTATGAAGTAGTCTCCTTATCACTTCAATCCAGATGCTCTGGGTAGATTTCACATTCTGAGGCTCAAAAAGTCATAGAAAAGGTCTTTGGTTCTGCTGTGTTTTAGTCACTTTAAGTACTAAGGACTCGAACTGTCAGGTTGTGAACAACAGGTGTTGTGCTGATTGCTTTCTGGGCCAGGGTGGTTTTGTTGGGCCAAGAACTGGTTAGAACATTTGCCTTTTCTGGTTTATTTTATTTATTAATTGATTTTTCAAATATTTATTGAGCACCTATTATGTTAGATACATTATGCTAGGCACTTGGAAATCTATCATGGCTTTCTTTAAGCATTAGAGTTTTCTTGGATTTGGGCCTAATAGCATTAAGAGGGGCCTCAAAATTAGATTTTCAGTCCCCTGACTTAAGTAAGGACTGCATGCTAAGTCATTCAAACGAGAGTTTCTTTTCCTAAAACTAAAGGTGCAAAAAGATAAGATCCCCTTGCCTAATCTTTCATCCTCTTCTAGAAAATAGCAGTCCTGTTTGTTAAAAAAAATTTTAAGCCTCTTTCTTTTCGTTCTGCTTTTTATGTTTCTCGTAGCTGTTCTTATAGGATATTAAATACATTTCCCATCCCTGCCAACTCCTTGCTTTTTCATACTTCTTTGTTTTCCAGTGGTTATATTATCCAATACTTTGTTTTTCAGTGGCTATATTATCCAATACTTCAATAATTTTATTGTCCTTTAGTGGCTCCTTTTCACATTTTCTCAGTGCTTTTGAGATGAACATCTATCAAATGACTGTAGCTGTGGGGTTTTCCCCATAGAAACCTTGGAATATTCAACATGGAAGTTATACCTTCTGATTATTGGTTGTTGCCTTCTGTTAATCTAAATAACAGCATTTAAAATATTTCATTATTAAAATGATTCATTTTAATAAAGTATCTTGCATGTTCCTAGACATATTTCAGTCCCGTATGTCTGAATTGTCTATGTTAAGGCTGAACATAATTCTTTTTCTTTTTGAGTTGCTCCTGTTGACTTTCATTTTTCATCTTAGGGGCTATTTAGAAATCGGCGAGAATACTTAGGATTTTAATCCTGAGCTTCAGTGTGATATCAGGAAAATCTTTTAAGGAATTAGAGAGCATTATGGTTAGGCAAGTTAATACTTTACCTTCTAAGAAGATGTTTTGTTTGTTTTACAGTAGATAGTGAATACCATAGATTTTATATATAACACTTAAGCCTGGGTTTTCCATCTTCTTCATGTCTTTGGGATTCTTTTTTTAGTTACTATTTTTTTTTTTCCACTCCCTGCAGGTGCCATTTACTATCCCAACTATGTTGTAGTAAGAATATGAGGGTAGGAGACTTGTCTAAAGTTAGAAGTCTTTGGGAATGGGAAGGATCAAAGAATTATTCCTTGCCCGTTTAAACTTCATGCATATAAGGCAACCTGATTTTGAGAAACATCTTTAAATAAGGTTGACTTCAGCAAATCAGTATACAAGTACTTCACCTGAAGATACTTACATTGATTTGAAATCTTTTTCTTAAAGTTGTATGTAAATAATATCTCAGAATCAAATTATTTAAAATTGTATCATTTGTGCTTTAAAGACGTCCTGTTGTAAGTTATTTTGTAAAAGTAAAGCTATTCCCTAATGTACTTTTGGTTTCCATTCAAATTTTTACCTGCTGAATTCACATGGTTCACATGTATTTGGAATTCTCCTTTTCTTAAAAAAACATTTTGAGAGAGTGCCAGAAAAGTAATTGAGGTCCTGACCCTGCCATGTTGGAATCTTAACATTTTCTTCTACTTTCTTTAGGTCTTTGTGCTATGGAAGTTCTTCCACTTGCACTACCTTCTCCACCTCGTCAATTATCAGAATCAGAAAAAATTCGGATGGAGGACCAGGAGGAAAATACTTTAAGAGAGTTGCGGTTGTTTCTCAGGGATGTAACCAAGAGGCTGGCCACAGATAAACGCTTTAACATCTTCAGCAAACCGGTGGATATTGAAGAGGTCTTGTTTCAGTAGTGTGCAAACAGTGAAGTTGAACTGGCTAAAAGAAAAAAATGTTGACATCTTTTTTTGGAAGGAAAAAAACAAAGGCATGGATGAATATTACCCCTAGCCTGTAAAATTTTAATCCATGTGATAACTACCAATGTCATCAGCAAACATCTGGTGACTTTTGGATGAAATTAATGACAATTTGTATATGTCCTCTTGATTAGTATTGATCTTTGTGATCTCCTACTCTTCAATTTAAGAAGAGGATTAAAAGTTACTTTAGTGAAATGTCCATACTAGACTATTTTTATTCCAGGATAAATCCTGCTTTCCAAAAGAATATTGGTATTAACCAATCAATACCAATTAAAATTGGCATTTCCCAAATTGTGTATACCTTACTGAAAGAGGTAGCTGAGAAACCTGAAATTTGTCTTTCATATTTTGGAAATGTCTGTGACTAAGATGCTGTATGAGGTTATAAGCACAGCCTATTATTTTTCTCTCCAAGAAATGTTTTCTCTCCAAGAATTTTCTCCGCTCCGAGTGGAAAATTTCTCACTTTTTATGTGTATTGTTTTGTGTCCTTGTGGGAGCATGGTTTGTGATGATGAGAAAAGAAATTTTCCATTTGGAATCTACTATAATACTGTAGAATAAATTTTATTTTGTTTTGTTTTATCCTGGGATAATATAGTATGTGGATGCACATAATGCAGTCTTTACTGGCATTCTTCTTATAGTTCAGACTCCATGTTTGAACAGCTTTGGTGTTTTCAGTTTTAATTTTTTTCTTCATCTTTTTTTAAATTTGAATTATGAAGTGATGCAGAGTTTAATGTTGTGTCCTCATTGTGAAATCTGTACTCTTGGATCTGAGCAGATTCCTTTGGAACCATTACCTCATCTATGCCTGTGAGCTAGCATTATGTTTTTTCCCCTTGGAAAACCTGAAAATATCTATTCCCCCACCTCCCCCTTTTGGGAATAAAGGGACTATGTTTAATTTTATTTGTATGTTTATCCACAATACATAGTTTTAGCCATTTGATCCTTTCAACAACCCCACAAGGTCATTATTATGTTGCAGTTGAAGAAACTGAGGCTTATTGGCAAGTGACGCAGCCAACACTCAATGTTTCTTAAAATTCGAAGTCCACATTCTTTATATCATGGCTGTCATCTTTTTCTACTGGAATGACAGGACTTGCCTATTTGCTCTTGCATTTAATACATATTTTATATTTGTGAAGCATATTTTTTCCCTCATGGTATTTTCAGAAAGTCTTAAAACTATCAGCCCACTTTAAAGATTGTTATAAATGTTTATTTTTATTTCAAATTGGGTATGGGAACTCTGACACTTAATTGATAAGAACTTGCCCCCAAGTCAGCCTCCTGTGCTGGGAGTGTACCAGTTTTGCCTTTGTCCAAGAAAACTTTTTCTGTCTAACCAGAAGAGATTGTCAGATTTCAAATGCCATCTGTGATAGAGTGAAAGTTTTATAAATGATGGTAAGGCAGTGGAAGGGGATAGAAGATGTTGGTCAGTTAAAACTTTAATTTTAGGGTTATGTTTTCTCTTTTTCCTTTTTTTTTTTTCTTTCTCAGGTTCATTTTGCTACTGCTTCTTTGTTTACTTTTAAGGCTGAAAACTTAGGGGTCTCTGGGACAGATAGAGAGGGGAGACTAAGATAACATTTTGATAACCTAAAACACAAAAACTTGTATTAAAATAATGAATTTGAAATGTCTAAAAACTTTATCAAATTCCAAAGCAAATGGCAGAGGAAACAAAAGTTTAGAAAATAAGCGTTGAATTTAAAATTAAGCATAGGTGCTAAAATTTTATGGTCTTTAGTAATATAAATTTTTATAGTGCAAAAGTTTATAAAATGTTTTCCATGTGTACACAATACATGTCAATTGTCAGAGCCAAGGATCCAACTAATATCTTCTGAACTGTTCCTTGTTGAGTATAGCTCCACTATCTCCCCTATAAGGAGATTGGCTGGCTTTTTAGCTCCTAGAGAATGAAAAATAAATTAAAACATGCACACACACCTACCTAAAAATTTAAAAACATATAAATAATATGTATGTGTATATATATGCATATGTTTTTGTATATGCATATATGTGTATTTATTCATATGAATATATATTCAATATGTAAATTTTAAAAAAGGCATCAGTGAACTGCACTGGTAGTCCAGTGGTTAAGACTCCATGCTCCCAATGCAGGGGGCATGAGTTTGATCCCTGGCTGGGAAAGATCCCACATGCCGAGGCCAAAAAAAAAAAAAAAATCCCCAAAAAGCATCAGTGCCATCTGCAATGGAGAAAACTAGCCTTTAGTTTCATAGAACAGACATTACCCTATTCCCAGAATTTGGTCCCGGACTAATTAGACATTTCTAAGACTGTGTTTATGTCAGACCTAATTACTTGATTTGAGATTTGTATTAAGGAAGACAATACAGTCATACACACCTTGGAGATATTGTGGGTTCAGTTCTAGACCACTGCAGTAAAGTGAATATTGCAATAAAGTGAGTCACACGAATTCTTTGGTTTCCCAGTGTATATAAAAGTTATGTTTACACTATACTGTAGTCTTCTTTAAGTATGCAATGGCATTACATCTACAAAAAATGTACCTACCTTAATTAAAAAATACTTTATTGCTAAAAAATGCTAACCATCATCAGACAACACAGGGTTGCCACAAACCTTCCATTTCTTAAAAAATGCAATATCTGCAAAGCACAGTAAAGGCAAGTGCAATAAAACAATGTATACCTATAGATATATAGGTTGGAAGAGCTTTCTTATTAGTCAAATGATATAAAACATACAACTTATTGGGCAGTCATGACCAATATCTCTATTTTGGGTTATCTCCCAGAAAATCACACTGAGCAAAATGTATTTTTTGCTTGTAGATTTGTTTATATTTAGGGACAAGGCCAGTAAATTTTTTCTAGTTATGAAAACAATACTTACTTTTGTTGTATAGTTGACTCAGAATGTTTGTAATGAATCCAAAGGAGCAGAAAACTCTTTCCATGAAACGATTCATCCTGGAAAACTGAAAAAGACAGATAATTTTTTTGTTTAGAGATTTTAAAGAGATTTACCTGAGAACATCTCTAATAATAAGAAAAGAAAATCTGTGTTTCTTTTTATTTTCCTTAAAAAATTTTTTTCTTGAGGTAACATTTATTGATGCTTATTGGGTATTTTTACCGATACATTTTCTTCTCAGGTGTAGCCAAAGGATTTAAAAAAAAAAAAAAAAAGACAGCTGACACAGTTTGTTTCATATTTCAAGATGAGAAACTTTTCAGAGTTGATTTAGATGTGACTTGAAACTGAAGCTTTTCATGGAAAGTATGACATAGTATCTTTAGTGGCATAAATTGCTCTATAATTTTATCCTTATCTATAATTATTTCCTAGATATCTAGATTTAATTTAAAAATAACTGTATGGTTTTATGTTTTTATGAGTAGATTATATGGAATATCAGAAGTAATTTTCATTAAAATATCCTGTTTTAGGTTTCAGATTATCTTGAAGTAATCAAGGAACCAATGGATTTATCAACAGTAATCACTAAGATTGATAAGCATAATTACCTGACTGCTAAGGATTTCCTGAAAGATATTGACCTCATCTGTAGCAATGCTTTAGAGTACAATCCAGATAAGGACCCAGGAGGTAAGGATGCACTGGGCAAGGTTGACTTTGGTGATCAATGAGAAGATAGTTTAAAATTTAAATAAAGCTTGCCTATATTTCAGATAGATAAATTAATCTTAATGACATATTATTGTATTTAGAAACTTCTTGATGAGGAACTAATAATATACTTAAATATTTAATTATTAAATTCATTTGTTAAATTACTAAATGATATATTTAAATTAGAGGATTTTATTATTCTTTTAAAAAAATTTTATTGATGTATAGTTGATTTACAATGCTGTGTTTAATTTCTGCTGTACAGCAAAATGACTCAGTTATACATATATTCTTTTTCATATTCTTTTCCATTATGGTTTATCACAAGATGTTGAGTGTAGTTCCCTGTGCTATACAGTAGGACCTTGTTGTTTATCCATCCTATATATAATATTTGCTAATTCATTTATTAAATTATTAGATAATATATTTAGATTAGAGGATTTTATTATTCTAAGTATTATGTTCAGGGTTTAGTTTCTTGATTTACCTTTCACTTTTTATACTTAGATTCTTGTTTTTTTCAGGTAAGATGGAAAACTGAATAGTTGTGAATTTAAGATTTATTTATTTAGTCAACATCACCAGTGCTGATAAACACTGGTAATTTCGAATTTGTGGAAACTTATTGTGGATAAGTTTACTTATCAAAAGACCTCCTTTAGGTAGATAGATGTTATCTGTTTTATAGACTGCATGTATTTTTATATAATTTTATTAGTTTACTCCTAATCCCACCCTGTACTCTAATCTGTAGTCCCAACTCTGCTAATGCCCTCCAGGGGAGACCTCCAGGAATAATCTGTAGTTAAACAAGATGAATTTATTGATACATTGTAATAAAGGAGAATGTATATCATGGGGAGCCATATAGGATTTGAGCTAGCATTAAGTGATTCTGGGGAGGGTTTAAGGAAGTAGGGCTTTGCAGTGGATTAGATGCTCTTAGGAAGTGGGAATAATTCGGGGACTAGGTATTTTAAGAACCTGGAAGGCAAGAAGAATGGAGCAGGCTAAAGTTGTGATTGGTAAAGAAGCAGCAGTCATTCATCTTACCCAAGATAGGATTATATTTGGTTATTTTTGTGGTTAGGACAGCGTTCATACTTTGTCTGTGTTCAGACATGATTATGGAGTGGTCTTGTTTTTATCTTGATCCACCATGGTCACAGACTGGTGTTCTGTAAAATTGTTTAAGTTTTTTTTTATTTTTCATTTTTTAAAATTATTTTATTTATTTTGCTGTGTTGCGTCTTAATTGCAGCACACAGGATCTTCGTTGCGTTTTGCGGGCTTCTCGCTAGTTGTGGCACGTGGGCTCCAGAGCGTGCGGTTGCGGCGCATGGGATTAGTTGCCCTAAGGCATGTGGGATCTTAGTACCCCGACCAGGGACGGAACCTGCGTCCCCTGCATTGGAAGGCAGATTCTTAGCCCCTGGACCACCAGGGAAGTCCCTAAAATTGTTTTTATGTTTCATATGAATACACCAAGGCCTGGCCGATAGTGCTAGGCCCTTTCCCAGCTGGCAGGGGTCATTACTCTTTTTCTTACTCTGTTGAGAATTGTTTCTTTCACAGATGATATACAAGTAAGATGCTTTTTATTTTTAAAAAATTAACGCAAACTTTCAGTTATCTAAAGATATTCAGAATACAGTTTCTGCTTTGTGTCTGTATTTATGGGCAGTGGTTCTTAACTCAGGCCACCTGTTAGAATGACCTGGATTTCTCATTTCTACATGAAGTTAAGTATTTCTTGTCTCAGTTTAGACCACAGTAAATTACATACTTTAATTCCAAGTTAAGAGGCAGAATAAACTTTTATATAGCTACTCTTGGTATCTAACAGTTTTTAAGCTTTGTATCAGGACATTTATATCTTGTTGTTGTTTGTTTAGGTTTTTTTTTTTTTTTTTACTTTTCATTGTATATCATATAGAAAAATTTATGAGGATAAAAATGAAGAAAATTAAAGTAACCTATAATCCTGTTATCTAGTGTTTTCTCTCTTTCTCCTTCCCTCCCTCCCTCCCTCCCTCTCTCTCTCTCTGTCTCTCTCTGTCACACATACACATGCACAGATATTATATATGAAATACATGTATGAATAATATTTTTACTAAAATGAAAATATAACTTTTGTAAACATTTTCATTCATGTAATATTTTGTGAAAAGGTTATGAGTTAGTGTATTTTTACCACACAATTTTTATCATATGGATGTATTATAGTAGCTACTACCCTATTGTTGGCCATATTAGATTTTTTAGCGTTTTTCTCTATTATAACACTGATGAATATGGCATAAATTTTATGTATATCCTTAATTATTTCCTGAAGATAAATTCCTTAAAGTGAAATTTCTGGATCAAAGATTGTATAATAATCTCTTTTAAGGCTTTTAAACTGTGTTGTTAAAATTTTCTCACAATTTAAAAAATCTTCTAGCAGCATCAGGGTCACTTGTTAACCAATATAGCAGTTTTGTGTGACTGAGAGAATCTCCTTTTCAGTGTAGATGGCATCTGCAACAGGGCCACAGTTTGGCTAGTAAAGAATGGGCTGGATGTCAGTCTCCTTTGATTCCCTTGCTGCGTTCTTGGTGAAGGTACAGTTGCACAAGTGTCTATATAGTGACCTTGAGCAGTGTGTGAGAGTACTTGAGTGCCTACACTCTCATCCTGTTAGTTTTTCAAGACATAGAGGTTACTGAAACTGTGCAGTAGGTAAGGAGAGCCTGGGCTTTGGACGTATACCTAGGCTTCAGTCCCAGTTTTATTTCCTAGTTCTTTAACTTGATCAAGTTAAGTCCTCTAAATTTTAGTTCCCTTATCTGCAAATAGGGATAATTATAGTACTCTTGTCACTGGGTAGTTGTAAGGATTAGATGAGAAAATGTATTAGGTTAAACCTTATGAAATTGCCATTTTCATGTGGTTCAACTTGAATATGTTAGGCCCTTAGCATAGTGCCTGAGACGTGAGAAGTATTCCATAAAGTTTAGTCATTCATATATTTATTCTTGTTATCATTATTATTTAAATTATGCTTTAATTTGTTATAAATTGTTTCCTTAGTGGGTACCTACATATTTGCTTTAGAATGACCCTTTGTACTTTGTGCTTATTAGTATATTCCCTGGACCACATTTAAAATTTAATCCTATTTTGGAACAAATCTAGGGACTGATAGTGAAAAATGAATTTGAGCGGTTAGAAAAAGCCAGTAGAAAGGGTCAATCCAGATTCTCCCCCCACCCCGCCCCATGTAACTTAATTATAACCACATTGAAATAATATTGCTTTTATGAAAGAAGCAATGATTTCTGGTGTATAATAACCTTTTACTACAGAATGCAGTTGTATAATCAAAGAATATGGCTCTATCTCACAGTTAGAGTTGACATGATACACTTGTAACTTTATTTCTTCACTGTTTTAGATGCAAAAAGTGTCATATAATTCAAAAGCATGATTTCGGCTCTGTTCAGATTTTTTCATATCTTCAGTCAAGAGCCCTTTTTTTCTTCTTAGCAACAGAACAGCTTGTTATGTATTAGGAAAATAACCTCAGGGTCTGTTGTGTAGCAAGTGGAAATTACATGAATGTTGTATTACTTTTACAAGTTCCCATGAGTATTTGAAAGCTTACAGTGTTCTGTTTTGCAGAACACTTGGCCATTTGGGGAAAAAAACTAGCATGTACATAGAAGACAAAAGCCAACATTCTGGAAGCTGTACATGTTGCCTAAGTGTTTACCCAGATTCTCCCTTGAGGATAAAGTGGACAAAAATTAAATATGTTAGCCAGAAGAGTTTTAGTTTGTAGGTTCTAAATGTGACTAGTATCAGATGTTTGATCCTAATTATTATCTTATAAATATGTGATATATTTTATGTTTAATTGTTCCCCAGTCTTTGTCTTGTACCACATGCCCCCTCTAGCCCTCAAGTGCATTCACATACATACCCTCATTTAGCTAATTTTGATGAAATTTCAGCCCTAGTCTTGTAGTATTCTCAAAATCTTCTGTTTTGTACCAGTTGTTTAGGAATAAAGCTCACAGATTCACCCCAGCTTTTGGAGCCCTCTAGGGCTATGCTTCAGTCCAACTCATTCATATTTTCTATTAGTATTTGTAAGTATCATGTGCTGTTACCGAGCTGAGTGCTTAGAGTACTGTGACAGCCCTTGCCTCTTGAGATGGAGATATTCATATCAGTAATACATATTGAATAATTACTATGTGACAGACATTATGCTTTATGTTATAGTATTAATTTGCTAGGCCTTCCTTAACAAAATACCACAGACTGCGTGGCTTAAACAACAGAAATTGATTTACCCATAGTTCTGGAGGCTAAAAGTCCAAAATCAAGGTGTCGGCAGATTTGGTTTCCTCTGAAGCCTCTTTCCTTTGTTTTCGGAGGCTACCATCTTGCCGTGTCCTCACATGGTCTTTTCTTTGTGTCCATGCACCCCTGGTGTCTCTTGTGTGTGTCCAAATTTCCTCTCCTTATAAGTACACAAGTCAGATTAGATTAGATTAGAGCCTACTCTTATGACTTTCTTTTACCTTGATTACTTCTTTAAAGTCTCTACTCCAAATACAGTCACATTCTGAGATATTGGGGGTTATAGTCTCAACATATGAATTTTGGGGAAGAACACAGTTCAGCCCATAACAGTTAATAAATAAGCCACAATCCCTCCTATCTAGAAACTCACTGTTTTATAGGAATGACAAATATCTAACTATAGGTAATTGTAATAGATTATTAAGGTGTAGAGATAGCATAGAGGTGGCGATTTTGAATTTTGTCTTGAGGCAGCAGCAGACGATTGTAATGCAGTTTCATAAGGTGTGTATTAGATATATGTACAGTGTGAGTAGAGCACAGAGGAGAAGACACTGGAGATGAACAGGATTAAAAAGGGCATTCATTTTAGGCTGAGAAAACTAGTGTACAAAGGTATTAAAAAAAGAGAATATGGCTGGAAAGTAGAGTGTCTGTGGAGGAGTAGTGAGAAGTTCATTCACTTCTCTACTCACTGAATCTCCATTTACTGAGCATCCATTTATGAAATATTTTCTGTGTGTAAATTGTGTTCAGTGCTGGAGATATGCAGCTCTGGCCTGAGAGATGCCTAAAGGCTTCTTAGCGGGGAGTCCTGCAGATAAATAAATGTCATAGTAAGTTCCCTATCTTCATTTGATCCTGTGTAAGGATTTCAGAGTTAATTCTCTAGATGATAAGGGGCCACTGGGTGGTTTTGAGACAGAAAGTGATTTGATTTGATTTGCATTTAAGAGTATAGTATTATAGGCAGTATTAAAGGTCAAGGGAATGATGAGATGGAGGTTGGAAGACCAATTAAGATTCACTTGCAGGGAATTCCCTGGCAGTCCAGTGGTTAGGACTCAGCGCATTCACTGCTGGGGCCCAGGTTCAGTCCCTGGTCAGGGAACTAAGATCCCACAAGCTGCGTGGCACGGCCAAAAAAAAAAAAAAAGATTCACTTGCTATGGCAACATAGATTGAACATAGGGGGCTTAGTGACCAACCAATTATGTATGACCGACAGAAATCTAGAATGACATCTGAGTTTTTGTGGTCTGGGTGTTAGGAATCTGACAAGTAAACCAATGGAGGAACAGGTTTATGGGCAGTATGCTAAGTTTAATTTTGGATGTGTTAATGTAAGTTACCTCTGGTACACCCAGATAAAATGCAGACATTGTGTAGTAGTTGTATATGGGGGTTCAGAGATAGAAGTTTGAGTAAGAGACCTGGTTGGAGTCATAAGTGTATAGGGGTGAATGAGATCACATAGGCAGTATACAGAATGAAAAGAGAGGGCAGCCTAGAAGGACCCCTCCTCAAGGGAATATGGGTCCCAATTCTCAATTTAAGTCGCAGTCTTACTGTTGGAGCTTCCAGTACCTTTGTTAAATGTGTTGCCTCTGCTGAGAGTGTGTACATTCGTTCTTTCTTTCTTCTTTCTTTTTTTCATTCTTTCTTTTTAAATCAATTTTGTTGAGATGTAAGTTATATACAAGAAAACCTAGTGCATCATTTTAAAACCATGCTTATCTTTTAAAATCCCACTTATCCTTCAAGGAATATTAAATGCTATGCTCATGAAAGTTTTTTCCGATTTCCGTCCAGTTACAAGTAATCCCTTCGTCTTGGAATCATAACACTATGTAACTTTTCTGAGACACTTATTCCTTTCTTTTTTTTCCTGGAGTGATTACTTATTTACATATCCTTCTCCTGTATTTTCCTGTATTTTAGACTCTAAGCTGATTGAGAACAGGGTCTGTATAGACATCTTGTATGGAGCATATTCTTAATAAATGTGACCAGTGAGTAAATTTTATGAATTGTCCTCTTCTTAGATACTAACTGAAGGAGTCTCAGAGTACATAGAAATTATAAAATGGAGACATAATAACATAATGCAGATATGAACCAGTAAATACAGTAAAATTTCTTATTTATGAAATGATTTAAGATGAAAAATCATCCCATAAAAATCAGTTTTTAAAAAAATATTATTAATCTTTCTTAATAATTTTGTTGAAAAAACCCAGCTAATATACTTCTGTTCACCAAAATACAAAAGAAACATAGACACATTGAAATAATTGTTACCTTCATAAAAGTAGTGATTGTATTAATTTTATTAATACTTATCAGTTTATTCTAATAGCCATTACTTTTTACTGAAGGCAAAGCTAGGTGGTAATATCTTTATTTTATAGATATAAGGAGATTGGGTCTCAGAGAGGTTATGTAATTTGTGAACAAACCCACAAATATTATATGGCACAACTGAATGGATTGTGATCTGTCTTAACTTCAAAGCCAGTATGTATGGGGTTTTTCTGCTATGCTTATATTACTTTTAAATTTCATGGATTTGGAGAATCTTAAGATGTTAACGTATGAGACAAAATAAAAGAACTGGTGGTAAATATGTAGCTATTATTCATGTATAATTTTAAAGCAAGGAATTTAAGTCTGGTGGCCATGAGAGGGTCTCTGAACAACTACATACAAAATGGTGTACATGTATACTTTTCCACCTTTATCACAAGCTTATAAGATCCAGGATGACTCCCCTACCCATCAAAAAAGATGAAGATCCAAGATATGGACATGTCTTCTAATTTTAATCTGTGAGCTTACAGTTCTATGCTATGTATAAACTTAGACACTGTTCTAAGCTAAGAATGATTAAAAAGAATTTTAATGATAGGCATATGTAAAAAGCATTACCTTGTCAGATGCAGATGCTATTTATTTATTTATTTATTTATTTAGGCTGCTCTGTGTGGCTTGTGGAACCTCAGTTCCCTGACCAGGGGTTGAACCTGGGCCCTAAGCAGTGAAAGCATGGAGTCCTAACCACTGGACTGCCAGGGAATTCCTACAGATGCTCTTTATTTTTTATTTATTTATTTTTAAAAAAACTTCTTGTTATTAATTTTTTGTTTTTTGTTTTTTTTTTGGCTGTGTCAGGTGTTTGTTGCTGAGCACTGGTTTTCTCTAGTTGCAGCGAGCGGGGGCTACTCTTCGTTGCGGTGCGCGGGCTTCTCATTGTGGTGGCTTCTCTCTTGTTGTGGAGCACGGGCTCTAGGTGCGTGGGCTTCAGAAGTTGTGGCACGTGGGCTTAGTTGCTCCGTGACATGTGGGATCTTCCCAGACCAGGATCCGACCCTGTGTCCCCTGCGTTGGCAGGCGGATTTTTAACCACTTTGCCACCAGGGAAGTCCCCACAGATGCTCTTTAGAATAAATTCCTTGTCCTTCAGACCAGTGGGAAATTTTTATGGAATTCTTTTCTTAATTAATTAATTCATTCATTCTTCTCCCCCCTTTAATTGGGGATGGAATGTGGGTGGGAAGCATGTGTTTAAAAAAAAACGAAAAGAAAGATCACTGAGTTATTTTAGAGTATAATGTGCTAGATACATGACCTTTATATTTAATTTTACCTTTTTTTTTAGCTTTTTTCAAGCTGAAATGGAAAGCCAGTGGCAGAAAGTTGCTTGGGCTACAAATATCAGCTTGAAAGCATAGCTCCTTCTCAGGATGTTCATTGTAGTTTTTTGTTTGTAGTGGTTAGAATTTGAAGGAACTTTAAACTTCCAACAGTAGAGCAATAATCTTGAAAAATTAAGGTTCATCTTTCTTTGGATTGTCACATAACCATTAAAATTTGGTTTTCAAAGAATGTTTTAAAATATCAGGAGACTTCTGATTCTGGCTAAGATGGATTAAAAGGGACTGAATTTCCCCTTCTGTCTGAAACAATGGAAAAAAAAAACTGAACAAAATATTTGAAAAAACAATTTTGAAGACATTGGATATCAGGAAACGATGGAAATGATCTGTGAAGGATGGGAAACTAACAAGTTGAGCACTACAGTTGCCTGGATAGCTTCCAGACTGTGGTACGGGAAGGAAGAAGCCAGGCGGAGCCTGGAAGTCTCCCTGAATTGCTGGGAATGTAAGGAGGCCAAAGTGGATCAAGTTCTCAGGGCAGAGTACCAGGAAGGAGAAAGCTGCACAGAGAGAGCACTCTGGAGATCTGCAGAAGAGCCTCCTCCAGTCTTTAGCTAGCTGAATAATGATCAGCACATATGTGTGAGGAAACTACCTGAGGCCGGAGAAAGAGAGGGAATATTCCTTGATGTTTATATAGGGCTAGCAGTAGTGTAGCAAATAGTTAGAGGTGATAAACCAACAAGGAGAAAAACTGAATCATAAAAATGTACACAATCCAAAAGAAGTGAGAAAAAAGAGGGAAAAGGGAACAAAGAGCATGTGGGACAAGTAGAAAGTAAATAGCAAGCATATTAATAATCACATAAATTATATAAAAACCAAATGATCCGCTAAACCAGGGATCAACAAACTACAGTCAAACTGACTGCCTGGTTTTGTAAATGAAGTTTTCATAGTTGGAACACAGGCATGCCCCTTTGTTTACATGTTGTCTAGGGCTGCTTTTATGCTACAGGGGCGGCTTTGAATACTTGCCAGAGACCTTATGGCTTGAGAAACCTAAGATATTTACTCTCTGGCCTTATACAGGAAAACTTGCTGATACCTGGCTTGAACATCACAAATAAAGGCAGAGAATGTCTTTTGGATAAAAAAGCAAGACCCAACCATATGCTCCCTACAAGAAACCCACTTGATGAGACTGACACTCTACCTACTGCACTAATGAGGTTCCTTTCCAAGAAACCCACTTTCTTGTTTGTTTATTTAAGGTTATTTTTTTAAAAAACTTATTCATTCATTCATTTTCCTCCCATATACTTTTTTAAAAATTGAGGCATAGCTGATTTATAGTATTATACAACATAATGATTCAAAATTCTTAGAGATTATACTCCATTTAAAGTTATATAAAATATTGGCTATATTCCCTTTGCTGTATATTATATCCTGTAGCATACTTATTTTGTACATAGTAGTTTGTACCTCTTAATCCCCTACCCTTATCTTGTCTCTCCCCCTTCCCTCTCTTCACTGGTAACCACTAGTTCTCTATATCTGTGAGTCTGTTTCTGGTTTGTTATATTCATTTGTTTGTTTTATTTTTTAGATTTGACGTATAACTGATAACATACAGTATTTGTCTTTCTCTGACTCATTTCACTAAACATAATACCCTACAGGTCTATCCATATTGTCATAAATTGCAAAATTATATTTTTTTAATGGCTGAGTAGTCCATATATATATATATATATATATATATATATATATATATATATATTCTGTGTGTGTGTATATATATATATGTATGTATATATATATATCATCTTCCTTATCCATTCATCTGTTGATGGACACTTATGTTGCTTCTGTGTCTTGGCTATTGTAAATAATGCTGCTATTAACATTGGGGTGCATATCTTTTTGAATTAGTATTTTATTTTTTTATACAAGAAACCCACTTTAAATATAAAGCTACAAATAGATTAAAAGCATGAAATACCATAATCATACCAAGTTGGAGTGATTATATAAATATCAAAGTTGATTTCAGGCCAAAGATACCTGGGTTAAAGAAGATTATTTCACAGTTATCAAGTACACATAATAATTCTAAATATTTATTGCTTCTGATAACAGAGCTTTAAAATTCATGAAGCAAAAATTGATAGAACTGCAAGGAAAAATAGAGAAATTTGTAATTTCTTGGAGACTTTATTATCCCTCTCTTAAAACTAGATAAGGCTAGTACACAGAAAGTCAGTAAAGATATAGAAGACTTGAACAACCCTATCCATCAACTTTATCTAAGTGATATTTATAGAACACTTTTCCCAATGGCAACATATATACACATTATTTTCAAGTGTACTGGAATGTTCACCAAGATAGAACATATTCTGGGCCACAGAATGAGTCTTATTAAATATAAAAGGATTCAAATCATACAAAGTATGTTCTTTGACCACAATGGAATTAAATTAGAAATCAATAACAAAAGGTTATTTGGAAAAGATATTTGGAAACTAAATACCACACTTCTAAATAACTCCATGGATCAAGGAAGAAATCAAAAGAGAAGTTTAAAAATTATTAAAGTGGATAAAATGAAAATATAAAAACTTATGAGGTGCAGCTAATGCATTACTTAGGTGGAAATTTATAGCACTAAATACTTACATTAGAAAAGAAGAAAAGTCTCAAATAACTGATCTGAACTCCCAACTTGAGAAACTAGGAAACAGAGAGCAAATGGAACCCAAAGTAAGCAAAAGAAAGGAAATAATAAAGATCTGAGCAGATCAATAAAATAGTAAACAGGAAAAAAAATTGAGAAAACCAAGGAAATGCAAAGCTGGTTCTTTTAGAAGATCGGTAATTGATAAATCTCCAGTGGAGCTGGTCAGGATAACGAGAAGTCACAAGTTACCATTAACAAGAATGAAGGAGATAACATTACTACATATTCTACAGATATTAAGAGAACAGTAAGGGAACTTTATGAACAGCTTTATGCCAATACATTTGACAACTTCAGTAAATTGGATAAATTTGTTGAAAGACAAAAAAAAAAGCTCATGAAAGAAGAAATGTATAATGTGAATAGGTAATTCTTTTTCTATTAAAGAAATTGAACTAACAGTTAAGAACATTCCCATTAAGAAAACTTCAGGCCTGGATGCCTTCACTGGTTAATTTTACTGAACATTTAGGGAAAAAAATAATACCAGTTCTACACAAACTTTTCCAGAAAATTGAAGTGGAGAGAATTCTTTCCAACCTAGTCTATAAAGTTAGCATTACTCTGTAAAAGATATTACAAGGGGGAAAAAAAAAAGACCAAATAAACTATAGACCTGTATCCCTCATGAACATAAAATTTTGGCAAGTTATATCCAATATGTTAAAAAGATAATACCTTGTGATTAAGTAGGGTTTATTCCTGCTTGAATATGCAAGGAATGCAAGATTGGTTTAAAATTTGAAAACCAATCGATGTAAGTCACTGTATTAACAGACTAAGAAGTGATTATCTCAGTTAGTGCACAAAAGCATTTGACAAATCCAATAGGTATTCCTGAGTACAAAGTGTAAGCAAACGAGGAGTAGAAAGGACCATCCTCAGTCTGATTAAGGACATGAACAAAAAGCCTACAGTTCACATCATACTTAATGACCGAAGACTAAATGCTTCCCCTTAAGATCAAGAACATGGCAAAGATGTCCACTTTTGCCACTTCTACCCAACATTATACTGAAGGTTCCAGAAAGTGCAGTAAGGTAAGAAAAAGAAATAAGAGGCATCTAGTTTGGGAATGAAGAAGTAAAACTATCTTCATTTGTAGACAACATGATGTCTACAGAGAAAATCCTATGGAATTTGCAAAGACACTGTTAGAACTAGCAGGTGTGTTTAGTGAGGTTGCAGGATACAAGATCAATATACAAACACTCAGTTGTATTTATGGAACTACAATACTAGCCCCAAACAATAGCAAATTGAAATTTTAAATTACTGTTTACATTAACATGAAAAAACATGAGATGTTGATAAATCTGACAAAAGATAGGCAAGACCTATACATTGAAAACTATAAAACATTGCTGAGAAAAATTAAAGAGAACCTAAATAGACTGAGAGATATATTGTGTTCATGGATTGGGAGACTCAACATTGTGAAGATGTCAGTTCTCAAATTGAACCACCTCAGTCGGAATTCCAGAAGGCATTTTATAGAAATGGACAAGGTGATTCTAAAATTCATATGAAAATGGAAAGGATCTAAAATAGTCAAAACAGCTTTGTAAAGTAAAAACAGAGTTGGAGGACTTAATACCACCTTATTTCAAGACATAAAGTTAGGGTAATCTAGACAGTGTAATATTGGCATAAAGAATGACAAATAGAGCAATGGAATAATATGGAGTCCTGAAAGAGACCCACACATATAGAGTCAGTGGCATTTTGACAAAGGTGCAAAGTCATTGCAGTGGAGAAAGTAGTCTTTTCAACAAACAGTGCTAGAACAATTGGATATAAGTATGCAAAAAAAAAGACTTCTTATATATATAAAGAATCTCAATGGATAATATACCTTAAATATAAAAGCTGTCTTGTATCCAGACTATTAAAAGAATTCTCAGAATTTAATAAGGGACTTCCCTGGTGGCACAGTAGTTAAGAATCTTCCTGCCAATGCAGGGTACACGGGTTCGAGCCCTGGTCTGGGAACATCCCACATGCTGTGGAGCAACTAAGCCCAAGCACCACAACTACTGAGCCTGCACTCCAGAGCCTGGGAGCCACAACGACTGACCCCGCATGCCACAAATACCGAAGCCAGCATGCCTAGAGCCCATGCTCTGCAACAAGAGAAGCCACCACAATGCGAAGCCCACGCACCGCAATGAAGAGTAGCCCCTGCTTGCCGCAACTAGAGAAAGCTGACGTGAAGCAAAGAAGACCCAACGCAGCCAAAAATAAATAAATAAATAAATAAGTTTATTAAAAAAATTTAATAATAAGAAAACAACCCAATTAAAATAATAGGTATAAGATTTGAAGACACTTCACCAAAGATGATATACAGAGGGAAAATAAGAACATGAAGGTATACTCAACTTCATTAATCTTAAACAAAATGCAAATCAAAAGCATAATGAGATACCACTAAACACCTATAAGAATGTCTAAAATTAAAAAGACTGATCATACCAAGTGTTGACAAGGATGTGGAGGAACTGGAACTGTGATGCACTGCTGGTAGGAATATATAATGGTACAACTTTGAAAAAGCTTGGCAGTTTTAAGATTGTTAAACATACATACACCCATTGTTGAGCTAGCCATTCCACTCTTAAATATTAACTCAAGGGAAATGAAAACATATGTCCATATAAAGACTTGTTCATGAATATTTATGTAACATTGTTGATAATTGCCAAAACCCAGAACCATCCCTAATGTCCATCAACATGTGAATGGATAAATAAATTGTGTTATATCCAATAGTGGAATATTACTCAGCAATAAAAAGGAATGGAGTGTTGATGCATACAATACAATAGGTATTTTTATTATTTTTTTAAAAATTAATTTTTAATTGAAGTGTACTTGCTATACAATATTATATAAAACAATAGGTATTAATGTCAAAATAATTATGTCAAGTAAAAGAATACAGACAAAAGAAGAATATATTCTTTATAACCCCATTTATATATGTATTTATAAATATGTTAGAATTATATACACATTAATATATAGAGAATATATATGCGATTCAATATATATTATAGTGTACATAATTCTAGAAAATATGAAGTAATCTATGGTACCAGTAGACAGACCTGTGGTTCCCTGGGAATGGAGGGTTGTGGAAAGAGTGAAAGGAAGGATGACAGAGGGGCACAAGGAGACTTTTGGTGATGGTGGATATATTCATTATCTTGATATAATGATGATGTTATGGATTTGTACTTATGTCAAAGCATATCACAATGTATACTTTAAATATGTGCAGTTTATTATATGTCTCTTATGCCATAATCCTTTTTCTTTTTTTTAAGGCTTAGGGAAGTACAAAATTTTAAACAGTAAATACAGATTACACATTGTGGCTTTTGGTCATAAATTGTCGAGATCTATATTCATTTGCCTACATGATATCTCCACTTGGATTTTTTTTTTTAATCTTTTAACTTTATTTTTTTATACAGCAGGTTCTTATTAGTCATCAGTTTCATACACATCAGTGTATACATGGCAATCCCAATCTCCCAATTCATCACACCACCACCACCACCCCCTGCCGCTTTCCTCCCTTAGTGTCCATACGTTTGTTCTCTACATCTGTGTCTCAATTTCTGTCCTGCAAACCGGTTCATCCGTACCATTTTTCTAGTTTCCACATATATGCGTTAATATACGATATTTGTTTTTCTCTTTCTGACTTACTTCACTCTGTATGACAGTCTCTAGATCCATCCACGTCTCAACAAATGACCCAATTTCGTTCCTTTTTATGGCTGAGTAATATTCAATTATATATATGTACCACATCATCTTTATCCATTCATCTGTCAGTGGGCATTTAGGTTGCTTCCATGACCTGGCTATTGTAAATAGTGTTGCAGTGAACATTGGGGTGCATGTGTCTTTTTGAATTATGGTTTTCTCTGGGTATATGTCCAGTAGTGGGATTGCTGAATCATGTGGTAATTCTATTTTTTAGTTTTTTAAGGAACCTCCATACTGTTCTCCATAGTGGCTGTATCAATTTACATTCCCACCAGCAGTGCAGAAGGGTTCCCATTTCTCCACACCCTCTCCAGCATTTGTTGTTTGTAGATTTTCTGATGATGCCCATTCTAACTAGTGTGAGGTGATACCTCATTGTAGTTTTGATTTGCATTTCTCTAATAATTAGTGATGTAGAGCAGCTTTTCATGTGCTTGTTGGCCATCTGTATGTCTTCTTTGGAGAAATGTCTATTTAGGTCTTCTGCCCATTTTTGCATTGGGTTGTTTGTTTTCTTAATATTGAGCTGCATGAGCTGTTTATATATTTTGGAGATTAATCCTTTGTCCGTTGATTTGTTTGCAAATATTTTCTCCCATTCTGAGGGTTGTCTTTTTGTCTTGTTTATGGTCTCCTTTGCTGTGCAAAAGCTTTGAAGTTTCATTAGGTCCCATTTGTTTATTTTTGTTTTTATTTCCATTACTCTAGGAGGTGGATCAAAAAAGATCTTGCTGTGATTTATGTCAAAGAGTGTTCTTCCTATGTTTTCCTCTAAGAGTTTTATAGTGTCCAGTCTTACATTTAGGTCTGTAATTCATTTTGAGTTTATTTTTGTGTATGGTGTTAGGGAGTGTTCTAATGTCATTCTTTTACATGTAGCTGTCCAGTTTTCCCAGCACCATTTACTGAAGAGACTGTCTTTTCTCCATTGTATATCCTTGCCTCCTTTGTCATAGATTAGTTGACCATAGGTGCGTGGGTTTATCTCTGGGCTTTCTATCTTGTTCCTATGATCTGTGTTTCTGTTTTTGTGCCAGTACCATATTGTCTTGATTACTGTAGCTTTGTAGTATAGTCTGAAGTCAGGGAGTCTGATTGCTCCAGCTCCGTTTTTTTCCCTCAAGACTGCTTTGGCTATTCGGGGTCTTTTGCGTCTCCATACAAATTTTAAGATTTTTTGTTCTAGTTCTGTAAAAAATGCCATTGGTAATTTGATAGGGATTGCATTGAATCTGTAGATTGCTTTGGGTAGTATAGTCATTTTCACAATATTGATTCTTCCAATCCAAGAACATGGCATATCTCTCCATCTGTTGATATCATCTTTAATTTCTTTCATCAGTGTCTAACAGTTTTCTGCATACAGGTCTTTTGTCTCCCCAGGTAGGTTTACTCCTAGGTATTTTTACTCTTTTTGTTGCAATGGTAAATGGGAGTGTTTCCTTAATTTCTCTTTCAGATTTTTCATCATTAGTATATAAGAATGCAAGAGATTTCTGTGCATTAATTTTGTATCTTGCAACTTTACCAGATTCATTGATTAGCTCTAGTAGTTTTCTGGTGGCATCTTTAGGATTCTCTATGTATAGTATCATGTCATCTGCAAACAGTGACAGTTTTACTTCTTCTTTTCCAATCTGTATTCCTTTTATTTCTTTTTCTTCTCTGATTGCTGTGGCTAGGACTTCCAAAACTACGTTGAATAATAGTGGTGAGGGTGGACATCCTTGTCTTGTTCCTGATCTTAGAGGAAATGCTTTCAGTTTTTCACCACTGAGAGTGATGTTTGCTGTGGGTTTGTCGTATGTGGCCTTTATTATGTTGAGGTAGGTTCCCTTTATGCCCACTTTCTAGAGAGTTTTTATCATAAATGGGTGTTGAATTTTGTCAAAAGCTTTTTCTGCATCTATTGAGATGATCATATGGTTTTTATTCTTCAATTTGTTAATATGGTGTATCACATTGATTGATTTGTGTATATTGAAGAATCCTTGCATCCCTGGGATAAATCCCACTTGATCATGGTGTATGATCCTTTTAATGTGTTGTTGGATTCTGTTTACTAGTACTTTGTTGAGGATTTTTGCATCTATATTCATGAGTGATATTGGTCTGTAATTTTCTTTTTTTGTAGTATCGTTGTCTGGTTTTGGTATCAGGGTGATGGTGGCCTCACAGAATGAGTTTTGGAGTGTTCCTTCCTCCGCAGTTTTTTGGAAGAGTTTGAGAAGGATGGGTGTTAGCTCTTCTGTAAATGTTTGATAGAATTCACCTGTGAAGCCATCAGGTCCTGGACTTTTGTTTGTTGGAAGATTTTTAATCACAGTTTCAATTTCATTACTTGTGATTGGTCTGTTCATATTTTCTGTTTCTTCCTGGTTCAGTCTTGGAAGGTTATACCTTTCTAAAAGTTTGTGCATTTCTTCCAGGTTGTCCATTTTATTGGCATAGAGTTGCTTGTAGTAGTCTCTTAGGATGCTTTGTATTTCTGCTGTGTCTGTTGTAACTTCTCCTTTTTCATTTCTAAGTTTATTGATTTGAGTCCTCTCCCTCTTTTTCCTGATGAGTCTGGCTAATGGTTTATCAATTTTGTTTATCTTCTCAAAGAACCAGCTTTTAGTTTTCTTGATCTTTGCTTTTTTTTTTCTTTGTTTCTATTTCATTTATTTCTGCTCTGATCTTGATGATTTCTTTCCTTCTGCTAACTTTGGGTTTTGTTTGTTCTTCTTTCTCTAGTTCCTTTAGGTGTAAGGTTAGATTGTTTGAGATTTTTCTTGTTTCTTGAGGTAGGCTTGTATACCTATAACCTTCCCTCTTAGAACTGCTTTTGCTGCATACCATAGGTTTTGGATCGTCGTGCTTTCATTGTAATTTGTCTCTAGGTATTTTTTGATTTCCTCTTTTATTTCTTCAGTGATCTCTTGGTTATTTAGTAATGTATTGTTTAGCCTCCATGTGTTTGTGTTTTTTACTTTTTTTTCCCCTGTAATTAGTTTCTAATCTCATAGCGTTGTGGTCAGAAAAGATGTTTGATATGATTTCAATTTTCTTAAATTTACTGAGGCTTGATTTGTGACCCAAAATGTGATCTATCCTGGAGAATGTTCCGTGCACACTTGAGAAGAAAGTGTAATCTGTTTTTGGATGGAATGTCCTATAAATATCAATTAAATCTATCTGGTCTATTGTGTCATTTAAAGCTTCTGTTTCCTTATTTATTTTCATTTTGGGTGATCTGTCCATTGGTGTAAGTGAGGTGTTAAAGTCCCACACTATTATTGTGTTACTGTCGATTTCCTCCTTTACAGCTGTTAGCAGTTGCCTTATGTATTGAGGTGCTCCTATGTTGGGTGCATATATATTTATAATTGTTATCTTCTTCTTGGATTGATCCGTTGATCATTATGTAGTGTCCTTCCTTGTCTCTTGTAACATTCTTTATTTTAAAGTCTATTTATCTGATATGAGTATTGCTACTCCAGCTTTCTTCTGATTTCCATTTGCATGGAATATCTTTTTCCATCCCCTCACTTTCAGTCTGTATGTGTCCCTAGGTCTGAAGTGGGTGTCTTGTAGACAGCATATATATGGGTCTTGTTTTTGTATCCATTCAGCAAGCCTGTGTCTTTTGGTTGGAGCATTTAATCCATTCATGTTTAAGGTAATTATCGATGTGTATGTTCCTATGACCATTTTCTTAATTGTTTTGGGTTTGTTTTTGTAGGTCCTTTTCTTCTCTTGTGTTTCCCCCTTAGAGAAGTTCCTTTAGCATTTGTTGTAGAGCTGGTTTGGTGGTGCTGAATTCTCTTAGCTTTTGCTTGTCTGTAAAGCTTTTGATCTCTCCATCGAATCTGAATGAGATCCTTGCTGGGTAGAGTAATCTTGGTTGTAGGTTCTTCCCTTTCATCATTTTACGTATATCATGCCACTCCCTTCTGGCTTGTAGAGTTTCTGCTGAGAAATCAGCTGTTAACCTTACGGGAGTTCCCTTGTATGTTATTTGTCGTTTTTCCCTTGCTGCTTTCAATAATTTTTCTTTGTCTTTAATTTTTGTCAGTTTGATTACTATGTGTCTCGGCATGTTTCTCCTTCGGTTTATCCTGTATGGGACTCTCTGTGCTTCCTGGAGTTGGGTGGCTATTTCCTTTCCCATGTTAGGGAAGTTTTCGACTATAATCTCTTCAGATATTTTCTCGGGAACTTTCTCTCTCTCTTCTCCTTCTGGGACCCCTATAATGCGAATGTTGTTGCGTTTAATGTTGTCCCAGAGTTCTCTTAGGCTGTCTTCAGTTCTTTTCATTCTTTTTTCTTTATTCTGTTCCTCAGCAGTGAATTCCATCATTCTGTCTTCCAGGTCACTTATCTGTTCTTCTGCCTCAGTTATTATGCTATTGATTCCTTCTAGTGTAGTTTTCATTTCAGTTATTGTATTGTTCATCTCTGTTTGTTCTTTAATTCTTCTAGGTCTTTGTTAAACATTTCTTGTATCTTCTCGATCTTTGCCTCCATTCTTTTTCCGAGGTCCTGGATCATCTTCACTATCATTATTCTGAATTCTTTTTCTGGAAGGTTGCCTATCTCCACTTCATTTAGTTGTTTTTCTGGGGTTTTATCTTGTTCCTTCATCTGGTACATAGCCCTCTGCCTTTTCATCTTGTCTGTCTTCTGTGAATGTGGTTTTTTGTTCCACAGGCTACAGGATTGTAGTTCTTCTTGCTTCTGCTGTCTGCCCTCTGGTGGATGAGGCTATTTAAGAGGCTTGTGCAATTTCCTGATGGGAGGGACTGGTGGTGGGTAGAGCTGAATGTTGCTCTGGTGCGCAGAGCTCAGTAAAACTTTAACCCCTTGACTGCTGATGGGTGGGGCTGGGTTCCCTCCCTTTTGGTTGTTTGGCCTGAGGCAACCCAACACTGGAGCCTACCCGGGCTCTTTGGTGGGGCTAATGGCGGACTCTGGGAGGGCTCACGCCAAGGAGTAGTTCCCAGAACTTCTGCCAGTGTCCTTGTCCCCACGGTGAGACACAGCCACCCCCTGCCTCTGCAGGAGACCCTCCAACACTAGCAGGTAGGTCTGGTTCAGTCTCCTATGGGGTCACTGCTCCATCCCGTGGGTCCTGATGCACACACTACTTTGTGTGTGCCCTCCAAGGGTAGAGTCTCTGTTTTCCCCAGTCCTGTCGAAGTCCTGCAATCAAATCCCACTAGCCTTCAAAGTCTGATTCTCTAGGAATTCCTCCTCCCGTTGCCGGACCCCCAGTTTGGGAACCTGACGTGGGACTCAGAACCTTCACTCCAGTGGGTGGACTTCTGTGGTATAAGTGTTCTCCAGTCTGTGAGTCACCCACCCAGCAGTTATGGGATTTGAGTTTACTGTGATTGCACCGCTCCTACCGTCTCATTGTGGCTTCTCCCTTGTCTTTGGATGTGGGGTATCTTTTTTGCCGAGTTCCAGTGTCTTCCTGTGGATGATTGTCCAGCAGCTAGTTGTGATTCTGGTGTTCTCACAAGAGGGAGTGAGAGCACGTCCTTCTACTCTGCCATCTTGGCTCAGATTCTCTTGGATATTTTTTAGTCATGTCAAAACTAAAGTCTTTAAACTAGCACATATCTCTAACTTCTTTTCCTACTTCCTTTCTTTTTATTCTCTAGGATTTTTTTTCCTTTTTTTTTTTAATTTTTATTTTTGTATGTGGTACTTCCATCCTCCCATTTTTCATGCAGGAAGCTAGGGAATCTTCCTTGGTGCTTATCTCATCCCCTGTTTTACCACCAAGTTGTGTCATTGAGAACACATTTCAAAGCTGTAGTCTTCCTTTCCTTCACTACCACCACCATTACCTGGTTCAGTTCTCTCTTCTCTTTTCACTAAAAAGAGCCTTCCAATTATACTCCCTGGTTTTATGCCTGACCCTCTCAATCCAGTCTCTAGGGAACAGCCAGAGAGATCTTTCAAAGATGGGCATTTAAATCATGTAATTTCTCTGCTTGGATCTTTTCAATGACTTTTCATTGCTCTTGGGATAAGATGTAAAATCCTTTCAATATGGTCAGATTCCCGTTTGCCTCTTGCTTATTGTGTTCTAATCACATAGGCTACCTTTCAGTTTCTGAAAATCTCCACGATCTTTTTACTCCAGAACTTTCTCACATGGTATTTTCTGAACCTGCAGTGGTTTTTCCCTTTGTCAGTGGCTACCCCAGTGCATGCTTTAAGTCTCAGCTTAAATGCCACTAATTCAGAGGAGTCTTTCCTGACTTGCCCATTCAAAATTGGTATCCACACCAGTATCCTGTAGATTTTCATCATAGCTGTTACAGGTTTTTTGGGGGGTGAGGGAGGGGTAGGAGGTGTTTATATGTGTATATGAGATTATTTGGTAAAATACCTCTTTGCTATACTATTCTGAAAAGCTCCTTGAAAGTGGAGACCTGTCTGTTTTGTTCACTACTGTGTAGCCATCACCTGACTTACTTCCTGGTACAGTTGACAATATTTATTGAGTGAAAGTTTAGAGAAAATACATTGGAAGGAAATATACCAGTGGGTTGCTTTTTGAGTGCTGCATGTTTGTTTTTATAAGATTTCTACAGTGAACTATTAGACTTTCTAATAAGAAAAGTTATAAATAAAATACATTTTTATACTTTTTGTCTTTACTAGAGTTGAAAAAGCAGATGTTATTTTGTGACTTAGATGCTAGTGCTAAATTGTTACAAATTAAGTGACCTTGATATATTAACTTGACTTTTAATATCTTGGAGTTGCACAGCTCTAGGGAGCACTGTTTATGCGTGTTTTTAGTTAATGAGGACTTCCCTGTTAATGTAAAGCAGAGACTCTTCTTTTAGTACCAATTTTAGGTATAGTTTACCTAGAACAGAGTATGAACTTCTAGATCTACCTGCAATTTATGTCATCTTGCATTCTTATCTTAGAGTGCCTTATTGTATTTGTCTGTTTCTGTCACAACTTTTTAATCAGTAACCCTTACTTTAGCATAGTTTTGACCAGTTTTGTCTCATGGAGAAAATTATGTAAGGTTTTCTGAAATCTCAGTATGGTAGCTCTGGTGCTGGACATATGGTGAATATCCTGTAAATCTTTTAAAATTTTTTATTGAATGTCATACATTTTTGAAAAATATAAAATAAAGCCGTATCTTTGAGGTAATGATTTGTTAAGTAGGCTTAGTACTTTGAAGTTCTAAAAGTATAGTTCTCAGAGGATTGTCAACTTGATTAACTTATTATATTTATTTTTTGCTCATCATTTAAATGAGCTTGCTTCCTGCCTAGAAATGCTTTTCAGTTTTTAAAATTAATTAATTAATTAATTAATTAATTATTTTGATAAAGTCTTTTTAAAAAAATTTTTGTTGGCTGTGTTGAGTGTGTTGCTGTGTGTGGGCTTTTTCTAGTTGTGGCAAGCGGGGGGCTGCTCTTCGTTGAGGTGCCCAGGCTTCTCGTTGCAGTCACAGTTTTATTTAAATGTTTGTGTTCCTTTTCTTTTCAAGGTGCCCTTTGTTCATGTTATTTCACTTGTATGTATAATAAATGTATACCAACTTTTTAACAGATAAAATAATTAGGCACAGGGCTTGTACCCTGAAGGACACTGCGCATGCCATCATTGCAGCTGAATTGGATCCAGAATTTAATAAACTCTGTGAAGAAATTAAGGAAGCAAGAATAAAAAGAGGTAAGTTATAGAAATGAACTTGCTACTGAAGAATAAGAGATCATTGAATGTCATTGAGTGGTGTTTCTTTACGGTTGCTGGTATTATGAAAATGTATTTTGAGGCCCATCCTTAATTTCTGATATGAAAATGTGTCATGTAAATTCTCAAAGATGTTTTAAAATTTTACTTTCTATAACAGTTTTAGTGCAAATTACAGAAATAAAGTACTTCCTAGTGAAATTTCTTTTGCAGGCATATGTCTTTAATTATGGATTTCTGTTCTTAAAGGATTTAGATAGGCTTTCATATTTGAAGAGGGTTTATTTTCATCAGTTTATATCTAATACCGATACTTAAAAATTTTTTTTAGGAATACTTTTTTTTTTTTAAACCTATTGGAATTTATGTGCAATTTTGTTAGTATAAACACAGAATTAGCAGATGTGTTTTGTTCGTTCTATATATAATCCTGTCCTTGAGGAACTCACACTTTAGTAGGAGAGAGTAAGTGTAAAACAAATCGAGTATAGTGTGGCATATGCACTGATTGAAGCATGTTCATAGCACAGAGGAGAGGCCTCCTGGTAGGAAACCCAGCATTTTGATCAGAGTTTGGGGAATGAATATAGAAGTGTTGTCTCTAGTGAAGTAGAGGAAGGGAGGCAGTGACGGAGAAGGAGGAGGTATTGTAAGCACAGCACACTACGTATACAGGCGCAGAGACGTGAAATAACGTGTTGTATCGGAAGAACTGCAAATTGTTTGGTATTGCTAAAGATGTACAGAATGGTGGGAAACAGAGCTCAGAAGGTGAGCTGGGTCCAGGACATTGAAGTTGTGAAGACGCTTTTCTTCCACTGCCTTAGAGAGGCCTTCTCTGGCCACCTAATCTTATTAGGCTCTGGTCACCATAGCAGTTGGTATTTTGTTACTGTTGTTGTCTCTCTCCTCCTTATTTAGAATATAAGTGCTGTGAATGTCTTATTCATAGCTCTACTGCAGTCCCTAGAACTATCTCTGGTATACAACAGGCTATTTATAAATATTTGAATGAATCAATGTCATGCTAAGGAGCTTGGACTTTATCCTGTAGGTCAATGTTGTTTTTTTTTTTTAAACTTTGGGTTTATTTATTTATTTATTTATTTATTTATGGCTACGTTGGGTCTTCGTTTCTGTGCGAGGACTTTCTCTAGTTGCGGCAAGTGGGGGCCACTCTTCATCGTGGTGCGCGGGCCTCTCTTGTTGCGGAGCACAGGCTCCAGACGCGCAGGCTCAGTAATTGTGGCTCACGGGCCTAGTTGCTCCGCGGCATGTGGGATCCTCCCAGACCAGGGCTTGAACCCGTGTCCCCTGCATTGGCAGGCAGATTCTCAACCACTGCGCCACCAGGGAAGCCCAGGTCTATGTTTTTTAAAATGTGTTTGTGTTTATTACCCACATCAGCTTAGAACTAGCAAATTAGATTCTCTGAGAGTAGTAAGGCCGAGAAATCTGCGCTTCAGCAAACTCAAGTGGTTTTTATGTACACTAAAGTTTGAGAACAATTGCCATAGTCAGTAGGATTCATAGAAGTATTTGAAACAGTGGAATGGATTGGTAAATTGCTTTGGCAGTAGGAAATAGCAAGGTCTCAATGTGGCTTGGTGGGAGGATGAGAGACCAGTTAAAAAGCTGTTGGAGCCAGTTTTGAAAACATTTTGGCAGTTTCTAAAAAGTTAAGCGTAATATTTACCATACGACCCAGTGATTCTACTCCTAGGGGTCTACCCAAGAAAGATGAAAACATATGTCCATATAAAGACTTGTACGTGAATGTTCATAGCAGTATTATTCACAACAATTAAAAACCAGAAACAACCCAAATGTCTGTCAACTGATGAATGGGGAAGCAAAACAGGGTATATTGTACAGTGACGTACTGCTCAGCTATAAAAAGGAATAAGGTACTGATACATGGTACAGCATGGATGAACTTTAGAAATGTTATGCTAAGTGAAAGAAGGCAGTCACAAAAGAGCACATATGGCATGATTCCATTTATATGAAATGCTCACAAAAGGCAAGTCTATAGAGACAAAAAGTGGACCAGTGGTTGCCTGGAACAGTTACCTAGATTGGATTGCTGGGGTGATTGCACAGCTCTGTGAATTCACTAAAAATCACTGAATCGTATGCTTAAAATGAGTGATTTTTATGTTGTGTAAATTGTACCTCAGTAAAGCTTTTGGAGGGGGGAGGGCTGTTGGAGTAGTCCAGAGTTTTAATTAGTGAAGTGGGAATGAAGGTAGGATTAACGTGAGAGAGATGCAGCTGCAGGGGTGGAGGGCATTGTGAAGGAAAGGAAGAGGCAAAATTGGCTGCCATGTTACTGGTTTAATGACTTAAGTAGATGCTAATACCACCAGTAGAGAGAGGGAATATATAAGGACAGGTTTTTTTTGGTGGGAAAAGAAACCAGTTATCTTTAATTTGACCTATCTCTAGGATATCCAGTTGGTGATATCAAGTAGGCAACTGATATGAATCAGAAGCTCAAGAGAGTTTTGGACTAAAGATGTAATTTGGGAATAATTATATAATGCCAGTAGGAGCTGAAGGCATGAATATTTGTGGTGGAAGGTGCAGATTAAAGTGAGAAGAAAAGGGATTCCAGAGACCGCCCTTAGAAACATTTAAGGAAGGCAACATTTAAGGATGGCATAGAAGAAAGAAATCTAGTAAAGAGAATTGAGATGGAATGGTTATTTTTATGAAGATCAGTGCACGAAAACCAAACTTATGCAGTGTGGTGTGACAGCCAGCTAATGTCAGATGGAAACAGTTCATATGAATGGGATTCAGTGGCCCAATATATGCTTATACTTTCTAAGATGGCAGAAATCATGACTTTTAGACTATATATAATCTTACTGTCTCACAGTCATAAAAATGTGAAATGTATCCCTCTGCAAAGTAAAATGAGTAAACACAGGGCCCTTTGGGGATTAAGTGTAAATAAGCATGGCCTGCCATTTTATTTTTATGATTTTATATCTAGTTTCTTTCCCATCTTAAATCAAAAGATACTATTTCATCCGAATTACAAACTGTCCAAGTATAATTAATGACTTTAAAATTCAGTTTTGTATTTCAGACTTTTTTTAACCTTGTTGGTTTATGTAGCTGGGAATATTTAAATAGGTATCGCTTATCTTCTGCTTGCAGGCTTATCGGTAACAGCAGAACAAATAAATCCTCATGGTACTGGAGCTCGAAAGGCGGAAACTAGAGTTGAAGAGGCATTTCGGCACAAACAAAGAAATCCAATGGATATCTGGCACAGCTCTGCAAATAAATGTGCATGTGAGTATTTGAGATCATGTTATCCAGTAGTGGGAACAACTGCGAATGAGGCAGATGTGTTAGGAATTGGGCACATATACCAAAGGGCTGCTAAGAGCTTGTGGGGTAAAATGCTGAATCAGAATACATTTCTTTAACCTTATTTGCTTTTCTCCTATTTCCATTCAGTGCTTGCTGTTGTAATTGAACTAGATTTGAATATCTTCAGTTTTAAACTTTGGTTTTTAGATAGAGATGTGGAGCCAGTAGATTTTTTTATCCACCCCACCTCCAACCCCTTGCTGTATGTTATGTGAATGTTCTTGTTATGGTGGGAAATGGAAACTCTGGCTTAGGAGAGTGACTGAATTGACAGCAGGAAGTTGATTTTTCTGAGAAAAATCTGTGTAGCCTTCTTTAACTGGTTTTGTTTAAGTCAGATGTATTTAGAGGGGGAAAATTCAGTGTTCTGGGTTCTCCTCACTCTTCCTCATTCATGGTGATCTGTAAAATTTCTAAAAGACAAATGTTAATAAACACAGCATCTTCCTAATATAATCTTTTTATGTTTCACTAAAGATAGCCATCTTTGGAAGATATACGCTGTTCTTCTGATATAAAGGTGGTAATTCTGCTCCAACTGTCAGTAAAGATGGCCATAATAAGTTCTTTCACCAGTGGCATTGAATTTGAATGAATGAACCAGACTCAGTTTTTTTTTATCTTGTTCTCTTTGTGATAAGTGGCATTCATGTGTGAGAACATTTGAAGGACTTAATGGTGCATTTAGTTCCATGAAACTGATTAAGCTATTTATCCTAGTTGTACCTTGGATCATGACCTGGATTCTGTAACACAGCACTCTAATTTAAACCTTGAAATCCCTACATTCTCTGCAACTGATAAAAATATTTACTAACTAAAACACATTGAATATTGGCCTCAAGCAGTTTTAATTTCCTTTAAGTATTAAAATATTATTGTAATCTACAAATGTGAGTCCTGTCTTCTCTTACCAGTAGATGGCATATGTGACTCATCATTTGTCTGTTTTACATTAAGTTACTTAAATCATATGTCTAAATCTCCCTTTGGAAGAGTTGCTTTTCTAAGGTCTTAGTTTTGGAAACAAACTCAGAGATGTTATAAAACTTGATTTTAAAGATTGTGCCTCTAAATGGGCTTTTCACACAAAGCACCCTTGAAAAAGGAAGTGGGTATATTAAAGATTAGTTCTGTAAATATATACTGCCACATGCCAGGTGCTGTGGGGCTAGAGCAGTGACTAAAACAAAAATCCCTATTCTTGTGGCACGTATATAACCAATTCCTCTTACTTTACCAAAATCATGCTAAGCATTAGAAGTGATTATAAAAGGACGGGGAAAATATCTCTAGTTTGACCTCTCCCCAAATAAGAACATTTTCTTTTTCTTAGCTGGGATGAAAGCATTAGAAGTAAACTGACTTCAGAAGGGCTCCTAACCTTTGCTTAGGGTATGAGTACATTTTAAGTAATTGAGCCGGCTCCTGATCAAGCAGGGTCCAGCCTCTTGCTGTAGGGCTCCATGGCGTAGTGAGGAAAGAAAAAGGGAACCTCTTGTACCTTTGGTTATTGGAGAATAAGCAAGGACACAATGTCAGGAGTGACTTGTCAGGCAGTAAAACCTAACAGTTCTACATTTTAGAGAAAGAGCAAGCTGAATACTTTTCTTATACTTTTAATGTGGGCTGGATTAGTTTTTCATGTAAGTAATAGAATGCTTATGAATGCCTATCACTATAGCCTGTGCTTTTAAAAGTAGACTAATATAGAAATTTCATCTCCAATTACCCTATAACTGGAAATTGTAAAAATAGAAATTAATAGGGAATAAAGGAATGGAGAGATGATGATAATGATAGTACAGTTTCGAAGGCAAAATAAATTTTGAGCCAAGTGACTAAATAACTTGAATTTTGGAAATGATTTTAGAAACCTTTAGTAGATTTATTCTTAGATGAGAAAGAAGAGTGATGGTTATGACAAAATTTGTCAACACTTGTGAATACCTTGGTGTCTTTACAGAGACTCAGTAAGGATTAAAGATGAAAGGATGGGAAAAGTACGTAAACACACTATATACTGTTGATAGATCACAAGTTCATATTAAGTGCTAAAGTAAAGAAGTGAGGGTTGTCTTAAGACCAGATTCCCCTCTATTTGTCTTTCAAAAGCAGTTGTTTGTTTTTTTTTAAATTTTTATTTATTTATTTATTTATTTATTTATGGCTGTGTTGGGTCTTCGTTTCTGTGCGAGGGCTTTCTCCAGCTGCGGCAAGTGGGGGCCACTCTTCATCGCGGTGCGCGGGCCTCTCACTATCACGGCCTCTCTTGTTGCGGAGCACAGGCTCCAGACGCGCAGGCTCAGTAATTGTGGCTCACGGGCCTAGTTGCTCCGCGGCATGTGGGATCTTCCCAGACCAGGCCCGAACCCGTGTCCCCCGCATTGTCAGGCAGATTCTCAACCACTGCGCCACCAGGGAAGCCCTCAAAAGCAGTTTTTAAACTGTGGATTAAACAATCTACACTCAGTGGTCTCATATTTGTATTTTCTTTTTAAAATGTCTTTGCCCAGGAAGCTTTCAACATTGACATATTAAAAATATACATTATCTCTTTTAAAATTAAGCCAGATTTGACATTACATTTATAGCCTTGGAAAAAAATGAATTATTTTTACTCTGATGGCTTTCAACAAACTAATGTTTAGAATTCGGTGTTCGACACCAGAAGTGATAGGTCTCTAGCTTAACTAGTTTGCTTTAATAACTTTGTGTTTAAATTTCTTTGTGAAAATGTCCCACATTGCAAAATAAAAGTTAACTTTTTATTTAAGGGACAATGGGATCGACTTGTATAACCAGCTACCTTTGATACATACATGGGAAATTAATGATTCCTGGGTCCATCATTACCTGGAAGTACCAGCTATCTACTCATAAAAGCTCATGATAGTTTCTAACATCTAAGAGTGTAGTCCCTAGAAATTTTGTAGGTCTCCCGTTTCACATAACTGACCAAATATTTATTTTCATTGTTTCTTAATGTTGTTGCTGCCTTGATAGCAGAGGGCTTAATTTTTCTACATATTTTCAAATAACAACTTTGCAAGGAATTGATCCTGATAGGTGAACCATTTGTGGTAGATGGCTAACAGCTGGCTAACCACATTGTCTATATAACCTTCATAGGGCTTCTATTTCTTCTGGAAGGAGAGGCAGTAGAGATTGCTTTGTAGGGATACCTGTAACTATTCTCTCTTCATATAGTGGATCATACTTTAATTTTCTTTCATAGTTTAGGAGCTTTTGGGTGATCTTGCTGGCAAAGCACTCATCTTCCTGGTGGAAGTCCAGGGCTATAGCCCCAAACCTTCCAGGCAGCTTGGTAATGTGGTCATTCCCTAAATGTGTGTATAGTACGCTTGGCCCCTGGATGTTAGGAATTAGGAACAGCTATAAAGTAGAATCCAGGGCAGTGGTAAAAAGTGAGTGCTGAGTAAACTCATATAGGAAATAAATTTAAATTTCTTTCATTCTTCAGAGTTCATCCCTGACTTCATATCCATTTTACTTGTAGCTTGTGAGGATTAGTCAGCATGGATGTTAAGAGCTAAGTAGTTTTTGTCTGTGTTAACGCTAGTATGGGTTTACTTTTGTTTGGGTCTTATTTAATAAACATTTGTAAAACAAGCATTGCATTCCAAGTTCTACATATCTTTTTCCCTTCTTTGTAAAATAGTTCGAGTTCGGAGAAAATCAAGGCGGCGATCACAGTGGGGTAAAGGAATTATTAAGAAAAGGAAAGTCAATAATTTAAAAAAAGATGACGAGGACACCAAATTTGCTGACTATGAGAATCATATGGAGGACAGGAAATTGCTAGAAAATGGAGAGTTTGAGGTAAGCACTGACTGCCATGAAGAAAATGGAGAGGAGACTGGAGACTTATCTATGACCAATGATGAATCATCGTGTGACATCATGGACATGGACCAGGGGCAGAGGCTTAACAACGGAGCGGGCACAAAAGAGAACTTTGCATCTACTGAAGAGGAAAGTTCAAATGAGTCTCTACTCGTCAACAGCAGCAGTTCTCTAAATCCAGAACAGACATCTAGGAAAGAGTCTTTCCTTAAAGGAAGCTGTCTAAACGGTGAGGTCTCCACTGACAGTTTTGAAGGAATACCACTTCTGGAGTGTCAGAATGGCAAAGCTGAAGTAGTTTCTTTCTGTGGTAGTGGAGACAAATGTAGTTCTGAACAAAAGAATCTTCTGGAGGACCAGTCAAAAGAAAAACCAGAAACTTCAAATGAAAATCATGGAGATGATCCTGAGAAACTAGAGGCAGTGGAATGTAGCAATAATGAGAAGTTCGAACCTGGCCCTGATGTGGAGGTTAAAGATGCAGAACTGGATAAAGAAGGTAGAGCTAATGTTTTAAAATTTTTCCTGAAGGTTTTAACTCCAGAGTTAATTAAGTGCATATTTTATCTGGCCCCCAGTAGCAATAGTTGATAAATAATTATACCCCTTTGAGACTCTGTTGCAGTTTTCACCCCTTTCCCTAGAAAAGTGTACACATGCATAATAAATTTTGGTGAGTGTCTCAGAGGGTTTGTGGTCCAGAATGCATTGCTTACCTGGCTGCTTCCTCTTCTGCCTCCCACCTGATTATCACCCCTGTCCTAATGGATGTACGACTAAAAGCTGAGTAGATCCACAAGTGTTAAGAAGATGGATTTCTAACAGAAGGATTGTTGGGGTGGGGTGGGGGTGGGTGAGAAGACTTGGATACTGTAGCAGTATGGTATAGTAAAGTCATATAAACCCACATTAAATTACCACTCCTGTTCATTATAATCATGTGACTCTGAGCTAGTTGCTTATATTCTCCAACCCTGTGTCCTTTATCTTCTAAATTAAACTTCAGAATGGTGTCACTGCAGGGATTATATAAGTCATGTATATTAATCGCCTCTCCTGGTACCTGGCACATACTAAGGTATCTTCATGCCAGGCAGTCACTGTTAGTTGAATCTGAGGGATGTTTCATCTAGGAGACTCTTATCTATACGACCAGTGGTGGAAGAAAGCAGCAGAATCCTCACTGTCAAGGTTACTTTATTCTCGCAGAGTCAGAGCACTCTGCCCACTCCTGACTTGCTTTGGGTATATGATTCTTTTAAGAAGCAGCGGAAAGGGGGAGTTGAGGGTTTCTGGCCCCGCTTTGTTGTTTATCATTATTCTTTAGCCCATAGTGAGATGGAGTGATTTAGAGATCTACTCTGCTCAGTGTACTGAATTTCCTTCCCAAATAAGCACGCTTCTTATACCAGGTTATCTTGAAATTGTATCATGCTCTCTTAAATTGTGTGGAGTGTATAGTGTTAGCCTGGGATTTGGGCTATGTGAGAAAAGTTTTTTAATGCCGGTTTTTTGAGCCCTCCAGTAGAATTAGAGAGTAGGATGGTATTATTCAAAGTCTTAGAATTCTTTTAATGGATAAAGAGAGAGGTACGGTTCTTAAATGCTGCCTGTTGAGAATTTTTCTTTTTCTCCAATATTTAATAATAGCAAGCAATTTTAAGAGCATTATTTATCCTGGGCTATCATATAGACAGAACTTAAAAAAATGTGTTGAAGCTAGAGTTAAGTAATGAATGGGACAGAGTGGGAAAAATGGAGAGATTCCTGTTATGAGGCAGAGTGGGTGGGGAGGAGAAGTTCTTTTTAATGCTAGTTCACTATGAGATTTTAGTAAGCTTGCAGAAAAGGTTTAAATGAATATTATGTTCAACTGGTGATCTAAAAGCTTTAAAGATATTTGTTGTGTAAAAGCTTTACTGGAAGCTTTCATTTGTAACTGTCAGGGCAATGTAACCTAGTGTAGTGGTTCCTAATTCAGGTTCTTGGGCCTCTAGAAGTCCATGGATATAATAATGAGGATCCGTATGGTCTTAACAAAACTCCTAGCATATATTAATTGAACTATAAATAAAGGCTTTCACTCTAAAGGCTTTCTGAAATATAGAATTTCTCTGGTATATCAGGGTATATGTTTTTGAAGGCAACATTTTGGTTCTTTTATTATTTATCTATATAGCAGGCATTGAGGAAAAGGAATTGTTTAAAGACTTGGGACTAAGAGGACTAATGCAGGAGGGAGGAGGGAGGAGGAAGGGTCTCCTTAGTGGCCCTGAGCATGGGCCAGGTCCTGTATCAAGTTCTGAAACAGTCCAAGTTTGTCCTTGTGTTCCTCCCCCCTCGGCCTCCTCTAAGAGTGCTCCTGCTTAGGGAGCGTAAGGCTTGATGGTTTACCTGCCCTCCCTACCCATCACAGTGCCGGGCGCTGTCAAGTTATACACAGCGACCTCACAGTTTCTGTTTTTTTCAGTGTGGCTGGTCTCAGCAAGATGTTGAGAGGAAAGTAATTAGATTATACTAATTCACTCTAAGGTAGTAGGGAAGGACACTAGACCTTTTGCATTTTTAATGGGTTTATATTTTTAAGAGAAAATTTTGTGTAACACAGGCAGTATAACAGAGAAAAGTAAGACATTTCAGGCAATGTTGAAGAAAATGTTTTGCATTGGGAGGCAAATATGAGGCAGGTTGGCCTCACTTTGTGTTAGTATCTGCTTTTCTAGGTTGCTTCCTTTCTTCTAGTTCTGAGAGCTCCAAATTTTAAAATGATTATCATACAGAGAATGAAGACAGTTTATAAGTTACTGTTTAGAGCTGAAGATTACTCTTATCTTCCTTTTAGGGGATATGTTTGTTAAGATGATATTCTGGTATGACTTGGCTTTCGTAGTTGTGGTCTAGTTCTCTTTAATCTGGGATGCTTAGTCTTACCCCCCTCAAAAAAATCATTTATTATTTAAAGAATTACACCCTTATTCCAAAAGGATTTGTGGTGGGTAAAAGAATGTATAATTGTTTGTCTGATTTTTCTTAACTTTTATTTGCTGCAGTGCTTTTTTTTTTTTTTTTTTTTTTTCAATTGTAGGTGCTTCTAAAGTAAAGAAATATCGTAAGTTAATTTTAGAGCAGGCAAAAACAACAAGCCTGGAACTGGTTCCAGAAGAGCCATCTGAGCCTGTGCCACCTCTTATAGTTGATCATGAGAGATTGAAGGTAAGCTTAGCTCTTCCCAGGCAGTTTTAAATGAATGGAAATAAAGCTAGTTTTGATAATCTTTTGCTTTAACGGAATATAAGTACTTTAGGGCTTCTAATGAAAAAGAGTTGTGTGTGTTTTGAGGGGTTTAGAAATATGAGAATGTTCTTGGTAATAAACTAAGCCCTGGAATCTTCTAAACTCAGGTGTCACTATTACACCATAGCATGTGGTGTCTGTTGCCTAGCATTTGAGTGGAACCGTTTCAGTTTGAACAATGAAATCAAATTTCATTTTATTCTTTTTTCTTTTAATTTTTCTTAGAAATTGCTTGATTTGTTGGTAGATAAAAGCAACAATCTGGCAGTTGATCAACTTGAGAGATTATATTCTCTTCTTAGTCAGTGCATCTACCGTCACCGTAAAGATTATGACAAATCACGACTTACAGAGGTGAGTGCTTATTAGTTCATCTGTGGAATAAACAAATATGTGCTTTTACTTGTCCCAAAGAAAAGAGGAAAAAAAAAAGTTATTTTAGTCTAAATCTTTCACCAAGTAACTGAAGAGTGGTTTGAAGATTTTAAGATTAGAAGAATCATTAAGAGTTACAAAAATATACTCCCGGTACCATTTTGTCTCAGGACAGAAGTAATCTGGGATTCTTTGTTTATCAAAACAGAGATTCATGGTTGGCAGATACACAGGTGAGCATGTCACAGCTCTCCCCTCCCTTACTTATCACTGACGTGACCGATTAAGCATATCACTTGGGCCTATTGAATGTGAGCATGGCCTCACGGTCCGTGTTACCACTGCTCCCTAGGCAGCCACTGCTGGTTAAAAGGAGTTGGCATGGGCCATGAGACTTACTGGCCACCCTATTAATGATTGGAAGAGAACTTAGAAGTCATCTCATTTAATCAGATCCAGTCCTGTGAAATAACCACATGAAGGAGTGGTTGTCCTTGCGCTTAGACACTTTAGAGGTGAACCATTCGCTTTCTGGACAACTCTGGGCCATAAGAAAGTTTTTTATAAATACGAGCTTATATCTCTATTCATATAATTGACATGATTAAGTCACACTTCTTTTTGAGGTCATCTGAGCAAATAAAATAAGACAAAAGTCTCTGCTCTCAAGAAGTATTTCTAGTAAAAGATTTGTGTGTAGAGGATGTGATTATTTTGCATGTGTAATAAAGAATATAAGCATACCTTGCTTTATTGCACTGTGCAGATATTGCGTTCTTTGCAAATTGAAGGTTTGTGTCAACACCGCCATTTTCCAGCAGCATTTGCTCACTTCGTGCTTCTGTGTTAACATTTTGGTAATTCTTGCAATATTTCAGACATTTTCATTATTGTATTTGTTATGGTGATCTGTGATTAGTGATTTTTTTAAAAATAAATTTATTTATTTATTTATTTATTTATTTATTTATTTACTTATTTATGGCTGTGTTGGTTTTTTGTTGCTGCCCGCGGGCTTTCTCTAGCTGCGGCGAGTGGGGGCTACTCTTTGTTGCAGTGCGCGGGCTTCTCATTGCAGTGGCTTCTCTTGTCACAGAGCACGGGCTCTAGGTGCGCGGGCTTCAGTAGTTGTGGCCCGTGGGCTCCAGTAGTTGTGGCTCACGGGCTCTAGAGTGTAGGCTCAGTAGTTGTGTCGCATGGGCTTAGTTGCTCTGTGGCATGTGGGATCTTCCTGGACCAGGGCTCGAACCCATGTCCCCTGCATTGGCAGGTGGATTCTTAACCACTGTGCCACCAGGGAAGCCCCTGTGATTAGTGATCTTTGATGTTATTGCAAAAAGATTACGACTTGCTGAAGGCCCAGATGATGGTTAGCATTTTTTAAAGAAATTTTTTAAAGCATTTTTAAAATTAAGGTGTATATACATTGTTCTTTAGACATAATGCCATTACACAGTATAGTGTAAACATAACTTTTATATGCACCGGGAAACTAAATAATTTGTATGATTTCCTTTATTTGCTTTCGTCTGGAACGTAACATCTCAGGGGTATGCCTGTATTGGACTTGAATCAAAGCAAGAGAGCATTTAAAAGTTACTTTGTAATCACATTTTTATGAGTCACATTTTTACGAATCTATACTGACCTTATACAATATATAGAAATAACAGAAATAAAAACGTCACCCATATCCCACCAGTTAGAGGAAACTAATCAGCGTTAATCTTTTAGAATATCTTCCATCCTTTAAAAATGTCTAGATGTACATAATGTGTATAAAAGTGTGAATATATATTTAAAAATTGGGATAGTATTGGATATTGTATTTTATAACAGAACTTTTCTCCTACTCAGTAACATGATGAAACATTTAGCAGAAGTAATTTTGGTCATTTATAAGAACTTTTTGATCAAATGATAATCTGTTAGTATGGCCTGTTAGTTCTGTAGAGAGGTAGGATATAATTTCTTTGGAGGTGTTTAAAGATGGAAGGGAAAACCAAATGTCTTAGTTTTTTTTTTTTAATTGATTTATTTATTTTTGGCTGCGTTGGGTCTTCGTTTCTGTGCGAGGGCTTTCTCTAGTTGCGGCAAGTGGGGGCCACTCTTCATCGCGGTGCACGGGCCTCTCACTGTCGTGGCCTCTCTTGTTGCGGAGCACAGGCTCCAGACGCGCAGGCTCAGTAGTTGTGGCTCACGGGCCCAGTTGCTCTGCGGCATGTGGGATCTTCCCAGACCAGGGCTCAAACCCGTGTCCCCTGCATTGGCAGGCGGATTCTCAACCACTGCACCACCAGGGAAGCCCTTAGATGTATTTGACATTTGCCCATCTGAATGTAATGTGTGGGGTAGAGTTCTTTACTTTTTAAAAATTCTAGAACTTCTTTGTTCACATGCTTGACATTTGATGTGCGTGAATGGATTGAATACTCTTCAGCAGTTGAAACATCTTGCAGTATGGGTCTTGGAACCCTGTAATCTAGGGGTCTCATTTAGGAGAGAAGGAATCTATAGCAGAATCACCAGTGAGTGGCATTCCTGGTGTTGATGGCATCGACTCTTTCTGGCTTTTTTTTTTTTTTTTTTCTTTTTTAATTTCAGCTCTGATTGAAGTCAGTAGCACTGGGAGCAGGGTGCGTTCTACTTTGGGTACAAGTTTTATTATACTGAATACATTCATTTTGCTTTGGGAGTCAGTCGAATATAATGAGTCAGGAAGGGTGCAGGCTCTGGAGTGAGGCTACCTGTATTCAAATCCTGGCTGCTATTTTTAGCTGGCAGAGTGCTTATGCGTGTCAATTTCTTAGTACCGCATCCGGCACAGTAAGTACTCACCGTTGCTGGCATCATCCTCATTAGCCTAAATGTAAAATAGGAGGCATTTGGAAGTGTCTAGGGCAGATAGCCTTACACAGTAGCTATGGTATTGTAATCAGGAATATATTTAAAGCTTAACTTTGTATCTAAAATTCTTTATCTAGAAAGTTAATTTGAAGTGAATTTTTCTGTAATGCTTTTGTCTTTCCTTTAATAGATAACGTGTACTTTTTTCCCCCCTTATAGGAGATGGAAAGAACAGTTCATATGTTTGAGACATTCCTATGAACCTTTCAAGAAGAGTGGTTTATCCTCTCCAATCTGCTCCTGCCAGAGCAGTCTTCTGAGCCATTCAATTTCAAATCGCACCAATTATGTGCAGAGCCTTGGTGTAAAGTGCTCTCTCACTCATTCTTTCTCTGTTGAATTTGGTGCTATTGTCTCAGGTACCTGAAACCAACCAGCCTACAAGAACCAAACAGAACTTCAGAAACATGTTGTATTTTCCACAAATAAAAAATACAACCCCACAGATTGGAGATTTTGGTGCTACAGAAACTGCTCTCACTTCTGCTCCTCTTTTTGTGCACTCTCTTTTGGAGACCTCTCTTAGGGAGCAGACCAGCAAACACGAGGAAACTGGATGGGGCAGTTCTAAGTGTGTTGAATTGTTTAAACAGTGGGCAACCTGTACCCCCCCCCCCGCCCCCCTTTTATCATATTTGTTTTTATTTTTTCTTCTGGGTAACGGACTGAAGCCTGTTTTAAAGTTGGCTATGGTATATTCTGGTGGGAAACTGAAGAAACTGGATAAAATTAGATTAGGCTCTTTAGAACTGCCTTTAATGTGCCTTTTTATTCGAGAAAGATAAGGCTAAACACAAGGATGGGCTTACTTGTAGCAAATGAATTAGAATGTTTTCTTTGGTCACAACCCTGAAAATAAGTTTTGATACTCTGTATCATTAAGAGGCAACCAGTGTTTTGGTATAAAATGCCTATCTTGTTTTCAAAACTCGATCAAGACAGTGGTTAAGCCACATAATATACTAAAATGGTAAGTTTTCCTGTATGGTCCGTTTCTGTTTAAGAAACATATAATAAAACAACAACAACAAAAAATTCACAGGCCATCAAAAAACACACACCCTTTTTGGTATGGATGACAATGATGGTCAGAAAATAGAGTGACATTCTGTTTTCTTCTGTCAATGGCAGTTTAATAGTTATTCATGTTTGAGTTCCCCGAGAAGAATGATTTTCATGTATACTAAATTGTTACAGTTTTGGTTTAAAGCCAGGACTTGCCAAATGGACAGAAAAGAGAGGAATTTGTCAGAAGCTCCATAAAATTCATTTTCTATATGCATAGTTGCAAGTGAGCTCTGGTATGGTCCTTGAATAACAGTATTAATGTTTAAATCCCTTATCATAAGCTTACCTTCACAACTATTCATTTTGATTGGAACCCGTTTTGCATCTTGTTAAGCGATTTCTGTGACTTGTACTTATCTAAAATTAATTATGGGTTACTAGTTTTACACAAACTTTCTACAAATTCAGAGACACAGTCTAGGCAGTTGCAAAGAGACAAAGGGAGTGCAGTGACATTTTTTATCAGATGATTTTTAAACAAAAAAGTAGAAAATTTTGACAAGTTTTCTTGGTATCTTCATTCATTATAGCTGTTAGCTGCAGGTGTGTCTTTACAATATATGCAACACATGTAGTTTGGGTTTTAATTAGAGCAAACGGTCTTGGACTACTGCAGAGATACTGAGCTACCTCAGCTTTTTGTATTTTAGTTACCAACAGTGTCTACAGAGTTCTGTATTCACTTTGCCACCGTTTACATGCTGAAGCTAAGGTACTTGTCTCCTCGTCTCTGGCTTTGTAGGGTGCTGGACGCCAGCGCAGAAAGCACACTTTGGCCAAGGCTACTGCAGTAATCTGAAGTGCTTCTTTGCATTTACATTAACATTTTATGCCTTCTAATTCTAGTTTAATTTTTAAATAATGCCACTTGTTTTCTTTATACCTAGGAAGTTTTCATAATATTCAGTTAGTCATATATAATTCAAGATACTACCCATGTAGACACACTGTATTTTAAGGTGGGCAAGTGCGATTAACGATGAACCAATTTTAAAGGGGAGGTTATTTGAAACCTCTAATTTGATTATTGGGAGGATTTTCATGCTTACTTTAGTATTTATTACCATCATACCAGTTCAAGCTATTTTACAGTCTAATACATTAGCATTTTGTATTTTGATGGAAATTGTTACAGAATTTAAAGATTTGATGAAATAAGATGTAGCAGATTTTTTGTAGCAAGTTTCTGGTAAAAGGGTTTTTTGCAAGTCTCAGGTTCTTGCTGCACTATTTTTCTTTAAATATTTATTCCAGTTACTCTAATTCAGAAGCATTCTGTTCAAGTAACAGCAGCACTTGTGAATGGAAAAAAAATGCATATGTTCTTAGTAGTTTACTAAATTTGTACAAGTTAATTAAGATCTTAGCCATCAGTGAGTTTGACAAGGGAAATTTATTTCTGTTTAGCATTAAAATGCTTCCAAAAGATCAAGTTTTTTAATTTTAACCTTGATATAGATGGAGAAATAGGAGGCAACCTCAGTATGATAGGAACTGCCACTTTGAACAGTTTAGGTCTTAAAGAGAAAGCCAATCTAATGCCAAGGGGAGAAAAATGAGGTGAAATTGTACCAACTCCTCTGGCCCCTTTCCCCCCACATACTATACCAGTTTTTCTTATTTTACAGATATCTGGTGGTTCTATAGTTTAAAGCAGCTTGTGAAATTATCCAAGTGGACTCAATTTTGTTTACCTTTCTGTAAGTTCTTAATTTTTGCCTTATAGCATTGGCAAAAATATGTACAAATTGACCTCTGTTCTTATTTCCTATTGTGAGCATTATAAATGATAAGCTCCTGTGTAAAACCTTGCTCTCAGATCACTAAAATATGTATCACGGCACAGCCCAACAATAGTTAATGCTCAGCTGTGGGGACCATAGGAGCCTTTCGAAGATGATGGAACCGCACTAGGGTTGAAACTGATGGCTGTGGAATTGTGTTTTTGAGCTTGAATCTCACCTGTGATTAATTTTTTTTGTTTGTTTTATGTCCTTTCGTGACTTGATTTTTCTCATATGCCAATGTATTTGTAGGTTTACTGGATTTTATTTTTAGGGAGTGGGGTGGTAAAATCTTCCCATTTTTTGATTAAGTTGGTTCAGCTATGGTGCTATTCGGTAGGTATCTTCAGTGTCAGGTCCCGTAGCTGAATGCCATTGTTATTATAATTATTATTTGTAATCACATTGTAAGCTTGAATTTGGACTTGTACCTACATCTTTTGTATTTTGTACATTTGGTTATTTAGACTTTGGGAGTCCTCTTTGGTTTCAGTCATGTATGTCTACTTTGCAGATTAAGTAGACTTCATCAACTATGGTCTGTTTTGGGTTTGTAGTTTAATTTAGAATTGTGTTAAGTTGATATTTTGCATCTGACTTCATTTTACATTAGTTTGAAATAAATTATTTAATTTTTGAATTCTGGAATTTTGAACATTTACTGTAATTTGTAATATAACTGCTGTGAAATACTTGAATAAAGATGACAAGAAAAACATGTCTTTCTTTAGCTTAATTATGATTACTGTTGGCTGCAAATGCAATGCTACTTTTCTAGCTGAACTCATTTTGTAGCTAGGGCGTATTGATGTTTATTAAGCACGCCAAAAATCTTGTTATATGATTCTTTTAGATTTTAGTAGCCCTCAGTATTTTTTATCTAAAAGTTTTTCTGTTGAGAAAGTGTGGTTTTAACTTCAGTTGAAGATTGTCTAAAAGTCGTTGTATAGAAGCAAATGGATTACTTCTGAAATTTGTTTTTCTAATTGGAAGACTATGCTACAATATATGATCAGGTAGTATGGTTCACTTATTCTATACTGTTTTCTCTTTGATCAGGTAGTTATCAGTGTATTTTGAACAATACATAGAATTTAAATGTGGAGAGAGATTTCATACCAGAATTTTGAGGGGCTTGTTGCTTTAAGCAAATAGAACGTTCTTGGCTTTAGATTGCCCATGTTTCTGCTGTCTGCCGTGAGACACCTTTTCATGTCCCAAGATTAGTATACTAATCTTCCTGTATATAAATCTTTAATTTTCTCTTTTTCCTTTTTTTCTTTTTCACAGTAAAAAGGAACTGTTTGAATTTGAGTAAGACTTTGTTTTTCTTGGTTTTACAGATTGTATAATTTTTACTTTTTTATTTTTTAATATTCATTCATTTACCTATCTATTTTTGGCTGCATTGGGTCCCAGCAGCGGCACACAGGAACCCTTGTTGCAGCGCACGGACTTCTCTCTGGTTGTGGTACATGGGCTCCAGAGCACGTGGGCTCTGTAATTGTGGCATGTGGGCTCAGTAGTTGTGGCACACAGGCCTGGCTTGCACCGCAGCATGTGGGATCCCAGTTCCCCGACCAGGGATGAAACCCACGTCCCCTGCATTGGAAGGTGGACTCTCAACCACTGGACCACCAGGGAAGTCCCTAATTTTTACTTTTGATTGTCTATATCAAAAGACTGGTAATGATTAACCTGGGAAACAGATTTTTTTAAACCTTTATCTGGGCTCCTGGTGGCGCAGTGGTTAAGAATCCGCCTGCCAATGCAGGGGACACGGGTTCGAGCCCTGGTCCGGGAAGATCCCACATGCTGCGGAGCAACTAGGCCCGTGCGCCACAACTACTGAGCCTGTGCTCTAGAGCCCGTGAGCCACAACTACTGAGCCCGCATGCCACAACTACTGAAGCCCGCGCACCTAGAGCCCGTGCTCCACAACAAGAGAAGCCACTGCAATGAGAAGCCCACGCAGCACAGCAAAGAGTGGCCCCTGCTCGCTGCAACTAGAAAAAGCCTGTGTGCAGCAACGAAGACCCAACGCAGCCAAAAATACATACATAAATAAATAAATTTATTTTAAAAAAATAAAGCTTTATCTGAATGCTTAGAGAGTTTATAATTGCATTTGAGTCTCAGTCAAGTTTTGAGGGCTCCAAGGATGAAGCTGGGTTTATGTATCCAGTTTTAGTTTCCATTGGACTCAAAGCTACAGTAAAGTGAGAGACTAATTTTTTTTTTTAATTAATTAATTTATTTATTTTTGGCTGTGTTGGGTCTTCGTTTCTGTGCGAGGGCTTTCTCCAGTTGCGGCAAGCGGGGGCCACTCTTCATCGCGGTGCGCCGGCCTCCCACCACCGTGGCCTCTCTTGTTGTGGAGCGCAGGCTCCAGACGCGCAGGCTCAGTAGTTGCTCACGGGCCTAGTTGCTCCGCGGCATGCGGGATCCTCCCAGACCAGGGCTCGAACCCGTGTCCCCTACATTGGCAGGCGGACTCTCAACCACTGTGCCACCAGGGAAGCCCGAGAGACTAATCTTTAAGTACCTACTTCATTTTATCCCTATGCCCAAACACCTGAAAATTTACCTCTTGGCTATTTTCTAAAATACAAATTCCCTCTCTTACCCACACAGTCATATGTCTGTTATGTCCTAGGCACTATGCTAGACATATGTGATACACAGGTGACATATTCTCTATCCTTAAGGAGCTTATAGTCTGCTAGGGGCGGTTGGTACAAATACTAGTAGTAATGATTCAGTGGGTTAAGGGCTGTAATAGAAGGAACACAGTGTTGTTCAGAGTTCTAAGAAGGGAACCAATTAATTCTGTTTAGGAATGGAGGCAATGAGGGAAGCCCTCTGAGGGAGCTGGCATTTTATTTGCCCTTCGCCTCTACCTGGCTTTTCTACAGTCTAGTCCCACTTTACCAAAACTTTTTCTTAGTTGCTTGTGACCCTTCATATTATATCGTATCACTTTCACCACCTGGAGTATCTTTATGTGTTGAAATCTTGCTCATATTTCAGGAGTGGGCCTAGATTCTACACCAATAAATCTCCCGTACGGTATCATTCATCCTCAGAACTTAGCTGTATTTTGTACTGTGTAACATAGTAAATTACTAGTGTTATGTAAATCTTAGTAATTTATTCACGTGGGAAAGGGGATACAAAAGAAGTATTATATTTTATATTCCTTGCAGGAATTTAAAACAATGCTGGACGCATAGAAAATGCCTAATTCTTTTTGGTTTAATTGACATAGAAAGCTGAAACATCTAAATCATCCTTTCATAGATTCAACAAATACACAGTAAGTGCCTGCTGTATGCCAGGCACCGTTGCAGGAGTTGGAAATAAAGCAGCCAAAAAAACCCCAGAAAAAGTCCCTGTCTTCATGGAGCTTAAGTTCTTTTAGATGTAATGTGCCAGATTTCTGTCATGGTTGATCAGGGTTCAAACTATTTTTTTAAAGTGTTCTTTCTTTAAGCATTGCATGAAGCACTTTTGTTAAAAATTTGCCAAGAACTCTCCTTTTTCCTTTTTGCTTTTCTTACATTTTCCATCTTATGAATAAAACCATGTCCATCAAGTATCCAAATCCTGTCATCCTAAATTTTATCCTCTTTATGGTGCATCTCATTCTAATCATGCAGCATGTTCTGTTGATTTTTTTCTCCCTCTAAGCTTGTCAAATATCCATCACCCCTTCTCCATCTTCATTGCAGCTGACTTAGTTTGGGCACTAATCCTTTAGTTTGGACTAGCGTAAAAGTCATCAATTTGAGGGAAAGTAAACATGGTCAAGACATCGTGTCTATCTTCAATGAGATTGTTATAACATACTTATATCACATTTACTAGGTGCCAGGGACTGTTCTGAGTATTTTACAAATACAGATAGACACTTTAATCCTATGAGAACCTTATGAGATAAGTTATTATTATCCTCATTTTACAGGCCAGGAAACTGAGACATAAAGTAATTTGCCCAAGGTCACACAGCCAGAATTCAAAGGCAGGCAGTCTGGCTCCAGAGTTGATGCTCTTAATCACTATGCTTGACTTCTTGTATGGGTAGACGGACACACAAACGTCATTTCAGTGTAACATGGCATGTGTGACAGTTGAGTTCTGCATAAGGCACTGTAGGTGTACAGAGGAAGAGCATGTAGCCCAACCTCCGAGAAGCCTTCCTGAGAAACCTGATGCCTGAGCTGAGGCATCAGGATAGCAAAGGCCTTCCAGGCAGAAGGAACAACAGAAGCACAGATTGAGAAGTGAAATAGCATGACAGCTGCAAGGGAAAGTACAAGCAGTTCCGTGTCACTACAGGTCAAAATTTATTTAACAAATTAATTTGAGCAACTGCCACTTGCCAAGCACAGTTCTTGGCATTAGAGTTACAGCTGAGGACAGGACAACAAGGTCCTGCTTCTCTTGGAGCTTACAGTTCAGTGGGCAAAGAGTAAACAAGATGTTATCTAGTAGTGGCCAATGCCTGGGTGACAGTATGTCTACTGGCATCACCCTGTAGTAGTAATAGCAAACATCTGCGTGTTAGGTACTATTTTAAGAATTAACCATTTAATTATCACAGCAATTATATGAGGTAAGAACTGTCATTGGTTCCGCTTAACAGAAGGGGAAACTGAAATAAGGAGTTGGTTAAGCAACTTGCCTGAGGTTACACAGCTAATGAGTGTTAGCTGGGGTTCTGTCTTGTGTCGCTTCAGAGCTTGGATTCTTATCTATCATTAAGGTGAAAGAGAAATTCACTTGCCCTTATTCAAGTTTTTCTCCCTTATTAATAAACATTTTTTAAAATACTACAGAGAATAATATAGTGTGCATATTCCCACCATCCAGAATTAAATGCTAACAGTTTGTCATAATTGATTTTGTTCTTTTTTTAAAGAAAAAAAAAATTCTGGATAAGGTTGAAATTCCCTTTCTACTCCTCCCCAGTCCCATTCCTTTTCTTTTTTGCCCAGAGGGAGCCACTTTGATGCCTTTGATGAACATCTTTCTTGTCTGTGTTTTTAATTTATTATTTGAGAAGGTAATAGTATGGGTGCTGAAGCCAGACTGAGTTTGAATCCTAGGTATGTCCATCCTTGGCTCTGTGACATTCTGCAAGTTATTTCACCTGTCTGCACGTCAGTCTATTTGTAACATGGAGGATAATGATAGCACTAAGCCCACGATGGTTATTGTGAGGATTATGTATTTGAGTCAACATATGTAAAGCACTTGGAACAGTACCAGGCACATAGTAAATGTTCAATAATTCTTAGTCATTACTGCTCTGATTATACAAATATTATATTTGTATGTACCCATAAAAATGGTTTTGGTTTTTAAAAAATGTATGTAAATGGAATTATTTTACATCTTGCTTTAAAATTTATTTTTAAATTGGAAATGCAGATATGTAGTTTAAAGGATAAAGTAGGTCTAGAAGCCTTGTTATACAAACCAGCAATCCCCTGATTTCCCCTCCTTCCCACAAAGAGAAAGTCTCCCCAGAGCCAATTGTTTTCAGCACCTGAAACTAATTATTTGGTATGCGTCTCTGTATTTCTACATAATATTCTTATATGGCTGCTTTTTTATTTTCCAGTTTTTGCTGTTATCTTTTGATTTCCCACCCTGGAAGGGGACAGTCACACCTGCCACCGGCATACATCCACACTTCTTGTTTTCCTATCCTCCCAACTGGTTATCATTTTCATTAGATCATTATTCAGTATTTACATTATTGTAACTATGTAAAAACTATTGACAGCTGAGCTATTTAGTATATTATTTTCCTTTCCTGTACACTTTTTGGTTAATAAGTCTTTGTTATTATTTGCCTAGTTTTCTATGTATTAACCACAACTGGTCCGCAAATTCATCCCCAGTAGTCCAACTCTCTTTTTGGTATCTTCAAACAAATAAGGTATGCTAGTGTTTCATCTTCTTGAGAAAATGTCTCCTGGAGCATTCTAACCTTTTCCAAATTTGCATTGGCATGTACCAAGGTCTTGCATAGCCATTTTCTTGGGACCTTATTCACTACCATCCTTTGCCTCTCTCTTCTTACTGTCATTTGTATCCTGTGTTGCTGTTGAGAAGTCCAATGTTATTCTGATCCTTGACTCATTTTCCTGATACTGTTTTCCTTTGCCAAAGCTTTTAGAATCTTCACTCTTTCCCTAATGTTCTGGAATTTCACAGACATGTCTGGGTAGGTGTCTGTGGGCTAGAAATCTGTGGGCTTCTCTACTCCGCAAACTCATGTCCTCATGTTCTGAGAAATTTTCCCGAGTTATTTCTTTATAATTTGCTCAGCTTTGTTTTCTTTGTTCTCCATTTCTAGAACTACTGTTACTCAGATATTGGCCTGCCTAGACTGTTCTCTAAATTCTGTAATTGCCTTTCAGGTTTTTATTTCTATATTTAATTTTTTTTAAAACTATTTTGTTCCCTTGACTTTTTTAAAGTATCATTTTGTTATTGTTTCATGGATGCAAAATCAGCTCATCTCTCTGAGGATATTAATAACTACTTTTTCTTCCTTAGTTTTTCTTCTACCTGCATAGACTCTTTCCTCCAAGTTGCTTTTCTTCTTTGTTTTAGCCCCTGTTTAGTATTACAGTCTTTTTTCAAATGTTTGGTAATTCTTTGTCATCTGCTCCTATTTAAGAGTGGGAGACTAAAAAGCCACTTTCAGAACATAGGGAAAGTCTCTCCAGATAGGAGTGGAACAGCCTTCTCTGGGAAATACCATCAGCCCAACAGGAAAAAAGCTAAAGATAATAACATTTGGGGATCCTTTATGAAACCATCTAGCCAGAGCACCTGCCAGAGTTGTATGGATTGGAAATAATAAATACAAAGTTGGATAAATGTAGGCTACTTTAATATTCTCTATTCTTTCAAGAACTGACCCTGAAACTGTGGTTTTGTTGGTTATCCCAACAGAAGTCTCTTAGAAGGAATGCCTTCATTTTTAGATTATTTTTACAAATCATTTTGAGATTTTTGAATAATCATTTGTACTCCTTTTGTTTGCTCCCATCTTTGCCCTCCTAACCTCATTTTCCTTTCATTAGGCCAGTGTATTAGCTAGAAGAAATCAGAGGGAATTAAAGTGTTCTATGAAGATTTTGCACTGGGGGCTTTTCCCTCCTTCAGGAACAACAGTTATCTTCAGAGTGAGTGCTTGGAGGTGATGGAGTCAGGCTTTCTCCTTTTCTTTGACTTTTATTAACGCCAACTGTTTACCTGACAGCACCTCTTGTTCCAGAATCAGAAATGATTGGTCTGTGTAGGACCATTTGGGCTAATAGTCCTACCATTTGATGAATGGCTAATGTGGCAGGTCTGAAAGGTCACACACTAAAAGTCATGACACCCTGATTTTCTTACTGGAATTTTTATTTCTTTCTGAAATGCTGGCTATCTAGAACTCTTTCGGGTCAGTGTTTTGATTAACAGAAGAAGCATAGCTTCAGGGAAAGAAGTCCCATGTTAGCTAATCCTCTCCTCCTCATCCCTGATGAGTTTCAAGCCAAGAAAGATGAAAGAAGACTGGACTGGAGAAAAAAAGGTGAGTAAAGCAGAAAAACGTTTAGTGTTTTTCTTACATATGTGATGTCTTTTACAAGTTAAACAAAAATTTATCTTGGCCTTTCCCCCACTAGCCATTTACTGGAGATAAGGAAGTTAGGATGTGACGATCCCATGCAGGTATCCATTACAGCAGTGTGTTTAATATCACACAGCATTGTGGATTAATCACTAGTGAGTTGCTAACAAAGTTTTGAATTTAATAGGCCAACATTTTTTTGGGTTGTACTGGTTTTGGGAGGTAAGGGTCAAAAAGGCAGTTTGGAAGACTGTGAGTAGACTTGTTTAGAATTAAAGCTATATATATATATATATATATGGAAGTATAGTGGAAGATAAAGCTGTGTGTGCAGTTTGGGGTCTTGTTATGGAGGACTAGGCTTAAGATATTTGTACTTTATCATGTGACAATCCTTGAAAATTTTTGAACAACACCGTGGCATGTTGAAAATGGAACTTTAGAAATATTAATTTGCCAGATACATACAAAATAGAAAATTTCTTTCTTTAAGATATGTTGACTGCCTGTCATATGCCAAGTAAATGCTAGACACGGGAGTTAAAAAGCTAGGTAAAACAGTCCCTGCCCTTGGAAATAAATATTCAGTAGAAGGTGACATAGTAAGAGAAAAAAATGTTTTAAATTAGGTAAGTGCAGTGATAATGGTTTAGCTTAGGTGCCATTGGAGCATAGAGGAAGGGAACTCAACTCACCTAGGAATTCATAGGAGGTTCTTCAGGTGGATATGATATTTTAACAGCATCTCAAAAAGTGAAGGAATATATGCGGTAAAAAACTGGGGGAGAACATTCCAGGAAGAGGGAACAGTATAACAAAGGTATAGAGACAGAGGCAAACATGTTAAGTTCAGGCAACTATGGGCACTTCTAGTTTGCTCTTTCTAAAGCAAAGTAAAGAAAAAAATAGTATTAGTATTAGAGGTTAACAAGGACTTTATATGCCTTTCATCCCAGGTAAGGGATGCTGCAGGCCTGAACTTGGGAAGTTGAGAAAGGGACAGTTTGCAGAAAATGTAGAGTGATTGTATTTTGGGGATGAGGATAAATGAGGAGCCTGGAATTGCTCTTATGTTTCGGCCTGGGGAAGCAGATAGATAAGTAATGCCATTAGCTGAGAATGAACAGGAGAGAATAGCAAATCTGGGGTGAACGCAGTATTGGACATTTCGACATCCAGGTCCAGCAGACATTTAGATAAATACGTCTGAAGCTTGGGAGAGTTCAGAGCTGGAGACTTTTGGGGTTAGCTGCCATAAGTGTTATTCAAACTGTGAGTGTGAATCAGACCACTTAGGTGGTGCTTCAAAGCAGAATGAAAATGGTACATAGAGGAACAAAATTGTATAAACAGCACTAGAGGATGTCTCTTACAAAGGAGACCGATCATACCTTCTCAAAAGCAGCACTACCAGCAGAGTGGTGTCACCAAACTCGAGGAGAAAATTTTATATTTAAAATGGACAACAGTATCAAATGCTCCAGTGGAGACCAATGAAATATATACTAAAACATTGCCAGTAGATATGACAGTTTGGTAATCTTTGTTGTTTTCAGGAAAAAGGGAAGGAGTGAGAGCATAACTAGAGAGGTACACAGGGTTGAGGAAAGGATTTTGATAAAAGTGAAAAAGACTGAGCATGTTATACACTGAAGGAATGGAGATGATGGTAGCAGTGGTGGAGGTAGCTAACATTTATTGAAAAGGTGCTGGATTCCGGGTCCTCTTCTGAGGGCATTACACCTGTTAACTCATTTACTCTTCACATCAACCCTATGAAATAGATACTGTTTTCCTCATTTCACTGATGAGGAGAGTTAATCACAGAGATTATTACTGATACATGACTGACAGCTAGTAAAGAGCAGAAAGAATTTGAACCCTGGGATTCTGACACAATAGCGCAGTTACTTACCATTATCCTGTATTGCCTCAATAGAAAGGTGGAGGTCGAAGATTTGGAAGAGGTGATAATTAATGGATCGAGATTTCAGAAAAGATGGGGGGGGATAAAATCAGAAACATAGGTGGCAGTGTTGGTCTTGAATAAGAGTAAGGATTTTTTATTCTTGAATACCAGAAACTGGGGGTACAGATGGACGTGGTAAGTTTGGGGACTGGATAGGATATTGTGAAGCTTAGGAAATTAATACCTGATTGTGTCAAACTTTTCCTATCAAATATTTATGTATGTATTGAATTTATACCTTTTTATTATAAAACATAACAGATATGGAAAATTGCTTAAAACAAATGTGTAGTTTATCATAAACTGTTATAAGATGTAACCACCACCCAGGTAAAGAAAATAACACTTTGTCAGCCAAGCCAGAAGCTTTCCATGTGCTCCATTCCAATTAAAACCCTCTTTTTCTCCCCAAATGTAACCACTATTCTAACATTTATGACGATATGTTTTTGCCTTTCTTATAGTTTTATCACCTGTGTGTATTTCTAGACATTTAAGTTTTTCCTGCCTTTTTTTTCCCTTTCGTCTTTAAAATATCTTAATCTACATTTAAGTTTTTCCTGCCTTTTTTTTCCTTTTGTCTTTAAAATATCTTAATCTACAGACTCCTCCTCCTTCTCTTTTTTCCTTGTCATTAGTTTGTTGAAGAAACCAGTTTTGACCTGTTGAATTTCCCAGAGTTTGGATTTTGCTGATTGAATCCCTTTGGTGAAGCTAACAGGTTTGTTTGTCCTCTGTATTTCCCATAAATTGGTGCTTGGATCTAGAGCTGTGCTGTCCGATATGGTAGCCGCTAGCCACATGTGGCTATTGGGCGCTTGAAATGTGGCTAGTCCAAACTGAGATATGCTATAAGTGTAAAATGCACACCTATTTTAAAGACTAATTTCAAAAATAATATGAAAATATCATTGTTTTTATATTGATTGTGTATTTTAATGATAGTACCTTGGATATATTAAATGTATTAAAACATACTTTCTATCTAGTTCTTTTTTCTCTTGTGATGTGGTTATTTGAAAACACACGTGTGGGACTTTCCTGGTGGTCCAGTGGTTGGGACTCCGTGCTTCCACTGCAGGAGGTGTGGGTTCAATCCCCGGCTGGGGAATTAGGATCCTGCATACCACATGGCGCAGCCAAAACAAACAAACAAAACATGTGGCTTGCACTGTGTTTCTATTGGATAGCACTAATCTAGAGGCCTAATCAGATTCTGGTTTTATTTTATTATTTTGTGCGGGACTACTTTATAAGTGATAATGAGTGTGTTCTTCTGCTTGGAGGCACATAGTACCTGGTTGTCGTTCTTTTTGTGATGTTAGCAGTAATCGATACTCAACGCCTAGATACCTTAATTCATTAGAGTTTGCAAATGGTGAGTTCTAATGAAATCACTCCTTACTAATTTATTATTGCCTTGTCTATTATCCGGTTATTCAGTAGTGCAAATCATATAGGAAAGGTAGGATTATTGTTTGATTCTTTTTTTACATTTTATATTTATCTGGTTTCACCAGGTCTTAGTTGCGGCAGGTGGGGTCCTTAGTTGCAGCTCGCTGGCTCCTTAGTTGTGGCAGGTGGGCTCCTTAGTTGTGGCAGGTGGGCTCCTTAGTTGTGGCATGTGATCTAGCTGCGGCGTGCATGTGGGATCTAGTTCCCTGACCAGGGATTGAACCCGGGCCCCCTGCATTGGGAGCACGGATTCTTATCCACTGCACCACCAGGGAAGTCCCAAGTTTGATTCTTTACCTTTATTAACCAGTTTTAAGGATGAATGATGGGGGCTTCCCTGATGGTGCAGGGGTTAAGAATCCGCCTGCCAATGCAGGGGACACAGGTTCGATCTCTGGTCCGGGAAGATCCCACATGCCGCGGAGCAACTAAGCCCGTGTACCAGAACTACTGAGCTTGCACTCTAGAGCCTATGAGCCACAACTACTGAAGCCCACACGCCTAGAGCCTGTGCTCTGCAACAAGAGAAGCCACGACAATTAGAAGCCCGTGCACCACAATGAAGAGTAGCCCCCACTCACTGCAACTAGAGAAAGCCCGCGCAGAGCGACGAAGACCCAACACAGCCAAAAATGAAAACAATTAAATTAATTAATTTTAAAAAAATGAATGATGTCCCCATCCACAGGTGAAGAATTTGTTTTCTTGGTATCATTATGAATTCATAGATTTAAGCCTATTTAATATATTTCAATGCACTGCCATTATTATGCTTATTCCTGCTAAAATGGTCCAATCTCTGGCCTGTGGGAACCTTTTCAAGTTGGTTCCTGAGTCCTCTGGACACAACCCTATTGTATTAGTCTTTGTTAGCTTTTGATCTCTGTTGTGTCTGTAGCACTATCTCCTCTTTTGTTCCTGATATTGGCAATTCATGTCTTTTCTCTCTTGCTCTCTTTTTTTTTCCCTTGCTCAGTCAGTCTGTTTTTATTCATCTTTTCAAAAAACTAGTTTTAGGTTTCATGGATTTTTCCTATTTTTTCCATTTTCTCTTTCATTTTTCTGATTTCTGCCCTTAAGTTTATTTCCTTCCTTCTTCTTCTTTTGTGTTTAGTTTCTTAAACTGAAAGTTTAGATTATTGGTTTGAGACTTCTTTTCTTTTCTAATGTAATCACTTAATGTTAAAAATTTATAAGCACTTCTTTAGCTGCATCCCACACATTTCTGAAATGTTGTATTTTCCTTTTCATTCATTTCAAAATATTTTATATTTTACCTTGAAATTTCCTCTTGACTCCTGGATTATTTAAATGTGTATTGTTTAGTTTGCAAATATTTGGAATTTCCCAGATTTTGTGTTAATGACTTCTCATTTAATTCTGGTGCAGTCAACATAGTCAGTATGATTTTAATTCTTTTAAGTTTATTCTGGTTTGTTTAAAATTTGATCTGCCTTCATTAGTGTTTTATGTCGACCTGAAAAAAAATGTGTATTCTGTCGTCGTTGGATGGAGGGTTCTATAAATTTTAGTTAGATAACATTGGTTGCTCATGTTGTTTAGATCTTCTGTATCCTTGTTGATTTTCTGTCTACTTGTATTAATTACTAAGAGAGGAGTGTTGAACTCCCCAGCCATAACTGTAGATTTGTCTATTTCTCCTTTCAGTTCTGTCAGTTTTTGCTTCTTATAGCTTGACCCTCTATTGTTAGTTGTATACACATTTAAAATTGTTATGTCTTCTTGGTGAATTGAACTGCTTATCATTATGTAATATTCCTCTTTATCCCTTGTAATTATCCTTGTTCAGAGTCTTCTTTGTCTGTTATTAATATGGCTACTTCCGTTTTTTTTAAATTAGTGTTTTTATGGTACGTCTTTTCCCATCATTTTACTTTCCTTTGCCCTGGCCTGTCATCTTTCCATATATGTAACTTCCTTCTCCAACAAGAAAGATAGCTCCTTTATCCTGAATATATGTATTTATTTTCTAAATTCTTAATTACATAAAAGGTAGTTAGATAAGTTAGCCCATACTACCAAAAAAAACTCAAACTACTAAGTAGAGTTCAAATTCTGTTTATAGTGCTTTTTGTCTTTAGCCTGAGGGCATATAGTCTAAATACTGGGTTCAAAAGTTACTTTGGTTAATCTCCTCTATGCCCATCTACTCTGGTTGTGTTATTCTTTGAAATATAGTTAGGTTCTTTTGGTTTTTTGTGTGTGTTCAGTTTTAATGTCCCTCTTATTCTTGTTGTTTATGTGTTTTAGTATGTAAAACATTAACATATTTACAAAAGTCATGACTGTGCAAAATAGTTAGATCCAGAGAAGTATCACTGCTCCTATCCCTTCCACTATGGAAGGTAAACAACCTCATTAGTTTCTCTTTATCTGCCTGCTGTTTCTTTTGCTAAAATAAAGTTGCATGTATATTTTCTTACCCCCTTTTTTCTTACACAGAAGGGAGTTGTTATAGATATTCCTTTGCACATTGCTTTTTTAAAAGAAACAATAGACTTTTGTGTGTGTGCAGTTTTAGGTTTAGAGAAAAATTGAGTGTAAAGTACAGAGTTCCCTTATATCCCCTTACCTACCACCCCCATTTTCCCATTATTAACATCTTGCATTACTGTGGTACATTTGTTACAATTTATGAGCAAATACAGATACATTATTATTAACTAAAGCCCTTAGTTTACATTAGAGCTCACTCTTTGTATTGTACTTTCTATGAGTTTTGACAGATGTATAACGACACGTATCCATCACTGCAGTATCATTAAGACTAACTTCACTGCCCTAAAAGTCTCTTGTGCTCCACCTTTCATTCCCTGCTCTCTGCCCAGACAACCACTGGTATTTGGAGTGATATGCTTTGAAGATGGAGGAAGGAGCCCTGAGCCAAGGAATGCAGGCAGCCTCTAGAAGCCGAAAAAGGGAAGGAAAAAAGATTTTTTTCTAGAGCTCCAGGAAGGAACACAGATCTGTTGACACCTTAATTTTGGCTCATAAGACCCATTTAGACTTCTGACCTCCAGAACCATAAAATAATAGATTTGTGTTGTCCTAAGCCACTAACCTGTAGTAATTTTTTATAGCAGCAATAGGAAACTAATACAGCTCCCTACGTGCACCATGCAGGGGCCAGACTAGCAGGACGTGGGGGTGGTCTCTGCTGTAGTTTGGATCTCACAGCCTTTGCTCCACTGATCCTGGTCAGTTCTATGCATGTGCAACTCAGGATCTCAGACAGTAATTTAAAGGGCCTCATTCTCCATTCCCTACTCTTTGTGATCTTCTCCCTCACTGTCAGGTTCCCCAAAGCCCCCTTTTCTGCTTATCTGGATAGAAAGAGAAAAAATATCACCGTCACTGCTGCCATGAGGCTGATTCATTACTGAGGCTCACCTGGGTTTGGGTCTGGAGGATGTAGAGAGACCATTTTTCTTCTGAGATTCTGGCTTCCCTAGTGTAAGCTGAGGGATATAGGTGATGAAAGGCAAACCAGGGAACTCACTACTATGTGGGTCATTGTTTGAGTTTTGAATTTCCCACTGAGTTCACATGCTTTATTTTTCAGAGCCCTTAGCAATTAATTATATTGTTTTATGTGGACTTTTAGTTGTAAACAGTGGGAGAGATACAGTGGAGTATGCTTACTCAGTCTTAACCAGAACCAGGAATGTCTTCATTTCTTTGTTACTTTAAAAAAATTTCCTGGGCTTCCCTGGTGGCGCAGTGGTTGAGAATCTGCCTGCCAATTCAGGGGACACGGGTTCGATCCCTGGTCCGGGAAGATCCCACATGCCGCAGAGCAACTAAGCCCGTGAGCCACAACTACTGAGCTTGCGCACTAGAGCCCGCGAGCTACAACTACTGAAGCCCGCGCGCCTAGAGCCCGTGCTCCGCTAAAAGAGAAGCCACTGCAATGAGAAGCCTGCGCACCGCAACGAAGAGTAGCCTCTGCTCGCCACAACTAGAGAAAAGCCCGCATGCAACAATGAAGACCCAACGCACCAAAAATAAATAAATTTATTAAAAAAAAAAATTTCCTGCCTTTTCTTCCGTTCTGTTTGTCTTAAGGCATTATCTATTTTTTTAAAAAATTGACTCTTATGTTCTTTCTACTTTAGTGTACATTTCTAACATGATTTTTCTTCTGAGTTATTTCACATCCTTTGTAAGTTTTTCTAATTTTGGTTTACATTGTTCTTTCATTCTTCTATTTTTTTTTTGTTCTTTTGCTTGTTTTGAAATAGTAGGTTATAGTTTTCATGTATTTTGTAGGCACATTTCTCTGGAGGGCCTTTATTGCCTGTAGGGGTAGCTTTCTCCTTTTAAACTTTTTTCTTGTAATATATTTATGTGGGATTTTCCCTCAATCCACACAAAAGTTCCTCATTTTTTATATGAAATTACTTTCCTTGAACTTTTACAAGGAAGCCTGAATTTTATGGCTCTAGAGCTCTCTCTTCCATTATTTCTGTGAAATCTGCTTGCTTTGTTCCCCTCCCCTATTTTATCTGGATTTCTCTTTTGTCCCTGTGCTGTTCAATTTAGATTCTATCCCTAGTAGTTTTGTCTTAGTATGGGGTTTGGGCCTGAAACGGGGCTTTGGCTGATTCGTTTTGAGAATTTTCACAAGGCTAGTAGTTCCCACAGAACACTTACCCTCACCTGAGAACTAGAGGGTGCAAACTACTCTCAATGTCAGGTGCTCTCGTCAGTGCCCCCCTCACTCCCCGCCTGAGTACCTGTGCAGGTTCTTACTTTCCTAAGATGCCAGTGCCTCTCCTCTGCTTTTGTGCTCACACATGTACCACAGTCTCGTAGGTGTCAGCGGTTTGACCCCACTCACTTGGGATTTGGAGCTCTGGAGATTCCTTGTTACTTAGTTTTGTTTTAGATGCTATCCACGAGTCTTTGAATGTTTTACCCTGGTTTCTCTGTTTGTTTGTTTATTTATTTATTTTTGGCTGCGTTGGGTCTTTGCAGCTGCGCGCGGGCTTTCTCTAGTTGCTGCGAGCAGGGGCTACTCTTCGTTGCAGTGCGCGGGCTTCTCATTGCGGTGGCTTCTCTTGTTGTGGAGCACAGGCTCTAGGCGCGCAGGCTTCAGTAGTTGTGGCACGTGGGCTCAGTAGTTGTGGTGCATGGGCTCAGTAGTTGTGGTGCATGGGCTCTAAAGCACAGGCTCAGTAGTTGTGGCACACGGGCTTAGTTGCTCCACGGCATGTGGGATCTTCCCGGATCAGGGATCGAACCCGTGTCCCCTCCATTGGCAGGCAGATTCTCAACCACTGCGCCACCAGGGAAGCCCCGGTTTCTCTGTTTTTAATGGTCAATTCAGGAAGATTTTAAAAACTGTATTGTCACTTGCCATCATCCTCCGCATTAGTTATTTCGATGTAACGTTGTGCTCTTCTGATAAGAGTGAAGGGTTCTAAGTAAGAAATTTAAGGGGGAGAAGTGAAGGTTTAGAAGTCAGTGATGGAAAGAGGGAAGGGAGTTCTCCAGGAACAGATGAGAATAAGGTGAGGGCACAGGTGAGTGTGGGCGCCATGTATTAGCAGTGGTGCCAGCCTATGTGAATGTGGGTTTTCCCCCCTTGTAGGTGTCACCCCCGAATGAAGTCTCAGAGGAGGCTGATGATTGGATTAGGACTATAATTAGGCTTGTTGGTCCAACTGAAGGACCAGAACGTTAGGGGGATGAGGTAACTTTGGGAAAGGAATTTCGTTCCTGGCTAAGAATGGAAATGAAACCAAAGTGAGGTTACTAAATTGGGAGACAATGGAAAGGATCTAAGGACTGAATGTCTGAAATGAAACTAAAGAGCAAATACAGTGGGAGGAGTCATGAATGTATTGGATGGAGACTTTCGTCAGAGCACAGAGTTTAAGATTTCTTAGGTAGAACAGGTTTTTTTAAAAAAAGGTCTAGTGTCAGGTGCAGTTTAATATGTTTGATCCCTAGTAAGTTATTAAATGCTCTCAAATTTCCAGTTTCTCAACAAATGGTAACTCAGTAAGCATTATTCCAAAATCCTATGTTGTCACAGTAGCTGAAGAGCCATCAGTAAAACCACAGGTTTAAGAAACTTTGGTGCTATTAATTAAAAAAACACATGAATAGCCTGAGTCATATGTCTATGGCTGTCTATGTAGAGTACAGAGCTTTTCTAATGTCTCATTATGGCAAAAAAGCAAAATTAATTTTGATATGAGATAGCATTATTTCTAAACATTGTGTAGAGTTACTTTGCTTATATCTTAAATTTCCTTGGGAAAGTGTTGGAAATAATTACAAATTTCTATTTTAGCATTTTAATAAGTGCAAAGTATTTTAACAAGCCTTTGCAAACAGAATGTCCTTTTAAAAAGAAATGTGACAATCCACAAGTAACATTATACTTAAAATGTTACTGAAAAAGTTATTTGTGGTGGGAAGTCTCAAATTACTTCACATATTTAAAGGAAACATCAGTAAGCTGTCAGTTGTGTAGTTTACCATGGTTTAATAAAGAAATTTCTTTAATAAGATTGTTTTAAATGGAATTTGTAGCAAAGAAAGGAGTAATTGCCTATCACACTGTAAAAAATCAGTTTCACATCTTTGGAATGTTTTTTTTACACTTAATTTCCACATTGTTTGAACTGAACATATATCCACAGAAACAAAAAAGCAAAAGATCATCAAAGAGCTCTTTGTTTCTGAGACATGCTCAAGATTTTATAGCTGGAATTGGATGAAACTTTGTCTCACTATTAACACAAATGTTAATCTAAACAGATATTAGATATTAGATAGAAAATTTTTATGTTTTAATATATTTTAATGAGAATATTGGAATTAATGTGAAAGTTTTGAATTTTAAATATTGATGGGACAAATGATGGATGTCTTTGTTCTCCGCTGCAGCTGACTTGTTGAGAAGATTGTCATGTTGCTCAAGATTAATAAAATACAAAATGCCCAAGAGTCTTTTCCAGAAATTGTCAGGTCACACTTTTGCGACTATCATTAGATGTGTGGGTTGGGTATTTTAGTTGTGTAGAATGGTTATTGTGTGATTATTTCCATTTTTTCAGTGTTTTTACATTGCAGTGTAAGAGATGCTAAAGTCTTTTTGGAACTTAGAAAATGGCGGTGAAACATATTTTGCTGTATTCAGGAAAAGTATTTTGTTCATATCAAAGAATACTGATCTCATGTCTTCTGCTACCATATAAAAATGTATCAATGTTTCTTAAGAAATATTTTGACAATTTTAAACTAGAATTTGCTTCAGAATATTTCACAATATTACCTTTACTTTCTGATGTGCTTCTTTCGAAGATGAAAGAATGTATTGACCCCAGAATCCCATGTAACTATTTGAGCTTGTGTCATAATTTAGTAAAGAAAAAAAGTTTTCTAGATTTGGGAGGTGGGGGGCAATTTGTGGCCAAATAAGCTTGGAAAACCCTATCTTGTGTATCCACTTTAGTAAAATTGTAATGACTGTTACTGTGTTCTTTTTTTTTTTTATTGGAGTATGGCTGATTAACAATGTTGTGATAGTTTCAGGTGCACAGCAAAGTGACTCGGCCATACATACACACGTATCTATTCTCCCCCAGTGTTACTGTGTTCTTGACACAGAAGTTCTGTCATAAAGAAACCTGTTTAACTTTGTTAAACCCAGCATTTCCCAAATTTATTTAATCTCAAACCCTTGTACATGATTGTTTATAGCTGCTTTATTAATGGTTAAAATGAGGAAGGAACCCAAATGCCGATCAATTGGTGAATGGTTAAACAAAATGTATCCATTTATATATGTATATATATATATATATATATATATATATATATATATATATATATATATATCTCCCTTCAATGGAATATTATTTGGCCATAAAAAAGGAATGTAGTACTAGTACCTACTACAACATGGGTGAATCTTGAGAACACGATGGTAAGTGAAAGAAGCCAGAAATAAAAGAACACATATTGTGTGATTCAATTTATATGAAACGTCCATAATAGGCAAATCCATAGAAACAGAAAGTAGATTTGTGGTTGCCATGTGCTGGGGGTGGGGGAAATAGAGAGTGATTGCTAATGGATACAGGTTTCTCTTTTTTTGGAACAGAGAAAAGTTTATTGCAGGGCCATGCAAGGAGACGGGTGGCTTGTGCCACTAAAACCCTGAACTCCCAGGTTTCTTTCTGAGATGATAAAAATGTCCTGCAATTAAATAGTGGTGATGGTTGCTCAACTCTGTGAATATTCTAAAAACCACTGAATTATATACTTTAAAAGGGTGCATTTTATCATATGTGAATTATATGTTAAAAAAGCTGTTATTTAAATAAAACCTATAAAAAGAAGATATAATAGCAACAACTAAGGAGAAATAAGGGCTTAAAATAGGGCAGTAGTAATAGAGAGGTACCAGAGAATGTAGGGAGTGAACTGAAGAGCTTCAAGGACTGATTTTTACCACCAGGGATGCAAAGTCGACAGGGCTGATGGATCCGGTGGTGCCTAGGTTTGCGCTAGCAGTGGCTAGCTTCTCCAAGAATGACGGAAATCTATATACACGGTAAATAAAAACCCTTTAACAAAAACTATTGTTTCTTTAGTCATCTGTAGATAACAGGGATGGCTAAAGCAGTGCACAAAATTGTGGCCTTGCCTTTATATTTTTCATAACTCAAAACATTTTTCATGCTGCTAATAGAATCTGGCTGTCACTACTCATCAGGGTGAGGTGCCCTGTGGGGGAAGGTAAGAGGACATGACCCCTGCCTGCAGAGAACGTAGTCTTATTGACCTAGTTTGATCCACTCAAAGGCTGTACTCACCTTTCATGAGGAAAGACACCCAGGTGACTTGCCAAGTGTTACATAGAGGGCAGCAGAGCACATGGATTATAAATTTGGGAAGATAAAGACAGATTTTTGGATTGTCTAATTTTTGCCATCATGTGGAAAAGGCAGACTTCTTGGAGTTGGGTCCTCATTCTAGTCAGCTCTTTGACCTTCTACCTCCTTGGGTGGCAAGGTCATGGTATGCCCTTTGGGACTGAGGATGGTGCAGCCAGTGTTAATGCTGTTCTCCCCTTTCCTTTACTCTCCCTGACCAGGTTTGGGGTCAGCAAGAAGGTAAGGAACTCCTTAAGACTTCACAGCAGAGTGAAGGCTCACAGGAGGAGTTTCAAATGAGACAGAAATGATATCTTAGTCAGAGACCTCTTTCTTTCCCCCAAAGCCAAGTTTCCTGTGTAAAGCCAAGCCTTCAATGGAGGAAGCCAGTGTGTTATTGAGACTCTAACCAGGTATTTCAAAAATTGCTTCTAAAGAGGACTGTATCTAACACAGAGCTGAATGTCTCTTATAGTCACAGAATTCTCTGTTTTCTTAATACGGGTGTCTGAGGTAGCTTGGGGAGGAGGAAGGAGCCTTAGTCTTGGAGCCATAAGAGCTACACAGTTCCAGGCAGCCTTGAAGAGACCGTATGAGGTAGCGCAGCCTCTCTGGAGGCCCACTGAGCAGGGTTTTGGATACTGATGTGCTTTAGACGGACTCTGCTTCACGTCTGGAACCTGTGGTCTCACCTGTGCAGCAGGGATAACCATCCTCTGCAGGATTGTGATGAGCATCAAATGTGATAGTGCATGGAGAACACCTGGGGCACAACTATTACTGCACAAATCACTTAACTTTCTTGATATTGTTTCCTCTTAAAGAGTGAAGATGATGCCCTATGCCTTTTAGGGTAGCTGAGAGGATAAAATGGAATAATGTATGCAATTATGTTATATATTATTGAGGTTTAATTAGAAAAGAGCTTCACAAGGATCCTGGTAACCTATTGCAGAGTTTTGCACTAATACATGTATCCTTTTGTTGAACTAGAATTGTTTCTTCTTTATTGTTGTCTTTTTCATCTTTCTTGACCTTCCAAGAACACAGGGAAGTGGTGGTGTTCATTTGTTTCATGCAAATCTTCACGCACTGAAAGATATAATCCATTCACCCCTAGCCTTTAGGTTTTAAAAAAAAGTCTTGATTATTACTGGAAATCTATTTTCTAATTCAAAATTCTTTGTTACATTATTCTGAACCCTTTTAACTTCTCCAGTGATTATGGTGTCCAAGATAGGAATTGATCTTTGAGAATTTCTCAGACTAAAATATAGGAGAAAGATTACTTTCTGTCCTTCATTCCCCATTAATATATATATATATATATATATATATATATATATATATATATATCTTTATTATAAAAGTAATGTCATCACTTTATATACATTTTGGAGAAGAGAGAAAGAAAATTGCCCACAATTCCATCAGTTCAATTAATAGTAGTTTTATGACTGTACATCTGGTCATTTTAATATACACATTTTACATATCTTTGTGTGTGTATATATATAACTTATGTATCATTATATACATATCTTACATAACCACAATCATATACAAATATGAATCTTCCTTTTCCCCCCACTCTTCTAATGTTTTCTATATTGCTGCATGTCTTTAGTACCTGTCTAGTAGAATTATGAGGATTCAGTGCTTTAAGTGCTTAGCATGGTGTCTGGTAATAGTTAGTGTCAAGTGGGAGCTAGTTGTTATATGACTTTTTCCATAGTTTGCATTATTTCCTGATGGACGCCCAGAAGTGGATTTACTGGGTCAGGTACTCTTTAGGCTCTTGATACATGCCTGCCACATGGCTTTCTGAGACCCATTTCAGTTTACAGAGCCCTTGGCGCTACACAGGAGTTTCACTGCTCTTCATCAGCGCCCCTCACCCCTCCCTTTATTTTTAGGTTTGGGAAGCTCATTTAGTTAGGTAAAGATGTTACCTAATTATTTAACTTTCATTATTTAATAATTATCAATGTTGAACTTTTTGTTGTATGTTTCCTCTTTGAAGGGTCTGTTCATGACCTATTTAACAGTTGGAATCCCTTAACAGTTTCTAATTTAATTACATGGCCTCTTTAAGAAAGATATTAATCTTTTGTCATATGGACCGCAAATATTTTTCCTGTTTTCTTCTTATTTTAGCATTGAGTTGTTTTTTTTTAAGTTCTCACACACACACACACACACACACACACACACACACACACACACAGTGTGATCCATCTCCTGTTTGTGGCTGTTACAATGAATTTCCTCACCATCCATGCCAGGTCTGATGGTAGTGCCTTGAGTCCAACATGAGAGACTCTCCCCATGGTTACATGGGTGCCTAATAACAGCAAACACACATGCCTTCTATGGTAAGTACACAGACTCTTCATAGACCCAGAGAACATATTTCCTTTGATTTAGTCAAATAGAGTAGAGAAAGAAGGAGGTAACAAAACTATTGCTTGGTTTTTTTGTTGTTGTTTTTTTTTCCTAATGAATTTATTTATTTATTTATTTTTGGCTGCGTTGGGTCTTCGTTGCTGCACGCGGGCTTTTCTCTAGTTGCATCGAGCAGGGGCTACTCTTCATTGCGGTGCACGGGCCTCTCATTGTGGTGGCTTCTCTTTGTTGTGGAACACGGGCTCTAGGTGCGCGGGCTTCAGTAGTTGTGGCACGTGGGCTCAGTAGTTGTGGCTCACGGGCTCTAGAGCGCAGGCTCAGTAGTTGTGGCACACGGGCTTAGTTGCTCCACGGCATGTGGGATCTTCCTGGACCAGGGCTCGAACCCGTGTCCCCTGCATTGGCAGGTGGATTCTTAACCACTGTGCCACCAGGAAGTCCAATTGCTTGGTTTTTATAATTTTAGCTTATAGTTTAGCTTATAATTTTAGCTCTTCGTTATTGGAATCTTCTAGACATTCTCCATCCTTTCCTCTAGGACTGGTGTTGTGAAGGTACCAGTGCAGATATTTTTGGCAAGTGTGTGGTCCACTCATCATAAGGCCTCAGCCGAGTTCTCTGAGAACTCCCAGTCCCACCCACCCCAACCTACCTTCTTCCGATTTTTTTCTTGCAAGGAGGTACTAGGTCTTGGTGAGATTTGGGGATTAAGGGTGTGGGGCTCTTCCCTTGGGTAAAATGCTGGTAAATCTACCTTCTCCTACTAATCCGTTAAATCTAAAGTCTTTCCATGGAAGAGAGGGAGCAATCCCGTCTGGTGTTCTACGCTTTTGCCCTGGGCTTTGCGTGGGTATCCTTAGGAGAACAAAGCCGATCTATACAACAGATTAGAGAACAGCCTCAGGTGGGACTGAAGAAGGCAGGGAGGCCCCCCGACTGGATTTTAGAATGGCAGTCACAACTTGTTCTTCCTGAAGGAAGGGTGTTGCGTCTCTTCTCAGGCTGATGGCGTGGAGTTGCCATGTGGATTTGTCACAGTTCTCCAGGACAGCCTCTGATACAGGAAGCAGACCAGGGGGAAGCTAACTTTTTGAAGTTTTCAGTTGCACAAGTGTAATAAGAGCACTTAAACTGAAGGGAGATCCTCAGAGTCGATGCCAGAGTGTTTGCAAATCCCTTTCAGCTTTGACCTTTAATTGCCCTTTATTCTTGCCTTTCAGCCCTGTACATTCATTCCCTCGCTGAGGAGTCCTGTCCTTTATGATCACCAAGATGTGCATTCAAGTCTGTAACAGAGCCCAGACAGCTGATGGGAGAGGTGGCACAGGCCTGCACTGGGGTTTCTCATCTCGGTGGCAAGGACAGTGGCACACAGAGGCATTACATTGGCTTCCGAGTCTAGATCTATAAATATATTTATTATAACAAGAACTTAACAATAAACATATACTATGTACAACACCGTTACAGAGAACCCTGTTTTATGTCATTCACAGAAATAGCCAGTTTTGCTCCAGTGTGATAACTGAGGAGAGAACAGGATTTCAGTGTCGTCTGTGTTGAGTCTCGCTGACCACTAGCACCTCCTTTGGAGGTAGACGCCCACCAACGCTGACATGGCCCTGCCCCAGGCAGTTAGACACTTGTGCTCCAGTCCTTGGGTTCACGCTTGCACCCTGTTTGACATAAATACTTTAAATGACATACAACGTATGTAGTTTTGTGCTTATTACTTTTTAAAAGAATAAATAATAATATTAAAAACTGCATAACGAAGCTCGGTATCTTGTCCAAGTGGGAGCCACACTTGTAGTGCTAGAAGTTGATGCCCGACATTGGGACTTTGTGTCATTAAATACTGAAAGATGGAGAGCGTGTCCTGTCCTTTTCTCCTTATAAGTGGTTTTTATGATGAAATGACGGCAAGTCGACTTACCAGGTATAAAAATGGTAAATGTGTATTTGGTACCAACTTCAGCGAAACAGCACAGCAGTGGCGGCTGCCTCCTTCGTGCCCTGGAATGGAAACTGGTCACCACGTGAGGTTTGAGGGTCTGAGGACTAGAGGGAAGGCCTTCCTCTGTGAGCCACGGGGTGACCTCCCTTCTGGCCCCCCTGCTGGGGTTAAGCTGCTACTAGAAGAGCGATTCTCCTCTTGCCCCTCAGGCCTTGGCTGTCACGGCTCGTCTGAGAAGGCTGTCCCCATCCTGAGAGCTCTTTGTGGCAGGTGCCTTAATATATAGCTATAAATATCAAAAATAGTCTCCTGTGCTTTGTAGACATGTATTCTCCCTCCTTCCCTTCCAACCTGGCCTGGGTCCTCAGCTTTACCTCATGGAGGGAGCTGAACTGGTATCACGAGCCAGAACTGGTTTCCTTCAGGAGCAGAGTTGTCTCTCTATGACAGTGCTTCCACGAGGCACGGCTTTTACGGGGCTGTCTGGGAGTTACTTTTTTCTAAAAATAAAACGGGGGCATTCACCCCCCACCCAGGAGAGATCCTCTATTCTGAACATAGAAAAATTAGAGCAAATGCCCCACTCTGGCACTACCTACAAAGAGCTTTGGGAATTCCCGCGTTATCCCTCTCGTGGCCGCCTCCTTCTCTCGGTACTTAAAAATAGCCTTTTGTTTATCAAGAAAATGCCTTGGAAATCTAAATAATTCATATGGGATAAGAGAAAGCTAGCACAATCACCTTGTCCTTCTCCAGCAAAAGCATGGTAGGAAACCCTGTGAAGGGACAGACGGTTCTCCCTAGCTGTCCCCACGGCTGCCGCCGCTCCAGTCACATCTGGCTCCGCAAAGAGCCTGGACTTATCTTCGACCCAGTGGGGGACCAGCAGCCTCCTAGGCCTCGGGCCCCATACATAGTACTGTCCCTTGTTTTCCCTCGGCCACTGAAAGCGTAGATTGGTTAAAAACAAAAGTAGGAATCAAAGTGATAAGGACACTTTGATCTTATTCCAAGAGAGCCTGACGCCTAATATTGTCATAGGATAACTGATCTATGGTTGGCTGGGGATCAAGCTTGCCCTGCAGGAAGGAAAAAACGGCTTCTCTCTCCCAGTTGAAAAATATGTGAAACTATTGCACCGGGCAGAGTGAGCGCCTCCGTTCAGAGCAAGTGCCTGTGCAGGAGCCCCGAGGCCCAGCTCGCTCGCTCGGTCACGGTTCCTGCTGCCCGGAGGCTACTCCCTCATTTTCCCCAAAGGCGAGGATGATTTCCTACATTCAATGTAGACGGTATTCAAAATGTGTAGCGTAGTGAGTTCCTTGATTGTGTTGGTCGGCCTCTTATTGGTGTTGCTGAAAGTTGATCTTTGTGAGTAGCATTTGCCTCACCAGACGTGTCTGTCCACAGTCTCGGCGTGGGCTTTCCGCTGATGTCAGCCGCTTTGAATATATTTCTTTATCACGACGCAGCCGTGTCTGAACACGGGGCAGGGCATGTGGGGGAGGAGGGCCCACGTGTTGGTTGCAGGCTCATAGGCTTCCATGTTGCCCAGGGCAGGCCCCTCACTGCTAACAATGCCTCCAGTTGCATAAATCTTGCCATCGAGTACCACAGCACTGTCAGAGAAAGCGAGGAGAGACTTAGCCACTGGATTTCCACCTGGGACCTGGAGATAGATTCCCGGCACCCTGTCCTGTCGCAGGCTGACTCTCCCCTTTTGCAAACGTCATGTGGGGTCTTGCTGCTCTTCTTTGCCCTCTGACCTCAGCGGGGGTAAGAAAAACACCTTTCCTCCAGGACCAATCAGGACGCCATGCTATACTACCCTCCAAGCTGTGGCCAACACTGATGCATACTGGGTGTCCCAGGACCTGCCCGGCTGACTCAAGTCGGCTGGGAGATGAGCAGCCTCTGTGTACAGGTGCTCGGCTCAGTTCACTGGGTCTCTATGGAGCACCTTTTTGGTGTTGCTGGGACAGAGCCTTCCTACCACTCAAATCCAGTTGGGAACATGACGCGCCGGAATGATAGCAGACAGGATAATAAGGAGCTAAGTTGTAACTGAGCATCAGCCACTCGACTGGGAATTTCACCCTTGCCCAGGTGCTCGGAGTCAGAACTTCCTGCTGTGATTCCTTCACACGTGTGACCTGAAACTGCCGCCCGCCCGTGGCTGCAAGGGCCCGGTGTGCTCTCTGCAGCGTCACGACGGTGGCCCGGGCACCTTCCCTGTGCCACACTCACGGGCTTGGTCAAGCTGTCTCGGGCAGCTCTCTGCTCCTCTGCGCTTACTATCTCATTGCATCCCAGCTACCCCTTCACACGGATGCCAAATCTATGCTTCCAGCCCCGAGTTCTCTCTCATTTCCGCTAATGGCCATTTCTTCTTGGCTGTCCCCTGAAATTGAACAGAAACCCTTCCAAAGTCTCCACCCATTTCTGAAAATCTGAGCCTGGACAGAACATGTGTATCTAGACGTCCTCCCAGACACTGAAGCCCCCAGCTGTCTCTCTCGCAGCTCCATGCCGTCTGGGCCCCTCACACTTCTCCCCTTGCGGCATATCCTTTCCCTGCTTCTCGTGCAAGACCCAGCTTAAATCTCCCCTCAGGCATCGTCTCTCCGTGCCCACACTCCGGCTGTCTTTATCACGGGGCAGTGTTGTCAGAGCTGCCCTGCACACGGCCACCATGCAGGATATGTGACATGAAAGCAGGGCTCGAGAACTGTAGCATCTTCATACTAATAGGAACTTAGCACTCATCTAGTCCAAGGGCGTGTTTCATAGGTAGACCTTCCCCAGAGAGGGGAAGTTATTTGCCCAAGGTCACGTAAGAGGTCAGTGGTAGACTGTGGCTTTCCTAGCTGTGCCACACAAACAGGAGGCACTCAATAAATGCTTCATGCTCTTGCCACACCGAGGATTCAGGGATCACCTCTGCACAGGTACAAGATGTCTTCAGGAAGGCTCTGTTATGGAAATGCTGCAAATGGGGTCTCTGCGGTTCCCAGTTTTTCCCTAGTTCCTCTTAGTCCAGGAAAGGGTGGGGCTAGAAGAGCAGGGTGTGTGTCTCACTGCCCAGGGTGGTTAATTTTTCTGGGCCAGAGCGCCCAGGGAAGCAGGCCACACTCCGACCTCTACCTCTCTCTTCCTGCGGGGGCTGGTCTGGGTGTGTTTCTACCCAGTCAGCTGCGGGACTCCGGGGCAGCTGTGCCTTGTGCCTCACTGGCTCCAGCTCCAAAGAGCCATCAGGATCATGCGTGCCATCAGGGCACTCCCCCAAAAGCCACCTGTCCCATGTAGGGTATCACACAGCTCTGGCCTGTTGCTGCCTCTCGTCTGTGACCGGGCAGGCGGTCCTGGGGGGAAGCTGACCTCATAGCACCACCCTCACCTCTCACTGAGAGAAGGTGTGGCCTTAAGGACCTGGGGCCGGTGTCTGTAGGAAGCCCTTCCTGTGCAGCTTGGAGGCGGGGTCAGCTGGAGCCACAGGGTCAGGCTTTTGGGGCGCTTCACACTCTGCATGAACACCCACACCCGCAGCTGGCGGAGGCTGGTGCTGCTCTGGGCCCAGGCACCGCCTTGGTCATCGGATGGTGGTCAGTCATCATGCACCAACCCCTCCCGCTGTCCCTTCCCCCGCCCTCCTCCTCCCCAGCCCAGCCTCCTCACCTGCAGAACTGGCGAGAGTGATTCATGTTGGGACCCGCCTTAATGTTCCCTTTGTCAGGGTCATAGATGGTGGTGGCTCTGGCATAAGCCCCACCCAGGATGAAAACGAAGCCATTGAGGGTGACGGCGGGAGCGTACTTGTTGTCTGCAAGGAGAGCGGAGCAGGCAGGCAGGTCAGGGCCCTCTGCTGGGCCCCCTCCCTTCCTCCATCCCAGCAGGCCCTGCAGGGGACGGGAGCTGCAAAGACCTCCAACATCACTGGTTGGCCCGAAAACAAGGCTGGGGCCAGGAGCCACCTGGCACGGACCAGCTTGCCCTTTGTCCAGGTAGTGGGAGCTTCAGCTGCACCTGAGCTGGGGCCTCCCCTCCCCTCCCACCCCCCTGGATTGGGTCTGCAGAACGCTTGGGCTCAGCCCGCCCTCTGGGTTTGGGAATATTGACACCGACTAGAGCGATGAGGTGGGGCCGCTGCCCTGATCCTGGGCCGAGGAGACAGCTGGTTCTCACCAATCATCGGGGACTCGATGAAGCTCCATGTGTTGGTCTGTGGAACGTAAGACTGGAGCACGCCTGCAGCTCGGCCCGCCTCGTTCACGCCCCCGAACACGTAGATCTTGCCTCCACACACTGTGGCTGCTGCCGAGTGCACTGCCTTGGGCAGAGGGGCCACCGCCTCCCATTGGTTGGTGATGGTGTCGTACCTGTTGAGAGGGGAGAAGAAGAGCCAGAATCAGAGATGGGCCTCATGCAGGGCAGGGGCCCCAAGCAAGACAGCAGACACGGGGGAGCCCCACCACCCACTTCCTGCCCTCGGTGTAGCCTGAGATCACACAGTGGAGGGCACTTGGGATGAATCACTCAAGGCCACCCAGGATCTAGCCCAAACCGGCCCTCTCAGCCTCCCTCCTGAACCTCAGGGGGGCTCTTGTCTGTCTGTGGAAACCTCTATCAGCTCCCCAGCTTCCGGGCCTCTTCAGCCCTCTCTGTCCAGCTCAGTCCTACTCTTTCATTCAGCAGCCCGGCACTGGGCATCTCCTACATACCCAGCCCATGGGCTGGAAACTGGGGAAATAGTGGCCTGGACCGAGGAAGGAGGTGGGAACAGAAGGAGAGGTAAACTGGTAAGGTTCAGCATGACTTGATGTCTCATTTCAGGGAGTCGCTGAGGGTGCCTCAGGGTCTCTGGCTTGGGAAACTGGCACTACTCATGGGACAGGGAATCGAGGCGGGAGAGTTTTGGGGAGGAGGAGGATTTTGGTTTTATTCATGGGAAGTTTAAAGTATCTGTGGGTAACAAACTGGGGATGTGCAGGGGCAGTTGTTATTTAGGTCTGGATTAAATACTCAGCTTTGGGATCATGGGCACATAGATGGAAACTGAAGATGAGGTAGTTCACAGGGAGCGTGTGGGGTGAGGATGGGTTGAGGACACTGAGGAGATGCCGACCTGTATGAGGGGAGCTGAGAGGAGTCCAAGAGGAGTGGTGATGTGACAAGAGGCAAAGCTGCAGCACGGAGGATGTGACAGGAGGTCAGGAAGTCCCCAACAGGTCACTGGTGGTCATGTCAAGGGCACCATATGTGGAACGGGAGGTGCAGGGCTATTTGTGTATGGAGGAGGGAGCGGGAAGCCAGGCAGTGGAGCTGGCTGGTGGAGACGTCTCTTGGATGAAACTTCACTGGGGAGATGGACAAAGAAGGTGGGACTTAGAAAGGACTATGGAGCTAAGAGGGGTTTTGCTGATAAATGTTTAACAACCAGATCTCCAGGGAAGAAAGTCCTGGTGTGTAGCATTTGCTGATTTCTGTAATGTAAATCCTCTCATCATGGCTGATTTCAAGCTACCAATGGGACATCATTGAATGTGGGGTTGGGAAGAGATGCGCAGTAGTGCCCCAGGATACAGAATCTCCCCCCCGTACAGATGCAGTGGACACATACAACCTCCAGAACATAGGCAGCAGTAAAATGTAGTAAAAAAATTAGACAGTGATGAGTTTTGAGTATGGATTACCTTTGTTTTTAAATAATTTAATTCTAAGTTTATATGACTTAATTTTTAATAATCTCTGTAGCTAACAACTGACTTGCAGAGTTCCTGAAGATTTAACAGTGGGCTCTAATGAACCAGTATGAACCAGCTCCAGCACAGCATGGGTTTTATTTTAATTTGGGGGGAGGAGTTTTAATTATGTTTACATGCTGATAGGAAGGAGTCCAAGTGGATAAGGAACGATGAACTATATATGAAAGAGAGGGGAGAGCTGATGATGGGAGGCTCCTGGTAGCTGGATGCAAATTGGATCCAGAGTAGACAGGGAAGTGGTGGCCATTTAGGCATGAGAGAGAAAGGCAAGGATGGCATGAGCATAAGGACATATGCAGGAGTGATGGCAGGAAAAAGAGAGAGTTCTTGATTGATGGCTCCATTTTCTCTGTGAAGCAGGGAGTCAAGTATTGGAGGAGTCTGTGGGGTAAGAGCCTTGAGGAGAGAGGTGAAGATGGGAGACGCACACTCTTGAGAGTGGGAGAAACAGCTGACAAGGGAAACACAAAAAATTCCCTGCACCATGAGGATCCAGTAGAGGTTGGAGGACTTCAATACACAGTGGGGCCAATCTACAAGACCGTGTGATTTTCTCCACCAGCAATCAGCCCCCAGAGGGCAGGCGTGGTGATGGTAAAGGGTAGGATTGAACAGGCTTGACCAGATCTCTAAGATCTGTGGTGCAGGACAAAGTAGCAGAGTCAGAGGATGGAGAAGTGATGGAACATGAGTTCCAGGCAGGGCAGGGAAAACGTGAGAACAGACACAGCTGATGGCAAGAGTAGACTTGGCATTAAGCAAATGGGCCACTGAACCGGGATCTTTGAGGTCTTTCTTAGTGGGGCAGCTGTGTCTCTCAGTTGTTCCCTGAGGGCCACCCTCACAAGCATTCACTCTGGATCTTCCATCTATGGCTCACCACGCTGTTCACTGCTCTTTCGTGGGTTCTGGACCCAAGGCGGGGCCTCCGCCAGGGGCTTGCTGCACCACCACACTTGGGATTCTCCCAGCACACCTTTCCCGGGAAGCACACAGGGCCCACTTTTCCTTGTGAGCCTCCTTGGGGCATGAGCCATTGCATGGTCACAGCTCGGTGACCCAGGAAGATGGTATCTCCTAGCTGGTGCCCCTGGCTGTGAGACGTCCAGCTCTGTGCTTGTACAGACTCAGGATTTGAGAAGAAGCTCAAGTACCTGAAAGGGGAGCAGGGGCTGATTCAATTAAGCCCCAAACGAATGATACGTGGCTAATAGGCAATGGAATAAGTGCCTTTTTGGACAGTGTCAGAAGTTCAGATATCTGTTTTTTAAGCCGATGTGGCAGAGATCCAAAGAGCTCCTGCAGAAGGAGCTGGGAGACAGTGGAAGATTATGTGGCTGTTAGTCTTCAGGCTTTCGGTATAATGGCACATTCTGCCAAATGTGAATTTCTTGTTATTCCAGGTGGCTGATTGCCAAGCCACAAGCCCTCCCGTCAGCTCAATCTGTCAGCTTCCTGCTTGAGAAGGATATGCTAATGACATGCAAATGACCCCGCGGAGTGCGGCGCTCTGCTATCATTTATCCAGTAACCACAGCTACTGCAATATATTGCTATAAAGTATTAGACCCAGTTATTTATATAATGATATAATACAGGTTTGTCTATTACACTGTTGTTTTAAACTATAATTATATAATCTTGCTCTAGTCCTGCAATACAGTAAGGTAATTATAATGCACTATACATCTCATTCATTATCAATATAAGAGCAATTTGTACCATTAGTGCTTCCTGGGGAACAAAGTGTCCTCGTGTCTGTCCCCATTCCCCCGACCTTCCTGTCACCCTGAATTCTCATCATTGCCACTGTGTGGCACAGAAATTGACTTGACCAAAGGGGGTCTAGCTATGCTCCTTGGGAAGCAGTGGGCACCCCTTCCATGTACCCTCCACCCAAGAGTCTTCAGGTCTGTGTCCTGTCCATACAAGGACGGCTGACAGATCCCAGTGGACTAGGGAAGGCCTCAGGGCACCGTGTCCTGGACTGCTCCTCCATCTCCTGGGCTTCCCAGGGTGGTCTTGCTCATTCTGTGTCCCAGCTGATGTTTTGCAGCGGAACAAAGGCCTAGCCAGCTGCCAGGGCAGGCTGGTACAGGCTGCTCCTGGGCATTGGTGAACTGCTCCTGGGCCCAACAGGAGTGGAGTTTGTTCCCCTTCTTTGTGCATTTGATCCTTGAACAAATCCCTGTATTTATCAACAAGTTTGCAAAATGAGTAATCAGCATCTTAGGAGATTAAAAATAGCTGACAAGAGCAAGACAGGATGACAGATCTCGCTCAGTTTACTCCTACATAGAAAATGTCTAATTTTCGTGTGTTTATAGTGGATCACAAACGAGTGGAACCTGGTGCTTCTGGAAAGCTTGGGGAGTGATGGGTGTGCAGTGGGTCCCACTGAAGGCTGTCGGCATCAGGGCTGAACCAGGTTCAACGGCAGTATTAATATCTTCATAATCACACGGGGATTCTCCATTATCTTCAGATCAATATGACAATTAAATGTTGTTACTGAGCCATCTCTGAGCTCCACTTGGGGGAGTTAAAAGCCCACAGTGAAAATCCAGAGCCTGTCTCACTCTGAAACCATCTTTGCCGTAACATTTATCAAGTGTCCAATTAGCCTTTGAGGGAAAAATACAAACTGAGGGGTTTGTGTGGCTCTACCGGAGAGAAGCTGTCACACGGGAAGATGTGCTTTTCCACGGCAGCTGATGACGGGGGCCGGGGGGTGGGCCAGGGTGCGGGAAGAATGTGGGGAAAGGGCTCCGGTGACCTGACCCGTGACCCCCTGGGTTGGAACTTGGGGCCAGTTCAGCCTAACTTGTCACTCTCTGGGGCACTAGATTCTCCGAAAGCAGGACTGCCTGCAGTTTCCCCCATCCTGCTGCTGACTCACAAAGCTGCCTGAGCTCTTTCTACAGTTTCCCTCCAAGGTGTCTGTTCTCTGCATGATCCATTTCCCCGTCTCAAAGGAAAAGACTGTTTCCACCCAGAGAAGCGCCCGCCTCCAGCCTATTCCCCTCCTGCCTACACATGATCCCTCCACTAGGTGCAGCCAGCTTTAAAGGGCCGAGGGGAGGAAGCCAGCCTGGAGCTTCCAGCAGAGGGCAGGCTTTATACACATGACTTACATTCTAGAATTCTAGAGAATTCTAGAGGGTTGGCCAGGCCTGTGTGCAGTGACCCTTCCCTGGGTTACATGCAGATTTCCTGGGATGTGTGGGAGGGAGGGAGGAAGGGAGCTCCCTCGTGTGTCACCTCCACTTGGCAGGAACATGAAGGCACAGCCACTGGCGTGGTGCACATTTGGACCATTGGTTCCAGCTTAGCCCTACATCCCAGCCAGTCACTGGGCTGCTGCTTCCGGTCCCAGTAAGTTCCCTAACTGCCTGGTCAGGGCATCCAAGCCCATCCTGTGTTTTTGCACCATTGGCTCTCATGCCTCCAGCTTGTCTGGCCCCCTGAATGGGACAAGAGTGTCCCGTCTTGGTGGCTGGGCAGTTGTTACCCTTCCTGCTTCTACTCCACCATCCCCGGTCCTCTCCCTTTGCTGTGTGTGAAAAGCCTGGGACTATGGCCTTTAAATGTCCAGCCTCAGGACTTCCCTGGTGGCGCAGTGGTTAAGAATCTGCCTGCCAATGCAGGGGACAACGGGTTCGATCCCTGGCCCGAGAAGATCCCACATGCTGCGGAGCAACTAAGCCCGTGTGCCACAACTACTGAGCCTGCGCTCTAGAGCCCACGAGCCACAACTACTGAGCCCGTGAGCCACAACTACTGAAGCCCCCGTGCCTAGAGCTTGTGCTCCGCAACAAAAGAAGCCACCGCAATGAGAAGCCCGGGCACCGAAACAAAGAGTAGCCCACGCTCGCCTCAACTAGAGAAAGCCTGCTCACAGCAACGAAGACCCAACACGGTCATAAATAAATAAATAAATAAATAAATAAATAAAAGTCCAGTCTCCAGTGGGTCTTAATTGGGTGGGGTTTGGGGAGGAGGAGTGATGTGCTTTTAGCTCTCGGGGAATGTGAGAGGACGCCCCTGTCGCGACTGTGGCCTCCTTACCTCTCCACGTGGTCCACGTTGCCTGCCACGCCAAGTCCCCCGAGGGTGTAAATCTTCCCATCATAGACAAGGCTATTGTGCCGACAGCGGGGGACCGTCATCCTGGAGACGAGGTTCCAGTTATCGAGCAGGGACATGTAGCACCAGACATCGGCCAGCGTCACCCCTGATTCCATCCCACCTGTGGGCAGTATGGGAGGTCCAGAGAGTGGGCAGGGAGTGAGGAAGGGCCCCAGGCTGGGCAGGTGCAGCCCCGGGGGCAGGAGGAGAAGGCTTCCCCTGCAAAGTAGACACTTGTGGCCTTGGCCTTCCTTAACCCTGGTGTGGGGAGAGGCCCCCTGGGGAAGTCTGTGCCCGGTCCCCAGCCCAGCCCTGAGGGGCCTCACCTGAAAGGTAGATGTTGTCCCCGGCACTCACTACACTGAAGAACTCGCGGTCATAGAAAGGCAGTGAGGCCAGGGGGTACCACTTGTTGTTCTGCGGGTTCCAGCAGGTGACAGCCACCAGCGAGCGCTGGGTCATCCCCACCATCTGACGGCCCCCAACCAAAACGATGACCTCGGCCACACCTGCAGGGACACGGATGGGCACCCTTGGGATAGCCTGACACTGTGTCAGCATCTGTGCCTGGCGCCTCCTTGGGGGACCACCCAGAGCTGGGCTGACGGCATGGCGCCTGCCTTCGGGGGTTCGGGGCATATCCCGCCGTACCTGCTGAGAGGCGGGGCCGCGTTCGGGGCGTCTGCATCTCCTGGCGGGCGTGTGGCAGCATGTGGTAGCGTTTGGCCTCGTTGACCAGGTCCCGACACGCTTCTGATGACTTGATCAGCTCCTCGTTGTCAACCACGTTGAGCAGGTAGCTGGGGTGGATGAAGGGGAGGCGGACCACGGCCAGCAGCTCCGCCGAGTACTGCGGGGTCAAGGAGACATGGGATCTTCTTAGATTATAAGGTGGCGCCGCCTCTTGTGAGTCGTGTTGAGAAGGAAGAAGGGAGAGGTGTGGGACTGGGCAAAATGGATAATTCGAGTGTGCGTTTGGCTCGGGAGTGTCGACACTGCTCACCCCAGCCTAGGCAGAGCTGACGGGCGCTCCCAGCAACAGGAGGCGAGGAGGGAAGGAAGGGGAAGGTCTGACCCTGGGGTGGACCATCCATTGGTCTCTTGAGCACCTTCTCCCTGCCTCCACCCAGGTGGTGGGCCTCCGCTTCACACCAGGCTGCGGCGGACTGAAATGAGGATCCTGATCCTTGACGAGGTGGGGCAGGAGCTCAGGAAGGGGTGGGAGGGCCCAGGAGAGCGGATGGTGATCATCGAGCTTGCGAGTCATAACCATCAGAACCTGTGCCTCCCCGTCACCGGCAAACCCCTTTCGTGGCATCCCATTGGACCCCCTCACCTGCATTAAAGGCTTTTCATGGACTGATGTGAATCTCCCTCTTGTCTGGCAAACTCTTTGCTCATCACTCTATTTTCGTTTCATCCAACAACTAATTGGTGACCACTCTTTGTCACACATTGAGTGTGCTATTGGGGGTGCAAAGACCAATAAGACCTGGTCCCTGACCTCCAGGTATACACAGCTTAAGGGTGGGGAGAGGATCCATCGCATAAAAGGACTCTTCCCAAAGCAAGAGTCTAGTTAGGGGTTGTGGGAGTGCAGGAGAGGAGGCTCCCCAGAGTGGATGCCATCTGAGCCTGGTGTGGAAGGATTGCCAACTTTTCCAGGCCTAAGGCGGAGCGGGGGTGGGGGGGTGGGGGGGGGAGGGGGAGGAGGAGGGATTCAAAGCACACGCAGAGGCATCGGAGTGTGAAAGAGAGTGTTGCATTTGGGGGATTCTATGGAACTGGATGCAGAAGGCTTCTGTTAGGCGTTGGGCAGCAGACAGGGAGAAATGAGACTGGAGAGGTCAGCTAGGCACTGGCCTCCGCTGACCTCCTGCCTTGTTTGCCAAGGGCTGTGTAGTGTTTCCTGCAGAGTGGATGGGAGCACCCATGAGGGGTTTTACTTTATTTATTTTTATTTTTAAAAGTTTTATTAAAAAATTTTTGGGGGGGCCGTGCCACGTGGCATGTGGGATCTTAGTTCCTGGACCGGGGATTGAACCCGTGCCCTCTGGAGTGAAAGCGTCGAGTCTTAACTGCTGGACTGCCAGGGAATTCCCTCGTGAGGGGTTTTAAACAGAGAAATTACAGGACCAAACATGCTCCTAGGAAGACCACCAGGTTGCAGGGTGGGAATGAATTTGGAAGGAGGAGACTGAAGGCAGGGAAACCTCTCAGGAGATGACTGCAGTCATCCTGGTGAGATCAGGGGCCTTGAATGGGGGGAGAGAGAGAAGCTGGCTCTCGTAAGAGGAGGCACAAGTGGCAGTGGTGTGTGGCCAAGTGGAGGTGGAAGGTGTGGGAGGACTCTCAACTTCTGCCATGGGTAATGGGCAGAACTGAAATAAGGAACACAGCAAGATGTGTAGGTCTGGGGGTGTATGAATTAGAGGGGCTTGGGGGACATGGGCTGGAGGTGTCCAGTAGACAATCAAAGGCAGAGGTCTGGGCTGGAGACAGATTTGGGCATTGTGATGGACGGTGGTGGTCATTATTACAGCCGCCCAACCTGACTTTCTTCCTCTGAAAATGAATCTTGCCCCGTCCCCGCCTGATCAGTCAGAGGACCGCCTTCTCCTGGGCCCAGTGGCTGGGGCGGGGGTGGAGAGCCATCTCTGCATCCTGTATCCACCCAAGGCTGTGGATGCCCGCGCCCGCCCCATCCCTCCCTCCGTCATGCCTCTTCTTGTTCCACACGCAACAAAGTAGCCCCTGTCATGTGTCGCTCAGCTGCCTCAGCTGGTTCTGGGCTCCCGCCTCCCTGACTCCGCCCTCCCATTTGCTGCTCTCTGGGGGGACTTTGAGCTCTCCTGGGAGCTACCTGTGTGTCTGCACTAACTGCCGGGGGCGCCTCACACGTTAGAACCAAGGTGATGCCATTCTAAGCAAGGCCGTCAGCCGGAGATCCTGCCGGGCTGTGCTTGACTTCCTGTAACTCAGGGGCCCTCCTGGGGACCCTGCCCTCTTTTCCTTCCACCCTGGACTCCGGCTCTGATTTCTTCAGCTGTCCCCCCTGAGGCACTCGCCCTCCCTCCCATCAGGCGAGCAGTGGTTTCCTGTCTCCAGCGTGGTTTCCACTTGTCCAGGTGCTCTCCACCCTCTCAACAGCCAGAGCACGGGTGGGGCTCCTCCTGCTGGGTCTGAGCTCACGGGAGCCCAGGGCACCCTGGCTCAGGCACATGCTTCTCTCCCTGCAGGGCCCTGGTGCTGCCCACCTGGCCCTGCGGCCTCTCGGTTGGCTTGGGTCTCCTTCAGGTGTAATGCCAGCCCTAGAGAACCCTCTAGTGCCTGATTTCTCATCTCTCATCCCCCTTCACCTCTCTGCACCCACGGGAGCTGGTCCAGCCCCCCTACCCGGGCCTGCTGGCTCTCAGATGCTCCCACCGCTGGTCAGACCAGGCAGCCCTGCCTCCGCTAACTTCCTGGCCCCTTGCTCCAGACACCACCCCTGTACTGTGAGGGAGAAGGGGCAAGCCAGGTGGGGGGGGGGCAGGCCCTACCTGCGCACGGGACACGGGGTCCTTCTTGATCCACTTGATGACGGTCTCGTACACTAGCTCCTCGGCCTTGGTGTTGAGGCTGTCATTGGCGATGTAGGCGATGAAGTCATCCTTGGAGATGTTTAGGATCTCCTCCTGGGTCGCCACCTCGGGGAAGATCTGCAGCGCAAAGGCCTTGGCCATGTGGTAGAGCTCGCCGCACTGCATGGCCTCGGCCATGGCCAGCACCCCCAGGCAGTTGCTGGCCGTCAGCTGCTTCTCTGGGGGCAAGAGCACAGGACGGGACCACTGACTGCAGGGCCCTGGAAGGGGTCACCATCACTCTGGATCCCTCTCTGAGCTCATGTCTTCGTGACCTGCCTTCGGCATTCAGAGTCCCCACAAGCCCATTTCCCGTGTTCCTGGATCTTCAGATCCATTTTCTGGCTTTTTCTCTGCCCCGGCTCATACTGACTTCCCCGGGGCCCCCCTCTGCTCCGGCAGGTCCCGGCAGAAGGACCGAGACAGAGGTATGGAGTGTCAGTGCCAGGCTCGGACCTTTTTCAGTGCCTGTGAGTGAAAGAGGCCTGGGCTTGGGGGGGGGGGTCACACTGAGGCCTGGGGGTCACACTGAGGCTTATGGTGTCTGCCATAACTGTGACAGGCACGTCTGGGGTCACAGCCTTCTACCTTAGAGTCATGGCAGCAGTAACACCCCTTATAAGCCCACCCACCACCTCCCATGGGTCTCGGCCTCACCCAAGCTGACCTCCAGACCTGGGGTCAGTCTGGCCAGAGCTCCTGAGATCCGACTAATGGTTATTCTAGTCTAGACGTGTCTGGGTCCCAGGAGGCCCATCACTTTTGTGGGCCCAACTCAGGAGCTGTGGTTCCTGACTCTTCTAGATGGCTCATTCCCCCAGGGTCACATCTCAGGGCCCTGGCCATCCCCACCTGGCCTGCTCCCATCCCCAGCTCTCTCACTCCACACCCAGGCCGGTTCTGGTGACTCCTACCTCTGCCCCTCCCTCTCCCTGCTCTCACCAAACTGGGCAGCTCCAAACTGTAAGTGAGTGTGTTCTCTGGGTTGGGTCTAACAGAAGCAACTTTGTTCAGTGTTCAGAGAGAGCAGGGCTGTGAGGCCAGGGCACAGGCTCCCCATGAACAGACCGTTCACGCAGCCTTCTCGGTCCATTTGTCCTCGCAAGGCTGCCGGGGGTCCCGGTGTGGCCTCTGCGGCCCTCAGAGGAGCAATGCAGAGAACATCTCTGCCCGCCAGTGAGCAGAGGCCTTTGTGCACAGTTACCCGAATTACCACCTTAAAACCGCTGTGGAATCCAGCTACACCCCGAGGCGGTCTGGCCGGGGGCACACAGCCCTTCCCTCTCAATCCTTTTGCTGCTTTTGAACTGTTTGCACCTCAGCACTGTTCCCCGTGGCTCACCGAGAAAGGACACGCAGACTTTGCAGAAGGTGTGGAACTGGAACTTGCTGGCTGCCTCCAGCAGGGTCTTGGCGTTGGCCGAGTCGATGACCAGGGAGCCCGTGTAGACAAACTCCAGCAGCAGCTCAAGGACGTCGGCCTGCAGGTTGGACAGGACGAGCTCCAGCTTCTCCCGGCCGCACTGGCTGCCGTCTTGCACCGACCTAGGCACAGAGACCAGGGTGTCCTTACCTGCCGCCCTGCGGCCACGGCGCCGCCTCCTCACAGGGCTAGGTCTCTCTGCACACCTCGGTCACGCCCTTCATTTTAGGACTCAAGGGACACAGCAATGACACACCTGAACCTAGCGACCTTACACGGGATCTGAAAGAGAAGAGTCTGACCAGAGATGCCCGGAAGAACAGAAAACCCTGCTTATCACTACTCGGCATGTCCATGCAAAAAAAAGATGCAAATCAAAAAGCATGAGCTGTGGATGGGGACGAGGACCAGGACTGGCCTCAAAGGGAAACAATACGGTTCGGCTCCACTGCTGGCCCCGGCGTCTCCGCCAAACAAAACATGGCCAGCAGGTCCCGGGCCCCAGGGCCCGTCTGCCTCCAATGGGAGAGTGTCCAGCATGACTGAGGCTCCCAAACGTCTGTGATCACAGCCAATCCCTTGATTGCCCAGAAGACTGAGGGCCCCAAGCCGTCCCGGAACCCCGACTCCAACCCCACCTCTTTCCAAAAACATATTGTTTCCTTTTAGGCATGGAAAGGAAGCCCTTCATGACATTGCTTGGAAACTGAGGACGAGACGAGATAGACGGACAGAATGGTTAGAGCCAGGAGGAGGGGAGGGAGAACAACCAAGGACTTCCGCCACAGACAGCCAGCAGCCATGACCTAGGACCTGGCCCGGGGCGGGGCCTCCTGCCACATGGAACACGGGGTCAGAGGTCAGAGTGGCCTGCGTGTAGAGTGTGCATCGGGCTTGTGAACTGGGGGAGCAGGGGAGGGACACAGATATATAAATATGTTTATATCTGGTGTCTACAGAAATACAAAACCATTGCAAAGGCTCCTAAGGCCTGGCAGCCGCGCCCTAAAGCTGGACCTGGAAGGAAACAGATAAGATGAAGCAAAAATAACACCAATCGAGAAGTGACCAAGAGGAGAAACACCCAGAGAGTTAAGAGGGAGGAGGCAGGGTTCTCAGAGGCGATCAGCTTGGCACGCGGTCTTGGCCGATCTGACCTGTCCTGCTTCCCGCACTGAGCCTGGTCCTGCCCGGGGGGCTGAGTTCAGCCACGTGCTGGGAAATGACCTCTGCATTCCTGGCCCTGCCTCCGCACCCTGTCCTGAGGAGGCCAGGGGCCAAGACTCTTGCGACTGGTCCCTTGGGTGCACCTGTGGCTGGCAGTGGGGGTGTGGAGCGTCCGGCAGCTGAGCAGGCTGGCCCCAGAGAGAGGCCGACTCCCGTGTAAACAGGGAGTTAGGGGACCTGGGTGCCCCAGCCCTGCCACCGACAGGCGGGCAGCCTTGGTCCCTCTGGCCCTCAGGCTCCTTATCTGCAAAACAGAGGACTGGACTGGATGAGGTCCAAAGTCCCACAGAGTTCACATGACAGAGGCTGGAAAACACCTTCCCGGGAGACTCTGCTCTACACAACAGAACCTGGAATGCCACCGTTTGAGCAACATTCTCTCCGGTTAGGCACTGGCCTCCCACGGCTTTTACACTACAAATATGACCTGGCAGGGAACAGGTGAAGCAGTGAGCCTGCGTCCAGGCCCTCCTCTCAGGGGTGCCACTCTGCACCTCCACGTAGGATGGCTCATCTGACCAGGGGCCTGAAGGCTTCATTCTGCCTCGAGCCCTGGGCAGGCCCAGAAAGCTGAGCGGAAAGGTACAGGCTAAACAGAGGGTCTGAGCAGAGCCCCTTCTCAAACCCATAGATGTACACAGTGTGTGTGAGTTTTAAAGTGTCTTAACACACCTAGTGTTCTGCTGTCAGGATGGAGTCCCATGCTTGGGTGACTTTGTTAAGTATAAAAATGGTTTATTATATGATCACTTGAAACCACAGACATTCTCCACACCCCAGGCCTCCGGGGCCATCTGGTCAACCTCTTACTCTACTCTGCCTTCCTTCCTACCTGCCACTCTCTGGCCTCCACACCCTCACCCTCACGCCCTTCATGCTCTGCAGAGGTCACGTTGGGCCACAGTCAGGGCAGGGCTGATGAGGCCAAAGTAGGGCTGCTCCCCTTCTCCCAAGGCTCACAGCCACTGCTGCCTCCCCCTCTGGCCAGCTCTCCAGTCTCCCCACGAGTCCTCAGCACAAAATCAGTGAAGAGCTGAGGTGGGACTTTAGGATGTGCACACACACGTGCACATGCACGCACTGAAATGCATGTGACTTGTGACCCTGAGAACCAAGGAACAACACTGTGAGGAGGGGTGTTGGGTAGATGGAAGGCCAGTGGAGCCCCCGGGCCCGAGTGAGAGGTCTGATGGGACCTGCATGGCTGCACTTGTGGGGAGATGTTGTCTTGCCCAGAGTCTGAGCCAGGGAGAGGGTCCTGGGGACAAGGTGATGCTCGCATGGCTAGGAGCCAAGGGGTTGCTTGGGGAGGCTCACGGGATGTCAACCATTGCAGGTGCTGTCCAGGGTTGAAGAGGACCGCTGCTCCTGTGATTCTCGGCTGAGGCTCTGCCCCTCCAGACCCCCCCAATTCCCATGGGGGCAACCTGTGGCGAGGAGGGGGCCGCTGGGCAAAAGACCTGTGGGGAGTGGCTGGAGGCCCCTGGGGCCAGATGCCAGACACTGTGAGCTGACCGACCATTCCTCTTGGAATGAGGAACTCTTGGGGACTGGATGGAGACTTTGTCACATGACTGAGTTCAAGATCTGGAGGAAGAGAGGCCCCCGACAGTGAGGCCTCGTGCAGCTCCCCTGCACAGGCATGTTTATGGTCCACACAGGCATTCTCGTGTGGCCGGACAGCTGTGGGGGCAGACGGAGGCCGGTGGCCACTCTCCAGCCCTGACCATCAGACTGTCTTGGGACGGGACCTCTGTGCTCCTTAGACCTCTTCCCTCTGAGCAAGGACCCCCTGGGAGGTATCGCCCTTGATGGGTGGCCCTGGTCACCAGTGGGGAGTTGTGTCCTCCCCAGGTAACCATTCTGTCCCTGTCCTGAGCTGGCTCTGGGGGTCTGAGCATCCCATTTCTCTCAGCCCCATGGAGTATCTGGGGAGCTGCTGGGCAATCGGGGTCATGACATGACCTTGGAGAAGGGGGGAGCAGGGCAGGATCGGGCAGCCCTAGCCTTATCAGGGTGGGGCTATGGACCTGACAACTGGGGGTCGGAGCATGGGAGTGAGGGTCAGGCTGGAGCTGCCCAGTCCACACAGCGCCCCCAGGTTCTATCAGAAGACTAAGACTGCATGGGGTCACCTTCTCCCAAGATGGGGTGTGTCTCTAGGGTGTGGGACACAGCCTCTGCTTGGCAGGCCTAAGTCTGTGGATGTGCTGGGAATGCCTTAGCCCCAATATTAGGATGTTTGCGACCCCACCATTAACAATTCACTCACGTGGGATAAGAACTGCCTTCTCCAGAATTCAGGACAGAGTGCCTCATCTACCCCTCGCACACCTCAGTGATCAGATGCTTTCATTTTGCAAGCTGGACCTGGAACTGTTGGGGCAGTGGTGGGTGGGGACAGTCACGGAGCAGGGATGAATGTGTATGGTACCCTGCTCTGCTCAGGAGGGTGACCCCACCCTCCTGACGTGATGCCCACCCTGCCCCACGGAGAGGCATTCAAGCGTGTCATCAGCTCCGGGGCACAAACACAAGCACACACCAGACTCATTGGGTCTGAGGACTTTCCTGGCAATAAGTCTGGCTCATGTCATTCTGCCAGTATTAGAGAAGTGTGACTATCTGCTCTTCTAGTCACACTGCTCTATTCTCCCAGAAAAGGGGGCAGACTGCCACCCACAAATGCCCAGCTTCTCGGGGAAGGAGGGCAAAGGCATATGGCTTGACTACTGCATTAACGTCTGTTGGGCTCCCCTCTATCCCGGGTCTGTGCCACTCAATTAGAGAGATCCTTTTAGCTTCCTCTGGAGAGGGAGCTGGTGTGAGAAGCCCAGAGTCTACACATGGGGCTTGTGAAAATCAACCTGCACGAAATCAGTTTGTTCATCTGTTTTCATTTACTATGAAAAGAGGATATAGTTCAAACACATCAGTGGCTCCAACAGGCTTAGCGAGATGAGGGTTTCCGCTGGAAGGTAGAATGCCAGGTCTCTGTCCCATTTGGTGGGACCAGAGGGCAGTGCTCCTCTGGGGCTGGACATTTCCTCCCACACTCTCGGCAGGGAGGGCAGTGTCCCTGCTGTCTCTAAAGAAGAACAGTCCCGTCCCCTCTGATGGGGCCTGCAGCCCGCCCAGCCAGTGAGGGCAGCCAGTGCCCCTGGTGGCACCAACCATCCTCCAGAGCTCCTTGGCTCCTGGGGGACAAGTGAAGGGACTTCTCCTCCATGAGCCCAGAGAGAAAGTCCAGGGCAGACCTAGGTCCTGCTTGCTGGGGTTGAGAAGTGACTCTTGTGACTTGGGGGCTGCATCCCCAGGACCCCACTAGGTCTAGTCTGCTCAAACCTATCCTCCTTCCTTCCTGAAACCTGGAAGGAGGCTCAGCCCACAGTCTTCTCCTCCACTCAGTCCTCCTGGGGTTCCCCCTCCAGCTGGGATGCAGGTGAGGCCTGGTTGTTACGCAGCACTAGCCTTCACATTATCCAAAGACAGAGCTGCAGCTCCTTTTCCTGCCAGGTTTTCACCTGATTCATAGGGACTCAGATGGGGCAACAGATGGATGATGGGGCAGCCCAGCTGTCTCAGTCTGGGCTTTGCTTTGAGCTTCCCCATGGCCTTGTGCGCTCTTCTCCCGGCCTCCTCGAGCCTCTTCCAGCCCTCACTCAAGGGGACCCGGCCCCTCCTGGGTGTGAGGGAGAGGTCCTGCGACTTAGGTACCTGTCTCAGGGGGGGATTGTGTCTTCTCTTGGGCAGATCCTGTGGCCAGTTTACAAGTGTTTCTAATAGATACACACGCGTGCATGAGTACACACACACACTCTGCGTCCCTTTTCCTTGCATATCTGTCTACACTGTCAACACTGAGATTTTATTTCCCTTCCTTACAAACTTTGTGCACAAACAAAATGTGCAGTTTTGTTCTTCCCTGGGTTAGCAAATGGATGATGGTAAGAGCATGAGCTTTGGAGTCAGACCTCAGTTCAAATCCCAGATCTACTGTTTACCTAAAGTTCTCTTGTCTCAATCTCTTTACCTGTAGAATGGGGGTACTAATGGCACCTGCTCCTCAGGGTCAGTGGGAGGGTTTGCAGGATGACATTAGACGTCTCAGCAAGTCTCCCTGTGGGCTGGGTCTTGCCCTTGTCAGAGGAAGAAGACTAGAGTTTGAAACTAAATAAGGGAAGACGAAGGGCAAGAAGCTGTTGCAGCCTCAGCAAAAGTATGAGCACAGGTGAAGGAGGAACAGGTGGACACAGTGGAGGTCGCCCTGGAGCCTGGAGAATGGGGCTCTGGGCAGGAAGTCTGCACGGCCATGGGGCTGGTGGGGTGTGGGGGCTGATGGGGGGCTGATGGGCCGAAGGGGAATCAGAGGCTGGTTCAGAGAGCACTCTGAGACCCGGCTCTCCCGCTCACGGTCCACGTGTCATCTTTATGGATTGCAAGTCTGACCATGACACCCCAGGCTTAAAACAGAGCCCCATGACCCGGCTCCCTCCTCCCACGTGGCCTCATTCCCTCTGTCTTCACCTCGCACTTGGCGTTGCAGGGACACCAGGTCACTTGCTGCCTTCAAAACCTGCTGTCCTGAGGCCCTGCCCCCACCTGCCTGGCCAATTCCCCTCTGGGTTCAAAACCCAAGCCAGATGCCACCTCTTCCCAGGGACCGTCTCTGAATGCCCCTCCCCCTGTAGAGTCAGTCACTCGGCCTGGGAGCTCCAAGCCTCCACTGCTACCCTCATCCTGCTCTCCCAGGTGCACTTCTTTACACTTTCTCCACCAGACCGTGGGCTCCCTGAGGGCAGAGACCCAGCTCATCCAGTGATTCTCACAAGACCTGTACCTGGGAGGGGCTCTTGCTTGTTTGCTGGGTGAAGAGTAGGGAATGACTGCCTTCCCTACGTCTGGCCTGCGGCTCCAGGTGAGGGCATCCACACTGGGGCTGGGGCTGGGGCTGGGACAGGGTCCTCAATGGGGCCAAAGCGGTGAACGCATCACCCGCCCCAGGCTAGAGGTGGGAGGGAGTCCAGTCCGAACCTCGAGGCCTGGGGGTCCCAGGACGGCAGAGGTTGGGTCCCCCACCTCTGACAGTGCTCACCTAGGCCCTCACGAATGTAAGGACCAGCGTGTCATGTCCCACAGCTCGTCTCCACACCCTCTGCTCGTGTTAGTGCAGCTGCCTGAGAGGGAAGACCCTGCCTGGGGTTCGGTGGGCAGGGCCCCGTCTCCCCTGCTGGGCCATTTGGGCCACTGCATGTTAAGTCTCCAGGGTCACAGGTTTGGAGGCTCCACAGTCTCGAGGAGACTGAAATGATGTGGCAACATCAGCTGCTACCCGATCACTAAGAATGTGAAATTCTTGAGGATTTTACACGGCCAGAAGGAAATCACCTTCCCGAAGAGAGTCTGCTTTCCTCCCCATGGAAGGAATCTGTTTGCAGCTATCGGCAGAGATGGTGACATGTGCTCATGGTTAGGACGAGAGAAGTAAAATTGAAAATGGCTGCAAATTAAGCTTGTGATTTTGAACTGAAGGGGCGCCTTTGGGCTCTGCTGTGGCCACCTCTCCCGCTGAGTGACCCTCCTGTACGCTGAAGACACAGCCCTGTCTCCGCAGACCTCAGACCTCTCTGGGTTCGGATCCATCCGTCTGGCTGCCTACCAGGTGTCTCTACTTGGGTATCTTCAGGCTGCTAAAACTCGACATGCCAGACGCTCAATGCATCACCTCCCCCTAGCTCTCCCCTGACCTTGGTCCATGGACCTGCCTGTCTGTGACTTCGCCCTTCTCATGTCCCCGTGCTTGCATTTGGGAAGCCCTGCCCATCCCCTCACTGTCACCCTGGGATATCAGAGCAGGAAGGAAACCTGGACATCATTTGAACCAACCTCCTCTATTACAGATGAGAAAACCCGAGGCCTGAGGGAGAGGACGTGACTTGCCTGGGGTCATAGGATAAGTGGCAGAGTCAGATGTAGAACCCAGGTCTCCCAGCTCCCAAGAGGCTGCTCTCTCTCCTCCGGTGACAGCCTTTCAGCTACTGCACCCATCTTTTCCCCTTAGGGTTACTGAGTCACATCCTGCAGTTCTCCTACCTGAAGGTGGGCATCCCCACTCCACTTACCCTGACGGCCTCCACACCCTCAGACTGAGCCCAGGGCCCTCGCCTGGAGGTCAGGGCCTGTCTGCCCATCCCAACCTAGCTCAACCTATCTCTGAGAAGGCCATCTCCCCATCCCCACTGCTTGACTGTCTCTGTCTTCAATTTTTTATTCCAGGCAACCCATCCCTTGGAATATTCTAAAACATTCCAGAATGTTCCTTGCATTCCAGAACATTCCCCACAACCCATCCTTTGCCTGGAATGTTCTTCCTCCTTCTTTTTGGTCTGTCCAAGAAGCTTTCACTACTTTGGGTTCCCAGCTAGTGGTATCTCTTCTCTGTTGTGTGCAAGGTTTTGGTTTACGTGTTAGGTCTCTGAAGGCAGTCAAAGAGCTCCTGTGCTCCTCTTGCCCACATCTTTCTAACCCAGGGCTGGGCCATCGCTCAGTGCCAACCTGTCCCTGCATCCTGCCACCGCTGTGCTCTCCAACTGATCTGGATCAGGGACCAAGGGCTAAGATGCCACATCTGCAATCCAGTGGCCAGTTGCTGGTCACTGTCAGTTGAGAATTTGCCAAGAGTGGCAGCACAAAGCCCTCCCTTGGCCTGAAGAAGCCACTGGCCGTGCCCCTTCACCCCAGAGCTCATGCCCCTGACCCCTGTGCTCGGACAGAGAGAACCCAAGCACTGGGGGTGGGAGACCCGAGCTGTCCGTGAGACTGGAAGTCACAAAGAGCCTGCCCCTTCCTGCGTGGCTGGGGCCAGCGCGGCTCGGCGGGGCTCGCACGCCGGGCAGCTCAGCTCTAAGTGAAAGGACACAACAGATTGGAAAGGAGATGCCAGCCAGTGTGCCATCCTGAAACAAAACACAGTCACTCTGGGGTTAGTTGGCAAGTCCAAACACAGCACTGGGAAGCAAGCAGAGGTTCTGTCCTCCCACTCGGAGCACAGTCCCGGCTCAGCGTCCGCCCCGGAGAGGCTGCAAGGCAAAATGAGCAGCGGCATTAATCTGCTGATGGGTGAGAGAAACAGGAGCGTCCCCGGGCCGGCCCCCGCGGCTGCTCTCCCTCACTAAGGCGCCAGAAGGTGGCCCCTCACGTCTTTGCAAGGGTACGAAGCAGACAAATTTAAAAAATCAACATAATGGAAAAAAAAAAAGATGCTCATGCACCATGAAGACTCATTCAGGTAGAAATAGCCAGGGCAGAGGGCAGAAGGGGAGGGGAGCGAAGGCTGAGAGAGACCGTGTTTAGGACACACCTGGTCTGTGCTCAGATAGCGCTGGTTTTAGGCTCCGAGTACAAGTATCAAGACATGCAGCGTGAATGAGGCTTTAGCTACAAGTCAGTTCTCCCCGACTCTGGCTGGGGAAAAGCGACCCCTTGGGTGCCTCGTGCTCCTCGGTGGGGGATGGTCTGGTCGATGTGCTTTCCTGGCATTAAGTTCACTATCGACAGCAGTGACGATGGTGCTGGGGACCCGTGCTGGCCCAGTGGGGGCAGCATGCAAGTGGTCCCTTAAAGTGGAGTCTGCAGTCCTCCTAATCTCAGGGAGGGCTTGTGAGCCACTGAGAAAGCGGGATCCTCGGGGGGTGGGGCAGGGTGTTGTCTACTGCTGGCAGAGGCCCCTGGAGACCAGCAAAGCTGTGTGGGACGGGCTGGGGACAGTGGATGCTCTGAGGCTGTGTGTGAGAGGGCGCTGGGGAGGAGGAGGAGGAGGAGGAGGAGGAGAGATGGCTACTGGCTCTGTGACAGGGAGTCACGCTTCAGGAACCTGCAAGAGAGGGGAGGAGAAAAGCGACACAAAAGCGTCCTACAAAGGAACAGACCCGACCACAGCTGGAAGGAAGGCAAACCTTTGAATCAGGTCCTTGAAATACAAGCTGCAGGAAGCTAGAACATTTTGGTGGACTTCAAACTCTCTGCCTTCAACAACAATTTTCAGGTCTGTAAACGCTTTCGCTCTGCGCTGCTGGTTCAATTCCTTCAACATTTCTGCAGAACAGAGAAGACAGACAGGGCCAGGTTCCCATTAAGAGTTTTTTTTTTTTTTTTTTTTAAATTAAATTTTTTTTTCAAGAAGTAGAGAAATAGGAGAATACTTGACACTGTTTCTTGGCAAGACTGGCTCAACACTGACAGTCAAAAGAAGTCACAAACATAATGCGTAAACAAGCAGCAACTGGGAGGGGCCACATAACCAAAGGAATAACGACTTTCAAAAGCAAAAAAACAAATACAGAAAAACAAAACAAACGAAAAAAAACCCCCCAAAAAAACCAAACCCAGAAATTGAAAGTCTGGGAGAAAAGATTCCCATACTGACAACCGGAAACAGAGAGAATACATCATCACAGACAACTAAAAACTGTAATTTAACTATGGAACAAGTTCTCCAAATGCCAATGAGTGCCGATGTATTTGATACCAAGTAAAGCATGGCATTGTGATGTAAGATGGGCTGGATATGGTTCAAAGGAATAAAAACCACAAAACCTGCAAAAACAACATCCCTTATGTTAGACACTCACAGCCATGGCTGGGGCGAGCTTCTTGGGGTGGGGCCCCCGAGAAAGCAGGGGTGGAGTGGGGGCCTGACGAGCACTTCCCTTTCACACTTCCGGGACAGATGCAGGGCTGGGGGTGTAGGAGGGGAAGCAAGCAAGGGGCAGGGATGGTCTGCACCTCCTCCCACTTCCTGGGTCATCTCAGGAGCCCCACCCTTCACCTGGGTCTTCAGCACAGGAGAGCCTGGCTTGCAGCCCCAGGAGGTCCCAGGAAGTGGCCTCAGGGGCCTTCCCACCCTGATACACACCTACCTTTGCCTGGTGGCTTGGCCACCTGGGGCCAGCACAGAGAGTGCCCCAGGTCCGTGGGCTCCGAAACTGGGGATGTCAGAAGCTTCTCCCAGACCCACATCAAGGCTCAGAATGGGGAAGGAGGAGAGCCTGACAGCTGCCTTGCTCAGTTTATATAAACTCTTTCACTTGCAAAGTTAAGGCCTTCAGATGAGCAATGCTCCCAACAGCCTCGCCCTGCCGGCCCATCCCCCTACCCCACGGGCCCATGGACAGAGCCTGCCCTTCGTAGTGCTGGTTGCCGGACATCAGAGGTCCAGATACTTGGGCCAGAATGACCTAGACTGTTCAGCAAGTGAATAGGAGAGGGTGGTCTGCAGAACTGAGCCCCACCCTCTAAGTCCCCCACCAGCACCTCAAGCCCTCCGAGTGGGTGTTTGCTGCACCCTAGCTGGTGTTCCGGAATTACCCTCCAGTGTGCCCTGCTCCAGCCTGACCCATCATCTCTGTCTTCTTGGGCCAGCATTGGGTGCCTGCCAAGATGCCCTGCGGAGCCCAGCTCCTCCTCTGACACTATGACTGTGGACAAGCCCCGGTACTTCCTGAGCCTCTGTTTCTCTGTCTGTAAAATGGGGATGGAGGCTCCCATTTTATTCCCAGAGCTGGGTGAAGATCAGATGCTCAGGCCCGGGGATGGCCAAGGGCTTGTGGGCTTTGAGGTCAGCCAGGCCCTTCTTTGAGAGGACACACTGGGCTCCAGCTCTGCTGAAGACCAAGGAAGATGGTGGGAAGGGGGGCGCCCTGGAGCACACCCCACATGGGGGGCTGAGGTGTTCGGGCAATGCTGAATTGCTGTCCCCACCAACCCCACATCAGGCTGAGCTGGAGTCGCTGCAGGACACATGCAGGGGTGTGTGTCTTGCGGGGGCATTGGCTGGGGTCTCTAAAGGCTCCCCGTGGAGCCTGGAGCAAGGGAAACCAGCAGGACCCAAAGCACAAGTGGAGGGTGTGGAGGGCACCTGTGGGGTAGATACGGGGGAACAGACTCAAGGGCTGGGGGAGAGACAGAGATGTGATGGGTGGGCAGGAGGGGTCAGATCCCAAGAGCCTTGTGAGGGGGCTCGAGCTTAATGCTATGGGCACCAGGGAGTCAGCAGGGATTCTGTGCAGGGGGGGTACAAGGGTAGACTCCGGCAGCTATGGCAGAGGCAGGATGGGGGGCAGGAAAGCACCCTGCGGAGAGCTGGGCCTCAGAGCCAGGCCTGAGGGAGAACCTGAACTCTGCCTCCTATCAGTTGTGTGACCTTGGGAAAGTTACCCAGCATCCCCAAAGCCTCAGTTTCCCGCTCTGGTGAAGGTTAAAGGAGCTAGCCCGTGGTAAGCTGTTAGCCGTGGGCCCGGCACATAGTAAACACTCAACGGTGGTAGGTCTGATGTTTTTGTTGATGGTGGTGATCACTCTGCAATCCAAGTGAGAAGTGACAAAGGCCTGAATGACAACGGTGACGGAGGGACAGAGAAAGGCAAGTATTTAGGCCGTGGATGCCATGGCCATCCGTCCTGGAGGGACCGTGGCGGGGTGGGGGGTGTGTGAGGACCATGTCCGGGCTTCTGGGGGGGACATCGGGAAGGGAGGGGGTGATGAGTTGAGTTGTGGGCCTAGGGTTAGGGCCGTGGGATGCCTGGGGAGAGGTGGCAGTGGGGACGTGCAGCACGTTGCTGGGGTGGATCCCACACAGGAAGAGCCTGCAGGGTCAGGCTGGGTTAAGGCTGAACTGCTGCGCTCACACATCAGCTCCAAAAAGAGCCACCAACTGAATTCATTCCCAAACCATGAGCCAGATGGATGATGTCATGTTTTTGAGTGAAATCCCTTGGGGGGAAAAAGAGTTCTGGGCTGGAATTCCTGATTTTTGTTCCAGCTTTGCCACTAATTGGCTGGGTGACCCTGGGCAACTTCCTCCAGCTTTTGGTGCTCAATTCCCTCAAGCACCCACGGACACCTGCTCTGGTGGCCCCAGTTGTCACGCTGCACTGAGTGATGGATGCAGCCCCACATGCCTCCTGAGTTAACTGTGCTCAGGACACCGGGAGAACACAGCGCTACAGAGAACGCCACTCCTTCTGGGCCCAAAGCACTCTGATTGTTTTGGAAGATTTTATTTCAAACCAAGTTTCCAGCAATGATTACATCTGCAGCCCCAGACCCAGCCTCAACGCCTGCTGCCCTGGGAATCTCAGGCCGGATCTGAGAGGTGGTGCTTGGAGATCCAGGTCATCATAACTGTAGGCTCTTTCTACTCTCATTTTGTGGAAATCTGGATTTAATAGCTGGGCAAGATTACTCAGTTTCAGAAGAATTTTTCAATTTATGAAAGGGCTCACCAGGGGATTCCTTTTCACAGCAGGGCCCCAAGTACATTCAAAGTATTGATCAGCTGGTATGTGCTTACTGTTGCCCCCTGAGTGCCCAGCTGGAGAGCTGGCATTTCGGGACATTACGACCAAGGATCCACGGAGGAAACCAGTATTGGCTCCAGGCACAAACTGCCCTCCTGCCCACCCCATATTGGCAAGGACAACTCCTTAATGTCTGGGGGGCTTGGAGGCCTGTGGGTTCCTGGGGAAGCCTTTGGACCAGCCACGCCGGTGCCCAGGTTGGACAGTCTGCAAGCCTCAGGGCAGAGCCTGGCAGGGGCTGCGTTTTCAGAGAGGACCCCAGCCGCACACATCCCAGCGCCCTGCAGAATTTGGCTGCCTTGGGCTTGTGAAGGAGGAGAAGTCTTGATCTCAAGGTCCCTCCCTGTTGGCTGGCATCAGGGAATTGTTTTCTGGTCTTCCCTGCTGTGAGTGGGACCCCACACCCTTGCCTTGCCCACCCAAGTGGCTGCCCTGTGCCCTTTGCCTTGCCCCTCCTTGGGGAACTCCCCTGACTCAGACCATCTGGCAGAAAGCTCACACCCACCAGTTTACTAGGCTTCTCCCTGACCCCTCCCCGCCCAGTCCTGCCTCTTTTACCACCTAGAAATCTCTGCATCGATTCTCCACCAGCGCCGCCATCCCTCACCTGAGTCATTGCAGCAACCTCTAAGGCTGTCTGCCTGTTTCTGGCCTGTTCCCCTCCAAGCTCTCTCCGTACATCAGCCTGACCATCAACGTCTGTTTTTTTTTTGGTTTAAATATTTATTTATCTGGCTGCGCCTGGTCTTAGTTGTGGCATGCGGGATCTAGTTCCCTGACCAGGGATCGAACCCGGACCCCCTGCGTTGGGAGTGCGGAGTCTTAACCGCTGGACCACCAGGCAAGTCCCCATCAGCCCCTGCTTAAATAAACTTTGCAAGGCTGGGTAGTGGGAACAAGGCCCTCTGTGACGCCTCCCCCAACAAGGCCCAGCGCCTCCCCTCCCCGGTGGGTCCTTCACTCCCCACTGAAGCCCAGGCAGGTCCCCCTCCATCCTTCTCTCATCTCTCTGCCCCCCTGCCCAGATCTTTCTTCATCCCTGCTTCTTCTGGCTAATTACCATCTTATCTTGCAACACCAGTTAAAGTATTATTTCGTCCCAGGCCTCTTTGCCTCTTTTCCCTATTCCTGCCAGATCCCCTTGCCCTCCACCCACCTCGGTGTCCTGTGCTTACTTATTTAGAGCATACTATGTAACTATTTATTTATATGGATGTCTCCTGCACTGCACTGTATTTTCTTTTTATTTTTATCTTCAACACTTAGCACAGGTCCTGGCGTGTATATATATATAGTCCGTACGGTAAATTGCAAAAATTCTTTGCAGCCCCTCCCATCATCAAAGGGTGGAGTTATTTGCCCCACCCTTTGGATCTTGACCGGCCTTATGACTTGTTTTAGACCCCAAAACATGGTCGAAAGGACACTGTGAGTCTGAGCCACAGCCTCAAGAAGTTTTGCTTGCTTTTGCTCATTTTCTCGGGACCCCTGACACCACCACCATATAATCATGCCTGGGCTAGTCTGTTGGAGGATGAGAGATCACGTGGAGCAGAGGTGAGCCCTCACAGATGAGCCGCTTACACCAGCCAGCCCCTCACCAATATCAGCTGAGCCTGACCCAGATCAGCTGAGCCCAACCCAAACTGCATAATCTAAATAAGTGGTTGTTGTTTTAAGCCACTAAACCTTAGAACTGTTTGTTATGCTGCAAGAGCTAACTGATATCAAAGGCATGAACAGATGATGAACTCAAGTGCTCAGAGAACTTCCTCTGTGTCAGTCTCTCCTTTGCTGGTGCAGTTTGAAGTTAATTCTTTTCGTTGTCATTGTAAAATTACAATCCTAATCATTTTTAAGTTCAGTAGTGTTAAATACATTTACACTGCTGTGCAATCAATCTCTAGAACTCTTCATCTTACAAAATTGAAACTCTGTACCCATTAAAGAACAACTTCCCATTCCCCTCTTTCCCCACCATCTGGCAATGACCATTCTACTTTCTGTCTCTGAACTCGACTACCCTAGGTATCTCATATAAGTGGAATCATACAGTATTTGTCTTTTTGTGACTGGCTTATTTCACTTATCATAATGTCCTCAGGGTTCATCCATGTTGTAGCATATGTGAAAATTTCCATCCTTTTTAAAGTTGAATACTATTCCATTGTATGTATTGATCACATTTTGCTTATCCATTCGTTTGTTAGTGGGCACCTGGGTTGCTTCCCCCTTTGAGCTCTTGTGAAGAGTGCTGCTATGAGGCTAATTCTTAACCCCAACACAGACATCTCTAAACACCCCCGTCTCAAACTCCATTATATGTGGTTAGGGTAAACCAGCTCTGTGGATCCAGCAGCAAGTGGCATCAGAGGGAAAGGAGACACTAGGAAAGGTCTGCCTGGGGCTGGAGGCTTTGCTTAGAGGAGAGTGAGGCCGCAAACAGAACCAACACTGGAGATGAAGTTGCAGCCAAACTTCTGCATATTTTTCACCAAACGACACAAGTTATTTGTCAGAGACTAATGGGCTCGTTCCAGCTGGACCAGAAGGGCCGTCTGAGGTGGTAATAAAGAGGAAGAGATGTCAAATATTAAAAGGCAACGAATTTCAGTGGCTTTGCAGCAGAGTCCATTAAATCAGAGCCCCGAGAAAGGCTGTGCGGCCAAATAATTTTTTTCAGAGCTCAAGTAAGAACCCAGCTAGGTGATAAATGCACCCGACTCCACTGGTATTTATGACACCTATTTGATAAAGGACCCGAAAAAATTATAAACTCAAAGCAGTTGTGAAATATACTGAGATAGCACAGCAAAGACCCTCATGCACACCCAGAGGATAATTCATTCGGGACCAGGAGCCTGACATGTGCCGACACCGTGGGGACCAATGATGGCTTCACACAAACAGAGCCTCCTGCTGCTTCTGCCATAGCCGGTCAGGGAGCGGCCAGCCTGCCAAGCCGGATGCTGCCCTTCTTCCTCCTCCCTCTCCCACCCATCAGATATACACATCTCCCCTTGCTCTGCTTCCAAAGAAGTACTGGGCTCAGAATCAGCCTGGAGAGCCAGCTGGGCTCCAGCTTCCTGGTAAGATGGGATAAAACCCGCCGTGGGCTGCACGCCCAGCCTGAGTCGGAGGGATGGGTCTTCTACTGGGAAGTCACCCAGTCCCAATCCCACCAACCTGCGGGCAAACCCTCCCAGGAAACGGGGTTCTCTAGAGCAGGGAAGCGTGAAAGACTCAGGCTTCTTGCCTGACTTAGCATTTTAGTAAGGAGACCTTCTGGTTGTCCTGCTGTCCGAATGGAAATTTCTGCCATTTATCTGAAAGGGAACAAAAGCCCTAAGAAGAGTCGCCCCCTCTCACCAGCCTGCCTTTTCCTTGTCGTCCAATGCTGGGTGACAGACCTATTTCTCAAGCATCAAAGGTCCTTTCTCTTCCTCAGTCCCTGCCCCAGGGCTGCCCACCAGTGGGTGCTCACTAAGCATTTGCTCGGCAGAATGAAGCTTACATTTCAGTTGGAACATTCTTATGCCCTCCAAGATGATATAAAAATCATTGAAATTTTTTCCCTTCAGTTTCTTTGAAACCCACCTAAAACTAACAGAAACATCTCCCTCTCTTCCTCTGTCTCTTAGAGTCAAGGACTGACCAGAGGCAGCTGCCAGCCTGGGCATGGGGGCAGCATGACCCAGAGACCTAGATCAAGCTGCAGAATCACCATGACTGCCTCATCTACAGGCCCACCCAGGCAAGGAATGCCTGATCCCTCATTCCTAAACTCCTGCCCAGTGGCTCCCAGAGCCTTCTAGGACCTATTCGTAACCTTTGTTTATAGCTTCACTTCTATTCATGTCCCCACACACCCCTCAGCCCTTTCTCTAAGTTCATGCCCGCTATATCCTGTTCCTTCACTTTGGTTGTTTCTCTCTGCCCCTTTGGCCAACTTTCCCCCAACACTTGTTTCTTAGGGTCTCATCCATCCCCTAAGCCTCAGCTTAAATTCCATCCTATAAGAATTCTTACCGAGTTCCTGGATCACAGACCTCTCCTGTGGTCCCACGAGACTTTGTTGGTGCCTCAATTGCAGTAGAGATCCCTGGCTGCCTAATTTCAGAGGAATGTCTGTCTGTCCGTCTCCTTTCTAGGCTGTGATCTCCTGGAGCGCTTGCTTCTCTGCCCCCTCCCCCTCCCCTCCCACCCCCCCCCACCCGCCCCGACACCTGACACCATATTTTCCACAAAAAGTTCCTTTCTGATTGGAATTCAGGGTGTGTTACAGACCAGATGCAGACATGTTCTGGGTGGTAAGAATAACTTCCCCAAAACATGAGCCAAAAGAACCATTTGAAATGTCACACTTGTGTGGAATCAGACGGAAAGAATGCAAAAATCAAGCCCCTTCTAACTTCAGGAGACATCAGTGTTAATAATAATGATGATGACCCCACACTTCGTATGGCATCTATGGCTGCTAAAGCATGGTTACATTGATTAGATCCTCCTTGGGGAAGGATTTATCTATTCTGTTCAGTGCCAATGGCTTTGAAGAGCCTAAAAAGCCCTCCTGGGAAAGACTGACCACCCCACCAGCTCTGCTGAGCACAGGTGCAGCCTGAAGCCCTCAAGGCAACTCTTCAGAACAGGGGGCTTCACACACAGTGGCCAGAGAGAGGTGGTCTTCTCAACTTTCCAGGTTCCCAGCTGCCTGGATGGTAAGACCTGCCCACATGTAGGCCAATAACTGGCCACCTTCACTGACAGCTCTTGCCTTGTGACCTTGGGGTAGGAGGCAAAGGGAATGGTATTTTGTTTGGGGAGGGATGGGGGAGGCTGGGGGACAGAGTGTTAGGACCCCAGCACCAGCCTTGAGGAGCCTGGCCACAGGGTGGTCACTGCAGAAGTTGGGGCAGACCTTTGGCTGAGCAGGAAGGCCACTGGGCAAACCCTGAGGCTGTAGTTGGAGGGAAGTGCCTGGTTAGGTCAACACTGGCAGCTGTTAGTCCTTCCTGCCCCAGTAAAGAAGGTTCTGCCTGGCTCCTTCTGCTGCTTTGAGGTTGGAAGCTGAGGGGGGGAAGCGGGAATGCTCTGAGCAGGAGAGGGTGAAAATGTCATGGTGGGAGGGGGTCAGAGAGCTCTCGGGAAAAGGCCAGGGCTTAGGAAGCTTGGGTGGGAAATGAGGTCAAGACCAGTGTGCAGAGAGCTCTGCAAGGAGCTGGGACTCCAGGGTGACACGCTGGAGAGGGGAGGGCTGATGTGCAGTGAATTAAGCCTCCAGGTGATTCAGGTCAGGATGCTGAAGGTGGGGTTCACGAGGGCCTGGTGGGAGGCCAAGGCAGATGAGCTGGGAGCAGCCAAGTGGTCAAGGATTTTGGAGGGAAGGTGGCCCCCTTCAGGGGCTAGAACTTGGTTAGAGCTCCCTCAGGGAGGCGGGTGCCCACAGGGGCCTTTGTCCTCAGGATCAGGGGAGGATGAGACTGGGTCTGGCAGCAGGGACAGAGTTGAAATTGATGTCTGGGGTGGGGGTGGGGAGCACCCCCTCCCTCTGTGCTCTCATAATGCTCTGTGCCTCTGTGAACTGTGTTCTGCCTATAGTATATTTAGAGACACTGTTTCTTCTCCACCAGAGCGTGGATTCTTGGAAGCCGGGGCTGGTTCTTGGCTACAGGGACTAGAGTCAAGAGGCCAGGACAGATAGTTGGGGCCAAGTGAGAGAACCAAGTTCAGCACCTTGGAGAGCTCTAAGTGTCCAGGGGTCAGGGCAGAAAGCAGGGAGGGCTTTAGAGAGGTTAGGGGTGCCCTGGAGGAGGAGACTAAGTCCACAGCTGAATGAGGCTGAGGTGTGGACATCCCCTTTCAGAGGCAGACTCTGGGAACTTCAGATACCTTGTGTCTGTCCCACTCATTTATCCATCAAAAGGGTGTTGTCTCCTGTGTGCTGGTCACTGGGTGGGGTCCCAGGGACACACATGAATGCACATGTTCAGAGACCTGGGGAGCTGACTGTTTAACAGGGGACACACTAAGTAACTGTGATGCCGGGTGAGAAGTTTTAGTGGGGCACACATCCGGCAGAAGAGGAGCAGAGGAGGGGGCTGGCTCTGCCCCATGGAGAGCAGGGAGGCTTCCACGGGGCTGCGATGGTTAAGGGAACGCTGGAAAGATAAGTAGGAGCTGACCAGGTGGGCTGGGGGGGCAAGGTGTGAACCACACGTATGCACGTGTGTGTTTGAGTGAGTGGTGTGTATAAGTATGTGGGCAGGAACATATGGCATGTGTGAGCATGTGATGTGTGTATGAGCACGTATGTACGCATGCATGTATGTGTACGAGCATATGTGTGTATGAATATGTGTGTTTGAGCATGCGGTCTGAGAGGCAAGCCCATATCAGGCTGTGAAAGAAACAAAGCCTCCCGAGGTCTTTATCCCACAGGAGACTGGGTGCCGTGGGTGGATTTTATGAGAGGGAGCGAGAGAGTCAGTTTTATCTCCTACACTCAAAAAGCCTGCTCAGAATCAACCGTGAGGGGTCCCACATCCCACACGGGGGCCCACATCTTCACACTGCACCCGCCCCCATCGCCCCCGGCCTTTTGCACACCGTCAGGCATTCCCTTCTTCCCGATGGCCACTCTGCTCTTCCAACCCATTCTGATGCCCTCCTCTGAATTTCCCAGGCACACAGTCAACCAGCTGAAGCACATTTGTCAGGTGCCTTCAAGGTGCAGGGCACAGGGCTGCGAGCTGGGGTCGGGGGTGGGAGCTGCAGAGGAGCCGGGGCAGTAGATGAGCCAGACCATCCCCGTCCTAGGGGAGAGTGAAGCTCAGTGGGGACACAAGGCGCCCATGGTGAGGAGCCGGGTAAGAGCTACATGGCAGTCAGCGGGGTTGCTGAAGTCCTCCTGAGGAGGGAGAGACGGGTGGCCCGGGGATGACCAGGAAGAGCAGGGGGTGTCAGGTGATGGCTAGCTATGTCACCGTGGAGAACCAAAGGCACACGAGGAGAGGTATTATTCTTAATTTAGCTCACAGTCTAACACAGGTTTACTGAGGACCTACTATGTGCCAGGCCCTGGACTACGAAGATGAAACCAGTTTCCATCCTCAAGGAGCTCACGGTCTGATGGGGGAGGTAGACGCTGCAGTGAACACAGGTGAGTTTGGTTGCTTGGCGTTGGAACCCCCTTTCTACTGGGGAGAACCCCAAGATGCCTGGGGAGCTGGGCCTTGTCCCTGTGGGAGTGGAGTGGAGGCAGCTCCCTGGCAGCTGGCATGCAGCCAGGAGGCCTGGGCTCGGCTGGTCTGATGCTCGTGCCCTGGACTTGGAGGTTCCAGGGTGGAGTGCAGGGCCAGCCAGCCATGGTGACTGTGGTGACCGGCGGAGTCAGCGGCTCAGTGGCACTTGAGCACCGGCGGGGGAGATGTTGCCAGGGCAGGGTCCCAAGCAGACAGGCCCTGTTGGGGACTGATCTGTGCTGCCTCCGTTCCTGCCCCAATTCCCAGCGCAACTCCTTAGCCTCAAATAAAGATCTGCTCTGCTGAACTCTGTCAAAGCTGTAGACTGTGGTGGGCGTCCCAGGACCTGAGTGGGACAGACATGCATGCACCCGTGTTACACTGTGTCGTATGCGGCGTGATGAATGCCCCCTTAGCAGAGCCGCCGAGGGCGTGGGGGGAGCACAGGGTACAAGTGGGTGAGGGGAGGTCTGTCTGTGCAGAGGCCTGGAGCCCCATGACAGGCTGGATAAGCTGTGCTTAGAACCTGTAGACTGTAGGCCTGGGAGGGAAATTTAGAAAAGCCGCCCCAGTTGCCTGGGGCACAGAGGGGTGGGATGGATGGGGGGCAAATGACTGGAGGTGGTGAGACCCTGCCCTGAGGGGTTGCTGCTATTGGGCAGGTGAGCGGTGAGGGTGAGGCCTGGTCTGGAGCCTGGAGGATGGCGGAGGGGGCTCTGAGGTCTAGGGGGAAGCAGAGCCATGGGGCTGTGAGAGCCCATGTAGGGCTGGGGCTGAGGCGGGGATTTCTGACCACCGTCCCTGACTTCGGAGCTCCAGGGTCCCCTACCTCCGGGTGAGGCCTGGGGCATGGCATTCAGAAACCCGGTGCTGGTTGCTGCTTCTGTTCCTTCTGCATCGTTAGACGAGCCCCTCGGACAGATGGTCTCCAGGCCTTGCCTCTGGGGCTGCGAGGACAGTGGCCCTCCTCTGATGAGGAGCCATCAACCTTTGTGCTATCCTGGGCTCTGCTACTACCATTTCACAGCTCTCTGTTTTACCTTTCATTATCTTAGGGGCGAGACGTCAGATTTCTGAATACATGTGAGAATCTGTAGCTGGGGCCTGCCAGAGAATTTGAGTAAGGAGGTGTCAGTCCTGCGTGTACCCCCAGAGAGGCATGAACTCAGAGCTCAACTAAGCAGTTGAGCGACTCCAGGTGCCCAGTCTAAAAAATGCGCCACCTGCTTTCTTCACCTGGGGCAAACGTGGAGAGTGCGGCCTACCCTCCATCCCTGGCCAGCAGGCAGCCCAGGGCAGGGGGAGCCCACAGGGGGCCCTGCTTCCCTCCTTCACTGCCCTGGATTCCCAGAGGGGCCTGGGCTCTCTACCTGGACTGGCCACCATGATGGCCCCATCCTGTTTCACCCAGAGGCCCTGCTGACCTGCCTTCCACCAGGCTCCTGGGAAGCCTGGGTGAGACAGCTGTCTGTGTAGGTGAGCAGAGGGGCTGGGTGGGGGAGAGGCGAGGGAGGGGCCCCAGAGCTTCTGCACCCAACACTGCAGACCCCAGAGGAGGGCGTGCTTTGGAAACAGAAGAGCAACAAGGACCCAGGTGAGGAAATGATACCTCAAATAAGGGATGGAGAGCCCAACAACCAGACACAGTCCCAAAGCCTAAATTGTCATGGGCTACATCCTGTGGAACCTTGCTCTGTCGCAAGCTTCCTGAAGGGAGTCCCTCAAAGGCTCCGGCCAGCTGGGCTTTGGGACAGTCAGCCCCCTGCCCGAGGAAGGGGCAGGGAAGGCACAGAGAGGGGGCGGGAGGAGGTGCTGGGGAGGATGGGGGACCAGACAGGAGAGAGAGACAAGGAGCGGGGGACTCATGGCCCTCCCCCACGGTTCCAGCACATAAATCAATCGTTTAAAAGGATTTGTGAGAATTAGTGACCCGGAGCTGGGAGTACAATCAGCTCAGTTACCCAGGAAAAGAAGGAAGTGAAACGGGAACCCCAGATGCCAGGGCCTGATGGCAGCTCAGAGCTCCGTGAATCGCATCGCAGGAGAAGAGGATTCACAGGCCGAGAGGACTTGGGGTGAGGAGGCAGGGCAGGAGAGTGCGTGCGTGTGTGAGCGCGTGCGTTTGGGGGGGATGGGGACCCCTCTCTGCCTCACTTGTCCCTCTATATTCTTCTCGGAGGGGGTGTCTCTCCGTGGCCGTCTGCCCCTGGGTCTCCATCCGTGCTCACCCCTCCTGAGGGCCTGGGCAGGGTCAGGTCTGGGGCAACACGTCGCCTCCTGTCATTTCAGGGGAGGTGAAAGCCTAGGCGATATTTCAATTTTCCTATTGCTGATGGTCTTTAATCGCCACCATCATTCTAGGAAAATTAGAAAATTAGCATAAATGAAGAAAGTGGGGCTGTGCCCCTCAGGAGATCAGGGGCCAGCTGCAGGCCCAGAGGGCCAGGTCTGCCTTAGCATGCCCGGGCCAGCCCCGGTGTCACACCTGAGAGACACCATGGCCACCGGGGAGGAGTCAGCCCCAGCCCTGCCTTGGGTGGGCCCACTCTCGGTGCCCCGTCTACCAGCCAAGTGCCCTGCACTCCTGCCTGTCACACTGGCCGTGGGGTCCTGGGTGCACGCAGCCCATGGATGAGGCACCCCAGGCCTGGTTCCTGGAAAGGTCTCCGGGTGGGCTCTCTTGACACCCCCTTCGACCCCGCCTTCTGCCTCCAGCTCAGGCTTCTCCCTTGCCAGGCCCTCCCTCTTCAGTATGTGATCTTTGCCTGCTGAATTCTGTCTCTGGTTAGACTGTGAGCTCTGGTGCTTTTCATTCCCCGAATTCCCAGAGCCCAGCACAGCCTCTGGAACCCACAGGACTGGGTCCCCAGGGTGGCTCACGCATGCTGGGCTCCCAGTGGCGACATACACAGCAAGACCCTGATGCAGGAAGACAGTCCTATCTGGGCACATGTATAGGCCGTGCTCCTGGACCTTCTGGATTGATTTCCCTGACACAGGACCTTTCACACTGTTCTCATGATTTCAGCTGAGCTGTTGGCTTTAATGATACCCCTCTCTGCCTGGTCACTTCCCCACAGGTATTTAGCCTGACAGTCTATTTTTCTTGAGAAGCTGAACCTATTAGACTCTATAATAAAGCCAGAGTACTGTTTTTACAAACTCTCATTGGAATTAATTACCCAAGAGAAGCCGTCCTGCGCAGACAGGGCCGGGCTTGTGTCTCGGCTGCAGTCCTGGGTTCTGGTGTACCCCTGCTCCGGGCGGGCTGGACACAGGGGGTGGGCACCCTGGGCACCTGCCACAGTGCTCAGAGGCTGACTGAAGGTGGGCACGAGGGGCTGCTCCACCCCCTTCATGGCACAAAGGCTGAGAAGCCCAGCCTAGCCCGGTCTCCCGCATGGGCTGTGTCCAGCAGGAATCAACCTACAGGAATGGAGTGTCTCTGTGTGCAGGTGGGGAGGAGACCAAGGCGACCCCGCTGTCCCACTTTCTGCCCTCGAGAGCCTTCTTGGCACGAGGTGCAACTGTTCACTCACTGGGGGGATGATGGCAGTGACGGGTAGTGAAGGGCGTGGTATGGACTTGGAGGGGCAGCTCCCAGCTGCTGTTTGGACAGGCTGCTCCCTTCCCTTCGTCGGGTCCCCTTCCTCTGCAAGACCCGTCTACCCATCCCACGAGACCAGGTTCAGATGCCGCCTTCTGTCCCACCACACTGGGCTCACTACAGAGCCAAGGTTATTTTCTCATCTCTCAAGCCCTTGGACTATGGGTGTCCACAGATGGGACCCCAGTGTGGGGGACTGGGAGGGGCGGGGGGGGTGTTTGCTGATGGAGTGAATGGCTTTGACCAAAAGGGGAAGAAAGCAGGGTCCTGCGGGAGTCGAGGGTTTGAGACCTGGCAGCCTGGCCACGTGGAGGGCTCCTGACCGGCTGGGTCTGCAGTTCCCAGTGACGACACAGAACCGGATGGAGAGTCCTCCTAGGCTCCCGCAGTAGCCTCCCGTTCGGGCCCAGGGATGGGGAAGGCGATGCTGGGCCTGACCTGGGAGTTGTCTCTGCCACCTGTGGGCCTGGAGCTTCTACAACTCTCCTACAGTGGTCTGGGCTGGCTCCTTCTTGGGGTGAACGTTGCCTTGGGTGGGTGGAGGTGAGGGGGAATCCATGGGGTAGGAGGGTCTGGGTGGGTACCTACAGCCCCGGGCCCAGGGAGAAGCATCCAGGCCCTGGGGCAGGCTGGGAAGAAGGCTTTCCCCAGCGCAGCTGACCTGGACTTGGGCAGGACTGCAAATCAAGCTATAGAGCTCCCCGAGGCCTTGGGAATGACCGCATGTGTCCTAGCAAAGGTGGATCCAGGGCTGGCTGGAGTGGGCTGGCTGCCACCAGAAGCTGCTCCCTCAGCTCCCATCTTCTCCCCTCTACCTCCTGGAGGTTTTGAAACCAGCACTTCTCTCCTTCCTCAGACTCTGCAGGCCAAGGTATGGCTGTGCCTGTCCCCTGTTAGCAAGACCTATGTTGTCTACCCTGAGCAGCTCTCTTACTGCGGTATGTCTGCACAGCAGGAGGAGACAGGAGCTGTCTGTTTCTCTGGCAGTTGCTGTGGAGGAGAACGTAATAGATTTTGATCACTGCTCCGAAAAGCTCCCACTGCTAAGAAAAGCTCTCAAAAGCAGAGCTTGGATCTGAATAGCCTCTGTACCCCAGTGCCTGGCATAGCTTCTGGCCCCAAACAGGTTTCAGGTAAGGTCTGAATAAGTGATTGAGGGAATGAATGAATAGTTGCTGGATCAGACAAGGTGTCACGGAATAGGATGCACTGAGCTGGGTCTTGAATGGATAGGATTTGAGCCAACAAATCCTGAGTCCTTCCGTGGAGGAAGTGTGGCCCCCAGAGTGCACGGCACAAGCAAAGGCACAGAAGTAGGAAAGCCCATGGAGGGACCAAGGACTCTACGGAGTCTGGGGCAGCGGGCTGGTGGACGGGCAGAGCGATGGCATCAAGCAGGGAGAGCGAGAAGCCGCAGAACCCTGGGAACAACCGCACCGAGTATGGTAGGCATTTCCAGATCTCCAGCATCTTTCTTCCCCCGGCAGCACCCACCAGGGAAAGAAAACCCTGCAATCCCCAGCACTTGGCTCTCTCCCAGCCTGGAGAGAGGGTGGAGGGAGGCAAGCAGGGCCATGTGGGCACTCTCTAGAGCGCACTCTCTCCCTTGCCAGCACCCACTCCCCAGGCATCTGAGCAGTGACGGACCACCTGCCTGGAAGTCATCTAGAAGAAGAAAGGACTGTGCACCTCATCCAGAACAGACGTAGGCCCACCCTGGAGCACTCTCTATTCCTAGGGGTGGATCGGAGGCCCAGGTGGTCCAGGGTGACTTGGGTGGCAGGGCCAGAAGGAGCAGGCGGGTCTCCAGGTGCTCTGGTTCTGCATGATGACACTGCACAGAGATGGTGATGATGAGGAAGGGCATGGCGACCTTTCACTGAGAGCCCGTGTGTGCTGAGATGGCCCTTCACACACGTCGCTGCTCTTAAGTTTCGAGTGTCTTTTACATATGAGGGAGGCGAGGTGAGGTGCCCGGTGTCTCCAGCTGGAAGCTGAGGCGGGTTTGATCTGACACGGGCCTGCCCTGCCTAAGGCATCAGTTCTCAACCTTGGCCTGTGCATCGAAGAACTCATCTGGAAGCTTCAAAAAAAAAATACTGATGCCTGGGCCCCACCCCCGGAGTGGATTGGGGGTGATCTAGGCACCAGGATTTTTAAAAAGCTACCCAGGAAATTTTAATGTGCAGCAAAGTTGAAAACTTCTGGTCTCCTGCCCCAGTGCTGTTGTTTCTGCTTTTTTGTTCTCATTACTGAAATCTCCAGAGCTCAACGAAATTTAGTGAAAAAAATAAAATAAAAATAAGGAATGACAGTTCGAAGAGCCAGGAATTTATGCAAATGAATGCAAATAAACACACACTTCCATACATATGTTTATGCAAATATTCTTGTGGTCCTTGCAAATCACTCACCCGCTTGCAAGCAGCTGTCTGTGATTTCTTGGTGAGAACCCCGGGCAGGGTGCTCCGGTTAGTGACAGGTGGTATCACGACCTCCCAGAACAGATCTCTCTATTAGCAAACTCATCCTAGAAGTTCTCCACTCACAGAGCCCAGCTTTGTGCACCAAACCCCCGTCCCCAACTTGCTCAGGCCTCAGGGCTCACTCAAGGCCACAGACCAGGAGGGTTCAGGAGCAGTTGCCTGGTGGGTACCTCAAGGCCACCAGCGCTGTGGGCAGAGAGAGTGGGGGCCTGATAGCTGCTGGAGGACAGCTCTGATCGCCGAGGGACGGGCCGGTCTAGGTGCACTGTGCCAGTCTAGGCGGGCTGGCCTGTGGCTGGGCACTCGACTCCGCCCTGTCAGTGGGTGCCCCATGCGTGCTGTCTGCCCAAATGGTCCTACAGCTCATTCGCATAAACCCAGTGGGAGACATTGGACTTCAGAAGACAACTTGCTTGGTCAAGATGAGAGACTGGCACCGCTCACCCACATCCCCTCAACGGGCGCTAACTGTGCCTCCAGCACTGGTTTGCAACCCCTTCTCCCAGGCCTTGTCAAACTGTTATGGCCTCTGTAACTTCAGTCTCCCTTGTTTTGCTGCCTCAAGGATAAGCCAGTTCTGCACCCCGCTGGCCTCTGGCTCTGCTCCCCGAGAAGGACCAAGAGCAGCGGAAACCTCAGAGCTTCCTTCCTGCAGGCTCAGCGCTCATCAGGACGTCCTCCCTAAGCTGGCACACTCCGCCAGCGGCTGCCTGGGGTAGAGGGACTTCCCCAAGGGGGCCTGGGATGTGAGCCTGAAGATCCACCTGAGAACCAGGCCCCGGCACTTTGGGGTCCCAGCTCAGCCTGCTGTGCACGGCCCTGGAAAGGTCACATCCAATTTCTTATTTCTCTCGCTGCTGAATCCGGGGGCTGGAGGCCATAGCCATTTGGGAGGCTCTGGGGAGGCAGAGCGTGAGCTCTGTGAGGGCAGAGCATTCTGTTTGTTACGCGTGGTAGGCACTCGCTACATTTTTGTCGGCTGAGGGGACAAATGAGCCTTCCCCCCACAACACCCATGCCTGACGACCTTCCCAGTTGTCCTCGTGACTTGTGCATGACTTGGGATGGGGGCGGTGTGGCCTGTCCCCATGAGGGTGCCCACCTCTGGGAGGGCAGCTGTAGACAGTGCCCCTCATGGACCCAGTGCACAGCCCAGGTCAGGAAAAGCTTCCCGAGTTGAAAGGCCAATTCACCTGAGCACACGTCTCACTTTGGGTGGTGCTGGTGGTAGGGAGGTGGCAGAGGGGTGTCAATCCTTCCAGGCCGTGATGGAAACCCAGGGACTGGTGTTCCAGTGGGGTGCCAGAAGTCCATTCAGGCATGATTCTGTCTTAACACAGAGCTCTTACGACGACCTCCCCAGCAAGGACAAAAGCCTCTGAGCCCCTGGTGTCAACCTACCCACCAAGCTCTTATGCGCCCTGGGAGTCCAGTCCAGTGAAGGGAAGTCTGCCACGCTGTGTTGGGAGACAGAGCTCAGCCTTACTGCTCATCCTCCCTCCACGTGCTGCCCTCAGGGGTCACTCCTAGTTCTTGTTGGTCCAACTATCCAAGAGAAAAAGGAGCTTTCACACTCGGAAAAATCTCTGCTAGAGTACCAGCTGGCTTCAGCTCAGCTCGCAGCCTCCGCAGATTGCTGCCTGGGCACCTGAGAGACCCCCTCCCCCGCCTGCCGCCCCCATGGGAGAGCACTATGTCCCTGCTGCCTGCTTCACTCTTGCCGGCTTGAACTGAGCTTGTAAAGGGCTTTTATTCTTTAATTTTATTCTTTAATTATTTCGGGCTAACCTTTCACCTCCTCAGCTTTTCTGGGCTGTTAGGGAGATTCTCTGTGCTTCCAGTCACTCAGTGGCTGTGTGATAAGGGACAAAGGAGATAAAGCCATCTCCTTTGGAGGAAATGGGGAGAGATTAGCCCCGGAGCCTCCATGGCTGGTTGGCTGTGGGCCTGGCCAATGAGTGGCTCTGTTCCATGGCAGGCTGTTGTCTTGAGGGACCAGCCTTCACCCATACGCTGACCCTAGGGCAGGCCAGCCATGGCTTCCCTCCTCTTTGTTGGAAACTGGCTGGAATGGTCAGAGGTGAAGGGAGGGCAAACAGCGTAAATTTCTGTGGACAGCCTGATCCACCAAGCCGACAGCCAACTAAACCAAGACTGTTAGGAAGCATCCGTTCCCTTCTCCTGGCTCTCTCAGCACAGATGCGCTGTGGGAATCATCCCACTCAGGTCCCAGGGACCCAGCGTGGGTCATCCAGAGTCTAGAGTTGAGAGGGTAGAACCAGTCCAGAGCCCAGGACCTAGAGCAAACTGAGAGTTTACATCTAGAGCCCAGAGCTTAAAATCTAGAACTTTAAGCCCCAGCCAGAGCCCAAAGTTTAACACAGAGGCTAGATTACCAATTTAAAAACCTGAAGTTCAGACAACTGGACCCAGTTCTGAGAACCCTCCCAGTACCAGTGTGCTAGAAAGTTCCCTTCGCTGTCTCCAGCCCTCTGATTGGCACCTGACAGTGTGTGGAGAATTAATTATGGTCAGAGCTTTTCAACATGCAATAAAAAGCCTTTTAAACCATTCCGATGGGAGGTGATTAACTCTATTAAGTGGCATTATGGATCTTCCTATCTGTTGCTTTCATAAACATAGTTGTAGGCGGAATGTTTTATTATGGGCATAAAAATGCCCCACATTACAATGCATAAGCACATATTGATGTTATATTTCTTTACTGTGCTGCACGCCCCAATCCCCAACCACTCCGAAAAGAAACTACAGGTCTTAATAATTTATGCTCCAAGTTTTAACCAGGATTATCAATGGCAGCTTTTGAGCTTTCTCTTTTGGCAACACAATAGATCATAGTAAAAATGCACCGACAAGCGATGTGTCCGTTTGATTTTTTCCACCTGAATCAGCAGCCCAAACTCCAGACACAGCAGTTTAGGGCAAGCAGCACACTGAAGAATTTAAGTCTAAGCATTTAATCTGTTCTTTCCATAAATTTCTGCTGCTTGTGCTTTATAATGATTCTACCAGAGGAAGTTTATTTATATCGCAGATTTTCAGCCTCAGCACATTGAGAACACAACGGCGATCGCTCAGTCAATAGCTTACAGCCATGTATAATATCACTCCGGAAATCAAAAGCCCATTTGAAGAAAAGAAGCCTCAGATTAAAGTCACTTGAAGACATCAATAACTTGGAACTCGCTGAAGAGAAGTTATAAATATCCAGCCTGCGCATATGCAAATAGGCGTTCGCAGACGCGCCACCGCCCAGCGCCCGGGAACCTCCCGTGGTCCCTCCCTCCCCGGCGGCACGTGCGGGGGGCGGGCCCAGGCTACGTCACTGGGGGCGGGTCCTCCCCTCTCCCGGAGGCCGCGCGTCCAGGTCCGCGCGCGGGTACCTGCACCCCAGTCAGCGGCCGGCTAGGTCTGGGTGTTGTGCTGGGCTTTACGTCCGGCGAGGAGTAGGAGCCCAACCTTAAAACCCAAAGCTAGCGCCTTTCTGGGTCGTTTACCACGTGTCAGATGCTGGGTCTAGAGGCACTTTACATCTGCCGCCCTCAGCCATCTTACTGATTCCTTAAGTCATGTATACCCAATGGCCACCCCGCCCCCCATCGGCTTCATCTTGTTGAAGGGAGGGGAGGAAGCACCCGCACTTTGAAAAGCCGCCAGCGTGCATGCTTCCTGCTACCCCGCTGAGGTGCATGCTTCCTGCTACCCCGCTGAGATGCACGGATTACGTTATCGCTTTTTATTCTCCCAGCAACTCTATGGCTGAAGGTCCCCATTTCACAGATGAGAAAAATGGGGTTCAGAGAGAGTCCCTGGCCACAGAGTGGCAGAAGCAAGATTTGAATCAAACTTTGCTTAATTCGAAGCCCCGCATTTATAATTTTAAGTTGCTGTAGTTCGTTGTTTCCTGCTCTCCCTAGCTACCTTTCTCAGGGCAGGGCAGGGCAGGGCCTGCCCAGGGGCCTAGAGAGATTTAGGGGTCATTTGGGAAGGTGAGGCTCAGGGTCCAAGGAGCACCATAAACGGTCATGCTGTAGACAAAGGAGGGGGATGTGGGTGATCGAGGCTGGGTAGAGCTGGCTGGGGAGGCAAGCTGGAGTGCTGGCTGGCGGGCCTGCTGGGCAAGATCCTTGCAGGGGGCCCTGGGGCGGGATGGGAGGAGCCAAGGCGAAGCCCAGGCCTTGGATCTGGAGTCAGCTGGGGGCCTGAGCTCTGGACTTGAGGTGGTGAGGGGACCTCAGACTTTCAGGAAGGGAAGGAAGGCAGAATGGACCCATTGGGAGGGGCCGGGACCCCAGGTGGTGCTGGTGAACTCAATGGCCACAGACCAGAAGCTGCACTACCCCCAGGTAACCCTAGAAATGGCCAAGGCCGCAAAATGGCCAAGGGCCTATATGGCCAAAGCCCCTGAGAGCACAACCACCCCTCAGGAGAAAGAGGAACTCTGCTCATTGCCCAGGAGCGTGACGTGGTCCTGCACAAGGTAAGGCTCCATCAGAGAGTGAGTTACCAATGGTCAGTGGGCCGTAATAAGATAATAAGGTTAAACCCTGCAAAAGTGGACAAGAGAAAATGTGACAAAGGGCGGAACATTTGAATTAAGTTATATAAAATCATAGAAGGTGACTGAAAAAGGACAACTTTCTTCAGGATGACTTCTGCCTTAAAGACACCCTAACTCTGGAGCCACCTCGATGCCTTTACTCAAGCTGTCCCATCCCTCCAGATTCCCACACTGTGTCCACAGCACTGCGGTAAGGTTTATGCTTCAGTACTGTGAGCATAATCGATCACTTTCAGCTACACTCATTCATTCCTTCACTCATTCCATTCACTCATACATTCAAATAAATATTTATTGAGCACCTACCATGTTCCAGGCACTGGGGATACAGCAATGAATGAAAGAGACCCAAAGCCCTGCCCCCACGGAACACAGGTCCTTAGAGGATCTTTGCTGACCTCTCTGCCCCTCCTTCTCAAGGGCTGGTGTGGTTCAGCGGGCTCTTGAGGGCTGGGCAGCACAGCCAGGCGGACAGGCATCCTCACTCATGCATTTGGCTGCAGGTGGTCCCAGCGCTCCCAGCAAATGGCTTTTCTGAGCCTCAAGTTGCACTGACTCATCATCTCTCTGCCCTTCTTCCTAGCCTGCTGGGGAGGTTGTTTCTTTGGAGATCCTTCCAGGCCAAAGGTCAGTGTGTGTGTGGGGTCTCTACTCCCAGATGGGGATAGACCACATCCTTCCAGATAAATGACCTAGTCCTGGGATGGGGATTATACACCCATGTTCCCCTCTCCCCCTGCTCCAGTGCCAGGAGGACTCCAAGCCCAGCCACAACTAGAGCCTGGCAGGGTGGAGGACTGGCCCTCTGATGAACGCGGGCGGAGGCCTTGCACACGTGTGCAGGTGCGTCCGTACAGGTGAAGCCTTCTCAGGAGGGTCTCCTGGACGTATAGAACATTCAGAGCTTGGGCTTCTCTCCTTCCTATTGACGGACCAGGGCAGAGGCTGGCTGGATGCCCCTGATCAACCACCAACTCTCATTCTGGCCCTAATACTACCTGCCCCCACGGGAGGAGCTGGATTCCCAGGGGGCTGGAGCCTCAAGGCTTGGGGGCTGGGGGACAGTAACCTGAGATCCTCTCCCCTATTTGGCTGCAGGAACCAGCTCTTGTTGGGACGGAATGCTCCACTTTCCTGGAATCCTCTGCCCTTCTGGGAACTCTCGGGCAGGCACGTGCATACTCTGTTTTCTGTAGTTCCTCAGGAGGGCCCTCTGGTCTCTGTTAGGCCGCCACAGGGGTTCTGGGGATGGTTGCTGGGAAACCCTGCTGAGGCCACACCTGACTTTCCCCAAGGAGGATAAGCTGCCTCAGCTCAGGTGGAGGCCCCGGCATGAATCCGAAGAGACGGGGCCAGCGCCGGCTGAGGCAGCAGGCGGCAGGAGCTGGGGCTGACCAGAGCCACACCTGGGGTGGCTGGAGGGGGCAGTAGCCTCCAGTGACGGGTGAGGGAGCTTAGTGAGAAGTGAGGACCACCGAAGGGTTTTGACTAGGGCAGGGCCTGCTCAGACGGGCACTTTAGAGATGTTCTAACTGTGGAGTGGAGAGGGGGCAGTGAGGGGGCAGGCCTGGGGCCGGGGGGAGATGAGGAGGCCGCATGGCCACCCAGGGAGCCCTGAGGGACGGGTGACAGAGCAGAGTGGGGGAGGTGAACAGACCACACTGAGGCTGACGGGGTGGGCAGGAGGGCCTGGATGAGGGAGAGGGTGTGGAGGGTCGGGCGGGCTGAGGTTGAAAGGCCCTGGTGACGAACGGCTGACAGGCCTGAAGTCCTGCTGGAGGTTTGGGGCTCCCCAGCCCTGGGCACGGCTTGGGCCCACGTCTGGGCACCTCCTTGGGTCTGGCTGCACGGCGACCTGCCTCAGCTACCGTAGGGTCTCCGTGTCCCTGAACCTCTGAGACTCTGCGTCCAGCTCCTTATTTCTCACACGGGGAGGCAGAGATTCAGTGCGGGGGTGGGGGGAGGGCGGGGGAGGCTGGACTAGGCTGGAAGCCAGGCCCCTTCTGTGTTGTTCCAGAAAACACACACTTGCTGGGCACCCTCGTGGCCAGATCCAGAATTAGGTGCCGAGGATATAACGGTGCATATGGGGCAAAGGGCAAGGCTCTGGGGCCAGACAGTCTAGCTTTCCATCCCAGCTCTGTCCCTGAGCAGTTGGGTAAACATGGGGAAGTTACTTCATGTTTCTGAGCCCAGGTTTCCTCATCTGTAAATAAGTCATAACAGCACCCACTTCAGAGGTTGCTGTGAGAACTAAATGCGTCAACAGGAGTAATATGCCCAGAAGGGCACCTTCTAAGGGTGACGGGAGGTAATACCCTCTATAAGTTCCTAACAGGCTGCTCACGTTGCACACGGCACACCTCCAGGGGGCGCCATTCACCTAGCATCATCATAGATGTCGTTAGTTATTGTGACAGTTTTCTGGTAGGTGGCAGGCAAGGGTCTTGAGAAAAGGGTATCTTTAAAAATTTCACATAAAGTTGCTAAATCTAAAGTCACTCACAGTCGAATGTGGAAGACAGACATGAAAATAGACCATCAAGATGCTCGCTGGTGAGCCGGGCGAGTGAAGTCTGCGCGTGCCGGGGTTAACTGAGGAGAGGATCTGATGGTCCTGAGCTCTGTTTCTGGCTGAGGCTGGTGCCTCAGAGTTCTGACTTGAAGGCTCAGGTGTTGTAGGAGCCCCAGCCTCATGGGAGGCCTGAGGCTGAGGACAGCCTTGCTCCCAGGCCCTCCGACCATCCTGTCCAGACTTTACTGCCACAGGTGAGGCCATGAGGCTGCTCTGAGAGGCCCAACTCCCTCTCCTCGGCCTCAGATTGTAAATGTTCCTCTCCGTCTGCGTTCAGTTCTGCTGTGGGAAAGGCAGGCGAACACAAAATAAATAACCAGAAGACCTCTGCACACCAGGCTCCCTTGGCTCTGCGGTGATTCCTGACTAGCTCATAATTCACCTCCTACATCCCACAGCAAGGCTGGCCCACAGTTCCTGAGGTGGGCCTCCTGCCTGGCCCACCTCCCCTGCTGTCAGCCCAGGCAAAACCAAGTCCCTAGCCTCTACCTGTAGAGAGGACATGTGGCCTGGGCTGAGGACACCGCCCCCACCTCTGCTGCCACCCCTCTAATCAGCCATAAGTGGAGGTCAGACCCTGTCACCCCCAGACTTAACATCTTATGCTGGTGGGGCATCTTCCCTGGTGACCAGGGGTGAGGGGTGATTTCTGAAAGGGAGGGGCCTTCCTCACAGACCTTTGCAGCTGAGGCTGGGGTTCGGCTCCGGTGGCACAGGCTGTTGAGCCCTGGAAGACAGAGACCCTCACCCCCATGCTGGCCTTTGTCGGGGAGTGTGGGACCCTCGGCGGGAGTGAGCAGGGTAGGGGAGGAGGGGTGAGGGGAGGAGAGGCCAAGTGTGAAGGCCAGAGAAAGGGAGATCTGTGGGCCCTGGTTCCAGTGGTGATGCCACCTCTACAAACCTCCCCAGGCCCCTCCTGGGCCTTTTACCTCAGAGGCCTGATGATCCCTGAGGGCTTTTGTCCGGCAGCTGAGAGACCAGGGAAAAAAATGCATCTTTAGCCTCTTGGCTTCTGCACCTGCCAGAGCCTGGAAGCCTCCAGAAGCAGGACACCCAGGTGACCAAGCAGCTCAGGTGAGCTGACCCGGCCAGTGTGGAGCCCGTCGCCTCCTCAGTGCTCCAGGGGAGGCTGGGCTCTGGGGAAAAGGAGATGCCAGCCAGGCCTGCAGCTCTGTCCTCAAGACCCCACAGAGTCCCCAGCTCCCTCCCAGAGAGGGCCAGTGCATTTTTCCGGCTCTGCTGAGCTCCTTCAAAGATATCAGCACATGGTTAATCTTCCTGCTGTTCAGAAATGCAGGGTAATTTGCTCGAGTGGGGATTTCTGCATATTTATACTAATGTCTGTGTTTAAAGCTTATGAGACAGAGAATTGCGGAGAGATGTCCATTAGCAATATATACAGGCTGCAATTATTTCTTTATGGTGTGTGGTTTGACTGCAGAATATTTTATTTCAATGGAAGCAGCAGGCTTTGCCTACTGTGTTTTCTTATGTGCCCAAAGAAATCAATACAAACAAGAAAGAAAAGAAAAGAGGCAAGAATAAAAGGAGTGTGACCTTTTAGGATTCTGGGAGCCTTGAATATGCTATTCCAGGAACTGCCTTCGTCCTTGGAATCTAAATGCGTGCACCCAAGTGCGGGGAATTCAGTGCATTTAAGAACATGGATGAGAACTTGAGAATCTTCCTCAGGACAGAGGCGAAGCTCTCAATTCATTCACCCTGGATGAGCCGGCGGGGGCTGCTGTCAGAGACAAGCAGGAAGGGAACAAGGGGTGTTCTCAGAGGACCCCACTTCTGACCTCCAGCTCCTTTCCCCCATGTCCACCCCATGGACAGAAGCTAAGAAGGAGAGCAGGCTTTGATTTGAAACAAAATAAGCCTCAAGCTGGAAGGTTCACAGACCAAGGCTTTCTGGAATCTGCTTGGAATCTGGTAGAAACCAACTTTTTCCTGGGGTGGGGAGGAGGGAGGGAGAAGCAGCAGGACTGTTTCAGAACCAATGAGCTGCAATTTCCAGCATGTAGACCAGGAGGGAAGAGCCTTGTTGGGGAGTTTCGGTGAGTGGGGGGCCCAGCCTGGGAGAGTGTGGCCGGGAGGCCGGGGAATCCCTCCTCTGCAGTCCCACCTGGTGCTCACCTCAGCTCCACCTCAGCGCCCACCCCGCCTCTCCTGGCCTCTCCTGTGACTTTTCCATGTTGGTGCCCAAGAGCTTAAGGCAGACAAACACCCAGCAGGCCTCACAGACAGATCGGACCCCCGTGCGCTCTGGAAGAACGCCTCAATTACCAGCCACTGGGAGGGAATCATTGAGCCTAAGGTGGTCCCCAAGATGCAGAAAGGGATGCTATCCTAAAGGGCTTTTTGGATAAGAAAGGCTGGAGAAGCCGGGGTGGATGGTTGCAGACGGGTGACTTCTGGTTTTGTGCAGCAGCAAACCGGTGTTGACTTTTTCTTGCCTCCTCCTGGGCCCCCAGGGCCTCTCGGCCCTTCCCTTTCTGCCCTTACACCTCTCTGTCCTCCCAGCCGGCCCTCGGCACAGCCGGAGCATCTGGGCAGCACCAGTGGGGCCGCTGCCCGCCTCCTTCCCGTGGCGCCCTCCATCTCCTGGCCTCCACAAAGCCAGCTTTCATCTGCCGCCTCGACTTACCCTTGGTGGGGAGGCACCATTCTTTTCTGGCCTCAAAATAGTTCCCTGAAGTCAGTGTTGACTTCTCACTGCCTTCTTGCATAGAAATCTTTTCCAAGAGGCGCCGGGGTCCAGAAGAGGGACAGATGGTCCCTTTCTTTTTATAACACGGCCAGTCTTTTGAAGTGAAGAGCTATAAACACAAGTTTTGCCTTCAGCAGATGTTCTGTGGGCACAACAAGTATCACTTTGTGCTCTTCAGCAACTGTGAGCGGTGTTAGCTGGGGAGGAGACTGAAATTGGGCAGAGCGTCGGTAGGTGTTCAGGGGCCCAGGGGCCATGGCGTGACGGGCCCCATTCGGTCTGAGCCAGAACTTGTCCTTCTGCTCAGCCAGTTACAGGTCTGTACTTCCTGGAAATGGTGTCTGCTCACCTTCCCTGAGCCCAAGGACCACCCAGCCCAAGACCCATCTGTGCAGTGGCTGGTTTTGAAGGGGTGGCCCTCTACTTGTGGTCTGTGCAGCTGTCCAAACTAATCCTAAGGCTGGGTCTAAAGGGTTTAAAAGCTGTGGGCCAGGGCGGATGCTCTTCAAGAGATCCACGGTTCAGTTTGATCACTTTCTCCCTTGAGCTATTTACCATACGTTGTCCAGTCCCGGTGGCCGTATTGGGGTGATTCAGGCAAGAATGGTCAGTCAGACATATCTGTTGAGCTTCCAAGGAGGTGAAGGCTGTGCTAGATGTCGGTGGGAAGCCAATTCCCAGAGCTCTACCCTGGTGGCTCCTCGTCCACTGGTGACCGACATACGAGGTGTCAATAACTACTTCTAAATGGATGTGCTGCTATTTGGTGGACTTCAAAAATTTCGTTCATTTAAAAGGGCATAAGCTCAATAGACCTCATTAACTTCAAGGATGTATCATCTTTGCACGGAATTGGCTCTTTTGTAGGATGACGGGCTCCGTTAACTTTATTGCGCTGGTAATACTTTGTATAACGTGTGGGAGATGTAGCGACAGGAAGGGATCTGCTTGACTCTCAAGCTCCAGCGGCTTCTGTGGTGGCCAGTGAATGTCCTGTCTTCGGCTTCCTGAAAGGGCCCGATGTGCCTCATAATTAACTTTGGGAATTAGGTCCAGCCATCCAGTCACCCATCCATCCACACGACACTTTTGGGGATGAGGAAAGAACCCAAGAATCATCAATTTATATTGAGAAATATCAGATGCATGACCCTCGGGGACATAAGACAGCCACTGTGGGACTTGCCCATCCTTAGCCCAAACATGCCTAGTGACAATATAGGCTGCAACCAGAGGCTTCAAGCTGTGGTGCGGTGGAAAGGGGTGGGCATCAGAGGCACGCAGTTTTGATATGACTCCCTTCCCGTTCTACCACTTATGTTTGGGCCTTGATTATATACCCAGGCCTTGATTTTCCACCTATGAATTTGCCTCACAGGACAGCTGCAAGGATTACATAAATACAGAGTGAATAGATGACGAAAATGAAACATCCACTTCCCACTCTGTGCCCTTCTGGAAGGCTGCATCTACCAGCATTGCCCACCAGCCCCCCTGGAATGGCTGAGACCACGCAGCAGGGCCAGCCTCACAGCCCGGGTTGGTGTCATTACTGCAAACACCCAGGGGGAGGCCACAAGTTTACTCATTCCCTGCCTTCTGGGACGAATGACATTAAGTTAGGAATTCTGGAGTCACTGCCCACACCAAAAAAACCTTGTCTCATAAATAGCTGCTGGTTAGTCTAAGAAGGTAATGAATGTCTCCATATAGAAGAAAGACTGAAAATATAGGAATTATTTTTGGATCAATGAGAATTTCTGAAAGCTGCCTGTTCAAATGGCCAGATGGTCCAAGAGCCTTAAGAATCACCACATGGCGGTTCCTAAACTTAGGGACCTGAGGTCCTTGGCAACAGGTTCTGGGGTTTGAGCAAGAGTAAGGCATCCTGGGCATGTGAACTGGGCCACTGTTTTGGTTCTCGAAGGTGCTCTGGACTCTAATGGACAAGCATGGCTGACCGCTAAAGGTGTTCATGCTTCTAGGAAGGAGCTGGGCTCTTTAAATGGCCTCAACTTACTGAAATAACCACAGTGTATCAGCAGTTTTGAAAGCCCCCAAGTTAAAAAACAAAAACAAAAACCACCTAATAATTGTAGCGACCTGGAGGGTGGGACTCTGCTCAGGGGAGCACTAAGCAGGCATTTCCAGGACAAGCCCTCAGCCACGGGAGTGATGGGGTGAGGGCCCGGAGCCCGAGTTACACAGCTTCCCCCTGTCATCCTTCCCTCTCCTTGCTGGACAGCGTCTCCTCCCCGTCACTCCCAGGGCCATCATGGACCGTGCCCATGTGGTGCCATTATGACGTGGCCCCCCTTTAAGTGTGTGGGTGTCTTGTCCCTCCTCCTCCTCCCATTCAGGCCTGATGGAGCTGCTGGTGAGCACAGCATTCCTGTGGCCCGTGCCGCTTTGATCAGAGTGGCCTGGCAGTGTGTTTCCCCTGGGCAGGGCCTGGAGAGGCATGGTGATCAGGCCAAGTGCAGCCAAGGCAGACACTGAGCCTGCCTCTATGTGGTGTTCAGTCTGCAGAGAGAGAGAAGATTCTAGGAAGAAGAACTCCTAGCAGCAGATGATCCTAGGGGATGGGGGAGGTTTCACAGGGAATTTGCTAGAGGCAGTTTCTTGCGATATCTCAGTGACACCTCTGAACCTCAGCTTCCCCACCTGTAGCATGAGGGGGGCAGGTCTCTAAATGAGCTTTAAGGTAATGGCCTACTCTGAAATTCACTATCGTGGTGGAGGAGGGAGGGGAGGGGTGGAAGGGAGGGGATGGAGTTATTGGGAGAGCACAGCTGGGAGGTGGGGCTGCGGTGGGCTGGGCTGAGATACATCTAACACCTAGGCGCCAAAGGAAATAAGTTTGAAAACTCGGTGGAAAGGTTAACTTGCTGCTATGGCCAAGACTGGGGGCAAAAGGGTGCAGGAATGAAGGGGGGTTCAGAGGAATGACCAACAATCCCGAGCCTGATGAGAAAGAGGAGGGAGGAGACCCCAAAGAACCAGTAGAGTGGACAGTAGGACTTTTGTGAGATTTTTTTCTTTTAATTTGGAAGTTGGAGTGTGTGTGTGCCTGTGTGTGTATGAGTGTGTGTTTTATACAAATAAGTCATGATCGTTATAGAAATGTTAGACTATCTGCAGTGTGATGCTCAGGACCAAGGGGGTGACTGTCCCCTGTCGCCTGGTGTCCCTTTAAGAGGCCCTTTGACAAGCTGGAGCATGACCAGGGAGGACCCCAGCATGATAAAGGACCAAAGGACCCACAGGATGAACTGCTGAGGTCACTGGAGATATTTGTAGAAAAGGAAATTCTGCCACCATCATGAATCTGAAGGGCTGTCATGTAGAACAGGGGCCAGCTTTGCTCTGAGGGCCCCAGAGGGCAGGACCATGGAAGTTACAGGAAGACAGCTCTTGATCATTTAACAGGATAAACCATCTAGCTGTGGGTGGCCGCTGCTTAGTCCCCAGTGGTGGAGGGCAGATTCCTGCTTCCACTAGATGGCTCTGAGATCCCTCCCAGCGTGAAGGTTCTATGGAATTCAAAAGTTAACCCCAAATATGGATGATTCTAATAATGGAAAATAGAGACAGTGCTCACTTAACAGGGAATAGGTGAGCAGCTTGAAGTTAAACTGGTAAAAATGATGATAGTAAGTTTATGAAAAGGTTCAGCTAACTATAAACCATTGAAAATATCCATAGTTACACTGTAACTATCTAGTAACTGTGCTGTGGTAAGGGGCTACCCTTTGCATTTGCCAACAAGACTGGCACATAGCCTGTTACAGACTGAATTGTGTCCCCCACGCCCAAATTGCTATGTTGAAAGCCTAATCCTCAATGTGACTGTATTTAGAGATAGGGCCTTTAAGGAGGTAATTAAGGTTAAGGGAGGGCATAGGGATGGGACTCATCCATTACGACCTTATAAGAAGAGATTCCAGGAGCCCACGCACAACAGGAAAAGCCACATGCGTACAGTGAGAAGACGGCCATCTACAAGCCAAGGAGAGAGGCCTCACCAGAAACTAACCTGCGGGCACCCTGATCTTGGACTTTCAGCCTTCAGAACTGTGAGAAAATTAATTTCTGCTGTTGAAGCCACCCAGTCTGCAGTATTCTGTTACGGCAGCCTGAGCTGAGTAATACAGAGCCCATGAAATTGGTCCTGCAGAAGGTGGTAAAAAACTAATATGTATTTGCCTGGGATGTGTGTAGACCTGGGTCTGAGACACTGAGCCAATGCAACACTGAGAGGTCTCTTGGGAGAAGGGACGAAAAGGCAGTGAGAGGCCAGTGGGCAAAACCAGACAGCTCACGGCGCTGTGCTTGGTCATCCAAAAGGCTGCAGGGAGACCTAGAAAGTGAAGAAGAACATTTTCTTGGTGCTGCACCGAAAACGCTTGGGCTTCCCTCTAAGATGTATATTTTTAAAGAGAGGTACACTAAGAAAACAGGCAATGACAACAATTTCAATAGATGGCAACCTTTTGGCCATTGTTTTCGTCAAGCAATTTACACAATGTTGTGTGTCCCTTACCTACTGTGCTTGTATTATTTTTACCTTTTACATTTTTAGAATAGTAAGTGTGCTCCTGAATGGCATGCAGTTTCAACCGAATGGTCTGAGTCAGGTTTGTGCCACGGTGTCATGGTTTGGTGTACTGTTACCTCCCCATCACTCAGGGACAGGAGCAGATGTGTCACACCTGCCCAGCTCTCTTCCTCTCGAAACTCATCCCCAGCCTCGAAAACTGAAAAGCCCTAGGGGTCAGCCCAACGGGACATGACTTTCCTAGCAAGACGGCACATGCTGGCTGTTTGAATAGTGATCAGGCAACAGGAAACTCGCCATTAATGTCTCTTACGATAGGAGAGAGAAAGGTTTACCAAGACTTCCTGGGCCCTGGGTGTGCACCGATTCCCCAGTTGGGGGTTAATGGCCCCCAAGTGCTTCCTCCCCAGATGAAAGCCCCTGAAGACCAAGGGGTCTTCACCTTGTGAGACCAGAATGGCCTTGGGGACTGAGGAAATGGACTCTCGCCCAAGATCCCGGATCCTTATAGCGCCATCACTGACGGGGGTGTGGGGGGCTAAAGAGCACAGCCAGCCCGAGGAAAGCCCAGGCTGTCTGGACTTTAGGTGTCAAGGGTTCAGAGAATGGACTTCACAGGCATAAATCAGTATAAACCACAAGCTGAACCTGTCTCCGATCAGGACGAGCCCTGAGAACCATTTGAGGAGAAGCGTGTGCGTGTAACTCTATGGTAGAGAAATCACAAGTCTGGGTCCCTGGCACTTATCTCAAACATTCTTCCTAAGATCTGGCATTTGTAGCACTACCTGCCTTCTGCTTGCCTCCTCTGCATCATTCTAACCGCCTCTAAAGGCCCAGGCCACACTGGCCTCTCTTTTCCAGCCCCTTAGCTCTTATTACTGCCCCCCGCCCAGCGGCCCCCTCAAGTGGAGTTCAGGCTCCTCCAGGGAGACCTCCATCCCTCCCAGCACTTGGCATGGTGTCTGGAACACTGTGGGCATCACCACAGGGCCTCATGTTCAGTAGGAGCTGAGACCTGTACAGGGCATGCAGCTGGCACACTGCCTCACATCTTTTGCCTGGGAGAAGCCAAGTGTGGGCTCTGCACACAGTAGGTGCCTAATACTACACATCAGTTGCTCAATAAATGCCTGGTGGTGCAGCACAGAGGGCGGTAACATGGCTCAAGCCTGTCAGTGGCTTCTGATTGTCAGTGGTCTAGAACCTAGTGGTCTTCCCTGCTGGTGTCTGCTTGGGCCACCACTCCTGAGAGAAACAAGGGCTTGGGACCAGGGCAGCTGGCTTCCTGCTGTGGGTCAGCACCATTTCCTGAAACCTCTGGAAAGGAAATGTTCCCTCCCTTTGCTCCCATTTGAAGAGCCCCCTCATTCCAGTCGGCACCTGGACTCCTCTGGCCCTGCCTGTCAGACAGTTAGGGCCGGAGTGGGATTTCTGACCTGGAAGTTGCTCAGCGGAGATTTGGGGCTGAAAGCCCATGTGCCACTCCCAGCTCAGTGAGGAGAGGGCCCAGGGAGTCTTACTCTGCCTGTGCCCTGTTGAGCAGTGGGGTCTGGAGAGGGACATACACAGGCTGGGGCTCACGGGCCACTTCCTGCTCCAAGCATGACACGATCTCTGGGTGGTCTAGCCGCCTTGCTGCATCTTTCCGCTTGCCTGGTTCATTCATTGTCAAATGATCTGTTAACAAAACTGTTAAGCCCTGGACAATCCTCCAATTAATGATTAACAAACCCCTCGAGGACAGAGCCCTGTGAAGGGAAGGAGGGCCTTCCAAGGCAGGCTGGGGGCAGGTACCATCCACGCGAGGAGGGAAGACCTCGTGTAGACGGACTTTCAAATTCCATAGGCTCTGAGACACCTGTTTCCTGGGGGAGAGTGTGTGTGTTGGCGTGGGGGCTGGAAAGGGGAAAGTTAGGGTGATGGTGGGACTGGGGGTTTGGTTCCAGATCTGTGTTGAGTGTTTTGTTAGCCAGATCTGGGAGATTATTTTGAACAACGTTGCTTTAAAAATAACGGAAATCTTGAGCCAAAGGGGCTTCAGACAGTATTCCCCCCCCAAAAAAAACTCCAGGATCCAGGATTCTTTAGAATTTACAGTGATCGTAGTAGTAACAACAGCTAACATTATTGTGAGCACACTATGTGCCAGGCACTGTGTTAAGACTTTACATACATTATTAAATCCTTAAAGCACATCTAAGAAGATGGCACTATTATTATCTCTATGTTACAAATAACTTAGAGGCTTAGAGATACCAGGTTTCTAGCCAAGTTCATTGGGTTAGTGGGTAGTGGAGTTTCAATTCTACCCAAGCAGTCTGGTGCAGAACCTGGGCTCCTGGCCACCTTCCATGCTTCCAGCCACATGCTCCTAACCCCCTCTTCACCTGCAGCCTTGGTTGGTTGGTCTGCATGAGTGACATAATTCTATTTGTCCCATCTATTGATATGGCCATGGAGGAGGACCCCTGAAATATCCTTGGCACCCCAATATCAAGCTGAATGTCAAAGGATGCTGAGAGCCCCTGTGGGTAGTTAGGAGGAGTCCTCCCAAGACAAATAGCTCCTGGAATTAGGGGGAAGTTCCCAGCCACGGGCTGGTTCCTTCTGGTTGTTATTGTGATGGTGGAGGATTGTAAAATGTTGTGATGAGAGAAGGCAATTTTCTTTTGTACAAAGTGGACCTCCGGGAACTAGGTACTTCGAACATCATGATGTTAAAGCAATCTCCTAAGACTCTGGAAGGCAAACTGGTTTTTGGCTTTTTCACATTACCCTGGGCCCCTAAAGGGCCATGGACACTGAAAGATGGTTCTGGTACCAGGAATGAAAATAATCATAGCAAATACTTTTATAGTAATTACAAAGTACTAGGCACTCTTCTAAGGGCTCTATGTAAAATAACTTGCTTAATCCTCACAACAGTAAGAAGCAGATTCTATTGTTATCCCCTTGATATAGATGAGGAAACTGAAGCAGAGTTTCAGATCCCATATGCTCAGGGGCAAGTATTTTGGTGGAGGTGCTTGGCTACAGGAGGAACTTTGAAATAGATGGACTTCTGTTCCCAGAAGCATGGGACAGGTATGGGGGGGTGACCATGAAGCTGCAGAATGAAGTCTCACACGGACTTTTCTATCTGCCCGGACCCTCAAGTACTAATCTGCTTTCACCACACGAAGGGAGGAGGTGGCTGGAGAGAAGTCACAGGACCTCGCTGGATAATTCCCAGCCCAGTGCTCTGTGCCTTCATCCCCGAACTCTTCTTGAGCATCCTTTAGTGCCAGGCACTGCCTTGGATACTGGGGGTGGAATGGGATGGAGTCTGTGCCTGCCCGCAACCCAGGGGCTCGCAGTCTAGTTGGGAGAATGGCCCAGGCAAACTGTATTGCAGGCGCTCAGCCAAGGCCCAGAGCACAGCTGGACAGGAGAGAACCCAGGCCGTGGAGTAGCTACAGGGCAGCCCGCGAGCAGAAGGGTAAGAGCTGAAGTGGGGTGGCCGGCAGGAGCCGGATCCCGAAGCACCATGTCAAGGGCTGGGTTCTGTCCTGAGAGCAGTGGGGCTGTTGGAGTCCTTCACCAGGGAGTGACAGGACCAAACCTGTGTTTTGGAAAGATCACTCTGGCTGCAGCATGGACTCTGGATGGGAGGGCTTGTACTGTGGGTCTGGTGATGCAGGCCTGGAGTGATGGCGGCCTGAAGGGAGGCGTGGGGTGGGGATGGAGAGGAGAGGACAATCCAGAGGAGGCAGAAGCAAAGGCGTTTCCAGACTCACTGCATACGGGCATGAGGACCACCACAGGCTTTGATTCTGGACTCCTGCCTGGATTCGTGGTGTCATTTCTGAGACAGAGACACAGGGAGAGCAGCTCTGTGGCAAGATGATTTCAGTTTGGACATTTTGTGTCTCTGGGCTAACCATGTGTGGGCAAACAGCGTTATCATGCATCCCCAGCTTCTTCCAGAATGTTTATTGAGGGAGCAGTATGCCCTGGCATGTCAGAGGCTGGCGCAGGGACAGGTGAGATCTGTGCTGGGTGCCAGGGCTGGGGGGAGCAGTCCTGAATCCCCCAGCCAGGTAGGTGACATCCCACTCCCTTTTAGGGATGGGGACGTGACATTCCCATTAAGCAGCTTGACCAGGGGCTGCCAGCCCTGTGAACAAACTTGGGCTTCTTGCATCTCCTCTGCACTGGGAAGAGGCCCCTGCTTTCTGCCCCTTCACCAGCTTCTCTCTCTGCTGAACTCCCCGGACCTGGGGCTTGTGTCGGCAGGAATAACTGTTTTGATGTCAAGTGGGTATAGTGCCATGTACGGTCAAGCCCACGATCTCATTCAATCCTCCTCTATGCCCGATGATGGTGGTACTATCATCACATTTTCAAGATGATGAAAGGAAGGCTCAGAGAGGTCAGAAGACTTGCCCCAGTCACACAGCTGTTCACTGTGTCTCAAAGTATCTTTACCAGATCCCGTCTTTGCCACTTGTGGAGGCCAGGGCAGCTGCTGTCCAAGCAGAAGGTGGCATGAGGACAGGCAGAGTTCCGCAGGGTGGAGGTCCAGGGGCAAGGGTGGGATGGGAGGAAATGCAAAACCCACAGGGAGGGGCTACACACACCCCACCGCATGACTCCCCAGCCCTGAGAATCCTCGTGGCCCCTCACCCTGGGCCTGTGAAATCTAAAGTCAAAAGCGACAAGCCTCTTCACTTCCGGTCAACTTGGACTTTGCTTTTCGGTTCAGAAGCAAGAGGGAGCAGGTGCATCCTGGCTTCTCTCTCCCTGACATGCAGGTGAAAATATAATAGCCTTTCTGCAGCTCACCACTAGGCCCAGCGTCTGGGGCTTTAGAGGGTCTCTGACCACCCTCCTGGCCACCAAAAATCCTTTGTGGAAGAAGGTAGGGGCTAGAAAGAATGACATCAACAGCTTGCACCTCTGCTGTGACACACACAGCTGGGCTCATGTGGTACCAGTGCAGTGACACTGGACTTCGACGGCTCACGAGGTCTGACGCTGGCCACCACCTCCGCCCGCAGATTAGCTCAGGGGTTCCAACGCAACAAGACCAACGGCTCAGGTATTTTATAACAGGATTCAAGTGGAACTAAATCGTTGTTCCCCTCTTATCACTTTGTACACATAAAATCTATTTTAATCAGCTTTCAATATATAATCTAAAAAAAAAATGAAAAGAAATCCTACAGATTCCTCCCACCCCCAAACTGTTCTTAGAGAAAGAAAGGTTTATCTTGTAAGTTTCTTAAGAAAAATCTATATGTGCTCATTGCATTGAAATAACACTCATTACAGTGAGCTGCATGCAAGCCGGCTTCTCTAGTCAAAGATGAGAGACAATTGCTTGACCTATTGCAAATCAAAAAGCATTTCCACACCACCTTTATTTTTCAACTGGTTAAGTTTTAAATGAAAGCCCCAGCGCCCTTTCTTGGTAAGGCAGACTCACAGAGCCCCAACCGAAATTTCAGCTCAGTCGATGGGAAGATAATTACAAGAAACAAAATGTGAAGTTTAAAATCAGGGCACTAATGAAGTCTAAAAATACCAGTGGCCCATCCTTCTGGCTGGCAAGACCTTTTCTTCATGGAGGGGATCTCTTCGTAATTACTCAGCCCCGTGAGAGGCCAGGTTGTCATGTCAAACAATAGTAGGAAAAATCACGGGACTTTAATGAGCTAGATCTCAAGGAGTTCTATGGTGGATCTTATTATAATGCTGGGCAAGCTTTCAAACAGAGAACAGGAGAAAAGGAAAGATCTTTTTTTTTTTTAAGTAGAGTTCTGACTAGTGTTGATGCTGTCACGCAGGGCCTCCTGGTTCCCGCTCGGAGCCAGCTGCCTGTCATTTAGGAGTGTGAAATCAATTGGGCTTCGGAGATGTAAAATCCCTAGGGGCAAAATTAAAAGTGACCCAAATCCAAACCCACGTGGTCTTGTCAGGAAGATGAGTCTCACATAGCAAGTTTCAAAGATTTGGTTTCAAAATTCAGGTTTCTTATTTAAAAAAATATGCAGGGCTTCCCTGGTGGCACAGTGGTTGAGAATCTGCCTGCCAATGCAGGGGACACGGGTTCGCGCCCTGGTCTGGGAAGATCCCACATGCCACGGAGCAAGTAGGCCCGTGAGCCACAACTACTGAGCCTGCGCGTCTGGAGCCTGTGCTCCGCAACAAAAGAGGCCACAATAGTGAGAGGCCCGCGCATCGCGATGAAGAGTAGCCCCCGCTTGCCGCAACTACAGGAAGCCCTAGCACAGAAACGAAGACCCAACATAGTAATCAATCAATCAATAAATAAATCTTTAAAAAAAAAAAAAATATGCAGTTGTTTGACATTAGATCTGACAGACAAATTATAGCTTTGGCAATCAAGGCTTTTAAGATTAGAAATGAAAGGAGAAATTACCTAAAAAAAAAAAAAAAAGGAAAAAACCCACCCAGGCTTGAGTTGGGAGGCATTTGTGTGTGCATGCTTCATTGTCTTTCTTCACCGTAAATATAAGGGGATAAATCAGCTGATGAGGGCCATAAGTAGAGAAGCAAGTTCAATGTAATTTCTGGGGAAACAACCAGCTCACCAGAAACCTATGAAAATCAGCATGATGGATGGGTCACCGGGTCACCGGCTGGAGCTGGGGGAATCTAGCTAGGTCGCCGGAAGGCGGGGCTGTGAACACTTTCTAGGCCCACACCATCCCTGGCCCTCACCTGGTGCTGAATATACACCATAGGGGCTGGAAGAGCACACCCCACTAGGGGCCCCCTCTTTACTCCCGTCCTGTGCGTGGGCTCAGGCCCACGATAGAGGATGGTTCACACCGTCTGATGATGTTACAGGCGTGGCTCTGTAAGGGCCTGCAGGCCCAGCGCCAACAGGGGCGCAGCAGGGACCTGCCTCTACCACCTATATCTTCTTGATCTTAGGGACTCAGATGCTTAACAGCGACCAGATGTGACGACGCCTGGCAGCTTCCGGGAGGTGGATCCCAGCTCGGTGCTAAGCCCTAAACCAGGGAGCGGCCCCGGCTGGGCCAGTTACCTTTTTACACAGAACAACTCCTTTTCTTAGGTGCATGCCTGACATTGGCAAGTCAGCAAGACCTTTGCTCAGTCCTAAGAGGCCCCCTGGCATGCGGCAGTGGGATGGGGTGGGGAGAGGGAAGCCCACCCAGTGCCTCAGGCTTTGGCACAGCCTTGGAAGCAGCCGGGACACCTAGTGCCCAGTGTGTCAGAGTTGGCGGCATATAAACTGGGAGTGAGTTTTTGTTTAAAGGGAGAGGGAGCTTAACCAAAACAATTCAAACAAACAAAAATCAATTTAGTCAACTTAAAAAAAAAAAAAAGATCTTAAGGCAAGAGTTTACCAAAATGTAGATGTAATTTTCTATAATTTTGTCATTTAAAACTAGTGTTGATTTCCAAAACAAAGGCAGTCAGGGGCGCAATCAGATTGGGAATTAAACCCAACAGAGATCTAGACATGGCTTTGGCGGTGTTGGGACGCTTGACAAGGCCTGGAAGCTGCTCGAAGGGATAAAGATAGAGAGCAGGCTGGACGAGCGTGGCTGGTTGGCGTCCTTGCTCTGCTAAGACTCTGCTTTGCAGGTGTCGCCACCCCCCCCACTCTGCCATCTCAAGTGGTTGTAAGTAGGGAGGCTGAGAAGTCACGCCCGAGATCCACACCTCCTAGACTATCTGCTCCCCTTTCAAAGGAGGCCTGGGTGCCCAGCAGGGCAGACCACCTGTTAAGTGTCCTCTTTCCCGCACCCAGATCCAGGGCTCGCGGGCCGCCCTCTCCATTCAGCGGGAGGAGAGGCCCGGCTGATTGGACCTGGAGGGGATAGACAAGCCTGGGGCAGATAAGCCCCACCAGCCTCAGCTGCGGCCCCCAGACCTCCCACTCCCCTCCTCATTCCAGCTGGCCAGATCCCTTAGACAGTCGTCAGGAGTGAGGCTGGTTTGCCGACGCCCTTTGCACTGACCCTCTGGCCGGCGCCCAGCCTAAAACCACATCCTGGTGTCCTCCCCCCACCGGCTCTGTTCTCGAGGATCTGCCTTGGAGCTCCCCTGAATGAAAACTGCCCTGGGCTCGGGGAAGAGGGGGTTAAATGAAGGCCAAGGCCGGACGTGCTCTTTCTTGGGGCCTCATAGAGCCACCCATGGGACCTCACAGAGCCAACATTCAGCTGGCTCAGGGTGGTCTGGGAGTGGCTCCTGGACCTCACCTCATGCCCCTGAGCTGCTCTCACCCAGCGGCACGGCAGTAGATGTTTTCCGGAGTGGGGACGGGGAACACAGACAGTTCATGTTCTGGCTGTCCTCATGAGTGGAAATGGAGAAGGCCCCCAAAGGGACTGTTCTGAGGGAGCCCTAAGCGGAGCAGAGGATGCCTGCTCATTCTGCACGTGGCCTGGCCTTGGGTCAGAGGGGAGAAGGGCCCAGGGCTCGGGCTGAAGGCGGAAGGCCCTGGACTTCGCAGGCTCTCCCCTCCCCTCCTCTTCCTGCGCGCTCACGTTTCCCCGCCTTCCTTGTCCTGCCCTCCACCTTCCCCTCTGCCTCCTTGGTCTGAGGCCAGGCTGCCTTTGGCAGGGAGCCCCACTGTAGCCTGGATGAAACCAGTGAGAGACTGCTGGAGAGCACGGAAGCCAGGAAGCAGACTGCTGTCCGCGCTGCGGTAGTGACCGTACAGGGAAGCACAGATGCGGGCACGCAGGAGCGTGTGGGCAGCAGGACTTACCTTTGGGGTGCCCGGGGTCGGTGAACTCATACTTCCCCACGCCAATGGTCCGTAGCATCTGCAGCCCGTGGGCCGAGTCTGACGTGGGGGGCCCATTGGTGGCAGGGGCACCGCCGGGGAGAGTGGCAGACGGCTGGGCCGGCGGCGGTGGAGGCAGCAGGGGCCCCGCCATGTGGCCATTGCCCACAGTGGTGGGTCCTGGGCGGGCCACCTGCCCGACGCCGGGCAGCGTGGAAACAGCCAGGGGCTGCGGGCTGGCATACAGGGCCTGGGCGGGCATGTTGACCACCACGCTGCTCAGTGGCTGAGAGGGCGGCTGTGGGAGTGAGTAGTGGCCTGGCATCAGCGGGAGCTGGGGCCCCACGTGGGGAGGCAGTGAAGGGGTCACCCCAATGACCGGGGCCTGGACGTTCACAGCCGGGCTGAAGGTGGGAGGCTGGGCCACTCCGTAGGAGTGTGCGATCAGGGCAGACTGGCTCCCGGCGGCCACTGTGGTCACCCACGGCCCTGTGCCTGCAAGGGAGATGGAAGAAATGTCACCCGCCAGTTACATCTTCACTCAACAAACACCGACTGTCCCTGGCCCTGGGCCGAGTGCCGGCGTCACAGAGGTGAACAAGAGGCCTGTGTCCGGGAGCTCACGGACTAAGAATCCGTGGTTACAGTGGCACAAAATAAGTGCTTTAGGAGTAGATAAACATGGCTGTGGGGTCTAAGAAGGGGGAGCATAACCTGCCAGGGAGAGGCTGAGAAGCAGCAAAGTAGAGAGGAGACAGTGGAGACCTTCCAAGAGACCTGGATTCACATCTTGGCTCGGCCACTTACTACCTAAGAGCCCTAGGCAGGTCGCTTATCATCTTTGAGACTCATTCTTCCTATCTGTCAAATGGAACTAGCAACACCCACCTCATAGGTCTCCCGGGAAGAACTGAATGATGAAGATGTATTTGACAAAAACTCCCCAAATTAGCAGAGTGTCTGGCATGCGTTACATGTTCCATAGATGTGGGTGTTTTTCCTTCCTTTCTGGAGAATCGCTGTCTGAGAAAGGTGTGGAGAAATCTGGATTGTGAAGATAGTAGGTGTTTGCTGGGCAAAAGGGGAGGGCCAGAGCCTGGAGCCCTGCAAAGGTTCTGTGATGCAGGAAGGGAGAGCCAGGGGTGGGGGCAGTGGGGGGAGGCTGGCAGGAGCTGCTCTCCACGGCCTTGCTGGGGGGCCAGGGTTTGTCCTAAGCAACCTCTGCATGGCCAGCCCTGGGGGAAACAAGAGAAGTCCATTTTGGCTGAACAAAGGGGTCGGTCACACCTCCTGAGACCCCAATTTAAGATGCAAAGCCAGCCGTGCCCAGGTCAGGCAGAGCAGGGCCTCCTGAGCTCAGCTGACATGGAGGTGACCCAAGTGGGCTTGTGAGTGAAGCTGGAAGATGCTGTGATCGGGAAGGTCAATCTGGGTCACCTCTGATGAATAAGTCTGGGTCTAGGACTCTGTCTTCTGAAGGCCACCTTGGTTGTCATGATGCCTGGAGTGGCGGCATAGTCTGAGGAAGGAGAGTGGGAACCAAGGGGTACTCAGGGCCACCAGCTCCAGAGGCTAGAAGGTGGGGCTTGGACCTCTCTCACAGAAGTACAATTTCGAGGCAGGGCAGGAGCCAAGAGGGTGGGGTGACTCCCTAACCACCAGTGCGTACTGTCTCTGAGGAGTTGTCCAAAGGGGGAGCCACTTGGCATGGTGGTGGAGAGCCAGGCTTGGCTTCAGACAGACGGCATTTTAGTCCCGGGTCTGCCCTCACTAGCTGAGTGACCTTAGGGCAAAGCCTTCCCCGAGTAGTTTCCTCATCTGCAGTGGGACAATAATGCCAACTTCGTAGTGTTGCTGTGAGCAGTGAGGTGACACACAGAACAAGTGTGGCACATAATAAATGTGCAACAAATAGTTTTGATTTCGATTATGAGAGAGGCTGGAGAAAACTAGAAGCCTGCAAATGTCAGTGAAGCAGTGCCAGCAAAATTATAGAACTGGCTGCTAAGGGGGATTGTCCCCAAGCCTGAAGAATAGGAGGTGGCATCAGTGTGAGCTAGCCTGGTGTCTTAAGGACAAGGCATGCCATCTGAAGCTCAGTCCTCTGCAGGACTGGCCAGGGAGCCTGGAAAAATGCATGAGAACTTCAGAGTACAGCTGGCGAGCTCTCAGATAACTCTGTGGTGAACATATAGAGAGGTAGGGCCACAGAGGTGATTGATTCGTGAGCCGGGCAATGGCCCAAAGGATGCTGGAGACATAAAGGGAGGTCTCTAGTGATATGCTCACCATTTTTTATCAATGATTTGGATGACAATATGGAAGACATGTGACCAAGTCTGCAGGAGACATCATATTGGGAAGGTTGGGTAAAGGTCAGTAATAAAAGCAGGCATCTAAAAGATGCTGAGAGTCATACAGGAAGATATTGACAAGGTCTTGCCCTTGGGTCCCCACACCCAGCTGCTTAAGCCAGATTGTGAGGAGATGGGCAGGGGTCAGAGTAGCCGCCTTGACAGTCTTGGGGTCTTACTGTTGAGACAGCATGCGACATGGCTACCAGCAGAGCAGAAGTGATGTGAGGCTGCAATGATCAAGGTAGAGGGGCTGAATGAAGGAGGTGCTACAGACCCCTCGTGGGTTCTTCGTGCCCTTCGTGGGCACTGAAGGATGCGGAAAGATGAACAATCCCCAAGAAGGTAAAGGGATTGGAAGCCCTGGGCTTGAGGGTGTGGCTGAAGACTTGGGGTGTTCGTCCTGCAGAAGACTTGGAGAGGGGATGAGCAGGGCTCTTCAGATATCTGTAGGGCTGTGGTGTGGATGGCCAAGCCCACGTGTTCTATGTATCCCAAGGGGAGGTCTGAGATCCAAGGGAGATAGCAGGGAAGGTTTTTGTTATGGTCAGAGCCGTGTAAAGAAGGCCTCCGGTGCTGTAGAAGGTGGTGAGCCCCCAGTCCCCGGGGTGGGGGAGCTTCTCAGTTCTCACGTAACTGTTGGCAAGGCAAGACCTCACTGGAACGGGTGATTTTAGAAATTTATGAATCAGAGTACTGAGGTTTAGGAATGACTAACTATTCAAAATAACTCGAAGCAGATTCAGAGTCACTCCTATAATGTCACTCTCACTCCCTTGTCCTTCCCAATATTTTCTTGAGAAAGGGGTAGAGACACAGCTACTGCCCAGGGAATTACACACAGTCACGCCCCACTCCCCCGCCCCCGTGCCCCTGCCCCCAGTGCAGCCTGAGCTCTGGGCTGCTGCAGGCCGTGGGTCAGGACCTGCTGAGGAGCTGGGGCACCCGGGAGGTCTCAGACACGTCTCGCCCTCCCCTCCGGCTCCCGGCGTAGGTGGCTCTGTCTGCCTGTAGTACACACCTGGATTGTCGCTCTCCCTCATCTGTTTGGAGGGCGGCTCATCAGTGTCCCAAGGCGTGGACTGATTGATGGGCGTCTGCCCCCACCGGATGCTGGTCGTGAGTCCCTGGGACTGACTGTCTGCTTTGGAGATGCCGGGGGCCTGGGGAGAAGCAGAGCAGGAGGGTGAGCACAGCCTGGTAACGGTCCTGCCCTGGCGCCCATCCCCCGCAGTACCCCCGCTGCCCGAGCCCCGGGGCCAGAGGCAGAGACCGGGCCCTGCACCCAGTACCACAGGAGAATGGCAGGGCGTTTTGGTGCAGTAGCAGCAGCCGTGGCCTCGGCTAGACTCCCGCCTCCAGGGACACCCAACCTAACCCGGTGCCTCCTCCACCACCCACTCTACCTGAGCCATCAAAACGGAACGAGCGCTCTGTGCTATGAGAAATGGCATCCCCCCAGTCCTTGGGTCATTAGTAAGCTGCAACAACATGCGCGGGCATGTGTTGAGCACCAACTGTATACTCAGCCCAGGCCCAGGACCACCATGTGCTCAGCCCTTTGACATGTGAGAGGACGGCTCTCCAAAGCATTACCGTCGGGCCCCATCCTGCTTCCACACCAGCCTCCGAGGCCCCAGACTTCCCACTCCACAGAGGAGGCGTGGGAGGGGGTGGACTGGGGCCCCTGGGAGGACAGTGCAGGTCCTGCTGCCAGGGCTGGAAGGCAGGGAGCATCTCCACTGGGACCTTCGGCTCCTCCCTGCAGGAAGCAGGCAGGCTCTCTGCTCCAGGATCTCACTTGCTAATTTAGATATTCAATGAGAAAACAAACCTCAGGGCGAAAACAAACATTAGGACAGCACTGGTCTCCCTGAGCTACCACCTTACCATGGAATATTATATAGGCAATAAAAATCATGTTTACTGGGCTTCCCTGGTGGCGCAGTGGTTAAGAATCCGGCTGCCAACGCAGGGGACACGGGTTTGAGCCTTGGTCTGGGAAGATCCCACATGCCGCGGAGCAACTAAACCAGTGTGCCACAACTACTGAGCCTGCGCTCTAGAGCCCACGAGCCACAACTACTGAAGCCCGTGCGCCTAGAGCCCGTGCTCCGCAACAAGGGAAGCCACCGCAATGAGAAGCCAGCGCACCGCAAAGAAGAGTAACCCCCGCTCACCGCAACTAGAGAAAAACCCGCGCGCAGCAACGAAGACCCAATGCAGCCAAAAGTAAAATAAATAAATTAAAAAAAAAAGTCTTTGGAGATTAAGACTTGTTTAAAAAAAAAAATCATGTTGACTAAGAATTCCTAATGAGATGGCAAAATGCTTATGCTATAATGTTAAATGAGAAAAGCAGGACATAAAATGACACGCATATAAACTTATCATGTAAAATAATATGTGCAGAAAGGAAAAATCCCAAAATATTAGCAGGAATGTCATTCTTAGGTGAAGGGATTAAGGGAAACTTTTATTCTTTTTGTCTATACTTCTCTGTATTTGCCAAATTTTCTACTGTGGCCATTACCATTATTTATAATATTATAATATTTATAATAAGCAAAAAAAAAAAATCCCCAAAACACATTGGATGGCCTGGTACTGGGATAACTGGGATGTGAGGGGGTGAGAGTCTCAAGAGAGATGGTTCCAGGAGCAGTGACCACAGCTTGCAGGAGTGTAGCCGCAGCCCAGCCAGGTTTGGGGACAGTCACAGAAGGGCAAAGGAGCCTCCAGGGTCATCTGCAGGCCTGTCTCAGGTGAGGCCACAGTGCTCTTGCCTCCTATTGGAAGCTAAGTCAGTGACCCAGCTGGTGGGGACAGCGCCCCTTTCTGGGCATCTCTGAGCGGCGGGACTGTCCTTGCCAGGCTGGCTGGAGCGTACTGGCAGGCGGGAGGGGGTATGGACTTACTGGGGCTTTGATGCCTTATGCAGATGACAAACAGTGCCTGTATCAGGGCCTGCTGGGAGAAGTGGGAGCGCATCCTATTAGGACCATAAGCTGCGCTGAGCTAATTGCATTAGGCCGTACTTTATCTCCGGCCTGCATTTCAGATGCTTCGCTTCTGTGAACAGTGCAGGAAACAAAGGAAAAGAGTTAATCTCCTGAGGAAAGAACAATTCTGCGGACAAGCTTCCTTATCAGAGGACTCTGCCCTGCTTCTGTCTGTGGGACAGATGAGAGCTTAGGGTAGGCGAGGAGGTTGGGGATTTAGCCACACTCACCAATAGTCTTAGGGAACTTATGAAACAAAAGCGTGGCTTCTACAGTGTTCTCTGAATAGACAGCTTTCCAGTGTGCCGCGTCTGCAGCCCCCTCTGTATTCCCAGGCTCTTGGGAAGCTGGTGGGCTCAGAGGTGCAGATGTTGCTTTTCCCACAATAAGAGGCATCTGGGGGGAAGAAGCCAATGTGATGTCCCATTCGGGGCCCTGTTTTGGGGTGAAGTTTGAATGGGGAGACCCCGGCCTCCTTACCCCTTCTGCCAGTAGGGGGTGCTGCAGCCCCCTCTCTGCGGCCTGGAATTCCCGGAGGCCTCCCAGGCCAGAGGCAGGTTTGGTTTTCCGGGTCCTCCTGCAGTTGCCTTTGTCCTGGCTGAATCAGCACCCAGGCCTGGTAACCTGACAGGGTGGGGAAGGGCTCTGTGAACTTGGAGGCCCTGGGCCTGGTCCTTAGAGCAGCCGCTGCCGCCAGAAGGGGTGGTCGGGGTCTCCTGCTTGAGAGCAGGTAATCAAACTCTAAAACTTCAGGTGTTCCGGGTTTTGCCCTAAAATTGGGGGAGTTTCTGAACTTGAAAAACTGCACACTTTTCCTCAGGCCCTTGATTCTAAAACACTCCTGCCAGCTCGCTCACTTGCGCCTTTGCTGGTCAGGGGGTTTGCTCTTCAGCACACTGGGCCCCTGCTCTGTGGCCGGCCCTGCCCAAACGGGGCCCCCTGGGCTGGGGACGGGCAGTCACTGAGACTCAGCCCTGCCCTCGAGGGGCTGCTCCCACCTATGAGTCACACTCCAGAAGGAAGCTGGGGGTGCAGGGGGTCCAGGGGGTACTGGGGCGGGCCCAGGGCTCCGGGGTGATTGAGCTGTGGCTACAACAGGCCTGCTCTCTGCCTGTGTCGTTCATGACTATGACAAGCGAGATCTTATGTACAAGAAAGAGGTTCTGCTGTGAGAAGGAAAGCAGCCTATTTTTTTTTTTTCTTTAGGGAAGATAAATAAGGACACTCATTCTATTTGGCACTAGCAACTTCTGAAGCTGTGAGCAACTTGTGGTTCAGGACTTTTTATTCATTTTATTGAAAAAAAGAAATGAACATTCCTCCCTTCACTCCCTCCAGAAAAAACACGGACACGGGTTGTGCGCTTCGCCGAGGCGCCTGGACGCCCAGGTGGTGAGGAATGTTGCAGCTGGTGATGTGAGTCAGCTTGGCCTGACCAGAGCCCTGTCCTCCTGCGAACGGGTTCCAGGCCCAAGGTAAACTCGAGGTTCCCAGGTTCTGGAGGCTTCTAGGGGACCGTGTGTGGGTTTGCGCCTCCAGCTTTGAACTTGGCTCCTACTAAGCCTTTCCGCCTTGGTTCAGAGTCCCCAGAAGTCCACAATTCCACCAAAGGCTCTCCAGGCTACCCCACTAGCCCAAATGCCAGGCCTCCTCGAGTTCCAGGGGGGGCTGCCAACTCAAGAATGTACAGACACCAACCAGGAGAACAGCCTGGGCCGGGGGGGAGGAGGGCAGGGCTGAGGGAGGCTCCCCTCTCCCCCTCCCACTGCCATCACGGAGGACATCACCGAAGCCACGAAGACATCTGGCCTTTCCCCAGTGTCCCTGGCCTTGCTTCTGCTCCAGTGACATGATGGCACTCGGCACAGAGAGGCAGCTGAAGAGAGCCCTCCTCCTGCCCGGCGCCTCTGAGTGGCCCTATCTGCCCATCATCGGCCCAAGCAGGCTTCTCTCTGCTTCCCTTTAATGAGATGCTAATGGGATGCATCATTAACGCAGCAGCTTTTAAACCCCAAGCTCTTGTAAATTTTCAAAGGTCACATTTGTATGGTGGCTGACAGCATCCTGCTTCTTTCAATGGCTGAAGAACACCAAGGACCCCGATCCTTCATGGATGACGCTCTCTGTGAGGGGCGCCATGGGCTGAAGCGCCTGCTGGTCGGGGGGCTGGGAAGCTCCACCTGCGACAAGCCCCCCGAGGCCCCTAGGCTGTGCTCTATCAGCGTGGGGAGAGCCAGTTACACGTCGCCTACAGAGCGGCACTGGGGACCCTGCTCCACTTAGGGGTTGGCGTGTGGGGCCGCAGGTGGTGCCCGGTGCGAAGATGCCTGTGCACCCGTGAAGCTGTGACAGCCCGGAAGGGCTGCTTTTGCTAATTTGTCCATCCAAAGGGAGCCCTTTTTTCTACTTTGCACAAGGGTGCCATATAGGCCAGCAGCATCCCAGGTGGTCAGGGAAATTTGAAAGATGATGGGATGGGACTTCCCGGGGCCTTGCCACGCCTCGCTTGCTCTCACCCCTTGCCCTGCACACATGAGGATCACAGCCTGGGGACACTGCCTTTCAGGGCCGGTACTGACCTGTACTGGTGGGTGGGCTCCATGATGGCAGGGACCCGCACGGTGCCTGGCCCAGCTCCTGCCGGCCTGGTGCAGGCGCCCAGGGAAGGCAAGGTCTCTGAGTTACAGTGTTGGCCAACAGTAGGAGTGTTCATCACTGTTGGTTCACGAGTGCATGAATGCATGGCCTACACTTCAGGAGAGGGAATGATGGGAGTAACAGAACAGAGATGTGGAATCACCTAGTGCACCTGGGAAGCCTGACACAATGAGTTCCTCTCACTGGGGAGATGACGTTTCCAGACCGTGGAGGCCTCGTGTGCTGGGACCCCCAACACCATTGCCCTGAGCGCTGCTGGAGGCTGCCTGGAGGCCTAATACCCCAATCTGCTGACCCCTCGCCCAGTGCCTGAGCATAGTCGGGGATGTGGGATGCTGAGGTTGACTCCTGCCTCGACGGGGCTGCTGGAAAAAACCAGAACTCAGCTTCTTCCACTGTTCACCCAAGGACGTCAGAAGAGAGTGCATCAATGGAGCCTGGAAGTTAGGGAGAGCTGACGTTGGACCACAAAAGCTGGGCAGGGTTCAACAGGGGATGATTCTGGCCAAGGTCGCCACCAAAGGACCCCACAGCAGCTGGTGCATTTGCAGTGGACAGAGCCAGGCTCCAGGGTCCACTTCCGGGGCTCACGTGGGCCTCCTCTCAGGGGAATGACAGTGCCAGCGTCCAAGTCCTTCTCCTGCCCATGAACCTGCCTCCACAGATTGGAACCTGCAAGTCGTGACACTCTTGTCACTCATGTGGTGTGACAGTGTTAGCAGGGACTGCCATCTGCTGAGCATTCCTGAGTACAGCTGCCCCTATCCCTCACAGCAGTGAGCCCCTTCTCCCAAGGGAGCCCAGAGTCCCCCCCCCAGCCCTCACCTCGCTTTAATCGATCAGACAATACTCCCATGCTCACTCTGGGCCATAAGTACCACTGGACACCAAGGCACACCCCAGCCGGGTGGGGGGTTGGGAAATGGTCTGTGATGAAAAGAGAAGCAGCAGGGAGGACAGTAGTGGGAAGCCTGGAGCTGACTACACTCTGAGCTTCACCTGCAGCCTCATTTTTATCTCACCGCTTCCCGTGATTCCCACCTAATTTGGGAAAGACAAGCTTTGGTGAGATATCCCCACAACCCCTGGCTCTGGATTCTGAGAGCTCCTTCTGCCGAGGGACTGCTGATGTGGCCTGAGCCCTGCAGTGGACCTTCGGCAATTTTTTTCCTGACTGCCTGGCACCTTTTGAACACCCCCATCTTGCCCCATCTTGAGGTGGAAGCCAGAACACGTGCTCTGCCAGCTTCCCTTGCGGCTGGAGCACAGGCACGTGCCCGCCCGCTCAGACACACAGGGGTGAGGTTTCGGTCTGGGGGTCGGGCAGGGTGGGGAAGCCAGCACAGCTCCGAGTCCGCGCTCTGCAGAGGCTGGTAGCAGAGGCACACGGATTTGGGAGCACGAGCATGATGCAGGCTCTGGTGTCCTGGGCCCAGCATCAGTGGTGAATGCTCTCATCTCCTTTTTCTTCTTACTCTGAAGCATTCTCAGGGCTCCTCTTGCAGGTTCCCACAGGGCTCCTAGCAGACATGAATGCCCAGGCATCTCTGACCACCAAACCCTGGGTTGCCCTGGGAATCAGCTCCTGGAGGCTTGCCAGCTCCAGGGCTGAGCATAGCTGGGCAGACTGCTCCCTGAAAAGAGTGGATGTTTCACCTCCTTTTCAGCATCCCTCTTCCTGCAAGGCACTTAGGGGCTTCACGGTGCCCAGGTCCACCTGTGGGGACTGACAGAGGCCAGCTTTTGGTAAACTTATTCAGACTGGGGTGTTGGGAACCTCCCAGGGGCCCTCACACTACAAAGGTGAAAGCCCAGGAAAGCAATTCTTACGTAAAGGAACGGTGTTGTAATGGTGGAAATTCAGGCTGGGGGTAAGGGAGAGAGATTTTGGTGTCTGAGTTTTTTAGATTACAGCTCCAGGGTTTATACCTAGATGTCTGGCTTTTTAGGACTTGCAGGTTATCCATGAGAGCATGGCTTCCAAGATCACACAGGTAGAGCATGGACCGCCTCTATGGCAGGGGCCCTCTGACTTGTGTGAGTGCACATAAGAAGATTCCGGGGGGCAGGGTGTTAAGGATTCAGGCTTCAGGACCCCACCTTTAGAGCTTTTGATTCTGTAGGTCTAGGGGGGACCCCAAAATGTGGTTCCTTAACAAGACTACCAGGTGATGCAGGCTATGGACCTCACTCTGGTGGGGGTAAGGACAGTCTTGACGTTCAAGTTCTCAGACCCGTGTGCCCCAATGTGGGGAACCTAGGAGCTGATCCTGCTGGGCAGGTCCCGATCGGGACAGACTTTTTGGTCCTGCTCATGTGGCTCATGGGAGCCAGACAGGTGACACCGTCTTCATGGACCCCTGTTCCCAGCATAGGTTCTAGGGGTCAGAAAAACGTGTTGACAGACACCAAAGCTGTAAGTCTGTGACCTCTGGGAAGAGCAAATGACATTTATGGGTCTCTCAGTTCTCATTTCATGATTGCTACTGAACTACAAACAAGAAAATAATCGCAGTTAAATCCCCACTTGGGGCCGGAGGAGGCTCTCCTGAGCCCCTCCTGCCCTCATTAAACAGGCTGCCCTCTCTGGCCCCCTGAACCCAGGCCGCGCCCTCGGCACCCGCTTCGGTGCAGCGCCATAATGCGCTCTGGAGCCCGATGAAATTTCTAATAATACTAACCAATGATGTGTTAAATTGAGACACTTCTGGCTCACATTCTGGAAACTGCACGATGGTTTAAAGGACCAGTGCTTACCTTTCTCTATCAATTTGCTGCTAAATTACTGCTTTCGGAGCAACTTACAGAAAAGTAATTCTTTATTTAAATTTTAATTTCAAACTTGTCATTTTAAATATATATTCAGATTCCAATCATATTCTGGAATATGATGATGTCTCTGGAGGGCAAGTGTTCCTACCAGGAGCTGGGTGGGGGCAGAGGATGTGATGGGAGGATGGGTAAGGGAGCAGAGAAAGCAGGTCTCCACCCCAGGGGGCAGTGTGGCGAGGGTCACCATGTGCTGGGGTGGGAGACAGCACTACAGAGGCCCGTGGTCAGCCTCTAACCTGGCCCTGCGATCCCAGGCAAATACTTTCAGTGGAAACCACCAAGCACTTCCTGTGCCCTCTTTCTCTTACTGAATCACCATGAGGACACAACAGACCCCAGCCATGAATGGATTCAGGCACAGATGAGGTGGGGCTGCCCTGCTTGCCCCCATCCTAATGGCTCACGTTTATTGAGCACCCTCTACATGCCAGGCATGGGCAGGATGTGATTTCTTTCCCTGAGGAAATCTGTGTTCTCACCTTCATTTTACAGATGAGAGTAAGAAGGCCCAGAGAACTTCAATGACAGCTACAGCCTGCCAGGCTTGGGGCGCTAAGCGAGGCCTGTTCTATCCTAAGACCCTCAGAAATGCTCTGTGATGGCTGGAATGTTCCCAGGCCCCCCCTGCTGTGGTTGACAACTCCATAAATGGGCGTAGTCCTATCAAGCCCGTGCCTTGGGCCCGTACCCACACTACCCTTTTGGGGTTACACTTAGAATCCCTCCTCTGGTGTCACAGGAGTACCAGCCATGGCCTCTCCTTCTCCCACCGTGTCCAGCCCAAGTGGGCCTCCTGCTCTGACCCCGACAGCACCCTGGGGTTGGGGGGCCAGATCCACTGGTCCTTCCATCATCTCTCCCACTCCCTCAGACACCCAGACCCTAACCCACCACTGACATGTTCCACCAACCCCTGCCAGTGAGGTCTCGGCCCTCTCCAATGGGGCCAGTTCTTCAGTCTCAGACCAGGGCAGCACAGACTGACATCTCCGCCCTTCTCCAAAGCCAGCAATGCACTCCCACCCTTCATGTCCCCTCTCCCTCCCTCTGATCAGCCCCTTCCCCTTGGCTGTCCATCACGGGCACTGAAAAATCCTTGTTCGACCCCTTCACCTGCCATTCCAGCATCCATCTACCTTCCCTGTCCCCCCTCCACCTTTTGTGGTCACCCCCTCCATGGGATTCAGGACACCTGGTACCCACTCCTGTTTCCCCTCAGTTTTCACTGTTTAACTCTTCCCACCCCTGCACTTCAGTGAAACCATCCCCTTTAAATGGACAGTCATCCCCTATTGCCAAACCCAGTAGCGTTTCCCCCTGCTCTCTCTGATTCCTAACACCAGCTTCCTCCTCCTTCCTACTTGAAACTCTTCCCTTCAGTTTCTGTACCAATGCTTTTTCTGGTTGCTGTGTTGTTCACTGGCCTCTTCTCTTGCTGGTTCTCCAGCATGGATGTGTTCCAGGGCTCACACCAGTGTCGCTCTGGCTCTGGCCCCTTCTCTCAGGTCCATTTGGGCCCTATCTTCTTTCATAATTATTTTTCTGATATGAAACATCTGTGTGGTAGCCATCATCTCTGGTAGAACCCAGCTTCCTATAGTATTCTGGAAGTATGTTTGCTATTCCCTGTTCCAACATCAAAGTCTATACCTTGGAAACATTTTTGCTGAAAGATCAGCTCAGATGGCCTCCCTTGCAAATGTAAAGCAACTGCGGCTGGGGCTGGTTTTTGCGCCGTGCTCCCTCGTGTGCCCTGTCCAGGCCCCCAGCCCCTTCCCCCAGACCCCCTCCCAGTGGATGGGCCCCACGGACAAAAGAAATGATAAATCTGGTGGAACCTTACAACTCAAAGCTTTCAACTTTCCTCTAACGACGTTTAACGGAAAACTTCTTAGTCCCATTTCCAAGTAACTTTTCATCCATTACAAAACCCCACAAAATTTTCAAAGGGGCTTTGAAATAAGATCACCTAGAAAATAAAAGCCCATCACAAACGAAAGTCTTTGAAAAGAAAGAGGCCTTTCCTGTGCTTCAGCTCCCCTCTGATATCAGTTTCCCTTTCATTCTGCTGAAAGGTGCAGGGCAGGCCTGGCCCTCAGCAGACGCCTGTGATGTGAGGGAGCCAGTGGCCCAGACGGATGGATGGGGACGAGGAGGAGAGTGAGGGACACCTGTTCGCAGCGCTGGGCCAGGCCTTTCATCGCCCCCTTCAATTGGCCCTCACGGCTCCCCTGACAGCTGTGTTCCTTGGAACCTGCCTGGCCTGCTCAGAGGCCCAGCTGCCCTGCTTGTTCCCGCTCAGCTCCACACTGGTGACAGCGCAGCTCCCTCCGGAGCACAGAGACCCATCTTCATTCTTGTCGCCAGAGTGGGCGGGAAGGTAGGCGAGGCAGGGGCGGCCCTGCTCTGATCTGTGGTGGACGTTTCCCAGATGCTGGCCCTGCAGGCGAGGACTCTGGGACCACCCCTCGACCTCCCAGCCTCAGAGCCTGTGACCCGCTCGTCCTCCCAGGGGGTTGGCTCCAGACTCACAGACACACATCACACAAGAGCCACGTCAGGAGCCTTTGTTATCTTCAGATTTGAAATCCTCAGTGAGTCTGGCGAGGAAAAGTCCTCCGCACAGGGCAGCTGAGCTGAGAGTGGGTGCGGGGATACGCGTGGGTCTGTTGCTGACCCGGCCGGGCCCTCAGACGCCTGTGCTCTGAGCGCCCGATATTCATTTGGGACCAGGCCTTCCTGGAGTTGGCTCTGAACCACCCCGGGCGGGGGAAGCAGCAGGCTCTCAAGAACGGCTTGGCCAGGGGCCAGCCTGGGCCCTCTGCACCCCAAGGCCCTCCCAGCCCCTCCCCAGAGAGCATTCTAGGACAAACTGTGCTTTCCTCGCGTGGAGGACCCACTGGAGCCAGAAAGAACCCCAAGAATGAGCACTAGCCGAATGTCTGCGGCTTCCCTGGGGTCCTTTCTTCAACAAACACCTGACACTCCTATTCAAATCCACCGTCCACCTTTTGAGTCGTGGGTCTGGATGGAGTACCTTGTTTGTTGTTACAGACAAAGGCTCGCCGGCGAGAGGGAACAGTTCTGACTTCTGAGCCCTCTGCCTTGTGACTCTCTGGGCAGAAATCGACTGAGAGCTTGACTCTCACGCCTGGTAAGACGGTCCTGACACAGACATCTTCGGCGAAGATGTTAGAAGCCTAATAAGAGAGAGGATTGTGGCAGGGCCACCCCGAGGCCAGGCAGGACAAAGAAACAAACAACATAGCACAAATGTCGCTGCGAGGCGGCTCCTCAGACGGGGTGGCACAGCTGAAGGAGCTGTTTTCCTGCCAGGACTTCAAGACTCATGGAAGCAAGTCAGTGCCCGAGTGTGCGTCTCAGCACTGGAGCCTAGATTCCGAGGCAGTATAGGGCTGGGAGCCCGGTGGGTTGACCAGCTCTGCGGTGGAATCTTCCAGAACGCTTGAAGAGGCACTCAGTTGGCATCTTCCCGCTGCCTGGTGCTTTCTCTTTGCTATCTCCTGCCCAGGCTCTCTGTGAGAGCAGTGTGCGGCCAGGCAGTGTCCTGAGGGAGGGGTGTGCCCTCTGGCCGTGGTCCAGCTCAGCTACGTTAGTTCAGGACTGAGGCCGTTCAAGTGATTTTTTTTTTTTTTTTAAAGGAAATGGCATCATTCAGCTCTACCCCATCTTTTCATGCTTCAGAAAGCTTGCTGGGGCAGACAGATTCTATCTAAACTCATTGGAGGTCCAGGTGCGAAAGGGAAAGTGGTGAAATCCTTAAGAGGTGGTGGAAGGGCGGGAGAGACAGGGAAGCAGCCCCTCTTGGGGTAGACAGACAGATAGGCTTCTCCAGAGGGGTGACATGGGAGGAGGAGTAGTGACAAGAGCAGGGTAACGCTCTGGCCCTGCCCTGCAAGAGGATGCGGCAGGCACTGTACCAACCCCTGGGGCCACCGGGTTGGACCCATCATGGAGACGGCCTGAGAGGCTTTCTGCCTGTGGCTGCTTGCTGTGGATCCTGGGTCACGGAGAGGGTCCCAGACAAACCCCATCCACTGGCACCCCTTCCTCAGCAGGCTACCTGGGCCAATGCTCCCTTCCTTTCACCTCCTTGCAGGGCTGCCTGGATACCACAACTCCATCCATTTGGTGCTGGGGCCCATTGCCTCAGATGCATCATTCAGTCACTCATTCATTCACCCACACTTACTGAGAAGCTAGCGTGTGGTTGAGACAATGATAGATAGTCTCTGGCTCAGGGGAGTGCACAGGCTATAGGAGAAATCATAATTATAACAGCTAATATCTGTCAAACTTTGAGATGTGCCAGTTTACAACACTCAAGTCCCAAGGGTTCTCTGAGTCCCAGAAGAGTGTGTCCACCTCCATTCTTCACTGTATTAGCTTGGGTCGCCGTAACAAAATACCATAGATTGGGTGACATAACAAGAGAAATTCTCACAGTTCTGGAGGCTGGAAGTCTGAGATCAGGGTGCCAGCATGACAAGGTTCTGCTGAGGGCTCTGTTCCTGGGCTGTAGTAGGCCACCTTCTTGCTCTGTCCTCACACGGCAGAGAGAAATTTCTAGTCTCTTCCTGTTCTTATAAGGACAATAGTCTCATTATGGGGGCCCCCATCCTCATGATTTCATCTAAACCAAATAATCTCCCAAAGGCCCCATCTTTAAAGACCACCTCAGTGGGGGTTAGGAACTCAACCTTATGAATTTGGGGAGAACACAGTTCAGTCCCTTGCACCCACATAGCATGCACGCCATGGATGCTGAGAAAACGCTTGCCGAGTTGAGTTGAGCTCTATCTGCCTGTTGCTTCTCTGCCTCACTCTGTCCACCAGACTCCAGGGGTGTTTAATGGAGGGCCACCCACAGGCCTGACCAGCGTTTGCTTGGTCCTCCCACCAGCCTGAGCTCTAATTTTCCGGTGGTTTGCTTTTTTCTCTCACAACATAATCTCCCTGATCTCTAGTCTTTCCCGAATGCTGTTGAAAGCCTTGTTGTATTTATCTCCGGAGAATCCGCCGTGCCCCTATGCAATTTTCCATTGTCATGGTTCATTTTAATTTCCTCTAAGGCTGTTGGCCACTCTCGTGTTCAGAAATAGCTTGTTCCACTTAATAAAAGCGCTTAAATATGCAGACATGAGAAGATTCCTTTGCTCGCCTCTAAACATCACAGTAAGTGGAGATGCACGCCCTGCCTCGTGCAGTGAGGCTGAGCCCATGCCAGGTGGCTTCCCAGGAAGAAGGAGCTCGGAATCAAAGGTACAAGGGCAGAAGCAGGATCCGAAAACTTCTGGTGGAAACCCAGCCAGCCTGGGTGGCCACCCATGGAATCGTCCAGCTGACAGCACAGGGTTTCCTGAAGTGCCTCCCATCTCCATAATGATCAGAGCTCTGGCCCCGCAGGTGGGAGGTCTGGGTTCGAGGCTGGCACCACCTCGAATAGAACTTGCCTTGTGACCTTGCACAAGTCAATTTACATGTCAGAGCCCCTACCTCTTCATCTAGACAACTGGCCTGGTAATCCTCCTTCCAGAGACTGACTTCAGTGAGGAGTAGAAATCCCCCATTTCCAGGGCTTATCACAGAACCTGGGGCAAAGCAGGGGGCTCAGCAATGGCAGCTATTATTGCTATTGGGGGAACCCAAGAATGCAAGAAGGATGCCGTGCTCAAGGCATCTGTCTTGCACATCCATTTTCTCTGGGTTGCTGGAGCCAGAGAATCCCCCCAGGCTATGGATTATCAAGAAAAGACACAGGAGAGGAAAGCAGGCTGGATTGTGAGTCACATGCCACATCTACCGAAGCCTAACCATTTGGCCATAAGACCAAAGCCAGGGTATTACAAGCTCTGGTGGCAGCTGGTCTGACTTGCAGGTCAAGGTCTCAGAGCTGTGCTGGGCTTGTAGACCCAGATAGGCAGGCGGCAGGGTCCCAGGGCACTTTTCTTTGGCTTAAATAACAGCAGTGAGGAACCAAGAGTCTAGGGTGACTGGCGGATGAGAACAGGAAGGGAGAGGCACAGGCACTGACTTAAAATCCCTGATAGAACGGCAGCTGGACATTCACGTGGGTGCACAAGTGTGCACACACACGCACTTGCCTACCTACACACACGCCTTCCACATTCCCCCACAGATCCCCTCCCCGCCCCAAGCCCCAGCCTGCTTGGGCAGCCGGGAGACTCCAGCCCCCCACAGGGCAGGTGATGCTGGCAGACACCCCCGGCCTGCCCCACGGAATCTTTTTTCTCCACCGGCTCTGAAGCACAGAGTCCCCCATGGCCACTTTGAGCTTCCCTCCCAGACACTTTTTCCTAAATCCGTTTCCAATCTGACTCATTTCAGTTTTAAAACAAGAAAACATCAACAAACACGAGGAAGGGAAACAGATGGTAACAATTACAGGAGGGAGAAAACAGCCCGTTCCCTCTACGAGGGGCAGGCAAACAGATTGATCCCAGACAGTGCATCATTCCCAGGCCACAGCTGGGTAAACCTGGGCACAGGGCTCCAGGGCCCGTCCCCACTGCAGGGCACAGGCCAGCACTGGAGGGGCCGCAAAGGCCTCCAGGCACCACAGGGCAGGCCCACCGGAACCTGGCAATGGCCAGTTCTCCAGGGAGGGAGGGAGAGACGTTCCAGCACATTCCAGGCAACCTCACTACCTCTGACGCCCTGTCTGAGGCCTGAGATCTGTGTGGGCTGGCTTTCTCCCCTGTACACTGGGCCCGCTGGGACAGCAGAACTCTGTCTTACCTACCAGATTGTGAGCTCCTCAGGGCAGCCTGGGGTTTCTCACGGTTGGGGGTAGTTAGACCTGGGCGGCCTGGTTCAAATGCAAGTCCTGCCACTTACAAGTGCGGTGAGCTGGGGGCAAGCTAACGGACCTCTCCATGCCCTCCTTTCCTCACCCCTAAAACTGAGGTAAGTCTAAACCTACACCATAGGATTATGAATTAGCAAGTGCAAAGGACTTAGACCCCTGCTTCGCGCACAAGGGCGGTGGATGCCATCTTATTGGTATCACCCATGCGGACAGCCGGCTTCTTGTCTGGCACTCAGATAGCGTCGGAAAGGCCTGCCGAGTAGAGGGATGAGGAGGCGGGCCTGAAGCTGGGTCCTGAAAGATGCGGGCTTTCCAGGCAGGGGAAGCCAGCACTGCAGTTAGGGCTGAGAGGATCAGCCCACATTGGAGTGGGGTTTCCAAGGGTCTGGGAGCAGACGGCTAGGTCCAGGGTCCCGAGCTGGAGTTCGCCATCCTCCCTCTCCTGGGACCACCATTTGTCCATCCTTTATGGTTCGAGTAGGACGAGGACTCTGCCCTCCAGCAGATCAGACTGGAGGAGAGACAGTCAAGGAAATGGGTCTAACCTGGAGAGATCAAGTGCTGTGACAGAGGGGGGCACCTACCCCAGCCGTGTGTGTCCAGGAAAGCTGCCTGGAGGAGGGGGCTGAGTCCTGAGCCAGAGGAGGAGGGGCGTGTTGGGGGTGAAAGCAGGGGGTGATGTGCTATTCTGGGCACAGGGAACACGATGCCTTTGGGGTCAGAACATAAGGTTGTCCAGAGTGGGGAGTTTGGGTCCCTGTTCTTTCATTTCCGAAGTCCCCCAGGCAAGGATGGAACGTTTCTGAGCCTCAGTTTCTCCACCTGCACAAGGAGAATGATATAGTCCCCACCTTCCCGGGCCTGAGGAGGGGTCTGTGTAAGGATGTACAGCGGAAGTGCCCGGTTGACTCCTGGCACTGTGAGGTGCTCACTGCAAGGGGCCGCTGTTTTGGCCTCATTTGCACACACAAGCTTGCACGCGGCATAAACACTCCCTAGCGCAGCAGTAATTGCACTCCTCACACGCGGCTGTGGACTGAATGTGTGTGTCCCCCCCAGAGTTCAGATCCTAACCCTCACGTGATAGCATTAGGAGGTGGGCCTTTGGGAGGAGATTAGGTCATGAAGGTGGAGGCCTCATGAGAGGGACCGGTGCCCTTAGAAGACGATGAGAGAACCTGCTTCCTCCCCCTGCTCTCCGCTGTGTGAGGCCACATGGGGCAGTCGGACCCCTGAAGAGGGTCCTCACCAGAGCCTGATGGTGTTGGCATCCTGATCTCAGCCTTCCAGCCTCCAGAACTGCGAGAAATACATGTCTGTTGTTTATAAGCCACCCAGGTTATGGTATTTCGTGACGGCAGCCGAGCTAAGACACACGTGAACCGCCCACAGTTCACACACACGGGTACAAAGAGAGAGCAGCTGGCACGCACTGATGCCCCGTATCTCCCCCTTTGTGCTGACACGTGCTCCCACCTTCCCCAGCCTGCTGGACTCTGCTGAGCCTCTAGCCCTTGGGGATGTACGGTGGCCGCCCCTGTGCCAGGGCCCTGGGTACCAAGAGCTGCATTTAACCATCACAGAGTGACATCATTCTGGGCTCATGTTGAGTGTTAGGCAGAAGGAGGCTGCGGAAGTTTCAGGGCGAAGGGGAGGAGGGTAGGACTTTACCCCTTTCCCGTCCCCTCCCAGGGCCTGTTACTCATAAATGTGCATCAGGCAGCTTGTCTGGTGAGCACTCCCCAGATGCACGGGGCCAACTTTTGCTGCACATTTTTTTGGCGGTGCCTTCTGTTTTAAAATGTATGAATGCTCCCCTTGTTGTCCTGGGGGTTCAGCATTTTCACATTCTTTCCAGGCTGCCCATTTCCCAGCCTGGAGGAGTCGTTCCCATCAGCACCGGGGCCCAGCATGCTCCTCTCCTCCCAGATGCTCCAGACGCGCATGGCCTTTCCCAAGCTTCCCCCGGAGGGCAGCAGCCTGGGAGTCGGGGGGCCTGGGGTCTGGGTAACCTGGATTAGACCCTTCTCCCCTCTGGGTCTCACTGGAAAAATGGGCAGTTGGGAAGCAGCAGCGTCTTAGCCTGGAGGCCTCTTCCATTCTCTCCCCTGGGCCGCCTCACTCAGGTGGGCTGAGGGGGCGCCTGGGGCTCAGTAGCTCCCTGAACGCGGGTGCCATGATCAGGACCGGCTTGCCCATGGCGTAGTTCTCATGCACGGCGTACATTGGCCTCTAGGTCCATCTCTGTGGGCTTGGCCTTCTCTCTTTAACTGTTGGTGTTTCTTGGGGTTCTTTAACATTCTTCTCATTATCGCCTGGTTGCCAAATCTTTGCCACCTTTAAATTCCAGACCCCACATATTCAAATGCCTCCTGCACACCTCCACTGTGTGTTCCACCTGTACCTCCAACCCAGCGCGTCCCCTTGGATTCCCATCTCTGCTTCCCCAGCCCAGACCTGCTGTCTCTGCTGTGTGCTCGGTCCCAGAGCTGGTTCCCCCACGCACTGTGGTCGAGGCGGGAACAGGGACTCAGCTTTCACAGCCCGGTCCCTGTCGCTACGCTCTCCACCCGCCAGCAGCTTTGCCGAAGCTCTCCTCAATATTTCTGTAGCAGCCCTGTCCCCCTGCCCCCCACTTCCGCCTTCCACCTGGCCTTCCTGTCACTGTGGGGTCTGCCCTACCCTGATCCTTGTGTTGCGGGTGTTTTTCTAAAATGTAAATATGACCACATCACCCCTCCCTCTAAAACCCTTAAGTCTTGAAGTCTAAGGGGTAAGTCCAAACTCCCCGATGTAGTTCCCAAAGCCTTCCTGGTGTCCTAGGTGCCATCTCTCGTCACTCCTACCCTGGCACTTTGCTGCTTCCTATCTCCATGCCTTGGCTTAAACCCTCCCCTCTGTGTGTCCGGTGGGCTCCCCTTCATCAAGGCTCACTCCATCTCACCCTTGAAGACTCAGCTTGGGCATCCTCTCTTTGGAGAAGCCTCCCCTGAACAGCCTCCTTCCCCAGCCAGGCCACATGCATCACCTGGGGTCTTCTAACACCCTCTCCAACCCTCCCCCTTGCGGGCATGGAGCCCCCATGTGCTCCTGGATTGTAATTCTTATTTGCTCATCTGTTCCCCAATAGACCATGAATTCTTGGAAGTCAAGACTCTGCCTTATCGCCAGGATAGGGTCCAGCACATAGTAGGTCCTCAGTAAAGATTTGAGGGGTGAATGAAGGCTTATTAGGGAAGCTTCTCCATGATGTTTGAGAGGGGGGGTGGGGATGGTCTGCATTTAATGCAGTTGCTGGCTTCACCAAGGCCCCAGAAATGCCTCCATCTGTCTCTTCCTGGTATGATTCCAGGGCAGAGTGAGTTTCGAGTCCTTCCTAATCAAGCTGTCAATAGGGAGTCCTGACACCAGGCATTGATTTTTCGCCAAAGGGGAGGCAGCTTCCCCTCTTCATTCTGCGTCCCGGCAGTTAGTTCATATTTGTAGATCATAATCTCTTCGTCATCGCGGACCATGGCCTGTTTCTGACCACTGGGACCAAGTTTTCTAAAATCAGTGTTAGGGTTCCTGTCACTGGGATGCTTGGATTTCAAGAAGAGCCACAGCCAAGGCCTGCAGGAGTGGACCCATTTCCCAGATCCATTTCTCCCATGCCCCAGTCACGTTGAGGCCCCAGACCCCTCTTAGTGCACCCACTGCCCTCAAACTATCCCACTGGCCCAGGCCGGGATCAGGCACTTACACTGCAGGAGGAGTGAGCCCCAGCTCTCAGCTCAGCCCTGGCGATGTCCCTAGGTGTGACATATTAGACTCAGAGCCTCACCTGTGGTGAGGACAATCACAGACCCATTATTTTAAAGCATGCCATTCACATTTTCCTTTCCCTTCTAGCAGGGGGTGAGCAGAGGGGCAGTCACTGAGTCTAGGGGCCAAGGACCAGGGGCTCTGGTTGGAACTGGCCTCCTGCAATAGAGAGGCCAAGGAGCTGCAGCTGCTGCAGGTGTGTCTGAACAGCCTCAGGTCTGGTCCAGGGACAGTGGGGTAGCAGGCAAGAGGTCAGAGCAGAGACCTGCGAGCACATGGGTTGCGGCCGAGCTACCGCATGTATGTGGTTGTGCAGTGCCCTTCTCTGCTCACTAAGCCATGTGCCTGGGGCAAAGGGTCACGTCCGCCTGGAAGGGTGTCTGGGATGGTTAATTTTATGTGTCAACTTGGTTGGGCCATGGTGCCCAGATATGTGGTCATACATTATTCTGGATGTTCCTGTGAGGGTGTTTTTAGATGAGATTAACATTTATCATTTTTTCATAGAGTGTCAAGGAAGTAATTAACATGGTATAGTTCACAAGGTAGCAAGTAAATTCTTAACACAGTTGGCCCAGGGTTTCATTTGGTAAGTCTATGTCCTGACCTTATGGCTATGAAATTCCAAGTTCGTGCTTGAATAGACGACTAAAAGAATAAGAGTGAAATGACTAACAGTATGTACCATTTAAACTTTTATTAATAAAGCAGAAAACTAAACTAACACCCCCCCCAAAAAAAGTCATTTAAATCAGCAGACTTTGAGTAAGCAGATTGTCCCTCTCTAATGTAGGTGGGCCTCTTCCAATCAGCTGAAGGAACAAAAGACTGCCCTCCCTGAACAAAAGGGAATTCTGCCAGCAGACAGCCTTTGGACTTGAACTGCAGCATCGACTTTTCCCTGGGTCTCCAGCCTGATGGCCCTCCCTGCAGATTTTGGACTTTCAGCCTCTATAATCTCATGAGCCAGTTCCTTAACATAAATATTCATTATATATACACACAGCCTATTGGTTTCTCTAGAGAACTCTGACTAGTAAAGCACGTTTATCGAAATTGCGTAAAGGCACCACAAGGAGTAGTGGGCACTGTGCGAGGGAGATCTGCCATTTGTACAGAGCATACACTGCATCTCCAGGGAAGGCCTGGCCACGCCCTGGCCTGAAGGGTCCTCCTGGTGGGAGGGGCCCCTGTGATGTTCTTACAGGGAAGAATCACTGCTGCATCCCAGGCTGTGACTTTCCAAGGCAGGCAGCCCAGCAGGCCCCCCTAAGCTTTCAAAAAATGCAAACCTGGCCATGCCACTCCTGCTTCAAAATCCTCAGGGGCCTTCCACTGTCCTCAGGTCAGAGTTTGAGCCGGCCATGCAGCTGACGAGTCCTTCCAGGACCAGGCCCCAGTCTGGTCTCCAGCCTCATGCCTCACCACGCTCCTCACACACTCTTGCATCCTCTCTCTCGGTCCCCAGTCTTTCTCTTTCTTGTCTCTCTGGCTTTGCATTTACAGTCCTCCCTGGATTTCTCTGCCACCACCTCTTTGCTCGCCTAAGTGGAACTTAAACTTCAGCACAGGCATTACCTCCTCCAGGAAGCCTTCCCTGACCACTCTGTGTGCCAGACTGTCTCTTCCTCCAATGAGCTGTGATGGGGCTCAGGACTGTTGACCTTGGGATTCATCACAGAGGATTGCCTGCTTCCTCCTCCAGGCCGTGAGTTCCTTGAGGGCCTGGGCTGGGACATAGCTGGCATAATAAGTGTTTGTTGAATGAATGAATGAGGGTACAAATGAAATAGTTACTTCATAGGGCTGCTCTTGGATTTTTCCCAGTTAAAACGTTTCAGTGGATCACTCAGACTTACTTTTTGCACCATTTTCATGGACGGGATGATGTTATTTGCTGAGACTCCAAATCTTGTGGGTATTAATATAACTAGTGAGAAGGGCTGATGATCTAAATAGGAAAATGATAACAAAATTTCACTGAGCACTAACTTTATTAAGTACAGAACCAAATTCTTTACTTCATAATCTAATCTACTCCTCATAACCAGGTTCACAGGTGAGCCTCAGAGAGGTTACTTAACTTGCTCAAAGTTATACAGCTAACAAAGTAGAGTTGAGACGTGAAGCTGGGTCTGATTAGAAAACCTGTGTGCTTAACTGTTGAGCTATAAAGCCTGGCAGTATTTTCATTGCCTGGGTGGGCAGTAGAATCCGTACCAACTGGGGCCCCCACCCCATATGGACCCCATAAACGAACCCCCAGACCACAACTGACCATTGGGTGTGAATGCCAGGTGATATCCAGTCTCTCAGGCAGGACTCTCAGCTCCTCTCAGTTTCCAGACCAGGGTCTGAGCCCTGTGGCCTCTCCCTGCCCCTCCCACCAGCCCCAGGGCCCTGTCACCTGGGCAAAAACAGAGGCTGTACAGGTAGAAAAGAGTCAGGACCTCTCTGTGGCCAAGGGCCACCTGGGGAGATGCAGTTAGAGAGAGGACAGCTGCCTGAGGGTGCTGGAGGGTTTTCTGTTTTCCTACCAAAGCAGTTCTGAGGACGTGGGAGGGACTCTTCCATGGACCTGGGTCTCAATCACAGTAGAAGGGTGTCAACAGCATGCGGATCATGTTAGCTTTTATTTCTCAGAGTTTAGCAGGACCATACCCACACCTGGGAGGCCAGGCCGGCTGGGAGTGGGGGACATGGAGCTGGGCTTGGGTATCAGGCCAACTCTGCTTGAGTCCTTTGTTCTTTCAAGGGGCATTCTGGGCGGGAGGAGCTGGGAGGTGCCAGGTGAGACAGGCAAGTGAGGCCGTTTCCCTCCCCCTCGTGTTGCTTTCTCCTCATTTCCATTCATGGCCTCTGATATTCTCAGCAGAGAGGTGTGGCCAGAGAGCTTTCTGGGGCCACTGGCCACATACTGAACACTTTGGGGATTCAGTGACCCTTTTCTCTCATAGTGGACACAGCTGATATGGTCAGGTTATGAATTCAGGAAAGATTGTAATATTTCAGTCCCTGCTTTATTAATACCATGTGTATTAGTCAGTCAACGTTGTCCAGAGAAACAGAGCCAATAGGAGATTGATTAATTAATAGGGAATTGGCTCATGTGGTTATGGAGGCCTAGAAGTCCCGAGATCTGCAGTTGGCAAGCTGGAGACCCAGGGGGATCAATGCTGTAAGTTCTGGTCCAAAAGCTGGCAGGCTCGAGGCCTAAGAAGAGCTGATGCTTCAGTTTGAGTCTGGAGGCAGGAAAAAAACCTACGTCCCAGCTCAAGTGGTCAGGCAGGAGGAGTTCCCTCTTATTTGTGGGAGGGTCAGCCTTTCTGTTCTATTCAGACATTCAACTGATTAGATGAGGTCCACTCACATTGGGGAGGGCACTCTGCTTTACTCACCCCACTGATTCAAATGTTAATCTTACCCAGAAATAGCCTTACAGACACACCTAGAATAACATTTGGCTAAATATCTTGCCCCCAATCCCTCCCCGGCCAAGTCAAGCTGACACATAAAATTTACCCTCTACTACAACTTCCACAGTCATATCACTTCTTGTTGCAATTTTTATATGAATCTGTCCTCTGGGTTGGGAGAGTCCAGGCAGCAAAAAAAGCCAAAACAATAAGAATGCGGAGCAGGGCTTGAGAATTCCTTCCATGATTACGGAACTGGAACTTTTCCTCCGGCTCTCCCTTCCCAATAAATACTGCCCACTCCCAGGGGAGGCAGGGTCTGTCTGCCTCTTCTCCATCTCCCTGCAAATAAAAGGAATAATGCCACTTCCCAGACACATCTACTCCCACATCTCAGCATATGCCCCACCTTGCTTGCTTCCGAACTGTTCAAACTATAATGGGCAGTGTCTTTTGTGCTTCCAACACCCTTGGGTACCTCTCCCCTCTCAGCCTTCCCAAGCTGCTGCTTTATGCATTACCCACGACATCAAAAATGTTCCACTGGTGGTTTCAAGATTCCTAAAAAATAGATTCAAAACATCTTTAATACTCTCTGAAGAAGCAATATGTCACAGAGAAAGCTGTAACCTTTAGTATTGCTGATACTATCCAGACTGAAGGCTGATTAGGAAGGTAACTGCTGCCTGTTCTTATCCTGCGTGGCTGCTAGAGGTGCACTGTAGCCCGTTCCCCCACCGTTCGAGCTCCCAAGAAAGGAAGCTGCTGAATTTCCAAGCGTTTGCCTAATGCCCTTTTATATAACCTTAAAAAGAGTCACAGGACTTGAAGGTGATATTTTCCGAGAAACAGCCTTCCCCTATTAACACAACATGCCTGAAAATAAGACTGACCGAACGCAAAAACAAGTCCTGCATAGAATGCATTTTCCCTCCTTTTTTTCCCATTACAGAGCCACGAGCGTGGAGCTGCGGCTGAGCCTTGCCAAGGCCAGCTGGACCAAGGGAAGGCTAAATGAATTGATACATGTGTGAGCTTCACGATGACCAAAATCCAGCAAGGAACTCCCTTACCCCGAGAGCACGAGGGGCAGGCGTGGGGTGGACATGAGGCCCACGGAGGCCTCCCTGCCGGGTAACTCCCGAGAGGGTCTGTGGCAGGTGCCACTGCCTTGTCTGAGAAGGATGCAGCCGGGAAATCAGATACTTGGATTTGCCAGCTTGTTTACTTTCGTTTCTTTCTGAAGGTTAATGTTATGGGCAATCAAAGCGAGCGGAGGGGAGGAGACAGAAGGCAGAAACATGGAAACCCTTCAGACCAGTGAAAGGTTTCGTTTACCTTTGGTAAATAAAAGTGTGCTCCTATTTTCACAAGGATATTTCTGTTTCACCAGCTTAGGATTCAAACTGGGCTGGGCAAACATACTGTGATATGGTCACAGCCCTAACCCAGAGAGGAAGCTCTGAAATGGGAAGCAGAAACCAAATGTAGGGATCCCCCTGTGGTGCTCTCTTAGCTTTGGGAATCACAACGGCTTCTGGCCACGGAAGCTCCGGTGTGGCCTCTGGCCGCCTGCCTTGGTCTGAGTGGGGCTCCATCATGAGGGACGGTGAGGACAGTGCCAGAGCCGCCCACACTTGGTGCGAACCCCAGACCCACCTCTCCTGCGCGCTGTGTCCTGGACAGGTCGCCAGGCTTCTCCAAACCTGTCTCCTGATCTGTAAAAAGGGGATGGTATCAACCTTTCAATTCATGGGGTGGGTGAGAATGATGGATGGTCAAACCCACAGCCCGGGGCCTGGCATGGATTCAGCCCCTCCAAAATGATAGCTTGCATTATTCTCGTTATTCCAGAAAATGTCTGTGTGAATTGTTTGCTTGGTGATTGAAACTACGTCTCTTTTTAATAAAATCTTGATTTAAAAAAGGCCCGGAGGCACCTCTATTTTCTTTATTTAGCGGAATAGGGAGCGTGGGGAGGACAAAGTTCAGATACTTGGCGAATCTCTCACTCTGGCGTTCATTGCCACGTCTTGTTTCTCCTCCTTTCATCTCTCCTTCTTTCTCCCAATTTAAGAAAGATTAGTTTAGGTAAAATGAGAGTGGCGAGGCTCCACCAAACTCCGTAGCCTTCCTGACACAGAATTAAAGGAGATGATGAAGCCAGGCTGGGTGTGAGCTTTCTGCAGGGCTCAGTAGAGCAAGAGAAGCTGGGTCAGAAAAGAAAGGCTCCACAGGGCTGCCTGGGGAGGAGGAGGGTCCGTGGGGGAGCCTGGTGGGACGGCAGGGTGGGAGGTGTAACTCCCGGATGTGCTACCAGTGGGGAGGTGTGGACAGGAGCACAGAGGTCCACTCTCCCTACTGGGACCCACAGGCCCATCGAGGTCATTCTCATGAGCCCCGAGGGGACTGACCTTGGGATCCCTCATGAGGAAGAATCAAGGTCACCAGTCCTGGCAGACCAGAGGCCACAGTGAAGCGGTTCCCAAATAGAAGCAGAGGCGGGTCCTGCGGTACCCGGAGCAGGAGCGGGAAAGTTTGTGGACAGGGGACAGAAATGACCTTGTGCTGAACGGGGGGATGGTGATGTCACTCCGCTGAAGGCCAGTGCAGCTGAACCAGACTGACTCGGCCACTTCATTTAAACACAAAACCCTCCGTGCCAGCTGCGTCCATGCAGTGACCCCCAAAGCATGTAATCATCCGGCTGTAAATGAGAGCGTGCTGGTACCCGCGGGTGTGAAGCCACCAAGACTGGAATAATGGGTTTTCTCCCAGGAGGAGCCGGAGCCGGGGTGGGGGCCACGCAAGGTGCAGCATCAGCACCGTTCCTTCCCGCCGCGCCTGCTGCACTTGTGCAGATGCGCTCAGGCTGCCTGGGCACTCAGCCCACACCCGCCCGCCGGTAGATGAAGCCTGGTCCCACAGAGCCTGGGACCTCCTCCCTGGAACGATGCCCCTTTCAGCAAGATAGCTCTCAGAGCAGAATGCAGTAGACAGAGGCCCCTGGGCACACAGGCTCCCGGCCTTGGGGCATGAGTGTGACCTTCTCTGAAAGCTCCCAATGGCTCTGAAATCAAAGGCAGGGGTGGGGAAAGGGGTAGGTATCAGGATGCTGAAAACATACCAGCCGCAAGCATGAAGCATCACGAAAAATACTTGGACTTTTCTGCTAATTTTATTAAGGCATAATAGGATTTCAAACTTTTGTGCAAAGCCCAAGGATGTGGGAAGAGCCAGGACTGATGCTCTGGTGGCCACCTGGACCCACAGTGGTTTCCAAAGCACCGGAGAACCCTCTCAGCAGCTGTAACTCTGCTCTGGGGTGTGGTGAAGGGACCACGCCCTGGGGGTCAGAAGACCTGGGCATCTTCCCCCAGGGACCTTGACTGATTATGTTTTCGGAGCCTTGGTCTTTCCAACTATAAAATGGGATAATAATACCAGCCTCATTCAATCCTTCATTCGCCAAATATTTATTAAACTCCTGCCACAGGCCAGCATTGTTCTAGGTACCTGGGAGACATAAATGGAAAATAAACAAAACCTGACAAGGATCCCATTCCCACCCTCATGGGTCTAGAGACAAAAATAAAGCAAGATGATTAAATACACAATACTTTATCAGGTAGTGATGAGTGTTCTAAGAAAAATGGAGCAGGGTAGAGCTTCAGAGTAATGAATGCGGTGTTGGGTTAGCTCAGTTTTGCTCCATCCAGGTCCACCCCCGCTTCTCTGCCTTGCCGTGTGTTGGGGAGGATGACCTCTGAGGAGTGCATCCCTGGGCTGCCTTGCCCTCTGGCTCCCAGGTGGGTTTGGCTGGTGGAAGTATCCGCAGGAGATGGGAGGGCAGGGAGAGGTCGGGGTATTTACTCTGGCTCGCTCCTTTGGACTGAGGTTGGTGGTGGCTGCATTCTTCTGCTAAAGGCCGCGGCTCCGGGCATGGCCCCCTCCTACAGCTACGCTCCCCTCTGTGCTCTGATAACCACACTCTCCTTCCTAGCCTCTTCAGGCCTAAGGACGGTACCAGCTTCCTGCTGTGCTCACACGGGGGATGCTTCACCGTCCCTAACCTGAAGCATACCTCTGTAAGTAGCCCTTCATTAAGCAGTCTCCAACTGCCCTCTTGGAGTGTGCCATCTGTTTCTTGTCCAGAGCCTGCCAGCACAGGTGCTACTTCAGATTGATTGGTCAGGGGAGGCCTTCCTGATGAAAGGCCATTTGGGCTGAGCACTGGGCCCTCATCTGCAGACACCTGGACTCAGGGCAGTGTTCAAGTGGGTGCACCCTCAGCGTGTGAGAAGGTCAGGAAAGAACCCAGGGAGGCTGAGGCGCAATGAGCAAGACTGAGGGGTGGGAGATGAGAGTGGAGGAGCAGGCAGGGGTCAGATCTTATAATCGAGGGGAGGAGTCTGGGTTTTTCTTCCGAGTGAGGTAGGGAACCATTGGAAGTTTTTGAGCAGGGTAATGACATGATCAGATTTATGTTTTAAAAGAATCTCCCTGGGCTTCCCTGGTGGCGCAGTGGTTGAGAATCTGCCTGTCAATGCAGGGGACACGAGTTCGAGCCCTGGTCTGGGAGGATCCCACATGCTGCGGAGCAACTGGGCCCGTGAGCCACAATTACTGAGCCTGCGCATCTGGAGCCTGTGCTCCGCAACAAGAGAGGCCACGATAGTGAGAGGCCCGCACACCGCGATGAAGAGTGGCCCCTGCTTGCCGCGACTAGAGAAAGCCCTCGCACAGAAATGAAGACCCAACACAGCCATAAATAAATAAATAAATAAATAAATAAAATTAAAAAAAAAAAAGAATCTCCCCGAGCCCTCCTACACTGTTGATAGAAATGTAAATTTGTGCAGCCACTATGGAGAACAGTACGGAGGTACCTCAAAAAACTAAAAATAGAGTTATCATATGATCCAGCAATCCCACTCCTGGGCATATATCCGGACAAATCTATAATTCAAAAAGATAACATGCACCCCTATGTTCATAGCAGCACTATTTACAATAGCCAAGACATGGAAGCAACCTAAATGTCCATCAATAGATGAATGAATAAAGAAGATGTGGTACGTATATACTATGGAATACTACTCAGCCATAAAAAAGAATGAAATACACTACCATATGTAAAATAGATAGCTAGTGGGAACCTACAGTATAGCACAGGGAGCTCAACTCGGTGCTCTGTGACGACCTAGATAGGTGGGATGGGGGTGGGTGGGTGGGAGGGAGGTACAAGAGGAAGGAGATATATGTATACATATAGCTGATTCACTTTGTTGCACAGCAGAAACTAACACAATGTTGTAAAGCAATTATACTTCAAAAAAATAAAAAAAGAATGAAATAATACCATTTATATGGATGGACCTAAAGATTACCATACTAAGTGAAGTAAGTCAGAAAGAGGAATGACAAATACCATATGATATCACTTATATGTGGAATCCAGAATATGACACAAATGAACTTATCTACAAAACAGAAACAGACTCACAGACGCAGAGAACAGACTTGTGGTTGCCAAGGGGGAGGAGGGGGGAGGAGGGATGGATTGGGAGTTTGGGATTAGCAGATGCAAACTATTATATATAGAATGGATAAACAACAAGGTCCTATTGTATAGCACAGGGTACTATATTCAATATCCTGTAATAAACCATAATGGAAAAGAATTAAAAAAAAGAATCTCCCTGGCTGTTATGTGGAGAACTGACTGTGGGTGGGAAGAGTGGAATCAGGCAGACCAATTAGGAGGCAATACCAGCAGCCAGCTAGAAAGCACCTACAGCAGCCCAGCTAGAAAGAAGGTGTACAAGGTGGTGCAGGGTAGGAGTGGGATGTAGCTAGATTTGGGATCGCTACTGAAAGTAGAACCAGACAGATTTCCTGGGCTGCGGGGCTCGACCAAGACTCTGTGGTTTCTGACTTGAGTGACAGGGATGGAGGGTTCTTGGGGTGCACAGACCGGGGAGTGTCAGTGAGCACACTGTGGACTGTAGAAGGCTTGCCAGTACAGGGGCTAGAGCCTCATCCAACCTCAGACTCCTGAGCAGTGCTCTTTTCCTCCTTGGGGGGAAGACTTGCCTTGGGAGATGGGAACAAAGGCCACCAGAGAGCCTCAGCCTGGTTAGAAAGATGAGACTCACATGCAGCAAGAGCAGAGGTCAGTAGGAGACCTTGAGTGACATGCGAGAGACTGAACAGGGCGGACCACACGTCCCTGAGGGCTGGAGCCAGCAGAGGAGGCCCAGTGGGGAGGGGGAATCTGAACTGGGCCTGGGAGGCTGGATGGGGAAGGAAGAGAGAGCTTCTCCTCTGCTTCCCTGGACTGGAGGCTGGGGCTGGACACTGGTCCCCTTGGCGTGACCAGGATGATGGCAAGATTTGCAGAGGAGGACGGTGGGGTTCCTGAGTCTGCCCTGGAAAGGGCTACAGCACTGCCACCGGCAGCAATGGGAAGTGCCTGAGAGAAGTGCTGAGGGTCCTCGCTTGTCCTCTGGGACAAGAGATACGGACAGGGTGGGAGGAAGAGCGGGGACCCCTGGAGGTGGGTGCCCTGGAAGCTGGGTCACCAGCAGGGCCTGGTTCCAATTCAATCGGAGGGTCAAGTGAGCATCTGTGAAAAGATGGAGTTTACAAAGGAGCAAAATCTCATAAGAGTTTTCCCATCTGTCAAATGGTATAATAACACCTACCCCCGCCCCCCACCCCCGGCCCTCCCGCCAAGGCTTGCTAGGATGAGATAAAGCAGCGGTCCCAAACTTTTTGGCACCAGGGACTGGTTTTGTGGAAGACTATTTTTCCACGGACGGTGCGGGGGGGGATGTTTCAGGCGGTAATGCGAGTGACGGGGAGCGATGGCGAGCGGCCGATGAAGCTTCTGTCGCTTGCCCACTGCTCACCTCCTGCTGTGCGGCCTGGTTCCTAACAGGCTTCCGTGGCCTGGGGGTTGGGGACCCCTGAGATAAAGTACCTGAGAAGGCCCGGCGCATTGCAGATCCCCAGGGCATATTCCATAGACACTGGGTTTAGTGCCTTCTCTGAAAAGGTGGCTGACAAGACACAGAGGAAGGCTGAGCTGCGAAAGGGGGTCAAGATCCAGAGACGAAGGGAGACTGGAGGGGCTAAGCAGACACGGACAGGAAGAAGTAACTTGAGGCCTTGAACAGGATTTTGGAAGACATTGGCTCCTGGTGTTGATGGAGCCAGCTGGCCTGGCTCTGTAAAGAGCAGCAGCCCCAGATTCCTGTCAATCCCGGACCGACCCCGCGCTCCCCTGTGGGGACAGTACAGCCCACGTCTTCTCCCCGCTCCCAGCTCCCCTTGTTCCTGCCCTGCGGGGCCCGGGCTGCTTCCCGACCAGACAGCACGTGCATCCTCAAGCCCCGAGCCTCTTCTTCCCTCCGGTGTCTGAGTCATGCTCTTATGTCCTTCTGGTCTCTGTTCAAACGCCACTTCAGTGAGGTCTTTCCTGACCCCATTATTTAAAATGGCATGCCCAACACTCCATACTTATTCTTCTCCGTGGCGCTTATGCATATTGTCTGTGATTCAAAAGAATGTGTATTCCCTAGTTTTTGTGCACGATATTCTATACCTGTCCATTAAGACATGCTTACTAATCGCATCCTCAAATTTTGTATACCCTCACTTTTGTTTTGTTTAGAGAATGTGTTTAGAGAATGTATTAAAAATTTCCCACTGTGGTTGTGGATTTTTCTATTTTTTTCCTTGTAGTTCTATCAATTTTTGCCTCATACTTTTTTTTTTTTTTTTATAAAGGACACTTTTTTTTTTTAAATTTTATTTCTTTATTTATTTTTGGCTGTGTTGGGTCTTTGTTTGTGTGCTAGGGCCTTCTCCAGTTGCGGCAAGCGGGGGCCACTCCTCATCCCGGTGCGCGGGCCTCTCACCATCGCGGCCTCTCCCGCTGTGGAGCACGGGCTCCAGACGCGCAGGCTCAGCAATTGTGGCTCACGGGCCCAGCCGCTCCGGGGCACGTGGGATCTTCCCGGACCAGGGCTCGAACCCGCGTCTCCTGCACCGGCAGGCAGACTCTCAACCACTGCGCCACCAGGGAAGCCCTGCCTCATACATTTTGAGGCTATATTCTTATGTGCATGCAATTATTGTATCTTCCTGGTGAACAGAGGTTTGTTTTTTTTTTTCTTAATAATTATGAGATGTCCTTTAACTCTATTCTTAACTCTAAATGTACTGTTTTTTGTCTTAAAGTCTACTTAGTTTGATATTGATGTAGCTACACTTGCTTTTCACATGGAATCTTTTTTTTCCCGTCTTTTTACTCTTAATCTTTCTATATCTTTTATCCTTGAATGTGTTTTTTATAAACAGCATAGAGTCAATTTTCAAAAATCAGTTTGAAAATCTTTCTCTTTTAGTTGAAACATATGTATTTGATGAACTTACTGATGTATTTAGGTATAAATTTATCACGTTATGAAATGTTTTCTATTGGTCTCACTTGTTCTACATTCCCCTTTCTTTGTTTCCTTTGCTTTCTTTCAGATTAAATATTTTGCATTGTTTCATTGTAATATCCATAGACGTTGCTACCTGTATCCTTCACTTATTGACGTCTAAAGTTAATTGATATTTATACTCTTTTCCTTGTCAATTCAAGGGCCTTAAAATAATTTAACTCCATTTACCATCCCCTCTCCCTTCCCTATACCATTTTTGCATCTATTGTTTTCTCTCTGTGTGTTAAGCTCCATATGAGAGTATTTTTATTGTTTTATAAGCTAATATCCATTTAGACATACATTTTTACATTTTTTATTGCTTTTCATTCCTTCCTGAAACGCCAACTTTCATCTTGAATTAATTTCCTTCTGCCTGAAGAATATACTTCAGTATTTCCTTTAGCATGGGTTTTCTGGTGTTGAATTATCTCAGCTTTGGTTTGTCTGCACATTAAAAAAATCTCATTTTTGTTCTTGAAAGGTATTGTCACTGGGTATAAAATTTTAAGCTGACAGTTTCTTTCCGCACTTAAAGGATATTTCTATTGTCTTCTGACTTCCAAAATTATGTGTTTAATTATTGTACCTTTGAAAGTAATCTTTTTCCCCTGGTTTTTGGATTTGTCTCTGTCATTAGTTTTCAGCAGTTTTACTATGAATGCCTCAGTATGAACTTTTTATTTATCCTGCTTGGAGTTTGTAGTGCTTCTTGAATCTGTGACTTGATGTCTTTTGAAAGTTTAGGAATGTTCTCTGCCATAATCTCTTGATATACTGCTTCTGACCCATTTTCTCTGAACTTTCTTTGGAATTCCAATTATACATATCTTAGACATTTTCACTGAAACTTCAATGTCCTTACCTTATTACTTTTTTGGGGGTATTTTTTTTCTCTTGTCTCTCTCTACTTAATGCTGGTTATCTTTTCTAACCAATCTTTCAGTTCATATTCCTCCATTTGGTTGCATCTGTTAAACTCATTATTGAGTTCTTAATTTTGGGTATTATGCATTTATGTATATTTGGTTCTTTTAAAAAATACAGTTTCTCATTCTCTGCGGAAAACTCCAATTTTGTCTTTTAACACCTTGATCATGATAAGGTATAATTATTTTAAAGTTTGTGTCTGTTTCTGTAAACTCTAATATAACTGGAGCCCCTGTGAGTCTCAGTTTCTATTTTTTGTTGTTTCTACTGATGTTTATTCATATTGTCTTCTTGTGTCTCCTTGTCCAGGGGATGAGGGCTCTCCACTGCTTCTGGCACCAAGTGAGCCCCAAGGGACTGTCTGATGTATTTGTCACACCAACATTCATCTGCTTACCCCATCCTCTCTACCTGAGTAACATACCTCTCATTGCCAAGTCACTGAATATAGTAGTAGGGACCATGGGCTCTGAAATCAAACCGGGGTCTGGGTTCAAGTCCAAACAGAAGTCTGGTTCACAGTTGCCACTCAGATTAGTGGTGTGCACAATCTTGGGCCAATTATTTAACTTCTTTGTGTTTCAGTTTCTTCACCTATAAAATGGTGATAATAAACTCTGCTTCATAGGTTTTGTTTAAAGCTTATATCAAATAAACATGTAAAGCACTTACTATAGGGTCTGATGAATAGTAAGAACTAATTAAATACTTATCATTGTTATTTTTATCACCTGTCCCCACTGTTATTACCGATATCCAGGCCACCATCATCATGAGTTTCTGCATCTGGTGGTCCTGCTTCCTGTCTCATCACCCCACAGCGCAGCCAGCGTGAACATTCCGAAGTGCACACCTGATCACTATTCCGATAAACCCTTCAGTGGCTCCCCGCTGCCCTCAGGATATGGTCCAAACTGACCTCTCCAACTCAGGTCCGATTGCCACCCCTGTCCAAAATTCAGTCCTCTGAGTTACCAAGCTCCTTTTTTTTTTTTTTTAGTCACTGGGGCTCTCCAGGGAGCTCTCTCTTCTCCAGGGGCCAACTTTCCCCTGGATATCTCCAACTCATTCCATAGGTCTCAGTTTAGACAAAATAGCCACAAGGAAAGCTCCCCCATAGCGCGAAGTACCTACAACTGCCATTGCCAGCCATACCACGCTTAACTGTAATAGACACACACCTGTCTGTAGCCACCCCGGACCTCAAGAGTGGGGGTTATTCTAGTTACCATTGCATTCCCAGCATCTAGCACTCTGCCTGGCATACACTTAATACATATTTGTCAGATGAATGAGTGACTAACTGATCACTATCAGGGGAACAGGTTAACAGAATCACAGACAAAATAGAACCCTGTGACCAATCTCAATTCCCAGTTGAAGAATCTTCTGAAACCAGCTCTCATACAAACCTCCTTGTAATTATTCTATTCCTGTTCCTAGTGCAAGGCTTGCTAAAAGCCCATAAATATGTTGTTTCCTAATTGCTTATCTTCACCTTAATCACATAGTAGTTTTATTATTATCATTATCGTTATTATTAACAGTGACAAATAAAACAGAGCATAAAAGTACTTCCAGAAAAAAACAATGGTGTGATTTAGAATTTTTAATTAATATGAGTTGGGGTTTGTATTGAGTGCTCTGTGCGAGAATGGATAATCCTCAGTACCTCCCCCAACGGGTTTGGTATCACAATGCTCCATATTGTAATTTACATGCTGAGGGGCCCACGCCACTTAGAAAACCATCAGTTCTCCAGTTATCTTGTTCCTATCAGCATCGCTTTCTCAAATGAATGCATTTCAATTAAAGGAAGAATTTACCAGAGGACATGTGAGGTGTGTATTTTGTGAATTATAGCTCTAACTTTGAATAAACACAAAACAACAAACATATTCTGAGCTCCTATGATATCCCAGGGATTGAAGATAAGACAAAGAGAAAGAAGGCTGGGCTCTACCTCCAAGGAGACTGCAGTCTTGTTGGGGAAGAAGGATGTATACAGAACCAAAACGTTCAATGTGATTCAGGGCGATAGGGGAGCGATCATCACAGGGTGTATGGGAGTTCCTGGTACAGACAATAAGCTATAGATATGTTCAGGAGAAAACGAAATAAAAGACTAAAACTTCACTAAAGCAGATACTGCCATTTTCACGTTTACAGACACAGTTTTACTCCCTTCTGTATGTGGTAACATCTTCCAAATTATTTCTGGGCATTGTCTTTTTCTCTCTCATCATACCAGGAACAGAAATGGATATTACTATCTTTCTGTGGACACCAAAAGGTGACATTTTTGGCCAGTTACTGATAAGCTCTAGGCTGGAGCCTCACTGCCCCTTCCGCCCCATCCTGGGTCAGTTCAAGGGCCCTGAGAAAGAGGGGTGTGTGAGAATCTAAATTGACTAAATGATAAACTGGAGAATGGCAGTTCGCATTATGATAGAGCCTTGCTCATCGAAGAAACAAAGTTAAGAAAGAAGTACCAAGTCTATATATATTCGGATATAATTCTATTTCAGATATTCAATTAAAAACAACATTCCCATTAGGTCCAAGACTGAAAAACCAAAGTGCATTGCTGGGAGTCTTCCACCTCCTTTTCTGCATTCCCCCGGTGTTTCACAATCATTTTGCCATCCCACCTCATCCCTCTAGGCATCTCCAGCATGCGGCAGGGGGAAGAGATTCTTCTCTGGGGTCAGAGGACTCCCTTTCAAGTCCCCCACTGATCTCTGTCTCCTGTGTGCTCTGGGCAATTGGCCAGCCCGCTCTGAGTCACCATCTCCTGCCTGCAGGACGTGAAGGACCACCCTAACTACTCCTTGGGCAGCTGAGGTCCCAGGACAGCGTCTGCCATTTAGTGGGGGCTCAGCAAGTCTCTGGCTCCCTCCTTCCCTCCCTGACGTGTCCACAAGCGCCCACTCCCTGGGTGCCCAGACCCTCCATGGGAGACTCTCCTCTTCCCCTCTCCTCTTACTTCCGTTTAGCTTTGGGAGAAAAACTCTGATAAAACCTACTCACTCCAAGCAGTGAATGATTCGTTCCCTCAGCAGGTTAAAACGGCTAATTGCATTTCATAAGAAGAGGAATTTCATAAAGTGAACCTTTCTTTGTTAAATTGGTCAGGCTGAACCCAGGATTTTGGGTAGATCCCTTTAGGATCTGTCAGGCATTGCCTAACACGGTGCATTAGATCTAGCAGCTGGACGGAATCGAAAATCAGCTAATGACAGAGCAAGTCACAGGATGGGCAGCCCCACAAGGGGATCCTAAACAAATGAGGTCACAGGGACCCCTGCACCTCGCAGCAGAGCCTGCCAGGGGGGAAAGGCCCCCTCACCTTCCTGAGCACCCACTGTGCACAAGGCCCGCTTTTGAAGCTGAAGCGTGGTTTCTGCCTACACCACCTTCCTGAGTGTCCAAAGAATGTTCTGAAATCCGCCCGCCCCTCCCTCCACCATGCACGCACTCACACATACACTCAAAGTTTGACCCTGATCCTGACCCCTGGATAATGTAACTTGTCTTTCAAGGAGTTTTCCCTGAAGTTCCTGAAGATTTGGTAGAATTTCACCGTGCTGAAGAAGGAGGGTTTTGGATAACTTTCCTGCTTTTATTAGAATCCCTCTTTCTTTCAGGCCCAGAGGCTAGGATATGTGTCAATTTGCACGGGCACTTTAATCAGTAAGGATTTACATGTTCTGAAACACGACCAAAATTTACTTTATATCTCATCAAAACAGAGGGAAGATGCAGGGTGAGGGCTTCTTCCATGCCCCTCGCAGGCAGCGGTTTCCTGGGAGCCAGGGACCATGCTCTGTGCGGGGCCTGCTTGGACCCCGCGGGGCCTCTCCATCAGGGACACAGTGCTGCGTGGAAGTCACCCAGCAAGAAACAGGGTCATGTTGCCCTCCAAGGGGTTGAGGACTTACTCCAGGGTCTTACAGAGTAAGGAGGTCAGGTCAGGCTGGATCAGGCCTCACTCCAGCACGTAGGGCAGAACCCTCAGCTGACCGTCCATAGGACCTTCCTGTTTTACCATCAGAGAGGCCTGGCCCTGGGTTCTGCAAATGGCCTAGAGAACAACTGCTTCTGGGCCTTGGCTGCAGCCATGGGTGAGGGCAGGGAGCTGAGTCAGGATGGGCCCTATGTCCACAGCCAGCCAAGGAGCAGAGAAGAAGAAGTGCGGGAGGGTGGAATGCGGCAGCTTCAAGGAAGGGATCCTCTCTAATTTCAGAGGGTGGCATGGAGTCCATGCATATTTTAAAGTCCTTCTTGCTGTTCTTATGGCTGTTCTTGCTCCTCTCTCTCACCCCCTCTGATGAAATCAAATGACCCAAAGTGACTTGGTCTTTCCATTTTGCAGATGAGGACCCAGTGCTCCAGGGGCCTGAGTCCTCAGGGCACGTTCAGTGTCAGAACCAGAAGGAAAAAGCTCTCAGTGTCCACCTCCAGGGCTCCAGCTGCTGCCTGGAAAGGATACTGTTTCCTAGGAAATCTGCCACTTTCATCCCTGTCAATTCTTTCCTCTGGTGACACCCACGTCCCAGTGGGACCACTCGTCAGCAGGCCTTGTAACCAGCGGCAACTGCCTCAGTTACAGAGGGGGAAATGCTCTTCCAGCCGTCCAGTGGTCCTGGGTCCAGATGCCTCATGCTGGGTAGCAACAGGGGCCCGCTGGACCTACCCCAGCCCCTGGGCACTGAGGACCAGGGTTGCAATAGGTCTGTCCACCAGACACCCAAGCCTGAGCCCGCGGAACTGACCTCATGGCACTATGGCCACCTCACCACAAATCCAGGCACATCCTCTGGGTAGAGCCCCCTCGGAGGACATGGGTACAATGCTGAACGACCAGGGGGGCCCCCTGGTCGTGGAGATCAGACCCTTTCCTGCCCTGAGCTCCATGCTGAGCTGAGTGCAGACTCCTTTTCCTTCTGACCCTGAATGCAGCTGCATCAGAGCCTCTGATAATGAGCCCACAGGCCTCCACAGTTGGGCGCTGCTCCCCAGGGAGGATGGGGTGGGGACTCAAATGTGTCCATACGCTTTCCTGGACCCCAGCACCAGAGAGAGGACAGGGTCGCACCTCCTCCAATAACCTCTTTCAGAAAACCAACCAGGGGACACTCTTCTTCCATATACCCCAGGGCCTTTTTTTCTTTTGGCTGTGCCACACAGCATGAGGGATCTTCTTTCCCCGACCAGGGATCAAACCTGTGCCCCCTGAAGTGGAAGCTCAGAGTCCTAACCGCCGGACCTCCAGGGAAGTCCCCCCAGGGTCTTTGACAAGGCCTGGTCCTTGGATCCCACCTATAAAATGAGTGGCTGGGTGGGAGACCCTGAGGCTCCTTCAGCTCTGGAATCCCAGATTTGTAACCTGAGACATAGAGTTCAGGGACAGCTCGAGGTCTCCAGAGACTCCAAAAGCCCAGGGCCAGGCTGAGGGCACACACCCCTGTCCTGACCCCCTCCACCCAGCCACAAGTCCTGGCCCAGGAAAATCCTTGATTGCTGGTTGGAGCGGGGGTCCAGCCAACCGTGAGGGGTGAACAGGGGCTTGTGGGGCTGCCTTTTCTGGCCCAAATCACCCCGAGGTGTGTACAGCAGACCTGCAGGTACCAGAACTCCCATGGGCTGAGCATTCCCCACTGTTCTAGGTCCTGAGAATTCCACCCAACTTTATCTCTGACCTCAGACCTGCTTTCCTAAAACCTCACTTTCTCTCGGGGGCAGGGATCACTGTCCTGACTTATGACCTCACCCCAGATTGCCCACTACCAAGCGGGGCACAGAGGGCCACTCACTCCGCAGTCAGTGTCTCATTTGCCAATTGGCAAGAGTTGTGGTGTTGTTTCCTGAGAAATCAGGGGGTCGGTGAGCTGCAGAATCGCTGGCTAATCCAAGCTGGCCTGGAATGGCAGACCCTCCCATGTCCTGATGTCTCTGAGCCAATGGGGTGCCGTCCCCAGGGCCCAGGTTCACGTAGCACCCGAGATCCAGCCTCACACCCCTCCAGGAATCAGACCCTCTGGAGAGAGGACCTGAGTTGACACCAGGATTTTCTCTTAGAACAGTTGCCTGGAGCTGTCCCTTGGCTGGGAGGGACAGTCACTTGCTTATATGCCATGGCCACGGCTTTCCTGACCTCCTAGTGGCTTCCCAAGGGTGCTCCACCGACCTCACCCAGGACCCTGGGCAGGGGGGGTGGACATGCGGACTCAGGGTCAGCCTTGGGACTGACCAGGACAGAATGTCTCCAGGAGGCCTCTGCGTGGCTACTGTAGCCAGCACTGTTACTAAGAAAAGCCCAAGGTGAGAGGGTAACACAACACGCCTGCCTGGGACAGACCTGAGGTGGGAGGAGGGGTGGATGACTCAGGGGACGCTCCGGAAGGCACAGGGATGGCGTCATGTCTAACCGACCGGCATGCGATCCCTTTGCTTGTTAGGGTGAGGAGGCCCTGTGCTCTGGTTGTCCCCAAATCCTGCAGAAACCAGGCATGCTCCAGAGGGGCCCTAGAGAGTAGACATCCTGCGCTTGTCAAAGGTGCTGAGGACCAGCGACACACCCGGGAGCCCTTGCTGCTGTCCCCTGCCCCTGGGTGAGTGGGTTTCTCCAGAGGTGTGATTGCCACGGCCACTGGACTCGGCTCTGTCCCCCCTGCCTCAGCCTGGCCATTTGTCCTCCTCTGGACCTAGAGCCCCATGGGCTTCCTTCTCTGGGTAACACCGAAGCAGCAGCTCTTAACTGAGCCCCATGTGTGCCCAACACCAGGGAGGCTAGGTTGTGTATCTGGTGTGGCCCATGAGAAGTTGGGACATAAACAAACGACATGCTAGGATATAGGGTAGAAATCCATGAAGACAACATAAAAAAGTCATCAGGCAAGACCAATCTGGGCAGTGCAGTGGGCTAGCCTGAGAACCTAAAAGGTAAAAATGCACTATGTAGTGGGGAGGCTGTTATGGACTGTGTCCCCCCCTTAATTCATATGTTGAAATCCTAACCCCCAATGTGATGGTATTAGGAGGTGGGGAGTTTGGGAGATAATTAAGTCATGAGGGGAAACCCTCATGAATGGGGTTAATGCCCTCATAAAAGAAACCCCAGAGAGCCCTCTTCCTGCCATGTGAAGATACAATAAGAAGTTGGCGGTCTGTAAGCTGGAAGACAGCCCTCGTCAGAACCTGACCAAGCTGGCACCCTGATCTTGGACTTTCAGTTCCCAGAACTATGAGAAATAAACTTCTCTTGTTTATAAGCCACCCAGGCTATGGTGTATTTGTTATAGCAACTAGAACTGAGTAAGACAGAGGTGCACTCTTGTTTTTCACTGGGCATCTCGGAGCTAAGCGTATATCCTCTCCCACTCCAGTGGTTTTGCCTAAAGGAATTTGCTCTTACTCCAGGACTGTAGAAGCTGGAAGGAAATCACAATGAAAAAGGGAACTGATAGCTCTCATAGAGACTGGCTCGGTCCTGAATTCCCACCCTGGGGACTGAGGTGGTCCCTAAAGGGTCTGCCCTTATCTGAGGGCATCAATCACAAGCACAGCATGGTTTAATAAGACCCCAGACCTGCCAGTGCTTTCCTGTGGCAAACCACTGGGAGCGGAGTCCTGAAAATATATGCCTGTTCCAGCGTGGGATTTTGCTTCCTTATAGCCACAGAAATTACTTCACTTCATTTAACTGCCATTAGCAAATTATTAATCTAAATTCACACACCTAGAGTGAAATCACTGAACTCAAACATTTTACTCTCAAGGATGCTTTCCTCCCAACCAAAGCCCTTTTAAAACGTATGTGGATTTTAGCAGCCTAGCAAATCTTGCTTCCCCTCTTGCTGAGCCTCTCAATAGCTCTTGCAGGTATTTATAAGCCCTTCTCCCCTTTTTAATGATGCTTTTTGTCTAGTTTTCGAGCATGTGAATATTTATGGATTGGTACAGTACAGTGGAGTGGTCAGGAGCCCGGACTTGTGGGTCAGACAGATCCAGAGTTAAATTCCAAACAGTTTGAACATTAGCTAACTGCAGATTAACTTCCCTAAGCCTCAGTTTTATTATCTGTAAAATGGGAATAATGGTACTTATGTCGTAGGGTTGTTTGAGACTTCAGTGGGATGATGCAGAGTGTTCAGTGCAGCGTCAGATACACTGCAGGCAAGCAGTGACGATGGCTATCATTGTGGCTGTTGTTATTCTCAGCTAAACACAGGTGGACAGCGCCAAATGTGGCCTCTTCTCTTCTCTGACTCAGGGACAAGAACTTGATCAGTGGCCCAGAGCAGACTCTGGCAGAGAGGGTTCTGTGAGAGCCAGGTCTTTTCCCATCTCCCAGCCTGACAGATCCCACTTCTTCCTTGAGCTCCATTCTTTCTGACTGGAATCTCCCATCCAGAGAACATTCCATTTAAGAAGGTCTCATCCAGGAGTCAGTGGAGGCAATGTAATCAAAGGGGCAAAAGTGTAAAAGCTGAGCTGGTGGAGGAACAATGCTCCCTACACAGGAAGGCCCGGGAGCCCTGCCAGGTAAGCGTGGATGTCCGCTTGGGATCCTGGGACAAAGATACTCATTAGACAAGAGATCGGAGCCACAAACACCCAGTGCCCAGGTTGGAAGACCAAGGACTTTCCGCCTCGGTAGCTGAGTCTTTAAGCTTCTAACCCTTTCACTCGTTCTCCACTCCATGTTTTAACAATAATGCTATTTAATATGGGCCAGTCTGAAGAACTTTATTCTTCCCTTAGATCTATGCCTATAAAAGGATGCTGTGTTGTCCAGACTGCTCATAATTCATTACGCTGAATTCCCTTCCATCCGCAGACACATACAGTTGTTGAAAAGCTGTCACTATAACCTATTGTCACTGCAACCTTTTATGAACCAGCCTACATTTTTATGTCAAAAATTTATCTTAATGGCCTCACAGCCCTTACCTCCAATTATTTCGGTGTCACCAACCTCCAGCCTGGGCTGTGTTCCCGCTAATATGTGGGAACTAATTTCCTCTTTGCTCCTACCCTGGTCCCACACTGGAAACCTTGTGGATAATGTGGCATATCCCCTCAAGTGGCGTATATATATATTCACTGCGGAATGTGAGGGAAGGCCAGGACCTTTGGGGGACACCTTAAGGAAGGCAGTGGAAGGCTGTGGCTGAACCCAGAGGAGCTCTATGTAACCAACATGCGGAAGGAAGCACAGAGGAAGGACCTGGCACCCAGTGGCACCTTGCAAAGAGGCTGGGCTCATTTTTCTCCTTTGTTTTAAAATTACAAACAGTAATACACACGTTCTCTGTTCACACAACAGAAAATGCTAGAGGAAAAAAAAAATCATGGGTACTATTAAGGGTGAGTACCAGTAGCCTCATTTAGAATGCTTCTTGTGCTTCCTTTTCCAAAAGACATATGTGTATATGTACATGTATACATGTGTAGATATATGAATATTTCTATATGTAAATATAAAAATATATTTTCTATATTAAATGTATATAAGATATTATATATGTTATGTATATTAAAATATTTACAGCTATTTCACTACTGTAGGAGTCAATGATAATTGAAAAGGTAGCTAAAGAAACCAACATTTCCTTCCCTGTCTTCTAATGATCACTGATGGGAAAAGCCCTGGCTTCCTCATTCGGAGAGCTCCTTGACATTTTCTACAACTACTTGTGGCATATTCAGGGGTACTGTCCCCACTTAATAGGTGAGGAAACGGGGACCAAGACACACTAAGATACTTAGGTGAGGCGGGGGGCACACCTGGGCCTCGAACCCAGGGCTTGAAGCTCAGCCAGTGTCCTCACCAAGAGCTTCAGACGATTCTGCACGATGCTCTTTTCTCCTCACTCTTGTCTGACATCGAGAAACTGAAACATTCTCTCCTTCTCTTGCCCCTGCCTGCCCCAGTGTAGCTGCTTAAGTCATAAATGCTTCTTCAGTAGGAAAGAATGCTGGGATAGGAATGTGGGGCTTCCTGTGACCCTTCCCCAGGCAAGCTGGCCTGAGCGCTGGCAGCTCCTAAAGGGCTGCATTCCAGGCCCGGCTCTCCCATGCCCACTCCTCTCCCCCAGACTTCTCAGTCTGAAGAAGGTCACCCCCGGGATCTGGCAGGCACAAGCCCTGCAGTTCTGTACTCTCAGGCTTAATTTCAATATGGCCATTTTGAGCTATAAGGCTCCCCGTGGCACTACTGCAGGGAGGACAGCCCGGGGACCCAGCACGATGAAGACCCCCCATCACAGGCAAAGCGCGCTGCAGCCCAGGCCTCTGCCAAAGCCTTCCCCTGGGCCGCCGTGGGGTTGTAGGCAGGCACTCTGGGCATTTTCTCTGTTGCAGACCCTGCTGTGCTTGTGAGTTTTTGATCTGCCCTTGGAGAAGGGTGATCAGGTCTTTCCGTGACTGTGTAGTGATAGTTCCCACGCAGCCATCCGTGGTTGCAGGGGGAGCTGGCATCAGGGAACGTGGGTGCGACCAGGACTGGGCTGTGTGTGCCCGTGCGCAGCCCACGTGTGAGTGTGCACGCGTGTATGCAAACAGTACAATGAGCGCCACCGGAATTTTCATTTTTGCTTGAGGCGAACACAGGGATGTTAAACTCTTACACACTGTCTTGGAGTCAGGTGAGCCTGAGTTCAAAATCTTGGAATTTTATTTACTTTGCAAATAACCTTGGCAAAGGAGATTCCCACACCTCAGTTTCCTCATCTTAAAGTGGGGATGATAATACCTGCCTTACAGGATATGATGCAGAATATGTGCAAGGCACTTACTGATGCCTGGCAGGCAGCAAAATTCAATAAATGCCAACCACCATCACCACTGTTTTTATTACCAAACTCCCATGCACTCAGCCTGGTTATTATTGTCCTCGTGATGTGACGCCATGTCCCCCACGCCCTGCAGAGCTGCCCAGCTGCCTTTCTGACGCCTCCAAGTCCTGTAGAGCCAAGTGTTCCCCAGATTGGAAAGGAGCCTTACTTCTGGCACCAGGCCCAGAGGAAGACAGGGCCCATCCCTTGACACCCAGGGGAGGAGAAGCCCTCCCAGCACGAGGGCCCAGGGCTCTGGGGCAGGGTGGGGGAAGGGCCTGGAGGATGCACCTCCGTGGAAGCCCCTGTCTCTTTTCTTCAGACGAACCTGCAAGGGCTCCCCATGTCCTGCCCTGGATTGGTGACATGTCAGGGCCAGAGAAGGCCTTACAGATGCTGGTTTTAGAGATGGGTGAAGGGGCTTACAGCAAGTTTGTAGCACAGCCTGGAGGAGGTCCAGGGCTTTGAATCTCAATTCCAGGACTGTTTCCCTCCTTCAGATCAAGCCCAACTCTCATCCAGGCATTTGTGGCCCTGCTCCTTCCCCCTTTCCCTTATGCAGCCTCGTTCTCCCCATCCCCTGCCGGGTGGTGTCTGCTCCTGCCAGGCTGGTTTCTTCTGAGCCATCCTGCTGCCCCTTGGCCTGTCCGTCCCAGTCTCTGTCACCCAAACCCATCGGGCCCAGCCTCCTTCAGGACGGCCGCCGTGTCTGCTGCAGCCAGGAGCCTAATTACAAGTGGCCCTTATCTTGTTCCCTGACCTCCTCTTTGCCTAGCTCTCTCTGTGCAGCCAGAATGAGGGCAAGCGCTGAGCTGAGCTAAGCAGACCAAACGATACCCCCCTCAGAGGCCGTGTGACCTCAGACAGGCTCCTCAGTCTCCATGCTTCAATCTCCTCCTCTATAAAATAGGGGGAATGCTAAACAAATGCCTAATGGCACATTTTTAAAAAGGAAGGCTCCCCGCAAATGTCTTTTTAATGTGCGGGCCTGGATTTCAGGGGAAGCCCATCTAACAAAAACGGACTCTACACCCTCGCCCTGGTATAATGCAGCAAGCAATCCGGCTCTGAAAGCTATTTTATTTCCCTTTTCAGTGGGAAGAGGCTTCGCCATTAGCTCTATTTGATTCTAAATGCAGCCCTGAGACTTTCTGAGTCCCCAGGCGCCTATCTGGCTGGTACCAATCCAGAAGTACCACTTACGTTAGTGCCATGAGTAAGAGGGAAGAAAATCTGAAAAATGGGTAAAGTATGCATCGGGCATTTCCTATTTATTTATGTCCTCCTGGGTCTGAGACGGAGGAAAGAATTTCACCATTCTAGGTAAGAGATGGCTTTGTCCTGGTATCGAAGTCTTCCTATGTCCCTCATTTAGAGGGAGATGCTCACAGGGGAGGGATTAAAGATGAACTAAAGAGGTATATTCCTGCTCCGGCAGGGGACTTCCCCCAACACGCTGAATCCCCGATAACGCAATCTCATCTTCTGTTATGCAGAAGGATGACTCAGCGTGAGCTCTATTTTCTGCTTAGATTTAAGCCACGTTGTGTGCAAGGACAGTGTGGCATGGCCCCTGATTAATCACGCCGCACGTACCAGTGACTCTGTCTGTTCCGGGCTGACATGAGTGCGGTTACTAAGTGCGCTCCTTCCTCTCCCAGGGGACATAGCCACCAGGGCACGAAGACCTCTGCCTGGAGACTGAGTCTCGCAGGGGCTGCTTTGTAGCTGGAGCCTGGATGAGAACTCAAGAAACCCCCTGCAGAATGAAGCTGGCATCATTTAAGTTTAATATGTTTTTAACCTGCTAATAGCCTTAAGGGATGGGGATGCAGCCGGCTGGCTGGGTCAGAGCAGAGGGCACTGACCGCCCAGGGAGGGCACCAGGGTGTGAGGCGGCTGACCTGCCCTGCTCCAGCTGTTGGGCGAGGGCCTCCTATTGCACGTAGCGCAGCTCAAACCACCAAAGGGCCCAGCTTCTCCATGGCAACGCCAAACAACCTATTCATTCCAGAGGCTACGCTGGCAGCAAAAGTGGACCTGGTGCCATGGAATGGTGTCCTTGTGACAGATAATGTGAAAATCGTTCCTGATTGACCGTCGGCTGCCTTCTGGGAAGGCTTCCGAGAATGAAGCCAGCCCAGGGACAGCCAGAGATGGCCTTGGAGAGGCAAGGGAGAGAGATTTATAGACAAGGCATCGTGGGTTATGGATGGGAGACGCTTCCCGCATTGGAGAACTCATAATTTACTGACACGGCCGCCTCCCTCAAAGAGAGAGGGTCTAGGCGGAAAGAAAAGGTGGCGGGGATGGGAGAGACCCTGGGGAGGCGCTTCCACAAGATTCAGCGACGCCAGGGTATCCAGAGGGATAATCCTGGCTGTGTGTTGGGGACACGGCCTCTAGGGAAGACTGGGGGCCTCTGCCCCCTAGACAATCAGGATGCTTTTCCTGCTCCACTAGGATGCACACGTTCACTCCCACGGCCTGGCCAGCGGCCACTGCCCCCCACCCGTCCTGCCTGCTTCTTCCTTCTCTGTGTTCCTGCTCCCACCCATGTTGGCCGCAGCCTCCGTCTGCCTCTGCCCAGGCCTGGGTTCTGATGCCTGTCCTTGTAGGAGGGAGGGAGAGGGGCTCAGCCTTGGGTCAGACACTTGTGGATCTGAACCTGTGGCCTGGATTTGAGTGGCCTCGGGTAAGTTAGCTAACGTGCAGGCACCTCAGTTGCTTTATCTGTATAGTAGACACATAACGCTGGCTTGGGAAGGGTTTTGTGGGGCCCAAATGGGGTAAAACATGTAAACGCAAGTGATACCGCGTGAGAGAAGGGGTTCATTTCCCCTCCCCCCATTCCTCCCTCTCCACGCCCCACTGCCCTCTTCCCTCCTGGACCGGTGGCAGCGGGTCCCTGTTTCTGGGCACCTGCACAAGATGACCAAACTTGGGAAAAGTGATCACCAAAGGAGACGCTGCCGAGAAAGTCCATCAGGATGTTCTGAATGTTCTGTCTCTGTTGTGGTAAACGATGACTTTAATTTACAAAGCAGACGAATACTAAATCTTCATGAAATTAAAAACTATATTATTTATGTGAGCGGAAACTGTTCTGTAGCTAGCAGCGATCCGGCTTTGTAGGAGGAACACTAAAATAATTAAAACCACTCGCGCTTCAGTAATAAATAATGATAATAAATAAATGTCCTGACCTTAAGCGAAAATATAAAATTAAAACCCATTTGGTATGTAAATTCATTCAGGACGCTAGCGAGTCTCTCAGCCTAAGACGATGTGGGATGGAAGAAGCGTTCACTACATGAATTTTGAAAGGAAAATCAAAGAACAACAGAGTTGTGTGTGTATCGACTCATTATTCTCCTTTAATTCCATCTAATGCTGTGTGGAGCCTTGAGGCTGGGACATTAATTTCCTGCTTTTTCTGTTTCACCAATTCCTCATGGAGACCAGGAGAAAGAATTTCAATCCTCAAGGCTGAACTCAGGGGAGGCCAGAAAATTGCAGGAGGGGTGGAAAACTGAATCTCGGAAAAGCAATTTTTAACGTGTTTACAGAAAGGCGATGAAAAGGGTCGGCACAGAATGGCACCGGGGCTGCCTGGGGGTGCATGCCTGAGTGTTTAGGGCACACATCTTCCTGGGGGAATGAAACGCCCCTGCTCCTGGGTCCAGATGGGAACCATTCCAAGGCCTGGAGAAGCTGGGCAGGAAGGCTGTGGACGGCCTGTGACTTCAGGAAAACGCCGATCAGTTCCAGATTGTGCATCTACCCGCCTTGACAGCCCAGCGCCTGGCTTTACCATGAAACTGCTGCTCAATCCATGAAGTCTGCGGCTCCCTGGGCTCCGAAATAAGGCCAGCCCAGGAAGCTGCAGGGCAACGTGCCGGGCAGAAACTTTCAACCACTGCTGTATAACAAACCTAGAGACACCCTTTGCATTTTTGTCCCGCCTCCAAGGCCTGTCACACCCAGCCTCTCATTTTAGGCTCCTAACTACCCAGTGAGGTAGGCAGCGCAGGGATGGTTATTCAGAGTGACAGGCGGGGCAGGTGAGGCATAAAAGCTCGCAGGAAGTGGCGGCAGGGAAAGGGGCAGAACCCTGCTCCAGGCTGGTGTTCTTGTGTAGCTGGGGACCTCTCAGCGGGGAGGGAGGAGAGGGAAAGGAAGGCTCACTGGACCTGCCTGGTAAACAGGACTCTGGTCCTGACTCCACGCCCCCTGAGGGGTCACTGCTGCCCCAAAGGAGTGGCGGAGAGGCCGTCCCATGGGAAAGAGGGACCCGCACACCCTGCTATCCAAGGGGACCCAGAATCACCAGCATCCTGCGGAGATGGGGCCTCAGAGAGAGTGAAAGCCCTGTGGAACTATTCAAAGCAGACATCCCTGTTCACTCTTCTGATATGACACACTGTTCCTGGTGGAAAAGAAGGGGAAAATCCAACCCAAGTCCTTCAGTGTCTGAATGGCTCCAAACCATCCAGGCTTTGTAAACAAAACACTGGGATAAATGACAGATTTTCTCTACTTTTGAATCTCATTAGAAATCACCGAACTGTCAGCAAGCCACCAGACCATGCACCCTGATAACTGAGAGGTTCTCCATCCCTGCCAAGTATACCTGGGGGCCTGGGGGAGACCCTCCCTCCCATAGGACATGTGTGGCCCGCTCCAATTCAACCAGGGCATTCAAGATCCCCTCCCGATTCTGCTTGGTAATTTCTGTGTGACTCCATGATGGACACAAAGACAAAGAAAGCCACAGCACTTGAGCAGAGAAGGTCCCTGAGAGAAGCAGTGGGGTAGTGGGGAAAATAGTCTTTTAAAAAAACTTACAAAAACCAAATGGTGAAAATTTCCTTAAAAAAAGCTTCCAGGTCAGGTATAAAGTCCTGGACCAGCGTGCCAGCAGGGCAGGGCCGCTGGCTTACTTGCAGAAGGTCAGGGAGGCTCCCACACAAAGCCCTTTAGGGGCCAGAAGATGGTCCCTTTCTCCCAAAAGATTCGTGCAGAATCTTGTGTTCTTGGCTGTCCCCGAGAAACAGCAAGGTCACCTCGAGCTCTCTGTTCTTCCTTCTTTTCTGGGCAGATAAGCTACATCCCTGGCGTGTCCACTCTGGAAAGGGGATTGATTATTCCTATTTTGCTAAAATGTCTATTTTAGCAAAGCAAAGGCTGACCTTAGGGCACACCGGGCTGCAGCCAGCCTGGCAGGGCCCTGAACAGATCTCCGTGCTCCTTAACAGGGGGGCCTGTCGCCACGTGGAACCTGAGCCGCTTCCTGGGGGGCTTACCTACCAGCCCCTGCCCTGCTCCCCCAGGTCAGAACGTGCCTGTGCACCTGCCCTATAGCACCCATGACAGCTCCCGGGGGCTGAGTTCAGAGACACTGGGCTCAGCTTCCAGGACTTCTGGGTCTTTGGGTCAAACTGACCTGGAGCTTCGGGTGGGCAGCATGGGGCTCAGTGTGGGAATCAATTTCCTGGGACTAAAGAACCCCACCCCTTCATTCCTGCCCCCCTTTGTCCCTAGAGCTGCCATCATGCAGCCTAATGCCCTGGGTTCCTAACACCCTCCTGAGCTCCTGGCTGTGTCTCTTTGCGAAGCCACGGCTGCCACACGCCAGGTGGGATCACTGTCCCTGATGAGGATGGGACCCTCTCCCCAGGGGCCACTCTAACGCCTCTCCTTCCACAGCAGTGAGCGAGGACCGGCTGCCTCAAGAGGTGCTCAAGAAAGGCCCACTCACCAGCCCAAAGGTTCCTGAACACCTGCAGTGCGCCCAGCCCAGGACAGCTCTGAGGCTAGAGTGGCCAGGTGCTGAAAGAGGAAGTTGGGGGACCATCAAGGGTCCTCATTTCTCCATTAGACCCTTACCAAGGACTTCTGCGTGTCAGACTCAGGAGAGAGAGAGGAGGGGAAGGTCAGTCCCACTTGCAGGGGTGGCAGAGGTTGGCCAGAAAGACTCTGGGGAGGAACGATAGGGCCGGGTTTTGGGAGATGAGGGAACGCTCCCCAGGTGGGAGGGGTGATGGGGGCGCTTCAGGAAGAGTAAGGCGTGAGGGCAAAGGCTGGGATGAACCTGCACTGAGAACCCGCCGCTCCCCTCGCAGGTGGCCACCCAGCAGGTGCGGTGGAGGGTGAGGATGAGCAGATGGGGCTGGAGCCCAACGAGGAGGCAGTTTTACCCCGGGAGAGGCGGAGGGGGAGGGGACAGGCTGAGGGGCAGGGTGGGATGCTGGGAGGCCATTTGGAGGCCTGTGATCCAGGGGGTTCTGGGTGAGGGGCTTGACTGGCACCCTGGCCTTGGGGATGGAGAGGAGGAGATGGATGACAGGGATAATTTAACAAGGAGGTTGATGGTGATTCGTCATGGGCTGTCGGGGGAAGGGTGAGGAAGGAGTCAGGGATGATACTGGGCTGGACATGGGGGTCTGAGTCCGGAAGCCCAGCCGGGGGCTGAGAGCTGAAGGGCTGCAGGAAGTGAGGCTGAGGTGTCCACGGGCACCCAAGGCTTGGTCCAGAAAGCAGCTGGCTGTATGGACAGCGAACCCAGAGAGAGGGCTGGCCTGGAGATGGGAGGGCATGCGGGACCTTCGGAACCGTGTCCTGGCTCTGCCCTAGTCCTTTCAGTCCCCTCCCTCACGAGGTGGCCTGAGGGGCCCAGTCCAAATGCCCCGCGAGTGGCGGTCTCTCACACGTTCCCTGCACAGGCCAGGTGCACCTCCACTTTTTCATCCCTCCGCCTGGAAGGTTCTTGCCCCACCCCCCCGCCGTGGCTCCCCCCCTCACCTTCTTCAGGTCTTTGCTCAAAGGTCACCTAAACAGGATTTTAAAACGGCAGCATACCTCCCTCTCCACCCTGGCACTCTCTGACTTATTTCTCTGGAGCACTTTTCACCATCTGACATTTACTTATTCATTTGATGATCTGTCTCCATCCATTAGCATGTAAGCTCCATATAGGCAGGGATGTTTGTTTTTGATTAGGCACACAATAGGTGCTAAATAAATATTTGTTTATTAGTGAGTGAATGAATAAGTTAGTCTCCACTGGGTGGCCTCACTCCCAACACCACTGAATCAAGGATGCCTTGATTTGCCGCTAACTCAGGGTCGTACCCTCCTAGCCGAGCTCCGGGTCTGGCAATTGAAGGCGTCACGTCCTGGAAGGGCGACTCGGGACCCTCTTTCTAGGCAGCCTGGACTTCGGATGCTGCCCCGCAGTGTAGGGACGGAAAGTGGCCTCCCTGGGGGTGGTGATCTTAGCACACTCTTGGCCACCCTTGGGCCTCACAGAAGTCTGGAGAGGAATGCTGAGCTTGGGCAGGACGCCTGGAGTTGGATGGAATTTATTGCTCCGAAGGCTCCCTGAGTTTTAAGATCTTGAACATCAACCCACATATTTTGGCGGGGGCAGATGCAAAAAATAAAACCCAAAACCTACAGGAAACAATCTGGGGAGAGCTGGAGGGGGAGTGTGAAATGGACAAAACACATGGGCCAAAGCCTGAACAGAGAAGGCAGAAGGGCCAGCCCAGCCTAGGGCCTTCGAAAAAATTTAGAACGCTGCTTGGGAAGGCAGATAACTCCCGAATGTGATCTTCCTTCAAGGCTGCATCCTTCACTGCTACCAAGGAAGGTAAATTATAAGAGGAATCAAACAGAAAAGGTGACAAGAGGCAGGAGGGGCCTGGGGGCCAGGAGGCCCAGCCATACAGTTAGCTCTGCCATAGATGCTGTGCCACCTTGGTCAAGTCCCTTCCCTCCCCAGGCCTCTGTTTTTGTTTGTAAAGTGAGAGGTTTGAACACTGGGCTTTCTGGCTCTGCTAGCTGCTCCGTTTCTTGGTATTCTAGCAGCCTTCTTCAAAACAGCCAGCTGGGCTATTCCAGAATGCCAGCTGTGTTCCCTTGCAAGTTATCACAATATGGCAAGACCCAGAATGGAAGCCCACAGTTGTTCAGTGCACAGCTTGTGCAGCTGTACATGGCAGCCTCATCTGTCCTGAACTGCGGACACTAGCACCCATTTTAAAGTTCATCAAGCCCCAATATTTGGGAAGTCTCCTCTGAGAACTTCTCTGGGAAATGAGAGTACTGGATTTGGCTTCTGGGCTGTGTAGCATCCAGATGGCTGCTGGGCTGGCCCTGCTTTCCTTAAGTCAAATTTTCCTCTGAAGCAAAAAAGAAAAGCTTGTTTCCCTGTAGGTCTCAAATGTGCCTTCTGTCTGCTGACCCTTGAGCTGTGTCCAGGCGGGGTTTTAGGAGTTCTTCACTGGAGTCCTGCACCAAGGCTGCTCAGAACTGGGCTCCCGCTTCAAGTGAACTGGGTCGCCACTGCCGCGTTCGCCATCTCTGCCTGCAGCAGCGCAGAGTGGAGCCGAGCTGAGGGAGGTGGGTGGGTGGGATTCCAGAGTAACCCCGCAAGGCCCACAGCTCCAGGGCCGCCCCACTGGCGCGGGGCCTCACCTCTGCCAAGCCACTCCCGGGCCGCCCTGCTAATAGCCCAGCTGCAAGCGCGCTGCCTCCTTCCGAGTTTCCATCTCACTTGTACTAGGTCTGGCTGTCCCAGGGGAGACGGCTTCCTTGCAAAACAAACAGCAGAATCAATATTTCCTTCACTAGGGGAGGTGTAGGGTCTTCAGACGGCAGGTCAGGCCCTCTCCCCATTCCTGCTGCTTGGGTCCAAAGAAAGGAGCACACAGGCCGCCCACCAGGCCCTTTTCTGCCTCAATCCAGCGATTTGATTACATTCAATTAACAGACATTTATGGAGCACCTTCAACGTGTCAAACGCACTGGGTGTGAGGGCGATAAGGACGAATGAGAGGGGCCTGGGCCGGGAGGAGCATGCATGTCGCAGGAGACAGACCCCTGCATGGAGAGTTAGGGTGGGTGCGTAAGCGGGGAGGGCAGTTTGAGGCCGGGAGGACCAGCGTCTGAACTCAGCCATCCTGGGGCACGGTCGGCGTCGGACACGAGGTGAACTGGACCCGGCAGGCCTCCCAGCGTGCACGGGCTGAGTGTGCAGAGGCTGACTCCTCGGTCCTTGCTGAGGCAGCTCCCCCACCCTCCCCAGGCCTGACGGGGAGCTCTGGGTGAGGCGGCTCCTCCCGGGCACGGAGGGGCTCCATTTCTCTCTGCGTCCCCCAGTCCACCAGCCGCGACAGCCAGCAATAACCTCGGCCTCCACCCTCCGTGCAGAAGAAGTCCTGGGAGGGCTTGTTAAAAGGGCACATCTAGGCTCCAGCCCTGGGTATTCAGCATCAATAAACTTTGGTTGAGGGAGGGGTGGTGTCTGGGAATCTGCCTGATAATCGCAGCTCGGGGACTGGCTGTGGGCTCCGTGAGCAGGGGCCAGGGGGTTCCTCTCCCGCTTAGCCCCTGCCACCCCCTCCCCCTCCCCCACTCCAACACACACCGCCTGGGGTCAGTCAGCATGTGATGAATGAAATGTTGTAGGATGATCCTCCCAGGGTGACAGGGGGTGCAGAGCTGACCCCAGGCCGCCTGACCTCTAGGGCTCATTTCTCCACGCCACTAATCTGCATGTCCAGCCCTGGCTCCGGGAAAACTTCCCTCATGTTCTACCTGGGGGACCTTTCCCAGCTCTGCCCTTACAGTCCTCAACCTCAGTGGAGCCTGAGTGTGGGAGTATGTGTATGAGTGTGGACTACGTGTGTGTTTTATCAGAATCCTGGGTCCAAGAAGCATCCAAATTCCACATGCTCCGAAGATTCGAATACAACCCACCCCCCTTCCCTCACTTGTTGTTCCTCAGGTATCTGATGGGAACAATGGCCCCCAGACCTACAGTCAGCCGTGTACTCCCTTGAGGGTTCTTTGATTTCTGTGTGCTGTTTAACCTGCTGGCCGGCTGGCCTGTCCTGACCCCCAGCTGGGCTCCACTCTGGGCAGGGTCCAAGTCGGACGCATCCCCGAGGTGCCCCGTGCAGAGCCCCACTGGGGACTGGGCTCCGGCTGGCACCTAGAGGGCCCTCAGCAAACATCCCTGCTGACTGGTCGCCAGGCGCCAGGCTGCCCCAGGCCGGCAGGCGCTGAGCATGGTGACTGGCCTCACAAGCAGTGTGCACCTGGCACGGATGCAAGGGGGAGCCTCTTGGACGGAGGCCAGCCAGGAATTTGGGAGTCAGAGTGTTCCTGCATTTCAGGGGCGTGGAGACACTCGGCATACATGGTATCATTTTGTTCACATGTGGGGGTCTGTGTGACCACCAGCAAAGGACAGAGGCCGTTGCTCCATCTCCCCTAAAAACAGCTCCATGACGACAGCCTCTATCACCAGAGAACCCCAGCAGGACTGGTCACGAATACCACCCAGAGGCACCACTGTCACTGTGTGGGGGAAGAGACCACCTAGACGGGGAACCAGAGCCGCCTGTGGCCGGAGCATGTGTCTCCAGGGCCCAGGTGGGGAGGGAGGTGGGGGTCGGGAGCACCCCGTGGCGCTCCGGCCTGGCAGCTGGCGGGAGGGGGTGGGGGTTGAAGCTGGTGAGCGGTGCTGAGACCCCACGACTCTGCCTCCTCGGTCTGCTCCCCGGTGGGCGGGCGTGCTTTCCCACTCGGCGAAGGCAGAGGCCCGGGCCTCGTGTGGCCTCTTACCAACTCAGCCTCCCTCCCAAGACCCACCTGGCATCCAGCTCTGTGCCAGGCTAGGCGGAGGGGAGGCCAGAAGGAGGAGCAGGCCCTGCCACTGGGTCCCCACAGAGGGGACAGGACAAGCCGGAAGTGCGTGGTGGGGACTGCCACATCCAGCACCGCCTGAGGTCTCTGGGGAGAGTGACCGGAGGGGGGCGCCCAGGGGGGGTTGGAGGATGGGGGAGGGCTGGGATGAGGGGGCTTTGCAGAAACAAACCACCACAGAAGGACAGACTGGAAGACACCAGAAGGATGTTCCAACGGCGCCAGCACATGGGCTGTTGCTTCTCTAGCCCCTAAATTTTCGGTCAAGAAAAACGAAACCACTTTCCCTGCCCTTGTGTCTGGATTCATTGTGGCGCCAGAATGAGAAAGACTACTCGGGCTTTAGACCCTGGACACGGAACCGCTTAGCCGGCATGTTTCAGGATAATAAGGGCGACGAGTGGAGAAGTGATGCTTCCTTCCCCCAAAGCTCCGATTAAACGCTGGAATATGGGTGACACGGCCCAGTCAGAATTCTGCCAGCAAACATTCTAAAATATTCATGCAACACAGGACCAGGCCTGACTGCTAACACTGCAACCGGTTCCCTCCAATGGAGTGACAAATGGGCGCCGAGCACCGTCATCTGTCCCTCTGATCTTTCCAGGTCCCACCAGAGAGCGGAGGGGGGACACGGTGGTGGCCCGGGGAGGCTGCAGAGGAGGGGGCCGGAGCCGTGCTCTCCTGGTGGCTTACTTTTCCATGTAAGAGGGCGAGAGAACAGCGCATTTCTTCGGACTATGAGGCAAAATAATAGATTCTCCAAGTCTTACTCCAACAAAAGTGATTAGTGGGGGGGCCCTGGGGATTCCACTACACCACACTAACCTCCTTTGTGAAAGGAGCATTGTTATATACACAAATCTCAACGCATGGCACAGGCAAAAAGCAAAATGGCTAAAAAAAGTAATTGGCCTTCGAAAGAAAATAAGGAAAAAAAGAATAAAATGAACTCCTGGCTTCCTTGGTTAAGAGCTTCTTCAGAGCTTCTAGACACGCTGAGCAGGAACCACGGTGCAAAACTGCTGCAATTTAACAGGGCATCTAATTAAAAGGAGTGACATGAAGGGCCTTTTCTTCCTAGTCTGGGTTTTGCTTCTTTCTGTGCAGGGTTCAAAAGTCTGACAAGTGGAGGACAAAGAGTTATGTCCCCAAACAATAAAAAGCAGCACATCGGCTACCGAATTACTGGTTTTTATATCCTTCTGTCCAACAAATGTTGCCGAGGCTTGCTATGTGCCAGCTGCTATGCCAGGTGCCGAGGTCACAGAGAGCAGCTAGACGCTGACAGCGCCCGAGGGGGCAGGAGAGAGTTTAGACCACTGAAATACGCTCCGGGGCGTGCTAAGGCTGTGCAGCACGCGGCCTCCTGGGAGGGGAGGGGCACCCAAGCACAAGGCCCTTCTTCCCCCCACCGTGTCGGCAGGGTGGACATTCTGTGAGGCCATCCTATTACCCTTACTTAAAGAAGTAGTGCGTTCAGGGAGCGGGGGATGGGGAGTGCCTGCCGAATGGGCCTGGGTTTCTTTCTGGGGTGATGCAAATGCTCTGGAGCTGGATAATTATGATGGTTGCAAAACCCCGTGACTGTACTGAATGCTGCTGCATTGTGTGCGCTTGAAAATGGTGAATTTTATGTTGATGTATATTTTAGCACAATTTTTGAAAAGTAACGTTTTCTGAGGTCAAATTCAATTTAAGCTCTGTTTACAACTTCAAGGGTGACTGGGCAGTCCGTGAGATGGGGCAGGGTGGGGTGTGGGCACCCCTAGACAACTTGCATCCTGCACAGTCCTGGCTCCCGGCTAGGCTTGAACATCCGAGACGGGAGGACCCATCAGGCCACATCACAGCCGCCCTCCGAAAGGCCACCGAGAAACTGCTCCCAATGGCATATTCTCCGGAGCTTTGCCAGGTCTAACTGTAATCTCTCTCCTGTGGAGAGAGATTGTCAGACTTTTGAACCTTGCACAGAAAGAAGCAAAACCCAGAGTAGGAAGAAAAGGCCCTTCATGTCACTCCTTTTAATTAGATGCCCTGTTAAATTGCAGCAGTTTTGCACCGTGGTTCCTGCTCAGCATGTCTAGAAGCTCTGAAGAAGCTCTTAACCAAGGAAGCCAAGTAAAGTGCTCCTCATCCTCCTGAGAAAGGTCAGTCAGTGCGTAGAAGTCCCCTTCTGGAAGGGTGGCTGGTGGGTTGGGCACAGCCTCCTTCCCGGCACCCCTCGCTGCCTCCCGACTCTGCCCTCCTGTCTCCAGTTACGAGTGGTCCCCTCCTCTTGGTGAGGGAGTTCACTGAGCCATGGGTCTGGGGAGGCCACCGGGGGTGTGGGTGGTGCCAGGCGGGGGGAATGAGAGGGAGGAGGTGGAAATGGAGCTTCCTCAGAGTTGACAGAGACCCCACACCAGATCCTTCCCTTGGATTTGAACTAACCACCCAGCATTAAACTTGTCACCTGAGTCTCCCCTCTTCTTGTGACTGTGCAAATATCTATTTCACCTTCGTGCAGCTGGCAGTCCATCTGTTAACATGCTGGCCAGACCGGAGCCTGGTGGCATGCAACTGACCCAGAAGTAGGTATAATCCCCTCTTCTAAATGTGCTTAATACCACTGATAATCCTGTCACCTAAGTCTCCCGGTTAGCAGTGAGCTGCAGCCATCGCCAGAGTCCAAGAATCTTTCAGTAACGGATTCCATCTCCTGGAATCTATCTCCTTTATTATACCGATTTCAGCTGCCATGTTGCTGAGAGCTTGGGAGAAATGCCCTGATCTTTAACAGCCCCATTTTTCGGAGCAGTCTCTGGCAGACGAGGCAAACGGAACCCATCCATTCATTTGTTTGGCCTTCCTGAGGAGCCCTGTCACCCTTCTGCACATCTGTGCCCACTGATGGCCATTTCCTACGGTGGGGTCTGGCACCACCGTCTGCATCTTCCACTTAATCTCTTTGTTTGAGGCCAAGTATAACTTTCCACACCAAGTGGTACTGCCCTTGACTTTCTCTGTCCCCCACAGTCATCCCCCAGCCTCCGTGCCTCCAGCACTGCCCGTTTGGAATTGCAGTGTCACCAAAGGCTTGGAGGGACGTGATTAGCCGAAATGGCTCAGATGTTCCTCCAAAGAAATTAAACCTGAGTCCGTTAAATCACTTCCCAGACATAAGATACCAGTGTGAACACCACTGGGCAGAGCCAATGCTTCCCGAACATAGATTCTCTACTCCCAGAGTTCCTGCCACCCTAATCTCCAGAGGGCAAATCTGGGAGGACGCTGCCTTTGTCCAGGACGACGGTACACAGCTCTGCTTCCAATCCCTGAGGGGTTGAAGAATAAATATCCTCGGAGCAGCAGTGACGCCTGCCCCACTACGGGCTTTGGGCTGCCAGCAACAGCTGGGTAAACAACTGGGTTGCAATCTGATTTTATACCCAGATTCACGGGAACAGCTGGAGAAAAGACACAGAACACGCCCGCTAGGCTGATGATCTGGGGATCTCTTGCCTTCTGAAACAGGCCCATAAGCCACAGCTTGCATTTGGGTCTAAGCAGGTAAATGGGTTTGGAGAGGTTCTTCTGCCCAAGGAGGTCCCACCTTGGATTATGTGGATTATAGCACCAGTCTTATAGTTTTGTAAAATGATCTGCTAGAAATAACATGGTCCAAGTGCCACCTTTGAAGATGAGGAGTGGCCGAGACCACGGCTCCGGCAAATTCTTCTCCTTTCAATTACAATGAGATAAAGAGGAGCAGAGATGGCAGCAAAGGGAATTTTCTTCTGAATTAAAGTTGGTAAGAAGAGGGGAGCGGTTAGTGCTTGGAGCTTTTATTTGACTTGTGTAGGTTTTTGATTTAAAGAATTTCCTTGATGGCTCTTTGAGTTTGATCAAGAGGCTTCTTCCAGAGGAATAACCAGCAGAGCCTGTCCGTTCCCATTTTCTTACTCCAGCTCAACAAGAGACCCAACGCAGGCTCACTTTACGTGGAGGCCACAGTGAAAGTCTCACCCCGCACTCACACATCCGTACCTATTTTGTAGACACCAACACACGTCAATGTGCCCCGTTGCCTGCAGATTCTGAGGGGACACTGCCGTAGGTTGTGAGGGGGAGGAGGACCCGAGCGGCTCACTTTAATTGCCCTTTGAAAGTTTTCCAAATTGGAGCCCATATGTTACAGGAAGCAGGCAGGTGGTAAGTAGAAAGCTTATCAAAACATTTTTTGACATCGAGGAAAAAGGTGTGATGGTGTTTCATTTCAACTTGGCGGAGAGGAGGTCAGTAGGCCATCCTGCTCTGGGATTAAACTCTGAGCATCAAGGGTAAACTTCGCAAAGAGCCCAGCCCCCGCTCAGGTGGGCTTTCTTTAAGGAGATCTGGGGAAGAGGGACTTGCATGCAGCGTAGTAGTTTCCTAGGGCGGTCGCAACAAATTGCCACAAGCTGAGTGGTTTAAATGACAGAAATGCATTCTTTCTCAGTTCTGGAGGCCGGAAGTCTAAAATCAAGGTTTTGGCAGGCCACTCTCTTTCTGAAGGCTCTAAGGGAGAATGCTTTTTCATCTCTTCCAGCTTCTGCTGGCCACGGGCATTCCTTGGTTTGTGGCAGCATCACTCCAATCTCCGCCTGTCTTCACACGGCCATCCCCTCCGAGTGTCAAAGCTCCCTTTCCTTTCTCTCAAAATGACACTCATTGCTAAATTTAGAGCCCACCCCGATCCAGGATGATCTTGTCTTGAGAACTTCACCTTAACTACATCTATAAAGACTCTATTTCCAAATAAGCCCACATTTGGAGGTTCTGGGTGGACGTACAATTTGGGGGGCTACTATTCAACCCACTTCACAGACAGGGCCCTGAAATTAAAGTCCTGTCTATCTAACTCTGCTTTCTCATGGATTCAAATGTTGTACAGATGAGATGGGTCTTTTTCGGAGGAGGCCTGCTCTTAACATATAGCTCAAATCCCTACCTGGTGGGGCTGGGAAATCTCGGCAGGTTCACAAGTGAGCATAGCACAGGTTTGGGGCACAAAGCCCAGATCCCCCAGTTGTGTTCTCAGCTCACGAAACAGACGGCTGACTGGCATCCCGAGAAGCTCCCTGTGGGGCACGGCCAGCTCAGGCAGCAGTGAAAGCCACTGCCAGGCCCCAGGAAGCCCCCCAAGTCACCACCCTGAGATGGAGGCACCATCGGGCCTTCTCGCCCTCCACTCTCCACCACCACTCCTGGCTCAGGGCTGGTGCTTAGAAATGTTAAATAACAACAATAATGATAACACATCTGCGTGTGACGGTTTAACAGCCAATCTGTCACTTTCCTACTTTATTCCTGAGATTTTAAGAACCGCGCCCTTCCTGTGCAAAACATCAGGGTGCATTTATATTAAAAAATGAAACTAATTAAAATGTTTGAAAACTGTAAACCACACCACCATAAAACAGCAGCAGCCCTATTTTTCCAGTCAAAAAAGATTTTTCTTCCTCGTTTTGTGGCCCGCCCCGGTGAGCAGACTGCAGGAGATGGGAGCCTGGAGGCGGTGGTGCTGCTTCTGAGTGAGGCCTCTGGTTCCCTGACTCTGGCAGGGCGTCTGAGGGAAGCGAGGCTGGGGCAGCGGCCAGAGGGCTGGACTCGGATAGGAGGGGCTGCGGGACAAGCTACCCTTTAGGTCATCAGAACTCAACCCACTTAATGAGTGCTTGTGTCTTGGGAGGGTTTTTCAAAGGCGAACACCAGTGCTTAAACACACGGTGATGCTGTCGGCCCCTCAGCGCTGAGCTAGGCAGGGGGGGCTGCAGGGGGACGCCGATGGGCTGTCACTGCCTGTGACTGGCATGTCCTTCCCCGCAAACGGGATGCCCCCGACGGGGAGGGACGCTGCCTTCACAAAGGTCCATACCAAACGGCTGGGCCATCGAACCAACTCAGTAAACAAAGTGGGCACATTTGCTGAATGACTGCAGGAGGGAGAATTCCAGCAATGTGCCCCACGTGGGAAGGCAGGCAGGCCGGATGCTGGGGGCCAGGAGAGGACCAAGCACATACACTAAAAGGCCAGAGTTTCACTCAAGCTGCCCCACGAGGCAAGAGGTGTCGGCTCCCTCTGAAGAACATGGGAGAAACCAGCAAGACGTCAGTGTTTAAATGCTCACACTTTGTATTTTCTCAGATGAGAGTCCATTTCTCTAAAAAAATTAGCCCCCAGGAAATTCTCTGTAAAACTAAACTCATATTTTACACACTGTCACTACCACTTCCAGCATGTACTGAGCACTTCCTGTTTGCCCAGTGATGGGCAAGATTTTTTTTTACCTGGAATTTCCCAGATTCATACACAACTCCTGTAAGGTAGTACTGTTGTTGTCCCCATTTTACAGATGAGGAAAATGAGGCTATAGATTGGTTAAACAACTTACCCATGATATGAGCCCAAGGCTGCCTATCTTTAAGTTTAAGGCTTTTGTTCTTTCCAATTCATGTTCTGCCTCACATGGTCCCACAGGCCCACATGCATGCCCTGGCCGAGCTCACCTGCATCAGAATTGGGGCTTGTAGCTGATGCTGGGTTGAAATGTGGGACATGAGTCAGGTGGAGGTGCAGACGTGAGAGACGAGGCTTGGTGAGGTGAGTGGAGGTAGGGTCACCAAGGGCCTTAAGCCAGTTTATCTTCAGGGCCAGTTTGGGGTAACTACACTCTTATTTGTTTATTTATTTATGCTGTGCCTCGTGGCTCGCGGGATCTTAGTTCCCCGAACAGGGCCCGGCCCGGGCAGTGAAAGCACCAGGTCCTAACCACTGGACTGCCAGGGAATTCCTGGTAATTGCACTTTTAAAAGCAGAGGTGTGACAAGATCAGATGTGCAGGGGTGGCGAGAATGGATGAGAGGGAGTGGGCAGACTGGAGGCAGGGAGGTGGGCAGGGAGGCTGTCTCTTTCCCCAGGTGAGATTTGATGTGGCCTGGACTATGGCAGTGGAAGTGGAAACCGAGAGAAATGAGTGGACTTGAGGAACATCTGAAGGTGGACCTGATGGGCAGTGATGGGGATACTGAGGAGAGGTGATGGGGTTGGAGATGGAGAGGTGATGGGGATGGAGAGGTGATGAAGATGGTGATGGAGAGGTGATGGGGATGGGGATGGAGAGGTGATGGGATGGAGATGGGGGGGGGGGGAGAGTCCCGGTGGCTTACACAGCTGCGTAGGTGGTGGACCTGGCCCTGAGCCAGGAGTTCCAGAGGTAGCAACCAGTTTGAGGCTGAGGAGGTGGGGTTAATTCTGGGCATTTTATATTTAAGGCTCCTGGCAGATATCTAAGGGCAGACATCCAGGGAAAAGGATTGGGAGTCAGAGGCATGAGCTTTGAAGTAAGAAAGGTCTGAGTTCAAATCCCATTTCTAGCACTTACGAGCAAGTTGCCCAGGCTTTGAAACTCCGTCTCCTCGTGTGTAAAATGGGGATAATTGTGGGCCCACACGGAGTTGTTGTAAGAACGGAGGCAAAACATGTCAAGCTTTTGGCATGGTACCTGGACCTCCATAAATGGTTTAAAAAACAAAAGAACAATCACCACCACAACAAAAACGCAACTGTCACCACAACCACCCACAAACAGAAAGTGGGTTGGAGCCCAGGACCGTTCAAGGCACAGGGTTCTGGATTTGAGATCATCAAATGCAGGAGATGATTTTTCATTTCATGGAAGCACAGTAATTGCTTTGTAAAATGCACTGCTTTGGGACCCCTTGAATCAGTGAGGAGCGAGTGTATTTCAAAACGCGTTGATTTATTTGTAGCTATTGACTACAATCATGGAGATGCCGCATGAAGAACTACAGGCAGTCATGGCACTTCTCTGAAATGAGAATATATGACCGTGGAAAGGGGGAATACGATTTTCAAAAGTGCACAACTATTTTTTTTGTAAAACGAGCGAATTTCCACGACTACACCTTCTTCGAACAATTCAACTTAATAATTCAACACATATTTACTGAGCACAGAGCAGGCCAGTGTGAGGTGCTAGCAATGCAAAACCTAAGAAGACAGGATCTTTTGTCTCAAGGACCCACATTCTAGAGGGAGAGAAACAGAGAAGGGAGGCCACACAAGGAAGACCATGGTCATAATAACAGATCATGCCTACAGGGTGTGTAATAGACACCAGACACTTGCATTACTAATTCATCTAATCTCCTCCACAACCCAATGAAGTAGATTGTACTATTACCCCTTTTAATAGAAGGGGAAACCAGGCTCTGAGAGGGTAAGTAACTTGCTAAAAATCACACAGGTAAAAAGCAGAAGAGTCGGGATTCGAACTCAGGCAGTTTGAAACTGGAGTCTGGGCTCCTCATCCCATCACTGTGCTGGCACAGAAGTGTGTCAAGTACTTCTGTATCTGGTGTGCTTATACATCGGGTGTCCCGACTAGGATTGATTAATGTGGTTGGCTAACCAGCTGACCATTTCACGCTCCATGTGAAAAACCTTCTGGCCCTGACTGCCTCTTTCATTGCATATCCACCTCCTCTCTCTAGCCGCCCCCAGGCACTCCACCCAACAGACGTCAAAGTTGAAATCCTGAAACAACACCACTCATGATGAAGGGGAGTCGCTCATCTATCAGTGACCAGCTGCTTCAGAACTGCCCACAAACTTAGCAGTGGTCACAGGAGAATTTCTTCAGCCCCCGGAGTCCCTATATGGGGCAGAGTCAGCTGTGGAGGGGCTTCTGAACAAAGCCAGAGACACGGGATGAATGTCCACCAGCTCTGCCCAGCTCTGCACTTGGGGCAAGTGCTCGGGGCTTCCTCCCCTACTCTCCTTTCAGATTTTTCATGGGGGCAGCCACTCCACTGCTCCAAGCCAAGTTCTTGGCTTTGATAGCAAATGATCGAACCTGGCATTAGCCAGGAAGCCCCATTTATCTCTCACAGGGCCATGTGGAGACACCAGGGGTGGCACAGCCAGCAGGTGATGGACCTTTCGGGATGGCAGAGCAGGACCGAGAGGCCCACGGGTGTCGCTGGCCAGGGCTTACTCCACCAGGGCTGAAGTGGCCGATGCTTGACTGGCTGCCTGACCCTGGATGTACGGGTGTTCAGATCTCTGCCACTAAGACAGCCAGAGGCGGGCATGAGATGGGGTAGGAAGGCTGCTGGTGACTCAGTGATGCCATCAGAGCCCACCTGGGCCCCGGCTGCCAAGCCAGAGTTCCAGGGACTGGAGGAAAGGGACAGAGAATATCTAGACTCTGGAAGATTTTGCTAGAAAAACCCAGTGTCTAGTGTTGGATGTGGCAGTTACGGATTTCTGCTGGGAGGAAGAGTCTTTTCAGAAGCATAATTCTCCTTTCGTGGCGCCTTTGGACCAGCCACATGCAGACTTTCCCCATAGCTGTGTGAGCTGTCAGATTAAGGCGGCCCCATCAGCCTGGGGAGGGAACGGCTGGGATCTCAAAAATGGATAAACCCAAATTCTGAGCACCAGTTTCTTCCTCAATTATTTACAAGGAACACAATGTGGTGGAATGGAATCTAATTCATAACGCCTCATTAATGCCTTTATAACACAATATTCACAATATTCCCTTCTAATCTCAGCAGATGACAAGTTGCTACTATCGAATTCCTGTTAATGTGAATTATGGGTACAATATATTTTGCCCAATATCCTCTCCTCAGCCTAATATTGTGGGCGAATAAAAAATCACACCCTTGGCACGTTCCTGACGCATGAGGCGATGGCAGCGGGGCGTCTGTCTGCTCCTGGCTGCAGTGGAGGCGCCCATGAAGAGCAGTCGGCGGGCCAGGCCCCAGCGCTCGGCCGGGGCGCTCGAGGCTCCCCCCCCCCCCCGCCCCGCTCCCTTTCCAGGATCGCACTCACCATGGGAACTGGGCCGTTCCCGCCCCACGGCAGGCCTGGTCTCCACATCACGGCAGCATCACGAGGAGGCAGGAAGCTGGACGGCAGTGGGCTTGCAGTGTAAGCCTGAACACTGCCCACCTTGCTGAGTTATATAATGATCACGGCGCCCGCCTTGTACAGCCGCGGTGGGACGCAGTGGGTTAATGTGGGCGAATACACTTAGAACCCTGGCTGGCCCATAGAGAGTGCTCAATAAACACTAGCGACCCCAAGGACATGTCTAGGGCCCTGGCTGGCCAGCAGTCCTGAGTTGCTTCGTAGGATGGCTTCTGAGTGTACGAGGGAAGGTGCACGCTTGTGCCAGGGAGGTCCGTGTGTCTAGCGTGGAGAGCACCCTCGCTGCCAGCGAGATTCATAACTGCTGCTGAACGCAGCACAGCTGAGCCTTCACCTGCAGCCCCAGCTCTTCCGGTGCTGGAGAAAATGACCACAGATACACCCTCCACGGCTCCAGCATCCCCCAGGACCTTCCTTCTCCAGGGCCTGGCCTTTCTGCTGTGCTCGGCAGTCACCTGCTGCAGCTGGGGGGCCGGCATCTTCCCAAGGCAGCGAGGCTGCCGTGTGAGGCCGGACAGGACTCCTCTGTGACACCAGCCCCGCCGTCACCCAGGCCGCCCTCCCGCCCTTTCCTCAGGGGTTCTTCCCTACATTTTAATCAAGCCCATGTCGGTCTGTTTCAAGTGCCATCATTTGATTGGTCTCCATTCTAGCCACCATGATTGGCACTCCCATTTCTCTTAATAAAGGAAGTTCCATGATGAGTCAGCTCTGCCTGGATTTACACAGATATTTCCTCTCTCTCTTTTGACCATTGGGGCATTTATTTATTTTTACTTTTTTTCACTGTGGTCCAATATCTATGATATAAAATTGGCCATTTTCGCCATTTTTAAGTATACAATTCAGTGGCATTCATGACATTCAAAATGCTGTGCAACCGTCACCACTAATCCAATACTTTTTCGTGACCCCAAACAGAAACTGTACCCATTAAACAATAACTCTCCATCCTCCACTCAGCCCCTGGTAACTTCCAATCTACTTTCTGTCTCTGTGAATTAGAGCATTTACGTTTATAAAGCACTTTTGCTTTGCTATGTCATGTGGACCTCACAACAGTCCAGTGAAGTGGACCCTGTTGTGTCCAGCTGACAGGTAAGGAAGCTGAGTCTTGGAGAGCTTAAGTGTCCGGCCTTCAATGCCATCTCCTGACCCCGGCCTGGGGTTTTCCCCCCCATTCCTGGGAGAAATGCCTCCCAGAAAGAGGACTGTAACAAACAGTTACCTTTTCCTGCTTCTTTCTGTTCCCCAAAGCAGTGCTGAGCTTACAGGGAAGGCAGCCACAAGTCATGGCTGCTTCAATCCTGCCTGATATTAAGGGTCAGCCCATGATTCTGTGGCATCTCCAGTACTTAGCCTAGGTTTAAATCCAGGGGAATGCCTGAGGCACCCACAAGACAGAGCGCCCCCTTGAGTTTGGGTATTGCTCCAAGCCCATCCAGCAATACCTGCGGGCAGTTGTGATGATCTAGACTGGCCTTCTGGGGTGGAACAAGCCAAAGCAGTCTGAACGTAGCCACAAACGTGGACACCGACCATGCACTGTGTTGTGGACCAAAACAAGAAACCCTGAGAAAGAGAGAGAAGTTGTGGCCTTGTGGCTCAGTGGTCCCCAAGATCCTGCATCTGAGCAGTGTCTACACCTCCCACATGGCCTGGCTGTTAAGGGAAGAAGGTCGGGCCGTCACATCTGGGAGGTGTGGGGCTGGAGGACGGAATCCTACACTTGCTTTGGGCCTGACATCTGCAGTTGTTTCAAACCGCCGATGAGCTCAGCTGCTTCAGTGGGGAGCCCGTGCTATCTCTTTAGAAGATGCCGCTAACACCAGGGGAAGATGTTAATGGGAAGATGTTCAGCCAGTTGCTCGTTCAACAGATTTCACCGAGGACTGTCTGGGTGGGGCCTGTCCGAGCTAGATGCCTGGACTCTGGAGCTGGACTGCCCAGGGGTGAGTCCCAGCCCTGCTGAGTGATTGTGGGTAAGTCACCTGGTCTTTCTCGTTCTAAGCAGTGGTTGTCATAATGACCTCAGAGGGCTGTGATGAGGATTTAAAAAGTTAATGTTGGGCTTCCTGCTGGCGCAGTGGTTGAGAATCTGCCTGCCAATGCAGGGGACACGGGTTCGAGCCCTGGTCTGGGAAGATCCCGCATGCCGCGGGGCAACTGGGCCCGTGAGCCACAACTACTGAGCCTGCGCGTCTGGAGCCTGTGTTCCGCAACAAGAGAGGCCATGATAGTGAGAGGCCCACGCACCGCGATGAAGAGTGGCCCCTGCTTGCCGCAACTGGAGAGAGCCCTCGCACAGAAACGAAGACCCAACACAGCCATAAAATAAAAATAAATAAATAAAAATTAAAAAAAAAAAAAGTTAATGTTGAGCAGTGCCTGAAACAAAGTAATGACTACACAAGTGCCTCAAATGAAATAAACAAATGCGAAGGCTGCAGAGAATTTCAGGCAAATGGGAGAAAAATCCCAAGGAGGTATTAATACTTGAGAGATAATGTTGTGATCCCATGACTCCAGATGCTTTGGGAGAGATGGGAAGAGGCGCAGGACCTAGGGCAACGGCCTCGATGTGGAAAATCTGTGGCTTTGTTAGCTGCACACAGGTCCTGAGAATGAGCCCATGAGGGCTTCAGTCTGGCTCACATGCAGTCCCCATCTTCATCCTCACCATAGGCACCCACAGAAATTACTCTTTTTTGAAGACTCATCGACCACGTAAATAGGTGTAGGTAAAGATGATAGGTAAAGATGACGTCAAAGGCATTCATCCTCCCTACCCCAACAGTAGGTGCTAAATAAATGAATAAATATTCATATGCATAAACTCATTCATTCTGTCCTCAAACACTTATTGAGAACCTTTATATGCTTGGTATCACATGTGCCTTATTCCTATGGAGTTCACAGCCTAGAAGGAGACATATTAATAAATGGATAAGTACCATATATTATAGGTATTTACAGGGACATAAAGAAATGTGTCATGGGAGAAAAAGAAATAATAGCATTTTTTTTCACCACAGAGGTGCTGACATTTAGGGTGTCGGTCGTAGGATGAGCAGGAGTATTTCTGGGCAGGCAAGAGAGGGAATGAAAATTCTGGTAAAAGGAAGTGGCAAGTGCAGAGGCCCTGGGGTATGAGAGCACATCTCGTGTTTGGGGATTGTGGCTGAAGTGGGTGATGGGGGTGAAGCTCTCAAATGACCCATGGCTCAGGCACTCCAGTGTGTTGGTGGATTTCCCTTGGACAGAAACATGGTCCCGAGAAGTGTGAGGGTCATAAACTACGCCCTGGGGTTGGCATTCAGGGAAGCAATAGAGAGCAGAATCCTTGTACACAGCAGTGAGCTGAAATAAACGAATAATAGGTAGAGGGTACTCACAAAGGCTGCTGCAGCCATTTTTAGCAAGTCAGTGTGCCAGGTGAGGTCTGGGAGATGGAAGAAGGCATCCAGCTTGGGAGCTGTCTGTGCAGTGGAGGCAGTTTTAAAAATCATTTTTTTAATACAACCAGTAAATGCATTATCTCAGGTAACAGAAGCCCAGAGGAAGGCAGGGATGCAGCATTAGGGCTCTAGTCCCATATTTCTGGAATTCTCTTGTTTTTTCTATTCCTTGTGTGTTGGCTTCATCCTGAGGCTTGTAGCATGATGATTATAGCAGTTCAAGGCATCATGTCCAGACACGACAGTGTCCAGAGGAAGAAGGATTTCTTCCTTCTTGTGACTCTTCCTTAGAAGCAGGAAAACCTTTCCCAAAGCCCCCAAATAAGATTATCCTCATGTTCCACTGGCCAGAATTGGGGACCCTTCCTAAACCAGTGATGGGGAAGGGGAAGGGGATTACCATGCCTGTTTTTGTTTTTGTTTTTAACATCTTTATTGGAGTATAATTGCTTTACAATGGTGTGTTAGTTTCTGCTTTATAACAAAGTGAATCAGTTATACATATACATATATCCCCATATCTCTTCCCTCTTGCGTCTCCCTCCCTCCCACCCTCCCTATCCCACCCCTCTAGGTGGTCACAAAGCACCGAGCTGATCTCCCTGTGCTATGCGGCTGCTTCCCACTAGCTACCTATTTTACATATGGTAGTGTATATATGTCCATGCCACTCTCTCACTTCGTCCCAGCTTACCCTTCCCCCTCCCTGTGTCCTCAAGTCCATTCTCTACATCTCCACGCCTGGTTTTGAATCATCATAATCCCAGTGGGGACTAGGGCTCGCTTCCCCTAAGCGTGGGAGGTGATGGACAGCTGAACAGAACTGAGGCTGGGTAGACAGCCAGCAACCCCCAGGACAGGCCTCGAAGGTTGCTTTGTCAAGCCTGGAGTGGCTCTCCAGCTTCTGCATGCCCCCAGTGAGGGCCACCTGACTCACTTGCAGGCTTGGCCATTCTACCTCCCTATTCCCACCTCCTATCCCCTAGCCTGATGGCTTTAGGGCCACTTTTCACCTGGTGAAGGAATTCTTTAAGGAGTAGGTCAAGAGTCTGGATCATATTCAATGCCAGTCTGGCGCCGAGTTGAGCAGGGCAAGAAGCACTATACTTGCTGGCAGCCCAGGGAGGGGCCATGGGGAAACTCTTGTGGCCTTCTGGGAGCAAGAGAGGACAGCAAGCTTGATTGAGCTGCCTGGGCCTCCGGAGCAGGTCTGGCACGAAAAGGCTCGTGTGGTGACAGAAGAGTGTTTTTCTTAAGGGACCATGGCAGGCATCAGCCGGCAGTTTAAGTCAAGAGAGGGACGTGCTGAATACTGGCCTTCTGTGAGCGGAGTGGGCACCTTGCTTCTTTCCCAGCTCCCAGGACTCCTGTCATGGTGCCAGAGGGTCCAAAGTATTCACCCGTCTTCTCCATGAAGCATCAGGAGAGGGGAGACTGGGAAGGCAGGACCCGTACCCTGATGAAAAGGCAAGGCGTGTGGAAGACGTCTCTGAATGTATACTGATGCTCTGCTGAGTTCTCACGGCTATTTATTTGCCAGAGGAAAATGAGGTTTCCTGCCTACGGGTTCTAAAGATGCAGATTCCCAATGCAAATGAATACGTCTGGACCAGTGGACACGGCAGCAGAGCTGCACAGAGAGTTCTCCTAAGCCTTCATTTTAGGGCAGCGAATGCGGTGTTGAAACATTGATAATCTGCTACTTTCCAACAGTGTAGCTCTGCAGGGACTCCACCGTGACTCTTCTCAGTGGCATGATGTTTTGGGAGGACTCAAGCCAGTGTGGCCGCCTGTGTCATGACAGTGAATAAAACAGGGATAGGGTCTGTCTGGGTTTGGAGGAAATTCTCGCTGAAACGAAACTAAATCTGTAGATGTTGATGGTGAACAAATGATACCGAGGGGCATTCAACCCTCCTTTTTATGTTTGTTTCCCTGAGTTATTTTTAGTATTACAGACAGTTTCCAGTTAAAAATGGGTTGGGTTCTGAAAGTTCATTTGTAATTTGGCTGTTTAGATTTTGGAACATACTTTCCCTATAAAAAAACAATGTTATAAATGGTGATGAGATTCCCAGGCTAGTTCTCCAAAGCCTATTTAACCCATAATGTAGCTGAAATACTGTCCTTCTGCAATGAAAAAAAAATTGTTTAATTGCAACATGAGTAATTAAATGAAATAGGGAAAACCATTAAAACTGAATAAGAAGTAGATTTATGTTCATCTTGAATGATGCTGTTTGCAGAAAACCTAATTTAATTTAAGAAGAGGCCTTTCCAAGGGCTTTTTGGGGAATGGCACGGGATTTGTCCTCTTAAGGAGAAACAGCCAGGACTCTGTCTGATCTGCAGCTACTGAATATCTGCATCCTATAACTGGCTCCCTTTCTTGGTTTTAGGCTCATCAGAAAGTCTTCCGCTCTAAATTTCTTTTCTCATATGGATTCTCACAGGGAGAGAGTCACTGCGCAAAGTCCATGAAAGTGGTCTCCTCGGGGTGGATTTTTGATTCTGAATCAGTAGGTTAGCATCTGCCCTTGTGAATGTCCCGGGAACAGCAGTGTCCTACTCCCACCAACTCTGGGGCAGTGACGGGATCAAGCGTTGGAGCCTTTAGGACTGAGGTCCAAGTCCTGGCTAGTAGCCTACAAGGTTCCCCGGGGGCCAGCTGCACTGCCTTCTCCCTGGCAATACAATCCTCGCCAGGTGTCTCCTTTCAGGCCTCCCTAGGCAGCTCTTGGTGTGGACGGCATGTATGTCACCCAGGTGTGTATAAGTCACAACTGTCCCCTGTTGATTCTGTCTACCAGGCCATGCAGATTGATTGACTGATTGATCAGATTGATCCTATTCCTTCTGTCTGAGGCACGCAAGCCTTGGCTGGAAGCTAGAGGGTGAATAACTGTGTTTAAACAAGTGTGCTGGCAACACTGGGGGGCATATGGCAGAAATGACCACAAGTGCTTCCCATCCTTGCATGCCTTCCCCTTCGCAATGTGGCGTAGCACCTTCTAGCCAGAGGCAGGGTTTTTTTTTTTGCCCACTCCTTGAATCTGGCTTGGGCATGTGACTGCTTTGGCCAATAGGATTTTAGCAAATGTGCCTCAAGCAGAGGCTAGAAAGGCACTTGTGCACCAAGCCTTGCCCTCTTGCTGCTCCCGGAGGCCTGAGACCCTCATGTGAACACGCCTGCGACAGCTGTGTGGAGGATGACAGGCCACGCAAAGAACGGAGACACCTTGGCTGACAGTCCACTAAGCACAGATGCGTGAGTGAGGCCATCCTAGATCATCCACCAGCCACAAGCCACCGTGCAGCTGACCACAGACAAAGGAGAGAGCCCAGCAGGGATCAGCCGAGCCCGCCCAGCCCAGAACTGGCAACCAGCCCACAGAACTGGGATGGTTTTAAGCCACTAAATTTTGGGGTGCTTGTTATGCAGCAAAAGCTAACTTATATACCTTACTGGCTCCAGTCAAGCACATCTTTTCACAACCTTCCTTTGGAATTCACAGCCACCTTTTATCCAGACTATGGCTCATCCCTTACAAACATGGGAATTTATATAACCTTCTCCCCTCTTTTTGCCCCCTTAATCAGAAATCTAAGAAATCGAGCCACTCAGGTCTACCCTCCCCAAACTGTAGGCTTTGACATGGATGCTTGGTCAATCATGACATTTTTCAATTTTGCATACACTTTGTGACCAATGGATGGGTTTTTAAATTTATTTATTTTTGGCTGTGTTGGGTCTTCGTTTCTGTGCGAGGGCTTTCTCTAGCTGCGGCAAGCAGGGGCCACTCTTCATCACGGTGCGCGGGCCTCTCACTATCGTGGCCTCTCTTGTTGCGGAGCACAGGCTCCAGACGCGCAGGCTCAGTAGTTGTGGCTCACGGGCCCAGTTGCTCCGCGGCATGTGGGATCTTCCCAGACCAGGGCTCGAACCCATGTCCCCTGCATTGGCAGGCAGATTCTCAACCGCTGTGCCACCAGGGAAGCCCAATGGATGGGTTTTTTAAGTCAATGAAGATACAATCCAAACTGTGGCTGCCACTTAAACTGCAGGTCAAACCCATTAGCTGGGCACGAACATGCACAAGTTGTCTTATGATGCATTATCAGGGCCTGATAATATATCACAAGGGAGATCACAAATTCTCATTCATGGGGCAAGAAAGAGCCTTCTAGAGAGAAGCACGCACAGTCTGGAAATGCGCTACAAATGGGGCTTGAGTGATCTTCCCAACTGAGCCCACTCAGTAGCCTTTGGTTTTCAATGTGAATACAAGAGGAAAGAGAGGTCTGCTTCTCACTTTGTGCAAAAGCCGCCTTTATCCATTCTTGGACCCCCCAGAATCACAGGAGAGGGGGGGACCCCGCTGCATGGGGCCTTGTGGTCATTCACATGATTCTCCATAGAAACCCCAGATCATCTCCCCCAAGAGGAACAATTCCCCAAAGAATTTAGGATACACGAGGAAGACGTTGTCTCCAGGGTCGTTGCTATGATGACAGACATTCCTCTTGAAAGCCCCAAATGCCCATAAATGTCAACAATCTGGGTGTTTGGTGCCCTGAGGATGGAGCCTGCAGATTCCATGGCCTCTTGCGGTTTTCCCTGGGCCTGTGACACGGGCTAAGTTTCTCTCTTCCCGGCCCAGATTTATTTTCAAGGGCTTAGCTTCGGGGAACGATGGGAATGTTTCAGCTCCCATCAGGGAATGAGCGCTCCTGACCACAAGGAGAAAAAGCCCCCAATACATTTCACAGACATCGGCGAGGATTCTGCAAAGTCCATTCTTTCAAGAACAAAATTGTATTTTATGAAGCTGTCCCTTTTCTGTTTCATCTGTCAAGCAGGTTTGCTGAGAATAATTTAAATTTCATGCAGCAGCAACTGCAGGGCAGCGGTGTTTCCTTTCCATCCCATAAACAGGCCTGGCTGCCGAGCCTCATTTCTGCTTCTCAGCAGCACCCACCCCCTGCAGCCGTGACCGCCTGGAGCCCAGAGTGCCGCGCTCGGGGGTGGGGGTGGGAACATCCAGTGAGCTTCCCTTTAGCCTACGGGCTCCAACCAACAGGTGGACTGGTCTCCCCCAAATGTATGGATATTTGCTCGGACCCAGTCTCTGATTTACCTTTTTAAAATTAACTTTTATTGAGTGTTTAACAAGTGAGGTACTGTTCTATGCTTTTCTACGCATATTAATTTAACCAATCCTCACAACATTTCCATGAGAAACGTACTATTATCATTCCCATCTTATAGACAAAGAAACTGAGGCTTAGAGACTTACTCAGCTCCTACATGGCAGAGGTAAGATTCAAACCCAGTTGTGTTTGACTCAAGGGCTTGAAGTTCTCACCAGCTGTGCCATGTTGAATCGACATAATCTTTGGCTTAAATTTTTCTGCGTATAACACAAGATGTATATATATATATATATATACCCATTTTCTTGCCAAAATTCAGTGTTTGCTGCCAGCTAGGTGGATGAGAGATGGGAAAAGTTACTATAACAATGCTGCAGTATTGGTTACCATGGTGAGTGCACTGTGCCTGGCAGCCTGGGGTGGGGAAAGGAGCCAGTCCAGGCTGGTTCTTTTTCTCACTCCCTGGGTGACCTCTGCAAGTCTTTCTTTCTCCAGGTCTCACCCTTCTTTTTTTTTTTTTTCTTTTTTTAAACATTAGGTTCTGGTTTCTTTCTTTTTTAAAAAATAATTAATTAATTAATTTTATTTTTGGCTGCGTTGGGTTTTCGTTGCTGCGCGCGGGCTTTCTCTAGTTGTGGCGAGTGGGGGCTACTCTTCGTTGCGGTGCGTGGGCTTCTCGTTGCGGTGGCTTCTCTTGTTGCGGAGCACGGGCTCCAGGCACGCGGGCTTCAGTAGTTGTGGCTCGCAGGCTCTAGAGCGCAGGCTCAGTAGTTGTGGCGCACGGGCTTAGTTGCTCTGCGGTATGTGGGATCTTCCCGGACCAGGGCTCAAACCCGTGTCCCCTGCATTGGCAGGCAGATTCTTAACCACTGAGCCACCAGGGAAGTCCTAAGTCTCACTCTTCTGATCTACAAAATAGAGGGGCTGGGTGGCATGGCTATTCTACTCCTCCTGGGCTCTGGGAATTTGTGTCCTAGAGGATCAAGAGCTGATCTAGGCCCCAGGGAAGCAGTTTATTGGTCTGAGCAATGAGAGAGTGTGTGTGTGGTGTGTGTGTGTGTGTGTGTGTGTGTGTGTGTGTGTGTGTGTATGTGTGTGGGTTCATCTGGCCAGGCCCTCCTCATGCCTCAGTGGCCCAGGAGTCTGTGCTCGTCCAATTGGCCTTTTGGCCTTTCATCTAAAACATGCAAGAAATCCTCAGGCCCCGGAAAAAGGAAGAAGCCAAAAGATCAACTCAGGCCTGAAGGCAGCAGTGACAGAAAGACTTGTCATTGCTTCCCTAACTAGCTGCTGGGAGCATAGCCAGCCCCCCGCCCTGGAGATGCCCGCAGCCCCCAGAGCATGTGACGCTCAGCCTGCTCCACGCCCAGCCCACTGGGGATGCTAAGGCCTGACAGTGTTGACACGTTACCTTGTTGCCGACCTTTCCCTGAGTCCTCAGGGGCGGCTCGCGCTCACATGGGGCACTAGACTCTTCAACGAGGAAGCCAGGCCAGTACATTCAAGCAGCCTTTACTACACGCGGGGCAGCAGGAACACACAAAAGGAAGAGGAACACACAGCCCTGCTCCTGGCTTCCATGCAGCTCGCTGTCTCCCCCAGTCTTCCACCAGAGGGGGGGCCTTGGCCCTGTGTAAATACTGGGCTTTCTTGGAGGAAAGGGCCCATGGCTGACAGAGGCTTTAACACACCTCCCCTCCGTCATCTATCACCAGGTGGTGCTGACTCAGTTTCAGTTTGAGGCCCGCTAGATGCCCTCTTCCCTCCAGCCCATCTTGCTGCCATGTCACCTTGGTCATGTCACAAGGTCAGCTTGAGGCCTAACCACTCACAAACCCAATTCCTCTCCCCGCCTGCTTGGGGCCTAGCTCCTGTTTCTTATCTGAAGACTTACCTTTTCCTCTTGGTGAGGCCAGCAATGATCACCTTTCCTTACAGGGGCATGGCCTTGTCCCATAGGCCTCCTCTGGGTGACTGTGACAATGGTGATGACGATAGTGCCTCTGTAGGACTTACTGTGTGCCGGGCTTGGCTCTGTTCTGAGCACTTTACTCGAGTTTTAACTCACACAATCCTCACAACAGCTCTGACGGCAGGTACTACCACCTACTCCCGTGTTACAGAAGTGAGGCCCAGAGAGGTTCAGTAAGTCATCCAGGGTCACTCAGCAACCACGGGATAGAATGGAATTCAAATCTAGGCAGTCCGGCTCCAAAGTCTGTCTTTATCCACTCCATGAAGGTGCCTCTGTCCACAACCTCAGTGGGAGAGACATTCTCAAGTCATTTGTCCAGGCCACAGATTCATTATATTCTGGCCCGTGAGCTCCCCGAGGGCGAGAGCCTGCCCTTGGCTGCTCAAAAGACGCAACTTGTTGACCGGGGGAACCGCAGATACCTCCGTTTGGCCTGCCTGTCACTTGATGTGGTCCTCGTGTAGGGTTAGACAAATAGGCTGGGGACAGGCGTCTGGGGGGTCGGCAGCTAGGCCAGAAGGGCAGAAAGGCACCACGGCCCAAGTTCAACCACAGTGCCCCGGATGGAAGACACTGCTGCCTGCTGTCCTTCCTGCCTCCACACACCCGGTTCTCCTGAGCACCCCGAAGAATCCAGGGCGCAAACAGGCACCTCTGCTTGACGGGACAAGCCCCTGCAGGTGTGAAACTGGGCTGGAGGTGGCTATGGGGGCAGGTGTGCTGAGGAGCGGGCTGTCCTCACAGGCATGAACTTTCAGCCCCTGTCCCCTCCCAGCCGCTCAGCTCAGTCCTTGCCCAGCTGTTGTTTTCTGTCTGACGCTGGGTTCCTTTCCTCCCATGTGCTGTGGTTTGGAGCCCAGCCAGTTAGAAATGATGAATATTGAGCTGCTTGGGAGCAAAGCCGGAGCTGCGTGGGCAGGGCGGGCCCTCGCCAAGAGGCCTCGCCACTTCCCTTGCTTGGCGGGGCCCAAACCCCTGAGGCACAGCCTGACACCGTCCCTAAAAAGGCCTCCATCCTTGAGAGGGCAGAAACCATCAAGTGGGCTCCCAGGTCCAGCTCCTCTCTCTCCACCTGGAGCCCCCAGCAGTCAGCTCCAGAAGCTGCCATCCTCCAGATGGCCAACAGCTGGCCTAGCTGAGTGGCTGCCAGATGTGGCCGGCGGGGCAGCCGGCTGGGTCCACTGGGCAGAGGTCAACGCCTCGGAGCAGTGCTGGGGGCTGGCGCCTGGGAAGGAGTGTGTTTGGCTGGTCTGGGGGGTATCATGCCCAAATCACCCTCCATCTCCTCTCCCCCGTCCAACATTCCTTCCCTCCCCACCTCAGTGAGGTGGTGTTTTCATAACAGGAAAATAAAATCAATAAGGCACTGCAGAAGACGTCAGTGCACTCCGAGCTGGCCTCCAATAGCTCCATTGTCTCGGGCCTTGGCCGGCAGCACTCGCAGTTATTAATGGGAAACGGGGCTGAAAGGGAGTTTTGAAAATCACCCAGACAAAGGCGCGGCACACCTGGAGCGCGACTTTCCAACACCACGGCCGCCTCACAATGGCTGGGGCTGGGGCTCCCTGACCTTTAACTTCTCCCGCAACTTTTATGAAAGCAGAAAAGAAAAGACTAGACAAACACACACACACACACACACACACGCATGCACGCGCGCGCACGCTGGCCCTGAGATGCTGAGATCGCCCCTAGGAGGCGGCTCTGAATGGCTGGCAGAGGCAAAGTGGCCTGCAGAACCCCTGCCGGCCCAGGAGACAGGATGGCAATGAAAGGGCTTCCTGCCACCGGCCTGGGTCCCCCTGTCCCTTCAGGGGCTCTGAGCAGCGTGAGGGGTTCCAGCTCGTCCGGAAGCTAAGCAGGAGCCTTCGCGACATTTTCATTTTGATATCGCGGTTGGTAAAACAGATTGCTTTCTGCTGTCGTTCCCCGGGCTGTAGCCGCCTCCAGAAGACGGGGAATGACCTGGAACTAACACCCCTGAGGCCTGGGTCCCCGAGGAGGGCCCATCTTGGACCTGCTCCCGAAGACTCGGTGTGCCTCCATATACTCAACTGCAAGGCGGGTGACAAAAGTACTGATGTCATGGGGTTGTCTGACGCTTGGAGGAGACAGTGACGTGAGTGTTCTCTGTACTAATACTGCTTAATAAGTAGCAGATTTATGACCATTTAGGACTGACTGCTGCTCAGTATCTTCTTCCAAACCCAAGTAACCGGTGCCCCAGGGGGCTTGTCTGGTTTACAGGCACCTAGTTAGGAAACCTGTACTGCCGACCTGGAGTTTCATGGTCATTTCACTGGTTAAATGCCCTTCATCAGCATGGCAGAGGACAACGCGTGGCCTCAGCCACCTGCTCGTCTTCCCATGTTAGTCACAGAGAGAGGCTTTATGGCAAATAAAACCACGTGCACTTTAACTTAAACAGGTGCCCGGTGCAGCTCCAGGGCTGCCCGCACTCTGGAGAAGGCAGCGTCCAGGGAACGGGCTGCGGAGCTGGCCCAGGGCTTGGGGGGGAAGCAGGCCCCTCTGCCCGGCTCCTGCTCACAGCGGACGCCAGGGAGGTCTTACCTTGGTGGTGACGGCGGAGGCAGAGCTGGCCACGAGGCTGGGGATGGCCTCGCTGCTGCCGGTGGTGCAGGGCGCGGGGGCCGTGGCGGGTGTGGGCAGCCGGGAGGGCACCCCGGGTAGCGGCAGGAGGCCGGGCCGGGCGCTGAGGCTGCTGGCTGTGCCGCCACCCGCCCCGGTGGTGGCACTGCAGATGCTGGTGGTCCCATGCGTCCCGTTGGCACTCCACTCGCGGCGGTCCCAGCCCACCCGGTAATCTCTTTCGAAGCGGCTGTGGTGCCGGGACATCTCGGTGGGCCGCAGCTGCTCCTCACGTGGAAACAGAGGCCGGACCTGCTGGCACAGAGTGGAGAGGAGGGCGATTTAGACCAACGGCAGCCCTGCCAGGACCCGAGGAGGGCAGCAACGGCTTTCAGCGTCCATTAAGGGCCTTCTCTATGCGCAAGAAAAGGGCTCTCAAACCTTAGCTCATTTCATATTCACAGCAAGCCCACAAAGCATGCATCATTAGCCCCATCACAGACGAGGAATAGATGACTTGTCCGGGATCACGTGGCAAAAGTATAGTCAACGAGATTTGAACCCAGTCACAGATGAAAGTAATCCTTCCTGGTCGGGAGCATCACGTTGCCCTGGATGATGCAGATGTGCGCCTTCTAATTATGCCTTGGGATTTTATCCCTCCATCCCCACTGTGAAAACAAGATCCCGTGGACCCCCCCAGGCTGCGTTTTCCTCAACCCTACGATGGGGTGAGAGCAGCCACGTCTGTAGACTCACTTTGTGGTGAACAAGGCCCTTGACATAGATCTCATTTGATCCTTGGAGTGGCCTGTGAGGTGGCAGGGTCATCCCCACTTTATGGACCAGGGAGCTCATTAAGAGTGAGTGATTCCCTCGAGGTGAGAAAACTAGAAGATGAGAAAGTGGCCGGGATCTCCAGCCTCCAGACCATGGCTCAGTATACGACTCAAGTCTGAGAAGGTTGTTAAGCCTCCGGGACTTGAGAGTTTTCTTTCATAACCTACAAATCCGTTGCTGGCACCAGAGCCCCCCCTACCCCCGCTCCCTGGCCTCTGTCAACCAGACCATCTCCCACACAACTTTCCCGAATATCCGAACGTAAGGCCCTCAGTGTTGTCATGGAGACCTAGACACGCCAGATACTCCGAGGGCCTCCTGCATCACCAGGGATCACGTGTTGCTCAGCACGACGGCGACTTGCCTGGCTCCCTGCCAGCCACCCTCAGTCAGGAAGGATGTAAAGATCCAGGAGAGGCCGTCTCAGTCGGAGTGGCCTCAGCGAGGCAGAGGCAGAGGCAGAGGGGAGAACACAGGCGGTGCCAGGGCACCGACGGGGGTGAGTGTGGGGTCTGCCTGCACTTCACATCCCCAGCCCTGCCCCGGCTCAGGCACAAGGGATGTGGTCATCTATGACTCTTTTCTGTTCTCCACCCACCTCCTGTCTGGGGTGTGAGCTCCTGGAGGTCAGGGACAGCTCCTGGATCACTTTCCTATCCCATCAGTCCAGCTCGGCCTGAGGACTCCGGAATTGTTGGCTAGTGAACTGACCAGTTTATTTTTAAAATGTCTATTAAGCCTGATCCTAGCCTGGTCTTGGCACATCCAGAACTAGTGGCCAACTTCTAGCGCCACGGAGCCAGAGCCAGGGTCAGCCCAACCCGGGTTGTGGCTGGTGGGGCCCTGGCAGCCACTGTCCCTTCCCTCGGCACTGTCCCCTCTTGCTGGGCACACGACCCCGAGGCCTGGGCTCAGCCTGCAGGCCTACCTGAAGCAGAGCTGACCGCAACCTCTTAAGTTGGATGGTGGGTTCTCTGTTTATTTCATCACTATGCTTCACGGCTTACACAATGCCACAAAAATTGTTTTTTCATCTATTCAATATTAATATCATAACAATAAAAATAAATATCCCTTTGATCACCCTCACAAACTTTTCCGAGCGACGTTCTCGGGAGAGATGTCTACACTTGGCTCTGGTCACCTTCCCTCCTCCAGGTCACACTGCAACCTGCTCCCGTGTGGCTCTCCCTCTGGCCACTCCTTGGGGGGCGGTTCTCATCGAGGTCAAGAAGGACCTGCTCGTTCCATTCAATGGGACATGGATGGCCGTGTCTTCCTTGAACCCCCCCTCCACTTGGCGTGGTTGATGTCCTTCTGGAAAGCTCCTCTCTGCGGTTTCTGTGACGTCGTGCTCTCTCAATTTTTCTCCTTCCTCTGCTCCTCCTTCTCAGTCTGCATTGCAGGCTCCTCTCTCTCAGCTCTTGCTTGAGGGCCCCTACTTCCTGCCCTTTGTTCATCCTACCCGCTCTCCCTGGATGACCTCATTCAGCTCTCACCTCTTTACTGATGACTCCCAAGGCCACGTTTCCAGCTCCCTCCCTCTCCTTGCACCACGCCCACCATCCTACTGCCTGAAGGTACCTAAACCTCTTGGTCCCTAAATAAACTCATTGTTCTTTGCCCAAACACGCATTCTCAGGAATTCCCTCTCTCTGAGAAAGCCGCATGTCCCCATGTCCATCCCCATATTTCACAGCGGGGTCTTTGCGTCTGTTGCTCTAGTTGTTTTTCAGATCTGCCCCCCTCCATCTGCACATCCATCCCAAATCGTGTCTCCCACATGGATTATCTCAATGGGTCCTCTGCCCCCAGCTTCACCCTCCTTTGTCCATCCTCCACCAACTACCCTTATAGCTTTTTTTTTTTTTTTAACATCTTTATTGGAGTATAATTGCTTTATAATGGTGTGTTTGTTTCTGCTTTATAACAAAGTGAATTAGTTATACATATACATATGTCCCCATATCTCTTCCCTCTTGCATCTCCCTCCCTCCCACCCTCCCTATCCCACCCCTCTAGGTGGTCACAAAGCACCGAGCTGATCTCCCTGTGCTATGCGGCTGCTTCCCACTAGCTATCTATTTTACATTTGGTAGTGTATATAGGTTCATGCCACTCTCTCATTTTGTCCCAGCTTACCCTTGCCCTTATGGCTTTTTAAAGCACAGGTCTGGTCACCATCCTCTCCTCTCCTGCTTTAAACCCTATCCTTCAGAATACGATCCAGACTCCTCAGGGTGGCCCAGAGGACACTTGAGCATCTGGGCTGGCTCACTTTTCTAGCATCACGGTTCACTCTTCCCACCCCAGAGGCAATGCCCGGCCATTCCAACGCCGTACAGTTTCTGAGGGCATCGTGCCCTCTCTCACCACGGGGACAAGCCCCCCCTGCTCCTCTGCCAGAACTGGCTTCCCCCTACCCCTGGCTAAGTCCTGTGTGTCAGTTATGACCCAACTCAGGCACTGACTCTTCTCAGAGGTTGCATTGACCCTCACCCCCACCCCAGGTCAGGTGAGAGGCGCTCCTCTGTCCCCCTGAACATCTGTACCCACCATCATCCCAGCATCCGTGGATGGCTGTTGTACGTTTACTACCTTCAGAGTAAACTCCAGGCTTATTTTCTCTGTAATCCTAGCACCTAGCAATGTCTGGCATAGAAGGGTGTTCATGAAATGTTTGCTGAATGAACAAACACATGTTTATTCCTTCTTAATTGCTCAGTGTTTCAGGAAGGGACAAACACATTTGTGTAAAGGGAGAACCTCAGACACAAACACCTTGAGTCTTCCAGCTGGAAATTCTGTGTAGGCACTGGAGTTAGGAAATGTCCTACCTTTCTAGGAAATCAGAACTGGAGTCTCTAAGGACAGCTCTGAAAGGAGAATCTACGTGTCCAGGGTCAGCTGGACCCCAGAGCTTAGACTCTGGTCTCCTGAGATTCACCTGCCTAGGCAGGGCTCTGGTTAATTACCAGTCCCCCCCGGGGTGACTGCTTCCCTAGGTTGGATCCTAAGTGGGGCAGAGATGATGCTTCCAAGTTCAGAACACTGTGTCCTCTTTCTGCTCAGCCAGAAGACCCGTCCTGCCTCCCTTGTAGTTAGGTTGGGATCATGCACTTGAATTCAGGCAGACAGAATAAGTGGGGAGGGGCCCTTTAAAAACATCCTGTATGATCCTGTGGTTCTCTCTGCTTGCCGTGGCAACCTCAGAGGCCATATCTCCCAGCTGGTGCAGCGATCTGACGGGAGAGGGTTGTTCCCGCAGCGCTGGGCTTGGCACGATTGGGACATAAAGCTTTATCGTGCTAAGGCACTGAGATTGGCAGTTTGTTACCTAAAAGTCTAGTCTAGCCTGGTTGATACACGAAATCAGCCCCTACATTCCTACAAAACAACACAACCTCACATATTGTCAAGGAACCATCTCCTTCCAGCTGGTGAGGATGGAGATGAGGAGGGCTGGCATTCAGGTGGCCAGCAACCCTGCGCCCCTGAGACGTGCCCAGAGGCGGCAGAGTGTGCTTGGGATCAGGTCAGAGGGGCCTCCTTGGCTCCAAGGACACCACTGATGCCGATCATACCTCTCAGCTCGCTGCCTTGGGCTGGGCCGCCTGCTGGACCACGCTGTGGTTCCCTCTTCCTCGCAGCCCCGGTGTGTGGCAGGAAAGCTGGCCCAGCAGCTGCACCTGCGGGGGTCCCCACCCCGCTGCTCATCCCTTCAAGTCTCCTGAAAACGCCGGAGAGGAGATGGAAACTCAGGCAGCTGGAGGCCACACAATCTGGTCTCAGCCTCATTAAGTGTATCCAAAAAAAAGGTCAACTATTTGCATGGCAGGTTTGGGTTCAACTTCATTCCTCAGTTTAATTTCCTCTTTCAAACGGCTCGAAAGGAGAGTGCTGCCTGGTGTACCCTGGTGAGATGACAGAGTGCCAGCACCAGAGGTGGCCACGTCAGTACTTCCTGCTGGGCTGTGGCCCCTGTGCCCACACGTGCATCCCGGGCGGTGGTGGGAGAGGCATCAGGAAGTGCTCCCTGGGGCGGGAGGAGGCCCCCAGCGCACGAGGCATCTCAGACGAGACTGGTCAAGCAATCACAGACAAGACATGTAGAAACGCTTCCTTGTCACGGCGCGCACCTGGTAGGCGGCCTATGAACTGGCAGAGCCTGGCTCGGGGCCCGGCACCGAGAGAGGAGGGAGTCTGGCCGCAGCCATTCACGAGCGTGTGGGGCTGTTTACCAGGGAACCAGGGCTCGCACCTGGGTGGGGTTAGTGTGTGGCCGGCACCTTTTCAATTCCATGCACATGCGTGAAGAAAGAGCTCTAGGGTCTAGAAAATCCTATATTTGTGGGTGGAGGCAGGTCAGGCCGAGGTCCAGGGTAGAGATGTTTCGGGGCAGGTCCTGGGTTAAATCTGAAAAGTCGCCCAGAGGTGGGAGTTTTGCGTGTGAGACCTGGCTCTGGCCTCTGGGATCCTGAGTGGCAAAACTGTCTCTCCACCACGAGTGCTGGCCTCTGCACCGTCCCAGGGATGCTAGGCTGACAGAGAGGAGGGGATACCCCTGGGGCGGGGGGAACCCCATTTTTCCTTGCCTGAAGCCACATGCCTCCCAGTTGCTAAAATGCACGCACCTCCACCATCTCACGTGGTGGCCCCCTGTGCAGACACCTGGGTTTCCACTTTTCAGAGCCAGACCCGGATCCAGAGAGGCTGAGCCTGGGCCCAGTGCACCGCTCGGGAAGCCGGTCCCAGCCCCTGGTTCCCAGTCCCTTCTCTCTGTACACACCTCCCCTCCCCCCGGGGAGAGTGAGGGGAGCAGAGGCCCTGCCTGCAGAATCACAGCAAACGTGAAGAATGGGGTGAGCACACTGTGAATGCACAACCATTGTTCCTGCACCACCCCTCCCCCACCTCCGCCCTGCCCCCGTCTCCCCGTTCAGAGCCTCAACACACACGGGCACACCCTGAGCCTAAGGACAGAGTCCCCCCAGCACCCCAGAAATGCAGCAGGGCCTCACTGACCAGCTCCAGGGAGAATCACCACCGTCAAGACCAGCTACCTCAAAGCTGAGATGATCCCTTGGAAGCGTTACAGAGGCCACCCTGGTGTGCCCGGTTGCATCCCTGTGCCCCGTGAGGAAGGCCTTCTTTGTCCAGGGCTCCTCTCCAGGAGAGAGTGGAGAGTCTGTTCTTGTCGCCTCCGGTGCTGCGGGATGGGGTGCCAGCTCCCGTGGGGGCTCACCTGCTCACCAGAAAGGGTGTGTGCTCCCCTGGGAGGGGCCTTGGCCTGGGACCTCCACCCACAAGCTTCACCCTTGGGCTTCCCTTCCATCTGCAGTGAATGGAAGTTGGAAGTCGGCATCCCTGCCTACTGGGCACTGGGGACAATTCCTCAATGTGGCCAGCACCACTAGAGCACCAGGTGTGCAGGGACACAGGAGGGACCACCCGGTCCCCAGGCTCTTTCGATTCCCTTGGAGGAGTCGGCCGGGTTGCTACCTGGGATGAAAACCAAATGACAGAGCTGCCCCAGCCCCTGACTTCCAGCTCCTACCCCAAACCTCCGCCCACTGCCTGTCCCTGGAACCCTTATCTCCCTGCCTCTCTCCTGCTCTGTGCTCCTGATGCCCAGATAGAAAGCATGGCCGGGGCCTCCACTCTGCACCCATCTTCCCTTGTCTTAGTTTTGCTGCAGCTGCTGAAAAGGAGTAATTCCACCTGTCTGGAATTTGATCCAAAGTTTTAGGTGCTGTTTATTTTATTTTTACATTTTCTGTGCTGTGGTTAGGTTACCTCTATAATGATGGAAAAGTTAATGTCTCTCCTTCGGAGTTTGTATAAGAAATAGTCTGGTACTATGGAACCTACCCTATGCGTCCCCCCCAACCCGGGAAATACGGGCTCCACCCCAGTCGGTGCCTGGTTTAAGGTCCAGTTCAGACTCTGGAAAACATGCATAGAGCTGAACCCTTCCATGCTCAATGCTCCTGTCCGACCCCGAGAGCTGGGCAGGCCCCTGGTGTTCGGCACCTCTCTGGCCCTGGGCACAAGCTGGCCATTGAGCTGTTGGGTTCCGAGGCCTCTCTGCAAAGGGGCCCACACTCCTTGTTCTGTTCCGGGAAGCCATACCTAACTATCTGCCTGAGTCCAAGTGCTGGGCCTGGCCCCTCTGCTCTGCCAGCTCAGCCCTCGGTGACCACTCCAGGACTCAACCCGGGGCGCCTGGGCAGTGGAAAGAGAGCTGTGTAGAGAGTCAAGAGCGTTAAGTTTGACCCCCAGCACCACCCCTTACTAGCCCCAGGAGCTCGGGGATGCTGCAGGTTATTCATCTGGAAAGCGGGGATGGACAGCCCTACCCGCCCCCAGGGCCTCTGTGAGGACCAAACTGTACATCCTGTGAGCCCTCTGCACACGGGGAAAAGCCCTATCACTGGGTAACGAGCAGATCTGAGTTACAGGGCAGAAAAGGACAGGCCTGCAACTCCAAGGCCAACAGCAACCTGGCAAGTTTCTGGGATGAGGACAAAGGACGCTGTGAACTACGAAGCTGTGTGGGTCTGTGTCTCACAGATTCCCCGAGACCCCCTGTGCTGGGGGGGGTGGCCAGGACCTTGCAGGGTGCTCCGTCACCCGGGGCCACTGGGAGACAACACACTGGGGTGGAAGGAAGGTCATCCTCAGCTGAACATCTGTGACCTAGGGGATCTCCTACTGCAAACACTACAGCCTGCCTTGATGGATGGGCTTCTGCCTGAAGCTCAGGGGTGCCATGATGGACCCAAGTCCAGGGCCCGAGGATGGCCTGGAGGAGGGCAACCGGCGGACACCAGGCTCAGCCCTGCTGCCCGGGCTGTATCTCTGTAATTCAGTCTCATGTACACTTGCTGGATACCAGGTCAGCATCCTGCCCCACAGACTTGCCTCAACATGAATAATGCATGGATAAATAATTAAGTACTGTGACTGTCACAGTCCTTTCCTTTGTATTGTCCATGTGGGGCTGGGGCCCAGGGGCCACTGTCCAGGAGCCCACGACACTCCTGAGGCCCCGTGCTCGAGGACCAGCGTGCTGTGCAGCCCTGAACTCGCTGCAGGACGCGCTCCGTGCCCCCCCCTATTGACATGCCCCGTGTGCACACGCTGTACCCGGGATCACAGGTGACTAACGACCCTTCCCTCCTTCCTATCATTAAGGCACGCGGAGGAGTGGGCGCTGGCTGTAAGGACCTGAAGGCGTGATTAATCCACAGGCCAGTGGGGAGCCCGCACTGCCTCCGGACAGGGGGCTGAGCGATGAGCCACGGCCCGTCTGGCCCCATAGGAAGACGTGTGATTGCCTCATCTGGGGGAGACACACTGCCCAGTCGGCTGGAACAGTCGGTGCCCATCTTTCTTATTTCCGTTTCCCTCTCTGCATCTTTTAGCCTTTCTTCTGGAGCAAAATAATCACCAGCAGCCGGAACACCATCTTGGCAAATACAATACAAAGGAATTCTACAGATGCTTCTGGAGAAGGCGGCTTGGCCCTGACTTGGCACAGATGCCAGCAGGAGCTGGGGGCACCCCTCGGAAATGCCTCCGGGCTTCCTGGGGCTGCCTCGGCTCCCACCGACCCCCGTCCCCACCGAGACCCCACTGACTTAGACGACTTGATTCTGGCTGAGGCTCGGGGGTGGGCCTGCTCCAGCCCCTCCTGCAGGAGGCGTCCCCTGACCAGCCCTTTCTTTTCTGAGCTCCAGAGGCAGGCCAACGACCCAGCGATGGGCTGGCACGTTCCACCGCCCAAGTGAGTGCCACTCCTCAAGGGTGTGCTCCCTAAAGACAGGACACCCCCCCCTCTGTTTTCTCCATGGAGCTGACCGGGCACAGGCTGGGCACCCGGGGACGGGACACAGGAAATGCTCCCAGATCAAAGTGGCAAGCCCTTTCCAGCTCGGAACACACTCTGAGGCAAGAGAGGCGCCCAGGGTGAAAAAACCAAGGAGGCCACCCTCTCAGGTCTGGCCCTGAAAGCACGGCCTCCTTACAGATTTCCTCATCTGTCTTATCCAGTCCAGTTCCTGCTCCTGGGGGGAGGTATTCCTCAGCGGGGAACAGGTGTTCAGCACCTCCAAGTGGATATAAAATGTTCGGGTAGTGGGGGCCACGTGTAGGTGCCAGACTGGACCCAGGGCCCTGTTTCAAATCCTTTGGACCAGCTCAGAAGCCAAGGAAGCTCTGGAACATTCACAGGCTGACACCAGCCTCTTCCTGTTCTCAGCCAGAGGAGTGACCTAGGTGTGGTTTTATTGTTAGCTCCTTTCCTTAAATACCAAGGCCCCAGTGAACTGAAGACAGCCATTGCTGTCATATTTCACCCCTGCTCTGAAAGGGCCTTTCCCTTCCACCTGCTTTGGGCATCCAGGAGGGACTACTGTCCTCCTGTGAATACCACCCGCCCCCGTCCCCCGCCCAGCCATCACTGGTCACTCACTCAGCAGGGTAAGTGTGAAGGCTTCCCAGTCCAGGTGCCAGGCTGGGGTGGCTCATCCCAGCCCCGCTGCTTAGCTGCTGGCAGGTTCCACCAAGACCTGCTGCAGCTCCAGGGCCTGGACCCAACCAAGCAGCTTCTACCAGGCCCTCCAGGCTGGGGGGAGAAGGGAGTCAGGGATGCGATAGCTCAGATTAGAAACCAGGGCAGTGCCACCTGACCTCCGCTTCCCTTCCCCGGGGGGCATCAATCTCTGTAACAGAGGGCTTGAGGGTGTCATCTTCACTTTTAAAGGAAGACAGGGAACCTGCTTTCTCCACCACCAGCTGCGTGTATTTCCTCATCCAAAGCTTTGGGGGAGACACAACTAAGCAGACCCCAGACCAGTGAATGGACTGGCTCAGGGGAGGGCAGGGAGGGAGCCCCTGCATTAAAGGTCCAGTGGTGGTCACGGCAACAACAGCATGACCTTGTAGGGCCACAGTGCTTACTCTTCACAAGGGTCTTCAAAAGCACCACATCATTTCCTTCTCACAACATCCCAATGGTGTAGGCAGGGATGTATTGACACTGGCTTTTATAAGTGGGGGAGATGAAGAGGAGAGGATGAAGATGAGGGCCTGGATAGTGGCCTAAGCACCCCCTGCCCAAGTGCAGTCTGTGGATCTGCAGGATTGGCTCCACCTGGGGGCTTGTTAGACTGCAGAATCCCAGGCCCAGCCTCAGCACTACCGAGCTGAAATCTGCGGTTTTCACAAGATCCCCTGGGAGGACCTGAATGCAGGTAGAGCCCGAGACACACCAGCCTAAGATCCGCCCATTAGCAGGACCAGAGTCGGCCCTAGGACGCCGGCACTCTGATGCGCCTACGGTGCTCGCCACTGCACTGTGGTCCTCGGACGGCCCCGGGGGGCAGAGGTATTTTGGAGAAGATCCACATTCCATAATTACAGGGCTTAATACATGACCTAAAAAGACAAATGTTTCAAAATGCTTTTCTGATGATAGGTTTCCAGAAAAATGCCACCAATTCCTTTTCTGGGCCCAATTTCTAACGCAAAAAGCAATCTCCCTGCCTCGGAAAGGTGGTATCCAGTGCCTGTGTTAGAGGAACAATATTAAAAGAACAAGCCTGCCACTTCTGTCCCTTCCCATGTGCACCTTTACTTTGAGACATTCTGGTTGTGGGTTTTGATGCAGTAATTTTTTTTTTTCAAAAAGGCACACATGATTCAGAGCTTTTTCTCATGGGACTAATTGACTAGGCATTTGTGCTATTGCTACTGGTGTAAATCATTATAATGGTGATAATGAAAAATAAAAAAGATATTGGAAATGACAGTTGGCAGCATAATATCAGCATAAACTGAGGGAAGAAGGGAGGTGTGTATAAATTAGGGGCTCGTAAACACCAGAATCGATGAGGCAGCTATGGCGGGCGGGGATGGTTTGATGGCATAGAGGACAGTTATCCAGAGTTATCATGACGAGGAACCACCTTTGCTCCTTCTGACTCCCTGTTCTCGGTGGCTTCACAGAGAATGGAAACACTAGGGTCTGGAGCCTGCTTTCCCACGGTCCTGCAAACACACGATTGCAGAATTGGGAGCTAGACTTTGCAGTTACTTCCCTTCTCTAAGCAGGCCTCCTGCTCTCTCACAGGCTGCCTCTGGCACGCCTGATTATTCCGAATCTTGCAGAATTGACTAATTCAACAAGATGTCTCTTCACAGCAAATGGTGTTCATCAGTGACCCAAGCTGATGGATGAATCCTACTCGGTGCCTGGAGCCAGACCTAGCAGCAAGAGTTGCAAAGAAGAAAGACTAATACTCGCTCTCTGTTTGGCTGCCGAAAATGCTCTTGCAATTTGCTCTCTTCTAGACAAGGGTCTATTCAAAAGTCTATTTGGAAACATTAGGGAACGGCCGTCACATGGCCAGCAGATCATACTGCCTGTGACAGGATATTATCTTCCTTGGGAGAGACTGGACTGCTTTTTTATTTCACTGAGTAAGTAGTGTCTGGGCTGATGGCTGCAGAACTGCCCCAAGGGCTGGGGACATTAAAATCCCTGTCCAGAGTGAATGCAGAGCCAACAGCCACTTCAGCAGCAGGACTTGTGGCACCTTCACCGGCGCTGGCGTGAGCACGCAGCTCTCTCTTCTCCATCTCTGGGGGCTCCTGCTTATCCAGAACCCCTTCCTGGGAAATTAAGAGGTAGCCTGCTTTCTCTTCTGGGGCTCCACTTTCACGAGTCAGGACTCTGCCCCCTTTTCCCTCCCAAGCAACCCCTTAGGCATGCTCTTGATTAATACAGGTTCTGCCCTTTCCTTGTCAAGTCGTATCAAATTTACTGACCACCTCTCGCCTTCATTATGCCTGGCTCTGTGCAAGATCCTGAAAGCAGGCAAGGATGGGGCAAGGTTCTGGCTTTCGTGGAAAGTAGCACTGTCAAGAGGAAAGCACACAGTAAGGATACAGAAAAGCACGAGCACCCGTGGGCTCAGGGGAGGGAGTGGTTGTTCTGGGCTGGAGCAGGCAGGGTGGCTCAGGGTGGCGCTGGAGCCCAGGGTAGCTCAGCTTCCTGGGAATTCATTCATTTCAGAGAACAGACTGTATTTGAGCTAGGACAGTGTGAGGGTGGGCACGTGGGAGAGGAAATAAATGCCAAGGATGGAAGTCTCAGCTTTGCCCGCCATGCATCCGGCCCGCTGAGCTCATCCCAGACGTGGGCTGTAACACCCTCTCCCCAAGAGAGAGAGGTCCCTAAAAGGCCTTTGCTTCGGCTTTGGGAGCTGAGGGCCCACACTGCTCACTGGGGCTTCCTCCATGATCAACAGGGGAGGGGAGGAGTGTTCTGGGCCACTTGGGAGAGACTTCTGTCTCCTGGTTCTGGCCGCTGACGCTTCGCTCCGGCCACTCTCCTGCTCACCTCTCTCTCAAGGGCCTGGCTTATCTCAGACCTCAGATCCTCCTCTACCTTCGTTTTGGGAGCTGCTGCCCTAGCTTGTTGTACTTGCTTCAGCTTTTCACTGTCTTTATTCTATGTCTGTATTTTTAATTAAATTAAATTAAAAGCAAACAAACAAACAAAAAACCCCAAACAACTACCCAGACCAGAGGGCAGCCTGTTTCGAGGTCGTGTGTTTTATCACCACCCAAGCATGCAAACGAGGCAGCCTCTGTTGACAAGTTCACGTCTCCAGTGCAGAGCTGGCTGTTTGAACAGCTTGTGTGCAGTAATTGAGACATAGATTTTTGTTGCTTTTCTGTTTATTTTTAGATTAACCAAGCAGGGACACTTGGCTTCTAGGCTGCCACTTCCACCCTGTCGGGCACCCTGGGACCGCTGGCCCCATGCCCACCAGCAGCAGGGACCACCATGTTCCCTCTGGGTTCCCCCTGCCCTGGGTTTGTTCTGCTTCTAACTCTGTGTTTGACCTTCACCGTGACCCTCAGGGCTCAAGGCAGGGAAGCGGATGAATGCAGACTGACTGCTGGCTCTTCCCTAACCCCCAAGTCCCCGAAGACTGTCTCCCCACCATGCTGGACTCTCACAGCCACTGTGTGGTCAGACACCCCCTTGGACAACAGTGTTACCCGAGGCACAGAGCGTTAGGGCAGAGATGGAACTAGGATCCAGACCTGCCATTCCCAGGGCAAGGGGGCTCCAACGAAGGAAAGGCCACAGGGCTCGGAGAAGATTCTCCCAGGGTTAGTTTTCTATTTGGGCCACTTAAAAAATTTATGTTTGCATTCACCTGGATAAGTGAGTTAGGCTACGATGATAAATAGCCAATCTCAGTGGCTTAACGACAACTGTGTGCTTTTCACTCATGCTACCCGCTCACCACTGGTCACTTGGGGCCCCTGCTCCAGGTCATCGTTCTTCAGGACCCAGGCTGAGAGAGTGCCCCTCAGCTGGGCTCTGCTGGCCACGGTGGCAGAGGAAAAGAGGGTTTGGGGAATCACACACACTGGCTCTTAAAGCTGTCCCTTGAAAGGGACATGCGTCCTTCCTGCTCTCATGTCATTGGCCAAAGCAAGCCACGTGGCCATGTCTAACTTCAAGCAGGTGGAGGAGTGCAGCCCTATCATCTGCCCAGAAGAAGAAACAGTTATGGGGGAAAGACAGAGATGAAAGGGTGTGTGTGTGTGTGTGTGTGTGTGTGTGTGTGTGTGTATAGAGTGCCCAGCCTGGGCTAAGTTCTCCTCCTCTGAACCCTACAGCATCCCTGAATCCCTCTATCTCACCAGGAGCCACATTCGCTAGACACGCTACGATTTTTATCTTCTCGTCCCACAAGGCTGGCAGCTCCCTGAGCGCAGAGCCTGCCTCCTCCTCCTCCTCATCTCACTGTCCCAGTGCCCCTGACCCCAGGCTGGGCATAACGGAGGGGCTCCCTGATGTTTACTGGGCTGAACTGTCCCCAGGGCTGCAGCATGAGCAAAAACGACAAGACATGTACAAGGGTCCTGAGACCACTTTCTTCTCCCAATGGTGTATCTCCACCTCTGCATGGCTTGAGGCCTTATTCTGTGTCACCTCTTCCCGGAAGCCTTCCTGGACCATTCAGGCAGCAGGGATAGCTGCTCCAGGCCTCCCCGCTGCCCACCCCTGCACTCAACACTGTTCTTCTTATTACAGATCCTGTGAAATGATAATCGTGTAACGGGTTTATTAAACAGGTTGAACTCAGTGGGATATCAGTAGCAAACAGATTTCTTTTTCTCCTACTACTTCCCTTCAAATCTACCCTGTCGGACCCAAACTGCTTTTTTTTTTTGGTCACTTTTGGGTGCTACTTCTATTGTTATTACTGCTGCTGCTGCTACTTCTACTACTGAGAGCTGATGCGTACTGAGCATTTACTGTGCGCCAGGCATTGTACTGAGGGCTGTCCACGCATCAGCCCTTTTAGTCCTCAGAACAAACCTCTGAGGGGGGTACTTATAATGTTTAGCTGAAGCACGGAGGGGTTCAAGTAGCCTATGTGGTCACATACCTAGTCATTGGCAAGGTCAACTCTAAAAACAATCTCATCCTCAGCTTCTCCTTAGCTAGGTCCAGTCTTTTATCGGAACTTTGATCTCATAGCCAGTTCAGTTTCTCCCCTCGGCCCAGCCCCCGATGACCCAGGCTCAGCATCCTGTAATGGGGGTGGGGCGGGTGGGATGTGACACTCCCCGGGTGCTGCCTCTTTGTCACTCACTAACTGCTGCTTCTGGCTTCCCCAGAGTGCCCAGGAGGGAGGCTGAGAGGACAAAGGCAAGGTGTGACCAGAGCACTGCAAGCCTGCGGAGGTGGCCTCTGGGTGGCGGAGACCCAGTGGGCACTGCTGTGAGTCCTTTTGCCGGAGCTGCCCGGATGGTCTGGCTGTGTTCAGTGTGCTCCCTGAGGGGCTCTGACAGCTCACCCCCTGCTGGGCTGTCCTCCTGGGTGGGCTCTCCCAAGACGGCTCAAATCTGACTCCCTTGTGCATTGTCCACTCTGGAAACATGAGCGGGACGTTACCTTGACCGGCCACCTCTGGCCTTGCAGAGTCAGGCACAGTGCTGGTGTCTGGTTACATCCTCCCAAATGCTCCAGTCTCAGGGCGGCACCAGGTCCCGCGGAGGAAAGGCTTGGGTTGATGGCTTGGGGGGGGGGGTACGTCCCCAGGAGGGGAGGGAGTAGCCTCAGCACCCCTCTCTAGGGCAACGCTCTTCTCAGGAAGGATATTCCCTGTAGTCATCACAAGTTTTTTTAATTGTGGGGCTGGGGGAGGTTGGGGGGGTCCTGGGGCTACCTAGTTCCCCTTTTAACGTGGGGGTCCTGAGCACATTTCACGCTCAACCTTGTGCCTCATCTGCGACTCCAGGACGACAGGAATGGTCACATCAAACATCCTGCAGTAGCTGATTCAGTCCTCCTCCAGCTCAGTTCTGGTCTCCAAAAGGAAGCCTTCCTGACAAAGCCAGGTTACTCTGCTGCTTTAACCTTTGGCCCTGCTCTCTGTCAGCCCTTGTTCTGCAGGGTCCCATGTGCCTGGTCACATACTAAGCTCTGAAAACACTCAGCATCGGGCACTCCCCATCGGCTGCCCGGGTGGAAACCCTACTTAACCCACCCTACTTTGCCCCCAGTCACATTTGTGCAGACCCCAGCTCTACGGGGGCTCAGTCCCAGGGTCTACTGAGGGCAAAGGAGTGGGCATCCTGAGGACAAATGGGGATGACAGGGTCCGGGCCACTGAATGGGTGCTGCAGAGCTGAGCTGTCTGTGGGCCAGATCTCAGCTGCAGAGGCCCCTGGGGAGGGAGTGAGATGACCATCTGTTCCCGGCTCCGCCCAGCCCAGTCTGCAGGCACAAGCAGTCCATTAACAGAGGGCTGGCCTGTAGCGGCACCCAGAGCAGGGCTGACACCCCACTGTCTGGGGTTCAACAAAGAATGCTGCAGAGGTCTGGGCTTGGATGGGGAGGAAGTGGGGGGAGTCCCTGCCTGAGGCTGGGGGGACTCTGGTGTCAGATACCAGCCTGGCACCACCAGGATGGACTTCTGCGGCCAGAATAAAAGCAGCTCAGTATAGCTCAAGCCAGAGAAAAGGACTGACCTGGCATGCACTCCCTGGCTGCCCAGAAAATGACCTGTCCCCGGGAGCAGCGTGCTCACCCCACGGCCTCCAGGGCTGCCCACCCACGGGAAGTACCTGGTGACTCTCACCGTGAAGCAGAGACACAGGTGCCGACACCCCCTGTGCCTGCATGGGCATCACTTTCTACACCCCGGAGCCTTTGCTGGCATCAACCTCCTGATCAGGGGACCCCCTCTGTTGTGCTGACCCTTCCTCACCCAGCTGCAAGGAGACAGCAGGGAGGAGAGGCAAGGAGCATTTATCGAGCACCTGCAGCATGCCTTCACTCTGCAAGCCACTTAAGCGAGTCCTAGCCCTGCGTCTGTTTTACAGAGGGGGAACCATCTCTGAGATTAGGTGGCTTGTTCAGGGCCACAAACGGAGGACGTGGTGGTGCCACAAGGGGAGCTCTTGTATTTCTGCTCTTTCCACATCCCCTCTGGGCCTCACTTCTGGACTCAAGCTCCCTGCCAGCCTGGCCCTGCAGATCCTTTGCCTCCAACTCACGACGCTTCTTATATGCCCAACCGCCTTGATTGATGGCTCTGAGTTACCTCCTGACCCCACCACTTCTCCCCGTCTCCATCCTGGCCACCCTGGTCTGAGCCGCCATCGTCTCTCACCTGGGTTTCTGCCAGAGCCTCCTAGCTCAGCTGCCTCCTTCATCTCCTACCCTCACTCAGCGTATTCTCCACACAGCAGCCTGAGTGATCCTGATAAAACCTGAGTCAGACCATCTTTCTCTTCTGTTCAAGTCCCTGCAACGGCCTGCATCTCACCCTGAGAAAAAGCCAAACCTTTACAAGGTCTGTGAAGCCTGGGGCCCACTTCCCTCTCTTACTTTATCTCCCCCACCCCCACTACCGACAACTCTGCTCTAGCACTCTGGCCTCCTTGCTGCTCTTCCAGCACCTTAGGCCCCTCCTGCCCCAGGATCTTTGCATATGCTGCTCCTCCTCCACCTGTCCCACTCTTCCCCCGTTAGCCCCAGGGCTAGGGCTCTGCTTTCCTCTAGGTCTCTTCTTAAATGTTACCTTTGCAGTGAGACTTTCTCTAACCAACTTATTTTAAAATGCCAAGTTCTTTTCCTGTTTTATTTTTTGGTAGCTCTTATTGCCTTCTTTTAGACTACATCATTTACTTAGATTTCTCTGTCTCATTCACATTGGAATGTAAGTTCTATAAAGGCAGTGTTTACAGATATTGATTCATTTAATCCACATAACAATCAGCTATTACGATGGCCATCTCCCTTTTCCAGATGAGGAAGTGGGGGCACACACAGGCCAAGCACCTTGCCCAAGGTCACCCAGCGAGGAAGTGGCAGAGCCAGGATTCAAACCCAGGCAGTGTGGCTCTCAGCCACCATGCCCTCCGACCGCCAGTTCTAGTCACTGCTGGATCGTGGCTCAGACAGTGCCTGGCCTCTTGCAGGCACTCAGTAAAGAATGAATGAATGAGTGAATGAATGAGTGAATGCTGCAATTCTATGTCAGCGTGGCTCCCATAGGCAGAGAAATCCCGGATGGGGGACTTCCGTTGTCCCCTCCTATGCTGCCCCACCCACCAGGCCGCCCACACCTGATGGTGGGCTATGTCAGTCAACGTCAGTGAAGAAATGAATCTGCCCTGATCTTAAAGTGGGAAGCACTTCTGCCCGTGGCCGCCGGGAAGGGACAGGTCAGGCTGGTTGGACAAATCCTCTTCCTTAGAACTGTGGTCAAGACCCATATATCCCACTCCTCTCCCCTGTCCAGTGCCCTCCACAGGGCCCTGGAGAGCTTGCTGGGGTCACATCATGAGTGCGGGGTAGGTAGACTGGATGGGCTCCTAGCCCCAAGCATCCTCTCATAATGCACGGGCTCCAGGAGCACTGAGAGCGAGCAGCCAGTCCTCCCTTGGGGGCAGGCACATCCAAGAAGCAATTCCTTCCAGGAAAATTACTCAGGCAGCCATTTATTAAAACACAACTGCTCCTGAGGAGGCCTTTCGGCAGCGGAAATACCAAATAGCTTTGAAGCGCCCGCCGTCCCCGAAACAGATGAAGCAGGCTTCTAGGCACTATCTGACTTTTAATCTGCCTGCTCTTTCCCCAACTGGAAGGTCTAATGAAATGTTACACTGCGAGGAAACAAGGAAATAAAGCAGCTTCAGAGGTGAGGGACATGTACTTAATTTCTTGCCTTGGTCTACCATTTGCATAAACCTCAAGGGAATAACTGGTACAGGAAAGAGAAGAAAAATAACAATATGTCCACGTCTCCGGGGCCAGGCCCTGTGCTGGGAGAGCCATAGCATCTTACATTTAACCCTCACGGGCAGCCTGGGGAGGAACGTCTTATTGTTGTCTCTCTGGCAGAGGCCACTGGTACTCCCCATGTCTGTGTCCCCCTCTTTCTTGGGGTCCACAGTGGGACAACACACCTCAGTCCCGCATGATTCTAGCTGGGGCCGTGGGAGTGATTCAGGTCCTCCCCAGCCCTACGTGGTTGTGAGCAGGGCTGCCTTCTTCTCCCTCTTGTCCCCTGTCCTTGGCAGGGCACGACAAGGACCAGGTGTCAGAGACACACCATGGAAGGAGCCTTGGTTCCTGTCGGGGCCATGGAGCAGAGCTCCTTCCTGGAGGCCCACCCCCACTGTGGCCAAGAGAGAAAGAAGCATCTATTGGATTAAGCCACTACGATCTGGGGGTTGTTTGTTTCGGCCATCAGCCTGCTCGAGTGCAATCTTAACTTTACAGGTGAGGAAACAGAGGCTCAGAGAGTTGAAAGTGACTTTCCCGAGGTCCCCAAGAGCCTGGATCCAGCCAAGCAGGAGCTGTTAATGAGGAGTGTTAAATAGACCTGGTTCCTCCCCCAGGTGTCCCCAGTGAGAGGCCCAGGCAGCTACTCTGAGCCCATCTTCCAAGTTCAACTCCCAGTTCCGAGGTTGAATCCCTGAGGATCCAGGCAGGAGACTGTCCCTGTGGGATGGTCCCTACCCTGCCTCATCCTGGGGAGAGAAGGCAGGAAGGAAAGAGGCTGTACCCTGGCTTCCTGAGGACTCTCTTCTTCCAAATGCCTGGGCAGCCCTGTGCACGGCACATGCTTTGTAGGAAAGGTCAACTCCAGAAAGCAAGACTCAGCAAATCTTCCAATAGCCAAACCCTGAGAGCGGGCCGCCCCATCAGAGCACAAGTGCCTCATGGAAACAGAAGGAGATCAGGCTGGCAGAGGGTGGGGGGCACCTCCCCTGCAGACCTCGTTACAGCCGTCGGGCCCTGCCGTCTGCAGGAGCGGCTCTGGGTGTGCACGCCTCCAGGCGGGTGGCGCCATTGAGGCTGAAATACGTCCTCTAGACGCCTGGAGAACTTTTGTTCCTTAATGAACATGTGCACAGAAAAAGATGCGATTGAAGGATGGAAAAAGGACTAACAAACCAGGGAAGAAATATGACTGTTGACTTCAGAGAGGCTATTTTAAACCAGAGATTAAAGGGATGGAAATTAAAACAGAGCAAAACAAAGCACTGCTTGGCCCTGGTTGCCTGAGCCATTTAGGCTTCTTAGTGCTGCTTCCCAAGGCCACCAGCATGGCGACATTGTTGACAACACACGGCCCACACCCCAACCACTCCCAGGAGTGCTAATTACTTCCCAGGATTAATTCTTCAGTTTACTAGACGGTGCCTGCAGCCGTGCCACAAACAAGAGCTCCTGGATGGAAGACACACCTACTGTTTCCCAGGAGCTGGACTTTGGGCCAAAACCCACACATCCTTTTGCACAAGAAGAAGGCACCAGCTCTGCTGCTGTCTGCTGGGAGCATCAATTATGTGGATTTTTTGGCTTGGACTTTCTTAAAAAAACATGTTGTATAGGAAAAACTCTTTTTCCCAGGTAGGGGAAAACTCAGTTCTTCCCTACTGTGGGTCTTTATCCTGTGGGTCTCCTGTTCTTTTACATAGAACACTTATTTCTGACACTTCCGGTCCCCAAATGTGTGGTGATTTCCCCCACACCTAACAAGCAAGTCTCCAACAGCAGCCAGGTGTCCTACAATTCAACTCACTTCTGACACTATCTACCTGGAGACAGCCTCATTTCCCACAGGTCAAGGGCTCCATCCTACAAGACTGACCTCCCACCCCCAATTTGGATGCCAATTGCAAGTCCAGGTTGTCACCTGTGCTTCTGACCAACAGTGGATGGAGTTTCCCATGACTTCCTCCTCGGGTTTGATTAATTTTTTAGAGCAGCCCACAGAACTCAGGGAAACACTCACTTATACTCACCACTTTATTAAAGGATATGATAAAGGCTGTAGATGAACAGCCAGATGAAGAGACACACAGGGCGAGGTCTGGGAGGGTCCGGAGGGCAGGAGCTTCTGTCCCCATGGAGCTGGGGTGCATCCGCCTCCCGGTGTGGGTGTGTTCGCCCACCTGGAAGCTCCCCAAACCCTGTATTATTGGGATTTTATGGAAGCTTCATCATGTAAGCGTGGCCAATTATTAAGTCCATCTTCAGCTCTCTCCCTTCTCAAGAGAATGAAGGGTGGGGCTAAAAATTCCAAGCTTCTAATCATGGCTCGGTCTTTCCAGTGACCAGCCTTCATCCAGGGGCCATCTGGGAGCCCACCCAGAGTTGCCCCTCTAGAACAAAAGACACTCCTATAACCCAGGAAATTACACGGGTTTCAGGAGCCCTGTGTCAGGAACAGAGGTCAACGACCAGTATTAGAACAAGAGATGCTCCCAGTGTTCTTATCTCTTGGGAAATTACAAGGGTTTCAGGAGCTCTGTGTCAGAAATTGGGGGCAGAGACCAATATATATTTTATATTATCTCACACATGTTTTCAATTGTGAGGGGCTTGCATAAGGATGGTGAATGCACAGTGTCTTCGACCAGGAATCCTGGGAGACTTGCTGCCTCAGACACCGGAATAACACTGCATGACTGGCCAGCTCCTGTCTTACTGTCCCCCTAAAACAAAAGACGCACAGAGCCGCTGCCAGACATGCAGCCCACTAGCCAGCCCTGGTCGGCACTCAGTACTCTGCCAGGGGCTGTGAGGGGTGCAGAGATGCTCTCAAGAAGCCCCCGTCTGGCAGGGCTGGACCAATCCTCAAGGGGATCTTAGACCAGGAAGTGGTGCTTCCGCTGGGCATGCGTGTGAGCCCCTTGAGTTCTGGGACCTGGTTCTCTCCTCTTGCCTTCTCCACAGTGTTAGCTAAGCATGTGTGTATCCATCCTTCCATCCATTCAGTCATCCCTTCACTCACCCACCCAACCACCCCTTGATTTATTTATCTATCCATTAATGTGTCAACTCTTTGTTGAGCACCTGTTTAGATGCTTCTCCAGGCATCAGGAAGATGACTGTCAAATGGAGACGGTGAGAAAGACTCTGAGCAGAATTGAGTAGTGAAATCTATTGTTGTCTGATATCCAGTCCTCGTCTTCATGTGGTAATAGAAGATTTTCCATGTGGAGCCCATTAAATATGGCTTGGGTGTTCTGACCCACCATTGGGGTCAGCACGTGACCAGACCAGGCAAATCAGTGCATTCTATCCTCCTGGCCATAATTGCTGATTCAGGGTCCATGGCCCAAACAGACCCAGATATTTTAGATCTGTTATGTGAACTCAGAAATCAAGGGTCTCTCTTCCCTTGGGATCAGGAACAGTATGGACATTGTGAGCTGGAACAGCTCCTGGCCATCTTCCCCGGGCGTGGGGAGGAAGCAATGTGCACAGCAGAGAATGAAGCCAGCCACACAGAGAAGCAGAGATTAGAGCCTGAAAAGAGTTCTGATATTACATGAACTCCTGGGTGTAGCTATGACGGGAGCTGTTGCTGAAATTTTCAGTTACAAGAGCTGACACATTCCCTTTTTGTTTAAATTAGTTTGAGTTGTGTGCCTGTCTGCTGTGGTCAAAGGAGTTCTAATGTGTTCTTATACATTCTCCGAAGGACTAGGCACTGTGCTGCTTAAGATGAGGTTTGGGATGTAAGGAAACTTCTTTGTGACTCTTTGGGAGGATTCAGAGAGAAGGAGAGGGAAAGAAAGATGCTAAAAATGAAAGAACAGTGTGGACCAGCACTGTCCAACAGAATTTTCTGCAACGATGGAAATATTCTACAATCTGTGTTATCCAATATGGTAGCCACTAGCCACATGTGGCTATTGAGTACTCAAAAATTGGCTAATATGATTGAGGAACTGAATTTTAAATTTTATTTAACTTTAATTTAAATAGTGCATCTGGCTAGTGGCTACTGTATTGAAGAGTGCGGGTGTGGACAAAGGCCTCCGAGGAGAAAGTGTGAGGAAGAGGAAGCACCTCTGAAGGACTGGGGGCAGATATGAGGGGGACAGATTGGAGGTGGAAAACTGGAAACAGGGATGCAAACGGCCCAGAGGGGGATAGATGAGGGTCTGAACTGCGGCAGAGGAGACAGGGAGGAGCCAGAAGAGAGAAGTTACAAAGGGGGAAGACGCCAAAGCGAACTCCCAGGACTGGGTGATGGTGAGACCATTCACTGAAATGAGGAACGCAGAAGAGGATGGAGGCTTGCCAGGGAAGTGAGGATTTGGGTTTGGGGTGTGTGGACTCTAAGGTGGGAGGACATCAGGCCGAAGGTCGTTTAATCCAAAGTTGGAGGCTGGAGACACAAGCTTTTGGAGTCATTAGGGCTTAGGGAGTAATCGGTCAAATTGTAGAAAGATTAAACATATAGCAAGGCTAGAATTGTGGAGAATACGGCCATTAAGAGGCCAGAAAAAGAGAGAAAAAGGAAAAGAGATCTGGGATGTAACCAGAAGGAGGTAGAACAAGGGTGGTATAGCACCATCCACATTCACCAGGATTATTAGTGAAAGTCTTATTTTTCTTACATGCAGACATATTTTTGAGATAAATGAAATCGAGTCCTTTAAATCCTGAATAAGAACAAAATATTTTAGCCATTGTAAAGACAAAATATTCTGAAATACACTGCATACTTCCCAATATGCTGAACAGAAGTGAACGTAACAGGGACACTGGGCTGTTAAACCGCATCATGCTTAGGACCGAAGGACCCTCGTAGGACCCAGTGTCCCCACACTGACTGGTCCAGACTGTGGTGTTTCCTAACAGTTCATGTCGAATTCCAGAGTTTTGCAGCTGCTTCATCTCCGATTAGCTTCTAGCAAACATTTCTTGCTTCTGTTATCTTTCCAACCCCTCTTCCTTACTCTTGCCAGATTGGGAATTTGCAACATTTGCTTTGAATTTTGAATCTAGGTAATCAATCTTATAGTCAATTTGTGTTTTTTTAAGAATAGTTCTGAATTAAAACCCAATGGGTGGATGATGAAAAAAAAGAGTAAGATTTGGGTACACAAACTTGGTGATCTCTACTTGTTTTGTTAGCCTTTCAGAGCTGCTTTCTGGCCTTTTCTCAATCTAGGCTCTGGGTAGGAGGTTTCCAGATAAGAGAGAATTGGTGGAAAAAGCAGAGGCCCAGACAATCTCCACTGAGAACCTCTTATTCTGATGGAGATCCATGGCACACACTGTCACATCATCATAAATGTGGAGGGCAGACACTACACAGGAGAGTTAGTCAAGCTGCAGCCCAGGCAACTCACAAAGTGTTATATCTCGCAAAGTGTCCCTGCCCACGACCAGAGACCATTTTTCACGCTTTACTCACACAAAGCCACAGGCACACACCTCCCAGTGTCTGGAATGTACTTTTTAGACGTGATTCCAGCTTCCTACAGGCCAGAGAGCACCAGGATCTGGGAGCAAGGAGCTGACAAAGGGTGACACAACAACCTACTTGTTGGGGGTCTAGGCCAAAAGCTTTTAGACCTTGTGGTAAAAAATAATAAATCAGAACAGGAATGGAGCTAAGCAGGTATGATGGAGAATTAGGAATTCCAGCTTTGCATCCAAACCACTGGCCTCCTTGCCAGTGAAGCTGACCGCAAGCATCTTTGTTTCCCCCATTGTGGTCCTGGGGCCAGCAGTGCCCGCATCACTTGAGAGCGTGTTAGAAATGCAGAATCCTCACCCCAGCCTACTGAATCAGAATCTGCATTTTAACAAATCCTCAGGAGCGCTGGGTGCACACTGGGAGTGCTGCCTTCCCCAGCTCAGAATACGTTTAGGGGATCAAAGAACTGTATTAGGAATCAGGAGAAACCTGGGTCCCAGCCTTAGTTCTGCCACTTGTTGGTGGTGTGAATTTGCATAAGCCCTTTCTCCTTGCTGGCCTCTGTTTTCCCAAATGCTAACTGGGGTCCAGCCCAATGGGCTCAGCCTTGCACCTGTTTTCTAACTGGCAAAGTGAGGTCTGTAGGTACCCTTGGGACCAACAGAGACACTTTGCTTTACAGACAAGAGCAGCCTTCTTCCTCATGGATAATTCTCATGGGATTTCAGAAGTGTTTCTTACTGTCATGAAGCCTATGGCATAAATCCTGACATCCTCTGGACACGTTCCAAAGCTTCCAGCAGCCCAAAATACCAAACCAAAGTAGCACCATTAGAATTCAGCCCTGGGGACGTCCCCGGTGGTTCAGTGGTTAAGATTCTGCACTTCCAATGCAGGGGGCACGGGTTTGATACCTGGTTGGGGAACTAAGATCCCGCATGCCATGTGGCATAGCCAAGAAAAAAAAAAAAAGAATTTGGCCCTTCCACCCTGATCAGGAGCGTATGAAGGTGCTGGGCTGGCCTGAGATCTTCCTCTCCAGCTCCCCTTCAACATGCAGCTTCTTGGAGGTAGCCAAGCCCTAAATGCCTAGAATCCCAGCAAAGAGGCGATGGACCGTCCCTTCCCAAATACCCAGATGGGGCGTCCTGCTTCCCTTCCTTAGTCCCTGTAGTTCTGTGCTCTAAATTCTGCCAACAAATGAATCCTGGTATATTTTATTGTTAAAACAACTCTGGGGCTTCCCTGGTGGCGCAGTGGTTGAGAATCTGCCTGCCAATGCAGGGGACACGGGCTCGAGCCCTGGTCTGGGAAGATCCCACATGCCGCGGAGCAACTGGGCCCGTGAGCCACAACTACTGAGCCTGCATGTCTGGAGCCTGTGCTCTGCAACAAGAGGGGCTGCGACAGTGAGAGGCCCGTGCACCATGATGAAGAGTGGCCCCCGCTTGCCACAACTAGAGAAAGCCCTCACACAGAAACGAAGACCCAACACAGCAAAAATAAATAAATAAATAAATAAATAAATAGCAAACATTTAAAAAACAAAACAAAACAAAAAACAACTCTGTGTTCCAAGCACTAATGCAGCTGACATAATACTGGTCATGAGTGCTTAAACAGATGCCTCCTCTTGATCTGCTATAGGGGTGTGTGTGCGTGTGTGCACGCATGCATGCGTGTGTGTTCAATTGTGTTACATCTAAAGCATCATGGAGTCCATGTTTCTGCCCACTGCAGGAATCTATAGCTCAAAGCCAACTGAGAAGTTACTCTTTCTTCCTAAGGGACTTTAAATGCCCTTCTCTTCACAGAGGCATGATGGAGGGGACAAAGAGGGGAAAGCAGACCCCTCCCCCCAGGTCCACAGAGTGTCCAGTGAGGCTGCAGGCTGCCCATGGGTCCCCAGGTGCCCATGGACGGCACCCACAGGGAACTCGGAACAAATGCAGAAGCCGATGGCAGGAAGGTGATCGCTGGAGGGGGCTGGTGTGGCGTGGGAGCAGCACACACTCATCCAGGCTCTGCAGAGAACAGGAACGTAACAGACGAAAGGGGATGCCAGGCCGGTTCAGAACAGTCCTTCCCACCATCCCTGGCGTGCGTGCGTGCGTGTGTGCGTGTGTATGTGGAGTGTTTTGGTTTCCACTAACTCATCCGGCAGGAGGAGAGACTTGAAGTTTGTCTCAATGTCGCTGTCCTCGTTTACCACATGTGGGATGTATCTGTTCATATCCATCCGAGGGTAGACATTATACGGTTTCTTTCCACCAAATGGGCTCAGGCATTTTTGATGGATCCTCCGTTTGTTCCCTTCAAGGCCTGAACACAACATACTCTTATGGAGAGAGATCAGGTCTCAGCATTCCGGGTTTGTTTGGCAAACAAAAAGGTCAGCAGCCCTTGCAGAATGCTGCTGTGCCCAGATGGTCTCTCCTCTAAGCGCGCAAAGTGTTAGCACTGAGTTTGAGGTGGTGATGGGTGCAGCGTTATGACATTCAAGGGACAAATCCAATCTGGTCCCCCAGGCAGAGGTGGGACAGTCAGCCTCCTTAAGTCCTCAGCCATGTGGCTGTTTGTGGCTGTTTGAGGGCCCGGCTCCCTGCTGTGACAAGTGCTGAGTGTCACTCCGCATTACAGGCCAAGAACGAACCCACCCTGACAGCCAGGCTCCTTGCACAGAGTGTGCTCTAATTTCTGCAGCTTGGGGTCTCTGGGTCTTGAGGACCGGGTCACCCCAATTATAATGCTGGGAGTTTCCGGAGTGATACAGGGAAATTCACCTCTCAGCTGTCAGGTTGAGGCCAAGCATTGCTTGAGAGAGTCAACAAGAGGAAATCAAGTTAATCCAGTGGTGTGAGTGTGTCTGTCTCGACAAAAAGGACCCCAGCATTCAGGAAGGACGTTTGTTACTCTAAAAGGGCGTGCACTCGGATTTTAAGAAAGGGGTAGGCATCAGATGGCCTCTCTTTCCTTCTGCTTTGTAGAAACCCAATCCTTAGCCTCTGGAATATGAGATGTCAAAATTTATGGGGGTCAGAAGGCAGGCGTAGGCCTTGGATTGTTGCGGTTCTTCTTCTTAAAAGATTTTTTTTTTAATTGTACCAGATATAAAATTGACCATTTTTTAAAACATTTTACTTTTATTTATTCATTTATTTAGGCTGCGCTGGGTCTTAGTTGCGGCACGCGGGATCTTTTAGTTGCAGCATGCAGACTTCTTATTTGCGACACGCACGCAGGATCTAGTTCCCCGACCAGGGACGGAACCCGGGTCCCCTGCATTGGGAGCGCGGAGTATTACCCACTGGACCACCAGGGAAGTTCCTAAAATTGACCATTTTAAGCATATACCTCAATGGCATTAAGTACATTCACAGTGTTGTGTAGCCATCGCCACTGTCCATCTCCAGAACTTTTTCACCTACTCCAGCTAAAACTCTGTACCCATTAAACTCTTAACTCCCCATTCTCCCCTCTCTCCAGCCTCTAGTAACTTCCTGTCTCTATGAATTTAGCTACTCTAGGTCCTTCCTGTAAGTGGAATCTTGCAATATTTGTCCTCTGGGGTCTGGTTTATTTCATTTAGCATAATGCCTTCAAGGTTCATCTATGTTGCAGCACATACCCATGGATGTAGTAGTTCCTTCCCTTTAAAGGCCGAATACTAGTCCTGTGTATACACCACATTTTGTTTATCCATTCATCCATCCATGGACACTTAGGTTGCTTCCACCTTTTGGCTATTGTGAACAACACAGCTACAAAACATGGGTGTGCAAATATCCGTTGGAGGGGCCTTCAGGGTTTACAATAATGTTAACTCCTCTCCCATCTGATGAAAGGTGGGCTCTAGTTCAGGGTTGAGCGAGGCTGCAAAGCTGAGAGCTAGCACTTGGCTGTTCTTCAGCGGCAGGCTGGGGTGAGGTCCAGGGCGGAGGGTGGGGAGGTACCCCTGCACTGAGGCTGAGCTCAGGACTGAAAGGATGACAATCCCACAGACGCAGAAACTGCTCTGTCCCTCTGTCCCTTTCCTCCCAGAGCAATCCTGGGACATCCTAGCTTTAGCCACACGTCTCAGTGCCACCTCACCCACAGTGGGAGGGGAAAGCACAAAGACCAGAACAGGGCCCTCCACCTGGCCTGTCTGGCTGGGTTGCATTTTTTTTAAAACTAACTAATTTGATGGAGGTAAAATTTCCATAAAGTAACTGCTCAGATGTTAAGTGTACAGTTTGACAAGCTCTGACAAATGTATGCATCCGCACAATCACCAGCCCAATCAAGATACAGACTGCTCCATCAGCCCAGAAAGTTCCTTCGTGCCAAACTGCAAGTTAGCAGCTTCTTTTAGAGCCAAATTGCTGCAGCATCAAAAGGGTTAGGGGACTTAGAAGAAGCCTGTGTGGGGGTTCTAGGCTGTGAAACCCCGGATGTCCTCGGCTCTGTGTCACCACAAAAAGCACTTTCTTTTCCTTTCTAATTTTGCAGTTCAGAGCCACCCACAGTAGTCTGGCAAGGGATATTTTGAACCATTGGAGCCCAAAGCAGACTGTGGGACCTCAGTTTCACTCAACAATTCAAAACCCATTCACTCTACAAGCAGGTCCTGAGCACCCGCTCTTTGCCCTGCCTGGGTTGAGTGCGACCGTGGCAGGTCAAGGGTAGGAATGGCCCCAACGTGCAGGAGGGGAGACACCGAGCAGAATGGAAAGAATGACATCTGGGCGAGAATACAAGTTTGCAACTTGGGATGCCACAAAGGCATCCAGTATTCTGGCTGAGGCCAACGAGGAAGGCTTTTTGGAATCAGGGGCACGCAGGCTAGCCTTTTCAAGGATGCATAGCTTTTGAACAGAAGGCAAGAAAGAGAAGAAGATTCCAGCCTGGGAGGACATTGCGTGTCAACAAGGGCACTGACACATAAGAACTATCATTTACGATGTAATTTATTATTATGTGCTAAGCATGGGGCTCAGTGTTTCACAGTCATGATTTTGCTTAACAAAAATTAAAGAATAATGATGAGGAGTACCTTACGAGGAAAGTTCTGTCAGGTGCAATGTGGCTGAGTGACTGTCCAGGTTCACAAAGCATTGCACCTGGATTCAACCCCGGGTCTGGATGTTTCCGAAGCCCTTGTTGTTCTGCTGTTTACTGTTACATGAAATACACGAAAAGCGAAGCACTGCCTGCTGCACGCACAGAGGGGAAACAGGAAAGGAACCAGTCAGTGTTGCTTTGAAGGGCATTCCAAAGACTGGGGACTTGGGTGGTTCCTCACTTGGTTCGAATTTCAATTGAAATGGTGGGAGCAATATTACAGCCACAAAAAGAGCTCTGTAAACTCTGCATTATGCACACATATATCTCTGGGTTTTTTAATGCCATAGGAAAATCTCATTTACTTAAAACAGTGGGGGCTAATTAGCAATATTATTTTTTCCTAAGAGCAGTCTTATTTATACAAAATGGCCCAAAGCAGGCTCACAAAGGTTGCAAACACAGCTGGCCTGTAACTAGCACTGGCTGTCCAGGAACGGGCCTTCTAGAGAGTGTGATGGCAGGAGGAAATTCTGTTCTCTTCATTACTGTGGTTGCCCCCATTCTTGTTATACTGTTAGTCGCTGGGGGGGGGGGAGGTGGTCCTCAAAGTATTACAAACGTCATTTCTCTTCCCTTTACCCTAAATGCCCCACCCCATCTGGAGCTGCCACGGGGGGAGTTTTCCGGGAGCTCCCGGGTCTACCTGGCTTTTCTCCGCGGGCTAGGTCAAGGCTCCCGAGAGGCCACACAGAAGCTGCGGCCACGATCTGGAGCTCTTTGCATTGTATCCGAAGCTGAGCTCCCAGGAGAGGCTCGTGAATGCTCTGACACCAAATGCTGCCAGTCCTGAGTCCTGCCGGGCAGGAGCTGCAAGTCTCCTCAGCGCCCAAGCCCAGCGTAGCCTCCCAGTGGGTGCGACAGCAGCCTCGGAGGGTGGGGGAGGCTCAGGCTGCGGAAGTGCATCTCATTTCTCAACTGTTTTGAAGGATGCTCCCAGAAACGCACGGTCCCTGGACGCACGGTCCGCATTCAACCCACAGCCCCGGGGCAGCCAGGTCACGAGGCACAGCTTACTTGTGCACACGCAGATCTTCGTGTACGTGCACACACACACTCAACCTACACACGTACACACATGGTTTCTTCACCGCCTCTGGACAGCCAGGGCTGCCGTATGTGCACACCACGCCTCAGCCTCCCCAAGTATCTCCAAAGCACTTTACGTGCACGGAGGGACCGAGAGCCACCGTCGAAAGGAGGAGACCCGGTTGGCAGAAAGCCTCTTGAGCTCCCCAAAGACCAGGTCACGCTGCCCCTCGTCCTCCTCTCTGAGCTCAGGGTCTCTGAGTTGCAGAGACAGGGAGGGAGCTCTCCCCTGGGTCCGCGGGGCTCCTCCCTGCTGGCCGAGCTCCTCCTCTCTGCCCACGTGCACACACAGCTGCAGGGCTGCATCCTTTCTCGACAAAAGTCCATCTCTCTGCAGTTGGTAGCCTGCAGCCAGGCCAGTACCCGCCTTCTCCCCGAATGCTCCCGGATTTGCAGAGGCCCGCAGTGACCAATGAACAATCTCCCTGCCCTGCTCCTTCCCCTGGTGCAGAGGGTGGGGTGGGTGACCCTGGGGACACACCTCCTCCTGCCTGACACACATTCTGATCCCCAAACCACAGGCTCTCCTCCCCGAGGCTGTACCACACCTTGTAAGCTCATCACTCTCATGGCTCAGTCTTGAAAGAAGTGTTCTAGCCTCGAAAGCAAGCACAGTTTAGGTTTTGACATAAGAGCCAGCCAAAGTCTAACCTGGGCCCTGTGGATCCCATGACGGTCTACTCGAAGGGGCCTCGCTCTGGACCCAGGAGCAGGAAGCCGGGCACGGGGCAGAGGGTGTGTGGTCCCCGCACGCTTCACCAGCTCCCACCAGCCTCCATCCTGCTGCAAGCGAAGCACATTGCCAACGAGAGTATTTTTTCTCCTTGTCAGTGATCTGTTGCTGTCTGTGTATTCCAAGAGGAGGCCATTACAGGGAGTTAATAGAGTTTTAAATTTGTTTTTAAATTTTATAATGCAATTCATCAAATTCAGCAACTGAGCACAGCACTCACGTTCAGACCAGGCAGCATATGTCAAACTGGCCCCAGCCTTCCCCTACCCTCCCTCCCAACCCCAAATGAGGAAAGGTTTAACTCTTTAGGGTAACTGCCAGGCACGGCCCCAAATGGGGTGGAAAGAAAGGCAGCAGAGTGGGTTCTAGTCTGCGAGGGTCATTCTGGAATTGGCCCATGGAAAGACTAGTGACTTACTTGAGGTACTCTGGGCGCCTTTCATGTTCAAGCGTGCTCGAGGCTGCCTGAGGCCTTGGTCGCCTGGCTGAGGTGGCCACCTGGGGTCACCGTGACTTGGTTCTTTCAGACACACGTCTGTTACGGGGCCAGGTGTCAGTGAGAATGGGGCAACACTCAGGGCACGGACATGGAAAGCAAACGGTGAAGTCTGCTGGTCAAGACAAATGGGAGCTCATTTCTGCTATTTTTCACCCTGAAGGGTTTCCTTTAGGGATGTGTTTGGCTGAACTTAGGATCATTATTGAAACTAGGGACCTGTTGCTGCTGAATTGGAACTAAGTGAGATTTAAGGGACCACGGTTTTGCGAAGAACATACTGGATTTCAGGACTTGCAGCAGCTCTGTATCATGAATGGCAGTCAGTCTTGTCTTTTCTTAAGCGTTAATAAGTGACTTCGGTTCTAGGGAAAATTCCAGAATAGACGTTGCCAGCAAGTGAAATCCTGTTGGTCCCAGAGCTGACCGCAATAAAAGCTTCCTCCTGCGGTCCCGACAGCAGGACCTTCAGCTTGTGGAGGCCACAGAGCCCCATAAGGGAGTGGAGGGTCCCCTTGCCCAGCACAGCCTGGCAGGGGGTGGGAGGTGGGGACATAACTATCAGAGCACAGCACAGGCCTGGTCCTGGCGCTGGTCGGCTTCTGAAACCTGCCTGTTCTCAGTTAACAGAACCCACAGAGTGGCTGTACCCTGGTCCCAGCTCTCTGGGCACAGGTCAGCAGTGGCCACCAGGTGGCAACCACTTGTGGTCACTACTGATTGGTGGCCCTGCCTGTGCTGGTGACAAGGACGAGGCTTCAGGCCGGCTTCCGTTGAGTCCCAGAAACCATCCTCCTCCACCTCTCTGAGCATCCAGGTACCAACCTGAGCTTTGTACCTCCTGAAAGGAACAGATTGCAAATAGAAAGCTAACCCTTCTTTGAAGCCACACCCAAACAGCCTATACTTACTTCTCCACTCTTGGGTCTTGGGTGACTTTTGCCCAATATTTTGTGCCCTTCCAGCTGGAGCCTCTGTGCTCCCATTCTACATAGCTTCAGACATCCTGCTTCTGATTTCACACGAATCGAGATGCCAAGGTGGGGTGGTGCCAGAACCCTGCGTGGCCTTGGCTCTCCTGAGCAGATTCGGAAGCAGATGCTGAGGACTGGGCACAGATGGGATACGGGACTGGGGTGGAGCCGGGCTTGGCAGCCGGCGGGGGCAGGAGGTGGGCTGGGTTGGAGGAAGAGCATCTTGAGGTGAGGGAAGTCTTTTTGCATTCAAGGGCTTGCCGGCTTCCAACTTGCTACTTATTGCATTGACAAATATTCCACACGATTGAAGAACTATTTTCCAAAACAAAATGCTGGTATTCATCAGGAGGCGCGGGTTTTGCAGTGTGAACAATTCACTTTCGTTAAGTACCATATGGCCGCTGGTAGGAAAACGCTAACATGTTTCAACAGTACAGCTGGGGTAGGGTTCCTTTATTCGCCGTGCAGATGGCTCTAATTGACATCTCTCCTAAAACAGGTCTCCAGCATTTCTGCAGGATCATTAGAGTAATTAGTTATTAAATACCATCACCACTTTTAGAGAGAGGGTCTGATCCCTGGCAACATTCCACTGTGATGGAATTGACAGGTCCCGGCGGAGGACCAGCCGTGGGAGGGCCAATGGGAAGGGCATGAAGGGCATGCTAGCTCCTCCTCCTCAGTGGCAAGGCCAGGGAAGGACAAAGACGTTGCTAATTCCAGAACAGCCCCTGGAGACAATTCAGGCAACCAAAGAGTTCTGGACCAGTGTTCTAGAGCCAGGCTCATCTTTTCTTTAGCTGTGTGACCACACAGCGTCAATCACTCAGCCTCAGTTTGTTCTTCCCTTAAGTGGGGCACTGCACTGGGGATCACACCGGGTTTGGGGGAAAGAGAGGGGTCCCAGGAATGCATGTGTGCCTAGGAGTTGTTCCAAAAAGTAAATACGTGTATCCAGAGGGCAATATGGATGGAGGAAACAGCCTTCACTCTGAGCCCTTTCCCCATTGATCGAGGGTTAACGGTATGACATTATTAGTTTAATTTCACAGTCTAATCAGTTTCCTGCATTACTGATCAAAGGAGTTGGAGAGATTGTAGTTTTGTAAAACTCTCGGCTAAGGGAATAAGGCTAGGAGGCTCTCAAGCTCAGGGACCATGAGAGGGAGTGCTGGCCTTGGCACACAGTTCTCCTAAGAGGGACCATTCAATCCACAGGTAAACTGTCCTCCCACTGCTGAACCACGTGGGGGATCAGAGTGTCCAGACCCCACATGGGCTGCTACCCAGCATCAGAAATGGAGAGCAACCTCAGAAAAAGCCCTTCTCCCAGGCAATGCTGGAGCCCAAATCCACCTCGAATGCCATTCTGAGCCCCCAGCCAGCCTGGGGCTTCATTGTTAAACACCCTCCGTCAGCAGGGCCCATCTGTGTGATGGAATTTTTTTATTTTTTTGTCACTTTTTCAAATCAGAATAGAAACAATTTTTAGTCTATAATTATCATTTCTTTTCTCAACAGACAAATGTTTCCTTTTAAATTGTAGGGCAGAAAAAGCAAAGAACAACATTTTAAACCGAAAAGAAAGACTAAAATTAATTTCCTCTTTACAGAAAAATAAAATACAACAGCTCTAAGAAGCCAGGTTTTTCTTTTCCCAAAAGAGCAAAAAAAGCAACAGTGTATTCACTGCCAGCATTAATGCCCATTTTTAAGAGGCAAGTCCTCGAGGGATGGTGGTGATGGGGTCTGCAGACCTGTCTCTGGGGTCAGGCCTTGGATCTGATCTCCTGGGGGAGGCTGGACTGCTCCTGACATCTGAGCTCACTTGGGATGAACCATCTGGAGCCCCCAGTTCAGGGAGCCAGCTCGAGATGGAGGGTCCCAGGAGTCAGGGTCAAGGCTTGGGATCTACCAGTTGGCCCTCAGTTTCCTCATCTCTGAAATGGGATTTTATATTTTACATTTACATCTTACAAGCTTGTTGGAAGGATCCTTTGGGCCAACTGCTTTGTGACTCTGAAGCATTGAACAAATCCTGCTGCTTTCACCATGTAGTGAAGACTAACCAGAATCACTGTTAAGAAGGCAAGCCCCGCTCAGATGCTTTCTCTGCCGGCGAGCTCCTCTGCCCACCTGGAAAAGCCCCCCATCCTGGCCCCCCATCCCGGCTCTCACGCTTGGCCAGCATGTAGTAGGAGAGCTACAGGCAGGTGTGCGTTTACTGAGTGCACCCTCAGTGCCAGGTTCGGACGGAGGAGAAGCAGGCTGCGTTTCAGATGCTGAAAGCAGTTCAGTGTGGCTGGGACAGAGCCTGCTCAGGCAAGGCAGTGTGAGTTTCCTCCGGGTGAGGAGGGTCAAAGGTTTCCTAGACCACGTTAAGGAGTTTGGTCCTCAGAATCGGCCAACAGATGGTGAAGACGGCTCAACTCTCTCGGCCCAGGGCCACTCCCACGTCCACCCTCCAGCCTCCTCAACAGGGAAGGAGGCACGACCCACGTCCACAAATACTCTCTCCCAGTTCAGTGTGGTCGCGGCTGACCCCACTCTCACTCCCCAGCGTAAACCCCTTCAGGGGCTCGCCATCACCCAGGGCTGTGCTGGTGAAGGTTTAACAGCAGTCTGCGATGGCGATGAGGGATAAAACAAACAAACCAAACCAGCTAGACCCTGACTCCTAGCGTTTGCCAGTCTCTGTTGGATACACATTCCCACTTCGATTTCAAGCTACCAACAGAGTGCCACCGAGGACAGAGCTGGGAAGAGCCGTCAACATCGGGCTCTTAGGAGCCACCAAGCCAGCCCCAGCTTACCGCAGCCTCGGGACTTGTGAACGGGGTGTGGAGGGCGGGGCCACAAAGATGCGGCCCCAAGGCGTCTGCGGCTGCTGCTCTGTGACCGGGAAGACGCCACGTCCTCCTGGCGGCAGGGATCACAGGTAGCCAGCACCCTGCCACACTCCCCTGCCTCTCCCCGCTCTGACCCCCAGCGGCTTTGATCCCTCAGAAAACGTCCAGACACCTCACCTGGTATCCAAGGCTTTTCACACCGGGCACCGCCTCGTGGGCTTTCCAGGCTCTTGTCCTTCTGTTCCTGCAGAGCCCCCTGTTCCCGCCTCACTGTCTCCTCGAGGTTCCCATCACAACTTGGATGATCCGGCGCACAAGTTTTCCTCTGCTTGGCACACCTGCCCTCCTGTATTTCCTGATCAAACCTTGCCCACCCTTCAAGGCTGAGCTCTTCTTCTGAACGCCCCCAGCTCCCTGCATCTGTTGGCAATGAACCCCAGGGTGCACACAGCATGCCCCAGCCTGACGGCACGCGCTGTGCTGCCGCCCAGTGGATCCACACTCCTCATGATGGGCTCCCGAGTCAAGGTTCTTCCTGACCTGACGTTATTTTCTGACCTTTGAAAACTCCCTCTCAAGGAAGCAGAGGAGGCCAGGCATTAGTGCCCAATGTCCATGCTTCCGACCACAAAACGACTATGGGCCCAAAGACTCACTTGCCATGGCCGGGCGAGGCGGGAGAGACGACTGGGTTAATCGGGAAGGAGCTTAGTGGCTGCCCTGGTCACAGTGAGACTCACATGGCAGAATAGGCAGGGCCTGTGGCAGAGACACAGGATCCCTATAATGACCCCAAACAGGTGGAAAAAGCAACTGGGTGTCCTGCACACCTGATAGCTTTCTAAAAATAGCCGGTGGGCCCTGGCTCTGCAGGCTCGCCTCTGGGTAGGGGCAGGGGCTGGGGCTGGTGGCTATTTGATCACTAAGTTTCAGAGGAGAGAGGCAAGTTGTACCTTACCCTCCCCGGCCAGGCTGAAGCTGAACCTCAGCCAGACACGCAAGCTCGGGACTGGGGATCCTGGGCCTGGCCCATCGCCTCCCCCTTAGCTCTGCCCCACTGCCTGGGGGAAGGAACTGTTTCTTGTCTGAGGATCATGTGGAGGAGGAAGGGAGACAGGCCGGAGCAGATGCCAGCAGGCTCCGGGCACCATTTATTCTTGGCCAAGGGACCCGGGTACAGAGAGATTCTCCTCAAACCAAGGCACTGACAGCATCGAACAGAAATGTCATGGTCTGAAGCCACGTGGCGTAGGAGGAAGCAAGAAAAGAAGAAAGGAATTCTCCAGGCCAAGCCCCAGAGGTCTCCTCTGCCCTTCTGTAGGGCCAGGCTCAGGGACAAGCAGTGGGCAGTGGAACAAAGGGAGAGCTCTTTTCTTTTGGGCGCAGGCCTTTTGCAGCTCCCAGGACCCCGTCTCCTCTGGTCCTCTCCTCCCTCCTCCGTGTCTAGACGGAATACTTAGCTCCTGGCAACCTGACGTCGTGCATTTGGCCTCCGGTCCCCGAGGCCAGCACTGTGGCTGCACCTGGGCGCTCCGCTGGCTCAGGGAAACCTTTTAAAAACAAATCTCACAAAAAAGCATCTAAAAAAGAGTGGATACATGCATATGTATAACTGATTCACTTTGCTGGACAGCAGAAACTAACACAACATTGTAAATCAACTCTACTCCAATAAAAATTAATTGAAAAAATCCCACCCATTAAAAGTAACAGTATGTATTCTCAGGGGCCTGAATGTCAGCACATTTTGGAGATCACTAAGTCACCCAGCTGGGAACCAGTCTGAGAAGGTTTAAGTAAAAAACTATAGGGAGTAAAATTACTTCCAAGTAAGATCTCTAGCGAATATAAATTGTGTCCCCCCCCCGGCCCCTCCCAAACTTGGAATATGCCGTTCTAATTCTTTTGCTGAGAGGCAAGGCAACTGGGAGGCTTGCATCTTCCTGGAACATTTTCATTCCAAGGGTGCTCCTCTCCTTGCGAAGTCCTTCAGATACTCTTGACTCTTAAGCATGGTTTTCTTACTGGGTCTTGGGAGGGACACACAGCATCGCTTATTCTGAAAAAGCTGGCAAGGCCAGCAGAGGAATGGAACGCACAGAACCGGAGAGACTCCCGACACTGCCTGGCCCCCTGCCGGCCCCCAGCCCCTCTCCCGGCTGAAGACTGCAAACGCCGGGCGGGCCCATGTTTCCCCTCACTCTCCAGGCCAAGATCATGTTGCTGAAATGTGATGCTTGGCCCTCTGACCTGCCAGCTGCGCGGCCACCCTGGCACCAGGGCCCCGTGAGCTCCCACCTGTGAGCCGCGAACGTCTATCACCGTGACTCGGCAGCTGCGGCCCTGCCGTGCCCCGCGGCACCTCTTACGCATCTAGGGCGGCGCAGCCTCTCCTGCTTCCTCGGCCCCTCTGAGCACCAGCTTCTGCAGGGAGCCCAGGCGGACCCGGCTGGCGCCTGTGCCACTGTGGTGTCATCTGCCCTCCCAGCTGGCCTGGGGCTCGGTGGAGTGGAAAGAGATGCAGATGAAGAGCTGGGCACTTGGCTTGGGGGGGGCGCTGCCACTCCCTCGCATAGCACATCGGATGAGGAGCAGGTCACAAGTCACCTCCCCTCTCTGGCATGTGCTTCCTTCTCTGTGAAACGCGGAGACTCGGGGCAGCTCTACCTACCTCACGGAAGTGTCACCGGGAAGAAAAGAAATGCCAGCTGGGGAAGGAATTTGGAACAGTGCTAGTAAAAAAGTTCATTATCATTACAGAGTAGGGCTGAAGGTGTCCAGGCAAAACTCCCAGGCAAGTCTTCCTCTGCGAATCACCTCTTCACGAGATGAGTACTGACTTCAAGGTTCCTGTTCCCCCTTTGCTAATAGGAATTGAAGAATCGTTGCCGAGTCCAAGCGGTACAAACAGCAAATAATCACTTGGACGAGAAGCCTGTTGAAACGAGTCTTTGCTGGGGAAGAGGTCAGCTGGCAGCTTGGCCCATAAATCAGGGCTCCCCGCTCAGCTCATTGGCCCTCGCAAGGAGATGGACTCAGCTACACTCTGACGTTTCACAACTCTCACTACGCACCCTGCACACAGTAGGGATTTTGACAATGTTTGTTGAACTGATTACTGCAGAGGCAGCTGGAAGTGTGAGAGGGCAAAGCCCTGTCCACTCAAATTGGAGACTCACTCCATCATGCGAGGCAAGGGGACAAATCCTAGTCAGACAGGACTTGAGGCTGTAATGGGCAGGGCATTTCATTCTGCAGCCTTCGCTGAGAGGGATTTCAGGGGGCAGGGGGGCTGAGGGAGGTTGGAATGAACATACTTACTGTATAATGTTGCAGCAGTGATAAGACTAAAATTTTAGGATTTTCTTAATGAGACTCCTGTATTCACTGGTTTTCCTTATCAGCCCTGGCAAGAACCACAGTTTAGCATTTATGTCCTCTGCTTTAGAATGGAAGAAGGATCATAGGAGGGATTCGAAAACTCACTCTAGAGAATAACTATATGCATCCCTTTTGCTCTCCCAGCGGAATGCGGGTTCTCTGGCCCCAGCCCTGCCCCAGATGCGCTGTGCTGTTACCCACCGGATCCAGGCGGCAAGCTTTTCCAGTTTGGAGTTTACTGAACGAAACGCAAATTGGGGCTGGGAAGGGAACCAGTGGAAGTTAGAATGCCAGGCAGCTCGAAGTGCCTCTGCCCTCCCTCTCCTGCCCCAGGCTTGGGAAACCATCCCCCTTCCCCACCAAGTGTCCGAAACCACCCCCGAGGGGCAGGTGCACAGGTTCTAACACTCTGCAGAGAGATTTATAACACCTGCCATGGGATCAGCTCTTTGAGGGCTGCAATCAGGGCGATGGCAAAGTCAAGGCCGTACCACAAGTCCTCACACCAACGTGGCACTTGCTGCCTCTGTGGGGTGGTGCAGGCACAGCAGCACACCCATTTCACAGATGTGCAGCCTGGTCCTTAGAGATGGTAGATGCCTTGGCACCACCTAGAGAGAGCTAACACTGGAGTCAGGAATAGAAGCGGGGGGTCCGGACTTAGGGCTGGGGTTAGAGGAGACCAAACCCCCTTCCCAGGGCCTGAGCCTCGGTTCCTCCTCTTGCACCCCAGGACCTTGGATCCCCTGGGGGGCAACCAGCCCACTCTGTAGGGAAACCTGAAAGGCTTGCCTCACCTTCCCGTCCCACCCACTTGGATGACTATCCAACCCTGCAAAAAAGCATTTTTTTTTTCTGATCATATTTCAAAAAGGTGAAAGTTCTCCAGTCTGCCCAGAAATCAGGAAGAGCCATCCTTCCTTTATCCTAAACATAGCCACAAGTCAAGAAGCAATCAGAGCCTTAGAACAAGCAAACCAGATGGCATCGTACTGCAGAAGCTCCTTGTTCACGGGCAAGTCCCAGCATCCTTGTTTGTAGCCTATGAATGCTTCCTTTGCACATAATTCTAACAAGCAGATCCACAGCAGGTGAGCGGGTGCTATTGCCTCAGGCAAGACAAGGACCAGAGCAAGTTTAAAGGCTGAGAAAGAGGAGAGGCAGAAAGACTGTGGTGAGCAGGGGAACAGCCTCAGCAAGCGCAGCAGCCTTGAGTCATTTAGTTCAGGGACAAACCTCCTAACTGCCTCCACGGGCCCGGACCCTGGAGCGTCATGGCATCACTGCATAATAAACGATACTCTTAAGGCGGCAGGCTTTGGAATCCAACAGAGCCTTATGTCCTGGCTCTGACATCTATCATCTGCGTGTCCTTGAGCACTTGGCTCAAACTCTTGGAGCCTCTGCTTCCTCCCAGGCAATGGGGACGCAGGGAGCTCCCACTCTCAGCTGTGGGGAGGCGGCTACTGTCAGGTGCTTAGGGGACAGCGCCTGGGGCACGCAGAGAACGTGCCCTGACATCCAACATGCTGCAGGAGAGGGGAGCTTGTGAGCCATCCCTTCGGAAGGATTTACCCAACATGGTTAAAATAAAAGAAAGTGAGGGCTTTACTAGGGGTAAAAGTGGCAGGGAGAAGACCCAGAGGAGAGCGGGAGGGAGCGTGGGTGGGCATGAAGACAGGCCCTGCCCCCTCTGCTCCCGCCCATCACCTACAGAACACCTATGGGCGCCAGGCCCTGGATAAGGTGCATGACGGGTTACTTGATTCCATCCTTCCAACTGGGCTGTACCTCTTAAAAAACTCCATTTTACAGATGAAGGATCTTACACAGGAGCGAGGACACGTTCCTAGGGTTACATAGCTCGTCAGTGGGATTCAAATACAGGTTTATCTGAGTCCAAAGCCAGTTTCTTTCTCAAGCCCTACACGGCACAGGGAGGAAGCATGGGCTTTGCAGAAAGTCCACGGGGAAGGCATTTGCAAGCACCAGGGAAGAGGCGGAGGGAGAGAGGAGCAACCGCTGGGCCTGAGGCGACTGCCCAGCTGGCCCCGATGCCAGCAAACGGGCCGCAAGGGCAGGCGGCACGGACAGCTTCAGTGCACCAGGGAGAAGGCCTGACCCTGAAACCCCCCCGAGAAGTCTGAGTGTCAGTCCTGCCTGAGGGGAAGCAAGTCCACCTGGAAACTTCCAACACACCCACCTCTCACCTCCAAGGCTGCCCTATAAGAGCCCCTTCCCTTCCTCCTGCAGGTAGGGCCAGCCAGGAGGCCTTGGGACCACAGCCTTCTCCAGGGGTCCCTCTGGATTGCCAAAAGGAGGGTCGTCTGGGGGAGCCCCCTGCATCAGCCACCTCCCCCACTACCGCCCCTACACACCCCCACCCCAGGCTCCTTGCCCCAGATGGCCGGCAGGGAAGAGGACGGAGGGCACAGGAACCCTCCGTCATAAACCCTCCTAATTCTCATCACCTGAATTGTGTATCCAGAGAAGAAACATACCTACAAAGAAAATGCTGGCGTGAGGGAGAGGGGTCTTTGTAAAATGCGGGCAGTAATCAGAATTTGTATCCAGAGAGAAACGACAATTGTGAAAACCCTATATGCAGCCTGAACTCTGGTTTATGATAATGTAACATTTCCAGCAATAATATTCGGGGAAGAAAGAGAGATGAAAATGAACTGAACTTTATTTGGGGATCTCATTGCTATGGGTATGGTTCCTTTCGCTAAAATACAGTAATATCTATAATGAGGATTCGTGTTGTCCTAAGGAAAAAGTGTGTGAAAAAGTGACCTTAAAGCATGGGAAAACGTTTATATGCTATAATACAGAAGCTTGTTTCCCCCTAAAGAGTAGAGGTATGTAAATAGCTCCCTGAAAGAAAAGACTTGTGTAATTAATCACCAGCATCTACCCTTTCCCCGGGCATTCTGGCGGTCTCACGGTCTCGGGACCGGGAAATAGGAGTCCGGGTAGTGGCCTGGCCTTGACCTCCAGCAAGGGGTGGGGGGTATGCCAGTGAGCGCACTCCTTGGATTCCAGCACAAGCAAACAGGCGTGCTTTGTCCTCCCTCTTCCCATCAACCACATCCAAGGCTTTGTTTTGGTTTTAAGTGTTCAGTCAATCAGAGAAGGGCAGACTGAAAGGGTCCGGCAGCCTCTTCTCCCTCTAGCCCTCCCATTGCACAGATTAGGAAACTGAGGTCTTGGGAGGCACAGGCATTTGCCCGGGATCCCAGGAAACTGCAGAGGACAGGCTTGAGAAGATTACCACAGTGGACAGCCCCACCCAGTGCCCCATTTCCAGGGGGATTTGGCCCTGCCTGGGCTGGCATGCGTTTGACCGAGGGCTTCACCCTCCCCTGGAGTGGCCGCTGATCCCCTTCAATGAGATGCAGAGACCTTCAGCTCTACCCTGCTCTTCCTGTGTCTCCCTTACCTGGCTACTGTCCCAGGTGGGCGATCCTGAGAGGTGGATTATGCTGACACCCCCTCTGCTGACAGCCCTCAGGCTGGGTGACACCCTGGTTCTGTCATGGGGCCGGACTGGTGCTGACCAGCTGTCCAGAGGCCATGGCACACTGGCCATCAGGGAGTTAACAGAAACCACAGAAGGCGTATTCTGGGGCTAAGCTAGCAGGTGGGAATGCCCTGGGTTGGGCGGGGAAGGAGGAGGAGAAGGGGGGAGGAAGGAGGGGGGAGCGGTCAGGGGTCAGGGGCCCTGGGGATCTCAAAGACTGAGTATGTGAGAGCAGGAGCTGGCTGTCCTGGATGGAGGGCTGGGCTGGAGTGGATGGACCAGGCCTGACAGCAGAGGAGGAGCAGGACACAAGGTCTGCTGACCCGGGGGAAGAGGCACACCCCCCCAGCCTCCCCCGCCCCCTGCCCAACCCCGGGCCTGGCGACTGCAGCTCCTCCCACAGGCTCTGAGCACAGGCGGCCATGGAGCCTCGAAACAACCCTGGGCCCTGCAAGTGCATCCAGGGCGCTGTGTGCAGGACCTCTGAGACGAGCTTGCTGTCCACACGCTGCCTGGCGGCGGTGTCCCTCGCTAGGCTCACAGACCAGGCCTTTCCCTGCGCCCAGGAGTCACTAATTAAAAGAAAACATTGCTCTGGGAGCTCAGCGGGGATGGGGCACTTTGACTGCTTCCTGACCTGCCCTTAGAGTTTCAGCTCCACACACCAACCAGAGTCAGTCTCTGGGGAGACAGTCACTGGATTCATGATCGGGGGGCAGAAGAAGGGAGGGGAACAGCTGTGGGTGGATGTGGGCCAGAGCTGGGAGTGACTGCGGAGGGCAGGCTGTGCCCAGGGCCCAGAACCAAGGACATGGCTTGGGTGGGCAGCTCTGGCTGGGAGTGACAGCTGGTCGGGGGCTAGGAGGTGTCCCAGGCTCTGGTGCAGGCCAGAGGGTGCCAAGGTGTGGGACACAGCACCCCAGGAGGGCTGCACTGGGGGCTGGGTTTGGGGGAACCCACTCTGGGATGGAGGAGACGCAGAGGCACTGGAATCCCATTAGGAGAGAAACGGAAACCAGGAGAGTCCGGTATCCACTCTGTGTCTGCCTGTGGAAAAGATGCGAGAAGAACTTGCAAAGGCTGATAATTTCACATTTTATATATATTGAGTTTTAAAAAAAATTTCTGCCAATCTGCTCAAATTGCTAAGTTTAAAGAAGAAAGAAGTCTGCAGATGGCAGGGCCCTGGGCCAGAAGAGAGAGACTAAGAAAGGGTCCTACTCACGCTGGCCCTTGAACACAGGGGCACGGGAAGCACAGCCAGCACACCGTGCATGCCTCCCCCTGCGGGCCTTGTAGCCTCAGCTCCACGAGGCAGCTGAGACGGGACAGGCAGAGGCACAGCGGTCACCAGCCCGCCCCAGCCCACTCTGCCTCTGGCTCCCTAAGCCCTACCCTTCACTGTCCTAAGAGCCACAGGTTTGGATGCTCATGGGTCAGGAAGACCTGGTTCCAGACCAGACCTCGGGGGTATTGGAACCAGGGGTTCTGTGCCTTAATTCCTCCTCAGACTCCCCAGGGCCCAGCCCAGGCCCGGACCAGGGTCCCCGTGAATTTGGTGATTGGCCAGCTGGCCTCAGGGTCCACTTCTCAGGCCCTGGCTTGTAAGCAGTTCGGATTCCAAAAAGTCTGCTGCGGAGTCAGCTGTTCGCAACTCAGATCGTATCAGTACTTCCCTGCAGAGTCAAAGCCATCAGTGGTCATGGGCCCATCTGGATCCACCACAGAGGCCAATATCATAATCTAGCTTGCTGAGCAGTGGCACCAGAGCCCAAATCTGTCCCTGGGGGGTGTGCAGGGTGGGTGGGAGGAGGGAGAGAGGGAAGAGCTCCACTTTGTTTCTTGGTGCTGGCAGTGAGTTTGGCCAATTTTGCATTCGTGTGTGTGTGTGTGTGTATAAGTGAACTAAGGGGAGACTTGTTGAAATCAACAAATCTGGAACCTGTGACACTTGATAAGTGCGATTTCTGGGCTGCACGCTGGGTGCCGTGTGACCAGCTGCTCCCAGTTGGCTGCTCCCACGGCCCCAGAAGCGAGGGTCTCCCGAAAGTGGGGCCCTGCCTTGGCTTCTCTTCCCACTTCCTCCACGGCTCTGCTGGCCAGACTGGACAGGGCAGGAGGGATCCATATGTTACCCTGAAGCTCGGGTCCTGGAGCCTCAGAGTTATGCTAAGTGAAATAAGTCAGACAGAGAAAGACAAATACTTTATGCTATCACCTATATGTGGAATCTAAAAAATGCAACAAACTAGTGAATATAACAAAAAAGCAGCAGACTCACAGATATAGAGAACAAACTAATGGTTACCAGTGGGGAGCAAGGAGGGGGCAGGGGCAATCGAGGGGTAGAGGATTAAGAGGTACAAACTATTAGGTATAAAATCAGCTGCGGGCTTCCTTGGTGGCGCAGTGGTTGAGAATCTGCCTGCCAATGCAGGGGACACGGGTTCGAGCCCTGGTCTGGGAAGATCCCACATGCCGTGGAGCAACTAGGCCCGTGAGCCACAACTACTGAGCTTGCACGTCTGGAGCCTGTGCTCTGCAACAAGAGAGGCCGCGATAGTGAGAGGCCCGCGCACCGCGATGAAGAGTGGCCCCCACTTGCCGCAACTAGAGAAAGCCCTCGCACAGAAACGAAGACCCAAGAGAAAGCCCTCGCACAGAAACGAAGACCCAACACAGCCATAAATAAATAAAAATAAATAAATAAAATTTTTAAAAAAGAAAAAAAAAATCAGCTGCAAGAGTATATTGTACAACATGGGGGATATAGCCAACATTTTATAATCACTATGAACGGAGTATAACCATTAAAAATTGTGAATCACTATATTGTACACCTGTAACTTATATAATATCATACAGCAGCTATACTTCATTAATAATTAAAAAATTATTAATTAAAATCATTAAGGGTGATGGGGGTCCCTGCTGTCCAGCTCCGTGTTTATTAAGGCCGGGGCTTGGGCAATCAGAGCAGAGCTCATGCCTGAGAATTGCAGCTGATCATTTACCTCTTCAAGAAAGCATGCTTGACTAGTCGCATCCTTTGTGGGGCATAAATATCAATCCCTACGTGAGGCCAGGCCTCTTCTGAGCTGGCTCACTGCCGGAGCCTCCCTGAGGGACACCTGCTCTGTGCTCAGATACGGCTGGGGCTGGAACTCCTCAGGCTGAGCCCTTGTCCACAGTGAGTGCTCAGGTCCTCAGCAGGACAGGCTGGACGGGCGCCTGACCCACGGGCTGCGTGCAAGGACCTGGTCCCCGACTGTGCAGGGGTGTGGTTTTGTGGGAGAGACGTCTATGAGCTTGCTGCAGCATGTAGTCGTGCACCATCAGGGCTTAAATGAGCTCTCTGCCCGCCATGTGTTCTTTGAGCTTTAGTGCAAGTTCCATGTAGAACCATGTTTATGGAACCCCTTCTATGTGCTGGGCGCTGGGGACGTTAAGACAGACAACAGAGTGTTTCTGCTGTTGTAAGAGTTATCACAGGGGAAAACACCCCAAGGCCCACAGGTATGGCTGGAAAAGGCTTCCTAGAGGAGATGGTTCTGAGCCGTCTCCGAAGGGGAGAAACCAGGTGAAGAATGGGAGGTGGACGTTTTAGGCAGAGAAAACTGCCTTAGCAATGAAAACAGAGGCAGGAAGCTGCGTGGTGTGTTGAGAATTGAGAGGGGCTTGAGGAGCAAGATAGGTGAGGGGAAGGGAGGGGGTGAGGCAGGGGGCAGAGACCGAGACATAGCCCCAAACACAACCACGTCCGAGAGTGCTGGGGGACTGATGGGGGCTCCTGCTGAGAACAGCTAAGGGCACACCCGAGGGCCGTGATGGTCGGGATGGGGAAGAGGGACAATGCGGAGAAATAGTCAGGGGGCGATGTTGGTAACTGCCTTGGCTGTTGAGTTCATTCATGAGAGCCCTCTGTGTGCTGAGCTAGCACTGGGGTGGAAGAGAGGAGAGGTGTCTGGGATGAACCCCAGTTTTCAGGTTCGAAAGACTGGAGGCTGGTGGTGAAATTCTACTGCGATTGAGAATACTGGAGGAGGAACCAGTTCAGGGAAGACTTTGATGGAAGCGGAGGAACGTGAAGGCTGGGCGGGTTCTACCCAGGTGCAGTGTGCAGGATGGAGCCTTCCAGGTGGGGGAGCCAACAGATCAAACGCCGTGCGGACAGATGGAGTGTGGTCCATTTCAACAAGGAAGAAACTCGACCCTCCTCCCAGATGTCTGAGTTACGAGGAAGAGGGCATCCCCACCGCGCCCCAGACACGGCCTCTCTTCCCAACAGTGCCTCAAAGAAATCAAGCGACACCAGCGATTCACAGATCCGCTGCGTATCTTGTGTGTCAAGATCCAGGCTCCGTGACCAAGTAGATTCTTTTCCAATTTTGCCGACAGAGGCACCAAGAATTCTGCCAGCGTCTGTCTTTGGACCCCCGCTGTCGGCCCTCACTGACGAAGCTGAGTGGGCACTTGTCAGGATGGGCGAGACTGAGTGAAGAAACCTGCAGGGACGTCTGAGGCATTTCCAGAGAAAACCATCTGCCCGCTTCCTGCAGGGCTGCGGCTGCCTGCCCACCCCTTGCTCCGCTCCCGGTGGCCACTTGAGAGCTCTCTGATCCGGGGCACCATGGCTTCGAGGCCCCTGCTGCTTGTCCCCCGCCACTCAGGTCTCTGAAGGAGCCTGGAGGTTTCCAGGAACGGGAAAAGTGGGAAGCCGGGTGCACCCACAGCTCCTCGGGTGAAAAGCAGGTGATTGCATTTCACGCTCCTCCGAGGCTCCCGAAACCCACTCCCTAGCAGCATAATTACAGATGTTTCCCTCCTTACAAACCCTTCCTACGCACTGCATAAAGGAATACAATTTCTGGCTCTCCAAATTACAAGAGACCATAACGCACAAAAGCAATAAACACAGGTTCTAACAGCAATCAGATACCACTTATCGTAAACAATGGTTTTTGTGATTTATTGCGTTTGAAGCAGGTTCAGCATCACTCCTTAGAAGATTTGGTTATTCTTGTTTTCAAGCAGAGTTGCCGGCAGCCAGCTGACGTCGGAAAAAATTGCTCAAGCGCAGCAGATTTTAAAAATAGGGCCAGTGTGGTGTTAAAATAATAATAATAGAAGAATTGGGGTGGCTGTAGGCTGATGCAAAAATCTGAAGACAGGGCCATTTGGGCTTTGCAGGCTCCCTCGCCAAAGCCCAATGCATCCTCAGTGGGTCCTGCCTTTTTACTTCCTGAGGCCCAGCACTTCTGATTCCTCCCACTGTACTGTCCCCTGAGAGATGTGGGAGGGAGGAGGAGACTAGTAACCAGAGTGGGACAAAGGACAGTCTGGATGTACACTTCAAGCTGTTCAACTTCCCCGCTCAGGCCTCAGTGAGTGCTGGTAGTCGGATACTGGGAGAGTGCAGAAAAGTCAAGTTCCAGCAGCGCAGTTGAGCCAAGAGGTCTGCAATGATGATCCAAGAGGACACTGGCCCTATGCTGGCAGGAGTGGTCCCTCCTCTCCTGGACACTGTCCTGTTTCCTCTGCAGGGGAGGGGCTGTGGACACGGTCAGGAACAGAGGCCAGCAGCAGGGGATGAGCTAAGAAAGCAAGGAGGATGCCCAGACTGGAGCAGGAGTTTTCCATCTGGGTTCGGAGACATCTTAGCATTCTGTGTGGGATTTTCAGGGGCTCCAGAAGGAGGGCACCCCACTTTAACCAGGGAGCTCTGCTTTTATTAATCGTCTCTAGTGCATTTCCAAAAGATTGTTTGCACACAAAAAAAACTGGATTAGAGAATTAATCCACAAATAGGAGTCAGTGAGTTCTGACACTTTGACATTTTCCCCTTCTCCTCGAATTCAACATTTCACCATGATTTTAAAGTGCAGGCACAGGGAAGAACTCGCTGCAGACGGCGTCACAGGGAGACCCTTGCAGAAGTAACTGTGCTCCCAGTCGGGAGTGGCAGCGGTGCCCTCTGCCCTCCTGGGGACCGTCACAGGTGGAGCCCGCTAAGGGTGAGTGACGGTGGGCTGCAGCGGGCCACCTTGGCCGCATCACAGCCCGGGCATGGGGACTGGGTTCTAGGGGAACCCGGGGCGGAGTGCAGAGTGTGCATCGGGGCCACTGCCTCACAGGAAGCGGAGCCCCCAGTGCACGAACAGAAAAGTCCTCTAAGCAGGCTGCTCGTTCCCAGAATCGCCAGGACCTGGAAGATTAACCGACACACAGCTGCTTTGGGACTGAAGGCGTACGTGCACACACGGTCCATGGTCCTGCCCCTTGCAGGATAGCCAAGACCTGCACAAATGGCTGAGGCTTCATTTCAGCCTGGGGCGGGGGGGTGAAGTTCTCTTGCCTCAGCTTGGAGCAGAGAGCAGAAAAATCACTGAGCTATAGAGATCATGATAAGGAAATGGATTTGTTAGTGACTAGCCAGTCCCTAGAGAACAACCATGATATCTTGTTTGAAGTAAATCTCAGAACATCGCTCGCCCAGGTGGAAAAAAATATATCGATCGCTAACGTTTATTGCATACTTGTATTCCAGGCGCTCTTTGAAACTCCTTTCATAATTAACCTACTTAATGGTCACCACAGAACTGTGCCAGAGGTATTATTATCCTCCCTGTCATGCAGATGAGGAACCCGAGGCACAGAGGAGGAGGGTGACTTGCCAGGTGACCCATCCAGTAAGTGTGAACACTGTTCCAGGTCCACAGGACTCACTGTGCTTCCTGTCATTTCCAGGCCTGACGTATTTCTTTCCGTGTGGTCTCCTGTCACGTGTTCGCTGGCCGGGATAAGTACACATACAGGAAGACAGGCGGGACGAATGTCACTTAAAGCCATGATATTAACACCCGCCCGCTGGAGTCAGAAGCACCAAACCATCCCGTCTGTTGTTCACCGGCTGAGTGGCGCCACCAGCCACAAACCTCCATCCAGAGAGATGAAGGCATCCCAGCCACAAACCACACAGAACGCCCCAAACCTTGAAGCCAGCAGCCCTCTGCTGAGCACTGATGTGTCAGGCACAGATATCACAATCCAAGACGGCAAACAGCAATTCCAGAAAAAAACCCAAATTTGCTTTTTGATAAAGCCAAAAGTGATACACAGCTCAAAATCTCGAGGGGCTTGAGAAGGCACCTCTCACCAGCCCCATGCCTGCCCAGCCTTGGGATTCAACCACAGCACCTCTCCCAGAAGACAGGAGTCACCCTTCCCCTGCAGCTGCTCTCGTCACTGTCATACCAGACACTCACTAGGCTCTGCTCTCCAGGGCCAGATGCCACCCAGCTCACGCCACTTTCTCCGAGAGGGTGTGACTGTCCTCCCCGCCGCCCAGAAAAGCCTGGCATTATCACCTGAAAGGCCTGGCTGGTGACAGACCGGGGCTGTGTGGGCAGACCCTCGGGAAGGTGACGTGTCTGCTTGTGCAGGCCTCTGTCTGGGAGATGTGCAGACTTGCAGCAAGGCCTGTGGAAGCTCTGAGCACGGGGACAGCTCACTGTCACCCCCCCCCCACCATGCCTGGGGTGGCCCCAGACAGCAGCCCATATAAAGCTCAGGTGCCAGCAGCCGGGGCTGAGCTAAGGGAGGGGCTCCTGGGACACCAGCCCCAGGAACTACAGTAAACTCTGTGCGCCACACGAGGGGGTGGTCTGCCCCCAAACCTCAGCAGCCACGGTGCACATCAGTCATGCTTCTTAGTAAAAACTCCTCCCCCTTCTGGACATCTTGTGTGTTTCTCAATTCATCCTTTGCCACGACGACTAGAAATAAGCCTTTCTGCAGGCAAGATTTAAACGAGCTCTCCTCTCACGGGGCACATGGCCTCACACTGAATAAAGGGTCTTTAGAATGAGCTCAAATCCACTCTCTTCTCATTTCCTTCTCTCCTTGATCCTGTTTTCTCCCTGGGGTAGGGGGTATGCAGCCAGTGTGATTAACTCAGCTGGGACTATAATCTTGGGAAGGAATGGAATGAAAATCATTTTTGGAATATAAATCAAATAGGATTTCAGTTGAAGTTATTTAAAAGAAATTAATTGACTTGTACTCGCCACAATACACTGATAAGAGTTCACTGCCAGGCCCATCAGGAGTAATGAAAAAACAGCTAATAAAATTCAGCTGTCAAAAGCAGCCTGCGTTGGGCTTTCCAGGGACGGCCCACAGGCCCCGGGTCGCAGTAGGTGGAGCCCACTGGTTTGCCGGGGCCAAGCGCAGGCTTTGCTGTATTTTTCTCTCGTGTGGGATAATTCGAGTTTTAATACTATAAGATTCTCAGGGCTGAGACTTTTTCCCTAAGCTGCTTTGTATTTCTATACAGCCCTGTGCATATTCTAAATCACAACCCAAGGAAGGATGTGGGCTAGATAAGAATATTTTTTGCATTCAGTCATTCATTTTTTTTTTTTTTCCATTTGCAAGGCCTTCTAAAGAGCTATTTCTCCTTCCCCTTATTGACTATAAATGACCTTAAGAAGGAGGGAGTGGCAATATTTAATTAAAGACAACTTCGGCTCCTCTCTGCCACTCTCTCCCAAAACCATGGACGAGAATAAGTTATGAACTTAAAAAAAACCACACGCACGCCAAGAAGAAGAAAGGTGAAATCTCCACACTGCAGCTCAATGCGAGACCTTGGACTTGGTGGCCGGCCCATCACCCCACACTGCACTTCCCTGCCCACGTGGGTGTGATTTGTCATTCTCATCAAAGACATGAGTCCTTGCAATGCAGCGGCAGAAACTGCCTGTGTCCCCAGGACTCCACAAACCACAGTAATCCCGGACACCCAGAGCAGCTGCTTCCTGCCCTGGGCTCCTCTCCCAATTATTTTCATTGTATTTTATAGTGGTCACCAAAGGCCAAGCACCATCCTAGACATGTCCCAAACAGCGATTCCTTTAACCCTCATGGAAGCCCTACAAGGAGGTGCTTTCCGTGCACTGAATTGGGTTCCCCTCAGATTCATGAGTTGAAGCCCTAACCCCCAATGTGATATGTTTGGAGGTGGGGCCTTTGGGAGGTGATTATGTTTAGATGAGGTCGTGAGGTTAGAGACTCATGGAGTGAGCCGATGGGATTAGTGTCCTTATAAGAGACACCAGACAGCCATGTGAGGCTGCCATGTGAGGACAAAGTGAAAAGGCTGCCATCTTTGAGCCAAGAAGGGAGATCTCATCATGCTGGCACCTTGATCTTGGACTTCCAGCCTCCAGAACTGTGAGAAAATAAATTGCTCTTGCTTAACCATTCAGTCTATGGTATTTTGTTACGGAAGCCTGAGCTAACACAGGAGGTACCATTTTTATCATCCCTATTTTATAGATAAGGGAACAAAGGCACAGAGACCTTAAGTAATTTGCCCAAGGTCACACAGTAAGTGACAGAGCCAGCCCTGCAACCAGCAGTCTAGCTGGTGTCTCTGCTTTTACCACTACATGGAAGCTGCCTTTTACTGTGCTAGGCTGCGATTTATGTTAAATGGTCCCACAAAAAAGTCACTGTCACTGGGAACTGGCTTGCAGAGTTGCTTGTATTAAACCACGGGCCACGGGAGCCCAGGCTGGGAATCCCAAATGTGGTCAGGCTCGAGGAATCTGCTCAGAACAGACTCACGAGCACCTTATCAAGGCTGTGGGTTTTTATCTGCAAAATGGAGAGGCCTGCAGCAGGGATGCTGTGGCAGACTGTAATCTCATGCCCTTCTAGAACCTGGAGGCTCCTCCATCAGAACCTCCCCCATTTCCTCCTCTGGAATCCAGGTGGACTTGTGATTCCCTTGTAACCGACAGAATGGAGCAGAAGTGACAAGGCGAGCCTTCTGAGGCTAAGTCATCAAGGGATACACCCTTTTCCCCCAGCCCCGACCTTCCATGTAAGAAATCCACCCTCCTGGGCCAGCGCACTGTGAGAGGAGAGGTCATACACAGACGCTCCGGAGGACAGCCCCAGCAGAGACCCATGGGAAGCCAGCCTCCACACCAGCCACGTGAAAGAAGATGTCTCTTCTTGGATGATTCCAGGGCCCGCAGTGGAATCGCCCAGCCCGTGAGTGTTCCCAGCCAAGGCCACACTCTCCCTGCCATGCCCTGTCTGAAGTCCTGACCCACAGACTCTGTGAGCATGACAAATCGCTCGTTTACACCTCGAGGTCTGGGGGTGGTTACACAGCAACAGTGGCCCGAACCGATGCCAGGTCGCTCCGCCTCTCTGCCTCCTGCCATTCCCCGCTCCGGCCCTGTGCTCCGCATCAGGCCACAGGGGCTCAGTCCAGACCCCTGCTGGGGAGCTGAGAGTAGCGGCCTGACAGGCCCGTGGACAGATGGGCAGACAGCAGCACAGGAGCAAACCTGCTGCTCTGGGTGGATTTTCAAAGGCCAAGCCTGAGTGAGGTGGCTTCTCAGAACTGCTCACAGCGATGCGCAGTTTGGGTCCTCAGTCTGGGCTTTTCGAATTAAGAGATGGGCGAAGTCACATGCAGAGCAAATGCTGAAAACGTAGGCTTAAAAATGCAGCCTCTTCCCAGAGGCTCCACAGAGTCAGGAAGCTGAGTCCCTGGTGATATCAGATCCCCAAAGTGAGTTGCTCCTGTGGCTGTTCTTAAGGGTGGGGAGCAGGAAAGGAAGGACGCATGTCCTGCCGTCACACTGCTCCGGACCCGGGCCGGCACTGAGCCCACTCATGGTGGGGATAAGGAACGCGCACTCCTATTGTCCGGCAGGTCAGAGCATACAAACAGGCCTCTGAAAGACACACTTCTCCCTCACGAGTTATTTCTTCCTCACGGAAAGCATTCTGCTAGTCCTGGCTATTTCCCCGCCCCTTATGTTGTAGGGTCCTGACACTTGCGGTGCTCCCAGGCCTGGATCCTGAACCAAGAAGTCTGGGACCACGTGCACAGGAGCGCTCGTGTGTGCAGACAGCTGGCCCACCTGTGGAGCCACACCCAGAAAGGTCACCTTCACAACTCGGCTCAGAACCCCAGGGTCGGCCCCATGCTGGCTCCAGTCGCGGCTTGTATAAAAAGAATCGAAAGGATTTGAGTGTGGAAGCTTCTCTGACATAAACTCAGCAACCTCCCTTCCCTGAACGCCGATCTGGGGCTCCCATGCGGCTCTGGAGGAGACTCTGCCCCCTCCCCGCAGGTGTGGGAGGTACAGTACCCATCGGGGCCAGACAGAGAGCGGGCCTCGAGGGAGCTCTGCCTCCGTCTCGCCTGCTCCTGAGGGTCCTTTGAAGAGTTAGCTGCTCAGGTCTGAGCTCTGGGTGCGATGATGGCGTCCGCTCTTTGGCTGAACCCAGGAAAGAAGTTGCTGGTGGTTCCTGGAGGAGGTGCAGATGCCGGGGGGCGGGCCAGATGGTCCAGTGAGGTGATACTCTTTGTCTTGCTTCCCTGTTGCTCTCCCATGGCCCTTGGTGAAGCCCCTTTACATGTTCTAGTATGATCGCAGTGGCCACAGAGAAGGGAATGGCCCCGAACACCCACACTTAGGCCAGGGTGGCATAAAGGGAGTAGGTAGCTGGAGTCCTTGCCCGACAAGGGGGTGGAGCAAAAAACACTGATCAGAGCCGCCTGCAGGACAGGTGACTCAGGGGATGAGGGTGGGGCTGAAGGACCCTGCCGCGCCTCTCCCGCCGGGACAATCTCCAGCATCACGTTGGAGGGTCTGCGGGTCATTTTACCAACAGAGGCAGCACTGTGACAAAGGCACCCAGGGGGATGCGGCTACACTGAATGTGCGGCCGGGAGGTCAGGACGTGTGCCTTCCCAGTCCTTCCAGCGCACGACGAGAAGCAGCTCCGTCTTCTAACGAACGACCTGTTAACAAGGGCAGCTGCCCAGCCTGTTGGAAGATGAAGCACCAGAGGCAGGAGAAGACTGCAAATCATGCCCACCTGGAATTCCTCTGGACAATGCCCGCCACTCCCCGGGAAATCTGCCTGTTTTCTCATCATTGTCTCGAAAGAGGAGATGAAAGGATGGCGGGGATTCGCCTCGCACAGTGCTCCCGCGGCTTTAGAGGGCAGGGCGAGGCTGAGTAATGATGCCCTTCCTCCTAACTGAGCTGGCCCGTGGCCGCCGCCTGGCTGGGCTGCATGAGGAGGGGAAGCCGACCTAATTAGCTTGGCCGGGAGCTGCCTGGCCTAGGCAGTGACAGACGGAAGGTCCTCTTCAGAGATCCCAGGCTGAGAGGCTGCTCCCAAACTGGGTCAGGAGCCCTTGGCTGCCCACCCTCCAGGGAAAGGCTGGGAGGTGCTCGTCATGCAGATCCAGCGACAAATACCAGCCCCAGGGCCCTGGCCTCTCTTCCGGCGCGTGTACTCACAAGTCTGCAGCCGTCCAGGAGGGCACGTGTGCCGCCCTTGAAAAGGCTCCTTCCCATCACCCAGGTTGCCTGTTCTCTGGATCTGTCTGTAGGAGGTTCTTGGGGGTGTTCGGGGGAAATTCCTTTCTGGACGATGGGGCGCAGGGTAACAGACCCAAGCAGGGGTTTTGAGAGCCTGTTTGGGGTGCAGGGTGAGGCAGGACAGGCAGAGTGGCACCAAAGCCAGCGTCTGCCATCTTGAGAGTCACCCAGACAACGCGACTGAACATCCTCAGGAAGAGGCAGAGGGACGAAACCGAGTGTGGACAAGGACGGCCAGGAGAGTGGCTTCTGAACGGAGGGGAGAATCCACCCCGGGCCTCACGCATCTTCTTAACCATCCAGGAGGAAGCATCCCCTGCACACAGCATGCACCCACGTGTGGGGAAAGCGGTCACTGGGGCGGGGGGACCCTCAGGGACCGACCTGCCAGCACAAGGCTAGTGTCCTGATGCCCTGAATCCTGGCTCTGAACTCCAGTTCTCCCCTCGGTGCCTGGGACTCAGTGCCTCCACTTGCAAACAATGGTGAACAGCACTTACACCTTGAAGGGTGAGAAATTTTCAAGCGTAGTGTGTAAAAGGCCAGTGGGGCAGAAGACTAAGCATTCTAGCCGAAGGGAGGAGCTCCATTAAGGGTGTTTGTTCCCTGTGGGAAGATTAAAGGCAGAAGGACCTTCTGGAAATGACTGCCTCTTGGGGGCAGGTTGGCAGATCAAAGCCACGCTGTGCCCCTGGAGGTCTGAGTTAGCCACCTGGGTGGAGACAAGTTCACCAAGACCATCAGGGAAGCTGGGGGTGTGGGGGGAGGGATGGGGGCACACCCACTGGCCAGGGCTTCAGGCCACAGGCTGGGACCCTCAGGGACACTGCTGCCCAGCTGGCCCAAGGGCACGTGTTGACCCAAGGACAGGCCTCCCCGGGGAGCGCCAGAACCACAGGCTGAATCCCAGGCCAGCCTGCACTAGAAGCAGACGAAATTCAGAGTCCAGCCCCTTACGACCCAACTAAGGCCTGTCCCTCCTCTAGTTCCAGCTGCAACAGGAGCTGTGACCCCCTTTCAAGGAAGTCCCTGAGCCAGGCTCAGGGAAAGCTGGCCCTCTGCCCCCAGCCCTCTCCTCCCCGGCCCCGGCCCCCAGATGGAAACCCTAGGAACTGCCCCTGGGGTTCCAGAGGGCATGGCTGGCCAAGCTCGCCTTTGCTGCCCACTGGAACACAGAGCTGAGTCCCTGCCTGTGGCCACAGGCCTTTCACAGCTGGCGCTGGAGAGGACTGAAGCAGCCCCCGCTCCTCAGCGAACAGGGTAAGCACGAGTGTAGACACCCCACGCCTGCTGTTTCACTTGCCCGCAGGTCCCGTCGGTGCCACAGAGACCCCTGCTCCAGAAAGCTCAGGCTGGTGGGCTGTCAAAGCATCACTCTCTGTTTGAACTTTTTCCAAATGAGTGAATTTTCCAGAGAAATGACATTTGTCACTTTAAGCACCAAATATTAATTTTAAAAAAAGATTTTTTTGTTTTAACAAAAACACTTGTGACATGTATTATAAACTTTTTTGGCCCTGAATAGAGTATATGGAACGTGATATTCTCTTCCCTCCATTCCATGACCTGGAATTGTTCTCAAGAAAATGCATTACTGGCCTGAGCTGTCACGGGGCAAAGCCTCCAGGGTCTCCTGACATGACCTCTGGCCTTAAGGCCCGAAGGGATGGTCCAGAAGAATAGGGCTTGGCCCTGCTCTCAGGGACCTCCCTGGTTGGTTCAGAGAGGGCTTTTCTGAGATGCTCCCAGCCCAGTTGACTCTTTTGCGCTGGAAGAGGAGGCTCCCAGTGGAGGAGGGGGAAGGATGCAGGCACACAGAAGCATTTTATAATGTACACGGCCTCGAAGGCTAGCTCCATTTTTTAAACAAAGAAAGCAACATGTGCAGGACCAAGACTGCAGTGCTGCGCTCCGAGATCTCCTGCCTGCTCGCTCGTCCTCCTTCACTGGCAGCTGCTGCCTCCTGGGGTCGGGGCCCTCACTTCTCACCTGTGGCCTCGCATGCATGGGGGCGGCTCCTACAAAACAAAGTGAAGGGGCTTTGCGGCCACGGGCCTCCGAAGCCCCTCTGGCTGCCTCCATTGTGGATAACTAAGGCCGCACCATTTGAGCATGGCTGGCGGAGCTGCTGGGTGCTGGTGATGATACACAGAGTTTGCACAAACCATAGCCGTCGGTGGGACAGCACGAACTTCTATAACGTCCTCTGTGTTTTCTGGGCTGAGTCTCTAGAACCTGCTAAATATTCACCAGTCTAATTGGCAGTGATCACGGCAAACGTGTAAGTTACCAGTGATATCAAAGAAGTTACAGAGCCACAGAGCGTCAGGCCGGAAGTGACCTTTTAGTCCAACCCTCACTCGAATGGGGCAACGGAGGCACAGGCCAGAACATGATTTGTCAACAGTCAGAGTGACAACAGAGGCAGAGTGGGGACCCGGCCAGAGCCCCTGTATCCCAGTCCAGGGCTGTGCCCTGCGTCCCCCTCAAGGGAGCACCTCCAGTTCTGCTCCGCCTTCACCTGCTGCAGTCCCATGCATCTTAATCATTCACATCTTTAATTCTCATGCCTTGGGGTAATTTTGCAAAGGGCACGACTGAGACATTCAAACAAAGCACATACGTTCGTTCTCAGGTTAGTTTTCCTGATTTAAATCCTTACGATTAAAGAGGAACATACAATTATAGGTAAGAGAAAAAAAAAAAAAAAGAAAAAGAATTTTTCTAAGCTTGGTCACCCCCAAAACACCTGAATCCTGATGGGGTTTTAATAATCAAACCAAAGAGGTCCAGCGCAGAGGGCCGCAGGGGAGAGACCTGACCTCGAAGGGGCATGAACCACGCCGCAGCCTGGCTATTTGTTCACTTTTGTCTTGCAAGCCGGCATCCTGGCTGCTTCTATCTAGAAGTGTCCACGGTGCCTAGCAGAGCCTGATGATGACTCACCGGAAGAGCAAGGGTGGGGGGTGGTTGGGAACCCAGCACAGTCCCCATGAGAATGTGGAGTGGCCATCAGCATCACGGGAATAAGACTCACGTTGCATCTGGGAATTCCCTGGCGGTCCAGTGGTTAGGACTCCGCGCTTTCAACTGCCGAGGACGCGGGTTCAATTCCTGGTCGGGGAACTAAGATCCCGCATGCCACATGGGGGGGCCAAAAAAAAAAAAAAAAAAAAAAGTCACACACTGCATCTAAAGAGGCAGCAAAGTGGCCAGACCACCTGAGGCTAGTGACAAGAGCCGGAAGGGCTGAACACAGATGGGGCACCCACCTGGCAGACAGGTGGGTTTGCAGGAATTTTATTTCGTGAGGGTCAGAGGGAGGAAGGGGCACAGAAGCCAGAGCCACCTCGATCCTCTGCCAGGTCCCATGGGAGTCACCCCCTGCTCAGGAGCCAGGAAGTCTGGGGCAAAAAAAAAAAAAAAAAAAAAGGAGTGGTGGGCGTGGGGGAAGCTCCTGAAATACCCGACTCCTTCCCCAAAGAGCCGCCCACCAGCGAGCCTCCCAGCTACACAGCAATGTCTCAGGAACACACTGTTCTCTTTGTTGGGGCAGAAATCTGTTCGCTGCTGATTATGCAGCCCGACGAGTAGGCCTCTCGCTCTCTCCGTCTAATCTGGAGTCTTCCTGCTCAGCAGGCACAATTGCAGGCAAGCGATCCAAGCACAGAATGAATTTTCTTGCCATCCTCACTGTTCTGCAGGTATTGCGAATGTCTGAGATTCCAGGTATGGAGTCGTGCAGAGACACCCTCTGGTTTTGAGCCAGGGGCGCTGCAACCTCTGAAGAATGTCTCCCTGGGCTGGTTACGGTAGGGCACACCGTGTGCCCAGGAGCCGGCAACCGACATTCCTCCGAGAAAGGAGCCCTTTTCAGTTTCAAAATGCAAGTGATGTTTTCAATTAAAACATCAAATGAAAATACTTCATAAAAACAAACCCTTCAGTGGCTGCTTCTGGAGTAGGGAGGTTGACTGGGAAGGGGCACAAAGAACTTTCTGATGGAAATGTTCCTTTTGTTGATGAGGATGTGGGTTACTTGGACATCTGCATTTGTCAGTCAGTGCATAGCCGATGGAACTGTACACCCAAGAGCTAGGCATTTCCTTGTTTAGAGTTACACTAAACTATTATTTAGAGAGGAACTTCGGGCCGGGGTGATAGTGGTAAGGAACTCCAGATCAATGAGTTTTCCAGATAAAAATGGTAACAGTTTAAAAATCAAAAATATTTTTAGCTTTGCAATTTTGAAAGAAAAGGAACATGCTGCAAAGTTCTAAAACTTAGAAAACAAAGAACACCAAGGTATTTAAACTCTTGCTGACACAAGCTCTTCAACCTGAGCACCAGTGATCGGGTTGAAGGAAAATGGAACGCAGGTTGTGGCCCCAAAGCTGCCCTCTGTCCACTCCGCAATGCTGTCTCCATCGCATCTTAAATCCACCTCCCGTGCCTGTGACCTCTTTCCCCGCCGCCAGCAGTCGCTACAGTGCCTCTAAATTAGGTTGAGTTCAACTTTTATCAGCCCCTAGCCTTCCCTGGAGAAGCTCACGGTCTAGCAGAGAATGGACCCAAGATCCCAACCTGCACCAGAAGGGAAGCTAGCTACGTGTCCACGCTGGGCGGAGCTGGAGATTCTGGACTTAACTCTGGTCCGTCAGCCACTCTGAGTCTCAGAGCTGTGCCTGCATCCCGGATCCCTGAGATGACCCAGTTCATCACAACACTGACACCCCCAAACTACTGCAGGAAGCAATTTCAGCTAATCAAGGCGCTCATCAGCTCTCCAGACTGGGCCACTACTTTTCCAGACAGCACACACAGGCCGGGAGGCGCTCCGCGGCAGACAAGCAGATGCTATTTCCACTTTTGTTCTCATTAAACAGTAGCACAATCATGATTTATAAAAATATTCAAATCTTGAAAAGCATGTCAAAGTGCAACCTCGTCAACTGAACTCGAAAAAGTGACTCATTCCATGCGCATGATTTGAAATCTGATTTTTTAAACTAGCCTCAAAGAGATGTGGAGATGGGGAAAGTAATCAGGTTTTAAAACTCTTTTCTAGGAAATAGTTAATTATGTTTCCAAGCTCAAAATAGATTAGTTATCCTATAAACCTAGAAATCAACTTCCAAAGCTCCAAACAGGTTTATAAATCGGAGGAAATGTGTTAAGAGTGGCTTCAGAGTCGCAGTTGCTTGGGCATCACATAAAAATCATGTCACCGCTATCAGAATCCTGTCTGTTTCTACACCTTTCTGCCCTGGGAGGAGATGGGGAAGGTCAGGGGGCATTTCTAGGTAGTAAGGGCAGAGTTTTTCCCTAACATTGGTCCCGACTGCTTGAGTCACAAACCAGGATCTAATAAAAGGACACCTGGTGGTTTGTAAATTCAAAGGTTTAAACATAGCAAGTATATACCCAAAGAATTGCAAATTATAATAATAAAATTTTCTCTGTGGCTTCCCATTTACCTATTTCTTTTCCCACCACCACATCTTTGTTCCAAGTGTTGAAGACCCCCTGCACTCTTTCCAGACATCTGAAGTCCGCTACTCATTTCAAGCCTCAGCTTAAGTTTCTCCTGGACTCCCTGTTTTCTGCACACCAGTGTCTGGCATGACCACACCACCCTGCGTCCTTCTGAACGCTGTCTGAACATCTTGCTCCTTTCCACCCCGAACTGTGCTGGAAAGAGTCTCCGCTTTAGGGCAGAGACGATCTCACTCACTGTTCCCTTGCTGGGGGACAGCACAGGGCCTGCCATACAGTTGGCACCAGTACACATTTGTGGGTTAAAGGAGAGTCCTGTATAAATTAATTGCTCTCACGATACTAAACCCAAAGCAAATGCACTTCAACTATGTAGGCTTCTACCCTAGGAAAAGTAATCATCTGTTCCCACCCTTCTCAGCCAGTGGACAAGCCTCCATTTCTAGCAATTGAGCCTCAGAGAGTAAGGTTTTAGAATCCTAAGCGGTCCAGGGAGAAAAGATGTGTCATAAACACAGTGAGATTGCTGAGCTATTTCCCTCGCCCCTCCATTATTTCCTGAGACCACACCAGGGATCTGGGAAATTCTGGATCTCCAAGTCCTGTTCCACTCGACCCCCTCCTCCCCGAAAACTTGCTTCCTCTGGCGGGCGCGGGGGCGGGGGTGTGGGGGCACAGACCAGGGGCTGGCTCCACGTCCCCCAGCTCTGACTCGCTCCAGCTGTCCCCTTTCTCCTCAGCATTCTTGTCCAACTCTGGGAAGTGTGATTGCTGAAATCAGGTGGGGATTCTGATGCCTCCATCAGTTACCCCAGAGCCAGGGCACTTGACCAAATCATCGAAAATCCAGCTGCTGCTTGGGCCTGACAATTCTGGAGCAAGAAAACAAATATCTATCCAGGCATTCCTAACTTACACCCAAAGAAGGCAGGCATTTTCAGTGGAATGTTGATCAAATTGCTCCCATCTGCCCATTTTCTGTAGGCGGTGGCAGCCAGCCCCTTGATTCCCTCTCCAATTCCCCCCCAGAAACGTGAGAGAGGTGGGCAACTCGAACTGGTCCCCACCACCCTGGGCAGGAGGGAATGACCAGCAGTCAGAAATCAAATGGTAAGTGGGAACCCGGGTACGACTCCAGTGAATTTGCTGAAAATCCAAAAATAATGAAGCCTTGCAAAACCATTTCCTTTGACAGAAGAAACTTCATGCAGCAAGCAAGAAAGGGCTTTGGGAAAACCTATAGGATCTTCTCCTGTGCCTAATACAATTTTAACCACGAAAGGAAACCTCAGCCACAGGGACCTCTGTTAAGTGTTCAGCCCGTTCAGATTTTCAGGGTAATTTCTCTCTGACAGCTCTGTTTGCTCTGCCACTTTGAGGCACAGAAAGGGACAAAATCAAAGATCTTCTGGAGTCTTGGGAGGCATGGGGCAGCCTCACTCAGGCTCTGACTTGGGTCTTCTAGGGTCGTGTTGCTAATACTGTGGCCGCTAGTCAATGTGGTTATTTCAATGAAAATTAATTTTATTTGAATAGATTAAAAAATTCAGTCCCCCAGTCACATGAACCACATTCTAAATACTCAACAGCACTAGATAGCACAGTATAGACTATCTCTATGACTGCAGAAGGTTCTGGGCAGTGGGCAGTACTGTTCCAGGGAGTCCCTGCCCTGATCTTTCTGAATTTCCTAATGCCGGCGCCAAGCAAGAGAGCAGTGGCGTGGCTGGGTAATGGCTACAGCAGGATCAAGTTCTCCTTCTAGTCTGCTCGCTCTCCTTCCCTCCAGCCCCTCCTGACCCTGCCCAGAGGGGCTTCTCCCCACCCAGAGGCCTGCAGCTCCCGGCTTTGCAGAGCACACTGAGGCCCCAGGCAGCAGTCTCCTGCCTGGCTGGGCATTTGCTCCGATTTGCCATATCCACCTGGATGTCAAAGCACCTCACTGGCACTCCAGCCCCCGGCCCACTTGGCCAAGCAAGGGACGGAAGAATGGAGTCTACATGGGGGTCTCAGAGAGAGGAGATTTACTACTGCCTCTCAAACCCCAGACTTCCAGATTGTCAGGGGGATCCTTGCCTGCTTTCCAGATGATGACTTTTACATTAAAACAAACAACCAACAACAGCAACAAACACTATCATGCCCAGCATTTGAGTTTGAGAACTCACGGGATCTTGCTTTCACGGCCAGTGTATAAAACCCTAGGATCCTGGCCTGAAATCCGGAGTCAACCATTCCCACAGTCCATCTTTGTCCCCCTGGACATTCTCTGCTCAGTGCTCACGTAACACAGGATTCTTTTTCAGAATGGCATCCACATGGCTGGTTTCCCTTGACTCCAGTGCTGAGGAAACGGCCCCTGGCCCGCACCTCTGACCACAGTCAAGCTCAGGTCACACGCACGTGTGCACCAGCCTCAGCCCAGCCTTCTCTCTCCCCGCAGCTGGCATTTCGCTCTTCTCCATAGACCTCAAGACTGTATTGTTTGAGGATCCAGCGGAAGATGCTCGGGGCTAACAAACCTTCCCCGACTCCTCCAGCTGTCCGCTTCCCCTCTCTGAGATCCCTGCAGTACCTTCCCGCCTGGCCCTGTCTCTCCGGGCAGAGGTGAGGTCTTGTCTCTTTCTGCCACCTCTGTTCATCCTGGCTGAGTCATTGCTGCACCGTCCCCGACACAGGCCTGTGTAACTAAAATGTTTTTGGGGCGGTTAGGATAGGGGGAGCATGTGCACATGCGCACTGCCTGAGGTGCTGAGCACGGCTCTACCCTAGGAAACCACTGGAAGGAGTAATGGAGAGAAAAGAGGAAGGAGAGAGATGTAAATGGACAGCAGCCGCCGGAGAGGCAAAACCATGGAGAGATTGCCAGGGAGGGAAAAAAGAGAGATTTACTTTAATCCTGTTTTCAAAGTAAATTTTAGTTGCCAAGAAAAAAACCAACCTGCCCAAAATATGTGAGGACCAAAGGGAGTCAGTAATTTCATACCAAGAGAAACAGCAAGGCCGGGTAGAGGTGGCTGTGATTGGACATTAAGTCATTCTCAGAGGGCTCAGGGTTTTGTTTTCTTTTGTTTCCTCCCCTGTGGAAAACTCGTGGTTCATACGGTGGCAGAACAAATAGAACCGTGACTTAACGTTTCTCAATTTACAGAGCTGATTTCATGGGCTTTCGACAGGAATATGATATTTCTGACAATCACAATTCTTCTTGATGCTGGAGTGTTTGGAGGGCAGATGTCCCATATGCCACGCTCTCTGATTTGTTTTTAGGGCCTTCCAGGTATGTGAGAAACTCTCATAGAAATGCAAATTGATGGCGTCTATGGATGCAGAAGTCTGAGCTCCTGTGTCTGCCTGCTGTAAATAACCTTGCCCCTGCACGGCCATGGAAGCCATCAGAAGAAGGGGAGATGCCAGAGAAATCAGCAAAGGAGAGTGAGCTCCTGCCTTGTCACCTTCCCTGGATTCCACAGGACAGTGGAACCTCTGGCCACTCCTGCTGGGCTGGAAGCCACTTAGTTCTTGCTTCCTGGCCAGGTCCCCGCTGAAGGATGGAGACGCTGCTGCCGCAAACTGGGGGACCCCTGGGGAGAGGTCCTTGTCCTCTGGATGGTGACAAGGCAGTGGTGGGAGGAGAGAGGTGTTCTCCTTGCAGATACCTTTCCAAATTTAAGGGGTGTTGGAAAGAACTGTGGAGAAACAGGTCATGTCAGTAGTCTGGTACTATCCTAGTTCTTAAGTTCAGAGGTGGGACCATGTGTGTTCATTTTACTGTCAGGTCACAAAAGTTATCTAAATGTTGCATGTACTATTTTGAATCTATCTTATCACATTAAAAATTGTACGTGGTACTCAGGGATGTCCAATATCTCTGGATGCAAAGTGAAATCTCTAAGACAAGCCTGGCTCTGAGAACTGCTGCTATCAAACCATCTTAGCAGGTAAGCAAAGCCCTCTCTGGGACTGAGACTGGCCCTCACTGGCCCTCTGAGACCTGGCAGTGCCACCCAGGCTGTGTGAAGGACACAGGTGGCCACGCAGAAAGGTAACTCACCTGAGGTCATGCCGCAGGTGACCGGCTGCAGCTTGGGCTGAGGGAGGAGTGGGGGCCAGCCGATGCAGCAGCGGCTCCAGGATTTGGTTTATAAGTAAAAACAAGCAGTGGGGGAAGAACAGCTGGTATTGAGTCTGGCGCTAGGATTAGTCTGCAACGCTAATCACAAGAAGTGGAAAAAATTAGGAGGTCCTGCCTGCCAAGGAGGTTTTCAAACACATGCATGTGCTGCAGTGGCGGTGGGATTAGATTCTCCCAGCGCCAGAGAGCCCAGCGCCCGCAGCCAGGACCAGAGCCCGTTCCTGGGCACCACACTCCAGAGCCTGGCTCTGAGAGGACTTGAGTAGGGCTGGTCCCCTCTCTGAGGCTGTGAGTACAGAGGGGATACTTTGGAGAAGGCCAGCGCTCTAAGCTTCTCTGTGATGTCCTGGAGAGAAGCTGGGACCAATGGGCAGTGAGAGAGACGGAATGTCCCTGATCCCAGTGGATGCAGCAGAGTTGACCATTATACTCGCTGCCACTAAGAAGATTATGAGCACCCTACAGGCTGAAGTGGGGTAATGTTCAGGACATACACAAAAACCAGGGGAAAACCCAGACATCAGAAATTGCTTCAAACACCTGTGGAGCAATATTATCATGTGCCCTGGGCCAGGTGGTGCAATGATCTGGACGCAACTCACCAACAAGCATGGTAAGGGGGTAGGGGGCGGGACAATATAGGGGTAGGGGGTTAAGAGGTACAAACTCTTAGGTATACAATAAGCTACAAGGATATATTGTACAACATGGGGAATATGGCCAATATTTTATAATAACTGTAAGTGGAGTATAACCTTTAAAAATTGTGAACCACTATATTGTACACCTAGCTTATATAATATTATTGTATATCAACAACAACAAAAAAGCATGGTGAGGGGGTGACTGGGGAGCACCCTGTGACCTCCTATGACCTCTTCCACTGCCCTCAGGGCTCCCTACCACCTCCTAGAATGCCACTACAGGGAGGCTTCCAGTAGCCCCTCACATCTTGGTACAGTTTCCTTTAAAAATGGGTTTTCCTTCAAACAGAGAACTGAGGCAGCACTAAAGCGCCAGGTACTTGGGGCTGGAGGTGAGAAGAGAAGAAGAGATTAGCCCAACAAGATGCAACAAAGACTTCAAAACTGCTATGGACTGAACTGTGTCTCTCCCAAATCCATATGTTAAAGCCCTAACCCCCAATGTGACTATATTTGGAAATAGAGGCTTTATGGAATTAAATGAGGTCATAAAGGTGGGGTCCTGATCCATTAAAATTAGTGTCCTTACAAGAAGAGACACCAGAGAAGGCTTAAGTTCTCTACCCGCCTCTCTCTCTGCCATGTGAGGACACAGCAAAAAGGTGGCCATCTGCAAGCCAGGAAGAGAGCCCTCACCAGACCCTGACTATGATGGCACTCTGATCTTGGACATCCAGCCTCCAGAACTGTGAGACACAAAGTTTCTGTTGTTTAAGGCACTCAGTCTTTGGTATTTTGTTGTGGCAGCCAGAGCTAATACAGAAACTAAATTCATGCAAAGCAAGGCCCATATGAGATGCAGGAGAGACACCCTGATGGCAATGAGTAGTGGACAGAGGACCAAAAGTGGGAGAGAAAAGAAGGTGACAGGTCACTAGAATCCACCCTGGACTAGATGGGAACTGAGGGAGTCTTTAGTGGTCTTCAGCTTCAGGGTCACGATGAGGGGTCACTCACACCATCTCCAGCCCAGTATGAGGGGTCACTCACACCATTGCCAGCCCAGGATCAGTGGTCACTCATACTATCGCTGGCCCAGGGTGAGGGGTCACTCACACCAGTGCCAGGCCCTTAGGCTGAAACAAACCCTGTTCTCAGAACTCTCTGGAGAAGACTCAGCAGCCTTCGGCCCCTCCAGTCCTGTATCTTGGAAGTGTGCCCCATGACAAAGCATGTGTCTTTGTAGCAGCGTGGATTGGTTTTGTTTCAATTTGGACTGCACAGAGCTGAAAAAGATGCTCGGGCCAGTAGTGTGCCTGTTCCTGAGAAACTTCTTGTTATGATAACAGGAAAGCATTTCTGGAGAAGCTGCCGGTACAGATGCTCCCCGATGTCCTTCCCACCTCTCCCAGCAACCCCAAACCCTCACTTTGGTGTTGCTATTTGTTTCTACAAAATGTGGAGCTTTTCAAAAGACATTCAATTTTCTTTGTTGCTATTCAGTTGCCATAGTCAATTAAAATCTATCAATGCCCCTGAATAAATTTGTGCTAGGTGAAGAAAGAGCCTCAGTGCAATCTCCCGACATGATCTCTATTACCTTATGTTACTTTAATAGCTAGAGTAATAGTTTGTTATTAATGGAATTAAGCAATTTAGTTCAAGCTTCCCAGAGGTCTTATAAGACAACTATTATAATTTGTATTCTCAGATTTTCCATTGAGTAGATGCCATGTGTTTTACATTACTTGCTAATGTTTCGAGAGATAGCAGTAGTATATTTAATATCTGGCTTTGTTTAATGATTTTAGAATCATTACCTCTTTCAATGTAGGTAAGTGCTGCTGGAATTTTGAGCAGTTTAAAAGTCTACGTTGTACAAATAATTATCTCGAATATTATTCAGCCCCATTTCAATTTGTACTTTGACTTTGTCACCCATCCATCCTAAAGATTTGATCCAAATGTGTTTTTCCATTTTTCTCACTGAAAACAGTCTCCTGTCCCTATGGAGAAAACCAGGAAACAAGCTTCTAATGAGCACATGTCTCAGACACACACGTACGTGCAAACACACATACACATACGGCACTCACACCAGTTAAGCATATTTATTCATATAAATATGAATAGTCATATTTAATCAAAGATTAAAAAAATTTTTTTGATGGTTGCAAAACCTGTTTTTAGAAGGAATAAATGTATTCACTGCATTATGAAACAGCTTGAGAAAACAAGATCTTACAATGTACACCATCTCTGTATTTAAATAGTTTCATTTCTATTCATGAGCTCCCTGATTAGATACATGGAAAATATCATCAGTAGAATATGAATAATTCTGACAAATTAATAGCCGATTTTTTTTAAAAGAATGAAAATATGTGTAAGCACCTCATCTTCATTAGATAAAGCTGCTATCAGGGGTGCACGAAAATCGTGGCCCGCCTGGCCACGGCACAAATCCCTGGCAAACAGCAAGCAATGAAAGAAAAGGCGAGGGGCCTCCAGGGAATTGAGTAGAAAAGGGCAGCGCTAGTTGCAAGAACAGGTTGGGGCAAACACCCAGCTGGCCAGGAGTGTGGAGTGTTCTACCTTACGTCATTCCTGTGAGGTAGGCAGGGCAGAGATGACACAGCCATGGGATTTTAGAGCAGGAAAAAACCTCAGAAATTGTCCAGAATCATCCAACCACCCGTTACAGGAATACCTCGGAGATATTTCGGGTTTGGTTCCAGACCACCACAATAAAGTGAATATCTCAATAAAGCGAGTCACAGGTTTTTTGGTTTCCCAGTGCATATAAAAATTATGTTTATGCTATACTGTAGTCTAGTAAGTGTGTAATAGCAGTCCGTCTAAAAAAATAGGTGTATACCTTAATTACAAAATGCTTTACTGCTAAAAAATGCTATCATCTGAGCCTTCAGTGGGTCGCAATCTTTTTGCAACAGTCATGTCAAAGATCACGGATGACAGATCACCATAACAAATATAACAACCATGACAAAGTTTGAAATATTGAGAGAATGACCAAAATGTGACTCAGAGACACAAAGTGAGCAGTGCTGTTGGAAAAATGGTGCCAATAGACTTGCTCGACGCAGGGCTGCCACAAACCTTCAGTTTGTAAAAAATACAGTATCTGAGAAGCTCCATAAAGCAAAGCGCAATAACATGAGGTCTGCCTGAACACCTTAGCCTATTTCCGTTGTTGCAGGACATGGAGGGAGGAAAGTGATCCACCCAAGATAACACAACCATCATGCAGAGAGGCAGGACCTGAATTCTGGCTTTTGGGCTCAGAGTCCAGGGCTTTTTCTGCTAGGCTGTGTGGAAATTAAATCATACCCATCAGACACTTGATGCCTGCATGGTGCTGGAGCCCGTGGTGGGCAGTGAGGGCACCGCAGTGAGTGAACATAGCTCCTGTCTTCCAGGAGCTGACAGCCCCAAGTGGGAGACGAGGGAAGAGTGAACACACTGCGAGGACGCAGCCAGTGCTGAGGAAGGGGTGCTGCTGTATGTGAGAAAGACTGGCCCACATCTCGGCTCTCCCGCTTCCTCGCCCTTGACCTTGAGCATGTTACCTAATGTGTTTGAGCCTCAATAGACTCATCTGTAAAAATGGCAATAATAATAATACCCACTTGACAGGCTTACTGCAAGGCACTCAAAAGTAGACATTCTAGGACCAAAGAGAACGCACCCACACCAGCTCACGTGAAAGGGAGGACTCTTGTGAGACCATGGTGAGGTTTCAGAGGGAGCCAGCAGGTGGGCAGAAACAGGAAGAGCTTCAGGGACCAGCCACGATGAGCTCCATCTCTTGCTCAAGGTTCTGCTTCTCCTAGGCCATCATCTCCCTTTTCCTTTCCTTCCCTATCACTGCCTTTGAGACTGAACCTTGACAGGTACAGAGCTCCAGAATAATTGCTCTTGTGTTGCATCTGTATTACCATTCGGCTGAAGTGCCCAGCCCCAAATGGAACTCTCTCTGGTTCTCTGGAGAGAGATCCTATTGTCTAGTGAATTTTTAAAAGTCAGGAGCCATCAGTCCTACGTTGTGGGCCAGCCGATGGAAGGGCACCCTTGAAATCAAGACTCTGCCCCTCATCCAGTAAACTGAAGGGGTGGGGTTGCATGACCTGCTATCAGCAGCAGGGGTTGTGGGTGGGTGCAGATGTTTCCAGAAGCTGGAGTGGGCAAGGCAGGCAGCCCCAAACTTGTCTGATACAGAAGGCCCTCAAAGGTTCGTTTCTTTTCCTGCACTCAAAGTACAAACAGCATGTCATGATAAAGAGAGAATGGCTGGTTCTGCCTTGGGAGGAGGCCTAGGTGGGCAAGTCCAGACAGGGTGACGGGAATGGCATTCCAGGTAGAGGAAAAGGCATGGAAAAGGCACCGTGGTATAAAGTATAGAGTGTGATCATGGGTCGTGCTGCCAGCACGGGGATGGGGGGTTCCAAAGGCAGATGTCTGGATCTTATCCTACATGGACGGGGGGAACTGGCAGTGTGGTTTGCACCCTGGAGGATCATTCTGGAGGCCAGTGTGCAGAAACCGGAAGGGGGCAAAGAGGGGGAGGGGGGAGAAGTGAGGCGGGAGACCACGGTGGTCCCGCAGGTTACAAGTGGTGAGCACCTGCTGAACCAAGTCAAGAGCAGCAGGGATGGAGGAGAGGGATGGGTGGGGAGAGGTTAGGAGACACAGCTTAGCTCCAGGGCTTGGGGATGGGGAGTGACGGAGGAGAGGGCTGGGGGCACGCCCACACTTCTGACTTGGGGACTGGGTAGATGGTGTGGCCATTCCCAGAGGTGGGGAGCACGGGAAGGGGAGTGGGCTGGAAAAAAGATGACGAGTTCTGTGAGGTCTTGTGGCACCTGGGGATCATCCTGGGGAGAGTAGGAGGACATGTTACACACACCCTGGGGATGGGTCTGGGAGATGCTGGTGTATAGTTGAGGGGCAGGAGATCAATAGCACCTAGAAGGCTGGAGGACAGTGATAAGGGCTTCACGCTGCTTGGATGGGGATGAAAGAGGCAGAGTGAGAGGGTCAGGAGCAGAGCTGAAGGCCCAGCTGGGTGGGACGCTGGCATGAGTGGGGCCACCAGCCCTGTGATGTGATCGACATCCCCCATCACCTTCAACCACCAGCCCTTCCGAAGAAGAGCCCTAGTGCAGGTAGGGCCCTGCCACCGCTCTCCCAGAGGACCTGGGCCACACCTCCACCTTCTCCTGAGCAGGAGTAAAGAGTCACTGGAGAAACTCCTTCTGAAACCCCAAGCCCACATGTCCCTGCGCTGAAGGTCTTGAGCTCTGGGCCCAAGAACAGCAGCGCTAGAGGCTGTGGTGGTCCACACACCCACCCACCTGCAGAAGGGTGGGAGCTCTTAGGGGGTGCAGGGAGAGAGAGGGACTTTTCTGGGCCATCAGAGGGTCCTCGGTCCTAATAGGAGCAGTGAACTTTTGCAGAGTTTCGGGGAGAGCTGCTGGTCTCCCCCACAGCCTCTGGACAAAAAAGGGCAGTGATCTTCACCTTAGAATCTAAGGTGAAGGAAGGCGGGGAAGGGTGCAGCCCGGCTTCCTAGACTGGCACAGCTGGTAACTGGACTGGGCCCAGGATGCCTTCGCCACCCTCCAGAGGCCCCTGTAACCCAGCTGCTGGCATGGGGGGTTCTGGCCGAGAGCCCACCCATTTAACCAGCCCTCGGTGTGGGTGATGCAGTAATATTGAACGACTACCACTCTGTTTACTTTTACAAGACCTAACTTCCCATAAATCCAAGTCAGAATCAATCTTCTTCTATGGAAGATATTAATGGCAATTCCATTATTTAAATCCAATCAATGCTTTTTTTTTTTGGTCCCATTGTGCTGAGGCAGAGTAGTTTTTTTTTATTTTATTTTATTTATTTATTTTTGGCTGTGTTGGGTCTTCGTTTCTGTGTGAGGGCTTTCTCCAGTTGCGGCAAGCGGGGGCCACTCTTCATCACGGTGCGCGGGCCTCTCACTGTCGCGGCCTCTCTTGTTGCGGAGCACAGGCTCCAGACGCGCAGGCTCAGCAGTTGTGGCTCACGGGCCCAGTTGCCCCGCGGCATGTGGGATCTTCCCAGACCAGGGCTTGAACCCGTGTCCCCTGCATTGGCAGGCAGATTCTCAACCACCGCGCCACCAGGGAAGCCCCGAGGCAGAGTAGTTTGAAGGGGGCTTTTGACCAGCCAAAAGGGAAAAAAAAAAAAAAAGTCAAATGACCTTGCTCACATCTCAGGATTGCAGTTAGATAACTGCTTAGGAAAAAAGGATTCAGTTTCTCTCCATTTATCAGACAGAATCAGAAGGTTTTAATTCCACTGGCCTAGGAAAAATAAAAACTCTTCTCTTGCATTCACTGCACCCTGCCTGAGTGCTGTCAGGGACACTCAGCGTCACTGCTTTTTAAACTCAGAACTTAGCTGCGATCTACTGCTTTCCAATCAAATTAAAAATTTTTTTTTTTTTTTTAAACTATGAACCCATCTCTTCTAGGAACTGTCTTCAATGGACTACAAAATAGCTAAAACAAGTGGGGGTTATTTGTTCCCAGAAGTAAAAAGGCACAAAAACGAGACAGAAACCTAGAGGTCTAGGAGATCACAAGGCCAACAGACCCCCCCCTCCAGGATGCTCTTGCCCATGGGGGGTTCTCCCACTTGTATGCTCACTGAAAAGTGAAGGACCGTGTGAGGGTGTGGAACTCCAAACTCACCACCAGCAGAGGCAGGCTGGAAAAAAAATCCGCTTAATATAGAACTGTAACTAAGATTAATATAAATATAATATAAATATAACTAAGAGAACGATGTTTTCAAACCCAAACCAGGGACCCGGAGGGGAGGAGAACCCTCCTGGTTATCTGCCTGAAGGCCTTTCCTTTTTTTCCCGGCGGACTCCCTCCCTCCTCTGGGATTTAACGTGGGTGGGTGGGTGTCACCTCCTTCTGGAGGCTCCCCCAGCTCCCTGGCCAGCTTCCATCCTTGCACTTTTCACCGTGTGGTGCTCTGATCCATGCGCACGCCCACCTCTCCCCTGCTCCTCCCCGGTTCACTCAGCAGCCTCAGGGGCCACGTCAGCGCTGTGCCCGAAGCAGGGGCTCTGCCCCCACCAGGCCCTCTGCCTCCAGGGATGGAGCCTCGTCTCATGCCTCAGTGAGCAAGCTGTCCTCTCAGAGACTCCGCTCGGGAGGGATTCAACAGGGCAGGCTTCTGAGAACGCTTCCTTGTGGCAGGAGGTACGAAGGACTGCTGGCTCACCCTGCTTTAGGAGGCAGCTGGGGACTAGCTGTTCTCCATTTCCATTCAAAACAAAACAAAGGAAAACGGGCTTAAATTGCAGCAAGGGAGATTTAGGTCAGATAGAAGAAAAGCCTGTAGGAGCCACCTCAACGGGGACTCTGGGAGCTGATGGAATTTCCTGCCCTGGAGACCTGTGGGAGAGGCTTTGGTGTCAGGGCTGAGCCACCCCCAGGGCTCGCTGGAGGAGGAGGAGAAGGACCAGGGCAGGCCTAGCAGGTCCCCCTCCGCGTGTGTCACTTAGCAGCCCCGCAGCATGCCCTCACTGAGAACAGAAGGACAAATTACACGTGAGCACACATGTAATAGAGCATCGTTTCTTGGGGGCTGTTGGAGGTTGTACTCGTTATCTGTCAGAGCCCACGGAAATGCCATGCTCTCTGCCTCGTGACAAAAGCTGATTTCTCTCACTCCTTTGACTGCCGGGGCTGAGTACTCCCCCTCCCCCTCCCTAAATGACAGTTTTGCTTTCTGTCAATCCGTCCACAATGGCACGGGGCACGGGAAGTCTCGTCCTGATGGGCTGGAGGAGCCCGGCCTGGAAGAGGGAGGTGCTGGGACCCCCGTGGAGCGGCGCAGCGGGTCTCAGCTTGGAGCTGCCAGAGGGAGAGCAAGTACCAGCCCCAAGGAACAAGGCCCTGAACAACAGGGGATGCGCCCCTCCTTGCGGGATAAGCAAGAGGTAGATGTCTCACATTAGTCACCGGGATCCCCAGGTAATTCCCAGTAGGAGCCCAAGGTCAGAGGCACCGCCAAGCCTGCAGGCAAATCTGTGACCCACCTGTGACAAACGTTTGAGACTTCCTAGGGGTGGTTTCATGGAGACAGCGTGCCCTGCAACACTTGTCTCCCTCCTGCTTTTGATTTGCATTGTCTTACAGTCTCCTTTTAAGTCACCTTCAATCCTTTCTGAACTCAGTGAGGTGAAAACAAGCAGAACCGAAAGCTTCCTGCGTTTCTCTGGCTGGGCCCTGGGCAGCCAGCTCCCACCCCGTCAGGCCTCCCGGGAGAGAGGGTTGCAGACCCCCTTCCCTACCCATAGGTGCCAGGCCAGAGCCGTCGATTCTGGCGACCCCACAGTGGGGAATTGCAGCCAGTTCTGCCAAGGGCCCTCCAAGGCCCGTGAGAGAGGCTCGGTCAGTTCACAGCGCCTGTGTGCTGACACGGGACTGGGGCAAAGAGGGGACCGACGGGGTGGTCTGTCAGAGCATCACTGTGCCCGGGACGGCGGCTGTGCCACCCTTGTCTGCCCTCCTGGGCCTGTGAGACTCGGCCCCATGCTGAACAACATGCTGAGATCATCAGCCAAAGGCAGGTGATGCCCAAGGGTGATCTTCCTCCACTTCTGGATGCAAAGTTGTACAGGAAGGGGCCTGGGGATGTAGGTCAGTGTGGGAGCCTGACCGGCAGGACAGGACCAGTGTCTCCTCAGGGAATCCTTCTCAAAGGAGATGGGAAGTTTCCATCTGTTTCAAGCTGTTCTGGAACGCAGCAAGGGACCACTTCTCCTGGCCTTTGTGTCCTCCAGTCCTGACCACCCCGTTGTCCACAGTAGGAGAGGTGAGAAGGCTACAAGGGGCCTCTCCCAGGGCTGGTTACCACAGTTATTGAGAAATGAGCACGCATGGGACCGCTGTGGCTTCCCCCACGACACGGCCTGGCCCAGAGGTCTGTGCAACGTTCCAGATGTGTGACAATTCCAGGGCCCAGCATCCAGCAACTCCACCCTGTTCCTCACAGCTCCCAACTCAGGGTGGCTCTGGTTGCCTGAGAAGTGTAACCAAGACCGTTCATGACTGCAGGCCCTGGGGACGCTGGTTGTGGGGGTGCTGATGTGTCCTTGTGTGCCCTGACCCAGGAGAAGCCAAGAATGGGCAGTGGGAGAGACTTCACCTCTTTTTCTTTGGGGTCTCTCCCTGACTGGGGGCTCCTGGGCAGGACTTTGAAGTAGTCCTGCAGATGTAGGGCAAGCAGCTGGCCTTGCTGGTAGGGCGACAGTATGGGCAGGAGAGGAACAGCTCTTGGCAGGGCTCACCCAATCCTAAAGACCAGCCCATACAGCCGGGTTCGCCCCATCTGGGCACAGAGCTCCTCCCCCAGGATGGAGAAGTGTGGCCCGAAGGCTGTGTTCCTGATAAGTAGAAGTGTACCAGGCCAGTGAGAAGATGGGAAGTTCAGATGAAGACATCCTCTCCTACTCCCTGCCCCAGTGCCTTTGGTTTGGCCTCTAAACACCACTCAGGAGTCTAATTATACCACTAACTAGTCAGCCAGCCAGTGAGGCTGGGGTCTGCAGTCTCTATGAAACACCTCCTGGGCCCCCGCTTGGTAAGGGAGACCAGTGGGGGAACACAGGCTTCCAGGGCTCCCAGTTTAGCTGGGAGGGCACAGGTCACACGGACATAAAGGCCAGACAAGGGATGAGAGGTTAAAACTCACAGTAGGAGGGGGTGGGACAGGCCAGCTCAGAGCCAGAGCTGACCTGAGTCCCAGACGGCTCGTGCTCTGACCCTGGGTAAGTTATTTAGCCTCTGGGAACCTCAGTTTACTTCTCTGTAAAAGGGGACAATAATAGTACCCATGTCCATCCATAGGGTTGTTGGGAGGATTCCAGAAGAAAGTACATGGAAACTGCTCAGCATAGCCCTTGGCCCTTGGTCAGCACTGAATACTCGTCCTTGTTATTCCAGAGACTAAACCCTGCTGAGCCAGGGGAGGGGGTGGGGAGGGAGGGCTTCAGAAATGCCAGGCCTGAGTCCGGCTCATCAGCAGGACACCGGAGGCGGGGAGGGAGCTGCGTCACCAAGGCTGCACGTGCCCCTGCCAAGCCTCGTTCTAAATGGATTATTGTTTATTGGCGGCTTATCCCATCTCTGGGGTTATGAATTATTTACCAGATGAGGACCTCATAATTGTTAATGACAGATGCCCCAAGGACAAGCTGACATACCTTCTGAAGCCACAGTGCTAATTGTGGAGTCCCCGAAGCCCCCATGTGGCCACATCCAGAGTGTCACTCCTAGGGACACTGCCTGACTGGCCCCTGGGGATCAATCATGAACCCAACCCCCTCATGACACAGACAAAGAAACTGAGATCCAGAGAGGAGCAGGGACATGCTTCCTGGTCCCAAAGCCAGCCAGTGGCAGCCCTCGATGGGGCAGGCCCCAGTGCTCTGAGGGTCATTTGTGCGCTGTTCGGGTTTAGGCTGCTGCGGCAGCTGTGGGCTGAGCAGGAGTTCAAGTCCTCTGTGATGGGTGCTGGGAGATCCCTGACCAGAAGCGATGAGGAGGGGCCCCAGGACCCTCTGCCGTTGTCTGTGGAGAATCAGTTTGCAGCCGAGCGGCTGTTTGGGATCCCTGTGGTCTGAGGAGGGCCACCTCCCTGGGAACAGAGGTCCCCTGCTGACTGGATGTATTCAGCAAGCAAAGGCCACAGGGTGACCGGCATGGGGGTGGAGGTAGGGGGTGGGCATTTGGTCCTGAAGAAAGTATGAATTAAGTCCATGAGTCGGCTGGGGTCCCAGCCCTTAGGATAATGACAGCAAACCCTTGTATTAAGCTATGTCTCATGCACTATTCTAGGTGTTGTAGTATATGAACTATTTAATCCTTTCAACCACCCCATGAGGTAGGTATATTTATAATCTCTATTTTGCAGGTGAAGAAACTGAGGCACGAGGAGGTTCAATAACGTGTCGGAAGTCACACAGCTGGTGTGGGCAGGGCTGGGATTAGGACCCAGGCAGTCTTGTTCCATCATCTGTGCCCTTGACCACTACACTACACTGCTTACTACGAATGTTCCCCAAATGAATGAATGAACGAATGAATGAATGCTGTGAGGTCTCTTTGAATATGGGACCTCTTTTCCAAAAGTGTTTTAAATGTTAAATTGAGCATACTGAGACCCTGGGTTCCAGCAGGGTCTGGGAGCCTGTCTTCCTCTTGGACTGGGGACTGCGCTTGGAACAGCAGAAAGGAGAGCTCTGGCCTGGGGTGCTGGTGCCCCAGGGGCCATGGCCTTGGAAGGGCTGGGTCAGTGCATTGCCCTCACTGCCCTGAGGTGGGCAGCTGTGAGCTGCTCTCATGGGCGTGGCAGGACCCTGAGTACACGCAGGTGAGACAGGTTAAATGAGATGCTTCTGAGTGAGGCACACATGCCACTCACTCATTCCATAACTGTTCCAGAGCCTTCTTTGTGTCAGGCTGTGGGGAGGGACCCAGTGACCAAGACACTGTCCCTGCCCTCAGGGGACTCCCAGCTGTCTCCCAAGGCAGACAAGAAAACACCCAGCTGCCAGGTGAGAGGGTTCTGTGACAGAAGGGAAGCAGAGGGGCTGGGGGACCCAGGAGCACCACGAGAAAGCTGTGTGAGTTGACCTCCTATGATCGGTTCCTTTACAGTGTTGTATGTGCTCAGCTCTGAGCTCACAGTGGTCTGGGGATGAGCCTTGAGCACACTAGACAGTGAAAGGACTGCACCTGACCCCAAAAGAACCAAATGGGTGCCGGGGAGAGTAATAGCATCAGGAAATCAGAGGAGAAGAGAGAAAATTCCCAGCGTGGGTGGCCTGGGAGCACTTTGCCAGGGGATGGGTAGGGGTGGGAGAGGCACTCCTGGGAGATGCAGGCTTAGCAGGACAGGTGCTCAGAGGTGCGATGCACACAGGCAGGGTCAGTTAGGAGCACAGGGTCTGTCTGGAGGGGAGCAGAGGCCGTGTGTGAGTGCGTGGGGCATGCATGGGTGCCGGGGTGGAGGTCAGGGGAGGTGAGTTTGGCTAGCTGGTATGGGGTCAGATTTACTTTATCCGATTCACAGAGCCACAAGTGCAGCTCTGTGCTCACCTGTGCAAGACGCAGAGCACTCTGATTGCATTTTAGAAAGCCCTGAACTGGTGCTAAATAAGTAATCGTACTGTTTATTCTGGGTTGGAGAAGCAGGATGCCTCCTGTACGTGCTAGTGGGAGGGCGAGGCTCTCTGGCTGGCTGCTGGGGGCTGCCTTGTGCACATCTGTGAGCGTGGCGCTGATCTGAGAAGGGACCCTGGATAGAGCCTCTCCGTGTCCCGACTTTCATTTCCCACTTTCGGCACCTGCCTGTGTACCTGGAGGAGGGGGGATAGGTTAATTGTTACCTCCTGTGCTGTTACTAGGTTACTTTGTAAAAGCAGAAATATGCTTTTAATGATTTTTTGTTGTTGTTGCTACCTCACAAACCAGATGCTTTTATCTAAATGAGTTGCTATAAATCAAAAGAAGGGCCCGTGAGGGTTGCTAGGCTGCATCTGTCTTACACAGGGAAGCTCTAGCTCTGTGAATGAGAATTAAGTCTCCCCCATCCTTTCAGCATCCAGCTCCCTTACAAGTGAGAGTGAGAACATGCACAGGCAGCTGTAATGAATGTGCCTCCGAGTGGCCTGGATGAGAGATGCAGTGAGTGAGCGGTCTCCAGCCTGCAATGGTAATTCCATTCGCTGTTCAACTTGGTGTAGGTGGGTGATGCCTGGGCCTGGCTGACTGTGGTCTTTGGGCCTCTTGGGTCACTGTGGGTGGGAGGAAGGAAGGAAGATGTGATTTTTCCAGTTTTTTTCCTGGGTGGGGGTGGGACTACACTGAGGCCCAGAGGATGGTCATTCAGTGCTGGGCTTGACACATAGTAGGTGCTCAACTAATGTTTGTGGAAGACAGGCAGGTGCAGACTGACACTCGCTCAGAGGTCTTAGGCTTCAGTCTAAGGAGTAGCAGTTGATGTGGAGGCAGGAGGGGCTCTGGATTAGGAACCAGGAGACAAGGACTCTAGTTCCCACCCTGCTTTGATTGGCTGTGTGACCTTGGGCAAGACACTGGCCCTCTCTGGGCCTCAGTTTGTTTTGCTCAGTATAATCAATGGCAACAATAATCCCTCTCTATCTACCTCCTAGGGTCTCCCTTATGACCAAGTAGATGAAGTTATGTGAAAGCACTGGGTCATGGGAAGAGGTAAAGTAAGTCCTATGGTCTTAGTCTTGGACGTTCTAACAAAGTGAGGTTGGGGCAGTGGCTGCCCTGAGCATGAGGCTGCCAAAGAGTCTCCGGGGCTCAGGGAGTGCACGGGGAGCTTGGCTGTGAGAGTGCTCTCTGGCCAGTGCTCTGTGAGCCTTCAGCTCTGTTTCCATTATCTGAGAGGGTGGCTTCTGGAGGCTTAGCATGGCACTCAATGCCCATCACAGCCGAGACCCAATTACCTTTCCAGCCACATCTCCCAACTCTTAGGTCTCCCTTAGCACTTATGCTCTGGGCTCTCCTGTCCCTTTATACCTTCAGGCCTTTGCACAAGCTGTTTCTATTGCCTGAAACACTGCCTATGTGCGCGTGTGCACTGACACACACACACACATTTCCAGCTTGAAGTTACCTCTTCTTGGAAGCCTGTGGTTTTGATCAAACTAGTTTAGTTGCTGAATACTCTCATGGCCTCAAATGTGTGCTCTGGGTCAGGGATTTTGTCTCATATGGTCACTGCTGTACCCCCAGTGCCCGGAATACAGCCTGGCATAGAGCAGGTGCTTAAGAAATATTTGTTGACTGAATGAGTTCTTCCATAGCACATTGTATAAATTCCTATTGTAGTATTTATCACATCTTATTGTCAAAATGTATTTACTTGCTGGTCTCCCTACTGGACTGCCAGCTCCTTGAGGACAGGTTTTTGTCTGACCTCTCTGGATCCCGGACCTAGAACAATATACAATGTGTTTGCCAGTAAGTGCTTGAGTGAATGAATGAATGAATGAATGAGTTTTACCGTGTGCTGGGTATTCTTCTTACAGCCCCAATGCTTCTGGCTCTATCTGTCATGTTGCAAGAGAGAGAGAGAATTTATGATTAGCAGACAAAAGCCTAAAAGTTCTGAGTGACCTGTGAATATATGAAACTATCAATAAGAGCCAGAAGCTCACAAATTCAGGAGCATCCTTACACAGTCCCTGGACAAATGCGTGCATGGTGCTCTCCCAGAGCAGGACTCTGGCAGGGCCACTACCAGCCTATTCAGCATTTTTGTGCAAGTTAGAAAGAGGAGCCCCTCCCTCTGAGCCCTCACAGGCACAGCAAAGCTTGCACAGCACAGGCTGGGTGTCAACTCCCACGTCCCCCCGGGGCCAGGTGCCCTCCCGTAGGGCACAAACCCACAACTGTTCCCATCAGCCCTGGTCTCTGGGGCAGGTGCAAAGTAAGGAAGGAGACAGGTCACTTGGAAATCAAACTTGGCCACAAAAATAAACTCGGAGGTTTGCAGATAAGCTATTTCTAGCCCAGGTGCCAAACAAGGTTTTGCAGCTAGAGTGAACTGCTGTGTGCGCCCCGCCCCCATTAGCCAAGGGGAAGCACCTTCCCTGTGCATATGCTGCTTCCAACAACTCAGCTCCAGAAATGGGGGATCCAACCCTGGGGCATCGCCTACCTTTGGCTGATGATCTCAGCATGTTGTTCAGCATGGGGCCGAGTCTCACAGGCCCAGGAGGGCAGACAAGGGTGGCACAGCCGCCCCCCCGGGCACAGTGATGCTCTGACAGACCACCCCGTCGGTCCCCTCTTTGCCCCAGTCCCGTGTCAGCACACAGGCGCTGTGAACTGACCGAGCCTCTCTCACGGGCCTTGGAGGGCTCTTGGCAGAACTGGCTGCAATTCCCCACTGTGGGGTCGCCAGAATCGACGGCTCTGGCCTGGCACCTATGGGTAGGGAAGGGGGTCTGCAACCCTCTCTCCCGGGAGGCCTGACGGGGTGGGAGCTGGCTGCCCAGGGCCCAGCCAGAGAAACGCAGGAAGCTTTCGGTTCTGCTTGTTTTCACCTCACTGAGTTCAGAAAGGATTGAAGGTGACTTAAAAGGAGACTGTAAGACAATGCAAATCAAAAGCAGGAGGGAGACAAACAAGTGTTGCAGGGCACGCTGTCTCCATGAAACCACCCCTAGGAAGTCTCAAACGTTTGTCACAGGTGGGTCACAGATTTGCCTGCAGGCTTGGCGGTGCCTCTGACCTTGGGCTCCTACTGGGAATTACCTGGGGAGTGTCACAAAAATACTAATGCCTGGGTCCCAGCCGTAGAGATTTTGATCTAACTGATCTGGTGTGTAGCCTGGATATCAGAATTTTAAAAATTTCCCTAGGTGATCTTAATATGCAGCCAGGGTTGAGAGCCACTGTTTAGACTTAGAAGAGGCAAACAAGGAGCTGATCTGTTACGACATGATCCAATATGAGATACTGTGATGATGGCTCAGGAGAAGATGCCTATGCTGAAATCAGAGGCGCTGATTTCAGGTCCCAGCAAAGGAGTCACAGTGACAGGATGGACATTAACTGCCACAAAATCCTAAATGTGGGGCTTCCCTGGTGGCGCAGTGGTTGAGAATCTGCCTGCTAATGCAGGGGACACGGGTTCGAGCCCTGGTCTGGGAAGATGCCACATGCCGTGGAGCAACTAGGCCCGTGTGCCACAACTACTGAGCCTGCGCGTCTGGAGCCTGTGCTCCACAACAAGAGAGGCCGCGATAGTGAGAGGCCCGCGCACCGCGATGAAGAGTGGCCCCCACTTGCCGCAACTAGAGAAAGCCCTCGCACAGAAACGAAGACCCAACACAGCCATAAATAAATAAATAATTAAATAATTAAAAAAAAAATCCTAAATGTGAGCATATCTACATGCTCCATAGGAAAACAAGATCTTCTAACAGCCTGTAGGGTTCATGTAAAAGCATTTCGGGGTGGGCGAGATGAACAGGGTTGACAGAGTGCCATAGCCATGGTACCCAGCTTTCAGAAGCCTTGACCCAGGGGGTAGATTTTAGAATAGCTTAAAGAGTAGATAAATTACATATCATACAGCAATTTTGTTTTGCCAAATCTCCATAACCTCCATCCCAAATCCTCAGGGCTTAGAATCCAGGAATTTGTTAACACTTTTGAGTTGAGAGTATTGATTAAAGCTTTAAGATACACAGATGCCCATCCTCATGAGAACAATGAAATTAGAAGGTCTGGGGTAAGAACCCAGGCATCTGTATTTTTTAAATCTCTCCAGGTGACTGCAGTGTTCACTGAGGCCTGAGCACTGCTGGCCCAGGTAATGTCATTTTACCTCTGAACCTGTCTACCTTCTCCTGGGAGCTAGGAAGGTTGGGGGCGGGGGGGTTATTCTACATTTAAAGCAGAGGAGATGGAGGCTCAGAAAGCTGTATGGGGCTTGCCTGGCATTAGTGGTGGATTTGGGATGAGAGCCCAGTGGCCTGTCTCTCAGTCCAGCGTCCCTTCTACCACACTGCCTGTGAGGTCATCTGTCCTGCAGTCCTGTGATCTCTGAACTGAATAAGATCATCTGATCTCATGATGGGGAGATAAAAGAATGGTCCCTGTCCTCCAGAAGCTCATGGTCCAGGAAAGAGGATGACAGGCTCAAGACAAAGGGGACAGAGGTTCACAGCCTAGGGAGAGGCGAGGGTTGAGGCATCCCTAAAGGCTTCATAGCAATGAGGTGGCTTCTTTTGGCCAGGTCAAGGCTGAGATGCAATCAGACCGGTGGGTGATGGATTCTCAGAACTATGGAAAAGTGGTCAGGACCTTAGGACAGAGGTGCTGCCTGAGAATCAAGTCCTGGGGACAGCTGAAGCAGAGGGAGTATAGGGGCTGCTGAGAGACAGTAAAGCTGAGGGAAACCCGGTAGCACAAACACCTTCATTTACAGGCAGAAGGAGGAAGAGGGGCTGGAGTGGCCAGAAAGACAGAGAGATGCAGCCCACCCAAGCCGAGGGTGGGAGGCTCCATGTCTACATGAAACCAGTAGGGAGGTCTTTTGCTGATCCTGAGGAGGACAGGGCTGGCTGGAGGTCTGGAGGACAATGGGGAAGGCAGGGAACAGTTGCAAGGACTGGAAAGGGAATGGACCAGTGATGCATGAAGGATGCCTGGGCAGCACTGAGGCTTTGGCTAAGGCTCTGCTAAAGGATCTGTGCCCAAGTCCCTTGGCGTGGTTACACGGCCCCCTCAGGCGTCTGAGGGCCCAGAGGCCCAGGGGAGGTAGGGGCTGCAGAAGTTTCCAGGGCGGGCCAGGACAGGCAGCAAGAACAAAGGACAAGTGGGTGACAGCTTGGATGTGCTGGCGAAAGCAGCACTAAAGTGCCAGCCCACAGGTCCATCCTCAGGGTGGAAGCCAAAGGGGGATCAGAAAGAGAAGGAGGGAGGAGGCGCCGGGGGTCCAATGAAGCGAGGCTGTGAAGAGTGAGGGAGCGCAGCAAGGCACAGGATGTGTGTGGTCAGCAAGGGCACCTTTGGGATGGCGTTGCCGGGTGAAGCTGCTGTGAGTGCAAAAGTCCAGGGCACAGCACAAGGTGTCCTCTAATGGCACAGCTCCAGGTCCCATGAGTTCTGGAGACATCTGTAATGTCCTCCCAGGATGCAGGGCACCCAGGGGGACTAGGGGCCTGGGTAGGCAGCACTGAGACGGTCCCAGGATGAAGGCTGGGGACGCCACACAGGGGCATCCCCGGCACCGATGGGGATGGGCACTGGCCCTGTGTCACCTCTGAGCCTAGGTGTCTGTTAATGCCATTCTTGGCTCAGTCTTCAGTTCTGCACGAATCAGGTCCTCGGCTTTACCCCTCAACTCTTCAGCCCCACCCTGGCCACGGTCGCACACTGCAGTGCTGGCAACAGATTTCCCTCCTGCTGGCTGGTCCTGGTACCATGCTCTTGGTTACACAGAGGATGCTCATCAAGCCACGGACAAGCAGAGAGCAGCCCCCCATGCTCTGCATCTGAGCAGAGCCCGCTTTGTAGCAGGATAAATGGAGCCCAGTGACCTGGCCCAATTTCCACAGGAAAGTGGTAGTTCTTCCACTGGTCACCAGGGGTCAAAGCAGGCCGTGGAAGCTTCCTATCTTCTTGGGGATCTGTGGGAGTCCTGCACGTGAGGGAAACGTATAACCCAGCTCCAGGCCATATGCTATGGTGGTGCTCCCAGGAAAGGCTGTGGGTGGGTGTGCGGTGAGTATTTATTGAAAGCCTCGGCAGGCGCTGGGTGGGGTGGTGGAAGGGAGCACAGAGAGAATCAATGACTACGCTCCAGGGACTGGCCAGGAGGTAGGGAAGACCGCCATGAGCTCACAGCGAGAAGACCAGTCTGGTGGGCACGGAGATTTAAGGCCCACAAGGGGTGTATCCTCTCAGATATGCCTGGGGAGATAACCTTCAAGTCCCTCCCGATCCTAAAATACATGCTTCTCAAAGGTTGGGATGAACAAGAGCCATGTGTCACCCTGCATCAGAGGCAGGGAATAGAAGACCCCAAAATAAAGGCCATTAAACCCATTGCCCTGGGTCTCTCTACCCCCTTCACCTCAGCCACACTCACACTCACACTCTAAAACTTGAAGGCATATTCTTGGAAAGCTGACTTCTGTGAAGAGCATCTCCTGAATCTTTTCTCAGACACTGAACTCCACCTTTGCCCCCTCCAAGAGCTGAGAATGCCACGGTCACCAAATCCAAGCTTCACTGTCTAGTTTTCCAACTCCCCTCCTCGGGCCCGACAGTCACAGAAGCAAAGCATTCCCTAGTGTCCAGGATGAGCGGCCAGCTGGCCAGCCAGTCAGTGACGTCCTTAGGAGTGTGCCAACAGCCTAACAACTCTCAAGGTCAGGAGCCCATCTGTCCCCACTGGCCGCCCCTACTGGACTGCTGGGTGGCAGCAGGCTGGATGCACGCGGATGTTTCTTCTATTTCGGCAGCTGATTCAGGCCCAGCCTGGAGCCTCCTCCTGCTTCCTGCTGACAACCACGTCTGCCTGCAACTCAGGATCCCTTCTCTTTGTGCGAGGGCTCTGGGGGTGCAGCGCATCCCCAACTCCACTGTCTCTGAGTCCGAAGAGAAAGCTCTCTGACCAGCAGACAATCAGCACATGGCAGGAACCTTGTTGGTCAGCTGCTGAGACCCCTGCTGTGGAAGGAAGCTGGAGTCCAGGCTACAGGCTGGTCCCAGGCAGAGCCCCTGAGGCTCCTGGTCAGAGGGCACCAGGGCATGGTCCTGCTGAGAACGCAGCACCTGAGCTCGCCCAGCACCAGCCCTAGGAGTGATGCAGAGGTGGCTTTGGCCCATGGACTTCTAAAGGCTCAAGTGCCATCAAGACATGCTAGCCTAGGCCAGCTCAGCCTCAAGTGTCCTGAATCCCGGTGCCGACACCTCCAACTCCCACCTTCACTCCAGGCCCAGCTCGCTGATTTGTTTCATCAGACTCTGCCCTCACAAGGTTAGGCCATGTTCCCCCCAACTCTCCTGGCTGCCTGGTCTTCCTCATCTAGGTTGCAGATTCCTGAATCAAAATTTTAAGGCTAACCTCTATAAATTTAATCCAAGGAAATAATCAAATGACTATGCAAAGACATATATACAGAAATGTTTGTTATAGTATTATTTGTAAGAGTGAAATATTAAAAATACACTAGATCTCCATTATTAAGGCACTGGTTAAGTAAACTGTGTGGCTTATTATAACCATACAATATGAAGCCTTTAAAAATGCTATAGAATTGTATTTACTGACATAAAAAGGTACCTGCAACATATTGTGAAGTCAAAATAATGGATTACCAAGTAGTACATACAGTGTGACCTCATCTGTGTTGTGCATGTGTGCATGTACACTTTATGTATATGCTTAGGAAAATAGCCTGGAAAAGGACACTAAAATGGTCATTTCTTGGGATTATAATTATAAGTAATTTATATAATTTTAAGTGCTATCTTTTAAAATATTTTTACAATGAACAAATAATATATTATTATTTGTTTTAATATTAATAATATCAATAATATTTTAATGATATTTAATAATACTATTTTAATAACAAGAAAAGTTAAATTACAAAAGAAGAATTGCAGTTTTTAAGGAGCTAAGTAGTCACCTAGCTGCTGGCCACCCCCAGATCCAACCTCCTGGAGGACCAGAGCCCCAGGTGACTGAATAAGAGTGACAGCCATGCTCATGTGTTGACTCCAGAAGGGTGGGGCCCAGGTGGCTTAGCTTGGCTCTGGTTACCAGTTAATCCCATGTCTATGGTAAAAATCTCACTGACCAAAAGGGTGAGAGGACCAGCTACATTTACCTTACTTCCCCGAGGAAATCAGTGGTAGAGAAGATGCCTTTCTGATTTCCAGGTGAGCTGACCTACCTTGCACCGTCCGTCTCTGGCAAGCTCCGGATTCGTCCCCAGGATGCAAAATCCTCGATGGCCACCAACACTTAGCACAGTGTGAGCATCACCAGGAGGCCAGGCCGTCTAAAAAGAGACAGAAGAGTCGGGGTGGGGTAAGGAAAAGGTATCATCTTTTGCAAAAAGATCTCTTTGGAATTCCCCCATCTTAGATGGTCCCCACCTTAAGTGGAAGCTTGTCCCTATCTTGGATTTCCCGGTGTGGATGATCTCACACAGGCCATGCCCAAACTCTGCCCCGGCACACCAAGATAAGGGGATCCGAGTGGGCAGCAGAGGACCCCAAGGGGCAGACACTAGATCTCACCCCTCCATCCCCCAAACACAGAAAGCCCTAATCCCCATGGTAGACCCATTAACACTCAATAAGAGAGAGAATAATGGCATTTCCTTCCATCTAATCCAAACCAAGAAATTCCAGAGATGGGGAAAAATAAGAAATGTAAGTCTTCTTTAATGCTGAAAAGAGCACAGGACACAAACTCTAGAACTACAAAAGCGCATCATTACTTTTAGACAGTGGACAAGAAAACCTTGAGGAGGCAAAGGATGGGTTCCCTGCAGAGAAGGTTTTTAAAAAAATATATGGATTTACTACCTCGTAGAGAGAGGCTATCGATTATGCGGAGGCAGGGCTACCCCTAGTTCCCTCTTTCAAATATAATATATGTGAAAGCCATCTTCACGACAGGAAATGACATCCTCCACTGCAAAAAACGCATGACTGTCATTACCTGGGAATCGATATCTTTTTCTAAACTGAATATATCATTACCAATTGATTTTCCCTTTTCCTCTTAGCACTCCAGAGTCCCGGATAGCAGGGAGAAAGCTTTAATGTGATATGAAGCTTGTGGACAGGTAAATAAGTTATCGTAAACTAATTCCACCTTATGACGAGCTTCTCTCCGACGATGCAACGGGTCCTTCTCGGAGCCTCTCAACTCAAGCTTTTTCAGCTGCTGCTGACAGACACACGCGGGCCATATCAAATAGCCATTTTAAAGCTGAAGGTGGCAAAAATATTATTTTTCCCAAGGATAGCATGTTCCCTTTACGATTAAGAAATAACCTCAGTGGGGAAGCAAAGTAAGCCAAGCTCACCATTTAATTTTGACACAGAATCAAAGTCATCAGTACATTTCCTCTACCAAGCTTATGTGAAGCAGACAGTTAAATTGATCTCTTTGGCCACAAAATATTGACAGTACTGGTGATAATAAACGATCCATGTATTTCTGGGAAAGAGCCTCGGCAGATATGTGTCGGTGAAGAGTGAGGTCTAGCGGACAGTGGTCAGTCCGTTTTTAGATTCTTGAGGATCTCATTCATTTAATTACCCATTCATTCATTCATTCAATACATATTAAGGGCATCCCCGTTATGTGTCAGGCAGTGTCTAGGCACTGGGAATACAAGTGAACAAAACAGGAAAAAAAATTCCTGCCCTCATAGAGCTCATCTTCTAGTGGATGGAAACACAGAACAAACAATAACCTTAAGAAATAAGTACAGGGGCTTCCCTGGTGGCGCAGTGGTTGAGAGTCTGCCTGCTAATGCAGGGGACACGGGTTCGAGCCCTGGTCTGGGATGATCCCACATGCCGTGGAGCAACTGGGCCCGTGAGCCACAACTACTGAGCCTGCGCGTCTGGAGCCTGTGCTCCACAACAAGAGAAGCCGCGATAGTGAAGAAGAGGCCCGCGCACCGCGATGAAGAGTGGCCTCCGCTTGCCGCAACTAGAGAAAGCCCTTGCACAGAAACGAAGACCCAACACAGCCAAAAATAAATATAAAAATAAATAAATAAATAAAAGATTACTATAAAAAAAAAAGAAATAAGTACAAATTGTACAATATATTAGAAGGTTGTCAGGACTATTTATTAGAGAAGTAGAGCAGAAGATGACTGTGGGAGATTGTGGTGCAGTTTAGAGAGGGTGGTCGGGGTAATAAGCCTCACGAGAGGATGGCATTCGAGGACGCTGGAAGATGATACGGGCCTGGGCTGTGCAGGTGTCCGGGGAGAGCATTCAGGGCAGAGGGAAGAGCCAGTGCAAATGCCCTGGGGGGGGGGGCGTGACTGTTGTGTTCCTGGATCCGCCGCTGTGGCTGGACATGGGAGACTATAGGACATTAAGCTGGAGAGGTGAGAATTCAGTTAGCGTGGGGGCCTTGCAGGCCACTGTAAAGGCTACTAACTAATTGAGAGCCCAAGACCCTGGCCAGCAAGCCTTAGAAAGAGCTCTCCCTCTCTTGAGACAAACCTCTTGGTTGCCAATGTCAGGTTATTCCACTTCCCTTTTCTGCAACCCAGATGGCTCGACTCTCCGGGTTGTGCCAGACGAATACAGCACAGTCCAGACAGGAGGGGGCTGGGGGGCGAGCCACCAGTGCTGTCTAAACTGTTCTGATGACAATGGCCTCATCCTTCCTCTGTGGTCCCCAGAGGCCACTTCTAGAGGAGATAACCGGAACAAAGTTCCGAACAAAAATAAACCACGTGCACAGCTGAGTTCTCTGGGACTGTTCCCTAACGTGCTTATGAAAAGATCCTAACGTGAGCTGACGTGTGAGACATCACAGGCTGTGCTGGGTATCTTCTGTTCGCTCCTCCAGATCGGCTTGCCATCCGGTTCTGTGTCCTGGGAGGCTCACCCGGTCGGCAGAGAGGGTGTCCCTCCAGCTCCGAGACCCTGCAACTTCCAGTTACGTTCAGCCAGTGCAGACACCAGCAGGAGACAAGGGATTGGGGTGGGGCTGGGTGTTTATTCCCAATTTCCTGCCTCCTTGCTTGTCTTCATGGGATGGCTGTGACTCTCTACTGAAGGTCGTGGCTCTGGTTGGTCTTGGGCTCCACACAGGCCTCTCTCTGCCTTCCAGTAACAGCTCCCTCCCCTTGCCCTGATTATGAGCCCTGGGGTATTGCCCTGTTGTGGTCTTATCCTACTGTGTCTACACCTTTGTGAATAGTCCTTTCATTTAACTCTCTTCAAATTACACATTTGAATGTGTCTGTTTCCTGTCAAGACCCTAATGAATACATTCTCAGAGGTGGTTAGAAGCAGGACTTCGGAATCAGACATCCGAATTAGAATTCTAACGTGGCCCTTAGTTTTGTGACACCGGCTAAATTATTTAATTTCTATGAACTCTTGTTTCCCATTATTAATGTATCAGAGAAACTGGTACATAATTATCATCCTCAGCAAAAGCATCAGCATGAGCATCTCACTACTGCCATCATCCACTCACAGTCCCAGGGCAAGTCACACCTCCTTCACGACATCTCTGCCCACCTCAACCAGATGCTCCTCCCTTGAGGGGTTTCTAGCTGTTCTCAGCTCATATTTGGTATTAGTTTATGTCTCAGTAATTTCATCTCTCTCCTCTTCTTGCTCTTCTTTCTCCCACCCAACCTCTACTCCTTGTATTCAAATCCTGAACATCCTGAGAACAGACATTATCTTAATATTTGAATCTCTGGCCCATAACACCCATCACATGGGGGTGTATATAGACCCTTCATTCAGTACCTTTTCTTCTTAGGAGGCCTATAAGCTATGTCCATCAACCCAAACACATTCTACCCTAATGAGATGCATGGTATTTAAAGTGATTTTAAAATAAATGACTAGAAACTGATTTCTAGTAATAATTTCATTCCCATGATAACACTGTAAAACCTTAAGTTTCCAAAGATCATGGCCTGGGGAAATGAATCTCAGGAAAGAACCCGGGAAATCACAGGGAGGTAGGTGTGGTTTTCCATCCCCAGGGGAGATGAAGGTACTACCTCTGGAGCTGACCTTTGACATCTCTGGTCAAACTGACCCTTTCTCTTCCACTAATCTCATCATCAAAGGGCAGCTTCCAGGCTTAAGGAAAATAAAATTTAAAAAGCCAAAGGATGAGGGACCTTTTCTACTTTAGTTTAAAAAGTGCGGTAGGTAATAAGTCAATGCCTGTGAAATTGGTCTTAAGTCCTTCACCTTCTCAAGGCCCTTAAGAGATGCTAATTGAATTTGACAGAGCATAAAGGCCCATATGAAACCAGGACCCATGAATAGGCTGTTTGGGTTACATTAACTGCCTAAATGCTGGGAGATCCTCAGAATTAAACTCAAAGAAATTTTTGAGACCCATTCTAACTCTAAATCTACAAATAAAGATGGTTCCTGACATGAACCAAATTGATAGCCAAGAGAATAATAAACAAGGGCCCCAGGATTTTTTTTACTTCCCTATAAAAGATACCAATTTTTTGGAGAGAAACTGCCTTAAGAGAGGAAAAACCAATTAGGGAGTCTCCCGTTTGATGCAGGATCAGAGAGCAGCCCTGCCTGGGTCTTGACCATGCTACCCAATTATGATTCCAGCGCCCGGGTAGCTCACTACCCCTCAGCCAACTAGGAAACAAGGTTTCTTCCTTCCTTGGAAGGAAGAAAAAAAGCAAAGGAACTGGAGGCTGTAAACTATAGTGAGAAAACCAGCTCCCACACCCACCCTCCTGTCAGCCCAGGTGCAGAACCCTCTGGCAACCCTGGCACAGGCTTGGATGTCTGCTGTGAATGTATCCTGCAAGGGGAACTCTCATTCACATTCTCCTTCTTTTAAGAAGACAGAAAACCAGGCCATCCATTAATAATATCAACCATGGGTTCACCAAAGCTTGTAGGCATGTTGCCAACCCCAAAATAAACACTCTCTCTGAGTGTTTATCCATCAGGTTCTTGACAGTTCATGGACCAAGGGGTCCGGAAGGCACTGCTTTTAAAAGGGGAGAATTAAGATGCAAAGATGGAGCACAGCCGGTTACGAGAGCCCACCCAGCACAATGCTCAGGCTTCTTCTTTCCATTAAGGAGCCAGAATTGGCCACTGATGAGATCCATTACATATTCTCCACGATAGGGATGCACCACCTGGCAAGCTTTTCTACGGGCACGTGTTCTTCAAAGAAAGATAGGATCTGCAGAGGCCATGACTCCTGATTGAGGGAATAATAATAATATTTTCATAACGTTTGACGTTGACAAAGCCTAGTCGTTCACAGTTTCTCATTTACCCTTTCTAACAAGCTTGTGAATACTTTACAATTAGTATTCCCATTTTATAGATGAGGAAACTGAGGCTCACGGACAATGAGAATTACCTAAAGTCACATAGCAAGTGAAAGTGGGAGGGAGCTGGAAGTGGAGCTCTGGATTTGTGCCCCCATCCCACATCTCTGTTCTGGACTTCGGCCCCCTCGTTCCTGGGATCCCAATCAGTGAGGAGCTTAGAGCTGTTCTGTGTTTTCTCTGCAGTCACCACCCTGGGCTGAATAAAAGCACAGGTGTCGGTGGACGTCCGCATTCCAGTCAGGTCCTGGTGAGCCCAAACTAACCCTACAACCCGACTGGCTGTCCTCCCCACCACCATTGCCCACCTCTCGGCAGCTCCCAGACGCCCCGGAGGTGGTCAGGTTCCCAAGTGACCCCCTGACCCTGAGCAGAGCCTCTCACAGCAGAGAAGCCCAGACGGCCCCAGCCCCTACCGCAGACCTCTGTCGGCAGGACCGCAGCTCACCCAGGTTCTTCGTTACTGTTAACTCGGTGCTTCCCCACACTGTTTTCATCATCACCCCCCACCCCAAGAGAAAAATTACGTGAAATTCTTTCCAACGAGAGAAATTCAATTCTAAGGAGTAGGATTCTGATGGGCAGGGTGGAGCTTTGGTGGGTCAAAACCACTGCACTGAGGTTTGCTTGCAGCTTCCCTGCTCCACCAATCCATGCCACCCCCGCCTGACTGAGACTGCGTGCGTTCGGGGCTGACCTTCCTCCACAGCTGCTACTGCCGGACCCTCATCTCGGGGCCCCGCACTGCCGCCTCCCACGGCACTGCTCAGAACAGTTCTCTCCACTCTCCGCTATGGCTGCCTGGGGCGAGGCCTCCCCATCTCTCACCTGGCTCACAGCTCTGCTACTGCTAAGGGGTGGTGCTCAACCCCAGAATGGGTCAGATCACTCCCTGGCCAGAGTCCCTCCATGGCAGGGGCCCCAAGAACCAGGCCAGTCTGGACTCTTCCCAGTGTCCTGCCATGTCCAGCCTCCTGCCCCGGACAGCCCCAGCTCTCCTCCACTTCTGTGACCAGACACACACCTGCTCTTGCTTCCTGGACCTCCTCCCCCTGCCTTCACCCCTTCTCCTCCTGAAAACTCCTCTCCAGAAGTTTTTCTGCACTCTCCGGAGTACAGACACTCCTGGGCGAATCCCTGGAGAATATCGAGATAAGGACACAGTGTCACCAAAGAAGGCTTCGCAGTGGCCTATCTCCTGGTTCCGCTCGGCTGGCTTGGGCGAGGAGAATGGGGAGATAAGGACGACGGGGTGCCCGTGGCCTGACTGGATCCTAAGTTTTGCCACGACAGGGCTCTACCAGAAACCTAGGCTGAAAGGTTTCAGAAAAAAAAGGTGGCAAATCAGCTCCCCCGACACAAACTCTTTTCTTGTTGCAAGGCAGACCCACTTCAATTAACTAGGAATCCACCAACTCAGTCCCACCACTCAGAGCCCGCCACAAATTTATAGAGGCTTTCCTGTCACCAGATCCAGAACTGGGAAGACCTTGCATTTCCTGAGGGCCGCAGGCTGGAGAGAAGGGCAGAGGCTCCAGCAAATCTGTTACACCCACTCGCCCATGGCGGCAGGAAGATGTGGGCAGGGCGTGCAGCACCTGGCACGTAGTAGATGCTCAGTAAGGCTCTGCTGAAGGAAGGAAACCGCCTCCAAGACTCAACTCACTTTCTACAATTTTGCTTCGAACATTTGGACATTCACACCACAGCTGCATGATTGGAATACAAACCAGTTTAAAAAAAAAAAAAATCAGACATTGCTTCCAGATTTCGCTCTTATAAACAGGCCTGCATCCTCCCTTTAAATTGTAATAATTCCTTCCCAGATGTTGCTTCTCCTTCAGACCCGTAAATTTAAGCTTTTCATGATGATGCTTCACATTTGCCTGGTGCCATGGGCTCTTTGTGGAGTGTTTCTGCATCTTCTTTCCCTCATTAGACAGCCACGCGGACCCCAGAAGAGGCAGGACAGGGGCCGGCATCCCTAATTCACTGACAGGAAGGCCAGCTGCTGAGGCTGCGGAGCTGGATTGCGGTGGGTGTGGGTGTCGCTCTCCTTCCTGGTGCTGAGAGCCATGGTACCTTCCTCTCCAGCACCGTCCAGGCGGCCATGTGGGTGGGGCAACAGTGGAGTCTCCACCCCCAAGACCATGCTGCCCACTTAAAACTCTGACTCAGATGTGAACAAGTCTCTTCCCTTGGTTCTCCCTGCACTCCTGGGGCCAGGCTATAACATTTGGATAAGACTTATCTAGAGTCTTGGGGAATAAAACAGAACAATACGCCAGGAGGGGTGAGAGCAGTGGAAAGAGGAAGTAGAACGTGGCCTGATAAGCTGGCGCCCCAGCTGTTCTCCAGGAGGTTCCATCCTGGCTCCATGGGGCAGCCCCCATCTTAGCATTGAGCACACTGGAATTCACAGCCAGGAAAGAGCCCACCTCAAGTCTGGACCCACAAGTAGAGCCCAGAGAGACTAGGACTCCCCTCTTCCCTCCCACCTTCCCTGTTCCAATTTCTTCTCTGAGGCTGTCCCTTTCCTGGTGACAGACCCTGGGGCTGTTTGCCTCGATTCTTCAGGGGAGCCTTTGACCTGTGTCCCAGGCACTCAGGTAGCTACCACATCGGTCCTCTAGGGGGCCCACAGCTGTACGTGTCAGGGGGTGGGAGACAGCCGTGGGGACAGGAGAGACAACTACCAAACAAGTTCATGGATTCAGCATCTGCTCACTGCCAGGGTCTGGACCGAGCCAGGTCTGGCCGATACCTCAGCTGCCAGGGCTCAGGGTTGCTCGGCATCCCATGCCCCTTTGGTCCTTGGCCTCTTGACAGCTTTAGAGAGAAGTGATGGGGAAAATGCGGCTTCACAGAGTAAAACAAGGTGGGCTTTTAGACTCGGTGGGTTTTTGGTCTCCCCATGGAGTTGCACAGAGGTTTGGGAACCCCTTCTCCCAAGTCTGAACCTTGCAGCCTCGCTCCATGGCACAATCAGAGCTTCACCTTGGATTTTCATCTTAGTCCCTGACACACCTGGTTCAGGGGTTGGCTCAGCCTGGGTGGTGGTCAAGAGCATGGAAGATTGATAATCTTAGAGACCTGGGTCTAAATCTCTAAGTTTAATGGCAGACCCTCCATGCCACTCCCACCCCCTGCCTCAGTCTCCTCCTCTGTACAATGGGGATGATATTTCTGAACATCCATGTTTGTTCTGAGAGTTAAATGTTTGGGTGTAAGAAAGGCACTTGGCATAGCCCATGGCACATATCAACTGGTGGCTATAACATTATTATAGCCTGCCAACTGAAGCACAGAATAGGTATCCCTGAAGTACCTACAGCGCCATGGGGAAGGTGAGGGCCTTCTTTCCCACCACCTCTCCACAGAAGTGAGCACACAGAGGACAAATGAATGGGGAGGGATCTTCCTTGGGAGCTAGTTGACCAATGGGCTGACCGTGTGTGTAGTTGTCCTGGGTCTATCCGACACTGGTCAGTTACCACTTCCTGCTCCCTGCAGCTAATCTCCCTGAATTTCCTTTAAGAGGACACTTTCAGCCTTTAACAGCCCCTCCCCTCCTCCTCCCCAGCAACTGCTAAACTCCAGGCCTGAGGGCAGATGTTTTCACAGCTTCTACCCCTCTCCTCTGAATCCAAGCCATAGGGCCAGCGGCTGAAAACCCCTTCCCAGCCCCAAGTGGGTCTGAGAGGCATTACTTCCTCACCCAGTAGAAAACTATTTTATTTGAATAGATCTGAGGCTGTTTCTCAGAGAGAAAAAAAAATTGTGAAAGAAAAGTCTTTGGAGATTACATTACTTTTTTACCCAGATATGATGAGTTATCCATTTAAAAATAAACCACAGACAGGCAAGTTTCTCCGTACCCAGGCAGAAAGCAGTCATTACCAGGAATTTCTGTAAGTTCTCTGCTTTTCTTGGCCAATATAGAAACAGCCTAGGAACTGAAAATAGAATTAGAAGCTAATTCTGTTTTCCTGGTCTCTACCAAAGTGTGCAGGCAAGTGGCTTGATCACACCAGAGCTTCACGTTCCATCTGAAAAAACATGGAACCACGGCTCACCAACCTCACGGCAATTCTGCAACTAACCCAGCACCCGAGGAGTCCGGCCAGAGCCCACAGCAGTCAATACGACTGCACCAGATCACTGGGCCACAGCCTGGCATGGCTTGATGTCCAGATACGGGCAGGAAACCAAAGGCAAGACCAGTGAGTGACAAGCTCAAGGTCACACAGCTGATTAGCAGGAGAGCTGGGACCACAAAGCTGGCTTCCAAACTCTCTGGCCGCTGCCCTTTCTCACCCACTCATCTCTCTACAGTTTAACTGTAACTGAATATTACAGGAAAGTCCCCTAGAAAGGTTAAGCAACTTACCCCAACCCAGTTTTCCTTCCTGCAGAAAGTCCCCCTGTCTTCACTCTCCTTTCCAGTGAGCAGTAAATCAAATATTCCCTGCTGCATTACTTTTCAAGCTCGATGTTTCTAAATCCAAAGACATCTATAAATAATACATACTCATTTATATGTACATTTAAAAGATTAAAAAAAAGCCATAACGAAGATACCTGTAGATTCTCCTGAATACTAATGGGCTACTTAAAACACAGTGGAAGCAAATGGCTAATGAACACAGGTACCCTCATACATGAACTTCCCTCCACTCCACCTCGGGCCCATACCCAGTGGGGGAGCCTCTGTTCTGAACCCACTCATTCACTGCTTCTCTCCCACGGTCACATTTAGCCATCTGCTGCTTCTTTTATATGTGGGACTGTGTATTTCTTTTTTTTTCCTCTTCAGTTTTATATGAAACATTTAGCAATGAAGTAGCAAATAAAAATACTACATATCATCTAGAATTCATATAAAATTGTGGTTGGCTTTAACGCATCTAAAGGTTGATAAAAAGAAACACGTAGATGTTTCTTAACGGCTTGTTTATATTTTATTACACATTACACACATCTTACTCCATTGAGAAAATTTAGAACTTGATGTGGTTCTCTCTGTCACAAGCAGGCACGGCAAAGATTACCACATCTAGAGAACATTTTTCCCTTGGAACACAAGGTACTTGCCTTGCAATTACCCCAGCAGACAGAAATGGCGCAAACAATCCAATAGCACTCACATCAATCTCTGGAAGGAGGGGTTTCTGTACTTGTTTTTCCCCCACAGTGTTGTCTGGCTACCCCATCCTCCACCCTGCTGGGCAGCTCTGCTCTTCACTCCAAACTGAGGCTGTGGCTGGAGGACCATCATCTCTCAGACAGACGTGCAGGTCAGCTAGGCGCTGGCAAAGTTGGTGTCTGCTCCATCACACACCCACGTGCAGAAACAGGGGAGGTCCCAAGGCTGTAGACAGCAAGGGCTAAGTTAACTCTGCTGGTGGAACTGAAGGTGGTCAGAGGAAGCAGAGCTCCTGGGTGCAGGAAGCTCCATGCCAGGCCCTAATCTAGGTCCCGGAGGATGAGCGCATCTGAAAGATCAACCTGAAGACGTTCAGAGGACAGGCATCTTAGTTTGAGTTCCCCTCCAAAGTGGCCCCTGAAACACTGATTTGGATGTAAGTGGGGTTTTTTGTTTTGTTTTTTTTAAAAGAGTAGACCCAAGGAAGCACCATGAGGAAGCAGGGATGTGAGAAAGGAGACAGGGAAAAGTCAGTTGAGGAAGCATTAACCAGTGGGTTCCCGCTTGGGCAACTGGGGGCTTATTCCTACTGGGGATGCTCTGAGAGGCTGGGTAGAGCATATCTTAAAGTTGTCCCACCAAGAGATGAGGAAGGAAGCTGGGGTATTGATTCATTACCTCCCACCTCTCACTGGCTGACAAGTGCTTTGGGGTATCAATCCCTCCAGCACTTCCAGCCTGCCCCATGAATGGGCCGGGCACTCCCACACAGAGAAAGGCAGGAAGCGAGAACTGTCAGCTGGCGAGCCCCAGGCTGGGGAATGGGCGTGGCATCAACAACCTCTGATAGCGCGGGTAAACTGGAGCGCTCATCAGCTCCTGCGTACTTCCGGGGACTGCAGCCTCAGCACCTGTTCAGGTGCCTTGGTCTCTGGGACCCTCCCCTTCTGAGTGAGAGGGAGACACACACTGCTTGCCACAGCAGAGGACCTTGAGGTTGCTCATCCCCACATTCCATGCTGTGTCACATGTGTTCGTAATGGGATCATCTGCTATCTGTCAGCCATGGAGCAACCACGTATGAAAAATAACATTGGGGAGCAAATTAAGTGATCTGTCTGCAAGCAGCCTGTTTAGATGAGGAACGGTTGCCATTGACAAATCTATTAAAATTATACATAAATTTCTAAGAGCACACAGATTCATTCCCTGAGGACACCGATTATGGGCATTTAAAATAAAACCCGGATTAAATCATCTTGTCTCACTTGAATGGGGTAAAAACAATTAGGAGAAGAGGGAGAAATAAATTATATCCATCACCTTCCTGACCAAAAAAAAAGTTCAGAGTTTTCGTTTGTCAGCATGATGATGCCTTAAAACTCTAAGACTTCTGTGTGCTGCCAGGTTAAAGGACAGAGGGATCCAAAGAGGCCTTTGGCTGCTCTCCAAGTCGGAAGGGAGAGCTGGGGGGCCAGGTGTGCCTCTCTTGGGAAGCAGAACCCACCCAGACAAGGATTGAGGCAAGTGGTTTATCTGGAGAGTGATGCCAGAAAGCTCAGGCAGGTGAGTGGGGAGGTGAGACCGGTAAGTGAAGGAAGCCGACAGAGATTGCCCTAATATGCAGTTCTCCACTGTGGGCACCTGGGCCAATGTCCCTGGGGGCCTCTGGGGGACAGAGAGGGACGTGTCTCAGTGTTGTCCCACCTGAGACGTGAGGAAGCTGCAGTATCTGTCGCCAATTCCCATTTCTCATCGGCTGAGAGCTCCTGTCAGTGAATTAACTCGTAGGCACTTCAGGTCTGTCCCTAGAGTCCAGCAAAGGCTCAGGGGTTACCGGGCTGGGGAGGACTCCAGGAAAATGAGCCTTCAACATGTGCAAACATACTGTGCTGGAAACTCATAACCTCTGATTACTTGGATGGAATTCAATTTGCCACTTTCAAAAGTCTAACAAAAACAGACCCCCCCCCCACCCCCATGTAATCACTGAATAATATTATAATCATTCTGCATGGAAATTGCATTCTTTCCCTGATGTAAGCATAGGCTTTGAACCTCTCAGGGCTTCACCCACTACATTATCTTTCAGAGTATGAAGTAGCAGGTTCCAATTATCTGAAAAAAATGTGGAACAGTCACAGCACAATACATAGTATGACCCAGAGAGAATACACATTCTCCAGGACAGGCACCTTGATTAGTGCCTGTGCCTGTTAAACACCTTTCAGGTAATACAGTGATAATGGACATTAATAGTAGCAATAGTGCTGAAGGGCTAGAATATAATGATTTCTGATTATGTTACTATTTCCTTTTGTGGAGCACAGCGCGTATTTCCAAACGACTCTATGCTCATTAAGCTACACAAAAGCCCAGCGACAGGTCGGCAGAAAGGTGGCCAGAAGGGGCTTGCAGTTATGTACTGGTGTTTGGGAAAGATGGCGGCCAGAGTTCTTGGTGGGGCAGCAGAGCCAGCACCATTTTCTGTGATCTGGATCCATCAGACATGTCTGCCTACGTTGACAGACATCAACTACTGAACAGCCAGCAAAGAAACGCTCCTATGTGCAATGTCATAAGCTGATGGGTGTTAAAGGAGAATTTGATAAATTGTAATTTTTTGTCTATGCCCAAATATAGGACCTTCTTTCCCCTGCATCTCCTGTTATCCCTCAGAAAAAAGGGTGTTCCATAATGGAAAAGAATATAAAAAAGAATGTATATATATGTGCAGTCACTTTGCTGTACAGCAGAAATTAATACAACATTGTAAATCAACTACACTACAATAAAAAGGGTGTTGCCTTAAATTCAATATATCCAATATCCAATTTGATGGATTCTACATCAATAAAAAGTCTCGTTTTATAGTGCACTCTCCCACCTGATTTAGTTAACACAGATGCAGTAATTACTCTTGGGATTATGACTTCATTATTTCAGTGTTTGGATGTCATTGTAAACAAGACTTTTAAAAGTCACTTTAAAAAGAAACCCAACAATGGTTAATTGCTGCAAGAGATCATGAATAGCCACCTATAAGGCAAGTGAAAAACAAAACAAAACATAACTGCCTCAATTTATGGGAATTGGGACCTGTGGCTTGGGATACAATTTTAAAGGAAGACATAATCCATGGATTCAAAAAGTGCTGTCTCTGCCGTCTCTTGAAAACGTGGATGCAAGTGAGGCTCACAAGCTCTGGAAAACTGTCAGAGGACTCAGAAAGCTGCTCTAGGGATAAAAAAATACACTGGGAACAAAACACACCCTGGAGTTGAAACTGCACCTGACAGGTTTGGATAGAGACTCATGAAATATAAGTGAGAAAAAGCACTATTTAAAAATTGACGGTTTAGATATTTTGTAATTTTAAAGATGTGTAACTAAAGTAATTAATTACATATTTTAAGTAAACAGTTTGTTGTTTCATTTATACTGTATTCCAAAAATATTCATATATTCACACACTGGCTAAAAAATTTTCCAGAGTCCTTTTATTTGGGAACGTGGGCAGCTGCCTTATATTTGGGTGTAAAGTTAGTTTTCTTAGCACTGTAGGCGTACAGTTGCTGTCCTGGCAAAGGCTAAATTTAATCTACAAATCAAACCCACTTAGGGACATGAGATGGTCTTTCTTTAGTGCAACAGTCCCTTCATTGGGCAGATGGGAAAACTGAAGCCCAGAGAATTTTCTGTCCTATCACAGAATCCTTAAAGGAAGAAGTAAAATGAGAAGAAAACCTGAAAATAAGAACATGACTTTTAAAAAATTGCACTGTAGTTGATTTACAATATTGTGTTAGTTTCAGGTGTACAGCAAAGTGATTCAGTTTTTTATATATATATATTTCAGATTTTTCATTATAGGTTATTACAAGATATTGAATATACTTCCCTGTGCTCTACAGTAAATCTTCGTTGCTTATCTGTTTTATATATAATAGTGTATATCTGTTAATTCCATACTCCTAATTTATCCCTCTTCCCCCTCCCCTTTGGTACAGTAACAGTTTGTTTTCTATGTCTATGAATCTGTTTCTGTTTTGTAAATAGCATTTTTTTATTTGTAGTAATTTTTAGATTCCACATATAAGTGATACTACATAACATTTGTCTTTCTCTGTCTGACTTACTTTACTCAGTATGATACTCTTAGGTATGAAAATCTCTAGGTCCATCCATGTTGTTGCAAATGGCAATATTTCATTCTCTTTAATGGCTGAGTAGTATTCCATTATATATATATACACCGCATCTTCTTTATCCATTCATCTGTCGATGGACACTTAGGTTGCTTCCATGTCCTGGCTATGTAAATAGAGCTGCTATGAACACTGGGGTGCATGTATCTTTTCGAATTAGAGTTTTTGTCTTTTCCAGATACGTGTCCAGGAGTGGGACTGCTGGATCATATGGTAGTTCTATTTTTAGTTTTTAAGGAACCTCCATACTGTTTTCCATAGTGACTGCACCAATTTACATTCCCACCATCAGTGCAAGAGGAGAACATGGCTTCTTGCACGGACACCCCATGTGACAGCAGCTGGGCCTGGGCTCTGCATCTATCAGGTGGGGATACTTTGGGGCTGTGAACTCACTGGTCATAAGCCAACCTCAAAGAATCCCCTGGTAGCGGGTTATTTGCTGCACTGACACCTGCCTTCTCTTCTGGAGGGTATTCCTTCTGGATCCCAGACCAGTTTGCATTTCCTCTGCCCTGCCAGAATGTTGCCACTGCTTTAAAAAAATGAAGTCACATTTATTTAAAAGCATATGTAAATATGAAAACGCATCTCCAGTCTTCTTTCTAAATGGGAGGAGCCCTGCTAAAATGTGCCAGGCGGGAGTCCTCTGGTCCCACCTCTGTCCACACCCTTGACCTCCCTGAGCAGCAAAATCCTCTCCTCCCCTCTGTCTGGGGTGCAGTCCCTTCCACCTGCAAGCCCAGCCTCCAGCTTTCTGTCTGTCAGTCATGGGCCAGGGGCTGTCACACTCGACCATCCTTCCTCATTGGAGGAGGAGCCACTGTAATTAAAACCCAGAAAAGCAGGATCTGTGCTGGCTAATGATGTAGCTTTGGGCCCTGAGACCTACTTTAAATTTTATTAGTCATGCAAATCCACCTACCCCCCACACCCAGCAAAAATAGAGGAGAAAAGGTGCATTTGATAGTGAGGTGGGGTGCCCTGATAGGGGAGTTCCATGAGGTTACTGGGGTCCACTTAATAGTCTCAAGCAGTAAAGAGCGAATTTGATTTCCCAGAAGCATGTGTTTCTCTTTCCATGGGGGCATTTCAGCTAGAAAGTCTCTGAAAAATTAACAGCTACATGAGAACTCCTAATCAGGAAGAATTAAACTGGCTATCTTAAGGCCACACTTTTCAAAGCTGCAGGCATGGAATTTTTGGAGCAGCTGCAGGGAGAGCTGGAACATATGAATTATGAATTGACACCCTGTGGACTCTGCAGTCTGGTTCCAGAGCCCAGACCCAACTTGGGAGACTGGAAGAACCACAGGCTATCTCACGCTTGTGCACGAGCCCAGTGTCAGTCAAGGGCTGGCTCCCCCATTCACAAGCTTCTTGACCCCTCTGCCTCAGTCTCCTAAGCTGTATAATGGGAAGAAGAGCACTTCCGCATAGGGCTGCCAGGAGATTAAATGAGGTAATTCAAGAAAGTACTCAGAAACCTACTGATACACAGTAGGCTCTTAATAAATGTTAACGGTTATTGTTTGCTCTTGTCTGCCACCAGAATGATCTACCTAAGACACAAATCTGGTTTCCTCTCATTGGAAACCCTTTAGTGGCTTCCCACTGAATAGACAAAATCCAAAATACTTCGTATCAGTGGCCTCAGCCCTACTCTAGCGACTTCAGCCTTACTGGCCATGGGACCCCCACCCTGCACTACTGGAAGCTTCTGAGCGGGCATCTTGCCCCCTCATTTCTGTCCCTCATCTCCTGCCTGGCCAGCTCCACAGCGGTGCCTAAGTGGTCAACCTCTGAGCTCCTGCAGTTACCATTTACTGAGGCACTTTTCACTCTATTCACGTTTTGGACCGATACTCTTTGTTGGGGGGCTGCAGGATGTTTACCAGCATCCCTGGGCTCCACCCACTAGATGCCAGTAGCATCCCTAGTTTCCCCCTCACACCCCCTGCCCCCAAGTTATGACAACAAAATATGTCTCCAGACATTGCCTGGTGTCCCCCAGGAAAGGGAAGGGGATAAAATTACCCCTGGTTGGTAACCACTGCACTAAACTATAAGTCCCTTGAGCACATAGGCTATAACTTATTCATTTCTCTATCAGTGGGACCTAGTCCAGTACTTGACAAACAGTAAGTGCTCAGTAAATGCCCGTTGAAAAGGAAAGAAGGAAGTAAAATGAATTCAGTGCTCGTAACATAGTAAATATCTCTGCCAAGGATGAGATAAGCATGTTGGATCAAATAATGAATAAATGAATGAGATAGATACAAGTTTGGTAAGTGACTATATACACAGAAGACGTGTTGAACAAATAAGTCCCTCTCATCGTTTAACATCTTATAGAAAAATTTCAGTTCCCCCCACTCCCATCCCCTTCCGGCTTCCCCTCTACCTGTCCTACTCAGCTCCTCTGCATCCCAGCAAAACTTCTTCATGGGTTGCCTGGGTCTCCTGTCTACTAACTCACCTCCCATTCCTTCCTCAGCTCACTCCTCAGCCCGTCACTCCACCTCAAGTTCTCTTGCTAAGGTCACCAACGATATACTCGTGGGTAAATCCAATGGAAGGTTTCCATTCTTCATCCTGTTGGCCATCCCAGAAGCCTTCCACACTGATGATTGTTCCTTGAAAGCAGGGATGGTAATCATGATATAAACAACTGGCATGGCATGGGCACACACTTCCTTCCCAATCTCGTACTTTTTTCCCTACTCCCTTGGTTGCTATTTCAGTCTATTTTGCAGGAACACTCCTCTCTCTCTGGCTATTAAATATCAGAGTTCCTTGAGGATTTTCTCTAATCTCTCATCCCTTTGCTTTACTCTCTTCTCTTGCCCCAGTTTATCTAATCCATGCTCAGGGTGTAGATTACCCTCCATATGCTGATGATTCCCTAAAACATATGATCTCCAGCCCCTACCTTTCCTCTGAGCTCCAGATCTGTACATCTCACCTGCGTATCCGACATCTCTAATTTGATGTCTCAATGGCAACTCAACCTGCCCCTTCCTCTGACCCAAACAAAACAAAGCATGAGGGACTTTCCCAGTGCTCTGGTCTCAGTAGACAGACAGCATCGCTAACCATCCAACTGTGCAAACCTGACACCTAGGAGCCTCTCCCTCCATCCCCACACCATCAACGCCCCTTCTGAAATCTTTATCTTCATCTACTTCTCTTTACCCCCATTGCCACTTCTCTCTCTCGCAATGGTCCTTTCACTCGGTTCCCCTGAATCTTGACTTGCTTTTCTCTGATCTGTTCTCACGTTGCAGCCAAAGAGGTTTTTTCTCAAAATGCAAATCTGATCCTGTTCCTCCCCCGCTTTGAGCCTCCCCCCAAGGCTGTGCATGGACTGATTACTACTTCCCATCCTGCCTCATCTTACTCCTCCTCTCTGTCCTCTTCTACACTCCTCCACACTGGCCTTTTTTCAGTTTCCAGAATGTTCCATACTCCTGTCACAGGGCCTTTCCATGCAGTGTTTCCTCTCTCTCTTCACCTGGTTAATGCTGATTCAGAGCCCAACTCAGGCATCAACTCTTGAGGGAAGCCTGACTTGACCTGAGACTATATCACACCCCCATTTACAGAGCTATGAGAGTTTCTCTCTCCTTCAAGCGCCCGTGTTCTAATTATAATTTATGTTTGCGATTATATGATTAATTCCTGTCTTCCTTGCCTAGAGTGTAAGCTCCATGCAGACAGAGACCATGACTACTTTTGTTTAACTCTGTGTCCAGTCCTGGTGTGGGGGGGGCAGCTAACTGTGACCTCTGGGCCAAATGTAGCCCAATGCCTGTCAATAAAGTTTTACTGGAACAAAGCTACACCCATGGGCTTATGTATTGCTTACGGTTGCTTTTGCCTTACAAGAGTTGGATAGCGGCAACAGAGACAACATGGCCCTCAAAGCCTAAAATATTTACTCTACAGGAAAAGTCTGCCATCCCCCGCTCTAGGCTGGAGCGCTAGCGCCTAGCAGAAAGCAGACGTTCAATACAAATTCACCAAATGAAGAGTAAACAGGCAAGGAACAAATAAGTTTCTAATAGATGCCTTGTTATCTGCTGAGTGACTGAAATAAGCCCTCTCTAGGGCAATGCTGGCCACTGCAGGCCTGCATTAGAATAATGGGGGCAATTATTAATGAGCTGACCACCCCTCTTTTCCCCAGGGGTGGGGATCCTTGAATTTTCTTTGGATTCCGAGCCGACTGGTCACCACAGGCAAGGAGGGGGCCATTCATCTGACTATGGGGCCCTTGTTTCCGGTGCTTCAGAGACAGGGGAACTCTTACTGGCTCCCCCATGCCCGCTGGATCCTGTCAAAATCCTGTGACAGCCCTAAAGGAAGAAGAGGGGAGCCACCCTACCTCAGGGACACTGGGGGGACTCCATGGGTCCAAAGAAGTCTCAACCACACAGTGGGGGTCCCGGGCGGGGAAGGAGCCCAGAACACAGCAAAACCCCTAAAGGGACAGACCGAAGGACAGAACTAGTAACCCCTGGCTGTCCCTCCCTCCTGTTTGCCAAACCTGCAGGAGCCTGCAGCTCAATGCAACCACCACCCAGAGTAAAAGATCGCCTTCACTGCCCCAGCCCCCAAAGACCTCGCCATTCCTTGTTCAGAGCTCATTCTGAGTTCAGCCTTTTGTCAAACATCGTCCTATAATGGTCGCTGTATCCCTTTCTCTCTACCCTGCACTATCGCAGAGCAGGGCCTGCTTTACCCTCCTCCTGCCTCTGTCACCACCCCTTCCAGCTCCAACCCCTGGATCAGGAAGGCACAGCACAAAGCACACAGGTGGGTCTCAGCAAACACCTGGGAAAGGCCAACAGGCCTCGGAACACGCTGGATCCCAGCTGCACTGCCCCCGACGCCTGAGATGCTGATGGCCACCACTCAGCTCCCTTCCGCCCAGGCGCGCTTCTTCTGTGGCGAGTGTGACCTGCAGTGACCTTGCCTCCCGCCTCCCTGCGTCCAGTGCTGGCTAAGCTGGGCCCTGTTAGCACATTTCAAACCAGCCTGGGTACATCCAGCGGCCAGCCCTGGAGGTTCCTGGACTACCATGCAGGCTTTTTCTGGAGCTGCCATCCTGGTGGGGGAAGACTCCAGAATTTTAATACTCATAAATAAGTTGTAGAAAATTCCCAAAGCAGTGATAAAGCCGCATCCAGGCTGAAGCGTTAAATGTGGCAGGAACAGAAAACGCAATGTGAACATTACATCCAAGCACAAATAGCCAGAAACCCGCAGAGCTGGCGTGGGAGAATGTTTCCGGCTCTTCCCTCGTGGGTGCTAGACGCAGGCACCACGTGGCTTTACGAGAGAAAGAGTCTCAGATTTAGTGCTCAGACGTTTTGTTAAGATCCGTGGAAAAGAGAAGGAACACTCCTGCACAAAGCCCCAGTCACTGCTCCAAGGATTCTAGAACGCCCTCCTACCTGCATCTTCCTGGGTCCCTGGCACGGCCCTAGGAGCACTGGGCCACCAGGGGGACCCTGCTGGGGGTCCCGCAGAGGCGGCTCCCCCTCAGCCCTGCCCCTGTCCCTGCCCCACTGCGTCAAGAGCCTGGGGTCTCCTCTGCCTTGGCTTCTCCACTTACAAAAATGGAGGGGATGCTGGCTCTTGTCATCACACTGGAATCTGCTCAGAAGTGGAATCCTTTGAAATAGGCTTGGTGGCTGTCTCAGTCAGCTATGGCTGCCATGACAAAATACCAGAGATGGGGTGGCTTAAACAGCAGAAATTAGTTTTCTCACAGTTCTGGAGGCTGGAAGTCCAAGGTCAAGGTGCAGCAGCTCTGGTTTCTCCTGAGGCCTATCGTCCTGCTTGCAGATGGCAGCCCTCTCGCTGTGTCCTCACACAGTCTTTCCTCTGTGTGCGCACACATCCCTGGTATGTCTCTATGAGTCTAAAGTTCCTCTTTTTCTAAGGACACCAGTCAGATTGGATTAGGGTCCATCCATATGACTCCCTTAACTTTAATTGCATCTTTAAAGGTCCTATCTTCAAATACAGTCACATTCGGAGGTCCTGGGGGTTAGGGCTTTGACATATCAATTTTGGGGAGACATAATTCAGTGTATAACAGGGGCTAACAAATGAGCCGAAGAGCATGCCTGACCATGTCATGGTAGAATTAAGGGAAGCAGGAGACCGTCCCTCCACGGATGCTTCACCCAATGACGTACCCGATGGCAAACTTGTCTGCCCTCAGAGGAAGATCTTGAGCAGAAAGATGAATACAATTCATAACCAAAACTATCTTACGTTCACTGGATTTCTATTTATTTATTTGGTTTTAACCAAAACCTTCCCTGAAAACAGATGGGCAAATCAGTGATGATGACAATGATGATAGTAACAGTAGAACAACCAACAACTAATCAAACTAAGCAAAGCTACAAACACTTTTAAGTTAAAATAGGCTAAGTTGGGCTTCCCTGGTGGCGCAGTGGTTAAGAATCTGCCTGCCAATGCAGGGGACACGGGTTCGAGCCCTGGTCTGGGAAGATCCCACATGCCGCGGAGCAACTGGGCCCGTGAGCCACAACTACTGAGCCTGCGCGTCTGGAGCCTGTGCTCCGCAACAAGAGAGGCCGCGATAGTGAGAGGCCCACGCACCGCGATGAAGAGTGGCCCCCACTTGCCGCAACTAGAGAAAGCCCTCGCACAGAAACGAAGACCCAACACAGCCAAAAATAAATAAATTAAAAAAAAAAAAAAAAAAAAAAAAGGCTAAGTTGACAAGCCTTGTTTTCAACCAGAACTGTAACTCTGAATTACACGGCACTTATAAAATATATATTTAGTTAACTCTTTTACAGACTGTTGTAAATCGGTCATAAAAGGCCAGACTTCATAGAAGTGGTCTAACTTTAGGGGTGAAACAAAACGTTGTTACTGATTATTTAAGGGACTAAAGGCAACAACTCTACCAAAAGGAGCAGACCCGAGAAGCTCTGTTCTGGAGGCATCAAAGGGAGGTCTTATTAAATTCACAGTAAGTTTATCTCCAGAGACCACAAACTGATTGCACATGGAGTGTGGACTAGAGAAAAAAAAATAAATGGGCCCCCACCTTCTGCTTCTATAAGTTGTCAAACTCAGCATAAAACCCTTAGTTCTTTTTAAGTGCCAGGCTCTGTGGAATGTGATACTGAGAGAGAGACAGCCTTGGTGTTTCTTCCACCCCTTACACCTGGCACTTGGCATAGTGTCTGGTGGGCAGCAGGCACCAAGAAACAGTGGTCGTATGGAATTTAAAAAGCACACGCGTTGTGGAAGAGATCTGGGAAAGAGGGAGGATTGTAGAAAAATGCAAGAATAGAGGGAGAGCAAAAATCAGAGACGCTATGAGCAGAGCATCCTAATAAGCATAAGAGACTGTGCAAATGAAATAAGTAAATCATTGTTCAGTTGTCTGATATGACTAGAAAAGGGAATAGAAAAAGCTGAATAAATAACTGCTTTAAAATGTATAATCTGGGCTTCCCTGGTGGCGCAGTGGTTGAGAATCTGCCTGCCAATGCAGGGGACACGGGTTCGAGCCCTGGTCTGCGAGGACCCCACATGCCATGGAGCAACTAGGCCCGTGTGCCACAACTACTGAGCCTGCGCGTCTGGAGCCTGTGCTCCGCAACAAGAGAGGCCGCGATAGTGAAAGGCCTGCGCACCGCGATGGAAGAGCGGCCCCCACTTGCCGCAACTAGAGAAAGCCCTCGCACAGAAACGAAGACCCAACACAGCCATAAATAAATAAATAAATAAATAAAAATAAAATTAAAAAAAAAAGTATAATCTGCATCTTTTCAAAAATAAGCCCAGGCTTTTGTAAAGAATGTTTATCAAAGTTATACAAAACATCAAGACTGTACATTTTATAGACCAATTGAAAACCTGGGGGTTTAAATAAAATCCATCCCACTAAGCACAAAAATAAAGTTATTTTTAAAACAATTACTATATGAAATAAAGAATAAACGTACTAGCTTACTCTTTTACAAAGCTCACTGTACACTATAATCCAGTGAGTCTCCACCGCTGTGTGAATGGGAGGGAGGGGAGGGGAGGAGGAGGGGGAGTCTGATACCTGAGACTGCAGTCAGAGCCTAAAGGGCCTGGCCGCCCGGTTAAGGGTTTTGTACTTTCTCCTCTGGCAAGGGGGAGCCAACAGAGGTTTTAAAAGAATTGGCTCCATCAAATTTGTATTTTCAAAAGATGACTCACTGGTTAAAAGCCCCTAATGAAAAGAGTAGCTATCAGCCGAAACGAATACAAAACAATTAGGCACTGAACAGGCCCTTGAAAGCACACATGTTCTCCTGATTTGCCATCTTCATTGGTCAGTACATGGCAAGTGGGCCTTTGGTCCCATGTTTAGGGCTCACTGCCCTGGTTTCAAGCGCTGTAAAATCCCCGTGACATACGTCTTCTCCCCAAATGCCGTCCTAAGATATCTTCCTTCTTAAAGAGTAAATGCAGGTCAAGTAAAGAGTACAGGAGTTTGCCCATTGTAAGAGCGAGCCTGAATTTTCTTCGGCAAAAAAAAAAAAAAAAACCCCAAATACCAAGTCCCTCTTATTTTATGATCTTCTTTTTCTAAACATTCATATAAGCTGACCTTTTCAAGGCATCGCCTGGAACTGAAAACATGCTGGTAATAAATCGTGTTTCTCTGGCTTAAACGAAGCAGTGTCTTTGCCATGAGTCAGGAGTGGTTTCCATTCCTCGAGATGCTCAGAGAACGGGGCTGCCAGGACGTGGCAGGGGCTCTGGTTCCAGGGGAAACGCCGCCACCACTCAGTGAGGATCTGTGTGTGTGTGTGTGAAAGGCACTACCTCTGAATTTCCCATCTCCAAATCCTCCCAAGTGTTTTCCTGGGAACTGTTAGTAGAGAGTAACCAGGGGTCATGGACACCTTTGGAAGCCTGGTGAAAAGCCTGTGGACCCCTTTTCAGAATAATGCTTTTGAATACATAAAATAAAGCACATAGGATGATAAAAGAAACCAGTTACGTTTAAGTACAGTTATCAAAATATTAAAAAACAAAATGTTCATGTAGTAAACGCCCTTCTTTATGAATGCATTAAATAATGAAGTCTAGCATCATCTTTAAAACTACCGCAATTTCAAAGTAGTGACGAATGTAAATGATATTTTGAGGCATGTGCAATAAGGAGGAATATATTAATATCTGTGATTCTTACGGGTGACAAATCCACATACTACTGTGGTTTGTCGCCTACATTCGTGAATCGAGGGAGTGCCAGCTTTCACTGGGAAAATAAAGCCACATATTCCCCCTATTTACACTCACAGACGTCCTGCACTAGACCAAGTGTGGAAAACAATTGGCCCACAAATGTGCCCTGCAATGCTCTAAGGTGGGGACGCTACTTCCCAGCCCGATTTAATCTAGAGCATCTCTTTGACCTTTGTGTGGATGCTAATGTTTGAACTCCGTGGGACTGTTGTGCAGATTTAATAAGTTCCTGCCCTTATTTTTGAATGTTAAGAAAGAAGCAACCAACGCGAGAGATTAGGAGTGAGTGCACCCAAGGCCTGGACCTATACCCCCTGGAGACTTGGGCCCCTGTGACATGCTCCTGACCTCAAAAGGATGCTTATGAGACCCTGGTGGGAAAATGGGGCCACATGCTTTGCCCACCATGAAGGATGGTTCAAAACAGAAAGAAGAAAGACTGAACTTTGAAAACGATGTTATTCTGTGTTTTCAGATGTGGCCAGTAGGGCAGGAGTCCTGGTTCCACTGCTACTAGCCGTGGGACATTTGAGGTTGTGTTTCTTTTCTGTGCCCCCATTTCCTTATTGGCAAATGAGCATCTCTTCTTCATAGAGTTTTGTAAAGGTGAGATGAAATAATGCTACGATGTTTAGAGCAGGGCCTGGCACACAGTAGGCACTCAGTAAACGCTAGCCACTGTATTATTTATTACAGCCCCATCTCAGGCCATGACGATGCCTTGGTTACGACACCAAATGCTTCCTCCTTCATCCTCTGAGTGCCTAAAATGAAGCAAAGGCCCAGAATAGAGGGTGGGTTCTTTTCCCAGAGTTCCCACATGGCAGGGAGGAAACTTTTATTTTCAACAGTATTTCTGCAAAGTCTCAATCTGGGAGATGCAGTATAAGCAAACAAAATCCTCAAGCTTCAGAGAAATCCTGCCTCTCAGCCCTACGCTGGCCACTGCTGCATTTTCCTGTCATCTTATACAGCACAGGTGGTTCTGGGGGCAAAAGACACCGCTGGATAGACATGAAGACTAAGCCATGGGGGTGGGGAAGTGTTTGCAAGACAATTTCCAGAGACACCGGATGGTCACGTCAATAAGAGAACGCTGTGCGCATAGATAAGAAACATTTAAAAAATTTTACTTATTTTATTTTACGAAACACAGACTCCTATAAAAGGAGATAACACAGTTCTTATTCTTTAGAATTTTACAGTCTCTCAGGGGAGACATGGAGAAGACATAAAAACTCACAAAGAAACCACAGTCCCAGTGTAAATGGGGTGGTGACACAGAAATGCTGCTCTAGCATTCTGGGGTGGCGGAATCCGTCTTAGAGTCTCAACAGAGTTCACTTGGTCTCATAAAATTCTACCCACCTGGAGGTGGAAAGACGAATACTTCAGAAGGAAGTCAGTAAGTATCTCAGGCTTGAGGGATAGATTTCCCTTTATTTTATCCTGTGATCTTTCTAAGGGTGTTTGTGTCATTTTATGGTTAATAATATTAACATTAATGTATTACTGCACATCGGCAAGTAGGAGCAAAGGCAGAGTGGTCCCTTTCAACCAGGGCTGTGATTATACTTACCCTCTTCCAACTGCAGAGTAGAAATACTGAGGATACAAAGGGGAGACCCTCCAGGTGACATTCCCAGAACTATTTTGAACCTCAGAGCCCAAAGAGGGGCCATCAGACTGCCTTGGGAAGAGGTGGTGGTGTGCAGGAGGCTCAACACATGGGTGAGGACTTGCAAGGCACACACAGGGTTACCCAGTCCCTGGGACACAGGTGCAGCCCCTGTGGGGAGAGCTGTGCAGACTGCAGTAAATGTTTGCTGAGGGAATGCAAACAGAGAGGCAAGCCCCCCAAACAGAGCTAGAAAGGTCTTCAGGGACAATCAGGACAAGAAAGATGGTAAAAACTCACATTTACTGAAGCTTGTGTCCCAGGCACAGCTCAAAGCTTTTATGTGTGTTAACACTGGAGCACTCTGCATATTAAGATGGGGAAACCGAAGCTCAGAGAGGTCAAGTCATTTGCCTAAACCCACACAGCCTGAGGGCTGTGGAGTCAGCATTCAAACCTACTCATCTGCCTTCAAAGGCAAAACTTGAAAAAATTACCTTGCTTAAACTAAGTGAAAGAATCCAGTGACAAAACACTACATATTATATGACTCCATTCATTTGATATGTCCAGAATAAGGAAATCTATAGAGACAGAAAGTAGATTCGTGGTTGCCAGGGGTTGGGGGGAGGGGGGGAACGGGGAATGACTGCTAATGGGTGTGGGTTTCTCTCTGAGGTGATGAACATATTGATCGTGGTGATGGTTGCACCTGTCTGTGGATATATACTAAAAAACATTGAATTGTAAACCTTAAATGGGTGAATTGCATGGGATGTGAGTTATATCTCAATAAAGCTGTTAATTTTTTTTTTTTTTTTTTTTACTTAGTTAAAATTAATTTCTTGAGAAGCAAACCAAGGAGTACACAACTCTGCTTTCAACTGGGGGTCTGGGGAGACAACTAAGGGAAACAGATCCAGATGAAAAACTGGAAGGAATGCCTGTTTTCCTTAGAGTCTTCCAATATCAGAGCTGCTCCCTGACCCTCAGGCCCGGGCCTGGGGCAGCCCCTCCTGCTCTGCAGGGAAAGGGGGACCGAAGGGTCCGGCTGCACAGGGACCTCGGTCTCCGCTCTGTCCTCCCAGCACAGCCAACGGGCAGCACCGCCAGGCTATTAAATATGGATTAAGAAAACGTCAGATCTGCCTGCCGAAATCTAAGCTACGGAAAAACAACCCTGACCCTTCACATGATCCTGCCGCGCGGGCAGAGCGGCCAGCATGACCCGGGAAATCTTGGGAGAGATGCGCCGTCTCACTGAGAAGCCAGATGAAAGCTGAGGACAAGGCCGGCGCTTGGTTCATGATTACCTCGCTCGTGTTCTCCCCACTTGTGCTCTGAATCGCAGAATTGTTTTCCCTGGCATTTGTCACGTTGAGGACATGAGCCTTTTAATTGGCGAGCGAGCGGACATGCCGCTTTAGATGTCAAGAGACTGTTTTTGTCGAGCAGCGGCTCGGTTAAGCGGAGGCCCTGAGTTAAGGGCTGTGTCTCCGAGTCAGCTGGTCAGTCTGGCCTGAGCACAGAACTGAACCAGCCAAAAGAACAGGCAATTTAGTTTATGCAGGACATTGCCGGACAGCCCCTGGGGGCTGAATTCTGCATTAGATTGGAGGCTGTGGGCTTCCAGAAGGCTTGGCCCTCCATGCCTCCCTTGGAAAGCCTCTAAGCAGTGCTTTCTATGGCACCAGGTGCATGGGCTTGTCTGAGAGGTTAAATATTGTGCCTAAGGTTGATGGCCCCAACTGACGGCCTCCCTGAATCCACACCCTTTGCCCTGGAACTTTGTAGTACCCTTTCCGCCATGACCCTGAGCATGGCCATGGGACTTAGTTTGGAAAAGTACACGCGCATTTCCACTTTCTCACTTCTCAAGAACTGCTATAAGAACATGTTGGAAGACGAGAGACCACCCCACCCAGCTAGAGATCTGTCAGCTAAACCCAAGTCTGAGGGAGGCCAGCCAGGATAACAGAGCCACCTAGGTGACCTACAGCTGACCACAGAGATACGAAGGAACCTGGCTAAGACCAGAAGAACCAGTTACCCTACAGACTAGATGAGCAACGCTAGATCTTTATTGTCTTCAGTCACTGAGATTTTGGGGGACTTGTTGCATAGTACTGTTGGGTCAATAGGTAACTGATTGACCCAGCCAGTACAGGACAGACAGAGATAGTCCAGGGTAGATGAAGATCATCAATCTCAGCCCCCTCAAGTTCAGGATCCAGTGCTAGAGGCCCCTCTTTGAACCATACAGACACATGGACCAGTTGTAGACCTGCGGAAGGAAGAGAGCACGGTGGGCCAGCCAGGCCAGGCATGAGCTCACGGAGAGGCAGTGGAATTTACAGAGCTTAGACTCTCGCCAGACAGTCTGGCTTCAAATCCTGGTTGTACCACCTCCTGTGCCATCTTTGGGAAGTTAGTTAATGCACGAAACCATACATTGGCTCAGCCAACATCCATTCAAGCTTCCTCCTGTATTTCAAAGTCAAGAAAGCTAAAATGGCCTCCTCCCTTGCACCTCCAGGGATCGAGATGTGTTTTAGGTTCTACCAAGCAGATGTGCTTGTATATGATCTGAGAGGCCGAGGAAATGAGGTGGGGGCCATATGGCCATAGATTCTGCTGTTCTCCTGCCAAACAGTCACTGTCTTTGTGGGTGTGTTGGAAAGCAGAATATCCAAGGAGCAGGTACAACTCTGAAGCCAATGGTCTCGGTGAACCCTCCTGGTCCACGGATGGCAGTGAAGGTGGGTGTTTCTGAGGTCCATAGTTCCCATAGTGGGGTCCTGATTCCCAACCTTCCCACCTGTGGAAGCAGCAGCCCTGGTGGTCCAGTCTGCACTGAGTTGGCAATCATTCCTGGAGGCTGAGCCTAGATCCTGTCCTCCTAATGATTTTGGAAACTCCCAATCCCCTCTGGTAATCTCTGCTTAAATAGCCAGAGAGGTTCTGTTTTCTGGCTTCTGAACTGCAATAGATACATTTAATCTCTCTGGGCCTCAGTTTCCTCATCTGTAAAGGGATAGGGATGTTTTATGCCTCAAAGAGTTGTCACAAGGATTTGGCTAGATAATCCACATTAGGCAATTAGAACAGTGCCTGGCATATGGAAAGCATTTAAAATCTTAATATCATTAGATTTCTAGAAACTTGCTGGTATCAGGGCACCCAGCAATGACAAATTATGGGGACTGTGAGACATCCAGTTACGTTCTGATTTGAGGACATTTTTCTAGACTTCATGCACGTCTTGTGGGTCTTCCAGGGATGAGGAAGCTCTTAGTATACTGATTGGGTTTGGATATTTTCAAAGTCTTGGGTATCATACACTTTCACTCTTCCTGGCGTGGGTCACTTGTCTCCATGAATTACCTTGTCAGTCACATGGAGTGAAATTACAGGCATCTCCAGCCTCTGGTTTTATACAGGTCACAAACCCTTATCCCAAATCCTTGGGACCAGATCTGCTTTGGAATTCAGAATATGAATGCCACATATCATGGTACTTCCAGGAGGTTCTGGAATAGCACCCAGAATCAGACATATTAATATTCTATAGTAAAAGGTATGGATATTTACATTTACTGGGATAAATAAGGACTCTAAGTGGCCTCATGTCAGTTTAAGCCAGGTTTTGCTGTCAAATGATTTCTTGTTTCCAGAGCTTTCCCTATTTCAGATTTTCAGATAAGGGAAAATGGGTCTTCGCATAAGGAATAATGACATGACAACGGCCTAAGTGCTGAGACTGAGGGGCACGTGGCTAGCCACAGAGGGTCAGCTGGGTCTGAGCCAAGGCAGTCGTCAGTGTTCAGAAGACACGACAGGCTGATGTGCGACTTTTTATATTTGCAAGGATGCTTGACCGAATGCAACAAATGCAGGCACCTCCCAAGCAATGACTCCAGCAAAGCTTTTCAAACACTTAAAAGAACAGGAAGACGAGACACCAAAGGAAGACACGTCTGGAGGGGCAGAGGGCAGTGTCATCACTTTGGGAAGATGATGAGTGTAGGAGAACACAGGAGGAAGTTGCATGCTTTGATCTAGCAGTTTCCAGTGTTCAGAAACTACTTCGGTGGCAGGAGTTTAATTCTGAGGTTTATTTTACCTATAGCTCTGGGCCTCCCCACGGAGCTGTCTTGGGACCACGACTCCCCTCTCACTGTGTCCTCTGCAGAGCCTGCACCATGAGTGCAGCCATCTTTCTCAGCACCACTGAAGGGCAAGGTCATGTTCTACCCACAGGACTGATGTCACAGGACGCTGTGATAAATAAGATAAAACCAGAAGGGAGAGAATGGTATAGTGAATACTCAACACTATCCTTGAATTTCACAGTGTTTTTTTCTGAGCACATCCCTCAATATAGGACCATGATGAGTCTCTAAAGGGCTGTTCACCAAAAGCAATTCCAGAGGGAGTCCTCACTCTGGGATTCTGACACACCTGAGAGAAAGGTGAATGAATTTATGAAGCAGGAAAGCAAGGTCGATTTCATCACCTAAGGTACAAGCAGAGCCCAGGGCTGGGGAGACTGGAGCAAGGGAATTTAAAGGGAATGAGGCAGCTGAGACTTCCTAGCTGTGGTGTGGTCTCCACACAGGTTCAAAGGGCTGCTGGACCAAAGGAGGAGGATCAGGAAGTGAGGGAGATAGAGACCACATGGTAACAAATGCCAGCAGAAAGGTCTGCGTTTGGTCCACCAGGCAATGCAGCTCTCACTCCAGTGCAGGCCCACGATGGCAAAGGTGAGTCAGGGTGCAGATGTGTTCAATAAAGTCAAACACGAATGCCTCAAGCTGACTTTAGTCACTAAAAACACTTGTCTGAAGCTGTATCAGCCTTTAAAATCCTTCTGCATTTATTCCTCTCTGATTTAAACTGGTAAGATTTAAAGGATGAAAGCTGCTTGACCTGGAAGCAAAGGTGTTTTTCTGCATTAGGTAAACCTGTCAAAGAGAAGTTCCTTCGAAAAGTACAGTAAATCTAGCCTGAAATCAAGGATGGTGCATTGTTTACATATTTCAGCAGTGCAAAACCATCCCTCTTGTGATTCCCTTCCTTCCCTTTTCCTTCGAAAATATATCCCTCTGCTTCAAAACAGTTTGCAAAAATGCATTTAAAAAAAATACAAGTAAAATAACGTCAGGAAATCAGGATAAATACAGGGAAAATAAGATAAAACCAGAAGGGAGAGAATGGTATAGTGAATGCTCAACAATACCCTTGAGTTTCACAGGGTTTTTTTATTAGCACATCCCTCAATATAGGACCACGACCAGTTGCTAAAGGGTTGTTCACCAAAAGCAATTCCACAGGGACTTCCCTGATGGCACAGTGGTTGAGGATCTGCCTGCCAATGCAGGGGACACGGGTTCGATCTCTGGTCTGGGAAGATCACACATGCCACGGAGCAACTAAGCCCGTGCGCCACAACTACTGAGCCTGCACCCTAGAGCCCGCGAGCTACGACTACTGAGCCCACGTGCTGCAACTACTGAAGTCCACGTGCTCTGGGGCCCATGTGCCGTAACTACTGAGCCCACACCCTGCAACTACTGAAGCCCGCACGCCTAGAGCCCGTGCTCCACAACAAGAGAAGCCACTGCAGTGAGAACCCCGCACACCACAAAGAAGAGTAGCCCCCACTCACCTCAACTAGAGAAAGCCCGCATGCAGCAATGAAGACCCAATGCAGCCAAAAATAAAAGAAAAAAAGAGAGCAACTCCACAGGGAGTCGACATAGTATAGACTGGTACATGGTACCTAAGTGCCCAGCATGACCAGGGAAGAGCTCTCAGAGCATCCACCTCTGAGGATTAGATGCACTGGCGATTCCCTAGACTCTCTCTGTAAGTACTGTTGCCCTTAGCAAAGCTGTTGGTACAATTTGGGTTGCTGAGAGTCTGCTGTGATGTTTATCACAGTCTGATCATACAGACCAGCAGCTACTCCATGCTGAGATTAAGTGGTTAGTCACAAGCTTTCATCCTCTGGGGTTGGGCTGACCCTGGACAATGGAAGGACGTGACAGAGACACACCTTCTCTCCACCCAGAGGTGGGTCAAGGTGATCTTCACGAATCTCAGGTCTGACAGATCCGTGAACAGAACAGAAAACTGGCAAGTAGACCCAAGTATGTGTGGAAATTTGGTATATGATGAAGGTGGCATCTCAAACCTTTGGGGGAAAGATGCATGGCCTTTTGGGAAAACCTAAATTTGAATCTATATCTCGTACCATTCATCGGAATAAACTCTGAATGGATTAAATGATCTAAATGGACAATGGAATTACACGTGAACTAAAAGAAGACATGGGTGAATTCCTTGATAACCTGGGCGAGGAAAAGCCTTTCTAATTTATGACTCAAAATCCAGAGGTAATGCAAGATTGATACATCTGTCTACATAAAAATAAGACAAATACGTGGCAAAATACAATAAGCAGAGTCAAATGACAAAACTCAGAAAGGAAAACACTTGCAACTTTTATCAGAGACAAAGGTCTAATCTCTCTAATATTAAAAAAAAGCTCTGAAAATTGAGAATAAAAAGACCAAACGTCTGACAGAAAAACAAAGGATGTGTACAGTTTACAGAGAGAAAGGGAAATGGCCCTTAGACCTGAAAAAATGCTCAACCTTACTCATAATAAGATAAATATAAATGAAAACTAAACTGGAATTCCATCGCTTACTCATCATATTGGCAAAAATCCAAAAGTGTGACAAACATTTTGTGGTTAAGGCTGTGGAGACCCAGGCCTTCTCACATATCACTGGGGGAGTGCGAAATGGTCCAACGCCCAGAGAGCAGAATTTAGTGATACCTGGCGAAACTGCATGTGATTTTATCTTTTGACCCATGAATCCCACTTGAAGATATACCTTCTCCTGTGTGAGAAAGCACATGCTAGAGATTACTTATTACGGCATTGCTGGTGAAAGAAAAGATCAGAAACCATCCAACAGCCCATGGGTAGGGACTGGCTGAATCCACTGAGATGAGGAGGTGCATCACACACAGGGAGAAGCAGGACAGCCCCAGTGGGCTGCGGTGGCGTGGCTTCCAGGCGGCACGAGAAGTGGACAAAACAAGGTGAGGGACAGCACAGACACTGTGCTACTGGTGTCTACGAAAGAAGGGGAAATGAGAGCGAATACAAAAAAGACAAGCCAGAAGCTAACAAAAGGGTTCCCTATGTTGGGGGATGCGATGAAAAAGACAGGTGTGGGGGCTTCCCTGGTGGCGCAGTGGTTGAGAATCTGCCTGCCAATGCAGGGAACACGGGTTCGAGCCCTGGTCTGGGAAGATCCCACATGCCGCGGAGCAACTAGGCCCGTGAGCCACAACTACTGAGCCTGCGCGTCTGGAGCCTGTGCTCCGCAACATGAGAGGCCGCGACAGTGAGAGGCCCGCGCACCATGATGAAGAGTGGCCCCCGCTCACCGCAACTAGAGAAAGCCCTCGCACAGAAACAAAGACCCAACACAGCCATAAATAAATAAATAAAAGTTAAAAAATATATATATATATATACGAAGTATTGTCATAAAATTAATTTGAAATTTAAAGAAAAAAAAAAAAGACAGGTGTGGAATCAAGATTTCTGTGAGGTTACCTTATTACACAGTTTTGACTTTGAAACCATGTAAATTAAATTTTTTGGGAAAATGTAAAACATTTAAGAGGATTAATTTAATTTAAACCTTAAAATCCAAATGTCAACAAATGAAGCTGTTTATCAAATTGATAACATAATCACACAAAGAATGACTTTCGAACACAGTACTCTGACCGTGCTTTCATAGCAGGATCTATTCTCAGGTCAAAACAAATATAAAGAGAAACGTCACTCAGCAGTTTTATTGTTAGTAATAATATTGGTCTTACAAGATGAAAACTATTTCAGGTGTGTATGTGTATTAGGTACAAAAAAGTAAATATGTTAATGTATAGGATTCAAAAGTTCAGTTTGAGGAGATACAAATATAAATAAAACTAAGAAGAAAAAAAGGCTTGAGTATTAAATTTGAATTGGAAATATCAATTTGAACCACACAACTTGTTAAATAAATATATTTCCTGGCTCTATGCACTAAATGGCCTTAGAATGAGCACCCCTAGGGCCTAAGATGGTGGTTTTAAATTCTGCACTAAAAAGAACTAGGGTTCCTCAGGAAAATGGCCGATTCTAGGTCTGGAACAGTGAAAATACAAGGTCTGTCTGGGACATATTGTGCCTAAAATCAGGGAGGGGCTAATTTCAGCTAATAAATGTAGAAAGAATGATAGAATTAGAAAAAATCACCATTCTAAACACCTGAAATAACTGGCTTGGGTAAGGGTCCTTGAGGGATGCAAAAACCATTAGGCAAAAAGTTACTGGAAACAGTCTATTTTCCCAGTGCCAAAATATCACCCCAAAGATTACTTGCAATTACAGAGGGAAAAACCTACCTCAGCAACGATGTGATCTGATGGTCACCGCTTTTAACCCAGTGATTAAACGTTAACTTTACCAATAGGGGATGCCTGACATTATGTGCCTCTAGGTGTGAGGCCCATGCGAAGGACACAGCATCGTCTATGAAGTTTTCTTGACAAAAGTGTCAACAAACCTGAATCCAGTCAAGCCTTGAAACCCAATTTCCAATTTACAGGAAACACGGTGGCTAGAGGAACAAGTCAGACACCACTGGGAGGAAATAACTGGGCAACACTAGGATGTGGGACGTTCCCAACACAGCTAGCCTGGTCTCTTCAAAAAGTCAATGTCCTGAAAGGAGAAAAAAGCTGTGGGGTTGTTTTAGAGTAAGAGATTAGAGATGTCCACATCTCTAATGTATTAGAGATACATAAATGATATGTATGAAGGGATTTTAAAAAAGCTATAAAAAACATACGTTTTGGCCATTGGGGAAATTTGAACATAGACCAAATGTTGGATAATAGTGGGGAATTATTAATTTTCTTAGCTGTTGATAATAGCTGCGTGGTAATGTAGGAGAATGTCCCTATAGTTAGGACACGTATGCTAAAGTATTTAGGGATGAAGGGTTGTGATGTCTGAAACTTTCAAATGATTCCACAAAAAAAACCCACCTCTCTCCCTATGTATATACGTGTGTATATATGTATGTATGTATGTATCTATCAATCTATCTATCGTTTATCTAATCAATCTATCTATAGATAGATAAATATGCACACACATATAAATTAAGCAAATATGGCAGAATATTAACAATGATCAAATCTACGTGGTAGGTATCCAGAAATTCATTGTACTAGTCTTTTAACTTTTCTCTATGTTTACATTTTTCATAATAAAAATTGGGGAAAGGAAAAAGAATATTAGATTAATTCCAACACAAGGTCCTAAAGTGCTGTCCCATTCAGCATGGCAGTAATAATTTTAGCTTGAAATAACTATAGAACATAGATAACTAAATGCTCATCTTGACCGAGGAAAATTATAAGGCACCATAAAATATTTAACTTTGAGCAAGATAACTTCCTGATGAAAACCCCAGGATATTCTGGTTTGTAAAATGCATCCTGATTTGAAGAGTAAGCTGTTACCTTGGTGAACCCCCAATGAACCAAGGCTCCCATATTCACTCTGTGTACATCCCTCCCACACTGACCCTGGGCTTGGCCATGTGCATTAGTTACCTATTGCAGCTGTAACAAATTGCCACAAACTTAGTGGCTTAAAAAAACACAAATTTATTACCTTATGGTTCTGGAAGTCAGAAGTCTGAAATGAGTCTCACTGGGCTAAAATCAAGGTATAAGCAGGGGCTTCTGGGGGCTCTAGGTAAGAATCCATTTCCTTGCCTTTCCAGCTTTGAGAGGTTGCCTGCATTCCTTTGCTTGTGGCCACTTCCTCCATCTTCAAAGCCGACCTCTGTGTTACTCCAAACTCTGCTTCTGTCCTCACATCTTTTTCTCTGACACTAACTCTTCTGCCTCCCTCTTTCATCTACAAGGCCCTTGTGATTAGATTGGGATACCCATATAATCCAGGATAACCTCTCCATCTCAAGATCTCTAACTTTTAATCATATCTGCAAAACCCCATTGCCATGTAAAAGATAACATATTCACAGTTTTGGGGGACTAGGATGTGAACATCTTGGGGAGGGATGGTTATGCTGCCTGCCATACCATGTAACTGGTTTTAGCCAATGAGATATGAGCAAGCATGACACAAGCAGAAGTTCGTTATGTCCTTGCACTGTGGGGTTGTCCTCTGGGAACTTTTACTTTTAAGATACTTCCTCTCAGAACCCAACCACCATGCTATGAAAAACCCACGCTAGCCACATGGGGAGACCACAACTGAGGTTCTGGCCAACAGCCCCAGTTGAGCTCCCATCCATCAGCCAGCTCCATGAGCCATCTTGGAAACGCACCTTCCAGCCTCGGTCCAGGCATCCTAGCTGCCATCATTAAGAGCAGAGATGAACTGTCCTGGCTGAGGCCTGCCGAACTGCAGGATCCTGGGCAAATAAATGACTGCTGTTCTTTTAAGCTAAGTTTTGGGGTGGATTTTTGCCCAGCAATATACTGAATATAAACTGAGACAGGATGTTTGCTATAAGCCAGTGAAATACTGGAGAACATATAGCAAAAGTGTTGACTTTGGGTTTAGAATAATTATTCAGCAGACGTCTTTATGATAATAATTAGCAGAGCCTGTCCTTTATTAGGTCCTTTCTGGATCTGTGAAAACAAAACCATGTCACCCACATAAACGATGGCGCCTTTCATCCTAGTCTCTCTAGTAAAAGGGATGCTTCCAACTCATCCAGAAGTGGGATTAAATCATTAAGGACCACATTAAAATGAAGGAGGGCCAGACCAAAATGCTGCAGGATTTTTGCAATTGCAATCTGATGTATCAAGAAAACAACCTTAATCTCATGGCATTAAATGAGATTCTGAGATAAACTGCTGCTCCCAGATGAACTAGACTAGGATGATTGTTGATGTCACCCAAATCTGTTGTTTCTGATGCTGGTTCCCATAGACTTGGCCTACTTACTACACCTTGCCCACACATTCTGCCGAACATTCTGCCGAACTAGGGCTTTCAATCAAGCTGGCGACCCAGATAAACCATAGTGTGGGGGATTGACTTTTCAGAGTCTTGATCTTGTGACGAGATTTTGCTACACCAGGTGGAACCCGGTTACCGTCCTTATTGTGGGAATTTGTGTTTACAGTTTTATTCCTCTCAGAAAATATGCTTAAAATCATTCATCCTCTATCCTCTTCCTTCTAGTCTACAATGTTCCTAGAAACTGCAAGAGAATAAACAGACCCAGCTTCTCATCAGAAAGATGGTACCGAAGTCTAAGGCATATTTTTAATTTATAACTCTGGGCATGAAAACGTTGACCTAGCAAGACATGGGCTTCAATGGTGGCCCCCCACAGCAGAGAGCAGAAATCATTCTCATTTGCTCCATGGCTGCGGAAGCCTGGCGGCATCTCCACAGCATTTTCAAGTCTACACGTAACGAACTTGACCGGAGACCCTGAAAATCGTCAAGGCTCCTCTTCCGGCTTCCCAGCACTGAATGCACACCTGTGGCTTTGTCTCGCTAACGACAAGAGCCACCCAGCAGATCCACACCTGCGACTCACCTGCTTTTCTCTGTGCGGCACTCGGTGCCCTAGATCCACAGACAAGGAGGAAAGGCAGAGAGATTCTGCTCCAGGAGCACAGGCGTCCACAGGGCCGCGGGCAATCGCCAAACAAGTAACACCACACAGAAGGGAGGAGGAACTGGCTCTGCAGCGTGGCTTTGGATCGCCAGCCTACCAGAGACTGAAAGGTAAACTCCTCTGACAACGGAAAGATAGACAGAAGCCTGTCTACCTCTCTTAAATCCACTGGTGTTTACTGGGTACGGACAATATGCTCAGCGCAGTGCCAGGCACTGAAGGTCACACCAGAGGACTACAAAAATGTCCCCGTGTACTCGGCTCACCATCTGCAGTAAAGCTATGGAGGTGGAAGGAACTGGAAGGAACCAAGGAACTGGAAGGAACCAGCCAGTTAACAAGAGAAACAGCCATCAAAATGGCCATACATTTTATTTCAGGAAGAGTTGTAGATTTGAAAAGCTTGGGGCAGATTAGAAATAGGAGCACGAGAGCGCTAAAAGCTCTACAACTGAGAAATGACAGCTGGAAGCAAAGAAGGGAAGAAAGAATGGAGAGGAAGTAATAGACTTTTTTTTTCTTTTTAAGAGAAGACCCCCGATCTAGCAAAGGACAACAGCCTGGGGCCATTCAGTGCTGGGGCAAAGGGTCCCAAACACCTCAACAGGCCTTGAGGCCTGTGACGATGAGGACAGTTACAACTACTCATAGCAACTGTCCCATCAAACTGCGGTTACGTTATGTTCTACTTCTTTGCTGAAAAAGGCAGAGGGCGATGTTCAGTGGTCACTGTTTAGAGAGCCTTCTTCCAAAAAGAGTTAATGTAAGTCTGGATGCTTAAATGAAGAAACTTAGTGGAGTAGAAAGTTGATTTACATGTGGCAGCAGCTCATTTCCCAAACCTGGGAGTTGAACTTGACTTCTCCTTGACCTTGTCACCCAAGCTGATTCCCAAGGCCTGCTGATTCTGTGCCAAGGCCACTAGGACTGTCCTGTCCACCTGGGCGGTGTGGCTCCCAGGGGCCTGGAGCTTCTTTCCGATCCAGCCTAGCTTCAGCCTGCACTTGACAGACCCATTTTTCTGGTGATGCCATCAGTCACGTGCACAGAAGGAGACAGACCTCAGGACGGCCTGCAGGAGCGCTCAGAATATGACCAGCCTACCTCCTCAGTGCCACCTCCCAAGGCCTCACTTTGTGCCCTCGACGTGCACCATGCATTTTCACGTCTATGCCTTTGGTCCTGCGGTTCCCGCACCTCAGAACGCACCTCGCCATTCCGCCAAAGCTGCTGACACGCCTCATTCCAAAGGCCACACTCAAAGGCTGCCCCCTTCTAGGGTGGGTCCCCAGTGAATTAATCATCCCCTCCTCACCCCTCCATCACACCCAGTTTCCCCCTCACGCTAGCCTCCAGTACCTCGCGCTACGGGGTGATGTTTCCATTAGCTCTGTGAAGTCTTATTTATGGCAACACGTCAGCCAGCCCCAGCCCGGCCCTTCTCCCCACTTCCCAGATCCTCCCTCAGGCAGGTGGGAAGACAGCCCATATCCACGGACACCCCCGCTCCAGGCCTTGAAAGGCACAGCCGCCCAGACCATACGATGGCGGGATGCTTGTGTTCCGCTCACAGCTGGACCCACAGCCAGTGGGCCCCGAGGAAGATGAGGATCTAATCGCGAGCCAGTGGGCCCCGAGGAAGATGAGGATCTAATCGCAAGCCAGTGGGCCCCGAGGAAGATGAGGATCTAATCGCGAGCCAGTGGGCCCCGAGGAAGATGAGGATCTAATCGCGGTAATGGCTCTGTGCAGCCAGTCTCGCCCCATTAAGGACCACCATTTCCAGCATGTCAAAACCCAGCCCCCTGCAAAGCCACTTCATCTGGCCCACATATTTGTCCTTTTGTGAAGATGTGTATAAAACCCCAGTAACTGGTTCACCAGAAATAGCCTGGGGGAAGGAATCTTAAGCTCTTCTGTGTCTTTCTTTCTTCCTTCCTTCCTTTCTAAAAGGCCCGAGCATGAAATCAGGAGAACGTCAGTCCACTCTGGAACTGTAATTTATTGACTGCTTGAAGTTTTAATTAGGATTGCATTCTTGACTGGTACCTTCACCCGAGGAGGGGTTTGGGCAAGGCCTTTCTCTCCCACAGAGAAAACAAAACCATGGTTCTGCACTTTGTCAAAGCACAGAGTTCCTGACTTTGGACCATGCCCCACGGGCCTGGCTTTTTAAAAAGACCACAGGCTCGCACACACCCCACTACACACGCACCCTCCCCACTATACACGCACCCTCAAAGAGGGAGAAAACTTACTGCACTTTAAAGGTAACATTTTTTATCTTTTAAAAAGATATCATCACTGCTCTGTAAAATCTGACTGGCAATCTGTTCGCCTTTGTGATGTGCCTCCTACAGGGTCCTTCTCCTCCCAGTTACCGCAGGGGATGCAGTTTCTTCCCAGTCCCACATCCCACAGGTGCCAGGACACACTGCATGGCGACGTGTGAGCCTGTGGCCCCCCACCTAACCCCACACTCCCTCCTGGGGACAGTCGGGCAGCAAAGTCTTAGAAAAACAGGATCTGGGCGGCATCCTAACAGGTCTCTGGCCTCCATAATTTAGGTGTCCTGGTAACTCTGTAAAGAGATTTCAGTACACACTTTGTAGGCTTTCTAACCCTTCTGCTGGTGGAAACAGACTCAGGCCCGGCACAGACGTCCATCCTGCAGGGGGCAAGAGAGACCAGCAGGAGGGCAAATGCTGGTGGGCCTGAGGGTGCTCTGAACCCCACAGAGGGAGCTGGCCAGTTCAGGAGGCCTTCCCTTGGCATCGTCTAGACAGCTCAGGGCACCGACTCTGGAAATCAAAGGGGAGGCAGCGCCAGGCTCCTTGTGGATGAACCTGGAAGTCTCCTTTGATTCCTCTCTTTCCCTGCTCCTCCCTCCAGGCCCCATCATCATGTCCTGTAGGTTCCAACTCCAAAATAAATCTCAAATCCTTTCCTGTCTCTCCATCCGCCTGCCACTGCCCTGTCACATTGTTCCCAGAAGGAAATCTACACACCGACTGCAGCCTTTGGGTCCCAAGTGCTCCGGCCCCGCCAACTTCTCCGGCGTCTTCTTAGACCAGCTGTCCCCTGCTCCCTCCGCTCTGCCCCCTTCCCCCTCATCAACCACTGCAGCCCCTCCTGCCTCAGCCCCTGTTCATCTTGCTCAGTCCCGGCTTCTTCTCTTGCAGGTCTTGGCTCAAACACACCTCGTCAGAGAGGTCTCCTCTGACCTCCCAGGTCCACACCAGCTCCCACACCTGCTCCCTCCATCTCTCTCCATCACATCACACTGTTGATTTCGTAGAGCACTTCTCACAATCTGCAGTGATTTTGTGAATTTACTTTTTTTTAAATGAACCATGTCCGTTTTCTAGAAGTGCTAGGATAGGGATCTTGTGTACCACTGCAGTCCTCGCATGTGACACAACGCTGGCATATACCAGGAGCTTGGTAAATATCTGTTGGAAGGAATGAATAAATCAGCTTCACCGTTTAAAAAATACCCAATGAATTAACTGGAGGTAACTGGGCAGTACACAAAGATGTGTGCAATGTTCATAGGGCAAAGTCGGAAAATAAATAGCCAACAAAAGAGGGTTGTGTAAATCAATGTTTTGGCATTATTAATTATTGAATGCTATTTAACAAGGATGAATTAGATCTTCAAGCACTGACATGCAAAGGTGCCCAAGAAACTCTAAGTGAAGAAAGCACATTATAATATACATAAGCATGATTTTATTTATGGTAAAAAAAAAAAAAAGCCCTATAACACCAAATAGCATGTTTATAGGTACATAAAAATCTTAAATGAGAGCATGAAGAAAGAGAAAGGAAGGATGATCTGGAATTGATACCCGCAGTTTTATACTGTGGTTATCTTTGGGGTGGCTGGTATTATGAGGTATTTTCATTCATTTCTTTTTGGTTCATATTTTCCGATTTTTAAATACTGAGCATATATATTGCTTCTGTAATAAGAAAAACATAAGGGCAAATTTGAAATGAAGAACAGTCTTCCACCATCCCTATTCACGGCAGCCACTGAGGAGCAGCTGCAGGTAGAGGGGCCGAGGGAGCAGAGCCAGCCGAGGGCCTGTCACACAGTCTCCCGAGAGGAGAAGGTGGAGGTGGGGCTGCAGGGAATAATTATTCTTGCCCCATTTTGAGCCTGCTTCAGAGAAAATACACTTGCTAGATAATAAAAACATAAGCCTCCAGGCATATTTCCTTCCCACAGAGACAGACCAGCTGTGGCTTCCTTCCACATTATTCACTCTATCCTGAGCTCTGCACACAGGTCACAGTTGTAGACGAAGGACCCATCTGCAAACTCGGGGCACCCGTAAACTCAGCTCTAGCCCCTGGGGAGTCAGAAGAGCCGAGGGTGCCTGGGCTCCAGTGAACCCCTTGTAAATTTCTGTAATAGGATCCAGGATCCGGCGCCTTCTCCAGTGGCTACCCATACGGGTGCTAGAGGGCCCTTGGGCAAGATGGTGGCAGTGGCTCCAGGGGCAGTCCCCAGGCCGCTTGGCAGGGTCGGGGGGATAGCTGCCATACCCCATCTATCTCAAGTATGTGTGCTTTGGTGTAGGGATATCTGGGATGTCATTTTAAACAGTGAATGTAAATCAACTAGAAGGTCAAAAAACAAATCTATAGCTGTCATGAATTAATTCAAAATGGAGTTGATAGGGACAAGTGTGTTCCAAGGCTCTGTGTGGCCTGGGACAAGTCTCTTCACCTCTGAGCCTCCGTTTCATCATCTATATAGTGAGGGGGCTGGACCAAGTGTCCACCCAGGGCCTTGCAGGGCTGCCAGTCTGTGCTCCGGTAACTGAGGATCAACCTCCAGAAGAGACAGAATTCATTCCTAAGTTCTAAAAGAGGCCATCAACCACAGTAACACCCATATTACTGTGCTCAGCAAGGAAGAGATCCCAAAGGGCTGGTGCAGGCAGGGTGGGCTTCCTGGTGGAGGTGAAAGCTGAATGGTACCTTAAAGAATGGGACAGATTTAGGTAACTGGAAACAGTATTGGGACTGATGTAATGATCCAAGGTACTGTCACTTTTGGACCAGATGGAGGACCCAAAGAGGCCTTCTCAGGGAGGGATATAGCTGTGGTGGTTTTCCTGGGCTCTCAGCTGAAGACATAGTTTGTGAATGCCAGGGCATCAAATAATCAATAGATTGCTTTTAAAGAACGTGCACCATACCATACCATGTAGCTGCTAAAACTGATGTCTGTGAAGCCGAAGAGCAACATAGGGCAATGCTTTCAGAATGAGTAGGGGAATCAGGACGCAGAAATAGGTCTGCATAGGGAAGCAGTATCGACCAGCACGGTGGTTCTCAAAGTGTGGTTCCTAGGCCAGCAGCGTCAGCATCGCCTGGGCGTTTCTTACGAATGCAGAATCTCAGGCCCAGACCTGCTGAATCAGAAACTCTGGAGGTGCGCCCAGCAACCTGGTGATTTTTAAACAGGCAACACTGGAGAACCACTGTGCTAGAGGAAGGAGGGGAGGTTCTGGGGTCACAAGGCAGGGGTTCAAATCCCAGCCCTAGCAGCTAAATATCCTCAGCAACCCACTCAACCTCCAGTCAGTTTTCTCTGCTATAAAATGGGGTCCATTAACACCTAATCCAGCGGGAGTGTTGCGAAGATTCAAGTAGTTAATATATGTAAAGTGCCTAGTTCAGTGCCATGCGTGAAAAAAATGTCAAATACACGTTTGAAAAATCACTAGAAGGAAACTTACAAAATGATAGTGGCAGCTGCTGAGGAAGTGGTGTTAGAGGTGTTTTCCCTTCCCTCCATCTCCAGTGTCTAAACTTTTGGTGGGGCAGTTATATTAGTTATAAAGCAAAAGAGAAACATTTATACAACGCGGTGAGAACCCACAATGGGAGCGCTGCCCTATCCTTTGGGGCTGAATGGCGGTGTACATGGCGAGGAGCACAGGGCAGCTTCTCCCAGGATGTGCAGCTGCCCAGCCCCACCGCCAGCAACCACGGTTCCCTGGGCTGCACAGAAGGGACTCACATGGAGAGGACAGAACTTGAGCTCATTGGTGACAGATCAGGATCTAGCTGAGCACGTATGCACACGTGTGTGTTTGTGTGTACATATGTGTCCAAGTGCAGGCTTGTGTTGGTGAGAAGCAAACAATCACAATCAGAACCCAGAGTTGGTCATTCGTTCCAAGCCCCCTCCTTGTGCACGTGGGGAAGCTGAGGCCCAGAGAGGAGAAGGCACTTGCCCAGCCAAGGTTACACCCTGAGTTAGCAGGAGTCAGGAAGAGAGCCCAGAGCCCAGCCTCACTCCAGCCTGGGCTGAGAGAGGGAGCCCAGAACTTTCCAGGGATTGCCTAGAGAGGTGCCTTAAAGAGAAAGAGTGAGGCATTCGGAAAGCGAATACAAGAAGTATTTGGAGGCCCTACTGGTTCTGTTGGGGGAGCTAAAACCCTCAGATCACTCCTTCCATCTTGTGAAATCTTGTGAAATTTCAGGGTGTGCTGAGCTGTGATTAGGCTCTGGGGCACGAGAGGAGGGTCCGTCCTCACAACTCAGCCCTGTTCTCCTGTTTGACTCGTTTTCAGCCACTTACACTGACGATTGATCCCAAGTCAGTCCAGGGAACGTAACATGATATGTGTGAGGGGCATGGGGGGCAGAATGGGCTGCCCTTCTTGACCCCCAGATAATATAACCCAGATGCACCCTGGCAATGGTGGCTGCACACAGAGTCATTGTTGTCATGGGCAGGTAAGAGACGAGACACGGACACTCACATAACACAAGACAGGTTAAAGTGGTCACAGAACACAAGGAAGGAGGGATGCAAGTTAGGTAAAACTAGTAAAATCCTATGCCCATGTCAGACCCTAAGCATCTCAAAAACATTTCTAGGGGAATATGGGCCTCAAACTCCCAAACCCTACATGCAGGGGACAGAGAGACATGGCAATGTGTCCCAGAGTCGCTGCTACCCTCCACTTCTGCCCACGCAGAGTCCTAGAGGCTGCCCAGGGTGGCATTACAAGGCTTCCTGCAGACACAGCCCCAAACTCTGTTCCCTCTGCATGGCCTGTCGTGGGTGAGGTCATGAGGCAGGTGCTCTGTCATTAATCCAGCCTGCAACGCTCCGTCTGGGTGTGACATATTTCAACACCAATCAAGAAACAAGCTTGTGAGCATGCTGATGGCACATCAGGGCTCCAAACAGGGACACAGTCTGGTACGCTTGTTAATGGCATCCTCTATTAAACTGGAGCCACCCAGGTATAAAATAGCCGCCCAGGTAGGACCCTCCATGAGCACAGGAAGGTGGGCAGACAGACAGCTGATGGGCTCCCAACACTGTTTTACTTAACCACAACATGCCAGAATATTCCTTCTGAACAGCTTCCTGTGTTTAAGAAGATGTCACAGAACTGACATCAAGGACCTCGCTCGTGAACCAACAGGATTTTACATTTTTACCTTTAAATATTTCCCAGTCGGTGAATTACCCAAATTTGTCAATAATAGAACCCCAAATGACTATGTTTAGCCAATTGAGCGTGACACCAAAATGCCTGACCGCATGAGCCATCTCTCCTCAAAGCCATTGTAACGTGACTGTCCGCAGGCGCTGAACGTTTGCAATTTTGCTGTGACAGTGGAACGCCGCGGCTGAAGGTTACAAACTCACAGACATGCGTGTGGACACGCAGAACCCGCCACCCTCCGCGCCTCATGCAGAACTCAAAGTTACTGTTAATACCTAGAATGTTTAAAAATGTTATTTCCAACAATATCCATTTTTCATCGGGACACGTCACTCAGAGCATGACTTCCTACTGTGATAGACTTTGCTGGTAACTCAGGTTAAAGAAGTCATTCAGTAAAGAGTGATTTCTGACAGATTAATTCATTTCCTGTGATAACGGCCATATTGTGAAGTTCATCTCCATTTTGGTGTAAACACAGAACGCTGTAAAAATATTCAGCCTAGAATCAACTGGATGTACTGTCCTTAGAAGAGGCTCTTGCACGATTACCCTGCTGTGTAATTAGCTGGCGCTTTCTTGTCAAATTTCAGGGGACCCTGAGCTCCGATGAGGTCCTCGGGAAAGAGAGAAGGGATTTCCAGAGGTGCCTCTGGTGGTGGTCACCTGGTCCGTGAAAAGCCAGGTCAAGAGGCCTGGGTATCATTAAGTAAATCACAGAATGTCTCAAGTCCATGTCACCTTGCAAAAGAGTGATAGTACTTTTCTGTAGAACAGAAAAAGGCCTTGGACAGAAACGTTCTTTCTGAACAACACATGTGGTCCTTTTAGAGGTGAAATTCCACCACCCCTCCTGCGTGCCTCACCCCCATGCCAAAATGCACTGCCCCCACTAGAACGTAGAAGCTTCCAGAAGAGCTGTCAGCTGCAACTGGGCTCAGCTGCTCAAAGAGATCTTGGCACAAAGAGCTGGCAACCCCACCCTCTGCTGCCTGGTCATGGCTCCAAGCGCTGCATTTGGTTCTCGGGCTGCGCCTTCCATGGGATGTGGACAAACTGCAGCCCATTTAGAGATGCGTGACCGAGATGTTAAGAGGATGTGAAACGTCTGTGTGAAGAGCCGGGGAAGGAGACATTATTGCTGCTTTGGCGTTTATCTGCGGCCATGGGGAGGGTGTGGTCACCACCTGCACCTGTGCTGCAGCGGGCAGGCCAGGTGTGCTCTGGGTGACCCCAAGGGGCAGAAGGAACTGGAGGCGGAGGGAAAGAGCTAGTGGAGCAGGGCCTTCCCTCCGACGGGCTGTGCCTGGAGGGATGGACAGCCACGGGGGCAGCGCGCTCCTGACCCTGGAGGGGACCAGCGGCAGCCGGGAAGTCACTTGGCAGGGGAGCCCTTGGGGAGCTCATGAGTCAATGATTCTATAAATAACAGTACCTGGGATTGATACATTTGAAGATGGGCTATGGCAGGTCAACCAACTGGAATAGATACAAATAAATGTTCCCGCAGGATGGGTCACAAAATACCTACGGAGCCCCGAACACAGTAGATGGTTTCTGCTATTGCCTGAGGTAATCCTCTGCCCTGAACATATGCCTTCTCCCCAGCCGGTGCTGCCTCCCCGAGACCAAGCTGTCCTCCCGCATGAGAGCCTTTCCCTGTGACCCTGAGGCCATCTCCCAGGGCGTGGCAAGGGCACAATCATCCTGATCAGTACCTTTTAAATAACATGTACTTTCGAACTAGACCACTTTTGAAGATTCCCTGGAAGAATGCACACAAGCGATCCTCTTGGGCCACCAGGAGGCTGTGTGCAAGCCTCCTCCCATCTCTGGGCCTCCCTGTGGCCCCCATACAGAAAGAGAACTGGCCTGGGTCACCAGTGCCCTGTGGTCCTTCCAGCTCTCACGAATGGTGCAGAGGATGAAATCCTGCCTCCCTGCTATCCTCCTGCCAAGCCACCTGACAGCCAGTTCTCGGAAATGATGTCACCTGCACCTTGTCCACCCAGTCTAATCTAAGGCAGGCCGGCAAAGCAGCTTAGCTGGGGATTAGCCTCGGGATGCACCTTCTGGGGCTGCCGTCTGGGGAGACACTCACGTCATCAGTGGCTGCAGGAACAGGGTTGGGTCCTGCTGCCCACCTGGGGTTTTGATCTTTGAAGGATGTACTTTTCACTGTGACTTAGTTTCAGGAAACAAGAGGTAAAGGTAACACTGATAAGTGCCCTCCCCTCTGACTAGCTTTTGGCATTTGCTGTAGGGACGGTCTCTGGAGGGTGAGAGTGACAGGGGTATGTGCCAGAGCCCAAGCAGAAGCTGCACACTGTTCCAGGCGGGGCCAGCCCCTCTCTACCCTCACCACCGCAGCTCGCCTCTGGCTTCCCTCTTCCTGCTCGCTACTGGGAGTTCCTGGGTTTTGTGTCTTTAGATTGGCATTTCTAATCCCATTTTTGACTAATGAACTCTATTCACAGTAATCTATAATTTCACAAACCCCCTACAATTAGAAAAAAATCACTTTATCATTTTTGCATGGCTTACAGTAAAAAAAGATTTTTAGTTAAATATTTTATATGAGTATATTATTCAAAAATTATATTAAATGAGCATTAAAAGACAATTTTTAATAATGTTCATTATATTTAAGGACACATTTCAACATTTAACAAGTTATGCACAACATTTCATTTCTTTTAAATTAGTTGTGCAAGGAAAGACTGATTTGTTGACAAATAAAACAACAACATTTTGGTTCTGAGACCAACATAGATTTAAAACATAACTGAAACTTAATTATATGCATCAGCTTCAAAAATAGATAAAAACTGTATTTTGTGACCTGATCTTTAGAATTCTCACATTTTGAGCTTAAGAAAAATCAACATTATTTTTGTAATGTTCACATGTTATCTAAATAAGATAAAGCAGGATTCAGAGAGAGATTTATAAGTTCTTCAAAATAATACATTGCTGGTAATATTTTTTCCAATCAATAAAAAGACAAGCAATTAAATTTTCTCTATATTTTCTGTGGACCCTACCCCATCCTTTTTTGTCACCTCATTTGACATACTAAAGACATTTAGAAGACCTATATAAGAACTTGGATCAGATGATCACCACTTATGAATCTGGAAGAAATGACTGAGGCAAATTTGCAGAACTATCATTCTTAGGCTCCTCATTAACTCAAGGTGGTTTAATATAAATGTCCTTTATGTTTTCTGTCTTTGTCAGTCACTTTTTATAGCCATACTTTGGCTGTACATGAAACCATATATGACAAATAATAAAAACAATTTAAAAGTATATGGCAGTCAACTTGATCCAAAGCCATAAAGCTTTTGGTTACTGAGAAATGAGCATAATTGTCCCATCTTTGCTAGCCATGCATTCTTCCATGATACACACATAGGCACACATGCATGCACACACATGCATGCACACGCTCAGAGGTCCCCAAAGTTCCATTTCAGGGAAAATTACATAAGTAGTCACTTACAGATTTAAAAAATATATGATTTGAAACAAATGCATTTACCACTTTTAGCAACAGTAAGCCCCAAGCACTTGTTCTAGGAGTATTGGTTCTACCTATCCTTAGTTAGAGAAGGAGAAGGGGTGGTGCTTTTATCACAAGAAAAGCAGTGGGAGTGACACAGACTGTCCTTCAGGGAGCTCTGCATGGAGGGGACAGCAAGTCGGGGCCGTGGGGGTGAAGGTGGATGGCTGGGAAGGAGGTGAGTGAGGAGAGAGGGCTGAGTCAGGAAAGGCACTAGGCGTGGTGAGTGAGAGAGGAGAGTCTGAGCAGTGGTCTTTTTGGGAAACTTCCAGGAGGTCAGAGGCTCCAAATAGGATTTGGACAACACACCTTGGGGATGTGACACGTGGCATCCCACACAGCCCTTTTGAGGAAACCCGTAACAAAGCTCTGCCTTATTCTTCAGGGAGAAAGATGCTCTGTTGTTATTTCATACACATCACTGCTGGAGCCATGGGGGGACGTAGCTATGCTTGGGCTACCTGCCTGGGACACTCCAGGATGGAAAAGGAGCTCAGAGGGAGTCCCTGAGCACAAGCCGCGGCCCAGGAGAATGAGAAGCTCCAACAGCCCTGCTAGTGAAGAGCTGGATGACATTCCCCTGAGACCCCCCTCCTCCCACTGAGGCTAGGCCTCTCCTGATGGACCCCACCAGCCACAGACCCGCCAAGCCAAAGGGGAGTCAAACACTCCAGAAATCACCAAGGGAAACACGAGTCCAGAGTTTTTCTTCAGGTCGTTGGGGAATTTCAGAGGCAAAAGCATCGACTCTGCATCTGCTTGAGAAATTCTCAAAGAGGTTTGAATGCAAGGGCCAACAGACCCGTGGAGAGCCCCAAGGAGGGCAGAAGGAGCCCCTTCTGTGAAGGGAAGCGACCTCGGGCTCGAGTAGCTTTACACAGGGGGGTCCATCGGTGAGGTGACCATGTAGGGGCAATACCACCTGGGCAGCAGGCCCCAGAAGAGGCCCGCCCACACGGCAGTTTAGGAGGCTCACACGGGCTTTTTAAACATTCGCAGAGAGAAGAGAAACAAGAAGCAGGTGGGTGAAAACCACTTCCCAGGACGTAAGCAGCTTCTCTGGGGACCACCTGTGGACCCAGCCAAAGCCACTGGCTCAGCCGGGGCCAGTGGCTCCAGGCCGAGGCAGTGATGGAGCCCAGCCCTGCCCAGCCCTCTGCACCCAGCCCGAGGCCCCTGACTCCGGACGATGCCAGAAGAGTGTGTCGGTATTACCCGCAGAAGGGCCCCTCGTGACCCCCAAACACACCTCCAAGGGACGTTCTCACCGGCCTCTTGCACATCTTTCCATCAGCAGGACTAACCCAGCCCAGGGTGGAGCTTTCTCAAATCCTCTCTGGGTCCCCGCCTGCCCCTCGGCACAGGCACCACCGGCCAGGCACCGGGAAGGGCGATGTTCATCAGAGGCCTGTGCTCACTCCCGGGTGAGCCTGCGGGACCACTGGGAGCCCGGCTCCCGCGGCCCCCGGCTGCTGGCCTGGACCCCGGCAGGGGCTCCGGGTCTCAGAGGCCAGCCCCCGGGTTCCGAGAGGCGAATCTGCCAGACCCATTCATAGGCTGCTTCGGTTGAATGACTCGAGCTTTTCATTTTCTACGAAACAGGGACAAAAATGGCTTGTTGGCATTTTACCGACAGAGGTGTGGGCGAGCGACTGGATCCCTCACAGGCTTGGCGCTGGACGGGAAATGAGAGGCTCCGGAAGGGCGCGCAGCGCCACCTGTCAGGACCTAAGGCAGCGCCCCTGCCTGCTGCCTGCCTACCTGTGTGTGCACGCGCACACACTCTCACACCCAGACACACACACTCACACACGCAGACGCACTCCCATACAGACACAGACACACACAGTCCTACACACAGAGACACACACTCACATATACAGACACACATACATAGAGACACACACACACAGAGACACACCCAGACACACTCACAGAGACACACAGACACACACACTCACACAGAGACACACACGCACACATACTCACACACTCATCTAAAACTTTCTTCCTAACATTCAGGACAAGCAGAAGAGACGTTGCACCAGAAATCCTGTGCTTCCTCCCTCAAGGAGAAGATATCTAGGCAGAGGACAAAGGAGAGGCGGAGCTGCCAGGAACCTGACCTCCATTCAGCCCCATTCCACAGGTGAGCCCTGAGGGTGCCCTGTCCCGCCCTCCGGGTGCCGACCTGACCATTTAACCTGGGGAGGAGCAGACACACCGTGGGCCATGGACAAACCAGAGATCGCCACAAGACAGGCTCCAAGCACTGTCTAGTGTTGTTGAAGGGAAAACAAGGGCTCAGGGGCTCAGAGGCGCTGGATCAGGATGGAAAGAACATGGGATGGCAGTCATGGGGCGGAGTCGAGCCTTGGCTGCACCACTGAGTGAACCATAGGACCTTTCTGGGCCTCAGTTTCCCTTCTGTGAAGAGCGAATACAGCTCCCAGAAGGCTGTTGTGAGGACTGAGCTGAGGGAGAAAACGTGGCTGAAAGCACTGGGATGGGGCCTGGCCCCCACCTCCACGCGGGCTCTGTCGAGTGGAGAAGAGAAGGAGGGACCCAAAGGGGCTTCTTGCAGGGCCTGGGGTCCATGCTGGGATGTGAAGGTTCAGTAGGGTTTAGGTGGGAGGATGGGCTCTGTACACGCCCTCACGCACCCAGGGTGCTCTTACGACGCTTTCTTGCCCAGAGCCCCGCTGAGGGATGTGGCCTCAGCAGGGCCACTCCTGGTAGGACGGTGGACACAGGTGGGACTAGAGATGGGCCCTTGACCCAAAGGCAGTCAACACTCTGTCCAGCAGGCGCTCTGCGGAGATGCCCTGGCACAAAGAGCTCTGCCCAGTGGGGCAGCGCCAACTCGCTGAGCCTGCTGGACTCCGTTCCTTTGGAATTCGCACCAGAAAACCCACATGAGGCATCAGCGGATCGCAGGAAGGAAAAGAAGAAAGACAGGAAAGGAAAGGCTGGGCCTGAGCAGGCAGCAGTCGCTCTGGGGACAGAGCCCAAGATGAAGGCGTGTGGACACCCACGCTGGCGGGGAGGACACAGTGGGATGATCCAGTCCTTGGAGCCAGCGGTCTTCAGTCCCCATGGGGTTCTGACGTCCTTCAGGGAGCCTCCGACCCTTGTAGCCGGAGGGGTGAGAGACAGCAATAACACGGTCAGTTTGCGGGCAGCAAAGAAAGCGAGGAGACTGGGGGCGGAGGGGCAACCAAAATGCCAGGGGAGTTCCAGCTGGGGACAGCTTCGATGGCTGAGGAGGTGGTATTTGTGTGCTAGAGTGTGGGGGGGACCATGAGGGTCAAGGGGCAGGGTGGACAGGGGGGCACGGTCAGAGCTGGGGGGGGCTCCTCGAGGTCGGCTGGCCCAGTGTGTCCCAATGGTGGGCCACTGAGGCTGGCCCAGTGCAGGCGATGGCTACCACGTGCTGTCATACGGGCCCTCGTCCCTGGCGGGTCACCACTAGAGGCCTGAGTCTCTTGTTCCGCCCGCGTTCCATGGGTGAACAAACGGGGAAGTGCTGATCTAGCCTCTGTGACGTGTTATGTGTGAGGCCTCCGAGGCTCAGAGAGGAGAAGGCAGCTGTGGGGAGTCACCGGGGCGGTCCAGCGCCGGCTGGGACAGGAGCCCAGTCGTGGGATAACGGACTGGCCCCAAGCCCTTTCCGCGGAGCCACCTCGACCTGCTCGAAGGTACCACCTCGGGCACCGAGTGGAAACCGGACTCCTCATGAAGGCCACTGGTGTCCCAAAGACTAATTCTGCTCATTATTTTCAAGGGAAAGGGCAATTAAAAATCTATTCTGAACAGAACAAAGACATACTTTTAGGATGAAACTGAGACGACGCCCTGAAAATAACATAAACCATCGGAGTCCAGAGTGATTAAAAGGAGATAAATTAGCTGCCCCGCTCTAAGGAGTCCCCGCCATGGGCCGTTTCCTGGAGCCGCAGGAAGGATGGCCCCGGGGCTGCCTGGGACACTGCCAACCTCTTCACAGTCATGCCCAGAGCTGGCACAGGAAGCGAGGGTCAGGGGAGGGGGAGGTCACACTGCCATAGTCACACGGTCACACTGGTGGTAAAGATCCAGCCACAGCCCAGGCCAGGCTCCCCCAGAAAGTGTGGGTGAGCAGACCACCCAGCAGGTCATGCTGTGGCCATCCCCACCCCAACCGGGACCCATCAGGCCAAAGGGAGCACCTAGAAGGACAGGGTTCTTCACCCAGCCTCCACCTTCACTGACTCCAGACACAGCAAAAGTGATGGAAGAGAAATCAAGAAGAAAAAGAGTGAGACAGTTCTGAGCTGGTTCCAGGGTAGAGTCAGTATCTGCAGGGTTCAATATTTCAAGCCACAAATTTGACTTCATGAAATCTCTTCTTTTTGGATGAATACTGGCCTGGGAATCTGGAAGCCTGGTTTCTTCCAACTCTACCCGTTTAAATTTAGTCAGTAGGACAATTTACTAGTAGTAGTCTACAACTCTAGACTCTAAAAAATACTGATGGGGAATGTGACAGGGCAGGAGGCAAAGGCAGAAATGCCTTATTAGGAGAAAAGAAAGCCCATTCATGACACATCTATTCCGTTACACTGAAAAGTACCATCAGGCACCTTCAGTTACCATGTCACAACAAGCCAGACTTCACATGGGTACTAAGGGACAATCAAAAGGGGATAAATATTTATTAAAGGCATATTATGCATCAAGCACAGTGTGTTACATTCTTTCTCTTTTGATCCTCACAACAACCCTGAAGGGGAAGGTATGGTTATCCCAGGTCACAGCTGAAATAGCAGAGATGCAGAGGGTGAAGTTGCTAACAAAGTTAGTGAGTGACAAGGAAGGTGTCCCTGATACGATTGTAGCCGCCAAAGTCCAGCTTTGCCCGCCACCTCACACTGCTTACTGTTTAGCACAGGCTGAAGTCTAATCAACAAAGAAAGTTCCTGTGTCAGCAACGGTCCGTGGAGGAGAAAGTGAACATTAACAAATGCCTGATTACTGTAAACTAGCTCAGAAATGCCAGGGCACTAAATCATGTTGAAGGCTAACATTTCCAAACCACAGCACTTCATCTGCTTCCTGCCTTGTCCCCCTACAGGTCACAGTTTGGCTGGAAGGGGCAGGAGGGAGATGGGATCTGCCCTCACACCCAACAGGGGAGTGCCAGCCTCAGGACACGTCCTCCCAAGAGGGTTCCTAAAAGAGCCTGTGCCCACACCATCCCATACAGGGTGGACGGCCACGGAGACCCAGGGGGAAGAGATTTGGGGGTGGGGCTGGGGAGAGAGGCTGGGTCCGTTTCAGAAGGTGCCTGTGGGATGTCTAGGGGAGATGATCCTCAGCGAGCTGGTTTTATGGACCTTGTGGTCAGCCGTGGGGTCTGTGCTGAGGATGTGGATTTGGGAACCACTGTCTTTGGCAGTTTAGAACATGACTCAAGGAGAATATGTAGAGTGAGGAAAAGAACGAAGATGGAGCCCGGGAGGGTGGGAAGTGAACCTGGCAGGGAGGGTCACTGTGTGCATGGCTGGCAAGGTACGGAGACACTGGTGACTCCTGAGAGGCCACAGTGGATGAGATAGCAGCTTTTCCATATTCAGTAAATGCATGGACAGTCTGCAGCATTACTGATGGAGAGTTGGGAATATCCCAAAGGACAGGGTGCCATGAACGTCACAGGCAGCAGAGGACTGCGGTCCCTCTGCCCAGGGCTGTAGCTCTATGGAGCACCTCTTACATTTGCAGGAACAGAGCCTGGACTTCATTCTGGGCTCTGCCACCAACTCACCGGCCAGGTGACCTTGGTCAGTCATTTGCCTTTTGCCAAATGAGGAAACAGAGGTTATGCAGCTGTTGAGGACAACACAACCTGTCCTGTCCATCCCGACAAGGGCTAGAGAAGGAGAGAGAGAGGGAGACAGAGGAGGAAAATGCTCACAGCCCCAAGGTACCAAATCCCTGAGTCAGGTGGGGCTTGGGTTGCTCTGGCTGTGTTGCCAGTAGCGGAGCTCTGGGGGGTTAGGGCTTCTGAACCTGGGCTCCGTCAGTGTCTGGAACACAGCTTCCTTCCAGCCTACAAGTGTTAGCAGAGAAGAAATAAATGAGGCTACCCAGGGGGTAGGCATGTCCCCAGGCATCTGGTACTGTGACGGTGTACCTCCTACAGGCACGTGAACAGATTCTCAGGGGTCCTGGATTATTCTGGATCTGCCTCTGGAAAGCTGTTCTGGTCAATTTCAACCCAACAGGATTACCAATTCCTTACCGGCTGCCGATTATGCACTTTTCCATATTTTCTTATTCACTGCTTGCTACAGCTCTTAGACGTGAGGATTATGACCTTTATTGTACATATAAGAAAATGAGGCCTGAGAAATCTGACACCACTCACATGAGCCCTGGGATTTGGACCCAGGCTGTCTGGCGCCCAAGTGCATCATCTAAACCCGTGGTTCCCAGTCTTTTGGGTTTCATGGACTACTAAGCTTCCAAAACATTTGGGGACAAATAATAGGCTGTCAACTCCACATTTTGCCAATTAACAACGTTTTAAATAGCAAACAAACGAATCGCCTTCACCTCACAAAAGAAAGAACATTTTTACCAAGTACACGCACAAGCAGACGGGCACGTACACTCAAGGAGGGAAGAGACACAGGAGAGACTCCCGTTATTCTGTTTGGCTCTCAGCTCCTGAACCCCTTCCGAAGGAGACAAAACCCGCCTTCCACGGAAGACGTTGAAAATGGCAAACACCAACCTCTCTTTGTCCACTAATCAGACTCATCGACATGCACTTTTAATCAGAAGCCAGTGAGGCACAGAAGTGGGGATGGTGCAGAATCACTGCAGTAGCAGCACCCACCGTTTGGAGCTGGCAGTGCTGGTGGCATAAGCTAGAGGTCTGACCCAGCAGGGCAGCTGTGGGATCCTCACTGGGTCAGACCTGGGCACGGCTGGTTGTCATTCCTGGCTGTGCGGCCTCTGAATCTGCTTCCACACCCTCCTGGAGACTCTGGACTGCCTAATATCCTTTTAATAAACCCCTTTTCTTCTTCAATTAGCCAGAATTGGCTTCTGCTGCTTGCTACTTAAGACTTTTTTTTTTTGAAATTAAGAATTTTATTCAGGACATTTTTGAAATATTGTTTTCAAAGTTTTAATAAAAATACCACAAAAGCAACTAGTCACATACAAGATGTCCAAGAGCATATTGCCTATGTTTTCTTCCAGGCGTTTTATGATTTCATGTCTCACATTTAAGTCCTTAATCCTTTAAAAAAAGTTTTTTTTATTGAAGTATAGTTGATTTACAAAGTTGTATTAGTCTCAGGTGTACATGAAAGTGATTCAGTTACATATATATATAGATATATATATATTTTTTCTTTCTCAGACTCTTTTCCCTTATAGGTTATTACAAAATATTGAGTATAGTTCCTGTGCTATACAGTAGATCCTTGTTGGTTATCTATTTTATATATAGTAGTGTATATATGTTAATCTCAACCTCCTAATTTATCCCCCTACTTAGACTCTTGACTGATAGAACATAATCTTAGAATAAAGGACAGCACTTTAAATGGAAAGCATTTAGCTCCATTAAAGGCTCACTATAGTGTCTGTGTTCTTCTCGTTCTATGGCAGACCAGTCTGTGACGGGCAGGAGGGGACCTGTAGACAGGAGTTTGGGACTACACTATTCTGCCGGCCCACCCTTCCTCAAGGGGTTATACACAAGAACCAGGAGCCCCATAATGGTCACTCCCTTGCTGAAGCATCACCAGCGTGTCCCCACTGCCCACAGGTAAAGGTTAAAACTGATCTCTCCAGCCCCATCTCCCTACCTCCTGCTTTCCCTCCAGAGATGCTTTAGCTGAGATGGTTTCTGCCCAGCCTGCAGGATACAGTCAGTATATCCCCACTTCTCATCTCTATTCATATTGCTATCCACTCCTGCCCCTTGTTTTCTGCTTTTAAAAGTTCTGCTCGTCTTTCCAGCCCTCCTGCAGCCCAGCTTCCCGGCCCTTGGAGATCTCTACTCCTCCCACCGTCTTACAGTCTTATCGTTTCTGTTAATTTCTTGCTTTTTAAAATTTTCTTTCACAGAGAGGGCTGGGATATTGCTTTCTCCCACAGCGTCCCCTCCAGAGCCGCCCACCCTCCGGCCCAGTCTGCCTGCACCCTCCAGGCGGGGAGCTCAGCAGCAACTTTGCTCACGCCTTTGAGATCCACTTTGTCTTCTCTCTCTCGGTGAGATGGAGAACAGCATCCTTCAAAGACAATTAAGTCCCTCCTCAGCCTCTTTCTTCTGAAATGAAATTATCCCTAATCCTTTACCCTGTCTTCAAGAGCCCTGTTTTCCGGTGCTTTAATGGAGTGGACTCCATCTGAGGAACACCACAGCTGGGAGGGCTGAGGAGCTCAGAGGTGGGGTTCGCAGGCATCTATGAGAGCAGTGGCCTCTTTTCAGATCACTCGAAAAGTGAAATCACCTGGCTGTTTACAGCCTTGGCTCCTCATCTCTTTGGCCGATGCCATCTCACCCCACAGCAGGGCACCCACTCCTCACCTGGAATGCATGAGGAAGGGTGGGAAACCATGCAAAGGGAGGGATGGTAGCTAGGACAGACCCAAGGCCTTGAATGCCAAGTTCAGAGCACTGGATTTCGGTGGAGAGCAATGGACAATTTAAATAGGGAGCTAACGGGAAAATTAGCAAGCTTCTAAGGACGAGCAGTTGTACATGACCATGAATCTGTGTCTCTCCCTGGTAGGTCGATGGTTTCCTTCAAGGTGGGGACCAGGTTATTCTGAATTCTGCCTCCTGCAGTGGTATAAACTCAGTTTTGGCATTGGAAAGGGGGTGGTTTATTTTGGGGGGGAGGGAGGTGGATCTTAATAAGTGAGTGGGTAATTACATGAAATCCAATTAGCAATCTCTCCCCAGTAATGGCAGTCCTGGCTCAGTGGAGTGGAAAGACAATATTGCAACAACCATGTCCATGGGCCTGGAGTGATCGGTCCATGGGCCTGGAGTGATCGGCCCTTGGCCACAGAGGAAAAGATCACACAGCATGTGGGCATTGCTAGGACAGAAGCAGTAGGCTAGGTGCCACCCAAGTGCCTTCCCTGGCCACGGGCTGGTCCCATGGTTGGCTTCTGCATGGAGACGGCCTCTATGGCCAACTCAGGGGGAACGTGATTCTGCAGATGAATAATTTCTACTCACAAATGATCCCTAACACAGGGTTGAGGAGTTGCCTTGATCTGTTTAGGAGCAAAAGCCCTATAACTCAGCCACACCCTCCAAGTTCACCAGACCCAACACCTGGCAGTTCAGCCACTTCATTACCTGCATCCTAGGTCTCATCTTTCCCCAAATGAAATAGAGAACTGCAGGCATTTTTTTGAAGGCAAACAAGAAAACTGCCCAAAGAACCAAGTAATCTTCAAATGTCAAAGACATCCAGTGCATGAATCACGCTTAAGTAAGAGCAAAGGAATTTGGCAAAGTGACAAGCAGTGGTTTACAGCATTAAAGGTGACTTGGAAACAGTCAAACAGTCAGAGGTAGAGGGAGAAGGATGTCTGGGCCAGCCCGAACCAGCCATCTCCCCCGACAGGCCCAATACCTGCCCATTTTCCCATTTGTGAAAGGGCACTCGAGCTCCGAGTTTCTTGAGGAGGAGACAAGTCATCCTTGGAGCGTCATGTGGACCTCAGACAGCCTCAAAGACCTGGTAGAAGAGTTCTGCAGCATTGCTTTTGACTCCTGAGCAGAAGAGACCTGGGCAGGTGCTCATGCAGTGGCCCGAGCCTGGTACCCACCACCTTCTCCCTCTACCAAGTGCGGGATGATTATCTTCTGAAAGAAGCTGTGAAATCCTTTCATTCAGTCCCAGCTGCTCAAAAGAGCTTCAGAAATACGTCTAGTCCACAATCATCTCCACTTCCTCTCATTCTCACAGTGTTGTCCCCAGCTCTAGGGGCTGCAGGCCCTCTTTCCCTCAAGACGATGGTCTTCAGGTCCTACAGCCTCTCCCCAGCCTCGGAGGGCAATTCAGATTCAGTGCACGCAGCTGCATTTCTATATGCTGGTCAAACTTTGAGCTCTGCAGTCCACGGCCTGTGATGCTGACCCCATCTGCCTTATCTCCAAAGAGCTTCTTGACTCCTCACCTTCCTCTGCCCCCTGGTGCTGACAGCCAACTGGGCTGGGTGTTTAGTAAAGGGCAGATGAGAGCCTGGTCCAGGAATCATCAACACTGCTTGGGACCTAAGCCAGAGCAATGGCAGGGATTTGTTTCTATCCCTTCTGTGAAATTCCTCAACTGCTGACAAACTCTGAGCAGCTCCATGTGTGAGCTGGCTACTCCATGACCCCACTGCACCCCGATCCCTGGATCTGTTTAGAGGTGCTGGAGGAAGCCCAGCCCGAGCTGCCTTAGGTCAGAGCCCTCTGACATTTCCTAAGGAGCCTGGAAGTAAGACACGCCTAAAGGGAACTAAAGGTCATTCCAGTGAGAACGTGAGTCAGAAAACATCCCTGACTTAAATTTTGGTGCCTCTGGAAGGTTATTAGTTATTAGATTGGGCCCAAGCACAGGGCCTAAGTGACTCAGATAGGAACTTACCTGTCTTAATTCTGCCAAAAAAAAAGCCCAAGAAGAGCCTCAGAACAAACCACTCAATGGTGGGGATCTTGGGAGCTGCCATTTTCGTCTGGGAAGTAGAGGAGGCAGCACCAGCAGTACCTGTTAAGACTCCAGTGCAGCCTTTCATTTCCCAGCGCGAGAAGAAGGATATTTTTGTCTCATCTCCTGACAGCAGGAACGGATAAGGCTGAGAAAACTCTTCTGGCGCACACAACGAAAGGAAATCCGGCCGAACTGCCACTCTCTTCTCCAGGGCCTGCGTTACCTGAATGCTGCTCACCTGGGCAGCTTAGTCATCACCCCCCTCCCCATCTCCCTGGATCTACCCCTATTCCCTGGGCCCGTCCACCCCAATCACACGCACACCTTTCCAACACACATATGCTATATTCCACTCATGGAAACCATTTCACATTTCCCAAATACCTCCTCTGACCCCAAATGCCCTCACTGCCCCACCCCTGCCCTTGGATACATGTCACACTCACCCCAGCCCTTTCCTGGCTCCAGGGAATAGGCTCGGCCCTCTCTTGGCCTCATATGAGATTGGGGACATCCTTCTATTTTAGCATTTGTCACATCAACATGATAACCCATCTCTTCTGTCTTTTGTCTCCTCCCCTAGACTAAAAGTTCCCTGGGAGGGGTATGACTATTTCTCATCACCATTTTTATTCATGCTACAGTGTCTGGCACACACAGGCATACCCCGTTTTATTGTGTTTTGCTTTACCGTGCTTCACAGATATTGCGTTTGTTTGTTTTTTTGTTTTTAACAAATTGAAGGTGTGTCAACCCTGAGTCCAGCAAGTCTATCAGCATCATTTTCCCAACATTGTTTGCTTACTTCCAGTCTCTTTGTCACATTTTGGTAATTCTTGCAATATTTCAAAGTTTTTCCTTATTATATTTGTTATGGTGATCTGTGATCAGTGATCTTTGATGTTACTATTATAATTGTTTTGGCATTTTTTAACAATCAAGTATTTTGTAATGAAGGTATGTACATTTTTTTTTAGACATAATACTATTGCACACTTAATAGACTACAGTATAGTGTGACATAGCTCTTACACACACTGGAAAACCAAAGAATTTGTGTTGATTCGCTTTATTGCAGTTTCTCTTTATTGCGATGGTCTGAATTGAACCCACAGTATCTCTGATGATGCCTGTAGTAGGTGTTTCATAAATATTTATTGAACGTATGATTGCATAAGTGATCTTAAATTGAAACAGACAATGTTCTTCTTGGCTCATGTAACAAAATGATCGGGCAAGGTATTTTAAGGCTCATCATTCAGAAACAAGGGACTTCGGGGAGGAAAGGAAGGCTCAGGACAAAAAAGGGAGGGGGCAGGAGAGACCCTGGTTCTATCTTGTTACTCAGAGACTCACCCTGAAGGGCGGGACCTATGAGCCTGGAAGGCAAGTAAGTTTACAGATTGCCGAGATGTGCGGTTTCTCTGTGTTTATGCCCTTTTTATTAAATCCAGTGTTGACTCAGGCACATGGTGGAGGACACACAGGAAATCTCCTCCATAACTGGGAAAGCACCGTCTCTGGAAGCCAGCACATGGTAGTAGCAGGGGGCCCCAAGCGGACTAGGTCTGGCTGGCTGGCTTGTCCCTGAGGTCTAAGATTCTTCTTCCTGAATCTAATTTGCATGGTGCCTCCAAATGTATGTCTCTGGCCCCCATCTCTCCTCTGAGCAAGAGCCAGACCCACATGTTTAACTGCTACCACTGCCATGTCTCACGAGGCCTCACACCTGGCCCTAAAAAAACCTCAATCTTCTCCAACACACCTGACCCCCTCCCAGTGTTCCCAATACCATTAATACGACCACCATCCATCTGTTCCTCAGACCAGAAATTTTGGTGTCACCCTTGAGACAACCCTCTCCTTTATTTCCGCACATTCCACCCACCACCGAGGCCTCCCACCTCCACCTTTTAGGTGTCTCAGACTCATTTACCTCTGTCCACCTGCACCATCACCTAAGCCCCAGCCGCTGCCATCAGTTCTCACCTGGACTCTGGCAACCATCCCCTAACCGAACCCCATATTCTTCCTCAGCACTCTTCAGCAGGTTCCCGCATGGCAGCCAGGGCCATCGTTTAAAAAATGCCATTCCCGGGACTTCCCTGGTGGTCCAGTGGTTAAGACTCCGTGTTTCCAATGCAGGGGGTGTGTGTTTGATCCCTGGTTGGGGAACTAAGATCCCACATGCTGCATGGTGCAGCCAAAAACAAACAAACAAATAATAGTTCCCACCTCTTAAAGATATGTCAAAAGAAAGATAGGCTGTAAAGTGTTTACCACAGTGCCTGGCATAAGGAAACACCCAATAAATGCAGAGATATAAATAAATAAATAAATAATAGACAAATATTTATTTAAAAAATGCCATTCCCTTGCTTAAGAACCATCGAAGTCAGGCAGTATTCTTGCAATAAAGACAAAGATCCCATATACGGCCAACAAGATCCAGCCTGCTCTCTCCCTACCTAATTCTCTGGGTTCTTCCTGGACCATACTTGCTCTTGCTTTCTCAGCTCCAGCCTCTCTGGCTTTCCCTCTTCCTGAAAAGTGTCATACTCTCTCCTCTACTGGCTACAGTCCCTCTGTCTCCTCCGCCTGCAATGCGCCATCCCCTCCCCCAGCTCGACCGCCCTTTAAATCCTGAGGTCGAGCATTCCTTTAAATCTCAGCTCAGTCATCACCGGCTCCCTGAACCCAGCATGCAGTGAGGCTCCCGGCAACAGCCCAGTATGCCTTCTGTCTGAACTCCCTGGTAAATGTCTGTCTCCCCCACTAGAGTAGAAGCTCTTTGAGGGAAAGACTCAGGTATGTTTCTGCTCACCACTGAGTTCCAACGCCAAGCACGAAGGCTGGCACACAGAAGGCACTCAGATATTTGCTGAAGCACGAATAATGGGTTTGGGTTTTACTGAGGGAAGACGCATTGCTTTACAGTCTGGCTTCATAGGAGATAGTTACAACATAGAGGATTGGGGATGGCAACATCTTCCTTCAGAGGGAGATTTTCAAGTGGGAGAAAAACAACCTTCTCGAACTGGCATAAAAATCAAAGAGTAAAAGAAGAGTTGTCCAATGGAGGAAGTGCACACCATCGGTACATTCACAAGCTGTCTGTGCGGGGATGTGGGGAGATTCCGCCCACACCCCCAGCCATATGCTAGGGAGAAGCCGGGGAGGAGAAACCTTTTCCTTCCCCACAACCGACAGAAAGCCTTAATTTGGAGAAGACAACAATGTAATGAGAGTTCTGCAGACCTGCTGAGAATCAAGTGCCTAGACACTACAGTTACATCTCTGGCCATACCTCTTTTTTTTGCTCACTTGGAGGGGCTGTCTGTGTGCTGTGAATGGAGATCTTGAGTGTCCTTCAGGGCTCAACAATGCGACAAGTAGTGTCTGACTGTTTCTTTACGCTCCGGTTTGTCTGGCTGTGAGTGTACATCTAGGTGAAATTAAACCTAACATCAGTAACAGCAGACTCTACCCAGTTGGTCTGAGACATAGGCCCAAGGCTAACTCCTGCAATGTTCTTTATGACAGGTCCCTCCCATCCCCTCCACAAGGCAGGGCTGTGAACCCCAGACTCCTAGCTGAACAATTGAGCCCTTCAGCACATGAGTCACTATAGCTGCCCATCCTTCAGGAGAGGCCTACAAGCATTGCATGCTGAGACGGTACGCACCAAATAAATTCTATTATGGACTCAGGCTTAGCGTCAAAAAGAAATTTCATAGAAATGGTAGATAGGACACAATGAGATGCCATTTTCCTCCAAATTAATATAGATTCTTAAATATGATAATATAAGCTCTTCCAGATACTATTGGTTGTAGATACAATCTTTTGGTAAAATGATCAGCATGTTTGGAAAGCCTTACAAAAGTCCATTAAAAAGCTCAATAACCTGGCAAGGTACAAAATAAATACATAAAAATTAATGGCCTTCTCAGTAATAACTCAGAAAAATACAGAAAGATCTCACTCTATCTGTATGTAGCATCTAAGAATGAAATTTCTAAGAACAGTGCAGAGCTAATATGAAAAACACCACAAATATTTACAGAGAGATATGAAAGTAAACTTAAATAAACAGAATACGAGAGAGTAAATGGAATAGCATGTTTTTGAATGAGCAGACTCAATATTGTAGTCAGGATGTCAATTCTTTATAAATCAATTTATAGACATCATCTAATTCATATGATATCATGTAAAAAAAAGTCAACAGAGATTTTTTAGCATGTTAAAAATGATCCTAAAGTTCACCTGGGCTATTAGATGTGTTGGAGATAGTAGCTAAAAATATTTTGGAAAATAATAATAATGTAGTTGATTTGTACACCAGATTTTAAAACACAATATAAAAGCATCTGTAATTATAACAGTGTGGTATAGCACTAGGTCAGAGAGAGAATGGAACAGAATAAAGAACCTGGAAACATGCTCGAGCTAAAATAAGGATTGAGTGTTTAAGAGAAGTAGCATTTCAAACTGGGAGAAAAGAAAGATCATTCAATAAACAGAACTGGAAGGATTATATAACCATTAAGAAAAAAGTTAAATTCCTACCTTACATCTTACAACAAAACGAGATAACTTAGAACAGGATAAAAATTTGAATCTATAAAATGAAATCATGACACAGGTAGAAGAAAATGTAAATGAACAGATATCTAAAGCCAGGATAGGAAAGGATTTTCCAAGCATAAAAAAATGAGAGGAAACATCAAAGTGAAAAAGGCTGACAAATAGGACAACAAACAAATTGAAGGGTTGTATACAATCAAGAAACCATAAATGGATTTAAAAGACAAATGACAAACTGGGAAAAATATTTCTAACATGACACCAAAAGGTTAATATTCTCTTATGCATAAAGAGCTCTTACAAATCAATAAGAAAAGATGAATATACATAGAAGAATAGGCAAAGGACAGGAGTGTCAGTAAACACAGAAACAAATGCTTTAGCCCACAGGTAATCAAGGGTGTGCAAATTGAGACCACGAAGAGACTGAGATAGTTTTAAAAATTGTAATAGGTAAGCGTTGGGTAAAATAGGTGTTCACGTGCTATTTATGGAAGAGTAAATAGGCGATGTGGAGGTACAGGTCAATGTCTTCTGTATGTTCCTACCTCTGATCTGGTAACACCTCTTCCAGGAATTAATCTTAAGGAAATAATCCAAAATGTCTGCAGATATTTATGTTCAACAACACCTGATTTCAATATTATTAATAATAGCAAATCATTATCTAAATATCCAACAATTAGAAGTTAAATAAAATATGGCACATTAATATAATGGAATATAATGAAATGCAGCCTTTTAAGATGTTTCTGAATGTATAATGACAACGGAAAATCAATACAAGGTTAAGACGGAAAAAGCAGGAGATAAAATGATATATATTATAGTACAATCCCAATTCTACTCAAAGTGACAAAAAATGGATTCTGAAATGTTAACTGTTTTTATCTCTTAGTGATGAGATTAGGCATGGTTTTTCTTTTTGCTAAAATTTTCCATAAAGAACATTATTCTTATAATTAGAAAGTTACATAATTTTAAAAGATCAAACCTTGGTAATTCTATTTCTAGAACTCTATCCAAAACATTCTCTCATGTAACTCTCACAACCACCCCATAATGCTGGTACTAGTATTTCCACGTGACATGTGAGAGACAGAGGCCTGGGTGAATAACGTGATGAGCCTGATGTTAGCCTGGGCCTTGTCAGATCTGTCTGACACCAAAATTATGAACCAAAATGATACACAAGAGGGTTATAATAGGAGAAAAAATGTATACCTGCTGGGTGGAATGGCTGAGTAAACCAGTTTGCAGGCATGACGAAATACCATGTAGGCATTAAGAATTGATGTTTAGGAATCACTTTTAATGACGTGGGAAACTGTTCTAAAGTTTAAAAAAGCAAGATGCAAAATTTCATTTGCAACATGGCGCCAGCTATTGTAAAAATGCAAAACACAAGGAAGACTAGAAGAAAATATGATAAAATATTAAGAAAAGCCATCTGTAGACAATAGGGTTTTAGAGGTTAATACCTACTTCATTTTGCCCGAAAATACTACACAATGGGTGTTACTTTTATTACCAAAAATGTTCCACATTAACTGAAAAAACACAAACATGCCACCCATTATTATCCTCTTCCTCATACCTATCTATACTTTAAGGCCAAGTTGAAGGCTCACCTCCCCCACGAAGCCCTCCTTGATTTGCCCAGCCCATTCTGCTCTGACCTTTCAAAACATGTCTTTAAAGTTGAGTTTGGACTCCTGGCTTCAGGAACTGTCACATGGGTCTCTAAGAGCATCATAGCTCTTGTGCTGAATTCTCTACCAAGTATCCTAGAATCCCTGGGGTAGGAAGCACACCACCACCTTCTGCTTTTGTGTCTTAGGCGTGGCTGTGAGCGGGGCAGGCTTGTGGAACTGATGTCAACAGAGCTGCCATTACTGTACCTTGTGTAGCTTGGGCCTGTCTGGGGACAGGGTAGATGATTACCATGAGCAGGACCAGTCCATGGAAAATGAGAAAACTCAAGAGTATGTAGTGAATTTTCTAAAACACTAAGTTTATTCAACTCTTCCATATTCTGGGATTATATCCTTCCTACCCTTTGGTGTTAAAACATTCAGTGTTCTTTGAAATGATGGGGTGGAGTAGATGGTAATTTAAAAATGTTATTTAACAAACTAATAACTGGCAACTTCATGTTGCTTCCCCCATTTTCATCATGTTTCATGGTCCATAAAATACTAAACATTGCAACTAACTTTTCTGAAGAAGGGAGTTTAAAGAATTTATTGCCTTTGTAATCTAAATAGTACTGGCACCCATTGAACAAAACTAGAATATTATTTGTTACCATTCAGAGAAGTATTCCTAACTACCCAGTCTCAAATAGCTACCCCTTTCCTTTTGCCAATTATTGTCCCTCATAGCATTTATAATTATCTAGATTATATTCCAGTATTTGTTTGTTTTCTTTTTTAATGCTAAGTCTCCCTATGGAGAATGTATGTTCCACGAAGACAAGGTCTTAGCTTGGCTCACTGTTGACACACATAGTAGGTGCTCAATTAGTATTTGTTAAATAAATAAAGGAAGGACCTTGGAGCAGGAAAGGGTGGAGGACTTTGGTCGGAGTCTTAAAACACTAGAAAATCAAATTTAGTATTAAAGTCATTGATGGGTAACATACCTGTTCGGGACCTAATTCTAGCTGGGTACTAGCTATACTAGCATGTGGTATCTTGTATCTGGAGAAAACTCTTGTAAAGGTTTCCTTTAGTGCCCAGTCATTCTGGGAATAAGACATTAAAAAAAGAGTAAACACACTGAGCAGAATTCCTGGCTGGTAGCACTGGCTTATGCATTGGCAGGACATATTCAGTGGAAATATACATACAACTCAATTGCAAGCAGCTCTCCATCTCTAGTTGCTGATTAACACTCTCCTTCCCCAAGGCCTCTCAGCTTCTCTTTAAAAACAAATCATTTTTTACAGTAGTTGATGAGAAAATGCCCTCTTGTGGGCGTGACAGTGGACCTCTTCGACAGTGCCAAAGATTTCTGAAAATGTGGTTATTGAAGAGAACTCCTTCATTAGAGTTAAAGATTTTTTAAAAAAATTTCAAACATCAACCCTTTGTTAAAGTGAAAATGCATTTTCTAAAAGGCCGTTAAATACTCGATTCACTTCTGCATGTCTACCTTAGCAATGCAAGTTCTGATTATCTTGAACAGCATCGTCACAAAGATAATTATTCTCCTTTCTAAACTTCTGTATGATCTGCTAATGACTGGGTGGCTTTTTTTTTTTTTTTTATCATCGCCCAGAATCTGCCTCCTTTCTGCTCCCAGGAAACCATCACCTGAGATTGACAGGCAGCAATTGAAAATAATAAAATTATGTAAGAGTAGCTTGTAATCACCAGCATTTCACAAGCAGCAAAATGCATTTCGCTCTGGCTGAGGAAAAGAAAGTTTCTTCCTCATTTTAAATCTGTATCAGAGGTAAAGCCTTCTATTAAAACACAATTCTTGGTACACTTAGAGCCTCTGGCAGACTGCCAAGGAGACGATCATGGAACTATTGCTGCAGAGAAGCAGGCCGTCAAAGGCATGGAGGCGCATCCTGAGAAAGGGGCAGAGTCTCCGGAATTCTTGGAGGGTTCTGTTCACAGTCGCCCTCACCCCTCTGGCCAGGATCCTCTGCCAGTGGAAACACATGCATGCGCACGCACACACACACGCACACACACACACACACACACACACCTTTCTGGAGGGGTATGGGGTAGGTAAACATTCAGAAAATCCTTCCCTGTCTTTTGCTCTACACTTACACACACACACACACACACACACACACACATTTTGGGTTTCTTCTTTCCTTTCTCACTCCTTTTTGTCCTATATAACTGACATCATCATTATTATTAAATTATAAACCCTGTGGCTCAGGATCTGGTTAATTGCAACCTTTTTGCTGGATGTAATTTACAGGGACAAGTGACCACTTGGGGGCACAGTTATTTGAGAAGGCTGGCACTCAGCTAGCATGCAGCAAGGCAGGCTTTTCAGGTTTGGCATCTGCTTTAGCTTGGTTGTCTCTAGGAAGAGAGCCCCCCAATCTTGGATCCTGCTGGAGCCCCAGGATGGAACAGAACCCTGAGAGAATTGTTCATTTAAGGTGAGTCTGAGATTCACTGTGAAGAATATTATATATGGGATTATATGAAATTATTTTGTTCCTTCCTCCCTTTAAAAAACTGGTTGTTTAAAAATCTCTTCCACGTCGTGGCCTGTCCTTGTCGTGTTTTCATCAGTATTTGTGTGGGCGTGTACACAAACACCATGCTCACTATGAAGGTGGCAGGTGGCGAAAATTAACCTTATTAGTATAGTTAAATTTCTTTCCCCTGTTAAATGTTTTTATTCCTTTCCATTATGAAAAATATGCTGATTGTTTTTTAAAAAACCTATTTTTTAAATAGAAAAATTTTAAGTAGAATTTTAAAAGTAGAATAATGACTACTGTTAACATTACGGCACATTTTCAGTCTTTCGTTCTATGCTCTTTTTTTTTTTTTTTTACATACTTGACGTCATAGTATATATATAATATGTCCCCGATTTCTTTTCATTAACCAAGTTTCCTTTTAAAAAACGATTCTCATGATAAACAAACTCATGATAAAGTCACTCTAAAAATTTTGTTCTCAATGCCCAAAGAAGTGTTTTGTATTTTTCCTTGTAGTCTCCTGATCAGGAGAAAGGCAAGGAATGCTCTTCATGCCACCTCTTTGCCAACCCCACCCCAGTACCCAAACACGTACTCTGAGGACAGATTTTCCCCTGAGACAAACCAGGCTGTGTCAGTGCATCACTGGGCACAGGGGAGACACAAACCCGGGTCGGGGGAGAAGACAGTGGAGGGGGGTGGTGCGCACGGGCAACACGTGGGGAGCCAATCCAGGCTGCGCTTTCACCAGTGACCCCAAGCCCCGAGGCCTCCAGATGAGCACACGGGTTAGTGTCCTGGGAAGATTCGTGTGTGGTGCGCAGGAAAAATGGAGCAAAGATCATCTTTTGTGGCTCAGATTTGAATGCACAGTCATTTCACATCCTGGTGAAGGGATCCCTTATCTAGTCACACATTTTAGGAAATCATCCCTGCTTGCATGTGACAATAACCAAGGCAGAGAGAGAAAATTCCCCGGGGTTTGCACTCTTTCACCCAGCACGGCTTGAAACAGCACAGGATTCACAGGAGAGGATCCCTCAGCCAGACCCGCCGCTCCCACCCCTCCTCGCACACTCGGGATGCTGTTTCCATGTTCTAGGATTTGGGGTTCCAGCCCTAGCTCTGCCTCTCACTGGCACGTCTTAGATGGCATTTCCCTGCTCTGGGGCTCACTTGTTCAAACTGTGACATGTGCCCAGCACTGGCCTAGGCTCTTAGAGGAAAATCAACAAAGGAATATAAACGCAAGGTGAGGCGATCAACCCTCCAGGAGCACACGGTCAGCTGGGGACCCCTAAGAAGCGTTTACCTGGAGAACCTGGGTCACGGGCTCATCCCAGAGGAAGCCATGAAGGACGGGCAGGATCTGAGCTGGGCAGAGAGACGGACAAGCCTTCTAGAGATGGAAGAGGGGAGGGGGGAGCCAAGGGTGGCCTCAGCCCGGCCAGAGTGGCTCCTCAGCCAGCTGACAGTCCCTCTGTCCCCAGCGCACCTTCCTCCTCTCCAGCCACGTCAGGGGCTCGGTTCCCTGTGCCCACGGGTGGGCGGGCACGACTCATCAGGCCCTGGCTTGCTGAGATGGGCTCCATGCCCCATTCCCCTGTCCCAGGACCATCAGCACCATGGGCTCTGGCCAGGGAGCCGACCACACGGTCGTGGGGCTCACACGACTCCCAGCTGCGCCACCAACACTTCTCAGAGGTGAATTCAGAGCAATGCATCCTTTAGAAATCACAGTGCAAACCCAAGCTGGCCTTCCCAGCTTACCCCTCACAGGGGAGAGTAAATTTGTTAGCTGTATTGAGCTTGTGAGCTGGTGGACTGGGGACGGGGGTCCGGGGTGTTCAGAGGGAGGCACCCGAATGGGGGGAGGGCGACCATCGCCAGCACACCTGCCCTGGGAGGTCCTCCAACTGCCCTGCTCCAGGGGACTTCCCAGCGACTACCACACCCTCATCGGCCCGTGTTCCCACAGCTCTCTACTGGAGGCAACAGTTCCAGTAAACACCCAGCACTCTCAAGTCACGCAATGAGGCATGGCCCAGGAATGTGGACACATGGGAGACAAGTGGACACAGGGGAGACAAGTGAACTCAGCTTTCATGCAGATGTACTTTGTGTGCATTCCTGGAAGTCAAGAATTACCTCGCCCCCCACCTTACAGTCCTGTTACGGGCAGTACATAGGGCAGCAAAGCTATTATTAGTGTCATTATATGAGGTGGCTACGTTCCAAGAGATGAGGTAACTTGCCTAGGATTTCGCCATTTCTAGGTGGCCCTGCGAGGGTGCTGAGGCCTGACCTCCCTGTCAGCAAAGGCCACGGCTCGTGAGCACAAGGCCTCACGGCTATTTCAGGAGCTGAGATGCTGCCCAGAAATGTGGAAGTGGGGGACACTGATCTCAGAGTCAGACTGCAGACTCACTGGAGAATGGGTCACAACGAGAGGGCAAGGTCACTGTAAGGACAGCTCTTGCAAGAATAGCTCTTGTGCTACAGTCTCAGACTAAAGGCATTCACTAGGCTGCAGAAAGAACGTGCCAACCAGCTCTGAGGCTGCAAACCAGAGCGGAAGGGGCCGAGCTGGGGAGCGGTCACCCTAGCCCCTACCCCCCGGTATCGAGTCAGTTCTGCAGGTGGCCGCCTGAGCTGGGGAGGTGCAGTCACTGCTCAAGGACACTGACCTTTAAGACCGTCCACCGACTCCCTGTCCCCAGGGCAGAGTCACCAAGCAGCCTCCCGATAAGAGACTCAGCTTCCTGTGTGATGCGCCTTCAAGGGAGAAATCTGTCCAGTAGCAACACGAGCATCTGGTCCAGCGGGTGCCATACTTTTAGTGTAAATCACCCAAATGCCAGGACCTGGAGACTGTTCAACTCCGGGTAAGCTGCCAGTCTCGTAGGAAACCCCCCTGCACGGAGAGCTTGTATGACAACCCCAATCTGTGGGGACACTCCCAGTTGGCCAGCTAACATCCTCACTCGCTGCCAACTCTCCCCAAACACTGCAACACTCAACGGACACACCAACTCCGGTACACACCACGGAACACTATTTAGCAATAAAAGAACGAACCACTGGGGTAAGTGTCAAGATGGATAAGTGGTGCCCGGGGTAGGCTGAGTGAAGCCAGAGGGCACCAGAGTACACACCACATGCTTCAGTTCATACAAAGTCACACAGCAGGCAAAGCTCATCTCTGATGACAGACATCAGAAAATGGTCAGGAGAAGAAGGGGAATTGCTTGGAGGGGGCATGTGTGAACTTTCTGGGGTGACGAAAACGTTTTACATCTTGTTTTGGATGGTGGCTACACAGGTATATACAGTTATCGAAACTAAGTGAACTGAACACTTTAGATCTGTAGATTTTATTGTATTGCTTCAACTATTATACCGCAAATAAAACACATACATATATACAATGCCCAGCGAAGGACAAGGTACACAGCAGGTGCTCAAATTGATGAACTGTTGAAGTAAATGCCTTTTTTCCTCCAAGCAAATTGTTTAAAGAATTTATTAGGAGAGCCAGTTTGGAATATGTTTAGAAGTCTTTTTTTTTATTTTTATTGTGGTTAAAAATACATAACGTAAATTTTACCATCTTAACCAGTTAAGTGTACAGTTCAGCAGCATTAAATATAGTCACACTGTTGTGCAAACATTACCACCATCCATTTCCAGAACTTTTTCATCTTCCCAAATTAAAACTGCACCTACTAAACAACACTGGGTTGTTTAGTGGGTACAGTTTTAATTCCCCTCTCCCCCAGCCCTTGGCAACCACCATTCTATGTTCTGTCTCTATGAATTTGACAACTCTAGGTGCCTCACAGATGTGGAATCATACAATATTTGTCTTTTTATGACTGGTTGATTTCACTTGGCATAATGCTTTCAAGGTTCATCCATGTTGTAGCATGTGTCAGAATTTCCTTCCTCTTTGTAAGGCTGAGTAATATTCCATTGTATGACTATATCACATTTTACATACCCATTCACCCATTGATGAACACTGGGTTGCTTCCACCTTTTGGCTATTGTGAATAATGCTGCTATGAACATGGGTGTGTAAATATCTATTTGAGTCCTTGCTTTCACTTCTTTTGGGTATATACCCAGAAGCAGAATTACAGGACTGTATGATAATTGTATATTTAATTTTTTGAGGAATCTCTATACTGTTTTCCTTAGTGATCACACCATTTTATATTGCTATGAGCAGCACATAAGGGTTCCACTTTCTCCACATCCTCACCAACACTTTTTATTTTCTATTTTTTAAAAATAATAGTCACCCTAATGGGCGTGAAATGATGTCTCATCATGGTTTTGATTTGCATTTTCCTAATGATTAGTGGTGTTGAGCATCTTTTCATGTGCTTGTCGGTGATTGGTATATCTTCTTTGGAGAAATGTCTGTTCAAGTCCTTTGCCCATTTTTCACATCAAGCTGTTTGTTTGTTTGTTGTTGAGTTGAAAGTAAATAAGTTTTATTTGTAACTTTGTGCAGGACTGAGAACCCAGTCTCGCCCTTCCCACTGTCACATGCTCAGTCCCTAGATGTCAATCTCATGTCCCCGTCCCTACCCCCAATGGTCCCTTGGTCACACAGAGCACAGGAGCCAAGAGTCAGACAGGCAACTGCCCGACCCTTTTCCTAGGACCAAGGAGATTATACCTGGCCTTGGTGTCTATCCCAGATATCAAAAAAATGTTTCTGAAGACCAGATGTCCTGGGAGGCACACCTGGAATAAAAACAGCTGACAGTTACAGCTCTCAAGCTCTGACTTCACAGTTCAGTGAGTACCCACCCCACCCCTGTGACCTCCCCAGGAGTCCTCACCAACAAAGAGGGCTTTTTGTGCTTTCTGCAGAATCTGGGAGAGAAGTTTTAAATTCCTAGGTGGGAACCTGAGCAGGGTGGTGGCTCTGGAATGCCCTTTTCACTCGGGGATGTGAGGGAGAGAGCATGGGCGAGGCAGGGGCTGTCACCACAGCCCATCTGGAAATGCAGGGCTGGAGCCCTTGCCACAGGATAATGGTTTGTGTGGCTTTATCTTAGCCCGAGCTGCTTTCCTATTAGTCTTCCCACTGCTGCCTGTGACCTTCCCCTCACGTCCCAGTCCCCAGTCGCTGGTGTCTTCCGGGTCACACAACCCACATCCCCTCCCTCCAGAAAGCCCCGTGGGCTTCTACACTGTCAGGCCTTTCCCCCAGGGGTGCCAGAGCAGACCCTGCTGGAGACCTGGGGCCAGTGAAAAAAAATGTCCCTTCAGTTACCAGACAGGTGGTGAGTTCATGGAGAGGAAAAAAGTGACTTCCATGAAGCACGGTTTCCATGAAAATCATTCTTCTCCTTGGGGGCAAAGGAGGAAATTTTAGATCTTAGTGCCATTTAATTGTGGAAAAAGGCAGTTTTCCCACAAGGCATGAAGCAACCCAGGTACTCTTCTTTTTTTTTTTTTCCCTGCAATGTGTTGCCATAGATCAGTAGATTGAGAAGCTTCAGAGCTTCTACTTGGCACACCTAGGTTTCAGCAAGAAAAAGGTTCCTTTCACAGTTTGAATATTATTCAAGTTTCGATGATTAAAGCTGGTTGGAACAGCATGAACCGAATAGATTACAGCACTCCACTTATAGCAGGCTCTTCGCTAGCAAGATCAGCCAGACACACTTGCTGCACGCAGCCTCCGGGTCTCACTAATCCGGCTTCCGAATGCGGCACTGACACTTCCCAAATTCGGTGGCCCTGGCTTTTGGTTTGGAAAGCCTGAATCAGAGTATGGTCATCTTCTAGTTCTTCAGATCAACCAAGCAAGCTAGTTCAATGGCAGAATAGCCTACCCCAAACAAATAAGCTAACTCAATGGCAGAAATAACCTACGCATGGCTCAAGAAGTCAAAACAGTGCAGAATTGCAACAAAATGGCCTCATACGAATGTGGGTATGAGGTTCCTGAGCTAAGACCCTGAAGCTCTCACTCAGCATCAGGGAAACGACTGGGGATGCACATAAACACAAAGCAGACACCCCTCTTCACAGCCCACCCAACATGGTAATCATTTTCTGGACAGAACAGATCAGGCAGCTCCCCCCGCTACAGGGAGCACTGACGGACTGGCCAAAATTCAGTCCGCTTGTTGTCCCAAAGGTGGCAAGGTTGGCCTCACTGATAAGGGATTCTAGATCAGAGCTTTAGAAAATCACTGCACGTGCTTTGGCAAGACAACTTGCATCTAGGCTCCCACGCTGCCCTCTACCCCTATCTGTGGTGAAAGGCCAGGTTTGGGGGTTTTATTTGTATCTCCAATCTGTTAAGAACCGAAATGTGGTCTTAGCATGCACGACTAGATCACAGCTCACACCACACACTGCAACGCACATGGGAGTGTGACGTGGCCCCAGACTGGTCCACACCTTCAATGAGAGGAGCCCAAGGATCACGCTCTTGGCTGTCAAGGCAGTGCCAAATGCAACAGAAGTTTCTAAATGCGTACTCCCGTTTTATCTTGTCTCAGGCTGGTAACCGATTTGCGGTCTGGCAGCATGAGGACCAGGGCTAGAGTAGCATCATTTTCTACTGGCCTGGATAGCCTGGCCTGCAGCAGCAGTGCCCAACCTAGGTGCCCGGGTGGAACTGCGTGGATGCCCGTGGCAGCGCTCAGGATCAGGTTCTTTCCCTGTGGTCTGTCTTTCAGAACTTCACAGGAAACTGCTGGACTAGACCCTCATTGATCTTCTTCCACCTGCTCTCCACATGCCACGGGCTTCTGAGTTGACTGGGAGCTCATGGTCGGGGCCACATCTCAGGGCATCTGAACAGTGAGTACCCAACATGTGTCAAGCCCAAGGCCAAAAGACAAAACTGGTCCTTGTCTTCAAGGAGGTCGTGATTCCCAAAATGAATCCAGAAATAACCACTTGTTCACATGATTTGGAGCAGAAACCAACCCACCCATACACGTAGACAGCAGTTACGATATGCCTGGTATTGTTCTAAGCACTGTAAACAGGAAGCCATTTAATCCTCGAATATTTGATTCTCATCCATGTAAGTCAGGGCACCCTAAGAAGCCTTCTGACCACAAGGATAAGTAGTCAGTTAGACCTAAGCCTTCAAGATAAACTCAGAATCGAACTTTTGTTCAGTTTACAAACGATGATGGCAGTGTGAAGGAATTTGAAATCATATTGACGGGTCTCACTTTCAGGTTTATTTCAAGCCTTAAAATAAAATTAGCTGGATCTCAACTTATTGTGTCAACTGTGGTAATCAGTGAGCAATGTGGCTAAGTGTGTATATATTGTTATTTTAATAAGCAATTTATATTCTGTATGAAAGGGAATACTGGCTCTCTCCCTTCTTTAGAGGTTGGCAGTCGTCTGGAGGCCAGGCTTGTGCATTCCTTTAACCCACCCAGCCACCCGTGTTTGTTGATCTGACCTCAGGCAAATGCTCTGTCTCTCTAGAACTCATCTGCAAAATAGGAATAATGCCACCCACATCACAAGGTGAGCAACAAAAGAGATGCCGCATGAAAGGAACCGTTCTCTCCATTGTACCTGCTCAGTAAACAGTTACTGAGTCTATACTTGCTTAAAAGCACCAGGAGATGAATATATCATTACAGTTCCTTAGGAGGCTAAGTTCAGCTGCAGTTTTGATCCGAAAGCAAATGCTTAAAGCTGGAAATTTGAAAAGAGAAGATAAAAGAGAAAGGTAAGTTTTTGTTTTGTTTTTTAAAATGCACGTTTCACCTTTCCCCACTACTTCTCAATGTTGCTAAATATCCAAAAGGAAAACAGGGATGATCTGGCAACTGTTAGGTCTCTAATTTGGCCTAAGCTTTTGCTTTTCACAAGACAGAGAGTTCTCTTGTCTGTTCTTGCTTCATTGTCCCCACCACTGACCCTGCTTCTAAGAGCTTTGCAGGGATGCCTGAAGAAACAGAAAGCCTCCTGCCTGATTTTACCTTGAGGGGAGAAACAAGCCCAGGAGTAAGGAAGGGGGAGGTGCTGGAGCTGAGCCGCACCCTCACCCAGCATCATTTCCTGTGGGATCACTCAGTTAAAAGTTCAATCAAAGGCACTGTAGCCATGCCTTTCTCACAGTGAATCTCAAACTGGAGAAGTCATTCCTTGCCTGAGTGAGGGTTAGAAGAGTTAAAACAGGGAGCAAACACATCTTTGTGGAGTCTGCCCCAGGTTCTGTTCACATCCTCTTATCCATCCCCAAAACCAACCAACCAACCCGCTCCCCCCCAAAGAATTCAAATAGGACAGAAATTGGAAAATACAGTGTTATTGACCTTTCACAGTGGTCTCTATGATTGCAAGGTGTTTTATTTTCCCTTAAAACAATGCTTTTATGAAATGCCACAAATTAAAAAATCTAAGTGGGGACAACACCTCACAAGTAAGTGTAATATGAAGGACGGGCTAGGACGGACTTTGCGTCGACTCTCACAAGTGCCAAATAGATTCGAGTTATCACTGGAATGAAGAAGCTCCAAGAAAATTAGTCTTCAAGTCTCAAGTCATAAATCCTAAAAGATTCCATTTAGATTAGTCAGAATTCATCAACAAGCATATTTAATAGATATATGCCCAAATACAGCATCTAAAATTCCACACAATGAAAAACCATGAAGATACAGCTACACAGCTCACTGAGTGAAAAGGAACTCCAAAAAGTAGCCTTTGATGTCTATTACCTGACACCTTCTCTGGGCATAAATTTATCCAGGCAAATAGTTTTACTATCAAGTTTTGCGTCAGGCACTGTGTTAGGCACTGGGATTCAAAAGTGAACACACCCAGATCAGTCTTCGGGGTCCTGGATGTATCCTTAATCCCCTCTACATTGTTTCTACTCCTTACTTCGCTATTTAGTTATTACACTGGCTCAACATGGAAACAGCTGCCATTCAAACATCTAAAAGTTTTTCTCCTTAGTGTTCCAGGAGACAGAGGAAATGGAAGCAGGTAAGCAAATCCCAAAGTACTGTGAATGTTGGACCTGGTCAATATTCTTATTAAAGTTCACGTTCCCTCTAGTAGAATTATTTTACTTAAAATGTTAATTAGCACAGACAGCGCGGTACCTGGTGCATAGCGGGCAGCGTGTAGTGGTGCAAATGCATCGAGATCCAGTCTGGAGTCTCACACCCGCCCCACCATACACACACCGAAAAGACAAGACAGACTGGTAGTTGATGGATGTGGGTTCAAACCCAGATGTACAGTGAGGCTAGATTCATGGCCTTGGGCCACTTGATTATGTTTCTGAGCCTCATCTTCATTTGCAAAATGTGGATAATCCCTACCTCTCATCGTTGATATGAGGATTAGAGGTAATGTATGTAAAGTACTAAAATATAGTGGTCAGCCATAACTGGAAGCTATTATTATTATATTACTGGGGCTTGATACAGGTTTGGTGATTGAATAATAGATTAGCTGACCTCTAAAATCCACATCAACTCTAAAATTATGATACTAACAATGGAATTAAAAGTTCATATATCAAATCCACTCAAGGATATTTTTAGCTATTGTAATTGTGATGCAAATCTCGTTTCAGAATAAGTCCTGCTAATGAGACTCACAGAATACAATGTATTTATATACACCCTGGCATATTATGAAAACATGTATGATCAAATTTAACAGGATAGGTGTCTGTGGTTTCTGAGATCTCCAGGGGTTGCTGCTGCCTTTTCTATCACAACTACTTGACCGAAGTTCTCCTTTCTAGAGCACTTCTATAGGCCAGACAGACACTGTGATGCAGGTTTTACCGGAGTTATCTTGGCCACGATTATTCCTTCCATTTTCATAAAAGAAAATGGAGGCTTACTGAGATTAAGGATCTTTCCAAGGTAACACAGCTAGTAGGCACCAAGCACTGGACTTCAACTCTGACATTAAGCCCATGCCTTTACCCACTGTGCCATATCACTGCAACTCAGGCAAGCCCTAAAAGCAAAACATAAGAGATTGGAGAGACTTGTGAGGAAATGTACCCACAGAAAAGGAAGAACAAATGTCAGTCACATCTACTGCATTCTTCCTCTGACTGTATTCTGTTGACTACATTTTCACCATGTCTCTTAAACAGAGGATCAGTGTAACATATCCATGTAAAAAGTGGGAGAATCCAGCAATCCCTCTTCTGGGTATATATGGAAAAGAATTGAAAGCTGGATCTTGAAGAGATATCTGCACACCCATGTTCATAGACATGTACTGTAAGATTTCCCCTTACATGAGATATCTAAAGTAGTCAAATGCATAGAAACAGAAAGTAGAATGGTGGTTGCCAGGGAATGGGGAAGGGGGAAACGGGAAGCTGCTGCTTAATCGGCATAGAGTTTCAGTTTTGCATGATGAAAAAGTTCTGGATATCCATTGCACCTCAATATAAATATCAGCACTCCTGAACTGTACACTTAAAAATGGTAAAGATGATACATTTTATGTTATGTGTTTCTTTTTACCACAATTTAAAAAAATAAAGTGGCAGAATACATATTTGTATATATGTGTGTATATATACATATTTTATATATATTTGTATATATGTGTGTACATACATACACACACATATATCCTTAAAAGAGTCAATGATTTAAAAATTTCAAAACTCTAGAAAATAATTACAAAAAATTGACACCTGTGGGGCCAATGGCAGTCATCGAATGTTTGGGGAGCTGACCTCTTGGCCCAAACCAGATCACTTTCACAATGCTCAACCATCCCTGTTCTAGTTTCTGAATCATCATCACCTGCTGCAGAGTCAAGAGTCCAAACCATGTGAATTTCATGCAGATATCCTCTCTCATGGGAAATGAGAAATCTTCCCTTTCCCTCCCTAAAGGTGGAGAAGCCTCAAGACAATAAAGTTTATTTCACAAATAGTCGTGTTGCTACTTCCAATGACCAACCTACCTCATCTTTTTTTTTTTTTTTTTTTTTCAGCTTCAATTCCCCTGGTTTCAAGTGATTTCCTTAAAGAAAGCAGAGACTACCTTTTTGACCTAGGACTTCAGGAAAGTAAGCGGGTAGCTGTTGTAGGAAGAACCAGAGTGTGCTTTCAGAGTGACCTTGATCTCAGCAGGCAGGTAAAAAATTCTGACACACTTTTCCTTCTTAACCAAAATTATTCAGACTATTTTTTTTTTTTAGCATGTTAGGAGATTAATCCCGATTTCCTGAGTAATAACAAATGACCATCTTCTGCATAAACTACATTCTTCCAGTTTCTAAACATTTGGGTTTACATGTGACTTATCTGTCTGCAAAGAGATTTCTTTTCTTTCTTTCTTTCATTTTTTTGCCGCGCCGCTTGTGGGACCTTAATTCCCCCACCAGGGATTGAACCCCGGGCCCCAGCAATGAGAACACTGAGTCCTAACCACTGGACCACCAGGGAATTCCCTGCAAAGAGATCTCTTATTCTCCAGTCATCCCACATGGTTTCTGCTTTGGTTTAGCCTCACCCACCACAACCAAAGGCTGGATTTCTTATTCATGGTGTTTATTCTTCCCCCTACCCCCAAGTAAGCACTTAGCTGACCGATTACAGAATCACAAGATTGGTTATGATTCCGTTTCTCCATCTGACTTTGAACTTAAGTGCTCCAATTATTTTGCCTGATCCTAATAAGTCAGTAGCGTGCTAATGCTTGCCTTGATATTTCTGAAATATATAGGGTGTGATTAGCATGGGACTGCATCATTAGAAAGCAAAGTTGAAAGCGGGTGAGCAAAATCATCACTCGCATTTAAGCAAAGCTTCCTGTTCAGTGAACTTACAATGTTACAATGATCCTAGAGACACTATATGCTGTGACTAAACATATATCGTATTCAGAAAAAGCCTCAGATGCTCCAGAACCTTCTGTCTTTGGCTACTACTGGATGAGAAAAGATCCTAGGAGGGCAGGCTTGTTCCAGCACAAAAAGTCCAGAAGTCTGTTTAAGCCAGATATAGCTGAAGACATAAAGAATCCTTGAACCATAACAGGGTAGGAGGGGAAAAAAGGAAGGAAGGAAGGAAAGAAGGAAGGGAGGGAAATCTTTAGTCAATTCTGCTGGGTTGGATTGACATCTCCAGGCCATAAAGTGAGAAAGCTTTAGGGTAAGCCTGCTGGAAGAAAAAAGAAAAACAAACAAACAAACAAAAAAAACCCCATGCACACACACATATCAAATGAGATGCTAAAAAACTACATTAGCATCAGTGGTGTTATTTGAGTCGATTAAAAAAATTTAACCCTCTTATATCTGTGTGCAACCAGGAATAGTGTAAACTTTTGGGAAGTAGCAGACAGAGAGAGAGAAAAAAAAAAAGGAAACGCTTTAAACTGGGAATGATTCGCAGCCAAATCAATTGAGAAATGAAAGAAAAAAAGATGGCACAACTGAAATTGACGCCAAAGATTTATAAGGTTGACTAAGTAAACAAAAATGGAACGGATCACCATGGAAATGCATGAATATTGAAACAGGCAAGATCTGAATACACTAATGATATGCCTCACTTAGACTGACAGGTGTTGGTAACAACTGTGACAATCCACAGCAACATCCACACTTCTAACATGTTTATTCCTAGAAAACACGGGCTGGATTTAAAGGTTCCTTTTCTTGTAGGAAATAAATTTTCTATTCTTAAAGGGACTAACTCATTTCTCATCTACTTGAAAAACAAAAAAGGTTTTATCCATTTGCTTTTTGGATATGAGGCGCTGCAGTTAGCAGAAGTCATTCTCTTGGGCTCTACTAGTCTTTGTTCCAATCAACCTCTCACAAAACTGAATTCTCAGTCTTGTTTATCTCCCGCATTGAGTACTTGGAAGTATGACCACCACTCATTAGAAGCATAATTAAAAAGACACAACCTAGATACCTCACTTCCGTCACATACACATGAAAACCAGTAACCCTTAATCTATTTGTTACCATGGCTACCATAGGATATTTTATTTCAGTACAACTCTAGGTATTTCGTTTGGATTGTTGCTTGCAAATGAAAGTTGGAGACCTATAAATTTCTGTTAACTGTGCTAGAAATGGAGAGACTGAACAGAAGAAAATGTTTTTCTTAATCATGGACAAACACGGTTTATAAGATGCTTGTGCAGAAAAGTTATTAAAATTGGTTAAATACATCAGCCCATAAACCAATTTAAATGCCATTAAATTCATATAGAGTTTAAGGGCACATATGCTAGTAATTCCCTGATTTATAGCAGGATGATAAATCAACTGCACTCAGAACAATGTACCGGACGGAGACTATATTCACCAGTGGCACACAGTTCCATACTAGTGTAAATGCCAAGAATATGTGCCTACTCAAATACATACATGCCAACCAGCCTTTAAAGTATTCACCTGTGAATTACCCGACGTTTCGGCCAAGAGTCGGGATGAACAATCAATAAAGTTGTTCATCATGCCCTCCCCCCCCAAAAGAGTGAAAAAGTAGCTCTGCACTCTCCATTGTAATTTTTAAAAACATCACGAATGAGGTGGGCTAATTAAATCTGCTGTCATTCATCCTAAACCTAAATAATTCCTTAAATCTGCCCTCCCAGGGCTGAGTTGGAGATAAGACCGCACGGCAAGAAAAGGAACTCTGTAGTGAGTAGACGGTTGACTTTAAAGCGACTGAAATTAGGGTAAATACAGCTGTAACCAGGACAGATCTGTCACTGCAAGAGGAGTCCCAGCATAGCTCGGCTGGTGAGAGGCTGGAGCCTGCAGCAGTGGAGCCTGACTTTCCCTGAGCTGACGAAGTGGAAGTTTCGCGGACAGCAGCAGATCGGCGTCCTCAGCGGTCCCGTCCCTCCAGCGCCGAGGTCTCGTCTAATGCTGCATAAATACCTGCGTCCACGATTCGCCCCGGGCGCGCCGCGGCGCAAGCACCGTAGAGAGAGAGGAGAGCGTTTGCACAGCGGCAGGGATGGCAAAGGCGGCGGCTCCCTAGGGACCCGCGGCGGGGACCGACCAACTGACCGTGTCTACCACTGGCTTCCAGAGCTCAGGAACGACAACTGGCTTCTCAGCTAGCGGACCCAGGCATCCGAGACTCGCGCTTTGGCCCCATCACCGTTGGTTGCAGGCAGGAAGCGCGTCTCCGCCTTTCCCAGCCAACGCAGACCCGACCTGCCCGGGAGCTGCCTCGGACCTATCCGGGCTCTCGACTCTGCTCTCCCGACCCCGGGCAAGCTCTCCTCTCCCTCGGGGCCCAGAACCCGCACTGCCCAGCGGCCGCACTCGCGCCGCGACCGCATATAACCCTCGCGCTCTCGGCTCGCTCCAGGCCACAGAGACCCGGACGTGAGCCCTCTGCCACCTGGCACCTCCCGCGGCAGTCGGGGCGCGCGTCCACGCTCCCACATTACACATCTCCCCGTCCACACTATCCCGCACATAAACAACCTCTCCCCACCCAACACACATCCTAGCCACTTCACCAGCCCCGTACGCTCTCCTTTCCGCGCCCCCCCCAAAACACGCTGGCACCCACAAGGTGTTAAGGGAAGGCGGGTCACAACAAGGTCTGTATGGGTTTCCTCCCTGTGGTTTTCACGCTCCTCTACCTCGAAAGTTACTTGGGATTGAGTGAAGAGACCAGGTCCCCAAATGCGGGTCTGAGGACGGGAGGGGTCAGAAACCCCAACCTGGCTTCCCGCTGCACAGAGGCGCGCACCTCCCCAAAGGCCGGACGCGTGGCCGCCCCCAGGGTCCAGCCCTCCGGTGCCTCTTCCTGGCCCCCAGCCCGGCTCGGGCCCTGGGCCGCTCAGGGGAGGTGGCTTGGAGAGGGACGCATGCTGTCGGGCCCAGCCGAGGAACTGCCTCGGCTGGGGGTGGGGGTCACACTCGCTTCCAGGGCCCCCTACCACAGCGACATTGGCCCCGGGCAGCCCCTGTGCATACACACCCGGGGGCAGGAAGTTTCCCCCCGCCGCCTTTTTTCCCCCCCTGGAGCAGCGCAGGCGCAAGGGCTCCTGCAGCCTTGAGAGTCCAGACGCGGGAGGCTCCTGCCGCCGCCGCCGCCGCCGCGGGAGCCGAGCCCAGCGTTCCGGGTACTCGGGCCCCGCTCCCAAGCCCGGCCCGGCCCCACGCAGCCTCCAGGACCTTGGGTCCCCGGCGCCGCATCCTTGGCGCCCTAGCCTGGCTCTTACCTCCGGCCGCGCGGCTCTGGCCCCGGTCCGACGCGCAGAGAGCCTGGGATCGCGAGTGGGCGCAGGAGGGCTGATGGATAGGGGACGACGCCTGCGGGTAGCTGTAGCTGGGGCCGCTCGGGTCCTGGCCGGGAGAAACGGATCCAGGTCCACCTCCTCGCGTTCCTGCTCTCCGCCTTCTCCCCCTTTTCCTTCTCCTCCTCCTCCGCCGCCGCCTCCCGGCAGCCCAGGAAGGATGCCCGAGAGAGGGAAGTCAGTCCTTCTGCCTGTCAGCCTGTGCGGCTACGCGCGGCGCGGCGCGGCTCTCACCGAGGCGGCGGCGGCTCCGGCAGCATCGCCCCCCCGCTCTCCCCACAGCCGCGGCGGCCGCGGGGCTAGGGTTGGCTCCGGGCTCGGGGCTCGGGCTCCGGGCGGGGGCTGCACTCAGGCGCGGCGGCCGCCGGGACTGCGGGCGGGCCCTGCGGAGCCGGGGCCGGGGCTGGAGCTGCAGCTAGATCCGCGGCGGCTGGGACGGCGGCGGCGCGGGGGCTGGCGCGGCCGCGGCGCGGGGACCATGCTCCCTTCTGGCTCGCTCCGCTCCGGGTACCGTCTGCTTTAGCTGCGAGGGAGGCGGGCTGCGGCGTGCAGCCAGGGGCGGGCGGAGCCAATCACGGGCGCCCGAGTGGGCGGGGGCGGAGGGTGGGGGAGGCGGGGCGCCCCCGGCCGGGCACCCAGCGCTGCTCCCCGGGCCCGAGGGATACCCAGCGGCCGCGCGCCGGGCCCGGGCGGAGTGCTCGCGGGTGTGTCCGTACGTCCGTCCGCCGCCCCCGCCCCCCTGCGGTGGCTCCCGGCTCGGCCCGCTCGGCGGCCGCGCCCGGCAGATGCACGGCGCGTGGCCCCGGCTCCTGGGCCCCGGCCTCCCGGCCCCGCCCGCCGAGGGTTGGCGGACCGTACCGAGGCGAGCTCCCCGTCCTCTCTCAACACCTGAGGAAACTGGCGGAAAAGTTTGAGAACGAAAAGTCCAATCGTCTTTCAGCTTCCGCCCTCCCTATGACACTCCAGCCACGGTAAGGAGCAGGAATTGTCCAAATCTCTGAAGAACCACGGCTAGCCCTGTAAATCCTGACCACCGACTCTCGACTCTCCTCGGTGTACACGGACTTTCCTGTCTACACTGACCCTCTTGAATCCACAGGACCTCTCTGTTTAGACAGCCTCTACTCAGGCCACCCCAGCCTTCCATGTCTACACTGACTCCCACCCTGTCTACACTGACTTTCTTAGTTCCATCACTTCCCCGTCTCCACACGCTGTCTACACAGACGCTAACTTCAACCTTGATAGGAAAGGTTTGGCTGGAGGCCCGTGGCAGCCCCAGTGCGGGCTTTCCATTGTGCCAGAACATTTCATTTCAGCACCAGTCTTCCCTTCTTTGGTAGATCTAGATCTGGCTTTTATTCCCTGCCCTCTCCCTCCTCCCCTACCTCCCCCTCATTTGGTTGTGAATTTAAGAGGAAATATATCTTTTTCCCCCATCCCCCATCTCTGGGCTTCAACAACCCCCCCCCCCCCCCCCCCCCGCCTCCCCGGCGAAGCCGCTGAGGCTCGAGGCCTGGGTAGAAATTGGGGAGGTGGGTGTGGAAAGGTAGGGAGCTGCTTGCTATTTGGCTTGAACTGGGCGGAGCCAGCCGGGGGCGGGCTGTGCCAGGCCCCGCCCCCCACCTGCCAGGACATGGGGAGGGTTTGTTGGTAAATCTCTTTCAGCTTACTCCTGTGATATCTGAATCCAGGCCTCTTCTCTCCTTGGCTGTAAACTCGGTGCAAGGATTGTGCCTTCTTTAATATCTTGTGGGAAGCAGAGTACAGTGTGGCGGCTGATAAATAATAAATAATAATCATCTACTGAGAGTAGCAGGAGGACCATCAGTGAAACGGAATGAGAACACCAGGGAAAGGGCCCATTGGTATTAGAGTAACTGCATTTTCTGAAAAAAGAAAAAAAATCGAATGAAGTTTTGGTGTGTGAAGCCTGGCAGTGGGGAGAGGACAGAGTAAAGCACTGCAGCGAGGAATCCCCCCTTGATGGTGGGGTCAGCCAGGAGAAGTGGTGTGTCTTTAAGCGAGGGTGATCGAGGGTGCCTTGAAGGGGGAACAGGTGGGAGTGGGGGTACAAAAGCTCCTCCAACAACCTGAAGAGGAACATGAGATGTGGTTTGAATGCCACGGTCTTAACGTGGTATATGAAAAGTGATTGAAGGGTAATGTAGATGGGAGAAAGGAGAAAGAAGGATTACTTGGGGTTTTAAACAAAGACTCAGGTAACACCTCAAGCACTGAATGCAAAGAGAACAAAGGCACAGGTGAGTCAATGTTCATTCATGTTTTAGGAAGCTGTCCTCTGAAATGATCTGCATGGGTCCACCAACTGTGAGCTTGTGGGATCCACCAGGCTACATTCTGGAGCAGTGGCACATAGGACAGGTGTAGACATTATGGAAATGTGGCTAAGGTTTGCAGGGTTAAGGGATAGGTTAAAATCTGGCAATTTGAGGCACTCATAATGTCTGACGTGATTTTGAATGATCCTCAAATGAAAGCAGGAAATACACACTCCAGGAATCCTTCCTGAGCTACATCTCTAGGTGAAGGTGTAAGAATTCTCCCGGTTTCCCTGCTGGCATTATCAGAGAAGAGAGACTGTGCTGAATCTGCATCCACCCAGGTGATGCCAAGGGTGCTGGTTCTAGAGCGCTGCAACGCCTTCAGGGTTGGATCTTGATAACGGCTCACGGGGTGGGGGCGGGGGGGTGGGGGGGTGCCAGCCTGTCAGGAGAATGAGAAAAACTGTGTGAATTAGAATCACAGTGGGTGGGCTAGTCTACCCCCTCCTCACCACACCCTTCTTTCATCCCCAGAGCCTGAATACAAATAAGGATTTCCAGAGTCTGAAGCTGAGATCTTCCTCTGCAGTGGGGCTCCACCCAGCTAGGAACTGTTGGGTTTGGACTTAGGAAGGGTCGGCTCTGGTCTAGACGTGAACTCCATGTCACCTGAAGTGCTGTTGTTCATGTCATCTGCCCCTGTTCCCCCAGGCTCTTGGTGACATACAGTGGATCTGCTCTGTGTTGTGTAAGATATCTCTCTGTGTAGACCTTGCCCATAGCTGGGATCTGTCCTGGGTTATTCACTGCCCTGCTTTGTGGTACTTGGGATACGCTCCATGGTTAGCATGGATCTCTCTCTGTGGTAAATGTGGTTTGTTCGGTGTTACACGTGAGAGCTTCTTCAGCCCCGGTCAAAGATTTCTCCATGAAGCACGGGATCAAGCTCTGTAGAGTGAGCTTCAAAAGCCAGCCCTCCCTGTCCTGACGAAGATGCCCCAAGCTGGGCTCTGAGATCAGGACTAATGTGTCTGCTCCAAGCAGATGGGTTGTGAAGGAGTGGACTTGTGAGGCCCAGGGAGGTAGACTGGAATGCTGCAGAACATGCATTTCCCACTCAGAGCATAGACCATTATTTGCGCAGTCCATCAGACAAGGACTTTGTGCTGGAAAGGCTGCTGCCGTCACCTGGAGAGGCACCAGAGGAAGCCACAGCATTACTGTCTGGGAGCGCCCATTGTGGCTGAGACGGACTTTCCTCCCTGTTTGTATTTATAATAATAATCACAACAAAACGATCGTTTACTCAGTGGCTGCAATGTGCCAACCGTTGTACCAGGTATTCTACCCACAATACCTGGTCAATGATCATAGCAACCTGTGGAATTAGTGTTATCAGCCCCAAGCGCTGAGTCATAGAGAGGGTAGGTGATCTCCTGAAATCACACAGCCAGTAAATGGCAGAGCTGGTATTTGAGTCTGGTTGGTTGGTTCCAAAGCCTTTGTTCTTTTCACCATCCTCAACATACACATGCAGTTTCTTTTGTCATTAACCCAGTGCTTTTCCCTTGGAGAAGACACAGTGGATGCTGATTTTGCCTCTCTCAGCAGCCAGTCCTGGAGTCAGGACTGGAAATCAGTCTTAGGACACAGAGGGCTGATGTAGAAGAGGGAAAAGCATCTCTTTGTTTACTGAATGCACAGGTCACTTGGAAGAGTGGACGCCTCATCAGAAACCCTCAGGTCTGAGAGGACATCTGTTTCCAGGAGCGAAGTGGGTATAAATAGAGCAGGAGCCAGCCTCTCTGCTGGTCTGGTTTTGTGTTTGCTGTTTTGTTTTTCTAACATTCTGCTCCACTAAAACCACCCCCATTTGGCATCAAAAGCATGAATAAATCCTACATAAGTCATTGTCCCTCCAGTGGCTAATCAATCCATAAAAATCTATTTAGCACCTACTGTGTGTCCTGCATTTCAACCCCGTGGTGTTGATTAAAGCAGGAAGTAAGAAGTCACAGCTGCTGTATTTTCACTGTGGCCACCCTGCTCTGTGGATGCGTGGCAAAGGCACATGCTAATCATGCAATCAGCCATTTGCAGAGGGCCTCCTGCACGCTCAGCCTTGTGCTGGGTGCTCTCAGGAGTATAGGGAAGGTACAAGGTGCTTCTCACTCTGCTCATGTTTACCCTTCCTGTTCCCCGAAAGGGGCTGAGGCATCCAAATACAATACAGAATTTTCCCCCTCCCCCTTATCTGCGGTTTCAGTTACTTGTGGTCAACCCCAGTTTGAAAATATTAAATGGAAAATTCTAGAAAGAAACAATTCATAGGTTTTCAGTTGCATGCCATTCTGAGTAGTGTGATGAAATCTCATGCCATGCTGCCCGTGATGTGAATCATCCCTTTGTCCAGCGTATCCATGCTGTGTACACTACCTGCCCATTGGTATAGTAAAAAAGTCAGTGCTTATAGGGTTTGGTACTGTCTGCGGTTTCACGCATCCACCGGGGCTCTTGGGACGGATTCCCTGCAGATAAGGTGGGACTACTGTACTTGGTTCTTGTTCTTGACAGAGGCTAAGGTAACAACAGTTGTTATCAAGAAGCATAACTGAGTGCTCAGATGTGGGGAAAAGACTCCAAGTGTTGTGGGATGCAGGGGATGATCTGTAAGAGTGGGGCTGGTCAGGATGGGTGGGTGGGTGTCAGACTGCACCTGAGGAATGAGGAGGTTTTTCCTGGGGGGCAGAGGAGCCCAGAGCAGCCAGAGGGGAGGGCAGGGGCCAGGAGGGTAGAGGAGTAGGATTCCTGGACTGGGGGACTCATCCCAGTGTGAGAGTTTCTGAAACACTGCTTGCTGGTAACAGTCATTTCCTTTGGGTGAAAATGAAAATGTGTTTTCCTTCTTTGCCCAAATCAGTGAACTATTAGATTCTAAGATTCAGAGTGAAACCGGTGGTGTCTTTTTTGGCATTTTCAATGGCGGGAATGCAGCAGCTTTTTTTAGTACCAGTTTGCAGGTGGCAGGAGTGCTAATTAGACAGAGCCACTAGCAAATTTCCTGGATGGTTCTGACTCCCAAACCGACAGGAAACCTGCTCGGGTGATTCAAGAGAGCAGTTTCTAGTCTCCCCATTGATAAAGTGATTCTTCAAACAGGGTGGTCAAAGGAATGGGTTACATAGTTGCTCAATACATATTTATTGGGTGTTGAATTGTTCACAGTGACCAAAATTCCACTTTACTTTTTTGACGTTTAAGAAGGGCCTGGTGTTTCTCTATTAGAGAGTGTAAAAAGAAGACCCAAATGATTGGGAGGATAGTTGAAAGGAAGATTTTATTTGAGTGTTAGAGGAGTCTTTCGATCATTGAAGGAGGTTTTCACCAAAGGGAAAACTCAGGAGACTTTTGAGAGAAGATTGAATCCTCATAGTTCTTTGCATACATATTTTTTAAGCTGTTTTTAAGAGTAAAGAGGTTACGGGCCTGCTGGTTCCCTGTTTGACTCCAGAACCCACTGGTGCCAATGTCTTTTATCTCCCTCGGAGATTTCAGTAGAACTTGGGGCCAGGACCATGTCATTAGTGTGGTCATTTTGAAGCCCTGAACTGGGCCAGAAGCAGAACAGTGACCATCCAGGGCAGGTGACTGCCCTGCTCTGTCTCTAGGACGGAGACCCTTGTGCTCTCTGCTCTCTGTCTGGACTCAGGCTGCCCGAGAGAGTGTCACAGTCCCCACAGGCTGTTGGGGGGAACACAGCGGGAGGCAGAGGGACCACCATGCAGAGCCTTTGGCCACAAATCTCATCTTCATCAGCTGTTTCATGAACACGGCCAAGTCCAGGACACTGTCTCAGGAGTTATTGTTTATTTCTGTATCCCCAAAGCTAGAGGCTGCCTGTCATGTTCATAAGCAAAAGGCAGCCCGTCCTCCAGGGAACAAGTTCACTATTCTCCCCAAAGACGGGGGTGTTGGGAATCAAGCTGCAGGCACTCTTGGAGTCCGAGATAAATCTCGGTTTGCAGGGTGAAGTATCTAATGGTTTCAGCGATTTGGGGTCTTTTGGAATACGTGTCCCCGTATTTTATCTTCATGTTTACCCCTACTCGAATTTGTGAAGCTGCGTACACTTTATGTGCAGTGTGTCTGGAAGGAGGAATTGGTGAGGTTATGCCCGATGGAAACATGACTGTCAACACATTGGCCCCGGAGGCTCTGTCCCCAAGAAATCAGAGGTGACAAGGAGGAGAAAAGCAATAGGGTCTGAACTCAGGGTACTTTCTGAATATTTACTAAGGGTCGTAAAAATAGCCTAAGTCTGTGATAAAAATCACCATCTGGTCCAGGTGCATCTTGATATAAGAAAATATGATATATGAAAATTCAAAATGATAAAACAGAAGGATTTGCTAGTTTACATTACAAAAGGATGCATGAGCTGCCCATAAGTGAAGCTTTCCCCTTTGATATTTAATGTGTGGCTGATTTAGTAGACATTCCGTTCATATACAACTGGTCAGAAACACATTAATTTATTTTTATTTATTTAAGGCTTGTGACCTACCTACTTTCAAGACGTCTTGAGCAATTTACAGGTTAAAACATGGGGCAAAAGGAGACATTTGGGAATGAAATAGAACAGATAGAAACCAAAGGGAGGACGTGGGGTTAGAGGCATTAGGCACACAAGATGAATGGGTTCTACAATTAGGATCTCTAAGGGGAAAAGGGGCAAATGCGCCAGGTTACCTGATTGTATAAAGAAAGGCGCATTTGTATCAGGTCATAAAAGATGTCTTGAATAGAAAGTGTTTTAAAAAATCAGAGATTGCTATAAATGGAAGAATGTAGTATTATTGAGATAAAAGTTTTCTCCTTTAGACTTTGGAGACAAATGCTAATCGTGGAAAAGTGTAACACTACAGATCTTTGTGTTAACTTTTTTTTACTACTTCTAAACCTTTGAAAAATATTTACCAGATGATTTCATTTAAAAAAACATTTAAATTCTTCATAGGTTTACTTTTTGCCAATTCAGGAAAAGCGTTGCAAATTGGACATATTTCATTTAGGTGGTTGTGAGTTTTCCTAGAAAGCAACAGGTAGGTATCTTCTAGCTTAATTCTAAACCCTTGATAATTTCAGTGTAGCTTCAGGTCAGTTTCAAAATTAGCCAGAGAGTTTTGGCTAATGTAAAATTTCATTAGAAATAACCAGAACTTAGCATTAGAATAGCAGGTTTAGAAAAACCTAGGACTTGGAAAGAGTCAGAGCAATATTTGGAATCTGAGATGGTTATATACCAATCTGCAGATAAATCCTATTAATGAACTTAAGATTTTAAAAGGGTTGCAGATATAAACTCATCATTATAATCAGGGCTGTTTTTCCTGGGAGTCAAGATTGACATGTGGCAGTAGATGTGTATGTATTGTTCAAAAGCAACAGAGATGTTAGTTGGGGTGACAGTATATAAAATAATGATGTACCGATGATGAAAATATCAATAATAGCTGATATTAGTTTAGCACTATGTGCCAGGCACTGTTCTAAGCCTTTAATTTTCTTTAAAATTTTTTTCTCATACTCCTTACAACAAAGGATGTGGGAATTGATGAATCCTGAGTCTAAAAATTTTAATGCAGACACATAGAGAGAGGAGCAGATGTTCTTTCATCAGGAGGGAGTGTGATACAATCCATCGGCTAGAGGGGGGATGTGGCTGGCTCATTCTGGATGCACGTCTCAAAATCAGAATGGAAGTCTGATGTCGTGTTGTGCCTTTTCACTATGTAAGCGTATACCAGGTGCCTTATACTGGTAAGCTCTGGGCATCCCCAGCCTTTGGTCATACCACTCATGCCACTGAAATCTGACCTAAAGGACACTGGAAGTTAAGATTAGAATAAGAGAGAAGCCCCCAATTGTATTAGTAATTTCCCCAAACCTTAGTAGCTGATGCAACATTTATTATCTCACCCAGTGCCTGAGGGTTAGGAATCCAGGAACAGCGTTGCTGGGTGGCTCTGGCTCAGGATTTCCCATGAGGCTGTAGTCAGATGTCAGCTGGGGCTACAGTTATCTCAGGATTCCACTGGGACTGGAGCATTTGCTTCCAAGCTCACTTACATGGCTGCGGGCTAGAAGCCTCAGTTCTTTGCCATGTGGGTCTCTCCATAGGGCTGCCTCAAGACATGGTAGCTGGCTTCTCCCTGAGCAGCAAGTGATCTGAGAGAGAGAGGCCAAGACAGAAGCTGTAATGTCTTTTATAACTTAATCTTGGGCAGACAACATAGACCAACAGAGGTTTAATGTGAGAAGGGACACAAAGCTGTGGATACTGGGAGGTGGGCTCATTGGGAGCCATATTGGAGGCTGACTACTACAACAATTGTCTTAGATTCCATGGGTTCAGGGAGGGGAAGAGTGGGCATGGTAGGAGGTATTCACTGGGTTTCAGGTTTTCAGGCTTCTGAAGGTCCCCAAGAGATCAGGAGACATTACATGAGATTCCCAAAGATGGCTCAAGAACTCTTGTTGATAGAATTCTTAATGTGTAGTTGCCAATGCTCTTGAAGAGAAATAGTCAGGTGGGAATGGGTGTTGATGAAACCAGAGTGACCATGGGAAAGTTCACCTTTGAGTGCAGCTGGAAAAAGGACAGAAGGGGCATAGATGTCGTCGAGTTACACACACCTAATGAGGTCTAATTAATGAAGGCAGCAAAATGGTCAGGATTACAAAACAGCTTTTCTTATTTGACATGAGCAGAAAATCAAGAAAGGATCTGATTGGTGATTGTGGTAAGATGTCTAATACTGCGGGTTTCTGTGGCGCAAACTCTTACTGAGTGCCACTGTGTACGAGGCAGAGTGCCAAGGGCTAAGGATACAAAGATAATCAAGAAAAGGTCGCTGCCCTCGAGGATCTTCCAGTCTAATGCGAAGACACATATAAACGAGGCCATGATCAATACCATAATGAGATTCAGTACAGGTAGCACTGGGACATTGGGAAGGTCACTGCCAGTGCTACTTGGGAGCAGGCAGGTCGGGGAAGCCTGTACAGAAGAGATTGCACTTGAGCTGAGTCCTTAAGGATGAGCAGGGTTTCGCCAAATGAACAATAGGAGGAAGGGCAGGGAGAACAAGAATCGCCAAGCACACGACAGGCAGGGGAAGCTGCTGGGGCTTAATACGATTAGAGCAGGGTGGAGAGTGCAGACAGGGCTCGAAAAGAAAGAGGAGGCCATTTCACATGGGGCCTCGGAGACTCTACACTGGGGATTAACGGGGCAGTGTTGCTCAAAGTGGGGTCCTACATCAGGATCACATGGGAGGCTGATTCCTAAGCCTAACCCTACATCCACACCGACAGATAGTTCACCATAACCATGTTCTCTTCTTCCTGAGCTAGACTACATCTCCCAGCGTCCTTTGCAGTTGGACTACATCTCCCAGCGTCCTTTGCAGTTAGACTATGTTGCCTAGTCTCCTTTGTAGTTAGGTGCACTCATGTCAATGAAATATGAATAGAAGTAATATGTGCCATTGCCAGACCTGACCCATTAAAATCTGCCCTGCATGCTTTCCATACTCTTTTCCCTCTCTCCATGTTGATGCAGGCAAACACAGGAATCTTGGAGGCCGCATGTTAAAGACGGCAGGGCAACAAAACCCAGGAAGCTCTGGGTCTCTGAATGATTGTTTGGAGAGGGCCAACCACTGATCTGGAACACCCATTTTGGGGCTTCAAGAAAACAAGAAATAAAATTCTATTGTGTTTGAGCTGTTTTATTATTTTGGGTTTGTTTGTTTTCGCAGCTAGTGTTACCCTAACTAATACAGCAATTGAGACGGGAATTCTCTGGAGAATTTGCATTTTTAAAAAGCACCTTAGAGGAGTTTGAGAATCCCTGTTGGAGGCGAAGGGGAACCAGCCACTCATGGGTTTAGAGTAGACCAAGTAACGTGATGCTATTTGCCTTTTAGAATGGCAGCAAAAAAACGGGATTTTACCTCCTTTTTCTTTGCCGAGGAGAACAATCTATTGACTAAAAAAGAAAAAGAAAACTGTGGTAAGAGAAAATTGAAGTTCAAGATGAGTAAAGAGATTGTAACAAGCACCAACCTGCTGTAAATGAGCTCAAGTCTCTTGGCCAGGACAAATTACACCCCAGGGAGTAGAGAGAACTCACCACCGGAGCTGTAGAGCCTCTGCTGATAATCTTTAAGGAACATGGAGAGTGGGAAAGAAAATGGAACGCTAGAGATGGGAAAATATAGCTTTTATTAGTAAAGAGGAGAAAAGATTATGTAGACTTCAAAAGTGGGAATATTCTATTCACCCTCATTAAGTTGATTATTTAAGGCTGATTTGTGAGCATATGAAAAATGGAGAATTCTCTAAAAGCCTGTGTGGCTTCTTTAAGAGCAAGCCACAACCAGGAAACTGTATTCCCAGTTTTGTGATAGCCTTGCTAGATTATTATGTCAGGGAATTGTGTTAGCAATGGTAGACACAAAGCATACCTTAGACTGGTATTTGTCAAGGAATCTCATGATAAATTTGTGTGCAAGATAATTTCAACTGCAGACTAGTATTTGGGTAATACATACCCAAAGATGCTAATCACTGTCAGTATGAAAGTACATTTCTAGTGAAAGGCCACAGCCATGGTTCCATCTGATGTTTTTATTAGTGATGCAGACATAAATGACTTAGTTAATCCTGAAATTTTGAGATGATGTGTAGGGAATACATTGGTTGGCATAACAAGGCCCGAAGAATAGGCTCAAATATTAAGCTAAATGTAATGATATGAGATGAAACAGACAAATGATAGGATTGAGCGTGTGGGTCCAAACAGTCCCCTGCACAAGTCCAGGGCTAAGAGGCAGCAGCTGCAGTTTGAGAGGCACCAAAGATGTTGTTCAGCTGCCCAAAGCCCTGTACGGACTCAGAGGTTAGCTGTGAAGCCTCTGGGGTTAGCTGAGACCTGTATGCAGTTATCTGAAGGGGTCTCAGGAGCAGAGGGACCCAGGCAGACTTCAAAGGCCAGATGGGAAGATTTCAGGTCCACGTGAGAATGAACCCTCTCCAGCCATCCCACAGCTCCTCCAAACAACAGGCTGCTCAGAGATGGGAGCACCTGTCAATGGACATGACCAAGTGGAGAGAGAAAATCCCTTGTTGGGACTTCAAGGAAGGGATGAAGGCATCCCTTGAGTGTTTGGCCACAAAGAAACCATTAGAGTCCCTCCAAATATTAGTAGCTACTATTACTGGCTACCATTTAGTGATAACATGTGCCAGGCACAGTGCTAAAGTAGGCTCCAAAATCCTGTACTAGTTTTTTTTGTTGTTGTTTTGTTGTTGTCTTTTGTTTCTTTTGCTGCTGTAACAAATAACTACAAAATTCGTGGCATAAATCAATACAAACGTATTATCTTACAGTTCCAGGGGTCAGAAGTCCAAAATCAAGGTGTCTGTAAGGCTATGTTCCTTCTGGAAGCTCTAGGGGAAGATCCTTTCCTTGCCTTTTCCAGCTTCAGGAGGCTGCCTGCATTCCTTGGCTTTTGGCCCCTTCCTCTGTCTTCAAGGTTAGCAATGTAGCATCTTAAACCTGTCTGTCTTCTCTCTTTCTCTCTGCTTCTGTTATCATATCTGCTCCGACTCTGATCCTGTTACTTCCCTCTCAGAAGGGCTCTTTTGATTATATTGGGTTTGCCCATCTAGATTCATCTCCCCATCTCAAGGTACTTAGTTTAATCACATCTGCAAAGTTCCTTTTGCCATATAAGGTACCATATTCACAGGTTTTGGGGACTAGGATGATGACATTTTTGGGAGGGTTGTTATTCTGTCTACTACAAGCCATTTATATATTATCTCATTTAATTTGATCCCTCACTGTCTTGAAGAGTTGGACATTATTTCCACTTAACAAATGGAGAACTGGAGCTGTGGAACAGCTTAAGTAACACACTACACCTCCATGAAAACAGTGAGGCTGGAATTCAAACTGGGTTCTGACTCTTAAGAGCTGGGAATCTCACCACTCTGACACTATACTGCGCATGTTTTTATTATTCTCAGAGCCCATAATTCTAAGCACTAATAATTGCTTTTCTTTAATGGTGTTAATTTAGCGGTGACATTATTGCAGCTTGTTTTTCTGAAATGTTACATAAGTCAGACATTTCTGTCTACCTATGAAATTTAAGTGGCCTCCCCTGCTATATCTCCTTAGCATCTTTAGCACACAGCTTTTGCCCCTCCTGGATTTTGTCACCTTGGGCCTTCTCAGCAACAGGAGTTTGGAACAGTGTTATTTTCTGAATTCAGATCTGACAATCTTTGTAGACTAAAGGCTACACAGCTGTAAAAGTTTGTTTTTAACCCAAAGTAACAGAGTTGTCAGGTAGAGTGTAAAAAGATCCCAGAAATGCAGGCTAAAAACATAGTGATTCAGTGAGGCAACAGGAGCAGAATGATGACAATGGCATTTAGGCCCCAGGGCAGATATAAAAGTGGTGGCATCTGGTTGAAGCCCACTTCCCCTGAAACTAGAGCTCAGGACCTGCTGAGGTAGGCAGTGGAGGAGTCTCCTGTCCCCCTGGGCTAGAACATTTCTTCCAGCGTCTGCAAAGCTGAGGGAGAAAGCCAATGCCCCATTTTACAGATGGGAACCCTGAGGCTCAGAGCTGTGCTCAAGGTCACATGACCAACTCATGGTGGAGACTGGGTCCAAAGTCAAGGGCCCTGGGCTCTAGTCCTGGCTCTGCCACTCGCTGCTGTTCTGGGACAATGGGCATGCCGCTGAACATGCACGTCTTTTCTCTGGCCATCCTTCCAGCGTGCGGCACCTTGACCATTTGGAACCACAGTGTGTCAGCCTTGCCCACCATCCGTCTGCCGCCAGTTCTCATTGTGCTTCACTGTGCAGGGCTGGGCTCCGGGTCAAAACTGAGCTGGATGTGGGTTGAGCACAGCTTGGCTGGAGAGAGGCCTGAGGCACATGTTGGGGGGATGATCACTGATGACGCCAGGCTGTATTTGCCAGCAAGAGATTCCAGAGGGCGCAGGAAGCGGGGTAGAGGCTGTGATCTGACTGTGACGTTGAGCGGTGGCTGGATGGTGGGAGAGGAGGGGAAGGGCCTTGGGTCCACTGGGTTCAGGTCCTGTTCACTTGTTGGGACCCAGCTCACCCTCCTGGCAGGTGGTTTCTAGACGGTTCACACAGCATGCCATGGCAGCTTTCATCAAGCCTATGTTATAAGGTTGGTATTGATTGAGCACCTGAGAGTCTAGAAGGGAAGGAAACATTTTGAACACTTTGTTTATGCCAGGTACTCAGCTAAAAAGATAGGAACTGCCTTTACTAAGCACCTATTTTGTGCTAGGCACTGTGGTTTTCACTGACTCTGGGTACAAGGAAAATACAATGTAATTCCTGCCCTTGGAGAGGTCAGAGTCCAGGATACTAACCTTTACTAGACAACATAAGGACTAAACAAGGTGGTAATTAATGACGATAAAAGGAAGTAGCAGGAGCAGCAAGTGAGGAAGCGCTGGGTTTGGGAGTACCCAGGGTCTGTTTTCCTGCCAGAACTCTGGTGTTATGGCATGAGAGGTGCTGCCTTTAGAACGTTTCCTAATAGGGGGCTTGATTTCTTAAAAATAACATTCCACTGCTAACTTGTGTCCATTGTTCAGTTTGTGGTCTGCTAGGACTCTTGGATCTTCTTTTCCCCATGCTTGCATCTCACTTTTGTGTAGTTGCCACCTTTCCCTGGAACACTCCCTTCTCAACACTCAGCATTTCAGTGACAAGATTGGGGAAACAGAGAAAATTATTTTTTAAATGTTCAATTGATTTTATTTTTTCCCTTTTTTTCCCAAAACAGCTTTATTGAGTTATAATTCACAGACCGAAACATTCACCCATGTTAACTGTGCAATTTTAGTAAATTTACAGAGATGTGCAAGCATCCCCACAACCAATTTTAGAACATTTCTCTCACCAGAGGGAATAATTTAAGGGCACAATACAAGAAATATGGGTTAATACATACTTCTTGAACATGCATTTCTGAAATTATTGTATGTAAAATCTGTCAGCAAATTTTGAGTTACTTCACAGTATACTTTTGCAAAAAAAGCAAAATGAAGTGGAAGGAAGAATCCCTGTGCTTTAAATCTTAAGAAATCATTATCCATTTTGCAGATCACTTCATTAATAAGCAGATTATTATAAAAGTAATTATTTTAGAGACGGCAGCTGCCGTTAGCTAATACTATGTTGTTGTCTACTGGGACTTATAAAAAGTCTTTTTAATTTGCTCTTCAAAAATCACTTATACCCACACAACCACTTCAGTCAACGAAATAAATCTAGGTATGGGCAGACCTTAGTTACCATGGCAGAAACAGCTTTACCTTTTTAATTTGTTTCCAGTCGAATTTTCTTTCTTCTCCAGAACTCCCTGATTTGTGGAAGGACTCGTCTAGGGAATCCCACCCCTTTGCAAAAGTGGCCACTCTCTGGCAACAAAGGCACCATTAAGTATCCAACCCTTCAAGGGTGAAGAGTGTGCTGAATAATGGATGCTCCAATGGTTTCCCTTGTAAATCCCCATTTGGGAACAGCCAATAGAAAGTTCAGAAGGTGTTGCTGGCTCCTCTGTTAGGTACGCCATTGCTTATGTGGGCAGGTCCCTCTGATAGGGCTTATTGGTGGAATCAAAGCCCCTTCCTTCTCATCTCACATTCCATCCTCCTTATGCTGTAGATCCACCAGATACAGAGAACTGTTTATTCCCAAGCAGAAGGGGAATCATTTTTCCCCAAAAAAGTATAGGAAAAGCATGATCCTAGGTTGGAAGCCCGTACAATGCTCTCAAGTTCTATTTGTAAGAGTATAAAGGGGTTAAATATTGTATTGCTGTCTACTATTTATGAGAAAGAGACAGCTGCCCAGGAACAAACTTGCATCAGAGACTTATTTAGTATTTATTTGTAAGTTAAAAAAATTAAGTTATCGTACATTCAGTGAAGTGCACAATCTCAAGAATCCTGATAAATTTTTACATAGCGAGCATACTCTGACCAGGGTAGAGAACATTGCCCACACTTCCAAGGCCTCCTGGTACACCCCTCCCAGTCATTACCTCCACAAAGTAATCGACATCTGTCTTTGATGCCACATGAATTGAATCACACAGTATGGATTTTTTTGTATATGACTTTTTTCACACAACATTAGTGTCTGTGAAATTCATCCATATTGTTGCCTGTAGCAGGAGTTCAGCTTTTACATTGTTGTATATAGTATTCCATTGTATGACTACCATGATATGGTCATCTTTCCTACTACTGATGGACACTTGGGTAGCTTCTAGTTTTTAACTGTTTGGAATAGTGTCTTTATAAACATTCCTTACACATATTTCTGTTCACCTAGGTAGGCATTTCTATTGGGGTAGAATTGCCAGATCATGGGAAAGCAGTGTTCAGCTTTAGTAGATAGGATAATTAAGACTTTCTAATTCTTCCTGTGTCAATATTTTCAGCTTGTGATTTTTTAAAAAAGAATTATTAATCTAATTAATCTAAATTGTCAAATTTATTGTCATAACATCTTCTCATTGCCCCTTTGATGTTTGTATGAATTCCAGTGATGGCACATTTTTTTAAAAAAGAAAATCATTGAGATTAGTAGTTTGTTCCTTCTTTTTTTCTTGAGCAATCTTTATAGGGATTTGTAAATTTTATTAGTCTTTTCAAAGAACCAGTTTTTGGCTTAGTTGTTATTTCTCTATTCTATTTTATTTTTTCTTATATTTTTATTATTTATTTCCTTTGCCTTAAATATGATGTTCTTTTCTAACTCCTTGAGATAGTCATTAGATCACTGATTTTCTGTTATTCTTTTTTTTTTCTAAAATATACATTTAAAGCTATACATTTTCCCCTTAAGTCTAGTTTAAGCTCTGTGCTACAAGTTTTTAACATGTTGGCTTTTCATTATTATTCAATTGAGAATATTTTCTAATTCCCATGCAGATTTCTAAGTTCTGATTCGTTTTCTGAATCACGGGTTATTTAGAAGTGTTACTTAGTAATTTTCAAACATTTGAGGATTTTTAAAGTATTTCATATTGATTTCTAGGATTTTTCAGCTCTAGTACGAGGACATACTCTGTTTAATTTCAACCCCTTGCACTTTATTGAAATCTGCCGTGTGACTCAGAGTACGGTTTATTTTGTCAAATGTCCCCTGAACGCTTGAAAATAATGTAATCCTGCTGTTGTTAGGTTCAGTGTTCCGTATATGCCAACAAGGTCAATTTTGTTTATTATGTTGTTCAAATCTTCTTTATCTTTACTGATTTATTTTCTGATTGCTCTATTAGTTGCTGAAAGATGTATTTGAAATATTCAACTATAATACTGGATCTATTTGTTTTTCCTTTTAGTTCTGTCAGTTTTTGCTTTGCATATTTTAGGTTTTGGTTTTGGGGGCATACAAGTTTCAGATTATTAAATATTCCTACTGAATTGAATTTTTGCCATTGTGAGATGTTCCACTTTATCTCTGGGAATACTTCTTGCCTTAAGTCTTGCTTTGTTTGATATCAATATGGCTAAGCCAATATTTTTTTCGTTAGTGTCTTCAGGGCATATTGTTTTATACTCTTTTATGTTTTATAACCTTTATGTGTCTGTCTGTTGTAAGCAACATATAATTGGGTCTTGTATTGTTTTTCCAGTCTGAAAATGTTTTAATTTTGATTGGATTATTGAGTCAGCTTACATTTAACAAATTCCTGATTTTTTGGTGTTAATTCTATCATCATATTATTTGTTTTATATTAGATCTACCTGATTTTTGTTCTCTTTTCCTCTTCTTCTTTATTTTAATAAAGTGCTTTTTGTTATTCTGTTTCCTCCCTCTATTAGACTTTAGCTATAAATTCTTTTATTATTTGTTTAGTGTTACCCTAGGGCAGGAGTTGGCATCCTTTTTCTGTAAAAGGTCAGATAGTAAATATTTTAGGTGTTGAGGGGCACTTACAGTCTCTGACTCCCCTCTCCCACCTCCTCCCCCTTCCCCTCTTCTTCCTCCTTTTCCTTCTCCTCCCCCTTCTTTTCTTTCTTCTTCAACTATTCTTTAAGAATGCAAAACCATTCTTAGCTCCTAAGCTGTACAGAATGGGCTGTGGAACAGATCTGGACATGCGTGATAGTTTGCCAAGCTCTGTTAGAGATTTACCATATGCCTTTACAGAATCTACTTTTTAATAATTTTACTCATTCGTGGACAATAAATGGACCTTACAACACTTTAATTCCATTTACCCAACTTTCTTCTTCCTTTTATGCTATTTCAATCATGTATTTTACTTCTGCATGCATTTGAAATCCCGGAAGACATCATCATTTTCACTGTTTTAAGTAGCCAATACTCATTTTTATTTGCTCTTAAATTTACCATTTCTGGTGCCCTCTATTGTATTCTGCATTACTATTCTTCCAACTGGGATCATTTTGTCTGAAAAACTTCCTTTAGTATTTCTTTTAGAGTGTGTATCTGTTGACAATACATTTTCTTAATTTTTATTTGCTTGACATTTTTGTCTTAATTTTAAAGGGTATTTCTACTGAATAGACTAAGAGTTTTAGACTAACAATTTTCCCTCTTCTCTCAGCATTTTAGCTTTGTCATTCCACTGTCTTCTGGCTTCTGTTGTTTGCATTGAGTAGGTCTTACTGTTGCTCCTAACGTATCCATTTTCCTCCTCTGGCTATTTTACGATTTTTCTTTTTGTCTTTTGCTTTTTGAAGCTTTACTATGATGTGCCTTTGTGTTGGTTTCTTTGTTTTTATGTGTTTGATTTTGTTAGAGCTCCTTGAATGGTAGCTATTATTTGGTTATTTGGTTATTTTCTAATTTACTAATTCTCTTTTCTGCTGTGTCTAATCTGCTATTAAACCTATCTATCACCTATTTATTGAATCCTTAATTTTTGTTATCATATTTTTCGATTCTAGAATTTCTATTTGTTTCTTTTAAAATAGATTGCAGTTTTCTATCTTTTCATGTATTTGTTTGAACATATTAATACTAGGTTGATAAAGTCTTTGATAATTACAGTATCTTTGATAATTACAGTATCTTGTATCTTTCTAAAGTCTTTAGCTTTTTTTTTTTAACTTGGCTTTATTTCCTGTCTCATGGAATGCTGGATAATTTTTGATTAAATACTGGATATTGTAAATGAAAATTTGTCAAGGCTCTGGATGATGCTACCTTCCCTTAGAGAGGATCTTTTTTCCCTAGTTAAAGAGTGGGCAAATTAAAGAGTGGGCAAATCACCTTGATCCTGTCAGAAATTGAGATATTTTAAGACTGGATTTTGGGCTTTGTGAGGGCTAGTCTCTGTCTGGCTTGTCTTTTCTCTTGGTGTATAATCCTTTAGCTGTCTCAATGAAAATCTAGGTTATTTACCAAAACCTCTCCTCCTTGGTGGGCCCCAAATGTCAGTATTTTTTTCTTTCTAACACTTTGAGATTGCTGAAACTCTGATGGGTTTCCCAGCCTTTTAGAAGCTGTTTACTGCTTAGTTTCTTGCCTATCACATGGAAAGCTTATGCATGAGAAAATTCCTTGAGGGGAATTCAAATGTGGAGTGCCTGGCTTATTTCTATATGGGACCGTTCTCCAGGATAAGGGTTCCCTATGTTCTGGCTTCCTTGGTAGCTCTGAATTCCAATTTTGTCTTCTCAGACCAGCAAGGCTGCTGTGGTTCTAGACTTACATTTCTTCTCTGTCTTGATGATGCCCTTTGAGAACTGGCAAATGCCCTGAAGGGAAAACATGAGGGACATTTAGGGTTTACTCACTGCATTTCCCTTTTCTCCAGAATCTTGGCCCCTAAAGTCCTGGCTGCTTTTGTTACTCTCCTATGACTCCAAACAGCTGTTTTCTGCAATATATTTAGTTTTTATAGTTGCTCTCAGCAGGATGGTTAACCCGATACAAGCTACTCTGTCAAAAACAGAAGCCAACATCTCCAGATATTTATTTTTAAAAGTGGTTTCCAGCACATGTCCTGAGGCCATTGCACATTTAACTCTATCTCCTGCATTACTTTGAGGCATCCCCAACTGAGGGCTGGCAAGGTCTTTTGGCATCTTCAACACCATTGATAATAAATTATTAAGTTCTGTTTAATATAGTTTATAATTACTATTTTTTAAGTATTTTGAAATTGAGATTAATGTGCTAAGCGTGATCATTCTCAATCAGATCACTCAGTTTACCATAATGCTGATTCTCTATATAAATAAATAAAGTTTTCCATCTTTACTTTATAGCCACCCTCTTCCCACCCCTCTGGGAACCCTGACCTGAGCTGATGTTCCGAGTCTCTGAGTCTGCTGCTATGTTGCCGTATGACCATGGCCAAGCCTCTTTCAACCACAGTCCTCAGCTTCTTCATTTGGAATACAAAGTAGGCGTGGGGAGTGGGATGGGACCAGGCAAGCTCACAGGGTCCTTCGGCTCTGATGGTCAGTCTGTCTTCTGTGCCTTGGTTTGGGGAATCCTTGGTGGAACAATCAGACACTCAGACAGCTCTGAGAGATGGGTCATCCCTTGGACCACAGAACTTACTCCCTTAGCCAGTCTCATGACTGTGAAGCCAGTTCTCTCTGGGACATGGGGGCTGAATGGACCGGGCTGGGGCTATGTTCCTGGACGGGCAGGCGCCCTGGGCAGTGGGCCTCCCAGGGAGCTGCACTCCAGTATGAATGACAGAATGAGAGACAAATCTTACGCTGCACCCCGGCCCCCCAGGGCTGCATCATTCAACCATCTCAGACAGGAATTTCAGATCTACAGGTGGTTTCCTCTCAAGCTTGTTCAAAATGTCCCCCTCCTGTTTTTTCTGAATATGCAGTATTGTAAGAAATGTCTGAAAAAGACTGACCCCCTCCTTTGCCTAGTAATAGTTTAAGAATCTTCACTTTGGAATCAGTCCCTGAGCTGTACCTGAGCCTGTTTTCTCCCTTCCCCTGCTCAGCTCATGGGACAGTGATGCTGGCTGCTCTTCCAGGCTCCCCTGTGAGCAGGCTCCTGGCTGGGTCTGGCCAGTGAGAAGACCTGGAGGAGAACTGAGGGCAAGAAGAAGGGAGAAGCTGGCATATTTCCCTCCTTTTCTCTTTGCCTGGGGTTGATTAAGTCCTTGGCGGAAGCTGCAAGTTCCATGGCCCCAGCTCCTCATGGATGGGCTCACTGTGGTTTTCAGCTACTGGGTGGCCCCAGCTCCCAGTTCAGTAGCTCTATGGCTTTTCTTTATCCCTCCAGCTGAAGACTGGCCATAGTTTCCGCTGCATTCATCTCTAGGGTCCTTTACCATTCACTGTTGTCTTCTCAGCCTCTTTTCTCACGTGGAATACCAATACGTGTTATTAAATCCCCTGTGTGTGAATACTAGGAGGGCTTGCGGCTTTCCGGTTTAGATTCCAACTAATTGAGTTACTAAAAACTGTACCTCAAGCATCTTTTTCTTTCATGTGTATCTAGTTTAAGTGCCACCGAAACACATTCACCTCCATTTCCTTGATCACCTCCTAAGGTAGACAGAATTCATTCATTCATTTCTTCAATAAATATTTAGTGAGACACTACTCAGTACCCTAGCCTAGGACTGTGCTCAGGGACACAGCAGTGAACAAAACGGGCAATGTCTCTGGCCTTGCAGCGCTCACAGCTTTGTAGGCAAGACAACCTGAAATCCTTAGTACAGAGTGTGTTGAGAATGAGACCCTATTGTAATGTGCAGACTTAGGAGGTGGACAGAATTGGGCTCAGACCTCAACTCTAGGCTCTATGATGCGGGCAAGGGACTCCCTACAGCTCCGTTTCCTCCTCTTTAAAAGAGCACTCAGTTATTCGGTTCACAACCACTTTACGTGTTCAGTGAGGATGCTGTGCTACTAACTTCATAGGATTGTCTGTGATTAAATGAGTTGCTATTAGAGAAAGAGACAGGCACCCAGGAAACAAACATCAAAGGTTTATTTTTAAAAGCAGCTTCTGGGGAGCACACATTCAGCACTGGTGAGAGTCAGGTCAGAAAGGTGAGGTGGGGATAGAAATGCGCCGAGAAGGGGTGAAGTCCGAAGCTTGGATGGAGACAGTTGCTGGGAGGAGCACCGAGTCACAAGGTTGGAATTACGTCCTTGGCGATTTCTGCTGGCAGCCAATGCAGAGCCGCACTGGTCTGCGTACAAGCAGAAGTAGGTCCCTTCTTTCCGCTCTGCTTGGCCAAGATGTCACTGCCTCTGGGAGGGGCTCACTGACTTCTGGTCCAGGCTGGGTCTCCCTGTGCGTTTCCTGTCATTGTTGTCATCACGAGCATCGTCATCATCTTCTTCTTCGTCACCATCATATCACCCCTAAGGTTTGTTGAATGGAATACCCGTCGTGTTCCAGACATTGTGCTATGGCTTCTCGTGGCAGAGTCTTGGTCAATTCCAGTGCTTTTGTTATTTCTCCTCATCATTAAGACTGAAACTTCCAGTGGTTTCTAGAGGGGGAAAGAGAGGGATGTGTGTGTGTGTGTGTGTGTGTGTGTGTGTAAATTTGCATGTGCCACAATAATTTAAATTTGAGGCAGGACATTTCAAATCATCAAAGATTCAAAACTAAGCTATGCTGAATATGATTTCAAAATTAATTGTGTTGCAAGCTTTTGAAAATTTAGATGCCACACCAGTTAGAGGTGCACAGGTGTCGGTGGTAGTCAGAGTTCAAAGGGCCTGGATTTGTTACTTGTTCTTTGTTCTCATCCTCTAGGCTGCACGTGGCAAGTCTCATGGTGGGTCCCTGCAGCTCTGGGCCCATTTTCCTGCTGCCTTCTTGGCTCCCCTGTTTGACCTTGCTCTCAGTCCTCCTTGTGGCTCTATCATCTTTAGATTCAGATTTAAATGAATCACTTACTTACATTTTACTCACAATTTTTAATCATTCTACCAACAACATTCTCATAGCATTAAATAATTGCAAAATCTAATAAAAACCAGTCTTAACCTCTGGAATCTCATTAAGAATAGGGCTGCTCTTTGTGCTAAATTGTTGATGATTATTTTGTCTGGTTCTGTTTTGTTTGCGCTGCCCAGGAGAGCAGAGGCATAGATGGGGTCACGGAATGTGGGTTCACACACTCAAAAAATTTTTAACCCCACTTTCCTAAATTTACAGATGAAGAAACTGAAGTCCAAAGAAGGGAGGGGACTTTTCCAAAGTCACACGTGAAACTGTGGCCCCTAAGAACCAGAACTCACGCCTCCTGCCCCTTAGTCTAGCACCTGCCCTGCAAGATCTGGGCTTTGGGCTCAGGCATTGATTTACGGATTTTGATGAGCGTATCATCAGTTGAGCAGATCACTAGCTCATCAGGCGAGCACTCCTTCACCCAGCAAGCCTGCAGCCTCGGGATGGACACTGTTGGGTTTGAGAGATGCAGAATAAACAGGCCCTGCCCTCTGGAAAACTGACAGGCCTCCAGGGATGAGGTTTACATGTAAATGATGAGATGCAGTCTCCTTAAGTGCTTGCTGTGGTCACTGCCGCTCACCCATCTTTTTCACATCAGCCCGAGCGTGGCATCTCTTCCAGTTCTGTTCAGTACAGGCAGGTGTTGACAAAGCATTCCCACGGCCCCGGCACTGGGACAGCCATGAACTCCTCGTCCACTATAATGAACAACCTCTCCATCAAAAGGACTCATTTGTTAGGACTGGGAAGTTCACAAGCCAAAGAGAGACAAGGGAAGAAGGCTCAGGCGGGAAGCGTTTTATGATTTATGAACGCACAAATGCTGGCATCTCTCTCTCTCTCAAAAAGAAAAAAAAAAAAATCCACCGCTAATATTAATAATTATGCCAGCTTTTGTACAGCACTTTGCAGTTGACGATGTGCTTTTGAATCCATTATCTCATCTTGGTGTGTCTGTGGGAGATTGGGAAGTGGGAGAGCACCGAGGGCTGGCATCTCTGGGGAATTAGCAGCCTTTGTTTCCCTAGGAGTCTAGCCCGGCAGGTGGGTGGGCACTATCACAGTGGGTGGGTGGGTGCTGCAGTTATTCTTGCTCTGAATGTCCAATCTAGGACGACCCCCTGAGTTGCTATTTCCCCAGGGAAACTTTAGTAAGTCTCTCCAGACCATAAGCTGGAGTCGGTCCGAGTTGTCCTGCCTGGAGCTTCATTTCTCCTTGAGCTGAATGCTTGGCTCATGCTGGACATCCTTCCTGGCCCTTGCAGGCCACTCTGAGAAAGGCTGGGCTCTGTCCTTGTGTTTGTAGCTGTGGATAGAGTCCTCCTTCAACACAGCTGGACCCCCACTGGGACAAAGTTGCTGCCCCTGATTGGACTTTGCCAAATACCACAGTCCCGAGATTCCTGCTGCCTCATGCGTCCATATGTGACAGGCCCTTTAGACACTGAAGGTGGTGAAGGGGCTGAAATGTAACTGGCAAGTATTAGTATGTGCAGGAAAAGGTAGCTTAAAAATTTTTTTTTCCAGAACTAGTTTCAGCTTGCTTTCTTGCTGATGGTTGGAAAGACAGCAATAATAAAAACACAAATATCACCACCACCACCACCAAAAGCAGTCTTTAACCTCGACAAGGAAGATAGCATTATTTCTTCTAGTTGAAAGAGTGCCCCTCCCCCTGCCCCAGTAAATAAATCAATTAAAATACATGTTCTCCTTCAGGTCTGTGACTCCCCTCAAGCGGGCTCTTTTCCCCTTCCTCCTCCTGCCAACTTTTCTAGGAGGATGCCTCATTCAGGACATCTTCATGTCTCCCGCTTTGATGGGCTTGCCTGGTCCCTGCACAGTCCTCTGGCTGACCTGCTTGCCCACTTGTCCCTGGGGTGGCCTCTGGCCTCACCAGCTCCACCACTGAGGCATCCGCTGCTGGGGGCGGGGGCTCATGGCCTGTGTTTTTGGCACAGGCAGAGCGTGGCAGTCGACTCTGGGGCTTGGTGGGAGGGAGCTTCTCGGGTCCTGATGCAACACTCCTAGGACAGCAGGAGACGAGGAAGGGGTGCCACCTTGGGCCAGCTGGACCACTCCTCAGCCGCTTTCTAATTTCCCACCCTGTACTGCGGTGCCTAAGAGATGGATTTTCTGCAGGCACTCTGATTTCCTGAGACGTGCCCTGGGAAGTCAGAAGTAAGCTGCGCATGCGGGGATTTCCCTGCAAACCTGTCTGGCGGCCCTACCAATTTCTCTTCTGCCTCCAGAGATTTCAACAGTTAGAGAGAGCCAGTGACCTCTTCCCTGTACTTTTCGTCTCTCTGTGGGCTCCTCCACTAGCAATGAAGGATGTTCTACTTCAGTTTTCAGGTCATTGGGAGCATCTTTATGTCACACCCTGCCTCTCTGCTCTATGACCTTCTTTGAAGCTTTTTTCCACCTTCACTGGGCAACAAACTGTATTGTCTAGCCTGGCAGAAGGGATGCAGGGAAAACAAAAGACCCATGAACCTGGACCCATGAAATTACACTGGGAGTCATTTCCAAAAAAATCACAGCACGTTTTAACATCAATATTGCCGTGGATTGCCGAGCCCCTTGGACCTTGTAATTCAGTCACCTACTTTGGATCAAGTCCCTACAGCCCAGCCCTGCCCGGCCAGGCCCTTTCCTCTCTTCATGCAGCCTCCGTGTGAGCGACCCGCAGACACTTTCCCACCCTCAGCTTTTCTTATGGGCCCAGCCTACTTAAAACAGAATTCTTTGCCAAGAATTGGGCTGGTAATTACTCTGAATCGAATTTTGGCAAGTGGATAAGGTTTACTATCTTGATTTCTGAGTCTCTCTTTACATGCACTCAAACCAGGAATCCAGAAGGTTCACCCTTCAGATATGTTTTTATATAAAATAACATAACAAACACGCTTTTGTTAATTCGGGGACTAACCTTTCACTAAACAGTTAGAGCCAGAGGTGGTCTTCACCCTGCAATTTGTGCACCGCTTATGATCTTTTAAAATAAAGATGAGCAGTGGGCAATAAATGCCACGGCTTCCTGAGAATCAGTTAACCTGGGGAACTGGAGCGGGGAGAAGGGTGCTTGTGCTTTATTTTGGGGTAGAACTGCATGATTTGTTAACCTGCTCTCTCTTTCTCCCCACGTATCTATATGGTTGAAAGCTTGACAAAGGAGGGCAAGGCATGCGTTCTGATAAATTGCATTACAATGTTTAGCCAGTGTGTTTAGCTATGTGTTTGCAGTGAATGTGGAGTCAGGACAGAGTTCAGTGGACCTGTTGCAGGGTTTCAGGTGGGGTCACAGGAGGCAGATGTACCTACACAGCTCAGGTCAGGTGAAATCTTGCCTGAAGACAGAGCTCCTCCTGGAGCTCACCCACTGCTCTGCCTGCTGGGTCCCCACCCTTGCCCTCTGCATTCTACCTACACTGGTCTCCCTGCTGCCCCCCAGACACATCCTCCCTTCCAGCTTTGGAGCTGTGCTTGAACCCTTTCCCTGCACACCCTCTGTCCTCTGAATCCTCTGGGTCCCTCCCAGCTTGAGGTCTCCTCTCCTCTGTGCTTGCCTGCACTGCCCCTGCACCATGCTGTCTCCCTATGAGCTCCTGCAAGGTTGAGTTCTGCCTTATTTGGCCTTTGGTACATGCAGACCGGCCTTGCTGTGAACTTTGCACGTGCTGTTGTCTTTGGTTTTTCTGAGACTAGGGCTGCGTTTTCCTCTCCTCTGTTCTGGCATCATCCACCTTGGGTCTTGACCCATCGTCACGATTGATAACTGATGACTGGGTGATTGATGACATCTTTCTTTTCCTCCTGACACTAGTTCATTTATATCTGAATCACCCTTATCATTCAGAAATGATTGGACAAAGCTACATTTGAGCAAATCCATGCTAATTCCTCCTTCCCTAACTTAGACTGTGTCTGCCGCCTACGCTTCCCCCATGGCTGGGGCCCCGGGGCCGGCAGAAGAGGCTGAGTCACCCTCCATTCATAAACAGCAAAAGTTGGAGTTGTCTTTGCCTCTGGAATGGGATTCTTGAGAAGCCTTTTATTTTCACCCAGCTCTTCCTATAAAATCATGAAAACGATGTGATTGTGTCTCAGAAATACACCAGTGTTTCTCAATGGGCCCAGCGCAAAATTTTTTATTAAAGGCTGATTTTTCAGAAAAATAAAACTTGGGAATTTTTCTGTAGATTTTTACTGGACAAAACAACGTCTCTTCTATCAGCAGAGTGTTGATGATGATGGTGAAGATGAGTGTGCGTGGGCGGGGGTGGTATATGGATGGTCAAAACTGGCTGGACTTCTTCCCTCCCCTTTGTACCTGACTGTGGACACACAGAGTTTCCGTTTCTTGTTTTAAGCCCTTGGAGCATTATCCCAGTCTTGTTGCTAGTCAGTAATGGCTGTGCCGTAACATTTCTGCAGCAGCAGTGACCTATTGACGTGCAGTCTAACTGCTTGATAGGAGCCTGTTTTCCCGTTTTGGGGGTGAGCGCACTTGCTGTCCTGAGTCTGGCCAGCTGCCCCAGTCTCCTTTGTTCTCATGTGGTCAGGGGGATAGGTGCGGTTTGTGTATCTGCGCACACGCGATCAAACCTGTGATTGACTGCAAGAAAATTTGCTCAATCAAACTTTTATTTACATGGGACCAAATGGCCAGAATCATCTGTGAGTTTTTTTCCCTTTCTGAACTGACAGAATTGACTTATTGTTTTTGCACCTGGGAGGCAGATATAGAGAAAAGCTTCAAAAGCTTCAGAGATCTCCCCAGGTGATCTCATCCATACCCATGCCTTGAAATGCCACCTCTACTCTGACAGTCCCTAATTTGCATCTCTAGAAAAGCCTCGGCTCAGAGCTCCAGGCTCCTATCCAGTTGACAGCTTGACCTCTCCAGGTGGGCGTTACACAAGCATCTTAAACCAACTGCGTCTCTAACAGAGCCCTTGATATTTCTCCTAACCTATTTCTTCTCCACTCTTTTCCACCTCAGTAGATGGCACACTATCCTTTACCTAGTTCCACAAACCAAAACCTAGGAGCCAGCTGTGATGTATCCCTCTTCTTTATGTCTTCTCTGCAGCGTGACTCTCAGCGCCTTGCGCATGACAGGCATCCCCTCCTGGGCCCTACGAGAGCCTCCCAACAGGGTTCCCTGCCTCTTCTCTGGCTCTGCAGTTCATCCTCCGCACAGCAGTCTTTTCAAAACTTAAATTGGATCCCATCGCTCTCCTTTCCAAAACTTTTCACTGAATCCAACTGCACTGAAAATAAAAACCGAACTCCTTATGTTGGTTTGTAAGGCCCTTCCCGATCTGCCCCTGGGTGTCCGTGCAGCCCTGTCTGGTGCCTCTTGCCTGTCCCTACGTTCCAGCCACAGTGGCTTCCTCCTGTTCCTGGATCACACCAGGCTCTTTTGCTCCCAGAGCCCCTGCTCATGCCATTCCCTCTTCAGGGAACAATCTCCCTCTGACCACATGGCTGGCTCCTTCTTAGGGTTGCAGCTGAAAACCCCGTCTTTAGGGAGGACTCTCCTGACCGCTCCTGGGAGTATGTTCTCCACGCACTTTGATATTCTCCATCACTACTCGCTGTTAGTTTTATTCCCAGCACTTTGGCTTTGGGGATTACTTAGTTGTCTACTTGTTTAGTGTCTGGTTTCCTCTCTGGGCCGTGAGTTCTGGGAGGGCAATGCTGTTTCTATCTTGTTCACCTGGACTCATAGTATTTGACTTGTAACAAACATTTGTTGAAGAAACACTGAAGACCTGCAGCATAGGGCTAGTAATACAGCTCAGGCATTACCCCACTGGGTTAAAAGAGATCACGGGTATGAAAGTGCTGGGCAAACCAGTTAATGGTATTGGTGATGTCAGTGGTTGACTGAGTACATGGCTAATGAGCATGGCGCGGGGCGGAATAAGGCTCCATGCTTGATGGAGAACCAAAGAGCAGCTCTGCTCTCCTCACTCTAGGAGAAGAGTGAATGAGGGAGCTGTTTCGAATCCAACAGTGATACCAGCGGGACAGCAATATAATGTACATTTCCTTATACTTCCCTTTTTGCCTTGGCTGTTAAGAAGCTTACGGGTAAATTGAGACTCAATTGTCATGCAAAAATTAGCTCAAAATTTTCTGTCAAAAACAGATAATGTTTTGTGAAAGTCCCTAGCACCCTGTCTGAGACACGGAGGAAGTTCAAAATTAAACAGTAATATGCGAATAGCCTTGGATTTGATTGTAGCTTTGCCATTTTTAGGGTAAACTACCTCATATCCTCTTCGGAGGCAGGGGGAACATCAAACGGTTTTGGTTTTTATTACTAGAAAAATAATATTATTTGTAAGAGCCCAACGTGGAAACAACCCAACTGTCCATCAACTGATAAATGGATAAACAAAATGTATATATCCATACCATGGACTATTATTAGGCAATAAAAAGAAATGAAGTTCTGACACATGCTACAACATCGATGGTCCTTGAGAACACTATGCTACATGAAAGAAGCCAGTCACTAAAGACCACAAATTGTATGATTCCATTTACAAGAAATGTCCAGAATGGGCAAATCCATGGTGACAGAAGGTAGACTGGTGGTTGCCTAGGGCTGGGGGATTGGGAGGGGATGTGGAGTGACTGTGAATGGGTGTGGAGTTTCTATTTGGGGTCATGTAAATGGTGGTGGTGATGGATGTACAGCTCTTTGAATAGAGCAAAAGTCATGGAATTGCACTTTAAGTGGGTGAATTGTATGGTATGTGAATTATACTTCTATAAAGCTACTAACATTGATTAATTAAATTAGAATAAGAGCACCCCTGGCTCTCTGATGATGTCATGACTGGACAGGCCAATCAGAGTGGGTGTGAATCAAAAGCCAGCTTTGATTGGACATGAATAATAGGTCCTCCATCTCTCTCTCTCCCTTCTCTCTTCATCCCGTCCTCCCTCCCTTCTTCACTTAAGTCTTTTCTCTGCATTCTTCTGGAGACCCCCACCCAGAGATAAAGTAGACAGGGCCTTCCTCCTCAAGGAGCAGAGCAGGGTGAAGAGGAGGTGTGGAGAGGATGAGCACAGTCAAGACTGAACGTAACTTCCTCGGCACAGATCGAGTCTCCTGTGGATTCTGGCAAAACAGATCGTCTTTGTGTAGAGGAACATCTTTTGTCACAGCAAATGCTGTTCTATTTCTTCATTCGTACATGAATTCAACAGACAGTTACTGTGCGTGGTGCTGAGGATACAGAGATGAATAAGAGAGTGCGTCCCCAAGGGGTGGGTGGGGCACGTGACCCAACTGTGGTAGCTCAGCGGGGTAGGGGCTGGGAGCGGGCTGCTGGCGATGGGGGTCGATGGGGGGGGTAGGGGTGGGGCAGGTGGTCCTGCGAAGCTTCTTGCTTCAGCCGTCAGTGCTGCTTGGCTTGGCAAAGCAGCCCGGAGACCTTGTAGAGGTCTCAGTTTGGGGCAGGCCACGCAGCTTTCCTGGCCCGTTACTGGCCTCACCCAGGCAGAGGGCAGCTTGGCGGCCTCACCCCGGGTCAGGGGATCTGCTGCGAACTCCCGGCTGGGAGCGGCTCGAGGCCGGAGGGGCTCCTCCGCTGTGGCACGGACCTCCCTCTGGCCCAGGTGAGGCGGCCCTGCTCCTCAGAGCTGACCGGTTCACCGCTTGCACTCGGGAGACGAGGACAGGAGCGCGGTCCCCGGGGAGCGTCTGCACGCGGGAAGGGTCGCCGGCAGACGCGAGGCGCTGTGCGGGAGCTTCGCCGCTAGAGGGAGCGCCGCGTCGTTCTCCGTCACCGGCGCTGGGCTCCCGGCTGAAGCCAGGCTGGGCGGCAGCCAGGGCTTGGGGGGGTGGGGGGGGGTGGGAGGGCGGTTCATTCTTTTGCCCTTTCCCATTTAAAGATTTCTCGGGAGCAGCTGGGCTCAACCATCCTTAGTGTTGTTTGTCAGGAATTTGCAGAGCCCTTCAGTCCCGGATGCGGCCACAAGCCTGTTGCAAATCCTGGGGCGGCTGCAGCAGGGATTCTGGTAGCTCACAGAAGCTGTCCTTTGCTCCTCGCACCCGAGGACCTGGGAAAAGGCCTCTGTTTGTCCCCCGTGGGCAATCTGGACTGGCCCTCAGAGCTGCAAAGGACAGGCCCCTGGGTTCTGGGCAGTGCCTCAGCTCCGTGCCACCTGGAAAAAAGTTTAATGCTTCATAGGAGGGGGAGGTGGGGAGCAGGGCTTAGGAAGAAGTGAGGCCGGGCTGGTAGGACATGTAGCTGGTATGAAGACCTGGGGACATGGTAAGCTGTCTCCCGATGTCTCGGACGTGGAGCCAGTGGAGCTGATGGGCACGGTGGGGAGGGTCAGAGGGGCAGCACCCAAATTTCGCAAGAATGGCTCAGCTGCGGCTTTTTTGGCATGGCCCTTAAGTCAAGGATGCCCCAAATTCCTGCCCTGAGGGGCACCCATAGGTTAAGGTCAGGCTGGCCTCCTGTGGTGACAGCTGATGGCTGCCATCTTTGAAGGCAGGGCTGGGACAGGACAGGGAGTGCAGGAAATAAGCCCTGGTCCTTGGGCACCACCATCATGGCCACTAAGATCTTGGGCCACATCCTCGACCTCTTCTGACCCAGGTCCTGCTGATGGTGCAGGAGGCTTAGGGCCGTTTTCTCCCTCCAGCGTTGACTCCTGGGTCTGGTAGACAGACCATCCTTTGCAGCCCCTGGGTACAGGCAGCAGGGGTACGAACTGGGGACCGATGTGCTGCAGGAAGCCAGGACACCATCTGCAGTGGGAGCAGGTCAGAGCTGGCTTGCTGAGGCTCCTGTCACTGCCGTGGTTAATGCTGGTGATTACCATGGTTACCCGAGGCTGGAAGCTCTGACAGGCAAAGGCAGAGCAGGAGAAGGAAGGATGTCCTCTCCCTGCTCGGAGCCACATGATTGCCTCTGCCTCCCAGGCAGTATTCTCCTGGCAAATATAAGAGCCTGGACCAGGGAAGTCATTCCGCCACGGTTCAGCCGATCCATGCATCATTGATCACCAAGCATCGGGGGCCTTTGGGGAGCCCTGTCCTGAGCACATTCAGCGTGAGGGAAGCAGAGGGAGTGTCTGGACCCTGCCCTCAGTCTGCTCAGTCTTGGGAGGACAGAGAAAGAGGAAGAAATGGTTTTCGGGTCCTCTGGGAGCTCAGAGTCAGAGGAGGGAAACAGTTAGAGGAATAGGTGGAGAATTCAGCATTGACTCTTGAGGATACAGCCATGACCTTCTGGGCCTGTGCTTCCAGTGCCAGCTTGAGGCTGTGACTGCACCCTCTCCAAACAGGGCACTGGCCGGGGAGTCAGGACACCTGCTTTGCCAGTGGTTATGAGCTCCAGCTCCTGCTGGGTCCTGGTTTCTCCATCTGCAAAATGGGGTTAATGATTACTAATCCCCCACCTACTTCAAGTCTGTGGGGAGGAGTTTTTAAATGAATAATTTTGTGCCTTGAAATGAGCCAACAGATTTCAAGTCTTTGGAGAAAAGGCCTTATTTATTATTATCACCAAGTCACTGAGCAGAAATTCCATTTGTCTCCTTTGCCCCCTCTCCAGTGCTGCATGAACTGAGAGCCATATTACCTCGGTGAGATGACAGGGCTCTGAACAGCCGCCCAAATCCCAGCCCTGGGGATTCCTGGGGGACTGGGGAGGCCGGGTGGGGCTTCCTCTGAGCTCCGAGGGGATTCCAGGGCCAAGAGCAGAGCAGGAACCTCACGTCCAAACACTACAGCAGAAGTCTGAAGCTTCTCCACCAGGATGCCTAGCCTGGGGTGTGAGAGCTGGGAAAGGAGGAGGCCTTGCTCTGAAACTCTTTTTCTTTGGTTCATTATCATTACATGTTGACTTGCAAAATGAGAAAAGAGAGATAAGCAAGAAGAAAGAGAGAGAATGAAGAAAGAAAAGTAAATCATTTTAATTAAATTCTGATGCTCAGTTCTGGTAAAGTGTCTAACACAGAAGGTCCCCATAAATATCCAAGGGAATGAATGAACTCAGAAGACTGTGATCTGTCTGATAAATATCTGCTAAAGTTTTTAAAATATAAAGATTATATTTTTTAAAGAAAAAAACCTGATGTGAATTTAGGTTCACTGCTAAGTTGCGAGGAAGGTATGGAGGGTTCCCACATACTTCCTGCCTTGCCACCTGCACAGCCTCCGCCATGATTGCCAGAGGGGACATTCGTTACAGCTGATGAACCTACACTGACGCATCATTATCACCCAAAGCCCATGGCTCACATTAGGGTTCACTCTTGGTGTTGTACGTTCTGTGGATTTGGAAACACGTATAAATGACATGTACCCCCTCTTACAGTATCATACAGAGTTTCACTGCCCTAAAAATCCTCTGTGTCCTGTCAGACTTTTTTCCCCTCTGTTTATATGCACATATAAATACTCTGCCCCTTATAGTAATAAATAATATATTTTTAAAGATCGGATTATACCGTACATATTGATTTAAAACCTGTTTTCTCTCTGAAAAATGTAATGAGGATAAGAAGGTTGAAACACCTCCTTCTCGATAATTTGGGTTTGACCCTTGAAGTCTTTGTGTTATTCAGACAAGACCAGGAGGCTGAAGTAAGGAAGAAGGATACGATGGGACAAAGGACAGAGTACCCCTGAGGCTGGGCGGGGGAGGAAGCAGAGAAAAGCAAGGGGTGAGTTGGAGCATCCTTCAGTTGCATGGCGCTCTCTTTATCTCTGTCCCCACCCACAAAAGCTGTGCCCGCCTCCAGGTGTGGGTCTCAGTCATTACTTCCCTTTCCAGAGCTCCTGGTTCCTTGGGGGAGGTCACTCACTGAAAACAAGATGCGTTCGGGGGAAGATACATCTGTATCAATATCTCTATCTATACATCTGTATCTATAGATATCTATATACCTATATGTATCTAAATATCTCTATTTCTATATCTATTTTTTTTTTTTTTTTTGGTCAGGTGAGGCTTGCCTGGCCTTCCTTGGCTCCTAGCAAATCAGCAGGTGTCTCCTGCATATCTAAGAGCCTTCCTGCACATGGGCTCAGGAGAGAGTCCCAAGTAACTCTAAGCCTCTAATTGTCCACGGCATCTCCTCTGCCTGCTTCATCTATGCTGACAGCTTCTCCTTTATCCCCCCGGGTCAGATTCTTAAGTGTCCTTGCCCACTTTGCTGTGCTCGAAGGGCCCCCTACTTCCTCACTAGTCCTCTGGTCTCTGCCCATCCTATCCGCATGGTCCACACCCGTGCAGTGACCCACGGGGATGGCTGGTGGAGAAGGTGGAAGCAGTGCTACCCCATTGGGCAGAGCACCAGCCCACCAAGCAGGGGTCACACAGACATGTTGGTGAGTCTGGCAGAAGCAGGGCACAGAGACCTCTTCCTCCCGGTCAGACAAGACTCCAGGGGTTTCTGGCTGATTGCAGGCAGGCTCCAGCTCATCTGGTTCGGACAGTGCTTTGCATTTCTGTTTCCCAAGGGTGCAGTTTTATACCCCTGTTGCTCATCACCCAGGATCTGTTCCTCAACATTGGGCTGGGTGTTTAGGAAGATGAACCATTTGTTCCTGAAAATCATGGCTGCTGAAGGCTCTGCTTTTAAAGTTCTTCTGTCAGAGTTTTATACTTTTTCTATCTCAGTTGATGTGCCCGAGGACTCTGCTGTTCACCCGTTAGAGTCACATTTCCTCCTGGTCTGGCCTGTGTTGGTGGCACAGAGCTGCAAGGAAAAGTTGGCTGTTGGCCGACAGGCTGGACCAAGGGGCCTAAATTTACAAAGAGAAACTCATTTGGGACAGACATCAAGTTCTCCGGCTGGGCCTTCTCTCCACAGAGGACTGCACGGATCCACGTGCACGGATGCACACACTCAGATGCACACACTCGGATGTACACACTTGGATGCACACACTCGGAATGCCAGGGATGCTGCTCCAGATCCACGTCACGTCATGCCCTCTGCTGCTTAGAGCACATCAGTGTCTTCCTACTGTGCTCAGAATAAACTCTGCTCCCTTCACGGCCAACCAGACCTGCTGACACTCTGCCCGCTCCTTGTGCCCCCTTCGCCACTCACCAGGCCTGGCCACCTGGCCTACCTTCACATCTCCATCCTTCATCCTGCAGGGCCGCATCCTGCCCAGTCGGCTTCCAGGGCTCCTCCCTGCCCTCTTCCTGTCGGCCTTCTCCCCGGGCTTCAGGATTCACCTCTTTGGAGGGGCCTTCCCTGGCCACCGTATCTCATACAGCTTTCCCTTTTCCCTCCTCCCATTATCTATTCTTTATCTTCATAGTTTGTATTTCCATTTTCTTATTTTTTGGTCTCTTTACTTATTTCTTATCTGTCTCTCCAAGTAGCCTCCATGAGAGCCAGAACTACGTACGTCAACCTTGTTGACCACAGTGTCCCCAGCACCTCGCAGGATGCAGGCTGTATCCTAAGCACTCCATAATTGGTTGACTGATGAATGGTTTAGCAACACACGTAAGACTGTTTTGACTTGAGATGACTTTAAGCTCAACCTGAGGAAGACATATGAATGGTTCCTGTCTGGTGGATGCTGGCTCAGAATGGGGGAGAGGATCGCCTTGCTCTGCTTATACACATGTTGTGGTTCTGGAGCTCTGGTTCCCAACATTAGGAGTGCATTAACACATAGCACGTGCCTGGAGGAAATTGTGACTCAAAACCATGGGCTTTGAGGGAAAGACACCCAGGGCCTTTCACTTGGAGAACAGAAGGCTTAGGGGGTACCTAAGAGCTGGCCACTGACATCTGAGGCATTGCTATACTGGAGAAGGAAACTCATTTTGTGTGCTTGGAGTGGGTTGCCTTGAAGAAAGTGATCTCCCTGTCACTGGAGCTGTTACTAGAAACTTCTTGTGGTGAAGATGTAGGGCTAGATGACATTTAAAGTCGCTTTCAGTCCCAGATCCAAAAATGTCTTTGTTGAACTGCTGCAAACAGCCAGGGGCAGGTAGGAAGAGCAGGCAATTCCTATTTTGCAGGACTGTTGCCTCCCTGAAAAGCAGTTCTCTCTGACCTTGTAAGTCTCTCTCTCTCTCTCTCTCTCTCTCTGTGTGTGTGTGTGTGTGTGTGTGTGTGTGTTAGAGAGGATTGTTGTTGAACAAATATTCACTCAATATCCCCTCTTTCTTCCTCCTCAGGATGGTGTATGCTTATTTGCCTCACTTACTTCCAGCATGGCCATGTAAGCAGTGCACAGAAGTGGGGGTGTGCCCAGGCCTCAAATGTTTGAGCTTGTCCTCTGGTGCTCCTGCCTTCACCATGAGATATGTATACCCTGTGTGAGTCACAGTTCCACGATGGAGAGATACATGGAGCAGACCTAACCCAAGCCCAGCTGAGTTCAGCCAACCTGCGGACCCAAGAGTGAAAAGAAAGAAATGTCTGTTGTAAGCCACTGAGATTTGGGGATTATTTGTTACACAGCAGTATCACAGCCAAGCCTAACTAATGAGTGTTCATGGTTTTTTTCACTGCATGGAACTGCTTCAGTACTCAAGTCTGAGATGCTCACTCTGATGCATATCATCAAGGAATTGAGGTTTAGTGAGCAGTTTTTCCCCCCTCCAGACTCCTTTCCGTGACCTTTTCCTGGAGTGTGCATCTCCTACATTTATAGGACAATTAACCACATGGAAGAATTTTGCCTCCTCCCCAACAAGCCATTCCACAGGCGCTCAGACCTGCCTGTCCCTGACAAGGGCTGTTCTTGTCGTGGGCAGACCTCAGCTTCTTGGGGACAATGATGAGGCTGGAGCTCAGAGAGACGGAGGAGCCGCTGAAGCTGCAGCAGCCGGAGCAGAACGCACAGCTGCACAGCCCTCTGGAAAGAACAGAGAAGAGAAGTGGACGTCGCAGACCTGAACCAGGATGTTCTCTGTGATGTCAGGTAAGCTGCGTCTCTCCCTCCAACCTATGCAGCACAGACACGCTGGAAAGTGGCTTTTCAAATGCCTTTGACTCTTATCTCTCTTACATCACCCTCTAAAATGAAATCTCAAACACTTTCGTGGGGTTTGATGTGGAGAACAGTAAGCAGATAGAGGTTCAGGCAGAAACAGAACAGGAGTCAAAAGCCCTGGAGAAAAGCATGAATGGGCTTGGAGAGGACATATAAAATAGCAGAGACATTTATACGGGTCTCCCCTACCTCAGAACAAAACAATTATGAGATAAGAGAGGCATGGATGGGAGGAAATTCTTTCATTTTTCACATTGCAGGCTAGAGAGATCCAATAGCCTGTTTATGAAGAACAATAAAGAAGATACATGAACTCAGTAAAGAGGTTGTTACAGATATATCGGGTGGCTTTGAAAGGCCAGGGTTTTCTCCCCCCTTTTGGATAAAGCTGTCAGCTAAGTATTAAAAGATTTTTTTGCTTTTGCTTTTTTTTTTTTTCTTTCAAAAAGCAATAACTGGCACCAGCAGTTTGTTACAATTGGCAGAAAGAGTTATCACTTTTATTTAGGATTTGGAAATGCAATCAAAGAGGGGCAGGTTGGAGCGTGAATTAAATGAAGCTTAAACAAGCAAAAAGAAAACTCTCTGCTGGTCTTTTAAACAAACAAATACAAAAATTACAGCTCCTTGTTGTTAATTTGAAGCTATAAAAATTTTGACACTCACACTTGATAAAATGGTGCCAAAGCAGAATGGTTGCTACTTTTGTGTGTGTGTTAAGTCCTGAATGTTCTGATCGTTTTTAAAAGTAAAAAACCCATTGTTTCTGGAAACTCTTTGGTGGGATCTGACTAGCTTATTGCCTGGGAAGTCACAGTGAAGATTCATTCTGTTGGCTTTGGAGGAAATTATTCTTCCTAGGATAATTTAAATAGACAAGAAAGCTAGGAGGATTGGTTCTGTTTAGCTGCCTGTTTTCACATTTGTTGTGTTTTGTGATTCCTGAATACCAAATTGCCCCCTGAAGTTGTGAAAACATTTCTACCCATGACTTGCCCTCTATTGTGATTTCAATTTTGTTTGACTCATCCTCATACAGAAAGTCTTCATGTTCTCTGGTAACTTGCCTTATCTAGCTCACAGCTCTAAGAATCAGAACAGATGCAAAAAAAAGTTCCCTGTGAGAAGATAAAAGAGATGTCACAAAATATTTGCCCTACATCTCAAACATTTTACCTCCAGGTCTGTGGATTCCTTCAAGGTTATTAAATTCCAACTAGAGTAGCACTCTTGTTTTTCAAACCCAGATTGAATTAGAAGTGAGGAGAGGTCCTTCTGTGGGCAAGGGCAGTGACCGTCAGCAGTGACAGCAGACAGTCTGGTAATAAGAGACAGAAAAACTACAAAACAGATGCAAAAATCAAAGAACTCAGCAGTCTGGTTCTACTTAGTAAAGGGGTAAATACTTGCCCAAGTGTGATGTTTAATTTTATGTGTCAACTTGATGGGTCGTGGGATGCCTAGATATTTGGTCAAACACTATTCTGGGTGTGTTCTGGGTGTGTGAGGGTGTTTTGGATGAGATTAACATTTGAGCTGATAGACTGAGTAAAGCAGATTGCCCTCCCCAATGTGGGTGGGCCTCATCCAATCAGCTGAAAGCCTGAATAGAACAAAAAGGCTGACCCTCCTGTGACGAAGAAGGAATGCTTTTCTCTCTGACTGTCTTTGAACTGGGACATTGGCCTTCGCCTGCCTTTGGACTCAGACTCAGACTGAGACTGGAGCTTACACCATTGGCTCTTCTGGTTCTCAGTCCTTTGAACTTGGAGTGGAACTTTACCATTGGCTCCCCTGGGTCTCCAGCTTGTAAATTTGCAGCTCTTGGGACTTCTCAGCTTCCATAATGTCATTAAGCAATTCCTTATTACCTCTTTCTCCATCTATGTATCTATCTATGTATCTATCTATGTATCTATCTATCTATCTATCTACCTATCTATCTATCTCATCCTGTTGGTTCTGTTTCTCTGGAGAACCCAGACTAACAGACCAAGCCTTACTTTGGTCTTGGGGCTGCACGTGGTGGACTGACGGTGCTCACCTCTGCCATGAAGGGAAGGTACAGGGCTTCTCCTCTTGTCACCTGGGTCTTGGATCAGCTGTCCCCTCCCCTGGACTCTGCCCAGCACTGACACCTGTGTCTGTTCTGTCTGCTCAGGGCTGTGCCTAACTGGCTGTTTCAGACTTTGAGCACCACTTCAGCTTCTAGAATGTGGGCTCTGAGGGACCATGAGTGGCTGGTTCTTTGCTGTCTCCTTGTACCTACACACAGTGACTTATCATATATAAACCCTTGTTGGATGAACGAATGTTCTCTATACCCCTTCACAATGGCATTGAGTAGAAATAGTGGAAGAGTTTTTTCAATAGTGAGAATTTTCTAAGAAGTGTTAATATTCAGAGAGAAAACTCTCGGGCTTTGTAAGCACCCCTACCTTATCCCTCAGCGGCCCCTTCCTCATCCCTCCCCCTCCCCCCATTACTGTGAAATGGTGCACTTGGGCATGTTCAGTTGTAGTAAAAGATGTGGTTCAAGGGAACAATGCCAATTGGATTTATTTCCTCAATGAAACAATGCTACGATAAGGGGTACATTCCTTATTCGTAACTTTTTATAGAAACACTTGGTATTTAAACCCCGAAGTAGATGTTGGCTTGGAATCAGAGCTGCAGTTGAGTCCTGCTTCTTCCAGCTGATGCTTTGTAACTGTGGGCAAGTCCCTTAACCTCTATAGGTCTCAATTTCTTCATCTGCTAAGTAGGAAAAAATACCCACTTCACAGGGCAGTTGTGAGGATTAAACTCAGTAATGTATGTAAAGTACCTTGTGTATTACCTGGCACATAATAAGTGCTCAATAAATTTTAATTCCCTTTCTCCAATTCAGTCAAGGATTATGATAGATGTGTTTCCTGCACAGTGTAAAGCTTTTTAAAGTGCATATAAATCAATTAAATAGGCCAATGCAATAATTGAACATATAACATTTGTTTAAGAGATCCTGGGGAGAGGGACAGAAGATTAGGGGCTTGTGGAAACCTTGAGAGAGCTCCTAGGAGGGGGCTGTTCAGATGGGGGATCCTGTACTGTGGCATGTGCACCTCTGCTCTAAATTCTGTGAGAAAGGGCTGGTGGTGTCATGCGCTGTGACTTATAATTCAGAAGAGTGACCCTGAGTGATCCTGGCTGATGGGTGGGCCCCCATAGGTAAAGGTAAAATGATCTGAGGAGTCACTGAAATGGCCATCTGACCTGCCTTCTGAATGCAAGGTTTGTGAATTAATCTTCTCAATGAGGGCAGAAGATAAGCCAGGTGACCCAGTTCTAAATTTCTCACCACTTCCCTGTTGTGAAGAGAAAGGCAAATGTGCAGGCCCCCTTACCCCTCTGGCTGCTTCAGGGCGTGAACCTGGAGGGCAAGACCCTCCAGGCTGTATTTGGAGAACTCCGGGGATACCATTACCGCGGGGTGGAATGCCATGTGCCACAGACAGAGTGGAAGGAGATTGGGAGCTGTAACGGGTGCTCATTCAGTGGCCAGAGAATGGCCTCGAATGTGATTCAGATTCTAGGCAATCTTAAAAAGACTCTAGAGCATCTTTTTCCCTGGAGGAGGGCAGGGGGAATTCTGTTTGCTCATGCATGGTTCCTTGCCTCTCTGTACCCTGGCAGACCCATGTTTTAAAGTGGAATTATAGAGGAATAGAGGAGGAATAGTGCAATAGAAGAGGCGTTCTTCAGGACGAGCCAACCATAGCGTGAGGTTGTCTCTGCCATCCCTCAAGATTAGGCACGAGGACTTTCTCTTCCTGAAGCAGCCCTGCCTGCTCTATCCTGTGCTCTCCCCAGGGGCGAGATGGGAGCTGTCTTGGGACGGTAGGAATCTATCTCTCTGCAGTTTGTGAGTGTTGGGAGATAATTCTCTGGGGGTTTCTTGCATTCCTGCAAGTCTTGTGAGCAGAGGCACTGACGGCCTTTGTTCTAGATTCTGTCTTTGGGGATATTTGTATAGCACGCAGCCTTGGAAGAAGCAGACAGTGTCTCCCTCTGGGTTGAGGAACAGATGGCAGGTATTTTTACCCTCCAGTAAAGACAATAGCTCCCTCAGGCAGGTTTATGCCCATTTTAAAAGGTTCAGGTTTCCTAAGCTTGGATTCCGTCGGCCGGGGAGCAAACCCACTGTGTGTGCAGCGTCCCTCTGGGCCCCTCCACGTCGTCCCCGTGGGTGGACCGGAGGCACCAGTGCAGACGCGATGCTCGTGCTACCTGCTGGACCGTGAGGGATAAAGAGCTTTGTTTCTGATCCAAGAGTCTCATGTCTTCTTCCCACATCTGTAAAACTGTGGCTAACTTGTGAGCTTGCAAGAGGATATGATCTGGGACCTTCCACAGCTCTTGGTAGCGAACTCCTCACAGAAGGAGACTAGTTCATTAAAAAAAAAAATAAAAAGAAGGAGACTAGTGACTGTCCAGGGCTGGGGGCAAGGCTGGATCCGCTCTCAGGAGGCCAGTATCATGCCTGGTAACAACCTGGGCAGCAACGTTCTCTCAGTGAACTCTGTCTCTCTGTCTGCCTCTGTCTCTCTGCCACTTTGTCTCCTGACCTCCCCTGTACCTCCTCCTGTTAGGATTTTCTGCCATCTGTGGGCCTTGTGAGATGACCGGGGGGTTTTATCTCCCACCTCTCCCCACCCTTTACCTGGGAATGGATCTCTGGGCTCCAACAAGCTCTGATGTCCTCTGCTCTACAAGGAGCAGTTCCTGTCAAGGTTTCTGGACCTAACTCCTTCCCCCCCCCCCCCCCCCCCCCCCCCCCGACTCTGTCGCTTCCCTTTTTTCTCTCATGCATGTGTGGCCTGGGGCTTCTTCTCTTCCTTCTAATCCAGTCCTTGATGGCCCACTTGCCGGCATGCCTGACTACACCTCTTGTTTAGTAATTTCCCACCCTTGGGGAGAGAAGAATGTTCCAGGGATGCCAGCCCTCCCTGGGCTCTTCCCAGCCTGCCTCAGTTGCAGTAACATGATTTACTGGCCTTATAGTGCCCGCCAGGCCTGGGCCTGCTTATTCCTTGAGTCCCCTGACCCAGCTCTCCCTTTCCACCAGCCAGTACCTATCACCGTGCCTGGCCCCTCTGGCATGCAGAATGATGCAGATGAACAAATAAATGGGACCAGATCCGAAACATCTGCAGCAGGCAGCTGGCACCGTCCCTCACTATTTCTTCTCTATTTGTACTCACGTCTTTATTCTTCTATGTCGTGTGATAGTACCTTTGTTAATCTGCCCTCCTGTTGAAAAATACTGTTCCTATAATCGTGATCAAGCCAAAAACCAAGTAGGCTTGACTGAGGACGCCTGGCCATGGATCTGGTTATGGTGATGCTGGCGACAGCTGGGAGCTCACCTCTCAGGGGAGCAGGGAGGAATAGCAAGGGGACAGGCCCCCGCGGTGACACAGTGAGCGAAGGAGAGGGAGGCTTGAGCCAGGCCCACTGAGCCCTCAGCTTTTGTCATTTGTCGGTAGCAGACTGGCAATCCTAGAATTTAGGGTGTCAAGACTTAAAGTGGCCTCGCGTGGATCTGCTTGCACCCCTTCAGTGTCTGAAAAGATATTTTGGGGTCCTCCCCTTCCCTGGACCCTTCTTTGGTCAATCCAAACGGCAGATGATTGCATTTGCTCATGTTTTTTTTTCCCCACAAAGAGGCATGCATTTCACCCGTTTTAGGTGATAAAAGATTCTCCCTCTAAGGATGAATGCAGTGGATTAAGGAATGTGAAGAATTCTGGAGGCTTTCAACCTAGATGATCCTTGGGCCCCTCTTAAGTATCCAACCATCCATCCTTCATTCATTCATTTGACTCAGTGAGTATCGCTTAATGAATCTCTATTCTGTGCTGGATTTTGTGCCTGGCCTTGTGCCGGGCACTGTAAACAGAAGCAAACAGAAGAGGCATGTCCTCGCTTTCAGGGAACTTGCAAGCTAATAAGGGAGACAAATAAGCCATAAATGCAAATGCTTTGCAGGAAAAGCGCAGGGCGCTCTGAGAGTGAATCATAGAAGGGCTCTCTTAAATTGGGTGGCCAGAGACAGCCTGGCTGTGGAATTGACGTTCTTGTAGAGCTCTAGAGAGTGAGTAGAATTAGCTGGGTGATGAGAGGGAAAAAAGCATTCTGGGCAGAATATAACGTGCTGGGCGCTATAGTGCAGGGATACCGTCAGAGGAACATAGTGAGTGGAGGAGGATAGAAAACAAAAACGAAAACGTCACACCAACTAACCAAACAGATAAAGAATTCCTTAGTCTCAGGAGGACCTGAGAAGTGATCTGGGTCTTCCTGTGTGATAGATGCACTGAGTTTCTTGCCCCCTACTTGGCCCCAAGCAGTGGCTCCCCTGGGGGGAGGCCAAGGAGGGCGTCAGGGCTGTGAGACTGGACGGTGAGAAATCACAGGTCATTTGCCAGGCCCCCAATGACTATGGAGTTCTCATCCCGTCTTACCTATAGTACACCTCTTACCTCTTACCTGTAATATAGTTTTTGCAAATGCTTTGCCACCGTGGCCTCCCTGGACTCAGCTGCTCCTGGCTGAATGTTCGACTGAGATGTGCCCACCATGGAATCGAGTCTGAATCCCAGCTGCAGAGTTCAGAGGCCAGGACACCTATGACAGACGGCAGAGGACAGAGGGCAGAGGCACCTGTCATGAATATCAGTGGCCATGGCGTGTGATACATAGCAGCTCTTTGTGCCACGGTTGGGAGAAGCTCATCTAACGTTTCTTAACATCTTCCCAATTGAATGCATGGTCTGTGGGTGCCACGAGAATGCTCATCTGTCAGTTTTGACAATATAACAGAGTGTACAGTATTTATGCTAAAAATAGTCTCTACAAAAGACGAGGCTCCAATGGCAGCACCAATGAAGTCTTACGCTTCTGGCAGACCCCCTCCCTCAGAGGTGATTGACAAAGTAACTTCTGTTGTGCTTTACTAGACTAGAGCACATCATCCACACCTGCAACCTTTGCAGCCCAATGACACCAGTCAGGCCTTGTCTCAAAGCCTCCTACGTGGGGTGGTCCACTGCCATATCCTGTCTCAGTAGAACATTTTGGGGCTGGTAGAGTCCAGAAACAATGGTGGCTCTTGGGTACTTGAGTCCACTTTTTTGCTCCCTCCATCAGGACCATGGTCATAATAGCTGCCATTTATTGAGGGCCTACTCTGTGCCAGGCCCAGGCTGAGTACTTTACTTGAATGATCTCATGGTTTTTACATCAATCCTAAGCTGTGGGTACTAGTAACATCAGAGGAAACTGATGCTTCTCCAGGACTCAGAGGGTAACTAGTCACTCCTGCATGCATCTCGGGGAAAGGGGCAGGGAGGTCTGATTCTGTGAACTGCGGGCTAGACGCTGATTTTTTTTTTCATGGTGTCAAATTTGCGAGCAACAGGAGGTGGAGAGGATGTTCTCCAGGGGGAGAGGGGCAAACTGAAGAGTTCCAAATGGTTGCTGCATGTTTTCTGAAAGGCTGTTGAAGGCACCTGCTTTTAAATTTGGCTGCATCACCCCCAAATCTATGCTGTGTGTTTCTGTGTGATGCAGAAAGTGGAACAGAGAAGCTTTGGTTTCAGTTTATGTGAGATGAGACCAGCTCAGGCAAGCTGCCTTGGCCCTGAAACTGCAGAGTGTAGAGTAGCTCACAGTAGGTGCTTACTGGTTTGTGGAATTAATTTGAGTCACTGCTTAGGGATGCACCCCTGCCCCTGCACATGTGTTTCTGAGGACAGCGTGGCATTCCCATGGTCCCGGTCATGGCATGGCCTTCACAATCTCTCATGTGATGCTTTTAAATGGGTGTTTGTGACCCAGGATCAACAGGCACAGGGGAGTAGATTCTGTCCTCAGAAGGAACCTGCCTGATTTACTCGGAGGCTGTGGTCACAGATTGGAAGCCAGGAGTTTGAGGCTGGCCTACATTGGCTAAAGATTCACTGGTTCTCCAAGCATCTGCAGCTCAGGGTCTCAAGGGAGCTGCAGTATCTTTTTAATGGTGTTCTTGGACAAAAGGAGTAGAAGAGGGGCCTTGTTGCTGGCTGTGGGAAAGTCCAGTTTTCATTTTCCCCCTTCTCCACGCGTCAGCTCGTTTGAGAGAGCAGGAGGGCCAGGCTGGCTTCCTGCAGAGGCCACATCTCCTGCCTTCACCCTGCATTTGACTGCTGGCCACGGGTTGTGGCCTGATTGGAACTGACTTTCCCCCAGGCGCTCGGCGCAGGCCTATTAGGCTGACAGTCTGTATGTAGTGTGTAGGGAGAGGCCCCGAGTTAGCGCTGCTCCCAGGTAAGCCTCTCTGTCCCTCGTGGGCTGAATCACAGATGCCCCCTGACACCTGCATGTGCCTGGATCTGTGCCAGGCTGAGTGGGGGCCTCCTGGAGGGCAGGCCTGAGGCAGAGTACTACCCAGGATGACCTGGGAATCCAGAGAGGAAGACTGTCCGGTTCTCGCCAGACCCCAGTGCAAGGTGGAGATGGGCAGGAGGTCAGATGATCTGTACTTGCATCCTGGCCCTGCTGTCAACCAGCTGTTTGGTCTTGAACAAGTGTTTCTGGGCCTCAGTGTCCCCATCTGTAAAATGATAAGATTGAACTATAACATTTCTAAGAGTTCTTCTCTCTTTGATATTCTAGTTCCTGCTTATCCCTCAGCCCCTCTTCTGCCCCTGCTCTCAGACCCAGCATGGAGCTGATCGTTGCATAGACTCTTGTTACTCAAAGCAGCACCATCACTTGATGCTGTTAGACGTGCAGGATCTCCGCCCCACCCTGGGCCTACTGAAGCAGAATCTGCGTTTTAACCAGACCTCCAGGTGATTTGGATCCACAGTAAAGTTGGCGAAGCCCTGGCATAGACCATTCTCCTCAGGTGTGAGGCTCTGGGCTCCCACAGCCCCTCCAGACCCCATGGCCATTACTAGCCTTTTAGTGATACACCTGTTCTTGCTGAGGCCTGCAGGGGAGAGTGCCAAGGCTGAGGGTTGACTCCCTCAGTGAGTGTCTTTGCTGAGAATGGCTCACGTAGAACCAACCCCCCTTCTTTGGACCCTCACCCTCAGTTATTTGCAGAAAGACTTCCAAAATTTCAAATCGAACAATTTAAAAAAATCCCTTAGACTATGCCTGAAGAAATGTAGCTCAACCTTTTCCTTATAAACAGACACGTATACTCGGAGAGAGAGAGAAAGAGAGAGAGAGAGGGAGAGAGAGAAATAAGTAGGAAAGCCTTTAAAAAAGAGATTGCCTATATCATGGGTTCTTAACTAGGGTCTTTAGGGTCTGTGGTTGGAGCTTCCGGTGGAGTTTCTGAGCCCCTGAATTAATATATGGAATATGTGTTTATGTGCATTTTCCTGGTGAGAGAGAGGGTCTGTGCTTTTCCAGATTCTCAAATGAGTCTATGACCTAAAAAAGTCAAAGAACCTTTGGTCTCGGTCCAAGTCTGTTTCTTGGGATTTACTGAATGCCTCGCTGTTTGGAGACAAATCAGGGACTAACTGAAGGGTTCTTTATGAAAACAACTTCAGGGCTGCCTGTTAGGCATGACTTGTTTCCCTCTCTCTGCTCCTCTAAATTTCTCTTTGTTCTTCCTATTATCTCTATCAAGGGCTATTTTCAGGGCTGATTGGAAACGGAGAGTGGGTCTGGTGGCACAGCGACAGGAGAGCATGTTTGCCGGAAAAAGCATGGGCTCTCGTTGAGAGCAAAGGCAATTAGCCCTCGGAATTGGACCATATTCCTTCCTTTCCTTTCCTTTTTTTTTTTTAAACAAGTGAAACCAGTGAAGCCATTTCTAGAAAATGGCCAAGAGCAGATTCAGAGCTGCAGTTTCCTTGCCTCTGCCCAGATGGCTGTTCTGAGTCAGGCGCCGTGTCACTGTGCTCTGGACTGAATGGGCTGTTCTGGTCTCGGGCTGATTCTCTATTCATCCTCTGAGGGCTTTGTTGTACCATGGCTGGGGGGCACCTTGGGGGTAAGTCTGTCCCCTGAGGCCAGCCCCACTGGGTAGAAGTGGGTCTGCCACTCTCAACACTGTTTGCCCCCAGCCCCCTGCACCTTTAACCCATGTAGCTGCAGGAAGACCACTTGTGACATGGACGCTGCAGCCAGAAGCATTTCCAAGGACCCCCAGCCTGGCTCTTGCTTCCAGTTTCTGATCTCGTGGTGGCCTGACCCCTTGTTTCTGGATGCAGATAGCTGGCTCCTGGCTCTTAAAGGCAGAAATTGAGTTTTCTCTCTTTGTGCCATGACTCTACTGAGAATGTGGCACTCATTTCTCCCTACCTTTCCCACCTTTTCAAATCTTCCTGGCCACTTCTAATCACTGGTCCTCTTAACCCGACCCCATCGCCTTGCTAGACCTTGCCCATTGCAAGGGGAGATTTGACCAACACAGGGTCTTTGCTTCAGCCAATCAGCTTTACTTACTACCTTCAGACACACCTGTGATCCCTACCTCTGCATCGTGGCTGACACATTTACCACCTTCCTGACCTTCCTCTTAAATTCTAGCCCTTCCAAATCCCACTTCCCTACCAGTTACAGCATCTCCCATCTGGAATGTATTTATCTAATCTCCTTTGAGGCCCAGATTCTTCTTTTACGTACCAGGGGACCCTGCAGCCTATGAACCTCTCATGGGCCAGGGGCTCATTTACTCAGCCTATCCCATCACTGGGCTAGTAGCAATGTCTTTATGTTGAGCTGAGCTCTGCCTTGGGGTCTCCTCTCCACTGGCATGTGTCCTCTGGGATTGCACGGTGGGTAGAAGCACAGGCTTTTAGGAGTCAATAGAGTGGAGTTTAAATTTCATCTCTCTCATTTACTGACTGTGTGACCTCAGGAAAATCACTTAACCTCTCTAAGCATGAGTTTTCTCGTTGCCAACCGGGGTGAATAATACCTATTTCAGTAAGTTGTTGTGAAGATTAAAGATTTTTGAGGCACAGTGGTGGGCGTGCGTTCCGAGAATAGCAGCTCTTGTTGTAATTTTACTTTCTGCCTCCCTTAAACAGTCTCATTTGGCCTTAAATTGCTCTTATTTCATCTCATTTTTCAGGTGTGTGTCTGGTTGACTCAACTAGATGGGGCTCTTGAAGGGCAGGAAGATGTCTTCATCTCCATCCCCAGCCCACTGTGCTCAGCAGGGCTGGGGTGCCCTGTGGACTCATCAGTGGGTGGTTGATTGAGTCAAACCAATAAGAAAACACCTGCTCCATATGTATTTGCATTAAAGAAAATGTGCAGGTGGTTCCAATTCAACCTCGATTAACCAAGCTTGGTGGATTTGCACCGAATGGGACAGTGATTATTCCCCAGACCGCCTCTTCTTTCCCCACATGGCCCTGAAAAAGCAGAAAAGTAGGGCTCAGTCCCCTGAAGGAGGTGGGGGACACTCCCAGTGCTGTTCTGAAGAGCGTTGCATTCAAAGCTTTGGCCTTCATCCATGAGTAAGCCTGGCAGTGGGTGATGGCACTGCCAGTCTGCAATCCAGGGGAGGACTTGGGGACGCAGCAGCTCCCTCCCTGGAATGGGATGGGAGGTACTGGGAGCTTGTCGAGGTAATGCTGGGGGCGGGGTCAGTGCGGAGCTCTGCTCACAGCAGCGTCTCTGGGCCACATGGGCTCTCATAGGAAGCAGGTTCAGGGAGCTGAGGGCCCACTGATCAATTCCAGTGGTTAGAGGTGCCTGCTTCCAGCTCCTTTTACAGAGCACCATTCTCACTGTGGAACATCTCGAAGGTGACTTCCTGGGCTGTCGAGACACACAGAAAACCAAACTCCTGGGGGAAGCTGCCTGGACCACCCCGCCTGTTTTCCTCCAGGCCCCAGGCTGGCTCTTATGCTTGTGATGCCTGATGCCTGTGAGATCCACTGGCACTGGGGTTTATTAGTGTCAGTCCCTCTGGGAATGAGCTCCCTGAGGCAGAGGAGGCTGTGGTTTTCCTTCCACATGATCAAGGCAGACTGTGGGGAAGAAGAAAGTGTGGAGATTAAGGACTGACTGCTTTGACGAAGAGCGAATCTTTCATAGTTTGCGCCACCCAGGCCCCTTGCAGTGAGTAGGTTTGTATTCAACGAAAACACTTTTATTTATTTATTTATTTATTTATCGCAAAGGAAATTGGATCAGGGGAACATTAAAGGTGGGGAAGTGAAATGCAGAAAGCAGAGCTCACAGCAAGGCATGACTTTGAGCCAGCAGTGCTCACAAACCAAGGAGGAAAGGGACTCATTAGAAGGTGGTTCTCCCCAGGTTCCTGGATGTGAATCTCCCCTCCTTCTCCCACAGGACTGCCTAAGGGAAGCAGAACTCCAGTGGGGCAACAGTTCTGGGGAACCAGCCGAGTTCATCGGCTTCACGTGTTCCGTGCCTGCCTGGGAAGGGGTCACTCCCCTGGACAGTGACACTTCAGCCTGGCCTTGGTGGTAGGAGGCTCAGCTCACCAAGTATAGGAGCACCAGCCAAGACTAGAACCCCAGTCAGTTTCTCTCCCTGTAGCCTGGGGTCTTGTTTCAAACCCAGCAGCTCATCTCGTGTCAAAGGAAGCTTATTAAGATGGAGCGTGCAGGAGAAGCCCTCCTCAGAGTGGGCCTGAAGTAACGTGAGATCGTCCATAAGGACTCCAAGGAGATCAGGTATTGCAAGAGCTCATGCTAAACAGACCAGCGGGGGGAAGACCTGGAGGAAAGCATCGCTGGAGTCTTACCGAGGAGGAGAGGGCAGGAATGATGACAAGCTTTGGCAGGGGATCCGCCATTTTCTTTCCTTATCCACCGGCAAGTAGAGAACACTCCAAGGAGCTTGCACGGAATAAGCTAGGATGCTAGAAGGAGGGGCTCTGGGTCTCTGAGTTGCTGCTTGAGAAGAGCCACCCGCAGAGCAGTGCTGTATGAGGGGGTCATGAGAAACGAATGTTTACTGTGTGAAGCCACTGGGATTTGGGGTTGTTTGTGAAAATAGTTAGCGTATCCTGCCTGATACAATGGCTAACTGCTTCTGACTTTTCATTAGCCCAGCCCGGGGACAGGATTTATTCAGTCAACAAACATTTTTTCAGCAACAGTTGTGGGCTAAGCAGGCAGTGGGGGCAGCCTGATGAGCCTAAGCAGACAGGGATGGAGAGGATTTCAGAGTAAAAGGACAGGGGTGAAGCCCACCAAGCTGACTTAGCACACACCTGGCCCAGGTTCCAGGGAAGAGACATTGACCTTGCTTTGTTCAGCTCTGGGTCTGTACCTGTCAGCTCTGGTGGTAGGGGTGGGTGGTGTGATTAGTCTGGCCGACAGACTTGAGACTTTAGACAGTGTCCTTGGAAGATGTCACATCCCACACCCAGCAGGTCACCCTGGCACCTGGGGCCTGGATCACTTGGAAAGCCACTGGAGAGAAATGAGTGAGGCTTCCCCACATTTTAATGATAAATACAGTTCTTTTACCTCTTGGCTTTTACATGGGCAAAGAGAAGTGTGGATAAGGAGAGAAATGACATTATACCCTCGGTGTGCTTGGTGGGAAGTGGTGAGGACAGGCAAGGGGAGTGCTCGCAGTGGTCGACCAGATGCCCCTCTGGAGGTAGCGCTGGCAGCAGGCCTGGGAGGCGCTGGCACATCTCCTCTTGAGCCGTCCACCGGCTTCTCCCAGGGCTACCCGGCCATTGCAGCACGTGCATCTTTAATTTTTTCAATTAACAACAATATAGAACAAATGGAGTGGAGTTTTAATTATTCATAATTCATTTAGGAATAAAATCTCTGTAAAGTAAAGGAAAGGAAGGGTCATATTACCTGTTCTTAAAAAAAAAAAAAAGAGCAGTGAAAGAGGAGGGAAAATCTACTTATATTGACCTGATTTTTCTAAAGCTTTCCCTTTGGTCTGCGCAGTTAGAGACAAGAGAGATAAATGGGAGAAAAGCACCTTCTGTGCTGGCAGGTCAGAGGGCTGCCTTTTACCCCCACTCTGGCCTGGTCACTGGCGCACCGTGTGACCTACAGCCATCACTGTCCCTTCCTGTGTCCACCTGACCTGTCCTTGCCAAAAGGACTGAGATGAGTAGGGCCACTGGTGCAGAGTCAGTTTAGATCCTACATATTGACCAGTATCGACAAAGTACCTGCAGGGTGTGCACACACCGTGGGTTCCAATGGGACACCAACAGGACCCCTGCCCACCAAGAACTTACAGGAAGCCCTCCATAAACATGTGCCTCTATACAAACATATATATCTATACATATGCATGAATGCACATGCAACCACACCCAGAATAGTTATGGAATCCTAGGTTGGGAAGGGAAACTAGGACATCTTTGGGGTCTAAATTTTACAGTCTAAGGGTCTGGGTTCAGAGAAGGGTGGCCAGAACACAGACATCAGTCAGAAAAGGCTGCTCCTGAAGTCAGCCTCGAAAGATAGGGCTTAATAAAGGCAGGAAAAAAGGGAGGGCATTACAGGTGAGGGATGTGCAAGGGCAAAAGTACAGAGGTGGGTGGGAATGAGACTGGTCCCAGAGGGCAGACCATCAGTCCATAAAGGGGGTATGGCTCCACGTTGGGGTCTGGGTTCTGATTCCTCCCCTCAGCCTATCCTGCCACTGCTCAGGTTCAGACCAACATCATCTTTTGCCTGGTCTCCCTGCTTCCATCACCATCCAAGCATCTCTTTGAAGCATCTATTCTGGGGCAACTCTCATTTGCTTAACTCTCTAATGACTCCCCATAATCTCCAGGGTTGAGTCTAAGCACTTGCATAGGGTAGACCAGACCTTCTGTATATCAGCTCTTCGTCCTCCTGCCTGTCATGACTACAGTCACCAGCCAAGCTGAACTCTCCAGTCCCAAATCTCCTATTCTTGTACCATTACACATGCTGCTTCCTCTGCTCGCAGGTACCTCCTCCTCATCTCTGTTTGCCAGAAGATCTCATCCATTCTGGAAGACTCATGTTAAATGCCCTTTGTCTGTAAGGACTTTTTTTTTCTTCCTCTCTGTATTCAATATCCTATATGAATTTGATGCTTGGTAAAGGCTTGCTCACTTGAACTAATTTGAGATTGGCTTAAGAGGGATGAAGAGTGTAGGTAGAGGGTAGCATGAGATTAGGTTGGATTAGGAGGATGACAAAATACATCAGGATTCTTCGTTATATGTGACAGAACCCCAGATCAATTGCGTAAGTAAAAGAGGGGATATAATGGTGCCTGTGGTGAACTCACAGAATAGCCGGGGGTTGAGGCAGCCTCAGAACTCTCTCCTCCTTACCCTCTTCTTTCTTCCCTGCTTTCTTCTGTGTGAGAGTTTTATTTTCTCAAGCTAGCTGTTCCCCTGAGGTGGAACCAAGGATACAGGTAACTCCAGCTTAGATCCTTATAACCTCATAAGCAGAGAGAAGAGACTTTCTCCACCGAATCTACTTAGAAAAACTTCTCAGAGAAGGCCTCTGACTGGTCCAGCTTGAGGCACATGCCATGCCTGCATCAGTTATGTGGCTGGGATATGGGAAGCTATGACTGCTCGGCTTGGGTCATCTGGCCACCCCTGTCATGAGAGGGAGAAGGTTGTTTTGCCAGAAGAAGCCTTTTTGGGTGGTGTAAAGTTTCCTATGGCTGCTGTAACAAATTACTATATAGACACCTGGTGCTTAAAACAACAGAAATTTATTCTCTCACAAATCTGGTGACTAAAAGTCTGAAATCAGTTCATAGGCATGAAATCAAGGTGTTGACCAAGCCTTGCTCCCTCCAGAGGCTCTATGGGAGAATCGGTTCCTTGCCTCTTCCAGCTTCTGGTGGCTACCAGCATTCCTTGGCTTGTGGCTGCATCACTCTAAAGCCAGCATCTTTAAACCTCTCTCTGCTCCACCTCACATCACCTTTTCCTTTGTGCATGTCAAATCACATCCTCTTATAAGGACACTTGTGATGGCATTTAGGGCCTACCTGGATAGTCCAGGATAATTTCCCCATCTCAAGATTCTTAGCTTAATCACATCTACAAAGACCATTTTTCTATATAAGGTAACACATGTTCCAGGGACTAGGGCCTGATATCTTTGGGGGTCATTATTCAGCCCACTATAGTCTGCTGGCTGGGCCCTAAATATTCATATCCATTCCTCATGTGAAATGCAGTCACCTCATCCCAGGATCCCCAAAGTCTCAACCCTTTATAGCATCAACTCAAGTCCCAAATCTCATTTAAGTATCATCAGCTCAAAAGTCCCAAATCTTATGATCTAAATCAGGTATGGCTGACACTCTGGATATGATACATCCTGGGGCAAAATTCCCTATCTGTGGACTTGTGAAATTAGGAGACCCGTTAGCTACTGCCAAGGTACAATGGTGGGACAGGGAGGAGATAATAGTTATAGGCTACAGGCATTCTCATTCCAAAATGGGAGTATATGGAAGGAAGAAAGGAGTCACTGGGGCAAAGCAATTTGAAAATCCAGCAGGGTACATTCCATTAGGTTTCAAGACCTGGGAATTATCATTTGTGGCTCAACGCTCAGTCCTCAGGGTCCACAGCTCCACACTCTGGACTGTGGCGCTGACCTTGGAGTCATTCTTCCTTTTGCTTGAAGGGTAACACATGTTTGCAGCTGTGTGGTTTTATTAGCCTGTTTCCTGCCTGTAAAGCTTGGCGGGGGGGAGTGTGTCTGACAGTTTTCCTTTATGTCATCTTGTCTCTGTCCCTTTCAATGCAATCTGGCAGTATTTCTAAGGGTAAGCCATTCTCAGGAACCTTGTGAGTCTCCTGTGTACGTCATCACATCATTAAACAAGGGAGTCCTCCACAAAGCTTTCCTAGATAATCCTACCTCTATTCCTAGCTTTGGCTGAGATGGTTGAGGGGATCCATGAATCATATGCCTAATCTCTTCAGTACTAGAAAAAGAAAATTGTCCAGTTATATCCTGAGCCTTTTCTCCAGAGCAGATGGGAACCTAGGAAGACCAAAACAGCAACAACTACAACAAAACTAATACAGGCTAGATTGTGGGGCCCTTGAATGCCATGATATACGATGATGTTTCATGTGTAGAAATATCCATACTGTCAGAAGCACCTCAGTTCACCCAGATTATGTAACAGGGCAGCATCCATCAGGATGAGGCAGGTGGCTTTTCCCCAAACCCTGTTTCTGCCACAGGCAGCTCTATGGAGTGCAGGAATTAAGATTTATTAAGCATCAGGCACTGGGCCATCTGCGTTACTGAAAATGTCTTCCCTAGTCCTCACAACAATCCCACCAGGGTTTGTGATTTAGGGAGGTTAGTATAAATCAGGTTTCAAGTCAGCGTTTCTATCAGACCACACCTGCCTCCAGAGGAGGGCAGGGAGAGGGCTGTCCATGGGTTGGTGATGGGCAATCAAGGAGGCCTTTGAAAATTAGCTGGGGCCTGCAAAGGACCACGTCCTTACTGTGGACCTTAGTTAGTTTCTGACCAGTGTGTCCAGTTCTGATTTGACTGGTGGGTAGGGGAGATGGTAGAAGGGGCAGTAGAGATTGAAAAGGGTAGCTGAGGACAGAGAAATGCCTTGGAACCCTAACCTTGGGGGAAATGGAGTCAGCCCTACACAGACACTCATGTGTACTATCTCCCACACTGTTCTACTCCAGCCCTCCCCCTCTAGAAAACCTCTCAGCCTCACACGCTGGCCACTGCCACAGCATGGACAGACGACACAGCAAGGAAGACAGCTGAGAGTCACAGCTATCCAAGCCCAGACACAGGGGCACTGTCTGTAAAGCACAAAACGTAGGCTCAGAGACTGAGTCACAGACCCAAGAAGGTGCCGCAGAGACAGAGTCCCCCAGTCAGGCTAGGTGCAGGCCTGGGCACAGAAATGCTGTCACAGAGACGTGGTCACGGATACCCCATGGTGGGTGGGCCCTGAGCCGTGGTTGCAGGCACAAAGAGAGTCCCTCATCCCACAGACAGACAGACATGGTCATAGACATGTGGTATGAAGACTGAGACAGAATCCCAGGTGTGTGACCACAGAGGGAGCAGCAACATGCAACAGACAGAAGTCTCAGAAATGGTCCAGGCAGAGGGACAAAGACATTGGGAACTGGATGGGAATGGAGTTTTCCCTGTTGCCCCTGAATTGTCAGCTCAGTCCAAAGTTGAGGAAGAGGGGCTGAGTACCCTGCATTCTAAAGATGGGGTTTGCCAACAGTGGGGACCAGACATCGATCCCCGAAACCCTGATGCTGGCAGTCAGCACTCTCACCTGCCCCTCTGCCTCCAGCCTCCGTTTCCATGAAGGAAGACCGGTCGGGAGAGAGGGGCCGTTGCTCAAGTTGACAGCAGTGCAGAGTCTGTGACAAGAAGGCTTCCCTTCTGCTGCCCACTCCCTCCCCCAGAACCATGTGAGAGTTCTCCATAGGGTGGCTTGAGGACACTGGTGTCTTGGTCATCAGGGGTCAGGACTGCAGAGGGAGTAGGAGAGGTCTTGGGAGAACTTGACCCTTCGAGTTTCAGGGTCTTCCTGACCATAGTGACTGATGCCTGCTTGCCCGCTGGAGATTTTTGAAGTCAGCGGGTTCCAAGAAGGGATCTGGGGGGGGGGTGCGCATTTGAGGAGGAGGATGAGACAGGGGGCTGTTGCCTTCAGTTCTTCTGGGGACAGGAAAGGAGGCCTCAGCGGCTCCTGTGGCTCCCCGGGAAGGAGCATGCAGATTCGGGTGTGGAGCCACCGGGCTCACTGATGCCCTTTGAAGGGCTGTTGGGCTGTGGACTGCTGCTGGGGGGGCCAAAGGAGCTGTCCTCAGTGATGGAGGGAGCTGTGGTGACACTGGTCACACACTCAAGGAAGCTCCAGCAAATCTACCCGACACATATTACAGCCACAACCAGTGCCCAGTGAAACCAGATGGAGCCAGGGCAAAGTCAGGGTCCCCGCAGCCCCATTGCCACAGGTGACCGATCCTGTGAGAGGGCACCTGCCATCTTTCCCATCTCCCCTCCCGACTTCTGTTTCCAGACAAGAGATGAGAGGAGGGGAGAGAGAGGCTGTGCTCTCTCTTCTCACAATCCTGTAGCCTGTCTTCTCTGGGTTTAAATCAGACATACCCTGAGGGCTGGACCAGACTTCCAATAACTGAGAGTGACCGGGGAGCAGTGGGACCCACTGAAGATGTCGTTAAATGACAGGGAAGGGTTATGACAGAGCATGATTGAAGGCAGCGATGGAAAAAAATAAAGCACTTTTGTGACTATACGTCACCGAATTGAGACTGCTCAATAAACTGTGCACGGTCTGGCTGAAATGCCTCAGCACAGCCATACCAGTTGTTCACGGAGGGCATCTGTTCTAAGCAGTTGGTGTAGGACTAGTCAAATATTCTGAACATCACCCCCGTAATCAGGTGTAATCACAATGGTAGGAAACATTCACCAAGGCAGTTACAATCAGAGTAACCGATACTGTTTGAGTATACAGGTATAATCAAACAATCATAATTCTAGGAACAGACAATAATTATGCACAGACGTAGCTCGGAGGCTGGGAAGTCACGGGAAGGATCACAGATACGGTCAGTCTTGGACAGTCCTGGCTCAGAGGCACAGGCACAGTCCAGAGCACGGCTCGGGACTTGGCCAGTTGTGCCCAGACAGGTCCCACAGTCACGGAAGAACTGCAGGAAGGACAAAGCCTCAGATGCAGACACCCACGGATGCTGTCTCAGACACAGAAAACAAACTGCCCTCGACCTTCCCTGCCTGATGCTGTTGGGAGATGATATTTCAGAGGAATGAGTCTTTTTATATTCTGGGGAATAACAAAGGAAACCCAACGCTTTCAGGTTCGCCTCTTGTTCCTGGCTCCCTGGCTTCATCCGATCCACGGGAGGCCGTCACGTTTACTCCAGCAGGTACGGAGGCATGGATATTTCAGAGACAAGTGGTCATGGACGGTAGGCGCTCTACGGAGGGGCAGGGGCACAGGTGAGACGTGGGGGAGGAGTTCTGTCTGTGAGTATCAGCGCTGTCGGCGCTCGTGCGTGTGTGAGCAGGTTCCCGGTGAGTGGGTGATGGAGAGCTCTCAGACAGAAAGCCACTGTGCTCAGGTGGCTTCTTGAAGGAGGCCCTGTCCCTGGCTTTGCTCATTCTGTGAATAGTGTCCTCAAGTGATGTCGGCGCTCACTCAAACCACACATTTGTCAACAGCATATGTGGAGGAGTCGTCTCATTGAAGATATTAATAGAGATGAGTTGAGCAGAACGTAATGAGAAAGATCTAGACATGGTGACCAGACAGAGAATATAAGCATGCTTAGCACAGCAGATAATATCGTATTGAGTTGTTACTAATTTGTAATTCCTTCTTACTTAGATAATAACCTCTGCTCTGGTACAGTTAAGATTCTTCACTTCTCCTGGGTGTCTTTTGCTGTCTCCCATCAGCTCCGGATTTTAGAGTTTTGACCTGGAGAAATTCTCTGTTCCTACTTCTGCACTTGCTCAGAGGTCTTTAATGGACTGCATCTTTGTCATTCCATTGCTGAGGAGCTGTGCATCCCTTGAGTCCCCTCCGCATGGGGCTGTGATCTGCCTTGTTCAGAACTGGACAACGGCTTCTTTGCCTGTTGGCTTGATATCGCCACACTTCACACCTGAAGGCTCTGTGTTCACCGGATAAATGTCTACACATGAATAAGCTATTGATGGAAGTTCAAGCTTACAGAACATTCCTGCTTTGGCAGACGGGGTCATTGTAGCAATTGTTGTGTACACCACTGAATGTCTTCACTAGCATCCAGCACTCAAAGGTTTCCAGTTCAGCCATTCCACTTCCAGTATCATCTGGGCTGCACATCCACTGGGGTTTATCTGTGGATCTGTGGCCCCAACTTCTCAGAACCTTTATTACATACTCTTAGGTCATGGCCATGACTTGCAGTGAAATCTAGGGAAACGTATGGATACTTCTGATTTTCTGGTACATTGGTCAGCTCTTTAATTTGCTAGGGATCCCACAAGGACACTTTTCTCTCTCCAAACTGGTTCTGTTAAGTCTAAACTGTGCTCTTTGAACCCAGAGTTCTTCTAGGGAACCAGAGAAACGTTCATCCAGGACAGATGTTTCTGCATGATTCTGAACGTTCGTGAGCTGGTAAAAATGCCCTTGGGGTTGAGGGTTGCCACTGAAGGTGTGCCTGGGCTCATTGAGGTTTTCTCAGGCATTTAGGGTTTTGCTGAGAGAGAAGAAAGGCTTTGTTTATGGCCGAGCTCACCAAAGCCTCACCATTATTACCTGTGAACCATGTCTGTGCATTGGTGACATGACTGAGAGATACACCTTGGATAAGAAAAACCAGGAATTACAAAACTTGAATGGAACACCTGGGTTACCTTGTCCGTCTTTGGCATCCCCCCTCCCTCACCTTGCATCTGGCACATAACAAGGCAAGGTAGGCAAGGGAGAAGCTTAATGATACTTGGAGATCCTGCTTTCTCTCTGAATCTCTTATGGTGATCTCAATCTCTTTCTCCTCTTGGTTTCCAAGATGCTCCCTTGAGAAGTGCCCCAGACTACGCAATATTATTTATTATATTGATCACTGGTAACATCCCCCAAAGGCTCGATGTAGAGGGAAGTGACTGGTCCTAATGGCCCAATTAGGTTGATTATTTTCTGGCTCCAGATGTAATGTTTGTGCTGCAGACTCTGCAGCAAAGGAAAGGAGACTGGCGTGGGGGAGGAGCCAGGATGGGGCATCCAGAGGCCAGAGTGTGGTTCTAGCTCTGCCCCCAGCTCTCTGTGTGACCTTGGGTAGAATTTTCCTCTTCCTTGGTCTCCTAATTCTAAAAACAATAGAGAACATTTATTGAGTCACGGGGCAGTGGGCTAAATGCATTATATGAATCACCTCATTGAAATCTCCCAACAAACCTATGAAGTACATACTATTATCAGACCAAGGTGAGGAAAGTGAGGCTCAGAAAGATTACGTGACTTGCCTGACTTCTTACCGCTGGGAAACCATGGGCTGGGTTTGAACTTGAGATGTATGAGTTTAGAGCCAATCCTCTGAAACCCCCACTCTCCACTCCTCAGCCATCCTGAAGAGACCTGCTAACCTGGTAAGAGAGGTCACACTTGTCGCAAATCTTGATGCTGTTCCAGCAACTCCTGCCCTCTGCATCAGGTTCGCGAACACGGCAGAGGTCCAGCCCATTGGGTCGAGAGTCCACCTAGCCCTTAGAACGTGTTGCTGAATTCAGAATCTATTGACATTTCTGTTATACTTGTATTTATAGCCCTTTAATAAATATAATATTTATATGTATAAACATCTTTATCAATACTATTTGGTAAGACTAGTCCCTCCCCATCATGCCTCTTGCTTTTCTACCTTTTGTGCACCTGCCTGCCAGGTGGGGGCTGCCACCTTGGACCAGCCCCCAGAGAGCCTCGCTGGAGCTGAATATTGATCCTGTTTGCAGTGGTGGCCACTTGACGTAAGGAAATGGGTGTTTAGGGAGCATCCCTGGAGGCGGTGCGGAAGAAGTTTGGAATAAGGAGGGTGAACACGGGAAGAAGGTGGGAGATGTATTTGAGATTCATTTTGGAGGTAGACTCTCAAAGATTTAATTTTAATTTTATTTTATTTTGTTTCCTCTGGTAGTTTTATGTATTCTATTTTTATTTTTATTTTCTTTTTGCATTTTTTTATACAAGTTTAAAAGGTTACTTTCTGTTTACAGTTATTACAGAATATTGGCTCCATTCCCTGTGTTGTACAATACATCCTTGAGCCTATCCTACACCCAGTGGTTTGTACCTCCCACTTCCCCACCGTTATACTGCCCATCGCCCCCGCCACTGGTAACCACTAGTTTAGAACCTCAAAGGTTTTAGCCAGAAACTTAGTTGCTGTCAGGTGCTCAGCTCCATGCGGGGCCCTGCTTATTGAGGGTTCACTTGACTTTGGATTCTGGGTGCCTACATTTCCATCCTGGCCCCCTCTTTCCTTCTCTCCCACCCCATTTGCTGGCTTGAACACCAGAAGCCCAATCCAGGTGCATCAGGCCTGGGACTGTGTTTGTGTTGGAATTTCTGGCACGCTTCATGTTTGCCCTTGCACTTTATCCTGCTATAGTATTATCGCCTCTTGAATTCGGCATGCACATTTATCCCAATAAGGGTGGCCTCTCAAACTGTAAGAGAATCCTGAGAGCCCCTGGCGACTGGTGACCGCTGTGACAGTCCCAGATCTGGAGCCTCGGGCTGTGTGGGGGAGAGGGCGGGCGCTTTGTCCCGGTCCTGGAGCCTGGGGGGTCGGACCAAGGGCTGCCAGGTGCGTTCTAATGATTGTTTTCGCTGAAGAATTTTGGACTCAGTGCTATACAATTTTCATCCTTTTTGTAAAATGGATGATAATTTGAGTCTGTCTTGACTGCCGGTTTTGCATTGCTAATATTGGTGGGAGGAGGATTTTTGCCCAAGTTCTCTTAAAATATGAGAATTTCAGTCCAAAATATGTGAATTTTTAATTGCAATCCTGGCAGCCCTGGGTGGGTTTTGTGTGCAGCATCTGTTCCTTCCTCCGTGCTCCTCCTGTAGTCTCTGCCTCACATCCCTTTTCCTTTCAAGCTTTTCCTGGGCTGGGGCTGCCCCCGGCTCCCCTACCCACGCCCACCCTCAGCAGCCCTGACCCAGCTCTGCCTCCTGCCTGGGGCGGAATCAGCAGCCCAGCGTCACCGCTGTTTCCATTACAAATGCTATTTTCCAGGGGCTCTTAACCAAGTTACACATATTTGTTTGGGCTTGGAACCTGGCATCCTGGGCTGGGTCTCGGCCCTTGCACAGTCTTGTGGTTCTGTGTGAAATCTGTCATTTCGGCCATTTTTCCCGGTTGAGAAGCTAGGCCGCGGATGCATTCAGATGCCATTTATTTGTCATGTTTGCATTGCAGGGGCAGCAACTGTTAAACACCCTCTTCTCTGATCCTGCCCACCACACTAGTGATCAAACACAAAATGTGCTGGTGGCATCAGGATGCCTGAAAACGTATGGTTTTCCCAAGCTCCTTAGCTTTACACAGCGACGTGGTCTGACATTTAAAATTAATCTACGCGGTAAAGTTATTAACGTTTGACTGTTAGCCCTGGAATATCCACAGTGACCTCTCCTCCCACACTGGTGTTTGTTTGATAAGGATTCCCAGGCTGTGTCGGAGCCGGGAGTAACACAGTCATACTTGCTTTTTATTATTTCGGATACTGGGCCTCACCTTGGGTCATCTCCAAGTGCTCTGCTCAGATTTCTCTAGGCAGTAGCTGGGGGCGCCAGGAGCCAGCTATCGCAAATGCCAGATAGGCTTCTTCTACCCAGAGAGACAACGAAGACCCAGAGAGAGGCCAGCTGGAGTTTTCATAGCTGCTGGGGGACCATTGTTCTGGGGCTGGAGGGAACAAACAGAGTCCCATGGTCGTGGGGCGTGAGTTCACACCCACACATTTCTGTATCCAGGTGGTTGTGCTACTGCACATTGTGGCTACTGTCTGACTACCAGCTGGCCAATATCTACCCACAGTGATGAGAGGAAAGACTGGTCCATCTGGCTGTGCCTGTGCACAGCATGGCTTCATGTACACACGTGTTAGCTTCTGGGTGACTTCTTATTGATGGAGTCATAAGACAGACTTAGGGAGCATGTTCACTGACTTCTCTGGCAGGCAAGATAGTCCAGGCAGGGCAGGCATTCCAGAAGGTGGAGCAGCATGAATAAAGACAAGGTGGTAAAAAAAAAAGTAGGGGAAATAAATGGCGAGGAAGTGATTTAGCTAGTTCCAGGGTATCTCTATGGGAGCAATTACAAGATGAGGGTGGAGAGTTTTGCGAGAACTGGTTCGCCGAGAACCTTAATACCAGTCTAAGATGGTAGAGTCTTTGGAGCATTCTGAGTAAGCAGAGGTCATGATCACAAATGCACTCACTGAGGATTAACGTGACGGTGGATTGGAGGATGGATGGATGGGGCACTGGAACCAGCTATGTCCAGGTGACATTCTTGCCTTGAGCTTTCTCCTTCCTTAGTCTCCGAGCTCCTCCCCCTGCTGTTTTTCCTGCTTGTCCTTCTTCACCTGCTTAGCCTTATAGATTAGTGTTCTCTACGATTCTGCCCTCTCGTTAACAGCGTTCTTGCGCTGTATACTCTCCCTGGCGACCTCACCCGCTCTCACAGCCACAGCGACCATCCATGTGCTGTTGACATGCGGCATCCCATCTCCTGCCCAGACTTTGCTCTGAGCACCAGTTCTGGGTACCCAACTGTGCATTTACCTGGCCCACCCCCTTGTGGAGCCTCACTGACAGGGATGCAGGATCCACATCTATGAGCCACCCTGGAGGGTTCAGTATTTTTCTCTCTGACAAACCTACTCTGGTTTTAGAAGACGCCCCATCTTTTCTCCTGTGATGTATCCAGCATGCATGAATTTCCCCCTTTTTTGTGGATCCTTAGACTTGATAACATCTCTTGCGTTTCTACCACCATCCCTCTGTTCATACTCTTCATATCTCCCTTGCATGCCATCCTTCCCTTTTATCTCTGCCTTTGCAGAGACATCTTCTTTGAGCCTTTGCTGCTCTGGTGACACCCGTAGCTTCCAGGGGCTGGGCGGTGTGCATTCAGAGGGAGGCATTCCAGAGGAAGGCAGGGGTGGCATGTGATCCAGCCCTGTCACACTAGCCCCCCTCCCAAGATCCTTTCTGGGAGCAGAATTTGCAAAGTGCTAGGTGTTGTATTTTGAAGACGGCAACTCCCTTACAGCAGAATCGATGTGAGGCTCCTGAAGATCAGGAGCTGAGCCTTTGTCATCTTAACTGAGCCCAGAGCCCGAGCACTGATCCTCTCTCTGAGCAGACCCAATAATAAATGCCTCTTATTTTCGTCCTATCTTTCCTTCTCCCTCTCCTTCTCCCACTGCAACACACAGATTTATTGTGGGATGAATATAATTTACCAGTTTCAAAACGAAGGTTCAGGGAGAAATGGAAGTCTCTGCACTTTTGCAGTTAATGACTGTGTGCATGTGTGTTGGGGTGTGTGTGTGTGTCCATCTGTGTGTATGTGAAGGAGGGAGGGTAGAAAAGAGGAGCTTTAGGGGTGAGTTTAATGGCCAGATGGGAGGAGGGAAGCCCGCCCTCCTGCCCTGGACCACAGCAGTCTTCACCATCCAGTTTGTCACCATCCAGTTTGTCTCCATCCTTTATACACGTTCCAGCCCTTGGCCCGGGTCTGCGTTTCTGGTCTGTGATCCTAATTCAGCTGTGGTGTTGCCGTTAGGAGGAAGGTGGCTTTGGGAGGGAGCAAGCATTTCCTCTCCCCCTTTCCACCAAGTCTTTATTTACAAATGTGTTTTGCTTCTGTTCAGTGACAGGCTGTAAGCGTTCTCCAGGCGAGGAGGAGTGATTTCCTTGACCCTCCTCCCTCCCTCAGTATCGAGCTATGTAAATGGCAAGGCCCACCCCCCTTAAAAAAAATTCATATATGAGAAAACATTCCTATCCATTTTTCATGCTGCTCTGGAAAATGTTCAATCAAAATAGCTTTTAGGCTTTAATACTTAAGGCTTAAGATTTCCCTTATAGGGCTGTGACTGAAGAGTGAAAAATCCCCTTTTATATGAAGATAAAATTATTCAAGTTATTATATAAAATATATAACACTCAAGATATAGATTTATTTATGTACCTACACAGAAACACACGAAAAGGCAGCGAGATCCAAAATCTACATTTTGTCAGCCATCAGTGGGCTCCACGGGGTACTCTAGCATGTTACTAGGAGAAAGCCTTAGTTTCCATTTTAGACCCTCTCATCAATCTGGTGATGGGTTTAATTTTGAAGTTGCCTTTCAAAATGTGAGCTAGTTTTTATACCGTGCTTGTTTATTTATTTAGGTGGTTATGGCAGGCTGGGGAGTATGGGAAGCCTTATGAATCCATGCATTCGTACCCTGACATGGGGATGTGTTGATTAGTTATTTAATATGGCTACAGTTCTTTCCCAAGGAAAAAAAAATGCACAAACACAACAAGTAATTGCTATTAATCTTAATTATTATAATAACCTTCCTATAAACAATAACTCTCTGGCTACCCTGTCACATATTTATTTCATTACTGACAAGAGAGATCTTTAAACTCTGATGATAAATTAATACTTTTACCATTAGCTTCAGTATGCTGGCCATGGGGAAGAAAAATCATTGCTCAGTTTACAAAGCTGTTGAAAAAATTTTTCTGCTCCAGCTCTTATATTCTAGATTTCTCATTTTAATACAATGCTTGTTTTTTTAATTTCCTTTCCTCCAATCCTCTTCCCAATTTTGATTTTCTCTGTTTAAATGACTTTTGTTTCCTCCTTGCCCAGAGTGAATGCATGTGTCTGGTTTGTAACGATGTTTACAAGAATCCTCAAAGGATTTAGTGATTGGTCTCAATGATACAAGTGCCTGTGCTGTTGATAGATTTTTTTTTCTGCCTCAGGCCACAGTAGATCATGCTTAGCCTTGTCTAAAATAACTAGGCGAATGTGTTTATCTGGCATCTCCAGATTTATTGTCAGCAAACAGAGAGGTTAAGATACTTGCCCTGAGATACCCTGTGAATGAGTTATAGAAACAGGACCAGAATGTACCTATAAGTGGGTTGCTGAATGCTGGATCCCAAAATATCACCATGACAACCTGTAGGTAAGCAAAGCGGAGTTTATTGCCTACCATGGTAAGAGAGCCCCAGCTTGACAGAGTCTAGTGGCATCTCACTGAGGCATGAGCAAAGTTGGAGTATTTACTGAGAATTTCAAGTTTGGTTTAAGGTGGACCTTTCAATGCAGAAACTTGGTGAGGAGCAGGTAAGAATCATGATTTTATAGTTTAGGATTGGTGAACACAACAGGCGAGGAGTTTGAGAGACGGGTTCAAAGGGTCTTGGGGGATAAATGACCATCTGATGCTTTCTATTCAAGAGTTGAGTCTTTCAGAAAGTTCCTGGTTTGAACAACTTTTACCTGCCTGAGCAAGATTCCCCTAGAAAAGTGAAGTCATGTTAATGTGGACAGAATCATGTGGATCGTTTGATTCTCAGCATGTGTGTATCTAGTTATTTATGCATTAGTTAGTTTTTATTCATCTTTAGATATTTGTAGATTTTGTACTTGCATCACCAAAGGCTACAGTCTGTTTCATATTAGCTGTCAGCATAGCAGTGAACACCAGTGAACACTCTGAAATAGAAACAGAAATTTCAGCCCCTCTTGACCCTGAGCCATAAAGTCAAATTTGACTTTTGCAGAAATACTTCTCTGTGTGAATGAAAGCTAGAGTTACCCTAGCTGAAATTACTCCTTGACTTGGAAAAACTCACTAGGGATGCTTGGGCTGAAGCATTTTGTGCTTGGGTATTTCTAACCTTTGAACCAGCGGTCCTCAACCAGTGTGCCCTGGTACCCTAGAAAGGGACTTGTGAACCATTATAGGCGAGTAGCCAGAATTTTGAGCAGTGCATAAAATGAACTTCTGTAACCACCCACTCTGGTGGGGCTCGGAATGGAATGTTGAGCTGAATGAGATGGGTGACACAGTGTAGAGATGATAGAATATATTGCAAGAATGATAGCATCACAGCACATCTGAGCCACAGAGCAATCACATCTTCACTGCCAAATGCAAGTACTTTGCCTCCTTTTACATGTAAAAGAGCAAGTAAATCGATCCACTTAGGCAGTGACAGTGCTGAAGTGAGTAGAGTGACAATTTGCACAGACTGTAGTCCCTTCAAGTGCACTGACAAAAATACTAACATTGGAAAGTGTGCCATAAACAGAGAAATTAGAGAACACTGCTTCAAATAGTCTGCTAATATATTAGTTAAGGTAACTCTACCTCTTGACACACACTGTCGAAATTTCAAAGGCTTAACACAATAAAGGTTTATTAACACAGTAAAGGTTTATTTCCTCCCTCATGTAACAGTCTACTTTGGATGCTCCTGGCTGGCAGGTGATGTTTCTCCAAATGGTGGTTCAGAGATCCAGATAATTTCCATCTTTAGGCTCTACCACTGCCTAAGACCTCAAAGTCTTCTGCTTCCAGCTGCCAGAAAGGGAAAGAAGAGTGGAGATGAAAACCCCCCAGCTTGAAAGTGATATACATTTCTTCCATGCACATTCTTCTGGGAAGAGTGGGGACACATCTAAATGCAAAGGAGGAGCTGGGAAATGCAGTCGCTGGCCTGACAGCAGCCTCTCAGCGACAGCTCCACACAATGGAAGAGGCAGTGTCAGTTGGTAGACAGCTAGTCATCACTGCCACAGTCTGTCCCTGGATAATAAAAGCCTGTGCACACCCTAATTCTCACACTTCAACTGTCCTCACTGCTCCCCAAAGTTAAATTCATGCATCCAGCTCAAATTCCTGGAATTTAAACCATCAGGTGTGGATATGACTCATTATAACCTAGTAATTGATGAACCAAAAGACATGCAATCTGCCGCCTCCTTCTACCTACCCGTGTGCATGGTGGAGCAGCACAGCAATGTCTCCCATTCACAAGAGAGAGGAGTGGGAGACACAGCAGACACTGGTCCATCGTGAGAACGCCTGCCCAGCTGTGGGGAGGTTCCTTCACGAGCCCTGATTCTGTTTGAGTGAAGGAACTCCTGTTCGCTCTTCCCACGGTTGCCGGCTCCATTCTCTGGAAGGTATTTCCTTGTCCACCATCCTTTATCTGAACACATCTGAAGTGGGCGAGTGTCCCCTCCTTGCTTGGTTCTTCCTGGTGCAAGATGAAGGGGCTTGAGGATTATTTAATAAACACAGGCTTTTTATAAAAGTCCAGGATTATAGTTTCTTTGGCAATACAATTTTGTCAAAAACTTAACAGGCTTCTGATCAACCTGCTTTTTACAGTTGCAGGTGTCCATAACTTCACCCAAAGTTCTTTCCTAGATATAATTATTAAGCCAGCCTTATTTTTTTTCTTCACCCATCTCTCTCAGCATGATGGCAGCTATCCTGAGACCATCTCAATCAATAGGCTTGGGTGGGAATCCTTAATTTACTCTTTGCTACAGGATTGAGTCTTCCTTTTTAACCAAGAAATCTTAATGGACTTAGTTGCCTAAAGAATTTTGCAGTCTTATCTGCTACTGTTTGGGGGTGTAGCAGGTGGGCCCTATTATCTGGATTCTCTCTATTCCCTTTCATTTTCTGCTTGCAAACCAGCCGATATTTCTCTTGAGTGCATATCTTTTTGTTATGCCTTGTAAAATGCATGGAGGAGCAACCAACACATAGTAACATTCTGGCTCTTTCCAACCATTTCCTCTAAGCCATACTCAGTAGGCACTTGGTCTGCATCCCAAGTAATGATAGGTGACAGTTTTGAATGTTTTGCCGTTGCATACCGTGGGTCCCCATCTTTCCAGCCTCTGATCTACAGCTTTACCATCTGCTGCACCACCACTAGGGGGATGACACATACTTTATGTGTTTTGTTTTGTGGCATGCCACTTGTTCTGCTGTCTGACTCTGTGCCAGCTGAGTTGGCTTTCTCCATGACCACTCCTGACCACTCTGGACCACACTCGTCTCTCCCTCCCATGGCTCCTCTGTCTGAACACAAGTTTCTGGGCTCCCTGTGATCTTTCAAATGCTCTTGGCATTTTTGTGATGAGTTTCATTTGGTTATTAGCCACAGATTATAGGTATTTTTTCAACTGATTTTTGCTGCTTACAAAATGTGTTGTTAATTAACACAGTAGCCAAGCTATTGCATTCTGAAAATGAGGGTGGACAAAGACCCTGAATGTGAGCAGTTCACGACTGCCCAGTTCCGACTGGTTGAATTTCCATGGAGATTGATTGATTTTAACATCAGTCAGGGAAACACATTCATAAGAGGACAGGTTGCAGCAGCCATTCTTTTTTTTTTTTTTTTAACATTTTGGGTTTATTTATTTATTTATTTACTTATTTATTTATGGCTGTGTTGGGTCTTCGTTTCTATGCGAGGGCTTTCTCTAGTTGCGGAGAACGGGGGCCACTCTTCATCGCGGTGCGCAGGCCTCTCGTTATCGCGGCCTCTCTTGTTGCGGAGCACAGGCTCCAGATGCGCAGGCTCAGTAATTGTGGCTCACGGGCCTAGTTGCTCCGCAGCATGTGGGATATTCCCAGACCAGGGCTCGAACCCGTGTCCCCTGCATTGGCAGGCAGATTCTCAACCACTGCGCCACCAGGGAAGCCCTACAACAGCCATTCTTACGGTGAAATCAAGGGGTGCGCATTTTCTGTGTCATGTAGTACACAATAGCATTAATTTTTTTCTAGGTAAATAATTGAGCATGTCCACTTCAACAGATAAAATACCACTGAACATAAAATAAAACATTTATATTCTATGGTTGTAGTGGACCACCTTTTGGTAAATTGCATTTAATTAAGGTGTACGGCATGATGTTTTGATATCCATATACATTATGAAATGATTAGCACAGTCAAGCTTATTTTAATACACCCATCACCTCACATAGTTACACTTTTTGTGTGTATGTGGTGAGAAGGCTTCAGATCTATTCTCTTAGCAAATGTCAAATATACAATACAGTATTATTAAAATAGTTACCAGGCTGTGCATTAGCTCCCGAAACTTACTCCTCTTATAGCTGAAAGTTTGTACCCTTTGCCCAAATTTCTCCTTTTTCCCACTGCACAGCCTCTGGCAACCAGGGCTCTACTTTGCTTCTATGAGTTCAACTTTCAGTGGTTATAGTTAGGCTAGGAGGGTGTTTAGTAAAGTCTAGCTTTATGGTAGAACTTCATATGCTCTTGGAGTCCTACTTGGTTTAACCAGCCAATGTCCAGAGTTCGCTGAGAATTTTTGTTGGTGACTAGAGTTATGGAAAGATGGGAAGGTCTGTATTGGTCAGGATAGGCTATACTATGCTGTGGTGATGACCAACTTTCAAATCTAAATGACTTGACCTGAAAAAAGGTATATTTTTCTCTCATGTCACTGTCTAATGTGGGTTGAGAGGCTCTTCTGGGAGCTCTGCCTCAGGTAATGACTAAGGCATCCAGACTTCTTCCATCTTGTCCTGCTGCCATTTTCAATCCATTGCCTGCATGGCTGCTGTGGAAGGGGAAGAGAGAGTATGGACAATTGTTCGGGAGTTTTATGGCCAAGACTGAAAATCTAATATACAATTTCTGCCCACAATCCACGTCGCCTGGCCCTGATGTAATTACAAGGAAGTCTGGGAAATGTAGTCTTCCCATGGGTCTAGGAAGGAGAACTGAGAGTGGTGAACATGTAGCCAGTTTCTGCTTTGGAATCATAATGGTGTCCCTCTAAATGTGATGTGGGGAGAGGGGACGAGGAGGAGGGAACAGAAAGGGGGCAGAGTGGTGTCGAAAGTGGAGTCCGCTGGCCTGTGGGAGTAATTAGATGTTGAGTGTGATGAAGTACGAGGCAGTTTTTGTGCTGAGCTCCTGGGAGGAAGGGAGAGGACTGCTTTTGCCTGGAGTGGAAAGGAGACCAAAAAGTCTCCAATGTATACAAACCCTTGTTCACGTCTCTCCTCTGACGCCACCTGTATTTTTTCACATTGTAAGAAATTGGCCTTTCACGCACTGACATCATTTTAAGCCTGCAAAGCGGTGGTCTCAAGGCCGTAAGAACGTAGAGATAGGTTCTAACGGCTTGCTGGGCTTGTTTTGCCTGCAGCGTGTGTAGGGTTAAGATTTTCTGCTTCCTTTGGGTAAATTAGTACCCCTGTGCAATATTCAAACTCCATTTCAGTTTTTAGAAGGTTCAGTAAAGATGTCAGGCCATCTTTACTAAGCTTAAGTTTTCTCATATAATTGAACTATTGAACCAGCATTCACTGATCAAATCCTCCTATGACTGAGAATGAAAAACCTTTTCTTCTTGATACTATGAATTAATGGTCAATAAAATACATCTTTGTTTATTTTCCAAAGTGAGTGCATTGTTGCTGCCTGCATAGATCACTCTGCAATGAAAATGGGGCTATTTGGTCATTATTTGGTAAATTTGAGTCTTTCTGGTAGCTAAAAGGATATTTGGCCAATAAGCACATGAAAAGGTGCTCCACGTGGTTAATCATCAGGGAAATGCAAATCAAAACCATAGTGAGATATCATGTCAAACACATTAGGATAGCTATTATAAAAACAACAAGTGTTGGTGAGCATGTGGGGAAATTGGTACCCTTGTACACTGCTGGTGGGAACATAAATGGTATGGAAAATGGTATGGAAATTCCTCAAAAAATTAAAAATAGAACTACCATACAATCCAGCAATTCTACTTCTGGATATATACCCGAAAGGTTGAAAACAGAGACTTGAACAGATATTTGTACACCCATGTTCATGGTAGTATTACGCACAATAGCTACAACGTGGAAACAACCCAAGTGTCCATTGAAGATGAATTGATAAACAAAATGTGGCACATACATATGATGGACTATTATTCAGCCTTAAAAAAGAGGGATAGTCTGACACATGGTTCATCATGGATGAACCTTGAAGACATTATGCTAAGTGAAATGAGCCAATCACAAGAGAAAAACTACGGTATGATTCCGCAAATATGAGGTACTTAGGGTTGTCAGGTTAATAGAGACAGAAAGTAGAATAGTGGTTGCCAGGGACTGGGGGAGAGGGAAGTGGGGAGTCAGTGTTAATTGGGTACAGGGTTTCAGTTTGATAAGATGAAAAATATTCTGGAGATATAGATGGAGTAGATGGTGATGATTCCATAGCAATGTGAATGTACTTAATGTCATTGAACATTAAAATACTTAAGAATAGTCAAAACTGTACATTTTGTGTTCTATGTACTTTACCACAATTAAAAAATATTTGTACTTATTTTCCGTCATCTAACACTTGTGGAGCCAGAGAGGTGGGTTCTGGGTGACGGAGACCCCGAGTGAAGATATAGTGCAGCTGTAATCCTTTTTCAGTTGGCACCCACATGTCAAGCTACCTATCTGTAAACAGGGCTCAGCTCTCTTCCACCTCTATCTGTAGCCATAGATGTGGGCCGATGGAGAAGTGCCAGTGCAATAGCAGTGGATGACAGGGTTTGAGACATCTGCTCATGCAGCTTACTTGTGCCCTCTGGCTCTGATTCTGCCCTGTCCAAATGTACCACTTTGATCTTATTATGGATTGCTGCTGGGCCCACCTGACCTTATGATTTGATGGGTCTGACAGAACCAGTCTATGGTGGGTGGCTCTGCCCACATAGTCTTCTGATGCCTCAGGATCAGATTCTATCCCTGCCAGGGCCCAGTATCCCGCCAGAAGCTACTTTTTGAGTGGTGTTTAGTTCTCTGGGGCAGATGGTGTGGCCTTCCTCCAGAACTCCAGGGCTCTATGCTGGGATTCCCCTGCTGGAGTGTGCTGTAGACATCCCATGGTGTCTTTTCTCTCCACTCTTAACAATCAAGATATATGAAGGTACATATCAGAACAAAGAGGTAAAAGATATGGGAGTGTTGTCACTTGAGATCAGGACCGGTGGATGAGTGGAGATGCAGAAGGAGATTTCTGTTCTCCCTTTTAAGTGTTAGTTCGATGTGAGTTTTAGTTAGACCGTGTGCCTGTATTATTTTGATACAAACAAATAAATATTATGATCACTTTTTCCCTGTGATCTAGACATTCATTTATTCATGCATTCAGGGCAGCCTTTATTCATTTGTTCAGTCATTCAATAAATATTTCTTCAGCTCCTTCCTCCTCTGGGGCAGAAATTGGGCTGGGGCTGGGGAATGGGGGTGGGGGGAGGCAAAGGATCATTGTCTCTTGACTTCTCATAGTTTGAGGCTTAATTGAAGAAGACACAACCCAGGATGCTCAGTGCTATAACAGCACGAGAATGGAGCCAGCAGCTCTGGGGAATTTTCTCTTGGCACCTTCTAGAAGAGTACCCTCACCCCCAGCCTTTGTTCAGGCCAACTTAGATATGTAAATCCTGTGGTTGGAGGGTCTGGGTGTCTTCCTGGGTCGGTGTCCTGGGAACGTGAGCTGGCAGAACTGAGCTGGGAGCGACTCTGAGGCACCGTCTGGACCTGTCTTCAGATCAGGAGGTTGCGATCTCCTGCTCGCTGTCTGAGCCAGGTATGGGGAAAAGGCCCAGGTAAGAAGAGAAAAAAGAGGGTGAGAGAGAAGGAAGGGGTGTGCTGAGAGGGAGAATGGGAGGGAGACAGATGTCACTGAATAGAGGCCACCACTGAGGGGAAAAAAGGGACTTTTGTTGAGACATTGTTTTCACATACCGTTGAAGTGGTTCCTATGTTTTTATTTTCCATCTCGTGGAAATTTTGTTATTTTTACACTGTCACGGAACAAATGGAACTGTGACTTAGAGATCACAATGTATATAGCTGTTTTGATGTGTTTTTGACAGTTCTAACACATTTCCGACAGGCAGTATTTTTTTCTCCCCTGGGATATCGGGAGTGGGGGACAGGCTCCCCGATGTTCTGCTTTTGCTCGGGGCTGTGCCCTGGTGTGAAGGCCCCTTGCTGGGGCTTGCAGAAACTTCTGAGAAGCCGGCCCCAGACCTTGGGGAACCCCAAGAGCAAGGACCGGGCTCCTAGGAAGGGGCGAGGCGGGGAGTGAGTGGGAAGCGGTGATGGGTTTTTGGGGCCATGGGGTGGGCAGCATCAGCCTCTCAGGTGAAATCCAAGTCTGACTCTGCAAAGTCACAGTAGTCGTGGAAGGAGAGGGAATTAGTGAACTGAGTGGGAGGCGGCAGTGGCAGGGAGGTCGGGGGCCCAGCGCTCTCTGAAGAGCAGTGCATTGAGGCTGGAACCTCGGCTGTCTGCACAGAGGCGTCCTGAGTATCCTTGGGCCTGGCTTCCCTTGTTTCCTATTGGGATGAACAAGTGTGAGTCCTGGAGCAAGGGTGAGTAGAGGAGGGGGTGATCTTCAGGCAGAAAAGCTTGCCTGTTGAGTGAATGAGTGTGTGAGTGAAGGGACTGAAGTCAGGCACCAGCCCTTCTCTAGAGAAAAGATTGTCCAATTTGATCTCCACTGGTTTTACATCTCATATTCTGCGTTCTAAATCCTTCAAGCAGCCTCCTGACCTGTGAGTTGGCCTTTGAAGCCTTGAGATATCTCTCTAAATGCCAGGATCAAATAGGTTTTCCAAGGTGCCTGGAAGGAGAGTCCATCATCAATTGTTGCCAGAAGTGTTCAACCCAGAGGAAACCCAAGACTGGACCAGTCCATCCTATAAGGTCTTTAGGAGGGATGAGAGGGGGTGGGTGAGAAATGGCTTCCAGGTCTAAAGAGTCACTTCTATTGTCCATGAGATGAAGTTAATTTTAGTCATCTGTCCTTATGGTCTGGCTCTTATACAGTGGCCATGCTGTGACTTGTGCAAAACATGTAACCCACTGCAAGTGGTTTCCGTGGGATTGATTTACATCCACATAAGACATATACTGGACACCTGTGAAATACCAAGCACTGTGCTAAGGGTTCTACAGGGTTTACACAAGACAGTCCATTCAGGACATGGGCTAAGACCCCTTGTTTTCCCAAGAGGAGGCATGGAGGGGTAGTTGAGTGTCTAGCTCTAGAGCCAGACGACTTGGTTTCAAGTCCTGGCTCTGACTCTTGCTGGCCATCTGTCCCTGGGAGAGTTACTTACGTCCTCTGTGCCTTGTTTTCCTCAGTGCAAAGAGTCATTTTCCTACCATATGGGGCTTTAATTTTTAAAAACTTTTAATTGAAATATAACATACACACAGAAAACTGCACAAATATAAGTGTACAGCAGATTGAATTTTCACAGAGTGAACATACCCATAAAACAAGCACCAAGTTCAAGAAACTGAATGTCACCCGTACCTCAGAAACCTCCCTCATGCTTCCTCATAGCAGGAGAGGATACATCTGTCCCCATCCCAAGGATAACCATCAACCTGACCTCTAACTCCCTAAGTTGGTTAGCTGTGCCTGTTTGTGAACTTTGAGTAGATTGAATCATACAATAGGTGGTCTTTTGTGTTGTTTCCTTTTCCCAATATGTTTGTGAGACTCCTCCATATTGTTGTGTGTCATTGTACTTGTTCATCCCCATTTAATTTGGGGGAGATCTGGTACAGTAGTGCTGCGATTGTACGTGTCTCTGGTGCACATAGGCACACGCTTCTGTACCTAGGAATGGAGTGGCTGGACCATGAGGTGAATGTATATTCAGCATCGGTAGATCCTACCGAGCAGCTTTCCACAGCGGTTGTACAACCTGCAGTGACGGGGATTTTCAGCTGCCCCATGTCCATATCAACACTGGCGATTTTCACGGTAGCTCTGGTGGGTGCACAGTGGTGCTGCACTGGGGGTACAATTTGCACATCGCAGCGTGTCTGTTTGAATAATTAGATACATCGTCGATGCATGTAAGGCCCTTTGCGCCTGCGCATAGTGAGCACGGGCCATCATGCACCCAGCTCATTAGGTGTTTTGAGGTCTGGGATGTCCCTGAGGAGTCACGGTACACATTTCCTGATTCCCCCTTCCAGCACGAGCTGCGGTGTCTGGAGCTTGAGGTTGTCAGTGATCACAGCTGGGATTCTCAGAATTGAGTGATTGAGGAGTCTGAGATCCCCAGTGACTGAGTGATGAGCTAGGGGCTTTGCTTTCCAGAGTCTCTTAATGACTGGTGCCCCCAGGAGGGATTTCTTTCCTGACTACCCACCTGGGCAGGGGAGTGCCGGAGCGGGTGTAAGTTAGGATTTAAAGTTTTTTCCTACCAAGAAGCTCCAAACTTGAGTCAGCATGAAACACTGGATGTTGAGGTTTATCTCATCAGCATCCTGCAACCTAAAGGTGTCCCCTGCCACACAAAAACCAGGGTGGAGAAAGGGCAGGGAGAGGACACTGGGTTTCTGTGGATAGGGTCACCCCTGGGAACTGAAATGTCAGCCTGTTTCCCTGGAGTCCTTCTTCCTCAGATTTTATAGATATCCTTCATCCCTGCATGCAACTGGTGGCCAAGGCTGGTCTCTATTACCTTCTAATTCCTTACATCCATTCTCACAACCTCTGCCTTGGATCAGGCCAAGATGGCCTTGTGCTTGAACTCTTGGGACAGCCTCCAGGTGCTCCCAGAGAGCTCTTTCCAAGAGAACCTGACTGTATCAGTCTGCTGGGGCTGCCATAACAGAGTACCACAGATTGGGGGGCTGAACCAACAGAAATTTATTTTCTCACAGTTCTGGCGCCTGGGAGTCCACGATCAAGGTGTTGGCAGGGTGAGTTTCTTCTAAGGCCTCTAGTCTTGGCTTGCGGATGGCTGCCTCCTTTCTGTGTCCTCACGTGGTCCTCCCCCTGTGCCTGTCTGTGTCCTAATCTCCTCTTCTTATCGCGACATCAGTCCTATTGGATGTTGGCCCACTCATAAGACTTCACTTTACCCTAATCACCTCTTTAAAGGTCTCATTTCCAAATACAGTCACATTCTGAGGTCCTAGTGGTTAGGGCTTCAACATACAAATTTTAGGGGCAGGGGACACAGTTCAGCCCAAAACACAGACCATGTGACACATGCAGGTCACATCTCCCCAAACATGGTTTTAATTTGGCTTTCTTGCCTTTGCTCATGTTGTTCTCCCGGCTTTAGTTTCTCCCCTTAATCTTCTCTTCTCCAAAGCCTCCAGCTCAGTCCTCACCTCCACCAGGAAGCTTTCCATCCTCACAGACCGCCCTCCTTGCACTCCTAGCACGCTTGCCATCTCATCCACTCGACTGAATGCTGAATCCCAATTTTCTCCTGTTCTCTGTTGTTTCACAGAGTGTGGTGTGTCTCTTGCACTTGACTCTGTGCTCCCTGAGGATGAATCTCATGTCTTTCATTCACCTTTGCATCTGTTTCGTGCCAGGCATGCAGCTGATGATAAATAATGTTGTCGATTGATTAAAAACAGCCTTCCATAAGCCCTGTGAGGAGCTCCTGAAATGCCAAACAAAATGCTTCTTCCGCGGGGATGGTGGAGGTGCTGTCATAGGGAACAGCTTCCGGAGCCTGTGGCAAAGGCGCTTCTCCTTTAAGAGGCAATGACTCAGGAACCCGGGAAAGGTTTAAACACGAGTCTGAAATTATTTGCTCAGCTTTGATTTTTATTTTACAAGATGCTGGGACAGTGCTGGGAGCTATTTGCAGAAGGCGTGCGTAAGCGAGATGAAGAGAGACTGGGAGTGGATTTACCTAGATGTTGCCTCATAGAAAAATATGTATGCACTGGGCAGGGTCTTCTCTGATTCCGAGGCATGAGGAACTCCAGGTTCTGCCCCGGGCTCACTGGAGGGAGATTTGATTTCTGGTTCCTGCGTTCTTATCCCTCTGCCGGGGAAGCACTGAGCTAAGCCACTGTTGAGAATGGCCCCTCTGAGGAGGCAAAGGAAGATCAGCTATTTATAGGCTGAAGTCAGACGCGACCCACCTTTTCAGCCTGTAATTTACAGCATATGATGAGAAAATGAACTTCTATTGCCGCAAGAATGTGAAAGGACAGGAGACTGATTTTTCAGCAGCTCAGGGTTTGGCTTACGTACTTATGAAAAGTCTGTGAAAATGGCCACTTTGCTTTGCCAGAAGTCTCTTTCCCTGGTCCACAGTCATTGATACAAAGGGTGCCCCTATCCTGTCTCTCTCAGGGACTGCTGGCAGCTTCACAGCTGTGTGGGTGGTGGAGGGAGGGATGTTCTCTACCAGGGACAGGGAAAAAGAGGGACAGGAAGAAATGAGCAAGTGTGCGGGGTCTTATGATTTAAGAGAGTGCTCTGGTTTTACAAAGCAGTACGTGCAACATCCAAGAAGTGGCCTCACTGGGGGTTGGCTTAGATTGAGCTCTTGATTGTGATCTTGGCTATTGTTTGGGCAAGAGCTCCTGGCCTGAGTCAGAGCCCTTGAGGAAGCTCAGAGACTGATGATAACTTTCCATCCCTCAACAGACTGTATTTCTAGAGCTCTGTAGAGAACATGCAAAATTCAGTGTGTGCTCAACCAAGTAATAAACTTTTATCAAATGTCTATTAGAGGCTAGGCACTGAGCTAGGTGTAGAAGTGAACAGGACACACGTGGTCCCTTCTCTGAATTTAGAGGGAGACTGTCCACCTTCCAGGCCTTCCAGCCTCCATCCACCGCCACGCCCTGGCGTTCACCGGGGTGCTCACCAAGGAAGCCTGTGGGCTGTACCTGCATCCATGCTGTCTCCTACACTAAACCCTTGCCTCCTAAACTTGCATTTCTGACCTAAACCCATGGTGTGAAATAAGGTTGTCAGGGAGACTGTGTGGAATGGAATGAGAAGAGATGAGGACAGAGCCTTGGGAAAAGCAGCAGATGAAGTCAAACACATAAAGGAAACAGTGAATGCGCAGAAAGAGAAACAAGAATCTAGCGTCATGGAAGAGTATTTATCAGACAGTTTCAAGGAGAGTGTAACCAACAGTTTTAAAAGCAGAACCGTAAGGATTTGGTAACTGGGAGGTCATAGGTTACTCTTGGGGCCACTCTTTCAGAGGAGGGCTGGGAGTGGAGGCAGTTGGTTGGAGAGTGGATGGGAAGTGAGGAAGTATAGACAGAGAATGTCTAGACAGCTCTCTCTATAGATGTTCATTAGATCAGGTTTTTAATTATGGTATTAAAATCTATACCTTCGTTAATTTTTGTTCTCCTTAATGCATTAATTATTCGGAGAGGTGCTAAAATTTCCCATTGTGGTTGCTGGTTTGTCAATTTCACATGGCAATTCTGTCAATCTTTGCTTTGTATATTTTGCAATTATATTCTTAGGTGTGACCAGTGTTAGAATTGATATATCTTCCTGGGAAATAATTTTTTTTTATTAATGGGTAGTGAGCATCTTTGTCTCTAATAATGCTTTTCCCCTGAAACTCCATTTTATCAGGCTTCTTTTGGTTGATATTTATCTCGTATATCTTTTCTCCGCCTTTTAACATGCAATAGCTGTCTTTTGTTTTAAGCATGTTTCTTGTAAACAGCATGTAACTACATTTAGTTTTTCTATCCAGTCTGATAATCTGGGTTTTAATGGCTGAGCTTAATTCATTTAATTTCTTGTGATTACTGATATATTTGGATTTATTCTATTCTTTTCCATTGCTATGATTTCTCCTCTCCTTTCCTATGTTCTTTGGATAGACAGCATTTTCTTTATTTTTCCTTATCCCTTGTACTAATTTGAAAGTTGTATATCCTTTTCTCATTTTTTAATGGTCACTTTAAAAACAATTTTATGTATACCTTACCGAAAGAAGTTAATCAATAGCTCAATCATCCTCCTGAGAAATACAAAGAATTTAGGAAGTTTTAACTCTCATCACAACCTTCCATATTAAAAGTTTCTTTTGTCCAGTATTTGTAGTTTTATCTTGATTTTTATGATCCCCAAATTAATCATGATTTTTTAATCATTTATATTGTTATTGTTTAGGTTTATACACATGCTTACTCATTTCTTGCTCACCATTTTTACATCTTGCTCCTCTGGTTTCCACTTCCATTTTTCTAATTTTCATCCTTTATATTTGGAGGAAGAAAATTATTCTTTCAGCAAAAGCCTGTTAGTGGTAAATTCTTTCAGTCTTTACTCTTATTCTTCAGTGGTAACTTAGCAGGGTATAGAATTCTAAGTGGACCATTACTTTTTTCTCAGGTCTTTGAAAATAATATTCTATTGTCTCCTGTCTTCTATTGGGACTGTTAAGATGTTTGCTGATATTCTTTGCAGATAATGTAAACTTTTCATCTGGCACTGTCTCATGACAGTACATTACCCCCAAATGCTATTTTTCATTAACCTTCTAAGAACATTACCCTGAATTTTACATGATTGAAAAAATTTTTGACTCTACTTATTGAATTATGGCAGAGTTCTACTGAATTAGTAAAACATAATTTTACTTATATATTTTTAGATAAAATAAATAAAATTAAGATTCTAATATTTTATTCCTACTCCCTAATAGATCATCTTGTGAATACTGTGTGGTTTTAAGAGTAGAGCATGGACAAAATCATCAATTTTAGGAGGCTTGCTATCATTTTAAGAAGCTTGGCTATAAAGAAAAGGATGGGAGGGTGGAGTTTATATAGATTTGATTTTCTTAATATAAGAGATAGGCTTGACACTTTGTGATCTGTGAAGAAAGAACCAGAAGAGAGGAGAATCTGAATATATAAATAGAGAAGGGAACACTGGTGAACGGAGATTGTGGAGAGCTTGACAAGGAAGCAGAACTTCTTTTCCTCTGGGATGGGGATTCTGTATTTTCTTCCTTGGATTCTTCAGCTTCCGTATCTTTCTTCTGAAGGCAAAGTTCATGCTACTTCCAATCCCCCCACTCTGACCCTGGCCCTGATCATGCTCTTCAATAACTTCTTGTTGCCTAATGAAAAATATCTAAGCTTCCAAAATGGCATTCAAAGTCCTCTGAGACTTTGCCTTTTCTTAAATTAGAGCATTTCCTAAATGGTCTTGTCTCTCACTTCTCCTTTTCACATACTCTGCCTGGTGAAATTCATCTACTTGCTGTTTTCTGAACATGCCCTGCATTTTCTCATCTCTCCATTTTTGGTTCTGAGTTCTCTCACCCTGGCATAGTTCCTTCCCATTCTCACATATATCCAGACATCTCTCTTTCAAGGTCCAATACAAATATTTTCTCTTCTATGGTTACTTTTTCCTGATTCCTCCAACTATGAGGAATCTCCTTCCTCTATGGCCCCATAGCGCCTTGGGCCCTCCTAGGGGATAATTCTCATGGCCTATCTTGTATTCTGCTATTGAATACAAGTTCCTTCTATTAGACTAAGAACTTCTGAAGGCAGAAAACATGTCTAATTCACCTCTGTGACCCTCAGTGTACCTCATGCATTAGACATGAAGGAATGTGAAAGGGATTTTCATCTACATTGGTATAAAAATTGTTGTCAGGAATTATGAGGACTGTCTCTGCTACCTGGTTGCCCTGCAGGTCTCATGTCTGTGAACCCTAGGGTCAGAATGGGCCTCGTACTGGGCTCAGCCCTCTTCTATGGAGGGGCCACAGAACTTATTCTGCAAACTTAGGTAGCAGAGAAGGAGTGAGAGATTAACTGGGAGAACAACCCTGTAGCTTCATTGCAAGAGAGAGGAGCTCCTGACTTTGGTTACTAAGATGACTTGGCCTAGGGGTAAGAAATGACCCAGCAGAGGCCCACTCTCACCTTGAGATTTCTGGGAGGATGAATTTGGCCACTGCCCTTTTCTGGGACATTTACAGACACTGGGAAAGAAGGAATGGACTAGAAGATCTCTAAGTGACGTTCTACTCCGGGAGTCTCTGGAGCCTCTCTCCAGAGAGAGATAAGACAGGACCCTTATCTCTCATCTCTCTTTCTTCCCATTGCTTGATCCGTTGACTGTGTTTGGCACCTCCTGGATATTCAGAGAGGATCAGCCAATTAATCTGTCCACCTGGTCCCAATGAAGAAAGACCAAGAGGCTGGACTTTCATGAGCCTATCATCAGTTTCTAGTTTCTCTAACTTCTCCAAATGAGTGACACAAAGGAGCTAGTGGAAGCCTGAGATTTTTCCAGAATCTGACAAAGATAAGGAGGTATCTTTGCAATGAAGGCAAGAGCCTCTACTGTCTGGGGCATCACTAAACCCAAGGATGCCTTGTCATCTACCTGTAATTCAAAGCTGACAGCCAGGCAGGAAATTTCTAGGAATTTTGTGAGATCTGATACAGAGTAAAAACTGCAAGAAGGTGTCACACACCCACAGTTTGCCCCATTAAAAGCGAGCACAGTAACTTCTGCATTTTTCTTTCCAGTGCTCAGCATGGCTCAGCTATTCAAGGGGCCATCAAAGACACTTCACCCTCTTGACAACCCCCTGGCATAGGGTAGGTCCTCGAGAAAAATTTGTGCGTTGGTTGGCTGATACCTCCAACCTTCCTGAATGCTCTCCTTCTCATGAGGAACAGCCAGGGAAGGGGGAGTGAATTTACCTGTATATATGCCCACCACATCCTAGGATCCGTGCTGAGGGCTTGATGTGCCTGGTGTTCACTACAGGAAGGTTCACGCCAACCCCTGTCCCCTGGGAATTCATGATGAGAATGGCAGCGTGAAATACGCTAAGCTTCTTGCCACACAAATTAAAGGCTTTGTTCTAAGAACAGCAAAGGCCATAGCCTCCTAGAACAACTTCCAGCAGCTTCTCTGTGCCCGGTGTCTGTGTGCAGAGCAAACTGCCCACAGGGGAGAGTGGCCTTGGCTAGGGAAACTTTATATGATTGGTGGGGTGGGGTCAGACCCTCAGCGGCTCGGCACCCTGCCAGGCCTGCCGAGCAACCAGCCCTTGGTTGAGAGCAAGGCTAGCCGCAGTGCTTGTTTTCTTCCCTTTTTTTCTGAATTGCAAAATGTGGCTGAATCATGGCTGGGATGGGGAAGAGCAGTCTGGGACCTGAATTCTTGGACGCTTCAGCATGTTGGGGGTTCTGGAGGGCAGGGATGGCTAGCCAGTAAGTTTTGGGGACCCATTCTGGCCATTAGGGAAACAATCTCTTACTAACCCTCTCCTGTGTGCCCGAGCAGACCCTGAGCTGTTTTTTGTCCACGTACCAAGATGGTGCCTTCCCCCTAGGATGCCCTGAGTCTAGTGGGGGAGCCGGAGTTACTCAGGGAACTGAGGCAGAATGTGAACAGTGTAGTGCAGTGTGTCTCAGCCTTTTCAACATATGTCTCCTGTGGAGAAACATAAATCTTGAAAATTTCTTTAAAGTTTGTGTTTCGAAAGCAATAGAGTAGGTTTTTTTTTTTTTTTTTTTGGTTTCCAAATATGAAATTATAATATTGAATATATTTTAAAAACTACACATGTCCTCCATGAGATGTTTTTCAAAAAAATTTTATTGAGGTATAACATGCATATATAGTGTATAGTATATGAATTTTACATACATATGCATTGGTATGAATACCACCATGGATAGACATGGAATATTTCCAGCACTCCAAGAAGCTCCCTCAGGCTTCTTCCAAGTCAATCCCCCTACCCCACTCACCCAGAAGTCACCACTCCTCTAATTTCTATCGTGTAGATTAGCTTTGCTTGTTCTTGAACTTCATATGAACGAGTCATACAGTTGTGATTCGTGTCTGGCTACTTTGCCTATATTACATGTTGGTGCACGTGGCAGTGGTTTATTCCTTTTTTATCGCTGGGTAGTATTCCATCACGTGACCACCCCCCCCCCATGGTTTATGTCTCCATTCTCCTCATTTTGAGAATCACTGGTATCGTAGCACAAGGTCTGTCTTTGGAGCCAGACAGACTTAGAAAGTCACAACCTCCTTTTTTAACTCTCACGTGACCCAGAGCAAGTCAGTTCACCTGGAGCTTGGGTTTCCTCACTTGCAGAATGGGGGTCGTTATACTTAGGAGCCAGCATGGGAGAAGCCCCCTGGCACAGCACCAGGCTCATAGCAGGCGTTCGATGGGTGGCGGCAATGATCACAAAGGGATGTGAGAGTCACCTGTTTGTTGCTGTTCGTGCACGGAAGCCAAAGAGCTCCCTTCTTCCCTTCAAGGAAGGCTTTAGCCAGGCTCACAAAGTGGGTTGCACTGTAGTCAGAGGTGCCCTGGGAGGCATCATGTGAGCAAAGACACGAGGGGCTGAAAATGCAGGGCGTGTTGGAGGGACCACCCCAAAGAGAATACGAAGAGGTGAAGCTGTGGGGCCTTCACGGCGGAGGGGGCTCCACGGGAGTGAGGAAGAGCACGGAGTCGCGGCACAAGGCACTGTTCAGGGCCGAATGAGAACCCTACTGGCCTGAACTGCTGGAGCCCCGAGGTGGAGAGACTCTGTGTGCTAGAGAGTTCTGGAAAACCATCTGGGAGAAAGTGGGGCTGGAGCTGGCCCTGGAGTGATGGGTGGAGAAGAGGCGGGAGGCATCGTGTGGCATGGGCAGGAAGGCTGTGGAAGTGGGAAAGCTGACACGATCCGACCCCTGATCCCCACCGCTGCTTCCACTGCCACTCTGACCGGAGTGTTTGGAGCACTCACTACGTGCCAGGCACTGTGTTAAAAAGAACACGGATATTCTCATTTAATCTTCATGTGGTTGAATGAAATAGATCCAATTCTTTTCTCCATGTACAGATGAAGAGACTGAGGTTCAGGGAGGTTAACTAGCAAGTCTGAGGTTCTACAGCCATTTCCTCCGGGGTTTACTTTTCCTTTTGGGAGCATGGAGATCTAACACATTATTTCACATCCCCTGGATGTGTGGACACAGCTGAGCTAGCGTCTCTGGTGGTGGCCGTTTATCTCTTTTCAGTGTCTCGGAACTGGGCAGCCTCATATTTGGGTGGACAGTTGGTTCCAGTTCTGTTGCCCTAAAGGGCTGTGGCTGTGAGGTTGGGGTGATCCTGAGATATATGTGAGCAATTTCCACATTCTTAGGAGAGATTGAAGCTGGGTGTTTATTCTTCTGTTCTGGTTACTGGTCTGGTCTGACTTGAGGAGAGAATCTGGGACAGGGTGTGTTATGGGCTGAATTGTATCCCCTCCACATTCATGTGTTCAAGTCCTGACCCCCAGAACCTCAGAATGTGACTGTACTTGGAGATAGAGAATTTCAAGAGGCAGTTAAATTAAAATGAGGTCATTAGGGTGGGCCCTAATCCAATGTGACTGGTGCCCTTATAAGAAGAGACACACATAGTACAGAGGGAAGACCAGGTGCATATACAGGGAGAAAATGACCATCTACTTGCCAAGGAGAGAGGCCTCAGAAGAAACCAACCTTGCTGACACCTTAATCTCCGACGTTCAGACTTCATGACGGTGAAAAAATAAATTTCTGTTGTTTAAGCCCCGTAGTCTGTGGGACATTGTTATGGCAGCCCTAGCAGAGTAATACAGGGTGTCATTCAAGTCATCTGAAGCTCAGAGAGGAAAACTTAAGGTTTTTAAAATAACAACACAACCATAATGTTAATCATCATTGTCAATGTACTTTGCATGTGTAGATATTGAAAGGCCATTTTGTCAGGGATGTGACGGGTATAAACAGGACGATATGTTTCTTATCAGTAAAGCTGAATTTCTTTTAAAAATCTCCACTGTGACAAAGTCCCAGGGATTATTCAGTTGTGAGTGCTGCCTAGTGATACTAGTTCATCTATAGATCATATAAACACAAAATAATTGACCTTAATTTACCCACTTATATTCTGAGGAAGGCCCGTGCCCCTTGCCCCCAGCCGTGGGGAGCAGGACTGAGGAGTGCCGGAAGGGAGCTCCATAACAGGCCTCAGTCTCCTTCTTTCAAACATCCTTTGCTATGAGATGTGTCTAGACTCCAGGGGCAGCCAGAGAGCTCATGGAGGAGGAGATCTATCACAGAGATATATACCCCAGGATGGTCATAAATGTCTCAGCTTGTGATGCGTCTGGGTGAGTTACAGAACCAATAGTTTTGATCGAGTGCCCAGCTCTACTCGATTAGCAGAAGGATAATGAGAATTGAATAGCAAAGGGGGGCAGGAGGGGAGAAAGTAGGGCAGCCTGGCGTGGTGTGGGGAGCTGGGGAGGCCTCTCTCTATGCTTCCTGGGTGGGGCCTGACCTCTGCAGGGTTGGGGTGTCCTGGAGAATAACCCCTCTCTCTGGTGAGGCTTTCCGCTTCTGAGGCACTGTCACCTGTATCCATCCTAGTTCCTCCTCCCGGCAGCCCGTGGACAGAGAGGCAGGAAAGTGAATGTTCATTTCTCAGGTGAAGCAGCTGGAGCTGGAAGTAGGGAGGGGAGGGGGACCGGAAGCCCCCTGATGTGGGTAGAAGACAGGCGAGGGGTCAGGAGTCAGCCAAGTCAAGCTCTGACTCCCAGTGGGCATTCTGGCTGCTGTGTGGAGGCCCCTGGCCTTGGTGCTTTATTTTTTCTCTCTTTCTATTTTCCCTTCTCAACTCCCCCCTCTTTCCTTTTCTTCTGTCCTTCCTCTTTCATCGATGCTCTTGTTTCCTCCTTCTCTTCCTCTCTGGTCTCTTTCTTGTAAAACCCCTTCCCTTTCCTTTTTCTTCCCTCCCCTTTTCCTTTCCCCTTTTCATTCTTTTCTTCTCCTAATTTTCTCCATAACATTAATAATTAATTACTTCTTTAAATTAACATGTGTTTGGGTTTGGCATTCAACACACACCAGGTACTGGGGACACACTGAAAAAGAAGAAGTGGTCCTCACGGAGCTGAGGTCCAGAGTAGAACGCTGATGATTAAATAAGTCATTGTCATAAGGCGGAGGTCCAATGAATAACTCTCATCTTTCTCACCCAATCTCTGGGCCAACTGAGAAATAAGATGAAAGGTTAAGGCAGCTGGCAAATCAAAATAGCACTGAAATCCACGGGGAAGCTGCTATTGGAGAATGTAACTCATCTCTTCAGGCATGTGGGCTGCCTGACACTGAATTACAGAGTTTGCCCAGCTTGGCCACCAGCCAGAGGCCGCCTGGGCCAGGGTAAAGCATCTGGGTAAAATCCACTGTGGGCGGAGCGGTGGGCAGGGGATGTGCTTCCTGCAGGGAACTTGCTTCTGAGAAGGAGGAGGAGGAGGTGGAGGGCTGGGTCCTCCAGGCTCAGGCTCCTCTTCACCTTCCCCTCTATAGGAATCAGTATAAACTCAGCATAGTGAGTGAGAGGCAGAGAGAGAGGCCAGGAGTGTGATATTAGTGCAAGCACACCTCATGCGGAGCAAGACACCAGGAGTAGGGAAGAAGTTCCTCCCCCATCACCTCTGCTCTGCACCACCACTCACAGGAGGGGTGTGTGTGTATGTGTGTGAGACAGTGCCCACAGGAGGAACCTAACCCAGTGTAGGGGCAACGGCAGACCTCACGTGGGAAGTAACATTTAATCTGAGACTTAAAAGATTGCTACCTACTTCGATGTGATGAAGTGCCAAACGTAATCCAGAACAAATTAAGCAAATTTACTTCTCTCCTTCCTTCTCTAAGCTGCTTCTTTATAATATAAAACTCTGGGGAAGTGTTTCATTCAGTTATTCTGTCAACAAATATATATTTAATGCCTATTCAATACAAGCCACTTTACCAGGCAGGAGCAATAGAAAGATTAATCGGATGTGGCTTCAGCCCTGCGGGAGGATTCATATTGGTTGCCAACTAAGACATCCTCATAGACAGCAGACATGCGCAATCGGGTCTGGGGTGCTTGTTGCTCGTTGTTGAAACAAAGAGCTCTAAGTGAGCTACCTGAGGGGTTTTTTTTGGTTCAAGTGGAGAAGAAGAAACTTTCTGTTAAAGGGAGGAGGTGGTATTTAAGCCAAGCCTTGAATAGAGCATAGGATACAAACAGATAGTGCCTTGGCCTTCCAAGTAGAAGGAACAGCCATCGACAAAGGCACAGGGGCAGGTAATCAAAGGAGGGATGTTTGCAGGGATCAGCAAGTAGTCCAGTGTGTCCTATATACTATCTGGGAAGAAAGAGGCTGGAAAAATCAACTTGGAAGAAGAGGTGGGGATCCAGACTCCTGAAAGTTAGTGTAAGGGTCTCTCTACACTTTGATCAACAGTGGTGCTGATGAAAGTTGCTGAGCAGATATTTAAAATAGGTAACCAACAAGGACCTACTGTATAGCACAGGGAACACTGCTCAATACTCTGTAATAACCTAAATGGGAAAAGAATTTGAAAAAGAGTAGATACATGTATATGTATAACCGAATCACTTTGCTGTACACCTGAAACTAACACAACATTGTTAATCAGCTATGCTCCAAGATAAAATAAAATTTAAAAAAAAGAAAAAAAAAAAAAAGAAAAAAAATTTGCCGAGCAGGAGTTGTGACCTGATTCAATGGGCATTTTAGAACAATTGCTCTCTGGATTGGAGGGCACAGAGCTTGGAGACAGTAGGGATGTTGGGTAGCTTTGGACTAGTCCAAGGTAGAAGTTCTGATTGTCAGCAGTGGAAGCGAGGGTGGAGAAGTGGTTAGATCGGAGGGGTTGCCCCATTCTGTGGCCTCCCCAGCAGTGCTCCAAGGCCTGTGAACACAGGAAGAGAAGAAGCCAGGAAGGCGCTTACTCATGATGGGATCTGATCAAGGTAGATGAAGAGGAAGCTCATCGCTGTGGAATGCAGGCCCTGGAGGGAGAGAGCTGTGAGATTCCCGCCGGACAGGATCTCAGGCTAAGTCCTGTGTGACTGGGGAGTAGAAGGGGTGGTAAGAGAAGAAAAGACTGGAGCGGGCAGGTTGGTGCTCAGTGAGGCCCGTGGGTCCCATAGGAGCCTAAGGGCTTGTGAGCCCTTATCTCATCATGTAAAAATTAGATTCTACCAGAGGCAGAAACAATAAGGAAAGCAAGACCCAGAGAGACAGACTTAAAGACAAACTCATGATCCTGAAGAAGCTGCAGCAGAACAGTGTTCTGAGCCTCTGTGCGCAGGTCTCTTCTCCGGGATGTCCCCTCCCAAGGTGCCAGCATTCTGCCGTTATGGCTTGGATTTCATGACTTTCTTGTTCTCAGAAAGAGAAAGGAGCTTATTAAGTGAAGTGGCTGCCAAGTGTATTTTAAGATGAACAAAACCTAGATCATTTTTTTCTCACCACATACCATACATAATTGCCTGAAGGGCAGGATTTATTTGGTTTTCATTATGTTTTTTTTTCCCTAAGCTTAATTACAGGGTTAAAAAGGCAACTGCAACTTGAGAGAAACAAGCCTCCATGGTCATGGAGACCAGCATGACCATTTTGGGTTTGAAACACACTTTCTTCGTGAAGGGAATTAATTGTATGAGAAACTTTGGGACTTATGCAAAACACATTTTTATGAAAATAAACTTGAACAGTCATTAAAATGAATAGTTGTTTTAAATAAGACTCAAACTGCATGGCGGTGCCAAGGAATTTTAGATGGCTTCTTTATTGGCTTTGTTTTGGGTTCAACTCTGCATTTTCTAAGACAATATCAGGGCCCTGGAGGTAAGTCTTAGCTTATAATTGGGAATCAGATGTATAATTCCAATGATAGATTATTAGGGGAAGTAAGGGAATGAAAAAGCTTGAATAGTATTTAGGTCTAAATAACTTCATGAATAAGTAATTCTATATTGGAGAATCCAACGTATCAGCAGGAAGTGTTGCCTGATAGTTTGGCCTCAGACCAATGAACCAATTAATAGACCTCAGCCTTCCAGCTTTGGGACACTCCCTGGGCAACCTATAAATCAGAAATGTGAGAGATGATCCCCACTTTCTCATCTGCCAGCATTGACAAAGAATGTCTCTGGCTTAGAGATCTGTGTAGTTCAGGAACAAGTCCAGAGCTGAGCTCTCAGCTGGGCTAATCTATTCTGAAACTTGAGTAGCTTAAACAATGCACTTCTCTGGGGGTTCATCAGAGGTGGGAAAAGTGGCCGTGGACTTGGGCAGCCTGCACGGCTGTGTCTAGAAAGGTCAGAGAGGGTCAGGCTTAGATACCTTTGTGCTTAGTATTCTCTCCTCTCTTCCTGGGAAGCTGGAGCTGGAACAGCACTGCTCAGCTGTGTGGGCTCAACTCCTGTTCCAGGGCAGATGGGAAAGTGACATCCTTTTTAATTGGTGGGAACTTGAGCTCATGGTCCTCAATCCTTGGAAGAATGCCTCACTGCTTTCCACCCCCCCACCCACACACACATGGTCCCTACCCCACCAAATCACTAGCATTTCTCCTCTCCTTAAAGGCATATATTTTCCTCCCTGCACTGAGATCCTTGTAGTTATTTAGATGAAAACCTGCATAAGGGGAAAGAAGGGAGGCTCTTGGAGTTGCAGTTAGGATGTATGAGAAGAGTGTCCTCCTCTGGTTTTGTATTGAGGTACATAATTCAAGTGCTGGACCATTGGCTTCAACTCCAGAATAGGTCATGACACCATTTTGTATTGAGGTACATAATTCAAGTGCTGGACCATTGGCTTCAACTCCAGAATAGGTCATGACACCATTTTGTATTTCCCACGGGGCTGTTGTGAGTTCTCAGCGATGCGCTGCCTCATCCTATAGAGCAGTATGCTTCCCTACCCGCTTCTCCTATTCCCTGTTTCTGGTTCTTACCGGAATTGAACAGAGAGACCCAGTGGCAATCAGAGGCCTCCAGAATGATGGCAATTTGTGTAGTAAAGTGAAAGAGCCCAGGTGGTAACCACCAGGCAGCAGAAAGTTCTCAAGGTGATGATGATGTCTCTCCTGTAACCTCCAGGTGCCAGTCTAAGCTGCTGGAAGGAGGTCTTCACTTCTGCAGGGGGTACTGGAAGCACTATTACCACTGCCGGCCTCTGGGCACATTCCTCCACCAATTTGACTCCACCTTCCCACCATGGTGTAGACTGTGGTGTGATGGTCTCAGACACATTGGTCCCATGGCAACTACAACCCGGGCCCCTTGGAACAGTAAAGCTGCTTAGGTGGCTCTCCCCTATCCTTAGGTGTGAGGCTGACCCCCCCCATGTCCCCACAGTCAACTGAGAGTAAGGACCAGGGGGAGGGACCCAGGGAAATTCAGGGAACATGATAGGTTCTTGGGAAGACTTGTCCAATGATTTCTTTTTCTTGATGAAAACACATTCGAACCTAGAAGTTCTGAGGTGCCTTTTTTGGTGTGGCCCCCAAAAGCACGACTGGGAACATGAAAGCTTGACACTTCCCTTCTTTTTCAGTGGCATGGCTCAGTGAATCAATTCAAACCCATTAAGATTTTCAGAATGACAGGAGGAGAAAATCCTTCCAGTGAAAACTCTTAGGATACTGTGACTGAACACCATTTCCTTGGACCTGGACCATTTTCTCGTTTTGAAAATCCCATCAATTGCAATCCCTTCCTCGAGGCTGAGCATCTGGCTTTTAAGTTTCCTATTTTTTGACACAAAATCCTATAGCAAAGGCTTGTAGATATATGAATTACATACTTGTTAGTAACACTGTGTTGCCCCATGTTTAAGAGGTAATGTGGAAAGAGTTTTCAATTTTTCTGGGTTTGTAAATCTAAAGAGATAATTATCCTTCAAAAGAATGGGAGCGGCCACCAGGGTCAGGAAACTTGGCATGCAGACCTGGACTCTGCTCCTAACTAGTCCTGTGATCCTTGTTCATAGGATTCTCAAGTGAAATTGTGTGTGTGTGTGTGTGTGTGTGTGTGTGTATGAAAGATGTCTTAAGCAAACTGTTTTTCTGTGGGAGCACAATTGAATTTTAAAAAAATCTAAATTAAGCACATCTTCTCCAGGAGCACATCTGTTGCACAGAGTGAGGTCCATTCCATCAATACAGTTGCCTGCAGAGCAATGAAGTCATCCCCATCTAATTCCCGAAACCAGAAATGAGGATAACAAGCCAGTATTAAATATTAAAGTTTTTCACATTTTGCTGTTCTCTTCCAGAGAACACAAAGAACACTGACATATTTTTCCAGAGCTCAGGTGGATAGCTAATGGACTGGAGAAGCTTTCAACTCAACCGGAGCGATACATAAAGAGAAAACTTAATTACAGTTAGGATTCAGTGGGTTAGCTGGATAAACAAGTAGCCTCTGTATTTCAAAGCATCTGAGACATTATAGATTTTAAGATGCACCATTATTTTATGTACCTCTGAGGAAAAAAGTACTGCCAATTAAACTATGACCACCTTGCTTTATAACTTAGAATTGTAATTTTGTACTTACTGAAAGAGCTCTTTAAGGCTTAAGTAGACATTTGTGCATACAGTAAAATGAGAATATAAGCAGAATACACTGGCTGCAATATTCCTAAACTGTCTTCACAAGATGGGCTTTTCTGAATGTCTCTCTGACTTAGGGTTGCTGCTGTCTGTGGTTCTCTATGCCTCCCTCCCTGACATTAAGAGCAGTGATGAAGAGCTTTTCTATCCCAGAGCACTACATTGTTGATCTGGTGTTTTCTTCCCTCACCCTGACACCCATTAACAAGTTCTAGATGTGGTGCTCCTTTGATCTTACCAGAAGGTAAGAACCCAGGACTCTTTTTTTTTCTCAAATGGTCCTTAAGTAGTTTGTCAGCTGAAACACTAAGGTTTGCAATTATGTAACCTTGCCACCAGAACAACAGCCGCGTATGCTCATGTGTGGATCATGTGTGGGCTATGACAATGCCATCACCTCCACCTTGTTCAGCAGTAACTGTAAGATGCCACCACCAACACTATGAGGGCTGCCTGGTAGACTGCTTCCTACTTCCTTCTTCCCTAATCTCAGCCTTTATTTGTAGGACGGTCTTAGGTATACAACTCACCCAATGCAATGCATGAATGAGGATGCCTGATATCCTACATGGCCATGCCCTGTGAGTTTATGCCATGGAAATGAGAAGCAGAAGAGAGGGTGGAGCATAGATTCTTGCCCTTGTGGACCAGTGACCGCACCCACTGGTAATATGTAGTTCAAGGAAAGATCCAGTTTGTAAAGCTCCTGCTCCTAAAGCCTTAGCCAGTACCCTTTCTGTCTTAACATAGTACCTTGTACTGGGCTCTGTCACAGCATGTCTCTGTTTATGTGTCTATTGTGACCCCTTTGAGAGCAGCAACCCTATCTATTCATCTTTGTAACCCAGTGCCTCGTGCAATGCCCAGGCCTCAGTAGACTTTGGCTGAATATTTGTCAAAAGACTGAGGACGGAGAGGATGGGGCAGGCCAGGTCAGCCAGGTTTAGAGGTGACGGAGTTTTGCTGTTTGAGGAGGAGGGTGTGTGACAGGAAGCAGTGGAAAGTCAGAGCATGAGGGGAGGCTGGTGCCAGTCCGTAGAGGGCCTGGGGTACCACCAGGAGGAAGCTTACTGGGATGCACAGATCCCAACAAAGACGATTTCAGAACACCTAAGTGTACTGGATGGTGAGTCACAGATGACAGTTCATGTGGCAAAATGAATTGGTCAGTATTAACCATGTAGCAGGTGAGATTATCCAAATAGAGAACCTGACACACCTGAAACTTCAGTAAAGTAGGTTGCTTTTCAATAGCAACATTCATTCATTCATTCATTCAAAGACTCTACTAAGATTAATACAGTGACCATGGGCCAGGCACTGAGAACATGTGGATGAATAATGCATAATTTGTCTTTGGGCATATAAATATGTAAGGCGTGTATAAGATGATAGAAGAATATTTGGGTTTCGGTGTACTTTATTCAGAGTACTATGGGGGCACAAAGGAGTGTTCATCTTTCCATGGGTGGGTCAAAGAAAATTCCGTAGGGCCAAGATGATTCTTAAAATATTTATGACCAAGACAGAGATAATTGTCCGCTATAGAGGTGTTTCCTGCAGAAGACTGGTATCCCTTAAAAAGGTGGTTAATTAAGTTTAGAAATGTTTCACACTCCATTCCCATCTTGGAATTCACAGTGTGCGTTACCATATTAAAGCTCCTTCAGGATCAGTAGTAAAAACAAATAAATAAACAACAAACAAAATGCCAACATATTTGATTTGGTTTCATCTACCATTTTCCCAGTGTTAGTTGGCCACTGAACCTTTCTATGGCAGAACACCTTTTCATATCTTAATATCTTAACACCTATTAATATCTCATACTTCTTAATATCTTCACATTATAGTTTAGAAAACATAACGATGCCTGGTTTGTGTGGGAGCTTATCTGAAAACAATGGGCATTGGATATCCTTTCTAATACCGTGAATTTCTGCTCTTAGAGTTTTCATGAAGAACTGATACTTTTGTTATATGTGAGTGAATGCATGTGTTCATAAGCATGGTTTATGTCTTTCGGTATTCAAAATTCTGTTTACAAAGACCAAAAAACTGTATAGTGTCTGCCTCAAAAGCCATATAACTTTGAGTGGGAATAACTACTGTATTGATATCAACCATTGTTGTGCTATGAAACACAAATGATATTTATGAAATAACTTAGAGACTGGAAAAATGCATACACTTTGGACACTGTCCTTAGTGAGTACTTCTGCTAAGTAGATTAAGGGCTTCTAAGACATTCTGGCTAGTTTCAATGCTTTCTTAGACTTTACTTTTGTATGTAATTTTGGTATCTATGCAGAAATCACTTGTCAAATTACCTGGAGATTTCTTTTTCATCTCTGTGGCTGAATATTGTAACACTCAAGATAAAATGGACCCCTATTGTTATAATGCAAAAGTTCAGTTTGAACTGAGCAATAGAAATAAATGTTCACCAATAAACTCATTCTGGAGATTCTATTGTGCCCTGAAGGTTTGAAATGACTTTGGCTTTTTGATGACCAGTATTCTGCATTGGGACATACCCATCTAACTTGTCTATAAAGTAAAATCTCATATCCCAAATCCATGTTACCAGTTTAACCAGAAATATATTCTGATTAGTAGACCCTTAGGCAATGTTCAATTTCTGTTTATTGATTGATTAGCTGAGAACACTAAAATATGGACTTGGTCATCTGTAGTCTTCCAAATGCCCATTCCCCTTCTTTTACCCCAGGAAGCGACTATAGCAGAGTTTAGCAAAGCATTGCAGCCCATGACCAGAAAAACATCACTAGTGGTTGCTCTGTGATTGTTTGAGATGTGGCTTTAGGACTGACACTATTTCCTTTGTGTGTATTTGGGTAAAGAGAAATTTTTCGAGAACTGTTTGGTAAATGAATTTGGTAAATGAATGGATGCACGCATGCATGGCAGGTCACTGTAAGTGACGCTCAGACTTGAGCTTTTTACACATCAGAGGGCAGATCTGTGGATTTCTGGGGCAGGACAGCACCCTCCCCTTGACGTACACACTCATCATAAACCTGACCAGATGATATTCAGCGAGTCCTCAGGATAGCCAGACTTGAAAAACATTTCCTTTCACCTTCCTTCCAAAGTGTGTTCCCCTCGACAGCCCTCCAGCCAAGCCCCCTCTGCCTGGGAAAAGTGCCAGGAGGGAGGAGTTGGTGAGCAAGGCTTGAAAGGCATCTAAGGGTAATGAGAAAAACACGTCTCACTGCGCACACAGCTCCTTCTGCCTTGGCTTTGCCTGTGTGAGCTCGTGGGAGCGGATGAAAAGCACATTCCTTAAAATCCTGGCCCTTAAAAGGAATGCATCTTGGGCTGAAATGTCAGCCTGGCTCTGCCCGGACTGCAGGACAGTTCTTTTATCGCTGGCTCTTTGCCCTGGTAAGACCCAGACCCTTCCCTGCACCTGGGGATGGTTCATAGAACCGATGAAATTTCAAGCCCTCACTCAGTCCAACTCTATTGGATTTTTATCACAATACAAAGATTTTACAAATTGCATTTCTATCCTTCCTCTTTGGCTTCCTCCCCCTCATCTCAAAACCATGTCTTATCCGGAACCAGTCGCATTAGATGTCCAAGTAAGCCTTTGCTCTGGACCCTGGGGTCAGCCGAGTCACATCCATTTCTCTCTACCTTTTAAAAACCCAGTCTGAGCCTGCACCTCGCTTGCCTGCAGCAGGTTGGGTCAGATTGTGGGTGGCCCGAGGATGAGCTCATCCCCTTGTCTTACTGCCCAGCTCACATCTCATCTTGCTGAACTGTCACTTGCTGAGTTAAATCTGAGTTCCTAAAACATCATTCTTCAGCTATTTTCATCTTGGGAGATTTTAAACATTGCTTCTTCAAATGTATTGCAACTTTGTTTGGAAATTTGGTTTTGCTGACTTCTGACCTTACACTGGGCACCCTGTGATTAATTGGCTGATGTTACTTTAGAACTGACCAGACATTACTGCTTCCCTTTCCTTGCATTTGGAAAGACAAACTGTGACTCTTACAGACAAGGGGCTTCTAACTGGCTTTGCTCATCCCTGCCCTGGATTTTCGTAGACAGACTATGTACCTCTGAGCACGGGAGCACATTGATCCATCTGGTGAGTTTCTCAAAGAAAGGGCTGATCCAACATTTCAAAAGACAGACGTTCACTGGATAACTAACTTATGAAAGATACTCAGAGGTGGTCTGACAAGACCACTGCCCATAATGTGGGCAGTAGAACTTGTTGTTTATCCATTCTATATATAGTAGTTTGCATCTGTTTATCCCAAACTCCCAATCCATCCCTCTCCCACTCCCTTCTCCCTTTGAATTTCTTTAGTTTTTCAATAAGAATAGCTTTGTGTCCCTGTCACAGAAGTGGGCTGTCACTTAGCTCTTGACACAGACCAGAACTCAGGTCCTGCTGGGCCTAGGGTGGGAGTGGAAGTGGAAGTGTCAAGACGGTAGGTAAGTTGTCTCTTATAGGGGGTGCTGGAGTCAAAGTTGACAATTGAGTCTAAATGTGTTGTCCGTCAGTTAGCTCCAAGGAAACCATGGGAGTCAAGGTGCAATGCCTCATGGGGCTGGGGCATGGGAGAGGGACATCAAGGAAGCAGGGTCACTGTAGTGCTCATACCTGAAGGGGCTTTCATTATTTCTAGGCTCAATTTGCACAGGTGGGCTGATATATTTAAGGGGACTAGGATGGAGTGAGTCCTGACCTTTCATATTCCATGCTGGAAATGAGGAAATCCAACATTTTCCATTAACGAGCAGTATGTTTTCCTTCCTCAATGACATGCCAAGTGTTCCAGAATGAATCATTTAAAACACACTTAAACCAGATCCAGAAGATTTTCAAGTAGAGGTGGGAATACAATACTTTCTCGATAGGATGTACTCAAGGACCAGGGTTGCTCAAGGGTAGAGACAGTTGAGACTTACATTATAATCCATGAATCCCAGAAGAGTTAGACTCACTAAGGACCCCAAAGTGATGCGAATAATCTATATCAAGTTCAAGTGTCAAAATGGTCACCGAAACCAATAGCCTAATCATAATCACTGAAGAATGCTGACAAAGTTGTGATTTCTGGGAGGAAAACATGTCTTAGTCAGCCCATCTGTCCTCTGGTCCCATGATCCATGTAACTCTTCCTGGTAACTAATTTGGAGTTTGTGAAGGTTGGAAAATGTACCAGTGTAACTCTTCTCTCCTAATCATGAGTTTTCCATCCATCCGTCGTCCATCCACCCATCCATCCATCCATCCATCCATCCATCCATCCATCCATCCATCCATCCATCCATCTATCCCACCCATCCAGATAGCAAACATTCCCTGAACACTTACTCTGTGCCACGTGCTAATCTAGGTGGTGGGGATAAGATCATATAATGGACACTTATTGGTTTCCTCCTCAGGATTTAGTCCCCTCATTTCTTCTTTCAAAAGGAAATTTTCTATGGATGTAGTTTAGAAGGGGTTGCGTCTATCTCCAGCTGTAAGTGTGCCCCTGATTAACTGGATCGGTGAACCCGATCAATACCACACCTTCCTCCCAGCAGCTAGTCACAGTGATTAATTTGGTGAGGGTCCTGTGACCTAATTCAGGTCATCAAAGGTCATCAGGAGTCAACCCAAAGACTTTTGTTTGAGATATCAGGTATGTGGACCTCTCTCTTCCTCTGGATTATAACCTGGAAACACATCCAGGGAGCATGAGTAGCCATCTGGTAACGATTAGGGAGACGCTGCTGAGGATAGAGCCAAGACCAAAAAACTGTAGCTGAGAATTTGAGAGTTAGAACTCAGGTCCTGGTCACATCCCTTAAGCCTTTGAATCAAGTTTTGCCTGAAGCCACACTTAATTCTGTTATGGGGGCCAATAAATCCCTTTTAATGTTTAAGCCAGTTTGAGATGAGTCCTATTACTTGCAACTAAAAGCATCCCAACAACAACAAAAAAAGCATCCCAACAGATGCCTAGGCAGCATTCATGTAGAGGTTAAGAGCTTAGATCCCTGGATAAAAAAAGAGCTTGGATCCCAGGATAAAAAAAGAGCTTGGACCAGCTGCTTGGGTTTGAACCTCAATTTCACCACCCACTAGCTTCAATGGCCTCTTCATGCCTCATTTTCTTTATCAGTAAAATGGAAATAATATTCCTGCTTCACAGGATTGTTATAAGGATCAAGTTAGAATTTAAAAGCACTTAAAATGGTGCTTGGCACATAGTAAATGCTACGTAATATCTAAAAAACAAAAAGAGTAAATAAAGCAGTGAAAAACACTCGGTGTCTATTCTAGAGAAGCTTAGTTTCCCTTCTGGCTGCTACCTCCGTGGAGAGGTGGCACCAGATGATGGTAACACCAGTCACCACAGGGACTTCTAATCGGAGTAAAGAGTTCTCAGCATTTATTATAAGGACTGTTTGAGCAAAATGCAAAACTTCTCCATCGTTTAAAGCCATCACTTAGCTTTATAACTATGTACATGTATAGTATCACTTTCATCATAGTGGAAACTATCAAGCTCACTTATAACAATAGCACAGTAAATTTGTCACACCACTTTTATGTGTCTTCTAGTTGCTAAGGTGTTGTTTGCATACAACAGCCTATTTCTCTCTCTCATGTTGATCCATTGTGTCTCTATGTGATGAAGACATGATAAATGTGTGCCATGGTCATGCCATGGTAGGTTGTCTATAAAGACAATGCAAAAGATGTCATATCTGTCACTATGACATGGTGTCCCTGACATAATAATTGGTATACTTGTGTGTCACCATGATAGATGGTACCTGTCTGTCACTATGACATGAAGTACCTGTCTGTCAAGATGTTATTATAGTATTTTTCCATCTTGATGACATTGAATGTCAGTTGTGGTGACCTGGTATACCTGTCATATACATGGGCTCATCTGAGTCTCTCCCCATTCTTATTTCCTATAACCAATGAGTCACCAAGTCCCATGGCATCACTTCCTAAATATCCCCTAACCTGTCCCCTCCTTTCCATTCACACTGCTTCTGTTAGAGCTATGGCTCTAGACTCCCTGACTCCAGAACTGCTCCTAGCGAATCCTTTCTCATCTCTACATCAGACTGATCACTCTAACACAGATGGTTAATGTCAGCCCTTTTCCTAAGATCTAGATAGGCAAAGGCACTTCATGTTTTCCAAATACAACAAATTCTCATATTCTCATTCTAGGTTCTCCAGGATCTGGTTCTAACCAATTTTGTCCCCTAGCTTTATTGAGATATATTTGACATATAACATAGCATACGTTTAAGATGTACAGTGTGATGATTTGATATATGCATATTTTGCAAAGTGATTATCACGAAAAGGTTTATTAACACATTTATCACTTGACATAGTAACAGTTTTTATTCGTTTGTTTGTATTTTTGTGGTGAAAACATTGCTACTTTCTTAGCAACTTTCAAGTATATAATGCAGAATTGTTATCTATAGTTATCATGCTGTACATTAGATTCCCAGAACTTACTCATATTGTAATTGGAAATTTGTACCGTTTGACCAATATTTTCCCATTTTCCCCACCTCCCAGCCTCTGGCAACCACCAATCTATTTTCTGTTTTTACAGGTTTGGTTTTTTAAGATTCCACATATAAGTGAGATCATCCAGTATTTATCTTTCTTTGTCTGACTTACTTCACTTACCTTGATGCCCTCAAGGTCCATCCATGTTGTTGCAAATGGTAGAATTTCCTATTTTTTTATGATTGAATAATATTCCATTGTGTACACACACACACACACACACACACGCACACTACATTTTCTTTATTCAGTCATGCATCAGTGGTCACTTAGGTTGTCTGTATGTCTTGGCTATTGTGACTAATGCTACAATGAACATGGGGTGCAGATATTTATTTGAGATAGTTATTTTATTTCCTTCAGCTATATACTCAGAAGTGGAATTGCTGGATCATATGGTAGATCTATTTGAAAATTTTTGAGCAATTTCCATACTGTTTTCTGTAGTGGTTGTAGCAATTTATATTCCCACCAACAGTGCATAAGGGTTTCCTTTTCTAAACATCCTTGCCAGTACTTGTTATCTCTTGTCTTTTTGAGAACAGTCATTTTAACAGGTGTGAGGTGATTGATATCTCATTGTGGTTTTGCTTTGCATTTCCCAGATGATTAGTGATGTTGAGGACCTTTTCATGTATCTGTTGGCCATTTGTATGTCTTCTTTGGAAAAAATGTTTGTTCAGGTCCTTTGCCCATTTTTAAATTGGATTACCTTTTCTTTCCCTATTGAATTGTATGAGTTTGCAAATATTTGATATGCAGATATTTTCTTAGGTATATGATTTGCAAATATTTTCTCCCATTTCATACATTGCCTTTTCATTTTGTTGATTATTTCTTAGGCTGTGCAGAAGATTTTTAGTGTGATGTGGTTCCACTTGTTTATTTTTGCTTTTGTTGCTCGTGCTTTGATGTCATATCCAAAAAAAATCATTGCCAAGACCAATGCCAAGGAGCTTTCCCCCTATGGTTTCTTCCAGGAGTTTTACAGTTTTGGGTCTTACATTTAAATTTTTAATCTCTTTTGAGTTAATTTTTGAGTGATGTAAAATAGGGGTCCAATTTTCTTCTTTTGCATGTGAAAATCCAGTTTTCCCAGCATCATTTATTGAAGAGACTATCCTTTATCCACTGAGTATTCTTGGTTCCCTCATCAAATATTAGTTGACTGTATATGCGTGAATTTGTTTCTGGGCTCTTTATTTTGTTCCATCGTTCTGTGTGTCTGTTTTTATGCCAGTATCATACAGTTTTGATTAATATGGGTTTGTAGTATACATAGTTTGAAATTAGGAAGTGTGATGCCTCCAGCTTTGTTCTTCTTTCACAGGACTGCTTTGGATATTCAGGGTCTTTTGCGGCTCCATATGAATTTTGGGATTGTTTTTTCTATTTCTGTAAAGAATGCCATTGGAATTTTGATAGGGATTGCATTGAATCTATAGATGGCTTTGGGTAGTATGGACATTTTAACTCTTACAATCCATGAGCACAGGCTATCTTTCCATTTATTTGTGTTTTACTCAGTTTCTTTCATAAATATTTTATAGTTTTCAATGTTTCAATCTTTTGCCTCCTTGGGTGAACTTATTCCTAACTATTTTATTGTTTTTGATGGTACTATTGTAAATGATATTATTTTCTTTAATTCTTTTTCAGATAGTTTGTTGTTAGTATGTAGAAACACAACTGATTTTTGTATGTTGATTTTTTTAAAAATTAATTTATTTATTTTTATATTTATTTTTGGCTGTGTTGGGTCTTCGTTTCTGTGCGAGGGCTTTCTCTAGTTGCAGCAAGCGGGGGCCACTCTTCATCGCGGTGCGTGGGCCTCTCACTATCGTGGCCTCTCTTGTTGCGGAGCACAGGCTCCAGATGCACAAGCTCAGTAGCTGTGGCTCACGGGCCTAGTTGCTCTGCGGCATGTGGGATCTTCCCAGACCAGGGCTCGAACCCATGTCCCCTGCATTGGCAGGCAGATTCTCAACCACTGTGCTACCAGGGAAGCCCTGTATGTTGATTTTATATTCCACAACTTTACTGAATTTATTTGTTAGTTCTAACAGTTTTTTGGTAGAGTCTTTTAAGATTTTCTGTATATAGCATCATGTCATCTGCAAACAGAGACAATTTTAATCTTTCCTTTACTATTTGGATGCCTTTTATTTCTTTTTCTTGCCTGATTGCTCTAGCTAGGACTTCTATTACTATTTTGAATAGTAGTGGTAAGAGTGGGCACGCTTGTCTTGTTCCTGATCTTAGACAAAAAGCTTTCAGCCTTTCACTGTTGAGTATGGTGTTAGGTTTGGACTCACCATATATGCCTTTATTATGTGGAAGTATGCTCCTTTTATACCCAGTTTGTTGGGAGTTTTTTATCCTGAAAGGATAATGAATTTCATCAAATGCTTTTTCTGCATCTGTTGAGATGATCATTATTTTTATCTTTTATTCTGTTAATGTGGTGTATCACATTTATTGATTTGCATATGTTGAAGCATTCTTGCATGCCAGGGTTAAATCCCACTTGATCATGGTGTATGATCCTTTTAATGTGCTGTTGAATTTGGTTTGCTAGTATTTTGTTGTGAGTTTTCGCATCTATATTCATCAGGGATTTGGCTTGTAGTTTTCTTTTCTTGTAATGTCCTTATCTAGCTTTGTTATCAGGGTAATGTTAACCTTGTAAAATGAGTTTCTGGAGTGTTCCCTCTTGTTCAATTTTTTGAAAGAGTTTGAGAAAGATTGGCATTAATGTTTTATTTTATTTTATTTTTTTTAAAATTAATTAATTAATTAATTTATTTTTGGCTGTGTTGGGTCTTCGTTTCTATGTGAGGGCTTTCTCTAGTTGCGGCGAGCGGGGGCCACTCTTCATCGTGGTGCGCGGGCCTCTCACTATCATGGCCTCTCTTGTTGCGGAGCACAGGCTCCAGACGCGCAGGCTCAGTAATTGTGGCTCACGGGCCCAGTTGCTCCGCGGCATGTGGGATCTTCCCAGACCAGGGCTCCAACCCGTGTCCCCTGCATTGGCAGGCAGACTCTCAACCACTGCGCCACCAGGGAAGCCCAATGTTTTATTTTAATGTCGCTCTATTGTTCTCTACCACCTGCTTCTGGCACAGACCTGGTATATAACGGGGATAAGGTGGTAAATAAATGTTTTGACATGTAAGCTTATAGCTTTCTTAATAGATTAGAGAAAACTTGGTGGATGTATTATTTATTACCCACCTTCATATCCAAATTGGAGTCATAATCTGAATATTTATGAATAGATTAACTACTTGGAAATGGGCACATTTCTGCATATTTACCTTGATGTATATGTACTAATAGCAGCAAGAACCATTAGTGAATTAATTATTTTTGAATCCAAGTTGCACTTCTACTGCTAAGGTTAATTATTGATTTGTTTTATTCTGTGATTAAAGCCATTAGCCATTATTAGCAAATGATGATGTTTATGCATGTTTGAATATCAGCTGGGTTGCATTTCATAGCAGGAGCCCAAGCCTAAATTAGTATTCTCTAGGACTGACATCTAGAATGGTGATACATAGACTTGCTGAAGGTAACCAATGATTTTTTCTTGTTATAGAAGGATAAACAATGCCTGATTGTCTTTGCTAATTATTCTTCCTGAGTGCAGACACTGACCGGAATTTAGTTTTAGTTGAATTTGGCCTCTGTCCTTTCTGATTTTGAATAATCAGAGACTTCTGAGCAGGACTTTGAGGGAGGCCAAGTACCCTGGCTCTACTGCCTGAAGATTCTGCTTTTTAACTTTCCTTTATCCAGGAAGTGGAATGGGCTCATTTTCTCCTTGAAATAGCTGGGAATGGAATTTGCAGATCAACTTGACTTCACTTGGGCACTGCTTCTGCCAATGAGAGGGAGACACTGGCTAGAGTGCTGAGTGGGTCACATCACCCTAACGGGGGGAGGATTGGCCTGAATATACAGGCACCAGCGGAACCAAGTGGACAGAACTCTCATACATCCAACTGCAAGGGAGGGTGGGAAATGTAGCCTGGCAGCTCTGTCTGGCAAAAGAAGAGAAATGGTTTGGAAAATGACAAGCCAGTGTCTGCTGCAATCTCCTTTGCTTCTTTCTAGCAGGTGAAACTAACCCATGCTAAGAGGGTTTTCACACCTGGGCCACTTTCTCAGCCCATGATCTCTTTCTTTTCTTTTTTAAACGTCTTTTTTGGAGTATAATTGCTTTACAATGGTGTGTTAGTTTCTGCTTTATAACAAAGTGAATCAGCTATACATATACATATATCCCCATATCTCCTCCCTCTTGCGTCTCCCTCCAACCCTCCCTATCCCACCCCTCTAGGTGGTCACAAAGCACCAAGCTGATCTCCCTGTGCTATGCAGCTGCTTCCCACTAGCTATCTATTTTACATTTGGTAGTGTATATATGTCCATGCCACTCTCTCACTTTGTCACAGCTTACCCTTCCCCCTCCCCATGTCCTCAAGTGCATTCTCTACATCTGCGTCTTTATTCCTGTCCTGCCTCTAGGTTCTTCATAACCTTTTTCTTTTTTTTTTAGATTCCATATATATGTGTTAGCATACGGTATTTGTTTTTCTCTTTCTGACTTACTTCACTCTATATGACAGACTCTAGGTCCATCCACCTCACTACAAATAACTCAATTTCGTTTCTTTTTATGGCTGTACTCAGCACAGTAATATTCCATTGTATATATGTGCCACTTCTTCTTTATCCATTCATCTGTGGATGGACACTTAGGTTGCTTCCATGTCCTGGCTATTGTAAATAGTGCTGCAATGAACATTATGGTACATGACTCTTTCTGAATTATGGTTTTCTCAGGGTATATGCCCAGTAGTGGGATTGCTGGGTCGTATGGTAGTTCTATTTTTAGTTTTTTAAGGAACCTCCATACTGTTCTCCATAGTGGCTGTATCAATTTACATTCCCACCAACAGTGTAAGAGGGTTCCCTTTTCTCCACACCCTCTCCAGCATTTATTGTTTGTAGACTTTTTGATGATGGCCATTCTGACTGGTGTGAGGTGATACCTCATTGTAGTTTTGATTTGCATTTCTCTAATGATTAGTGATGTTGAGCATTCTTTCATGTGTTTGTTGGCAATCTGTATATCTTCTTTGGAGAAATGTCTATTTAGGTCTTCTGCCCATTTTTGGATTGGGTTGTTTGTTTTTGTGATATTGAGCTGCTTGTAAATTTTGGAGATGAATCCTTTGTCAGTTGCTTCATTTGCAAATATTCTCTCCCATTCTGAGGGTTGTCCTTTGGTCTTGTTTATGGTTTCCTTTGCTGTGCAAAAGCTTTTAAGTTTCATTAGGTCCCATTTGTTTATTTTTGTTTTTATGTCCATTTCTCTAGGAGCTGGGTCAAAAAGGATCTTGCTGTGATTTATGTCATAGAGTGTTCTGCCTATGTTTTCTTCTAAGAGTTTTATAGTGTCTGGCCTTACATTTAGGTCTTTAATCCATTTTGAATTTATTTTTGTGTATGGTGTTAGGGAGTGTTCTAATTTCATTCTTTTACATGTAGCTGTCCAGTTTTCCCAGCACCACTTACTGAAGAGGCTGTCTTTTCTCCACTGTATATTCTTGCCTCCTTTATCAAAAATAAGGTGACCATATGTGCGTGGGTTTATCTCTGGTCTTTCTATCCTGTTCCATTGATCTATATTTCTGTTTTTGTGCCAGTACCATACTGTCTTGATTGCTATAGCTTTGTAGTATAGTCTGAAGTCAGGGGGCCTGATTCCTCCAGCTCTGTTTTTCATTCTCAAGATTGCTTTGGCTATTCGGGGTCTTTTGTGTTTCCATACAAATTGTGAATTTTTTTGTTCTAGTTCTGTGAAAAATGCCATTGGTAGCTTGATAGGGATTGCATTGAATCTTTAGATTGCTTTGGGTAATATAGTCATTTTCACAATGTTGATTCTTCCAATCCAAGAACATAGTATATATCTCCATCTGTTTGTATCATCTTTAATTTCTTTCATCAGCGTCTTATAGTTTTCTGCATACAGGTCTTTTGTCTCCTTCAGTAGGTTTATTCCTAGGTATTTTATTCTTTTGTTGCAATGGTAAATGGCAATGTTTCCTTAATTTCTCTTTCAGATTTTTCATCATTAGTGTATAGGAATGCAAGAGAGTTCTGTGCACTAATTTTGTATCCTGCTACTTTACCAAATTCATTGATTAGCTCTAGTAGTTTTCCGGTAGCATCTTTAGGATTCTCTATGTATAGTATCATGTCATCTGCAAACAGTGACAGCTTTACTTCTTCTTTTCTGATTTGTATTCCATTTGTTTATTTTTATTCTCTGATTACTGTGGCTAAAACTTCCAAAACTATGTTGAATAATAGTTGTGAGAGTGGGCAACTTTGTCTTGTTTCTGATCTTAGTGGAAATGGTTCCAGTTTTTCACCATTGAGAACGATATTGTCTGTGGGTTTGTCATATATGGCCTTTATTATGTTGAGGTAAGTTCCCTCTATGCCTACTTTCTGGAGGGTTTTTATCATAAATGGGTGTTGAATTTTGTCAGAAGCTTTTTCTGCATCTATTGAGATGACCATATGGTTTTTATCCTTCAATTTGTTAATATGGTGTATCACATTGACTGATTTGTGTATATTGAGGAATCCTTGCATTCCTGGGATAAACCCCACTTCATCATGGTGTAAGATCCTTTTAATGTGCTGGTGGATTCTGTTTGCTAGTTATTTTGTTGAGGATTTTTGCATCTATGTTCATCAGTGATATTGGCCTGTAGCTTTCTTTCTTTGTGACATCTTTGGTTTTGGTATCAGGGTGATGGCGGCCTCGTAGAATGAGTTTGGGAGTGTTCCTCCCTCTGCTATATTTTGGAAGAGTTTGAGAAGGATAGGTGTTAGCTCTTCTCTAAATGTTTGATAGAATTCGCCTGTGAAGCCATCTGGTTCTGGGCTTTTATTTGTTGGAAGATTTTTAATCACAGTCTCAATTTCAGTGCTTGTGATTGGTCTGTTTATATTTTCTGTTTCTTCCTGGTTCAGTCTCAGAAGGTTGTGCTTTTCTAAGAATGTGTCCATTTCTTCCAGGTTGTCCATTTTATTGGCATAGAATTGCTTAGTTTAATCTCTCATGATCCTTTGTATTTCTGCAGTGTCAGTTGTTACTTCTTTTTCATTTCTAATTCTATTGATTTGAGTCTTCTCCCTTTTTTCTTGATAAGTCTGGCTAATGGTTTATCAATTTTGTTTATCTTCTCAAAAAAGAGCTTTTAGTTTTATTGATCTTTGCTATTGTTTCCTTCATTTCTTTTTCATTTATTTCTGATCTGATCTTTATGATTTCTTTTCTTATGCTAACTTTGAGGGTTTTTTGTTCTTCTTTCTCTAATTGCTTTAGCTGTAAGGTTAGGTTGTTTATTTGAGATGTTTCTTGTTTCTTGAGGTAGGATTGTATTGCTATAAACTTCCCTCTTAGATCTGCTTTTGCTGCATCCCATAGGTTTTGGGTCGTCGTGTTTTCATTGTCATTTGTTTCTAGGTATTTTTTAATTTCCTCTTTGATTTCTTCAGTGATCTCTTGGTTATTAAGTAGTGTACTGTTTAGACTCCATGTGTTTGTATTATTTACAGATCTTTTCCTGTAATTGATATCTAGTCTCATAGCATTGTTGTTGGAAAAGATACTTGATACGATCTCAATTTTCTTAAATTTACCAAGGTTTGATTTTTGACCCAAGATATGATCTATCATGGAGAATGTTCCATGAGCACTTGAGAAGAAAGTGTATTCTGTTTTTTTTGGATGGAATGTCCTATAAATATCAATTAAGTCCATGTTGTTTAATGTGTCATTTAAAGCTTGTGTTTCCTTGTTTATTTTCATTTTGGATGATCTGTCCATTGGTGAAAGCGGGGTGTTAAAGTCCCCTACTACGATTGTGTAACTGTTGATTTCCCCTTTTATGGCTGTTAGCAGTTGCCTTATGTATTGAGGTGCTCCTATGTTGGGTGCATAAATACTTACAATTGTTATATCTTCTTCTTGGATTGATCCCTTGATCATTATGTAGTGTTCTTCTTTGTCTGTTGTAATAGTCTTTGTTTTAAAGTCTATTTTGTCTGATATGAGAATTGCTACTTCAGCTTTCTTTTGATTTCCATTTGCATGGAATATCTTTTTCCATCCCCTCACTTTCAGTCTGTATGTGACTTTCAGTCCCTAGGTCTGAAGTGGGCCTCTTGTAGACAGCATATATATGGGTCTTGTTTTTGTATCCATTCAGCCAGTCTATGTCTTTTGGTTGGAGCATTTAATCCATTTACATTTAAGGTAGTTATCGATATGTATGTTCCTATTACCATTTTCTTAATTGTTTTGGGTTTGTTATTGTAGGTCTTTTCCTTCCTTTGTGTTTCCTGCCTAGAGAAGTTCCTTTAGCATTTGTTGTAAAGCTGGTTTTGTGGTGCTGAATTCTCATAGCTTTTGCTTGTCTGTAAAGGTTTTAATTTCTCCATCGAATCTGAATGAGATCCTTAATGGGTAGAGTAATCTTGGTTATAATTTTTTACCTTTCATCACTTTAAATATGTCCTGCCACTCCCTTCTGGCTTGCAGAGTTTCTGCTGAAAAATCAGCTGTTAACATTATGGGGATTCCCTTGTATGTTATTTGTTGTTTTTCCCTTGCTGCTTTTAATATTTTTTCTTTGTATTTAATTTTTGATAGTTTGATTAATATGTGTCTTGGCGTGTTTCTCCTTGGATTTATCCTGTATGGGACTCTCTGTGCTTCCTGGACTTGATTAACTCTTTCCTTTCCCATATTAGGGAAGTTTTCAACTATAATCTCTTCAAATATTTTCTCAGTACCTTTCTTTCTCTCTTCTTCTTTTGGGACCTCTATAATTCAAATGTTGGTGCATTTAACATTGTCCCAGAGGTCTCTGAGACTGTCCTCAATTCTTTTCATTCTTTTTTCTTTATTCTGCTCTGCAGTAGTTATTTCCACTATTTTATCTTCCAGGTCACTTATCTGTTCTTCTCCCTCAGTTATTCTGCTATTGATTCCTTCTAGAGCATTTTTAATTTCATTTATTGTGTTGTTCATCATTGTTTGCTCTTTAGTTCTTCTAGGTCCTTGTTAAACGTTTCTTGTATTTTCTCCATTCTATTTCCAAGATTTTGGATCATCTTTACTATCATTACTCTGAATTCTTTTTCAGGTAGACTGCCTATTTCCTCTTCATTTATTTGGTCTGGTGGGTTTTTACTTTGCTTCTTCATCTGCTGTGTGTTTCTCTGTCTTCTCATTTTGCTTAACTTACTGTGTTTGGGGTCTCCTTTTTGCAGGCTGCAGGTTCGTAGTTCCCGTTGTTTTTGGTGTCTGTCCCCAGTGGCTAAGGTTGGTTCAGTGGGTTTTGTAGGCTTCTTGGTGGAGGGGACTAGTGCCTGTGTTCTGGAGGTTGAGGCTGTATCTTGTCTTTCTGGTAGGCAGGACCACGTCCAGTGGTGTGTTTTGGGGTGTCTGTGACATTATTATGATTTTAGGCAGCCTCTCTGCTAATGGGTGGGGTTGTGTTCCTGCCTTGCTAGGTGTTTGGCATAGGGTGTCCAGCACTGTAGCTTGCTGCTCGTTGAGTGGAGCTGGGTCTTAGCATTAAGATGGAGATCTCTGGGAGAGCTTTTGCTGTTTGATATTATGTGGAGCTGGGAGGTCTCTGGTGGACCAATGTCTAACTCGGCTCTCCCACCTCTGAGGCACAGGCCTGATACCCAGCTGGAGAACCCAGACCCTGTTCTTCAGCGACATGGCTCAGAAGAAAAGGGAGAAAAAAAGAAAGAAAGAAAGAAAAAATAAAATAAAATAAAGTTATTAAAATAAAAAATAATTATTAAAAATAAAAAATTTTTAAAGTAATTTAAAAAAAGGAAAAAAAGAAAGAAAGAAGAGAGCAACAAAACCAAAAAACAAATCCACCAATGATAACAAGCGCTAAAAAGTGTACTAAAAAACAACAACAACAACAGAAAAATGGACAGACAGAACCTTAGGACAAATGGTAAAAGCAAAGCTATACAGACAAAAATCACACAAAGAAGCATACACATACACATTCACAAAAAGAGAAAACGGAAAAAATATATATATATCATTGCTCCCAAAGTCCACTTCCTCAATTTGGGATGATTCATTGTCTGTTCAGGTATTCCACAGATGCAGGTACATCAAGTTGATTGTGGAGATTTAATCCGCTGCTCCTGAGGCTGCTGGAAGAGATTTCCCTTTCTGTTCTTTGTTCGCACAGCTCCTGGGGTTCAGCTTTGGATTTGGCCCCGCCTCTGCATTTATGTCTCCTGAGGGCGTCTGTTCTTCGCTCAGACAGGACGGGGTTAAAGGAGCAGCTGCTTCGGGGGCTCTGGCTCACTCTGGCCGGGGGGAGGGAGGGGTACGGATGCGGGGCGAGCCTGCGGCGGCAGAGGCCGACATGACGTTGCACCAGCCTGAGGCGCGCTGTGTGTTCTCCCGGCGAAGTTTTCCCTGGATCACGGGACCCTGGCAGTGGCGGGCTGCACAGGCTCCCGGGAGGGGCGGTGTGGAGAGTGACCTGTGCTCGCACACAGGCTTCTTGGTGGCGGCAGCAGCAGCCTTAGCGTCCCATGCCCGTCTCTGGGGTCCACGCTGATAGCCGCGGCTCGCACCCATCTCTGGAGCTCGTTTAGGCGGCGCTCTTAATCCCCTCTCCTCGCGCACCAGGAAACAAAGAGGCAAGAAAAAGTCTCTGCCTCTTCGGCAGCTGCAGACTTTTTCCCGGACTCCCTCCTGGCTAGCACCGAAGCCCGAGCCTCAGCTCCCAGCCCCCGCCCGCCCCGGCGGGTGAGCAGACAAGCCTCTCGGGCTGGTGAGTGCTGGTCGGCGCTGATCCTCTGTGCGGGAATCTCTCCGCTTTGCCCTCCGCACCCCTGTGGCTGCACTCTCCTCCGTGGCTGCGAAGCTTCCCCTCCGCCACCCAGTCTCTGCCCGCGAAGGGGCTTCCTAGTGTGTGGAAACCTTTCCTCCTTCACAGCTCCCTCCCACTGGTGCAGGTCCTGTCCCTATTCTTTTGTCTCTGTTTTTTCTTTTGCCCTACCCAGGTACGTGGGGAGTTTCTTGCCTTTTTGGAAGTCTGAGGTCTTCTGCCAGCGTTCAGTAGGTGTTCTGTAGGCGTTGTTCCACATGTAGATGTATTTCTGATGTATCTGTGGGGAGGAAGGCGATCTCCACGTCTCACTCCTCCGCCATCTTGAAGCTCCCATGATCTCTTTCTTTGTTGTCACAGGAAGGATGTTCAAGCGCATCCCTTTCTGCATAGTCTTCTGCTGTCTTCAGACAAAGGCAGAGAAATAGCTTGAGGGCAGAGACCGCCACGATCCTGAATTCCTGGAGATCCCAGCAGGGTGTGGGGTGCATGGTAAACATCTGTTGAGCGATGACTAGCTGACTGAATGATTTTAGGTGAACCTAAGGTTCTTGTCATCTGACTTTGACATATATTCATTTTAGAAGACTCGCCCCTTTACCCTTTGCTCAAGCCTCTCTGATTGTTATCTACAGTTCATCTTTCCCAGGGAGATGGTTCAATTAAGACAACTCAAAATGAGTCCACGATTCAAAGGTACAGCTGACTGCACTCTGATTAATTTCCTACTCATCAGTCACAGAGATATATGATGGGAATTACCAGGGCAGGCGGAAAAGAGGGCAGGCAGGCTAGTGGGGAAGGGAGATAGAAGAGGCTGGAAGATCAGGGTTTTGGGGGGTACAAAGAGGATGAGAAAAGTGCCAAGAGGGGGGTCCCCAAGAGGAGGAGAAGCCTGGAAGATAGCAAGAGATAGCACACAGTCTTCTAGGAAATATAATTTGATGTCTTAGCATTAGTGTGTCTGACTCTAAAGTTAAGTTGAAATTTCTTATGATGTGAAAGGGAGAATAACTGTTAGATGGTAGAAAAGGTCGATGACTCAGAGGCTCAACTGAAGGAATTTTTGGGGCCTTGCATTCCAGCCTCTCCTCGGCTACGTGATCCCAGTATTTGCTTGAAAGCATGAGTGGTGGTGCTTCTTATCCAGAGAGGCTGCTACTCCCCTGTTAAGGGTTAGAATTGTAGGAAAGACCTCACACACGCTCATGGTTTCATTACCAAAGATATGCTGAAAACAACCCCATACCCAAGCCCATACCTGGTGCCAGATCCTTACATCCCAATGTCTACCAAACATCTCACCTGAATGACTAAGGAGCAGCTCCAGCAGAACATGGGGAAAACTGAGCTCCTCCTCTCCTCCCTTCCCCTGTTGCTCCTCCCCCTGTGGTTCCTAGCTCAGGGGACCACAATCTGCACTATCCACACAGTGTCCAGAAATGTGGGCATCCTCTGTGACCCTCTCCTCTCTCTCACCTATTACGTTCCATTGCCCGCCAGCTCTTACAATGTCACCCTCTTAATTTCTCTCCAATCCTGCTGCCACTTTCCTAGTTCAGGCTACCGGGATGTTTGACCTGGATTATGGTACCCGTTTCCTAACTTGGCTCCTTGCCTCCAGCCTTGCCCAACTCCAGTCTAACTTATGCACATATGACAAAGTGATCTTTCCATAGTGAAGTTTGCTTAAATCTCTGGCTTCCCATTGTCTTTGGCACAAAGACTGATCTTGAATCACTGTGTCTGACTGCCGCTCATTTCTCCATCCTCATCTCTGGCCAGTCTTGCTTTCACTCTCTGTTCCAGCCATATGGAAGCTTAGTCCTCAGAAGACAGCCTGCCCTTATTTCCACACCTCTACTGTTTCCTCTGCCTGAAGCCCTTTATCCCCGGCCTGCTCCCATTTACCCACAAACATCAACTCCTTTCTCATGAGGCAGGGTAGACATGGCCAACCTGGGACCCTTCTTCTCGGCCTTCATAACACTCTGTGCTTTCTCCTGTGTGGACTTATCACATTGCACTGCATTGATATATTTCCTTTTCAGTTTTCACTACCTGACTACTCCAGGCTACTGTGACTTCTCTCACCTGGACTATTTCCACACTCAACCCGGAGCTGGACTTTTTGCTCCTAAACCTAACTTGCTCTAATTTAACCTCCAGAGCATTATTTCTGAAGCACAAATACAAATTAGATCATGTCTCAGCTTAAAACTCTTTAAGTTGTTTCCCCTTGCCTTTAGGATAAATTAAAAAATAATTCTTAATGACTTTTTCATGATCCTTTACCCATTTGCCTCTCCAGTCTCATTTCCCCCACTCCATTTTCACTGTGGTTACTCTGAGCTGGAGCAGCTGTAGTTCCCCAGATATTCCCAGCTTTCTCTTGCCTCACCTCTAGACCTTTGCACTTGCTGTTCCTTATGCTGGAAGGTTCCTCTCCTCCACTTCCCCATTCCTCCTGCAGCTAATAACAGTTTACGCTCCAGTTCGACCTCACTTCCTCTGTTAAATCACCCCCTAAGTCCCAGGAGTATCCCACAGTTCCCTGCCCCATCACAGTGGGTGAGTGGGAATTGAATCTAATTCATTCTTGCATCATAGAGTCCAACACGGTGGCTGGCACCAGAGCCAGCTTCATGGGTGTGTGACCAATGCAGCTGCAAAAGGCAAAAACCCTATGTTCAGAAGAGCTCTGCACTTGGGGTTAAATGCTCTGTGGTTGCCGACTTGACGGTCTTAATAACATTATCTTTGAGCTTGTGTTTTGTAAGTGAAGTCCAATGGAGCAATGGAGATACGCTGGGGGTCCCACACCCTCACCACCTCCCCAGGACAGGTTCTAAGCTGCTCACTCCTTTGTCTTGACCCAGCAACTTCAGCCACCCTCTGCTCTCAGAAGGGACCTGAGCAAGGGTGTGGTACTGAGTCACAGAGCGTGACCTGTGACAGACAGCACTTGCCATGGGAGTATCTGTAAGGCAGGCCCATGCCAGTAAGCTGCGGGTCTCCTCCCATACAAAACTTTGGCTTGAGGCCTTCCACTAGCCTTGCTGAGCCTCTGGAAGGATGCTGCAGTCCAGAGAGATGGAGAGAGTAAGGAACAAGGGAACAGCTTTTCCTGCTTTCAGAACAAGTGGCCCTGCATTTCCTGTATTTTCATGTTGCAGTGAGCCATGTAAACTGTAGTTTGCTGAAGACAAACTATACACCTGGCTATGGTAGGTGCTCAGGGGTGGCTCGGTCTTACTCTTCTTAAATATCTCTCAAATCCACCCACCTCCCTTCCCTTCAGCTTCCACGATCTTAATCCAGGACCACGCTGTTTCTTTGCACAATTTCAGCAGCCCCTTGTTGGTCCTTGTATCCCAGGTGCCTAGAAGAGGGTTTGCATGGAGCAGGACCTCAGTAGGTATGTGATGAATAAATGAAGGAATTAAATAAATAGGAAAAATAGTCTTTAAAATAGCATGCTCTCAATTCTACAGGTTAGAATGCTTTGGTAAAGTGCCTCCCAGGGGCACCATTGATAAATAGCCCTGGGAATTATTTAAGCAGTTCTGCACTCTGGCCTCTGCCAGGAGCTGGTCAGAGTCCTGGGCTGATCTACCTGTGTGGACAGGTACTGCCTCGCCCTACACCTTCAGAGAGCCCAGCTTCAGGGAGCAGATGCCCAGCTGGGGAACTACAGAGCCTTCAAACGTTGAAAGCTATTTCTGAGCTGCTTCTGTTTGAATGACCAAGGGGCAGTGTTTATTGCCAGAAACAAAAGCCTATTAGGTCTTCAGTGAATATTGCAGGCCCTGTGTAGATAATAACAGCTCTGCTGAAAGAGGAAGCGATATGGCTTAATAGCTTACACATGAAGGGGAGAGGGTGTTGAGAGTGTGGAGCTAGGTTTTGGTTTTACTCCCCTGCCTCAGTTTATCCAATGGGGCATTTTGCCTATGGGACTCTAGGAGGTTTGCTGTGGTATATGAGAAAATTGCTCCTGAAGAAGTTGTGCAAGGTCGCTCGTGTTCTGGCTGGTTTAGTCTCTGCCACTCTGGCTTTATTAATCCTTTAGTGCAGACTCAAAGGTCCATTGGGCTGACTCTGCTTTGCCTTTAAAGACACATCACCCAATCTAGGTTGCCACCAACACAGGCATCGAATTTATGCCCACCCATCACCGAGTGGGTCACATCCTCTAATGCTTCAGTGGCTCTTACCATTGGGCAACAGTCAGGAAATTCATCGCTATGATGTGCATAACAGCACACACCACTGCTAGCACATTCTGCTGAAAAAGTGCCCAGAAGTACATTTAGTGGCCTTTATAATAACATTGGAGTGTTTTATTGGAGCAGGTATATTTTTCTGTGGTTAATGCAGTTCAGAACAAGGCAAGATATACCTGTCAAGTGTTGTTTTGACAGGTGTCCTTGCAATGGAGGGCAAATATTGTCAGTGTGTGGAAGGCCTTTCAATGGTGTGTGGTTCCATCGGTGACTCATGGTGAGAGGAGTGAGATCTGCTTCTTGATTAGTGCAGCAGCCCTAAGCCAACAAGGAATAAAGGCATCTGCTTTTCTCCATCCACTTCCTTTATTAACAGGACATAGAATTCAGTTGCTGTAGATAATTTGGAGATTCTTTCTGAGGTCTTTATGGGATCTACCACTGTATTCACACTAAGGTCGTACTTCCTGAAGGCTGCTTCCAACCAATGACTAAGCAGAGCACGGGTGCTAAGGCAGGCCCGTTTCAGCAAAATGCAGGACTGCTCCAACAGGTGAATTTGGCTTGAGTATTTCCAATGGCCTTGCAGAATCTTTCTTGAAACTGTGCTTCAGTCCAAGGGCCTTCCTCCTGAGTCCTCCTTCCTTCCCTCTTTCCTTTCAGAATTGTCAGATCTGCACCATAATCTGAAGATGCTCCCTTCATTCCCCTGCTCCCTTCTGCAACCAGTCTCTTGCATGTCTACTCTTGTTTAGATGTCCCCTTCTCAGGGACCTAAATGAATGCAGTCCCTTCCCCCATCTATCCATCCTCAGGGATAAGTCAACTTGCAATCTTTGTGTTTCAGGATAATGTGAGCAGGGGGGTCGTTGGTGTGAGGGATCAAGCCATTCTATTCAAGAGGTGGATTGATTCACTTTGTTGTAAAGCAGAAACTAACACACCATTGTAAAGCAATTATACTCCAATAAAGATGTTAAAAAAAAAAAAAGAGGTGGAGGAGATATAATTGGAGAAGGAAGATTAGAAAAGGGTCTGGGGTTTGGGCGTCTTTGAAAATTTTAGAAACTGACACTGCCTCACATGCAGGGCCCAGAGAAAGGAGGGTAGAGAAGCTTCAATAGCAGTGGTGGAGGTTTCATGCCCAGCCTGCTTTCAGTTAGTAACATTACGGTAAAGAGCCCACAGAGGTGGTGGTGATTAAGGAGAGTAAAGACCAGATTCATAGTCGACAACCAAAACATTCTCCATTTTCCAATAAAAATAAAAACATGACAAATCAAAATTTGTGGGATGCATCTAAAACAGTACTTGGAAATATATAGCACTAAGTGCCTCTATTAGAAAGATGAAAGATCTCTAATAGATGATGTAAATTGGGAATTGTCAAATTACGGCAGATGGGCAAAATTGAACCTGCTGCCTGTTTTTACAAACAAAGTTTTATTGAAACACAGCCATGTTCATTCATTTATGTATCGTCCATGGCTTCTTTTAGCAATAACAATAGAGTTGATTAGTTGCAACAGAGATCATATGAATCTCAAAGCCTAAAATAATTATTATCTGACTCCTTATAAAAAGTTTTTGCTGGCCCCTGATCTAAGCTTTAGAAGATGCTCCCTTCTAGAGGAGCATTAGAAACTAGAAACTAGAAACATTAGAAACTAGAAAAAGAACAAATGAAACACAAAGTAAGCCTAAGAAAGAAAATAATAAAGATAAGAGCAGAAAGCAAAAACAATAAGAATAATCAATGAAACTAATATATGGTCCCTTGAGAAGATGAACAAAATTGATAACCCAAACCATATAGAGCAAGAAAAAAAAAAAAAGAAAAAGAATACAAATTGCCAATATCAGAAATAAGAGCGGGAACATCACTAAAGATTCTACAAACATGAAAGTAAAATACAGGAATATTATGAACAATTTTATGACTGTGAGTTTGATAATAAATTATCAATAAAATGGATAGGCTCTTCAAAAGACACAAACTACCAAAGTTTATTCTAAAAGAAATAGATAACTTGAAAAGCCCTATGTCTATTAAAGAAATTGAATTCGTAGGTAAAAAAAATTCCCACAAATGAACTCTAGGTTCAAATGGCTTCACTGGTGAATTCTAGAAATACTTAAGAAAAAAAAAAAAAACGGTACCAGTTCTGCACACTCTTCCAGAAAATCAGAGAGTGAAATTTAAAAAACCAACTCATTCTATGAGGCCAGAATTACTCTGATACCAAAATGAGGGATAGATATTACAAGAAAAAAAATTGGTAGACCAATGTCCATTATAAAAATAGATGAAAATTTTTGAGTTTTAGCTAATTATATTCAACACTACATAAAAAGAATCATGACCAAGTGGGGTTAAACCCCAAAATGCAAGATTGGTTCAACATTTGAAAAATCAATCAGTGTTATTCACCATATTAACAGACTAAAAAAAACCACCTCTGTTCACCTCAATTCATGCAGCAAAAGCATATGACATTCATGATAAAAACTTACAGCAAACTAGAAACAGAAGCAGACTTTCTTAACCTGATAGAGTGCACCTATGAATAACCTATAACAAATAGTATACTTAATCCTGAAAGAATTAATGCTTTCCACCGAAGATCAGAAAGAAAGCAAGAACGTCTGCTTTCCCCAGTTCCACTCAACATTGTATGGGAGAAGCTAGCAACTGCATTAATGCAAGAAAAAGAAATAAACATCTAAACTGGAAATAAATGTACTTTATCTGCAGATGACATGATCATCTATGTAAAAATTCTAAGGAATTTACAAAAAAAATCTATAAGAACTAATAAGTGAATGTAGCAAATAGTTCACTATTCAGGATACAAGATTGATACAAAAAATCAATTGTATGTATTCTATACATTACTATATATGTAACAATAGCAATCAGAGAATGAAAATTTTAAAAACAACTGTATTAAAAATAGTACAATATGTGTGAAATGCATAGGGATAAATTTGACAAAAATTGTGTACCCTGAAAACTAAAGGGCTTTGTTGAGAGCATTGAAGAAAGCACAAATAACTGGAGATGTAAACTATATTCATTGATGTAAAGATACAATAGAGTCAAGAAGTCAGTTCTCTTCAAATTGATGTATAGATTTCAATTAATTTCAATTAAATCCTAGCAGTATTCTTTTTCTATATATTTATAAGCAGATACCAAAGTTTATATGGGAATGCATAGGATCTAGAATAACCAAAACAACTTCAAAAAAGAGGAACAGAGTTTGATTTCGAGACTTATAAAGTGACAGTAATCAAGGAAATGTAACATTGACATACATACATGTGTGTAGATTAGTGGAACAGAATAGAGACTGAAGATATAGATGCACATATATTTGGCCAACTGATTTTCTATAAGGCTCAATGCAGTTTAATGTTGAAATGACTTTTTCAACCAATTGTGTTGGAACAATCACAATATGCAGAAAAATGGATCTTGACCCTTAGCTCACACTGTATACAAAAATTAACTTGAAATAGATCATAGACCTAAATGCAAGAGCTAAACTACAAAACTTTTAGGGGAAAACATAGGAGAAAATCTTAGTGCATTTGGGCTTGGCAAAGATTTTATAAATATGTTCAAAAAAAGAACAAATTTTAAACATAAAAGTTCAATAATGAAAAATCACCAAAATTAAAAACTTTATTCTTCAAAATAAAAGGCAAGCCATAGACTGTAAGAAGATATTTGCATAACATATATCTTACAAAGGACTTTTATGAAGAATGTATAAAAACTTCTCCCACTCAATTGTAAAAAGACAATCCAATTTTAAAAAGGGGCAAAAATTTGCACATAGTCTTCACCAAAGAAGACACATGGATGACAAATAAGTACATGAAAAGATGTTTAACATCACTGGTCATTAGGAAAATGCAAGTAGAACCACATGACAATCACAACACACACTACAATGGCTAAAAATAAAGAGACTAACTACTAATTGTTGGCAAAGATGTGGAGCAACTGGAATTCTCATAAACTGCTGGTACAATCATTTGGGAAAAATTTGGTAGTTTTTTAGTAAGTTAAGTGTACACCTATTATGCAATCCAGTCATTCGACTTCTAGGTATTTACTCAAGGGAAATGAAAGCATATATCCACACAAAGACTTACAAGAAAAGTCTATAGAAGCTTTATGTGTTATAACTCAAACCTAGAAACAGGCTAAATGTCCATTGCCAGGTGAATAACTAAATTGTGGTATATCCACATAGGAGAATACTATCAGTAATAAAAAAGAATAAATTACTGGTGCATGCAACAATATTAATGAATCTCAAAATAATTTTCCAGAGTGAAAGAATCAAGACAGAATGGGTACATGCTATTTGTTCTCATGTATATCAAATTCTAGAAAATGCAAACTAATTTATAGTGGTAGAAAGAAGATCAGTAGATAACTTGAGATGGGGAAAAGATGAGGCAAGCCTGGATTACAAAAGGACATGAAGAAACTTTTTGGGATGATAGCTATGTTCATTATATTGATTTTGGTAATGGTTTCCCATGTATACACATAGGTCAAAAGTTATCAAATTGTATACTTTAAATATGTCCTGCTTATTGTACATTGATTATACCACAATAGAACTGTAAAGAAAGCAAGTTACTACTGTTAAACTGGAAACAAAAATATGTGAATCAAAATGGATAAAACTAAAGAGAGAAATAGACAAATCAACAGTCATAAATTATTTTAACATCCATAACTTTGTCATTGACAGAACAAACAGACAAAAAGTCAGAAAGGAAATAGGATGCTTGAACAACATCATCCAAATTAACCTATTTGATGGTCATAGAAAAATCCCTCCATATTATTTGAGTGCACATAGAATATTCACTAAGACGGATCAGGTTCTGGACCATAAAACAAGACTCAGTAAATTGCAAAGGATTGAAATTAAATATATAGAAAATCCCCTATTTTTTGGAAATGAAACTGCACTTGTAAATAACCAAGGAATCGAAGGAGAAATCACAAGAAAAATAAGCAAATATTTCATGCAAAATCACCAAGGAAATATAACCTAACAAAATGTGTGAGATATAGCTAAGCCAGTTCTTAAAGGAAAACTTGTACCTTTAAATCTTATATTAGAAATGAAGAAATGTTTGAAATCAGTTATTTAAGCTTCCATCTAAAGAAACCAGAAAATGAAGACCACATTTAAATCAAACAAAGAAGAAAGAACATAAAAGAGATAAACGCAAAAATCAACAAAATAAAAAACAAATAATAAAGACAATCCAAAGAGCTACAACCTGACAAGAATATAAGAAGAGAAAATTGCAGTCCAATATCATTATATACAAGGACACAAAAATCATCAATGAATCCAATCTAACAATATGTAAAAAGGGCCAATTGTGGTTTATTCCAAGAATGCAAAGTTTCTTGACCAGTGTTGGTTACCATGTCATTAGAGTAAAAGAGCCCCACAGGATCATCTCAGCAGATGCAGAAAATCAACACCCATTCATGATAAGAACTACTGACAAACTAGAAATGAAAGGGAATTTTGTCAGTATGATAAAGGGAATCTATGAAAAACCTACAGCAAACATCCTACACAAAACATTAGACGTCATACAGTGAAACATTAAATGCTTACTTTCCTCCAAGAAACAAGGCAAGGATATCTACCCTCAATGTTTCTAGTCTACATTATGCCAGAGGTCCTAGCCAGTGCAGTAAGGTAAGAAAACAATAGATTGGAAAGGAAGAAGTAAAACTGTTTTTCTTTCTAGATGTCATGATAATATATGTTGAAAATCCTAAGAAATCTATGGGGAAAAAACCCCTACTAGAACAAATAAGTGAATTTAGTAATTCTGCAGATCAAAGTTTAATATGCAGAAATTAGTTGTTCTTGTGTATTTTAGCAACAAACAATGAAAAATGAAATGGAATAAAAATATAATTTATATAAGTTAAATTAAAAACATAAAATACATGGGAATAAATTTAACATCAGATGTGCTAGCTCTTTGACTACTATAAAATATGAAACAGAAATTAAGGAAGACCTAAGAAATGGAGAGATACGCCATATTAGTACATTGAAAGATTCAGTATTATTAAGATGTTCATGCTCCCTAAATTGGCCTGTAGATTCAACATAAACCCAATCAAAATCACATCAAACTTTTTTTTTTTTTAAGAAATTGAGAAGCTGATTCTAAAAATTGTAAGGAAATGCTAAGGATCTAGTATAGGCAAAACTTTATGAAAAGAAAAGAAGAAAGTTGGAAGACATATACCTGATATCAAGACTTATTATAAAGTTATAGTGATCAAAGCCATGTGTTATTTTTTTAAGGTAGACAGATGGATCAATGGTACAGATTTGAAAACCTCAAAATAAATCCACACAAATGCAGTCTATTTATTTTCAACAATAATGACAGCGTGATTTAATGGGGAGGGGAAATACTGTTAATAAACAATGTTGGGACAATTTGATATCTATGTATTAAAAAAAAAACGCTGTAAACTTTAAACCCTAATTTATACTATGCACAAAAATTTATTCAGGATGTGTACACATTTGAACATACAAGGTAAAACGATAGGGTTTCTAGAAGAAAACATTGGAGAATATCTTCTTGACCAGTAAGCAAAATTCGTTTAAAGGACATTAAAAAGCACTACCCCTAAGAGAGAAAAAATTGATAAATTGGACTAAATGAAAGTGAAAAACATTTGCTCTTCAGAAGACACTCTTCAGAAAGTTCAAAGGCAAACTGCAAGCTTGGTGAAAATATCTGCAAAAACACTTTTAAACAGACCCTCCCAAAGAAACATATATGAAATGCTAATAACACATTAAAAAAAAAGCTTACATCATCAGTAATTGGATAAGCATACATTAAAACCACAAAGAGACACCACCTTACACACACTTAGATGGTTAAAATTAGAAGTCTAACAATATTGGAGAGGATGTAGAACATCTGGCACTTGGTGGTAAAATGATATATCACTTTGAAAGCTATTAGGCAATTTATTATAGGGTTATATATTCAACTACATTATATCCCAGCTAATCCATTACTAGGTTTTTACCCAAGAGGGATGACAATATACTGTACAAGAATGTGTGGTGGCTTTGTTTGTGATAGGCAAAAACTGGAGACAACTCAAATATCCATCAACAGGAGAATGTATAAGCACACCATGGTATAGCCATGGAATATTACTCAACAATAAAACATAAACTACTCATATGTGCAACACCATGGATGAATCTTAAAAACATGTGAGTGAAAGAAACCAAACACATATGACTCCATTTACATAATGTTCTAGAACAGACGATGGAAATCAGAACGATGGTTGCCTCTGGGGTCTGGAGAGTTGACTGAAAGAGGCATGAAGGAACTTTCTGGGGGTGGAGGAGATGTTAAATACTTTTTTGATTTGAGTAGTGATTATGTAGGTTTACACATTTGTCAAAATTTGTCAAACTGTATACTTAAAATTTATGCATTTTATTACATGTAAATTATACCTCAATTAAAAACAGAGTATGGGAGAAAAAATTAAATAAAATTGCTTCTCCCTGTCTCCTCTGACTGCCTTTACTTTCAGAGATAACCACCATTAACCACATACATCATATTATTTAGTTCTGTTATAGCACTTCTCCAATTTGTTACATATGTATGCATGTGTATGTATAAGTATATGTATATATAAAATTGTTTAGCTTCCATTTAAATGTGTGGGTTCAGTGCTCCTTATAGGTCTCTTTTCTTTTTTTTTTTTACCACAACTTCTCATTCATTCTTGTATGGCTAGATTTTGTCATCAAATTTTTTCTCCTAGGGGATTACTGGGTGCTGTATTTCCTGAGTTCTTGTGAATCCGTGAATGCCTGTCTGACACCTTTACACTTTTTTTTTTTTAAACATCTTTATTGGAGTATAATTGCTTTACAATGGTGTGTTAGTTTCTGCTGTATAACAAAGTGAATCAGCTATACATATACATACATCCCCATATCTCCTCCCTCTTGTGTCTCCCTCCCACCCTCCTTATCCCACCCCTCTAGGTGGGCACAGAGCACCAAGCTGATCTCCCTGTGCTATGCGGCTGCTTCCCACTAGCTATCTATTTTATATTTGGTAGTGTATATATGTCCATGCCACTCTCTCACTTCATCCCAGCTTACCCTTCCCCCTCCCCATGTCCTCAAGTCCATTCCTGACACCTTTACACCTGAATAACATTTTGTTGGGCCTGCAATTTTTGGATCACACTTTTTTCCTTCAGAAACTCACATATGCTTTCCCTTCTTTCCCTGTATTTTAATGTTGCTATAAAGAAACATGAGACTAGCCTTATTTATCAGTCTTTTAAGTAAATTTTTTTTGTTTCCTCTTTTCAGATGCCTAAGGAATTCTCTCAATTTTTTTTTTTTTTAATGTTCAGTAATTTACCAGGGTTGATCTTGGTAGTGTTCATTTCTGTCTCAAATTTCCTACAACATGGTCTACTTGGAATATGCTTTTAATTATGGAGATTTAGTTCTTCCTTCATTTAAGGGAAAGTTTTTTTTCCTATTATATCTTTCATTTATTTTATACCACTTGTTATATCTCTACTTCAGTGATACCAGTTATCCTTTGTTTAGTGTCATCATTGGAAGATATCTATTATCTTGCAATTATTTTAATGCATTTATCCTAAGTACCCAGGTGCCAGCTCTCTGCCTGTCTCCCATATTGTGAGCCCTAGGGCCTCTGATAGGAGGCCTTGCAGACCATCCAGAATGATCGGATCCTGCCCAGGCATCACCATATCTGCAGCGGGACCTCTGCCGCATGCCCCTGGGAACCAGCCCAAGCTCTAAGACCAGCTTTTCAGCAGCAATGGCCTCACCGTGGGCTTGGCCAGGTTTTCCTTTGTCCCTCAGCCCTTCATTTCAGCTCCCGTTTCCTATAGGTTCTGTTCTCTTTCATGCCAACTCAGATCTCAGAAAAGGATCTGGGATTGACCACCAAGCCCCCTTCTCCTAAGTTGCACTTCTAATTTTTAAGGTCCCAAACTCTTCCCTGTGTTTGCAGACCTCAGACCAAGCTGTGGGGAGTTGAGGGGTTTTCCCACTGACTGCACTCATGTGTTGGGTGGTCCAACTTACTCATCTTGCCAATTCCTTGCAGCCTATTGGTCTCACATCTCCAGTCTCAACCCCTATGGCCCTGATTCCTGGGAAGCACCTGTCCTTGTCATCCAAGGGGGGGACCTTCAGGAGTGCTGCTCCGTTCCCTACCTGCCCACTCACTTCCCTACTTGCCTACTCTGAAGGGCACCTGGTTCCTCACTCACCAGGGTTTCTCCTCTCAGGCGGTCGGTGCTCTGCGGAAGAGTCTCTCACTCTCAAATGAGCTGTAAGTTTCTAGTTTATTGGAAACATCTAGTATTTGTATGAAACTTGATAAAGTGTTGCATTGTTGGGGAGACATCCACAGAGAGCTTTTCTGTTAAGGTGTAATTGCTTTTATCACCTTTATGAAACAAGTAGCCTAGCTACTTGAAATGCACTTTTCCCCCTTCAATTTATTTTAAGGATCATTGAGATTTTAAAATATCTCTTGCGGTGGCTAAAACTTCCAAAACTATGTTGAATAATAGTGGTGAGAGTGGACAACCTTGTCTTGTCCCTGATCTTAGAGGAAATGATTCCAGTTTTTCACCACTGAGAACGATGTTGGCTGTGGGTTTGTCATATATGGCCTTTATTATGTTGAGGTAAGTTCCCTCTATGCCCACTTTCTGGAGGGTTTTTATCATAAATGTGTGTTGAATTTTGTCAAAAGCTTTTTCTGCACCTATTGAGATGATCATATGGTTTTTCTCCTTCAGTTTGTTAATATGCTGTATTACATGGATTGATTTGCGTATATTGAAGAATCCTTGCATTTCTGGGATAAACCCCACTTGATCATGGTGTATGATCCTTTTAATGTGCTGTTGGATTCTGTTTGCTAGTATTTTGTTGAGGATTTTTGCATCTATGTTCATCAGTGATATTGGCCTGTAGTTTTCTTTCTTTGTGACATCTTTGTCTGGTTTTGGTATCAGGGTGATGGTGGCCTCATAGAATGAGTTTGGGAGAGTTTCTCCCTCTTCTATATTTTGGAAGAGTTTCAAAAAGAGTCATGTACCACAATGTTCATTGCAGCTCTATTTACAGTAGCCAGGACATGGAAGCAACCTAAGTGTCCATTGACAGATGAATGGATAAAGAAGATGTGGTACATACATACAATGGAATATTACTCAGCCATAAAAAGAAACGAAATTGAGTTATTTGTAGTGAGGTGGATGGACCTAGAGACTGTCATACAGAGTGAAGTAAGTCAGAGAAAGAAAAATAAATACCGTATGCTAACACATATATATGGAATCTAAAAAAAAAAAAAGGTTCTGATGAACCTAGGGGCAGGACAGGAATAAAGACGCAGACATAGAGAATGGACTTGAGGACATAGGGAGGGGGAAGGGTAAGCTGGGACAAAGTGAGAGAGTGGCATGGACATATATACACTACCAAATGTAAAATAGATAGCTAGTGGGAAGCAGCCGCATAGCACAGGGAGATCAGCTCGGTGCTTTGTGTCCACCCAGAGGGGTGGGATAGGGAGGATGGGAGGGAGACGCAAGAGGGAGGAGATATGGAGATATATGTATATGTATAGCTGATTCACTTTGTTATAAAGCAGAAACTAACATACCGTTGTAAAGCAATTATACTCCAATAAAGATGTTAAAAAAAAAAAGATCTCTTGCAATAGTTATTTCCAACGTTGGTTTTATGCACCCAAAGGTAGTAAGATGGGTGGGCTTGGAAAGTCGTATTTCCTTCTCTCCTCAGACAGAAGTGCTGTCTATTTTAGAGAGCCTTCTCCTGTCCTGTCAGCCTTAGTCACTGGTTTCTTATGCTCACAGCAAACTTTTTTCTTTCTGATTACACCCAACCCCATTGGCCTCATCAGAAAGTGAGCTGTTTACATGCCTATCTCTTCGTCCACTTAGCTGATGATATTCTTACTGGCACCCAGAATTACGTAGGGCCCAGGGAAGGCCCCAGTGTTTACTGAATGTTCAATGCCTTTCTGATCATCAGGGGGGAAAAAGCCCTTTTGAAATGCCTAGGCTGCCATGGACTGGTTATTGCAACCCAATTCCTGGTTTTCTCCCTTCAAAAATAATGCTTTGTTTCTGACCAGTGTTTTTAAAACAAAAATCTCAGCCAGTCTGACCTTCAGACTGAATATTTCCTCATTTATATGGTTGACTTGTTTGAAACACAATACAAAAGTGAATGGAATGATGATTTTTAAGTAAGGTCCTACTGACCCCAGTTTGAATAATTCTTTCAGCCCATTGGATGACAGAGCCTGCATATTAAGTGTCACTCAAAGGTAACTTGCAAAGCAGATAGATTACTATTGCTGGTAAACCATAACTTTTCATTCTTAAGCTGTGTCACTTTTAAATTCTTAACCCCAATGTCATAGCAATGTGTTGCCTTGAATAATAATTGTATTTCTCATAGGACGTTACCAATGTTTTTGCCTGACATTTAAGAGGAGGAGCTTTTTGATTTTAACCAAAGTATTTCCTTTTGAACTTTAAGGAAGAGCTTCTCTTAAGACTTTGACAAAGAGACATTTCTACCTGAGCCAAAGGTTGTTCACTATTTACTAGAGTGGACCTCGTCTTGGGTATTAATGAAGAGACTAATGGGAACAAATTGATCTCTTCATAATTTGTCAAGTGAAGTGCGGCTAGCTGAAAATTTCATTATCAGCACTGTTCTAAGGGAACTGTAAGAAAAGAAGTTAGCAAGAGTCAGTTTCATAAAGTTCCGTTTCAGGGTGAGGAGGATTCTTGGTTGTCATTAATCAAAGAACCTACTGCAGTTTCTATGAGGCTGTAACAAATAAGAAAGTGATTTGTGAAGTTACTCTCAACTCCCTTTGAAATGAGGGAGAGCCTCATTCCATTTTCTGAAACTGAAATATGATTTAAGGAGCAGCATTAAGAATTGCTGCTCTAAATACTAAAACTATGATGTAGCCACACATTTATCGACATTGAGAGATATTCACATTATGTTAGTGTAAAAAGTGGGTTACAGAATAGGATATAAAGTATGATTCGATTTTTGTTTTTAAAAAGTATATGTATTTGGATGGGAAAAGTCTGGAAAGACATACTTGCATAATCACAATAAGACATAAATAAGGAAAAGGATAAACATGCCAGCAAAAATGAGCGAAACATATCAACATATAATTCATAGAAAAGAAATGCAAATACACACAAAAAAGTAAGTATTTTATACTTTATTTGTAATCACAGACACAATTTAAAATGATAATGAGATACCTTTATTTTTGTTGATCAGTTTGGCAAAAATGTTTAAAATAAAGGAATACCCAGTGTTCAGAAGGGAGAAGACAAAAGGCATGCCCATACATTCCTGGTGGTGGCTTATTTTAGCACAAATTAAAAAAAAAAAGTTTTGTTTACAACATTATTGAGGCATAATTAACACAGAAAACTGCACACAGCACACTGTGCATAGCTTAGGCAAGGAGTACTCTATTTAAAGTGTGTGATTTGATAACATTTGACATATGTATATACTCATGAAACTACCACAGCCGTCAAAATAATGAATGTACCCATCACCCTCCACAGTTTCCTCCTGCCCTTTGTAATTCTTTCCTCCTGCTCCTCCATGTCCTACCCTATCCCAGGCATCCACTGAGCTGCTCTCAGTCAATATAGATTGCATTTCCTAGAATTTTATACAAGTGGAAACATACCCTATGTACCCTCTTTTTTGTTCTGGCTTCTTTCATTCAGCATGATTATTTTGAGATCCATCCATGTACCTATAATTCCTTCCTTTTTATAGCTGAGTAGCCTTCCATTATGTGAATATTACCACAATTTTTTTTTAAAACTCTTGAGTGTTAGGTTCTGTTTTTATCCCAATTTACAAGAATAAGAAACTGAGTTAGAGAGCTAAATTCACCCAAGGTAACTCAGATAATAAATGATGGAGACAGAATTTGAACCCAGACACCCTTACTCGAGAATTCCACATTCCCAATCACAAACTTTAAAATATCGTTTATATTATTTGGAAATGTCTTAAAGGCTCATCAACAGGGGAATGAGTTAACCATTTTACATTTATGTAATAAAATTTATACAAGCATTTAAAAATGATCTTGCAGGGGCTTCCCTGGTGGCGCAGTGGTTGAGAATCTGCCTGCCAATGCAGGGGACACGGGTTTGAGCCCTGGTCTGGGAAGATCCCACATGCCGCGGAGCAACTGGGCCCGTGAGCCACAACTACTGAGCCTGAGCATCTGGAGCCTCTGCTCCGCAACAAGAGAGGCCACGATAGTGAGAGGCTCGCACACCGCGATGAAGAGTGGCCCCCACTCGCCGCAACTGGAGAAAGCCCTCACACAGAAACACAGCCAAAAATAAACATAATAAATAAATAATAAATAAAAAATTTAAAAAAAAAAAGATCTTGCAGAAGAAAATTTGAAAAAGACTTTAAGGACACATAATAAAATAACACTGGTTATCCCGAGTGTTATGAAATCGTAGGTAATCTTACTTTTCTTCTTTTTTTTTCCCTTCCTTAAAGTTTTCAGATTTCTTGGCTTTGCTCATAAAGAAAAATAAATAAATAAAAAGGATTGCAGCCCCCGGTGCTTGCATGTACATTAGCCATGAATGAGTTCTAAAACTGGACCTTTGGCCTACATTTCTGATGTTTGCAGCTTTCTTTTTCTTTTCCATTCTCACCTTTTCCATCTTTCCAGATTTGACTCTATCCTTTGTGGTCCAGCTCATGTTCAGACTTTCCTGGGATATCTTTTCTGCTTATATCTACCACCATTTTTCTGCAGCACATAGCAGTCTGGATAGGAGCTTTTAACCAGTCTAACGATTGTCCTTGGGTGGTATGCCTCTCTTCCGAGTCTGATTATGAACTTCTTGAGGGCAGTGCCAGACTCTGCATGATCCTATTCCCTCTTCTGTGGCCTGGGGCCATGGGGAGCACATTGTGATGGTAACATACCTTCATTTGAGCATAGGACCACACAGTGACAAACTGCTTCCTTGGTTGTTGGTTCAGTCATCCCTTTAGCAAACCCTCTGTGGTGGTAGTGGTGGGGACGGGAGGTCTGATAACCTGTGTTTTGCTGGGTAAGCCTCGCTGGGTAAGCAACTTCCTTGAATACCACAACTAGCAAGTAGCAGAGCAGGAATGAAAATACAGATATCCCTAGATATGCCAGCCATGGTTCTTTCTACTCTTACAAAGGCTGTTGGAATAGTCATGAAGCCTGGATTCCCAGCCTGAGCTCTCCTGTTCCACCCTTCTCTTGTCTGATTTCAGCCTCTTGTCCTGGCTGCCTCTGACTGCTTGTTTTCCAGCTTGGAGGTGCACACATGACCCTGGAGGCCATCAGTGCTTCCATGGCTTATCTCCCCAGTGGGTTGGAAGAATCTGCTTTTGAAAAATAAGCCTGCCCTCTATTATTGGTTCACTTTCTCCAGGCCCCAGGGAGTGAATTCTTAATTTCCCTTTGCTAACTTGAATGTCCTGGGCCTATTTATTTGGTTTCCAAACCCAAAGGAATGTGCACCTCAGGTCTGTGCTTCCCTGGGCAGCGTGAGGCACGCTTTTCTCTCCTCTATGAATAAAGAGCTTTTCCACTGGAAGTTCCTTCCTGAACTCCCCACTGTTAACCCCACACATGTCCAGTGTGGTGCCATTGACCCTGGAATTTATAGATTTTAGAAGTCTAAGTGGATACTTTTCTGGATCCTGGGAGAAATTGGCCACTTGTTGGGAAAAGAGCTGCATGTCTCCAGTGGTGACCCTGGTAGATTGGGCAGGCTGACAGCAGACAGAATAAGACACTGGGGCCTCAGCCAAAGAGGTGGCTCTAGGAAGAGGCAATAGTTTTGGTTCCAGGCCTAGTTTTACCGGCTACTCACCCACTTTGCCTTTTGGAGCTCAGCAAGGAGGAGAGCTCACACTCATTCACCTCTTTCTCCTGGAACTTTGGCCTCCCTGCTTTATCCTCCCTGGTCTCTGTAACTGCCAACCCATGCTCAGAAGCACCTACCTCCTTATTTTGACTCATCCTTCTTTTTTTTGTTTCTTACCACCCCCGACATGGAGTCTCCTCTCCTCTCTTTCTGTGTAGCCCACCTGGCTGTCAAGACTTTGCTCCACTGTTCCCTCAACTTCACAGATTCGAGTTCTGCTCTTGGTGGCTTACCTCAAGTTCCTACTTCCTCCAGGAAGCCTTCCTGATAACTCCTACCCCATCAGTCTTTTCCCCTCCAGGGAACTCATCTGGTGGTTATTATATTTGGTTGTCACTTTATCATGACACTGCTTCCCTCCCTCATTTCCTCATGGTCAGGCAGCACATGTCTAAGACTCAAGGTCAAGGGTGTTTCTGTGATGCTCCTCACAGTACACCTGGTGATTGATCAATGGCTTGAATTTTTAAGGTGTTGTGGAATCTCTTTAATTATAGCATCTCCTGATACTATAGTTCAGATGAGAGATACGAGAACTCTAATCATGGGGTAGAGAATAAGGTATTCAGGGATTAGTATAGATAGTGCTTAGAGTTCATGGCTATTGGGGAACAGAGGAGGGGAGATTTGAGAATTATCCAGGTTTTGGCTTAAGCAGCTGGGAGCTTAGTGAGGCCATTCATTGACTCAGAGAATATAGGAAGAGGAGTTGTGTGTTTTTAGCATAACTGTGTGTGTGCTCTGTTATATGTGTGTGTGTGCAGGGGATTGTGGAGATGATGTGTTCCATTTTGGTCATGTTACACTGGAGGCACTTGCAGCCCCAAACCTCCCTTGGGCCAGGAGTCTTGGACAGAGAGTTGCTCCTCAGAGATTCCAGCTTCTTCTGTGCGTTAGCCAGGAGAAGAAAGAGCCAGAGCAATAAGCAAGCCAAAGTCTTAGTAATGCTGAAAGTCAAGTCAGGAAAATCGATGCATTCTGTGTTCTCTGGCTTCTCTCCGAATCCCCATGCAAGTCACCTTTGACAGGCTGGTCATGGGCTGCTGGCCTCTGATATATAAAAGAATGGCTTTTTCCTTGGGACAATCAGCCATATTAGTTTTAAAATTATTAAAAGGTGACATATACATGGGGAAATTTTAATTCTTACATGCACCATAAAAAACGTGCCCAAGGACTTCCCTGGTGGTGCAGTGATTAAGAATCCGCCTGCCAATGCAGGGGACACGGGTTCGAGCCCTGCTCCGGGAAGATCCCGCATGCCGCGGAGCAACTAAGCCCATGCGCCACAACTACTGAAGCCCATGAGCCTAGAGCCCGTGCTCCTCAACAAGAGAAGCCACCGCAGTGAGAAGCCCACGCACCGCAAAGAAGAGTAACCCCCGCTCGCCACAACTAGAGCAAAACCCGCGTGCAGCAACGGAGACCCAACGCAGCCAAAAATAAATAAATAAGTTAATTAATTAAAAAAAACAACAACAAACAAAACGTGTCCAAGAACCTTTATTCTGATATGTTCTATCTTGGATGAAATATAGTACTTTTAATGAAGAGTTAGTTGAGTTACGATTTCTTTTTTGAGTCTAATGGTTAAAATTCAAACAACTCAGCAATCATTCCTGTCACCTCCATCTAATTTCATATTGCAGAAGACAGTGTTATCTGGAGGGAAGGCAAATACATAATTCACGTTTAAATTTAATAGGGAATAGAGATTTGAAGATGAAGGGACATTGCAATAGTTTGTGTCTATAGCAATTCAAGCTTTCTCATGAGCTAGGGCCAGGCATGTCTGAGGACAGGAGGACAGGACACAGGGGTTCAGCTGGATGACATTCTGCATGACATGATACCATAAGCACTGCCCGTGGAACTCAAAGTTTGAGTCCCTGAATTAAAAATGAAACCTCTCTGCTCTCACTCTTGGATTCCTGTGGCACTCCAAATCACCATTCTGGAATTTTTCAGCCCTGTGGGCAAAAAGCCCCCAAGATGCGGAATATAATCTTCAACCATCCTCACAATCCCTTAAAGACAAAAGCCAAAGGCACAGGGTGTTTATGTCAATCTTCTCTAGATGAGCATAAAGCTATGAACAAGCAAGATAACCAGCCCCAGGGAACAGAAATCATATTCTGGTTATGTTACTCCATGGTGTGGTCCAACTGGTAGAGAGAGAAGGCCAAACCCTGGAAGGGTGCCAACTTGCCCTTGGCTAGGGCCTTATTGGTATCGTGCAGCCTGATGTGGTCACTGCTTTTCAGTAATATGTGTCCAGAAACCTGAGCCAGGTGGCCAGATCCTCAGAGGTGAAGACACTAACTGTGTGAGCCTGTTGTGTAAGTGGAGACCAGATCATGCATTTACGGTGGAAACACCTAGATGGTGACTAGAATGCTTCAGCTCGTCACTCAGGGCATTTCCATCTCTGGATAGCATTTCTGGAAGGATATCACCCCAATCTGCTGTGTGACCAAGGAATTAGAGCCAAGGGGGAGGCTTAAGCTGGGCCCTGGTGGAGTCTGATGAACCATTTTCAGCTCACAGAGGAGGACACATCCCTGGTGGCTAGATGTCCAAGCCCCAGGTGCTGGGCCTCCCTCCCAGGCACTGCTGGACACACATCCTGATCTTTGAGCCATCATTTCATAGCCCTGGCTCCCTGAGGCTACACCGAGTCATGTCCGTGACCTGTAGCATCTCAGCCTCCACCTAACAAATTGGATCCTGACTTCCTTCTGTGGCTGGCTTACCTCTTCTCTGGCAAACTGACTTAGGTTTGTACCCAGAAATTCTCTTTATTTACAAATTTAAGGATAATCTGAACTTTCCCTACTCTTAAATGATGATTATACAAATCAAGACCATTATGACATGGAAACTGTAGAAACTTGGAAAAAATACGAAACAGATAGTAATACCATAAAAAAAGGATACACAGTTTTATGTAACCTCTTATGGCTCTAAAAAAATGTGTGTGTATATGGATAAGAAGGACCAGGGATTATGGAGAAATGTGAACTTGATATGATTTGATAGTGGAATTTTATGTGTCATAATTTCTCCTGACATTATAGACATGTTTTCATCATCAATGACAAAAAAAAATGCCTTGACTTTATATGCATGAACTCCAACCAGCCCTGAGGGAGCAATCAGTCCATCTGGGTCAGAAGAGGCTGGAACCGGCTTCTGGAACCAGCTTCTGGCCTCTCCTTGGATTCCAGCCTCTGTGATCAGAATCTGCACTTTTTGCCTAAATACACACCCTGCCTTGCTCAGACCCCACTGGGAGCGTTTCAGGGTTCTTGGGAACTTGGTTTGCAGACTCCAGCGCTGGGTATTCTGATGGGTCTGATGTCAGTGCCTCACCCAGAGATCAGTTGATTTCTATTTCAGACAGATTCTCAGGCTTGAGCTCCTCAAATGAGAGATCATGATGGGGAAGTTGGCTTTCAGCTCCCAGCTCCAAAAAGGAAAAATATGTTTCACTGAGCCCCATCCATGTTTTTGAATCTCTTTTTCTGATGGGCCCTTCTGTTTTTCAACACTCTCTGACTTTTCCATTCCTCTCTCCCTAAACAAAGAAACCTTTTGTTTATTTACTCGATCAAGTGAGATAAGGTCAGTGAAAGTGTTTTGTAAAATGCGGAGTGATGCACAATGTAGAGGGTTACTCGTGGTTATTTTACCAGAACCTATTTTGAAGGATCTAACAAAGGCATTAAATTTATAAAAAGAGTTAACACTGTAGAGTTCTAATATATGTCTGCTCATCAAGGGAGGTGGGAAGTGAGTTGGGCAAAGCAGAAGACAGACTCCGTGTTGAAAGATCACTCTGGCGCATTAGAGCTTTGAGCGCGTTGTCGATTATGTGGGTGACTGGCGGTGGGGCGGGTATGGGAGACCTCCTGGGGAGGTGTCCGGAGAGAAGGACTGAAGCATAAAGGTCTCTTAAACACTCATGCCTTCGTGTCCTCCTATGTCAAATGAGGGGGTTGTCTGGGTGATCTCCAAAGGCACTCCTAGGTGTCATGTTTGTGACTCACAAAAACTTAATTGAGGTATTTGGTTCCCCTGGTCTGACATTTCATCACAGTGAGACACAGTAAGTCACATGTTGCCTTTGTATAATAACCACAACTAAGAGTTGAAAATCAAAGGGAACTATTGTGTGGTGAGGTGTCTGAGATTTGTGGTTTCTTCTTTATTGGGAGGTCTGGTTTGTAACAGAAAGTTACGAAGGTACACCCTGAGGCCGGTGCCCCCAGCATACAGAGAAGTTCATATTCATGCCTGGTGGGCAGGCGGAGAGAAATTACAGCATGAGAGATGGAAGAGGTTGAAGACAAGAACCCGATGTGGTGAACACAGAGCTCAAGTTTCTGCCAGGAGAAAGTTTGGCCTCTGAGGATGCACTTGTGGCCTCAACCCATAAAATGATCACAGAAATCTAATTCTAGTACTTTTCATGGGTCTGAGCGTATAATGTCTCCTCACAATAAAGATGCCCTAGAGGAGAAAAGCCAGGATGAGTTCCTTTATTTTTATGCATTGTGGGTCCTCAGCCCAAGAAAGCTGCAGAAGTTATGGGGTTGGTTAAACTTAAATTGTGGTTAGGAATTACCCACAGATCAGAACATTAACTGATGATTCAAATTCCCTTGTGTCCTGCTGAATGGGGCTTTGATGGATATGGCTGCGGAGTGGTCTGTTTCATTGCATGTCGTTCTAAGGCCATACCTGGGCCTTATATTTAATGTTATGTAGAATAAAATTATATACAAGCTGATTCCATGTGTCTATAAAGTGTTAGGTAATATCAGTTGGCATGTATATAGGTATACACAAATATATATGGTAAGTATAAATACAATAAGATTTGGGAGGAAAAAAAGTTCAAACATGAACAAGGTTTAAAGTCTTATTTAAGCTTTATAGCAGGTTTACAGATTTCTTTGTGCCCCTCTTAACAGCTGTCCTTGACTATTGGAGGGTTGGGTCATTGGCTGAAGCTCCATATCCCCCGTCCCAGGCTCATGCTGCATATGGCACTGTGGAAGGGCCAGCTGTGGCTGGAGCTGAGATGGTCTGGATAAGGCTCATCTTTCAGAACGTAAGCTTGACTGCAGGCACCAACATAATGTCTAGACCCCAAATCTCAGCATTGTTACTGTCTGCTGACAGCATTGCAGTAACAAAAAAGATCAGTTCCATACAAAGATGATTAGTTGAGAACCAGCTATTGACAGCACCTATAGACGATTTCAATGCCAGCTGTAGCCCTTAACCTAAGGAATTTACTGTTTCTGAATTCTGGAGGTTGCATAGTTTTAGTAAACAGAGTTAATAGAGAGAAACGTACAGATGATGGGTCACTGGAGGAGGAAGGGGAGAGAAAGATTAGGGAACAGATGACCAGGAAGCCCAGATCTGCTACTGGGGGGAGGCTATGGGCACCCATCGTAATTTTGAGAATTTTCCTAAAGAGGAAGTTTGAGAATCCAAAGTAGGGAAAGAAGCAAAAATGATGCAGGAGTACAAGTGCATTTCTAGTAAAATAGTATAAATATGTTTGCAATTCAGTCCATTTCTAGGTTTTTAATCTGATTATCCTCTGGGATAGAGCTGGACCATAGTGACCATGAAAGTTTGGTCTCAAGTCTCTGAGGTGTGGGAGCCCCAGCCAAAAAGTCTCAAACTGATACCCAAGGCTTCTGATTCCTTTGAGTGGCTTTTGGGATAGAGCCACAACAGGAGATTTTATCATATAAAAAGATCTTTCGATTTTGTTATTATTTATTTCCAAATAGCCTTGGAAACCCAAGAGTAAAGATCATAAGCATTAACAAAATGCCAGGAAAAAGTAAAAAGAAACATAAAATTCAAACACTTACCAAGCATCTACTGTGCCAGGTACCATGTGCAACATGATTCACTCCTTATAATTATGTATGTTGCATGTATGAGGTATGTTTTATTATCCCCGTTTTATAGATTAGTCATTAATTAGGACAGCAGCCAAAATGGAAAGCACAGCTAAACAGGTTGAGAGCTGAACTGTCAAACATGACACGCTGGTTAATGGCAGGTTATTGATGGATATTACCTGGCTGATGGGTCTTCAATAAACTCTTTTTTTGGTGGGGTCTTCGATAAACTTTGCATCGACTTTGGCTCAGAAAAAAGTCTTTGGTGAAAACAAATTTATCTGAAGTAAACATCGCGATATTATGTTTTAAGTCTCATGTATAAAAATTCAAATACAGAGTACACATATAATTTCCCCCTTCTTTTTAGGTCTCTTTGATTTTAAAACTGCTGTAACAATCACAGTCAATTTTAAAGTGTTGATGATAACAATACCATCCTGAATTTTTATAGAGACTTTTTTTCTTGCAAGGACCTTGAAGTGCTAAAAATGTTGTTATCCATATAGGCAAACCTCGGGAACATCTAATTTAGCAAAAGTCAGTGATAAATTCTTCTGGTGCCATTCTCCATGTCTTTGAATATATTAGAACACCCTGGAAATAAGAATGTTTATTCTACAGCAATTGACTGCTGGTAATATGGTTAGATGGTATAATTCCACTTGTATTTACCATTTATCTTTTAAATAGCTGTTGGGATTAAAAGAATCCTTTCTGTTTTCTTCCTATTTCTAAAGTGGTAGGTATTACCCACATTTTAGTGCTTTCTCCAGGTGGGCTAAGGAAACACTGTCTTTAGCTAACTTCATCTTTATGCTGCTGAGCACCCTTTCACAAACAAAACGTGAATTAGAATAAAAATTGGAATCTTAAAGGCCGAAACACACAGTTCCTGCACAAAGGAAAGCAGCAGAAACCGTGAGGTCACGTACATGAGTGAAGGATGCCAGGAGCAGATATGGGCCTCCCTGGGCTCTGCAGAGCCCACTCACCCATTAATTGCCCAGCCTGGTCAGAAACTCCTGGGAGGAGACTGAGGATGTCCCATTGTTTTTTTTGTTTTTGTTTTTTTTTTACAGATTACAAAGTCATTCTGTTTCACTGGATGATTGTGAACAGTTCAGTCTTTGTGTTTTATTTCAATTTTCAATGACTTAATCAACGACACTAAACTTCGTCCACAATAGCAGCATTATGTTTAAGAGTCAATCAAATGCCAGACAGTGTCATTAAATGGAACAGCACAGATGGCAGGATCTGTGGGAGCTGGAGAGCAGGTGTGAGGTAGTCCGGGCTTCTCAGGGACGTGGTCAGGGCCTGACCTTGGATCCCTGCCCCATGCCCTCTGCTGCCCGGTTGCTGATGGCCAGTTCCTCACTCTTCCCCACATCAGTGCCATCACGTCCCTGGGCCTTCTTCCCGCCCCTCCCACTGATCTAAAGCCTCCCTGTGCTTTAAGTTCCAACTTAGATCAGTTCCCTAACAAGACCGTCTCCTATTCCCTGCTCATTGCTAGCCCCTGGTGATGACAAGAACCCCAATTATACTTTGGAAATAACTCTTTGTTTCTGTATCTGAGGGTAGATCTGCTAAGCCTCAGCCCAGGCAGGATCTAAAGGTAGAGACATGTCTGGATTACATTTGAGGATGAGGCTTAATTGCCAAGGTACTGGGGAGCCTGAGGAGAGAGGGGGAGGGGGCTCATCTCCAGGAAGCTGGCTAGGCTCTACCTTGAGGGGGTGGGGTGGGGGGGTGCTGGGAGGCCGGTGGACCCCCAGACCACGGAGACAACGGCGAATGTACTCAGTACGGGTGGCTGGTTGCACAGCAACCTTGGGCTGAGTGATGTCCGCCACCCGCAGTGATCTTCCCCTTGGCTCTCTGTTCCTAATTCCCAAAGGGAGGACCTGCTTGCGTTGTGTAAAGGCCTCTGATCCGGGGTGTCTTTTCCAGGTGGAGCTTGGACGCATCAGGAGAGTCATGGCTGAAAGGCATGGAAGGGTGGGGATCTGGTCCTGTAAAATTCCAGAGAATCGGGATACCTGTTTAATTTAGTATTCAAACTGGGACACTTTGGGTGTTAATGATTATGCTGGGACCAGAGGTGTAAACCTGGACTGTCCTGGGCAAACTAGGTGGGTGACACCCTGACCCAGAAGCCACCTAGCATGATGACCGTTCACAGCCTCTCTCTGCCTCCTCTGTACTGGGTCACCACAGGTTTAAATGTCACACTGTGCAGAGGAAGAAATGAAGAGAAAGGAACTTGCAAGAGGGTCCTAGAATGGTTGATGGATGCAGATGCAGCCATGAGCTCACACCCATGTCCCAGCTTAGTGATGAGGATCCCATCGGTGACACCCCGAAGCTCTCCTTCAAAGGAGCCTGTTTCAGTGCAGGGAACTCTACTCAATACTCTGTAATGGCCTATATGGGAAAGAATCTAAAAAAAAAAAAAAAAAAAAAGAGTGGATATATGTATATGTATAACTGATTCACTTTGCTGTACACCTGAAACTAATACAACATTGTAAATTAACTATACTCCAATAAAAATTGAAAAAAAAAGGGGGGGTGGTCCTGTTTCCTGGAGGTGCCTGGGCAATGCTGCCTGTCTTGGAGCTTAAGCCAAGGGCACCTTCAAAGACCTCCTTGGAGCCCTGCTGATTTGTGGACCTGAAGACCTAACCTCATAAATGCGACAGAGGGTCTCTTCCGCTGTCCACTTGCTCGGCCCACAAAATCGTTCTCTGGTCTAAAAGCAGGGCGCTATCTCTTCTCCTGGGGCGCGGGGGCGGGGTTCCCCATGCTGTTGCCCTGTTTCCCCCTGAATTCCAACAACGTGTAGGGCCTTCATGTCATCAGAGTCACTTTCCAAATGAGCAAATTGTGTTTTCTTCTTCGTTGAACCTGGTATTTGAGCCAATCTGTGCAGGCGATTTCCTCCTCTTTGTTTTCCTGACCCTGAGCACTCCTGGCCGCACCGTAATTATTGGGCTGCGCCCCCTGCTGGGAGCACAGCTCCTGTTCAACAACAGTAACGATTTCGCTGAACATGAAAAGAAAAAGGCCCCAATTCTGGGATTTTTGTCTCCCTTTTAGATGTTGGTTATTTACAAGAAGTCTTCATTTCAGTGTTGAGTTAGCATTTCTGGCATTGCTTGGGAAGCCACAGCCTGAGCCGTGTCCTCTGCTCTAGCCCCAGAAGAGAGCCAGACGGCTACCCAGGGGTGTGTGTGGGGACAGCAGCCCTCACTCCACGCATTTACATCGAGACAACGTGGAGTCACTGCCCTGTGGCTGGGGAGGGAACAGAGGAATTCCCATCTTGGAAAGCCCATCTCTTCCTGTGAGAAAGGGAAGGATGTGGTGGAGTAGAAAGGGCCCAGCACTAGGAAAGAATCTCCTGACCTGTTAATCCCACCTTTTGCTCAGGGCCAAATATCTTTTCAGCAGCCTTTCTGTTTTCTATCCATCCATCTGTCCATCTGTCATCTCTCTCTGTTCCACCAAGCCCGAAACATTTATTAAGCACTTAGGATATTAGTGGTTGTTTCGCGCTGAATTGTGTCCTCCACACAACTCATAGGTTGACATCTTAAACCCCTGTAGCTCAGAATCTGACTGTATTTGGAGATAGGGCCTTTAAAGAGGTAATTAGGTAAAATGAGGTCATATGGTGGACTTTAATCCAATCTAACCGGGGTCCTTATAAGAAGAGGAGATTAGGACAGAGACATACACAGAGGGAGAACCATGTGAAGACACAGCAAGAAGATGGCCACCTACAAGCCAAGGAGAGAGGCCTCAGAATGAAATCAAACCAAGTCAAACACCTTGATCTTGGACTTCCAGCCTCCAGAAATGTGAAAAAATAAACTTCTGTTGTTTAAGCCCCCCAGTCTGCAGTATTTTGTTCTGGCAGCCCTAGCTGACTGTTACTGTGTCACTTCCAGGTAATGGGGACCCAGTGATGAATAGAGATTCCTCAAGCTGCTCAGAGCCTAGCAGGGGACCTGGAACCCTAAAGAAGCACAGGCGGAAGGAGGTAGGTGGGCAACTCCCTGGCTTGCCCTTCCTTTGCATCATCCATCAAACAACACATAGGGGAAAGAAGGGTCTTGCGTGAGCCATCAGAGTGGTGGCTGTGGGATGGATCCTAGCAGGACAGTGTGGCCAATGACAGAACCACTATCCTGGTGGCTTCACAAGACAGAGTAGAGGAACATAAGATGGGACATTCCCAAGGACATGCTTAGGGGGCTAAGTTAATGAAGCAAAGTTGATTGTGGTTGTGTGACCCTAGTTTGTACTCATCGTTGTGTGAAGCTGGGGCACATTGGTTATATGAACACTGGTCCACATTTTTGACATTAATCACCAAGTGTTTATTAAGCAAAGAGCCTTATGCTTTGAATGGGCTGATTCTGCTGTGGGAGACAGAGGAGGAAGAAACTGAAAAGACCTGGTCCTGCCCTTGAGGACACTACCAGTCATGAGAGAGGAGACTCATCCATGAGAGGATGGGAAGAATGTTCTGGACAATGTGCAAATGCCCAAGTAAGCGGTTCAGACCATGGCCACTCTATGAGGTCAGAGCCGAGGAAGATCAATGTGGACTAGAGCAGTTCATTTAAGTAGCAATTAGTTATAATTAATCAATTATGTGATTAAGTAGCACTTAATTATTTACTGCCTTGTTCAGTTTTCCAACTGCTCACAAGCGTCGGCTTTGTTTCCCCAGCCAGAGCCGAGCTCCCCGAGAACAGGGACAGGCCCCTTCATTGGTATCAGATGGGGCCAGGGTCAGATTCTTGCGTCTAAAGACAGTGATCTGAGGAAACAGAAAGCATGGGACCATAATTTGAGGTCAAAACTTCAAGATTATGCCAAGAAATGACTGTCGAGTGAGTCAGCCTTCAAAACAAATGCAGAACAGTGAGGAGCAAATGCAGCTTAGGTGGGTGTGTGGTTTTTCAACTGCACTTGGGCAGAAGGAGTGCCCCGGGAGGACAGGCCCTTCCGGAATGAATGGTGACAAGTAACGCTCCTGCTAAGTCTCTGGTGTCTGAGGGGTGTTCTCACAGCTTCTCTGGCATGAGGACGTGGGTCCCATTGATGCTTCCGGAAGGGTCCTAGGCTGACCCTCTGAGCTGACACCCAGCAGGTCCATCTGGTGCTCTGAGAGTTAGCACCAGGGGCTGGAGAAGGGTCATGCGAGCTCCGATAGAGGACTTGAGCTGATTTCATCTCACGGGTTTTTGGTGCTCTAACTGTGTTATTCTTTGGGAGCTGCTTCTTGGAAGCCAGACAGAAAATCAAGAGTAATGTGATGAATGGCTTCTTGAAAATAAGTGTAGGGTGTCCCAGGAATTCAGGCTTATGGGAGGCATTGCTAGCCCCAGCCGTATGGCAGCCAAATGAGTCTGAAGCTACCTAAAGGACAGATTCCTACAGTTAATGCTTAATGGGATCCTGAGCTCTGTGTGGGAGTCCAAACAGGGTGACCTCCTAAATTCCGGGTTTCCCTGGCTGGCTCAGGTCTGGCTCATTTGCAGTCAAAGATGGCGCCTCCTCTCCCTCCACGAGGTCAGTGGGTGTTATTACCTGTATTCACAAATGGGGCAGAACAACCTGAGACTTGCAGACTGATTACTTTCATTAACTTTAATTGGATTCTTTCGCACTTGGAAAGAGAAGTGTAACCAGGGTTTAATTGGAAGAGCATCTCAGGCCCAGGGTGGCACAGGATTGTAAACATTAAAAGTGCTACAGCTGCATTGGTAGGGAATGTTGAAGTCACTTATGCTGTTTGTAAGAATAGCTCACAGACCTGAGGATGTTAGGAAGCTCTGGGCATGTCAAATTCAGGGATTATTTTTGTGCTTGTCTAGAAAAAAAGAAATGTGAAATCAGAGGTGTGCAAGTGAAATTATAGAAGAGACCAGACACATTCCAACTGTGCCATGTGCCAAAAGAAATCTACAGAAGCTAGGAGACCCTCAGTGTAGGTCCAGTCTCTGAGCTGGCCTGGGGCAGCCTATGAACTCTCTAAGGTTGGATTCAACCTTGCTAATCCTTCTCTCAGCTCTGTTGCTTTATGACTATTATGTCCTCTGTCTGGGATATTCCTCTCATTTTCTACATGAAAAATTCTCACCCAACCTTTCAGTTCCGGCTTTTATGTCACAGTCCTGAAGTCTTGGCCAACAGCTCTACAGTATTTAGTTCCTCTGTGCTCTGTGCCTCCACAGAACTTTGTTCATATAAGGAACACTCAGCAACCCAGAGAATAGATAGAGAGCAAGGGAGGGAGAAAGGAGCGGAGAGAACACAGATTCAGGATTCCAAAACTGGTTAAAACACAATTAGTTGGGGGGAAGATTATCTTTTTTTAATTGAAACATAGTTGATTTACAATACTGTGTTAGTTTCTGGTGTACAACAAAGTGATTCAGTTATATATATATATTTTTTTCAGATTATTTTCCATTATAGGTTATTACAAGATATTGAATATATTTCCCTGTGCTCTACAGTAGGTCCTTTCTGCTTATCTATTTTATGTATGATAGTTTTTATCTGTTAATCCCATACTCCTAATTTATCCCTCCCACCCTCCCTTTCTCTTTTGGTAGCCATAAGTTTGTTTTCTATGTATGTGAGTCTGTTTCTGTTTTGTATATATATATTCATTTGTATCATTTTTAAAGATTCCACATACAAGTGATATCATGTAATATTTGTCTTTCTCTGTCTGACTTCCTTCACTTAGTATGATAATCTCTAGGTCCATCCATGTTGTTGCAAATGGCAATATTTCATTCTTTTTTATGACTGACATTCCATTGTGTGTATATATATATATATATGTATATATACCACATCTTCTTAAACCAATCATATGTTGATGGGCACTTGGGTTGTTTGCATGTTGAGATGATCTTTTTAAGAAGCTAACTGGAACAAGACCCATATATATGCTGTCTACAAGAGACCCACTTCAGACCTAGAGACACATACAGACTGAAAGTGAGGGGATGGAAAAAGATATTCCATGCAAATGGAAATCAAAAGAAAGCTGGAGTAGCAATTCTCACATCAGACAAAATAGACTTTAAAATAAAGACTATTACAAGAGACAAAGAAGGACACTATATAATGATCAAGGGATCGATCCAAGAGGAAGGTATAACAATTGTAAATATTTATGCACCCAACATAGGAGCACCTCAATACATAAGGCAAGTACTAACAGCCATAAAAGGGGAAATCAACAGCAACACAATCATAGTAGGGGACTTTAACACCCCACTTTCACCAATGGACAGATCATCCAAAATGAAAATAAATAAGGAAACACAAGCTTTAAATGATACATTAAACAAGATGGACTTAATTGATATTTATAGGACATTCCACCCAAAAACAACAGAATACACATTTTTCTCAAGTGCTCATGGAACATTCTCCAGGATAGATCATATCTTGGGTCACAAATCAAACCTTGGTAAATTTAAGAAAATTGAAATCGTATCAAGTATCTTTTCCGACCACAACGCTATGAGACTAGATATCAATTACAGGAAAAGATGTGTAAAAAATACAAACACATGGAGGCTACACAATACATTACTTAATAATGAAGTGATTACTGAAGAAATCAAAGGGGAAATCAAAAAATACCTAGAAATAAATGACAATGGAGATATGACGACCGAAAACCTATGGGACGCAGCAAAAGCAGTGCTAAGAGGGAAGTTTATAGCAATACAAGCCTACCTCAAGAAACAGGAAACATCTCGAATAAACAACCTAACCTTGCACCTAAAGCAATTAGAGAAAGAAGAACAAAAAAACCCCAAAGCCAGCAGAAGGAAAGAAATTATAAAGATCAGGTCAGAAATAAATGAAAAAGAAATGAAGGAAACAATAGCAAAAATCAATGAAACTAAAAGCTGGTTCTTTGAGAAGATAAACAAAATTGATAAACCATTAGCCAGACTCATCAAGAGAAAAAGGGAGAAGACTCAGATCAATAGAATTAGAAATGAAAAAGGAGAAATAACCACTGACACTGCAGAAATACAAAAGATCATGAGAGATTACTACAAGCAACTCTATGCCAGTAAAATGGACAACCTGGAAGAAATGGACAGATTCTTAGAAATGCACAAACTGCCGAGACTGAACCAGGAAGAAATAGAAAATATGAACAGACCAATCACAAGCACTGAAATTGAAACTGTGATTAAAAACCTTCCAACAAACAAAAGCCCAGGACCAGATGGCTTCACAGGTGAATTCTATCAAACATTTAGAGAAGAGCTAACACCTATCCTTCTCAAACTCTTCCAAAATATTGCAGAGGGAGGAACACTCCCAAACTCATTCTACGAGGCCACCATCACCCTGACACCAAAACCAGACAAAGATGTCACAAAGAAAGAAAACTACAGGCCAATATCACTGATGAACATAGATGCAAAAATCCTCAACAAAATACTCGCAAACAGAATCCAACAGCACATTAAAAGGATCATACACCATGATCAAGTGGGGTTTATCCCAGGAATGCAAGGATTCTTCAATATACGCAAATCAATCAATGTGATACACCATATTAACAAATTGAAGGAGAAAAACCATATGATCATCTCAATAGATGCAGAGAAAGCTTTCGACAAAATTCAACACCCATTTATGATAAAAGCCCTGCAGAAAGTAGGCATAGAGGGAACTTTCCTCAACATAATAAAGGCCATATATGACAAACCCACAGCCAACATTGTCCTCAATGGTGAAAAACTGAAACCATTTCCACTAAGATCAGGAACAAGACAAGGTTGCCCACTCTCACCACTATTATTCAACATAGTTTTGGAAGTGTTAGCCACAGCAATCAGAGAAGACAAAGAAATAAAAGGAATCCAAATCGGAAAAGAAGAAGTAAAGCTGTCACTATTTGCAGATGACATGATACTATACATAGAGAATCCTAAAGAGGCTACCAGAAAACTCCTAGAGCTAATCAATGAATTTGGTAAAGTAGCAGGATACAAAATTAATGCACAGAAATCGCTTGCATTTCTATACACTAATGACGAAAAATCTGAAAGTGAAATTAAGAAAACACTCCCGTTTACCATTGCAACAAAAAGAATAAGATATCTAGGAATAAACCTACCTAAGGAGACAAAAGACCTGTATGCAGAAAATTATAAGACACTGATGAAAGAAATTAAAGATGATACAAATAGATGGAGAGATATACCATGTTCCTGGATTGGAAGAATCAACATTGTGAAAATGACTCTACTACCCAAAGCAATCTACAGATTCAATGCAATCCCTATCAAACTACCACTGGCATTTTTCACAGAACTAGAACAAAAAATTTCACAATTTGTATGGAAACACAAAAGACCCCGAATAGCCAAAGCAATCTTGAGAACGAAAAATGGAGCTGGGGGAATCAGGCTCCCTGACTTCAGACTATACTACAAAGCTTCAGTAATCAAGACAGTTTGGTACTGGCACAAAAACAGAAATATAGACCAATGGAACAGGATAGAAAGCCCAGAGATAAACCCACACACATATGGTCACCTTATCTTTGATAAAGGAGGCAAGCATATACAGTGGAGAAAAGACAGCCTCTTCAATAAGTGGTGCTGGGAAAATTGGACAGGTACATGTAAAAGTATGAAATTAGAACACTCCCTGACACCATGCACAAAAATAAACTCCAAATGGATTAAAGACCTAAGTGTAAGGCCAGACACTATCAAACTCTTAGAGGAAAACATAGGCAGAACACTCTATGACATACATCACAGCAAGATTCTTTTTGACCTAGCTCCCAGAGAAATGGAAATAAGAACACAAATAAACAAATGGGACCTAATGAAACTTAAAAGCTTTTGCACAGCAAAGGAAACCAGAAACAAGACCAAAAGACAACCCTTAGAATGGGAGAAAATATTTGCCAATGAAGCAACTGACAAAGGATTAATCTCCAAGATTTACAAGCAGCTCATGCAGCTCAATAACAAAAAAACGAACAACCCAATCCAAAAATGGGCAGAAAACCTAAATAGACATTTCTCCAAAGAAGATATACAGATGGCCTACAGACACATGAAAGAATGCTCAACATCATTAATCATTAGAGAAATGCAAATCAAAACTACAATGAGATATCATCTCACACCGGTCAGAATGGCCATCATCAAAAAATCTAGAAACAATAAATGCTGGAGAGGATGTGGAGGAAAGGGAACACTCTTGCACTGTTGGTGGGAATGTAAATTGATACAGCCACTATGGAGAACAGTATGGAGGTTCCTTAAAAATCTACAAATAGAACTACCATACGACCCAGCAATCCCACTACTGGGCATATACCCTGAGAAAACCATAGGTCAAAAAGTGTCATGTACCACAATGTTCATTGCAGCTCTATTTACAATAGCCAGGACCTGGAAGCAACCTAAATGTCCATCGACAGACGAATGGATAAAGAAGATGTGGCACATATATACAATGGAATATTACTCAGCCATAAAAAGAAATGAAATGGAGGTATTTGTAATGAGGTGGATGGAGTTAGAGTCTGTCATACAGAGTGAAGTAAGTCAGAAAGAGAAAAACAAATACAGTATGCTAACACATATATACGGAATCTAAGGAAAAAAAAAAAAAAAAAAAAAAGGCCATGAAGAACCTAGTGGCAAGACGGGAATAAAGACACAGACCTACTAGAGAATGGACTTGAGGATATGGGGAGGGGGTGGGGTGAGATGTGACAGGGTAAGAGAGTGTCATGGACATATATACACTACCAAATGTAAAATAGATAGCTAGTGGGAAGCAGCCGCATAGCACAGGGAGATCAGCTCGGTGCTTTGTGACCACCTAGAGGGGTGGGATGGGGAGGGTGGGAGGGAGGGAGATGCAAGAGGGAAGAGAAATGGGAACATATTGTATATGTATAACTGATTCACTTTGTTATAAAGCAGAAGCTAACACACTATTGTAAGGCAATTATACTTCAATAAAGATGTTTAAAAAAAAAAAAAAAAAAAAGAAGCTAACTGGGACCTTGGTGTTTAATATGCATCTGTTGAACATGAGAATACATAGGTTGATTGGTAGCCCTAGGACTTGCCCTAGCAAGTCACTTAGTCACTTAGCATCCACTGCTGGCCTTATGGAGGTGGGTGCCGGAGAGGTCAGGCCAACGTTTGGCTAGCAGCCTGCCCTGAGAGAGCCCAGAGAACCATAGAATGGGTTAGTGCCTGAGTTGCCACCTTAGCCCTTTGTGCCTTGTCCTGAGCGCTGGGCCCGACACTGAGAGGCAGTCAGCAACATTTGCCCACCACACCCTGTCTGCCATTCTGTATTCTTTCCTGGACTTTCCTTTTTCAGGACCCGCATCCAGGTTCCTTCCTCACTCTGGGGTGACAATAACTGTCTCCTCCTGGGGTGTCTTAAGTGTCAGAAGTGCTAACAGTGGCATTGCTGAGCCCCATGAGGAGGTGATAGGGGCCACTAAATCGTTTCACGCATTATCTCGTTACTGCTTCCTGGTCCAGGAGGTGCTGAGCCTCCTGCACACCCTGGATTAGATTTTCAAAGAAACGTCTCCAGCACGTGTTCCCACTTACCCCTCCAGGAACCTGTTTTCATCTCCTTGCTCTCTGGCCGGCTCCCCCACTGACCTGGGGAGGGCTAGGTGGATGCAAGCGGACTTGACACTCACCTTCCCTGGCGGTGATGAGCTTTCCTTCTGGAGGCCAGTGCTCCTTAAGGGTGAAGTGCACACACAGGTCACTGGTGAGGATGCCGTTTCCCCCTAAAGATCTAAAGATTATTCTTTGATTTTAAAAATAGCCTTTTCTAATTCACATGAAGAAATAAAACATCCTCTCAGAAATTTTATAAAGGGAGTTAACTGTTTCATCAGGACTCAGAACGGCCACTCAGAGAGCAGATCCTAGATAAGAAGCGAGGTCCGGCTCGCTGGGCTGCGGGGAGAGTTGGCACCTGCTGCCCAGCCAGGTCCTGTGGGCACAGAGGCTGGCTCTCTTTGGCCCACTTCAGACTCATAGGTGAGGGACACTGGCAAATACCACGGTGGGTACCGGCATCCAGGCCTGGTTCCTGGGCCTAGTCTAGGACATCACAGCTGGGGATGGAGGACTTGGAATGAGGTCATTTAGTCTGCACTGTTCAAAAGGACGACCAGGAGCCACACGTGGCTCCTGAGCACATGACATGTGACTGGTCCAAACAGAGACTCGCTATGTGTAAAACATACATAGCAGATTTCAAAGACTTAGTCCAAAGAAAGAATGGGTGACGTCTGTTGAATAATATTTTATGTTGATTACATGTTGAGATGATCATATTTTGAATATATCGGGTTAAAGAAAACATACTATTGAAATCACTTTTCCCTGTTTCATTTTACTTTTTTTAAGTGTGGCTACTAAAAATTTAAAATCATATCTGGCTTGCATTCTTTTCCTATTGGTCAGTGGTGGTCTATGTCCTCTAAGAACAGTGAGGGTGAGGGTACTTGGGATGGCCTTGAGCTGGCATCAAATGTGAGAAACTGGATGGGGCCAGAGACCTTGAAGACATGGTGCATATTTTGGGGAGATAAATATCTTTTGGTAACTTGTCCTAAAAACAACTGAGGTGAGGTTTCCCTTGGAATATCAATCCCCTTTTCAGATCTAGGGCTAGTATAATATGAAGCAGACATTTTCAGACAGAATTGGACCTTCTTTAGGCCCTGTTCTGGGAGAGAACCAAGTTGAGTTGATCTTCCTTATTTTGACTACAGTTGCCAAGGTGAGTTTCCCAGGTTGAGATAATCCATTCATAAAAATTCCCAAACCAGTTCTTCAACTCTAGCTGGATAATAACCACAAAGTGATTAATTGAGGACATGCACACTATGAAATAAGAACTCAGTAGAGTTTACAAGCCAGTTAACCTAAACCTGAGCACACAGAAGTAAATCTGTTCACTGTACATTTTTGGGTCTGATTTAGCTTCCAATTTCTTTTTGGGGTGGAATCGATGAATCTCTTGGAAACATCTGACTAGGGCAAATCTCTCCCTCATGGCTCCCCCTTGTTCTTTATCTTTTAACTGCCATGGTTTTATTTCTGTATCATGAACACATCTTCTTTGTTCCATGTGCTCCATGCTCTGTGCTAGTCTGTGCCAGAAAAGTCATTTTAAACTTACTGGTTTCAACGAATATGATTTCTCAGGGATATATGTATATTTAATTCAAACATTTGGATTAAATATTTTATTATTATATTATATATTTTGTTATATTTTATATATTTTAATATACTTTATTATATTTGAATTAAATATTTTATTACATTGTTCACTCTATAAACTTAGTTGTAATCATATACAGTTCTTTGTATATTTATACTAATGATACATTGGGTTTTTAAACATTTATTTATTTTTTGAATTTTATTTTATTTTTTTATACAGCAGGTTCTTACTGGTTATCCATTTTATACATATTAGTGTATATATGTCAATCCCAACCTCCCAATTCATCCCACCACCACCACCCCCGCCACTTTCCCCCTTGGTGTCCATATGTTTGTTCTCTACATCTGTGTCTCAATTTCTGCCCTGCAAACTGGTTCATCTGTACCATTTTTCTAGGTTCCACATATATGTGTTAATATACGATATTTGTTTTTCTCTTCCTGACTTACTACACTCTGTATGACAGTCTCTAGATCCAACCACATCTCTACAATTTCGTTCCTTTTTATGGCTGAGTAATATTCTGTTGTATATATGAACCACATTTCCTTTATCCATTCGTCTGTCGATGGGCATTTAGGTTGCTTCCATGTCCTGGCTACTGTAAATAGTGCTGCAATGAACATTGGGGTGCATGTGTCTTTTTGAATTATGGTTTTTGCTGGGTATATGCCCAGTAGTGGGATTGCTGGGTCATATGGTAGTTCTATTTTTAGTTTTTTAAGGAACCTCCATACTGTTCTCCATAGTGGCTGTATCAATTTACATTCCCACCAACAGTGCAAGAGGGTTCCCTTTTCTCCACACCCTCTCCAGCATGTGTTGTTTGTAGATTTTCTGATGATGCCCATTCTAACTGGTGTGAGGTGATAAACCTCATTGTAGTTTTGACTTGCATTTCTCTAATAATTAGTGATGTTGAGCAGATTTCCATTTGCTTCTTGGCCACCTGTGTCTCTTCTCTGGAGAAATGTCTATTTAGGTCTTCTGCCCATTTTTTGATTGGGTTGTTTGTTTTTTAAATATTGAGCTGCATGAGCTGTTTATATATTTTGGAGATTAATCCTTTGTCCATTGATTCATTTGCAAATATTTTCTCCCATTCTGAGGGTTGTCTTTTCATCTTGTTTGTAGTTTCCTTTGCTTGGCAAAAGTTTTTAAGTTTCATTAGGTCCCATTTGTTTATTTTTGTTTTTATTTCCATTACTCTAGGAGGTGGATCACAAAAGATCTTGCTGTGATTTATGTCAAAGAGTGTTCTTCCTATGTTTTCCTCTAAGAGTTTTATAGTATCCAGTCTTACATTTAGGTCTCTAATCCATTTTGAGTTTATTTTTGTGTATGGTGTTAGGGAGTGTTCTAATTTCATTCTTTTACATGTAGCTGTCCAGTTTTCCCAGCACCACTTATTGAAGAGACTGTCTTTTCTCCATTGTATATCCTTGCCTCCTTCGTCATAGATTAGTTGACCATGGGTGTGTGGGTTTATCTCTGGGCTTTCTATCTTGTTCCATTGATCTATGTTTCTGTTTTTGTGCCAGTACCATATTGTCTTGATTAGTGTAGCTTTGTAGTTTAGTCTGAAGTCAGGGAGTCTGATTCCTCCAGCTCCGTTTTTTCCCCTCAAGACTGCTTTGGCTATTTGGGGTCTTTTGTGTCTCCATACAAATTTTAAGATTTTTTTGTTCTAGTTCTGTAAAAAATGCCATTGGTAATTTGATAGGGATTGCATTGAATCTGTAGATTTCTTTGGGTAGTATAGTCATTTTCACAGTATTGAGTCTTCCAATCCAAAAACATGGTATATCTCTCCATCTGTTTGTATCATCTTTAATTTCTTTCATCAGTGTCTTATAATTTTCTGCATACAGGTCTTTTTTCTCCCTAGGTAGGTTTATTCCTAGGTATTTTATTCTTTTTGTTGCAATGGTAAATGGGGGTGTTTCCTTAATTTCTCTTTCAGATTTTTCATCATTAGTGTATAGGAATGCAAGAGATTTCTGTGCATTAATTTTGTATCCTGCAAGTTTACCAAACTCATTGATTAGCTCTAGTAGTTTTCTGGTGGCATCTTTAGGATTCTCTATGTATAGTATCATGTCATCTGCAAACAATGACAGTTTTACGTCTTCTTTTCCAATTGGTATTCCTTTTATTTCTTTTTCTTCACTGATTGCCATGGCTAGGACTTCCAAAACTATGTTGAATAATAGTGGCGAGAGTGGACATCCTTGTCTTGTTCCTGATCTTAGAGAAAATGCTTTCAGTTTTTCACCATTGAGAATGATGTTTGCTGTGGGTTTGTCATATATGGCCTTTGTTATGTTGAGGTAAGTTCCCTCTATGCCCACTTTCTAGAGAGTTTTTATCATAAATGGGTGTTGAATTTTGTCAAAAGCTTTTTCTGAGTCTATTGAGATGATCATATGGTTTTTATTCTTCAATTTGTTAATATGGTGTATCACATTGATTGATTTGCGTATATTGAAGAATCCTTGCATCCCTGGGATAAATCCCACTTGATCATGGTGTATGAGCCTTTTAATGTGTTGTTGGACTCTGTTTGCTAGTATTTTGTTGAGGATTTTTGCATCTATATTCATCAGTGATATTGGTTTGTAATTTTCTTTTTTTGTAGTATCTTTGTGTGGTTTTGGTATCAGGGTGATGGTGGCCTCGTAGAATGAGTTTGGGAGTGTTCCTTCCTGTGCAATTTTTTGGAAGAGTTTGAGAAGGATGGGTGTTAGCACTTCTCTAAGCGTTTGATAGAATTCACCTATGAAGCCATTTGGTCCTGGACTTTTGTTTGTTGAAAGATTTTAAATCACAGTGTCAATTTCATTACTTGTAATTGATCTGTTCATATTTTCTTTTTCTTCCTGGTTTAGTCTTGGAAGGTTACACCTTTCTAAGAATTTGTCCGTTTCTTCCAGGTTGTTTATTTTATTGGCATAGAGTTGTTTGCAGTAGTCTCTTAGGATGCTTTGTATTTCTGTGGTGTCTGTTGTAACTTCTCCTTTTTCATTTCTAATTTTATTGATTTGAGTCCTCTCCCTCTTTTTCTTGGTGAGTCTGGCTAATGGTTTATCAATTTTGTTTATCTTCTCAAAGAACCAGCTTTTAGTTTTATTGATCTTTGCTATTGTTTTCTTTGTTTCTATTTCATTTATTTCTGCTCTGATCTTTATGATTTCTTTCCTTCTGCTAACTTTGGGTTTTGTTTGTTCTTCTTTCTCTCATTCTGTTAGGTGTAAGGTTAGATTGTTTATTTGAGATTTTTCTTGTTTCTTGAGGTAGGCTTGTATTGCTATAAACTTCCCTCTTACAACTGTTTTTGCTGCATCCCATAGGTTCTGGATCGTCGTGTTTTCATTGTCATTTGTCTCTAGGTATTTTTTGATTTCCTCTTTGTTTTCTTTAGTGATCTCTTGGTTATGTACTAATGTATTGTTTAGCTTCCATGTATTTCTGTTTTTTTCCCTGTAATTGATTTCTAATCTCATAACGTTGTGGTCAGTAAAGATGCTTGATATTATTTCAATTTTCTTAAATTTACTGAGGCTTGATTTGTGACCCAAGATGTGATCTATCCTGGAGAATGTTCCATGTGCACTTGAGAAGACAGTGTAATCTGCTGTTTTTGGATGGAATGTCCTATAAATATCAATTAAATCTATCTGGTCTATTGTGTCATTTAAAGCTTGTGTTTCCTTATTAATTTTCTGTTTGGATGATTTGTCCATTGGTGTAAGTGAGGTGTTAAAGTCCCCCACTATTATTGTGTTACTGTCTATTTCCTCTTTTATAGCTGTTAACAGTTGCCTTATTTATTGAGGTGCTCCTATGTTGGGTGCATATTTATTTATAATTGTTATATCTTCTTCTTGGATTGATCCCTTGATCATTATGTAGTGTCCTTCCTTGTTTCTTATAACATTCTTTATTTTAAAGTCTATTTTATCTGATGAGTATTGCTACTCCAGTGTTCTTTTGATTTGCGTTTGCATGCAATATCTTTTTCCATTCCCTCACTTTCAGATTGTATGTGTCCCTAGGTCTGAAGTGGGTCTCTTGTAGACAGCATATATATAGGTCTTGTTTTTGTATCCATTCAGCGAGCCTGTGTCTTTTGGTTGGAGCATTTAATCCATTCACATTTGAGGTAATTATCGATATGTATGTTCCTATGACCATTTTCTTAATTGTTTTGGGTTTGTTTTTGTAGGTCCTTTTCTTCTCTTGTGTTTCCCCCTTAGAGAAGTTCCTTTAGCATTTGTTGTAGAGCTGGTTCAGTGGTGCTGAATTCTCTTAACTTTTGCTTGTCTGTAAAGCTTTTGAGTTCTCTGTCGAATCTGAATGAGATGCTTGCCGGGTAGAGTAATCTTGGCTGTATGTTCTTCCCTTTCATCACTTCAAATATATCACACCACTCCCTTCTGGCTTGTAGAGTTTCTGCTGAGAAATCAGCTGTTAACCTTATGGGAGTTCCCTTGTATGTTATTTGTCGTTTATCCCTTGCTGCTTTCAATAATTTTTCTTTGTCTTTAATTTTTGTCAATTTGATTACCGTGTCTCTCGGCGTGTTTCTCCTTGGGTTTATCCTGCCTGGGACTCTCTGCACTTCCTGGACTTGGGTGGCTATTTCCTTTCCCATGTTAGGGAATTTTCGACTATAATCTCTTCAAATATTTTCTCGGGTCCTTTCTCTCTCTCTTTTCCTTCTTGGACCCCTATAATGTGAATGTTGTTGTGTTTAATGTTGTCCCAGAAGCCTCTTAGGCTGTCTTCATTTCTTTTCATTCTTTTTTCTTTATTCTGTTCTGTAACAGTGAATTCTACCATTCTGTCTTACAGGTCACTTATCCGTTCTTCTGCCTCAGTTATTCTGCTATTGATTCCTTCTAGTGTATTTTTCATTTCAGTTATTGTATTGTTCATCTCTGTTTGTTTGTTCTTTAATTCTTCTAGGTCTTTGTTAAACATTTCTTGCATCTTCTTGATCTTTGCCTCCATTCTTTTTCCAAGGTCCTGGATCATCTTCACTATCATTATTCTGAATTCTTTTTCTGGCAGGTTGCCTATCTCCACTTCATTTAGTTGTTTTTCTGGGGTTTTATCTTGTTCCTTCATCTGGTACAAAGTCCTCTGCCTTTTCATTTTGTCCTGTGAATGTGGTTTTCCTTCCATAGGCTGCAGAATTGTAGTTCTTCTTACTTCTGCTATCTGCCCTCTCAAATTTATTTTTTATTTTTAAAAATTTTTGGCTGCACTACACAGCTTGCAGGATCTCAGTTCCTCCACCAGGGATTGAACCCGGGCCACAGCAGTGAAAGTGCCAAGTCCTAACCACTGGAATGCCAGAGAACTCCCTACATTGGTTTTAATAAGGAATATTAGAAACAGTTTAAATGTTTATCAATAAAGGAATGTTAAAAATGCATTACCAATTCTATGGAATACATCACATAACCATTAAAAAGTAATTAAAAAGTATTGCATTTACATTGCATGTAATTACCAATAGACTTCATATTGTTTCAGTCAGCTTGCACTTTCTCCTCTTTTCACCTGTTTAATGTTTATAATTTTTTACTTGAAGTTTTTCTTTTTTTAATAAAAACTGTGTATATTCAAAGTATACAACATGATGTTTTCATATACATATACCTTGTGAAATAATTTCTATAGTCAAGCTAATTGACTTGTGAAATAATTTCTATAGTCAAGCTAATTGACAAATTCATCCCTTCACATAGTTACCTTTTTCTGTGGGTGTGGTGAGAACACTTAAGATCTACTCTCCTAGCAAATTTCAAGTATACAATACAATGTTATTAACTATATTCACAGTATTGTACATCAGATCTCTAGAACTATTCATCCTACATAACTGAAACTTTGCATTGTTTGACCAATATCTCCACATTTCCCCCAATCCCCCTTCCTGACCTGCCCCTGGTAACCACCATTCTACACTCTGCTTCTATGAATTCAACTTTTTTAGATTCCACATAGAAGTGAGATAATGCAGAATTTTTCTTTCTGTGTCTGGCTTTTTTCACTCAGCATAGTGTCCTCCAGGTTCACATCCTGTCACAAATGACAGGATTTTCTTCTTTTTTTAAGGCTGAATATGTGTGTGTGTGCATCTGTACACATGTATAATATGTATACAAGTATATATATATGTATATATAATGGATACAATTTCTTTACTCATCTGTTGATGGATACTTGGTCTGTTCCATATCGCAGGTATTGTGAATAATGCTGCAGTGAACATGGGGTGCAGATGTCTCTTTGAGATACTGATTTCATTTCCTTTGGATGTATAACCAGAAGTGGACTTGCTGAATCATATAGTAGTTCTGTTTTTAATTTTTTGAGGCACCTCCATATTATTTTCCATAATGACTATACCAATTTACATTCCCGCCAACAGTGCAAAATGGTTCTCTTTTCTCCACATCCTTGCCAACATTTGCTATTTTTTGTCTTTTTGATAATAGCCATCCTAACAGGTGTGACGTGATTTCTCATTATGGTTTTGATTTGCATTTTCCTGATAATTGAGCATCTTTTCATGCATTTATTGTCCATTTGTAAGTCTTCTTTTGAGAAATGTCTATTCAGATCCTTTGCCCATTTTTTAATTGCATTATAAATATATGAATTTGGATATTAACCCTGTGATATTGTGACTTATAAGAAATATATATTTGATCCTTCAAGTTACCAAAATATATTTTTTATATATATTTGATCTTCCTCCACTGTTCCTGCCTCAGAGCTCCCAAAGTCCTTGGAATTTCCTAAGTGTTGAGAGTGATAAAGGTATCTTTTGTTTTATTAATGAGATGACTTTTGGAAAACACCTAAGGATGAGGGCTGGCTTATCACAATCACCTTGTGATTGGAGGGTTGGAATTTTCAACCCTCACCCCCTAACCTCCTGGGGGGGAAGAGGGCCTGGAGGTTGAATCAATTGCCAATGGCCAAAGATTTAATCAGTCATGACTATGTAATGAAGCGTCCATAAAAACCCAAGAGGAGTGGGTTCAGAGACCTTCCAGGTTAGTGAACACATGTAGATTTGGGGAGAGTGGCTGATCCTTTCCCTATCACTTGCCCTCAGCATCTCTTCCATCTGGCAGTTCCTGAGTTATATTCTTTTATAATAAATTGGTAATCTGGTAAGTAAAATGTTTCTTTGAGTTCTGTGAGGTGCTCCAGCAAGTTAATGGAACCTGAGTAGGGGGTTTTGGGAACCTCTGATTTATAGCTAGTTGGTCAGAAGTACAGGTAACAACCTCAACTTTCGACTGATGTCTGAAGTCCAAGTGAGGCAATCCCACTTGTTTATTTTGCTTTTGTTGTTTGTGCTTTTGGTGTCATATCAAAAAAAATTATTGCCAAGGATAATGTCAAGGAGTTTTTCCCTTTGTTTTCTTCTAGGAGTTTTACAGTTTCAGGTCATACATTTAAGTCTTTAATCCCTGTATATGGTGTAAGATGGGTCCAATTTCATTCCCTTGCCTGTGGACATACAGTCTTCTCCAAACTATTTATTAAAAAATCTATCCTTTTACCATTGTTTATTTTTGGTGCCCTTGTTGAAGATTCGATGACTGTATATGTGGGGGTTTATTTCTAGGCTCTAGATTCTGTTTCATTGTTCTATGTATCTGTTTTTATGCTGGTACTATGCTATTTTGATTACTATGGTTAATTTGAAATCAGGAAGTGTGATGCAGCCTACTTTGTTCCTCTTTCTCAAGACTGCTTTGGCTATTCAGGGTCTTTTGTGGTTCTCTATGAATTTTAGGATTGCTTTTTCTATTTCTGTGAAAATGTTGGAGTTTTGATAGCGATTGCATTGAAGCTGTAGATCATATTTGTCCTGGGTTTTTCATTTTGAGGAGGTTTTTAAATACTGATTAAATCTTGTTATTTGTTATTGGTCTGTTCAGGCTTTCTACTTTTTCTTGATTTAGTTTGGTAAATTGTCTCTTTCTAGATATTTATCCCTCTCTTTTAGGTTATCCAGCTTGTTAATGTGTAATTGTTCTTAAAGTCTCTTACGATCCTTTTTACTTCTGAGGCATCTATTGTAATGTTTCCTATTTCATTTATGATTTTCTTTGAGTCTTCTCTCTTTTTTTCTCAGTTAGTCTAGCTAAGTGTTTGTAAATTTTGTTTTATTTTTTCAAAAAATGAATTCTTAGTTTTCTTGATTTTTTTCTACTGTTTCTCTATTTGATTTATTTCTGCTCTAATTTGTATTATTTCCTTCCTTCTCCTAACTTTGGGCTTAGTTTGTTTTCTTTTTCTAGTTGCTTGAGGTGTAAAGTTTGATTGTTTATTTGAGATCTTTTCTTTTTTTGATGTATTTTTTGCTAAAAAAACTAAAACTTCCTTAGTACTGCTTTTATGGCATCCCATAAGTTTTGGTATGTTGTATTTTTGTCTTTGTTTATCTCAGGATATTTTAAAAATTCCCTTTGATTTCTTCTTTGACTCAATTGTTATTCAAGAGTGTGTCATTTAGTTTCCATGTACTTATGAATTTTTTCATTTTCTTGCTGTTACTGATTTCTAGTTTTATTCTACTGTGGTCTGAAAAGATACTTGGAATTATTCTATCTTCTTAAATTTGTTGAGACTTGTTTTGTGACTTCACTTATGATTTAGCCTGGAGAATGTTTTGAGAGCACTTGATACGAATGTGCATTCTGCTATTGGGTGAAAAGTTCTTAATATATCTTTTAGGTCCATTTGGTCTATAGCATTGTTCAAATCAACTGTTTCTTTACTGATTTTCTGTCTGGATGTTCTGTCCATTATTGAAAGTGGGATAGAGAAGTCTCCTGCTACTGTTGTATTGCTGTCAATTTCTCCCTTTAGATCTGTCAATATTTCTTTTAATATTCAGGTGCTCTGATGTTGGGTGCATATATATTTGTAATTGTTAGATCTTCCTGGTGAATTGACCCTTTTATCATTAAATAATGACCATCTTCATCTCTAGGACAGCTTTTGACTTAAAGTCTAGTTTTTTCTGACATAAGTATACCCACCCCTGCTTTCTTTTGGTTACCATTTGCACAGAGTAGCTTTTCCATCCCTTCACTTTCAGCCTATGTATGTCCTTAAGTCTAAAGTGGGGTGTTTATAGACAGCAAATTGCTAGATTTTGCTCTTTTATCTATTCAGCCACTCTAAGCCTTTTGTTTGGGGAATTTAATCCATTTATATTTAAAATAATTATTAATAGGTGAGGACTTAACTATTGCCATTTTATTAATAGTTTCCTGTCTGTTTTGTTCTTGTTTTATTCCATTTTTCTTCCCTTGCTATCTTCCTTTGTTATGTGATGATTCCAGGGTTATATTTAGGTTGTATCTTTATTGGCTACGTTTGGTTAGCTCTAGTGACACTGGTCCCTATTCAGGTGGCACTAACAGAGTATCTTTTTTCCAGTAAGTGATTAGCAAAATGCCTACCATAGTGTCTGCTGCAGAAGTTAGAAATGGCTTTTGACCCTCTAATTTCTGAATCTCTTGTTTTGCTGCAGCAGAAACAGGAGTTGTGCAGTTGACCCTGGATTCTGTTGGGAGGAGAGTAACTTCCATGTTGAGTGGATTTGAAACATTTTTTTCCACTGCACAGAAATCATTGACCCAAATACCCTTCCTGCCTTCTGGGTGAATGAGATAGGCAATTGTCACCAAGGTATGGTTTGAGGAGAATTCTGAAAACCTTCTTATTAAAACTATCTTTGCCTTGGGTCTTCTGCAAATATCTCAAAGTCTCACAATATAGGCATTATTTTCAGTAGAGTTGTACTTGACAGAGGTCTAAGCTAGAGGAAGTCATGAACACCTTATTGTGAGTTATGTTATTGTGTTCTTTTCTCCTGCCAATGCAACCTTTAGGGGACCAAATGCTAAATAGATAAAATAACCCTTGATATATAATTTAAAATAAAATAAACACTTAACCATGAAACAAGTATAAGAAGGTCCAAGAAAATTCTTATTTCCCCCCAAATGATTACTTGGATGATTTTTGAAGTATTTCAAAAATCAAATGTGTTCAAACATATATTTTGGTGCTTCTGTTTTATCAGTGCCTTGATTTCAGCTTAGACTGACTAATAGATGTTATATCAGGGCTGTGGGGCATGAAACGGGAGGGGCAGTATGAGGGAGAAAAATGTCCAAAGGAGGCAGTGAGAACTTCACTGATGGTCCCTGGTGTGGGGTCTCTGGACTTGAATTTCAGAACTTTGGGGCTGGGCTCCAGTTCCTGTATAGCTACGGGTCAGGGGAGGCAAATCCCTTGATCTGAGTTCTATTCCTATGTTGTGTTTAGTGACCTATATTAGAGTACCTGTTACTTATATAGTGCTCATAACGAGGGCAAGTTCTCACAGTCTACCCTGAACAATACCCTTATTTTAGAGTGAGGAGAAAGAATACAATCTACAGAGAGCTGGTGATAGGGTCCCCTCTGAAACCCAGAGGTCCTCCTCTGGAACCATTTCCCAGAGCCCCTCCCAATCTGTCGTGAGTACAGAGAAAGTGTATCCCAAGATGTTCCTTGCACAGTGCCTGCCATATGGTGGACACTCAGTAGATTTTTTGCTGATCAAATGAATGATTTTATCCATGATGGTTTCAAGCCATACGGCATCCTTCTCAATCACACATTGAGACTACCAAAGCTTTTAATATTAGGCTAAATCTCTTGAAATGATGGTAGAGACTAAATATTTACTTATCTATTAGATTTTTAGAGCAGCATTGTTCATTCTAAAACCTCAGGGTGCATTTGAATAAAATTACAAATAATTAAAATCTTTTAAAAAACCATAAAAACCTTAAAAGCAAAAATGATATTTTATGGTTAATAAAGCTAGAATATAGGCATCATTGTAATGTTACATAATCATGTATGTAATTATTACATAAATAATATATAATCATCCTAATAAACCATGTAATTTCAGCCATTCCTTCCCCTGAAGCTTCTCTATTTATAGGCCTGATGTGGTTGGCAGGGGGGAAAAGATAGATTTAGGGGAGGCTTGAGGATTAAGCACAGTGTGTAACTTGGAAGAGCCTGTGGTTTACTAATTTAAGAGAATCTGCATCTGAACTGAACAAGGAAAACCAGCTTCAGGCTCAGGGGACCCTTGAGGGAATCACCTGGACCAAGTGAGCTGGTCCTTCTCCATCCCCCTCCCAGCTACCCTGCTTCCCGCGTGGGTGCTCATCCTAGGAACCCCTCTCCAACTACACACAGGAGTGCCCTTCCTCATCTCTGCCTTTTCCCATCCAACTTAGGTCCCTGGAGACTCATTGCTTTCCTCCCCATGCCCTCCCACCCCCAGCAGTGACAGTCACTGAGCCAGGCCAACCAGTCACACATTCTGGGCATCTGTGATCCTTTGCCAATAGTCTGTGGATGGTGTTCTTGCTCCTGTTTAACTTGAACTCCTCCCAAGGCCAGGACAGGGGATGGGTCCTTCTCTTCTCTGTGTCTGACTCATCTCCTCATCTGTCCCAGGCCGAAGAAGGCCTCCTGGGCTAAGCAAGGCAGTAGCTGTCATCTTGGGATGGAGACATACCAGACAAGTCACAAGTTCCTTTGAGCAGTGGTTCTCACACTTGAGTGTGCACTAGAAGCACCTGTGGGGCTGGTTAAACACTGCCTTCTCTACCTTCCTTCTCTCCCCCAACCAGGATTTCTGATTCAGTGAGTCTGGGTCTCGATCATTTGCATGATCAAATTCCTAGGTGATCACAAATTTCTAGGTGATGCTGGTGAGGGGACTGCACTTTGAGAACTACTTGTTTAAGGAAAGATCATATGGGCCTGTCATGCTTTCAAGACTCTGACGGCTTCCAACTTGAAAATGATAGTTATCTCCTATAGCTGTAAGTGGTTTACTGTTCACAAATGCTTTCTCATGCGTTCTTTCACAACCTTCCCAGGCAAGGGACCGGATTGGTGTTGTTTCTTTTCTAATCGCAGAGAGGTTGAGTGATGTGCTCAAGGCCTCGGGCTGACAAACAGGGGAGAGGGGAGCTGGGGTTTGAGCCCTAGCCCCTTCCCCACATACTCCAGTGCTTCCCAGAACTTTCTCTTTGGATGGGACTTGTTCTGTTGGTTTGAATTTTCAGGGAACTCTTCATCCAATGATGCAGGCAATGGAACAAAATGTTCACTAGCGTCCAGAAGGGCTGATTGCTCCACCAGTCTTGCAGAATCCCTCATCCCAGGCTCTTTTCTTTGATCAATAATGCACACTCCTCTCATGTGGGAAAGAAACCAGGCAATCACTGGCAAGATGAAACACCCTGAAGTTTGGGCCCATCTCTGGGGTGGTTAGTAGCAGTTGTGATGTCAGGAAAGCAGCTGAGTTTTGCCGTTGCTCACTGCCCCTCATCCAGGTGGCCTTTCCAGTGGTATCACCCTGACCTCAGGTTCTGGAAGACCAAGGGCTGCTGCTCAAATCACTCACATGAGTCAAGCAACAGCAGGTTGGTCCTTTAAATCTATACAGCCTGTGCCCTCATCTAGGAAGGAGAAGTCACCCCAATCTCCAAGGGCCTTAGGTAATGGTAGGTTCCTGGGAATAGATGCATTACCAACTCACTGTCCATTTCAATCCAAACTACACATTCTGTCCTCAGATAAAACCTCTTCCTTTCTAGCTACTGTTTGTAAAATCTGGATCCATTTTAGTAGAGACATAATGTATTTATGACAGATTTCTCTTTTCTGTTAGGACAGAAATGCCATATCTTGGCAGATTATTGCCTAGGGATTCCTTCTTATAGCTTTTTCCATCGTATCCTCCTCCAATTTTCCATTCCGAGGTGCTCAGGAAGCTTCTAGGTCACGGTCAGCTGGCTAAGTCTTCAGCTCCTGGAGCAACACTCAGAAGGAATAGCTGAGATCGGTGTTTTATTTTATGGTTCTACTTCGTCTTATTTGGAAAACAGCAGTAGTGAAAAGAAGAATGTCTCAGAGACATCTGTATTTTCAACAACGATTCTCATAGCACAGAAAAATCTAATCAGCAGCTTCTGTGTGAAGAGAGCTTGGGTTGAAAATAATTTGAAATGTGGGAGCCCAGTCTGAGACCTCCGCTTTGGAGGGGACTTGTCCATTGTTTCCTGGGCATTGATCATTTTGAGGACTCAGTGGTTTTAATTGTTGCAGTCACTCTGTCCTTTCTTGCCTTTCATGGTGCAATGGATGCTGAGCTGTGCTGGCTTCGATGATGTCTTTTTTAGGGCTTGTTTATCCTTGGGGCTCTGCGGGGAGCTGATGGTCCTTTCCCGGGATGCACATGCCTCCAGGACCACGGCACAGGATGGACAGTCGATGACCTTGTGGTCACTGCTGTCCTGCAGAGGGCAAGACTGGGGTTATTCACAGCTTCGTAATTAGCCCCGATGCTGAGATCTTCATCCTGAGCAAATGCAGGCATCGGGGGGCAGTTACAGATCAATGCAGGGACGCTCAATACACAGGCCCCAGAAAAAAATACCAAAATCAAAAATGGATTTGTGTTTAGCGTGTATTGTATATCCTGGTCTGGTTATGAATAATTTAGCCTTCCCCAGGCTGAATAGACTATATATAGCAAGCCTATTTTGCTTATAATACGTCCTATCCTTTTATGAAGAAGCATAAAGCATAAGAGAAGTGCTCAGAATTAGGGGGGACTTAATTTGGTAGGAGCAGGAGTGTGGAGGCATCCTCACCTGTAGTCCCAGGCTTACCACGTACACCTAGGCTTGCCAAGGGCAGAGGGCTCCAGGCACGTGGAGTTGGAAATGGCCTCAGGAGTGTATCTCCGAGGGCTCCGGGAACGTGGAGTTGGAAATGGCCTCAGGAGTGTATCTCCGAGGGCTCCGGGAACGTGGAGTTGGAAATGGCCTCAGGAGTGTATCTCCCTGATTGGGCAGGGGACAGGGCTACTCTGCCTGTGTCATTGGTGGCTTCCAGCTTGGTCGTCTGTCCAAGAGAGGGGAAGTGGCAAGAGTTGAGGGGTGCCGAGAGGTTTTACTTTCCTTTTGGACTGTTACTTTCCCAGAGAGAATAGGATGGCACACTCAAATTAGGCAATTTGATGGGACTTTAATAGACTCTGTACAGAGGTGGAGGCAGGATGAAGGGAACCCACAGGGAATAATGCAGATTCCTGGGTCAGGAACAGCAGGGCTCCTTACCTCTCCTGGGCCTGAACAAGCAAGGGTTGGGGAGCAGTTCCTCACCCCAAGAAAGGGAGGGCTGTGTGGACTTGCTGTCTAGTGGGAGTTCAGGCTTTGGTTGCTGGTGACTCCACCCGTGGTGACTCCACAGGAAGGGCGCCAGAAGGATAAACACCGGAACTGCATTCTCCTCCCTTCTCTCATCTCCTGGGGGTGTTCCCTCATTGATCAAACTCAGTAGAAAGCTAGAAGCGAGGGAGCCCCTCATGTAATCCTCGTAGGTCAGCCTCCCAGGGAGAGAAGAATGGAGAGTGGATTTGGAGGTGCCAGTGGAGGATCCCAGTGCCCTCATAACACCTCTTGTAATGACACTCCTGCCGTGGCTCGCACCGCACTGTCTCTAGAAGGTCCCTGTTCACTTGCAAATATCTAACCTTGGGACAGTGATGGCTTAGCCATTAGTAAAAAGTCTGGATGTCTATCAAATTGGTTGGCTACCGGCCGTTCCAGGGATGCAACACAGGACAGGTACATTTCATGGGTAAGGCGGAGGCTAATGGTGCAGGATCGGGTGGCCCAGGGAGAAGCCGTCCAGGCAAGCTCTCCAGTGGGGGCCTTTGTCTGTGTAACTTCCCTGGACACCTGAACACCTGAGAGGTGGTGGGAAAAGGGGCATGAGGGGCTATCGATATGGAAAATGGAAGTCACTGGCATTGTTTTAGGGTCTGCCAGACTCTGAGATCCTTGAGAGGCAGATACTCAGTCCCACTGCTGACTGCCAGGGTATCCCAGGAATTCATCCCCAAGTCAGTGTTTTTCAGAATGTAAAACATATTTTCCTGTAAATAGTAATTCTGTGAAAACTGATTAAGATTCTTGACTGCTCCTCAAAAGTCTATTTAAATGCTAGGTGGGAAATACAAGGGCGTTTGTTAAATTATTTTCTGTTTGTTTTTTGTTTTTTTCTGTATGTTAAATATTTTGTATGTAAAAATAAAATAAATTAAAAATTCAATTTAATACATATTATTCTGACCTCTGTGCATCCTGGGAAGAGGGTCAATGGAGGTGAGGGAGGAGAAGTTAAAGAAGGAAGAGAATCCTCTTTCCTTTAGTTTTTTTGGGCAAAACTTTGAAACAGGGGAGATATGTCCTTGGCTTCCTCCCATGTTTCCTTCTGCAAACTCACCCAGCTCTCACCTCATCCAGTGTGACAAACCCACACCCCCAGGGCAACCCTTGAGCACAGGGCTTTCCTGTTCTCCCACTTCAAAACTATGGTGTGGCTATTCTTGGGAAGGGGTTAGGAAGTGCTTCAATTATCTATTGATGCTCAATAAACTATCTTAAAGCTCAGTGGCTTAAAACAACAACTGTTTTATTTGGTCACACTTGTGTGGGTCAAGAATTTGGATAGGGCATGTGAGGATATATCGTTGACAGTTTGTGTGTGATGCATGATGTCTGGTTTTGACTGGAAAGGCTCACATGGCCAGGAGCTGGATGGGGCAGCTCAACTGGGCCCTATGTTTGGGGCTCCGCTTCTGGCTGCCAGCTGGGTTCTCTGGTTTTCCTCCACGTGGCTGCTTCGTGAGGCCAGCTTGGGCTTCCTCACAGCATGGTCGTCTCAGAGAGGTTTGACTTCCTACATGGTGTTCAACGTCCCCCAGAGGAAGTGGAAGCTGCTGGTCCTTAGAAAGTCCAGGCCAGTTACTACAAAGTCACTCTACCTCATGCTGTATTGATAAAGTCACCCCAGATCCGAGGGGAGGGGAAATTAGATGCCACCTTTGATGAGTGAAATGACACCTGTGTAACAGTGGAGGAAGGGAAGGGATCAATAGTGATCATCCTTGGAGGCTGACCTTCCCACAAAGAAATCAGCCTGACTCAAATTTATTCCTTTAGTTCCTGCGAGGTAACTCCAAGAAATCATCTAGCACATTGCCTGCCTTATAAATGTGCAACAATTTACAGAACATGAATCTGAGAACATGCTCATTCAGCAGACGTTTATTGAACAGCTAGTTTGTGAAACCTTATGTTAGGTGCCAAGATTCAGAGAATCCTTGGGAGCAGAGAATGTCTGTACAGGTGATCTCTTGATTAGTTTATATCCAGTTTCTATACATACAAGGTCTCTTCTGATTTGAGGCTGAGAAAGAGGGTAAACAGTCATGGCTTGGAGGAGAAAATTTCATTCCTGAATTGAAGCTTCATCTGACCTCTCACTGCAAGGAGCACAGGGCACAGAAAGGCCCAGGGGTTCTATGTCAGGAAAAGTTTAACATTGAACAGAGCAACTAGGAACATGGGGATGTGGGGTCAGATTGCTGGGGCCCAAATCCAAGATCTTCCACATATTAGCTAATGAAATAATGATCATAATAGCCACTAAACTCATGTGATTATTATGAGCCTTCAAGCTGAGTGTCAGGCACATTCTAGTATTTAGTCTAGACTGCTCAGCCCTGCTGATAATGATGATATTGTTATATTATCATTGTCATTACACTTAACCTTGAAATCTCAGCCTAGACATATACAGGCAGGTTCTGGGGCTAGGCTGTTAAGCTCTTAAATGGGAGGCATAGGCATTTTGTCCTATAGACAAAGGGGAATTTCCAGCTGGGGAATGACAGGATCAAGTCCCTTCTCCCTCCCTCTCTCCTGCTCCCTCTGCCCTTGCTTTCTCATTTCTTCTTCTCTCCCCTCCTTTAAAATGATGACAGTATGTTCAAGTTGTGCAAATCAAAGGAATAGATTAGAAACAGGAGAATAAATGTGCTTAGCAGACCCAGGAAATCTCCAGGGGATTGGAATTGATTACCCAGTGCATAATATACAAAACCATCGTTTTTCTGCATGTGGTGAACAATGGGAGTGAAGTAACCTCCCTCTCCAATCCCCCTAATCTGATGGGGTTTTCTCAGTGATGTTATGGAGTCACAGGGGTGAGCAGGCACGAACTGGGCCACCTCCCAGTGGCCTTTTTTTCTGGAAATGTTGGTGGAAGAGGAAGATTAGAACCCTTTCCAGTGCACTTATTTATCTGGTTTAATTTGGAGAGGACTTTGCTTGTCTTGGGAGATGCTTGGACCTTGGGAAGTTGTGTGGATGAAAAGATTGATGCTCTATATCAGAGGCTTATAAAATATATCCTGTTGCCTTTCCCCATGTGAGGAAGGACCTCTTTATGTGGGCTCTGTGTGAACTCGGCATGGCCCCATTGTCGTCTGGGGTGGTCCTGGTACTGGACTTAGCTGGATTCAATAGGACCAAATTTACTTCAGTATTTGGAGAACCTTGATTGTAGGATGGGTGCAGGTTAGAGAATGTCATGCAGGCTGTGAGTTTCAGAGTTTTGTTTTGCAATTCATTTTAGTTTCAGTTGAGACTGGGCATGAGAACTGGGCTTTCGTGAGTTCAAGTCACTATGGGAATGAAGTCACCGTTTTGGTTAAGCTGCTCATCCATCTATCTGGAAGGGTAAGATTCTGATTTTCATTTGCTGCTCATCTTTTTTTCATCCTGAAGGTTGGGATTTATTTGAAAAAAGGGATGAAGATAACATGAGCTGCCAGCCTATATGATGTCTTTGCATGTATGAGAAAAAAGCACCCTTTCGTGGCGTATGTAGCATATTAAACTCATGACTCAGGAGCAAGCAAAGCCTATATTTTAACCCCCTAATTATCTCCTGATCAGGGAGAATTTGTGTAGTGCCCAACTTGCACATCCAGATGTGGCAGCCCTGAATAAAGGAAAAATTCATAATAATAGGCTGACCCAGTGCTTCAGAAGAATGCCTGAGCCTGGGCATCCTTTCTGATTTAGTAATTTCTGGTTAGTGGTTTAGAGTTGCTGATTTAGTAGGTCTGAGGTAGGACCCAAGAACTTGGATTTCTAAAAAGTTCCTAAGCGATGCTGATGCCCTTGGTCTGGGCACCATATTGTGAGAGCCACTTCTCTGGGGTGTAATTCCCTGACCCAGATTTTCCTACTTCCAGGCACTAATTACCTGATTTGCTCATCAAAACCAAAGATGCTTTCTTATTTAGTGGTATAGGTTGGTCCCAAATAAATGGCTTCGCTGGAACGTTCTGGAAGAGGGTCTTACTAGCTCTTTTCTCAGCAGTTCTCTGTCTTCTAGGAGCCCATTGATAAATTTGGTGGGTCTGCAGCACCTCAACCAGCTCAGCCATCAGCATCAGAGTGGAGTTGAACCGGTTCTTCTTTTCCAGACCCCTCACAGCCTTCATAATTCTCTCCTAGAATACTGTTTCTTGGACTCAAATGCTGCCTGCTTGATTTTAGTCTAGAGATCTATTTTTTATAGTCTGTAGAAAATATGCTTTGTTAGTTTTTTGTTACCTAAGTGTGAAAAACAAAACAAAACTTAGTGTACTAGGAAATTATGCAGAGAGAGTTTAATACTTACACAACTTAAAACATGTGTGCACATACACACGCATGCACGAGTGATGATACAGGCTTTTCCAGAGACATCAGTGAGTGAATAATGGGCTGTCTGGGCACTTAACGCAGAGCCAATGAAATGTAGTCTTGCTGGAGTTCGGCTATTGGTGTTAACGACGCTCCCTCTGGGCCATAAAGGAGTGAGACTGGGACGCTCATTTGTGGAGGTGTTGGAGCGTCAAGCTCTTTTGCGGTCTTGGCAATGGGCTTTGAGTGCTTTCATGTGTGGATGGCTTTCCCACTGACATCTTGCAGGACCACGGGACATTTTTTAAAAGGTTGAGCACCAAGTCACCACATCTCGTTAGTGGCAGCAGTTGCTTTATTTGTGAGAATAACTGTTCTTCTTAGCGTCTCAATTTGTCACCTGTGCAGTGATTTATTACCTTCCAAAGCTGCAGTAATTGTATAATGATGCAAAAATAATGACAAGCCATTCTGATAAACTTTATTACCTGTAACATCTTATATTTAAACTGTATTCCAGCATGCTCTGTAGGATTACAGAGCACGCCCGCGGGGTGACAGGTAGAAGGGAGGGCGGCTTCTCAGGCCTGAGAGGAAAAGAGAAAAAGAAACAGGACTCAAACTTCCTGAACAGAGGCTGAGAAGAGTTGGGCTGGGGTGAGTTGATTCCATTTGGGGCACATGTCAAATGGAGCTACCTTCATTTTTATCCCAAGAATTCAGTATTCACTTACTATTTTAAATTGGGAATATAGAATTGGCTCTTAAAAAATCTTTAATGAAATATATAGTTAAAAGAATGTATATAAATGGTGTGCAGTTGAACTCCTGTTTTTATCTTTAACGCCCACATTTGGAGCTTCTCCTTTTTATCAAATGACTAAGTTTTCAGCTTTCGCACAGGCTCAGACATATCTTCACTTGAGCTGGGTTGTAAGGCACTGTACAATGTTCTAGTGCTAAGGGTATAAAGGACTCAAGAAGGCTGTCTTATGAAGTAACTTTCAGATTTGCTTCTCATTTTGCAAAAATATCTGAGGTTAAAAAATCTTTCACGTGGAATTGAGAACTGAGGTACAAAATCGTAATCGAGTGTGGCTGATAAGAGAGTTCTTTTAGTAAGTGGAACTTACCTAATTTGGGTCTATAGTTGGAGGGTCAGTTCTTCAATTTTTTTCCTGACCCAAAGAGTAATGAGGCCCCTTGGATAGCTGACTGTAGAGGCAAAGATAATGGATAAGGTTCCTGTGCTGTCTTCCATCTCCTTCCTGAGGACCCGCCAGTGACCTCAGGCAATGCCTGTTTCTTTTCTTTTTTTTTTTTTTTAATTAATTAATTAATTAATTATTTATTTAATTTATTTATGGCTGCGTTGGGTCTCCGTTTCTGCGCGAGGGCCTTCTCTAGTTGTGGGAAGTGGGGACCACTCCTCATCGCGGTGCGCAGGCCTCTCACCATCGCGGCCCCTTCCGTTGTGGAGCACAGGCTCCAGACACGCAGGCTCAGCAATTGTGGCCCACGGGCCCAGCCGCTCTGCAGCATGTGGGATCCTCCCAGACCAGGGCCCGAACCCGTGTCCCCCGCACTGGCAGGCAGACTCTCAACCACTGCGCCACCAGGGAAGCCCCCCTGTTTCTTTTATGATGGATTCTGTTGGGATTGTACCAGTGGACTTGGGCCAGGCCCATGTCCTGAATGTGGAGCCTTGAAAGTGAGGAAAAGTAGGGACTATATCAGAGTACAGATTTTGCCACTGCTACCAACACCCACTTTTCTCATCTTTACAGGCTCATAGTTGGATTACATTCCCAGCCTCTTTTGCAATTAGATGGGAGCGTGTGCCTTGTTCTGGCTAATAGAATGTAGGTATTTCCAGGACTGGCCATAAAATCTCCCATGTGTGATCCTCCCTTCTCTTTTTCTACTCCCTGCCACCAGAGAAGGCCAAGGCCAGATAGAAGAACTGTAAATGGAAGTGGCCTTTGAAGGTTGGGTTACTTCTTGAAGGAGAGACTCCTAGGATTCCCCTGGACCGTGATGTGAATGAGAAATAAATCTTTTTTGTGTTAAAACATTGAAATTTCAGAGTTAACTTGTTAGCATAGCATAATTTACCCTATTCTGACTTCTTGGCTGTGAGAATCCATGGAAGAGGTTAGTCCTATGCCCACAGCTATGCCTGGGCCTCCTGGAATCTGGCCAAGGTCTTTCTGATTGACCAGGGCTGTATTTTCTTCTTCTGAGTTCTCAAAATTGGGAAGTGTCTCAGTGTGAGAGTCAAATTGGTGATTCCAACTCTGGAGAGGCCAGATCTGTAGATGCTTCAAGGGAGGTAGTGGTTTCAAGGTGAGGGCTAGGCAGGGCTTCTCAATGTTGGCACAGTTGACAGTTGGGGGCTGGATATTTCTTTGTTGTGGGGTTGACCTGTGCACTGTAGGATGCTTAAACAGCATCCATGGCCTCTGCCTGCTGGATACCAGTAGTGCACCCCACTTCCCCACCAACTGTGACAATCAAAATATAATCTCTCAAGACATTGTTTAATGTCCCTGGGGGAGGGGGGAAAAATCACCCCTAGTTGAGAACCACTGGGCTAGAGAAAGGCAGATTCCCAGCTTGAGATATCAGGAGCATGAGTTTTCCTCTCTCCGTGGCCAGAGGAATACTTTCCTGTTTCTTTTCCCTATTTCATGTCATGGGTTGAAAGATTCTTTGCTTCCTCATAAAACATGAAGACCAGAGCTGGCTTTTTGCCATTCAAAGCTCTCCATGAGCGGAGCATGTTGCCTCCACTGGCTTCCTTCCTTCCCCCATATTAGTTATTAATAGCTGCAAAATAAATTACTCCAAAACTTAGTGGCTTAAGGAAGCAATAATTTGTTATATTATAGTACCTGTGGGTCAGGAATTTAGGAGTGGCTTTGCTGGGTGGTTCTGGCTGAGGGTGTCTCATGTGGTTGCAGACAGAATGTTAGCAGGGGTGTAGTCATCTGAAAACTCGACTGGGAGGATTTGTTTCCAAGATGGCTCCCCCGAGGTGGTTGTGGGCAGGAGGCCTCAGTTCCTCGCCATGTAGCCTTCTTCAAAGGCTGCTTGGGCATCCTTACAACATGGCAGCTGACTTACTAAGAGCAAGTGGTTCAAGAGAGAATGAGAGAAAACAAGGAAGAGGCCTCAATGTCCTTTATGATCTGAGGTCATATGCCATCACTTCTGCTTTGCTCCATTCATTAAAAGTAAGTCACTAAGTTTGGTCCCTATTCAAGAGAAGGAGAATTGGCCTCCACCACTTGAAGGGAGGAATAACAAAGGATCTGTGGACATATTTTTGAAACCATCACATCCCTGCACAAAGCTTTCTTTGCTTAGATACACTGGGCTACTCACGAACCCCTGCCACATGAGGCATGTTCCTAGATTTTGAACTCCCCCCCCCGCCCTTCCCATAGTACTTTCACCCCATCTTCCAGACTTCCAATTCCCACTGGACTGTAAACTCACCCAGGGGTCCCCTTCGGAAAAGATCTGATAAACTCATTCAGGGAAGTTGTAAAATAAAAAAAGATCTGGAGTGGCCATTCCCAGAGATATCTGCCACTTTGTAGGAACTCCTAATATTGCTGAGCCCATGACCCAGAGACTCATCATGTTAATGGTGGGATTTCAGACCCTATGACAGGGGTGTGGAGGAGATTCTTGAGAAAGGCTGTTTAGTGATGGGCACTTGAGAGATGACTGCTACCTCCTTTCCAATCTTAGCCCAGCTCCACCAGTGACCACCTCACCAGCAGCTCTTGACCCCGATCAGGTAGCATAATGATAAAGAGGACAGACTCTGGAGCCAGGCTACTTGGGTTTGGATCCCAGCTCCAAAACCATGGCAGAGGTGGCTTGCTGACCACCCTAGGTTTGTGCTTCCCTCTCACAGTGTAAAATGGTGATTGGAAGTGGTTGCCCCGCCAGGGTCAACATTTCTCAGCCTTTACTTGCCTCCAAGCCGGTCCAGGTGACTGAGCTTGGGTCCTAGAAGGTGGATGGAAGTGATATATGCCCCTCTGGGCATGGCCCATAAACACCCCCCATATGACTCTCCATGTCCACCCTCCCCCATCTGCTGGCTGGAGGTAGATGCCCAGAGCAACACTGGATGTCACATGGTGAGGATGGCAGGTGTCACCTCTGTCAGTAGGGTCCTGAATGACTCTGCAGGGCTGACCATCCACTCTTCCCACCAATGAGACTTTCCATGAGTGAGATACAAGTGTCTAATGTATCAGGCCTGTAAGATTTCAAGGTTTATTTACGACAGCAGCTAGCATCACTTAATGAAGATAATCACTTTTTAACTGTATAGTGTTGGGAAAAATCACTTAACCATTCTTGCCTCAGTTTCTTCATCTGTAAATTGGGGATAATAAAAGTTATTATCTCCTAAGGTTGAAATAATGGATAAATGAGCTCAATCCACATAAAGCACTTAGAACAGTGTCTGGCCCATAGAACATCCTTACTAAGCTTATCTATTCTTACTGTTAATTAGAATAAATAATTACCATCTGCCTGAGCTCTGTTATGAGGGAAAGCCTTTTTGCTCCAAAACGGTTTTCCCTCCTGATTTATGGAGACTTGCTGGCATCCAGCTGGGACACAGCTACAAGGTAAAGCTCTTGTGTAGCCTGGCTCAGGAAATCCAGGTGGGCAGAGGAACCAGGACTACGTAACTGTTCTCTGCGGTCCTAGCTGTCCATAGGCTTGGGAGTTGCTCTGGCTGTGGGCATAGGAGGCATCCTTACTATGCAAACAGCTGGTGGTCAGGCCATGCCCAACCCAGGCACGGGGTGGACAAGTGACCTCAGTGGGGCAGGAGCTGGGCAGTATCCACAAAGGCTACGCAACAGCTTCCCTGGATTCTTCACCTTCCAGCATGGAGACAGCAGGGTTTCGGTCCTTGCTAAGCTCATTCCTAAAATCAAAGGAGTAAAGCATCCTGCCTTCCCTTAAACAACCCTCGTTCCTGCTTAGCTCAGCCATTTCCCTACTTGCAGGACCATCCAATGGCCATCTTTGTTTTAGTGGCTGAGCTGGGGTGGGAGGACTTCACTTTGACTTTGCATCATGCCTCAGTTTTACTCACTACCATGTTTCTATTGGGATGTGTCGGGCACGCTGGGGGTATTTGTAGTAGTCCTCACCGTATTACTGAGCAGAGAGATGCACTGGGGGAAGCCTCCTCTACCTCAACATTTTGGATCCATCTGTACATGCTGAGGATTTACTGAGGTCAGCAATCGTCAGAGGATCAATAAAGCACTTCCGATAAAACTCCATTTTGCCTCCAGCAAATTCCCAGCGTTACTTTGCCTTTGTAAACAACATCTTAAGCAATGCTGATTGTAAATCATCTCCAATGAACCTTTACATCCCCCATGCCATTTGTTCTCCCTAATAATTTTTTTGCGGGAGGCAAGAAGGGATCTTTGTGCCAACGAAGAAACCGAAGCCCAGAGGATTCAGGTGACTTGCCTGAGGTCACCGTTGAGTTGAGTAGGTGCAGATGAATCCTAGTTTCTTAGCTCTGGCCAGGGGCATTTGCCCCTGCTTGGCTTAGTCTCAGCACCTCAGTTAACTTGGGGCTTGGAGGTGTTCCTGACCTGACTCCAGGCCCCCTGGGCAGCGGACGAGTGCTAAACAGTGGGCTGCAGGCAGCCACAAGTTCTTTAACCTTGTCAGAGCTGAAGGCTTACCTCACCCGCTGTCTGGGCAGGCTGGCAGGTGATCACATGTTCCTCCGGACCTAATTACCTGAGAAGAAAAGAAGATATCCTTTAAATTCCTTGAACTCCCCTCTAAGCAGCCTTCAGGCAGATGTAAACTGAGGCTCCATCTTGCCCCAGGAGGGAAAAATCCAAGTGTGTGCAGATGGACCGATGTAGCATGACCTGATGCTGGTGCGTGGGTCCAGAATATGGGCTCCGTAAGTTTCTCATCAATCCAGAGAGAAGTTCCTTCCAACCTGTAGTTAGTGTGGTGATGTCAGTGCACCTCTGGACAGGGTGATGGACGAGGGCGGCTGGAGGACAGTGCCCCATTCCTGGGCCAAACAGCGGTGTGAAAGGGAATTAAAGTGCACATCGCATCCTCAGAACTGGCCTGAAGGATGCAGGAGGTGGGGCTGAAGCTCCCTCGGGGTCCTTTTACTAACCCTGTCTCAGGGAGCCAGCACGTTCCTGCATCCAGCAAGGCTTTCCCTGAGGTGCTGGCAGGCAAAGGGATGTGTCCCGAGGTGGCAAGTACTGGGACCCACTTTCGTACCTGAAATGGCTCTGTCCCTTGTCCCAAGCTACCAAGTCCCCGTCTGGAGTAGACAGAGGGGAGTTGTCTAGCAGCACGTACAGGTGCCAGAGCAGGTCCCAAGCGAGCAGAGGAGAAAACCTGCTGCGGGTGAGAGGGCAGGCGTATAAGGCAGCCAGTGAGCACCGTCTTGATTTACCCTGATCTAGGGTTAAGGGTCTGCCCTGATGTCACTAAGGGCTCAGTGTGCCACTGCCAGCTTCTGGGCACCCCTAATCATCTCAGGTGCTTTTCACGTCGGCCCCGTGAAGCAGGCAGTGCTGCTAGCTCCAGGCCACCAACAAGGAAGGGCGGCCAGCTGTGCCCCAGTGCCGCAGCTTGTCAGTGGCAAGAGAGGAGTCCAAAGGCAGGTCAGCTTGGTTTCAAAGCCCAGGCTCATAACAGCTCTATCGCACTGTCCCTCCGTCACAGGGACAGGCAAGGAAATGCCACGGTGGCCAGGAGTGAGGCACCTGCAGGGTTCGGAAACCTTCAGTAACGAGTGTAGCAGTAGCGCCGGCACAGAGCTTTTGAGGTGGCTCACTGTGTTTGCAATGGACACTGAGTAGGAAAAATAATATTTTCTAGATATAGTGCTTGCTTTCTGTATTAGTTTGCTAGAGCTGCTGTAACAAAGCACTACAAACTGGGTGGCTTAAACAACAGAAATGTGTTGTCTCACAATTGTAGAGGCTAGAAGTTCAAGACTGAGTGTCAGTGGGGTTGGATCCTTCTCAGGGACGTGAGGCAGAGTCTGTTCCAGGCTTCTCTCCTAGCCTCCGGTGGCTTGCTGGACATCTTTGGGCTTCCTGGGCTTGTAAAAGTATCACTGAGATCTCACCTTCACCTTTATATGGCGTTCTCCCTGTGGACATTTGTTGGTGTCCAACTTTCTCTTTTTTATAAGGACGCCAGTCATATTGGATTAGGGCCCACCTTAATTACCTCAGCTTAGCTAATTATAACTTCATTGACCCTGTTTCCAAATAAGGTCACATTTTGCTGCAGTAAGGTACTAGGGGGTTAGAACTTCAGCATATGAATTTGGGGGGACAATTCAATCCATAACAAGTGTGTTCCTATTAGCTTTCAAACTGAGAAAAACTGTTTAAGGGAAATCTTTGTTCTTTCCATTTCTCGTTATAAAATGTTTTTTTTTTCTGTACTGCAACTTCTGATCAAAATGAAGTGGACACGTGCTCATTCTTCTGAATTGATTCCCGTCTCCTAAACATCATTTAAAGCAACTCCCTGTGTCATCTGGGTACATCTTCTTCTGATTCCTAAGGGCTTCTCCAGGACTTGTTCTTCGGATGGGGTGAAACCACAGACAGGGCCAGTGCTTTTCCTTCCCCAGTGATCTGAGCTGTTTCCCTCCTAGACTCCCGAGTTTTCTTCTCTAGTGGGGCTTTATTTGGATTCATATATTCTGAATATTCTGTGCTCTGCAGGTGGAACACCCAGCACAGATGAAATACTTTGAGTAGTTCTGGCCACACTGGTGCTGCTGCTAATTGGGCTGTTAGAAGCTTTGCCTGAAGTAGTGTGGTCCGCTGAATGGAATAAATGCTCTTCTCAGACGTAGGCGGGATGTGGCTCCTGAGAGAAAGGAAGATAAGCTTTGTTTGAGAAGCGATGCTGCCTATTCCTAAGGTGGATGGGCTACAAGAGGGGTGGGAGGGGAAGAGATACAGGGGAAGGTGCTTAGCCTTGGTGCTACTCCCCTTGAGTGTGTCCTCACCATGTTCTGTCTCAGGCACACACCCTTTAGGTCCTGGAGGACCCTCTGGAGTCTCCCCTACCCAGCAGCAGATGCTGCTCTTTCAGTCATGGTCTAAAATTCTTAGGGGACACATGGTGATTCCCCAAACTCAGTCTGAAACCCAAATATTTCTCCTGAACTCCAAGATCAGACATTTCCATTTGATCTCATCATTTATTCACCCATTTCTTCATTTCACCAAGGACAAGATTGGCTGAAAAGGGGGGTAGAGTGGAGGAGGGGAAAGCGCTCTGGGCATGGAGACAAAAGGCCAACAGTTCAAAGGTGGTGGAGAATGTGGCCTGTGCCTAAAAGGAAAGAAGGTGGATCTGGCTGGAGGGGAGGGTGAAGGGGAGTGAGTACAAGAGATCAAGTGGAGAAATAGTTGGCACTCATGTCAGGAAAGTTCATGTGTGGAAGACTGGATTATCCTGAGGGCTTTGAATGGTCTTAAGAATGAGAGTGTGAACATTAATAAATAGAGACCTCAATTAAAATAGAGTCGGGAGACCAGAAGGGGGAACTCATATGCCCTGCGAGGATGGCAGAGCCCAACAGGAAGAAGAAAGGCTTCCTCTTCTTGCCTGGCAAGAGCTCAGCCAACAAGAGACTGTCACAAGGCAGCCAATGAAAAGCCACTATACTTCAAACTCTCTCGATTCCTCCAATGGGCTCTTTGTTTACTGCGGGCCTCCCAACTTCCTTTTCCCTTCTATAAAAGAGTTCTGCTCTTCGTGCTGCACAAGACTTGCACGTGGCTCACCGTGGTCGCAGTCCCCGAATTGCAGTTCTTTGCTGATCCTGGGTAAACCCATTTTTGCTGGAGAAATAAGTGGCACCCTATTTGTTTAAGGTCAACAAGAGTGACATGAAAGATTACTCTGGAAGTATGTGGAGAATGATTTGGATAGAGGTGAGATTAGACTCAGAAGACAATTTCCGGGGCTGTTACAATCATGCAAATATTCACGCACGCACTCACTCACAAGTTCCTAAGTGTCCTCCCTGGGTTTGTGGGAAGTAGGTGGAGTGAGCGAGGGGTGTGGTGCCTTCATAACTCCTACTTACAGCCAGTGGAGGCTGCTCTCTCTTCCCTTCACTGGGATGAAGCAGCTACTGGGCTGGCGTGCTCCAGACTGAGCTCTGTGCTTTTTTCCTCATTCTGAAAAAATGCTGGGAGAGCAAGAGGCTGTCAGCTGTGTTTCCTGCTTCACAAGGAGAGCTTTGTTTGGAGAAGTTTCAGAGTGCAAAAGTCAGATTGAATACAATGGAGACACAAAATGAAATTGCTCTTTGCAAGAAATACAGGTGCAATAAAATGGAGATACACTTGTTTTAACGCTGCAAATGTCCTGAGGATTTCTAAAGGCTACTGAGTAGGTTAAGCAAAAGTGCAGTTAGGAAAGGAAAGGGGTCAGAGAAGTTGGTGGGGGGGAGTGTGTGTGCACGTGTGTGGGAAGCATGGATTGGACAGACTTGATGGAAGTGCTTTGAGCACCAATTAAAAACCCAGCATGGCGCATAGGCTACATTGTAGCGAGAACCACAGTCTCTCCCCTGCCCAATTCTCTCATCCCACCAGCAGTTCTCTCCTCTGTACCCCTGTTTTGGGCATTGCCTCCGTACAGAGAGTGTGAGCCTCTTCCCAAGGACCAGTGGGTTCACAGATACCTCACATATGCTCTGGGTCAGAGACCATGGGAGAGAGGGGTGAGAAACAGAACACTCCATATACTACATCTGCAAAAGGGCAGAATCACTCCCTGAAACAAGACTTTCTAATCCTCTTTTGGGTTACTTTCTATGACTCAGTACTTGGTACTTTGTAGCCAACAGCTATTTATTAAGTGCCTGCTATATTGCTGCACTGATATAGGGGCTAAGCTTGCAATCAAGACTTGAACTGCAGACTGGCAGTTTGCAGATCTAAAGTGTTTTGTTTGACTTGACCGGTGCTGGCTGTTTATTTATTATTCATTCATTCATGTCTGAATGCCTTTAGATGGAGCAAGCGCTTGCCAGTGAGTTATAGTTTTCTTACACCCAGTTGTTGTTTTACTTGCAATTCCTGTGAAGAGAAGAGACCCCCACACGTGAAACAGCTGTATCCCTTCAATTCAAGGTGTGAATCAAGTTTTTGGTTGAAGAGAGTCTGAGACCGCAGGTACCTAAGAGAGCCGAGCCACAGGGAGCATCTGGGAGGCTTTGAGGTAGCACCCTTGCTCTCTGAAGTCAAAATGGTTAAAGTGCCATTGAACTTTTTTTGTGCTTAACACAGCTTCTATTTACAAGAGCTTTGGACTTTGGTCCCCAGACAAGTTGGAGTTTAGAGGAAACAAATGATTGGAATGACTAAAGAGGATGCTTTCAAAATGTGTTTCCTATGTTGGGTCCAAATTGAGCTGAGGCAAGGGTGGAGCCCACTTACGCAGTCTGGGCACCCTCTCCTAAGCTGACTTCATCCTTCCTCTGATTCATTCTCAGCATCACCCTACGCTGAGGCTAGACTGCAACCAGTGTTTTGAGTAGTTAACTGGGTCTTACACTTCCTGCTTGTGAGTACTCATGTTCTTTTATTCATTTAGCCATTCATCCAGTAGATTATTGGGCACCTAATATGTACCAGGCACTGTCCCAGATGCTGGGATACAGCAGTGAACAACGCAGACACTAATTCTTGCATTCATGGTACTTACATTCTGGTGTGTGTGTGGGGGGTGGGGAAAGGGGAAACAGACAATAATATAAATCAGTAAATTACATGGTATGTCAGGAGATAAAATGCTATGGGGAGCAGGATAGGACAGCCATTGGGGCAGATGGGGGAATGATGCAATGTTAAACAGAGTGGTCAGGGTAGACCACCAAGAAGGTGACACTTGATGCAGGACCTGAAAGAAGTAAGGGATAGTAATGTGACTATCAGAAAGAAGAACATTCCAAGCAGAAGGACTCTTCACTGCAAAGACCCTGAGGCAGAAACAGGCCTGCTGTGTTGGAGGAACAGGGAGTAGGCCAGTGGGATGGAGACAAGACAGGAGAGCAACTGGAGGTGGAATGTGTAGGGCCTTGTAGGTGACTGTGGGGACTTTGGCATTCACTCTGAAGAGGACCGGAGTCATTGTGGGGTTTTACATAGTATCATGATCTGCTTACCTTTTATTAGGATCATTCTGATAGACTGTGGGGGCCAAGGGTGGAAGTAGGGTTTCACTTTGGAGGCTGCTGCAGGGGCCAAGGTAAGAGGTGATACTGGTTTGGACCAGAGTGGGGCAGTGACCATGGTGAGAAGTAGCTGAATTATGGATAGATCTGAAGGCAGAGGGACCACTTATCTCCTGGTCGCTGTGGTCTCACTGCAGGGTGGGTAGATTGGGAATTTATTCTGCCTGTTATGTGCTAAGCACTGTCGTATATACTTCACATACAACATCATCTCATTTAATCCTCTGGCATCCCGTTGAGGTAGATTGGTTTTCCCTATTTTATGGAAAATGTCAAAGCCTGAAGATATGACTAACTGACCCACAATGCCTATAAAGGGTAGAAGTGGGTGTCCCCTTGGCACTGAACTCGCCTCTCTCCCCCAGATTGAAGAAGGCTTGGTTCCAGTGAAAGACGCTGGTGCTCTGCCTGAATGAGATCAGCTGTGACTCAGCCAGGAGTGTCTGAACGGTAGAGCCTTTGCGGAGCCCTGGAGGTCTCCCGGTGTGTCCACATGTTAGGTGGTTCTGCAGATGGGGCAGCGGGGGCTCCTCTGGTGCTTCCTTCACTCCCAGCCCAACCGGGGCTGGGCCCACCCTCTGCAGCTGTGCCCTGAGCAGCTTTCTCTTGTCTGGTTGTAGTTTCGGCTAGCTCTTGGACTTCACTCTTTAACCAAAGCTTGGACCAAGTAAAACCAAATTCTACCCTTTTCTAAAATGTGAGCTAAGCTCCAAAGAAATAGAAGGCCAGTTTGGACCCAAATCTAAACTTGCACACATAACAGGAAGTTGAATGGATTTTTCTGTTGACCCAGAATTGGTGACTGAGGCTGAAACCAAGGACAAAGAGTTGCTAAGTTCTGTACATGCTGGAGAGAATCAACAACATCTGGGGTCAACACTAGTCCTGTTGCCATCCGTTCCGGGCTAGGCCCTTCCTCAGTTTGAGAGGAGAGGAAACCATGGCTGAAGTCATTGTCACACATGGTTCACTGTGAGCAGTCAATCCCTCAGCTTCCACCCTGACCCCCCAAGTCAAATGAGGGGGAATCAAGAGAACTGGGGGTTCTTCAACAGGAATATGAAGCTCATATTCTAACTCCAGATTACATGTCTGCTTAGTTTGCCAACTTTCAGATCTGACCTGATACCTGGAAGAGCAGGAGAAGAGAAAACAAGGGAGAAAGGGTAGCATGAACACAGAGCCGAACAGGGAAGAGCCTCTGTGTGTGTGCTTTGGTGTTTCAAGGGGGCATGAGTTTTCCATGGGTCTAGCAGACAGTGCTGAGAGGGCGGGGCTGGCAATGCCCTGCCTATCGTGCCTGTTGCCTGATGGGTGGTGGCGGCCAGCAGCAGAGACTGGGATGTGTGGTGGCACAGTGTCTTAGTCCGTAAGTGCTACTATCACAAAATCACCATGGGCTGGGCAGCGTAAATGACAAACATTTGTTTCTCACAGTTCTGGAGGCTGGGAAATCCAAGATCAAGTCCCCTGGCAGGTTAGGCTTCTGAGGAAGACCCATAGATGCTGTCTTCTTGCATGGCCTCACGTGGTGGAAGGGATGAAGGAGATTTTGGGGGAGGGCTCTTTTATAAGGCACTAGTCCCATTCATGAGGGCTCCATCCTCATGAACTAATCACCACCCAAAGACCCCACCTCCTAATACCTTCCCATTAGGGGTTAGGATTTCAACATATGAAATTTAGGTTGCGGGAGTAGGGGGGACACAGACATTCCATCCTTAGCACACAATGAAAGATAAGAGCTGGAATTGGACTTCTCATGTCAGGGAAGTGTGCAGGGGAGGGCGTGGCCCCAAAGAAGTCCAGGTATAGAGAGCTGGGACCACCAGCAGAGTTAAACAGTGATGATTGCATTCTTGTTCTACTCTTTTCCCAGCCCAGCACAAGAGTAGCCAGACCTTGAAGGGCTGGGAGGACTAAGGGGCTAGAGTCCCCCACTGCAAGCAGTCAAGGTCACTGTCAGCCTTGCTTGGAAGGAGAGGAGCAGTTGAGGTTAACTTTGACACAGAAGTTTTAAACGTATCTGACTTTTAATAACCAAAAGTGATCAGAAGGTCGTGAAACTTGAAGAGGGTGTTGTTAAGGGACGGGAATGGGAGAGATTGGATGAGGTTTGATTAAAGGCAGTGAATGGAGAAAACTCATGTTTATATCCCATCGTGCTGAGTGAGATTGCTCAATAAACAAGTCGCACACACTTAAAAACATCATCAGAGCAGAACTAATATCAGAAAACCATCAGTTATTCAAATCCACCCCTGCAACGACCTAGATGGCGGCACTTCCTAGACTCCCTCATCTGAGTGGGCTACGTGGAGCCCTTGGAGTTCCTCTGGCCAAAGTGCAGAACTGTACGTCACCGAAGTCACAGAAACAAGCGGAGAAGCTCTTTAAAAACATTTAGTGAACACCAATTGATTGCATGAATAATTAAAGTATACACACCAAGGAGGAAGTCTCTCCTAAGCATCTTGCACTTGGGAAAACCCCAAAGAGGCAGCAGGCAGCCATCATCTGACATGAGCTTCATCTACACCGAGAATGTTCTTGGCCAACTCTTTCCGATTGTGAATTTTAAGGACTATTTGGAACAATGACAGCCATCGGGGCTGCCTGAATTCTTAATCCTCTGGAGTCAGGGAGCGTTCCCAACAGCTGGGAACTTGCTAATGTAGGGCATTCTCGTATAGAAACCTTCTTATAAAAGCACTGAGGACTTTTTTTTAATGTAAATGGAAGCCCATTCCTAATTCCCCCCAATTCCTTCCTTCCTAACAAAATATCTGTCTTCTTCTTGGCATATGTTGTGTTTTGGCCACAGCATATATATTTTTACACAGCTGTAATGATAGTGCAGATGGAACTTGGGTCTCTTCTTTAACTGTAAGCATAGCCTTCCAGCTACTCCTCTTCAAAGTCATAGAATATTTTACTGTCAATGCGTGGGCACATTGGACTGTTCTCATAAGCTGATTAGTATTTTTAAGATCTTATATGCTATTGCATCTTCATACAGATAGAGTTTTGTCCTCTCGAATCATGTTCTGAAGATATCTTCCCAGAGGTGGGATTTCAGAGTCAGATTGAGTAGCTGATGTAGCCCATGGTGATGTTTTCCTGTGGGTGGTCCTGACTTACACACTGTGCACCGTGTAACAGGGGTGTTCCCTGGAGATGTGAGTAGGTTGCCCCATGAGTATACCTCACAAGCAGAGCCATACTGCACAGGAAAAGGAACTGCTGGAATATTTGCGGGCAGCCTGTGGACCAGGATTAAAAGCTTTGCAGGGACTAGGTGGGCTTTTCATGTCTTATATTTATTTATCTCTTCTACCTACCTATCCATTATCATTATGGTTAAACTCTTGAGAGCCTACTTACTATTTGTCACTATAAACCCTAATGGGCCCCAGGTTAGATGGAGCCCAAGTCATTTATTCACCTTAAATCTAGTTTAAGAAGTGATCCCCGTGCCTAGACCTGGGTGCCTAGGTCTCACGGGGGAGGGAAAAGGTGGAGAACACATAACCATGGCTTAGACGAGGCTTCCTTTCCTCCTCTGGACATTCTGGGTGCTGCTGTATTGCCATCCTCCTCCTCCTCCTCATCAGTCACATATGGGCATTGAGCAAACCACTGTCTATATTTCACCATCTCACTTCACCTTCCCATCAATCCTATGTGACTGTCCCTATTTACAGAGACAGAAACTAAGGCATAGAGGGCACGTAGCTAGTAAGTCGTTGTATTGGGCCACGAAGGTGGAAGGCTAAGACAGAGTTTCCAGAACTAACGGGCTTGCTATGTGTGTATGTGTGTGTGTGTATGTGTGTGAGTGTGTTTGTGCATGTGTGAGTGTGTGTGTCTGTGAGTGTGTTTGTGTATGTGAGTGTGTGTGTGTGATATAATGGTACATAGTTAGGACAAACCTTGTACTGGTACTGACAGCTCAGAAGGGGACACCTACCCCATGCTTCATGTGGCAGGTGGTCAAAGAAGGTTTCCCAGAGGAGGAGATGACAGCTAAATACTTAAGCAGAAATAGGAGTTAAATAGGAGAAGGTAATTCTGTGGTTAAAGAAAGACAAGATTTACTCAGAAAAGATTAAATTACAATAGAAGACTCATTAGGGTGACTTCCCTGATGGTCCAGTGGTAAATAATCCACCTTCCAATGCAGGGAACAAGGGTTCGACCCCTGGTAAGGGAACAAAGCTCCCACATGCCAAGGCGCAGCTAAGCCCGTCTGTGCACCACAACTACTGAGCTCGTGTGCCTCAACTAGAGAGCCCGCGTGTGCAAACTACAGAGCCCACGCACCCTGGAGCCTGCGCGCCACAACTAGAGAGAGAAAACCCGCACGCTGCAACATGCAAAAGATCCCACATGCCGCTACTAAGACCCGACACAGCCAAAAAAAAAAAAAAAAAAAAAAGACTCATTAGGGTCGGGGCAAAATGCGAGCCCAGGGCACTGTGTTGGAGTCCTCAGCCACAGGGGCCAAAATATCCGTTGAGACAGTAGAGAACACGGCAGGAGCCATTCCTGAACTGGGCAGGGTGGCGGGGACGTGGGGGGAGAGGGATGCTGGGTTTGTCCTCCCACCGTTGGTGGAGCCCAGGCCTCTGAGGTGGTCAGCAATGGGTCAGACAGGCTGCCAGAACATTCCATGTGTCAGAGAAGGTATGGCAATGTCTCTTGTTTTCTTCAATAAACACTCATTTCTTGTTTATTGATTATGAAGGTTATGCTGTATTTCCTTGATCCTAAGACACCATTGATGTTAGGGACTAAATGGTGTGCCTCCCAAATTCGTATGTTGAAGCCCTAACCTCAGTGTGACTGTCTTTGGAGATGAGACATTTGAAGAGGTAACGAAGGTTAAATGAGGTCATGAGGGTGGGCCCTAATCCAACATGACTGGTTTTATAAGAAGAGTCACCAAGGATGCGAGGGTGCAAGAGGAAAGGCCATATGGGGACGCAGTGAGACGGCGCCATCTACAAGCCAGGGAGAGAGGCCTCAGAAGAAACCAAACTTGCTCACACCTTGATCTTGGACTCCCACTTCCAGAACTATGAGAAAATAAATTTCTGTTGTTTAAGCCACTGTGTCTGTGGTATTGTGTTATGGCAGCCGAGCACATGAATACAATTGACTTAAGACACACCATCAATTTAATAGCACTTTGGCGGGGGGCGGGGGGAGGGGGGGAAGAAACACTTCATTACATGCGTATATCAAATACAAGTGTGCATCCAAATTTCAAAAATATCAGAATGTGAGAAATTGTGCAGAATTCCCAGATTTGTAACTAGTGGAGTAAAGGATGTAAACATTTTTAACATTTTTATGATTCTTGAGACAGTGTGAAAAATTTTGGGTAATGCTATTATTAGTCCCTTTCCTAACCTGGACATTCAATTCAGATCTGATATGACCAGCAGATGTAAAACAAAACTATGATTTCTCTCTCCTGGATACAATAGACAAGTTAATGCGGTAGAAACACAGGGATATTTTTACCTTTTTGCGTTTGTTTTGATTTTAAGCTAGAAAGTAACGGCTACCCTTCAGAAACAGAAGTGATATAATGTGTAAGACGCAGTTCCATTTTCCCAGAATTTGTGATGGCATTGCTCTGCAGGTCTGGGTGAGGTGTGGGTTTGGACTGTATCATTCAGACCATTATACAGGAGCCCCACGCTCCCTGCCAGCTCAGGACCCCATGGGGACAGAGGGCACCTCATCTTCAGCCCTCACTGGGGCTGGCTTGAGTAATGCAAGACTGCAACATTTATGACCAAAGACCTTGCGATCTGAACATCTCGGCCACACCTATGTCATGGCTTACACTGCCCCCAGCTCCGGGAAATCAGGTAGAAGAGTGTGCGGAAGTCTCCCTTAGGAAAGGCCGTCCTCACTGTGGGTGGGGCAGCCATGCCCTTTGCTTCTCCTTAAGGGGTCCTTCATGTTACATTTCACTCCCCCACCCCGGACAACGTAATGTTTTTTAAAGAATTAGCATATGATGAATTTCTGGAGCCATCGCGGTTTTAAGACGATGAGCCGAAAGGTAGGGCTTGGTGTTTTATTTGGACTGTGCTTTGCTTTAACCTCATTCTTGGTACAATATCTTTAATATAGATCTATATGTCACATACATTGATGTTACATTGTTTTCATATAACCATATTCGACACCCCACTTGACAGGGTCAACATTCACAGTGGTTCCTCCATGCATTTGACAGTATGAGCCCTTAAAATGTTTTCACAACACTTACATGTAAGCACATCTGACAGGATCAGCAGTTGAAATGTTCCACAAACCTATGTATTCATGGTTTCGAATACCAGCAGCTACTGCGTTCACAATAGCTCTGCATAGTGACTGTTCATTCAGCACACTTTTTCCTTTTTTTTTGAGAATTTATGAAACACCAGGCTCTGTGACAGGCTTTTTTGACATTGGGTACAAAGATGATTAAGATTTAACTGACACTTTCATAAAAACTTTTAGTTTACCAAAAATCAAATAACTAGTAACCAGCATTTACTGAGCACTTACTAGTTGCCATGCATTGATCCAGTGGCTTTCATACAGCAACTCACTTAATCCTTCCAACTACCATGTTCATATAAGGTAGTCACATCAACCCCATTTTACAGATGAGGAAACTGAGGTACTAAATGGATAAGCAGTTTGTCTGAGATCCCTCAGCTAGGAAGAGACAGGACTGGGATTTGAATCCAAGCAGTTTTCCCCTGGTGCTCTTATGCTGTCTCTCCTCACTCTGTACTATATGTTACATCATAATTATTGCAACAGTGTGTAACAAATAGTGTGGGCACAGTGTTTTGGGAGCAAGGCAAAGGGCCATCCACTGCCTGGTGATGTTGAAAGAAGGCTTCAGGAGAGGAAATTATTTGAAGAGACTTCAAAGTTTTAATAGGAGTTGGGTCAAATGGAGAAGCTGGGAGAATGCAAGAGTGTGTGTAAATTCTAGGAGGCACTTAAAAGTTAACAGTGGTTTGAGAACCAGGCCAAGCTTAGGGGGGGAGCTGGAAAGTGTGTGTGATAGAGGCAAGATTGGGAAGGACTTTGAATGTGTTGGGGAGGAAAAACTTTTCCTCTACCCTCTTAGGTTCAGTTCCTGGGGGGTGTGTATTAAACTAACAAAAGACAGATTAATAGAGGAAAAGGCATATCATTTTTATTAATATTTATATGCATGGGAGTTCACAGAAAGAAGCTAAACTCAAAGAAGTGGTTAGACTTGTATGCTTATATACCATTTTAACAACAGAAAAAGGGTTTGAGCTTGAAGGAACAATAAACTGTGGGGAAGTAACTAGGAAATACATGAGGCGACTCATGGAAGATAAGGGTTATTATAGTGAGGTCTGTTTATGCAAACTCATCTCAGTGTTGACTTTTCATCTTCAGTGATAAGAGCTTCTCTTCCCTTCCTGGTACAGGGGTAAGCACCTTCACAAAGGGAAATTATGCCCTGTTTTTAGGCAGATAAGGGGAGGGCAGAGAACGATTCTCAGTTGCCTTACATTCAAAATAATCCTTATTCCAAAGTGGCATATTTGGGGGTAGCATATTCTGCTCTCCTTCAAAAGCCACACTTGAGAATTTGGGCTTTATTTCATAAGATGAGGGGTTTAAAGCCTTAAGTGACATGGTCAGATCTGTGTGTTTGAGAGCTCCTTCTGGCTGCAGTGTGGGGAAAGGTTTAGAAGAGGAGACGCTGGAGGCATGGAGACCTGTCCCAGTCTGGGTTCCATCCCCGTGGGGAAGAGAGAGAGAAAGAGAGAGAAGCCTGCACTGGGATTCCCTCCCTTCTTTACGTCTCCCTGAAGGAAAGCTGGGATTTCAATCTTCATCCTCCTGTGCGGCTGCTATTTGGAGGTTGCTGCATCTGTGCAGGGCTTATCGCTGCTGTGGCTTTCCAGGACGCAGAACCTCAGGGAGCCTCTTGAGTTCTACAAAGCCCACCTGGGGAGCGAGTGTGCATCCATCGCCCCAAACCTCTTGAAGAATCTCAGCAGAGGCTGCACAGGAGGAGAAGCTGCCTCTGCCTCGTGCACCGTGGCCTGGTCCTCGGGGGGTCTGTGTTGTTCAGCTCTGGCTGCTACCAACGTCCTTCATCCCTTTCTTTGCAAACATTTAACTTCAGAGATCAGCTGCTCCTGGGTGACAAGCAATGGGAGCTTCACCTTTCTAGTTCATTTTACAGCCTGGGGAAGCACCCACAGACACCTGAACCAGGGCAGGAGTAAGGAGGGGATCCCCTTATCTTCCTCTCTCAGCACAGACAGGGAACACCTCCCTGCTCACACCTGTGCAGCCCCGGGAAGCCAGCCAGCCCTTCCTCATCCCCCCTTCCTGCTCAGTGCCTCTCCTCCCCCTCCCCAGGTTCCTGGGAGGATAACAGCCCTTTGCAGATCTCCTTGGGCCAGCGGCTCCTTTCCCTAAGAGCATTTCTCTCCAGAACCGGTATCATAGCTTAAGGATGTTCCTCCAATAAGGGGAAGGTAATTGATTGTTAAGTTAAAGTATAAATTGTAATTGAATCCGTCACATTTCAGTTTATCATTATCATGTGACAAGTTTCTTAGAGCATTTGCAAGGACTGCAGGGATGGGGGAGGGGTGGAGAGTGAGAAGAGAACAATTGTCCTGTGTTCCCATATCCAGTGTGCCTCACTGAGACTCCTGCACACACAAGAGTGTGTGTGGGTGAGCGCACAACTGTGCACAGGGCCCAGTGAAGCTGCTTTAAATGAGGTGAAATGCTTCCAGGCCCTTGGCTGGATACGTAGGTCTGGTTCAAGCTTCAGATTTGTATTTCTAGCTTCCTATCGGACATTCAGATTCTAATAAGCTAATACTGTCACAAGCATCATGCCTGGCGTGTTCACTGTTTTGGTCTCATTTACTATGAAAGAGGAAGTATAGCATGGTGGTTAGGAACTGGGCTTGCCAACCAGGCTGCTTGGATTTGTCTAGTCATTCTGCCACTTACTGTGTAGCCTTGGGTGAGTTACTAACCTCTCTGTGTCTCTGTTTTCTCATCTGTAAAATAAGGATCATAATAAATATTTACTGCTTAGGGCTACTGCTTAGACAGGGTTAATTTAGGTAAAGCAGTTAAAAAAAACACATGGTATGGAAAAGAATTAAAAAAAGAATATATATATGTGAATATATATATATATACACACACACACATATATATATATATGTGTGTGTGTGTGTGTGTGTGTGTTTAACTGAATCACTTTGCTGTGCACCTGAAACTAACTCAATATTGTAAATCAAGTGGACTTTAAAAAGAAGAGAAAAAAGTACACTGTAAAAACTCAGTAATTATTAAAAATTACTAGTATTATTCTTTTTCTGAAATAAGCTTTGTGTTCGTATGAGCCTGGGTACCTAGCAAACAGAGCCTGAGACCAAGCTCCTGTGCTCCTGTTTTATTGGGAAGGAGGGTGGGTTAATCCCCAGGTCAACAGTGAGGGGTAAAGGGGAGTGAGGCAGGGAAGGAAGGGGAGCAAACGCCAGGGGGGCTTTTGTAGGGATTCCAGTTGGCCCAGTCTTCACTTTGTTATACAGCAGAAACTAACACACCATGGTAAAGCAATGATACTCCAATAAAGATGTTAACCGCCGCCCCCTCCCCGACACACAGATTTCTCCAGGGGGCCATGTGGAATGACTCCTCCTGGGAACAGTCCAGAGGGGTGCGGAGGCGGGGGAGGAGGAGGCAGGAAGCTTCTTTATAGATTCTTCCTAGCTCCTGCCTCTTGGCCCAGGTCCAGGTTCACTCCACGGGGCACTGTGTCCCTGCGATTTCTGGACCGTGTTACGCAGCCCCTCCTGGCAGTTGCAGGGTAAGTCAGAGCCTGTGTGCCTTTCCTCAGGCCAGACCCAGGCACTGGAGCTTCGGAGGCTCCTGTCCTGGGCAATGAACAGGACGCTTTACCCCTCTACCCACTCCCGCCCCCGCAGGTGTTTAGGGTGTCGGCGTGTAGGGCGGGGTCGAAATGGCGGCCGAGGTTCTCCACCGACCACAGAGCTGAGGCCTGGGGGATGCATAGGGCCCAGTACGGTTTCCCTGTGTCACTCAGATCAACTCATACCCTCTGAGGACCTTGTTTTGTTTTGTTTTTTTAAAACGTCACATGAGGAAACAATGCCCTGACTTCTTCCGCGAAAGGGAAGGGGCTGTCTCACTCCTTCAGGGACTGTAAGCCCTATAAAGGCAACAGCTGCCCTGTGGACCTCACCCTCTTATTCCCGTCTAGTGGTAAAGTGTCTGCCACATACAGAGGCTCAATAAATATGTTGAATAATATCCTTCCATATTTTCGTCCATTCATACTTTATGGATATTTACATAAAATAAAATGCATAGATCCCAAGGGTTCAATTTGATGGGTTTTGACAATTGTATACACTTGTGTAATTGACACTGAAACAACATGTAAAACATCTCCATGATTCCAGAAACTTCCCTCATTCAAAGTAATTCCTATTGTCCTGTTTTGTTTTGTTTTTTTAAATTTATTTATTTATTTATTTTTGGCTGTGTTGGATCTTCGTTTCTGTGCGAGGGCTTTCTCTAGTTGCGGCGAGTGGGGGCCACTCTTCATCGCGGTGCGCGGGCCTCTCACTATCGCGGCTTCTCCTTGCGGAGCACAGGCTCCAGACGCGCAGGCTCAGTAGTTGTGGCTCGCGGGCCCAGTTGCTCCGCGGCATGTGGGATCTTCCCAGACCAGGGCTCGAACCCCTGTCCCCTGCATTGGCAGGCAGACTGTCAACCCCTGCGCCACCAGGGAAGCCCCTATTGTCCTGTTTTGAAGCTCACTAATCCTCTTTGCTTCTTTGTCCAGTTTGTTTTAACCCTGTCAAATGACTTAGTCACTTCTGATATTGTTTTTCTTATTTATAGCATTTCCATTTTGTTCCCTTTTGTAATTTCCAACTCTCTAATAAAATCCCTCATCTTTTCACACATACTGTCCATGATATCTTTTAGATCCTTTAACATATTTATCATAGACTTTTTTTGTGTGTGCAGATTCCCTGTATAATAAATCCAATATTTGGAACTTCCCTTATTCTGATTCCATTGCTCTTTTTTTTCTTTTGACCATGGGTCACATTCTCTTGCTTCCTTGTTTGTTTCCTAATTTTTTTTTACTGTGTGCCACATCATATTTATAAAAACGGACTGAAGTGGTAGAGGTAAATAAACTTTAACCTCTAGAAAAGAAAAAGACCCATCTTCTGTCAGGCTGGTAGTTTGGAAGGATGAGTTAATCTGATATGTTGAGCTGGGCCTGAGCTTTGTCGCGGCTTTGGTTAGATTCAGTTCACTTCTGGCTTTAAATATTCGGAGTGTGTGCTCAAGACTGTCCCTTCAGCAGGGCCTGGGATCTGAACAGAGGTGAGAGTAAAGAGATCTTTAAGCTTTATAGTTTCCTGAACAATGGAAGGCTCTGTTCTAAGAGCCCACCTGCCAACTTTTGTCTGGAGACTTCTCTGTTTTCTTCAGTCCTGCTGCTGGTTTTCTATTTCTTGGGAAGTTTCTTTCCATCCTGTTCCCCTGCTCCCAGCCTTTGGAGGGCTACGCCGGTGCACTCAGCAAAGACCTGCAGAGCCTTGAAGGGATTGCTCCCGGCTCCCGTGCCCTGCGCCTGTCCCAGCCTTCAGTGGCTGCGCCTGGGCATCTAGTATGAGCCCATGGGGTCTCAGGGAGATTTTCTCAGCTCTCTTGCCCTGCCTGCACCCGGCAGTGGGTCCCTGTCTTGCACTTTGGGAAGGTCTCGTATGCTGTGGGAGGGGCATCTCTTTCAGGTCTCTGCCCTGCCCCTGAGCCTTTAATATACTATGCCCATATGCTTGGTGAAGGCCTATGGGAAAGATAGGGGGCATGGATGCTGAGTTGTTCAGTGGAAGGGATACCATGGGCTTCCTATCTCACCAGCTCACACAGGCCATGGGAGATTTATGAAACGTTTGTCTGGTTTTTCTGTGCCTTTGTCTCTATTGTCTCTGAATTCCTCCTTTCCCACCACTCCACCAATGATGCCAGTAGCTCTGAGTCTCTACTTTTCAAGGAAGGGCTCGTTGCTTTCTGGAATTTAATTCATTTAGGCTTATTGATATCCTCAGCTCTCTGATGAGTTTAAAAACTATAATTTTACAGCTTATCAGGCTTCTTCTAATGGTAGCATGGAAGCGACACTCCCTTGTGACTGTCTGCATTCTAAAGCAAACATCCATGTTTTATAGCTCTGCTCCCTGGAAGTCTTCCATGGGGGCAACAGCAAGTTTCATATCTGGACAGCCAAAGATTATTAAACTCCAACCAATGGCTCTTTTGTTCTTCTGACATCCAAAGACCCATCCACTTAGATGCAGACATCAACCCTCTGAAATAAAGCTTTTCACTTTTCCAGGTCATTGCCCCTAACATTTGGAAAGCAATATCGGGAAGCAATATTAATTGGACTAGGCTGATTTTGGTTAGGGGGGTTTAATAAAGTAAATATTTTCTCTCTGACTTCGAGCAGTGGTTCAAACCTTCCGCAGCACGATAGAGACCAGAGCCTCCCCCTGTGCTCTGCTAGATCTAGGCCTGCTGTCTGGGGGCCGAGGAGGAGTTTCACAAAGTAGAGGAGCCATCTAGTTCCTCCGCTACTTTCATTTTTTTCTGTGATCAGGGATGACTGCTCTGAATGATCCCTAGTATTCACCACCCACTTGACGTAACACCTTCTACTCTGTCTGGGGTCTGATTTCTTCTGGAGGCTCAATCTGCCTTTGCTTTGGGTTCAGGGCTCCACTCCTCCTCCTGATACCTTGACATCCCACAGCGTCCTTTGCGAGGAGTGCTGAGAAATCACCAGACATTGACAAGGTGCCTTGGAGGGCAAAAGGGCTCAGTAAATTAGGAGGAGGTGGTGAGTGTGCACTTTGTCAAAAATCACAGCTACTGCAAAGAGTACTGCAGTTGCTGTAAATCCCTGGGCTCCGTTAGGTAGAAACACTGCAGGCATGGTTACAGTGCCAGAGCTAATGAGCCATTTTTCCTAGCATGGCAACAATAAGTTTAATTAATGAAGATGGCTCTTCACGCTCACAGGCGACCACACGCCCTGATGCACTCGGGAGCATGTGCATCTAGGGGCAGGCAGGTGGGAGAGGCCCCTCTTTGCACTTTCCTATTCTGTGGTTCATGGTGTCAGGGTCACTCTCTATGATTTGGGTTTGGCCTGTGATGATGAAGCAGGAAAGCTAACTCCAAGGCGGATTTCTAGTGGTGGATAGAAGCACTTTCTTTAGTAAGATATCTAAACAGATCTATAAAAGCTTAAAGTGGCACATTTCCCATAACTTTATCATAAGATTGTAAAAAATAATTGTTCTGGAACTGTTAGTACAATATGATTAAGATCCTGGTGATATACAGTGTGGACCCCGACTCCTAGGTCAATGTTGCCACTAGATATGGTGGTGGTCAGTGTTATTATAAGCAGCTTTGTAGATTTTGATCTACTTCCATTGACTTTTTGGGGTTCTTGAGGAAACCATCAAGGAAGTTTCTATTTTCATAGGTATCGTCTGTAGAGTCATACATGATATTGCCACTGGGTGTCTAACACACAATTCAGATTTGACAACTTCAGTTAAAGAACTCTTGATTTTTCAGTAAACCTCATGCCTCAATCTTCCTCATCCACCTGTTTTAAAGCCACAAATCTAATTTCTGATTTTTTTTTTTCTAATGTTTCATATCCAAACCATTTGCAAATCCTATTGCCTTTACCTACAACACATACCCCAATCTATCCATAGTATGAATGCATACGTGTATCTATGCATGTGTGTGTGCATGCACATATATGTATATGCATTTATGTATGTATACATGTACGTAGCCTCTCTTCCCACCTTCCCAACTAGCATGTGAGCTGCATGAGAGCAAGTATCTTGACTATCACCTTTGTATTCTTAGTGCTTAGGACACTGAATACTAGAATGAACCCTGAAAGAAAACATCTAGAATTGCAATTGGGAATTAAATATCTTCTACACAGAGGGCACCAAGCTCCAGAGAGGCAGAATTATTTACTGAATTTCACTGGAGAAACAAGTTCTTGGTCCAAATAGATACTAGGGAGATGCCTGGTAATGATAAAAATGATGGATTCAATGTTCTTTGGAACAAGGTTGCCCACTGATGACCTGACTTCCATCCAGATCTGGCCTGCATAATGTTTAAAAATTTTTGAATTGCTTGACAACATAAAATGAAATCGATTTTCTACATCTCTTGAAAGTCTGGGTTGTCTGGCAACGTAGGACTTGCATTCCACTCCAGCAACACACTGATGAGATTGGAATTGAGAAGTGGCTGCCCTCGAGCCAGGATGCATGCTTTCCAGTTGGCCACAGAAGGTTCTTTCTCAGCCCATTTCCCTCATTTGCATCTCCTACCTGGTCTCCGTAGGCCTCTGAGTTTGAGACCTTGTCCAATGTAGATTTCTACAGACCATCCTTCTGAGAAGGCATGTGGCGAGGACACTTCCCTGGCACCCTTCACTTATCACCAGCCTGGGATCGGTCTCCAGTGGACACATGGAGATTAGAGGGCCAGTGCCCGGTCCTCAGTTGGGCCTGGTCACGTCATACCACAACCTAGCATCTTCCTTGTTCTCTGGCTATTTCCCAGACATTTTCATAAACGCACGGTAAAGACAGGGTGAACGCTCGTGTTAACCAGAGCTTCCACTCCTGAGGAAATGACTCAAAATTCAAGTCCTGCTGATTTGGTGTGTAGGGTCATCTGCCTAAAGACCATCTATTGACTGGAAGAAGTCATGACCCGAGTGTCATGCCCTTCTTTGTCACCCACAGTGGGAACATTTTCTCTTCCACTTCCCCTTGAACAACCTAACACTCCTGCTAGTCAGAAGTTTCTTTGGAGTCCAATCCTTCATCATTCTCACACTTGTGCTCTGGAAAAGAGCCCTTCCAGGAAAAGAAAAAGCCTTCCTGGGTGAGAATTAGGGTGTCACTCATCCTGTGTTCTTGTTCCCTCGTATATGTGGCCAATCTCCTGGAGATTTTTATATTTTTCACGGGCAAGAGGAGGTCAGTCTTCTGTGAGAATTACTCCCTTAGATGAAGTTGTGCATCAGAATTTCTCTTAATGTTTACACAACCAGCATAAGCGGGGAGTCCAGGAGATTTCCCTTGGGTTAGAAATGCCTATTCATTTTGTTATGTTGGAGGGTTATTTTTAAGTCACAGAAGGAATATCAGTAGATAACACCAAACTAGAACATGCATGGCATAGAACTTGGACTCAGGCCTCTGTGTTCCACATGGTGGTCACATCCCAGTTGTCTTCTCACTTATCCAATTGTTATTTTAGGACATTCTGATGATCAATAGGTTTAACTCCTGTCTGGGTGGCTCCAGTAAAGAACAAAAAGTATTGGCCACAGAAGATTCCACTTTCTATGATTACGAGCAATTTGCTTGTTTTCTCAGAGCTTAAGAGGGTTTCATGAAATGTCTGCTTTCAGAATCATTAACCATTGATTAAACTCTGCATTCTACTTTGGGCAAATTTTGTTAAAAACAAACAGCAGGGTGAATAAGTCCACTGGGCAGTCACAAGACGGTGCGGCCTGAGTCCACCTGTGATGTGCTCATTCCAGGCTCTCTGGAAGGCAGAGCTGACCAGGAAGCTTTTGCCTGTCCTGGGCATCTGGTTTCTGTGACAGCTGTGTTTCAGTGCTGAGGTTCATCCTTTATGTTGATTTCTATTAGTGAATTCATAAACACAGTCTGAAGAACGCTACCTGTCCCTTAGCTCTTGAACCATCATTACCATCCAGAATGGTAAATCCTTTGTAGAAGTCACCTTGGTTCAGCAGAGAAAAAAAATTACTGATGTGCTTTCAGAAGGTAGAAAGGTAGAGAGAGTTAGAGGTTTTTTTTTTTTTCTTTTTTTCTTTTAAGTATAGCTGAATAGGATTTTAAGAAAGCAGAATTATAATGTAGAGTGAAAAGAAAGCAAGAGGTTGGGTCAGAAACTGGGTTATCAGTACAATGCAGAAAGGGAAAATAAATGCTAATAGACTGCACACAAGCCCTTTCTTCTAGATTAGAGACCAGGAGGGCACTTGCTGAAAGCTGCGCATTGTGTGGCCGAACAGAACACAGGGTCTGGGCTATTATCCCCTCCACAGCCCCCTGTGCCACAGATGGTGGTTCTCCCTTCTCTTATCGGGGCCGCGCATTCAGTCTCTGCAGCCTGATCTCTGCCTCACTCTTCTGCTCTTACAAAATGGATTGATCTGCTGAAAGAGAGGGGCTAGAAGGGGAGCCGGCTCGGGAGGCAAGGGGAGCACGGGAAGACAGCCCAGGAGGCCAGGTGCGAGGGAGGGCAGGCGGGGAGGGGGAGCAGGCCCCCGGGTTCCGCACAGGACCAGTAGCCTGGCTTTCCCTCCACCCTGGATGTAGCCGCCTGGAAAATGGCCTCGTGCCCTGGTTCTCCGGAGCGCCCAAGCTCTCAGCTGTTGAACAAGCAACCTGACTCCCTCTGCCGGAGTTGCTGGGCCTCCAGGGCTGGCCACGCTGCCCGCCTTCACTGCTCCGTTCCCCGGAGACCCAGAGCTCTGCCTTGGAGCTGGCCGACCGGAGCTGCAAATTCAGCAGAGGTGAGTAAGGGCCGAGGACAGAGGGCTGGCGGGAGTGCTTCCTCCCAAGAGCACCTGCCTGGGAGGATGATGGGGTCAGCCTCAGGGCTGAAGCCAGGGCCCAGGTGGCTCCTGGCTACAGCCCCCGCTCCTGACCCACGTGAAGCCCTGTGACTGCGTTCACACCCTGGTTCTCCAGCCTACCAGCTGGGGGACCTTGAGAACTCTACTTAGCTTCTCTGGGCTGTGGTTTTCTCATCTACAAAATGGTGCCTAATTGAGAGTGTTACTGAGAGGATGAAAGGAGCTAATTTGTGGAAAGGGCTTGGAACAATGAGTGGTTTAGAACAGTACCTGAGACAGTTAGCTGTTATTATTACCACTATCATTACTATTACACATCTTTATTACCATTATCTCTACTAACATTACATATTATTATTAGTCTAGCATACGTATGTTATATTTTATAATATGTGTATATATATTTATATATGGCATCATCTGTGTGATTTTTGGTGAGTTACTTAGTCTCTCTGAGCCTCATTTTCTGTTCTGTGAAGTGAGGTTAACAAGTGGGATTGTTGGGAGGATAATGAGATAATGACTATAAATTACCCAGTACAGAGGTTGGCACATTGAAGAAGCTCATTAAATGGGAACTAGTGTTACTTTGACTTGCCCTTGTGAACATGTATTGCCTTTGTGCCTGTGTGCTGTTTGCATCCACGTGTCCGGGTGGTTAGGTTTTGGTCTGTGTGTGTTTTATACATGAGTTTGTAGGATGGCCCGTGTGTCTGTGGGCAGGTGCCTGAGGGCTGGAAGCCTGAGGCTGAATTGGTCAGGTCCTGTTCGTGGCTCTCATGAACCTTTGAGCACAGCCTCTGTCTCCCTTGGAACTGAGCTGCCTGGTGTACCTTGCAGCCTGGAAATGCAGCTTTGGTCAGGGAGCTAAGAGGCTTAAGTTAACCCTGGCTCCCTGGCTGGGCTAGATGAATCCCAGATCCCTCCCAGCTCTGCTACAGATTGGTTCCATGATTTCTAAGTTCTTTTGCATCTCTGGTCTCTCCTTTCTGTATTTTCCTTACCCCTGAGGCTTCCAAAGAGTCCTTCTTCTCCATTCCTCTAGAAGAGAAGGATATGCCCTCCCAGGAAAGAATGAATGAATGGTGTGTGCCCAGGGGAATCTTATATCAGTGAAGTGTCCTGTCCTCGGAGCATCTCTGTGCTCTACCTTTGCGATGGAAGCTGTGAATATCAGTGTGAACCTAAAGGCAAGTGTCTGATACAGCAGACCAGGCTGGAGAGAGGAAGAGGTTGGCAAGAACCAAAGAAAGCAGGAGAGAAGGACCTCAGGATTCCCTTCTTTGTTGTGGGTCAGGTGTCTTTATCTGAGTGAGCACTGGAGGAAAACAGATGGGGAGGCTGAACTTCTCCAGGTCCCGGGTGCTGTGCCCCTAATTATTAACACGGCCCTGCCTTGCCTCTGCCCGGCACAGAGGTGAAGCGTCCACTCTTGGTTGTGCATGTGCCTGTACAACCCCAGGGAGCACCATTCACATTCCTAGTCATCCTAAGTTTATAGCACCAGTATGACAATTTTCCAGCAGATGGCCATAAAGTGTCTTGAGAAAGGAAGGTCTAGTTCTTCTTCTATAATGTGTGCAAGGTCACCATGTTGGCTAGTAAGGGGTCTGTGATTGTGAATCTCTTCTGCTGCCTCCATCTGTTCTCAAATACCCCAAGTGTCCCCTTTCCAGGTCCCCTGCCACAGTATCCTTCCTCCTCCCTCACCCCCCCACTCTTGGTTTACCCCTCAGATTTTCACTTCCTAATTGCAGGAATCAGGTAAAAATTAACAGCCATGCGGAAGGTACACAGCTTGAAGAAGCTATAAGGCGTGCCCGTCTCAGTTCTCCTCCTGAGTTAGGTGGGCCGAGCCCCTTCCTTGATAGCTTTCACTTCTGACCTCTCCTCTTTTTGGTTTCTTGAGCCAACATTCTTTCCTGCCTGTCCAGTCGTGATTGTCACACATTCCTGGATTTGAAGGACCTTAGTCTCCTCTCCCCATCCTTGTTATGCAGTACAGTAGCTCTTGCCCCTGACTGCACAGGAGAGGGTGGCCCTCTTAATGTGTAAGCCCTATTGCTGGGCCTGGGAATCCAGATATCATAGAGGAGATTTGCTGATGGCAAGAGGAGGTGCCAGCTTCTCTCCTTAGGTCTTTGCTAGTTCATCTAGACTCTACCTAGGTGATCCCAGGTAGTTCTTAGAAACAAAGCCATGCTAACAACAGGAAATATTTTTAGAATGGGCATCTTGAGTGCTGAGGGCAGAGGCTCCTGGGTTTTAGTAGGTGCTAGTATATAGTTCCTTTAGCCTTCGTGAAGAAGGTCATCTTTTGGAAACATTTTGGACTTGGAAGCAGACAGAGTTTGAGTCCCAGTTCTGCTGCTTTCTACTCTGCCAACTTGGGTAGTGATATAAATTTTGAACCTCAACTTTTTTTATCTGTAAAATGGGATAATAGTAGGTACCTTGCCTATAGAACTGGATTTTTTGACACTAAAGCTGGGTTAAAGCATGAGAAAGACTCTTGAGGGCTGTGAAAATATTAGGTGAAAGATACCTATATCCATGGCAGGAGTTCTTAAACTATCCCTTCCCCTCATCTCAGGCATATCACAATTTTGAGGCCCAGCAGTTTTGGACCAACTGTCTCCACCAAGAATAGATCAACGTTAGTTATGTTTGAGGATTTATTTTAATGCCCTTCTTTATTTCTCCAACATTTGGTGTTAAGCCCCTGCTAAACATCAAGCTTGTCATGAAGAAATGTGGTCAGCACACAAAGACGATGCCCACTGGGGAAATCCACCTACCCCGTTGGGACTAACTGGACCAATGCTTGACCAGTGAAAAGATAAATCCAGTCTAAGGTGTAAGCACCTGCGCTTAATGTTGTACCATTGCATCCCGATAACTATGCCTTTTAAGTCCTCCCTTCCCAGAACCAGCTAATTCTCACATGCCAGGGCTCTGATGGAGGGGTAAGATTTGTGTGTTGCAGCCTCTGGCCGTCCTTCTCAGCTTTCCATTCCAGTTAGGTTCCCAGGACGTGAATCTACAGATGCTCCCTTTTCCCAGATCCGGAGCCCAGCCCTGATGAAGCTGGACATCTCATCTTGCTAACTGGGGCTCTGCATGGAGGCTGCCTCCAAAGGATGGAGCCCCTTCCCTTCCCTTCCCTGCTGAGAAGAGCCAGGGGCCAGAACCCTTCAAATTATGGCCTCAGTTGGCGGCAGTTCATGGATCTGCCTGAATCATTTTTTTCTTTGATTTTCCACAGGGTCAATTGCCAAAACAAAACTGACTCTGAGAAAAGAAATTCCTCAGCATTTTGAATACATTGATACATAGGTGAAACAAATCAGTTTGAATTTTCCCTACACTTTCAACACTTTGTTTCTGAGTAATAATAAATAAGTCCCTGAAGCAAATACTATTTTGAGACTAATTTCTGGAGGCTCCTAGCAGGAAAATCCCTCTTTTTCTTGCTGTGATGTTCCTTTTAGTCTTAAAAAGAAAAGACGTAGGAGAAGATGATGGCTTTTATTTTTCAAACACCGAGCAGGTGTCTTGAGGAGGAAGCCCTGAAAGCTTTGGTGGCTGCAGGGGACAGAGCAGGGGGAGACAGGCAGAGGGGCCAGGTGGAGATCTGGGCTGGAAATTAGAATACTCCAATTCAGCAGTTCCCAACCGGTCTTGCTGTAGAACCATTTGGGAAGGTTTTTTTAAACAACCATTTGGGAAGGTTTTTTAAAGAACCAGTTCCCACAGCCCTCCCTAGGTCATTTTGATTTAGCTTGTCTGGTATAGGGTCTGGGAATCATGTTTAAAGACCCTTTCTATACCTAGAGATCAGAATTACCGTAGGAGAAATGGGAAAAAATTAGTTTTAAAAACTGCCCACAGTGATTCAGAGGCAGGCAGGTCCCAGTGCCCAGACATTTTCAAAAACAATTGGCCATTTCAAGATGCTCCATCAAGTGTGGGGGGGCTCCCTGGGATAGAGCACCCTGACACTCACTAGGGGGCCTCCCGCAGGCCCGTGCACAGGTGTGGCAGGGAGCTTCTTGCTCGAGGGTGGGGCAGGGCTGACTGTGTGATTTCAAAGCCCACCTCTGACTTTGCATCAGCCACTGTGTCCCCCAGAGCTGTCTGCCTGATGTACAGCCATGTTCAGATTCATGTTCAATGTGAATGGAAGACATGGTTGGAAAGAAAGAGGCCATAGCGGAGGTAGTGGTGGTGGTGGGGCTTCTTCAACCCATGAGAGCCCCACTTGTGTCCATCTCTGCAGACTCTGGGAGTAAACTATAGACTTCTCTGCTTTGGCAATTTTGTTTTACAAAATCTTCCTGCATCAAACACTTTGCACATTCCTCTCTGTCTATCCACGTGACCATCCATGAAGACTCATCTCAGGTTCTATTGTCTATGAAGCCTCCTTTTGCAAGCACATCTGGTGTGGAGTCGGGTGGCAGAAAGAGTCAGAGGGAAAGTAACAGGCACCTCTGCACAGCTGAGCCTGAGGACAGTACTGGCCCCATGAGATGGGAGTCGGGTCTTAGCTTGGGGTCTTGGATTTAGGCCAGGAGCTGGTGGTACCTGGGCCTCTGGAAGCCCCGACATGAACCCCCGCTGCAGCAGGCCTTGGTAGTGTTCAGCGCTGATGATGGCTGGCATGTCCCTAGGAGACACTAAGCCTCCACCCACATTAGGAGGCAGGGGTTAATTTATCCTCAAGGCTTGTATGTTGTGAAAACAAACAACAAAACGAAACAAACCTTAAATCCAAAGACCTAAGTTTCGGTCAAAGTTCTGTGCATTTTCAGTTATATGCCAGAGATCTTGGACAAGTCAATGTTTTTGATCATTGGCTTTCTCACCTGTAATATTTGAGTTCTAATGCATAATTGGGGTGTCAAAAACAACTGACTGAGATTATATTCAGTGCTGTATAAATTATAAATGTTATGGAAATGTGAAGAGATGCTATTGTTATCTAAAACTCTAGTCTTGTGACAATTACAGAAAGCTTGCATTTGAGTCAAAGGGATTTTATAAAATTTTTTAGACCTTTTTTTAATTAAATTTTTTTTATTGGAGTATAGTTGATTTACAATGTTGTGTTAGTTTCTGCTGTACAGCATAGTGAGTCACTTATACATATACATCTATCCACTCTTTTCTAGATTCTATTCCCATATAGGTCATTACAGAGTATTGAGTAGAGTTCCCTGTGCTATATAGTAGCTTCTTATTAGTTATCTATTTTATATATAGTAGTGTGTATATGTCAATCCCAATCTCCCGATTTATCCCTCCCCCCTCCCCAGACCTTTAATTTTCAGAAAAAATAGTATTTTTCTTTTCTCTCCATCCCCACCACCACCTGCAACGTACATTGGAGACCAAGAGGAACTAGATCAGGTTTATGCCTTCGTACAGCTCATAGTGTAATGAGGGAGAGGCATTAAAAAAGAACTAAAATTTCCTAAATTGTGATGCATACTGTGACAGGAGTGCCCTGGGTTCAGAGATTGGGCAGAGGAGGGAGTGATTAGGATGGAGGCAAGAAGAGCTTCTTAAGAAAACTGATATTTGCACTGGGTCTTGAAGGAATTCTCCAGGAAGATGTGCAGGAATGAAGTGTTCAGTCATTTAAAATGTGTCTGGCATGTTCTAAATGATACATTGTAGACACTCTGGATCATTCAGTTACATTCCTCCCAAAAGCGTTGGCTGGACTGAAACTCTAAACTCTGTCTTCCTTACTGTGGGCAGCAGCAAAGTTCTCTGCTCTGTTCTCTCAGTCTCAGCCGGGCTGCTTCGTGTCTGTCCCACACCTGTGTTGTTCAGGGGACAGCCGGAGATTGGGGCAGAATTTATAAGCAGAATGTAGGGCTCCCCATCCTGGGCTCATTCCCTTTTGGGTCACCTCCTCCTCTTCCCAGCAACTATGGGCGCCGTGAATTCTGTCCTCTGCTTCTGCAATCTAGTAAGACTGTGGGATTTCCACCAAGTTTTAGTTGTTCCACTTGCTGCTGACTGAAGTCCGCCTTCAGGTAAAAAAATGTAAAAATGGACAATTAACCCAGCACCATTCCCTTCTTCCAACTGTGGTCTCCTCTCTAGTTTCTTGTTTTTGACACTTTCATGTAGCCGTTTTAAAAATATTCTCCACCGTTTATAGTTGTTATCTGCAGGCGGGCTGCTCTAATAGGAGATACCTGGTCATCACACTTAAGAAGCAAACTGTTTAATTAGAGAGACAGGAGTCCAACACAGGGAGAAGCCAGAGAATGACTCCAGAAACATGATATGGGCAAGTGCATCATTCACTCACATATTTATTCATCCAACAAACAATTTTTGAGCATCCATTGTGGGCAGAGCTCTTCTCCTGGCACAAGATAACATAATGTTGGCTGTAGATACACATTCCATAGTCATTCAAGCTAAGAGATTATTTAGAATAAGTTGATTTAAGAAGAGATCTGAAAACAACCACTACCACGCAGGATTAGGCTTTGCAAAGGGGAGATAAAAATGGTCTACATTTTTGCCTTCCTGCATGGTCTCCACTAGTCCAGATAGCTATTGATCACTTGAATTGTGATTAGTCTGAAATGAGATGTGCTGTAAATATAAAATACACATCAAATCTTGTAGACTCAGTACGAAAAAAGAACGTAAAATATCTCATTAATACTTTTTCATAATGTACCCTTTTGGATATATTTAAGTAGATATATTATTATAATTTATTTTACCTGTTTCTTTTTACTTTTTGATGTGTACAGTTCTGACACCAGCTCAGTTCTCCACAAATTCAGCTCAATTCTGACACTATCTGGTTATTGGCAGATCCCACAGGTCCAGGGCTCAGTCCCACAAGACTGACCCCACTTCAGATGCCAATCACAACTCCGTGTTGTCACCCGTACTTCTGACCCACTGTCTATAGATTGGAGGTTCCCATCACCCCCCTCTTTGGGTTCAATTAATTTGCTAGAGTGGCTCACAGAACAAAGAAACATTTTACTTAATAGATTACCAGTTTATTATAAAAAGTTATAACTCAGGAATAGGCAGGTGGAAGAGAGTCATAGGGCAAAGTATGCCGGAAGTGGTGCAGAGCTTCCATGTTCTTCCAGAATCCCCACGTGTTCACCAACCTGGACACTCTCTAAACCCTGTCCTTTTGCTTTTTTGTGGATGCTTCATTATATAGGCATGATTGATTAAATCATTGGCCACTGGCCATAAATTCCATCTCCAAGCCCTCTCCCCTCCCCAGAGGTCAGGGGGATGGGAAGGAAAGTTTCAACCCTCCAATCACACAATTGGTTCCCATGGCAACCAGCCACCCTCTGTAGGTGCTTTCCAAAGGTCACCTCATTAACATAAACTCAGGTGTGGTTGAAAGGAGATTGTTATGAAAATCAAGTCACCTTTATTGCTCTCATCACTTAGGAAATTCCAAGGGTTTTAGGAGCTAGGAGCTAGCTAGTTAGAAATGAGAGGAAGACCGAATACATATTTCTTATTATAAATCACAATATTACAATGTTCCTATTAGAAAATGTAAAATTACATATATAGCTCCCATTATTTTTCTATTGGACAACAGTGGTCTAGGCTAAAGGTCAGTAAACTTTTTCTTTAAAGGGTCAGCTAGTGAATGTTGTAGGCTGTGCAGGCCACAGGGTCTCTGTTGCAACTACTCAACTCTGTTGTTTTAGTGCAAACACAGCATGATAATACATAAATGAATGTGTGTGGATATGTTACAATAAAGCTTTATAGACACTGATATTTGAAGGTCATATAATTTCAACGTGTCCAAAAACATTATTATTCTTTTGACTGTTTTTCCCCCATCATTTAAATACATAAAAAACATTTTTAGTTTGCAGGGCCTACAAAAACAGGTGGCAGGCTGAATTCAGCCTGTGCGCCATTGTTTGTCAAACCATGGTCTAGAACATCATTTTGAAGGACCTGAGAAACAATTGGCTTTGAAAAGTATCACGTTTAATAAAACCCTTTCCCATAATCATACCCTTTCCCATATGACTTTGCAGTGTCAGTTAGTAGGGTGGATGGGGTGTATTTTCTCATCCCATTGACCATGGGCTTGACCATGGGACTTGTACTGGCTGGTGGGGTGTAGGTAGGAGTAGCCAGTTCCAGGCTGAGCCTTCAGAGGAATTGTGAGTTTACACCTACCTTCTTGAAATTTCTGTCATTACCATGAAACAAGCTTCCTCTGAGTAGCTGTTGCCATTTTAGCCTGGTTCCCACACTAAGTACTGTGAAATACACCAGAGCACAAACAAGTTGAGATACACCAATCCCAGCCTGAATTTCAGCATGAAACAGAGTCACCTAGACAAGCCCCATACAGATCAGCAAATTCACAATGGACCCACAAATCTGAGATAGGTAAATGTTCACTGTGTATTACAAAGTTTCTGTAAATGCTCATTACACAGCATTTGCTGGCCACTACAAATTCTATTTTCATTTCACCTCACTTTATATCTACACATTTTGTCCTAATCAGCAAAATCCGGGCATTTTCCTGCCCATCAAAAGAGGCACCATGGCCGCTGCATTAGGATTACACTTGCTTCTAGGATTTCTCAGTGTAAAGTATTGTTTATTTCATGCTGGCAATGGGAGAAAGACAGCCAGTTAATCTAGCTGCAATTGAATTTAGAAATAACTCAAATCTAATTTTACTCGCTTCTTCATTCCCAAGTTACTCTTTCTGCTTCCTTTGGTTGTGTTTCAAATCATTTCCCACTGTTTATTTTTAATTTCTACTTTATTTTAATTATTTAATATGTGGCATCTGTGCAGTGCCTGTCATTCATCGAGCAGTTTGTTTTCTGCTTCTGGAATCACAAAAATATTTAATCTGCTGCTTCAGTGGTGTTACCACCACTCAGACTTTAGACCATAGGATACCATAGGATTCCTCCTTCTCTGTTTGGAAGAACAAAATTCTCTGAGGTGACCAGGGTCCTCTGAAAAGCCAGCACCCAAACTGTACCTGAGCCCAGGGAATAGCAAGTAAGGAGGTTTCCCCTCTTTCTCTTCTGCTTTTGAGAAAATGTATATTTTCTTAAATCTTCCCAGGTAACGTGACATGGATGACAGGGTGCATTAAGATTGCAATGTCCGTTTGCACCTCAGTGAGAACCAGCATGTGAGGTTAGTTGGCTGGTCCCTAGCACCATCTGAACAGAATCTGACCCTGGATGTGGGCGGATTGAACATTTAGGGGAAGGGTATTATACCTGGGAAACAGTGGTATGAGCATATTTAGTTGGGTTGCAAAGGAAAGGAAAACACATTGAGGGGAAAGTAGGGAGCGGTTTGGGGCTCTAGAAGGTTCCCTGGAGCCAAGCAGTAGGGTTTCGAGACAGACCAGAACAGTCTGCCCTAGAACAGATTGCAACTGGGCTAGGAAAATGATACACAAGAAGCAGCAGGAACAAACAAGAGAGATTCCTGCCTGGGTTCCCAGCCTCCACTCTGGGCCCTGAACCATCTGTTCTGTTCTCCGCAGAGCAGACGGTGTGAATGCTGTAAGTCTTACATCAGACTATGACTTTCCTCAAAACCCTTCCAGAGCTTTCTATCACAGCAAGAGTGGCACCAACATGGTTACCACCCTTGCTGAAACCCTGTCTCGTCCCTGACCTCATCTCCTCCCTGCCTGCTTCTTGCTCATGGCTCCAGTGCACGGGCCTTGGTTTTGTTCATCTAAGGCACCTCCCGTCTCAGTCTTGGCACTAGGTGTTCCCTCCCCATGGAAACTTCTTCTTTCAGCCATTAACATAACTCATTTCTTCACTTTTTTTCGGTCTCTGCCCAAATGTCACCTCCTCAGACTTTCTTTTATCACCTGAAATAACATCCTCAGTCATCATCTGTCCCTTGATACCACCTTATTTTCCTCCATAGCACTTATTACTACATTATCTTATGTATATAGCTATAATTTCTTGTTAGTTTATTTCCCTCATTAGAACATAGATTCTTTGAAAGGGCAGGAAGTTTGCTTGTTTTGTTCTCTGCTGTACACCCAGTTTTGAGAACAGTGCCTGGTGTCTTGTAGACATTCCCAAATAGAGTGTTGAGTGAGTGAATGAATAGCCTCAGTGTCTGGTTGTAAGGCTGCATGCAATGTGATTGGGAGTACTTGGCTTGTTGAAATTTCATCCAGCTGGTGTACTAAGTAGGTGCTAGATGGATAGGTGGAGAGATAGATAAATAATTGATAGACTCCTGTGCCCCTGTACTGATATTGGACAGAGATAGATCGTGAGAAAGAATGAATGGAAGAGTCCATCTTAATAATATCTTTCCATTGTCACACAAGGAAATAGACCACAACCAACCTAAGGAATTGATCTCAACTTTCAGAGATGTTGCCAGAGTGAGTTGGGGAGATGAAATGCATTCTCTTTCTCTTCAAGGATTCAAGTAGGACCAGTGTGGAGGGCTTCTAAGAGCTTATTGGAAATATTTTTATTTTTTTAAAGAAGAACTTGTTCATCAGAGTCAGAGCTAGATGAACCCTGATGTTCCTCCATAATTTTTAGCCATTTCTAGTCTCTCATTTTCATCTGAAAGCACCATAGTTTGAACTCATGTTACTCCTTGTTCTTTTTCTTCCCTTATTTAATTTTTTCTACTCTTTATCTTGTTTTATTTGTGTCAATACGCAACAGTGTTTTCAAACAGCCGATGCTGGCATACCTATAGGGCTGACCTGGTGGTAGATGCTTCTTGGCTGGATTGGACTTTATTCTAGTGGGTGTAGTCAGGGAGGGCTTCTCGGAGGAGACAAGGCTTAAACTGGACATTGACATAAACTTGGAAAGAAAGAAAAGAAATTTAAGTACAGTAGTGCCAGCAAAAGGATCTGTGCCCTGGAAGTGGCAATAACTCCCTCCTACCTTTCCTGCTCTGTGAAAGAAATCCTCTCTCCAAGGTCTCATTATGTGTAAGAAAGATGGAAATAGGACAGTAGGTCCCCTTCTACTTAGCACTGAGTGTCTCGTGAACTCTCTCCTTCACAGGGACAGTCACTCACGTTCTGGCCCCACCCTTCTGGGAACACACTTCTAGTAAACATTAACTCCTGCCCAAATTTCAATCTCCTGCCAAAACCTGGCCTCTGTTGACCCCCCACCCTCCTGCCCCAAGGGGTAGAAGAGGAGAGAAGGACATGAAACTGACAAATTGGCATAAATTTGAACCACAGTTGAGCTTATTTAGATATGTAACCAAAGTGGGCTAATAACGTGGAGTCTTGGAAATGTAATTGGGGTAAATGGAGGTCAAATTACTGAACCAAATGTTAAAAGTAGAAATTGTAAAAAAACAAAAACCTCACAAAACCCTAAAATTTGAATTTCTGTTTTCTCTACCTATCAATCACATCACTTAACTATATTTTGGGCTAAATATGTATACTTATTACACATCTTCCATAGGGCAGAGAATGATCTAAGAGTCTTGGGTAAAAGGAGATGGTATTGATAAAGGAGCTTATGACCCAGAGGACATATTTCCTGGAACAAGCGGGTAGCTGCAGCTTCTAGATGATCGAGGTCAACCTAGTCTAAGATTTAATCCCAAGACCTGTAAAAAATAGAGAATGAATACTGGCTCTTGCTCCCTAAAAGGTACAGACTTTAGACTTACTGAAAGAACTAGAATTACAAAATTATCTCATCTCAGAAAAAAAGAAATGATCCTTCATACCATCTTTGCCTTTTAAAGGTAAGCTGTGTAATCAGCTGGCTTGTCAAGCTGTTTAACAAGGTAAAGAATATTAAAATATTTGTCTTGGCTTCTGCACTTTGTCAGTGCTATAAAAATCACAGAATAGAGCCTGCCAACCATTTATTTGACTGTTTGAATGAAGGAGTTTGATGGAGGCAACAGTCTGTAACTAAACAAGATGCCTGCAAAATTTGGGCGCCGGAAATACCATCTGGTGGCCGGATGGTATTTCCCAGAGTGGGTTCCAGAGCTGAATCAGAGGCAGCTTCCTCCACTGGGCAGGTGGTTGGAGAAATTAAGCTTCTGTGCTCCTTTGGAAAGTCATCAGTGATCTCTTCCTTTGCAAGGCTATTGAGGGGTGAAAACCCACCCTGGGGCTGCCATTATCACGGGGCTCATGTCGAGAATCTCCTTGTTTTCTTGCTCCAATAATGTTGTCAACTGTTGGGGTCTCTGAGCAAGCTCCCTATGAGTAGTACTCCTCTTATCTTTCCTGGCCCTGAAGAAGTTATGCACTGAATGAAGAGTAAGAATGTGTTCGAAACGTATCACTGAGGACAGCTAAGTCGGAGGTCATGCTTACAGTTCTGTAGCCAAGTGGGCTTGTTGATTCTAAGCTCCAGAATGAAGCAGGCTCACTCACTCAACCCTGGTAGCACTGAACAGAACAGGGCTTTCCACGGGGAAAGGGCTACCCAGGCAAGAGTTCTGGGAGAACTCCTGTTCCCCCTGGGCTGGCTGGTTCCCGGAAGTAGTGAAGCTAGATTTCAAGTGAGCATCCTTAGTTATTTTTCTCAAATTCACCAGTCAAATGAATGATGTGTTGGGAGATGGGGAGAGATCAAAATCTGTCAACAATAGAGGTTCTCTCCACTTGGAAGGAAACTTCAGGAATGGAGAGAAAGCTTCCTCTGCCTTTCAAATCAATTCATGTAGGAATGCTCCCCTTGCTGGCAGGCCAAGTTCTCAGCCATGTCTGCTCAAGTGTACTCCATCCCGTCTGCTCTGCAGCCTCCCTAATTCTTAATGCAGACACAGTTGTTCCAACCAATGACTCTAATGTACAGCCAGGGTAAAGAACCCCTATTGTATACCGTACACTCAGCATTGAATTGCTTTGGTCTCATGAGTACACCTTTTCCCCCTATTTGCTCTTTGAATTTCCCATAGGACAGAGGCCCTGCCCCATCTCCTCCTCCCCTCCTTCCTTCTGTTGTGCCTTTTGTCTCTCCTGGACACATCTGGCTTCCGTGGGTTATCCTTACCAAATTTACCTTAGGACACATTCATCTGCCCCTCTTCTTGTCCCCCAAACCTGAACTCAGCAAGCTTTAGTAAACACTGTGTGGTGGGCCATAGACTGAGTCCAGTCTGAGCTCACCAATGGAGTTCAAGTTTATTATGTATGCTTGAGTATGCGTGGTGGACTGGTGAGGCGCAATAACAAGAAGTATATTTGGGACCCAAGAAGGGACCCATCAGCTCTTGGGAGAGGATTCATTTTTTGAGGTGGGGGAGTCAGGAATCAACAGAAGTGAACATTTAGAACCAGATGCCCAGAACCAAACTTAGGAGGCAGTGGGGAGGTATATTCATGGAAAAAAATTCTCTGGTGGATATATGTGTTCAGGGCTTGGGTGCTTAAGATAAATGTCATTTAGCGGTGATACTGTAGTTCACACTTATTAAATAGTACACACTGGAATTCCTTCATGTTCTGGCCTCACTATTTCCCCTCTTTGCCAACAGAAAGCTATGTGGGAGTTTGTCAAAACCTTCTGGGGATTTGGTGGTTCTAATTGTGGAAAAGAGCATCACTTAGAGCTCAAGGATGGAATTCCTGTTTTCAACAGATGCATTCCCTATTACATTTGTTTCTCATTCATGCATGAGATGAATTCATTCTCATTCACGTAGAGAGACCCTGAACATCCATGATTATACACCCACTCAAGTACAACCCTTCCTGCACTGGGCTTGTTCTAGTTATGGTAATTCTTGCAGCTTGGTCAACTCTGGGCAACTTCCAGGTTGGTTGCAGTTTTAAGGGAATGCTCCCATTTCATTTCTGTTGCTCTTTTATACAATGTTGGAGTTTGATACAAATTCCAAGCTTTATTCGCCAGGTCTTCTGCTTCCCAGGGTCTTCAGATTCCCAGGGAATCTCTCCCATGCTTAGTTGCTCTTCAGTGCACATCTGGTCTCTATGGACTATACTGAGTAATTTTGCTTCAGGACACATCTATTCTTTGGTACCTGTTTCCTAAGACGCCTTGCTCTGGTTTGTGGAAAAAAAAAAAAGAAAAACATGAAGCTTGATTACATTTTTCTGTTGGTGCTGAATACTGAGTATCTTCTCACAGATGCAAAAACTTCAGGCTGCCCATTGTACTTCCTTTCCAGCGTTAGCCACTACCCTTTAAATCTCTCTCCTAATCAGTCATTTGTCATAAATTCAATAGTTGGCTTGACTTGCAGGCTCATTGTTAACAGTGACTAAGGCACCGTGTAATGTCAGTCACGCCTGTTACAAATGTCTTAGCTTAATTCATACTGGATGATTTTGTATCTATGGAATGCCTGATGTTTTAGGACTATAGATCAGTGCCCCATAGCGAATATTGCACTATGGTATGCGGTGGGATCATAGTCAAGTCCAGTCTGTGTTCACCAATGGAATTCAAACTTATGGTATGTGTGTGTGGTGGACTGGGGGGGTGGGTCAAACAAGAACCCTTCCTGGTTTATTGGTTGGCTCTCTGATGGCTGACTGGCTCGAATGCTTCTTGACTTGCCTTCTTCCCTAGATTTGTTCATCTCTTTCTGTTGTTTCTGATTCTTGGAAGCCATGCCCCTCTCTTGGGACCTCTGCACACTTAGAGCTCCAAGAACTTTCCTCTTCACGGTCAGAAAAGAAAGTGTTGGTGAACTGAGAACTGGAGAGAGTAGTGTTGCCAGGGCTTTGATCTGATGGTGAGCCAGCCAGGAGGTGCCCTCCCTGATCGGAAATTTAATACTAAGTAGCCCATAGATGTATCTCCTTCACAACAGATTCTTCTGAAACAGTCCACAACTGTTTACATTACTTCCCAGCCCTAGCTAATAGGTTTAGTAAGACATATCCCAGGTACAGTTTCCCAGTCTCTTTGTGACTCAAAGGTTTTGGACTGATGTGGCCATAGCATCAAGGCTCATTATTTGCCCTGACATTACACGTGTGTGTGTGTGTGTGTGTGTGTGTGTGTGTGTGTGTGTGTGGTCTGCAGTAATAACAGTGTATGCCACCTGCTATATCCCACAAGTCTGCTGGGTAGCATAAGAGTATTTTTGCATTTGTGGGATGCTTTTCAAAATTGGCATTTATTTCAATAATTTCTCCTCCTTCTCTCAGGGTCAGTGGGCACATCTGTGGAGACTGTACCCCTTGTTTCCTGGCACTGGAGGAGATTAGTGAGGACACCTGGTTTCTTCTCATTTTGCACAAAGAGAGAGAGAGGCTCAAGTGTTGTGGGCTCAGTGGTGAGCATCTGAATCTCATGGAGACGTTTCAGCAAGTGTGCTGGGCGGACATATGCTTGCAGTTATTTTTCCAGGGTTGGGAATAGAGCCAGAAGTACTTTATTTCATTCATTCCTTTGTTCAACATGATTTAAGTTGCTAATGTGTGTCATTCCTTGTTTTGAGAGCTATGGTGGTAGGGAAGACAGATTTTTATAAAACATCTCTGCCCTTAAGTCTGGGGAGGCAACACACACACACACACACACCAGAGTTAACATAGTGACACGAGTGAGAAGAACACAACCCCAGATGCTCATTAGGCTGGGGGCAGGGGGCTGTCAGTCTGAAGAGCTGACCCCCTGGCTACTGCCATGATCGAGTCTTCCGCTCCCTATTCATTCTCAGGGCTAACTGGTCTAGCTGAGAGCAGAAATCAGCACCAAGAAGGAGAAGAACTACTCCTGGTTTGTGCTGAATGGAATGGAGAAAACGGGGGTCCATCTGTTTTGTGTCAGTGTTACAAGATTCAGACGTGCCTTTGTTGAATGGCTTTCCTAGAGTTTCTGGGGCCTCTAGCTCCAAAAGAGATGCAGTTGCTGCAAATAAACATTCTTTCCTGAAATAAAAGCAATAGATCTGTGTACTCAGTGTCCAGTGACTCCAGCCCTTGGAGGGATCTGGAAGAGACCCCAGCTCCACCCAAAATTGTGCCTGGCAGGGATACTAACAGGTGGAGATGTGAGGAAGGAGAGATTTACTCAGAGGACTGAATTGAGATCAATTATTTATTCATGAAGACATTTCTATTCGGTGTGAGGGGCAAAGGTCTCTCACTGAAGCTCAGCTGAGGGTGAGCTACACCAGGTGGTCAGGCAAAAGAAGCTTCAGTCAGGGGCCTTTTCCACTGGCCCTTATGCTCCCCCACAGGTAGGAGGATATTTGAAAAATAGGAAAGAGGAGAGACCAAATGTACAGACTGCATTTTTGATGGATCCAAGTGTTGTGGAAAAGAAAGAGGAGAGTCTCCCCTTCTCCATCTGGAGGTGGATCTCCAAGGGGTATCTGGTTTGTGATCTTTTATTCATGCTCATAATCTGTTTGGCTCTATCTTTGGGAAATTACTTCTATTCAGGGCACTTAATTGCTTAAATTGCTTTGGGTTTGCTGCATTTAAAAAATTTGGTAAAAGACATGTGGAAAGATTGACAGTAAAATGTGTATCAGGTGAAAGTAAACTTCACAGATTCCCAGACCCAGGTTCATCTTGTAAATACTGAATTTGGAGTCCCAGGAAATAGCTGAGAGGCTATTAATTTTTTGTTTGCCCACGAACAGAAAATAAAAGAAATAACAATCATAGTTATGAATTTTTGAACACCTATAAGATGTTAGGCACTCAGGATTTTACATCAAATTCAAAAAACAAAGATGAACGAATCTGTGGTTCTGCTCCTGTCGACTCTGTGATTCCAGGGGCCTGGTCTCTGTGACCACTTACGGTGCTCAGTGAATCCCATCCAGCCAAGTTAGGGGAAAGTTCCAGAAAGATCTCCCCTCACCCCCCTTTCTGCTTTGAGGAGAACCCTGTGATACCTTTTAGCTTTTATTTGTGGCTTGGGGACCTCTTTCCGGCAAGCCAGCAGAATTGGCACTGACCCTCAAACCTGAGAAAGTTGGAGCTGCCTAATAGCAGAGAAGTGACCGCAGCAGCTTGCAAGGAGGCCTTTGAATCTTGGCTCTGTTGCAGCACTTGACTGTTTCTAACTGTGCATCTGAGGGCATGTTCCCTTTTTTATTTACACATGGATTTACTTGATCCTGCTGACCTCTTTCCAGACAACATCTGTATTGCTTGTTACAGCAAATCAGAAAAGTGACCTGCTCATTCATTCATGAAGTTTTATCAGTTGCCTGTGGTGGATACATTACTGCAGAAGGGGCTTAAAGCAAATGCTCTGAGCTCAAATGTCCAACCTTCCTTAGCCTTGGTGTTGGCTGGGACAGGGGGTCCGAAAATCTGTAGACCACATGCTCATAGTTCTGTTCTGACCTAACTGGTTGTTTAGGAAGACTTCTTGACCTTTGGAGAAGTTCTGCCTCTGAGGAGGCCTTTGGTTTATCCAATGATGTGGACAGGAGGGGGAGGATGGGTCCTGTACATGAGGAATTGTCCCACATCCTGCATGAATTGTGAATATCTCAGTGGATGCTGATGTAGGTGAAAAACCTTTTGTTAATTAGCTGAGCCTAGGTCTTAACTGTTCTACATATAACACGAAGTGTTTCGTGTATAATGCTGACCTGCACTGACTTTCCCAGGGACTATACCTACTGTGTAAATTGAGAAAATATTGCACTTTATGATGTTCAAAAATTTATCAGGAATTTCTCACATCCTTCCCGTCATGGAAAATCATTGTCACCGATGGCAACGCCTCTCATGGTGTCGGAGTTGCCCACAGATTGTAGCAATCTGTGCCTCTAGCTGTCTCATTCCTGGTGTGGCTATGTAAAGACACAAGCGTCTGGCCATTTCGCTATGTCTTCTAGTTAGTCATCCTCCTGAGTGTTTACAGATTGAAAGAAGTGCTATTTCATACATTCTTTCCCATGTATTTCTCCATGACATTCTAGTTAGTACGTTATATTGGTATTTGTCTTTGCATGTTTTAAATTGCTGCTGCTTTTTTCCTAAGAATACAGTTCTATTGCGAAATGGGGTAAGGATGTACTTTGTTTTGCTTAGAACTTTACCAGGAGTTGCTCACCATTTTGAAAAATGAACTCACTGATAGAAACAGCACTCAGAGAATATGAGTCGTAAATACAAGACGCTTGGATTAGCCTGCATTTTTAGGTATCACCTTCATGATGATTCTTTCAGATAATGTGAACATTTCATGACTTTATGTCTTCCAGTATAGGCATGATCCCTTACATATTGAGTTATGCATTTCATTGTAGATTATTTAGTTTAATCACTCCATTTACTTAGGACAATATATTTCTATTGTAAAAAATGATGTGGGTCAGATATATTATCCATGACTTTCATGTCGTGTCATTATTAAAAGCTCGTTATGAAAAGGGAACATTGGTTCTGACAGGGCTCTGATGAGAAGCTCTGAGGAACAGCCTTGGTGCAGTCAGTTTCTGGCACGAAGAAAGCCCCTTTATGGGTCAACGTGGGCAACCAACTTCCCGTTTCAGGCTTTTCCCCTAGACGGCTGCATGTCTTGGTTCAAGGTCAATTTGCTAGATATCAGTTGGAAATTTATCTATTGTTCAGTTGATCTAAAATTCAACTTTCTTCTAAGTATTTTCCTTTTCATTCAGTTGCTCTGTAATACTATTTTGTACCTTTTCCTCTAGAACACACTATGACATTTGCCTTAACCATTCTCACTCTTTGTATATGTATGTATAGAGACACACACATTTCTCTTTTTTTTCCTAATACATTTGAGATTAAGTGCACGGGGATACCCTATTGTCTCTAAGGACTTTAGTATGTATTTCCTAAGAACAAGGGCACTCTCCTCTAAGACCACATTACACCTCTTGCAATCAGGAAATTGACATTGATATCTTACTACCATCACATATACACGACCACAGATCCCATTCACAGGCCTCGCTTGTCCCAATAATGCTCTTTATGGACGCAGGAGCCAGTTCAGGTTCACTCGTTTCATTTAGTTGTCATATGGCTTTCTGGTCTCCTTCAATCTGTAGCGGTTCCTCTGTCATCCTGGTCTTCCATGGCCTTGACGTTTTTAAAGGGGATAGGACAGTTACTTGGTAGATGGTTCCACAGTTGGGCATTGTCTGGGGTTTCCTCATCAATAGATTCAGGTTGTGCATTTTTGGCAGGAACGTCACAGAGGTGATGTTGTGTTCTTCTCAGTGCGTAATTTCAGAAGACACATGATATTGGTTTTCCCATTACTGATAAAGATAAAACAGTGAACTTTTATCACTTAGTTAAAATGGTAACCATCAGGTTTCTCCATTGTAAAGCTAATTAGTAGGTATTTTTAAGAGCAGATCCTGTGATACTATGTACATACGCTCTTCCTTATCAAACCTTCACCCTAGAGTCTACTGGTGAATCTTGCCTGAATCAGTTGTCTAATGGCAATTTTCTAATTGCATGGTGCCTTCTACACTTACGAGTTGGCATTTCTACGTAAGGTAGAACTACTATGTATGGATGTATGTACTTATGAGTTCCTATTTTATTCAGTGGGTTATAATCCTTTACCATTACCATTTATTTTGATGCCCAGGTTGTTTTCAACTTGGCTGGTGGAACACCTGTCATTCTGGATTCTGCATCTTTTAGGCATGTTCCTATCATTCCATCACAAGATGGTCCAGGCTTGGTTCCCTGCCATAGCCCTGGAATCAGCCGTTTTTCCAGGAATCCCTGGTGCCCTTTAGAAACCAGGATCTGGTGCTGGGTGTGTTCATTGCTGCTTGTTTGTCTTGCTTCCAGGCCTTCTCAGCAGACAGAGCTAGAATCGATCTCTCCTCTCTTTTTCTCTCTCTCTCTCTCACTACATATCTATGTCTACTGCTATGTACATGTACATTTATCTATCTATTAGGAACCGTAACTTCACATCAGTATCCCTAAATACAATCTCACATCGTGAGGTTTATTCTAGACTTCTCCTTTCCATACTTGTACCTCCATTCTCAACAATGAGAAACCTGGCTTGCACATTCTTACTTTATTGACTTATTTTCTCAATCACCTTGTAAGTAACCAGTCTTCCAATCACAGGAGCCATCTCCTCAGCCAAGCACTGCCAACTCCCGCTGCTCCTCACATGCTGGAAGAGTTCTCCTCCTCCAGCCCTGGTTGCTTGCCACCTGAGAGTTTGCCTACAGATATTTTTGAAGTTATGTGTAAAGGAAAGATTATATTGTCTACAAATTTTATTTCAGGATAATGGGGCAGCATTGGAGGAGGTCATTGAGAGGATGTGACTGTTGGTTGACCTTCAAGCTGGACCCGGGCAATAGGAGGCTCCTCACCCCTCCCCTGTCCTCGGAATGTACATTTCACCCCACATTCTCCCAGAGGGAGCTGGTTTCAAGGATGTAGCCTTGAGAGTGTAAGTTGTGGTTGAGACCATCTGGACTGAATACTTATGAACATAGTTAAGGCCTCTCTATAAACTTTTCAGATTCTGGCAGGTGCGTGCAGAGATCTATTCATCTTGCAGCTGCCCAAGCCTTGTATGTAAGTCCCTTGCTTATTAAACCTGCACCTACCCAACTCTGGAGAGGTCTGCCTCTTTCTTCCATCTCTCCTTGCCCTCTGTGTCAGGGGGCCAGTTTTTGAACCAACAGGCAGCATATTTTTATAGTGATGCATATATTAGATAAGTGTTTATTTTTAATGATATACCATATCAATTTTCTGCTCACAGCTATTTCCTATGTATCCTATCTTCCATCTGATTTCAATTTTATATGTCTGAAAAGTAACTTTATTTTGCCTTTTTTCCAAAATAATAGTTTACCTGGATATAAACACTACAAAGTGTTTTTCCTTCAGCATTTTGAGTATGTTACTCCTTTGTCATCTGGTATCTAAATTTGACTTTGGGATGCCTGCTGTCAACTAAATTTGATAGCTCTTTTTAAAGGTAGATTTTAAGATCCTTCTTATTACTTTTAATGCTCTGTAGTTTCACTATGATATGTCTAGGTATAGATTTATTTTTATTTTTCCCCTTCTGATAAGTGGAGGGAAACTTTGTTCTCAAGATTTCTGTCTTTGCCTAATTCTGGAAAATTCTCAGCTTTTAAATATTGTTTCGATTAAAGACCTAAATGTAAGGCCAGACACTATAAAACTCTTAGAGGAAAACATAGGTAGAACACTCTATGACATAAATCACAGCAAGATCCTTTTTTGACCCACCTCCTAGAAAAATGGAAATAAAAATAAAAATAAACAAATGGGACCTAATGAAACTTAAAAACTTTTGCACAGCAAAGGAAACCATAAATAAGATAAAAAGATAACCCTCAGAATGGGAGAAAATATTTGCAAATGAAGCAACTGACAAAGGATTAACCTCCAAACTTACAAGCAGCTCATGCAGCTCAATATCAAAAAAACAAACAACCCAATCTAAAAATGGGCAGAAGACCTAAATAGACATTTCTCCAAAGAAGATATACAGATTGCCAACAAACACATGAAAGAATGCTCAACATCACTAATCATTAGAGAAATGCAAATCAAAACTACAATGAGGTATCACCTCACACCAGTCAGAATGGCCATCATCAAAAAATCTACAAACAATAAATGCTATAGATGGTGTGGAGAAAAGGGAACCTTCTTGCCCTGTTGGTGGGAATGTAAATTGATACAGCCACTATGGAGAACAGTATGGAGGTTCCTTAAAAAACTAAAAACAGAACTACCATATGACCCAGCAATCCCACTAGTGGGCATATACCCTGAGAAAACCATAATTCAAAAAGAGTCATGTACCACAATGTTCATTGCAGCTCTATTTACAATAGCCAGGACATGGAAGCAACCTAAGTGTCCATCCACAGATGAATGGATAAAGAAGATGTGGCACATATATACAGTGGAATATTACTCAGCCATAAAAAGAAATGAAATTGAGTTATTTGTAGGGAGGTGAATGCACCTAGAGTCTGTCATACAGAGTGAACTAAGTCAGAAAGAGAAAAACAAACACCATATGCTAACACATATATATGGAATCTAAAAAAAAAAAAAACCGGTTCTGAAGAACCTAGGGGCAGGACAGGAATAAAGACACAGACTTAGAGAATGGACTTGAGGACATGGGGAGGGGGAAGTGTAAGCTGGGATGAAGTGAGAGAGTGGCATGGACTTATAAATACTACCAAATGGACTTATAAATACTACCAAATGTAAAATAGCTAGTGGGAAGCAGCTGCATACCACAGGGAGATCAGCTCGGTGCTTTTTGATCACCTAGAGGGGTGGGATAGGGAGGGTAGGAGTGAGAAGCAAGAGGGAGGAGATATGGGGATGTATGTATATGTGTAGCTGATTCACTTTGTTATAAAGCAGAAACAAACACGCCATTGTAAATCAATTATACTCCAATAAAGATGTTAATAAATAAATAAATAAATAAATAAATAAATAAATAAATAAATAAATAAATATTGTTTCTATGCCATTCCCTCCATTCTCTTCTTCTGGAAGACTCATTTAACCCATGTTTCTGCCTCTTATTTTACTCCATCTTTCCTAATGGATCTTCCACAGTTCTTATTTTTTCTCTCTGCACAGCCTCTGGGTAGACTTCTCAGCACCATCTTTTCCATCACTAACTTGCTTTCACCTGTTTTCAGGCTAGATTTTATCTCATTTATTGCTTTAAGAATTCATTTATATCCATTACTATAATTTTCATTTCTAAAACTTCTTACCCATTCATTTCCATATCATTTTCTTGTTTCATTTTTGCCTTTTACCATAATTTTTGCTCATCTAAAGGGTGCTATTCTTTCATTAATCCACCTAGACATACTTATTTCCATGCTTCAATAAAGGAATATAAGGGATATTGATTGCTTTTTTTGTCTCAAAGACTCTGTACATTTGTTTTATTTCCTAGTGTTATATTTCTTTACATGGTTGGAATTTTGATTTATGGCTTCATTTTGAAGGGAGATCTTATTTGTTCTTTGTTATTCTCTCTTTCTCTTTTCTCCTGCTAATGCTCACTCCTATCTGAGTGGCTATGTGCTTACCATTCCATAAGCCTAACCCTGATCCTGAACAGGTCCTATAATGGTGGTATTTATTTCCACCCCAGTTGTGTGATCAGGGAAATTACTAGCCCTCTTCCTGAGCTAGTGGGTATCTTGCTTAGTTCCTGATCTTGGGGCTGGATTCGTATTGCTTTCTTTTTGCTTTCTCAAGTGATGAGCACGTGTGTTGCAGGGAATGTGGTGGGGCAATCCACCCTCTAGCTTTAGGCAGTGAGCCTGCTTCTAGCCCCTTGTGGTCCCAGAGGCATTGAACTCCTAGTTACCATTGCCTTGGTCTGGGTCTGTGACTTCAGAGCTGTTTATGTTTTGGAATTGCTGTTGTGTTTCTCATCCATGAAGACATTTACTTGTTTGTGAGCCCAGTGATATTTTTGTGTTGTTTTAATAGATCACTGCTGCATGTTTGGAACCAGGGTGGTAATGTCAAGTGTGAACTTGCTGAGCTATTTTGATTGAAAGTTTCTTCCTTCCATTAAACAGAAGTCACATGCTAGTAGAATACTTCTGAACTTCTAGAAGCTGCTGGCATATATTCTCAGGCCAGAGCTTCAAGAGCGTTCATGTTCATCCCTCACTGAATAGCAGAATCCCATATGCATGACTAAGTCAGACCTTGCCTACCTCTCCGTGCAGGAGATTTTCTGAGGCGAGCTGATGCCAATGGATACCTCTCAGTGTGGTTCACACATGTAAAAATCTTCTCTGGTATATTCACCTCTCTTGCTGGAGCAAAAAGGGCACGCTTGACACATGTAGTCTTAGTTTCAGAAGGAAACTCAGAGATGTATAAAGCCAGCCTCCCTTCCCACACGGACGTACACATTAGTGATTCTTGGAAAGGCAATTTGATTTTTCAAAACCCATTGTATTGTTGCCCAAGGCAATCTTTATAGATCCTAAAGAGGAACATAACCCTTGCTGACATCTGCACAGAGTTATAAAGTTTTCTTACTATCAAGTCCAAATTGACCCCCTTGTAACTGACTCCATAATGACACAAATGATACTCCTGACATGAGAGCTGTTCAGATATGGGAAGACATTCAGTTTTATACTCTGAATTTTCTCTTTTCTGGCCTAAATCCTCCTATTTCCTATAGCACTCTTGCCTATAACACAGATATCTCATTATTCTGTGGCCACCTCTTGATAGGTGTTGTGTGTTTTCTTAGCCATTTATTTGGGCTAGAGTGCTTATGCAAAGGAACAGGCAACTCTATAATTTTCAAAAGATAAGAGAGGACGGTCCAGTTTGGTATCTCAGTCCCAGCTCCCCTCAGCCATGAAAAGGATTCAGTTGGTTCCGTGGCTGTCTTCATGGTCTAATTGGATGGTGTGATTACATTTGCTTACAGCCAGCATAGGTCATGCAGCCCATGCTTCCCCCAGGCCTGTGTCCAGAATCCTAAGTTTCTACTTTGGGATGGTAAAGCATTCAAAGTAGTTCTCCAATCCTGCCTTTGCCTCTGTTATAGCCTGGGAATGGCTACTTGCAAACCACTTCTATAGACAGGGTAATGGCATATTGATTGTTGAACAGGTGGTAAGGGTGCAGCTTGATTTTTAGATATAATTCTGCTTTCTGCCTTTTGGCTTGGTGCTGGAAGGTGTTTCATGCTTTAATCTTATTGTGGAATAATTTTAATGCTTGCCAATATTTTTGACTTTCATTTCCTCCTCCTCCCCTCCCCCTCCCCCCTCCTCCTCCCCCTCCTCCCCCTCCTCCCCCTTCTTCTTCTTCTACTTCTTCCTCTTCTTCTACTTCTTCCTCTTCTTCTTCTTCTTCCCCTTCTCCTCCTCCTCCTCCTCCTCCTTCTTCTTCTTCTTCTTCTTCTCCTCCTCCTCCTCCTCCTCCCCCTCCTCCTCCCCCTCCTCCTCCCCCTCCCCCTCCTTCCTCCTCCCCCTCCCCCTCCTCCTCCTCCTTCTCCTTCTCCTTCTTCTTCTTCTTCTTCTTCTACTTCTTCCTCTTCTTCTTCTTCTTCCCCTTCTCCTCCTCCTCCTCCTCCTCCTTCTTCTTCTTCTTCTTCTCCTCCTCCTCCTCCTCCCCCTCCTCCTCCCCCTCCCCCTCCCCCTCCTTCCTCCTCCCCCTCCCCCTCCTCCTCCTCCTTCTCCTTCTCCTTCTTCTTCTTCTTCTTCTTCCTCTTCTTCTTCTTTCTTCTTCTTCTTCTTCTTCTTCTTCTTTCTTCTTCTTCTTCTTCTTCTTCTCCTCCTCCTTCTCCTTCTCCTTCTCCTTCCCCTTCTCCTTCTCCTTCTCCTTCTCCTTCTTCTTCTTCTTCTTCTTGCACAGACTGACATGGTACACTGGGGCCATGTGAGAATTAGGCAAAGAAAAGCTGATCTGAATCACTAAACTGAGGCTCTGGAAAGAATAGATCCTCATTCAGCAGAATGAAGTGAACCTGTGAGCTGAATGTTTTAGGGGAATATTTCCCAAAGACTGCTTCCTGGACTGCTATAACCTTGTGCAATACTCTGTAGATAAAGGGCTCCATGATCATATAACTTGGACATGATGTACAATATGCCTCCCTCTTGGAGAGAATTTTTCATCTGATCATGGAGAAGACTGTGAGACTTTCAGCAGTAAACTTTTCAACTTTCTTTAATTTAACATTGACCATGCTTATTTGGTCATGGAACTCCATGTAGAGAAAACTGTGGTCCCCGTTAACATCCTGGAGAATTGGCATTCCATTTGACATACTAGAGGAAATGCACTGCTAGGCTATGTGGCATCCGCACGAATGTGCTCCATGCATTCACTCACAAACATGCCAAATGCTATCGTGTGCCTCTGCTGCCCAAGAGACATTTTCTTGCCTCTCACTGGAGAAGTAATTTGAGAATTCATTCCATAGGGAATATCACCAACCCTGCGGCAGTGTCGTCCCCGAATGAGATGGCAGTGAACAGTTTGTATCGGGAAATGGGGAAGAGCAGGGAGGAAAGATATCATCAGGATGAGGTGGAGTTAATCAGCATGCTATCTGGTAGAGCTTTTGAGTGAAAATTTATGAAAATGGCTGATATGGGTCACTAGGAAAGAGCATGTTAGCTGAAGGCAGCCAGTTCAGCAAAGGCAAGGAGGTAAGTAGGTGGAAAGCAAGTATGTTCCATGTCTTGGCTGATGTGTGAGGGAGATTGTTGACAAAGATGGAGGAATCAGAGGACAGCTAATGAAGGATGCTCAGTCATCACTGCAGAGTTTGAAATACAGTAAGTCCCCTACATACGAATGAGTTCCATTCCGAAAGCGCATTCGAAAGTCCAATTTGTTTGTAAGTCCAACAAAGTTAGCCTAGGTACCCAACTCACACAATCGGCTATATAGTACTGTACTATAATAGGTTTTAATACTTTTTACACAGATAATACATAAAAAACAAACAAACACAAAAAATAAAAAGACCATTTTTAATTTTACAGTACTGTACCTTGAAAAGTACAGTAGTACCAGCTCATTACCGCTGCTTTTACGCTTGCTTCCGGACATCCTGGGCTTGAAATAGAGATACTGTACTATGGTACTCTATACAGTACCGCACAGTAAAGTACACAAAAGCACAGCCACTTGTAGAGGATGCATGCACATGACAATGTACGCCACACGTGAACTAACTTACGTGACTGGACATGCGAACTCACATTTGCATCTTTGAAAGTTCACAGCTTGAAGGCTTGTGTGTAGGGGACTTACTGTAGACATGAGTGGTGTTAGGGACCCCCATAAAGATCTCCAGGGAGGACATAATAGGATACAAATAATTTTCATGGACCAAGACCTCTTTGTCTGCTGTCAGACATGTTTGAGGTGATTTCTGAGCAGAGGCTGCAGGGATGGAACGTGGGGACAATTTGAGAGAAGAACTTGATGATTACAAGGTGCAGAGAAAAGAATCCAGGTCAACTCAGTTGCTAGGATTGTGGTGACTGAGATCCAGGTGTTTCTGAAAGGTACACTTCCCCTCCCTCCTGGAAGCAACACTGTAGTTGTCAATGAAGTTCTTAGCTGGAGGCTACCCAATCGCCATCCAGTCATTAGGAGATAAAAACTATTGATCATTATTTGTCTACTACTGTTGGAACCAGCAGGCCTCCTGCTAATATCTTTATCCACTTCTAAGGCTGTAAGCCTATTGACTTTTTTTTTTTTTTTTAAACCAGTTGATTGGAGTGTGAGGTGCAGAAGAAATTACTTTAGACAAGAGATGGGAAATTTGATCATGAAACATCTGTAGAAGAGCATGGAAACCTTGTGATGACCCTTTTCTGGTCTAGTGAAGCAACAGGGGATGGGAGGTCTGTCCTTCTGTTTATCTTATGATCTCTTCACTTGAGACAAGCCCCAAACACAAAGAAAGTAAGAATGAAGAAGCAAGGTTCAGTGAGTAACCCAAAACTGCCCACTTGATCTCCCTGGCCTTGGTTTATTCATCTGGGCAAGAAGTTAGTCAGCACCAGACATTTTCTTATGTTCTGAGGCTGTAGTAACATCAGAGTAGTGCATGGCTTCTTTGCAAAGGTTGCTGAACCCCTGGGATATGTGAAGCACAGAGTGGACCAAAGCAGCCCTTGGTTCTCTGGTTTTCTGCAACAAGCTCAGTACTGTAGCCAGCTGCAGGGAGTTCTTACATGAGCAAGCACTCAGGACCCTTCCAGAGGCATGCTCTGATTGGAAACACAGTGGTCCCTGGCAGAGGCAAAGGCCAAAAGCACAGAAGATGTCCTTCCCTTTTTAAAATTAATGACATATCATCACAGAGTGAAGAGTAGCCTCATGAGGGAGACCTATCAGTGAAAGATTCATCAACCAAATAATCAACAGGTACCAACTGAGGCTTCTTGGACCCAGGCCTATGCAGGTAGAGGAAAGATCCTGATGACATGGTTCCTGGTTTCAGGGAGCTCAACCTCTATTTGGATGATGAAGATACTCTCATATAGAACAGTTGTAGTCTATATGTGCAGTGAGGGACAGAGGTCCTGAAAGGTTTCCTGCAGGAGGTAGGACTTGTTCTGGACTTTGAAGGACAAATAGATTTTGAAGAGACAGAAGGAAGGAAGGAGAGGGATGTTCCAGGTGTCTGGCACAGTGAAGATACAGGTCTGGGTCGGATAGAAGGGATCATTGTTGGGGATAATGATTGATGGCTCTTGGTGGGTGCTGGTCACACTGTGTGTGTTTTGGGGATATAGATGACATAATATAAACTGTACATATTTAAAGTATACAATTTGATAAGGCCTGACTTATACAGGATCCAGGAAACTATCCCCATATTCAAGATAATGAACTGTCATCAACAAAAGATCCTTGGAGACTTTTGTGATCCCCATCACTCCCTGCTCCCCATGTCTGCTGGTAACTAATGATCTGCTGCCACTATAAATTTTCATTTTTGAGTGTTTTATGTAAATTGAATCTGCTACCAGGTACTCTTTTGTTTGGCTTTTCCCACAAAGTGTAAGTATTTTGACAGTCATCCATGTTTATATGTATAAGTAGTTCATTCCTTTTATTGCTGAGTAGTATTCCATTGTATGGATCAACCATCATTTGTTTATCTATTTATCAGTTGATACACATTTGGGTTATTGCCAGTTTTTGCTCTTATAAATAAAGCTGTTATGAACATCTGTGGACAAATTTTGCATGTATACATGATGGCATTGTTCAAATATTCTATAACCTTCCTGATTTTCTTTGTACTTGTTCTATCAATTATCAGAAGGTAAATGTTGACAACTTTGACTATAATTGTGGACTTGTCTATTTCTTCTTGAAGTTTTATCAGTTATTGCTTCATGTATTTTGAAGCTCCATTATAAGTTGCATAAACATTTAGAATTATTATGTGACTCTGGTAATTGACCCCTTTACCAGTAAGACATGACTTTTCTGTATCTTTGATAAGTTTTTGTTGCTCTGAAATCTACTTCATATGTTATTAATATAGCCAGTGCAGCTTTCTTTTGATTAATGTTATATGCTCACACACAAATATGTGTATACAGTTGGCCCTCTGTAGCCACAGGTTCTGCATCCCTGGATTAAACCAACTCTGGACTGGGGTTGCTTGAATCCGCAGATGTAGAACCTGTGGATACAGAGGGCTGACTGTACTATGCCATTTTATGCAAGGAACTTGAATATCCGTAGATTTTGGTATAATGGGGGTCCTGGAACCAATCCCCTATGGATACTTAGGGATGTCTCTCTCTCTCTCTATATATATATAGACATATATATTTCATTTTTTAATTTAACCATTTATGTCTATATTTAAAATATTTTTCTTATAGGTAGCACAAATTTGGTGTTGTGTTTTTTTTATCCAATCCGGAAATATCTGCCCTAAAAACTTTTATTTTGATTTAATTATAGATTTATATGCAGTTGTAAGAAATGATACAGAGATATCCTGTGTTTCCTTTGCTCAATTTCCCTCAGTAACATCTTGCAAAACTACAGTACAATATCAAAACCAGGATATTGATGTTGATACATCAGACTTGCTCAGATTTCCTGTTTTACTTGTACTTATTTGTATGTATGTGTGTACATATGTTTTTAGTTCTATGCAATTTTATCACTTGAATAGTTTCATGTATTTACTACCACAGTCACAATATAGAAAATTTCCATGGACAAAAAATCTCATGTTTTCCCTTCCTCTGACCCACCCTGCCGTTTTCTTTAACTCCTGACAACCACTAATCTGTTCTCCATTTCTGACATTCAGTCTTTTACCATAAATATGATATTAGCAGTGGGTTTTTTTGGTAGATGCTCTTTATCAAGTTAAGGTAATTTCCCGCAATTCCTAATTTGCTGAGAGTCTTTTTTTTAAAATCATTAATGGGTATTAGATTTTGTCAAATACTTTTTCTGCATCGTTTGATATTATCATATGAGTTTTCTTCTTTGGCATGTTGCTATGATGAGTTATATTGATTGCTTTTTGAATGTTGAGCCAGCCTTGCATACCTGGAATATATCCCATTTGGTCATGGGACATAATTCTTTTTATACATCATTGGATTTGATTTGCTAATTTTTTTGTTGAGAATTTTTGTGTCTAAGTTCATGTGAGATACTGGTCTGAAATTTTCTTTTTTTTGTATTGTTTTTTTATGGTTTTGGTAATCTCTACCTTTCAGCTGGAGTGTTTAGATCATTTATATTTAATGTGATTATAATATAAATCTATCATCTTGCTATTTGTTTTCTATTTGTTCCATCTATTTTTAGTTCTTCTTTTCCTTTTTTTAATCTTATTTTGTATTAATGGAGTATTTTAAAATTATTCTACTTTATCTCCTTTGTTGGTTGACTTATAGCTATAACTCTGTTTAGTTATTTTAATAGTTTCTTTGAGGATTACAAAACACATCTTTAAGTTTTCATAGTCTACCTTCAAGTAATATTATACTATTTCACATGGTAAAAATTCTTATGAGAGTAAAGCCCAGGACCCCTGGAATTTCAACTTCACCTGCTTGACTCAGGCTGTGTGCTGGGATCTGCCTAGGTTCCCTCTCCTTGGGTCATGTATTGGAGACTCTCTCAAGGCAGTAAACTGGGGCAATTCTAAGGCTCTTCTCATTTGTTTCTTATCTTTCAGGGATCACCATCCTTCATTCTCTGATGTACTGAGTCTTGAAAACCATTGCTTCATGTATGTTGCTTGCTTTTTTTGTTTTTATTTTGTTTTTGTTTGGCTTCAGGTAGGAAGATAAATCTGGTTCCTCTTACTCCGTCTTAGGCATAAGCAGAAATTTTACACTGTTGTTTTAATATGGATTCTGTAGTCTTCATGTTAGAGTCAAAGTGTTAATCCTTTCAAGAGAGTCTCTGTTGTGGACTGGAGAGAATAAAAACATCAGGGCTATAGGGCATGTAGTAGGTATTTCCCATCAGAAATATCCAGCCCATGTACTAGAACCTCACAGCATGGCAGATATTTGCATGTGATGGTAGAACCCACTCTCCAGAAAGGGAAGGTGATTTGTGCAATGGAATTTTGTTATATATATATTTAGCCTCCATCCTGCTTATATCTTTTGTAAGTGAGACTAAATCTAGTGCCATGAAATCCCCCATTTTACATTTATCAAATAAATAACTCTACACTTTGGAGAGAAGAAAGGGCATCACATACTTAAAGAATCACATGGTCTTAGACTCTGGAGGGTTCTCAAGAGTAGCCCCCTGCCTTTAAGAAAGAAAGATATATACCTTCTTCATTTTACATATTGTGCCAACTCTGAATGTTAAGTAACTTATCCAGGATCCTGTAAAGATTAACCTTAGTTCTCTCTCCAAGCATAATAGACACCTGCTTTTGCAACGATTCTTTCTGTAGTGTTCCTCTTTTGCTTTCACTGACTCTGGGGTGTTTCCTTCCCTCCCCAAGCTCTGCTAGTCTCCTGCCTAGCTGGTGGTGTACCTTCTAAAGGCTTTCAGCATATTATGCCTCTCTAGATGGCGGCAAAACATACTTCCCTCTGAAGTTTCTCTTGGGAAGCTTTAAAGCAACACAATTAACAATTTCCCTGTTCATTTTCTGTCCCCTTTTGGTCCTGGCCTCTGACGGTGGATGGATGGCTGTATCATAACACTCCCTCACATCATTTGTCACATCCTGGCATGGTGACAACAGCTTCTCTGTTTCTAGAAGGGCTGGGACTAGAATGTCAGGCAGGGAAACTAAATAACTTTTCACCCTTAGGACATAACTTCCTTCTTCAGAGGGCTGCAGGCCACTGAGAGCTGGTGTGAGGCCACTGAGCTATTGAAGCATGGAGCATTTCTACCAGCCTGGAATGCGACAGTGAAGACTTTATTCTGACTATGCCTGGTCCTAGAGAATTGATTTGGAAAAATGACCAGGAAGCTTTGCAGACAATGGGATCTTTCTTCTTTTCTAAAGCAATGAGCTACAGTGCTCTGGCATCTTTCAGTGAGGTGCTGTCTGCTAATAAGGAATTATGTATAGCCAAGAGCAACTGTAATTAACAGGGCAAAGAGTTTGGTATAGATAATAAAAATAACAACAATATTAACATTAAACACTTTTATAGGGATTACCATAACTCAGGCACTGTTCTAAGTTCTATAGATATATTAACTTATTGAATGTTTGCAATCCTTTGAGGTATGTACTGTTATTATCCCTATGATACTGATGAAAGAAGTTAAGTGACTTACTCCAAGTCACTTAGCTAACCAGTGGTGGAGCTTGGATTTAAACCCTGACATTCTGACTCGAGTCTGTGCTCTGAATCTCAGTGCTATCCTGCCTCTGATTATGAAATTCCTCTTCTTTATCAAATCACAAAGTGGAGAGATGTGTGGTGAGAAGAGTGTGGACTTTAGCACCAGAATAAAGAGGAGAAATACCTTTGTCCCCAGAATGAAATTGATGCTCAGTAGGTGGTACAGACTTGGTCCTATGGAGATTTCTGTGAACTTCTCTTCTTTTCTCAGCCTCCCTTGATTTAGGTTCACTACATAACTAGTTCTGGCCTATGAAATGTGAGCAGAAGTAATATGGACCAAGGTAGTTAAGTAATCATGTGACTTCCTATGCTCCCTTTCCCCCATCTGCTGGCTTGTGGACAACCTTGAGAGCAACTCCCTTCATGATAAGGGAGTAACAAAAGAGACGAGAAACCTGGGTCCCTGAATCACTACGTGGAGGAGAGCAGATCAGGAGCACTATCAATCCCCATAGAACTTGAAGCGGGTTAGAAATAAACTTACTTTGTGCTATTAAGCCATTGAGATTTCAGGCATTATTTGTTACTGCAGCAAAGACGAACCTACCCTGATTAATACATAGGCTTGCATGTCCCAGCTGCCCTATGGCCTTTTCTGCTCACAGACCCTTTCCCTTAAGAGAAGGAGGGCTATTTAGGTTTTGAGAGACATTGCCTGAGCAGATGGAAGGTGCCCTTTCTGCCGGGTGTGGTACAGTCCTTTACCAGCCTCAGTATCCCCCTACACAGGAGATAGAAGTACAAGGTGAGACAAGGGAGGAGTGTTACTTTTCTAATACATAAAATAAGTTAGGGGCCTTGTGTTTTCTCTAAGGGTTCTTGAACCTCTATAAGTTTGTGATAGTCATGTAGGGGGATGTTAAGTAAAACTTTTTGGTTGCTTGGAATTTCAGCTGATGCCCAAAGTCTGAGAAAAATATCTGCCAAGTGCACCCATATTTTAAAATGATAGTCTAGCCCATCTATAAAGTACTTTAAAAGGAGTTGACCCCAAACTGTGCTGTCAGCATTAGCTCATCAGCCACCTCCAGGGTGTAAAGGAAAAGGGGTAGAAGGTAGGAGGCCAGGATTTAGGATGGGGAAAGTTGTCAACACGTAGTGATTTGTTCCCCACACATCCCAAGTAGGAAGGAAAGGTGGAGTCTCTCTAATCAAGGGGACCGCTCAGAAGCTTTATCTGTGTTCTCTGGCCTTTGGTGGACACTGTGACTGGACTCTGTTGGTCAGCTTGCATGAAGGAAGAAGAGAGGAAAGAATCAGAATGGCCCTGGGAATGGCCTGCCCTTCTGAGGTATAACCAGGCTTAGGATGTAAGCCTAAGCTTACATCCTTGTAGAGTAAAGAGGCTCTGAGGAAGAGGGCTGATGGGGTGCAGCTGCTCACGAGGACCCCCTGGAGAGATGAGGGGCTTGAGGGGTGTACTGCAAGGTGCCAGTGATGGAGGGAGTGCTGCAGGGCCATGGGAAGCACTGTTTTTGCAAGAAAATGCAAGATGGCGGTCCTCGTAAAAGCACCCCATGAAGAAAATAATTAGCTTTGGATGACATTCCCTGTATTCCAAGAGCACTAATGCTGGCTTATATCTGCACCATTCCAGAGGACCTCTCCTGCCCCTTCCTTCCCCTCCCTCTCTCTTGCACTCACCCCTGTGGAGCCACAGATCAGAGCGCGGAGTGGGGAGGAGGGAGCAAAAGAAAAGAACACAGGCTCTGACTTCTCCCCTCAGGCCCCCAAGACTGTGATGGGCCTAACTGGTGAAATCATAAATTAGAGGAGATTTTAGAATTTTAACATTACATAGCACTGGACTTTTTAATGTGCTTTTTATCTGAGAGTTAACAAAAAATGTGATGAGACTGTTGGGTATTCATTTAGGAGCAGGGAGTAATGATCCCATAGAACAGGTTGAAACGGCCGGTGTGACAAAAAATTCAGTTCTTGTTGCTTGGACCTTATTGAGTCTGGTTCATTCAGTTAATCAGTTACATGTATATATTGTCTCACTTTCCAAAATTTACCCACCCAACAAATTATCAACTTGATACCTACCTGTCTATCACCTGGTTGGGTGCATATGATCTGTACATAACCTATTTGTGCTCAGATATCATTTATGTGTTATTTCCCTTGCCGGGCCTCAAACATGGGCACTGCCTTCTGAGGACTAGCTTCTTGGAGCTCCTCTGGTGTTTACAGCTGCTGCTCTCATATTTGGAGACTCCAGCCCCCAGGAAGATCCAGGAGACACCCTTGTGATCTCTCTGGACATCTAGAGAAGGGAGAGTATCCTGTACCCAGGCAGTCAGAGTTGTTCAGGGTAGAGGGATGCTTTTGTACTTATAAGACTCTTCCTAAGCCTCATCACTACTGTCTCCCACTCATGACCCCACTTCCTCTGTTCAGCAAGGTCAGCCTCTCCATGGCTCCTCCCATATATTTTGCATTCACCCGCTTCTCAGGCTTTTCTCAGGTTTGTCTCTGTGCCTTTAACACCATTCTCTTGTCTCCATCATCCAAGTCTTAACGTTCTTCCAAGTCATATCAAATCCTGTCTCTCTCTCAGCACTCCCCACTACTAGTAAGCCTTTCCCAATGCCTCATATGAGAGTTAATTCTGTCCTTAGTCCTACTGTGCATGGTTTATGTCTCTGTGTGGTCACCATGGTCATAGTTGCCCGGATCATGTCATTTGTGATGGTTTTGTCTCTCTTACTAGTCTGTGAGCTCTCAGAATAGAGACATGACTCCACTTATTTCTATAACATTGCTAGAAACCTATGCGCACTCACTGAATATCTGTTAAATGGAATTAAATTGCAGGTTAACCCTTGTGGGTGAATTGGAAAGGATGTGTGATCTATCATGTCAAAAATATATTTTTTAAAAAGGCGGATCATAGCAAATGTTAAACTCTACTGGAATATTTCATGACCTGTGTGGATCCATAGGAAATCCAGGTGTTCAATTCTTTTAATTCATGGCTGAGCCCCCTGAATCCTGTGTGAACCGAAAGGGGCAGATGTGTGCATCCTGACTGGAAAAGAATGGGGAAGTTGATGATCTGGTTAATATCCTCCATAACCACTCTTCTGCCAGGTTAAAAACAAACAAACAAATAAACAAAAAACAAACTGATTGGGGGAAATAGAGGCCAGGTAAGGGAGGGTGGGCCAGGTGTTATAATTCTGGGTCAGTGAGGGCCCCTAGTATCCCAGAGGAGAGAGTCATGTATTCCACCAAGACCTGTGGCTGGTAATAACTGGTCCCCAGCAGGCTAGGTGGGGAGTTTTAACTCAAACGCACAAATATAGCAGCTCAGTAATGAGTCAGGGAATGGCTTTGAGCAAAGTGGTATTTAGGATGACCTACTTGTCAAGGCCAATATTTCCCCTTTTATTAGGGGTAGGGAGTAGGGATGCTAAGTGAATCTCCCATTCAATACAGAAGGGGTAATAGCTACAAACCCAGTTGTGCTTGGCACTCTGCTTGGGGGTGGGCAAGGCATTGAAGGCAGAGTGGCTGGCAGTCTGCCAAGGTACATGGCTTCAGCTTTAACAGGGTCAGGCTCTGCTATTTTGCTTGCTTGCTGCTCCTGATCATTTTTCTCTTCTGCCTTTTATTTTTCCCCCAGACCTTTTGGTACCCAATGATTTTTGATTAATTTATTTACCATCGTTGGGTGATTGATGCTGTTTGGTGCTGGTACTTTGTAACTTTCCAATTCTTCTAGTTGTCAATGTGACAGCCCCCTGATGATTAATTAGACCCTGTCCCTTGCTCTTTTCACTCTCCCTGTGCGCCAAGGCTCTTGGTTTTCAGCAAACATAAATATTTCTAAATGCAGATGTAATGATTGAGAACACCCAACAAAATCCAGAAAGATCCATGATACTTTCACTCTCCTTCACTTTCCCACTGAAATTTAATGCATTGTGTTTTTTCTCTGCCTGCTTTACTTCAGATTTTGAGAATCCTCTTGATTTTTGGAATCTCCCAGGCTATTTTCCTGTTCTTCTGGTATCTCCATCTATGCATGGTTCTGTTGTCTTACTTTCTCATCTTTTGTCACCTCCTTGCTTTAAGTGAACTCAGTTTCCTCTACATAATGCGAAAGTTTGGGATGGTGGTGAGAAAGGGAACTGGTATTTATTAAGTCTTTATTTATGTATGTATGTATGTATGCATGTACAATGAGAGGCACTTTTCTCATAAAATATTTATTAAATACTTATTATGTGCCAGAAATCCCTCCTAGAATAAACATCCATACAAGGTAATCACCTTTATCTCTATTTTATAGACAAAAAAATTGAGGCTTTTGGAGAATAATCAATACGCTTTAAGTGATACAAACAGGAAATGGCAGAACAGGGATTTGAAGCCAATCTTTCTGACTTTATCAACCTGTATGATTTTCCATGATACTATTCTGAAGGTGATCAAGGATGGATGAAGGAATTCCTAGAGCCTCAGAATCTGGAAGGGAGTATAAACTTTCTCTATACAGGTGGTTCTCAAACTTAGATAATTAGATCCTTGCTTGATGAGCTACCTAAAAGTCACTTTGGGATGCTTATTAAAATATAAATTCCTGGGTCTTTTCACAATTGTTAAAGAAGTCTGGATTGGTCTAAAACTGTGTATATTTAAAATACTGCCTACATTATTCTAATTCTCAGCCAGGTTGATGAACCAGTGCTGTCAGCCAACCTTTACCTAGTGCAGGACTTTTCTTGACATCTTCATTGAGAGATGACTGTCCAGCCTCTGGGAGAGGGAGCTTCACCCATGTAGTAGCTTCCACGAGGGAGCAGCCCTTGATACTTTTGGAAAATTCTTCTTCACATTGATCTGTCATGCGGTCCTCTGTCACCACTATCTGTGATCCTTGTAACATAAATGATAGGCACTGCCTATTAAGTGCTCACTGTGTGCCAGAGACTTGCTAAATGCTTTAGATCTATTTTGCCACTCAAGTGCCACAGCCACTCTCTGAGGTTGGCATTATTATTAATCTTCCCGCACTGCAGAGGAGATGATTTCATTCTGGAGATACAACCAATATGTTTATTCTATCTATTCTATGTCATCTCTCCAGATATTTGCAGATAACATCCTTCCCAATCTCTCTACATGTTTATAATTTAATATGACAAAAAATTCAGCTGGGTACTGACTGTTTCCAAGGCAAGGTGCTAACATTGCAAAGATGAAGAGGTCCCTCTCCTAAAGGCTCTACAATCTAGTAGGGAAGACCCATATGAACTTAGACTCTAATGTAGTTTTGTGTATGAGCCTTGCCTCTTCCAGTAGGCTGAGAGTTCTTGGGGGCAGAGCCTATACTTGCTCCTCTTTTCTTCTCTACAGTCCGAGGGGTGGGTTGTGATGGGGAATCGGTAAAGCCACATTGTCATGGATTGATTGAGACTCTTTTTTGGTCTCCATGTTTCCTAGGTGAGTCCAGTGATTGGGCAGAGAGAAAGGCAGGAGGCTCTCTTGGATTCCTGGAACATATATCTTTGAGATGCCTCATGAATTTCTGTGGAGTCCACGTATCTGTGACGTGGAGAATGTCTCCCTGGGAGACAATAGCTGTGACGGTTAATTTTGCAACTTGATTGGGCTAAGGAATTGCCCAGATAACTGGGGAGATGTTATTTCTGGGTGTGTCTGTGAGGATGTTCGCAGAAGAGAGATTAGCATTTGAATCAGTTGACGGAGTGAAAAAGATCCACCCTCACCAATGTGGGCATCATCCAATCCACTAGGGACCCCAATGGAAAAAAAAAATGGAAGAAGGGCATATTCGCTCTTTCTTCTTGAGCTGGGACATCCATCTTCTCCTGCTTTCGGATATCAGAGCTCCTGGTTCTCTGGCCTTAGGACTCCGGGAGCTATACCAATGGCCCCTCTTCCATTTCCCTTGCCTCCTTTTTCAGGCCATTGGACTCGAATTAAATTATATCACTGGGTTTCTTGGTTCTCCAGTCTGCAGACAGCATGTCATGGCATATCTCAGCCTCCATAGTCACATGAGCCAATTCTCATAAGTCCCCTCTTGTATATCCATATGTATCCTATTGGGTCTATTTCTCTGGAGAACTCGAATATGATAGTTGCCTACGGTGTCCTAAAATCAACAGATAAAAATGCAGGATTTATAATCAAAAACATGCAGGCATCCTGTCCACCTCATTGACTTTCTCCATGATCTTAGATCTATCCTTACTCCATGCCTTGACTTTTTCCATCTGCCAAATGAGAATACCAATTCCTTATTAGTTCTTAAGGGTATGTAGAAGGAAAGTATTAGTTATTATTAATGTACTTCAAACTTCTTGGTGACACTAGCTGCATAAATATAGATCTTTCTTGTTTTAAACAAGTGATGCTAAACAAAACCAAGGAATATTAAATTATGAATTACACAAGAGATAAATTATAGAGGTAGTTATTATTTAAATTGCAGAAATATTTCTCATTTTCAGCCCAGGATTCCTTTACAAAGCAATCTGTCTTGTGCTTTTAAAAAAGTAATTCAATTTGCAAAAATTTGATTTGCATGCAACTTTTTAGAAACATTTATCATGTAAAGTGAGACATCATCTGACTAAATTAGAGAATTTACCAGTATGTTTTGGCTTAGGATGAATATCACTTCCTCCAAGGTTGAGAATATTGGCAAATTGAATCTCACTTCTCCCCTTCTCAGACAGAGACCATCCAAGTCCAGTTTGGAAGCATCTGGTCTGAGAATTAGTAGTCATGGTGGAAATACTTGGATTCATACTCTAGCTTTGTCAATAAATTACTCATATCTCAAGGAGGAGAACCTCACGAGGCCTCAGCTTTCTCATCTGGAAAATGAGATTATTGGAGTTGATAGTCCCTTCTAGCTTTAGGGTTCATTGATGTTGCTCATTGCCCAAAGAACTGACCTGAAATCACAGAGAACAAGAGCTGGCATACTGCCAAATGTGTAATAAGTATTTAATCAATGGATAAATAAAGTTTAGATTTTCATTTCTTTCTGAACTGATTCTGAAGATTCCAGAGTTTAGGATTAAAACAAAATCATTTCAGGAGAACCTTTTCCTTAACCTTCACTAACTTGACCTCTCCTTAGGGCTTTTTGCATCTTTAAGTCTGGTGAGAAAAAAGATACTAGCTCTGTGTAAGTACTGGGATTCGCATTTCACGTTATGAAATGGCAAATGATGGTTGCAAGTATGTAGAGATACAGAGATGCAGTGGCCCCTCTTCTCTCCTTTTGCACAGCCTCCCCGTACAGCCTGGCACCTGCCTTGGCATTTGCTGCCTGCGTCTTGCTACCAGCCAGCGTCCCACTCTCCCATCGACCTCAGATATCTGCGCCTCCCTCCCTGACCGTGCATCATCAGAGGTGCTGAGGCTTCTCCAGCTTTGTGTTACTGGTAGAGGTGTTGTTTCCTCCTAAAGGTGGAGGGAGAGAGTTGCTAAGGAACACATTAACATGCTGACAACACAACAATCTCGGGGAGTTTGGGCCTCCAACGTTTGACTCTAATCAGGAAATCATTTTTAGAAGGATTTGTCGGTGTAAGAAAACAAGCTCCTGAACTAAATTAGGATCTGGATTATTTTTTCCTTCTCTCCCAATCTGCCTCACATGGCAGATTGGTGAGCCCTCGCAGTTTTCTGTTTGGCGAATTTGTTTCTGTTGTGCATTTTAATTCGGAGCTCCTGAAGGTGTCTGTGTTTCTAAGGACTGCGTGTTTTGGAGCAGCACCCTCGGAGGTATGGGGCTCGCCTCTCCTTTTCTCAGACTGGTTGGCTTTCTTGGCAAGGTAGCCCAGGCTTCAGGACTCTTTCATCTGATTGTCTTTTCTTTACTTTTTCTTTTTCCCTCCCAGTAATGAATGCACCACATGTCTCTGGGAAATTAAGGTAATCCATTATACTGTTGTCTTCCTATCTCTGCAGCAGGGATAATAGTATTTAACCCACCTTTGCAGTATACTGAGTGGCCTGTCAAGGTCTCTTCTTTAGAGGGACAACTTGAAAACATTTTAATAAATGCTCCTTAACTATATGCTTTAAAAATACATGGGGCCGGGCTTCCCTGGTGGCGCAGTGGTTGAGAATCTGCCTGCCAATGCAGGGGACACGGGTTCGAGCCCTGGTCTGGGAAGATCCCACATGCCACGGAGCAACTGGGCCCGTGAGCCACAATTACTGAGCCTGCGCGTCTGGAGCCTGTGCTCCGCAACAAGAGAGGCCGCGATGGTGAGAGGCCCGCGCACCGCGATGAAGAGTGGTCCCCACTTGCCGCAACTAGAGAAAGCCCTCGCACAGAAACGAAGACTCAACACAGTCATAAATAAATAAATAAATAAATAAAAAAAGAACGTGAATTTCTAAAAAAAAAAAAAAAAAGAACCTAAAAAAAAAAAAAAAAAAAAAATACATGGGGCCAAATGGCAAACGACTCAGTAATAACTAGTTGGGCAAAGCAGACTGGCCATTCATCACTTTCTCTGCAACTTCGCTTCTCTCCTCTTCCTCTCTCCACATCCTGCCATTTCTCCAGGGACACGCTGTCTCTATTTGGGGTTAGAATTTTGGGGAGAACCTAGAGTTTTTGTAGTTGCAGTCCGGTCCCTGCTGCCCGTGCAAATCCAACTGTCTCTTCAGCTGGGAAAACAGTTGAGTTTCACACCCTGTGGGACTCCCAACGGACTGTGCTTCGGGACAGAGGCATGAGTGCCCAGCTCGGTGATGTTGCAGAAAGACTGGGTGTGACTGGATGCAGGTCCTCCGTTATATGCCTGTGGTTTCACTTCCAGTGCAGGTAGGGACCTAATCTAATCACACTTAGGATGTCATGTCATGTCATGTGTGTGTCAAGCTGACTTACTCATGATCACTCTAGTGGATATGTTTGTTCTCATGAACCACAGGCCTGAGGTCTGGAGGTCATTCCTGCAGATCAGGGGAAGAAGAACTTTCTAACTTTATCTTCTTGTTGCATTCTCTGTGATGATAAAGGTGGCTGCAGACATTCCGTGGAATGGGAAAGTGCCCATCAGAGTGCAGTGTGAGCCCATTGTAGGGATCAGAAGAAAAAGTCAAGGGCTAAGTCCTTGTGTGTTTGCAGGGCTGGCTCCTTGAGGGGACCTGGCAGTTAGTTTTCCCAGAGGCTCTAGTTATTACCTCCTATGTGCACTCAGAGTACCCAATATTCAACCATTAGAGATTCATTCCTTTGGAGTTGGGGGCTCTGTGGGAATTTTCAGAAACACCATGATGTTGGCTCAAGAAGGCTATTCCTCCCGACTATTTCTGCTGATCCTGCATGCTCCTCTTGAGTGAAGAGTCCTGTGTTGATAAACGCCCTCAGCCCTCCTGAGACAGAGACTTTCTAGATAAAAAGACCTTATCTGTAAGAAGACCCCATCACCAGATGAGCATCCAGGTTAATCTGAATGTTCTCATTTCTGCAACTTGTAAGAGACAACATGGTTTAGATGAGTTGGGGAAAGATGAGTTTAGACGAGCTCTCTATGAAAAAGTATGTGATGCAGGAATTGCTCTTGTTCTACCTCAAAACAGTCACATGTGCAGGATCAATCAACAAGTCAAGCCTGAACCTCCCAGGAAACATAATCCTTGTTTTCTTATGCTCTGAGCTCCCGGGATACATGCTTTAGAGAATCTATGAGCAACTGAGTTCTATAACTAAGTTACCAAGCTGGTCAATGAGCGCTTGCCTCATCTGCATGGTGAGATTAGGAGAATACATCTTCAATTTCTCAATCCTGGAGGAGCCCTCGGTGGATTCTGTGTGTGTGTGTATGCGTGTGTGTGTATTTAAGCAACAGAAACCTTGCCCCCCTGCCCCCGCCAAACAATATCTTACGTGGAATCCCAAAATATTGAACAGATACAGTGGACATGGGCATGGGGGAGTAGAATCTTCCTTGTCTGTTCATCTCTCACATGGACCCCTCCCCTCAGTGGCTCCCAGGCACTTTTGTGGAATCTCAGGGCTAAACCACCAATCATGCTTAATCCCTGCCTTTAACAGAGGAGGTCACTGATGCTCCAGAGGTAGTTTAGCCTCACATTGCACCAGGCACATAGGAAATGTCCAATAAATAAATCAAACTCATTAAAATTCTTACTAACAGATGGAAGAGTTAAACTAAAACAGCCAGAGAGGTGCTGTGGCCATGAGCTTCTGCCTTCCCTGGAAAGGAAGAGGACTTTTTCTGTCTCCTCAATTTTTCCTGCTTTTAGGAGCCACTTGTTTCCTTCTGGGCCCTCAGTGTCATTTATGTACCATAACCTGAGTTGGGATGAGCCTACAGGAAGGGATTCTTCTTCTGTGCTAATGCAGAAAGGGACATGACATCGATCTATCTGCAATTCTAAGCTCAATGTGTTTCCCTTAAATTTTTAGAAAAACCAAAGGTACTTTGCAAGTGCAATAGAGCTTCCAATTAGGCATTTAAGCTCCCCATTTCTATTTCCCTAATGACTTGACTTGCTCTCTTGCTTTATGAAATTAAAATAGCTTTATTTGGGTTCGAGGATGCAGCTGATTGCATGCTTAATATGCTTTTGCAACCAGCTCCTGCCTGTGTCCAGCATGTGCAATGGGCAGAATAATACATTTCCATGCTTATTTCCCCTAAGCATCCTTGGCCGTTTGCTCCAGTCCTATCCCTGTGCTACGATGCAGTCTAAGTAGAAGTGTCCAGGAGGCTGATGGTTAAGTCTCCAGAAGGAAAGGTGTCCTTGAAGGGAGGACACTGGCCCCAGGGCCCTGTTTGTGGGGGAGGGTATGGAGCTGTGGACTTATCAAGAGCTGAGAGGTGGAAAGCAGAGATGGGGCTGGTGCAAATCCTGTAAAAGAGTTGGAACAGAGATATGGAAGACAAAGAAAAAGCACTGGGAGGACATCAGCCAAGTTATAAGAAAGAAATAGCAGGGATGAAGAATCAAACTCTGTGAAGGTATAGGGTTAGGGTTTAAAGAATTCTTTCTTCATTGGGGAAATAAAACTGAAAATAAAAGATATACCCACTTCCAAATTTATCTAGTTGAATACTGGGCAGAGTCAGACCCCGAGGTTCTAGAAAGCCAAAGGTCATCTTGTCTTTGGCTTTCTGGGTTTCAGAAAACATTGAATCAACTATGGCCCTGAGAGTAGTTCACGTATCTGGGCGGCACTTTGGAAAACCACTTCAGAAGATGTTGGTGCTCTCGTCTCTGCCCAGATCTTGCCCTTCCTTCGAGCTCTGTGCAAGCGCAGAAGCCTTCTGAGGCCATCCCGGCCGGTGCTCTGTGTACTTGTTAATGGTCTCAGCTGTGCATGCACAAGGTCATGGGCTTTTCTTCCCTGGCCCCCAAGGTGAACAGCTGCACACAGACCAGTGTTCCCAGAAGGCTTGTCAATTTACAGACAGGAAGTGGCAGTGTGGTTTGAGGAAAGCTGGAGCTAGCGCAGCCCTTTTTGGTCATCTGGGCTGGCAGCAGCAGGTTGAAAACACCCTGTTGCTACTGCCTGGGGGCCAGCAAGCTTTTCACATGGATTTTTTTTTTTTAGCATCTTTATTGGAGTATAATTGCTTTACAATGGTGTGTTAGTTTCTGCTGTATAACAAAGTGAATCTCCAAAATATACAAGCAGTTCACATGGATTTTTAAATGCAGAGCCCTCCGTGGAGAAGACCACAGCAAGGCTCTGCTGTCCGGGGTGCTTTGCCGAGTGGGGAGTAATCCGTCTCTGCGTGGCCTGTGGCTGCCCTTGGCTTTCTTGCCTCAGGTGCCCTTGATTAGACCTGAGATTATAGAGGGGCCTGGCCATTGCCGTGAGGCAGCCCTGGCTGAAAGATAGACAAAGGAAAGGAGCGCTCACGTGGGGCTGCTCCTTTTTATTTCCAGAAACACTCTGGGCCTTCCTTAAAGCACATCTCCTGCTCAGCAGTGTTGCCTGGCCCACTGATGGGAAAGCCTGCTTTCCAAGTCTGAAGGAGACCCTGAGGTCATTGCGTCCATTCCCCTGCCTTCAGGAAGGATTAGAGATAAGCTGCCCTACCAGAGGATAATCTTTTCTACTTGTAAAAGCTTCCAGAGCAGACCCGAGTCTCTCCCCAGACCATTCATTGCCACTTTTAACAACCTTCACCATCAGGAAATTCTCCCCCTTAGCTATCCTAAATCCCTTATGCTAGGGATTAAGTTCCTTTCCTTATTCTATCCTCAGTAGCCACTGCCAAGATTTAGCCTGCACTGCCTAAGAACTCTTCTGATACCTGAAGATTGTATTAAATCCTGCCTGCCTGTTTTTTCCCGATGAATAATCCCAGCTTCTTTTTCTCCCAGGCCCTGCTGCCCGGTCTGCTTATCACTTTTGAGGCTGCCCTCTGATCCCTCGCTAAGTACCAGTCTCCCTGGAGGGGAGCCCAGAACCAGAACTTGGAGTCTAGTTAGTTCTGACCCATCTTACTCCTAATGAGAGTCTTTCTTGAACCCATGGCATGAACATTACCTTCCTGTTCACGTACCCAAGTGGGGCTCGTGTGCTGGTGACAGTCTCACTCATAGGCTGATGGTCACCTTTCAGCCTACTAGCATACCAGATCATTTTTCTTTACTTCCTTGGATGTTAAGGGCAAAATATATCACATCTACCACCAGCATCACTGTCTCATTTTATCTGCACCAACAGTGACCACTACTGGAAGTAAGGAGAAACGACAGTGGAGACAATTCTCTGACTGTGGCTCTTTAGGCAGGTTTGGACAAAAAGCAAGTAGCCTGTGTTTGCAGAGACAGCCATTGGTTGGATGCGGGTCCTCACACCACTCTGATGACGACCAGCTCTCTTGGTCCAATTGCTTTCCTTCCTCTCCTTTTCTAGGTCCGCTGTGACCTTCTGGCCTCTGTCGCCTTTTCACAGGTGCCAGGGCCTCATATTGTGCTCTTGCTGCCTGCTCCCCCGCCTCTCCACCCCCTGCTGCCACCACCCCACCGGCATGCTTCACCCCACGACTACCCCACCCCAGGCCAGCTCCCATTTCCTGCTTAACAGCAGGTCTCAATTCCAAAGCACCAAGCTGGTCCCAGAGGTCCGCACAGCCAAAATGCGCTCCATCTGCACTGGGTGGAGACAAAGGTGGGTGAAACGGCCGCCTTTCTCAAGGAGAGTGAAGGTGAGACAGGAACCCAAGACGCAGGCGTGGTGAACTGCCAACAGCACTCAGGACTTGGCCTGATGCTCCACAGTAGGAGAGAGGGGTCCAAAGGCAGCCCTCTGAAAAGGGCTGGATGAGGTGGGTAGGCGTTCAGTGCACAGGACCTCAGGCTGGGGCAGAGGAGGCTTCCTGGGGGCTGGAGGGAGCTGGGTCTCGGGAAGTGGGTGTTGGACAGGCCGAGAGCAGAGGGAGGTGGAAAGTACTTGACTGGCTCATGGCTTCTGTTTTGCTCTCACCACCCCAATTCTTTCCATCTCTAGTTTCCAGGAGAGATAGCCCTCTTCCCTTCCTTCCATTAATAAATGAAAAACAAATTAATGAGCATCTGCTATGTGCTGGAACTAGTCTAGGCCAGAGGCTTCCAATACTGTGTGGTGGCACATTGGTGGCCCATGGCTGGGTTCAGGCATGTGGGATTCTGATTCCCTTGTCCCTGGGTTGGACAGACAGGGCCGGGGCTGGTCAGGGCTCCTGGGCCTGGGGCACCTCTAATTTCTGAGCAATGCTGTTGCTTTCCCACATAGTGCTATGCAATATTTTCATTGTCTGCATGTTCTCTGTGTGGTTGGAAGATCTGTCCAAGGCCTTGAGGTGCAGAGATAACAAGGCAGGCAATGTCCTCCTCAAGTGGGGCATGGTAGGCAGAATTCTAAGTTAACCCCCAAATTTCCACCCCCGGCATACCTGCCGGCTATAATCCTGTCCCCTGGAGTGTGGATGTGGGCTGTGAATGGGACGGGACAGTCGTTCCCTGGATCAGGTCATGTTATATGGCTGACTTGACTTGCAAAGTGATGGTCCTGGGTCCACCTGACGTAGTCAGGCGATCCCTTCGTGGGGACTGGGCTTTTCCTGGTGGGGTAGATTCGCAGCGTGAGAGGGTCTCAACGTGAGGAAAACTCTGTTGCTGGCTTTGAAGTTGGAGGGACCCCATGGCAAGGAACGGGAGCGGGCTTCAGGAGCTCAGGGCTGCACCTTGCTGGTGGCCAGCAAGGAACTGGGAACTGTAGGCCTACAACTGAAGGAAATGAATCCTGCCAAAACCCCACGGGCCTGGAAGAGGACCCCAAGCTCCAGACGAGTACACAGCCCAGCCAACACCTCTATCTTAGCCGTGGGAGACCCTGGGCAGAGAACTCAGCCTGTCTGTGCCCAAACTTCAGACCCACAGGGCTATGAGCTAATAAATGGGTGTGGTTTTCAGCTTCTAAGATTGTGGTAATTTGTTTTGCAACAGTAGAAGACTAATATTTGGGGGAATACAGAAAAACGTGACCAGGAAAGATTCAAATACTGGTAAAGGTTGTACAGAAAAATAACCCCCAGGCGTGAAATGGAGCGGGAGCCCCGTCGTTACTTCAGAAAGGGGAGTCAAGGGAGCTTCACTTCGCTAGGGTGATGTTTAAGCTGCATGTCAACGAGGACCCAGTTTGGTGAAAATCAGGGGCCAGAGCCTCCAGGAGGAGGGAACAATGAGGACAAAGGCCCTGTGGCTGCAATAAGCCTGGTGTTTTCAGGTGCAAAAAGCAGGTCAGTGTGGCTGGATCCAGTCTACAGGGACAGATACCAAATCATGAAAGGTTTTCCATGACTGAACATGGAACTTGGATTTTATTTTCAGTGTGAGGGAAGCCAAGGAGGATTTTAAGCAGGGAGTGACACAGCTGCACAATCTGAGTTTATGTTTATAAAAGCCCACACCAGATCCTGGCTGGAGCTTGGACTGCAATGGAAGCAGGGGTGGGTGTTTTGGTTTAGGGAGGCTGGTGGGAAGGACACTGCATTGTCCCGGTGAGCGCCCTAGGGCCTGGGGCCAGGATTGTAAAGGAGAGATGAGATATGTCGTCGGGGATGGCTTTTCTCTTTCCTTTTTCCTTCCTTCTCATTTTCTCTTCATTTCTTTTTTAACGCATTCCTGTACTTCTTCCTCCTCTCCTGATAAATTTGCACACCCTCCTCCAGCTATAGCCTCATGGGACCAGAGTGGAAGGCCCATTCTTCCTCCTGCTGGGGGCTGAGCACACGGAATGGGTATCTGGAGTCTGGCATAAGGCAGAGGAGGGAGGACATTCCCCAGGGCCCAGCTCCTCAGGCTGGAACTGTCCCCACTCCAAGGCTGGCATCTGTGTCGGGCACCCCAGGCGAGGCCCGTCCCTGGGCATAGAGAGCCCTGGTCCCACACTGCTGAGAGTTAGCCCTTTGTACCTCAGTCCATCCCTCCCTAGAGAGACTTGAGTGTAGAAATCACACTTTCTGTATCTGTGCTGCTGGCGCCCACCCCACTCCGCCTGTAGATGGCGGGTACTTAGTAAATGCTTGCCGATAGATGATGGGAAACTTGTTCTCAAACTAGTGTTGATGGAACTGACTCTGGACAGAAACTACCATGTGCCAATGTGGTCATTCATTTATCCCTTCATTTATTCTATAAATATTTATTAAGTGACTACTGTATGCCCCGCCTGGGAATAGGGGCTGTGGATACCATATCAAACGGACAGAGAGAGTACCTTTTCTTTAAGGAACTTTTATTCTTAAAGGGGAGATAGATTTTTTTTTTAAGTATAAACATAATGAATCAAAAAAACAAAAAAACAAAAAAACCAACAAATGGAGGTAAGTGCTATGAAGGAAATAAACAAGAAAACTAAATGCTTGGGCCTGGAGACTCCCAGAAGGACTAACTCCAAGTTCTGAAGGTATAATTTAATGAACGAACAAATGCATGAATCAGTCATTTCCCTGCCCCTGGATTTGCTGTATTCTGTTCAGTTTCTCTTCCCTGAGTCTGTTTCTCCTGGGAGGAGGTCTGTGAAGGGGGAAGGTATTCAGGAAAGGGTTTAAAGAGAAGGTGACAACTCCATTTTGCTCGTTAGAGTGATGAGTGCAGTGCGTGGGAGTGGGGGGGCCTCATGTAGGACAGAGGCTCTTCCAGGGTTAGAAGGTGTGACGGGGGGGCCTCAGTTAAGAAATAGGGAGAAAGAGATGGATTAAGGGACACTTAGGGGACGTAAAGATAGGACATGGAGTTCTACTGGTTAAGGGAGAAGGAGGTTAAATCTCAAGAGTTAAGGACCATATCCAGGTCTCTGGTTTGGACAACTGGCTGGCTGGAAATGCTAATTTATTGAAGGGAGACATTAATTATAAGGAGCAAGGGGGCGAGCTTGAGAAGTTTAGTTTTCGACATGCTTTGTTCAAGGCTCTTGTCCGCTAGGAACTTGTTACACCTGCGGCTGACCTGGCGGGAGAGATGGGCTGGAGACACGGGTGTGGAGTTATCAGTTATCCTTCAGATGCTGCTGGGTGCCAGGAAGTGAAGGAGCCCAAGAAAGAGCTGGGCTTAAAGTGGGAGAGGAGCTGGCAAAGGAAGAAGTTGCACATTCAAGTGAGGGTTTAACTCAGGGAACTGTGACTTGGCTCTGGAGGTGGGGAAGGGGTGGGTCTGGAGCGCCGGTGACGCTGTGGTGGGAGGGTCTGGCTGCCACTGAGGGGCCCCACTAGGTGTGTAGACATGCGGGTGTGTGTGTGTGTGTGTGTGTGTGGGGTGCCCATCTGATGCTTCTATTTTCACTGCAGGTAGGAGGGGAGGTAATCTGTCGCTTATGACTGTTCCCTTTTTCTTTTTTTTAAGAAGTGAAACTCCAGCACAGTAAATGCTCACAGGAAGGGGCCTGCAATGCGAGAGGGGTTGAAAGTTTGGGAGAAGAGGAAGCAATGGAAGGGGGTGTGTGAGGAGCAGGACACCTCTTCCAAGCTTTCAGGAGGAAAGGGCAGGTAGAGGGCGTGCGTGTGTGTGTGTGTGCATGCATTGTGTGTTGTCTGCGTGTTGTGTATCTGTAGTGTGTGTTGTGTGTCTATTGTGGGTGTATTGTGTGTGTGGTGTGTGTGTGTGCCTTCTTTGTTTTTTTTGTGGTGTCTGTGTTGTGTGTGTGTGTAAGCCAGAGGTTCAGTACCTCACCCTCTGCTGCCTTCTGCATTTCCCTTGAAGCCGGAGGCAAGATCTCGTACGATAAGGAAGAAGGTGGCAAACAGGTGGGTGAGTGGGGGATAGTTGAAGGAGCCCCGTGGAGAGGGAAGGGGTGTGCTGGCCGGGAGCCTCTCCGGCGGCCTTGGGGAGTTCTGCGCACACAGGCCACAGCGCCACAGGGATACTTCCAGGCCACGCCAAGCGGCCAGGTTGGGCCTGTCATTTAAAGTCCTTCCGAATCTCAAACTGAGCAGGCTGGGAAGGTCAGAGCTTTCTACTCCGGAGCACCTGCTTCCTTCTCGGTCTCCCAGAAGGGAGAGAGGTGAGGTGGTGGTGGCAGAGGGCAGCCTGAGTGACTGCTTTCCTGGGTGAAAGGTGGGGAGGAGCCCACCCGGGAGTTTTTAAGATAAGCACATGCAAATCTTTCTCCATTTCTGTATTGCCTGTCTCACCACCTGCCCCTGCCTTTTTCCCAAATCTGTTCCATAAATAATTAATGACTGTGACAGTGGGTTCTGTTCCTATAACTGAAGACACCTTTTGGCAGCTTTGAAACTTCACAAGCTAAGCTGCTCACCTTGTGTCTAAAACTGTGGCTCCAGACAGTTTACTTCTGAGCGTCCTTGCATTGTGAGGGTTGCCATTAACGTCATGGCTGTAGAGCCTGCGCCGGCTGCAGAAGTGGGAGTCTGGTGACACTGTGTTCTGGGACCAGCAATGAGGGGTCTGGTGGGAGGGATTTAAAAAGGTTGTAGGGGCCAGATTCAATATTAGATACTCCACTGCCTGTTGTATTTTAAGAAATATAATGTCTTGGGTCACATTCCTAGAAGCAGAGCTGGAGATGGGGATTCTTGAGAAAGTGATTTATGGAGGCGGTGCTCCCAGGAGCAGGGACTGAGGGAAGCAGGCTGAGGCAGGGGAAGGAGGCCAAGGAAGGGTGTGGCCTCAGGTGCACGCACAGCGACCTCTGCAGTGTTCACTGTACCCTAACGTTGGGCTATTCTTGCCCGGCCTTTCCTCGGGAGGTGGGGAGGCACTGGCTGTGATTTCCCCTGATGTCCCCACTTAGACCAAGGCAAGTCTGAGGAGGCACCAGCAGTTCCATTACTATGTCCATTTACTTTGTTTCATATACTGAAGTCATTCATTCATTCAACAAATACTTACTGTGACTGGCTCTTGCCTTTACCCTTATATTTCTGGCTGTTTCAGGACATGTTTTTTTTTAAACGCTGCCAGTCACTGAGAGCCAAAGGATTTTATGCTCTCAGAAGTGCCAAGAAACCTCTCTTTTGTCTTTGAGTATCTGTTGGCCATAGCTCATCAGTATATTCTTGGCATTTTCACCCCATCTGAATAAGTTTACATGTCTCAGTGGGGTGGAAAAGGAAGAGAACAGGAGAGCATTGCCATCTCAGGAGGAGGGAGAAGGAAGGATAGGGTGAAGAGGGGAGAAGCCAGGGCCCTGGCTTGGCTTCTGAGTCCTTCCAGCTGTTACTCATGGACCACCCTTGGTATGGGAAAAGATAAAGAAGAGACAGGCTTTGTGGATGGATCCCACCTGTCTAGCATGGGTGTTGGAGAATTCAGGTGCTCGTCCAAGGCCACCCTGGGAGCTTGTTGCTATGGAAGCACCTACTTAACCCAGGGTGGCTGAGGCTTTATGAACCCATCACTGCACTTTTTATGATGTCACAGAGAGGCCATCCATTTATCACTCACTTCCCCATGTGGTCCCAGAATCCCAGTCTATAAAATTGAAGCTTCTGATCATTTGATCTCAAAGGTCCTTTTCAGAGGGAGAGCCTCTATTGCAATGATTCCTGGCTCAAATGGTTAAGAATAATTAATCCAGGCTGAGGGGACGTGTCTACTGGCATGTCTACTGGCATGTCAACTTGGATGGAGGGACAATGGCATGCTGCTCAGGTTTTGGAGGCATTGAATTGAGGTTGAGGGGACCCACCATTGTGTTGGAATCAAGACTTACTAAACTTGAAAGGCTGGAAAAATGGACAAAAACCCAAAAGATAAAATGCTGCATTTTTAAAGTTAAAAACTAGCAATTGTACAAATACAGTTGAGATAAACCCGGTCAATGAGCAGTTCAAGTGAAAATACATCAGAGTTTTAGTTCAGAATATATTTATGAGTTCAATAAATACTAATTGGATACCAGGCACTGACCCAGGAGCTGGGGACACAGCAGTGAATAAGAAGACATCGTCCTCAAATAGCTTACATTCTAGTATTAAAATGTAATACACAATACACAGTATGCAATACAAATAAGTAGGTTATATGATACGGGCTAGCCAAGGGTGGTGAGAGGAAAGAGAAAGCCTAGCAATGGTAAATGGAATGATGGGGTGCTATTTTAAATGGGGGAGGCAGGGAAGACTTCTACAAGGAAGTAACACTTGGCCCACTAGCTGTTTGACATGGTTGTTATAAAGCTACTGCAATCCTGGGCTCTATGACGAATCATTCGCACTAGTTAGAGTGACCTGCTTGGATACCTCCGCCTACTTAAGATCATGTGACTTCCTTCAGCTGCAGGGTCAGCCCTGCAGGCCAATCCGGGCCTTTCAGAAAATTACCAAGCCCGCCTGTCTGACCTTGGCCTCATTTCAGTGACTCTGCGTCTCCTGGGCTCTTGTGAGCCATCATCCATGGCAGGACATCCTACCACTGACCACTTCCAGTACTGCCACCCAGGATCTGTGATGATACTACAGAGATTTGGGACTGGCTGGACTCCCCCAGCCCCCTCCGGCCCTAACTGGGGCCACCCACAGTGCCCAGATGACCCAGCAACCCTGATTTATTCAACCTGAGCTCTCCCACGCCCTTCACTCTTTCAAAGTGCTCTGTTGGCACTGGCTCTAGAATAAGATTCAAAGGGAACATTTTCTGTTTTATTGATGTTCATCTTCCTAAGTTTGCACCATGTGTGGCATAAATGCTAATTATTCTGGGTGGGGGAGAAAGTTTTCTCCCAAACTTCTCGCAATTCTATTAATAATGTAGCAAGGGAGACAACATATTCTGACAGTTTAGTCAGTCCCAGGGAGGCAGCCTGGGCCTTGGAGCACCCACGTTCTCCCTCCCGCAGGCTCGGTCTCTCTCTCCGGTGGGTTGCCGAGGCACTGAGACCAGAGGGCAGGGGGAATTATGCGTGAACAGAGAGATGAGAGGCTGACCTTCTGCGTTTAAAGGTTAAAATGATTTCTTGGGAAATGGAACAAACTCACTAATCAGAGCTGTTCTGAATTTTTTCTGCAAAAATTAGACTCTGTGACTCTCTTCACAAGCTCTGTTTGTGAGGAGATATACACACACACACATTTAACAACTAAGTCAGGTTCAGCCTAAATTCATTGAACACCTACTATGTTCACAGTACTGGGATGAGTTAGGCTAATGGGGACACAAGGAAATAAATCAAAACCCTTAGTCACCTATAACTAGAACAACAGGAACATGCAATGAGCCATCTTTCAGCTTCATGCTACTTAAAAGGAATAAGATAGTTATTCCAGGGATTTTGTAAAAAGCAAACAAGATCAGGGCCCATCGTGGAGTCTAGCCCACTTCCACAGCCATGGTGCTGGTGGTGAAGTAGCCCTCAGGATGAAGGTCATGGGCACTATGAGATCTTAGGCAGTGGGCTGAACTGAAAACAGAGGAATGGCTTGGAACACAAAAGGCAAACATGGACTGAGTACATTCTCTGTGTCCAGCACTATGGTGGGCACTTGAAAATAGAAGCAAGTCTGATGCAGCTTCTAAAATATAATCCCAGTAAAGGAAGAGACCTTTTCTGTCTTGTTCTCTGCTATATTCCCAGAAGTAGACTGGCAGTTAGTAGAGGAGACATCTTTGTCCCTTTGCTGGACACAGCCAGGGTGGCTTTCACTACGGACACTGCAATGCTGGGCGCTGGGCACTGCCACTTGAGCCTGGACATTGCCGTCCCCACCCTCGGCAGAATGAACTCTGTGCTGTGCATCCTTCTTCGTACTGCTGGCTTCAGATTCAGAATCTGACTTGGGTTCATCTGGCGGGGGAAGCTGAGGTCACCTCAGGCAGCCTGGACCTTAGCTGCAAGGGAAGCTGGGAGCATGACCATTTGGTTTGTATTCTGTTCCCACAAAACTCATGAGGTGAGGGATTTGTGAAACATGGGAGGGCGTCCAAAGGTGTTAGTGGTCAAGAAGAAAGATTAATGATTGTTACAGTAGGATAGGTGGTCCTAGTTTGCCAGGGATAAAGTTGCAGATGTGGTGAGAGCAGGTTATGTAGAGCTTTGTATATCTTGTTTTAAAGTTTGGACTCTTACCCATAAACAATTGGGAGTCACTGGTGGGTTTTAGGCAAGGGAGTGACATGGTCAGATTTGCATTTTAGAATGATGACGCTGAAGGCAGAGTGGGGAGGATGGGTAGGAAAGACTGGGGGTAGGATGACTAGTTGGGGAGGGGGGATGGGGAGAGAGAGAAGGAGGAGGAGGGGGAGGGAGAGAGAGAAAGAGAAAGAAAGAAAGAATGAACCTGGGAGGGCAGGTTCTTAGAGGAGAGGAAATCTTGAGCAAAAAGGAGGCTGCAGTCCTGAATGAGGGGAACGTTTGCCATTTCCCAGAGGCGAGAGGGAAGAAGGTGCAGCTGAAGGTGTCTGTAGGTGCAGGTGATATGGTTTAGGAAGTTGGGGGAGTTCATGCCTGAGGGACACATTTTCCAAGTTCCTTGAGCCCCAGGCCAGCCTTCCTACATCCTCTTTATGGATTGTTTTTCTCTTTCCCTCTTCCTGTAGCTCAGGGTTCAGCAAACTTTTTCTTAAATGGGCAGATGGTAAATATTTTCGGCTTTGTGGGCCATGAGGTCCCTGCCTAGACTCTAGGGTTGTGGAGCAAAAGCAGCCGTAGACATTCTGTACATGGAAGGGTGAGGCTGTGTGCCAGTAAACTCTGTTTACTAAAGCTGCCAAGCCATAGTTTGCTGACCCCTGATCTACCTGATTCCTACTCATCCTGACCCTCTGGTAGATGCTCTCATTGCCCTTTGCCCTTTTCCTTCAGAGTGCTCATCTCTGCTCTAATTAATTATTTGTCCAATTATTACGTGTTTAGCACTGATTCCCCTGTTCGAATTACAGCAGGGCCTGTGTCCATCTTGTCCTCTTGGCTCCCAGAGCTGGCACACGTGAGAACCAGAATGCATCTCATGCTCACGGTGTGCCAGCCATTGTTCTAAGTGCTTCACATTCATCAATTCATTCAAACCGCCCAGGGATTGCTCAGTAGATAGATACAGCTCTTAGCCCCCTTTTGCAGATAAGGAACCTGAGACTCAGAGAGGCTTACTAACATGCTTGAAATCACACAACTGGAAAGTAGAGGGATCAAGATTTGGACTTAGTCTGGCTCTGTAACCACAATACCATTGACAAGTTGCTGGTGAAAAGTGAACCAAGCGAATAAGAAGTTCAGTTCCTCATCTGGTAGAAAAAGTGGCAGGGTGAGTAGGGCTTCCCAAGGAGGATGATGGAAACCTGGCATTGTCACTGTGGGGAAAGGAAGTGGGATCTGACTGTGGGCAAGAAGTGGCTTTGCCCTGTGGTCCAGGTGAGGATGGAGGACTTGTATGGACTTTCCTAGGGACGGATGCAGCAGTGTGTGTCCGGGAGGAGCAGCTGAGGTCTAGGTTGATGCAGGTTGTGGGTTTACCAGCAGGTTATCTGGGATCAGAGCAGCAGCAGTTGGAGCCTGGATGAGATCACTCTTTGGTTCTGATTTTGGCGCTTACTGACCTTATGACACGGACGCATGGCCTAATTTAGGTGAGACTTAATTTTATGTACAAATATGCTGATGTTTATAAGATCTATGCTGGTGTTTTGATGACTGGAAGAGCAAATGCATCTGAAGGTGCAGGCCTGTAATAGGAGCTCAGCAAATTGGCCCTGCTCTCCCTTCGGAGAACTTTTTGACCATGAGGCTCCATGAGGGCAATATCTGGTCCAGGATGCTCAAGCCACGCCTTGGGAAGCTGCACCTCCTCCTGCCTCGCTGTGTGCCTGTGCCACTCTCTTTATGGCCCCAGCAAGTGTTCTCAACCAGGTAGCACCTAGTACAGACTACGTCCTGCCTACCATGTGCTTTGGACCCATTTTGATGTTGTATTGAGGTGCGTCTGTGGGTGTTTGTCAGGAGAAGTGCCCAGCGTGTGCCTATGCTTTGGGTGAAGGAGTGGGTGCATTCCCCCGTGTGACATGCGTCATTGTGCATCTGAATGTATGTACATAGCTTTCAAATTACAACCTGCAGTTCCTTGTGGTGGAGATGAGTTTCTTTCATGATGTGACGAACAACTAAAAATAAAAAGGCGACTCTACAGCCATGTTGATAAGTCTTCGGAGAATAGGGATCATGGTGTGTAACAAACCCAGGTATCAAACAGGTTGCAAAGAGCTGAAAGGACAGGTCATATCTAATAAGATGAATTTTAGTAGGGGCAAAAGCAAAACAAAGCAGGTTTTTTTTTTTTTTTTCAAGATTGATATAATGAATTGGGCAAGTCCATGTACAAGAGGCTGAATAACAGATTACTGGGTGAAGAAGCCCTGGAGGTTTTGTTGACTGAAGCTCATTATGGGTGAAAGACTGCAGGGTTGATCTGGGCCTTTGCCTCCTCTCTTCCTCCTGATTGGGTTGCTTTCCTCTTTTATTATCATCAGCAAATAGTAATTGAGTGTGTAGTGTGTGATATTTGCAGAAGGAATTAATGAAATATGAAATTTAATCTTTGACTTTCATATGTTTTAATTCTTTCATTCATTCTAAAACTATTACTGAAAACCTATATTGTACTAAAATACAAAGGTGAATAAAACATAGTTCTTAAAGAATCCACAACTTATTCGGGAAGACAGGATGAATACACAGGAAAAAATGTCTAGAATACAAGGATATATAATAAGTATATGATGGGATACAAATTCATGAGGTCCGCATGTTCAAAGTCATTGCCTTTCCCCCAGAACACCAAAGAGAATCATGTGGTCTCTACTTTAATCTTCCCCGCTGTAGTAAAGGAAGAAAGAAAGACTCATGGGCTGGGGGACAAAGAGGCACTTTCTGGGGGGGGGGGTTGAAAAAAGTGCTGTGGGAGTCCCTTGGGGATAGGAAGGACAATGACGAAAGAGAGTTTTAATAAATATGCCTATAAACTATGCTTTTGGAGACCTTCTCATGACTTTTGAGAAATGTGAGTAGAGAATGAAGTTCCTTTTTAATTACTTTGGGTGGTTGAAATTTAACTTCTTGAAATCAACCCCACTCTGAAATAGAACCTCTGGTTCCAAGGGATGTAGATAATGCTAAATATGTAATGCCATGATAGCCTTCATGGTGGAGATGAAGTGGAGCCTGATTTCCAAGGATGGGTGGGAGAAGCCAGGCAGACAGAAGGGTCAAGGGAGGACATTGCATGGTGGAGGGCTAGGGGATGGTGTGGGGAAAGCAATAGTGGAGGTGCTGAGGAGGGAACGCTCAGGGCATCTCCAGAGGTCAGTGCAGAGGCCCGTGTAAAGGGGAGTTTGGGGATGCTAGCCCCACCCATGCCCTCCTTTGGGAGCTGTCCTTCATCCACCAAGGCTTTCTCCTATATTTCCTACACAAAGTGTCTCCAGAGAATCAGAGTCAGCCCAGTGAATACAGTGATGGTGTGCCCCTTCCTATCTCCTTGGCACTGTTACCCCTTCTGACAGGAGTCCAACTGCTCTCTATTTGGGTCTTTCCAACCACAGACCTGGGTATAAGAATCCTTGCACCTTATTTTCACTCGTAGGAGGCTTCCTAAATGACAAAGGGCTATTTCCTAAATGACAAAGACAGAATTCAGAGCCACATAAATGCATAAAATATTTATAATGAACCTGAGAGGTTAGTTTAATCACATACATCTCTTTCCTCTTGTGTATTAATTAATCCTGATAAATCCCCCTCCTCTTTTTTTTTTTTTTTTTTCCTCCTTCTACACCTAAATCACTCAGAAAAGGCATGTTTGTGGAAGACAAGCTGAAGGGGGTGTTTCGGGATCATCTTAAAAGAACAAGCCCTAAATATTTCAGATGGAGTCGTGAGTGTAGCAGATACATCATCAGAGAATATGATTATGTTGACTTCATGAGAAACACCCATTTTTATGTACTTGAAAACTGCCCTGAACTCACTCTGGTCTCTGAGACCTTCTCTGTTATTACAGAAGACCAGCAGGATAGGTTGGGTTTGAATCCATCAAAATGGAACCCTATGCTCTACCATCAGTACCTACTAAGTCATAACCAAATTGTCTGGATATATTATGCTAGAGGATGAGGAAAGAATGGGGAGAGGTGTCAGGAATTATGATTCCCTTTCATAGCTCTGGCAACTGCAATAAATCTTTTTCTATAGTTAGACAATGGGTTTTACCCTGCAGATGAAGAAAACCAACACCAACACAATATATCCACCACAGAGATGAGCTGCTGCAGAGGAATCTTAAAAGACTTCACTCTGTATTTTCTTCTCATTTAGATTCATCAAATTTCCCAAAATTCCCAGACTAGCTTTTGATGTAGTTTCCTTACTCTGGTGATTTAACTCTTGCTCAAAATGAAACATTATTTCTGACATTCATTTCCAGGGAAAAAAATAACCTGATTTGGGAGGCAATGTTTTAGTGTTTGGGCTGCTATAACAAAATACCACAGACTGGATAGCTTATAAACAACAGAAATTGGTTTCTCACAGTTCTGGAGGCTGGGAAGTTCAGGATGAAGGCACCAGGGTGGTCGCATTTGGTGAGGGCCCTCTTCCTGGTTCATAGCCGGCAACTTCTCCCTGTATCCTCACATGGAGGAAGGAGCAAGGAGTCTCTCTGGAGCCTCTTATAAGGTGCTAATCCCATTTATGAGTGTACCACTCTCATGACTTAAGAACCTCTCAAAGGCCCTATCTCTTAATACCATCATCTTTGGGGGTTAGGATTTCAGCATATGAATTTGGGGGGGACATAAGCATTCAGATCATAGGAGGCAAATACTACTGATAGGGAGACCTTGAAAGAGACATTAACATCATTCCTAACTTCAGATTTCTCCAAGTATGGTGAAACAGATCTGGGGGTCTGGGCAGGCATGATGTGCATGAAAAAGGACATTTATTTCAGTACAACTAGAGAGGCACGTGCATGGGGTAGATGATGGGAGAAGCAGGGGCCAGAGCACAGAGGACATTTTATGCCACCAGTTCTCAAGACAGGCTGCTCATGAAAATCTCCTGGGGAGATTAAAAAAAATACCATTGTCAGGTCCTATATCAGAATGATGTATTTTTAATAATTTATGCTTTAGGGTGAATTAATTCAATTAGTTCACTTTCCTTCTAAACTCTAGTTGAGACTACTGAATAAATAGTTTTGTTTGGGGGAGTTAATTAACCTTGGAGCATGGATTAATTAATTAATTAAATAATTAATTAATTAAGCAACCATGTGTGTGTGTTATTTTTCTAGGCAGTGTGTTAGAATGAAGAGATAAGGAAGTCCTTGTCCCATGCTTTGAAGAGTTCACCCACCAGTGGAGGATATATGCAGGTAGACAGATATTTTGTCATACTGCTCAAAAAAAGTTCTCTAGGCAGAGAGAACCCTGGTTCTTTTCAGTAAACAGTCTTTTATCCTCATACTTTTGGCTCTTACAATGACCCTTGGACACCAACCACCACTCTTGAGTCTTGAAGTTCTGTGTTCTGGTGAGGTGTGGATGGAGTGAGGGGATAGAGGGTCTTTCCACATGTGGAGCACAGAGGCAGATACAGGAGGTCATGTTCTAAAGGGGTGAAAAGGCCAAGTCAAGAAGCTTGATAGAGTTTGACAGCCAAGATTGGTGTCAAAGAGAATGAAAGAGAATCGAGAACTAGGGTACTAGCGTACGGGAACAATTGGAATTGGTTGGCTAGAGGGGACCTGGAGATATTCTGGAAGGACTGCTCTTCTATGATTTCTCCTAACAGCTGACATGGGCTTGGCAGGTGCATTTAAAGGGCTGAAATAGAAGGGATACTAATTGCCATATGTATTACATTGTCTCTTTGGGAAAATGCATTCTGTGTTAGGAAAGGAAGTAAGGTGGAACCCAAAGACATTTCGATTCATAGAAAAATAGTGGCATTATTGATGCTTTTCCTTTGCTTCATCAAGTAAATGGAATGACAAGGTAGCAACGTGATATGATTACTTGACTTTTCTGCTTATAGGCAAGGAAAGGAGAACTCATTATTTCAATTACCACTGGAAATATTTCAAGAATATGTTAATCTACTTTCCTGCCTTGCTAATAGAGTGTAGTGGATATAATGGAATATTTGTTTCCCTGAACCTCAGCAGCCTCACATTTTGATTGTTTTAATCACATATCTCCTTGTGTTATTTAATAATTATATCACATATGAATCTTACCTTCCTGCTATGGTCTGAATGTTTCTATCCCCCCCGCCCAAATTTATATACTGAAATCTTAACCCCCAAGGTAATTGTATTAGGAAGTGGGGACTTTGGGAGGTGATTGGGTCACAAGGGCAGAGCCCTAATGATTGGAATTATGCCATCCTCTGAGGGCACAGCAAAACAGCACCATTTATGCACCAAAAAGTGGGTCTCACTAGACACCAAATCTGCTGGTGCTGTGATCTTGGACTTCCCAGCCTCCAGAACTGTGAGTAATAAATGTTTGTTGTTTATCAGCCATCCAGTTTATGGTATTTTTCTTACAGCAGCCTGAATGGACCAAGACACTGTCCAAAGAGTCCATTAATTCCTTGGGAAGCAGAACATATTTCCTAAATCTTGACCTTCCCTACAAAACCCAGCCCTTTGGCTTGGGCATTAGCAGTGACCCATGAAGAGCTATGAATAGAACTGGAATGATCAAGGAACAGCAGTCCTTTGGCTATTGCTATGGTCTGAATGTTTGTATTCCCCTAGAATTCATGTTGAAACTTCAGCACCCATAAGTGATGGTATTAGTAGGTGCGGCCTTTAGGAGGTGATTATTAGGTCATGAGGATGGAGTCCTCATGAATGGGATCAGTGTCCTTATAAAAGAGAGCTCCCTGGTCCCTTCCACCATGTGAAGCCACAAAAAGTCTGCAGCCCAGAAGAGGGCCCTCACCCGACCACACTGGCACCATAATCCTGGACTTTGAGCCTCCAGGACTGTGAGAAACCAACTTCTGTTTATAAGCCACCCAGTCTGTGGTATTTCGTTATAGCAGCCCGAACAGACTAAGACAGCTGTTTTAGTTTCCTGACGAGTGAGGCGCTACAGATGCTTGCTTAATAAGGGATGCTGATCAATCAAAGAGGGTAGAACTAAGGTATTAAGAGTAGAAATTGCAGCACATTAAAAAGTAGAAGTTCCTTGTCGAGACATTAGGAGACCCTCTTAAAAGTAAATTTATTAGTTGATTAAATGTGTGTTTTCTCTCACTGGAATCCAAGTCTCTGAGATCTGAAGAGACAGGAGCACCTGAGGGCTCCTTTATTCGATGGGTACATATCGGTGACCCTTGGAGCCCATTGTGCAGTCATGACCCACCTGGGCGGTCCACTTCCTGTCTGAGCAGAGGTCTGTCTGCTTCAGCTCCCTCACGGCTTGGTGAGCACTCCTGCTGGCAAAGGTTGGATTTTGCAGCTAAGTCTAGACTTGGGAATCTGCAGGGAGGAAGATTTCTTGCGGAGGAAACATTTTTTTAATGTAAACAGTATTTTGGCTAAGAGTTCTTTTTCTACTGAAGGAAAATAGGACTAGTGCACCGACATCCACAGTGTAATGATTTTATATCTAATCCATACCACAGGCCATATTGTGCAGGGCACAGGAAGTGCAAACTATGTGTGGACTCAAACACACACAGTCACGCAGCAGATGCACATTTTTCTCTCTAGAGTGTGGTTGAATTATCGTTGGGGTATAGGCGAGAATCACACCGTGGTCTGGCCTTCACTAATCTGTATATCTTTCCTTGAAGGAAGGCTTTAGCTGTTCAATTTAGTTTTGTTTACTTAAGATGTTGTGTTTGAACTTGGCCTGCATGCCTAGAGGCTAGAAGGACATGGAAAAATGTGTGCATTCTAACTAAATCCCAAAGCACATCACATCAATTCAGACACGGACAGCTAGGGACCATCTTTTACTCCTAAAAGCAAATTAGGGTGGAAAAGAAAGCTCTTTCCACCCTTGAAAAGATGGAAAAGGAAAAAAAAATGTTTAAAAGTGAAATTTCATACAACAAAATCTTGTATCCAAAAATATAACAAAATTTCCAAAAGGATATTATGAGCAAATTTCCTTTTGCATTGGTTTCATTTCAAATTATTCTGTGTCCCTAACTGCCTGCTAGTTTTAGTTTTTGTTAACTCAAGAATATGCTCTCACCCCATCTGATTTAAGTAATATTAATTGAGGCTTTCAATTATATTGAATGAATATTTTTTGTGGTAAAAGGAGAGAGGGCATCTAGAGAATCTGTTTATTAGGAACATTGCAAAGGTTTAGCTTTTCCCTCTCAACAGCAGTGCTTAAAGAACAACCTTCCAGATTAATAAAAAAAAAAAAAGATTAGTTCTCTCCTAAAATATTTCAAATAACTGATAGTTTATAAGAGTACAGATTACTCTGTGAAGAGATTGTCTAATGATTAGAGTTCACAGAAAAAGAAGCTAAAATGTAAAGAAAAATAGGTTTGGGGTTTCCATAATGCAGAATATATGGGAAAGATTAAATCCAGTTTTTGAGAGGTCAAGCGAATCAACATAATTAGCATACAAAAGCAGCCAGTGATTAAATATCTAATGTTTTATAGGTTTGGTACAATGTCCAGCAAACCACATGTGCCTAGTAAATTTTAAATGATATCAACAATATTCCCTTGCTGCTGATAGACAGTTAATGTTATCAGTTTGGGAGGCATAATTAACCCTTTAAGTATGGTTATTTCACTGAGTGAAGAGGGGAAAGGGTTCATCGGACAACAGTGGTGGGGTGGAAATGATGCTTCTTCCCATAATGAACAGATGTCTCGCCTCTCATCGGAATAATCGATTCTAATATTACTAAGCACAAGCCCCCTATATCTGCCCTTGTATTTTTCGGATACAAATACAATATACCTACCACTGCTCAATATCTTTCGTATGTGAAGTAATAAAACTGCTTCAATATGAAATCGTGTACTTTACATGTAGTGATTGCTATGGGCCATTAGACTCTTTACATAAACAATATATTTTGTTTAAAAGAAAACTGTGCTCAGCTTAACATTCTGAAAGTTCATAACGTGCAAAACCACCTTAGCAGTGTAAACGGTGTCAGGAAGGAATCTGGCATGGCCAACCCAGGTACGAAGGAGAAAGGAGTCTTAACTTCTAGTAAAACAACTTTTCTCCCATGGGTGGTTTTAACAAGATGGCTGCCAACAGGTGAAAGCTCACTAATGTCAGGTGTAATTAAAAACCTTAATTCCAGAATCATTCTCTGAAGCATTCACAGTGTACCATGCTGAGGGGCTGAGGCAGAGAATTCTAACCAAGGCAGCACATTATTTGCCTTTCTGAGAAGAGAGCCATTTCTGCACAGAGAGGTGATGACATATTGAGGCCAAGTCTGGCAGTATAATATGATGTCACAGGATCCATTTTTGATATTAGATAATAGCCTTCATTCTGGTAGGTCAGTATCTCATTCCTTAGCTTATTTATCTCCATTAGGTAACAAATCTGCAAACCAGAATTTGTAGACAAACCTTACCCAAGTGTCCTGCAATATTTGCATCTTGGGCTCCTTTGCATCACTGATCCATGTGCTCTGCCACAGCTGTCAGAGTAATGGCTTTTTTCCCCTTTTTATCTGGGTTGGCTTTATTCCCAGATTCCAAATGAAAGAGACAGCATTTTACTTGACCACCCCATTCCAACCGTTAAATACTGTGCCTTCAGGCTCCGATGCTCTAATGGTCGATTAAAGTTGATAACAGTCTGTCCAATTTCCATTTTTTAACATCCAGCCTGCTGAAATTGTAATATTGTGAAAATCTGAAGTCTACAGGACCTGCGTAAGAATCTGTCTCGATGTCAACACATAATAAACAAGGGGAAAAAGTAATGCCAACAGGCCTCAGCATTTGCAGAGCTTGGGTTAGCTACGTAGCCTAGCCACGTTTGTGTAGAGTAGAACTAGCTGATAGATAAACTGATCTATCAAACAGGATGTAGAGTGGAGACACTCGTGGGGTCATTCACAGCTGCAGAAGGCAGACATCCTCAAAAACTCTCTAAACCAATGAATGACCTATGCATTCCCTTCCCTACCTGCCTTACCAAGAGCTCAGTCTTTATTTGGTCTTATTAAAACCCTTTCTTAACTTGTTTGGCAGACACATAACTCATAGCTCCTGGACTTTGTTGTTAGGGATGTTGTTGTGGGATGAAGGGTCACAAGGGTACAAATCTAACTGAAATATTTTTGAAAATTTGATATCTCAGGGGATCAGAATAAAATAGTTTGAAATAATCTCTTTTCAAACCAACAGTGGTCTTTCTTGAGCCTTAGAAAAACAAAACTAAAATCAGGGATTCTGAGATGGATTTGTAGACCAGTAGAACTCTGAGATAAGCAGTTTGATCCCAGTCTTCTAAGTGATGGGAAAAAATAACAATTTCACCATGAGCCATGCTCCCTCTGTTTGTAATATGCAGACTCTACAGAGTTCCTTCCATTGTACTAGTCATCTTGCCTTTCTCAGTCACACTTAGATCCTTTATCTGAACGTGATGACCTCCCAGGGTTCTCATCTTTTAGGCTAGTCTCATTTTTTCCAATCAATTGCTTTGCTCTTGGATGCTTTTTTCATGTTGGGGAAGCGATTGCCCATTTTCTGAGTCTTTGCTGCTAAATTAAGTGCAGATGAGTCCCTCAGATTCTGAGAAATTTATCACTGTCGATAAATATGACATTTCTGGGAATGTGGCTTCAATCTCCTTTTTCCTAGGCAGGTTGAAATGATGACCAAAGAACCTAAAGGGCCAAATATTTAGTTCTTCATGTTATGACCACATCACAGAGCCTGTGCTTACTTTTTTAGACAAATAATCTTTTCATCTAAAAACATGGATATTATTGCTTAAAAAAAGACTCTAACACTATCAAACAATTTGAACTCTGTCTTTTGTCCACTTCATCTTTTTCAGAGGGGTCTTTGCTTCGAGGGAAGGGAGTATTCATGTTTTCTCATATGCAATGAGATAAAAGAAGAGTATGCAGAAATTTAACATCAAAAATTGATATGACTCCAGAAGTTTTCTTTTTCCTGTTTTTGGACTGTGGTGGCATAAAGTCTGCCCCCTGGCACATAAGAACTGATGATATTTATCTTTATTGTTCTTTTTCTTCATATTAATGCAAATGTTGGTGCTTAATGTTTATTGCTGAAATGCTTTTGAATGCTGGGAAGCCCAGACTTCTGACAATGAGTGTGAATTAAAGGGGAGACATACTCTGTCTTCCAGAAATGTCTTCATTTCCTAGAATTAGCTATTGATGTTTTCCGGGTACAAGCTTTAGGTCACAAACTTTCTGCCTCAAAAATCCATTTCTGTTTACATGTTTTCTCTAGTCTCTAGTTTCTCTCTAGTCTCATCAATCTTCTTCTGCCTTTCTGGAAACGCATGAAAAATCCTGGCACATTAGATGATGATGATGATGATAATAGTAATAGTAATAATAGTAGCAACTAATATAGCATATGCCAGATAGTTTTTTAAGCACATTACAAAGATTAATTTATTTAATTCTTATGACAACTTTGTGAGCTAGGTACCATTATCCTCCTTGTTAAACAGATGAGAAAATTGAGGCACAGTTTGGTTACATAACTTGCCCAAGGTCACATAGCTAGTAAGTGGTCAGGTGAGATTGGAACCCAGGAAATCTGACCTGAGGGTTTTCTGCTTAACTTATCCTCTGGGTGAATGCATTAGTTTGCTTGGGTTGCCATAACAAAATACAGGTTGGATGACTTAAACAACGGAAATTTATTTTTTTAAGCTAGAATTCCAACATCAAGGTGTAGGCAGGTTTGGTTTCTTCTGAGGCCTCTCTCCTTGGCTTGCAGACTGCCATCTTCTTGCTGTGTCTCACCTGGTCTTTCCTCTGTGTGTGCATCCCTGGTGTCTCTTTCTGTGTCCAAATTTCCTCTTCTTATAATAACACCAGTCAGATTGGATTAGGGCCCACCCTAATGGCCTCCTCATTTTAGCTTAATCACCTCTGTAGAGGCCCTATCTCCAATTTTGGCCATAACAGTGAACTTCTGAAGACCTGTTTTCCTGGCCTTTGAGTCTTCTGCCTGGCATCGTTGTTGGGTATCTCTTTTTCTTCCCTCTCTACCTAGCATTCTACTCTGCTTACTTGCCCAGACCTTCTGCCCACAGAGGCCCATACCTTGCAGACTTAGTTCCACCTGAGAACCAGATTAAGTCTCATTTAAGAGCCCATTCCTATGATCTATGATGCCTGGAATGAGGTGCTGCCCAGAGCCTGCTGTTGGAGTTAGTGAGGGATGCTTAGGTCTTCTGTGGGCCTCAGAGTTGTAGCATTTCCCATTTTTGTTGGGTGTGCTTGGTTGTGAGGTTTTAATCCTCAGTCTTCTAATTATCCTTACACATTGCTTATAGGATGTGAACTCTGGCTTCAGTGTCAACTTTTCGTTCTGCTACTTCAAAAAGTTCAAAATCCCTTGGTCTAGATCCAGCTCTGAAGTGCTTTCCATGGTTCTTTAGGTGATGATTGATAATGCAAAGTGAGTGGGAAAGAGAAATTACAATAGGAGATTAGAAGAAAATAGAAAATAATTAGAATAATAATTAGAAGAAAGCAGGAAGTTAAAAAATGTCTGTTATGTAATGTGTCTTCTGGATGGGAGAATTTATAGGAAAGTGTTTGAAAAGCCCTCAGTGCTCTCCAGTGTGAGGTGGCATTATTATTATAATTGTTGCATTTGCTTTATTATTCTCACCTCAAGATTCTGGTTTCTGTCAAAGGTAAACATAGAAATAAATCAGTAGGTGGATTGGAAACCCAGAAGGCTGGGGTGCTGTTGAACCACCATGAATGGGGAAGATGTCTTCTTGGAGCTCTTGCCTGACCAGTGAGTGTCCTGAAGATCAAGGGAACATTCAGTCCAGCTTCATGAAGGGGCAGCTGGAAGATGAAGGAAAAGACCCATCTGTGCTATAAACGGGAAGAGAGAGCCCATTCCGAAATCAAGGCCATGCGAGACTAGTTCAAACTGCTGGGAAAAGGCATAGGCCACCAAAACACAGAAAAATTCCAACCTGGCAAAGGGGTCAGAGAGAATCAGAAACACTCTTGCAAATACGGCAGAGAAGGAGGTGAGGTTAGCGAAAAAATAGAACAAGTAATAAGTGTGAAAGGGGATTAAAGCTAGTAATGACTCAAAAATGACTGAGCTGCCGAACCTATTTAAAAATCCTCTTAAAAACAGAAGCAGAGAAGAAAAGGAACATGGACAGGAGTGGCAAAGGGATGACCTTGAAGAATAATTAAGCCAAAACCAAGTGAGGGGCTATTTTGCAGCTCAGAACATAGAGAAATCAGTGTGGGATGGCAGGATTCCGAAGGCATTAAGGGAGCTTGTGCTCTCTAAGCTAATTAGTTCACACACTTACAGTTATTTTGGGGAAAAGTAATAGGGATCTTAGGATGCTAGGAAGAGAGGGGAATATAAAAGTTGGTTTCAATCTTAAACCAAGACAGAAGCCTTATGGAAATGCAGTTCAATATAGCTGATGTAAACATGCAATGGGGATGTGAAGGAGGGACCCCGGCACCCAGAGGGTAATGGGATCATTGGCAAGAACCATGATTGATTTTTGTTTTTCAAGAACAAAGCAGGCCCAACAATTGATTTTTTCTTGTGCACAGGAATTGGCCGAATTTTAAAAGATAGCATAAGTCTTTGAACTTTACTTACACATTTGGCACCAGTGTTCACATCATTTATTTCAAAGCTGGGGTAGCTTGGCTGTATGGGCCCTTGTCACACGGATTAAGAGTGGCCAGAAGACCAAAGCAAAGGAGGAGACAGACAGCAGTTTATCCAGCTCATGGTTGGGTGGCGAGTAAATCCTTCAGGTTAACGAAGCCTTCAGGTGATTCTCAACTGGGGGAATCTGATGATTCCCTCAGAATGTGAAGTCCTGAACAATGAAATGAGAAAATTGTAAGATGAGGTTTGGCTGAGGGCAAAACTACTGTCTTAGTAATGTAACTGGGCTTGAAAAGATTCTTGCTTTGGATGGATGACCGGACTATATGAATGCTCATGTTCCTTATATATTGAGTATTTTAAAATTCTAGAAATAGTGGCTATTGTAATTTTTGAACAGTAAGAGGAAGCAGGCAGACAGACCAACCAGAGGTTAAGTTGAAATCTCAAGGAAATAGGAGTTATCCCAGGGTAATGAGAATGACAGACCCTTCGATGCCCTTCTTTTTTTCACCCACGCTCTGTTCTAAGATTGAATATGCTGTTTCTATTGCCCCAGCCATCTCTGAGTCTTGCACTTTTAATCCCACAACCTATAACTCACCTGATTCCTGAGTACCACCATTGTTATTCCTAACTTGAACCCGATTCTATTTTTGGTAGAGTTTGTACTATGAAAGTGCAGAATAGGGCAAAATGTTAGGGATACAGAGGCCAAAAGGAATACATAATCTAGTACTTTATGACTTAATTCAGAAATCCTCATGGGCAAAGATACGTTAAGTCTGTGAGATTCTGAATGAGTAGAATGAAAAAGTAATCAGCTTTGATAAAATGAAAGGTTGATAGATCGCATAGAAAGAAGGTCCTGGCTCATGATCTTTCTGAAAGACCCCCTCCCTATATGATTCATCACCTTGCAGCCTCCAGGTCAGGGTCTTTTCCACTTTCTAGGTGAGAATATTGAAACACAAGTCAAAAGGAACATCCAATTTTAGCTCCTACATGTGAAGATCCTGGAAGTCATCACTGTCATCCTTACAACAAGAAAAAGCTGAGCAAACTGAAAACCAATGACTTTTCTTGGACCATCAGAGAATGATGTTGTGGAGCAAACTATCACTTTGAAATCTGGAGAGACAGGTGAATACAGAAAAGTCACACTGAAATATGCTTACCTGGAGAACAAAAGTAAAATAAAATTTTTTACATTTCTTACTCTTAATTCATCTAAAAGATAACTGTTGAAGTAGTATATGGCTTATGGATAAATGAAATGACTAATAGCAATGTCATAAGGGACAGGGAGGAGGAATTGGGAAAACTCTGTTATAAGGTACTTTCCAAATGTGGAACAGTATACTGTTATTTGAAGGTGGGCCTAGATTAATTAAAAATGTATATTTCAAACTCTAGGGCAACCACTAAATTTTTTTAAAAAGAAGAATAATTGATATGCTAAGAGTGGAGAGAAAATAGACTCATGTAATTAAAACCAGAGAAAGCACAAAAAGGTGGGGAAAAGAAACAAGTAACAAGTATAGTGAATAGAAACAGCTACAGATATAATAGACATTAATCCAACTATATCAATAATCACTTTAATGTAAATGGTCTAAATACACCAATTAAAAGAGAGAAATTGTCAGAGTGAATTAAAAAAACAAGAACCAACTATATTTTGTCTACAAGAAAAACACTTTAAATGTTTCAGATATATTAAAAGTAAGGGGATGGTGAAAGATATACCATGCTACTGTTAATCAAAAGAAAGCTGGAGTAACTATGTTAATTTCAGACAAAGCAGACTTCAGGACAAGGAAAATTATTAGGAATAAAGAAGCTATATAATAATATTGGGGTTGTAATTATATAATAATGTAGGGATCAGTTCTCCAAGAAGACATGATAATCCTTAATGTATATGTAACTAACAAAAGAGTGCCAAAATACATGAGGCAAAACTGACAGAACTGCAAGGAGAAATGGAAAAATCCATTACCATAGCTGCAGACTTTAATACCCCTCCTTCAGTCATTGATAGATAGAGTAGGTTCAAAATCAGTAAGGATATACTTGATCTGAACAGCATTATCAATCAACTTGATTTGTACAATATTCCATCCCATGACAACAGAATATACATTTTTTTCAAAATAACATGGAACATTCACCAAAATAGACTACATTCTGGACCTTAAAACGCATCTTAACAAATTTAAAATAACAGAAATCATATTAAGTATGTCTCAGACCGTAATATAATTAAACTGGAAATCAATAACAAAAAGATAACTGGAAGATACTCAAATATTTGGAATTAAACACAACATTTCTAAATAACACACAGATGAAAGAAAAAGTTTCAAGAGAAATTAAAAATTATTTTGAACTAAATGAAAATAAAACATCAAAATTTGTGGAATTCAGTGAAAACAGTGCTTAGAAGGAAATTTATAGTGTTAAATGCATATGTTAGAAAAGAACAAATATCTTAAATCAATAATCTAGCTTCCACCTTAGGAAACTAGAGAAAGAAGTGCAATTTAAGCCTAAAGCAAGCCAAAAAATAATAAAAATTAGAGCAAATGTCAATGAAACTGAAAATAGGAAAATAATAGGGAAAGTCAATAAAACCAAAATCTCATTCTTTGAAAATATCAATAAATTTGATAAACATCTAGTCAGGCTAACCAAGGGAAAAAGAGAGAAGATACAGAATTTTCCAAAATCAGAAATAAAGGAGGAATATCACTACTGAGTCCACAGACATTAAAAGAATACTAAAGGAATACCATGTATAACTCTATGCTCACAAAATTGATAACTTAGATTAATGGATGAATTCCTTGAAAGACAAGAACTGCCAAACTCTCACAAGGATAAATAGGTTACATGAATAGCCCTATATCTATTAAAGAGATAAAATCAGTAATTAATAACCTTTCAAAAAAAGAAAGCATCAGTCCCAGATAGTTCACTAGTAGATTATGCCATGTATTTAAAGAAGTGATACTACTTTTCAACAGTCTCCTCCAGAAAAGTAGAAGCAGAAAGAATACTTCTTGAATCATTCTATGACTACAGCATTAAACTGATTTAAAAAAAAAACCCAAAACAGATAAAGACGTTACAAGAAGGGAAGACTACATCAACATAGAAGCAAAAGTTTTCAACAAAATATTAGTTGATGGAGTCAAACATTGTATAAAAAGAATTATACACCACAGCCAAATAGGATTATCCCAGGTTTGCAAAACTAGTTCAGCATCAGAAAATCAATCAGCATAATCCACCACACTAACAGGTAAAAAAAAAAAAAAAAGTCATATGATAATATAAATTGGTACAGAGAAGACATTTGACAAAATCCAGCACCAATTCATGATAAAAACTCTCAGTAAACTAGGATTAGAGGGGAATTTCCTCAGTTTTGTAAAGAACACCTACAAAAACCCTGCAGTTGACCTGACACTTAATGGTGAGAAACTTACTCCCTAAGATCGGGAACAAGTCTAGGATGCCCTCTCTTACCACTTCTATTTACCATCATACTGGAGTCCCAGCTAATGCAAAAAGACAATAAAAACAAATATAGTTATACAGATTGGGCAGGAAAAAATAAAACTGTCTTTGTTATTTGTAGACTTTTTAATGATGGCCATTCTGACTGATGTGAGGTGACAACCTCACTGTAGTTTTGATTCGCATTTCTCTAATAATTACCAATATTGAGCATCTTTTCATGTGCTTGGTCATCTGTATATCTTCTTTGAAGAAATGTCTATTTAGATCTTCTGCCCATTTTTTGATTGGATTGTTTGTTTTTTGATATTAAGCTGTATGAGCTATTTGTATACTTTAGAAATTAATTCCTTGTTGGTAACATCGTTTGCAAATATTTTCTCCTAGTCTATAGGTTGTCTTTTTATTTTGTTCATGGTTTCCTTTGCTGTGAAAAAGCTTTTAAGTTTAATTAGGTCCCATTTATTTATTTTTGTTTTTATTTCCATTACTCTAGGAGACAGATCCAAAAAAATAGTGCTGCAATTTATGTCAAAAAGTGTTCTGCCTATGTTTTCCTCTAGGAGTTTTATAGTCTTACATTTAGGTCTTTAATCCATTTTGAGTTTATTTTTGTATATGGTGTTAGAGAATGTTTTAATTTCATTCTTTTACATTTCATTCTTTTTCATTCTTTTCCAGTTTTCTCAGCACCACTTGTGGAAAAGACTGTCTTTTCTCCATTGTATATTCTTGCCTCCTTTGTCAGAGATTAATTGACCATAAGTGCATGGGTTTATTTCTGGGCTTTCTATCCCATTCCATTGATGTATATGTCTGTTTTTATTCCAGTACCATACTGATTTTATTACTGTAGCTTTGTAGTATAGTCTGAAATTGGGGAGCATGGTTCCTCCAGCTCCATTCTTCTTTCTCAAGTTTGTTTTTGCTATTCGGGTATTTGGGGTCTTTTGTGTTTCCATACAAATTTAAAAAATTTTTGTTCTAGTTCTGTTAAAAATGCCATTGGTAATTTGATATGGATTACATTGAATTTATAGATTGCTTTGGGTAGTGTAGTCATTTTAACAATATTGATTCCTCCAATCCAAGAATACGGTATATTTTTCCATCTGTGTCGTCCTCAATTTCTTTCATCAGCATCTTATAGTTTTTGGAGTGCAGGTCTTTTGCTTCCTTAGGTAGGTTTATTCCTAGGTATTTTATTCTTTTAGATGCATGGTAAATGGGATTGTTTCCTTAATTTCTCTTTCTGATATTTCATTTTTAGTGTATAGAAATGCTGGAGAGGGTGTGGAGAAAAAGGAACCCTCCTACACTGTTGGTGGGAATGTAAATTGTTGCAGCCACTATGGAGAACAGTATGGAGGCTCCTTAAAAAGCTAAAAATAGTTACCATATGATCCTGCAATCCCACTCCTGGGCATATATCCAGAGAAAACTCTAATTCAAAAAGATACATGCACCCAAATGTTTATTGCAGCACTATTTACAATAGCCAAGACATGGAAGCAACCTAAATGTCCATCAACAGATGACTGGATAAAGAAAGTGTGGTATATTTTGATATATACAATGGAATATTACTCAACCATAAAAAAGAATGAAATAATGCCATTTGCAGCAACATGGATAGACAGAGATTATCATATTAAGTGAAGTAAGTCAGACAGAGTAAGACAAATTTATGATATTACTTATATGTGGAGTCTAAAAAAGAAGATACAAATGAACTTATTTACAATACAGAAATAGACTAACAGTCATAGAAAACAAACTTATGGTTACCAAAGGGGGTAGCAGGTGTGGGGGGGAGGTAAATTAGGAGTTTGGGATGAACATATACACACTACTATGTATAAAATAGATAAATGACAAGAACCTACTGAATAGCACAGGGAACTATACTCAATACCTTGTAATAACCTATAATGGAAAAAAAATCTGAAAAAGAATATGTACATATATATATGAGATATATATATATATATATATATATATATATATATATATATATATATATATATATATATAAAAGTGAATCACTTTGCTGTACACTTGAAACTAATACAACACTGTAAATTAACTATACTTCCATTTAAAAAAAAAAAACCTGTGCAACACAAAAAAAGAAAAAAAAATCTTTGTTTACAGATGACATGATTGTCTAAAGTCCCAAAGAATTGAGAAACGAGCAAACAACTCTCCTGGAACTCATGAGTGAGTATAGCAAGGTCATAGGACACAAGCTTAATGTACAAAAGTCAAATGTTTTCCTATATACCAGTAATGAACAATTGAAATTTGAAATTAAAAAAAATTACAATGGTACCAGAAACCAAAATGCTTAGGTATAAATCTAACAAGATATGTATTATAAGATGTATATGTGGAAAACTACAAAATTGATGAAAGAAATAGAAGAAAATCAATAAATGGAACAATTCTGTGTTCATGGATTGGAAACACAAGTCATGAGACATATTAAGGAGAGGGCTGGGACTAAAGCTTCTGTTTTCAGATCCTCAAACCAGAAAAGAACTTTAATTTGTGGGACTAGATTTGATGTCTTCTTAACAAGAACAACTTTTAAAAATTAGCCAATTGATTAATTGTCTGATTTGGTTACCTTCACTTTTAGAAGGCAATGCATGCTTAGAGTGAAAAATTTAAACACTGTAAAAGGTTATGAAAAGTAAGTTTTTCTCCATTCCAAGAAGTAATTACAGTTATCAATTTCTGGTATGATTTTCCAGAAATGTTCTAATCATCTACTATCTTTCAGAAGGTAAATCAGAGCTTGTAGCTCAAGATGTTAAGAAGAATGTTGACTTTTCCATTTGTGAAATCTTCATAAACCATATATATATATGGAAACTTTTACTTTCTAGTTTGCATTGTTTTAATTTTTTTTACAAGGAGTACTTACTAATTTCATTGTTAACTAATTCGTAGTTAACTCATAGATACTAATTTTATAGTTAACATGTAAAATTTCTGGTTTCTACTGCCTTCTATTCTTTTTGGGCAAATAATTCAAGAATGAGGTCAGAGTTGGTGAGATTTTTCCTGTTCTTTCCAACTGTGCATTGCATGTGCGTATGTATGTGGAGTTTGGAAAGGAGAAAATAGCCAGAGAAGATGGAAAGCAAGAGATAAGAAAAGACTTTTCCCTTCTGTGTGTCTCTAGGTCCTCCAGAATGTCTTAAGAGGGGCACAGGGATGTCCCAGGTCACAGGACATTTCCTGTGGACAGCACTATTCTGGAAACACATTAGAAGCAGCAGTCAGAGCCTTAAGGTACAGCGGGTCCTTAAAACCTGTGGTTTAGAGGCATGAGCCTGTGCAATTTTCTAGGGTCTGATTGTGGATATGGAAGCTCTGCGTCTTTAGGAAGATCTCCCTGCCTCCCTACTCAGAGTCTTGTAACCTTCTTCATTCAGCAAAGTCAGTGTGAGATGAGAAGGGAAATGTACAGAGAGCACCCATCCATTATGATCATCTTCAATACCTGGCCCTGATTAAAACGACTTCTGTCTTACTAGTTTTCTTGTTCTGAATTTCTTGCAAACCATCACAAACATATCACAGTTTAGACAGCAAATTGCCTGCCATTTTAATGAACTTAAAAAATTAGTCCAATAAGGAGGAGTTTGATATGCAAGAGTGAACACTGTGATGACACTGGTACAGGGCAGTTGCCTTGACCAATGTCATATATGAGGACTTTATCCTGGGATTTCCATGTGTTTTGAGGTTGAAGCAAATAGGGTTCTGTTCTTTCAGTCGTACCACAGGCATTAGTGTGGGGCCTGTGCTGAGGCTAGGGCTAAAGCTAGGCCTGGGGCAGGGGTTTGGAGAAAGAGAGGAGGACATGAGGAATTGGAGAAGGGCTTCCTGCTGCCCTTGAAGAATTTAAGATTAAGGAGGGTAGGCAGAACATTTGAACAACGTTAACAGCATTATTTCAGCAGAAATCAAATAACGCGTCAATATCAGGGAGTACCTTGAATGGTACAGGAGCCTGTGTGGGAGTAGACAGAAGCGAAGAGCATGTGGTTGGAAGATTTCACACTTGCACAGGGGTGTCTGGGAGCATCTTTCAGTTGTGATTGGCAGGCTGTCCTCAATTCACTATCTGGAGGCTCCATGTATAGCAAGGTCACGTTCCCAAATACTCTGCTTTTGGAGTCCAGCCAGATGAGGCCACTATTTTTGCTCAGAATTTACTGGATGCCCTGTTTGAGGTCCTTTGGCTTAGTGACATCTCCCTGTAATGCGGCACTGCATGACTATGCAGACATGTGCAGCCCACGGACATGAACCCCGGGGGGAATCTGGTGGTTCTGGTGTTTACCCTTTATAGGGTTGAAAAAGAGCGTGTCTCTCTTCCTGGGCAAAACTGGTTCTCATCTTTCCAGTGCTCTTGTCTTGGTGAAGATAATATAATTGTGATTTTTAGTTCTCATCATTTCTCAGTGGAATAATTGTTGTGTTTTCGATACCCTGTGAAGAACACCTTGGATTGCTCTGAAAAAGAACTATCTGAGACCAGTTGTCCATCAAATCTGCGGATGTGATCAAGGGCAGCCTGGGTGAGTCAGATGCCTCCTGTCCCCCAGTGAATCACCTGGGAACCTTATTAGGAACTTTCCAATGACAGGCTCAGATATATTTACCTGATATCACTAGGTTCTTTTGACTTTAGCTTGCTCATCTCAGAAAGTAGGAAGGTGATGCTAGGTGCTGCCAGCTGTCTTCGTTTGTCTGCTCGAGGGAACTCTTAGCCGTCGAAGTGTCAATCCGTTACTGATGCATTTGAATAGTGTAAAGTTCAGAGTGGAAGGGAGCTTAATGGCATCTAAATCATTCTGCAGCCCCAAGTCAGAAGCAGTTCCTTTTCTCTCCTAAAATTTTATATAAGGACCTACTATTTATCCTGTGCTTGCTTTGTGCCAGGCACAATGCTTTAGACCAAGCATTAGATGTCTCCTTTAATTCTTTCATTTAGCTCTCATGTTAAATGAGGCCCCATCTTACAGGTGAGAAAACTGAGGTGATGCTTTAAGAATGCTTTCTTAGTTAACTCAACCAACGTCCCATCACTAGACTGTGTCAGAACAGTGGAAACACCACGTTGACCTCACTTTGTTACTTCTTGGAAGTCCTCATGCGGTGTGCATTCACCTCAAAGAGCTCAACTCAGGTTCATTAACCTCAGGGAAGATGTGCTAGGTGTGGGGGGCAGACTGTTTAAATCACCATCGAAGATGTTTGAGGACTAGCGGAGAAGTTTTGACTCAATATTCACTTCTCTCCTTCCTTGAAAAGAACATACAGATTTCACCAAATTTACCCATCACCCACAACCCCTCCAAAACATTTGTTGCATCCAGTTTCCATTCTTATCTGCTGGCCTAATTCATCTGTAAACCCATGTTCAACCATTCTCTCTGTCTTTTTCAAATTGTTCACTTATCTGTCTCCAAACTGATTATCTTGTATTATTTATCTGTTTTTGAAAGGATTATACTGGGAATTAAAGTTTTTCCTGCTCCATGACATCAATAAAGATAAACTATATTCAGTACCAAATACAAGGAAGAGATAGCTTTGTTATTTCCTCACTAAGAGCTTCAGTTTTGCACTTATCTATAGTATGGGTGAGTCAAGTTCAGCCCCATGCTGAACCTTAGCTTTGATCTCTGGAAAATAGTGATAGTTATGACTCAGATGTGTCTAACACCTCAAAGCTGTTGTGAGGACAAAAGAAGTTAATAATGTGCTCCAAAGAGCTTGGAATATATACAAATGAAAGGTCGTATTATGAGCAGTCATGGCCTTGACCTTTCTCTTGTGGCCCCCTGCCTTCTGCCCTTGCCAAAATATGCCCTCTCCTACTCATACTTCAGTCTCAGATGTGTTGTCGTGTCTCTCTGAAGAGTACCATTGCCACACCCTATGTATGCTTGGGCTGCCGTAAGGAAGTACTACAGACTGTGTGGCTTAAACAAGGGAAGTTTATGTCCTCACAGTTCTGGAGGCTAGAAGTCTAAGACGAAGGTGTTGGCAGGGTTGGTTTCCTCTGAAGGCCTCACTTTTTGGCTTGTAGATGGCCATCTTCTCCTGTCTTCACATGGTCTTCCCTTTATGTGTGTTTGTGTCCTAATTTTTTCCTCCTGGAAGGACATCTGTTACACTGTATTAGGGCCTAATCTAATGACCTCATTTAACCTTAATTCCCTCTTTAAATACCTTATCTCCCAGTACATTCACATTAGGAAGTACTGGGAGTTCGAACTTCAACGTATGACTTTTGGGGTGACAAAATTCAGCCCATAACACCTCATTACTTTTTCCTCATTTCCATCCTTCCAAGAGGCCCTTTCTGTGTGTTTTCACAGCATCCTTTATTTTTTCCCTATCATGGCACTTACCACTTGCTTGAATTTCTTATTTACTTCTTTATATTCCACATTAGACTCTAATAAATCTGAGTAGATCTCTGCTTTGTTCTCCCTGTATCCCCAGTTCCTGGAGCAAATGGATTTCTAATTAATCCTTGAATATTTGTTGAATGATTGAGTTCTTGTTACCACCTCTAAGTATATGAAATTAGACCAAATATTTATTTCACATATATGATGTCTCAGTTAATTTATATATCTTGTTTCATGTAAAAATCACAAGAATCCCATGAGGTAGATGCTACTATTAACATCCCTGTTTTATAGTGGAGGAATTTGAGGCACAAAAAGGTCAAGCAATTTACCTAAGGTCAAAGAGCAAGTCATACTGGTGAAGATGGAATTTGAACCCAGTATGTATGACTTCAGAGCCCTCGTGGTTAAATACAATATTGAGATGTCTCTTGGTAGAACAACAGTGTGGTTTACAGTGATACCAGCTACTGTCTTATCCAAGTTGAGCCCAATTCTCCCCCTAATCCATGTCCTAAACTAAGGGTTTTTTTTAATGGTTGTCTTAAGAGTGGTAAAATGGAGGTAGAAGGAAGGGAGGGGAGTGATTAGCACATTTGGGTTACAGTATGGGGATTGTGTTTGGAGCCAAGTTAGCTCAAGAGAGATAATGGAGCTCCTAAGGTATGCAGTATAGATGAGAGAGGATTCACCACAATTTTCATCATCCATCTTACCTTAGAGATGAACAGCTTACAAGTCTTTACAGTCTTCAAAGCACTCTCCCTTTTATCATCTCATGTGATTTTCAAAAGAGTCAACTAACATAAGCTGAAAAGATAATATTATCTGTGTTTTATTGGTAAGGAAACCGATTGAGGATGGCTAAGTACATTGCCCAACATTGCCAGGCTAGTCATTGGCGGTCCCTAGGATTAAATTCTAAGCCTTCTGCCTTTCTCTCCCTTGGATTGAGTTTCATATGGGAAAGGAGTAAAGAGAGAGCTGAATTTCAGGGGGGAACACCTTCAATCTGGAAGGGAGAGGAGGGAGAGTGTCCTGAAAAGGAGACTGAATTCGATTGCTAGGAAGCATTGAAGGACATCCAAGAAAGTGCTGGTGGCAGAAGTCAAGGGATCAGGGAGTCTCAGAGTTGAACTCATCAAGGGAGATGACTTAAATGAATGCTTGATACATGTGAATGCTCAGAAGTTGGTGATTGGGAGACCACTGAGCATGTTCTAGAGCATGTTCTCAGTGGTACAGTGTGGTCAGGTCTCAGGTGAACTCCTCTCTCTGAATGAAGTTTGTATTTTTTCTCTAGAATTTCCATTAGTTGAATAACACCAAATTGCTAGATATCTTTTTATTTGCTTTTGTTTGTTTGAGTTCTATCTGCCTAAAGACATACAGCTTTGATCTTTCCTCAGGATGAGTCCTCTGGAGCAGGTTTGTTTGCAACACCAAAGTACACATTTACTCCTGCCTCTCCCCGACATACCCAAGGCCCTTTTGTTGTAACACAAACAAGACTATTATTTTAAAACCACTATCTCTGAGATTCGGCATCTTAATTTTCATCTGGACTTTCTTTCCTTCTCTCCTTCTATGAGCTAGAATTAAAAATTAGATATATTTTAGAAATATGTCTAGAATAAGAAATAAGATGTTTTCTCCCTTGTACCTTGAGGATTCCTCAGCTTTCCTTCCTCCCTCTAATCTGTTTTCTGACTGCAAATTGTTGTGCTGTGGTGGCTGCTCTATGAGGTAGCCTAACTTGTAATGAGGATGTGATGTGCTTAACTGGTGTTGCAAGTCGGCAATGAGGTCACTGAATACAAGACACTTGAACAAAATGTTATTTGTCTAACTTCTAAAAACTCTTATGGACTCTCTATTCTTCTTGCCAGAATTAACCCTCACCATTGGATTTTCTTATTTACCAGGATGAGAGCACACTAGCTTGAAGAAGAAACATTATCCTGGTTAACTTCACAGATAACTTTTTGGGAGAGTCATGGGGTGAAATACTGCTTGGCCCTGATGTTTCTCTGTACCTTAGCAGCATATCCTACTGTAGCCAGCAATGTAGAAATTTAATTTTCATACTAGATGTCATTCAATTTTTGACAAAGTGGTTCAGTCCAGTATTGATGTACACAGAGCCTTGAGTATTCAACTGCCTCAACTGCTGCCTCAAATCTCTCCCTTGATGTGGAGACTTTGGGTACTGTCTCTCTTGTATCTAGATCATGCATTTGGCTTCGGATGGGCAGTGTTACCTTTCTCAAAACATAATTGACTCATTCCTGCCTCTGCGGCTTTGCTAATTGCTTTGTCCTTAAGTGCTGACCCCCATTTTTTTCCTGCCTGTGCAAATTCTACCTGCTCTTTAAATTTGATTCAGGTCCTATCTCCTCTCAGAAGCCTTCCATGATATGAAAGTTAACAGTTCTCCTCTGTATTCTGATAGCTCCTGTTGTCTCTAGTCATGATCTAACATATATTACTAATTTGGTTTCTGCATGCTTAATCTTTGCCACTAGATTCTAAGCTCTCCAAGGCCAATGACTCTGCCCTTTTCAATCTTTGTATGACCAGCATCTTTCTAGCACAGAGATTTGTTTATAGTAGGTGTGAAATAAATGTGTGATATTGGTTGATTTATGATCATGCTCTCTAACACAAGACATATGGAGTTCACTGGCTTGGTGCTTGAGTGTCAACACCCCCACTACCACCCCTTTCTCCAAGTTATCCTCCTGGCCTGGCCCAGCTGAAGCTGTGGAAAGTAGATAAATCACTCAGCTCCTAGGTCAGACAGCTCAGAGAGAAATGTACACAGCAGGTCGTTGCCACTATAATGATGCAGTGGCTGTGCTGTTTGCCAGTTTCTGGACAACAATAGATTGCCTTCCTTCTCTTAACTTTAATTCCATTTCTCATAAGCCTGAAATTGCACTTGCTGTTTTCCAACTTTTTTCCCCCACCCTGCCCTAGTTCATGTCAGTGTTCCTTAACTAACATTTTTATGGCTTTAAAATCAATTCTGTACCAAATATAAAGACATACTCTGTCTTCAGCCTTTGTTCTCAGTACCAGTCTCAGTACACTGCATTAGCTCAGTGCTGTGGCTTGAGACCCACTCGATGGTTTCTAGTCTCTGATTGTTTTTATTTGAACTCTGGTTAGATCTGGGTTGATGTTTATGAAATAGACCTTCTAATTCTCTCTTTTCATCAATTTATTCCCAGATAATGGAATCTTTGGAATTATAGAACTGAAAAGATTTTGGTTTGAACAATTCTTGTTAATTGAAAGCCTCACTTATTCTATCCAGTTCAACTTGAAGATTTTGGAAAAGAGGAGAGATTTGTAGGCTAAAGCAGAGGGTTTGAAAAAGCCTTTACTGATTTTGAATGGCCAGCCTCAGAGTAATATTCAAGATCCTTTACAATTCAGATTCAGATTACTTTGTTTTTGTTTTATGCCAACTATGCGGGTCTTCAAATTCAGCACCATGGACAGGGGAGATTAGATCAGGGAATGGTTGGAGCAAACCTCAGCCTGGGGAAGTTTAGTAGGGCACCATAGGACCACTTTTCATTCTCAGGGATGGCCTTATTTAAAGGCACATGCACTGTGAGTTGAGAAACTCCATAAAGGACATCTTTGCTGCCCTAAACAATCACGTGAACTAAAATAATCTGTAAAAAAGCACGTACTTTGGAATCAAAATATCAAAACTTGAATTCTAACATTTTTTTATATTTACTAAGTGTATGACTTTGGGCCTGGTACCCTCTCTGAGGACCAGTTCCTTTATGTGTAGATTTGGGAATCCACTGTCCTTAGAAACTCCTGCTTTGTCATTGCTGCTAGCACAGCCCTTGGTATCTTTCTGCAATCCCTTCACTGGCTTGTCTGCTACCAAATGCTGGTAGATCACAGTGTAGCCCAGTGTCTATACCTGGCACTCACCTGACACAGTCCAGCCTTGATGCACCAGATACAACACAGACACTTCTGTCTCTACCAGAGACCATGTGGCAGCCTGAGGCACAGAGGTCTTTCTGGGCAAACTATATAGAGCTGGGCCTGGTGGCTCTTTTGTTTGCATATACCAAATTTGAAATGGGCTATCATTAACCAAATGGAGAGCAGCTGTGCTTACTGAGAAAGCGTGCTTCCTCAGATTTGTGGACACGATAGAAATTCCTCAGCTAGAATGTCTGGCTCAAGAGGCCTCAGGAATGTGTGAAACTGCCTTTGTCAATGTTCTAGAAGAACCCCTTTCTCTCTGGCCTAATATCTCCTGGGCTGATCCAGTGATGAATCCTTAAGTTTCTCAATTAGAAGATTATGCCTTTGGGATGAGTAGGGTTTTCACTGTTAAAAGGCAAATTCCAAAAGCAATATCTCACATTAAGCAGTTCCCAGCCAGTGATACCTTCTTTAGTGTGAATTAAGGGCTGGCAACTTCCTTTAGAACTTACACACAGAGCCGAAAAGGGACCAGATGAGGGAGAGAAAAGTCTAGAGTACAAGTCCCCTCACCTGGAGGCTACCAGGGATGAGGAGAAGTTCACGGATGGAAGGTAGAGCTGCCAAAGACCACGTATGCACACCTCAAAATTGTGTCCAAAGTTGCCACTGACTGAAACCAGATTAATTTTTATTTGTTTTTGCAATATGTTCAAACTTATGATTAGATAGACATCTCCTCCACCGTTTCTCTTTGTTTCTCTCTTCCCCAACACTCTCCATTTTTTACCTTTTCGTCTTCTTATCTCTATTCTCAGTGGTCCATGATCCAAGTTGCCACCAGTATCTCACAGTGCACATTACCCACACACTTCTAGGAACCCCAGCATGACTTGTGGAGACATGATTTCTGCAATGGTGGTGTGGGGCACTCCATGGACCCTCTCCGTTCAAAGTCTCTGGAAACTGTCTTCAGGACATACAGCAAATGAAATATTTATTCAAGACAGTTTACTAAATCTCAGTAAGAACAGTAACGTTGTGTGGCACCTGTGCCACAAGTTACTCCTCCCTTCCCCTCTCCCAGCTCACAGTGATGGACATCCACTCCAGGAAAATGCAACCAGGAGCACAGGGCTCCATCTTTACCCAGACCCCAGATGAGGGCTGTGGTGTCTCCTGGGGAGGGGCAGGCAACCAGCACTTCTCATCCTGCCCCCACTCCCATCTCTGTGTTGCAGAGGCTCTGTTCCTGGCAGGAGTGACTGAGAAGTACGGGGCTTTCTTCCTCTACCCAGTTTGCACTTGTAGGGTGGAAAATCTACTTCACACATGGAAGGCCAGAGATAGAGCGCCCTAGTCACCTCACCCTAGCTTGGTTTTAAGGCAGAGGCTCCATTCCAGGAAATGCAAGCTGCAAAGACTGGAGGCTGCTATCCCAGCCCAGGTGACAGTAATGAAGGTCGTGGAGCAGGGGTGTGACTCTGAGAGATGTAGGCCACTGTCCCTGACCCCAGCTGTGGAGCAGTGGTGCAGATTTTTTGCTCAAGAGGAGAGGCAGGCCATAAGAATAAAGAGCTCTGAAGCTCTCCCCAAGAGAACTAACTTTGTTTGTACAATGGTGTGAGGAAGTTCAAACCTAGGAGTGTTCTTAAAAACAATGGAGATTTTAGTGACAAGCAACTAAGAGGAGACTTGTAGTTCCAGTTCCATGTGACTAACAAGCTAAACCTTAGACCATATAGCAACTTACCAGAGAGAATTATGGAAAGAGACAGTTAAGAAGAACCCTCTTGGGGTTAACACAAACCTCCAAGACTGGCCTCAAAGATTACCACTGTAAAGGTACCCACATTTAATCGTAACAGACTGTGGAGCAATTTATGCCCCAGAGCATTGTCAAAATAATAGAATAATCAGTGAGCAATTAGTGGAGGCTAGTAGCTAGGCATGATATCAATGGAGGCAGACAACAGAGAGGTCAGCAAAAGAGACAAAAAGATCACTAATAAAATCACTGCCATCCCAGAGTGACAGTATGCATGCCCAAGGCTGAACCCTCTGAGCAGTGATAGCAGAGGCTGCTTTCTCAGGGAGAAGTAAACCACTAAAATAATTCAACCAACTCACCAAACAAATAGCAAACAACAACAAGCCCCAGAGAAGGGGATCAACATACAGAGGTGCATTATTTAAAATGTCCAGTTTTCAATAATTATGAGACATGCAAAGAAATAGAAGAAGGTGACCCAGATGGAAAAAAGCAGGCCACAGAAACTGCCTGTCAAGGACCCAAATGTCAGATTTAGCAGACAAAGACTTTAAAGCAACTAGAGGCATACCTCAGAGATATTGCAGGTTTGGTTCCAGGCCACTGCAATAAAGCATATATCACCACAAAGTGATTCACACAAACTTTTTGGTTTCCAAATGTATATAAAAGTTATGTTTACACTACACTATAGTCTGTTAAGTATGCAATAGCATTATGTCCAAAAAACGTACATATCTTAATTGAAAAATACTTTATTGCTAAAAAATGCCAAAACAATTACCATAGTAACAAAGATCACTGATCAAAGATCACTGATCACAGATCAGATCACTATAACAAATATAACAATAATTTTAAAGTTATTAATATTAATAATGAAAATAATAATGAAAAGAAATATTGTGAGAATTACCAGAATGTGACACAGAGACATGACGTGAGCAAATGCTGTCTAGAAATGGTGCTGATAGACTTGCTTGACATAGAGTTGACACAAACCTTCCATCTGTAAAAAATGCAGTATCTGCAAAGTGTAATAAAAAGAAGTGTAATGAAATGAGGTCTGCCAGTATTATATACTCAAGGAACTATAGGAAACTACAGTTAAAGAAGTAAAGAGTGGAAAGGAGATGCAATGACTGTGTCTCGTAAAATAGAGAATAATAATGAAGAGTTAGAAATGATATAGATAAAAAAGAACCAAATGGAAATGAAGAAGGTGAAAAGTACAATAACTGAAATTAAAATTTTACTAGAGGGGCTTAACTGTAGATTTGAGTTGGCAGATGAAAGAATCAGTGAACTTAAAAGTATATTAATTAGAGACTATGCAATCTGAATAACAGAGAAAAAAATGAAGAAAAATGAACAGACTCAGAGAAATATGGGACACATATGTGTAATAAAAGTACTAGAAGGAGAGGAGAAAAAAGAGCAAAAAATATATTTGAAGAAATCATGGCTGAAAACTTTCTAAATTTGATGAAAACCATTAATCTACACAAACAAGAAGCTCAACAAATTCCAAATATGATGACCACAAAGGAATTTACATCCAGGCATATCACAGTAAAAAAGCTGAAAGAAAAAAAAATCTTGAAAGCAACAAGAGAAGGTGACTCATAATATATAAGGAGACCTCAATAATATTGTGAACTAATTTTTCATTGGAAACAATAGAGGCCAGAAAAGCAGTGGGATATTCAAAGTGCTGGATAAACAACAACAACAAAAACCAAACTTGTCAAACCAAGAGTCTCATATCCAGCACAACAGTCTTTTGAAAATGAAGGTAAAATAAAAACATTCCCATATAAACAAAATCTGAGAGAATTCGTTGCTAGCAAATCTGCAGGAAATACTAAAGGAAGCTCTCAGGATAAAAACAAATGACTCCAAGCAGTAATTTGAAACCACATTAAAAGAAAGAAAGATTGGGCTTCCCTGGTGGCACAGTGGTTGAGAATCTGCCTGCCAATGCAGGGGACACGGGTTCGAGCCCTGGTCTGGGAAGATCCCACATGCCGTGGAGCAACTAGGCCCATGAGCCACAACTACTGAGCCTGCGCGTCTGGAGCCTGTGCTCTGCAACAAGAGAGGCCGCGACAGTGAGAGGCCCGCGCACTGCGATGAAGAGTGGTCCCCGCTTGCCACAACTAGAGAAAGCCCTCGCACAGAAACGAAGACCCAACACACTCAAAAATAAATAAATAAATAAATAAATTTATTAAAAAAAAAAAGACTAAAGATAATTATGTTATTATAAAAGATAGCATAAAAGCATATTTTTTTCTTTTTCCTTCTCTTCCCTGGTTTAAAAAGGAGTTTATTGAACAGTAAGTATATAATTCTATTGTTTGGGACTTTAACAAAGAGAGATGGTACTTTTTGACAACATGAGTACAAGGAGATAGGTTGGAGAAAAACTGTATTGAGCAAAGAAATGACACTAGTTGGTAACTTGAATTTACAGGAACAAAGAACCAGAAATGGCAAATAAGAAGGTTAACATAACAAACTCTATAAATAAATATTTGTTCTTCTCTATTCTCTAAACTTCTTTAAAAGACATAAAATTATATAAAGTCATACTATGACAATGTATTTTGGGTTTGTAGCTTATCTATATATAATATGTATACCAATAACAGCACAACAGGAGAGGAAAAGGTACAGGTTTATATAGGAGTAACATTGCTATGTCTCACTGTAATTAAATTGGTGTAAATCTGAAATAGATTTATTTTCTGATAAATTTATATGTATATGGTAAGCCCTAGAGCTTTCACTAAGAAAATATCTTCTAAAAATGATGAAAGAATTATTAAAGGGATTAAAATGTTACTTTGGAAAATGTTTGCTTTATGCAAAAGGAAGCAGTAAAGGAAGAATAAAGGAACAAAAAAGATGTGAGACATATAGACAACAAAAAGTAAAAGGGCAACCATAAATTCAAATATAATAATAATAGCATTAAATGTGAATAGATTAAGCAATCTGATCAAAATACAAAGATTTTCAGACTGGATTAAAAAAAGTTGTGATCCAGCTATAGGCTGTCTATAGGAGATACATTTGAAATTCAAACATACAAATAGAATTAAAGTAAAGAATGGACAAAGATATATCACACAAATCAACTATAGGAAACCAGGAGTGGCTCTCACTAAGATCAGACAAAATAAAAGGCAAAAAAAATGTTAATAGACATAAAGAGGGACATTTTATAATCATAAAAGTATCAATTTATCATGATGATATAGCAATTAACATATATATACCTAACAGACAGAGCCCATGAATGCATAAAGCACAGACTGTTAGAAATGCGGGGAGAAATAGACAACCCAAAACTAATAGTTGGAAATCTTAATACTCTACTTTCAATAATGGATAGACCATCTAGGCAGAAGATTAACAAGGAAATAGAAGACTTGAACAACACTGTAAACCAAATTGACCTAATAGACATCTATAGAAAAATAAGAGCCAAATTATACTCTTCTCAAGTGCACATGGATATGGTAGTCCATGAAAAAAGCTTTGATAAATATAGAAGAATTAGAATCATACAAAGTATACTCTCTGATCGTAGTAGAATGAAATTACAGATCAATAACAAAAAAATGAAAATTCACAAACATATGGATATTAAACAGCTCACTCCTAAATGATCAGTGGATCAAAGAAGAAACTGAAGAAAACTTAGAAAATACATTGAGATGAATGAAAATAAAGACACACATTCCAAAACTTAACAGCAGTGCTTAGGGAGAAATCTATAGTTTTGAATGCCTATATGAATAAAAAAATGAAGAAAGATCTTAAATCAATAACCTCATCTTTCATCTTAAGACACTGAAAAAAACAGCACAATAAACCTAAAGCCAACAGAAGGAAGAAAACAAAGATTTGAGCAGAAATTAATGAAATAGGGACTTCCCTGGTGGTGCAGTGGTTAGGAATCCACCTGCCAATGCAGGAGACACTGGTTCGAGCCCTCGTCCAGGAAGATCCCACATGCTGCGGTGCAACTAAGCCCATGCACCACAACTACTGAGCCTGCGCTCTAGAGCCTGAGTGCCACAACTACTGAAGCCCGTGTGCCTAGAGGCCATGCTCCACAACAAAAGAAGCCACCACAATGAGAAGCCCATGCACCGCAACAAAGACTAGCCCGCTCACCACAACTAGAGAAGGCCCGCCCGCAGCAACGAAGACCCCACGCAGCCAAAAATAAATTAAATAAATTAATTTTAAAAAAAAATTAATGAAATACAGAAAATGATAGAGAATATAAACAAAAGCAAAAGTTGTTTCTTTGAAAATACCAACAAAATTGACAAATCTTTAGCTAAACTGACCAAGGCAATAAAGAAAGAAATGACTTAAATTACTAAAATCACTATAGTCCACAGATTTATGGAGGTTCTGGTCAATGAAGGAACACACAAAAGACACACAAACACAAAGACACACACCCACTTTGAGTAAAAGGGAAGATACAAAACTGTTACTCTCTTCTTATAAAAACCATCAGAATCAACAAACCACCAGGACCAGTAAGAGGGTACGGTTATGAAACAAGATGACATAAAAATATATAGAGTCTTTCTATATCAGAAGTAACAGAATTGAAGACATAATAGAGTATAAAATACCATTCATGATATCAATAAAACCCTGCAGGATATATAAGCATTAATCTAATGAAGAATGTATAAAACACAAATGGAAAAAATTCTATCAAAGGACATTTAAGAAGACTTTTAAAAAGCAAAAAAACATACTGTGTTTATGAGTGGGGCACTCATGAAGGTAATTGACCTCAAATTAATCTAGGAATATGGCATGCGGCACTCTCCCCAGACAGCTCAGGGAAGGGCTGATGCTCGCAGACCTGGCCTCATTCCTGTGAGCGCTACACCAGGTCAGGGAGAAGGAAGGTAGAAAGAGAAAAGTTGGGAAAGAGGCCAAGGCAGATACCTTACTGATCTCTCAGTGTATACGTGGCCCAGAGGAGTGTACTGAGCACCAGGAACAGTGACAGTGAGTGACGGTGACCACCAGAAGGGAGAGGTGGAGGCCACCCCAAGTTCTGGACCCAACTCTGTCAGTGATTCGTGTCTGACTTCTGGAGACTTCTTGAATGATGCTGAATGATGCAGGATCTCCCTGTACACAGTGAGGATACTAATCCCTTCCCCACCCTCCTCACAGAGTGGCTGTAAGGGTCTAATAACATGATGGAAGTACTCCTTGAAAAATGTAAGAACACTGTGTGACATTTGAGGTGACATTCCAGCTGTCTTGCTAAGACACACAAAATGACACTTAGATTCTGATCATCAGAAATGTCCAGATTTCCCATCTCTTGTGTCACTCCTCAGTACCACAGTGGAAGGCCTTGGTGAGGCTGGGGCTAAGTTGGAATCAGTGCCCAATTTAATAATTTAGTAACTTAGGGACCTACACCTAGGAGGCGCTGCCTCTGATTCGCCTATCTGAGTACAACAGATGCGGCTGCCAGCGGTCTGTTCTCTATTAAACCCAGTTCCATTAGGTGGGAGAAATATGCAGAAAACTTGCCTTTGCAGCTGGCTGGATGCTTAGTTAGAAGAAAGTGGACATGAAAGGACTCATTCCCACCAGGAACTTAGGATCCTAATTTTGAGGAGGTGCCTCCAGCCAGTAGCATTGAGAATGGGGAAGTCCTGTCTATGATTTAACCCGAACACACTTTAGACAGTTTTCAGAAACAAGTAGGACCTCTCTTGGGATCAGATGAAATCACTACGATAAAAAAATTTCTTAGTAATCTTACCTTACATCTTACCTTAGAGCAGAGGAGAAGAAAGAGGAGGGTGGAGTCTGATGTATCTATCTGTCTTATTTTCATTTATTAACTAAATATTTATTGAATGCCTACTATTTTTAAAGTCCTTAAAATGCTTTAAGTTTTTGAATCTCAGCTGCCGTAGCATTAAAAAATCAGGGGAAAAAAGTCCAACCTCCTGCATCAAGTCAAGCTCCCTTAGGAGTAGGAGGTGATCTCAAGTTACGTCTCAGATGCACTAGTTGGCTCTTTCTTGTAGTGATGCCAGCCTCACTTTCTTTAGTAAGTGTAGGAAGGGTCACCCAGTATACTGCTTACATGTCCCCATCCCCACAGACCAGCGAACTGGAGTGGCTTCGTATTGTCTGAAGGGGATGAGTACTTTTGCCTGCTGCAAAGGAAGCTGGTTTAGTGCACAGTGAGAGAACCGTGGGGATACTCACAATGGTTGCTGCAGCTTAGCCTGGGAAAAGTGATCTGGCTCCTTCAGCGGGAGCGAAGGGCTTCCTCTGGCATGGAGGTCGCCAAAGCGTATTCAGAATTCTCAATAGCATGTAGCTACTACTTCCTGGATAGTAACCCAGAGTTACTGGAAGGATGATTATTTCCTGTTCACTGACATCCAGGCCTGTGTTCTAGAGATCTGGCAATTAGTGAGAATCGAAGACAAAGGCTGTTGCTATATTAGAGTGGTTGAATCTTGGGGGCTAGATCCCCAAGGAGGTAGACCCAATGGGACCGCGATTGTCCAGTCATGTTTCTTCCTGTTTATCCGAACCTGTCATTGTGCCAGGTAGATGTTAAATATGGTGAAAAAATATGTTTGAAAGAAATATCGGGAAGCTGTTTCCTGACCGGGAGATCAGGGTGTGTGAATCGTCCACCAAATAGCAGCCCAGGCTCTGCTTGTGGACGGGAGGTTTGCCTTCCTGGGTACAAGGGCACCCCATTTTTCCAGCAACTATATCCTACCTGATTCCAGCTCCATCTTCTGTCCTGGCTTCTCCATTTGATACTTTGATCAATTAACCAGGTAGTAGGCAACATGAAAGCAGGAAGGAGGAGGAGAGATCCACCAGGGGAATCGAGTACTTTATCCCTGGATGGGTACAGCTTCTTTCGTTCTTTCAAAAATACTCCATCATCTCTACCCTTGTTTGCTTCTGGTTCTGGAGCACACAGGGCACCGGGCTGGCAATGTCCCCCATTGCACACTTCTTTAGAAAGCCAGTTCTCATGCTCAGCGAGACAAGGGGAGAGAGGGCTAAGGCATGAGGTCTGCTTTCACGTAGCTGCTCCTGGGCTGTGCCTAGCTCACAGTGCTCAGGGTGCCATCAGGGGATGGGGTGTCCTGTGGCTGGGCAGAGGGCTTGTCAGAGCTGGTCCTGATAATAATTGGGTAGAAACTGTAGTCAGGGTCTCCCAAGGCAATGTGGATTGTAAGCAAACACATGTACTCATTTCTCTGACTAACATCCCATTTAATTTGTATAGAAACCAGTTTTTAAAATGTCATCTTTGTTGGAACGGGGTGGTCTAGATAGAAGGTGACATTTTCATGGCTGGAAAGTGCTGGAGTGAGAAGGGAAAAGTATCAAGACAGTGTAGATGTAGGGTAGGGATCTGATGGGATCCAGCAGTTAGCTAGGTTTAGAGAGAAAAATGCTGAGCGAGGCAGCAGGGGCTTTTCTGTGATTTAACAGAACTGGGTTTGCTGCACTAGCCCTTCTGAGAAGACTCCTTCCTCTAAGGCGCAGGCTTATAATTTGGGTATATTGTGGGCTGGTAAACAGAAGTACTGAGACACAGCCCCAGGGTCCAAGCAGTGGTTGATACATGGGTATGGGTCAATGGAGAAGAAGATTCTTATGTTTTTCCAGTCAAATAGAACATTTTCCAAAGGGGATCTGAGACACCAATACGACTTTTCTGTCTTTGCCTGAGCACAAAGGGGCAGGACAGGCAGGTGAAAGGAAATGGGGGAAATGGTAGGGTCCTTCCCTTTTCTGACTTGCCCTACGAGGAAAACAATCTGCTCGTGGCTAAGGTGGAAGAAGGCTGTGGACAAGATGCCAAAAAAGGCTTTTTTTAAAAAAAAATTTATTTATTTTATTTATTTATTTTTGGCTGTGTTGGGTCTTTGTTTCTGTGCGAGGGCTTTCTCTAGTTGCGGCAAGTGGGGGCCACTCTTCATCGCGGTGCGCGGGCCTCTCACTATCGCGGCCTCTCTTGTTGCAGAGCACAGGCTCCAGACGCGCAAGCTCAGTAGTTGTGGCTCACGGGATTAGTTGCTCCACGGCATGTGGGATCTTCCCAGACCAGGGCTCGAACCCGTGTCCCCTGCATTGGCAGGCAGATTCTTAACCACTGCGCCACCAGGGAAGCCCCCAAAAAGGCGTTTGATGTCACCCCGGCATGCAGTTTGGGAGCTGTTGTCCTAGAGAGACTGTTTTTGAAATAAAGATTTAGGATAAATTAAGAGGAAGTCCTCTGATGAACCCTAGAAGTAAAAACCAGGTTAAGGAATAAATAAAAAACAATCTGAGTTAGAGAGGTACCAAATGCATCTTGAAATTTTATTTACTTAAAATGTGGCTTTTTAGGACTTTTTCCTTTAGCCTTTCAGGTTTCAACCATGCTATCCAAAAAAATGGAGTTTATTATGGAAAATTGTGAGCGTAAAAGGCAGACAGACTCTTGTAGGGAACTCCCATGTACTCATCACCTGGTCCCCGTGGTGGTTCACTCAAGCCGAGACTGCCCCATCCACACACTAGGCTCGCTAACCCCCTCCCAGATTATTCTGAAGGAAATCTTGTAAGTCACATCATTTCCTCTATATAAATATCTCAGTGTATTTCTCTAAAAGAGAAATCATCGCCCCTTTAATAACCAAGATAAACCTTTCGCTCATCCATCCAGGCCTGGGGGGAGATGAACTGTGCGACTGGTGAGGTCAGAATTAGGTGATGTTGGCTCCCATTGGGGGATCCAGAACCCTCCAGACTCTCGAGTTCTTGACCTAGAAACTTAAGCTTGGAATGGAATAGAAAATGACGGCATATGTACGAGCCCCTTTGCTGAGAGAGCCCTTCCCCCGTGAGTGCAGGATGGTGCTTTGAGTGAGCCATGCTCCCAGCCAGGCTGTATTAACTGGGCCATTTAGCTGCAAGCAGACTTAAGTTACTAACTGCAGAGGAGGGAAAGAGAAATTAGGAGGTTTATTATGGTCAAGGGAAATGAGATGGGTTTTCACTTAAGACACACTTTTATTTTCTGCATAGGACAAGGGGGGCACAATTAGCCCTGGAACACAATGCAATCAGCACCGACGAGCAGCTGTGCTTCCCTGTTCCAGAAACCATACACAGGGAACAGAGCGTGGCTGGACCTTTGTTTTGAGGCTGGAGGGTATCCTGAATGGGATGATTAAGTTTATGTGTCAACTTGATTCGCTTAAGGGATGCTCAGATAGCTGGTAAAACATTGTTTCTGGGTTTGTTGTTTGTGAGAATGTTTCTGAACGAGATTAGCATTAGAGTCTATAGACTGAGTAAAGAAGATTCACACTCACTCCCTCATCAGTCCAATCTACTGGGGATCCAGATAGAACAAACAGGCAAACAGAGGGCAAATTCTCTCCCCCCATTTTTTTGAGTTGGGACTTGTATCTTCTCCCACCCTCAGACATTGGAGCTCCCGGTTCTCAGGCCTTTGGCCTTGGACTTATTATAACACTGGCTTTCCTGATTTTCCATCTTGCAGAAGGCAGATTGTGGGGCTTGTCAGCCTCTGTAACCACCTGATCCAATTCCTATAGTAAGTCTCCACTGCTGTATCTCTCTCTCTCTATCCTATTGGTTCTGTTTCTCTGGAGAATCTTAACCAATACACTGAGTCCTTGTTCCCTGCCTTCCCTCTTACTTGGTCCTTGGGTCCAAGGTCAGCAGTAAGGAGGGTAGAGGCTGACTGTGCCAGTCTCCAGGCTTCTCTTCCTAAGATAGGGTGGGCTATATTAACAAGAGCTTGTTCATGCTCTTTTTTTCTAGTGTGTACTCACAACAAGCCTGTGCGTGAACTGTTTTCATTCCTACTTCACAGTAAGAGTGCTAGTGAATTGGGAGGCTAGGAGAACAAGGGGTCGCAGGGTTGGACGTATAATCTAAGGACAAGCCATTGAAGCTGCTGCCCCTTGTAGGTTTCCTGATTTCAAAAGTGTCTTTCTGTCTGTGATTTTTGAGTTCCAACTATGAACCACCCTCTGATGGGGCCATCAGGCAGCCCTGTTTCAGACTAAACCTGTTTGAAGCTTCTAAGTGGGGCCAGCTCCATCATGAATCTATGTCTGGGAAAAGTGGGTGTGTCTTGCTACTAATTATGAGAGTCGAGTCCCTGCTGGGTGGACAAGACCCCAGGGCCTCTGTGGCTCTAGTTTTCTGTGTAAGCTGGGGCCTCAGTCACTGTAGCTCTCATGTGGGAATAAGAACCACCACCATTTCCTAGACCTACAGGGAATTTGCCATCAGGAAGTTCTCCAAGCCACACAGAGAAGAAAAAGCTCAGGGATGAAGTCAGAAGACATGCATTTGAGTCCCAGATCTACCACTGGTTAACTTTGGGACTCTCAATATCTCTGTCCCTGTGGGCAGGGACAATAGTAGCTGTATTTGGAAGGTTGTCGTGTAGTCAATTAGATCATGTAAGCTTTGAGATCATAACATGTTTTATTGCTTATGTTGTCATTGTTATTGAAAAAGCCATTGGATTTATATGTCAAGTATGACAGTGGTCTGCCTATCTCAATAGCATGATGATATTACATCCAAGAGCTAAAAAAGGAATATTCCATTCCTGCTGTTTATTGGCTATAATTTTAATGAAGCGTACTGCTCCTTCCTCCTTCCTGCTCTTAAAAAAAAATATAAAGAATCTTCCTGATAATTAGTTCTAGCAACACCAATGCTAAATTCATTCTCATTTTGATTTCCTGGCCCCAACCCAATTCTTCCTGAGTGGGCTGGCTGCAGTTTTTCTTTCCTTGGATTTCTTTTCCCTGAGGACACAGAATATTTGCAAGGCACAACATTTTCCTTTAAAAAGATTTCCTCTAAAATCCAAATGTTATTAATGGATCTTCATTCCCTCCTGGAAGACACTGACCCAAATAGCAGACACAGTTTAAAAAACATACAGTCATGTAATGGCCTTCGACTTCTCCCCTCTGCTCTTTCTGTTGTTCTCAGATACGTAGGATGTATTCAGAAAGTCACATAATAGTGTTTAATAGTAGAGTTTGACACTGTATTGTTTTATATTTTCTTGCCAACTTGATGATGGATTAGAAGGAATTGAAGGTCATTTATGAAATCCTCAACTATTTCATAGTAAATAAAATTTCTTAAAAATAGGGTTCATTTATTCATTTATGCATCAACAATTTTTTGAGGGTCTACAATGTGCCAGGTCTTTGCTAGACATTGTAGAGAATACAAAAGTGAGAAATTCAGGTTCCTCACCTCAAGGAGCTCATATCTAGTAAGGAGGTAGGGAAATAAGTAGAAAGATAAAAAAATGTGAGAAGACAAAGGAAGGAGTAGGGGATTTTGCCTGGAAGGATGGAAACGGCTTCCGAGCTTGGCTCACTTCTTACTGCTCCACATCCTGCACGGGTACCGTTTTCATGCCCTTGCCTCTGGCAGTTCTTACAGACCTCACTTCTGAGTCTGCTGGCCTGGACACACCTCATCTGCGGGTGGGTTGGCCACTTCTCATCTTTTGATGTCATACCTCTCATTTGCACTTTCCCTGTCTCAGGCATTGTGTCTTTATATCCTTTGGGTGTTGGTTCTGAGGGATTCTAAAATATTTCCAGGAATGTCAGTGAGAGGGGGAGGCAGAGGGTTACTGAATCTGACCCATCTCCCCTCCCTCTCCCTTCTCTCCAGCTGGCAAGTTTGCATGAGCCAGGAGCTCAGCGTCCTGCTGGTGCTGGAAGTTGCCTGAGGAAGTGTGAGGACGTGGATCCAATGGGCCATTATACCCAGGTCCTCCCTAAACATCTAATATGAGCTTATCTCTGTGGTTGGCCAAGCAGAACCACCCTGGAGGTGGGGTAGGAGGCGGGAGAGTGGAGGCCCCGTAGGGCTGGCAGTGTTGCTGGGGAACCAGAAATTACCAGAACAAAATGTTACGTGTTCAGCCCTGTGCTGCGCCTTGCTGGAGTCTGTGGTGGGGTGGGGTGGAGTTGTGGCCTCCCAGGAGCCCTAACTGTACAGGTTTAACGTGTGCTCAGAGCCTAGAGAGGGTCAGAGGTTGATGGGGCTGAAGGTGCTCAGATGTAGAGGCCCTCTAGTCTTCAGTGGTCAGAGAAGATTCTGGAAAGTGGGTGGGGCAGACAGGTGAAGGTGAGGCTCAAAGCCTCTGAGGGATTTTGGTGAGGCTGAGAGGGGATTGCATGATGTCACCTTTGCATCCCTGGATTCCTAAAGGTTTAGAGGTGGTGCTTTGTAATATTAACTGACGGATCCATTCATTTTGGGTTGAGTTTAAGACTGGTGTGAATTCTAAAAAGATCCCTTTTCTTTTCACTGCTTTGATTTCTTGTTGTATTTCTTTTCTTTGCCCTAAACAGAGACATTAGACTCTCCCTATGTTGAATTCATTTTATTAAAAAATTCTATAGATAATCATTCTTAATGACTCTCCACAGCAAAAGGTTTATCTAACCAAGTGCTGGGCATAGTATATTCTGAACAAATGCTTGGAACTGCCACCTTGTGTGATTCTCCATCTAGAGCTCAACCCATATGTTTTGCTGATCTCCAGACCTATAGATCCAATCGTTTGCTGGGTTTCCACCTGGATATCCTGTAGAGACCTCAAAGTTAACATTTCCGAAGCTTTTTGTTGTATCTGCTATCTGCCATCCCCCCCGCGCCTCCCCCCCCGCCCCCCGCCAACATACGCTCAGCCTAGACCTCCTTCCTCAAAAGCACTACAGCCAAAACACTGGGGTCACCTCTGACTCCCCGCTGCCTTTCTCACCCTTTTCTAGAGCTAGCTGGTGTCTAAGTTCCACACTTGTGGCTACTAGCTCACTCTCCATCCTACCCCTTCTCCTCATCCATCCCTGCAACTTTAGCCACTCTCCCTCTGCATAGTGCTTAGATTATTCAGTAGAATGTGAATTGGTATGCTCGCTCTGAAATACAAATCTGACCAATCAGTCCCTCGCTTAACACCCACCTGTGGGTTTGTCTGCAGGTGAAAACCAGCTTCTTAGTGTGGCTTACTTTCTCCCTCCATCCTCCTTTCCAGCCTCACTTCCTGTTTTCCCAGCAGACTCCTCATGATCTTGAATTCACCCACATCCTTGTCTTTGCTTGTACCTGTAAGTATGCTTGTTGTATTATCTTTTCCTCATTTCTACATCTGGAAAAATCAGCGTCCAGGACCTCACATCATCTCTTTACTGAAGCCTTCTTTGACTGCTCTACAAGAGTCACCCCTCACGTGGATTTCTGTGCCACTTTGGGTTACTACATTTTATTATCACTATATTTAAATCTGTATTATGATGATCTGCCAGACTGAGAGGGAAGGGATTACTGTCTTATCCATCATGGATACTTCATTGCCTAGCTGAATGCTCTAAGTGTTTGTTAATGGTTAAAATAGAAAAAGATCTTAGATCTTAAAGAGTCTCTCCTAGTTTAATTCCTCTTAAATTCATTTATTTACTCATTCATTCTTTCGCTCCTTGGGCAAACATTTGCTGAGTACCTACTATGTGGGAACGCTCTGTTTCTAGGCAACAAAGCCTTGATTAAACAGACATGAAAGAGAAACAGCTGCCAATCCTCCAGGAAGCTCTGCTCCACAGGCCTTCATTTAAGGATCCTGGAGGTTCAGTTTTCTTTCGTCAGCGTTTTCCTTAATGGCCAAACTCGTGGTGGCAGTGACAATGGATTCTGCATTAGTATTAAAAATGTATTCAATAAATAATGGATTAGAACCTCTGTTTAATAATTATTAATGCACTGCAATTTCAGTTGCCCAAATCTCAAGATGTTTTAAACATAACTAATTGAAAACACAATTAACAGCAACTTGACGAAATAAATCTGGAAGGCAAAGCACCCTTGAAAGCCTCAGACTATGAGAGCAAAAATCCAAAAGCAGCCCCCTCCTCTCACTGCTCTAAGATGCAGTGTTCCTGCTGGGCTCCGGCAGAGACTCTGGTAGCAGATGGTGGCACCTGGCCAGGTTTGGGACATGAAAGTTGGTTTAATGGCAGCTTCTCTGCAGCTACTAAAACTTCAGGTAATGGCTTCATTATGCCTGGAGGCAGGGGGCATTTGCTTGACCAATAGGCTGTACTCAGACACTTATGTCCTTTGGGCTCTTAGAGAGAGACTGACTCAGTGACTTGGTTATATGCAAACTCAGCAAAACAAAATCCAGTCCCTGAGGTGTGGCAGTGCATGGGCTGGGGCATTGCCTCAAGTTAAGCCACAGAATGAGTGAGTGGCAGAACTGTGGCTGGGAAAACCTGGGCTCCCAGCATCAAATGCTCCTAGCATCACACCCACCAGCCCTGATGCCTCCCAGGTTCTTTCTGGGGCTAGTTCTGCTTGTCCTGACTCAGCACAAATGGTGCATCTGGGTTTTTGGATCACAGGCTAAAGACAAGGGTCCCTTGACTTTCTTGCTTCAATAATAGTCAGCAAGGAAAGGAAATGCATTGAGGCATTTATAGGAAGAGCCCTGGACTGGCTATTAGATGCTAGGATCCTAGAAAGGCACTGAAGGAAGACATTGGCCTTTGGGCTGGGCTTGGCGTGGGTAAGCATGGATCTTTTTCCTCCACTTTTCATCTTTTTATACCTGTTCCTACCTTACTCTCTACTCCAGAGACTTTTGGACCTGGATACACAGGCCTCCTAGCTTTTATCAGTCCTTCATAGGTTTTTTGTTTTTGTTTTTGTTGTTTTTGTTTTTTGGGTGAGTAGTCAGTGAGATGTTGTAAGGAAATTAATCAACAACAGGGTTGGCTGGTGGCAGGCCCTCAGCACATGGTAATTCCCCTTCCACTCCCAGCCTTGTTTACTGCTCCTGCATGGTTAATCCATCCCCAGGATTCTAAACACTGCTGTGGGCATACTTTCAACAGAATAATATGGTTATTGAACACACGGATGTTATTCCTGGAGAACACAGATTTTAAGGTGGTATTGCTCAGGTTCGTACAACCTGGCCTGACCCCAGGGTTCCACACACCTGTACATGACTTGTATGGATCTGAATTTTCTGTCCACAGGACTTGAATGGAGCTGGTCAGTGGAGACAGAGATGGCTGGAAAGCCTTACAAATCCATAGCACCCTGTCTGGATGAGGTGGAGGCAACCCTCAGGTGTTAGCAATGCCTATATTCTGCACCAGCTGAGCCAATGAACAGAGCCAGCTGTTCTCTAGAAGGGCAAAGAGAGAGTCTTGGAGTGTTTTTCTTGAGCAAACTTTTAAAGCTATTTTGTTGTTGTTGTTTGTTTTTATTTCTGTTTTTGTTTTAAGGACTTAATCTATGGCGCTCCATCATGCAACCAAAGCAATCCAAGTTTAATCTCTAAGCATTCATCTCCCAAGTTCAGATTTTTCTTCCATCTTCTCAGCTGGTGCATTCCCCAACTTCTGAATTTCTAAAAATACCCAGTGTGGTTCCCTCTACAAAGCACCAGCGCCCTGCCAGCTGTTAAATAAATAAACTCAAAACAAAAATGCTGTAGTTGTGAAAGAAGATATATTTAATTAAATAAAAAAGGAGAAGCAAGTGCTATTACAAGAGCATAAAACTGTAAGGCATAAGATAAAAACTAAATTACTACAAGGCAGCTCGATCCAACCTAATCCTTAAAGATAAAGATGAAACCAGAAAATTGCATGTATTGAGAAATCAGCATAAGCCCTGAGCAAATATTAACTAGAGATCTATAAACTGGTTGATAATAAACAGCCCTATGAACATTAGGATTAGGGAAGGAAATGGAAATGGAACCACATTGGGGTGTGGGGGACTTGAGTTCACCTCTCCATCCTGCTTGGAGCAGCCTTGGTAGAATGATCTCGTTAGAGTGACTTTTCCATTAGCTAATTTCAGTAAATCTGAGAGGAAAAATTGAATGGCATAGAGGTACCTGGGCAAATTTCTATCTATCATCTTGAAAGACACAGAGATGGATGTGATCTCATCTTACCAGGCTATAAAATGGAGCTTGCAGACAAAACGTTTGCCTTTTACTGTGGTTTCTAACTCAGCTATTGACATGATTTTAACAGTGTGTTTAAGCATGAAGAATGGTCCAATTACATGTTAAGTAGCCTTTTTTTATAGTTCTAATAAAGGTTCATTTAGACATTTATACTGACAACTCAGTTCTTTGGAAGGGTATTTTTCAAGCTGCCTGCTAAAAGAGGACATTTCCTGGTTGGAAAAAAAAAAAAATGAAGCCTGCTATTAGCTAGAAAATTTTGCTCCAGCTTTCAGAGACGTCATTTGTGTAGAGGCCAGGTCTTCTGATGGAGAAGTGAGCGGTGGCAGCTGGAAAAATCAAGCTAATTCACAGGTGAAGATGCCCTCTTTGTCACAGTTTCAGGCTCTGGGATAAAAACTCTCCTTTGAGAGCATTCATGCACTTCACGCCCCACACAGGGAGCTTCAGAATACAATCTGAATGGGAAACTGACTCCGAGAGCGAGAGGGACAGCTCTGACAGGCAGGGAACGCGGTTCTCCATCAGATCAAGGTCCAGGGGCGGCCAGGTCCTCAGAGGGAGCTGGAAGGCCCTCTGGGGACAGAGTTAGTGTTCTTAGGCCCCTGGGGATGTAAGTGACCTGGGGGCTTTTAGAAACAGGGTTTTTTTTGGGGTTTTTTTGCCTGTAGTGAGACTCCAACTAACGTGTTCCTGACAGAAAAAGAGATACCCGTGTGCTCTTCGGTCTGGAAAAAAATCTCCACAACTTCCTGGAGTCAGGGCCAACATTGGAGTCTTGCCATTAACTCACTGTGAGTCTTCTTGGGGTCTCAAACTCTTGCTGCTAGCTCCTTGATAAAAAGGGGCTTGTATTCATGTGCAAGGGCTGCCATAACAAAGTACCACAGAATGGGGGGTGTAAGCAATAGAAATTTATTTTCTCATAGTTTTGGAAGCTGGAAGTTCAAGATCAAGGCGTCAGCAAGAATGGTTTCTTCTGAGACCTCTCTCCTTGGCTTACCCATGGCCATCTTCTCCCTGTGGCTTCACATGGTCGTCCCCTTGTATGTGTCTGTGTCCAAATTCCCTCTTCTTAGAAGTCTACCAGTCATATTGGATTAGGGCCTACCCTAATGACCTCATTTTAACTTAATTGCCTTTTAAAAGACCCTCTCTTCACATAGAGTCACATTCTGAGGTACTTGGGATAAAGACTTCAACATATGAATTTGGTGGGGGGGACATAATTCAGCCCATCACAGGACTGCATCTTTATCCTCATGTGTATCTGGGAGTACAACTATACCTACTTCTTACCCTGCCTCCAGAGAATTGCTCTGTTTTTTGTGGGGGGCAAAAAATCAACATCATCTATTAATGGAGAGCAGAGGTAAGCTGCCCTACTGAGGCCTTTTTGTCACAAGGTAAGGAAAACTTTATTTTCAGAGCAGCTGCAAGTGTGATTCTCAACTGTACCTGGGCCTCCTCTCGAGAGCTTCTCATCTAATTGATCTGGGGTAAGGTCCAGGCATGGATAAATGTTTAAAGTTCCCCAAGTGATTCTACTAGGTAGCCGGGATAGATAAACCACTGTTTTCAGGGTTCCCTGGCTACGTAAGTTTGACTCTCAAGGGCACATGCTTTTGTTCAGCCAGTTGTTTCTGATGCATTGGTGGCCCCTGGACCCCTGGGCATGTTCTGGAAGTGGCAGAGAAGAGCTTCAGCTGTTCTGGTTAATAATATGCAGGGATTGTCATGGTGGCTGGGACAATAGTCTTTATGGATTATGTAGCCTTAGGAAAATATTTCTCCTTTTATTATGGATTCAAACTGTGCTGTCTCCTGTATCTGAGAATAATTCTATGTTCTTGGGGGAGGGGAATGGAGAGAGAAAGAGAGAGAGAGAGAGAGAGAGAGAGAGAAGAAGATACTGAGAATATCTCAAGAGTAATAGGTGCTAAAGTTTCCCCTGGGTCCCAGTGAAGTGAACATGTTGCTGCCACCACCCTGGAGTGACTTGCTGAAAGCGCCGGTGGGGTTATTCCAGATGGAATAGATCCAACCTTGGAAACAATAGTGTCTCAGTGATTGCCTTGATGAGCAGGAGGTTTGCATGAAAGGCTGAGACCAACCCCTCGTGGTAAAGTGTGTGGAGGGTCAAAAACTGAAGGGTTGAGGAGGGCTGTCTATCAGAAGACGGGGTTGGCTGACCTGACACTGGGAAGCATGTTTACGAACTGGACTGTGCTTGTGAGAGCATCTCCTGGGAAGAGCTTATCATTACTCTTGAATTTTAGGAAAATCATATTGTATCTCATTTAAATTGTGCTACCCCTATATCTTCATTCCTTGTAGTTGCCCACACACCTTTGGGAGAGTCTGTTTATATTCTCAGCCTTTGTAGAGCAAAGGCAAGGACCATAAAAGGAAGTGTGGGGTTCCCCTAACCAGGGCAGAAGTGGAGGCATATAATGCAGTGGGTCTTAACCGGCTGCATGTTAGAAACAAGAGGGGCTTTCAAAACTACTTATGTCTGGGCCCCACCTAGACCAGTAACATTAGCGTCTGGGGGTGGGGCCCATGCAACCAGAGTGGAGGACCAGTGATATAGAGATGGACGCTGGTCCTGGAGTCCCAGGTAGTGAAGGGCCAAGCCCCAGGGCAACTCGGAGAGAAGCATGGTGAAGAGCAGGTGAGACAAGCATGGGGGTCCAGGTGTACCAGATGAAGGTGCGTCATGATGCGCTGGTGGGAGTGTCATCGGACTGCTGTTGTACCCACAGAACCTAAGGAAAGGCTTAGCAGGTTGGCAAACCTGGTTTCTACTGTACTCATCTGTATACTTGTGTTATGTACTTCTCAAGAATATTGGAATGTCTGCCAACACTCAGGACCAGTATGATGAAGCAGAAGGATACAAGTAGTAAAGTGTTAGAATTGTTCTTATGTTTCACCCACATGCTACCCATTTTAATTCTCCTAGTCTCAAGAATCAGTGGGGACTCCTTGGCCACAATCCTTCACATAAGTAAATATTTATTGAATATTAACTATGTGTAACATGGACTTCTAGGAAGCTTACAATTGAGTTGTGAGGATAAAGTATGTCCATGTGAAAATATGAATTTCTACATAAATCTAAATGCTTTGCGAACAGTGTCTGGGCAGGCTTTTAGAGGAAGCATTGCTCCCTGTGGGCAGGAAAGAAGCTGGATCCGTGGAGAGCCAGAGACTTGAGCTAGGTCTTACAGGATGGGGATGTTTATAGGGCTGGGGCCTTCTTGGTAGAGGTGATCCCACGTTGGGCAGATGTGGTGTATATTATGGAGAGTGGGGAGAGAGCAGTGACACATAAGGCCTGACTGCAGGGTGTGCAACGGGGAAGCTGTCAGAGACACTACGTGATAGGACAGGTCTCTTTGGAGGCACTGGGCACAAATGTGGGTGAGTGGTGGGTGGGTGGAAAGTTACTATCTGGTTACTGGGTCTTGCTGCCCTGGACTCTCTCTCCTCCCACTCTACATTGCTATGAAAATTACAACAAGGAGCCACTGCGAAGCTACCAAAGACATATCTCTCAGAGTTGATAAACACTAAGTAGACAAACGTAGGGATGGGGGCTGTTGAATAGAGATCAAGGAAAAGGAGGCTGATGGGGAAGAAGCAATTGCTTTATTTTAATAATAAAAGAAAGAAAAAGTAGGTTAGATGTGAGTGATTTCATGCTGGACTCAAAGGCTCCTTAAAGTATTCCTATCTCTTCAATTGGCTTTTGTTCAAACTCCATGGCCACGTTCCTAACCTACCTTAAGGAGTCCTATTTTCCAAGTCATGAATTGTTTTCTTGCATTCTTAGAGACTTTCAAGTTTCTCCTAATCCCTCCCAAATCCTGTGCATTTCAGAGGTAACCCAGAGAGGCTCAGAGCACCCTAGAGATGCTGATAAATCTCCAAATACTTCATCTGGTGGAGGAGCTTTTCCATCATCTGCCCCTGCATTTAATTCACTTAATTCCTGTGTATGTGCGTGTTGACACCCCATGTGCAGGGGGGCAGGAACTGACTGAACACAAAGCGAATAAATCTCCAATCCTCACTTTGTGGAAGAGGAGCTAGCTATGCAGCAATTTCTATTAAGTATGCTATAAAATCAGATATGGATTAGTAGAAAAAAAAATAACTCTGGTTTATGTAGAATGTCATCCTACCTAACTGACAAGCTTTTAAAAAATCACCCCTTTTAAGAAAAATAACAGTGACACAAAATCATATCAATAAGACTATTTTATTTGCAGTAAGTCACAAAATTTAAACAGAGGCAAATTCCAAAATTGAACATCTAGGTCAAAATCATGATGAGTCAGGAACTTTTGTACAAATCATTCAGCCTGATTGTTTCCTGAGTGATAAATTCATGTCAAGGGGAATTTTCCATGGTTTGAATTTGCCAGCCTCTACCCCTGTCTCTGCCCAGAGCCCAAAAGACCCTGCAGAGGGTATTACAGGGAGCTTGGACCAAGGGGAAGCAGCCCCTGGGGCGAGAGCCCACGGTGCCGGGGCACCAGAGTTAGTCTGATAAGCACTGATGGGCTCCAAGCTGTGCTGGTGCAAACTATCCCCGTTCTGACTGCTTCTTCACCTAATGCATTGAGGGTCTCGTTGGAAGCTGTCAGGACATAAAGAGTATGTGTTGCTTGGTGAAGAGGAGGAACCAGCACAGAGAGAGACTCAGGCGCTCCCACGCATCCTCCAAGTTTGAGGGTAGAGACAAGGCAAAGTTGTGATTAAAAGTAACCATGACTTACTTCCCTCTGTATGACAGACTCGAGGTCCATCCACCTCACTACAAATAACTCAATTTCGTTCCTTTTTATGGCTGAGTAATACTCCATTGTATATATGTGCCACATCTTCTTTACCCATTCATCTGTCGATGGACACTTAGGTTGCTTCCATGTCCTGGCTATTGTAAATAGTGCTGCAATGAACATTATGGTACATGACTCTATTTGAATTATGGTTTTCTCAGGGTATATGCCCGGTAGGGGGATTGCTGGGTCATATGGTAGTTCTATTTTTAGTTTTTTAGGGAACCTCCATACTGTTTTCCATAGTGGTTGTATTGTGAAACAATTATACTCCAATAAAGATCTATTAAAAAAGAAAACCGAAGTAACCATGAGTTTCTGTAAAACACTGGGATGAGAAGTAGTGAGTTTCCAGGAGAGGAGCAGGGAGTCAGGAAACGCTGGGTGGGGCCCTCTGAAGAACTGGGGGACCAGAGGTCAGTGCCTTCTGGGGTCACCTAGCATTGAGCACTGAAAACAGTGGCTCTGGGGGCATGGTCAGCCTTGGCAGCCAGGAGCAGTATATCACCTTGATGAGGCAGGTTAGGGGAGTGAGGAGTGTGAGGCTGGGAGGCTGGGAGGCTGGCTGGGCCTGCCCTGGAGGCTGCTGACCTCAGCCACAGAGGGAGGGTGCTGATGGCAGGTGGAAGCTTCCAGTAACAAGGGAGGCTCCCTTGGTCTTTCCACCTTCTGCTCAACGTGCCAACCTTGGCCCAGGCCCTTCGGCTCCATTCTGTGCCTGGGGAGGATGTTTGTGTGTGTGGTGGGGGAAGGTGGGCAGGACTTGGAATAAGAGGATATATGTGAGAGTCCCCGGAATCCCGCCCACCTCTTACCCATTCTCAGTATAAGGGAGGCAAGTGAGAGAGCTGAACACTCTGCGGCTATCATTTTCCTTCTGACTCTACCCTGCGCTGGGGGCCTAGGGAAGCCCTGTTGCATCCACATCAGCGATGAGAACAAAAAGGTTGAAGTGAGTGTAACGGGGTTGTATTCATTTACTAGAGCTGCCCTAACAAAGTACCACAAACTGGGCATCTGAAGTGGCAGAAATTTATTGTCTCCTAGTTCTAGAGGCTAGAAGTCCAAGATCAAGGTGCTGGCAGGGTTGGTTCCTTTTGTAGGTTGTGAGGGAGAATCTGCCACTTGAGTCTCCCCCAGCATCTCCTGGTGTGCTGGCATCTTTGTTGTTCCTTGACTTGCAGCTGTATTACCCCGATCTCTGACTCATCTTCACTTGCCGTTTTCCCAGCAATGGGAAATGTCTGTCCCTGTGTCCACATTTCCCCTTTTCATAAGGACACAGTCATATTGGATTAGATCCACCCTAATGACCTCATCTTAATTTGATCATCTGCAAAGACTAGTTCCCAATAAGGTCACATTTACAGGTACTGGAGTTTAGAACTTCCATAACTTTTTGGGGGGACAGAAGTCAAACCATAATAGGGGGCAAGGGTGCCACTGGGCTATAAGATATACATGGAAGAATGTGAGTTTTAGGAATGGGCTGGGTGGCAGCCCTGTGGCATGTGAGCTAGGCAGGTCATTCAGTACTTGTGTTCTTAGTTGTCAAATCAGGGTTTCCAGAGTGCTACTTCACAGAGTTGGTGCAAGGATGATGATGGATCTAAAGACCCCTTGATTTTTGAAGATCATGCACTTCTCAGTCGTTATGGCAATAACGTGCCACCCATATGTTCCCTCCCTGAAGAGAATGGTCCTATTCTTAGTTCCTTTGTTTTCTCAACTATGAAATGGGTTGGATAAATAGTGCATTAACTGGGTGTGTAATCCCACAGCATGGCAGCTATAAAAAAAGGGTAACAATGTGTGTGTTGGCAGCAGGCCATGTCTGGAATGGGGGGCAGGGAGTTAAGATCAACAAAGAACAAAAGACTCAGGGGATTTGGTTAGGCCATGAGGAAAAGAGAGGTGGCACCGAATAGAGGTCTTCAAGCTGGGCAGAGAGCAGCAGATTTTGTGTGGTATAGCAGGAAGGCAGGAGATATTCTAAAGCTTGTCTTCAGCTGTGTTCCAAACGATGCTAAGATTCTGATTCCAACTAATTCTGGTGTGTGGGGTTTTCTTCCGCACACCAAGCAAATCTCTGACTCAACCCAATTCTGACACTATCTACCTGGAGACAGCCTTAGTTCCCACAGGTCAAGGGCTTCGTCCTACGAGACTGACCCCCCACCGCCAGTTCAGATGCCAACTGCAAGCCTAGGTTGTCACCTGTGCTTCTGACTGATGGGCTGTGAACTGGAGGTTCCCTTGCCCCCCTCCTTGGGTTTGATTAATTTGCTAGAGTGGCTCACAGAACCCAGAGAAACATATTACTTACTAGATTGCCAGTTTATTATAGAAGGATGTAACTCAGGAACAGCCAGATGGAAGAGATGCATAGGGCAAGGTATCTGGGAAGGGGCAAAGGGCTTCCAGGTGTGGTACTCCCCAAATCTCCACATCTCCATCAACCCAGAAGCTCTTCAAACCCCATCCTTTTGGGATTTTTGTGTAGGCTTCATCATGTAGGCATGATTTATCATTAATTCCATTTTCATCATTTCTCCCTTCCCAAGAGAATGGGGGTTGGGGATAAAAATCACAAACTTCTAATCATGGCTTGATCCTTCTGGTGGCCAGTCCTCATCCAGGAGCCCACCCAGAATTCCCTCATTAGAACAAAAGACACTCCTATTACCCAATTACAAAGGTTTCAGGAGCCCTGTGTCAGAAACTGGACTCAAAGACCAAATATTAGAACAAAAGGTGCTCCTAGTGCTCTTATCACTTAGGAAATTCCAAGGGTTTCAGTTCTGTGCCAGGAACTGGGGGCAGAGACCAATGTATATTTTCTATTATCTCAACAGATGCTATTTTACAGCCATGGTGCACGTCATAATCCTGTCCTTGGGTCACATTGGCTGTGACCTCTGACATCCCTCCCAGAATGGGGGGCTTGTGACTTGCTTCTGGAAAGTCCCAGGACTTCAGCTGCTCAACGTTTAAGGCTTTCTGTATTAGCTCTATTTACCAATTGTGGATTCCTTTCTTTGGTAGCTCTATTATTTATAAATAAATATCTTTAGTCTTCTAGCCTAAATAAAGGGAGCTATTCCTTAGAGGCTACAGAGAATGACCAGCCCCTCCACGGTGACCTTCATGGTCATTGAAGGTGTTGGGTCAGTGCCTCTCTGGCCTCCTCATCCCTCTGTGGGCTGGGGACCTTGCTGGTGGGCCAGGGTTTGCTGCCCACCTTGATGGTGGGCAGGCACTGGTGCACAGACACATTCATCATGGTGTTTTACTGTCGGATCTCTCCCCTGACTTCCATTCGTATTCTTGTTCTTCCCATCCTCATCAGTGTTCCTGGACTGACTTCTCACTCCTTAAAGGCTATAAGCCCACACCTTTCACCGTAGCCTGAAAGGGGGGGGACAGCTGGTTCACAAAGAAAGCTATGGCTGGTGATTTTTCTTTTTCTTCTTGCTCAGTTCTGAAGCTGAAAAAAATCACAGCATACTTCAAACTTGAGCAGTGGCTGTGAACGTATTCACTCTTGAATTCATCTGTGAGGTTATTATACGCAGCTTTGATGTTACAGCAAGACTACCTGGGTCGTTTTGTTCCAATTACTCAGTGCAGAGGAGGAGGACTTCACGCCACACGAAGGTGCTGACTTTGATGTTGTGTCGAGGCTGCCCTTCCCGGGGCTGATGCATCTGGAGCCGCTCTGGGCAGCTGGGGCGCGTCCACATGGTGGGGCCCTAACCCGGAGCGGGATGGCTGGGTGCTCTGCGCCCTGAGGAGTTGTTGTGAGGAGGCCATAAATGCAGGCCTGTGGAGCGCATTTCCCATGGCATCACAGAGGACTCAGAAATAACCGCATTTTCCTCAATTAGGAAGATGGAGATGGTAATGGCTGTACTTTGCTCTCTTCAGACGTCTTTCATCTCTGCATCACAAAGTGCTCTGAAAGCATGATTAAGGAAGCTTCCCAAATCCCCAGCTGGGCAGGCGCCCCACTGCCTGCTTCTGTCAAGGCTAAATGGTTGAGGCCAGCTCGCTGGGTGAGCTCAGGGTAATAGGAGATCCTGCTGACCCCAACACAGGGCAAGGACAGATGCTGGGACCCCCGCTGGATGGGGGCGGGGAGAGGGCGCGAGGCAGCCCCGTGCAGAGGCGGATTCCTGGGCAGGGAGGAAGGGGTTTCAGACCAGCCCTGGGTGTCCCGCTGACCTATGGTCAGAGCGTGGGCCAGTTACCACCACTGCCACCCGCCCCCATCTGGGTCTCAGAGTCAGTGCCTGCAAAGCTGGGATGGAAATTTGATGTGTCAGGTCTCTCCTGGCTTTACTGTTCTGGGTCGTGTGATGATGGATCTGACAGCCCTGGACTCCCCAGACCAACCTGGTGTCTCTCCTTGACGTTCCTGCTCAGAACCCAAGATGCTCCCCAGTCCTTATGGGACTGGATTGCTCTCCTCTGTGTCCATTCAGGCCACGCTCCTCCTCCAGGGCCCTCCAGCTCCTGTCAGCTCCTGCCAAGCCTCAGGTTGTTTGCTCAGGTGTCAAAAACCCAGCTGACTGTGCTTTTAGAGCTTTTAGATTGTCTGTCTGTTCACCTCTTATGGCTACCAGTGTTCCTACCTCCTGTCATGGTAATTCCTGTCCCCTTTCCAATTAGCTGTCCTTGTGTGCTACAGGCTACAAACAAAACTCACCGAGCTACTAAAATGTAGGTGCAACAAGAAGGCTGCGAGTCTCCCATGTGTATCTCTGCATGGATAGCGGAACCTCTCACCTGGGCGCTCAGTTGCCTTTTTAACACCTTTCGTTTCTCAACTGTGCTCCAAATGGCTGAGGTCGCGGGGTACTTGAGTTCTGGATGATGGGACATAATGTAACTGCAGAAACAGGTGGTGCACGAAGGGTGAGCCTCCAGACAGAAGAGGTCAGTGGAAAGTCCATCTCCTTCTACTTGAAGAGGAATTAAAAACACAAAGAAAGAAACTTGACCTGTTCTTTGTTATTGCTGATTAGTATATGCTTCTAAATGCTGCATTTTGAAAAAAAAATTGTGATGCCACACAAAAAATATTTTCCACCAGTGTTTTGGAAATCCCAAGGGTTTCCCAGGTGAGAAAGTTGACAAGGGCAAATCACGCCTTGGAAGATGGCTTATTAATTGGAAGATTCTTATCCTCGCCCTAAACGTTGTGCCCTGCCATCTCACTCTCCCGTGAGAGGACTGTGTTAGGGAGAGGCACTCACCCTTGGCTCTCGGGAGCTGGGGCTTAGTGCTGTCAGGCTGGAAAGCTGCCTGGGTGCCCCAGTCGTGGGTTTCTCTGACCAGCCACAAGAACAATTCTGGGGAAATGCTGTATTTTGTTGTAGAGGTTTTCAAGTGTAAAAAGCCCAGTAAAACTTAATTCTATCCCTTTTCTGGAACAAACAAAAAGAAAACTGCTGAAGTGGAAAATTCAGAATGGGAAATATAGGGTAGTTATTAGGTTGGAGTTTCAAAAAAGGAGAAGGAATTCCTGTGAGTTTCCCACATGTTTGCACTGTGTGGGGACCACCCATCTGCTGGGCAATGGACTTGGGTCTTAACGGGCTGTTCTGACGTGAGTGAGATGCTTCCCGTGGACCGCTTCTGTGAGCTTCTCTTTTGTTTGGCCTCATTGCCAGTCCTGGCTTCATTTCAGCACCCCTGCCCCCATCCCACACTGCTCACAGGCAGGTTCACTGATGCTGCTGACCGCAGCTCAGTCTGGGGGATCCCTTCCGAGTCTATAAGCAGCGCAGGGCCCCTCCTGTGGCTTTCCAGGGCCCAGGGTCTCAGTCACCCTGCTGTGCTCTCGTGTGTCTCTGCTACTGGGCCTCCTTTGCTGCCATCAAACTTGGGACAAGGATTCCCAGTGGCAGCCCTTGGGGTACCATCTGTAGGACATGACTGCATCCTAACTCCTGAGTTTTGCCTTCACAACCTGCCTCCTTCTCCAGTTTCATCAGGCTCAGAGGTCACCCTGCCTGCCCCTTTGACCGGTGAGCAGAATCCTTGCTTGTTTGAGGTGTAGCACCATCAAACCATCTGTGACAGCATGCAAGAAAGGCAGGGTGGCAAGTGGGACATGGGAGGGGGGACTAAATCCCCTGCCCAGGAGGGGCTACAGGGTCCCACCTGGAGACAATTGTAAAGGGATCTTCTTCAGATGTTATATTAACAGAAGGAGGAGACAGTGAATTTTCTTTGCCACCTCTTTAGGTTATTTGTTTCATTGCTTTCATTTGCATTGCGTGGCAGCGTGCAGTGGTCCATCATTTCACAGATGCCTTGGCCTCTCTCATCCATGCCCTGTTAGTATCATCAGTGGCAGAAGTGGCCAACCGATCATCGAGGGTGTGTGTTCTCCACGGGAGCACAGAGCTGTTGCTGGGAGGGGCTGCCCAGGGAGGGCTACACTCATCCGCACCCTTGAGTTTGGGCGGCTCCTGTGATGAGCTGTTGCCAACAGGAATGTTAGCGGAGTTGATGTGTGTCATGTCTGGACCAAGGGAGTTAAAAAGTCTCTCCTGTCAGCTGACTGCAGAAACCTTTGAAGGACTTCGAGTGGGCAGAGCCACAACATAGAAGGAGCCTGGGTCCCTGAGGTGCCTGACGAGAAGCACCCGAATTGGACTGTGGCATTCATTGTGTTAACCCCCTGAGAACTCCTGGGAATTAACTTAAGTAATACAGTAGTTAGTGTTACTATAAGTAATGCGCATTGGTCTAGTCAACTCAAAGTCTTTTTGGCTTAACCAAGCCTGGGCCACCCCATCCTGCTCTGCGTTCATCTCCCTGGTTTCTCTCTTCATTGAGGAGCTCAGGAGGTGCTACTGTTGAGTGGGACAGTTTTGAAGAAAGAATTATGTGAGGAGGGACTTCCCTGGTGGCACATTGGTTAAGAATCCACCTGCCAATGCAGGGGACATGGGTTCAAGCCCTGGTCCGGGAAGATCCCACATGCCGTGGAGCAGCTAAGCCCGTGCGCCACACCTACTGAGCCTACGCTCTAGAGCCGGTGAGCCACAACTACTGAAGCCCATGCGCCTAGAGCCCGTGCTCCACAACAAGAGAGGCCACTGCAGTGAGAAGCCCGCCCACCGCAACGAAGAGTAGCCCCTGCTCGCCGCAACTAGAGAAAAACCCACATGCAGCAACGAAGACCCAATGTAGCCAAAAATAAATAAATTCTAAAAAAAAACAGAAAGAATTATGTGAGGAGACAAACAGGATAAGAGCTGGGTTAGGGTAGTTATTGAAGGAATTTCTTCTCTGGGCCCTGTGAGAATATTTTTTTAGTGATTTCTGGGTCTCTGGAATTATGAAAGTAATGGAGTCATGAATATAATTACCTCTATTCTGTAATTACCCGGCAAATATCATATGAATACATAGGGGGTTTGAGTCAGCAGATCTGGCAGCTGCAGAGTTTGATTATGATGATTTAGCTGTTGGGAAATGCCAGGGATTAATTTCAGTCATCAGTGTAGGAACAACAAGGAGAAATGGCCCCAAATTAGGGAAGGACACAGGCAGTCTGCGTGGTGAGAGCACTTGGTGACTGGGGGGTCAATTAGTTGAAGGAGCCCACCTCGGAGGAGGCCCAGCCGTTCCTGCAGGACCAGGGGCAAACTGCAGATTTGTTTGCACTCCGCCATTTCCCCAGGTCATTGCTCTTTGAGCATCTGACACGTGCGATCTGTGAAGGTAACAGGTGTGTTTGCTTGAGCTCTCTGGCTTTTGCAGCAAGCATTGCTCCTTTACAATGTGGCCGCAGTACCCTGGGAGGTGGGGCCGCACAGCTACCCCAATTTCATAGATGCCAGTCCAAGTCCTAAAGGAGCCAGTCTCTCAATGTGGCACAGTGAGTGGCATTTTCTAGGTTAGGACCCAGGTCCCTGCGCCCTCCTTCTTATCTTGTACTGGCTTTGGGGAGGAATGTACCTCCATTTATAAAGTTTTCCCAATGGAAAAGGGTGATTTCTTTTCTGATTGCTTTTTCAAATGGTTCTCAGGAAAGCTTTCTGAAGAGTGTGGGTATTTGTTGTTCAAATCAGATCCTGGTGTCCCAGGAAGGAGTGGAGAAGAGCCTCTGCAAGCCTGAGGTCTCCTAAAAGAGGCCGAGTTTCCCTGTGCTCTTTGCTGTGTTGTGTATCATAGATGTGTCGTGTGTCCTTTCCTAATTGGGGGCCATGTCTCCTTGTTGTTACTACCGTGATGACTGAAGTGAATCCCTGGCGTTTCTCAGCAGCTAAATCATCAGAATCAAACTCTGCAGTTTGATTTCACTTATGAGGCTCCTGTGGTGGTCTCTCCGCTGGACAAGGCCCACCTACCACCAGCAGAGCAGAGAGAGTTGCGGTATCTGGGTGAGGCCAGCACTGTCCTGGGAATTGTCCGTTAGTCTGACATGTTCCTCACTCCTCTTGTTTGGGGGCTCAGTGCTCACCATTTACCATCCCCCACATTCCCTCCAGGCTGAGATACTCAGCTCCAAGTCCAGCGGCCTGGGAAAAGAGGCTTGAATGAGGGCCAATCAGAGCTGTTTGGGACTGAGGCTGTGGTGTGGGGATTCAGGCATCCCCTCACTTTCTCTGAGGGATACGGGCTGCTGCTTTGAGAGTAGGAAATGTGAGCAAGCCAGAGTAGGAGGGCTGGTTCTGCAGTGACTCTCAGGTGGGGAAAGGTCTGAAACCCTGGAATTCTCCATCACGCTTACAGCAATACCAGGGACCCGGGGGCAAAACTGCTCTAGGCAGTAGTAGGGTCTACCATACGCCTTCTAGATTTGTGGCATTGTCTACACCAGATGCAATCCCAGACTGTCATCTGCACTTACCGACACACATAAACCTATCTCACATCTCTACTCAAAACACAGGCTGGCCACACACCCTTCCTCTGGTCTTTGTCAGTAATCTGAAGGACAACATTCTTGAAGACCTGAATTCAGACCTAAATACTACTTTTAGTAGAACCTCCAAGCTATTTTCCTGATGCAGTTTGGACTCTGACAGTAACTCTCAACTCTTAACGTTGACCCCAAACCAGATCTCAACAGCTTCCAATACACAACCTAACGCTGAGGTCTAGGTGGAAGCCCAGCCCCACCTGAACCAAGCTTCACTTGAAACAGGGTTCCCGTCCTAACCTACAGCCTGATCCTAACCCTTACCTTGGTCCAGATGTTAACTATAAATAAATCTTATCACTGTAGATTCAAATTCTAATTTTTTTTTTAATTTTATTTATTTATTTATTTATTTATGGCTGTGTTGGGTCTTCGTTTCTGTGCGAGGGCTTTCTCTAGTTGCAGCGAGCGGGGACCACTCTTCATTGCGGTGCGCGGGCCTCTCACTATCGCGGCCTCTCTTGTTGCGGAGCACAGGCTCCAGACGCGCAGGCTCAGTAATTGTGGCTCACGGGCCTAGTTGCTCCGCGGCATGTGGGATCTTCCCAGACCAGGGCTCGAACCCGTGTCCCCTGCATTGGCAGGCAGATTCTCAACCACTGCGCCACCAGGGAAGCCCCCAAACTCTAATTTTAACCCAGCTTTAAACCTAACCCAACGAGGAAATGTTTGTAAGGTCTGGCTCTTCTGAGCTGGAATTTGGTGCTTTCATCTGTCATCTGTAGGGGAGGAAAAGTTTCCTCTACCCTCTTCTATTCTCTGGCTAGGTCTGTGAAAAAAACAAAAAGATAAAAAACAAAAAAAGCTGGCAACAGGCAGATTAGCAGGAGAAAAGGCATGCAAATTTATTTGATGTTAAAAGTTTTATGTGGCACAGGAGGGCTTCATAGAAAGAAAACTCCCAAAGAAAAAGCTAGGCTTGGAGGCTTTTAAACCATCTGGGGAAAAGAGGATAAATTTTAAGAGAAGTGACAACACAAAGGAAGGGGATTCTGAGATTCTGCAGTCAGCAAATTGAAGGAAGGCAAATATATGGGGAAACTGCTGGTAGTTGAGGACTAGTTGGTAAGGTTTGTATAAACTCTTTTTTGGTGCCATCACATCTCTGGTGATAAGGTTGTTATTCCCCATCTAGTATGGGAAGTGGATTAGGGAGGACACCTCCCCAGGTGGGAGTTAGGATCTGTTTTCAGGTAGACAGGGGGACTGTAGAGGACTCATCCTGTGTCCACTTTTTCTCAATTGTTTTTAGCTCAAAATAATTCTTATGCCAGAGTGATAATTTTGGAGTGGCATATTCTGTTCTACACATCCTCCCCTCACTTGCCCCTCCACTCCCATGTTTATTGCTCTGGGCATACCTAATGTGATGACCCCTGTTCCCCAGGCAGGTTTTTTGAGCCTTGAACTTTGAACTTGTATCATTGCTTTTTGATTCCCAAGGTGAAAGACTACCTGACTTGATGATAGACCAGTCCTGGGTAGTGTATTAGTTGAGATGAATGGGTTAAGATGCCACCCCTTAGAGAATCTGTTTGCATTAAGAATCTCTGTCATCAAATCTCAGGCTCTTGGGGATGCTGGAGAAAAATTTAAAATAGGTACGTATGGTGGTGGAGGGGGAACAGGGTGTAGTTGTTGGCTTGGGCTCATCATGTTTCTGTGTTTCCCTTTCCTAAATTGTGAAGTAGGGATACAGTAAAGACTAAATGAGCTAATATATGAAAAGTGCCTAGAACACTCAGTAAATGTTTATTACTACCATTATCATCGCAGTTCTATTTCTTAGGAACTGAATAGATCGGAAATCATTTAGCTTTTCACAAAAATAACTTAAAATCATGAACCCATTTTTGGGCCATTTTTCAGCAAAAGCTACCATTGGAACTATAAATATTTTTGGTAAAGATAACCTCTCTGAAGGCTGACATAGGTAACTTTTCTGCTGAGCAGAGAGATCAGTGAAAGACAATAAAAGAAGGTATGTGTGTGTAAAGCAGAAGTCAGCTCTTAACATGTTTTAATGTGGCACAGGGAAAGAGCAAAACCTTAGGAGTTGTTATAGCCTTGTTGCATTGCCTACCAGTTACGAGCAACTCATTCGTTCATTCCTTCCTTCATTGAACTGTGCCCTCCTGTGTCTCCATCACTAACCAGAGTACCATTCCAGTCTCACAGAGCTTTCAATCTGGTGACATAGTTACTAAGCAGGCAAGCAAATGCATATGTGATTATAATTTGAGATAAATTTGCAGATATAAAAATGGGGTATAGGGACAGAGGGTAACAGAAGAGGGTCCTCCCTTAGTTTCGGGGGTCAAGGAAGGGAATTCTGGGGCTGAAGGGCTAGTAGGAGTTACTTAGTCAAAGAACAAGGGAGAGGGTTTGGTTTGGACAATAAGGCTCAATTTGGCCTCATTTCATGGTAGTGTTAGTGGTGACTGTGTATGATCTTGTCACCAGTGAAAATTGCAGCTATTATATCACATTGAAATTATGGTAGTTATTAGACCCATTGCTGGATCTTGTTAGTTAATGCCTTGATAAAGAAGCACATGTCGGGACTTCCCTGGTGGCGCAGTGGTTAAGAATCTGCCCACCAATGCAGGGGACACAGCTTCGATCCCTGGTCTGGGAAGATCCCACATGCCACGGAGCAGCTAAGCCCCTGCGCCACAACTACTGAACCCGCGCACCTAGAGCCTGTGCTCCGCAACAAGAGAAGCCACCACAATGAGAAGCCCGCGCACCTCAAAGAAGAGTAGCCCCCGCTCGTCGCAACTAGAGGAAGCCCATGCACAGCAACAAAGACCCAACGCAGCCAAAAAATAAATAAATTAAATAAATTAAAACACACAAAAAAGAAAGAAGCACATGTATTATTGCTACATCGCAAGTGAATTCTTTAAGGGATGTTTTTTAGAACAGCTTTAAGTTGACGGCAAAACTGAGCAGAAATTACACAGATTTCCCATAAACCTCCTGCCCAACCGCCCCCCCTGCCCCTTATACACACAGCTTCCACTGCTATCAAAATCCCTCACCAAAGTGGTACATCACACATACATTTTTATTTTTAATTTTTAAATTTTTAAATTTTAATTTTTTTTAGATTTTTTTTTGATGTGGACCACTTTTAAAGTCTTTATTGAATTTGTTACAATATTGCTTCTGTTTTGGTTTTTTTGGCCACGAGGCATGTGGGATCTTAGCTCCCTGACCAGGGATCGAACCCACACTCCCTGTATTGGAAGGCGAAGTCTTAACCACTGGACCACCAGGGAAGTCCCCACATATATTTTTAAAATAATATTTTGATAACTGTATTTTGATATAATTTGTTTCCTTTGTAATCCTATGCATTTTATTTTATACACTAACAAACATCCCAAGCAGGGCTCCAGAAACTTCCTCAGGCTGCCAAGGCAGTTCAGAGAACAAAAGGGCTAAGGCAGCAGGCAGGAGAAGGAGCTGCCTGTGGGAGGAGAAGGGAGGCAGCCCCAGTGTAGCAGGAGCAAGGTCAGCCATGGAGACGGTGGCAAGATGACACTGCAGAGACTGAAGGGCCTTGAGGGTCACAGTGAGGAGCTGGATTTTCTCTTACGGACAATGGGAAACAATTGAAAGTTTTAAGCGTAGATCGACTTCATGATTTGACTTACATTAAAACATTAAAAGGATACCACCACCACCACCACCACCAAGAGCTTCCTCATTGTTGCAAGTAAGTAAAGGAATCTAGGGTTGGTAAAGATAAAACAGGGAGATTTGCAACTTGGAATAGGGTGATGGCAATTGAAATGTTGAAAAGGGAAATGGAGTGAAGATATCCTTTGAAGGTGAAATGGGAAGCTTGCGACAATGAATTCACTGTGGGAGGGGTGAGAAAAAGAAGTGTCAGGGATGATCCCATGGCCTCTTACTTAAGTCACCACTGGCGCACGATGGTGCCATTGTCCATGATGAAGAAGACAGAGGAGGGCCAAGTGGAAGAGGAACGTTCAGTTTTTGACGTGTCGATTGAGGTGCCTGCACGATGTCCAAATGGATGTGTCGAGTAGGCGATTGCGTAAATGAGTCTGGAGCTTAAATGAGATCTGGGTTGGGGATAGGAATTTGGAGATGCCAACATATAGATGTCATCGGAAATCACGGAGATGAGTGAGGCTGCCTTAGGTGAAAGTGAGATGAGACGAGGACCCAGAATGGCTCTGTGAACTTCAAAATTTAGACATGTTGTAATAATAGATTACCATAATGACCTTACAAAGAGCTAGCATTCATGGAGGGCTTACTATGGGCTAAGCATTGTTCTAAAGGTGCTGCATGAATTTATTTCTTTATTTTCACAATAACCCTATGAAGTAAACAGGTATCCAAGGTCACAGTTAGTAGTTGGAGGAGGTTAAGTTAGGAACCCAGCAATCTGGCCCCAGAACTTCTCCCTCAACCCATGTGGAGCCTGAGACAAAGTAGTCAGAGGTGTCAGGAGATAGAAGGAAAACCAGCAGCATGACGTCTAGAAGCTAAGAGCAGAATATTTCCAGATCGAGGGGTGGTCAGCCTGGTGGGATGCTGCTTGGGTTCAGCAAGACGAACTCCAAAGAGTAGCCATCGGTTCTGGCAACATGGGGGTTGTAGGCAATATCATAAAAGGCAGTTTTGGGGGAGTGGCCCGAAGGTAGGAGTGGAAACTAGTTGGTGTGGCTCAGGGAGAGAGAGAGCTGAGGATGTAGAGATGGCACTGCCTTTCACTGTCCCCTGAGAATAGGATACTTGCAGGTAGTTATAAGGTTTGGAGAAAGTGTGTAGAAAGCACATAGCACTGTGCTTAGCACACAATAGACATGCAATATATGTTAACAATTTTACTACTTGTTTGTATAAATCTTGAGATCATAAAGGCTTGCAGTATTGGTGACACAGGAGCAAGAATATAAATGCACAACATTCGGTCAGCCAGCGTATATATGGGCAGGCACCAAGACACATTCAATGAGAGTTCAGGATGAAGAAAACTAACTCTACCCCCTGGATGAATTGCCAGGCTGGTACTAGATGAAAGGCATACCTATAAAAAAAGGTAATGAACGAGGCTGTCTGTGACATACCCAGCGAGTATGCAAATAGGGAGGGTTGAAGGAGTTCAGAGGAAAGATCTCTGGACTTGGATGGGATGATGCATTTGCCTGGAGAAGAGATGGACTCTATTGCCAGTGCCCCTGTTTCTGCATGAGGAATGAGGGCCTCAGACGGGGGCGGTGGCTTTGCCCTGAGCCTTGGTAGGTCAGGCAAAGCTATCAGTCACACATCCTCCTTGTGTGGCAGTAACACTTCACATTTAGAAGTACCTCTCTCCACAGGGCTGAAAGCAATTTGTAAACAGAACTGAATGTATCTCATTACTTCTCTCCATGCAGCTTCCCATCCTGCTGTGACTGATGGCTGGGCTTGCGGGAAGGAACCAGAAGACCCCAGTGTGTGACCAAAGACAGCATTGGGAAGCTCCCACAGAAGTAACTTGGAGCTCCGAGTTAGAAAGCTGGGTGTAGACATGAGTTCTGCCTTGAGTTCCTCAAAGCAGTTCCTCAAATCCTTCCCTAGAGGGGCAGGGAGTGGAAGCACACTTCACTCACTCTTGGGTCCTTGAACTGCTTCTGCTTCCTGAAGAAAGGTGGATTCAGCCTTCTGCCTTCAGGGAGGCCATTGGCATTTTCTTTGCTCCTCAGGCCGTGTGATTGATGACTGAGAAAAGCTGGGCTTTTTAAAAATTCTTACAGAGGACTGCCCTCCCTAGACCCCTGTAGCTTTTCAGGGACACCTGACCTGTGGCCTTGACAGGAATTCTGGGAGGGGTCAGGTAATGGTGGGGAAGGGCCAGGTAAATCATGGCAGATGGGCTGCTTGACAGAACTGTGAGTGCCACCAGGGGAGGAAGGTGGGTCATGTGATGCACAGTCACTCAGATCTCCTGACCACAAGCCTTGGACTAATTTGGGGTGTTCTCTGGCTTTCTGCATCACTTGGAACTTGCCCCAGTGTTTCTGATATTAGCACACTGTTCTCCAGTAAGTCTTCTTTTTCACACGATTTATGTAACGCCATCAGCAAATGTGTGGGAGTGCCCTTGATAATGCCTGCAGGATCTCTAAGTGCTGGGTGGAGTCTTTGGGAGGGATTATGTAAGGCGGGCCTGGGGAAGACCCTGCAGGAACTTGCAGATTTGCAAGAATGTCTGTTGTGTGGAATTAAAGTTTTTGCTTACTATTCCATCTCCTCCTAGCCTGCCTAATCCCAGTCATCATTCAAGGCCCAGAATAAGTTCTGCATCTTCTAGAAAGCCCTCCTTGATATTTTTTTCAGTATTCCTTTATTTTATTTTATTTTGTATTGAGGCTAAGTTCATATAATGTAAAATTAATCATTATTGGCATTTAGTACATTCACAGTGTTGTGCAATCACCACCTCTATTTAGTTTCAAAGCATTTTTATCGCCCCCAAATGAAGCCCAAATGAAGCCCTTTTTTCTGTTAAGCAGTTATTCTCCACTACCTCTCCAGCCCCACCCCAGCCTGGCAACCACCAATCTGCTTTCTCTCTCTATGGATTTACCTATTTTGGCTATTTCATATCAATAGAATCATACAGTGTATGTACCTGGCTTCTTTCAATTAGCATGATGTTTTCTAGATTCATGTATGTTGTAGCATGTATTGGTACTTTATTCCTTTTTTAATGGTTGAATAATATTCCATCATACGTATATACTGCAGCTTATTTATCCATTCATCTGTTGACGGGCATTTGGGTTATTTCCACCTTTTGACTGTTGGTAATAGTGCTGCTATGAACACATCTATTCAAATATTTGTTTCAGTACTTTTTTTTAAACTTCTTTTGGGTTTAAGTGTAGGAGTAGAACTGCTGGGGCTTATGGTTCTATGTTTAGCTTTTCGAGGAACCAGTAAATTATTTTCCACAACAGCTGAACCGTTTTGCATTCCCACCAGCAACACCTGATCATTTCATTTTATAGTAACTCTTCTACAAAGGAAATTATGGTATGTTTTACCTGCGTTAGATGCCTTCTGGGTTCTCTATTGTTGTTTCTACATCATCTTTTACCTTGATTCTAATCTCTACAACCTCAAGGATAAATCTTCATTATTTGTTTATTTATTAATTCATGGATTCAATTAGTAGTTAGCATTATGGTTTAGTAGCTAAGAATCCTGGCTCTGGAATCAAACTACCTGGGTTCAAGTCCTGGATCTGCCAGTTGCTAGATGTACCATTTAGGAAATGTTATTTTACCTCTCTGCATCTTTGTTTCTTCATTTGTAAAATGGGAATAATGATAGTTGTATTAGTTTCATATTGCTGCTGTAGCAATTACCACATACTTTGTGGCTTAACATTGCACAAATGTGTCATCTTATAATTCTGGAGGTTAGAAGTCTGGAATGGGTCTCACTGGGCTAAAATCTAGTATGGCAGGGCTACACTTCTTCTGGAGGCTCTAGGGGAGAGTCTGTTTCCTTACTTTCTCTGGCTTCTAGAGAGTACCTGCATTCCTTGATTCATGGTCCCCTTCCATCTTCAATATCTTCCCTCTTCCATATCACTCTGGCTTCTATCATCACATCTCCTCAACTCTGACCCTCCTGCCTCCCTCCTTTAAGGATCCTTGTAATGATGTTAGGCCCGCCCAGATTATCCAGGAAAATCTCCCCATCCCAAGATCTTTACTTAATCACATCTGCAAAGCCCCTTTTGTCGTGAAGGGTAACATATTCACAGGTTCCAGGGTTTAGGTTGTGGACATTTTGGGGGGCCATTATTTAGCTTGTCACAACCATACTACCTCATAAGATTATTCTGAAGATAAAATGAGATATTTCACAGAAAGCACCAGTGCTCAAAGATATTAGACATTACTGCTGCTCCTACCAATGATGCCTATGCCTATGGTTAGATTTAGTACCAAGAACATAGTGAGTGCCCTGTGGGTATCTGGAGACTGTACGCGTCTGACTCCTAAAGTCTCAGTGGTGTTGCCTCCTAAGAATGGATGGCCTTTTCTCAAAAGGAACAGAGTCACTCATCCAACTCCTCATGACAGGGTCCTCTCTGGGGTTCCACTTAGCTCAGACCTATCTCTTTGGGAATCTGAATCCTAAAGCTCTGGTCTATCCCAGGGGTCTTAATTGTCTCTGAATTACAGAGTCAAAAGTTCTGGGTCACAAAAGACACACCTGATAAAAGACTGCCATCTAAAATATACAGAGAACTCTTAAAATTCAACAATAAGAAAACAAACAACCCAATTAAAAAATGGGCCAAAGGCTTTAACAGACACCTCGCCAAACATATGAAAAGATGCTCCATGTCATAGGCCATCAGGGCAACACAAGTTAAAACAACAGTGAGATACCACTACATACCTATTAGAGTGGCCAAAACCCAGGACACTGACAATACCAAATACTGTAGAGAATGCAGAGCAACAGGAACTCTCATTCACTGCTGGTGGGAATGCAAAATGGTACAGCCACTTTGGAAGACACTGTAATGGTTTCTTACAAAACTAAACATACTGTTACCATAGAATCCAGCAGTTGCACTCCTTGGTATTTACTCAAAGAAGTTGAAAACTTATGTCCCACAAAAACATGCACATGGATGTTTATAGCAGCTTTGTTCATAATTGAAAGCAACCACCATGCCCTTCAGTAGGTGAGTGGATAAATAAACTGGGACATCCAGACAATTGAATATCATTCAGCACTAAAAATAAATGAGCTATCAAGCCATGAAAAGACATGGGAGAATCTAAAATACATATTACTAAGTAAAAGAAGCCAATCTAAAAAGGCTACATACTATATGATTCCAATTATATGACGTTCTGGAAAAGGCAAGACTATGAAGATAGTAAAAAGGTCAGTGGTTGCCAGTGGTTGGTGGGGGAGGGATGAATAGGCAGAGCCCAGAGGATGTTTAAGATAGCAGAAAGACTCTGTGTGATACTGTAATAGTGGATACATGTCGTTACACATTGGTTCAAATCCATAGAAGGTACAACACCAAGAGTGAACCCTAATGTAAACTGTAGCTTTTGGATGATGATGTGTCAGGGTAGGTTTTTGACTGTAATGAACGTGCCACTCTGGTGGGGGTGTTGATAATGGGGAGGCTGTGCATGTGATGGGGCAGGGGAACATGGGTAGTCTCTGTACCTTCCTCTCAATTTTGCTATGAACCTAAAAGTACTCTAAAAAAAAATAAAGTCTTAAAAAAAGTTCTGGGTCCTTGGGAAGTCATAGTGAGGCTCAAGAACCCAAGGTTGGAAGAAAGCTATGTATGAAGAGAAGCAGATCTGGAACTTGTGTTGAACTATGGAAGCTTCTGAATTGCTGTACATGATGGACTTTTAATCCCAAAGAAGATTCTATTTATAAGAGATATTCCACCAGGAAACAGTGGAGGGAGGATCCCTCAAACCCTCTCAGTTTGCCTTGCTCCAGGAGATGGGCTCGAAGACAAAGAGAGAATAGGGACAAGAACCTTCAGACCACATGACACCCGTGTGTAGTCACTTAGTCCCTTGGGGAGAGAGGGAGATTTTGCTATTGATGTTGTCAGGCAGACTTGCTAATAACTGCATACGTTGTAGCGGCCCCAGTTGGGAGATGTGAAGCTGCTCTCAGATCCTGGGGCAGGGGCAGAGATTCCTTCTCTGTGTGTAACTTAGGGGCCTATGAATAGAGACCAGGTCCCTGGATGAGGTGGCTGTAGGTGGCGCTGGGGGACAGAAGGCTTAGTCCTAGTGAAGAAATTTGAATTCCTTAATTTTCCTCTCTTGGCCTCGGCCACCCCATCTGAAAAAGGTGGGTGGATTGAAGATCTTGCGCAAGTCCTAGCAGCCTGTGATTCTATAATTATATAAAGAGTTACGCCACAGCATTTTAAAATAAATACTCCGCAGATGACTCCTGTGAAGATCATCTGAACAAAGTGTAAATCTTGAATTTTGACTCAGTCCATGGAAATGTCTGGGTCATGTCCTCCCACTTACGTTTACTCATCTTAACACTTAGAAAAAGCCTTGGGTCTCCTGAGTTCTGAGTTCCTGAGTTTTATCCATATTCTAGTTTTGCCATGACCAGATGACCCCTCGGGGCTTTAAGAGACTCCAGAGTTCCTAGGCTGGAGGAGAGAGAAGTATTGATGGTCATGGGGTATTTCCCAAGAAACAGAGAAATAAAGGTGTTTTACTGGTCACTGTGGTTGTAGGAAAAAAGGACCAGTGGCTCAAAGCCCTGAGGCTGAAGCAGGATTTAGATAGCTTCCCTGCTGGGACCACAAAGGACATGACACTGAAAACCAGAGGTGACCCCAGAGTGCATGACCTATAGGGAAGAGTCAACCCTTTGGATAGTTTCTGGGACACCTGAACTTTGAGGGGAAGATGAAGGGTTCTAGGATGAAATGGATCTTCCTAATAGTTGGGATAATATTATACTGCAAGAAGAAAAAATCAAGCCACATGGGTAAGAGAGGAAGTGGCCCCTCAGAGCCCAGGGTGGGGAGAAGGGAGAACTCAGAAGGATGGAGGAACGGCAGGAGGGGCTGCATGAGCAGAGGTCCAGGGTCAAGACCAGACTCCATGTGTTTGGGAAGCTACACCAGCTGAGTGTTTCTGGGTTGTGGGATGAAGGGGAGGGGGTGACGTGATGGGCTGAGGCTGGAGAGGTCAACAGGGGCAGGCCAGGGAGGCCCCTGTGGACCAGGTAAGGTGTTGGAACTCGATCCTGTGAGGGCGTGCGGGTGGGGAGCCTTGCAGGGTATCAGGCAGGGACTCGCCACGGTTCATGGAAGGTTCATTGCCCTTGTTCCTCGTCAGCAGGTGCACGCTCTCTGTCTCCTTATTCCCTCGGCAGCCGCAGGCTCTTCACTCAAGGAATTGTCACTTCAAGCCAAGAACAAGCAGAACAACAAATTCTCAAGAGAAATCTGTGCTTTTCCCAAAGTGTTTCTTGCAGAGTGAGAGGAAAGAAACTTGACACAAGATATTTGGGAGTTTGGGGAAAAACAGTGTATTTTGCATGTTGCTGCCGGGCACCCGGGTGTCCTCTTGATGCTTAATTGCATCCTGCGTGTTTTCATGGAAAATGCCAAGGCCACAGTGGATCCATGGCCCCACATCTCCCGCAACCTCTGAGGATGCCATTCCCCCTCCCTAAATAGTGACCCTCAGAAGCAGAGTAGACTCCATTGCAGTCTAAGCAAGGGCTGCAGGAAAAGCAAATAGGATAAAAGGGAAATAGAGTAACTCCTCTGGCTCAGTTCACGCGGGGGTGTGGATGCGACAGCATCTGTAGAGGTGGCCGGAGCCCCACGTATCCGAATCAGTGACTGATCAGTGACTGTGATGGAATTAGCACCGTGTCGTCATCAGGCACCTTCTCTTTCAGTCCGTTTGTCCACTGATGAGCTGTGTGACTCTGGGCAAGTCTCATTTGCTTTCTCGACCTCAGGGTTCCCATCGGAGGACTCAGACATAGATATTCTCTTCTTGCTCCAGAATGCCCTGTATAATCACTGGAAGGGTTCTTCCTCCAAGTCTGAGTCCTTCCACCCATTTTATCTTAAACACACTTTGTGATGGTGCTTATTATTTATAACCAGCTACTTCCAAAGAGGATTTGCGTCAGCTTACAATATGAGATGCAGTCACGATGGAATCATTAAAAGGCAATTAATGATCAAATGTCATTTGATAGGTGGTGGTGATGGGGTGAAAAATATACCAGAAACCTAGGATGAAAATCGCTTTTTCAAGGAAGTACGAAAGGAGAGCTTTGAGCTGCCTGGCTGCTGGAGAGAAGGAAACCCCCCGTCCCATGCTCTGAAGGAGCCCTTTGTGACTGGGGAGCTGGTGTTTGCTGGCATCTACCTAAGAGGTGCAGCAACCACTTAAGAATCCAAATCACCAACAGCACTTCTCTAAAGATGCAAGATACTCAAGATACTCTACATGTGGCTTTATTTTCCCTCTCTTAGAAATTCCCATTTCCTTTGGCAGAAATGAACAGATGTGTCTCACAAACTGATGAAGGTTGACAGATTTAAGGTTTGCATTGAGCATTTTCTAGAAAGTGGGAGAAGTAAGCAGGGTCTGCTCTTTCAGGGGGTGGAGGTGAAGCTTGAGCCTCCTTTCCTGAGGGGCCAACCCCCTGCGCTCTGGGGCACCCACGTTTGCGTATGGGATTTGAGTCTCTCTTCTGGTCCAGCTCACCTAGCTGATGCCAAGCAGCCCCAAGGTGATCCTCTCCCCCCGTAAGCAGCCCCCTCACCAGCCTTTCCAGGGAACCAGCGCCAGGCTTCTGAACCACTCTTTTCTCCTACTGACCTAAAAAAACCTTTCGGTGGGTTTTGGGAGTCTGCCTTTCCTCTTCTGAAGCAAGCTGAGAAAGTGTCACGTACTGAGTGGATCCTCTGCACAGCAACCTGTTGAAACCAACCAGAGAAAATGAAAACTTAGCTTGAAAATGAGCAACTTTTATGTTCTGCGGCTGCCGCATCAGGAAGCCCGCGTCTGCTGCCTGAACTCTGGCAGAGACAGAAAGCCGTCCTTCAAATGACTGTGATTCTGACTCCGCATAAATTCGGGAGCTGCTCTGGGAACTGAGGGCCCTGAGACCTACTCTCCCTCCACTGCGTGTGCAGGTAGCTCACATGAAGGATAATATAAGATACGTGGGCACTCAGACACCGGCAGAATTTAACTCATAGCATGGTGGAAGCATTATGAGTGTGTATGTGTTTATCTTAGGGCTGGAAAAAAATGCTAACTGAAGAGCTCAGAGCATCAGCTCTATATCCATCCTTAATACCGTGCGACTTTTCAGTCTGCAAGGGTTCACGTCAATCTAATCAGCCTGCACGCAGGATGAAGGCTGAACTGAGAGGCCCATGTGATCCCACACTCAGCATAAAAATTGGTGGGGCTGGAGCTTTGGGCATCTTCTAACTAGGAAAGCCCAAGAACTGGAATCTTGTTAACACCTTCCTTGCTGTTCCTCCTAATTTCCTCCTGTCTACTGAAGTCTTCCTCTCCCAACATTAAAACATTAACAACTCCATTTCTGTCTATAGTAACTCTGATTCATATTCTCATCTTCCTTCCTCTTTGAAATTTCCCTTGAATCCTCAAACCAGCAGTAATTATAGGATTGTAAACTCAGGGCAGCTCAAGGCTGGTGGGGCCTTAGAAAACGCTTCACTTCCCCTCTCCTTCAAGGGAAGGGATTCCTTAGAAAGTATCTTTCACTGGTGGCTCTCCACCTTCTGCTTGAACACTGCTGGTGATGGGAAGCTCACTACCTTGTGTGCGGTGTACTACTCAGGAATTTGTGCTCTGGAACCAAATGGAGTTGGGTTTGAAATCCACTCTGCCACTTACTCAATGGTTGTTCTTTGGCAGTTTTTGCAACCTCTCCAAGGAACTTCATCCCGAAAATGGAGTTAATAATAGTATCTACTTGTTAGGGTTGTTGGCCTAGCCTTGGGTTTTGACCAAATTTGTGCCTTTTAGAGGCTAGCATTTGTAAAAGATACTTTTAGGGAAATTGTGTCTTTGCAATTTTAAAGAAGTCAAGGTTTAGAGACGCCTGAACTGTGAAATGAAGCCTGCATATCTACATAGACATTTACTCAGACACACAGTCCACTCCAGACAGTGGATACTGGGTGTGATGTTTGTTTGCTAAGGCTGCTGGGAGGCTTAAACAATGAAATTTATTGTCTTGGTAAGGTTGCTTCTTCCCGAGGGCTTTGTAGGAAGGATCTATTCAAAATCTTCCCCCTTGCCTGGCAGAGGGTGTCTTCTCCCTGTCTCCTCACATCGTCTTCCCTCTCTGCACATCTATTTCTGCATCCAGATTTCCCCTCTTTATAAGGACAGCAGTCATATTGGATTAGGGCCACCCTAATATCCTCATGTTAACTCGATTACCTCTGTAAAGATCCCATCTCCAAATAAGGTCACACACTGAGGTACTGGAGGTTAGGATGCCAACATATCTTTTATATGTGTGGGACACAATTCACTCTATAACATTGAGGAATGGACAAGGTACCAGGCTGGCCATTCAGGGGCCTTGGATTGGGTCTAAGTTCTATCGATGACCAATTGCATGATTCTGGCTGAGTCTCTGGACCTGCCTTTTCCCCACTGAGACATGGGTGGATTGACCTGAAAGGCCACTGAAGTCCCTTCTACCCTAGAGTTCTATGGTTTGAGTGGCCCATTTGTTTTTAAAATGAACTGACAGAGATTCTAAGTGTGAGGCTCAGATAGTGAGGGGACAGGGGTTTCTGAGCAGAGAGGCTTATGCTGTTCAGTCGCCCTCAGATCACACCATCTGTGTTGCAAGAAAAGGACAACAGCTTTCCATGGTTCTGAAAGAATCCTTTCTTCCTCTAACATCCTGCTTACAATCCTGTTGCTTGGGGAATGGCCCAATTTTAGCTACAGTGCTGTATTTTGAAGGGCCTAAAAGCTCCATAAAGCATTGATTTGGGGTGAGGTAGCTGAGGAGTTCAGTGAATTTAAGAGCATATTTGTAGTATTTCATAAAAATAAATCAACTTTTACTTTTTATGGGAACAAACATTTTTAACTGGGAGAGTTGTGTTTTTTTCCCCCCTAATTCTTAGAACAGTCTTGTAAAAATGGTACCCTGTAGAGTCCTTTGCGCATTTCTGCCTCTTGGCATTACTGTTGAAGTCTTTGTAGGATGGTTTTATTTTTGTTAAGTGATAGTGTTTAAATGTTGATTCATGTCAACAGAACACCGAAGCCATCAACACATAATTGCATTAATATTAATTCTCATTTCAATGAGAAAGCTGCCTTGTAATCACTTGTTATTTAACCCTGACTGTAACCTTTCCAGGAAAGAAGAGGACAAGTTGACAGATCTAAGCCACTGTCATATCTCTCCAGAGTGGCAAGCCTCTCTGTCACACAACATGGTACTGGGCACACATCAAGATTTTCATCAATGGAAAGGGAGATTGGTGTTGGATGTAAGAATCTAGACTTAAGCCTATGGAAGGAAAACTTTAGAGTAGTTGATGTTTGTGGAATGTAACTTGGAGATCCTGACTCAAAACAGATGTACCCTGGGGTGACTCTCATTTTGATGCACTCACTGATGCAGTGATGTGTGTGCCAAAGTTTTCTCTTGGGGAAATTAACTGTGTCTTGGGGTTGGGAACAAGGTGTCTTCCAATGCGGGGGAAGCTTCACTCGCAGATCCATACAATGATGGAGGAGGGAATGAGGGCCAAGGTCTGAGGTCTCCCAGTCAGTGCTGCCTTGGCCAGAAAACTGCTGTTGTGTCACATCTTACAATAGGGACATGGCTAGCTGCCCCCTCCCTCCTGAAGTGGGGAAGCAAGTACTGTGGAAATCTGGGTACCACTGGGAGCTTATAGGAAAGAATGTTTTTCATCATCCAGAATCTCAAAGCCTGGCCTGTCTGTGGAGATGGTGAGACATTTAGGCTGTATCTGTATTTTACTTCATTCCTTTATGATTAAGTTGCCAATGGTGTTGTCTTGACTCTGATCAAGGAGATCTCCCGGCTTGCTCTTCTGCCAGGAGGGGCCCCAGGAGCTCAGATTGACTCAAGAGCAGCAGAGACCGAAGCCTCTGCTGTTGGAGCACCTAGCGAGCCTGGGTCAGCATCCTTAATTCCAGGCCAAGTTATGGCTAACTCAGCCTGCTTCTCATTGCAGCCTGAAGAGTAATTGATGCATCACGGAAACTTCTGGAAAATATTCTGATCAGGGAAAATTGATTTTATATTTACTAATGTGAAATCTTAGTAAGTGAAGCATCACAATCATCGTTGTGGGAACCTTTAAAAATGACAGGATTTCCTTTTTTGTGTGTCTATAACCAGGGAAGTCCCAGGGATGGGACTTAGTTGAAAATGCTTCTGCATGTTGAGGGAGCTGGGCTGGTCCATGACTATATGAGAAGAGGCTCCTTTGGGAACAAGTGTGAACTGGGTTTCAGAACTCTTCCCTGAATTGGGGTTGGCGTAACTCTGTCATTTCTGTTGAGGCCAGGAATTGATTATTCTTCCATTGCTCTACCTTCCATGTCTTTTCTCTCTGAGGACAAGGCAGAGACCAGGTCTCTGCCTCTCCCTCCTTCCCATCTTCCCATAAAGCTCCCCATTCATCAGAGTCTTTTGTGGTCCTTACTTGTTCACTAATAAATGCTTATTCCTCTCTGAAAACAACCAGCTGTCTTTAGCCATCAGTAGCTCCTCCCCTCACCCCGCCCCCCCATCACTATCACTGTCTTTGTTCTTTGGATGCCAAGTCCCCAGACAGGAGACATAAGTGGGTAGGATGATGTTTGGGGCTTAGAGGTTCTATCCTTTCACAAGAAAAGGCTGGGTTAGCATCCAAAAACCTTTCTCTTGAGGGACTGGTCTTCTGCTCCCAGCTGCCCTCTGGGAAGATGGGCAATGATGCTATTGACAGCATCCTGTCAGGGGTCACTGGGAAAGAACAAGCAAGGCCACTCTCCATCATGCTGAATCCAATTTGGTCATCCAGAAGGCATTCCCTGAGGGGTCAACATGTGCCAGGCCTTGGGCTTCGTGGCCATGAACCTGCTGTGCTTCCTATTCTCAGGATCTCAACCTCTTGAACAAGACAAGTTACCCACTGGGAAAACTGCCTTATCTAAGACCTGGGATTAGTGTCTGCCACAAATACTTCACAGCAAGGAATCCATACCTGTTTTGATGATAATTAAATGAAGGAAGTGCCAAATGGCTACTAGGAAGGAATTTCCAGGAGGAAAAGTGCTCTGAGATCTGGGGAAGTCAACAGAGGATGTTTGGCAATGGTTCGGGTAGCCCTGCAAGACCTGCAGGGGTTGAGCAGACAGAGAAGAGCAGGAGAGGCTTCCGGGCAAGAGACTGGCCCCAAGGCTGGGAGGAACAGGGCAGAACAGAAATGGAGCTGAATATATATAGATATTTCTTTTAAAAACTTTTTTAAAATACTTTTTAAAATATTTTCTTTTCCTCATTTTACTCTTTCATCCCATTTTTGCCACTGCCCCCCGCCCTCCCCCCACTCTCTGATTTCCTCTTTGATACTATGTTTTTTTAAAACAGGCTGGGGACATGCTGCATTTTGAAGCCTCTCCTGCCTGCCAAGTTGTCCTCCCAAGTCCTCTAAGCTCCACATGCAGCCAGAGTAACTTGAGGATGAAGCTCATTAATAATGTGCATGGGAAATCACATCCTCTGTAGGAGGCTGGGAGGTGGGGGCTCTGCCCCTGTCATCGAGCTTTCAGAAATGGCAGCTCACCAATGGGACACCCTGGCCCTACAGCCTGAAGGGCTGGAGCCGTCCACACAGGTGACCTGGGGGGAGATTTCTTGGGTGAAATTTCTCCATCCAAGTGGGGCCTCAACTAGAGGAGCTTGGTCTCCCTAAGAATAGTTGCTTCCTTGCCCAGCATCTTTGTGGACATTTCCAGTTGGGGGAGGGGGATTTCCAATGGCATGTCACTTAGCATGAGTACACCCATTAGTTACAATTAAACAGGCTGCTGCAATGATGACAAATAAATTTAGCACCAAAAGGATTGTGTAGGTATTCAGAGCCAGAAGAACAGTCTTCAGATGACAAATTAGCCAGGCTTTCCTGCTCTGGAGGGGCTCAGGGGAGGCAGGTCTTCTCCCAGGTGGATGTCCTCACATTCTCAAAGGGTGATGCTTCCTGAGAGCAGATTCATCTTGAGTCTATTTCAGGCAACACCCTCAAGCCCTGGGACCCTAGGAGCATCTCCTTTCTTTTTCTAATATTTGCGAGCCATTTTCTTCCCCCTGCTTCACCCTGAATGCATTTGCATCATCCGTCTCTGGCTTCCTTCTAGGAGGCGAAGAGGCCTGCTGTTCACAGCAGGCTTTCCCTGTGATCAGCCACCATCAGCGCCCATGCTCCTGCAGGATCCCAAGGAAGAGCACACGTCGACACCTCAGCCCTTCAGCTGGAAACCTTTGGGTGGTCTCCCCGGACAGCCATCATCAGGTGAAGCCTAATCCCGCTTTGTGTGCTCGTGGTTCATATATCACGGACACCAGCCGGGCTATTTTCTTTTATGTTTCAAAAGGCTGTGCTATTGTGTCTTTGATATCCCCTAGGCCCCAAGTAGGCAGTGTTTCGCTAGACTTCTTGAAATATGGGCACAAAATTTTCAGGGGAAGGAGGGGCATCAAAATCTTAACATAGAAATAAATTGGGAGAGGAATGATGGATGACGGGAAGGTTCCCTGAGCAGACTACAGGGAATCAAGAGGAAAGACCATTATTTATAATAATAAGAGTCAATACAGAATGAGCGTGGCTATGTGTTAGTCATTGTGTTGGTCCTTTGCATGAGGGCAGCATGGGGTGATGGTTAAGAGCATGACTGTCATTCAGTGCTTGACTGCCTGGCTTTGAATCTTAGCTTTGCTGCTAGCTAGTGGGGTGACCTTAAGCAAGTAGCTTACCTTTCCTGTGCTTTAGATGCCCCACTGGTAAAATGGGGGCTAATAGTATTACCTACCTCCTAGGATCCTTGTGACAACTAAGTGAGATGATTTATGTAAAGCGTACAGAATAGGATCTGTATCTCGTGAAGGTTAGTGAATTCTATCACCTGAGCATTTTCCCATCTTTAGGCATTATTATCTTCACAATGTTGCTATAATCACGCACCCATGTATTTACTTAATATTTAAAGACTTCGTAAAACTTAAAAAAAGTATGAATATAACATACTGAAAAGTGCACAAATCATAGGTGCATAGATCAATAAATTATCATGAAATGTCAAGAAACAGACCAGGGTAAGGGCCTCGGGCACCCTTCTCATGCTCCCCTACTGCTTCTCCAGAGGTACCCCTATTCTGACTCTCACACTCTGTCATTTAGTTTGCACATTATACATATGGGATCAGTGTGTATGTTTTTATGTATGTCTGATTTATATAATCCAGTTTCGTGTTTGAAAGCATAGCTCTGTGGTTACATATAGCTGGGGTTCATTTATTTTCCTTGCTGTGTGGTATCCCATTGCATGAATACAGCACCATTATGTATTTATTCTGCTGTTAATATTTATTTATTTATTCTGTGGTTTATGGACCTTTGTGTTGTTTCCAGTTTCTGGCTATTACAAATAATGGTAGTATTAACATTTTTATACATACTTATTAAAGCACATGTATGCTGACCGTATATTTAGGAGTGTAATTGCTGGGTTATGAGATGTGACATTCAACTGTAGGAGGTAGTGTCAAATAGGTTTTCCAGTGGTTGTACTATTTCATTATTTTGTGATCTTTTTATTGATTTGTAGAAATTCTTTATATATTCTGGATACAAACCCTTTGTCAGTAACATGTATTACAAATACCTTTCACACTCTGTGTAAACTTAGTTTAAATTTTAGATTTATCTTAAGTAGTAATATTTGTGAAATTGAGTTTGATATTACTTTTTACTGAAAGATATATGTATATTAGATAAAAGTTTGCCCTGCTCCGACTAAAATTATTTCCTCTACTCCTGATGGCATGCCTTATCATCCTTTAGGAAAGCTCCATTATCTCATTATTAAATGAGATAAAAGAACCTCTTTGGTAGGTACCATTGTTACCCCTGTTTTCTAGGTTTGGCATTAGAGGCACTGAGAGGTTTCATAATTTACCCAAAGACACAGCTGACATGAGGACCAGGTGTAGTTGCTTCCAGAACTCCTATTTCTTCTGTCATGTCACTGGTCAGCAGGCTATTTTATCATCTGTTGTATACTCTGGATCCTTGAGAGACCCTCTGCATCCCTACAGAAACTTGAATGTAGTGAGGTCCTCAGTAAACATTTGGGGGTGGATGGATGGATGGATGGATGGATGGATGGATGGATGGATGGATGAGTTGGTGGATGGATGGATGGATGGATGGATGGATGGATGGATGGATGGATGGATGAGTTGGTAGATGGATGGATGAATGGATGGATGGATGAATGGGAGGATGGATGAATGGAAGGATGGATGACGTGGAGAGTCAGTGTTTTCACAAAAGCTTGCTGCCCAGGGAGGAGCCCATTCTCAGGCCAGGGCCAGGGTGTCTACAGCGTGGACCATGACCCCACAGCAACCCTGCCATGGCCCTTCTCTCCTCAGTGGCCTGAAGGTAGAGAGATAGGAACAGAACTGGAGCTGAGGTGGGGAAATGGCAGTCCCAGCCTTGCCCTTGCTGGGGAGAGGTGTGATCTCATGTTCATCAGTGCAGGGGCTGTTTTAGGAACTCTTGCTTGCAGAGGAAGCAGACACTAGTGGTCTGCCTACTCTGATGAATTGTTAAACCAGCTCTGTCTACATGTCAGGACCAGGCTTGGGATGTGGGCTGTCCTTTGGGATGCCTTACATACCATGGATGGGGGGCCATTCTCTGCTCTCTCTCTGGGAAGACAATGGGCAGATTCAAAGATCAGTTCCCATGTTGTTGAGACCCACTGTGTTTGATCTTGCCTCACTCATGCTTTCATTTTGCGCAGTGGAACTTGCCCTTGTTCACTTGAACATTTTCTAGCTCTGTCCCAGGAGCTGATCTGGGTGTTGCTGTAGAAAGGATGGTAAATTGGATTCTGTCTAAAGAGCACAGATGAGGACCCCACAGGGAGAGCTCTGCTAGAGATTGGGATGGGGTGATTTTGAGCGTCACTGTTCCTGGCTTTAACTCTCTCTTGAGGCATTTGTTGAAACTTTGTTCATGCTACGTAGCTACCAGAACCTTTTCCCATTCTGAGTGCTGGTGACATGCTGTTCTGGACCCTTCCTGAACACTTGCCTGGGAAAGTGCTTGTTGTATTTAATAAATTGCATTGATTTATTGCCTTTATTGATCTGCTGACGCTCTCTGTATTATCAGAGGTGATGGCCTTCTTAGGAAAACATGGAAGGCCTCTTCATTAGCATTCATTTTTCTATGAGGCTTTGGAGGGTGAAATACCAAGATGCACAGTGTTCATTCTGGTGATATATTGAGCACCGTCAGGGTGAAAAATGGCTTCGGTATAAATCAGGTGGAAGGAAGGAACCGAGGCCATTTGCCATAGGCTTGCAGGAGTTTTTGTGATGAAATGACGAGGCTACTTTCCTTTCCTTCGGTGATGACAAGCTCCTCTCTTAATTTTCCACGAGGGAGTAGCAGCAGGCTGAAGGGGGTCTTTGGGGAGAAGCATACCTCCACAGGCAGACCAGTCTATGATGTTTTAGCGTATCCCACTTAAGGCTTGTGCTGTGACAGCAGGTAAATCACTTGGCACTTCTGTGCCTGTGCTTCTTGTCTGTGTTCGTTTGTGCCCTGACCTTCACAGCGACAAGCTTTCTTTCTATCCCTCTGCTTCCTGCCCCAGATCCAGCCCCAGTCTGAGACTGGCTCTGAGGCTTCCTGTATGCAGCAGGCCCTGAGTTTCAGGGAGAAGCCCAGAAGAACCCGAGAGAGATGCCAAGAACCTAAGGGGGCGTTGATCCTTGACCCTTCCACCACCTTCCTAGGACCCGCCTTAGGCTTCTTTCTTCTTCCAGGAGAAGCCTCGTAGAGTCTGGTACCTGCCTTCACCTCCTTACAGAGGATGCTGTGGGCTTAGGAACCCAATCTCTGGAAGCTTTAGATCCTGACAACTGTAGATCCTTCTGCCTTCCTCGTGGATGTGTCTGTTGAGCACTCAAATCTCTGTGGATCTTTTGCACATCTGGCCAGAACCACTTCCCTCTTTTTGTACACTTACAGAGGAGAACATGCTTCCACTCCAGGGGACCTCAGGCCAGCATCTATGGGGACCAGAGACAGTTCTGAGTTTGAATATAGTCCCAAGCTGTGTGACCTTGGGCAGATTACTTAATTTCTCTGAGCTTCAGGTCCCTTATTTGCATGAGGAGGTTAATAATGCCAAACTCAAAAGATTATTGCAAGGACTAAATGAGTTAGTGTTTGCCAAGTGCTTACCGTGTCGGACACATAATGCCAGTGCAAACAATGTCAGCTATCATTATTAGCGAAGTTTCTCTAAATGCGCATTAGTTTCTCTAAACACGCACTCAAAGCTGTGGCCAGCTATGTGCCCTGTTAACTGTAGGCTCTGAGGATAAAATTGTGAGTGAAACTGACACATCCCTACCTGCAAGGAGCTTACTGTTCAGTCGATGAGACTGGCAGTGAAACGGACAATGAAAATGAGAAGTAATACGGGTGGTGGAGGGGTGGTTATCACCAATCATAATATGAGCATATAGGAGGGGCCTCTAATACAGTCTAAGATCTGGTACCAGCCCTCCCCAGGCTGAGCGGAGCCGCTAGAAACTGACCAGGACAGGAAAGGCTAAGGAGTAAAGGCAGTGTTGGAAGCCTTCTGTTTATAGATAAGCAATCATTTGTAAAATCTCCAACCGTGGGCTTCCCTGGTGGCGCAGTGGTTAAGAATCCGCCTGCCAATGCAGGGGACACAGGTTCGAGCCCTGGTCCGGGAAGATCCCACATGCTGCAGAGCAACTAAGCCCTTGTGCCACAACTACTGAGCCTGCGCTCTAGAGCCCGCGAGCCACAACTACTGAGCCCGTGTGCCCAGATCCCGTGTTCCACAAGAGAAGCCACCACAATGAGAAGCCTGCACACTACAAGGAAGAGTAATCCCTGCTCACCGCAACTAGAGAGAAAGCCCACGCGCAGCAACAAAGACCCAACGCAGCCAAAAATAAATAAAAATAAAATAACTTTATTAAAAAAAAAAAAAATCTCCAACCCCCTTCAACTCTGGCCAACCCCAGCAAGGAAAATCCTTCCACTACCACGATGTCACTTTGTCCTTTAAAAATGGTACATGATCAACCTGATTTCTCTTGGCGATTGTTTATAATATCAATACTTGCCCTATATCTTTCTTCCCTGTTGGAATGGGCGCCCCCTACAGGCAGGGCTCAGGGCTGTCAGTTACATCCGTAGCACTCAGCACAGGGTGTGATACTTTTTCATGCTCAGTGATATTAATAAATTAAGTGAGATGGAGCAGACACTGAGATTTGCTGCACCCTGCCTTTCAGAAATGCCCGAGGGCTCTGTGTATCTCACTCCTTTTCCCTCCTTCCCACAAGCTGGTGGCTGGCTCACAGTGGGGAGGCTCTGGGCCCTTCCCACCACCAGCGTTGGAGCTTGAGCCGGGAGCTGTATTCATCACAGCACAGTAGCAGCCAGCACCGCACTCCCAAAGCTGGTTTTGGCCCCCTTGCTCTGGCAGTGGGCTCCTCGCTGCTCAAGGCTGCCTGTACTTCGTATCTGATCATCGATGCTGCCATTATCTTTGGAGGAAATGCTGCCCAGTGATATCACACACTGAATCGACTAAAAGCAGAACTTTGAACTCATCGGTTTGGAGAGGTCTCCGCAGAGTGGAGACCTTTAATGCGGTCCCGATGCCTGCCGGAAACTCCCTCTGCAGCTCAGAAGCAGCTCCGTTGCAGGGCCAGAATATCCCACATTCTTACAGATTGGCTGGGGCAGGAGCCATACGATGTATTTATCTACAATGAGGTCACCTTCTTCAACCTACCCCCACCTCAACTTTTGTTTTCAGCTCACTTCAAACAGAAAGACCTCCAGATTTTCTCTGCTTTTTCTGTTTTTGTTTTGACTTTGTTTTTTAATCCAGTGCTTACCATCGTTGTTCTTTCTTTGTAGAGAAAACCCCCAGCAGATGGATATTTGTATCCATTTCAATCTTCCCAGCCCTCCCCTAGGTGGGAGGTGAAGGTATGTGAGCTGGTCTCTTAACTCAGAAATGAGACTAGGAAAAGGAGGAGTTCAGGAGGTGTGTGATCAAAGGCTGGGCTTATGCTATGGACACCTGGGGATTCAGGAGGCCTAAGGGAGACACGTGTGGCCTAGAAAGGCCAGGGAAGACTCCGTCAAGGAAGTGAGACTGAAGTTGGGTCTGGAGGAGGAAAGAAGGATTTGAAGAGGGCTGGGATGGGGGTACTTTGCAATGGGAAGGGGAGAGGCCGCTTGATAAAGCACAGAGCTGATGATGAGCGTGTAAGCTCAAGGAGAAGGAACAGGCACTGTCAGAGGTATAGGCGGGCAGACTGGCTAAGTGCGACGGTCAGAGAGCAGAGTATGTATGCCGAGTATGATGGTAAATTTAGGTGTCGTCCTGGCTAAGCTATGGTGCCCAATTGTTTGGTCAAACACCGGTGTAGATGTTACTGTGAAGGTGTTTTTAGATGTGATAAGCATTTAAATCAGTAGGCTCTGAGTAAAGCACATTACTGTCCATAATGTGGGTGGGCCTCACTTAATCAGTTAAGGCCTTAAGCTCAGAGACCAAGGTTTTCAGAAGAAGGGATTCTCCTCAAGACTGTCACATTGACAGCCTGCCTGTGTTCCCAGCCTGCTGCCCTGCAGAATTCAAGACTGAAGCATCCACTCTTAATTATCAGCCTACTAGCCTGCCTTATGGATTTCAGACTGGCCAACCCTCACAATGCCATGAACCAATTCCTTAAAATAAATCTCTCCATATACCTACTTAGATCCTTTTATTTCTCTGGAGCACCCTGGCTACCACTCTGAGCAGAGCTGGGGCTTTGCTGAATGATCATGGTCCGAGGGCAGCTTTTGAGAGCCAGGCTCCCTTTGCAGGGTATTAGAGGACTGGACATTGAGTCAAATTCTGCAGTCAAGTCCCATGCCCATGAGACTGCCCAGAGGGTCTCATGCAAAGGGAATCCCAGGGACTCTTTATTTTATTTATTTATTTATAAAATAAATAAATTTATTTATTTATTTATTTTTGGCTGTGTTGGGTCTTCGTTGCTGCACACAGGCTTTCTCTAATTGTGGCGAACGGGGGCTACTCTTTGTTGCTGTGCGCGGGCTTCTCATTGTGGTGACTTCTCTTGTTGCGGAGCATGGGCTCTAGGCACGCGGGCTTCAGTAGTTGCAGCACACGGACTCAGTAGTTGTGGCTCGCGGGCTCTAGAGCACAGACTCAGTAGTTGTGGCACACGGGATCTTTCCAGACCAGGACTTGAACCCATGTCCCCAGCACTGGCAGGCAGATTCTCAACCACTGCGCCACCAGGGAAGCCCCCGCAGGGACTCTTTAAATTGGACCCTCCATGCAGAAGCGTGACTAGACTGTTGGGTGGAGCCTGGCTCACTCCCAATTTTTTCACTTCTTGCATGGAGTTGGTTTTAATTGACAAGAAGTCCCTCTAACCAGTGGACATTTTCTTGTTAAACCCGGTGCTCTTGCATTCTCTTATGCAGCAAAAAGATTGCTTTTTTTGGCAAGGACGCCTTGGATTTTTCTGAGCTAGTTGTGTGAGAAACATCCCTCCTGCAGGCCACTGTGCAAGTGAGTCCCCGCAGAAACGTGCCCAAGCCGTCAGGTGTGGGGAGAAATATCTTTAGTAAGAGTAGGTCATGGAATGAGACTTCCCCACTGCAGCATGTGAGGGCAGAGGGGGTTTCCACAGGACAGTTCTTAAGAATCACTGTAAAAATGCATGACTCCATCTGTCTCCTCTCTCTTCTTTGGCTTCAGATGACCTGAGCCATTAAAATATTCCCCAGCGAGAGACCCTAGGCACCAGAAGAAGTGATGAACAGATTTTCAGTTTGGCCCCAATTTGCATGAATTTTTTTTGGCAGTTGAAATCACTGTCTAAACTGGAGGCTGGAGATGGGTAGTGAGTCTCCCTCATAAGAGGCAGATTCTTGATTGGTCTGTAGAGACTGCTGGTGCTCTGGGCACGGGGCTCTAACCTCGGCTTCTGGAGAGAAGGCAGAGGTGGCAAAGGGGGAGGTGGAGAGGAAATGGATGATCCGAGCAGTCAGGGGGCCAGGGAAGGACTCGGCATCCCCCCTTCCCAGGAGCCAGCTCCACCAGGTCTACCCCCAGAGCAGCTGCCCAGTAACTTCCAAAGGGTGTCCTCCAGGGGGCATCTCCTCTTCCGTGGGGTGGACTGATTTCTTCTGATGAAGGGCTGCCTTATGATTTCTCACGATTACAGGATATTGGGGACCTCAGACAGAGCCTGGGGACTCTGCTGCCCTGGGAACTGGAATGTGGCCCTTCAGGGTGAGCTGCACTATTTCTGTTGAGGAGGAGTTCAGAGGAGGCCAGAGGATGTGTGTTGAGGCTCCACGTGTTGATAATTTAGGATGTCTTGAGTGGTGGTGGTGGTGGTGGTGCTGTGGGCAATGGTGCTTTGGAGGAATCATAATAATGATAATAATAAAAATAACGGCAAATAATAATAGCAGACATTTATTGAGTGCTTATTCTGTCCCAGGCACTGACCTAAGACTTTATTCATAATTAGATATTTAATTGCCATAGCAACCCTATGAAGTGCTCTCGTTAGTCCCACTTTCAGATGGGGAGAGATGTTAAGAAACTGCGCAGCTACCTAGCCAGTGGGTGGTGGTACCGCCAGCTTGGGACCCAGGCGGTCTGGTTTAGAGCATCCCTGCTCGTGCTAACATTCTCCCTAAGCTGCCTCTTGGCCTTGATACTGTGTCCTTTTCTCCAGCCTAAAGTGCAGGCCAAGCCCCCCTAGCAGTCCTTTATATGCCAGCATGGACCTCCCAGGAGGCTGCTGCAGCCCCGTGTCAAGGACCTTCCAACTCAGAAGGGTGTTTCTCTGGAGCCTTATTCAAACCTTTCATCCTGCCCAAACCCCCTCCAGCCTCCCTCCTCTTGCCAAGTCAGATCCTGCCTCCTGCCCTTGGAGGCTTCAGCTCTGTCGCCCCCAAACCCCCCCAGAGACGGTGTGGGGAGGGCCACCTCCTCCTAGGACAAGTGCTCTTTGGGAAAAATTTCAGTTTGATCTGGCGAGGACACTGGCTTCACAGTAGAAATAGCAATATAACCCTCAAGTCTAGATGAAAAAATATTCTAGTCCCATAGGTGGGTGGGATGTCCACGTCCCCTGGGAGGACCTGGATGGAAAGGCCAGTTCAGAGTGCCCATCTCGACTCTTCCCTGAAGCCTTGTGAGGGCAAACCCACCCCTGGGGCCTGGGCCTTGCTTGAAGTCCCTACGACGGGGCAGAGAAAGAAAGGGCCAACAACTCTGGTCTGGGCGAGAAGAAAGAACAGTGGGGAGAGGATGGTGAGAGTGGTGCGGGTCAGGGCCAGGGCAGGAAACTAGCCAGGGGCCTCTGCTGTGTCCCTGGGGAAGCAGGGCTTCCACATGGAGCTGTGGCCTTGCTCAGTGAGTGTAGGACCCACCCCACAGAGGCCCATCATTAAAGTGGTGTTGACCAGAGAGAATTAAAGTATAAAAATGATAAGACCAGCTCCTAATTAGAGCCCGCTGGGCTCCAGGCAGGGCCTGCGGGCAGTTTTCGGGAAAGGTCTGCAGGATCTCAGCACGTGGGCTGCAGGCACCGCTCAGCCCTGTCATCTTACACGTGGGAAAGCTGAGGTTGTGGACAGGAAAGTTGCTCCTGCCGGGTCTCAGGGGACCTGAACCCCAAGCCAGGGGTCCTTCCACCTCAGCTCAGGCTTCTCTAAGGGCTTCACACGGAAAGAATCTACCTACACGGGGATGCTGCATGGCTGGGGCTTATGATAGCATTCAGTCGTTCACTCGGTCATTCATTTGTTCAACAAATATTTATAGAGTGCCTTCCACGGGCCAGAGACTGTTTTGGACACAGGATAGAGCTGAGAACAAAACCAGAAAAACAATCCTCCCCTCATAGAGTTATTATTCGTAGAATTTTTTTGGTGGGGGGAGACATAAACACACATTAAATAAATATCGTGTCAGAACGTGGTAAGAACAGTGGAGAAAAATGTGGAAAGGAGGGTGCAGGGTGCCTCCGTGGGCTGTCTCTGGCCAGAGAGCGGCAGGAGGCCTTGGACAGTAGGAAGGGCCGTAGCCAGGGTCCCACCTCAGCAACACCCCTCACAACAGCATCCCCACCGCCCCCCTGTGAAGCGGGAGGAGGATGGAGCTGGGGATCGTAATTCACAAGACCACTGAGAGGTGCCCAAGAGGCAGGGTCCCAGGGGCCAGGACTGCTGTGGCGTGAGCCGGCGAGGTCAGGGCAAGCGTCCAGACAGACGGAAGGCCGGGCTGAGCATTGAGGACGTGGCCTTGGGGGAAATTAGGAAGGGCAGAAGGAAGGCCGAAGTAGACTGTCCTGGCTGGCTGGGGAGAAGCACGTGGGAGAGGAGGAAGAAAGGGATGAGACTGGAGGTGAAGTGGAGAAGCAGCCTTGGGAGGCGATGAAGAATGGATTAAGCAGGCTTTACCTCTCGGGCATGGAGAGCTCCTTGTGGTTTACAGCTGGGGGAGGACATCAGGAAGGAGACACTTTATAAAGGTCCCTCTGGCAGGTGCAGGAGAGTTGTGCTGGAACAAGAAGTCATCGGCGATCTAGGGCAGTGACTGTGGGATGCAGAGAGGGGAGGGACGCAGAGAGGCAGGAAGGACCACAGGACTTGATGCCTAAATTCCAACTTCCTCAATCCGATGCTGTTTTGGCGGAACCCGCAGGCTCTTTTTTCCCCCGCTCTGTGCATGTGGCGACTTTCCAGGATGGGGAGAGGAGACCTGAGTGCCCGGGGAATCGCTCCAGATGTTGAATCTCATGCTCTGACTGCCGTACCCCTCCCAGTCTCTGCTTCTATCTCTGCCTCCCTGAGTCTGGCTTGGACTTGGCCAGCCCAGATCAGGCAGACCTTGGGGGACACTCGGCAGGAAAATCTGGGGTCAGTCCAGGGCTAGAGGAGATGCATACGATCTATTCCTGGAAAACCAGCAAGGAAAGGGGTTTGGGGGCCCTTCATGTGCTGAGTCTAGGTACAGTGCAGCAAAGAAGCCGCAGGGCAGGTCCGGGTCCCTGCCAATCAACGGGCACAGCTTGGGGAGTTTGGGGCACCGGGGACCACCCTGAGGATCTGACTGGTCTGGGTCCCTTGGCTTGTTGCAGCCTGGCAGGGGCCCTTAAAACTTGGGGGTGGACAAGACCTGACCCAGTGCTCAGTGTTCCTGTCACAGGAGTCACCGCCTCCAGCTTGGGCCCGGCACTGGGTCTGGGAGGGGAATCTTGCTGTGGTTCCAAACTTACTAAATGCCCCTGGTGGAATCCAGACATGTATTCCCAAAGCCACCTCTGAGCAGACCTGGGTTGCCTGTGACGGGGACTCTGGGGACAGCCAGGGTGCTAAAGGAACATCCCATGCCTGCCAGAGCCATGGCTGCTGTTTGAGGGGTAGCTGCTGAGGCCTCTGGACTAAGCTTGGCTGGGAAGGCACGAAGAGGGAACCTAGGCTCATGTGACAGGGAGAGTAGCCAGGTGGGGACACCAGATGAGAAACTGGAGACTCAAGATGAGAAGGACCCCCATTTAGTGCAGCACAGGGGCTAGAATCCTGCCCGCACTCTCCTAGCCCACGGCCTCCTCCTTGACTCCCTGGGGTCTTGAGTGAACTGCAAGCTCGCAGAGGCAGGCACGGGGCCACTGAGTCTGAGGGCCAGCAACCTGAGGCTGGGGCTCTGAACTGACTCAGCCAGGCGGCTTTGCTGGGCCATGGTTGGCTTCCCCGCCCTCTCTGTGCAGACTGAGGTGGGTGTGTACTTTGTACTTAATTACAGTGCTCATAACCAGAGAGGAGCTGCTGGGAAGCACATGTCATTTTGTTTGGGGATAATACACAGGAAGGCTGGAAAATATCTATTAGATCATCCTGTACTGCCTCTGCCACAGCTGGCATGATTGGTATCAGATCACTCGCGCTTTCTCCTGCCTGTGACTCAGGCGGGGGCTGGGGGCTGGGGGCTGGTCTGGGCCTCCTGAAGGCTGGCAGCCCCACAGCTTTCTCTTGAGCTCTGCTCTCATCTTCCTTGTCTGCCTACTCAGTTTTTCATCCACGGATCTGGTTCTGCCAGCCTTGCTCTCTCATGTCCTCCCAGTGAGCAATGATTCCTCCAGCCCCTGTTTATGGCGACCCCACTCTGTGGCAGGCCTGCCCCTGCTCAGTTCTGGGGGTTCAGACAATGATATGCATCCACTATTCACAGTTAAGAGCAATGTGAGACCTGCCCACGGATAATTCTTTTTTTAAAAATTTTTATTGGAGTAGAGTTGATTGACAACGTTGTGTTAGTCTCAGGTGTACAGCAATGTGAATCAGTTATACATATACATCTATCCACTCTTTTTTTAGATTCTATTCCCATATAGACCATTACAGAGTATTGAGTAGAGTTCCCTGTGCTATACAGTAGGTTCTTATTAGTTATCTATTTTATATATAGTAGTGTGTGTATGGCAATCTCAATCTTCCAATTTATCCCTCCCCACCCCCTTATCCCCTAGTAACCATACGTTTGTTTTCTACATCTGTGACTCTACTTCTGTTTTTTGTTTTTTGCTTTAAGTTTCTTTTCCCAGGTAGGTCATTACAGAGTATTGAGTAGAGTTCCCTGTGCTATACAGCAGGTTCTAATTTATGGCTAAATGTGGGCACACCATGCAAGAAGGACTCCTGTAGGTTAGGGAAGGGAGAGGTCACTCTGTGCTCTGCTCGTTGGGATGCTTCATGGAGGAGACGGCCTTTGAGCTGGGAGAGAGCTCACCAGGTGGAGAAAAACAAGGCACCACACTGGAAACCTGTAGCCCCCTTGTCATCCTATTGCTTAATATCCTTTGTCTTCCCCACATCTTCTTGGTCATAGATTGACTCCCTCTAAATCTGGCCTCTGCCATCTCAATCCTGTATGTCTCTCTCTTCTTCTCCCACCTCTGGCCCGTTTTAGACGCAGCGGGCAGGCCAGTCAAGGCTGAGGCAGATGTGGGAATCTGGTGACCAGAGAGCAAAGGCTGCAGCTGCCACCCGTCTTCAGCTTCCTCATCTGCAAAGTGGGGGGTGAGGGCTAATCCCTATGAACCTTTCAGGTCTGATGTTCTAGGAATTTCTAAAGCAGGGAGCCACTTGGCAGAACCAGGGTCCAGAGGTGGCGGCTTCATGTCTGTTTCTTCCTCTGCCTGACTTCAGCCACCACCACTAGCCTGGCAGCTCCCAGATCTGCATTTTCAGCACAGATTCCCCGCCTGAGCGACAGAAACACATCTCCCGCTGCTCCCTGCCTGTGTCTCCGGAGGTGCCTTAAAATCAGCATGTCCAAAGGGGAAATCGCTATATTTTACACGCCTCTGATTCGCCCTGCTGCTAGGATACATGTGCACAACACATTCACACACTCATGCCCTTCTGATCACGTTACTTTCTTAAAACCACTCCACCAGGATAAAATCCCTGGAGAGCTAGGTGCAGTGGGGCAAAGGTCTTTTGTGACCTTACTGCAGGCGCATCTGTCAAGACTCCACGCCTCCCCAGACACCGGACCCCAGCCAACCCTGACTGCTGAGCACACCTTGAGATTTCACATTTCTGCCTCTTTGCCTGTGTTCTTTCTCTAGTACAGAGCATTGCTCTCATGCCATGTTTTCTTCCTATTCATTCGTTCAAACCCAACTTGCCTATCACCTCTGCGATGAAGCCTTCCCAGACATCACTTGTCCCAGTTGATGAATCATTGCCACTCCCTCTTTTCTATCCTTGACCTTGTGAATACAGCTTTTGTAGCACTTATCACTGAGTTATTATCAGTTTACTGTGGTAAACAGTGGGCACCCCAACTCCCATTCATCTTTGGACTCCAGATATTTCTAGCACGATGCCCAGCACTTATTAAGCGCTAAGGATTTTGTTCTTTAAACAGAACTGAGTCCTAATGACTGCCCTATGGTACTCATAGCTCCTTGACAGCAAAGCTATGCTTAAAGTCAGGAGAACATTTCCAGAGGGCTCTGCAGTGGGGAGCAGCAGTAAGAGTCTGTGTTTTTAGCTCAATGCCTGCCCTGAGTTAGATGTTAGGTGTTTTCTCTTTCTCAGGCTACAGTGAGCCCTTGAGCTGACCCAGAAGTTCTGAGCATTTATCACCTAGTATTGATGACCACATATTCTGCCTTCCCTCCTTATGCCTAGAGATGAAGGAAGAAATACAAGCTCATGTTACAAAGAGTATTTCCTTGGTTTATCAGCTCTCCCTCTCTCAGCTGGCGCTCAGAATGATTTCTTAGTTCTCAGCTTTTCTTCCTCTGATCAAAGTGCCCGAGGCGGTGAGCGCCAGGAGGGGAGCGCAAGCATTTCTGGCTCAGTCTCACGCTCCCCTCTTCTGTGCTGTTTGAAGAACCTGTAGCCCAGAGTTCTCCAATCAGGTGGGTGTGGCCTGGCTGCAGAAGGGTCTCCAAGGGCTTGGCGGGGAGCCCGGATGCCCTGGGATATCTGGGGGGTGGGGTGGGGCAGCTGCCCTACCTCCCCCTGGAGGAGATCAAAGCTGCTTGTGCCCTTCCTTGTCCTCCCTTTCCCATTCTGTTCACTCAATCGCTCTTTTCTCTCCAATGAATTCAATGCAGAAAATCCATGAGCAGGATTTCTCTCTTCAAAGGATCAAATAACCTTTTTTTTTTTACCCCCTTTTTAATTTTTTTCCCAAACTGCAAAAGGAAAACATGCAAACAGACTTAGAGTTAAAGGTGAGAGAAAGAAAGAAAAGTTGCAGCAAAGTAATTTCAACTTGAGAAGTAGAGTGGTTGAAACCCAGAAAAAATGTGCGCTCAGCAATATGGCCCGCTCCTACAAATTAACCCAGAGCACTTGTGTAATTAGCGTGAGGGGTAGGGAACTGAGCAGCTCACAATATCTCTCACCCAGTTTGGAATTAACGTTCACAAAAGAATTTCCTCTTCCTTTCTTGTGAGAGTTGAGAGAGTTGCCCTGTTGGTCTGATATCAGCAGGTGCCTTATGGCTGGAGACACATTTTGGGCTGGGTTTTGCCCCTGAGGAGGTGGTCTTGCGGCTGTACCCTCCTGACTTTCACCTCTGCACATGGCATAACTGGGCCTTCACAGAGTGGGGGTGGAGGCCACTCAGCTCCTCTCCCGGAGAAACGGACCCTGAGGAGCCCCAGATACCAGCTCTCCTTGCCTCTCAGTGCTTCCCACTACCCCCTTTCTGCCCCTGTGCTTCATCTAAACTCTAAGTTTCCTGTTTTTTTTTAAAAAATGTTGGGGTATAGTTGATTTACAATGTTGTGTGAGTTTCAGGTGTACAGCAAAGTGAATCTGTTACACATATACGAATATCTACTCTTTTTTAGATTCTCATACTGAGTGAAGTAAGTCAGACAGAGAAAGACAAATATCATATGATATCACTTATATGTGGAATCTAAAAAAAGGCTACAAATGAACTTATCCACAAAACAGAAATAGAGTCACAGATGTAGAAAATAAACTTATGGTTACCAGGGGGTAAGGGGGGGAGGGATAAATTGGAAGATTGGGATTGACATATACACATAGGGAACTCTACTCAGTACTCTGTAATGGCCTATATGGGAAAAGAATCTAAAAAATGAGTTTCCTGCTTTTGACATGAATGTGGATATTTATCACCTCTTGAGGAACTAAGAGAATTCAGGTCTGTAAAGTGCTTGGAGATCTATTGTTGAAGACTCTGTGGCTGGTGTTGTCACAGGAATCTTTGTGGTGGGGGCATGCTTCATGGGGGTTATGGGAGGGTGGCTAACCATCCTTTCCCTTTTTTCCATAAACTCTTTTGGCATCTAGTGAGGCCAATGGACTTGCTATGGACTGAATGTTTGTGTCTCCCAAATTCATATGCTGAAGCCCTAACCCTCAATGTAATGGTATTTGCAGGTGGGTTTTTGGGAGGTAATTAGATCATGAGGGTGGAGCCCTCACGAATGGGATTAGTGCCCTAAAAAGAAGAGATGTGAGACAGATGATCTCCCTCTGCCATGTGAGGGTACAACAGGAAGGTAGCTATCTGCATGAGTTTCTTCACCAGACACTGACTTGATCTTGAACTTCTGGACTCCAGAACTGTGAGAAATCAATATTTGTTGTTTAAGCCATTTGTTCAGTGGTATTTTGTTACAGTAGCCCAGACTAAGACAGGACTCATTCTCAGAATGTTTTTAAATGCACAAAATAAAATATATAGGATTACAAAGGAAACTAATTATATTGAAATACAGTTATCAAAATATAAATAAAACATGTGTGGTACAGTCATATATGTGCTTCTTTATTAACTCATCAAAAAGCAAGATCTACTTATGGGTTGAATAACTGACATATGTCTGAAATAAATAGTATTTTGAGAAATCTGCAACAATCATAACATACTAAAATATCTGATTTCTACTGTTGACAAATCATAGCATTGCTAAAACTACTGTGGTTTATTGCTCACATTCGTAATTGAGCGAAATGCTATAGTTCAGTTAGAGGTTAGTGAAAATAAAGATAGACATTTTCCCCGTCTAACTTCATTGACCCCCTGACTTCTGTCCATGGGCCTTTGGATGAGTTTCTGCTGATGAATAAATGGGTTTATTAGGAAGATAACTGAACCATTAGTGGCTTCTACTGAATCCTCTGCTTGTGGGGGTTCTTTGTCCCTCTCTGGAGACTGAAGGATTGATTTCTTGGAGTCAGGTGTCATTGAGGGCCATTTTTAAGAAATTGGGGGACCAAGAGGACAGAAATGACAAGAGAAATAACAGTATAATATGTGCATGATAAGAAGTACTGGGTTGTTGGCCTGTGCTGTGAGCAAAGGGGTGAGGACGTGTGCACGGCTGAGGAAGGATGTAGGAGCACATGCTTCCCAGAGGGGAAGCCTGGATGCTTAAGGGGTAAATTGACAAAACGGAGGTGATATGGGGCCTGGCAGGGTGCAAGGCATGGAAGTTGGGGCATCTTGGCAGTTCAAGGTGGTGCCTCTCTGGGCTGCAGGGCAACTGGGAGCTCTCCCTAGCTCAGGATAAGGGACGCAGATTTGTGTTGCAGGCATATTGATTTTCAGATGCACCTGATCACGTGGTTTGAGGTCCTGTTCTTCCATGTGTTCTCCGTGAGCCAGGCTTCAGCGTTATCATGTGCACTTAAAACATTTTCACCCACTGGTCATTGACTTCCTCAGCAGTTCCTCCCAGATTCTCTTAAGCAACAGATTCAGGCTTCATGAACAAACATTTGTAAACCGGTTGCTCATTTGCCATCTATTTAGTGCTGTGATAACTGAAATCATCTCTGAACAGGAAAATATTTTTATCTTTCTTAGTTGCTATTCAGAGGACCCAGGGTGGGCAATTGAACTTCTGTACTTGAGAAAGATAAGATGAGATGCTCTAGGTAATATTTAATTTTACTAAAGAAAAAAATCCCAAAATGACTTTTCCCCTTAAGTTAATAGTTTTTGTCCTTGAAAACAAAGCCCACATGATACAGGTGAATAATACCTCGAAGTCTTTGTTCTCTGGGCTGAGTCTCAGAGCTGAGTGCATTAGACAGGGGGCTAAAACTTGTAGGCAGAGGTATAGAATCCCCAGTCTCTCCCTTTTAACATGAATCCCAGGCAAGTGCCCCTCCGGAACTTAGTGGTGAGAGGTTAGATGAGAATTCCTGTTCTATATTAAAAATTATTAATGTGATCATTTATTTTTTTTGTTTTGTACTAGGTCTTCAAAATTTTATACGTACAGCACATCTCAGTTCAAACTTGCCTCATTTCAAGTGTTTGTGGCCACATGTAGCGAGTAGCTACCATACTGAATAGTGCTTCTCTTCCTTTCTTTCTCTCTCTCTCTGTAATAAAATATAGTTGACATACAATATTATGTTAGTTTCAGGTGTGCTACATAATGATTTGACTTTTGCATACATTATGTAATGATTACTACAATAAGTCTAGTAACCATCTGCATACAAAATTATTGCAATATCATTGATCACATTCCTTATGTTATTACATCCCTGTGACTTACTATATAACTGGAGGTTTGTACCTCTAAGTCCCCTTTGCCTCTTTTCTCCCACCCCATTGCCCACCTCCCTTCTGGCATCCACCTGTGTGCTCTCTGGATCTATGAGTTTGCTTTCATTTTGTTTTGTTTGCCTGTTTGTTCTGTTGGGAGTTCTTCTCTGAGACTTGCTTTTCACCGTGAGCTGTGCCACCCCTTGGCTAATCCGCCGTGGAACTCAGAGGTGTTAGAGGTTGGTGTGTTAGAGCAATTGCTGGGTACAAAGGCGCACTGGGATGCAAAGACGCGGGAAGAAGCCCAGTGGGAGGGAGAGGCACCCGTGACACCAGTCATTCTATACAAAAGAGAGCGAGCTGAGGTTACCATCTCCCGGAGTGTGTGGGAGCTCTGAGACCTGGGAAGGTGCCTTCCTGAAGGCTGCCACACACAGAGCTACACAGAGCACAGGGAAGAGATTTGCTCATCAGGAGACACCATGGGCGAAGCAGCCACGCCCATAATGTCAAGACCTTGGCAAGAAGAGAAGGGAAAAAGCCACTGTCTCCAACTTTCTCTAGAAGCTCCTGGATCATTGCTACTCTTGTATTTGTTTGATAATCCTGTGGTTAATCTATTTGCTTGTATTCCACTGTGTTCCTCAAGTGGGCTAGATGCAGTTTACAAGAACAGTTGGATTATGGCAAGATGACATAAAAATGACAAAAAGTGAGGCACAGGAGATGGAAGAATAGGAAAGATGAATGGAACCAGGTGTGAGGTTGGTTCAAAATACACATCCCTTAATGTCTCACCTATTTGCTAGAGATGGGCTGTATTGATCTGAGTCTAAGCTTTTCAACAGCCAAGGCCAATGAAAGCACAATAAGTGGCATGAGTCACAGCCCAAGAAATAACAGCCAACAGGAGTGGAGTTGGCACACACTCACACTGTGAGGCCAGGATGCGAGGACACAGGTTGAAGCACAGCGGAAGCACACCAGTGACACCAAAATTGTGTCACATCGTCGCAGTGATGTTCCTCCTGGATTCTTCCTTGAAAAGAAACTTCATCAGGCCCCAGCTGCTGACCTCAGCGGCACCTGGCACACATCAGTGTGAGATCCTCCTCCATCTCCCCGCCCACCGAGTGTTTCTCTTTTGTCTCTGTTTAGACCAGGGGCACAACTCCTTGCTGTTCTAGAGAAGCTATTCTGCAGAGCCCACTTGATGCTCTCCAGATACTCAGCTCTCAGATGGTCTGGCTTAATCTGCGTCAATTTAAGGGACTTAGAGCAATGCATTTCCATGGCAGGGACTACTTTGAGTTCACCAGAGCCTGTTTCCTTCCCTCCTGGGCACATGAGTACTTTCCCCAGACTCCTTTGCAGCTGGGCATGGCTTTGACACTGAGCTTGAGCAGAAGTGATGTGTGTCACTTCTGGGCTGAAATGGTTGGGAAGTAAATGCATTCTCTCCATAATCCCTTTCCCCATCCGCTGGCTTAGAGGAGAAGGCTATAAGGAAGGACCCAGAGGAAGGTGGAGACACAGGAAGGAGGAAGTCAGGCTACTGAGGGTCTGGTGGAAGACACCAGCCAGAAAACCTTCACTGGATTGTGATATGCACAAGGAACCGACTTCTATGGTGTCAAGCCACTGAGAATTCCGGATTTGTCTGTTAGAGTAACTAGCATTATTTTAACAAATACAGTTCCCCTCGGGAAATGCTCTCTAAATAAAATTCCTCTCAGCCAAGAGGAACTGAGAGATTTGAGTGACACCAAGTTCAAAGTTACATTCCCTGACAACTGCGAAGAGTGCAAATATTCTCTGTTGCAGGGAAGTGGGTAGGTGCAAAACCTTATGTTTTAATAGTCACCCAAGGTGGGAGTAAGATTAACACACTCTTGTCAAAATTGTGTCACCTTACAAGAACTCCTGCCTGAATAGAAAGCTCTCGTGTCTCCTTTTGGAGATAACCCAGGATGCACCTGTGGGTTAGACCAAGATTCTCCTCAGAAAGTCATTTTGTGTCTGCCCTAACACATGGGAAAAATGGTAACCGAGGCCACACGGTTTCATAGAATGTAATCTGCTATAGTAATTTTAACCTGAAAAAAATTTTAAACAGCTATAACCCTCTGACTGCTGCAGCCCTTAGAAACAAAACAAAACTTGGACAGTGAACTTGGTCAAGTCCCCTTCTCACCCTAGGCTTTAGTTTCCAGGCATGACCTATGGCAACTGGATGTGATGCGCCAAAACTGCAATTTATAATCTATGTGTACGATGCCAAACAAAAACTCTCTATAGCACACACCAATAGCATGTCGATAGTAAATACAATTCTGTTCCCGTTATCCTTACAGGATGTAAGCACTAAGCACCAGCTATGGTGGCAGAACGAACATTTCCAGGTGCCACACCCATCATACAAGGTGAGATACTCGTAATATTTATAGACTAGGTCCTGAGAGCCAAAACCAGGAGGGAAAGGTAGCCCCTGCTTCTCCCGGAGAAGCACTGAAGGCCTGCAGTTGTGCTTAGTGATCACGGAGGCTGGGTGGTTATGTCACCATCACGTTGGATGTTGAGGGAGGATCCAGGTTTGTGAGCCTTGCTGGTGTGCAGGGCGACTTTGCTCCTGATGGGAGCTCGCTGTTGAGTCATCTGCAGAGCTTGGTGATTTGCCCAGGAATGAGCTCATAAGTTCTCCAGATTCAGTGACCAGACTAGAGCAACAGCATTGAAAGAGCCAAATGATGAGACAGAACTGGGCTTCACTGTGGGCCGGTGCTCCTGCAGATGTCCACCCAAGGGACACAACTACCCTTAATTTCCAACTTCACCCAGGCTGCCTGGGACCTGACTCCTTTGTCCCTAGAGCAGGTAAAGCCAAACTCTGGCTAAAGGGTGAAAAATTCACAATGAAGAACCACAGATCTGATTTTATTTTTTTTTAACTCTCATTTGATGTCTTAAATCATCCTGGAATTGAGCTCTACCGTTTTTCCTCTTCCAAGAAGGTGAGGGGAGAGTGTGAGCAGATGCTCCCCTACTGTAGAGGTTGGGTGGCTGGGAAAACTGGAGTCCTGGGGACTGTGGGATCTATAGTCCAAAGTGCCTTTTATCCACACCCAGGCCATGACCTGGGGGTGCTGTGAGAGGAGGGGCTTTGTCACTTCATGATTCACCAATTGTCCATCCTTCTCTGCTGTAGGACCTTGAAGAAGGCACATGTGTCCAGTTAGGAGGATGCTCCAGGAAGCCCCCAGGCAGTGCCTGTCAAACTTTCCATGTGCCTATGAAACACCTGGGCCTCATGATGCTGCATTTCTAACCAACCTCCAGGTGAGGCTGATGGTGCCCTGAGGACCCCACTCAGGGTAGGAGGGTCCAGGGAATTGTGCCATGTGTAGAATGATGTTTGGACAAGCAGTGCTTCTGTGCAGCTCCCCAGAGCCTGCCAAGGAGGCTGGAAGGATCTGTGATGAGAAGGGTCTGAGTGAGAAGAAAGTATCCAGGAGAATGGCTGTCCGGGGTCTGTGAAGAACACCCCCTCCTGGGCTTCCTTCCACTTCCCTTGACTTTGTGCTTTGCGTCTTTGCTCTTACAGATTTGGAGGGGCCTCATTATACCTTACACTGGAGCTAGGCGTTTAGACCAATCTGAGGATATGAGCAAGCTGGCAGAAGGCATCTGATTGAAAGCCTGGCTCGGAGAGGTGGGGGGATGGGGAGGGCTGGAATACATCCTCAGCTCCTTGCTCGCTACCACGCATCTCAGGTCAAAGCCCAGCTCAGCCTTGTTCCCCCCGTTCTCCTGGGATGCTGTGGACGAGGACGCCCCCACTCTTGAAGCGGCTTGGCTTCTTGCATCCTGACATGTGCGTGTTTTCTGTTTTATAGGAAGAAATGTGTCTTGGCTGGAGGCCCACGTTTCGTTCCAGCACATCCTTTTTACCAAAAGAGCCGTCCCTGGAGCTGCCAACAGTGTTTACGAGAAAGCCATCCAACAATACTTTGGATCTGGGAGCGTGGCCTGACCACAGACGTGGCCTTCCCCACCCCGAGAACCATCCATCGGAAAGCCTGGCACACGGTGGAGTGTCTTTATTTTTACTCCAAAATGTAAAAAAATGTAAAGCTGGTTTCTTTCTTTCCTTTTTTTTTTTTCCAGCTGGGAAAACTCCTGTCAGTGGATGCAGTGTCCTTTCCAGATTCAATATTATGCAAACTGCATATCGGCAAATGGAGTAAACAAATATGTCCATGGAGCTTCCTGATGCACAGAGAGATGGGGCCGCCCCAATACAGAGATGCAGACCTGCCGATTTGCACGGGAGCTGCTGAAACTGCCACCCCACCAGCTCTGCTACCACCTCTCTCCTTCAGAACAGAGTCTGAGAGCCTGGGATGATGGGCCACTCAGATGCCCAGCAGCAGGGGACCCCTGGAGTCACGCAGACCTAGGGTGGCTGCAGGTCGGATGGGAGCTCTCATTGGCTGGGGTGGGGACTCACCACCTGACCAGTCCTGCGCCTGCGCTAAGCCCCACCCTCTTCAGTCCCACCCGAACCGCAAGGCTCTCAACCCCAGACAAGGCGGAGAGGTTTACGTTTCTTTCTCTCTTCTTTGTTTTTTGAAGTTTACTTTTCAACTCTATCTCCCTTCTCCGGCAGGCCTGGGCAGGAGGCAGTACCCCATGTGGCATCTTTTTGGCATAGAGAACTTGGCCAAGTCCCTTTCCCAGCGCGGGTTTTAGTTTCCGGGCGTGCGGTGTTAACATGGCTGTGGCGGACCCCGGGCTGGCTTCAGCTCTGCAGTCATTCAGAGTGTAGGATGCTTCTGCGAAATGCTGGGTCTCAACATGCTCCCGTGGCAATAACTCAGTGAGATTAAGTACCTTTTAAATGTTCCCGTCTAAGAAGATGAGGAAACAGATTTAAGGGGATTAGACTGTTCTATTGAAAGGTGGGCAGAGAATAAGTGGAGAAGCTAGCGTTTAGACCCGGGGCTGTCTTTTCAGAAATCCTGTACTTTCTTTTTTGCAAAATGGCATCATGCTTCCCCAAACACCCCTGCAAGAAAATAAACAAACAAAACAAAGGGACAAGGAGAATCCAAAGGGTACATCTTCAAAGCCTGAAATGAAATTTTTATCCATCTCTCCTCCATGTATCACCTCCCCTGCCCTGGCTGGTTGAATGTTTTCTCCTGTAGCTTCTGTCCCCCGTCTGTGATGGGGTCGGGAAGGGAGGGGCCGGGTGGAGAAGCTGTCCATCTGCCCTTTTGGGAGAGCTGTATTGCCTGACATGCTTGTTTCTTTGGACAAGCAGAAATGGGCATGTCCTCTTGCTGGTTTGTGATGAAGCAAGAGTCGCTTCTCACCATTAACAACCTCATGGAGTTTGGTGTTGCAGAAACAGTTGCTCAGGCAGACTAGGTTCAGTTGCTACCAAATATCCTTGAAGTCTCAGAATTACTGAGAACAAAGATTTGCCTCCATGCTCGCTGGGTCCCTGATAAATCGGGCATGTCTGTCCTTGTTTCAGAAGGGAGATGAGTTCTGAGGTGTCAAGAGGAAATGGCCCTGTACCCAGTTTCGTGTCCCGAACGGGGTCCTTGGTGCCTGGGAGGCCGTGTTGCTGAGCAGATGGCAGTGTCATGGGCGGTGCTTCTGGTGGAGAAAAGACGGAGGTGAAACTGCATCTCCCGCACGATGTATACCCCTCACACTGGCAGCTTTCGAGAGTCTTGACCAGCTCTTCCAGGGGCGGTGCTGAGGTTAGAGGTTAGTTAGGGCACAGGAGGAACAAGCCAGGCCAGAGCTTCCTGTGTTCAGCAGTTAGACACCTTTCTGTGCAGGTTGTTGATGAATTGGTTATCTGAGATCTGATTTTTAGCACCTAGCGTATATCTGATATTTCACATAGGTTTTGATTATTGAGTTATAGAAGTTTTCAGATATTTCCTCTTTCTAGAGTTGTATCAACTCCATTCTTCCTAGTGGGAAGATGGGGAAATAAATCAACCAAAATATTCTTTGACCAATCACCGTGCCCATTCAATGTTCAGATGCCTATGCTGATCAAATCTCCCCAGAATATCGTAATACATTTTGAGGGTTATCGTCAGGCTAGCTTTTTTGCTTCCCCCCTCTCTCGCTCTCAACCTTCTAAACTATAGCATGGGGACCCTAGTAACAGAATATGTCAATGAATGTATTTAATGTGCAGCTGCCAAAATTTGTGGTCTTTTGTACCTTCTTTGTGGCCTACCATGGCAGAATATGTGGTGATTGTTCTTGTGCCTCCCACTGCTATATGTTTGCTCCTTGGAGATGGTTTTTCAACTCTGTTTCAATGCCTCTCCCATCCATGCAGCATGTGGCAGACAGATTCTGAGGTAATTGACCCTCCATGGTCCTGATCTCCTGTTTGTGTCCTGTATAATACCTTCCTCTTGAGTGTGTGTGGGGGGACCTGACTTGCTTCTAACCAATTGAATATAGCAAAAGTGATGGATGTCACTCCTATGATTACATTGCATTATACGAGACTTTGTCTTACTAGCAAATTCCTTCACTGTTTTGATGAAATAAGTGGCCATTTTGGGAAAGTCCACGTGGGCCTCTCTGAATGCTGGGTGACCTCTAGGAGCTGAGCGCAGCCTCCAACCATTAGCCAGCAAAATCTGGGGCCCTCAGTTCTACAGCCACAAGGAAATAAATTCTTCCAGTAACCTGAGTGAGCTTGGAGTCAGGTTCTTCCCCATTCAAGCTTCTGGATGAGAACACAGCCTGGCTAAAACCTCAACTGCAGCCTTATGAGACCCTGAACAGAAGACCCAGCTAAGCCACACCCAGACTCTGACCCCCAGCAATAGTCAGATAATAAATGTGTATTGTTCACAGTTGCTAAGTCTGTGATAATTTGTTATGCAGTAGTTGAAAATGGACACACAACACTCAGAAGTTCCTGGCCACCTGCATCGTAAGAGAGGTTCAGTGCTGTTCCTCTAAAATCTCTATGTCATCCAAGACATGTCCTCTGTGTGCTCCTGAAAATGAAAAACTCGATGATTTCCTGGAGAGAAATATCAAATACCACTGGACTTACGTTTATAGTTGTTAACATCTGTATCTGTAGGCTAATGTCCTTCCTGAATTCCAGATCCTAATGCCTACTAATATATCTTCACTTGGTAGTTCTACGTCAATATAAAAATGTCCCAAACTTGGGCTTCCCTGGTGACGCAGTGGTTAAGAATCCGCCTGCCAATGCAGGGGACACAGGTTCGAGCCCTGGTCCCAGAAGATCCCACATGCCGCGGAGCAACTAAGCTTGTGTGCCACAACTACTGAGCCTGCGCTCTAGAGTCTGTGCGCCACAACAACTGAGCCCGCGTGCTGCAACTACTGAAGCCCGTGCGCCCTAGAGCCCGTGCTCTGCAACAAGAGAAGCCACCTCAAAGAGAAGGCCATGCACCGCAACGAAGAGTAGCCCCTGCTTGCCACAACCAGAGAAAGCCCACATGCAGCAACAAAGACCCAGTGCAGCCAAAAATAAGTAAATAAAATAAATTAAAATTAAAATTAAAAAAAAATGTCCCAAACTCAACTCCTCATCCTCCATATTTGCTTCTTCTTCTCCACTGCTTTTTGCCTTAAGAAATGACACACTTCCCCTGTCAGCCTAGATCCTCACGTCTTCCCAGTAGTTCCCTGGGATGGCCCTTGGATCAGAAGCCCTATTTCATGTCTGGAGTGGAGAGACACTGCAAGGCTCTGTAAGCCCTGGGCCTTTGTAAATTGTCCCTTGGGCTTCTGGGGGCTATTGTCCTTGTCCAGGGCCAAAAGGAGTCTTTCACCTGGGAGGTAAGAAGTCCCAAGCTCCAGACCAGGATTATAAACCAGACAAATTGCAAAGGTACTGGGTCCTGGAGGCTCTCAGGGTTTTTCTCAGGTTTTCTCCAAACAGTCCTATATCCTCTGCCAAGGATATGTGACTCCCTGCCCCGCCTTTCCAGTCATTAAACCTAGGCTATTAAGGATCCAGAGAAATCATATACAGATTTCCTCCTATATTAAATGACATTAAAGTTAACATCCAAAGTTACAAAAAAGATTTATTTAGTAAGGAATGTTCTCACATCCTTACTAAGCCTCAGTGTAGATGTGACTACCCTTGACAAGTCAAAGGTTAAAATGTCCCTCTGTCTCTGCAATATTTGTCAAGATTGAGTCCTAAGAGTTGCATTTTCAAATGCCTCTAATGAAAAGGGGGTATCTGTTCAGATGAAAAGGCAGAGGTGCAGAAACAGAGACTATGCTTGTCCCTGAAGAAGTGATACAAGATGACTGAGAAGTGTCATTTGAGAGAAGGGGAAGGACCAGCCCTACATAAAAAGTTAAAGGAATAGGAGAAAAAACAAACCATGAAGTCAGTGTATAATTATAGCTGATGCATGTATCATGTTTTACAATGCAGTGCTTGGATGATTAAGCAAAGAAACATCAGGATAGGAAACCTAAGGTGGAGCCAGAAACAAGGTCATTGCTGAACTTGTATGCTGTGAGTTCTACAGTATTTGATGGACATGGATATTTGGTCCTCAGCAGCCACTACAGACTGGCAGTCAGGTGAGTACAGCTGTTTGCTCAGTTGGGGGCCTCAGTTCAGACTAGTGTTCTCTGAGAACATCTTTGCTTCTTCCCTAAACTGTTGTCAAAGGAGAAACTAAAGCCATTTTAAACTATTTATTTATAAAAATGTCTTACATTTTACATACAATTTATTCTTGAGTATATTATATATTTCGTGGACATTTGAGATTTATTTTTCCATTATATTCTCTAACTGTCTAATGCTGGCATAGAAAGTAGTCATTAATTTCTAAATAATTATTTTTTAAAATGTGTAATAACTTCTCATCTACACAGTCATCTAATCCTCAAACAGTAATAATTGCACCTTCTTATTTCTTGTGGCTAAAGATTTTTTCTTTTCTTTTACCTCATTACACTGTCTAGAAGAGCCCTGAAATATAGAAAAATAATGCCATTCATATATGTAATGTAAAATGTTCTAGTAGCTACGGTAAAAGAAAGTAAAAAGAAACATGAAATTAATTCAATAATATATTACTATTTAACCCCATATACCCAGAATAAAATTTCAACCTAAATCAATATAAAAATTAAAAATTAGGTATTTTACACTCTTTTTAAAAAAAATACTAAGTGTTCAAAATCTGGTACAGCGCACCTCAATTCAGATGAGCCCTATTTCAAGTGCTCAGTAGCCACATGTGGCTAGTGGCTGTCATTTTGGACAGTACAGGTCTAGAACTTCTAGAATACTATAAACAATGACCATGATTGCAAGTAGCCTTGTCTTATTATTTTCTGTTAAGTGGGAACATCACTTACTTTTAACTAGCTATTACTGCCATTTGGCTTGGGACAATTTTGGTTTTTTATCATATCAAGGAGCAATCTTCCATTCCTAGTTTATAAAATGTTTTTGTTGTGGTGGTTAGTGTTATAAATTAGAAATGCTATTGAAGTCACCTCCTCATCTTTTAAGAAGATTTTTTTTTCTCCTTTGACTTAGCGATATGACGTTTAAAAATTTCCCCTAATATTTATCTGTCTCTGCATTCCTGAAATAATCTTTACTTAGTTATGGAACACACCTCTTTTCACTTGGCAGGATTTGGTTTGCTTTTATTTCCTTTCACCAGGTCACGTTTCATTTCACAAGGTGAGATTTCCCCTTGAAAATAGTATGACTAATAATACTAGGCAGGCATAGGCAGGCTCTGGACTGAGTGAGGGAAGGGCTGCTTTTTCTCCTGAGGGCCAGGAAGCTGAGCGGGTGGGGCAGGATGTCAGGTCAGGGTGTGTGGCTGAGTCTGGCCCAGGAGCATGGACCACCTGGTGCTGGTGTCTGGACCATTGATAAGCTCTGATCCATGGACAAGGATGACCCCTGTTTCTGAGTCACGTGCTTTCGACAGATACCGTGTGTGTGGTCCAAGAATCATAGTAGCAGTACACTTGGCCCTCTGGTAGACTGGTCAGATTTTCTAGCATTTTTTTCTGTAAAACTAGTAACCAGGATTGACTATTTGCACAGAGTAGGTATCCTTATGATTCTTGGAATTTTCATGAAAGTAGTGCCCAGAGAGAAGGAAAAGAGATGTTTTTATAATGGTGGAATGGATACTTAGTAATTATTCAAACTTGAATATTAAATGTGCCTGTATTAGTTTGCTAGGGCTGCGACAACGAGTTCCACAGACTCGGTGGATTAAGCAACAGAAATTCATTTTATCACATTTCTGGAGATTTAGAAGTCCCAGATCAAGGTGTTGGCAGAGTTGGTTTCTTCTGAGGCCTCTCTCCTTGGCTTGTAGATAGCGACTTCCTTGTTGTGTCCTCACATGGTCTTTCCTCTGTGCGTGTTTGTGTCCAAATTTCCTCATCTTATACTTATCAGGACACCAGTCATATTGGATCAGGGCCCACACCTGCAACCTTATTTTAATTACCTCTTTAAAGACCCTATCTCCAAATACAGTCACATTCTGAGGTATTGGGTGTTAGGACTTCAACATATGAATTTTGTGGGGGACACCCCGGTTCATAACAATGACCATATTTTTTATCACCAAGTTGAAAACAATAAAAAACATCACTTATCGAAGGTTTTTGCTTCCGTAGTCAAATGAAATCAGACTGTAGTTTTTCTTTTTGAGTGAATTCTCTTTTGCCAAATTTTAGATCAGGGTTAACAAACTTCTTAAAATAGTTGAGAAACTTTTCATCTTTTTTTCTATGTTCTGTACCAGTTTATACAGGCCCACGAGGCCTGTTCTGAAACCCTTGAGACCAGATATGTTTCAGAATTCAGAACCTTTGGCTTTTTAGAAAGGTAATACACGATGTATAACATATATTGGGTTGGTCAAAAAGTTCGTTTGGGTTTTTCCGTAAGATGTGACGGAAAAGCCGAACGAACTTTTTGGCCAAACCAATATTACATATCTCACCTAGTGGGAAGTGGGGCAGCAGGGCATAATAAACATGTTACTATTTCATACATGACATGAAAATAATAATAATATATATGTATGAATTCAGATCAAATTTAATGTTAAATGAGTTTCAGTCAGGTTTTGTCTTCAAAGGTTTTATAAAATAAACTACAGAGCATTTGGAATTTTAGAACTATAAATAAGGGGTTGTGGGTCTAGGTACCATTAATATTATCTTTCCCCTGAGAACATGAAAGTTTCACCTGAGTACAGCTTGCTTTATATGTATGTGTGTAATACATATATAGTCTATATGTATATAGTCTGTTGAACTCTTTAAGGTTTGCCTATAATTATTGAACTACTTAGGCTGTTTGTTTAATGAATCAATTTTGGTGATTTATAGATTTTCTAGAAACTCTTTTCCTAGTGATTTTCAAATATACTAGCAGGGCTGACATAGTACTCATTTACCTTTTAAAAAAGTAAACTTCATACTTATGGTTAAATCACATTTTTATTCCTAAACGTTTTCCCCTTAATTGCACCCACTATATATTTTTCTGTTTCTTTAAAGTCAACAGTTAGAATTACTTTTCCATTTCTGTAGATTTCTTTCTAAAAAACATAATTTGTAATATTATCTCTATTACATTCTTATAAAAACTTTTCTCATATTATTATGTTCTCTTTCTGACATCTTGAGGTAGATGCTTAGTTTCTCTATTTTATTCCTTTTTGAAGCAATAAAATTGAGGCTCAGAATTTTTCTCTGAGTGCTGCTTCAGTCTCATTCCATAGTTTGATATGTGGCTGAGGAATTGCAGGCTTGATTAACTCAGAGGCCAGTGGCTCCACCCTTTCCTGACCCCATCTCTCCCTCAAAACTGCCATCTTCAAAACTTGCCACTATTGATTTCCCTTTTCTTTCCTGTTTGTTCATCCTTTTACTTTGTAACTCTTTTCATTGGCTTTTTCTTTCTTTTTTTAAACAAAATCTCATTTTCTCCTACTACAAACCTAAAGAAGCCAAAGCCTTCCCTTGAACCTGCCCTCTTTCCTTTTGCAGCTGAAATGTCAGGAGATGTGAGTACAGTGATTGGTTTAGTTGTTCCTGAAGGGAGGAGACTTTAGGGGATGACAAGCTCTAATGAGTGACAGTGGCCACAGCGGTTGAAGTGGAGACAAGTCCGTGAGATGAAGAAATGAAACAACCAAGGGGCCCGGAAGGAACGGGTATAATGCACCACTTGATCATTAGAAGCAGTGGGTGTTTTCCTTTTGGTTTGGCTTTTAGGAAAGCATGGTTTGTCTTAATTCTGCTATCTTATTTGTCTATTTTCTCTTGTTTATGCCTCCTTTTTGGAAGGGTGGTGGTGATTTTTTTGCCATTTTCTTGCTTCTTCCATGCGGTCTGTTTTCTGATTTCTTTTTTGGTAGTTTCTGTGGGATATAAAGCCTTTTACATTCTATTAATGGTTACATTAAATAAACAGTATTTTATCTTATATGTCACTTATTATCCGTGCCAAGTATATCTATTAACTCTCTGTTGTCTAAGAGGAAGAGAGATGCTTATTTTTACCTCTACCCTCCACTCTTCTGTTTCCCCTGCACCCGACCCTCTGTCCCCACTCTGGGCTTGTGTTGATAAATGGGTACTCTGTTAAATTGTTAGATTGATTGTTAAACTGATTATTTTTTTTACATTATGTATATTCTACCGGAAGGATTATCTATGACATTTGCATTCTGGTTTGTAACAATTATATAGAATTAGTTTTTAGTGTAAATGCTTTTAGTGCTTCCATTTGAAAGGTAGGAGGGAAAGGGCTGGGGAGACAAGCATTAGATGATACTCTGGGTGAGAGACCAGCTCCCGCCTGGGGTTAAGCTTGTTGGGTGCCTCACTGGAGACACCGAAAAGGAGATTTCTTTTTTCTTTCCTCTCATGTCCCATCCTTGGCCACATCACTTATTCTGTCTGCAATGATAGTGGACCAGCCCGTAGGACCGGAGACCAAAAATGACACCAATATCAGACAGCTTTCCCGGATTTTAGCCACGACCTATCTTCCCTGAGAGGCGGCGCCCCGTGGAAGTTCTCTGGCTTTCTTGCCCCGGGCTTTCTTCCTGCCCATTTTTGTTGTTGTTCTATAAAAGCCATAATACCCTTCCAAGGTAGCTTTGATCTTAGATATTCAGCCCATGAGTATAGTGTGTCAAGGGTCAAACATTCTCCTAGGAGCATTTGGGTATTTTTCTGGGTTTTTCAATATATATGTGTTTTTTTTTCTGCTTTCCTTTGGGTTGATATATGTTTTGAGAAATTTCCCAGAAACAATCTGCTGATGTCCTGGGAGGTTGGCATTGCTCTGGGTGGGGATTTGAGGGGTGTGGACCTCTGGTCACACCACGGAAGCGATGGTGAGCACTCCTGCATCTTCTCCATCCCGGTGGTAGCCCTGCCGGTTGCAGTCCTCGTTGGGTGCATAGCAAACGTCTGGATGTACCAGCTACTGAAGACATTCAGATGCTTGCCTGGGATGCCACTTGGGCCTCCATCTGAGTATGACTGTGTTAATGAACGCGCTTCATTCAGGCTTATAGGCTTCTTGGGGGTAAGGCAGCACTTTATTCTCTCCAAAGAAAGGACTTGAGCCACAGGACATAAACTTGAGTTCAGATTTGGCTTGCTACATGTTAGAGTTGTTTTCAAGGGTTTAAGGAAACCTATAGGCTTGGACCCACTGGGATTGATTTACTAGCTTGGGGTCCTTTGTTTTTTACTCCTTTTTAAAGAGAGTGTGTGTGTGTGTGTATGTGTATGTTTCTTTTTCATGAACTCACGCATGCTATTTAACTTTAGAGTTGGCGGTTATATCTTAGAGCGATGCACCTTTAGGTGTGGTCCATAGATGATCATCATCAGCACCACTGGGGAGCTTGTTTGACACACATATTCTCAAGCGCCATGATTCAGAAACTGAGGGTAGGACCCAGCAATCTGTATCTTAACAAGCCCTCCAGGGGATTCTGGTGCACATTAAAGAATGAGAACCACTGTCTTATTAGAGATAATCCACTCTACCCTTCTCAGCCTGCACTTGAGGTACTAAGACTCCTCCACAGGGAAAGTGATTTACCCAAGATGACATGTAGGGTCAGTGGCAGACCAGGGATTAGAACCCAGGTGTTACACACGAAAACAGCTGACATCACATCTGGAATATAGGAGGTATTCAGTAAATTAACTTCCCTTCCTCTTGCTTCTGCCCCTGTCTGAGAGCAGCAGGACATAATCAGCTAGCGATGCGCTGCTGTCTCTCAATGCTCATCTCTCTTTCTCCCCTCAATTCGAACAACCCAGAGAAAGGTCCCAGCACGTGCTGTTAACTCACCGTGCATCCGAGAGCTGCCGCCTTGCCCCTGTCCCCATTGTGATGATGGAGAAGTGAAGGGTTGGCCTGCCTCCCTCAGATCCTTTCCAGTTCTGACTTTCTAAGGCTTCACAGCAGGCTCTGACACACACGTTTCCCTGGTTGGCTATCAGCGGCCATCTGGCAATTAGCAGTCTCTGAGGCAGCTAATCCTACTCTGAGCTGGATTAAAGCTGAAGTTTAAAACATGGAGATAGGCAGGTGATTTATGTTTGAGTCTTTAGGTCCTGCTGTCCCTGGCAGCCTGGTGATGGAGGACAGGGAAGCTGATTTCCTCCCTTATCTATCTCAGGATCAGCTTCCAGAGGGACATCCTGAGCTGGGAGCTGAGCTGGGCTGCAGGAGGTGCTGGGTGAGCTCCAGGAGCCCAGCTCCAGCCAACAGGGCACGGCCATGCTGGCCAGAGGAGATTGGAGAGAGCCAAGTTCTGTGTCCAGCGCTGCATCACTAAAGCAGGTGCGATGGGGGACCTGGGGGATAAAGGCCAGATCGTTTTGAACCACGGCTCCCGGGTGCCATCCGGGGCCCTGGGGTGGCAGCCGACAAGCCCTCTGGCTCCTCTGGAGGGCCCTCTCATTAGGCACCGTGGTCAGAAACCAAACCCGTGTGTTCTTTCACAGCCTGAGGAGATAATTAACTTACCTCTACAGAGGGAGTTGATTACATTCCTAGCATGATCAGAATGAGAAGTCTGAACTTGGAAACGCTGGTGGTGGTGGGACGTATTTGTAATGGTTGGCTGAGGAGCCATTTGTTCAGACATTGGCCGAGTGATCAGACAAATGCCTCTTTTCCTAATTGTTGATAAAAATCAGCTATTATGGCAGAGCCAGGGACTCACTCCTGAGACAACCCATTACTTAAGGTGAGCATGCCTCTGAATAAGTTAGGACCATCTCAAAACATTTCACATAACTTGAGTTTAAAAACAAGTTGTGCCTGTTGTGAATTCTGTATAGAGCTGGGCACAGGGGAGCGTGATTTACTGCCTGCGTTTCATGGCTGGCTTGCTACTACTGTCAGGAACCGCCTTTCACAAATATTTACTCAGGGTAGATATCTTATTGAGCACCTACTATGTGCAGCTCTGTGCTAGGTGCTGAGGGGCTGGAGCAGACAGGTTCTCTATCCTTGAGGAGTTTACTGCTTATCCTATGAGAAAAGTTTTATCAGATATCCTTGAACCCTGACTTGTGCAGTTTATTCTTTAAGGGTCATTGTTGTTCCTTTGATGGAGTGGACCGGAAAGTAATAAGCTTCTTGAGAGCTCCCCTGTACCAAGCATCAGCCCACTCAATTCTCACACCATTTTGTAAAGAAACTGCTATTATCATTCCTGTTTTATATACAGTAAAGCTGTGGCACGGGGAGCTTAAGTACCTCCACCACGATGGTGAGAGGCAGACCCAGGAGGTGCACCCAGGTTTGTGGATTTGCAGAGCCCATGCTCTTAATGCTGAGGCTGCAGAGAGATTGGTTTGCAAAGGCTGCACCTCCATCCTCGATTTCGCCTCTGCCACACCTGCCCTATGTAAACACCCCGTACACACACTGGCTTCTTGCAGTTACTGGAGCCCACTGAGTGGCTTCCTGCCTTCGAGGTTTTATCCCCGCTTCATGAGCTCTTGTCATCCCTGCATAGCTTTCTGCTTCTCCTTATTCAGGTCTCTGATTAAATATCCATTCCTTACAGAGGTCTCCTTTGGCCCTCTGGTCTCAAATCACCCTCCCCGCCTTCCTTCTTGAATCTTTTCGTCTATTTTGTTTTCATAGCATTTACTATTATCTGAAATTAAGTTATTTGTATATTTGTTTACTTGTTTATGGTCTGATGCTCTTACCAGATGATAAGATGATAAGGAATTCTTGGATCTTGTAGTTCTTGAAGCAGTTTCCTATCGAGTTTTCCAATAGTTTGGTGAGATAGGCAGTTTAGGTGCTTTCATTCCCAGTTATTCCCCAAGGATGCTGAAGTTCAGATATTGGAATTGGTTTGTTCAAGGTCACACCACATCTGTGGCAGAAGTAGAATTATGCCATGGATGGGCCTTCTGATGACTGGTTCAGTGCTCTTTTCCCTGCACCAAGAAGGATCCATTCCAAGTGACAAGCAATAACCAATCTCATTATTTTAGGGCCCTGGAAAGCATAAAGTCACTGAATTAACCAATGACACTGAATTAAAGTTTCTCATGTGTTCTTTCACCCACGCCCCTCCTCCAACGTGTCATGTCAAGTGGAACAAAATAAGATAGCCCCAGTTGATAAGAAATTTGATCTGGAGATTTGAGATAGAGCAACTGATGAAAAAAGAAATTATGGACTATTTTATTAGTTTGTATGTCTATCTTAGTCCACAAAGTTTCAATTTGGCTACAAAAATACCTAATAAAATAGATGCATAAATAAGAAATTAGAGCAAAAGAAGAAAGCAAAACTAGTTGGAAACATTAAATGATCAAAAAATGAGACCCTAAAATGCAGAGTTAAAAGACTTATCACCATGAACTACACACTGTTTAAGTTCTAAGTTTTCTAGCAGGTATTGTCAAAAGGAAAAACTTGGTTGGTTACATAATTCAGAATGTTTTTGCATAAAATCAAAAAAAATTACTTAGGAGAAAAACAGCCATTCCATTTTCTAAACTGGAGGTTAATTTCTCTTGAAAGAAAAGCATCTAGTACAGTATTTCTCAACTTTTCTAAACCTGTGACCTTTTTGATAGTGATAAAAAAAACCTCTCCTTTCCATTGAGAAATACTGATGCACAGAAAATGGATGCTATGTTCTCCATAGTGCCATCAACTAGGACAATTTTGTTGATCTTTACTTTCTATAGATTGCAGTAGAAATAGATACTGCTTTCTTTTCCAAGTCAAAACTTAGGCCATCTGATCCCCCAGAGATCTGAGTCACCCCATCTATAGACCACGGCATCACTCCTCATTTGGAACTATCACAGTAATAATTGATTTAGGCAAGAGTCATCAACAGATGCTGACACTGTTGGGTGAAAATTTGATGAGGAACAGGATATTTACTTAATCTCAAAGTATCTCCGCTTATGAATTACAAAGAGAAAAGTAGTAATTTTACAAGGGACTCCACTTTAGCGAAGTGATCAAAGTTATTATCACCATTTATGGGACAAATGAACATATGCCTCCTGATACCAAGACATATCACCTCTGCAGCATTTCTGTCAAAAATGTGTAATCTGAATATAATCATGAGGAAATACCAGACAAAACCAAGTTACTTTACAAAATAACTAACTTGTTCTCTTCAACAAGTGAAGATCAGAAAAAACAAAGAGACGGAGGTACTGTTCCAGATTAAGGGAGACCAAAGAGACGGGACAGCTGAATGTGTGATCCTGGACTGCATCCTGGACTAAAATTTTCCTTCAATTTCTCTTCCTTTTTTAGTTATCTCATTTTTTAAAACTGTAATGTTGTTGTTGGGACAAGTGGCCAAATTTGAATAAGATCTACAGATTAGATCATATTAAATATTATTTTCCTGATTTTGATTATGTTCTCCTAGTTACGTAAAAGAGTACCCCCAAATAATACACACTGAAGTTTCAGGGGTGAATGGGTATCATAAATCAGCAATTTATTCTCAAATGATCAAATACATGTGTATATTTAATTATATGTGTAATTTGAATGTATGTAATTTATATAATATAATAATTCATATATATATGAGAAAGTGATAAAAATTTAACAGTTGTAGAAAATCTGGAAGAAGGGTATCTGGAGTTCTTTTTATTATTCTTACAAGTTTTCTGTACATCTGAAATGATTTCAGAATAAATACTGACAACCTCCCAAAGACTGACAGATCCGATTCGCTGGTTTTAAGGGCTCCTTGGCTCACAGGCTGCAAGTCCACCTGTAGGTGGGAGGAGGACCTGTTGACTCGAGAGTAAACTTCAATCACATGTTGGGCTGCATTTTCACAGACAATATTTGCCGTTTCCAGGACACTTTTTTTTTTAAATTAATTTATTTATTTATTTTTGACTCCATTGGGTCTTTGTTGCTGTGCGCAGGCTTTCTCTAGTTGCGGCGAGTGGGGGCTGCTCTTCATTGCAGTGCGTGAGCTTCCCATTGCTGTGGCTTCTCTTTTTTCAGAGCACAGGCTCTAGGCGCGTGGGCTTCAGTAGTTGCGGCACACGGGCTCAGTAGTTGTGGCTCACGTGCTCTAGAGCGCAGGCTCAGTAGTTGTGGTGCTCCGGCTTAGTTGCTCCGTGCGTGTGGGATCCTCCTGGACCAGGGCTCGAACCTGTGTCACCTGCATTGGCAGGCAGATTCTTAACCACTGCACCACCAGGGAAGTCCTCCAGGACACTTTCTTTTTAATTGACTTATTTTGTAGACTCATTCTATGTCACTAGTAAGGTCCTGTCTCCAGATTTTATTGTGAGAGAATTCCTTGTTAGCATAGAGAAACGAATGGCATTTGAAGAAGGATTTAAGGATTCACCTTAAAATATCCTACTTAATTATTAGCATCTTCCACTGCCTCCATATTACTGTTATTTATGTCTCACTGGGAGAGTTTCCACAAGCATCCTTCTGTTGCCTTTCATCACCTCTTTTTGATATATTTTCTTTTCCTCTGCTTTTTCCTTCCAGTTTTTGTATTTTATTTTATGCCGACAGTTTTATGAGGAATGGTTTTAATAGGTACATGTTGTAAAATGGAAATATTTTACTGGGATATTACATAAAATACACAGGAGAAACTAGGGTATAAATTATATTTTTTATCTAAGATTTTACTGCAAATAAGTTCGCATATACAATCTTTTATTTATGATAAGAGCAGATTCTTTTTACTTATAGCTGCTTTTGAATTTAGTGCTTCAGTAAGGAAGCTTCTGTGTAGTTACATAAAAGAAGGTTCTATTTTGATGAGAAATGAATCTCTTATTTGGGGAATGTTATTTTTCCTGTTGACTTATAGAGGGAGGGAAAAGTGGAGGTGGTGATTGCTTTGGGATGGGGTTAAATGTCAGTATCTCATGGGAAGAAAAGACAATGCTGTTCCCTTAAACTTATTGCAAAGGGGTGTGTGTTGTTAGCCCTCAATGGGTCCTCAATGCCAGGGTAGCCCCACCTGCCCTCAGCCTACCTCCACCCAACCTACCCTCATCATTAGTCATTGTCATTTGTAGGCAAAGGGCAAAAGCAGTGAGGTCTATTCTGGCTATTTCTGGGCCCTGCATTTGATCAGGAATACAAGACTAAGGGAACTGTGTAGCCTGTCTCTGTTTCTTGCTGACTTGCAATTTCTATCTTATTGAAATAGAAAATTAACTGAAATGTAGTCTTGCCCCCTGAGAGGAGGTGTTCCTATTTTGGCAGGCCATGAAAGATGTCCTATTGGAAACTGAAACTCAACCAACAAGACACTTGCATTTAATGGCCTACGCACACACGTTTATCAAGTCCTCTTTACAGGCTTATATTTTCTCAAAGCATCCCCTCCTTTGGATTTCCCATTTCAGTTAATGGCACCATCATTTTTCCTCTTTCTTGGGTGAAATTAAACAACAGCACATTTTGAAATATGAAAATTCAGGGAAGGATTTTTAAGAGAACCAACAGGTAGATGTATTTGTGTTTTAATTGCCTCTTTTTCTTTCATCTTTGTCAAATCACATTTTGTTTCTTCCACTCTCATTTTCCTTCTCTTTCTCCTTTCTCTTGCCTCTCTCTCCTACTCTTTCAATACATTCTTTGCATATAGTGGAGAGTTGACTTAAAGATCCATCTCTGGAATTCACTTCTATGAAATGGTGCTGGCAAGTTCTGGTTTTGTTTACTTTTCAGACAGAATTAAGGTTTTGTGCAAGTCTTCCTTATGTATGGCAGCTCAGCACAAAAGGCAACTGGCATTTCTTCTCCTTTGTACATATCCATTTTTCTGGCCTGCTGATATGCATACAGTTTTCACCAGAAATGTTCAGTAGGTAACCAGTTAAGACCTCTGGTTTCTGCATTCTAGTCAGTTGATACCTTTATGTTTTTGGGAGCTCTGATGGTAGAATAGCACTGAGCTAGGCTTTCATGAACAAAATTCTTGGTAAGCAATTTAAGAATGCTATGAAAGGGGAAAATCAATTTTAAAATTTCCAGAATTCTATTTCTCTAGTAAATTGACCTTTGCCATTGTCAGTTTCACAAGTCTTTGTCAAAGATGCACACGTAGTTTTGATTGAGTTGTAATCAGTGTGTAGATCCATTTTTTATATTCTGCCTTTATTCTAACTGTTGTAAACGCTTATCCAGCTTGCCATGTAATTTTATTTTTATAACAATTATTGAGCACCTTTTATGTGTCAGCTACTATGTATTTTTTTTCCCACATCTTTATTGGAGTATAAATGCATTACAATGTTGTGTTAGTTTCTGCTGTATAACAAAGTGAATCAGCTATATATATACATACATCCCCATAAATCCTTCCTCTTGAGCCTCCCTCCCACAATCCCTATCCCACCACTCTAGGTCGTCACAAAGCATCGAGCTGATCTCCTTGTGCAATGCAGCTGCTTCCCACTAGCCATCCATTTTACATTTCATAGCGTATATATGTCAATGCTACTCTCTCACTTCATCCCAGTTTCCCCTTCCCCCGCCGTGCCCTCACATCCGTTCTCTAGGTCTGTGTCTTTACTCTTGCCCTGCCACTAGGTTCACCAGTGCCGCTTTTTAAAATTCCATATATATGCATTAGCATATGGTATTTGTTTTTTTCTTTCTGACTTACTTCACTCTGACAGATTCTAGGTCCATCCACCTCACTACAAATAACTCAATTTTGTTCCTTTTTATGGCTGAGTAATATTCCATTGTATATATGTGCCACATCTTCTTTATCCATTCATCTGTTGTTGGACATTTAGGTTGCTTCCATGTCCTGGCTACTGTAAGTAGTTCTGCGATGAACATTGTGGTACATATATATCTTTTTGAATTATGGCTTTCTCTGGATATATGCCCAGTAGTGGGATTGCTGGGTCATACGATAGTTCTATTTTTAGTTTTTTAAGGAACCTCCATACTGTTCTGCATAGTGGCTGTATCAATTTACATTCCCACCAACAGTGCAAGAGGGTTCCCTTTTCTCCACACCCTCTCCAGCATTTATTGTTTCTAGATTTTTTGATGATGGCCATTCTGACCGGTGTGAGGTGATACCTCATTGTGGTTTTGATTTGCATTTCTCTAATAATTAGTGATGTTGAGCATCTTTTCATGTATTTGTTGGCCATCTGTATGTCTTCTTTGGAGAAATGCTTATTTAGGTCTTCTGCCCATTTTTGTATTGGGTTGTTTTTTTTTGTGATATTGATTTGCATGAGCTGCTTGTGTATTTTGGAGATTAATCCTTTGTCAGTTGCTTTGTTTGAAAATATTTTCTCCCATTCTGAGGTCTGTCTTTTTGTCTTGTTTATGGTTTCCTTTGCTGTGCAAAAGCTTTGAAGTTTCATTAGGTCCCATTTGTTTATTTTTGTTTTTATTTCCATTTCTCTAGGAGGTGGGTCAAAAAGGATCTTGCTGTGATTTATGTCATAGAGTGTTCTGCCTATGTTTTCCTCTAAGAGTTTTATAGTGTCTGGCTTTACATTTAGGTCTTTAATCCATTTTGAGTTTACTTTTGTGTATGGTATTAGAGTGTGTTCTAATTTTATTCTTTTACTAGTATTTGTCCATTTTCCCCAGCACCACTTGTTGAAGAGGATTTCTTTTCTCCATTGTATATTCTTGCCTCCTTTGTCAAAGATAAGGTGACTTATGTGTGTGGGTTTATCTCTGGGCTTTCTATCCTGTTCCATTGATCTATATTTCTGTTTCTGTGCCAGTACCATACTGTCTTGATTACTGTAGCTTTGTAGTATAGTCGGAAGTCAGGGAGCATGATTCCTCCAGCTCTGTTTTTCTTTCTTAAGATTGCTTTGGCTATTCAGGGTCTTTTGTGTTTCCATACAAAATGTGAAATTTATTGTTCTATTTCTGTGAAAAATGCCATTGATAATTTGATAGGGATTGCATTGAACCTGTAGATTGCTTTGGGTAGTATAGTCATTTTCACAATATTGAGTCTTCCAATCCAGGATCATGGTATAACTCTCCATCTGTTTATGTTATCTTTGATTTCTTTCATCAGTGTTTTATAGTTTTCTGAGTACAGGTCTTCTGCCTCCTTAGGTAGGTTTATTCCTAGGTATTTTATTCTTTTTGTTGTGATGGTAAATGGGATTGTTTCCTTAATTTCTCTTTCTGATCTTTCATTGTTTGTGTACAGGAATGCAAGAGATATCTGTGCATTAATTTTGTATCCTGCAACCTTACGAAATTCATTGATTAGTTCTAGTAGTTTTCTGGTGGCATCTTTAGGATTTTCTATGTATAGTATCATGTCATTGGCAAACAGGGACAGTTTTACTACTTCTTTTCCATTTTGTATTCCTTTTATTTCTTTTTCTTCTCTGACTGCTGTGGCTAGGACTTCCAATACTATGTTGAATAATAGTGGTGAGAGTGGATATCCTTGTCTTGTTCCTGATCTTAGAGGAAATGCTTTCAGTTTTTCACCATTGAGAATGATGTTTGCTGCGGGTTTGTCGTATATAGCTTTTATTATGTTGAGGTAGGTTCCCTCTATGCCCACTTTCTGGAGAGTTTTTTATCATACATAAATGGGTGTTGAATTTTGTCAAAAGCTTTTTCTGCATCTATTGAGATGATATATGCTTTTTATTCTTTAATTTGTTAATATGGTATATCACATTGATTGTTTTACATATATTGAAGAACCCTTGCATCTCTGGGATAAATCCCATTTAATCATGGTGTATGATCTTTTTAATGTGTCGTTGGATTCTGTTTGCTAATATTTTGTTGAGGATTTTTGCGTCTATGTTCATCAGTGATATTGGTCTATAATTTTCTTTTTCTGTGATATCTTTGTCTTGTTTTAGCATCAGGGTGATGGTGGCCTCATAGAACGAATTTGGGAATGTTCCTCCCTCTACAATTTTTTGGAAGAGTTTCAAAAGGATAGGTGTTAACTCTTCTCTAAGTGTTTGATAGAATTCACCTGTGAAGCAATCTGGTCCTGGACTTTTGTTTGTTGGAAGACTTTTAATTACAGTTTCATTTTCGTTACCTGTGATTGGTCTGTTTATATTTTCTAATTCTTCCTGGTTCAATCTTGGAAAGTTGTACCTTTCCAAGAATTTGTCCATTTCTTCCAGGTTGTCCATTTTATTGGCATATAGTTGCTTGTAGTAATCTCTTATGATCTTTTGTATTTCTGTGGTGTCAGTTTTAATCTCTTCTTTTTCATTTCTAATTTTATTGATTTGAGTCCTCTCCCTTTTTTTCTTGATGTGTCTGGCTAAAGGTTTATAAATTTTGTTTATCTTCTCAAAGAACCAACTTTTAGTTTTATTGATCCTTGCTATTGTTTTCTTCATTTCTATTTCATTTATTTCTGCTCTGATCTTTATGATTTCTTTCCTTCTACTAACTTTTAGTTTCCTTCTCCTAAGTTTTAGTGGGTTTTCTTTCTTTTCTTTTTCTAGTTGCTTTACGTGTAAGGTTAGGTTGTTTATTTGAGATTTTTCTTGTTTCTTGAGGTGAGCTTGAATTGCTATGAACTTCCCTCTTAGAACTGCTTTTTCTGCGTCCCATAGGTTTTGGATCATCATGTTTTCATTGTCATTTGTTTCTAGGTATTTTTAAATTTCTTCTTTGATTTCCTCAGTGATCTCTTGGTTATTTAGCAGCACACTGTTTAGCCTCCATGTATTTGTGTTTTTTACAGTTTTTTTTCTTGTAATTGATTTCTAATCTCATAGCATTGTGGTTAGAAAAGATGCTTGATACAATTTCAATATTCTTAAATTTTCCAAGGCTTGATTTGTGACCCAAGATGTGATCTATTCTGGAGAATGTTCCATGTGCACTTGAGAAGAAAGTGTGTTCTCCCACTTTTGGGTGGAATGTCCTAAAAATATCAATTAAGTCAATGTGGTCTATTGTGTCATTTAAAGCTTATGTTTCCTTATTTATTTTCTGTCTGGATGATCTGTCTATTGGTGTAAGTGGGGTGTTAAAGTCCCCCACTATTATTGTGTTAATGTTGATTTCTCCTTTTATGGCTGTTAGCATTTGCCTTTTGTATTGAGGTGCTCCTATGTTGGGTGCATAAATATTTACAATTGTTATGTTTTCTTCTTGGATTGATCCCTTGATCATTATGTAGTGTCCTTCTTTATCTCTTGTAACAGTCTTTATTTTAAAGTCTATTTTATCTGATATGAGTATTGTTACTCCAGCTTTCTTTTGATTTCCATTTGCAGGGAATATCTTTTTCCATCCCCTCACTTTCAACCTGTATGTGTCCCTAGGTCTGAGGTGGGTTTCTTGTAGACAGCATATATACGGGTCTTGTTTTTGTATCCATTCAGCCAATCTGTATCTTTTATTTGGAGCATTTAATCCATTTACACTCAAGGTGATTATCGATATGTATGTTCCTATTACCATTTTCTTAATTGATTTGGGTTTGTTTTTGTAGGTCTTTTTCTTCTCTTGTTTCCTGCTTCGAGAAGTTCCTTTAGCATTTGTTTTAAAGCTCGTTTGGTGGTGCTGAATTCTCGTAGCTTTGGCTTGTCTGTAAAAGCTTTTGATTTCTCTGCCGAATCCAAATGAGATCTTTGCTGGGTAGAGTAATCTTGGTTGTAGGTTTTTCTCTTTCATCACTTTAAATTGTCCTGCCACTCCCTTCTGGCTTGCAGAGTTTCTGCTGAAAGATCCTCCGTTAACCTTATGGGGATTCCCTTGTATGTTATTTGTTGCTTTTCCCTTGCTGCTTTTAATATTTTTTCTTTGTATTTAATTTTTGATAGCTTGAGTAATATGTGTCTTGGTGTGTTTCTCTTTGGGTTTATCCTGTATGGGACTCTCTGCACTTCCTGGACTTGATTGACTATTTCCTTTCCCATGTTAGGGAAGTTTTCAACTATAATCTCTTCAAATATTTTCTCAGACCCTTGCTTTTCCTCTTCTTCTTCTGGGACCATTATAATTTGTATATTGGTGCGTTTAATGTTGTCTCAGGGGTCTCTGAGACTGTCCTCAATTCTTTTCATTCTTTTTTCTTTATTTTGCTCCCTGGCAGTTATTTCCACCATTTTATCTTCCAGCTCACTTATCCGTTTTTCTGCCTCAGTTATTCTGCTATTGATTCCTTCTGGCGTATTTTTAATTTCAGTTATTGTGTTGTTCATCACTGTTTGCTTGCTCTTTAGTTCTTCTAGGTCCTTGTTAAATGTTTCTTATATTTTCTCCGTTCTGTTTCCGAGATTTTGGATCATCTTTACTATCATTACTCTGAATTCTTTTTCAGGTAGGTTGCCTAGTTTGTCTTCATTTATTTGGTCTTGTAAGTTTTTACCTTGTTCCTTCGTTTGTAACATAGTTTTTGTCTTTTCCTTTTTTTTGATGGGTGGGGCTGTATTCCTGTCTTACTGGTTGTTTGGCCTGAGGTGTTCAGCACTGGAGTTTGCAGGCAGTTGGGTAGAGCCAGGTCTTGTTGCCAAGGTGATGACCTCTGGTAAGCCTCACTCCGATTAATAGTCCCTGGGGTCTGAGGTTCTCTGTTAGTCCTGAAGTTTGGACTCGGCGCTCCCACCACAGGAGCTCGGGCCCGACCTCCAGCCTTGGAACCAAGATCCTGCAAGCTGAGGTCTCCACAGCACAGGGCCAGCTTCAGGCACCATTGGATCCTGGGCTCCAGTGACATCATCAGAACTCAGCTTGTTCTTTCTTCCATGGCAAGGCTTTACCTTTGTTTGGCCTGTCTTCATTAACAAGCCCCAATGTCTGCCTTTGGGAACCTTCAGGCTCCTCCATGATGACAAGATACTCAGCTACTATATTAAAAAAGAGAATGAGACAGTATGGTGGGTAGATGGCCAGAATCAATTAGACCAGGGTTCAAGTCTTGGCTATGCCATTTGCTCACTTTGTGCCTTGGGCAAGTTACTCAACTTCTTTGAGCCTCAGTTTCCACATATTTTAAACTGAGACTAATTAACAACATACTTTATCAGAGTTGTAAAATTTTAATGAGATGTGGAGATAAAATGCAAAATGCATGGCACAGTTCTTGGCACAGAGTAAGCATTCAGTAAATGATAGTGAATAAGATGCTGATATGATTGGCTATGGTGATGTGCCCATGACCTCAAGGAGTTTAATAGAGAGAGACATATACAAAAATACATGCAATGAGGAATAACAGATACCATGATAAACATCCATATAACCATGATAGACCATTCATTGGAGGTCCCAAGGAAAGCATGGTTGATTTCTCCTGGGAATGAAGGTGTAGAAAATTAAGAAATTATTTACAAAGAGGCAGTAAGTAAGCTCAGTCATGAAGGCAAACTGGCATCTGTTGCACAGATACAGCCCCGTTATTTCTAAAGATGCATGAGTAAAGCCCAGCTCACCTTCTCAACTGGGTTGTGAAGGATGTGAAGGATTTTACCAAGTGGAAATGAAGGAAGGATATTCCAGGCAGAGGCTACAACATAAGCAAGGACATTGGGTTATAGATGTTTATTCAGGAAATGAATGTGTTTATATTGTATTTAATACACTGGGAAAACAGGCCTGCAGGTGGGGCAGGTGCAAGGAATGAAGTTGGACAGGCAGGTGGAACAAAGCTCGCAGAAGCCCTGGGGGCCTGTCTCAGAACTTGGAACTCCACCAGGCTGGCGATGGGAGTGCCATACTCATTAGACCTATCTGGTGACAGAGTGGAGCCTGGATTGGAGGACAACGCTGGCGACAAGAAACAAGTCTATTGCAGTGGTCCAGACCAGAGGGGATAGACTGAGCTAACGCTGTAATATTCCACCATATTACACAAACATCCTCCTGTTTGTGGGCACTTAATTTTAAACTGTTGCTGTTCTGAATATTGCTATGGTTTGCATCTTTATCTATATAAATACATTTCTTTCTCTCGTATGTTCTTTAAGATAAAGGGCATAAACATCTTCATGACTCTTGACAATTATAGGTAAATTTGTTTCAAATAGGTGTTCTAAATTATATTTTCACCAGGGTCCATTTGTGTATGGCCTTCACAGCACATTGATAACACTGAGTGCTGCCATTCTTTGTTGTTTTAGAAGGCATAAAGCTGTTGTTTCAATTTGCTTTTCCTTGATATCTACAGAAATTAAATGTTTTCCCCATTTGTCTTCTAATTACGTGTCCTCACTTGTGAATTGCAGGTCCTGTCCTTTGCCCATTTGATAAGCAATTGTGTTAAATCCTTTTTTGGCTGGCCTCTCTTCTGGCAACTCTCCACATACACATTTCCCCACAGGCTCTCTTTCTAATTTCTTTTCTCTTTGATCTATTGAAGTCAAATCCTTTTTCTAACTACATATTACAATAGACATAACAATTCTAATTGCTCTATTGATTCATGGCCACTACAGTGGTAGGCACATTAGGAAGAACAAGATTTTGCTGTGAGAGAGCAGGGTTTATAAGCCTGGCTTCGTGCTTTCTAGCTGTGTAGTTTGGTGCAAGAATCTTAATCTCTCTGAACTGGTTTGCTTACCTGTGAAATGGGAGCAGTAGTATATGTTGGGATGGATTAGTAACTATTGATATATTTGGCTATTGGTAGCAGAGACATAAATGCGGGGGCTTAAAAAAGTAGTAGTCTATTCTTTTATGTTAAATTATCTTAGAGGTGAGGAGCCCAGGGCTGATATAGCTATTCCATGAGGCTTTTCCCCTGACTGTAGTGTAGTCATGGGGTTAGGTTGTGGGATTAGGTTGTGGGATTGGACAGCCTTATTCCTTAAAGACTAGGGAAGCAATTGGATAGTGTTGGATAGTGGCAAATCTGAACCTATTCACTTACTCACTGAACAAATATTTGTTAAGTACCTGCTGTATGCAGAACTCAAGGATTTTTTTCTGGTGGAAAATATACATGCTAAGTCAAGTAAGAGAATCTTGGTTATTTCATTGATGTCTAAATCATGGAGAATGATTATCTCCTTCTTTAGGAAAATCCAGACCTGGACTCTCTGGGTTCCAAGGTGACTCTGTGGCCTTCTACATACTTGTCCCCAGTATCCTTACAATAATCTCCCATCCCAGAAAAAGCATTCCTGTAGATTCACCAAATACAGGCTCAAAAATAGGCTCGCAGGGTTATTCAAAAGAACAGTCCATATCCTCAACACTTGATTAAGTCGGTAATGGATGTTTGCTATCTGGACCTATGCATTCTGGTTTATTGGTTAGAAGAATCAGCCTCATGATTTTATAGTCACACTATTTATACAGGTGCTTCTGGTCATCATGAGACTATGTCACAGACAGAGGGTCTTACAGATCCCCTGCCAGCTCAGAGAATCCTCTGGTTCCTGTGATATGTTTTATTATTTTTATTATTACCAGTAGAATCATCATAATTTTACTTCTGTCCAAATGTATTCATTACAAATGAAATTTCTGTTCAGATCTCATAGTTCATGCCTGAAAGCAAAGATATTAGAATTAATGAGCATTTTTGCTGATGAGAAGAAAAGTAACTGAAGGGTGATTGGACTTTAGCCTTTTAATGGGTCTGATATTCTTCTTTCATTAGGGTTGACAGGGGCATATCTGGCTCCCTTATGCTGTGTGCCGTGGTTTAAAAATATACCTTATGTGACATGAAGCTAGCTTTTCTTTCACAATAAATTAGCCCAGTATCACGAGTACATGTAAACAGAGCTCCATTGAATCTGGGCAGAGGGAGGGTGACAGTGTTACCCTGATTAGCAGGTGGTGGATGGGCTTTGACTGGTTTATTAAAATGTTAGTGTACTTTGATTCCGGTATTTTTCATGGAGTGGGCAACAAGGATTAACAAAGAGCAAGTCTACTTGGAGAACCTGGTAGCAACTCTGAAAGAACTGAAGATGAGCCCTGCAGACAACCAGGGCAGTGTTGAGAAGCACAACCTCTAACACATGTTACCTGTGGTTCAAATAGATGTGGATATGCACTGGGACATACTGTGACAGAGGGGTCTGGCGTTGACTCAAGGGAAACATAATTTAAAGCCTTCAGGGCCTTGGATGCTTGGGCTTTCTTATTAATGAGGTTGGGAGAGTTTTCAACTGAGGACAAGCATTCAGTTTTTTATATCCAAGGCCATGACATTACAGAAACCAGGGAGAAGAACTGAGGTATCAATTTGAATAGGTGTTGTCTGTCACCGTTTTGTGGACATACTATTCAGATGGACGGGATGTAGGGCTGATGAAGGCATAGTTTGCGGTATGGTACCTCTAGCATATTTCTATTAGATGGATGCAGACTTCCATATGAAACCTAATTGTCCTCTCTGAACTGCTTTTACTCACGTTCCACCAAATGGGTGTTTTTTGGTTCTTTTCCCCACACCAACCAATTCTTCAACTCTCTGGACATCAGCTGGGTGGCCTACAATTCAATTTAATCTGACACTAATGACCCAGATTAAGAGCTCAGTCCTAGAAGACTGCCTCCGTGCCAGTTGTAAGCTCAGATTGACACCTGTACTTCTGACCAACTGGCTGTAAATCTGGGGTTCCCACAACTCCCTCTTCAGGTTTGATAATTTGCCAGAAGAGTTCACAAACCTTAGGAAAATACTTTATTATGTTTCCAGGTTGATTTGAAAGGACATTATAAAAGATACAAATGAACGGCCAAATGAAGAGGTACATAGGGTGAGATCCAGAAAGGTCCCAAGTGCAGGAGCTTCTGTCCTGTGGAATTGGGGTGCAGCACTTTCCCAGCACATAGATGCATTCATCAACCCAGAAGCCCTTTAATAAATCCTGTTGTTCAGGGGTTTTCATGGGAGTTGCTTTATGCAGGCATGATTGGTGAAATCATTGGCCATTGGTGATTAGACTCAATCTCCAGCCCTTCTCCTCTCCCAGGAAGTTAGGGGAAAGGACTGAAAGTTCCAAGTTTCTATTTAAGGCTTGATCTTTCTAATGAACAACCCCCATCCTGAAGCTGTCCAGGGGCCCCTAGAACCAGTCGTCTCAATAGCATGCATAAGACACTCATCACTCTGAAGTTTTCAAGGTTTTTAGGAGCTGTGTGCTAGGAATCTGGGACAAAGACTAAATCTTCATTTTTATTATATCACAGCCTCATTGGCCAAGGGACCAGGGAAAGTGGGGCTGAAGTGGGGAGTCACTTGGGGAAAACACCATCTGCAGCCGAACACAAGGTCACAGGCTGGGCTGTGGTACTAGAATAGGATTGTCACCCTTATGTCCTCACCCTCCTTCGCAATCAGTATCTACCATCTGCCATGTGCCAAGCACTTCCTGGGGGTGATGTGATGGATACATAGGTCAACTAGACATTGTTCATATCATGCTCACAATATTGGAGGAAATGGCATGTAAGCAACTGTACATAATACATTGTGGAAAGCCATAGTCAGAGGCTTGTACAAGTGCAGAGGAACACAGAGGAGACACCAATTAATTATGCCAGGAAGTTCGGGTTAAGTTGTCACGGGGGACATAATATTTTCAGCTGGGCTGTGAAAGATGAGAAGGATATTATCAACTGGAGATAAAGGAAGTATATTCCAGGTAGAGGATACAACATGAGCAAAGACATTGAGTTGTAGATGTTTATTCAGGGAACAGTGAATTGATCAGCATGGTTATAGCATAAGGTGTCTAACCGGGAGCAATCATGATAGTCAACAGTAATCAAACATTTATTATATGCTAGGGACTTTTTTATGCATATGAATTTATTTAATCCTAAGAACAATCCCAGGTAGTTACTAACATTATCTCCATTTTCCAGAGGAAGACACAGAGGCTTAGAGAAGTTAAGGAAATTTCCTAAGGTTGTAACGTATGGTCTGGAGCCAGGATTAGAGAGAACGCAGGCTGGCTATGATTGACCAGAAAAACTGAGGATAAGACTTTGCATCTCAAGTCGTGCGCTTATTCTTAATCTTTATCCCTCCCAGAATCCTCTGATGCAGGGTGAACAACAGGGTCCATTTGGATGCAGGAAGGATAGTCTTGAACTTTCTATTTGTTTTGAGCTCATCTTTTTATGATGATTTTTAGTGTGTTTCATGATGTACCCACTGTGTTAGTGCATTAGAACATGCGTTGAATATATAATGTATAAATAAATAGGCATACATGTTTAGGAGGGTGGTACTGAAACATTTTTTCTTGGAAGAACTACAAAGCAAACAGTTTTACTGGTTTGGGCCAGTAATTCTCAAGGGTCGCTTCCTGAGCAGCAGCAGCCTCACCTGGGAATGGGTTAGAAATGCGAATTCCCAGGCCCCACTACAGACTTACTGGATCAGATACCTTGGGGGTGGGGCCCAGCAACCTGTTCTTTAACAGATCACCCAGGTGAGGCTCACTGATCTAGGCAATACAGCTTTTAAGGTGGAAAGTGAGATGGCTTAATTTGAGTTCTAGAAGGATAATTCTAGTTGGACTGAAGACAGTGAGATACTAGAAACCAGGAGATTCTTTAAAAGATTATTAAAATGGTCATGGCTAGAATTGAGCAGGGTCTGGGTCGAGTAAGAGAAATGGATTTCAGAAATATTTAAAGGGACAAATTAAATATTACAATTTGGGGATGAGGGAGAGGGAGTTAAATCCAGATATGGCACCAAAGAGTCTAATGCACAGAATTGTTGTCACCATCTGTGCCTAGGTGTGAGTGAGTCAGAGCTTGTGATGGCAGGAATGGGTAATGAATAATCCCGTTTAATTTGAAGTGTGTGGAGGATATTTAGGATGAGCAGGTGGTTAGAATTCAAATTCAAGAGAGACATGAGATTTGGAAATTTATATATTTGAGAGAGAACAGCATATAGGTAGCAATAGAGTCAATGGACATGGATAAAATGAAGAAGTTCCAATTTCTCTGTAATGAAGTATGAGGCCAAATAATCTGTGAAGAATGAGGAGGCCAGAAGCGAGATAGGGGCCTAAGTCAGGGGCTGATATTCAGAGCAACTAACGTAGGAAACAGGAAGAGGAAGCAAAGCATGAGAGAAAACTAATGTATTGGTGCGTCGATCTCCAGGACCATGTTGGGCCCATGGCAGGGGCTTGGTGTGTGCTGCCTGGCTGGAGAGGCCAGTGAGGGGTTTTTAACCTTTTGGTGCCATCGACCCCTTCTCTAGACTTAGAGAAGGCTAGGGATCCTTTTTCAGAATAATTTTTAAAAAATAAATTTTAAAACATAGCATTAAAAAGGAAACCAATTATGATAAAATATTAAAATATCAAAAGTGAATTTATGATATAGTAGGATTCATACATTACCAACATATATATATCTTTATTAATGCATTCAATAGTGACTCTATCAGTGGGATTAATAACGCTACAAAGTTGTGATGAGCATAAATGATAATTAGAGATATCTACAACAACTGTTATGTGATATGAAAATATTGGTGACTGTTACTGGTAACAAAAATCACAGATACTGCTGATACTTTTCTGGTTTGCTACCTGCATGCATAATTGAAGTTAATGCTAAATTCAGTTAAAGGTTAGGGAAAATAAATACGTAATTTTTTCCATTGAAAATACGTGAACCACCTGAACTCTATCCTTGGACTCCTTGAGGGTACATAGATTCTGAGTTAAGACCTCCTGTGCTAAATGCATAGACAGAAGTATATGTGTTTACCCATACATATATACATAGTCACTGATGTGTTTGCAGATAGGAATTAATTTTCTGGATCAATTTTCATATGCCTTGTTCAAGGTAAATTTTGTTTGAAAGACTTAGCTGTTTTAGATATTAAGTAATTTGAGTGCATTTAGCCAGCCCCTTTGGAGAATCATTGAGGAGAAATCAGATTGTCTCTCTATAAAAATGTTAACCTTGCTAACCTATCTTCACCCAGAATGGTGGTTAGTGTGTATTGACAATAATTCCCCAATGTTTTAACTCTATTTCTGACATTTTAGTCAGAAGTGACATAATTTGTAATGCTTACTATTTATAGATGGTTTTATAAGTAAAATTATGGCAGTTTAATAGAAATAGTTATGTGTTATTTTGCTATTTTTGTTAAAATTTGAAAAAACTTAGAGGTCTGATTCAAATCTCACATTTTGTTGGTGAGGAAACTGAGACCCAGAAAGAGAAAGAGACTTTGTTCTGGTTATCTACTGCTGCGAAACAATTCATCCCCCCCAAACATAACAGCTTTAAATAAAAATATGTTTTATTTTTTCTCACAATTTTGTGATTCAGACATTCAGGCAGGGCTTAGCTGGGCAACTCTTTGACTCCACACAGCATTGACTGAGGTCACTCTGTAATATACAGCTGGTGGATGGGCTGGTCCACGGGTCCAAGAGAGCTCCATGCTATGTCTGAGCTGGAGGACTGTGCTAAGTGGAGACGTCATCTTGATGCCTACATGTGTCCTCTCCAGCATGGTGGTACCTGGTTCCCAGAAAGTGTCCCAAGAGGCCACCTAGATGAAAAATTCAAGACTTTATATGATTTAGTCTCAAAATTCCCAGAATGTCAATTCTGCTGCATTCTATCAAACAAGTGAAGGAGGCCAGCTCAGATTAGAAGGGAAGAATGTTAGACTCCAGCCTTCCAGCAGAGGAGCATCAAAGAAACTGTGGCCATCTTTCACCTATCACAGTCCCCCTTTTGGCCACAGACCATGAATATTTCTTCCACCTGCAAATACATTTACATCTCCCAAGACCTTCAGAATTCTCACCCAATTCTAGCTTCAGGCTCAAGCTGAGGTTCAGAATATTGTTATGTGAGTAAGTCTAGAAGTTGAATATGTTGAATAAAGACACGAGTTATCTGCCCCTTCACAGCCAACAGACAGTGGTGATACAGGAAGAGGATAAATATAACAGACATTCTCATCCAAACAGGTGGGAATAGGAGGCACATAGCAGTCACTGGTCTAGACCAATTCAGAAATCCAACTACGTATAAAATAGAACTGTGCACTTGTTGCCACTTCCTTGATTAGGCCCAGTCTTCCTCCCTGGGAATGATTCTCCCTGGTTCCGTTCTCTCTTCTTTGGGCTCTTGGTTTTACCCTCCGAGTCATCTTTTCTTTTGTATAACAAATGACCTATGCTTGGCTAGGTAGTTTTCTCAGTCTTCTTCCTTTGTGGGTACAAAGGTCTCTTTTCATTCTGGACTGTCCATTCAGCTAACTGCTTCTATAGTACAATTCTCTTAAAGCTCTCTTTGTGTGTTTGTAGGACTCTTTTTGGGGTTAATTCCATTAGATCAAAATCATACTCACAATTATCTTCCAGGTAAGCTCCTCTCTGGCTTGTTGTGACACAGGGTGCTATGGGACAAAGTCTTCAAAATTCTTGACACCTTTTTATCTAGATAAAAGATTTTACAACATTTTACCCTTAGATTCTTAAAGGCTCCTTTCCAGCCAGAGAGAATCCACTAGGCATTTCCTTAAGATTTTTATCAGTCCTACTATGCACACCCTTAAATCTTTCTGAGTCTCAACAAAGGTCTTGTAGCAACACCCTTAAGATCTTTACCCTGAGACCATTTCTTACTTTGAGATTATTTTACCATCCAGAGATGCTGGGAATGGAAAACATTTTTGTTTTGGAAACAGGAAGTCTTGGCTTCCTTGTATTTCCTCTAAAATCTGCTTGAAAATTGTACATTTTCTTATTTAATCTAAATACTCTCTATGGCATTTTGTCACATAAAGTAAAAATAAACCAGTTGCTACTTTTGATGTTGTCTGGAAATCTCTTTAGCCTGATCTAATGGTTCATTAGTTTTTCTATTTTCTACATTACTATAGGCAACAGTTTCGCTGAACTTTCTACCACTACATCTTTTCTCCAGGCTCCAAAAACATTTTTCCTTTTGTCATTTGACAATTTACCAACAGTCTCATCCAAGCTCTTCTACCTTTCACCCACGTCTCCACTCCAAAGCCAATGCCACATGCTTTAGGATTGTGTTCTAACAGCACCTGCCTCCAGTACAAAATTCAGTTTCAGTTACCTATTACTGTGTAACAAGTTACTCCAAAATTTAGTAGCTTCAAACAGCAACTATTTTTATATATAATTATAATAATTATATATAATTGTATAATTTTGAAGCAGTGTTGTGCTTCAGACATTTGAGTAGGGCTCAGCTGGCTGATTCTTCTGTCCCACCTGATGTCAGCTGGGTGAGTCCCACCCATGGTGTTTAGCTGACAGAAGGGTTGGTACAAAGGGTCTACGAGAAACTTACTCAAGCTGGTTAGGGAAATGGTTGGGATTGGAAACAGATCTTCCAGTTCCTACCACAGAGGTCTTTTCTTCTATCCCAGGTGGCCAAATCTATCTTTTAATTTTTTGTTGTAGGAAGATTTCTTATGCTTTTATCCAAACCTTTAGGAAGGAGAGAAGGAGGTGTTTTTCATAGACAGGAAATCATCCTTGATGTCCCTGAATCTATATGTGTAGACTCATTTATGGGATGTCCATGGGATGTTCTGGATTTTCATGCTTCTCAGATGCTCTTTGCATGCTGGTAGCACAATTGGGAATAATATGTACATACAGTGCTTTTTATTCTTATTTTGTCCTTACTGTCTGAGCAAGAAGGCATTCAATTATAACTTATCTTTAATTCACTAAGCTCTGCTGTGTCTAACCTGCCTTTCTGATGATGAAGCAAATTTCCTATATTCATATTTCCCTGTTATAACTGGGGCTGCCCAATAAGGAACTGTAATCCTTGCCTCTAGAAGTAGGATTCATAATCAAGAGGATATCAAGACTTCAACATCAGCGGAGCCTGGTAGTAAGTCCTACTCTAACCTTGTACTGAGATTTATAGGACTCCTAAGCCCTTCCTTATTCAATTGACCAAGGCTATAGCTGTGCTCTTAATATCTGTATTGGGTTTCACTTTTAGTTCATTTTGCCTCTGTCTATTCTTATGTGATGGGCGTCCATCTTGCTCTCCTATCAGATAGAATATGGGGATTATTTTAAAATAGTGATAAAAGCACATCAGAAATCTTTCAGTGGGAAGGATTAATGTGGATTCTAGGGGAAGAAATAGGTTTGCTTCTTTGCTAAAAAAACACAATGAGTAGAGGAAAAAGAATCAGAAGAATAAAAAAGACATAGGACATTATCCCAAGCAAAATGGACATGAAAAACAAACTACAGAGCAAGTACTATGCACAGCTATTGACCAAAAAGGCGAGAGGCTGAGATTTGGAAAACAAATATTTTTCAACACAGACACATACAGAGCCAGAAGGCATTATAGTGTTTTGTGGGTTTTTTTTTCAACATCGTCTATGCTGAGAGAATTTATGATCACAACATTTCTTCATGATTTTTTAAATTAATAATATCAAAAGGGAGCTTGGCATATTAAATGAAGACTCTGTTTTCCACAATGGATTCAGCAGTAGATACCCCAGAATTGTCCCAAAAAGGAGTGAGGAGAAGTGTGCAGGCCTGGGGACCTCCAGTTAGATTTGAGTCTCTTCTTAAAGAACTAACATATGACAGCCTGTGGATTTGAATAAACGCATGAATGTCATCAATTTAAGAGTTTAAATCGCCAAGTCACCCAAACTCTGATACATAATAAGCTATTTACAAGAATTCTAGCTACTCCTCAAAGCAGAGCTCTTTTTCCCTCAGGAAAAATGATTTTGTGAGGCCACAATATATCATACAGTATATATGTATACTGTATACCATACATATTTGTAAGTGGACCGTCACATTGAAGGAGAAGACTGGAGAAATGCTAGACCAGTCATCCAAAGAGCATCCTGTTTTTGTTTTTTGACCCAAATGTATAGAAAATATCTTCAACTAATCAGATTATTATATTATACTGTCACATTTGAGACTGTTCCATAAAGTCACAGAATGAAGTGTTGGAAGGCCCGTTACTGCACTGGTGACAGCATGGGATTCAGAGGGATCGAGAGACCTTTCCAAAGTCACAGAACCAGCTAATGTAAGAACTGAGGCTGAGTTCATTCTCCTTCCTAAATTTGAATTTCCAAATCTGAGCCTCTCCCCATACATGCAAATACAGTTTTTATATTTACTGTTTTAAAATCTGGTCTGCCTCTTGATTTTTTTTTTATTCATATGGCTTTGGATTTTTATTACTTCTCATTTACTCCTTTATTCATTCAGTTGACAAATATTTGAGTGGCTACTGTGTTACGTGCTGGGTATGTCTTATGCTCTGGGTGATACCGCACGTGAGGACTTTATATCCCACTGGGGAAACGTAGACAATCAAGTAATCAATAAATAAAATAAAATAAAAGGGCCAAGGGTGCTAGGGGTAACTCTTTCATATAGAATGGACAGAAGGACAACTTCTCTAAGACAAGGTGACTTTGAAACAGAGATATGAAGGAGTCAAGGAGCCAGGCAGGGCAGGCTTTGTGGGTGTACTTACCTATGTAGCCACACTTGATTTAATACTCTGCTGTTGCCATCTTAAGATTCTTAATAATTTTTTAACAAAATACATTTCATTTTATACTGGGCCCAACAAATTATGTAGCTGGTCCTGGACCAGGAATGAGCCATGTGATAGTTGGGAGAAGAGCACTCCAGGCAGGGGGCACCAGTGAGAACACAAGAGCTGAAATGAACAAGGAAGAGAAGGCCAGTAAACTGGAGTGGGGAAGGCAAGAGGGGAGAGTGACAGGAGCTGACATCAGGGAGGTGGGGGAGAGTGGACCCTTGCAATTGGCTGTCACTCTGAGTAAGATGGCAAAGCCATTGACCAGAGTGGTGACATAATTTGACCTTCATTTTAAAGCAATTATTCTGGACTTGACTTATTTGGTTATTACGAATTCACTGTAAGATTTACCTATTTCCCAAAATACACTAACAGCAATTTTGCCAAAATTAGCTACATAACTGATAAAGAAGCCTTTTTAATTTTTTAAATTCAAAATGTTAAATAAAGATTTTAAATACTTCATGAAAATAACAAATTATCAACTCCCTATGGTTATATAGACTAAACCTTTAAAAAAATTTTATTCCTTTCCTAGACAGTTTGAATTTTTAGAACCTTACAGCTATAATTCCTAAACACAAATAATCCTGTCCACAGAAATATCCTTTTCTTTACCTATTTTTACTGGAAAAGGGACTGTACATATCCTAGAGAATGTTTAATCTTCTGCTGTACTTCAGTTTCCTCCCTTGAGAGAGAGAAGAAAAAAAATCATGCTCCATTGTTGAATAACACCACTATTTCATGAAAGAAGATGTTTCTGCCAAATGTCCAAGGGAAGAAATCTTAATCCTATTGCTGGTTAGAGCATTTCTTTTTGAAAAAAATAAAAATTACAAGTTTCTGAAATGAAATCTGAAGATTATCCAGTATTAAATATATAGCATTTTAAAAATGGATATAAGAGCGTGAAAAGAAAATTTGAAGTTACCAAAGGATATTCTAGAGTGAAAGAGGGAAGTACTGGGTACACAAAGTATATTAGAGCCTTCTATTTGTAGTTATAGAGGTACCTTTGTAATCTGGGTCCAGTGTGACTGTCAAAATTGATGCGAGGCTCTTGGAAGAGGAAAATATAATGCACGCAGCATCCTTCCAGCACTTTGCAAGTACTATTGCATCTTCTATCTCACTATATCCTCACCATTCCTGAAATGGGTAAGTTGGGTTTTATTTCTAATGTGAGATGAAGAAATGGAAGCCTAGAGAATTGAAATAATTAGCTCACAGTTGATGGCAAACCACTGACAAAACAGGAATCTAGACATCTTGACTGTCAGTTCAATGCTCATCCCATGTCCTCATACTTGTTCCCTTGATGTTAAGCAGATGAAGCGGCAACTGCGTGTGCTTTGTGAAGTAGACCAAAACAAATCTGTTGTACAATGATCACTGATGATGGTGCAAGGAGCAAAAAGAGATAGGAAAAAACCACACACACACTGTTTAAAAGGAATATAAATTGGAATTCTTCACAATGAAAAACTTCTGTTTTGCAAACGATACTGTTAAGGAAATGAAAAGACAAGCCATGGGCTAAGAGGATATATTGGCGAAACAGAAAGGACTTGTATCCAAAATATATAAATTGCTCTGCAAATTCAATAATAGGAAAACATCCAACCAATTAAACATGGAAAAATATTTGAAGACACTTCACCAAAACACAGGGATGACAAGCCCAGGAGAAGTCACTCATCTTCATTAGTCATCAGAAAAATGCAAATTAAAATCACAATGAGACACTGCTACACACCTAATACAAAGGCGAAAATAAAAATACCAGACAATATCAAGAGGTGATAAGCATGTTAAGTGACTGGAATTCTCATATCTTGCTGGTAGGAATGCAAAATGTAGAACCATTTAGCAAATTTTTTTTGTTTGTTTTGTTTTCTAAGTAGAGGGAAGGATTTTTTTTTTTTAATTTATTTTTTTATTTTTGTCTGTGTTGTGTCTTCATTTCATGCGAGGGCTTTCTCCAGTTGCAGCAAGCGGGGGCTACTCTTCATCGCGGTGCACGGGCCTCTCGCCGTCGCGGCCTCTCTTGTTGCGGAGCACAGGCTCCAGACGCGCAGGCTCAGTAGTTGTGGCTCACGGGCCTATTTGCTCCGCGGCATGTGGGATCCTCCCTGACCAGGGCTCGAACCCGTGTCCTCTGCATTGGCAGGCAGACTCTCAACCACTGCGCCACCAGGGAAGCCCCATTTAGCAATTTTTTATAAGTCACTGAACAACCCAGAAGTGCCACTCCTAGATATTTACCCAAGAGAAATGAAAACATGATCACATAAAGACCTGTGCCTGGATGTCTATAGCAGCTTGGTTCACCATTTCTCTAAACCGAAAACAACTCAAAATGCACTTTAATAAGTGGATAAACAAACTGTGGCACATCCATGTAAAGGAACACTATTCTGGAGTGAAAAGTACTGAAGCGTGTAACACCCTGGATGAATCTCAAATGCATTCTGCCAAATGAAAGAAGCCAGACTCAAAAGGTTGCATACTTTATGATTCTATTTACATGATAATCTGGAAAAGGCAAAAACGGATCAGTAGTTGCCAGGGGCTGAAAATAGAGGGAGAGCTTGACTGCCAAGGGGCATAGGACATTTTTTGAAGGAGATGGGACAGTTTTAAATCTTGACCCTGGTAGCTGTTACATTATTTGTAACCTGATGTGTTAAACTCATAGAATTGCACATCAAAATGGTCAATGTCATACGTAAATTATGCTACATTTAAAAAGGAATACAAATACATAAAATCTAGTTGAAATCAAAAGACATGATAACTAGTTGATGTCAAAAGAACAAATATGCCAGACAATAAAAAAAACTTAAATTGTCCAAAGTGTCTCCTATTTGACAGTAAACTTAAGTTAGCAGTTGAAATGTCCAGTTACTATCTTTGAAAGTGAAGATGAATCTAACATCTGATTGGTTAGAGCCCATGTACAACTTTGAATACTACATATTAATGATAACATAAGAATGAAATAGAGCAATGAGTGATCTAAATAGCTATTTAATATAATTTTCTAAATGAAATAATTAACCAAAAAGGCCTTTACTTACTAATTTATTCAGCTATACAGAAATACAGAAATAATCTGAATAATCAAGCCTCCAGGATATAAACTGGAAAATCTTTACGCAACAAAGGCAAATAGCCTGAGGCGCCACTCGCGATGGGGCAGCGGCAGGCAAGGCCATGGCGGCGGCAGCAGCTCGTGGGGCCGGTGCAAGGGCGGCTGCCGGACTGCGGTTTGGGGGCGGTCGCACGCGGGCCCCGCACGGGGCCCTTATGCAGGGCACCTGGGACCGCCCCGGACATGAAGCCCTACCTTTGGGAGCGCTACTGGGAGGCGAAGAGGAACACGGAAGAACTGGTTACTTCAGTTGTGAGCAACTTGTTGAATCCAGATGCCATCTTCTCAAACAATGACAGGAGCCTGTCAGACATTGAAATCTACAGCTTTGATTATGATTACACCTTGGTGTTTTATTCCAAGCACCTCCACACACTGATTTTTAATGCCGCTCGGGACCTTCCCATCAACGAACACAGGTATCCCATGGAAATCAGGAAGTATGAGTATGACCCAAACTTTGCAATCCGTGGACTGCATTATGATGTGCAGCGGTCGGTCTTGATGAAGATCAGTGCTTTTCATTACATCCAGCTGGGAACTGTCTACAGAGGCCTCAGCGTGGTCCCTGATGAGAAAGTCATTGAAATGTACCAGGGCTCCCACCTGCCTTTGGAACAAATGAGCAACTTTTATGAGAGTTCCCATGGAAACACCATGACATCATGTCCATGTTCATGGACATCTTCTCCCTGCCCGAGATGACCCTGCTGTCCTGTGTGAACGAGTACTTTCTGAAGAACAACATCGACTATGAGCCTGTGCATCTGTACAGAGACGTCAAGGATTCAATTCGGGAGGTGCACACCAAAGGAATCATGTACAGAGCAGTTGAAGCAGATACTGAAAAGTACATCTGCTACCCTGCGCAGACCCGTGCAGTGTTGGCCAAACTGGCTGATCATGGCAAGATGATGTTTCTCATCACCAATAGCCCCAGTAGCTTTGTGGACAAAGGGATGAGGTATATTGTTGGAAAAGACTGGAGGGACCTGTTTGATGTGGTCATTGTTCAGGCGGAGAAGCCAAACTTCTTTAGTGATAAGTGGAGTCCTTTCCGAAAGGTGAATGTGAAAGGTGTCTTACTCTAGGATAAAATCTACACGTTGCAGAAAGGCCAGATTTATAAGCAGGGCAATTTATATGAATTTTTGAAGCTTACTGGATGGAGGGAATCCAAAGTGTTGTATTTTGGTGACCATATATACAGTGACCTGGCGGACTTGACCCTAAAGCATGGCTGGTGAACGGGTGCAATTATCCTGGAATTGACATCTGAGCTCAGAATCATGAACATGGGACAGTACATTCAAACTATTACCTGGCTACAGACCTTGACTGGGTTATTGGAGCAGATGCAGGTTCACAGAGATGCGGAGTCACAGCTGGTTTTGCAGGAGTGGAAAAAGGAGAGGAAGGAGTTGAGAGAAATGACCAAAGGTTCCTTCAGCGCCCAGTTTGGAAGCTTGTTCCGCATAGACCAGAACCCCACGTACTTCCTGCGGCGCCTGTCGCGATTTGCCGACATCTACGTGGCATCCCTGAGCTGCCTCCTGAGCTGTGACATCAGCTACACGTTCTACCCCCGGAGGACCCCACTGCAGCACAAGCTTCCTGCCTGGTCTGACAGGCCCCCGGCCGCCAGGCTGCCACTCCTGCAGGAGGCCCAGGCCAAGTAGCCAGTGGCCCAGCCACGCTGGGCGCGAAAAGCCAGGACCAGCGGCTGCCCTGCACTGGGCAGACGTGACTGTCGCTTACAGACATGCCTTGTGATATCTATTTTGTACATTACGGAGGATACCCCCCAGCTCATGAAGACAGGAGCTCGTAGCCCACGGGGACTGCCTTCCTGTACATGTGGGGACAGCGGCTGGCTTCCTGTCAACACCCTGTGATCAGCCTTCTTGTTTACTAAGGTACCGTAACTGGCGTCAGATTTTCTGGGATGGGGAGCCTTCTTGATACCATCTCTGGATTCCAGCAGGTGACATTTTGAAACTCTTCTTGACTCTTCCATGGAAAACGCATGGAAAAACTGAACATTCACAGGCAGTGCAGGGGCCCAGTGATGTGCACCGGTGAAGTGCTCACAGAAAGCTGATGCTTGAGCGAGCGCTCCGATAGCACACCACGATGTCAGCAGCAGAGATGGTCCCCAGACAGCAGCCGGTTCCCAGATATCTTCTCGTACTAGGGCTTTGGCACTCTGGTGCCTCACTTGAAAGCAGACTCAGCCTCTCTGGAAGTCTTTCGTGAGAAAGAACAAGAGAAGTTGCAAGTCCTTGGCCTTGATGGTCCTCAGTATCCGTTTCCCGTGTCCTGCCCCCTGTGGGGGAAGGACCATCGTGCCCCAAGTGATGGGCAGGTTCACTCTTTTCCCCAGAAAAGGAGGGCAGAGAGAGAAGAGCTTCTGGTTAAATTCCAGCCAGCAGAACAGACTTTGTAGAATGAGGCTGCGAGAAACGAACATGTCAGAAGACAAATGCCAGTGCATTTGTTGTGGGTCTCCCAGGACTTTATTTTACCTGAAACTGCTACCCGTGTATTGCTTGAATGTGATCATTGGAGGATGGAAAATGAAACAAAAAAAATGTCCTTGTAATGAAGTGCCACACCGTGACCCCTACCGGGTGTGTTGCAATCTTATTAAAACGTGTATTCCCCAAAAAAAAAGAAAAAGAAAAAAAAAGACAAAGAGCAAAAAACATTACCTTTGAGGGCTATTCTTCAACTGGTCAAAAGGAATAGATGTTCTATAAGTGCTTGAGAACCATCACAACTTTAGTTCTTAGTACTGTATGTGATTATTGCTTATTTGCCTTAAGTATTTGATATTTAAGTATTTGACATGTTGCCAACATGGTCAGAACCCTATCAATCACCCTTTTTCATACTTCATTTCTAGTAGCTTTCATGATCTAGTTGTCTTAATGAAAAAGCCTGGTCATTCTGTGGAATCTCTTTTCCTGTCTTGGCCTTTCACGCAGCCTTTGCTCTCTTGTGAAAATGCAAAGATCTCGAGTTTAGGAAACACGGTCATGCTTGTCCACGAGGTAGAGAAACACTACTTTGTATTCGGGCAATCACACTGTAAAAATAAAAATGGGAGAATCAAAGAGGAACAAATGAAAGGAACCTTGAAATACTATTTTCACATCTACTAAAATAACAACTGTAAACAAACAAGCAACGATAGTTCTCATCCCTGCTGATGCTATGATGAAAGTGGTACATCAGTTTTTGCTTAAGTGGCCTTATCAGTTTCTAAAATTATTTGTGATAACAAAATGGAAGTACAGTGCCTTGCAAGGTCTGAAAAATGTACATTTGATTAAATAATTCTCCGTTTAGGAATTTATCCAAAGGAAATAATTTGACGGGAGAAGAAATGATGCCTGACCCATATATCAACCCAGAATGAGCTAAAATAGCATTAAAATAGAAAGCTAATTAAATGTACACCATTAGGGGAATTGGATAAAAGAGAAAAGAAATTTAGTGGAATACAGACTTCGGGAACTTCTTAGGTAGCATGAGAATTAGCTTTAGCTACCTGTGCTCAGCACCTATGTTTACACATCCCTTTTCCTCCTGTATCACCCCTCCAATTGTTCTAAGCACCATTTAACAAACTATACCTTTCATTTATTTTCTTCATTATTTGTCTCCTTTAACAAAAGCCACCCCTTGAGTGCAAGGATTTTTGCCTGTTTTCTTCACTGTTGTTTTCTCTGTGCCTAGAGCAGTTCCTGGCACATAGCAGACACTAAATAAATATTCATTAAACAATTATAAAAAATGAATGCAAATATACTCAGTAAGGACTTTTTAGTAGCCTGATTTTGATTCTGTTTCACTTTTTGCTTTTTATTTAGCCATTTAAAAAAATTTGTTCATTCAGCAAATATTTACTAAGCCCTGCTCTGAGCCAGGCATTGTAATAGGTGCTGGTTCATAGACATGACCCAGACAGTTGTTATCCTGTAGCATCATGGGGCTCACAGTCTGATGGAGAAGAGGGCCCTGGAGCAGGAATCACGAGGGAGACGAACTGGGAGGAGAGGGTGCTATAGGGATATACGACAAGGGACTTCCCCTCCCTAGGGATTAGAGAGCCTTAGGGATCAAAGCCTTGAGGGGTGAGGAACAGCTGACTAGGGGAGGATGTTCCAGGCCTGGCGGACACACACGTGAAGGACCTGAGCCATGATTCTGGCACTTCCGAGGCCAGGAGGGCCGAAGTCGCTGTGGTTGGGGTCATGCCCACTGCGGGGAGCATCGTGCATGCTGAGAACCTGAAGGCAGACTGGAATGAGGAGGCCCTGGACCCTCTTAAGCACTTGGGTCTCCATCTTGAGGGCGATGGGAAATTATTGGCAAAATATAGATGTAACAGAAGAATGATCTGGTTGAACCTGAAGTTTGTAGAAATGGCTGTGGTTCCATATAGAGCATGGGCAGGAGGCATATAAAACCGGAGAGAGCTGGTCCCAGAGCGTAACGCAAGCATGAGCTGCAGGTCCTGGGTCCAATCCCTATTGTGTTCTTCGATCTCCCCTGGATAAAGGAGATCTCTGTTCTGTCTGCCTCACTGAGTGGATATAAGAGGTGCCGTGGTTATAAGGCTGAAAAATGCTGTTAATGTGAGGTGTGGTTTATCTTTTTCATCTGACCTGGGCAAGGAGAGCATGAAAATGAGGAGAAGGTCTGTATCGTCTCAGTACTCATATGTGAGCTGAGAAATGGGCTTATTCTCATTGATAGTCCATCTGAAGATAATATGAAGACATTTGTTTGACTCATACTTTCAATTCCTTTGATCAGTTTTCACAGGCTTAGTGATGCGGTACATTAAGTGACCTCTGTTTTCTTGCTTTCACCATATAGATTAATTTGGTAGCAGAAACAGAGGCTTGCTATGCAATTATGAAGATGCGAATGGTTGCATAGTTCTTCCCACTGTCCCACAAACAGGCCTGGGCCCTGGCAGCAGGTCCTGAGGGAGCGGTTTCCCTGTGGAGGGCCCTAACTCCCAGGGCGGGATGCTGGCTGCTGGTCCCCCCCCACCCCGCCCCTTCTCCACTTCTCATCAGTTCTTCGCCTGCTGCGGCTTGGGGCCCAGCCTTTCAATTATTCAGGAATCAGAAAGTATTTGTTGCCTGATGCAGGATTTGCTTTTATTCAACAGAACAAAACCCTGGTAGGTGAGATTCACCACCTGGGCAGCTGGGTCTCTGGATACTTGCAGGTTGCTTTCAGAGGGGCAGTTGCTCTGGGAAGGGGTTCGGTTCAGACGGCATATAAAGTGGATGGAAGAAGGGAAAAGAGACAAACAGATGAATAGGGAACATGCTGATTTTGCCTTCTATTTGTCCAGCTAGAAAACTACAGCATGCTGAAATATACAGAAACCTCAGGCGCTGGTTGAGGAAAGAGGCAGCTTTGCAGGGAGTGGTGAGAATTCCGGTTCCAGCCTAGATTCTGCTGCTAAACCGTCCTGTGTCTCTAGGAAATCATCTCTCCTCTTTGGGCCATCGTCTCTTTACCTGTGAAATGAGAAAGATGGATTATTTGATCTCTAAGATCCCTTCACTTCTGTGACTTAATTTCAGAGTGATGTTCAGATCTTGGTGCCAGCCCTTACTAGATCCTCTGCTTCGGATGGAGCTGGTGCTGTTATAATCTCTTCTCTTCATTGTCATCCATTCAATTCTTTATTCTCTCTTTCAACAAACGAGTATTGAGCACTTGGTGTGTACCTGAGGGAACCCTTCCAGGGGATCCTAGACTGTGGGTCTTGTGTGATACAGCCAGATTATGAAGGGCAAGTTAGGTATCACTTCTCTTATGGCTTTCTAACTAGACTCTGAAGACTGGTTTAGTTCTAGAAGCCATGAGACCTACTCATTTATGCATCTATTCATTCAGCAAACATTGACTGAGCATAAACTATAAGCCAGGTGGCATATAAGGGAAAATCAAAGTTGAGTCAGGTCAAGGGCTTGCCCTCAAATGTACATGGTTTTGTTGATAAGACTGATATATATTAGGAAAACTATAATGCAGAGGGATAAATGCAAAAAAAATTTACAGGCACTGGAAATTATGAGAGCACACAGGAGCAGCATCTTTGAATACTGACCAGGGAGCCAAGGCACACCTCTCAAGAGGGCCTGGGATCTATATTACGTATATATGGGATATATATTATTTATATATAATTATGAAATACATTTGTATGAAACAAAATTCAGAACATTCAAAAAAGAAAATAAAGATTAATAGTTATCTCATAATTCAGAGAAAATAACTAAAATTTTTTTAAAAATATATAATTTTGGTATACCTCTTCAAGGTATTTTTGATGTCTTTTCTTTCATTGTTTTGTCCCAAAAAATCACACATAAATACTGCTTTGTAAGTTGCATATTCATTTGATAATATATCATTGACTTTTTCATATCATAAACAAAATTCTACTTTATTATTTTAAGAGCTGTGTATCATATTCTGTTGTATAGATGCCCTGTTATTCTTTTTCTTTTTTTTTTTTAATGTGTTGAGGCGATATCCTTGCCTTGTTCTTTTTTATTTATTTATTTATTTATTTTTGGCTGTGTTGGGTCTTCGTTTCTGTGAGGGCTTTCTCTAGTTGCGGCAAGCGGGGGCCACTCTTCATCACGGTGCGTGGGCCCCTCACTATCGTTGCCTCTCTTGTTGCGGAGCGCAGGCTCCAGGCGCACAGGCTCAGTAGTTGTGGCTCACGGGCCTAGCTGCTCCGTGGCATGTGGGATCTTCCCAGACCAGGGCTCGAACCCGTATCCCCTGCATTAGCAGGCAGATTCTCAACCACTGCGCCACCAGGGAAGCCCCTGCCCTGTTATTCTTTTAGCTAATGTCCTATTGATGGATTTGGGTTATTCTAAGTTTCCAGTATTATAAACAACATTGTGATAAACATGCTTCTCTTTAGGACAAATTCTTAGAAGTTGGATATCTAGGTGAAAGGATATTTTAAATATTGACACACATTGCCAGACTGTGCTTTAGTTTAAAAGCAGAGTTATATGTGTGTGAGTGTATGTGTGTGTATGCACTCACAAATGCACATGAATTTGCTTTAGCTAATATTAACTGAGCACTTACTATATTCCAGATGTTAGACTAAGCACTTTAGATACATTATGTGATTTAATGATTGTAACATTTCAGCCCCAGCTGAAGTCCATATACTCGTTAGAAGAGATACTTTAAGGAATATAATCCAGAAACACATTTTATTTGCTAACCCAAGAAACTTAGTGGTATTTGGAAGTAGAAGGGTAAGCATATAAAATATGAGAGGGATAATAAAATCTTGGTTTTAGCCTTGCTAAGATGTCAGTCTTAGCCATTGGTCACAGTTCATGACCTGTAAACTTAAATCCAAATGGAGAAGTTGCCCAACAAGAGTCTATGCTTGCTTCTGTGATGCACATCCAACTTTGCAGTAGTCCAGGGCATTTTTAGTTCTCTGTACCAGCTGATGTTGCTGCAGTGTTTCCTAGAAATAGGGAGACCCTAGGTCTTGATTTGCCCAGGACAGTCCTGGTCTATGCCCGTTGTCTTGAAGTAATTATTAATTTTGCATCCTTTCATTCTCAAAAGTGTCCACTTTGGAAAATAATTTACTTTGAGGAAATTTGTTACAGACTGGGCAGGGATTGCTGATGAGACTGAGTCAAGTTTGGGCAGTGAGATCACCAACTCCTGCCCCTTCCATTACACTGTAGGTCAGGCATCTCTTTATCTTACTTTCTAAAGAAAGTCACGTCCCCTGAAATGCACCAGGATATCTGGTTTCCTCACTTATCCAAATAATAGCTGACAATCACAGAAAAAGCAAAAGTATCTGTGTAGTGAGAATTAGTGTGTTCTATAATAAAATTCTTGCCTTTGTCTGTGGGAAACATTCTTATTCAAAGCCTGTCTTCTCTTCTTTTACTCACAGACCTCCAAAAGCTTGGGTATCTTATTTCCCACCCACAGGTGATTAAAGGGATAGGTTAGAAAGAGAAAGAATGCCTAAGGCAAACACTTCGGCATGAGCAGGCAGTGAAAGTGGCTTATATGAGAGGGAAAGGCGGAAGGCTTAAAAGGAAATGCAAGGACTGCCATACAGGTACAAACGCCCCAGCGCTCTGCAGAGAACCCACGCAGAGGGCAGTAGTGGGAGTTCATAATGATGACCTTGAATTATCAAGAAAATGTTTCATTGCATTTGGTAGGCTGCATTTAAGAAGGTACGGCAGCATGGAACATTTTAGACCAGATCTCTATCTAAGATACTTCATATTACTTAAATTAGACTTATAAGAGGTAACTCTTCAATAAGCACCTTGATTATACGGAATGACTTAACCTTCTGAGAGTCCTGGGCGGCTAAGAATCTAATATATAAAAAATGTCATTTAAGGCATCCTTCCTGCCTTCAATGACTTCAAATTCTTGTTGATATTATAAGTTTTCATGCTTCCTAGATGTCTTTGCATTTTAATAAAGGACTTTAAAAGACCAAAATGTCTTACAATCCTAAGGGAGTCAAGTTCCGGTAATATAATTCTAGGCACTGAGAACATAGGAGGAGGAAAGTTTCAGGGGCCAAAGGATGTTTCTGGTTATCCATGCAGAGAGTGCCAGCTTTTTGTTGTGTGAAGATAGTCCTATAAAAAGGGTGATCTTCTCAGCTGCTCATGTCCTCGGGAATCATAAATCCCCACCTCTGAGGGACCCTCTGGCCCTGAACCATGTCCGTGAGACAAAGAACAGAGTGAGTCAAACATGCCCCTGGCTGAGTAGAAGGTGGAAGAGTCCCCAGGGCGACTGAGGCACTCCTTGGTACTAATCAGAAACAAAATTAGGAATCATTTAAGTGCCAAGTGGTCCTGAGCTCTCAGAGTCAAGACTGCTGGGGTTCTGAGAATTCTGGCTGAATATTCAGTAGGTTTCTGCTCATTAATTCCATCCATGACAATGTTTAAAGTGTAATGAAAACTCAGTGCAAAAAATTAGAAGACTTTCAGCTTTTCATAGTTATCCCCAGGACACGCCAAATCTAAAACAGAGGAAGCAGAGATGAATGAGGCCCTCCTCTGCTTTGTTGCTCTCATTGGTGCCCCTGCAGGAAACTCAGCCTGGAACGTGGAGGAGCTCCCTGAGGAGGAGATAAAGGCTCTAGATGGGAGGAGGGGCCCTCCCCCTTCCAAGGGTCAGTTCACCCTGTTACCTAAACCCTCTACTCAGTGGAGTAGATCTGAGGTCTGGGACAGTCACTTAAATCTGTTGAACTGTGATGCGTTCCTGCATGTTGTTCCCAAATGTAATTCAGGTTTGCATTTCCCTGACCAAAGCTTGGTGCCCCTCCCAGAATGTCACTAACCCTATACTTACTCTTTCTCTGGGAGGTAGATCCTTGGTCTCTGTATCCAGGCAGGAAAGACAGCCACTCAGGTCCAAACAGCTCTCCTTTGACTCCACTTGGCATTTCTGCGTTTTCAGAGTATTGGTTTCTCAATGTCTTCGGCTAGAGGAAAATAGACAGCAAGGCCATAAGTAGCTGATTCAGATATTCAGGGACCGAATAAACCTCATCATCCCAGTCTTGGGCTGAGGCAGTGAGAGTGACTGCTTCCTGTACATGATCTCAGAGGTACATGGACATCTTTTTTCAAAACAATATTTTCTGTGGTTAATATTTATAATTCCCTATTAGATAGAGGCTTATTCTCCTGTGGCCTGTGTGGGTTCACCTTCTATGCCTCATCAGTCATTGCACCACTCATGTGCTGGGAGAAGATGTACAGAAGGAGGGATCCAAGGGGTGATGGGGACCCTGGTTACTAAGAACTGGGAAGGCACACCCCAGTACAAGAGGAATGCTGATGACAGCAGAGACACATTTTACTGCTAAATTTCTGGTGTGTGTCTCACACAGATTCCATTCCTTTACCCCGTGTGTTATGAGCTGAATTGTGTCCCCCCCAAATTTGTGTGTTGAAGTCCTAACCCCCAGTACCTCAGAGTGTGATTGTACTTGGAGGTAGGGTCTTTAAAGAGGTACTTAAGTTAAAATTAGGTCATTAGGATGGGTCTTAATTCTATCTGACTAGAGTCCTTATAAGAGGAGGAAATTAGGACACAGACATGTACAGAGGGAAGACCATGTGAAGACACAGGGAGAAGATGGCCGTCTACAAGCCAAGGAGAGAGGCCTTAAAAGAAGCCACCCTGCCAACACCTTGATCTCAGACTTCTAGCCTCCAGAACTGAGAGAAAACACACTTTTGTTGTTTAAGCCACTCAGCCTGGGGTACTTTGTTATGGCGGCCCTAGCAGACTAATATACCCTGCATCATATCACCTCTGCTCCACCCTCCGACACACACTCACCAACGCACCCTACTGTCATCATGGGCTCCTGGGAATAAGGTCGTTGAGTTTGGTTTACCTTATGCCACCTGACCTCAAAGTACTACTTTAACATCTAAAGAAAGTCATATCTGCTACTGTACTCAGAAAAGCCAAACTTAAAGTATTTTAGGCTTTATCTAGTTCAGGCATTCAAAAGTCAGTTGCTATGAATAATAACAAGGAAGCTCAGGAAATTAAGGGAAGAGAGGCTGACCCCAGAGTGGGAGCTCCAGAAACAGGTTTGTTTTAATTTTTTTTTACATTCTGCTTTTTTCATTGAAAAATACTTGATTTACAGTATTGTATTAGTTTCAAGTGTACAATATAGTGATTCAATATTTTATAGCTTATACTCCATTTAAAGTTATTATAAAATAATTGGTATATTTCCCAGTGCTGTATGATGTATCCTTGTAGCTTATTTATTTTATACATAGTAGTTTGTATGTCTTAACCTCATCCCCCTATCTTGTTGCTCCTCCCCTTCCCTCTCTCTACTGGTAACCACTAGTTTGTTCTCTATATCCGTAAGTCTGTTTCTGTTTTGTTATATTTATTCCTTTGTTTTATTTTTTAGATTTCATATACAAGTGATAACACAGAGTATTTGTATTTCTCTGACATATTTCACTAAGCATACTCTCTAGGTCCTTTCATGTTGTTGCAAATGGCAGAATTTCATTCTTTTTTATGGCCGAGTAATATTCCATTGTATATATGTACCACATCTTCTTTATCGATTCATCTCTTGATGGGCATTTAGTTTGCTTCCATATCTTGGCTATTGTAAATAATGTAGCTATGAACATTGGGGTGCACATATCTTTTTGAATTAGTGTTTTCATTTTTTTTTTTTTTTTTTTTTGGCTATACCCAGCAGTAAAATTGCTGGCTTATGTGGAAAAAGACAACAAATAACAAACGTTAATGAAGATGTGGAAAAAAGGGAGGCCTAGTACACTTTGGTGGGAATGTAAATTGGTGTAGCCACTATGGAAAACAGAGAGTTTTTGATGTTTCTTAAAGAGTTATTAACCACCATCCCCAGGCCAGAGAAAGACCTCAATCTAGACCTGGGATGTAGGGGGTTCTAGAGTCCAAGGATGGGCCAAGGTTAGTTAGAGCCCTTGCCTAGCTCCAACAGGAAGCAGGGTGTGCTATCTCCCAGGGAGAGCCCAGGGTGAGACTATAAGCCCTGGTGGATGGTCACTGAGACTCAATGTATGTGTACACACACACACACACACACACACACACACACAATGGTAGAAGACTGGGACCTGCCTGAACAAAAGGGTTTTCCAGGGGAGAAAGATTCTCTCAGTAGAAGTAGGGTTCAAAACAAGGACTTGGTGATAAGAGTAAGAGAAAAACAAAACTATCAGCTTGATTTTACTCCCCAAAGCCGAGGTGTTGTACTGAGCTAGCACAGCCAGCAATCGCAGAGGCCCTTGTCACCTGTCATACCTGCCTGTCCTTCACAAGGTGGAAGCCCAGACAGCCCATCCCTCTGCGTAACTCATTTCCACATCATCTACACTTTCCAATAAGCTCTTACTCTATTAGATTGCTTCCTGGAAGAGCCAAATATTAAAAATCACTGGTCAGTCAGTGCTTTATTCTGTTATTCACCAAACTGATTTTTTAAGCTCAGAACCAATAAAGCTGTGACCGCAAAGAACGGATATGGATTTCTCATTCTCACACACTCATATATAATAATAATAAAACCTTATTAAACAAGAGACATGTTGTTTCAGGGAATTTTTCTTTCCCTTCTCCAGTGCCCCAAGGCTAAAATATACAATCTTATTAACTTCCTGGAAGAAATACTCCCTTCCCTTGGTGAAAATGCTGAGCATTCATCTTCTTGGACCTCGAAAATGAGACAGGCCTTTGACATGAATGTAGGTGGGCCACAGTTCCATCCAGGGAAATCTAGGCGAGTGAATCTGATTAGGAGACGCCCAAGGAATCTGCATGGAGTCCAAGAAGCCTTCTGGAATAAATGCTCCTGGATGTCCTGGGCCAGGAAGATAAGGACAAAGGATCTGATAGTAGGTTGGCACAGCAGGGCATACCAGATCTCAGGGGACTGGAGATATCATTTAGTTCATGCTCCCGCTCAATCATTCAGGGGACTGAGGCACAGACAGGGGCTGTCAGTTACCTAGTCACACAAAATAGCTGATGGAGCAGGAAACAGAAGACTGGCGTCCTGTTCTGGGCTCCTTCTTCCTTTGCCTTCCACCCCACAGTCCTGGATTGATCTCAAACTAAGCAACTTCATCTGTAATTCCTCCATCTCCTGTGAGATGGCTTCAAGCTCCTCAGGGAGATCAGAGCCATGTTTTGCCCTCCCATCTCGGCCCACAGCAAAAGCAAGAGCCACACCACTCACACAGGTTGGGGAGTCAGTCAGTATCAGCCAGGATCTGTTCAGGAAGAAACGACCTCCACCAGGTGGTGAATAAGTCAGGACTCAGCAATCTAATTCATGGGATTCCACCTGACCATGGACAATATATGCTCCAGGGAGGGCTGATCATCAGTGAGAATCCTGAAGCGGCCTGATGGTAGGAGCTGCAGCCCTGTTTTCCTGGGCCAGAGCCTGTAGGTGAGGAGAAGACAGGGATGCAGGCTGTCACCAAGGGTGTCTAGATCAGAAATTTGTCAATCCCTCAGGCAAGACTGCCTGTGGACAGCCAGGGGATTACCATTAGTTTGGGAGGATGGAGGAAGAGATCCAGGACTAACTGAGGGGGTGATGATCACTGAGAGACAGCATGAGGATCTGGACCCCAAGGCAGAGGAGGGCCCCCACGTGTGATGCTCAGCTCCACCCAGCTCTACACAGCGGTGTCAGGATCTGTGTGGTCCTCACGAGTGAGTGGCTGTTATGGACTGAATTGTATCCCTCTGAAGGTCACATGTTGAGGCCCTAACCCCCCATGTGACTGTATTTGGAGATAAGTCCTTCAAAGAGGTAATTAAGGTTCAATGAGGACATAAGGATGGGCCTCTAATCTAATAGAACTAGTGTCCTTATAAGAAAAGAAAGTGACACCAGAGCTCGCTCTCTCCACACACGCACCCAGAGAAGAGGCCGCAGCGAGAAGACATCATAGGAAAGCCAAGGAGAAGAGCCTCACACGAAACCTTCTGGCACTTGGTATTGGGCTTTTGGCCTCCAGAACTGTAAGAAAATGAACTTCTGTCGTTGAAGCCCCCCAGGCTGTGATATTTTGTTATGACAGTCTGAGCAGAGGAATACAGGGCTGATAGTCTCCAACTGGGGAAGAGCAGGAGTTCAGGCAGTGCCCCGGTGACCAGGGCTCAGGTTCTTGTCGCTGGCTCCAGAGGGGCAAGGAGCCTCTTTCTGTGAGTCTTAGCAGACTGGAGCAGCCCTGGGCTCTTCATGCACTGATACTCTGTGTTTCTTCCTTTTCTGTGGTCCTAAAAACAAGACACATCCCTGTGTTTTATCCTTTTCTGTGGTACTGAAAACAAGACATGTCCCTGTCATTAACTGAGGTCTTTCCAGGAGAATGGAAAAAGGATCGAACGACCTCTCATGGCCTTTGTAGCCACAGAACTCTAACTATAGGAAGAACACGGGCAGAGATTTATCATCGACAAGTTTCAGTGGGATTTTTAAACTGCAAGATTAGAAATCTTTTAACACCAGAGAAAAGGAGCAACAATGGGCTAATTATGAATATGAGTATTTACATATGTCTCAGATTATATATTCCAGATACTGTTTGGTGAAACCAAATCAGGTGACTGTCACATACACATGGTGTTCAGCAGAAGTTGTCTAGGTATTTTCACTGCAGAGGAGATAGTTCTAATACACACAACAGCTGCAAAGCATCGGACAGATTCCCTTGCCCACCCTCCTGCTCACCATTAGCGGAGTTAATGTGTAGGGATCCTGCCAACGTTTCTCTCACTCCCACTCAGGCAGTATCAACAGCCGAGCTCTGGACCCTGGGTCCAGTGTCCACCCTCAGCCCCTCTGTCTGCTGCATTTCCCTCTAGATCCCATTTAAGATCAAACACCAAATGTTGTCCAAGCAATTACTGTGCACTCAGCTTCTGCTTTGCTGAACTGTGAGACAGTGACTGAAATGACCTCTGAGGTTGCTTCCAACCTGAGAGGCAGGGGAGGCTACAAGAACATGCATCCTCAGAGCACTCAGGCAGTGCTCCCTCCAGGAAGCCTCCCTGACTGCACAGACGATGGAAGTGTTCACTAAGCTCTATTAATTCCCTTTCCTCCTGCATATAGAGATAGACTATATTTTCCTACTTCCCCTTTGTGGAAATGCTGTCCATGTGACAACAGAATGTGGGTGGGAGTGATGTATGTCACTTCCAAATTTGGCTCCTAACGCCTTCACTTTTTGCTTGTCTGCCAGTGGGAGAGGGAGAAACCAGTGTAAAATGCCAAGGTCCTAGGAGATGGTGGGATCCACTATATCTGAAAAGCCTGGATCCCTTAATGAGTATGTGGAGCAGAGCCCCCTCTGCCCCCCAGCACATTAGACGGTGACAAGAGGGAGAAATAAACCTGTATTGTGGCAAAGTCACTGAGAGTTGGAAGTTGTTTGTTACAACAATTAGCCTGTCTAGACTAATACACTGATTGACTCGCAAGTTGAAAATAATAGTCATTTGATCTCTAATTGAACATGGCCTCAGATAGGAGCTTATGAACATGTGTAAACAATTTTCTAATACAGTAGAGCTCTGAAAGCAAACTGTGGCCTGTCTGACTCCTGAGAGCATGCTCCCGATCTGTTTCTTAACATTCTCTACCCAGGCTGCAGCGGTAACCATCAGGTGCTGTGCGAGAGTGTACGAGAAAAGCTAACTCGTAATATTTCTGATCTGGAGAAAAAATTTCAAACATGCATATGGACATTTTTGTTGCATCGTGTGAATTGTGTCCCTCCTTATTTAACCAGCGTGTTCCCATCTCATCCTCCCAAGGATATCCTCCCCAAAGAAACTGAAGCAGCCTTTGAGCTGGATCTAGAACCATCTCCTGGGTAACCATTGCACTGAAGACAGCAAACTCAGAGTGTAGGGTTTTAGAGATGGCTTCTGTGGCACTTTCCAAAACCTGCTGCGCTGCCCAGAGCTCAGCTGAGATGCAGAGATCTGATGTGGTGACAGACTAGGTCTGCAATCCACAGGCACAGCGTGGCAGAGAGACCAGCAGGGTCTAGGGCTGGGGGCCCAGGACTCCTGAGATGCACTTCTCCTATTTAATCGGGAGGTTCACAAACAGAGAAATTCATAGCATTCTCAATTATTCCCTTGCTCAGCTGCCTCCCCAGTCTGGGCCTTGGCATCACTCGCCTTGGTATAAATCACATTCTATCAGCATAACTGCAGGGCTTCGGGGAGCGTTTTGGAATACGAGGATGTTAATGCACTGGGTTTTGTTCTGAGCCGTGAGCCACCTCTTGGGATTTGGGAATCTCTCTTTTCAGTCCAGGAGCACTGATGAGCTAGTACGGGCTCCTGACCCCCTTGACTCTTCCCCTGGCTCCTGGGGCTGCTCTGAGCAGCGGAACCAGCCATATCTGCCCGGTACTGCAGCCGGCCACGGCTTTCCAGGCAGCTGGTTCCACCCGGAGCCATTCAAACTGCAGTTTCTTCTTCCTTTTTTTTTTTTTTTTTAAATTACTAACTACACCTAAAAGTACTTTGCACATGTAGGCTCTGGGTGAATGTTTGTGGTTATTTTGATGGCAATTGCACTGGTGTCCTTTATCATAGGGTTTGGCTAGGAGCTGTTCTCTAATTCTATCCCCAAGCAAAAATTATGCTGGGATGCCAAGGAGATGGTCCTTGAAAGGTGACGGAAATAAGGGAAAGACACATACCGACAGGCAGCTGAATGTCATTTAGCTTTTTAGCCAGGTCTGTCTCTCAGTGCCCCAAATTTACATTTACCCACTCAGAAAAGCCTCATACAACACTTACTAGGCATTGGGGTGGTTCTAAGTGGTTTACAAATGCTTACCAATTTACCATTCTGTACTATTTCTTATGCCCATTTTATGAGAAGAAACGCAAGACGACAGAGAGGTTAGGGAACTTGTGCAAAGTCACAGAGCTAGTAAGTGGTGGCACCAGGACTTGAAGCTGCAAAGTCTGGTTCCAGGGATCACGCACTTAATCACTGTGCTGTTCACTCCTGCGTGGTTACCTCTGCCTCCCAAACAAGGCTCAGACTGTTTGTGCTACCTGGAATGTTGTTTTTCCTCTTCTTCACACTTCTAAATTCTAGCTCATCTTTTAGGACTGACTTACAACCTAGTTCCCACAAGAAGCCTTCCTGAACATTCAGCGCCATGCTCCAATAACACAGTGGTTCAGAGCATGGCATTTGGAGTTAAATTGTATAAACCTAGTTCAATACCCAGCCCTGCCATTTACTAGCTTTATCACCTTGAATAAGTTACTTAACTTCCATGAGCTAAGTTTTCTTACCTGTAAAATGGAGATAAATGCTGCATCTACTTCACAGGGCTGTTCAGAGGATTCATTGAATTACCGTATCCAAAATACTTAGAATAGTGCTTGACTTATGCTGCATGCTATTTATACGTTTTATTATGATTATTGCTATCATTATTATTAGCACTATTTCAAATTCTCCTCTCCTAATGCTGTTGTGTCACAGTTCTACTTTCCTTGTCTGATCTTTATTTCCTGCAAGATTGCAGGATTATCTACTGCTCTTAAAGATTGGTTGTGCGTGTATATATATATATTCTCTGGCACTTAGACTGGTATACTGCAGACAGTAAACACTCATTTAATAGCAATAATTAATTAATGAGTTGGAGGTACCTAGTATTATATCCCCAGCCACAAGGATTCAAAAATCTCTTTCTTTCCCACTGAATTGCATATAAATATAAGTCATAGGTCTTCATTGATTTTGGAATGGTGCGTCTCAGGGGAAACTGAATGTCATAGTTTAAAGAAAACCAACTCCTAAATAAATTAACAGGCACATTCATCAACTGGGGTGGTTCAGTTAAAATGGGGCACAAACTTCATGGGATTTAAATATCCCTGGTCCGTAGAGAAGCATCAGCCTCCAAGAATATGTGGCTCCAGATGTCATCGTCTTAACCTTTGCTTTCTAGTCTTGTCTTCAGAGGCAGCCGCTTATTTACAATGGAGATTCTGCAGATAGACCACGCCAGGTAATTGAGAAACAATTTGAAGACCGATGTCTTATTATCACTCGAGGGACACAACAAATAACCACTTACAGAACCTTCTCTATTATTTGACTATTTAGGTCCTCAGGTTCATTGACTGCACAATATCTTTAAGGAATCATTCTGAAGTCAGTAAGTCTCCATGACTTACAAGGAGTCTGGAAGCTATTGAAAGGCTCTAGGTGTGGGGTGGACTGGGTCCCTGAAAGGCAGATGCCTGCTGCTCCCACTGAAAATAGGGACAAAAGTTTCACTCAGCACAAGGAGATGAACTCAATTTAAAGGGGCAGGGTCTCCTGCAGCCTTCTTGTGTGCAACTTCTCATCATTTAGTATTGTTTGGGGATGTTAGCCTTTGGGAAGGAGGTAGGGGAAGAGTTATGGATGACAGAACCTACTTTTCTTAGAAAGGACAGAACCATAGTATGTTCATAAACATGCTCTGGTTCCCCAGGGTACTCTTTCCAGAGTGCTGGCATCCTCTCCCATCCCTGTGGTTCTCAGTAGGGCTCCCAAGAGCCATGATAAGGAAGATGAAGCACCAGGAAACAGATGTGATGCCAATGCTTCAATCCCACTACCCTCCATTCCTTACTTCTCAAAATATTTCCTACCTGCTTTCACATAGAACCCTGTATAGCTCGAGATTTTTTTCCTCCTGTTCAGGGACAGGTTTGGGATGAGTTGGTACATCATCTCATACTTTCCTGGTTGCCCTGAATAAACTATATGTCGAATGGCATCCCACAGATTGCTTAGCTTTTCTTTGGCCTTCTGGCTTGGGCGGTGTGGAGGAAAGGAGAAGACTGGATAGGCTCAGGGAAAGGGAAGTAGCTAGTGCTTTTGTAGAAAAGCAGTCACCACCCTGGGGTGGTTGTACTGGGGTTGCTGTGTGTGTAACTTGTGAGTGGTTTCCCCAATCCTTCTAAAACCGCATTCTCCATAACTCTTCTAAGGCATGCTTAGTATTGTGAACGATTGTTAAGAACATCCTTTTTCTTGTTACACCTCAGCACCTTCTCCATAACATTACACCTTCCTTCACACATTTTATTTCATTCAGTATTTCACACACAGTATAAATCACCACCTCTAATCATCTCTCCATTTGTTTCCCTCGTCTCCATGTCAACCACCAGAACTCTGGTCCAGTTCTCATCATTTCACTCTCAGATGATGGGGGTTCAACTGGACATTCTGCCTCTCTGCTCCTTGGACACCAGTTATTCCATGGTCCCTGACAGATTCATCTTCTTAAGTCACTGCCTTACTTAAGAAAATTCAAGGGTCCCCCATTGTCTACTAAAAGTTAAGCTTAGCCTGGCTTTTAAAGCCCTCTAGAATCTGGCTCTAATCTTTCTTTTCTGGGAGTCCCTGATATATACTTTACATAATTTTTATCATTCCCAAATTTACCCCACACTCGTGGCTCTTTGCATTACTACATAACATGCTCTCTTCCTGGAATGCCCGACACCCTCTTCCTTGCCCCATCTGTCAAGCCACTTAATTCATTTGGCAAAGAAGGAGTGCCTCCTCCTCCTCCAAGGTCTGCTCTCTTCAAGAACCTGGCTTGTTTTAACCACTTCACATCTACTACCTACTGTCTTATTTTCAGAGATATGAGTGCCTTCTGCCTACATTACTGGACCATTAGCTTGATGCCTTATGAAGTATAACATCAGCTCTGTCACCCCTCACCCAGATTCTTTCCCTCTCACATCAGTATTTACTTGGGGCCAGGATTATAAGGTGTTCCACAAATATTTTAAAAATACATGATCTAAATTCCACCTTTGGGAACTAGATGATTGGGGTACAATCCTTTGCAAAAGAAAAATAATGTGCGTTTTGTTGTCAGTATTGTGGGAGACACACCTTAAGGTACCAACTCCTGTCGGAATCTTCCTTTACCTGTGGTGACCCTGAGTGGAAGGAAGGCCCACCCCTGAGTGTCAGGAGGACAAATCACCTTGCTCTCCCTCACCTTCTTTGAAGACACTGTTTCCTCCACATGGAATTCTCTTCTTTTCCTTTTTCCTTGATATACTCTTTCCCAGCCTTCAACATTAATAGCAAGTATTATCACCCTAGTGACTCTTTACCAGACCTCATCTCTCCATTGCCACTCTATGTTGTTTAAAACAAAAATGTAAATGTAAAGGTTAACACAATTGCCCAGTGCATATGTGACCTGATTGTTTCGGGAATTTAAATCTTTCCCCATCTGTGGACCCGTGGCTTGCCTTGAACTGGCCCTCCATGCTGCTTTCTCCTTGTCAGGGAGAGATGCAAGCTCTGAGCATCTCTCTGTCTCTTCCTCCACAGGATGTGCTCACATTCTGGCTTTCTCCACTCCCACGTGTGAGAACCACATTGCCAAGGCAAAAATGTGTGCTTATTCTTTGGTCACCCAGGATAATGTATGGCCTTAAGACATTTCAGCCACTGCCTTGTGTCCCCCACACCTGACACACAAGTGTGTAGCCTTTACTCCTCTGAATGGATCATCTTTGTTACTCCTCCCACCCCCAGATACAATATACTGTATCAGTTCTTCAAGGGCAAGGGAGCTGTGCTTTATTTGCCTGTTCTCTCGTTGCTGATCCTGGCACCCAGCCCTGAAGTGGGCTTCAGAATCTGTTCATTCCTTGAATGAATGAACTGAATGAACACCAGCCAGATACTTTCCTCACCATCTTTCTTCATCTCAATTTGTGTGCTCAATCTTAGCTGCATGGCTATGGATGTATTCCTGATTAAGGAGCACTAAGTAGGTCAAGTGATGGAAAACAATGAACAAATCCAAAAATTATATTTTGATTTAAGCTTCTCATTCTTTATATAGTAAGGTTCTCTATCCTTCTGTGAAACTTTCAGATGTTTGTGGGGAAGCATAGAGGCCTTGTGATGGTTATATCCCAGAAACTCTTCCTAAATCTAGGTCTCCGGTTGCTTTCTTCCTTGAAGCAGGATCTCTCAACTCAGACTACCTTTGCCTTCTTTTTACTGTCCTTATCCTCCTTATATCCCTTGGAATTCTTCAATGTCAGAGTCTGTTTGACTCTTACTGATTAACACTACGGGAAAATGAGGAAACAGATAATAAATATGGGGACATTATAAAAGCTTAAGAACTCCAGCCATGTCTGCAATTCCATTCTTTGCCTTTTTTGCTATGGTAACTGGCTGAGGGAGGTAGCATAGCCCAATGGCTGCTTTGAATCCCAACTCAGCTGCCTGGAGGAGGGACTTGGGTAGCCGGTGTGACTTCTGTGCTCTCAGTTTTACCATCTGTAAAAAGGGGACACTAAATCCGCTTCTCAGTGTGGTTTGTAAGCATCCCATTGGATGACTGATACATGTTTGCCCTTAGTCCAGAGCCTGCGACATCATTACTGCTCAGATCATTGTAATTAACATCACTGCTGCCGCTCTCGCTGGAGTTATTGGCAACCGTGGTAGGCACTGGAGCTGGTATAACTTTTTCACCGCAGGCGTGGCACTCCCTGAAATTCAGCTCCTTCCTCAGCCCCGTTTTTGAAGGGGAAGAGCAGTCTGCCTAGAGCTTTATTTGCCTTCTCAGCAAGACTTAATGAGCTGAGTCCAGAAAACTCAAGCCAAGGAGAAGGGAGGCAAAGGGAAAAACCAGTCTAATGCAAGGATAAATACAAGTTGGTTTTCTTGAGAAGGCCTCTAGAAGGATCTCAGATACTCAAAATGAACCATAGGTGAACAGCCATACAATTTCTTTATTTGACTGAAAATTCTCTGGGCAGGATAAAAATTGCTAAGGTTCAGTGTTCTTATCAACCTGAGTGTTTGGGTTCTCTACTCTAGGCACCTGACTCCCGACTCCTGACACCCTCCTTAATGGCAGAACAAGAGCCCAGACTTCCCCAGATATCAAAGATGAAACAATAAACTCTTTTTGAAAGAATAAATAAATGAGTGAGTGAATGAATGAATGAATGCATACATAAATATAAGAAAGACAAGGCCCCTATGGCAGCCAGAGCTGTCTAGAGACAGTAATCCCAAATCCAAACCTCTAGCATTTCCTAGGAAGGACAATATATATGTAAATGGAGCCATCACGTTGAGAATGTCAGGCCTCAGAGGGTTCATTTGGCGCTTACAAAGGCCACTTCACATTTCTCCATGAAATTCCAAAACTTGACAGCTTTCTTAACAGTGATGGTGAAGAATAAAAACTTCAAAAATTATGCTATTTGAAAAGTAAACTGTTTACGGTTCAGAGTGAAAATTCTGAACTTAACTACTTGGCAGCTATCAAAATGTAACCCGATGACACAACAGTGATTTAAAATGTAAATAGACCTTTGGGCATGCAGCTAAGGGGGCAGCCATCCCCACCCAAGCCTAGTTCTGTAGAAACGTAGCCCTTGCAGGGACAGGATGGGACCCATGCACTCACCTGGTCACTGCCGGGACTGGGGCTTAAACTGCCTAAGCTTGCAGATGGTGACTCTACCTCCAGCCCCTCACTCCCAGGGATATAAAGGAAGCACTACAAACGCATGCCCTAAGATACATTTTCACGAAGGAAGTGTGCGCTAAATGAAATCTATGTTAATAAGCATATCAGATGTTCTTTAAAAAGTAATATGTGATCTCCAGGAATAAAAGGTCGTGTGTGAACTGCACTGTGCTTTGTGCCCACTGTGTGTCCTCGTTGTGAGTATTAACTGAATCTAGACCTTGAAATGTGCATATGAGCGCGTATGAACACATGTATACTCTCAAGCTCTATGCCTTAAAAGCATATTTAATTCAATAAACCTTGCCCATTACTGTTTAATTTCATAGGATGGAGACAACTAGGCAAGACTCCTTAGAATGCAGTGGTCAAAACGATCCTCACAGCCCTATTAGACCCTCCTTAGCTGTGGGCATCTGGTGCCCCAGGGCCTGGCAGTATGAACTGGGGTTGGTGCCAGGGCCTGTGGAGTCACTGCTGTTCACAGTTTCCCTGATAGGAGCTGGCAGACAGTGCCTGGGGTGGGGGTAGGACTAGATGACCTCTAAATTCCCTTCTCATCTTAAGACACTGCCACAGCCTTAGAAGCCATGACACTAATATTCTACAATATTAAACTCTCATCCCTAGCTATAATTCTGAAGCCTCTTTGTGGGTCTCTTCTACTTTTTTCAGAAGACCAGTCCAAAATGGGTAGTATACAGATAGAAATGTGATCCATCAGTTTTGTTCTTTTTTTTTTTCTAATTCACCCAGTATTAATATAATTATGTGAAAGCACATGATCAAATATAAAGCTCTTCATACACAAAAAGTCATACACATTTCATAACTTCAGCCAAAACACTCAGAAGCTCCAGGCAGGAGTAAGCCAAGCTTAATTTTTAGAGGAATATCAAAGCCAATAAAGCAAACCAAGGAAGCTGCCTATGGATATAAAATTTTGGGCACAATTGGGTTCAATTCAATTCAATTCAAGAAATTGAAATGTTGAGTATGTACTAAGTGTTGGCCCTCTGCTGGCTTTCTATTCCATACGAAAGGGGCTTGTTTGTTTTTAGGGGTTGATACTACACAGATGGTTTTCATAGAGATGGTGAGAGGTAGATCAGAGCAAGAGCACAAATAAGCAATTTTTCATGTAATAATCACAATTATAAAAATGACTAAAAAGTTACCATTTACTGAGGGCTGATCATATGCCAGGGCTTACACCACACCAAGCATTATATACGTGTATGAATGTTTGTATATATAATTCCCAATCTTTACAATCAACAATGGTAGTTATTCTTACCTCCTATTTTACGTATGAGAAAACCAAGTCATAGAGAGGTTAAATTACTTGACCAAGGTCACCCAGCTATTAAGCACTGAGTCAGATTTTAAAAACATAATGGTCTGACTTCAAAGCCAGCAGGCTCTACATTACATCTACATTAGTCTACATTTTACCACCTTCCATAATGGCCATTAATACTTGGCAGAAGGGATGAGGGAGGGGCCCAACCTGGCTTGTGGCTCTTGGTGAGAGTGGCTCACCCTGTGCTCAGCCCCTCGTGCCACACCTCCCCGCACCACCTAAGCTAGGCACCTCTCCTTGTTATTTCTCTAAACAGGCCAGATGTGTGATCCAGACAAGAAGTGTAGAGACAGCTTTTGGACCTGGCTTTGAGCTACGTTCAATACTCCAAGTAGTCAATTTAGGTCAAGTATTTTCCAGCCACCTTCACACAGTCTTTCTTTCTTCTATTTAAGTCAATTTGACTACAAATGCAACCTCCCTGATCTCGAGTCTATCAGAAGCTCTGATTGTGGCCCATGTACCCTGCAGCTTGGTTCCTGGTCAGAGGGCAAAGCTTGCCTGGAAGTGAGACTTTGAAATGACACTTGGCTTGGTTCCCTGAAGTCAGTCACATGCTCTCAGCCCTCTAGTCCTTCTCCTACTGTTGGAGCCACCCAAGGGGAAGCTCATATGAAAACAGCAGGTTACTCCCCATCAGCAAAGATACATCTTTGCTCGGCTGGTCTGGCAGCCACAAGCAAGCTGTGTTTTATTCGTGAACATCCTTCTTGTTTCAGCAGATAATGGACTCTAGTTAGGAGACAACATAGTAAACACAGCATATACAATGGGATGTGCATCTGGAATGAGTCTGCATATAAATAAGAGTGCTGGGAGCCAGGGAGGTAATAAGTCAGGAATGCAATGGAGAAAGGTTATTAAAAGAGGAGCTTGTAAAAATCTGCAACAAGGCTGAAAGCTTGGAGCATTTCTTGATTACAGAAGGACCAAAGGCAGCAGCCTGTCTCATCTGTGCTCTCACTAGCTGAGTTCCCGGACATCTCGCTTAAAATCCTGCTGTTACTCACTTTGTTCAATTGTAAAGTTGAGATTTTATACACTTTAAAAAAAAGCTCTAGGGCTGTTGTGAAGATGTGTCCATGAAGCTTTATGAAAAAAGCTGATATGGCTGTACAAATGGAAGGTTATATGATTCTTAATTTTGGATAGTGGCTGAAGTTACTCTTTTATACATCTAAGCCTTCTTGTTGGTTGAATATCAAGCAAAGTTATCTTTTCTCACAGAAATCTCTCAGGGATTTATCAGGCATAAAAGGAATCAAAAGTATTTTCCACTGTGTTATAGTCAAAACAGGAAGATCCTTTTTATTAGGCAGCATATGGTCAGCTATGCTGCAAAAACAAATAAATCCTGCAACCCCATTGGCTTAATAACAATAACAGAAAAGAGGATGATCATATCTTTCTGAGGCAACACCTAGTGTGTCTTGGGCATTTCTCCTGGGTCTCTATTCACACAGTGAATTCTAAGTCCTGGGCTGCTTCCACAACTTCTTGCATTGCCACAGAAGGGGAAGAAAGGGCTGGATCCCATGATGAAATGCTTTTAATAGTCAGGCCACAAAAAGGTTTATCACTTCCACTCTTTTCCATTATTCAGAATCCAGTTCATGGCCCCGACCCAACTGCAAGGGAGGCTGTGACATGTGGAGGAACCCATGGATGTCTTGGTGGCCCTGTGTCTATCTCACCTTTCTTAAAGTTAGCATTGGCTAATGAATACACAGGGGAGTCTTGTAGTCATAGAAGAGACTAGACTACTTTGCTGTTGCTACAATGACCTGTAAGCCTGTGGCCAGGATTAGGAACTTGCATATTTGTGGGGGCAGAACAAGATTCCCAAAAGGACTTACCCACCAGCTGCAGACCTGCTGTGTGGGTCCATTGTGATTCTAATTCTGAAAAGCGGTGTGTCTGCTCCCTGATTTATTCTGGGTAACACGTAAGTAATTTAACCATATGTCCAGGCTAACTGCTGCCATAATCTTAGTAGCTATCATATAGTTGGGATAGTATTACCTTTTAGCCTTCTAATGCTGAGGCTAATAGCTTTGGTCAGGCATTTTGCTATTGATTAGAACATGTTATTAAAATCCTTGAATCATTGTGTGAAAAGAAAAACTTGTTAAATGCAATCATATATATCTTACACCCTAACATCTGGCATTTTCATACTTTGAATTCATCATAAATTGCTGACATTAGTTACTACCTTCAACCTCTCTCAATTTGAAAGTGATTCAATGGTAACTTTTACAGTTACAGAAGATATCTCAGCATTGAGATTACTGAGATTTAAATTAATTAAATAAGGAGGCCAGGAGACTGGTATTGCTCTACACCATGGCAGCATATGTAAGCAAACCAAAATCTAAGCCTGTAAATGGCTCAAAATTGAACCCTAAGGGCAACCAATCGCAAACAGCCAAGTAGACTTTAAGCTATAGCCAGTCAATGGTTTTTCCTTACTTTGCTTCTGCCTTTACTCCATAAAAATCTGTCCTGTAGGTGGAGTACTCATAAACACTTCTGGTTTGGCGCTACTCAGTTGAAATCGATTTTTGCTCAAAAAAACTTAAAAATTTTAATATGCCGCAGTTTAGCCTTTAACAGATTCCAATGTTATATTTTATGACTTTGAGGCCTACTTTTGAACAGAATGGGCATGTATAGGAAGCAATTGTTACCTTAAAATAACACTCTGCATTTTAGTTAATTTTAAATACATTTTCCAGATGGACAGCCAACTGTTTTCATCAGTGTTTGGAACTTCCCAGCAGTTAAATGCTGGTGTATAAAGGTTACCTTTTCGTTTTATCTTCAACAATGCAGTCTGTTCTTAGACCGAGTCCATTCTCTCTATTTGTGAGCTTGATGATTTGAATTCACCAATCCTAAACTCCATCTGTTTGTTGCCTGAAAGCAGTTGAACAGATTTCAATAAATTTAGAAACTGTAAATAAATAGTTGAATAAGCCTGAATGATGGGTAAGATTTAAACATTGAGGATGGTCAGCCATTACATTTATAAGACTTTGAGATGTCTCATCCTTCACAAGGTCAGATAAGAATTTCCTACTTCCTCACAGTCCAAATGGTGACATCATTTCCTTTCAAACTTTGCAGAATAAAGTAAATTCAGACTAAATTTAAACTGCCATATCTGTCCCCTCTGGTTTCCCTAGGCTTCTGAAATTAGTCATCTCTACATTCCTTTTGCATTTCCATTAATTTTCCTATAGAAGACACAAACAACAAAGAGAAAGACGATAACAGAACATATAAAACATTTGTGTATTATCTCATTCCTAAAGAATTTGAATATATTCTAACAGCAGAACTTACGGTGCTTTAAAGGCTATTGAAACCCCAGCAATTCTGGGGAACACATGCTGATATAAAATAAAAAGGAATATATGACAAAAACCTGACGTAACAAGAGCTACCTTTTTTTCCTAACCATTATTTACTGCAAGTATATTATATTTCAAGCCTTGCTAAGCAGTTTCCATATGGTATCCTATTAATATTTGCAAAGAATTCATGAGTTATCTTTTCTGTCCTCGTTTAACAGATGAGAAGAGCAAGTCTGGAAAAGGTTAAGTACTTGCCAAAATCACAAGGCTGGTAAATAGAGAAGCTGGGATTCAAACACAAGTCTCTCTCTTCTCATCTTTTGATTTCTTTTGTTTGTTTTTTATTGAAGGGGTTGGGCGGTGCCAGTGAAAGAAGATGCATCTTTCTTCAAGTTCTTTGCTACTTCCAGAAAGTCTGTGTTGATTAGGCAAAAGAAGATGCTCAAGCTTTTGTTTCATAGATGTCTTTGATATTCCTATTTCAGATGATTCTTTTAAATGGACGGCTAGGGCACACATGCTAACTTCATTCTTATACACACAGTACTCAGAGATAGATACAGGCATCTGAACATGATTAGAATCCTTTTTTCTCTGTATTTCTACCATGAAATAGGAATTTAAAATACATTTCAGGTCCTGTTTGTTTTCATATTGCTAAACTTCCGGTACCTTTCACTGATTACCTTTTTTAAAAATTAAATAAACTTTATTGAGATGTAATTGACATACATTTAAATGAACCCATTATAAGTGTACAATTCAATGAGTTTGGGTAAATATGTACACACGTGTAACCACAAGCACAGTAAAGATAGAAATTTCCATCATTCCAGAAAGTAGGAAGGCCTACCTGTTTATAGTCCATCCTATGATCACATATCTGGCTTGTGACGATTGATCTTCTTTATGTGACTATAGAGGAGATCTGCATATTATAGAAGTTCAAATAATGGAATCATACAGTACATACTCTTTGTACTCCTTTTTTTCTTCTCAGAATAATGTTTTTGAGACACAACCTTTTAAAAACTGAAGTACAGTTGATTTACAATATTAGTTTCAGGTGTACAGCATAGTGATTAAATATTTTTGCATATTATACTCCATTATAAGTTATTGCAAGATAATGGCTATAATTCCCTGTGCTGTACAATATACCCTTGTTGCTTATCTATTTTATACCTAGTAGTTTGTATCTTTTAATCCCATTACCCTAATTTGTCCTTCCCCTCCTCCCTCTCCCCTTTGGTGACCATAAGTTTGTTGTCTATATCTGTGAGTCTGCTTCTGTTTTGCATACATTCATTTGTATTATTTTCTAGATTCCACATATAAGTAATAGCATATAGTATTTGTCTTTCTCTGACTTATTTCATTAAGCATAATATTCTCTAGGTCTATCCACGTTGCTGCAATTGGCAGCATTTCATTCTTTTTATGGTTGAGTAACATTCCATTCTCTCTCTCTATATATATATATATACACATATATATCTCATTCCATTCTCTCTATATATATATCTCACATCTTCTTTATCCATTCATCAAAACACTCCCTTTTTTTTTTTTTAAACATCTTTATTGAAGTATAATTGCCTTACAATGGTGTGTTAGCTTCTGCTTTATAACAAAGTGAATCAGTTATACATATACAATATGTTCCCATTTCTCTTCCCTCTTGCATCTCCCTCCCTCCCACCCTCACCATCCCACCCCTCTAGGTGGTCACAAAGCACCGAGCTGATCTCCCTGTGCTATGCGGCTGCTTCCCACTAGCTATCTATTTTACATTTGGTAGTGTATATATGTCCATGACACTCTCTTACCCTGTCACATCTCACCCCACCCCCTCCCCATATCCTCAAGTCCATTCTCTAGTAGGTCTGTGTCTTTATTCCCGTCTTGCCACTAGGTTCTTCATGGCCTTTTTTTTTTTTTCCCTTAGATTCCGTATATATGTGTTAGCATACTGTATTTGTTTTTCTCTTTCTGACTTACTTCACTCTGTATGACAGACTCTAACTCCATCCACCTCATTACAAATACCTCCATTTCATTTCTTTTTATGGCTGAGTAATATTCCATTGTATATATGTGCCACATCTTCTTTATCCATTCATCTGTCGATGGACATTTAGGTTGCTTCCAGGTCCTGGCTATTGTAAATAGAGCTGCAATGAACATTGTGGTACATGACACTTTTTGACCTATGGTTTTCTCAGGGTATATGCCCAGTAGTGGGATTGCTGGGTCGTATGGTAGTTCTATTTGTAGTTTTTTAAGGAACCTCCATACTGTTCTCCATAGTGACTGTATCAATTTACATTCCCACCAACAGTGCAAGAGTGTTCCCTTTCCTCCACACCCTCTCCAGCATTTATTGTTTCTAGATTTTTTGATGATGGCCATTCTGACCGGTGTGAGATGATATCTCATTGTAGTTTTGATTTGCATTTCTCTAATGATTAATGCTGTTGAGCATTCTTTCATGTGTCTGTAGGCCATCTGTATATCTTCTTTGGAGAAATGTCTATTTAGGTCTTCTGCCCAATTTTGGATTGGGTTGTTCGTTTTTTTGTTATTGAGCTGCATGAGCTGCTTGTAAATCTTGGAGATTAATCCTTTGTCAGTTGCTTCATTTGCAAATATTTTCTCCCATTCTGATGGTTGTCTTTTGGTCTTGTTTATGGTTTCCTTTGCTGTGCAAAAGCTTTTAAGTTTCATTAGGTCCCATTTGTTTGTGTTCTTATTTCCATTTCTCTGGGAGCTGGGTCAAAAAGAATCTTGCTGTGATGTATGTCATAGAGTGTTCTGCCTATGTTTTCCTCTAAGAGTTTGATAGTGTCTGGCCTTACACTTAGGTCTTTAATCCATTTGGAGTTTATTTTTGTGCATGGTGTCAGGGAGTGTTCTAATTTCATACTTTTACATGTACCTGTCCAATTTTCCCAGCACCACTTATTGAAGAGGCTGTCTTTTCTCCACTGTATATGCTTGCCTCCTTTATCAAAGATAAGGTGACCATATGTGTGTGGGTTTATCTCTGGGCTTTCTATCCTGTTCCATTGATCTATATTTCTGTTTTTGTGCCAGTACCAAACTGTCTTGATTACTGAAGCTTTGTAATATAGTCTGAAGTCAGGGAGCCTGATTCCCCCAGCTCCATTTTTCGTTCTCAAGATTGCTTTGGCTATTCGGGGTCTTTTGTGTTTCCATACAAATTGTGAAATTTTTTGTTCTAGTTCTGTGAAAAATGCCAGTGGTAGTTTGATAGGGATTGCATTGAATCTGTAGATTGCTTTGGGTAGTAGAGTCATTTTCACAATGTTGATTCTTCCAATCCAGGAACATGGTATATCTCTCCATCTATTTGTATCATCTTTAATTTCTTTCATCAGTGTCTTATAATTTTCTGCATACAGGTCTTTTGTCTCCTTAGGTAGGTTTATTCCTAGATATTTTATTCTTTTTGTTGCAATGGTAAACGGGAGTGTTTTCTTAATTTCACTTTCAGATTTTTCGTCATTAGTGTATAGAAATGCAAGAGATTTCTGTGCATTAATTTTGTATCCTGCTACTTTACCAAATTCATTGATTAGCTCTAGGAGTTTTCTGGTAGCATCTTTAGGATTCTCTATGTATAGTATCATGTCATCTGCAAATAGTGACAGCTTTACTTCTTCTTTTCCGATTTGGATTCCTTTTATTTCTTTGTCTTCTCTGATTGCTGTGGCTAACACTTCCAAAACTATGTTGAATAATAGTGGTGAGAGTGGGCAACCTTGTCTTGTTCCTGATCTTAGTGGAAATGGTTTCAGTTTTTCACCATTGAGGACAATGTTGGCTGTGGGTTTGTCATATATGTCCTTTATTATGTTGAGGAAAGTTCCCTCTATGCCTACTTTCTGCAGGGCTTTTATCATAAATGGGTGTTGAATTTTGTCGAAAGCTTTCTGTGCATCTATTGAGATGATCATATGGTTTTTCTCCTTCAATTTGTTAATATGGTGTATCACATTGATTGATTTGCGTATATTGAAGAATCCTTGCATTCCTGGGATAAACCCCACTTGATCATGGTGTATGATCCTTTTAATGTGCTGTTGGATTCTGTTTGCGAGTATTTTGTTGAGGATTTTTGCATCTGTGTTCATCAGTGATATTGGCCTGTAGTTTTCTTTCTTTGTGACATCTTTGTCTGGTTTTGGTGTCAGGGTGATGGTGGCCTCGTAGAATGAGTTTGGGAGTGTTCCTCCCTCTGCAATATTTTGGAAGAGTTTGAGAAGGATAGGTGTTAGCTCTTCTCTAAATGTTTGATAGAATTCACCTGTGAAGCCATCTGGTCCTGGGCTTTTGTTTGTTGGAAGGTTTTTAATCACAGTTTCAATTTCAGTGCTTGTGATTGGTCTGTTCATATTTTCTATTTCTTCCTGGTTCAGTCTCGGCAGTTTGTGCATTTCTAAGCATCTGTCCATTTCTTCCAGGTTGTCCATTTTATTGGCATAGAGTTGCTTGTAGTAATCTCTCATGATCTTTTGTATTTCTGCAGTGTCAGTGGTTACTTCTCCTTTTTCATTTCTAATTCTATTGATTTGAGTCTTCTCCCTTTTTCTCTTGATGAGTCTGGCTAATGGTTTATCAATTTTGTTTATCTTCTCAAAGAACCAGCTTTTAGTTTCATTGATTTTTGCTATTGTTTCCTTCATTTCTTTTTCATTTATTTCTGACCTGATCTTTATAATTTCTTTCCTTCTGCTGGCTTTGGGGTTTTTTTGTTCTTCTTTCTCTAACTGCTTTAGGTGCAAGGTTAGGTTGTTTATTCGAGATGTTTCCTGTTTCTTGAGGTAGGCTTGTATTGCTATAAACTTCCCTCTTAGCACTGCTTTTGCTGCGTCCCATAGGTTTTGGGTCATCGTATCTCCATTGTCATTTATTTCTAGGTATTTTTTGATTTCCCCTTTGATTTCTTCAGTGATCACTTCGTTATTAAGTAGTGTATTGTGTAGCCTCCATGTGTTTGTATTTTTTACAGATCTTTTCCTGTAATTGATATCTAGTCTCATAGCGTTGTGGTCGGAAAAGATACTTGATACGATTTCAATTTTCTTAAATTTACCAAGGCTTGATTTGTGACCCAAGATATGATCTATCCTGGAGAATGTTCCATGAGCACTTGAGAAAAATGTGTATTCTGTTGTTTTTGGGTGGAATGTCCTATAAATATCAATTAAGTCCATCTTGTTTAATGTATCATTTAAAGCTTGTGTTTCCTTATTTATTTTCATTTTGGATGATCTCTCCATTGGTGAAAGTGGGGTGTTAAAGTCCCCTACTATGATTGTGTTGCTGTCGATTTCCCCTTTTATGGCTGTTAGTATTTGCCTTATGTATTGAGGTGCTCCTATGTTGGGTGCATAAATATTTACAATTGTTATACCTTCCTCTTGGATCGATCCCTTGATCATTATATAGTGTCCTTCTTTGTCTCTTGTAATAGTCTTTATTTTAAAGTCTATTTTGTCTGATATGAGAATTGCTACTCCAGCTTTCTTTTGATTTCCATTTGCATGGAATATCTTTTTCCATCCCCTCACTTTCAGTCTGTATGTGTCTCTAGGTCTGAAGTGGGTCTCTTGTAGACAGCATATATATGGGTCTTGTTTTTGTATCCATTCAGCCAGCCTGTGTCTTTTGGTGGGAGCATTTAATCCATTTACATTCAAGGTAATTATCGATATGTATGTTCCTATTCCCATTTTCTTAAATGTTTTGGGTTTGTTATTGTAGGTGTTTTCCTTCTCTTGTGTTTCTTGCCTAGAGAAGTTCCTTTAGCATTTGTTGTAAAGCTGGTTTGGTGGTGCTGAACTCTCTCAGCTTTTGCTTGTCTGTAAAGGTTTTAATTTCTCCATCACATATGAATGAGATCTTTGCTGGGTAGAGTAATCTTGGTTGTAGGTTCTTCTCCTTCATCACTTTAAGTATATCCTGCCACTCCCTTCTGGCTTGCAGAGTTTCTGCTGAAAGATCAGATGTTAACCTTATGGGGATTCCCTTGTGTGTTATTTGTTTTTTTTCCCTTGCTGCCTTTAATATGTTTTCCTTATATTTAATTTTTGACAGTTTGATTAATATGTGTCTTGGCGTGTTTCTCCTTGGGTTTATCCTGTATGGGACTCTCTGTGCTTCCAGGACTTGATTAACTATTTCCTTTCCCATATTAGGGAAGTTTTCAACTATAATCTCTTCAAATATTTTCTCAGTCCCTTTCTTTTTCTCTTCTTCTTCTGGGACCCCTATAATTCGAATGTTGGTGCGTTTAATGTTGTCCCAGAGGTCTCTGAGACTGTCTTCAGTTCTTTTCATTCTTTTTTCTTTATCCTGCTGTGCAGTAGTTATTTCCACCATTTTATCTTCCAGGTCACTTATCCTTTCTTCTGCCTCAGTTATTCTGCTATTGATCCCATCTAGAGAATTTTTAATTTCATTTATTGTGTTTTTCATCATTGCTTGGTTCCTCTTTAGTTCTTCTACGTCCTTGTTAAATGTTTCTTGCATTTTGTCTATTCTATTTCCAAGATTTTGGATCATCCTTACTATCATTATTCTGAATTCTTTTTCAGGTAGACTACCTATTTCCTCTTCATTTGTTAAGTCTAGTGTGTTTTGACCCTGCTCCTTCATCTGCTGTGTGTTTTTCTGTCGTCTCATTTTGCTTATCTTACTGTGTTTGGGGTCTCCTTATCACAGGTTGCAGGTTTGTAATTCCCGTTGTTTTTGGTATCTGTCCCCAGTGGCTAAGGTTGGTTCAGTGGGTTGTGTAGGCTTCCTGGTGGAGGGAACTAGTGCCTGAGCTCTGGTGGATGAGGCTGGATCTTGTCTTTCTGGTGGGCACGTCCACGTCTGGTGGTGTGTTTTGGGGTGTCTGTGGCCTTATTATGATTTTAGGCAGCCTCTCTGCTAATGGATGGGGCTGTGTTCCTGTCTTGCTAGTTGTTTGGCATAGGGTGTTCAGCACTGTAGCTTGCTGGTCATTGAGTGATGCTGGGTCTTGATGTTGAGATGGAGATCTCTGAGAGATTTTTGCCGTTTGGTATTACGTGGAGCTGGGAGGTCTCTTGTGGACCAGTGTCCTGAAGTTGGCTCTCCCACCTCCGAGGTACGGCCCTGATGCCTGGCTGAAGCACCAAGAGCCTTTCGTCCACACGGCTCAGAGTGAAAGGGAGAAAAAATAGAAAGAAAGAAAGAAGAAAGAAAGAAAGAAAGAAAGAAAGAAAGAAAGAAAGAAAGAAAGAAAGAAAGAGGCTATAATATAGTGAAGTAAAATAAAGCTATTATAAAGCAAAGCTATACAGACAAAATCTCCCCCAGAAGCATATACATATACACTCACAAAAAAAAAGGAAAAGGGGAAAAATTAATATATCCTGCTCCCAAAGTCCACCTCCTGAATTTGGGATGATTCGTTATCTATTCAGGTATTCAACAGATGCAGGCACATCAAGTTGTTTGTGGAGTTTTAATCCGCTGCTTCTGAGGCTGCTGGGAGAGATTTCCCCTCCTCGTCTCTGTTCGCACAGCTCCTGGGGATCAGCTTTGGATTTGGACCCGCCTCTGCGTGTAGGTCGCCTGAGGGCGTCTGTTCCCCGCCCAGACAGGACGGGGTTAAAGGAGCAGCTGCTTCGGGGGCTCTGGCTCACCCAGGCCGCGGGGAGGGAGGGGTACGGAGGAGGCGGGGCGAGCCTGCGGCGTCAGAGGCCGGCGTGACGTTGCACCAGCCTGAGGTGCACAGTGCGTTCTCCCAGGGAAGTTGTCCCTGGATCACGGGACGCTGGCAGTGGCGGGCTGCACGGGCTCCCGGGAGGGGCGGTGTGGAGAGTGACCTGTGCTCGCACACAGGCTTTTTGGAGGCGGCAGCAGCAGCCCCAGCGTCTCACGCCCGTCTCTGGGGTCCGCGCTGATAGCCGCGGCTCGCGCCAGTCTCTGGAGTTCGTTTAGGCGGCGCTCTGAATCCCCTCTCCTTGCGCGCCGCGAAACAAAGAGGCAGGAAAAAGTCTCTTGCCTCTTCGACAGCTGCAGACTTTTTCCCGGTCTCCCTCCCAGCCAGCTGTGGTGCGCTAACCCCTTCAGGCTGTGTTCACGCCGCCAACCCCAGTCCTCTCCCTGCGATCCGACCGAAGCCCGAGCCTCCGCTCCCAGCCCCGCCCGCCCCGGCGGGGGAGCAGACAAGCCTCTCGGGCTGGTGAGCGCTGCTCGGCGCCGAGCCTCTGTGCGGGAATCTCTCCGTTTTTCCCTCTGCGCCCCTGTTGCTGTGGGATCCGTGCTGATAGCTGTGGCTCGCACCCGCCTCTGGGGTCCGCGCTGAAAGCCGCAGCTCGCGCTCGTCTCTGGAGCTCGTTTAGGCGGCGCTCTGAATCCCCTCTCCTCGCGCACCAGGAAACAGGGAAGAAAAAGTCTCTTGCCTCTTCGGCAGCTGCAGACTTTTTCCCGGACTCCCTCCCGGCTAGCTGAAAACACTCCCTTTTTGATGCATGTGTCAGTCATTGGTTCTTTTGATAGGAGGGTGTTATTTATTGTATAGATATAAACACAATTTGTTCATCTATTCACGTGTTGATGGCTATTGAGGTGGATTTTGGTTTGGGACTATTATGAATAAACCTATGATGAACATTTTGAATATATATTTTTTTGTTAATATACGCTTTTGTTTCTCTTGGGTAAATATCTCAGAGTAGAATTACTGGTTAATATGATAAAGGTATGTCTAACTTATAGGAAACTAATCAACTGTTTGCCAAAGTGGCATATTCTTACCAGCAACTCTCATACATTCCTATATGGAGCTCCATTTGCTCATGAATCTGACCAACTTTTGGTACTGCCAGTGTTTTAAAATTTTGGCCATCCCAGGTGCGCAGTAGTTTTTATTTGCATTTCCTGCTGACTAATGATTTGAAGCACATTTTCAGGTGCTTATATTACTTTTTTTCTGATGTTCCCTTTAAATATTTTCTCCGTTTGGAAAATTGGATTGTGTCTTCATGTTGTTGAGTTATAAGAGTATGGTATATATTCTCGATACAAATCATTTTTCAGATATATGTATTGCAAATATATTATTGTAGACTATCATTTTATTAGTATCTTTTGAAGAACAAATTTTTAAAATTTTGATGTTCAATTTATCAATGTGTCCTTTTATGGCTTGTGTTTTTTCTATTCTATCTAGAAATCTTAGCAAATCTGAAAGTCAAGATTTTTTCCGTGCTTTCTTCTAAAGTTCTAAAGTTTTAAGTTCTCACATTTAAGCCTATAGTCATTTTAAGTTAATTTTTATGTATGGTATGAGGTAATGGACAGGCTTTATTTCCATATAAATAATCAGTTTTCGAGCAGTTTTTCTTGAAAAAACTATCTTTTCCCATTGAATTACCTTGGCTCCCGAAAGTCAATTCACCATATGTGCATGGGTCTATTTTCAGACCCTGAATACTTTCCCATTGATCTATTTGTTTATCCTTATGTCTTACTTTGACTTTATAGTAGATCTTGAAAGTAAGTTATATGATTCCTCCATTTTTTTCTTCTCTGCCAAACTGTTTTAGCTATTCTGTAATTTTTGCATTTCCAAATACATTTTTGAATCAAATCACTTTCTTAAAAAAATCCTGCTGAGAATTTGTTTGGGATTGAGTTGAACCTATAGATCAATTTGGGGGAGAATAAACAACTTGAGTCTTTCAATCCATGAACATGTAATTTCTACCCATTTATTTTAGTCCTCTTTAATTTTTCTCAGCAAAGTTTTACAGTTTTAAAGGAACAAAAGTTAAACATATTTTGTTAGATTTATTCCCAAGTATTTACTTTTTGATGCTATCCTAAATGGTATTTTTAAAATTCAATTTTCAATTGTTTTAGTATACAATTTATTTTTGTATCTTGTTTCCTGAAACTCTATTCAACTTATTATTAGTTCTCAAAGTTTTTCTTTAGATTTTTTAAGAATTTTCTCTGTATATGATTATGATACCTATGAATAAAAACACTTTTATTCTTTCTTTCCCTATCTGTATGCCTTTTTTTCCTTTTCTAGCCTTATTGAGCTAGCTTGGAACTCTAGTATAAAGCTGAATAGTAGTGGTGAGAGCAAACCTCCTTACCTTGTTTTTGTCTTTCACGGGAAATAGTTTAGTTTTTACCATTGAATATTATCTTAGCTATAGGTTTTTCATAGATAACTCCACCACATTAAAAGATGAGAATAGGTGTTAAAATTTGTTAAATAATTTTGCTACATCTATTGATAGAATCACATGGTTTTTCTCCCTATTTTCTTAATATGATAAACTATATTGATTGATTTTAGAATGCTATACAAATCTGCCAATGCTCGAATAAGCCCCACCTTATCATGATGTATTTTTTTTATGTATTGCTATATTTGATATGCTAATATTTTGTTAAGGAATTTTGCATCTATATTCATGAAGGTCTTCAGTTTTCTTATAATATCTTTGTCTAGTTTTGGTATCAGGATAATAAAATAAGTTGAAAATGTTCTTACATCTTCTGTTTAGAACAGGTCTTGGCATAGAAATACTATTTATTTCTTAAATGTTTGATAGACTTCACCAGTGAGGACGCCTCTACTTTTTTATTAGAAGTTTTTAAACGAAAATTCCAATTGTTTTAATAGACCTATTGCTATTCAGATTTTCCATTTCTTCTTGTGCTGTTGGTAATTTGTGTTTTTCCAAAAAATGTCCATTTTATTTAAGTTGTCTAATATATAGCCATATGACGGTTCTTAGTATTCTCTTATTATTTTTAAAATATCTATAAAATACCTCCAGTTCTGGTGGAATATAGTCTAAGTTTATTTCTCACTCAAGTAAGAGTTGCTAGAGGTCATATTAACCCTCAAGGGCTCCCAAGCATATACTGAGCCAGTGATCTAGGCTGTTAGATCTTGTGTTTCTGCAATCTCCATGCACGGTTTCCATATCCACTGCTAAATGAAGATAGAGCTAGAATGTCTTGCAGGGTTTTTCCGTGTCTCAGTTTGTAAGTGAAGCATGTCATTTTCCTTCACAGCCTTTGGCCAGAAATAGTTGCTTGGCTCTATCCAGGTGCAAGAGATCTAGGTGAGATAGTCTTCATTGTGCCCAGTAAGGAGAGAACTCGATATTGATGGCCACTAATTATGTCTACCACAATGTGTATCTGTCACCATATTTTACTTCTCTCCAATACTGAACAGGGTGCTTCTGACCATATCACATGTCTATAATCCCTCCAACTGTTCAAAGGGCTTTCATATCCATTATCTTAATATGTTTCTTAACCAATCTGTGAGTTATGCAGAGCAGGTTGTTTTAACCATCTTACCTTGGGTAGGTATGGTGAGGCCAAACACAGATCAAGAGAAAGAAAACAGAAACATACAGTTTTGCTATACCCACAGTTCTCTGGAGAGAACACAGCATGCCACTCGGGGATGCATTGGGGTTGGTAAAGAAGCAGAGGGAGGAACGCTGTGGGCAAGCACCTTTATTGGGGTTTCTGCAGGAAAGAAGGAGCAAGGCAGGGCCAGCAGATTTAGGATTGGCTAATTTGGATAATTTTAGTAGGCTTTGGGCCATAAGGGCTGTCAAAAATTGTCTGTTATCTGGCCCTGGGATGATTAGAGACCTGAAGTATGAGAGTTTGATAAGGGAGGTAGTTGGAAGTGTGGACTTATTTGGTTGCTCAAGAAGGGGAACTGACTGACCTCTAGCCAGCTCCTCAAAACTGGGTCAAGATAGTGCTTAAAAGCTAATTTACAGAGGTATTATTTATTGTCCCCATTTTACATTTAGGGAACTGAGTCACATTAGGGTTAGATCATTTACCCAAGCTCATCTAATTATTACCTAGAAGGCCCTAGGGTTAGAACACAAAAATCTGATTCACTGATGGATGTGCTTCCAGTTCAGTACCTTACACATAAGGGAGGTTTAATAAATGCTTCTGTGAATCACACTACCCAGTCAGACGCCTGGGTTTCTCACTCTGTGGCCTCATTTAGAGGTGTGGCTCTTCCTCTTCTCATACAAGACCATAATGTGTTAGTGTGCCAGAGCAGGTGCTGGACCCAGAGGAAGTGCCTTCTCACTCCAGTTCTCAATGAAGGCAGTCTTTCCATCTGCTTTCATTACAGGGATTACAGACACATAATATGGTTTGAAGAGGCAGCACATAAGAAAAAGACAGCAGATACGGAGGCCAAGGTGGCAGCCTTCCAGGGGATGGCAATAATTAAAGCTGGTGCATGAAGCTTTTCCCAGACTAGATTTCCCTAGCACAAAGGTTAGCCTAAAACTTCAATGCCATCCTTTTAAAGGGTACATGCATAGATAGAACCATCACATTCAACGATGCCTAAGAGTATCAAGAACTAAATGGTGCTCCCCATCACCCATTTTCCAAGCAATGCTGTTCAAGGCAAGCCTGCGGACTGCTGAATTCAGCTTTCTGGGGAACAGCAAATTACCAGGAGTTAGCATGTTGTGGTGTGTAGGCCATGTGAATACCAAGACCTATTTGCAAACATTATAGAAAAGCTAAATTGAGTTAATTTCAATTTCTTGAATTGAAACACTGAATTAAAAAACAATTTAAATGTATCGCTCTTTTAGAAGAATATCAATGCTTTAAAATTAATTTCATTTTTTAAATGTACCATTAACTCAATAAAGCCTTTTGGGCTTTTTAAGCTAATTGTCTTTGAACTCATTTTAAATTCAAAAGTCTTTATAATTTTGATAATATTTTAAAAACTATCCTCACTATAGCAGTTCATATTATAAACTTAAAAGGACACAGAAAAAAACTAATGAGGCCCTTGTGCAAGAATGATACACATATTTTTGGACCATTTGTATTATTTTTGTAGAACAGTAGGAGTTATCCCACTTTGTTTAATGAAATCATATGTATGTATGTATCTATATGTATATATGGACAGAGTAAAAATTTCTAAATTCATGGAAAAAATTCCAAAGACTCTATACTAGAATGTTATCTCTAGGGAATAGACAACATGAGGATTTTTCTATAATTTTTATACTTTTATTATTTTACCTTGATTAGTGCTAGCAAGTTGTTACAATTTCTATAACTGACAAAACATATAATTTAAAACATATTTTAAGCTCCAAAGCCAACAATTTGTTTGAATGTGATCAGTTCATTTTGCCCACATGGGAACAGGATTTAAGGCTCTTCATAACAGTTTGGCCACATATTATGAACATTTTCCATGCCATGAGTCTTCCACAACAACAATATTTTAAATAGTTTCATAATATCCCACTTTATAAATGTATAATCACTCACTGTCAAGTTTCAAATTTCAATGGGGACACATGTTCATTGAGAATAATACAGAAGTGAAGTTGGAAAGTAAATGGATTCTCTTCTCACTTTCCACTCCTTTAGAGGAACACATTTTTAAAAGTTTAATATATGTTTTTCTAGACCTTTTACTATTTACATACAAATTCAAACAGTATAAGAGAGTATCCAATGAAAAGAAAAAAATTCTTTCCCTGTCCCACACCTTCTTTTAACTGTTCTATTTTTAATGCTTCTAATAGTAATTCAGATATGATTTACCAACTTAAAATAGTTTGTTGATTTGCTTAGTGTATGAGACATACCTGTCACTTACACGACTTCCTTTTCCTTTCAACTGTCAATCGTCTTGTTTTAGTTTTAAGTCTATTGTTTTATTTTCTAGTTGTGAAATTATATTAAAATATCTATTTCTTGACCCATCTACATGCAATTACATTTTCCTTGCTCCTTGAGGGCTAGGGCTGGTCAAGGGTTAGGGACCTGGATTCCACATGTTTTGCATGGCATCTGCACAAATGTACCAGGATTCTAGCTCATTCGATGGCCCAACTCTTCCTTCTAGAGCAGCTCTAGATCCTAGTCTCACAGACAGCAGACTCTGCATTCTGACTGGTAAAAAACCCACAGAGAAAGGATAGGTAGGGAAAATGTGTAGCCAGCATTCCTGGTTTGTCTTCTTCCACTGTCTTGAATCCATTAGGACCCAGATCTGACTTCTTTGCATGTATGGGTACAAGGCCCACGGAGGCTTTAAGACAGTGACTAAAGAATGGATTTATCCTTTTCTTTAGACGCGCTCATGAGCAAGAAGGAGGATGAGGTCAGATCTGTCACCAAATGCTCTTCAATATTCCCCAAATTAATAACTGTCTCCAAAAGGGTAAGGTTACCAAGCAAAGGGCTGGGATTTTCTGGAAATAGTTTTTCAGAGAAGCATCATTTCAGTGGCTTGATCTGTCAGCCTGGGATCACGCACAGGTTGACAGATTTTTCAGACGGAATGGTGTTCCAATACTCCCGCTAGTTCTGGGCAGGAAGGCAGGGGGGATTTGGGGAAACAGCAACTATTGTGATGGAGAAAGAGCTGTCCTGCTCGCCCTTTTAGAAATAATCCTCATATCTGTACAGCACTTCTCAATCCATTCTCAAATCCATCCTTCGGTGGATTACACAGGAGGTTCACATCAGTCAGACCTAACCCACCCATTCTTCAGCCAGCACAAGCAAGGTTAGGATCACTTACACTGCTTGTTTAATCATCAAGGATTTCCCCCACCTTGTTTCCACTGTGTTCCAGTTCTGCCGTTTCTTAACTGTAGCTAATTTCCCACTATTGGCTCCACGCCTGCTTTTCGGCAAAATCCTTGGAGATTTTTATGATTGCATTTCCTCTCTCTTACAGTTGTTTTACCATCTAATTGCCTGCCTCTTCCTTTTTTTGAAATGACTCATCTATATCAAGTCTTTCCAAGGCATTCTACTTGGTGTGCATAAAAAAACAACTCTCTTTTCATGTTCGTCTTCCATTGGCTTATGTGACATTTAATTAAACTACATCATTACAAGAGCATATATACAGGCATAAATGGTTGGGGTACAATCACAGCCGACATGGCTGAGCATCCCACTCAATTGGTGGAAGTGACAGTGTTAATATATATCAGAAATTAGCCAACTAGCAGAGAGCCTTCAGCATGCCGTGCCATCAGTCAGTATGATTTACCAAAGACATGGAAAGGATTCATTAAATAGATGGTTAAGGGAGAGCAGTTCAGAGAGCTTGCACTTCCATGAATTCTACAAAGATTAGTCATGAGAGCTCTTTCTGCATCACAGAGGGCACTGCTCTAGCTGGTATCCCTGGGACCTGAGTCTTGATTAGCCTGGATGTGTCTAGCACCTCGGCAGACCCATTTTGGACGTGGGAGGCTGGGAGGATGTGGGGATGGTTCAGACTCCCCTGAAATTGTCTTCCAAATTTCAGAGTTCAATGAAATTGAACTAAATCAGGATTACTAAATTGTGAGCTGAGCATAGCTCCAATGATATCTATTGTGGTGGGTAGAGTAGTGCCTCCCCCTAAGATGTCAATATCCTAATCCTTAGAATTTGTGAATAAATTAGCTTACATGGCAAAGGGAGACTAAGCTTGCAGATGAAATTAATGTTGCTCATCACCGTACCTTAAAATAGGGAGATTATCCTGGCAGGCCCAATGCAGTAAGAAGGGTCCTTACAAGTGGGAGAGAGTGAGCTGGAGGGAGATGTGACCCTGGAGAAGCTCGGAATAGTTCAGTGTCAGGAGGATTCAACCTACCGTTGTTGGCTCTGAAGATGGAAAGGGCCACAAGTGAAGGACTGTGAGTACCCTCTAGAAGCCGGGAAAGGCAAGAAAAACAAATTCTCCCCATAAAGGAATGTAGCCCTGCCAACACCTTGATTTTAGCGTCCTGAGACATGCCTCAGACTTCTGACCTCCAGAACTGTAAGATAATAGGGTTGTGTTTTTTAAGCCATTGAGTTTGTCATAATTTGTTATAGCAGCATAGGCAACTAGTACATCTACCTTCTTATTTCTGCGACATCTTCTGCTTTCCTAATAAAGGAAATTACATTTATAGGATTTATTTAATGTAAGCTCTGAATTTTACAACCCCTTCCTACTCCCCACTGTGTTTAAAAGTAATTTTAAAGCTGCTGCTTGTGACTAGAGGAATGTAAAATAAAGGGCCAAACCTCTTTAAAGCATTTCAAACATTTTGTTGTAACTATCCAAGGAAAGCTTTGAAACAGCAGTTCTCTCGTGGATGGAAAAAGAGCAAGGAGCATGACGTGCTCTGTGACGTGCCATGATTGATAAGCCCAGGTCCTGGGTGAGCAAGTGTCAGGCCTTGTTTAGAGATGGGAGGGCCTCTCAGGGCAGCTGGCGGCATTCCCTGCTGTGCTCAGCTGGACTGGTCCCCAGAGTGACCTTGCAAACACCAGTCACCGCCAAGTTTATCTTGGTCGGTGTTGTCTATCAGCACAGAACCTCTTCCATTTAGACGGTAAGACCCCAGGGAGTTGCAAGAAGAAGCAACGCCAAAGAGAACGCACAATGTTAAGTCACTGGGGCTTTGCACAAACCACCAGAGGAACCAGAAGGAGGGAGCAAAACATCCCGTGACAGGTACAAGGCCTGTTGTGATGGGAAGATAGAGGACTGTGAAGAAGTGCAACTTTCCCCAACTCAAAATCCAACATAAAGATAAGATACATGTGCAGACAAATAACTTAACCAGTGGTGGTGATTAAATCCTGAGTGAGCGCCCAGGTGGTCCATGTTTTGGAGTCAAAGAAGGGACTTTCACCCTCAGCTCGGGTGTGTGTGTGTAGGGGGCCCAGTCGTAAGGAAGGAGATAAGCAGAAGACGAAGATGCTCAGAGTTCTGGACGGGTGTCAGAGTGTCAGCACATACACTTGCTCAGGTGACCCCTGGTTGACCAAGAGGAATGATGCGGGAGATTCTGTTATGGGACTTGTCCTGAGTGAGGAGTTTGGGTAAGCAGGCTCTCAGCAAATTGTAGCAGTTCTCTAATTTTGAACTAAGAAAATATACTTGGTCTCATTAATAGAGATTCTCTGAGGTTCATGAGAATAGGGGTGACATATATCAGCATTTCTGAAATATTAAGAATTTAGAGATGGGAGAGAAGGTTGCCCAGGATGGATGTGTGGCTTGGGACAAGGCATCTCACCTGAGACTTGATTTTTCTTGTATAACATGGGGTCAAGGGGTTTCCCCTGTAACCTCAGACTTAAGAATAAAGTGAGATATACATAGACTATTTGGTAACTTTGAAGTACTTTGCTTAAGTTATGATTAATATTTTCATTGCTGTAAATAGATTGACTTTAATTCATACCAATTTATCAGAATTACCAAAGTTTATAACAATTTTTCTGCCAAGGTATTTTATGGTCAAAGAACGAATTGGTTCCTTTTTGACCCTGTGACCTTCTTTAGTTGCTATCTCATATCTATTCTCCTTCTCTTGACCAAATCCCATGTTTCCACTTTCTCACCACCCCATTCACTCATCTGTCCCCATCACACTGGTTTATATATCCCCGTTGGTTTATCGAAATTACTTTGGACAAGGTCACTAATGATCTTCTAATTGTCAGATTCTATAATAATAGTAACAATATTAATGATGGGGATAGCTAATGTTTATTGAGCTTTCATTATGTCAGGCATGTTTCTAAGTGATTTACATGTATTAACTAACTTAACTTTATCCTGTGAAGTAGGTAATATTATCAATCAGATCAAGAAGGAAACTGTGGCACAGAGAGGTGTCCCTTGCCTAGGTCAGAGTTTGCAAGCAGCAGAGACAAGACACAAACCTAGGCAATCATACTCTACTGCCACACTTGCAACCATCATGCTCTGCTACCTCTTACATTTAGATAGTGAGACCTTCTAGATGTGAATATTGCTTTCAGTGACAATCCTTGGTTGGGAATGGGGGATTGAAAAGCAGAGTGGGTGTGGGTGTATTAAAACAGTGGAGCTGCATTTAAGTCTCGGGATGCTCCTGTTCTTGGTATTGAGAGGTCTACAGATGAGCCAAGGTTGGCAGCCTTTCTGAGAGTTCTTGGTCTGGGGCTGTGACTGGGCAAGTGCGGAAGGGCAGGCTGAAGAGGCTGTAATGGGGGGCCAAGGAGAGCCTCACTGGGCATTTGGATGAGTCACCAGCAGGGAGGAGCAGGCAGGGTCAGCAGGGTAGTTCATGGGAAACCAGGGGGACTTCCAAAACCTCTTTGTGGCACCCTGGTGGCTTCAGGATCTGTGGTTTCCTAGAGCATGAGTGTCCCTGTCTTCAGGCTTCATGATGATGATAAACAACTTACGTTCCTTGGTGGTCCTCACATCTTCAGGACTTGGGTTAAAATGGCAAACTGGCACTTCTAATAGAGCAGACAGTATCCTCCTGTACCCTTGTTAACTTCCTCTTTGCCTCCCTAGGGGTACAGTGAAGCTGGACAGAAAAAGCAGAGCCCATTGCAGTCTGCCCGTGTACGTGTCTGCATCCTACAGAGATGTGAGAGAAAAGGAAGGAAGAGACATTTTGAAATGCTATTTTGAGGGAAAAGCCTCAAAAATGAAATAGAGCTTTAATCAACTAGAATACAGATGTGTTAGCTTGCCTGTTCTGGGATAAGTTATTTTTTCAGATGTACATAAAGCAATTTAGCCACTCATAAATTTGATGAGTCAAGACATAATCCCTTAAAAAGCAATGTTGGGTAATTTGCCTGTTATTTTATGGAAACCATTTAGTAACCACATAATGTAAGTGAGAGTCGACAGTGTAAATATACCTCACACTCCCAATCAATGGGGAGTCACTGAGAGGATTCAGGGAGCACCCTGGGGCAACTTCACGTACCATGTCTGTGAGTGTACAAATCTGTGTGCGTGTGCACGTGGATGTGAATGTAGGCATGGATGAAGGCCGCTTTGTTTGTGTAAAGACATTTTATTTTGTCAATAGAATGAAAATAATTTGACATGGCAATTCTGACTCTCCATGACTGGGAAAATGTTGGTTTTTGTCTCCAGAATAAAGTACCTCGGGTCTGGAAATCTTACAGCTAATTAAATAATTTTTTCAAATGGACACCAAACAGGACAGTGTCTATTTTGGGAGCCCAATTTCTTCCATGAATTTCCTACCTCCTCCCAAAACCCATACCCCTGTTGGAAACATGACTGAGATGCTCCGCTAGTCCTATGGAAGTCCCCCCAATGTCTGTTCTCTGGGCAGAGGATCAAATTACCTACCATGATCCCTTCTCACTCTCTTCCTCTTAAGAATAGAACATTACCCCCACCCTGAGATTTAGCTGGGAACATGTACACATCTACAGAGATAAAGGTTGATTACTCAGCCTCCTTATGGTCTAGCTGTGGCATGTGATTAAATTTTGACCAAGAAAGTGATAATAGAAGTGATATAGGTAAACTTCTGGACTGAGTTTTCTAATGAAGCTATGTGTATTTCTCTCTTTCTTTCCCCCTCCCCTCTGACTAGGAAATGGTAATTGAAGCTGCTCCCTTGGACCCAGAGATGGAAGCTTCAGATTGAGGATGGCAGAGCTGCTCAAACTTCCTGAACTGTTGGATGAGACAGAAATGAACTTCTCTTTTATTTAAGCCTCTGGATTTTGGGTCTCTTTGTTATACCAACTTTCCTGTAACCTAACTAAAAGATCTATATGCAGGGCCAATTTGTGCCCTAAAATATTCTGGTTGACATCTCCCCCCAAAGCCTAGATCTACTCCCTGAAGACTAGAGAGAGCTGCATGAGAGCAGAGCTCAAGACATTGTGGTTTGTTTAAACTATGACTCCTTGGAAAGTTAAGAAATGGAGTTCATTGCAGTAGCTGGGAGAACATCACCAAGAAATTCACCATTAAATGTTTTGTTGTTGCTGATTGTGTAACTTCTTATTTTGAAATAATTTCAAAATTATACAAAACTTACAGATAGGTTGCAAGAGTAGTGCAGGAACATTTGCAAACCCCCTTTTTGGATTTACCAACTGTTGTGTCCATTTTACTTTCTCATTCTCTATTGTGTGTGTGTCTACTAATATATTCTTTTTTTCTGAATTACTTGAGAGTGAAGAGACTGTCTTTATGATTTTTTACTTCTTGGAAAAACATAGCCCAGTTATTTGTAGAATGTTCCTCAAACATGAGTAGATTTAGGTTGTATATTTTGAGCAGGAATGTCATAGAAGTGATGCTGTGCCTTCTCAGTGCCTCATATCAGAAGTCAAGTGATGCCCATTTGTCACTTTGATCATCAGGTAAAGGTATTATCCACCAGGTTTTTCCATTGTAAGGTTACTCTTCTCTGTTTATTTAGTAAATAATGTGTGGGCAGATACTTTGGGGCCATGTAAATATCCTGTTACTCATCACACTTTTACTACCAGTTTTAACATCCACTGTTACATTTTATATACTAGGAATTTTTAACAAAGACTTACTTGAAGAAAGTGCGTTGTCCCAAAAAGGTGCTTAGGACCATCTACCTTGGAAGAAAGAGACCTGGAGTCTAGTTTCAGCCCATCAACCCCAGACTTTGATTTCCTTTTTTGTAAAATGGATGGTCATGTTCTTGGGTGAAATGACTTCTATCTGGTTCTCTGAATCCAAGGACCTGGCGTTTATAGACAGGGGTACTCCTGGCATCTTCAGAAGGAGAGTTCCTTGAGGTGCAAAACTGCCACATGCTTTGTAGGATCCTTGGCATCCCTGGCTGTTGTTTACTAAAATTCCAGAAGTTTTCTGCCCTGGAGAGGTTTTAAAATATGGCTGTTCATTGTTTGACACCTCTCCTGTCAAGAGGTGAGGCCCATATTACCTTTCCCTGAATCTGGGTGTGCCTGTGCTCAATTTGGCTAATACAGTACAGCAAAAGTGACACTGTGTGACTTCTGAGCTTTGGTCCTAAAATGCCATGTAACTTCCCCCTTGTTTGCAGGAAGTCTTAATCTTGGAGGCTTGAGACAGCATGTAAGATGTTGGCTTCCCTGAGGGTGCTATGGTATGTACAGTTGCTCTGGTCAACAGTCCCAGCTAAGCCCACCTTTGAGTCATCTTGGCCCAGGTACCAAACATGTGAATGAAGAAGTCTCTACATGATTCCGGCCTACGGTTATTTGAGAACTTCTCAGCTATTTGAATCTTCCTAGCTGAGATCCTGGGTTGCTGTGGAGTAGAGGCAACTATACCCCTTCTGAATTTTTGACCCACAAAATTGTGAGCATAATAAAATGGTGGTTGTTTTATGCCATTTTAATTTGGAGGGCATTGCTATGCAGTGATACCTGGGACATCCATACCTTTCCAAGTCCCCTTGAAGGACTGTACCACCCTCAAGTGGGAGCCACTGTGGATTCTAGCCTAATGCTTTCACTTTCTACTACTTGTCAACAAAATATATTTTAAGTCAAAATATTATTATACGGTGAGTGTGGTCTGTCTCTCCTATGTGTCCTCTGAGGGAACAAGGTCATGACTTCTTTGTGTTTTTTAGTAATGTCAGCAACCCTTGTTTACTCTCTAAAGTTTATTAGGAACCATGGCATGTTTATGGGACACTGATTACTTCCAAATAATAAGTACTTATAATAAGCAATATCAGTCGTACTGTGCTTTTGGAATAGCTGTGATCCTGAAAAGGTGGTAATAAAGTGAATTCTATAGAGGGAATCCTATTTCTCTAGAGGCTTGACTTACATATTTGAAGATGTATTCCAGAGTCTTTTGTCTCACTGCCTTGACATTAAAGACTGGGTAAGTGAGGACAGTGAGAGCTTTGAGTGATCCCTGTCTGGACTTGACATAGGTACTGTAACTGCCTTCTCTTGACATCTAATGGCTGCCAAACCTGAGAGGGAGGCAGAACCCTAAACATTCCCCATTCATTCGTTCATTCATTCATTCATTCAACAAATCAGGAATTGTATTAGGTTTTGGTGATAGAGCACTGAAGAAGGCAGGCACAGTTTCTTCCCTCATGGAGCTTACATTCAACCTAGCAGGATGGACAATAAGTGGGTAGTTTACAAGTTTAGTGATTACAGTAACACTGTGCCTCTCACTGTCTGTAGCAAAGGACCTGTTTGTTCTTTCTATCTGTGGGTCATCTATCTAGCATTTCTGATTTCTCACCTGTCACAGGTAGATATATCCTATTACACACGACTGAATACAATTTGAGCCACTGTGATTTACCACTAAGTCTGACAACACCCAGACTAGTCTGTATGCTGTTCAAAAAAGATGAATCCACAGATTTCTGGCTGGATGTTGTGGAATGTCAAATTGCTATCCAAGTATTGACATATTTGCTTTTAATGTCTCTGTTCATCTCATTGCAGATCACTGACAAATAGTTCATACTCTAGCCCTGGTCCACAGACCACACTTTGAGTAGCACAACTGTAGAGAAGTAGTATAGGAGGGTATCATGTTGTCAGTTGCCCTTCTTCACATATTTCTCAACAAAAATTAGAAAATTGGAGGGAGTTTTCTCACAATGTGACTGTCTTATGTTCCATCTTATTTTTTAATTCCAGCTTGATATGGGAGAATTAATGAGCAGAGGCTGGGAGTCATCACCTTACCTCTTAGAATCCACCTGTTGCTACAAGGACATGCAGGTTCCTTTCACGTTGTTCCCAGGATCATTCAGTTCAGGGCCTGGCAGGGATGATGCAGACAGAGTTAACTTTCGGTATTCCAAGTTCCTACGTACCTAATACTGATATCATGATTCTCTAATGCTGGGTACCCTCTCAGGAGGGTACAAGGAAGAAAGTGACTCAAAACAGCTTTACATCATTCCACTTATGAAATTCTCAGTGATATCATCTGAATTTTACAGGTAAAGAAATGGTAACATACTAAGTAAGGAACTCTCTTGGGTGAAAAGAAAAGGAACACTCAAATTTTGAATAATTTTTTTTCCAGGATTAAAAAAACTGGAAAACAAAACCAATTTCAAAGTGTGGAGGAGGGTAGCTTTTCATGAGCTAGAATTTCTTAATAATTCCAATTATAAATATTTTTCTTATGAATAATTTCTCCTTAAAATTAAATAATCCAAAATGCAATGAATTATGCAGCAGCTAGGCAGAATATTACACTTACACCCTAACTTGCTTTGTGCAAAATGAGAAAAAGAGTCTGTTCTATCCCAGATTCTATCTACCAGCCTGAGGTGAGAGGGCCGGCCTTGGGAGTATTCATGGAGTGAGGGCTCTGGGGAAGACCACGTAGCCCCTCTATTTCTCATGTCTAATCTGGCCACAGGGCAGAATTTCACAACAGAGCAGGGAAATCAGCTAATCACTGACACCTTGCCAGCTGTGGAGTACATTCAGTGATGAATTGGAACTGGCAAATGAAGTCCTGCTGCTTGTGTCCAGATCTATTTACCTGAAAAAAATCATTCCCACCAAAAAAAAAAAAAAGAAAAAGATCCAAAGAGCAAACAATAACATCCAAACCAAACAAGAAATTTAAAGGCCACTATCAAGCGTCTTTTCTCCTGCTTTTCCTTCAAAATACCAGTGTTTATTTAATAGACCCACAGCCCCAGGGTGGAAACAAACAGATCAATCACCAGAGTGTTCCACTGTGCCCATCATCCTGACGCCCGCTGATGGTATTTATCTGAGTCTGAAAGTCATCACACAGGCACAGGTGCAGCTGATGTGGCATGACATTGGTGCTATATAAAGGGCTGAGAGTGACAGCATGAAGGTAGAGAAAATTATGCCTAAGAATTCCAGGCAGCCAGCCCACCTCCCAGCCCTCCGGGTACCCACTGCCTCACCCGAATTACCTTCTGGTCATGACCATCATGTCCCATCATCCACTTTAATAGCAGTTGGTACTCTGCTTGCTGCCTGCTCTGCCTGTCGCCAAGGCTCAGAAGAACATCTCGTGGGACCATCTTTCTCTGCTGGGATGAACTCATGACGTTTTTGTTTTTGTTTTCTTTTTTGTTGTTTTGTTTTGTTTTTTGCTCCTAGCATGGAGCTGTGCTAATTTCTCAGAGAGCATACAAGTTTCCACAGGAAAAGAGTCTGCCCATATTTGAAAGACAAAGACTGAGGCTTGAGATTTTTGACGTAAACAAAACTCTTACATAAGCCAGGAACTTAAGGACACTAAAGGCAGTGTGAGTCCTCTGCATTTTAAATGCTGGTTTATGAATGAAGAAGGATAACTACCTACGACATGGGAGCCAAATCAAAGCTAGTACTTTATGTAGCTTAAATAAACGAATTGCCACAAAAAGCTTGAGCTTGTCCAAGTGGCTGGTGGGCTGTTTGCTTGAGTTGAAAGTCATTCCCTGGGAATTTGGGCAGGGTCACTGTAGAGAAATCCATCAACATTTTGGTGATGAGCAAATGATCATTATCTACCCAGGGTCTCAGAGTTGAAGCTCCGGTAGGAGCCTCTGTCTACAAACTGCATCTTTTGGGAGCCACCTGTGTGTTCTTAGGACATGAAGGTTTATAAGGAAAATGTCATAGACGTTCACAACCCTCCAAGAGCTTTGTTTCCAACCAGGAAGGAAAGCACATCGCTGAAATCTGTCAAGTATGAGGTGCACAGAACAAGCATGGACTGGGGGCCTTGACCCCTTAATTCCAAGTATTGCCACAGAGGACTTAGTGACCTACTAGGGTAAGTAAAGCATGTTGGGTCCCCCTGGAAAGGAGATCACAAATGATCTAAGCCAAGGGGTAGTAGTGTTACTGACCCTTTCGAGTTCCCAACAAGGGTCCTTCTGCCTGGTGCTGTTCAGGCCAATAGAATGAGATGGAGTTTAGTGCAGAAGCAAATGAAAGTTTTATTCTTCGATTAAAGAATAGAGTAGCGCGAGCTCCGGCTCTAGAGCACACGTTCTCTCTCTGTGGGCAGGGCTGCTTTACAGGGTTCTCGTCTGGGGAGGAAGGGGCGGAGTTCTCGCGGGGCTGGCGGAGTTCTCGCGGGGCTGGCTCAGCTCTCGCGGGGCTGGCGCAGCTCTCGCGAGTTGGGTGCCCCGTCTCTGCACAGGGCCCGCCCCCGCCATCTTGAATTGAGGTGTCTTGAGCAGTGCTGACGCACGCTGTGCGCTGAGCCGAAGGGCCGGGAACAGTCACCTAGCACGGGAAACTCTGGTCTGAAGAGTGCAAGGTGCAAGGCCTCTGAACTCGGCACCCTATGAGCAAGTGAAACTACACTCAGCGCAAAGGAAAAAAAAAGGTTAGACTTTATCTTATTACCCAGATTCTATTTTGATTTCCTGGGAATTGTTCATGGGCTTTGCTGCTGACGGTAGGGATAATAATACTGTGCCTGTTCCCTGTCCTAGCGTCAGTCTTCTAACCTAAGGAAGGAAACACACCCTCCAAATCACAGAACCCCAAAATTATTGCAACTCAAGCTGTCTGGATCAGTATCATTTTTCTCATCTAAAACACGCACTGATTTGACATCCTTAAGGGCTCACTAGCCAACTCACTAGCTTTTGCGGTTGCAGGAACTTATGACATTGCAAGGTGGGCTGCATGTGCACGGGCGGTCGGGGTGGGCTATGAATGGGGTTAGGTGTCCTGTAGGACCCTGAGAGCAGAACTGGAAACTTCAGCTCTGCTACCATGGTGAGCAGTGCTGTTAAAGCTTGCCCAGTGCACACCTTCAGGAAGACTTCTCTCAGGGATCAAAACTCTGGTAGTTTTAAAAGTAGCATATCCATTCATTCCTTTACTCATTGATTCTTGCATTATTTAATTCAGTAATTAAACAGATATATATATGTGTAAACAGTCTGCCAATCCCTCTTTCTAGGATATGTACGGAGCCCCCCATTTAAGTTCTTTTGGAAGGTTTATGTATCCTGTTCACTCATTCATTCATTGATTCACTAACGTTCTTGCCCTATGGAGCCTGCATCCCCTTACAAGACTCTGTAGGAGAGAAGTACTAACAGTTCTTTACCCAGGATCTCTGGTGTGGAGCTGGGATGATTGGTGGCTGCTTAGGATACAACCTAAGCTGTAAACTCTTCCCAGAGTCAGGCAGTGTTCATGTCAGTATTTGCTCTGGAGGAGATACGTTAGGAGGAAAGGCAGTGATTCATGGTTTTTTAAAACTTGTCTGTAGATGTTTTGAAAGTTGCAGCTGTGTACCTATGAAAACACTAAGCAGAAGGAACAGAGTCTTGCCTTGGGTCAGTTTTGTCATCACCCACCCTGTTGTTCACCCTGTGTTGTCAACCCTAGCTAACTTCTCTCGTGTTTCCTTGTTATTCTTCAAGCTTCAGCTCATGTGCCCCTCTTCCAGGAAACTTCCTGATTATAGCAGAATGGTTTCGTACAGCCCCTCTGAGCATCTCCATCCCTTAGTGTCTACATATTTCATGGAGGCCTAGAGGTCTTCATAGTTCAGAGAGGGCATATTGTTTCTCTCTGTCTAGACTCTGGCCTCCTTGGAGAGCAAGCATCAAGTGCAGTCCCTCCTGTCCAATTCTTGAACAGTGGACACATTGTTTCAAGGGCACTGATGACTTCTTGATACTTCAGTGGCTGGCCAGATATGTAGTTGGATCACACCCTGAGGTTACCTTGGCTTTCTGTACAGGTAAGAACTTAACCCCGGCAGCAGTGAGGCCCATCTTCAGCTGTTTCCACTCTGTATGTTTAGTCGCTAGTGGTGCCTTGAGGGCTGCCGTTCCCTCCTCTGCAGATTTTCCTGTTGGAACTTTGCATGTGTCAGTTTGCCTGCAGACACTACTGTGGTGTCACACTTGTGACTTGATGAGAGTGATTTTCCTAACTGAAACAACTCTGGTGATTAGCTCCAGCTCCCTTCTGCCAGCCCATACAGCTGGGATGGGCTGCAGTGTACATACACACACACACACACACACACACACACACACACGCGCGCGCGCAGCCTGAGGGTCCGGTTTCCTGGGTGCTTTAGGACCCACTGGAGCTCCCTCTGTAAGCCCTCCCTCCCTTCCTGAGTTAACAACAGTGTCCCAGATACATGCATAACAGGTTTCCAATTTATTTCTTTTCAACAGCGCTTGGCAAACATTTCTTCCCCCTTTCTCTTTTTATTGCTTGCCTTTACTTTATCTGCTAAATCCCTGCTTGTGGGTCTCCAGCTGCCTTTATAGCACCTGCCCTTGTTAATATCTCTGTGTTGTTGCACTGCTGCCCTTGGGGTCTTAATGAGGAGCAGGTGGATATTATCAGGTCACTTTCAGGGAAGAGGATGGGAAGGGAACCTATTACCTGCCAAGGCATTATATAGGTTATCTCATTTAAAACCATCCTCGGTGCAGTAAATATTATTTCCCTGACTTTGTAATGAGAAAATCTATCCCCAGGAAAGCTCCCAAATATCATTCTTTCGGAATTCCCTATAAGAGTCAATCTCTCTTCTGCTTAAGTTCTTTCAGTGGAGTCCTAGGATCTGTTACAGAATAAAGATCACATTCCGTAGCCCGGTATTCAAAATCCCTCGTGGCCTGGCCCTAATCTACATTTTCTGTCCCATTGCTCACCACTTGATAAATATTCAGTTATAATCGAATTGAGTTTTTACTCTTCTGCATAAGTACACAACTCCTTCCCACCTCTATACCTTTGCTCTTGAGATTCTCCTCTTTAGAATGCCCTCCTTACACCATTTACCCCACATATATAGATTATGCTTAATTTTGAAGAAGTAGCTGAAAAATCACAGGCTCCACACAAACCCACTTGACCTCCTCAGTTGGAAGTAATCACTCCCCGCTCCACCATCCGTGGCACCTCACCTGGATCTCTCCCTTAGTCCTTCTTACCATTGCCTCATCTGAAGCTGTGATCTCCTTGAAGGCGAGAATCACATCTGATTCTAATTTATCATCCCACAATATGTCCAGGGCAGTACCTTTCTCAGAGTTTATGCTTTAAAAAAAACTAGTTGTTGAATTAATGACTTGGGAAAAGTCACTCCATCTCCTTCAAACTACCATCTCCAGCTGTGGTTAATAACTAATACTAATTAAGAGACTAATGACTAAAACTTATGAGACAAAAATTGGTGCTACAGCAAGATCCTTTTTGACCCACCTCCTAGAGTAAGGGAAATAAAAACAAAAATAAACAAATGGGAACTAATGAAACTTAAAGGCTTTGCACAGCAAAGGAAACCATAAACAAGGCAAAAAGAGAACCCTCAGAAAGGGAGAAAATATTTGCAAACGAAGCAACTGACAAAGGATTAATCTCCAAAATATACAAACAGCTCATGCAGCTCAATATCAAAAAAACAAACAACCCAATCCAAAAATGGGCAGAAGACCTAAATAGACATTTCTCCAAAGAAGATACACAGATTGCCAACAAACACATGAAAGGATGCTCAACATCACTAATCATTAGAGAAATACAAATCAAAACCATAATGAGATATCACCTTACACTGGTCAGAATGGCTATCATCAAAAAATCTAGAAACAATAAATGCTGGAGAGGGTGTGATGAAAAGGGAACCCTCCTGCACTGTTGGTGGGAATGTAAATTGATACAGCCACTATGGAGAACAGTATGGAGGTTCCTTAAAAAACTAAAAATAGACCTACCATATGACCCAGCAATCCCACTACTGAGACTATACCCTGAGAAAACCATAATTCAAAAAGGGTCATGTACCACAATGTTCATTGCAGCTCTATTTACAATAGCCAGGACATGGAAGCAACCTAAGTGTCCATCGACAGATGAATGGATAAAGAAGATGTGGCACATATATACAATGGAATATTACTCAGCCATAAAAGTAAATGAAACTGAGCTATTTGTAGTGAGGTGGATGGACCTAGAGTCTGTCATACAGAGTGAAATAAGTCAGAAAGAGAAAAACAAATACCATATGCTAACACATATATATGGAATCTTAAAAAAAAAAATGGTTCTGAAGAACCAAGGGGCGGGACAGGAATAAAGACACAGACATAGAGAATGGACTTGAGGACACAGGGAGGGGGAAAGTAGGCTGGGACGAAGTGAAAGGGTGGCATGGATATATATACACTACCAAATATAAAATAGATAGCTAGTGGGAAGCAGCCACATAGCACAGGGAGATCAGCTCGGTGCTTTGTGACCACCTGGAGGGGTGGGATAGAGAGGGTGGGAGGGAGACGAAAGAGGGAAGAGATATGGGGATATATGTATATGTACAGCTGATTCACTTTGTTATACAGCATTAACTAACAACATTGTAAAGCAATTATACTCCATGAAGATGTTAAAAAAAAAAAATTGGTGCTAAATGACCAGCTTTCTGAAAATTTTGCTTAATGAGGCTAGCTCTTTTTATACTTCCCAAATGGTTTAATCTTTGGTGACTATCTTTGTATTTGGTTAAATAGACATGGGTCTCCTTTAATGTAAATTTCAAGTTTCAAAATAGTTAAAAAAAAATTTTTTTTGTCAGAATAGGACATGTACAAATCAGAGTCAAAGTAAGCTAATCCCTTTATCTATAGACAATTGGTGGTTATGCAAAAATGTACATATGAAAGGGGACTTCCCTGGTGGTCCAGCAGGTAAGACTCCATGCTTCCACTGCAGGCGGCAAGGGTTCGATCCTTGGTCGGGTAACTAAGATTTCTACATGCCACCTGGCTTGGCCAAAAAAAAATGTACACGTGAAATATGAAATATGCTTACCAAAAACTCACTGAGTGTTAACTTACCTCTTTTGACCCGAATTTAACCATTAATGTAGTCCATAAACGTTTATAGGTACAGACATAGATCTTTCCTAAATTTCATGCCTATACATTCAATATCAACTCAAAAACTCTATGTGGATGATCCACAACCCCTGGGCCCCAAGATACATAAAATTGAATGTATAATCCCATATCCCTGGCCAACCATGTCAAGCCACATATAACCTGTTCTGTCTGCTCTATGTGGATCAAATAGCAGTGCCATAGCCTTTGTAAATCCGGTAATTATCCTCTATTTTACTTCTTTGCTCTTTTTCCTCAATCCTGCTCAACCAATCAGTTATTCAGTGCAATTGATTATACTTCAGAAATATCTGTAATATGTTGTGTTGCTCCTTGTCTTTACCTCCAGTAATATGTGTGTTTTTTTGAATAAAACAAAACATGGCCAATATTATTAATAATAAACAATGTATTAAGTGTCTACAAATCCTGACAACATATGAGGTTCTTTCTAGATATTTTCTCATTTAACACTAACAAGAGCCCTTTGAAGGAAGGCATTTCAAGCAAAATTTATCTTAAATGGGGAGAAGGAGACTTAGAAAGTTGAATTTCCTGAAGTTTCACAATTAGTAAGTGGCAAAATGGGATTTAAATGAGTCTCTGTGATTCCGAAGTCTAATCTCTTTTGCTAAACCACATTGCTTCTCAGTGCAGAAAATGATAGCTTTGATTAAAAACATTCATTGGTTTATTCGCAGATTCACTGAGCATGCATATGTGCTGTGCTTTGTATTAGACTGATGAGATAGTGATGGATCCATTCCTAGAGCAACTCCTGGGATCATCAGGATTAGGCGAGGCTCTGCTGCTATGACAAACATCTGGAACATCTCAGTCACTTCAAAATCACAAGTTTTATTGCTCACACACCCCACTTACCTGCTGATGGTTGGCTGGGGCCTCTGCTCTGTGTCATCCCCTTTCTCACTCCAGGAGCCAGGATGATAGATCAGCTAGTTTCTGGAACATCCCTGGTTACCTTGGCAGTGGGTTAATAGAGTTTGGTGAAGCAAGTGCTGGCTCTTGAAGCTTTTAACCACAAGTGTTGTCAGCTGTTTAGAAATGCATACTTCATTGGCCAGAGAGAGTCACAGGGCCACAAACAGGAAAGCAGGGAGGTATGGGGCAGGGCAATAAATAATGTTGAGTAGTAATGTAGTTTACTACATAAAAATATGAAGTTAGTCATACACACACTACTGGGAAAGGAAGCTTTAGTCTCAGTTCCTTTCATTAGAAATATGCCGAGGAAGGAAAACTTGCTAATATGACTAATCATTGTTCAAGGCGCTAATTATGCTCTTTGGCACTTCCTGCTGCCCTGAGGTAGACAGACCTAGATAGAGCTTGCCCTTAGGAAAGAGTTAGTTCATGCCCCTCTCTCTATATTCTGCAATATTTGATAGAACTGGCAAACGGAGGGGGCACCTTCTTTGGTGCCTGAACATCCCTTTTACTCTTTGCTCTGGTCTGCCTTTCTTTATGTGGCCACTAAGATGGTGGTAAGAGGCCAAGTTTAGACTTCGCAGCAGTGGGAGGGAGGAGCTAGGAGGCCCTGTTTAGGCCTTGAACCAAACCCACTTTTCTAACCCAGTTTTTAGGAGGGTTCAGCATTGGGATGCTCTTAGAGCTAATAGCAGAATGGTACTTTGGGAACAGTAGCCAAATGGATATCCCATTTGATTGCTGTTCCTTGAGACTATATTCATCAGAATCTCATCAGGGAGAAACATTGATTAATAGGATTCAATATTTTCTTTTTTGGATTCTTGCCTAACATGCCAATGGAAGCACACACACACACATTTTATGGGTCACAGAGGAAAACAAAATGATCAGTATATTCTGCAGGTAGGTAAGTCAGGAAAAGATGAGTTCTTTAGGTCCTGAAGAGTGGGAGGAAGCAGTAGGGCAGAAGAAATAGCAAATACACAGAGTCAAGAAGGAGCATAGCCTCCTAGGCAAATAACATGTGAATACAGTGGATCCAGAGCAAAGGCTTTTTGGTGGGATTTGACAAAAACTAAAGCTGAAAAGGCCAGATTATTAAAGGCTGCTAGAAAGAGAGAAACTTAATCCTGTATTTTTCATTTCAGAATCTCTCTTACTAGACACTTAATCATTATTTAGGGAATGAATGAATATATGTGTGTGTGTGTGTGTGTGTATATATATATATATATATATATATATATATATATATATATGGAGAGAGAGTTATATAATATATAATGTATATAGGTTATTTGCTGTATGTAGGCATTAGATTATTATATCTCTATAAGAACCCAATATAATAAATTACTATTGTTATATCAATAGTAAAGATGGGAAAACTGAGGCAGAGAGATGCTAAGAGTTTGATGTACTATATATCAAATATGCCTTTGGCTGCAAGTAAAATTATACTTGTTGTGAGATAATAGGAAATATTTTTTATTTTATATTATAAATTTATATTATATTATTTATATTAATAATATTCTATTCTATTCTATTATTAATTTATAATCTCTACAGAGATTATAAATCTCTGTCCCAGGTTTTTAGCTGTAGCCCCACTCCCAACTTCTCCAGAGAGAGTAGAAGGTCTGGAAACGGAGTTAATAATTGATCATGCCTATGTGGGTAAGCCTCCATAAAATCCCAATAGTAGGGGTTTTGGAGAGCTTCCAGGTTGAAGTGTTTCTCTAAGTTCTTCGAGCTATTCTAGCAAATTAATTGAACCCAAGGACAGGAAGTTTGGTCAGAAGCACAGGTGATAGCCAGGGCTTGCAACTGGTGTCTGAAGTGGGGGGTGGCATGGGGTAGGAACAGTCTTGTGGTACTGAGCCCTTAGGCTGTGGGATCTGACACTATCTCTGGGTAAATAGTGTCAGAATTGAGTTGATACACTTGTCTAAAAATGTTTTAAATAATGATAAAAAGAAAGGAATGTTTATTATTTCTTGCAAGAAGAATTATGGTGGTAATTCCTGTCAGGGCTAACTTTGCAGCTCAGTAATGTTATTAGGGTCCCAGGCCCTTTCTACTCTTCCATTCCTGACCCTTGTATTTTCTCCCCATGGTTACCAAATGACTGCCACAGTTTCAGGCATCACATGAAAGCATGATGATGTCAGCTGACAGAGAGGGGTGCTTACTCTCTGCATGTCCTTACTAGGAAAGAAATTCGTCATAACTGACTATCTTTAGGAAAATATCTCAATAGCCTTTTTGGTGTGGCCATGAGAACATGATCTATCTGAAGGTGGCAAAACAGAGAGATTACATTGCTCTGTTTATGGTATTAGATAAAATTTGGGGTTGGGGCAAATAGAGAAGTAAGAGAGATAAAATGATTAAAACAAAAAGGACATTGATCTGAGCAACATTACATGGGATGGACTTTTGAATCAAAAGTCTGGGAGGCTGAAGGAATATTTTGAGAATTTAAAAATTTTTAATTTTCAAACAAAGTGTTTGTATTCCTGTGCCTGTATTATCTCTATTTTCTTGATTCCTCTCTACATACTGAAACTCGTAGAAATTCCACGTGTTTTGGAAAGAAAGTCAAGAAAAGGGACTGAATCCCCAGCCTCAGTTGGCATAAAGCTCTGAATTTAGATTAATATTGGGAAGATATAGAGTTCACTCGTTACAGGAATTTAAAGCTTAAGCCCTGAGAATTATCAGAAATCTTGAGGAAGACATTGCAGTTTCCATAGCATAGGAGATAGAGTCTTAGGATAATTTTATTTAATTTTCAGAAGACAGGAAGGCTTCCAATGTGGGTCACAAACAAAATGTTGCATTAAATATTCCTAAACGTCAATCTTTGCCCATATTTCTGATAATTCCCTATGTATAAATTCCCATAAGAGCAATTCTGGACAGAGGTAGTGGACAAATAGAAAGTCCTTGAAATGCATTGCCAAGTGCTGTGACAGGGTTAACCTCCTGTACCTTTGCCAACACTGGAGGGTATTGCGATGTTTCAGAAACCTTGTGTCTGAAGGTTTTTAAGTGCCTGTGTACCGACCCTGAGAAAGTGTCCATGTTTTGTTCTGGAAATTCCTGCCTACCTCCAGCCTCAGCCATATCCATAGCCTGAGTGTATTTGACTGTTTCTCTGATCCAGATGAAGCAGAAAAATGTGTGGGGAGGAGGAAGGAAGGAAGGAGCATGAAATGAATGAGGATCCAGAATGGTTAGCGTTTAAGAAATAGCAAGCGGCACAGTCTTAAAGGAAATGAGCCCTTTTCCTGAGACATTTGAATTTCTGAGAAGGATCTTTAAGGATGAGATATGTTAGCCCCAAACCTGAGGTTGGGTGCTGTCTCTGGAGGGTATTCTAATTTCCTCTTTATCCTCCTCACCCACCACCTCAACTGCCTCTAAGCACATACATGCACCACAGTCCTGTGCCACTTTCTGAGGCAGCAAAGCTGCTTTGTCCTGAAAATGTAGATTGTGTGGGAAGAGTCCATCAAAACTCATTTCTTCTGAGTAGGTTTCAAGGAAGGACCCAGAGTAGCAAGGGTTTGGTCATTTTGCACTGACCAGCACTCTCTTTTTTTCAGAAGGAATCCATCTTTTGCCTTTGGCCACCTGTATTAGAGGCAGATCCACTCACAGGAAACAGAATCCAGTACAGCAGTGGAGGCTGGGCTGAATTTAGGCTCCAGGGGAAAAACGTAATGAGTGATAACACTCATTGGAGTAATCAGGTGGTATTTTGTTTCTTTTCTGCATGTGTCATATGATTGCTCTGTGCATCTAGGGGACATGCAGGGTGTGAGAAATGTTGCCGAGCACCAGATAACTTGACGTCCTCCCACAGGGAGTTTCTGTGTTATGCCTTCCAGAGGAAATTCACCAAGCTCCAGAATCCAGTTTGCCTAAATTAATTTCCTTTAAATATATATGCTAGTGAGGTTTGGGAATTATTAACCTTAAGCTCTGTCTCTTCAGATGTAATGTTGGCATCATCATCCTCATCTCTCACCATCACTCTCATCATTTTCTTTGCCATCTCAATTTCCCTTATAATCATAGAAATCCAGAGTTGATTTACTCACAATCATCAGTTCTATTCCTCAGTCCACCAATAGGAGGTTGCCTGAGGGCAGAACTCACCTTGGGAATCCTAGTGTGCTTACCAGGCACAAGTAGGCACTCAGCATATATTTTACCAGATGAATGAGTGAATGTATGCAGAAATGAATACCTAATGCCGTCATTATTCATGCAAGGTGCCTCTTTTGTTTCATTTAATTTTAGTTGTTTTCCTTTTAAACTGCCATCCCATTCTCCTTCTTGCATAGGTACTCTCACTAGTGTAGCTAATGGATGTCCTCCCAATTCAGAGAGTGATTAAATCTTTCTCTCTCTTTATAGCCTTATGTTATTCTATGCAAAACTGGCTGATGATTTCTGACTGCTGCGGAGAGTTTCATAGTAGGCTTATAGCACATTTCATGTTTCTATTCTCTAGGTATGGGCATCTAGGTTGGCTCCAACTTCCTGCTGTCAAAGTAACGTGGATGTGGACATCCTCACAAATGTCTTTTTATGGACCTGTGAGATGGCTTCTCTGGGCTATCTGCTCAGGGATGCGATGATTGGGAATCATGGTCTATGTGTATGTTTAATTTCACTAAGTTTTACCAGATTCTCTCCAGAAAGGCAGTGCATAACTATTTCTATTTCCAACATTAGTTTTGCCTACTTTCTAATTTTGCCTATCAGATGGTTATAATAATGATTACCGAGTCTGAACATCTATTATTAGCCTTTCAGATCCCCTCTGAGTTGCCTGTTCTTATCCTTTATCTATATTGTATTGGCTTCTTATCTTTTCTAGATTATTTACAGAAATCCTTCATATATCCAGGTAGTAATTCCTTATTAATATCTTCCAGGTTTCTCTTATTATTGCCTTCACACAGGGTGGCATTTGAAGTACAGGAATCTTTTTCTGTTTAGTTTTTTTGTCTCATGATTTATATATTTTGAATTTTGTTTAATAAAGCCTTTCCCACTATAAGGTAAATATCTGTCCAATCTGAGGTAACCATATATTCTACATTTCCTGTGTTAATAGTATTGCCTTTCACAATCTGCTTTTTTAATCCATATATATATATGACAGAGACAGGATCACAAATCAGGGATATAACAAGTAGACCATTAGTCAGGTTTTGAGAATTAGCTCATTATTATATTTTAAGAAAATAAACTCCAAGCAGATTAAAGACCTAGCTGTCTTCCTTTTGGTGTATATTCTATCTTCTGCTGTTGGTTGTTCCATTTGTTGTCTTTTTTAAAAATAGCCCATGTTGTCTTCAAATACCTCACTTTTCTCTGTGAGCTTACTTTTTGTATCTTAGGGACCACCAGCTGTCTTGGCTAATAGTACCATCAGGGTGGAGGAGCAAACCTTAGATCCTAGACTGTTCCTCTTGGTGATGTGGAAACTCTGGTGCTGATATTTATGCTCAGTCATTTTTTATAACCTTTCCAGAGAAGTTCCCAGGGCTCCCTTCCAGGGTATCCCCCTCTGTGATAATAGGCATAGGGTGGTTGGGGAGATGTAAACAGCTGCGTTCCTACCCTGGATTAAAGCAAGCCGGAAGGTAATATGCTGGGGCCATATTGGGATTCATAGTGGTGTAGCAGCTGTCTCCCAGTGGAACCCTGGCCTGCTCCACTGTAGGCCACAGCCCAAACTTAACCATCACTCTTCTGTCTCCCCAGAAACTTCACACACGTTTTGCTTAGTTTTTGACCACCTTTCTTAAATATGCAAGCTTCCTTTTTCTCCTCTGGCGTCTTCATAGTTGCTTGGGGAGGGAGCCAACAGCCTGTACTTGTTAGCCATGATGTGGAGGATTGGAAGCCTGTCAGAAATTTGTCACATAGGACATCTGGTATTGGAGATTTGTGCATGTCAAGCATAATTGTGGGATGCTTTATGAGCTTTTACTGTATTAAATTGTTTTATTCAGATTGCATTTGTCATCTTTTAAGTTAAAAAAAAATCCTTCTAATATTTAGTCTTACTCATTGGACATGTAATTATAACAGTTTTGGTGAAAATAATAATGTGAAATTGAAAAGTAATCTCCATGAAATTCTGTGTGCTCATAACTAATCATTAATTTGATCTTCCAGCATCTCTGTAAGAACAGTAGGATCTCTGTATTGTTTTACAAAGAAGAAACCAGGGTAAGATTGCATGTCATATAGTCAAACCCACAATAGGTATTGGTGACACTTCCGGAGACACAACTGTGGAGGTCTTTGTTAAAAGCCTTGTGCTTCAATGACTACATGCCACAGAGTCTCCTGGTTGGGTCCTGCAACCATCCTGGCTCTATTTTTCAAGCTGATGGAAGCTATATCCAACATTCAGCTTTCAGTAGAAAGGAGGAACCCACCGCCCATATCGCCCCCACTTAAGATGTGTGGGGAAAGAGTCTAGGTATGAAAACCCAGAGACATGGCTTCCAGCCCTGGTCACATGTCCACCTGAATGCATGACTTTGGGCCAGTTTCTCTTTCCTGGGCTCAAGTTTCCTAAATATGAATGAGGAAGCTGACTTGATACATTTCCCTTTTCACTCAGCTCTAAAGAGTTTGGGGTTTGTATTAAAAGGACCATACACCATGATCAAGTGGGATTTATCCCAGGGATGCAAGGATTCTTCAATATACACAAAACAATCAACGTGATACACCATATTAACAAATTAAAGAATAAAAACCAAAGGATCATCTCAACAGATGCAGAAAAAAGTTTTGACAAAATTCAAAAACACCCATTTATGATAAAAACTCTCCAGAAAGTGGGCATAGAGGGAACCTACCTCAACATAACAAAAGCCACATACAACAAACCCACAACAAACATCATTCTCAATGGTGAAAAACTGAAAGCATTTCCTCTAAAATCAGGAGCAAGACAAGGATGTCCACTCTCACCACTATTATTCAACGTAGTATTGGAAGTCCTAGCCACAGTAGTCAGAGAATAAAAAGAAATACAAATTGGAAAAGAAGAAGTAAAACTGTCCCTGTTTGCCGATGACATGATACTATACATAGAAAAATCCTAAAGATGCCACCAGAAAACTACTAGAACTAATCAATGAATTTGGTAAGGTTGCAGGATATAAAATTAATGCACAGAAATCTCTTGCATTCCTATACACTAACAATGAAAGATCGGAAAGAGAAATTAAGGAAACAATCCCATTTACCATGCAATGAAAAGAATAAAATACCTAGGAATAAACCTACCTAAGGAGGCAAAAGACCTGTACTCAGAAAACTATAAAACACTGATGAAAGAACTCAAAGATAACATAAAGAGATGGAGAGATATACCGTGCTGCTGGATTGGAAGAATCAATATTGTGAAATTGCAATTATAGGTTGCATTTTCAATCTGTAATGTGACCCAAAGCAATCTACAGGTTCAATGCAATCCCTATCAAACTACCAATGGTGTTCTTCACAGAATTAGAACAAGAAATTTTACAATTTGTATGGAAACACAAAAGACCCCGAATAGCCAAAGCAATCTTGAGAAAGAAAAACGGAGCTGGAGGAATCAGGCTCCCTGAATTCAGCGTATACTACAAAGCTACAGTAATCAAGACAGTATGGTACAGGCACAAAAACAGAAATATAGATCAATGGAACAGGATAGAAAGCCCAGAGATAAACCCACACACATATGGTCACCTTATCTTTGATAAAGGAGGCAAGAATATACAATGGGGAAAAGACAGCCTCTTCAATAAGTGGTGCTGGGAAAAATGGATAGATACATGTAAAAGAATGAAATTAGAACAATCCCTAACACCATACACAAAAATAAACTCAAAATGGATTAAAGACTTAAAGGTACGGCCAGACACTGTAAAACGCTTAGAGGAAAACATAGGCAGAACACTCTGTGAGATACATCACAGCAAGATCCTTTTTGACCCACCTCCTAGAGTAAGGGAAATAAAACCAAAAATACACAAATGGAACCTAATGAAACGTATTAGCTTTTGCACAGCAAAGGAAACCATAAACAAGACGAAAAGACAACCCTCAGAATGGGAGAAAATATTTGCAAACGAAGCAACTGAGAAAGGATTAATCTCCAAAATATACAAACAGCTCATGCAGCTCGATATCACAAAAACAAACAACCCAATCCAAAAATGGGCTGAAGATCTAAATAGGCATTTCTCCAAAGAAGACATACAGATGGCCAACAAATATGAAAAGATGTTCAATATTCACTAATCATTAGAGAAATGCAAATCAAAACCACAGTGAGGTATCACCTCACACCAGTCAGAATGGCCATCATCAAAAAATCTAGAAACAATAAATGCTGGAGAGGGTGTGGTGAAAAGGGAACCCTCCTGCACTGTTGGTGGGAATGTAAATTGATACAGCCACTATGGAGAACAGTATGGATGTTCCTTAAAAACTAAAAATAGACCTACCATATGACCCAGCAATCCCACTACTGGGACTATACCCTGAGAAAACCGTAATTCAAAAAGTTACATGTACCACAATGTTCATTGCAGCACTATTTGCCAGGACACGGAAGCAACCTAAATGTCCATCCACAGGTGAATGGATAAAGAAGATGTGGCACATATATACAGCGGAATATTAGCCATGAAAAGCAACAAAACTGAGTTATTTGTAGTGAGGTGGATGGACCTAGAATCTGTCATACAGAGTGAAGTAAGTCAGAAAGAGAAAAACAAGTACCATATGCTAACGCATATATATGGAATTTTAAAAAGTGGTACCGATGAACCTGTTGGCAGGGCAGGAATAAAGATGCAGATGTAGAGAATGGACTTGAGGGCACAGCAAGGGAAGGAGAAGCTGGGATGAAGTGAGAGAGTAGCACTGACATATATACGCTATGAAATGTAAAATGGATGGCTAGTGGGAAGTTGCTGCATAGCACAAGGAGATCAGCTCGATGCTTTGTGATGACATAGAGGGATGGGATATGGAGGGTAGGAGGGAGGCTCAAGAGGGAGGGGATATGGGGATATATGTATACATATAGCTGATTCACTTTGTTGTACAGCAGAAACTAATACAACAGTATAAAGCATTTATATTCCAATAAAGATGTGGAAAACAGAAAGAGTTTGGAGTTTGTAATTGGAGGTTGGGGTTCAAGCAGACCCTGTATTCCATACAGAAGAACTGAATTTACTTCCTTTCCAGACCAGAAAGTCTAAGCATCAGTGGTTTGGAAGGGCCTTTAGATACAACCTAGACAGATGCTGAGGCTGGGATTCCTTTTGCAATTGTGTGAGTCTAGCAATGCATTAGAACTAGACATCTTTTCCAGCATATTCTTATGGAAGGGGAAGACTAAGCCTGTTTGCTCCAGGTGTTCATTGTCTTCAGCCTGCCCCAACTTCTTTGCCTCTCTTCTTTCCTGCTTTCAACACTTGTAGCCATCCAATGGCTTCCAGAGCTGCTTTTGCAAATGTGCAACCTGGCATGGGCCATGCCCACAGAAGGTGCTCCCAGACTATCGGTTTGTGAGGTGCTCATTGATCCCATCCCATTTTTGTGACCATCATCTATTATTATCAACTCTATCAACACCTGGGCCAGTTTTCATATTTGAAATCCAGGCAGATGTTAACCTTTTAAAGTCCCCAGTTGTGGAAGGAGTTTGAATGGGGTAGGAGGAGACTGGATGATATGCAGCTCTGGTTGGAAGGATGAGAAGAGTGGCAGAACTGAGCAAAAATCCTGCCCCAGGCAGAGAGCCTCTTATGTCGGTGGATCAGTAGGAAATAAGTGGAGATCTCAGCATCCCAGCTTTTTGGGGTTATCCTGAGCCCCCTGCTGTGGCCCCACTGACTGTTCCCTGTCTGGAGGCAGCAGAGAGGTGAAGGAGATCTTTAAAACTGCGCAGCAGACGGCCACTCCATAGGAGTATCCGTTTTGACAAAATAAACTGTGGATTTGTCCTAAGAACTCAGGCAGCAGAGGCTGCAGCCTCCTCCCTGGTCTCATGCTTGAAGACTTTTTCTCCCAGTAATGAGAGTGCCGAGTGAGCAGGACTTCTCCGACAGCGCTGGCAGCAGGACAACTTGTGCCGGGGATGGATTTTTCTTCATTGATTCTAATCTTCTTCCTGACTGGCTGTCTTGGCTGCTTTGACATATTGAATACTGAATAGTCCCTGAGTAATTCTTGAACATTTGGGGATCATTTTTATTTTTACAAGACAGTAGATTCCAATGGAGTGATTTATACATGTACTAGAAGAAAATGAAGAAAAAAAATAACAAAGTGGTTTCATTCTGGGAATAAACACGGATTCAGTGATGATTAAAAACAGCACTAAACAAAAGGTTCAGACCCAATCTTCAATAATTTCATAATTTTGTAAGGATGCACAGAATCATGTAGAGATGAACAGTAAAAGATAAAGGGCTTTCACAGCTATGACTTCAGCCATGATTGATGAGAAAATGCTACTGGAGGGAGAAAAGGAAAATGAATATTTATTAATAGAATAAAGTGTCAGGGGCTTAAAATCTAAGGAGATCCATCATTTCATATTCAAGGCTGGATGCCTTCAAAACAGAAGGTTCAATACAACGACCCCATAGCTGAGCCATAGACCAGAAAAATTCACAGGCGCTGTCGTCATTCGGACCATGGGGGACTTTCTGGAGATGTTATTCCCATTTCAGCTTCCATTAACATCACCTGAACAGGGCAATATCACATGAGTTATCACTTCAAGAATGCTATGACAGTGTCTGCTTCTGGGTCAGCTGAGGGCCGGACACCGGGGAGGAGGTGCACCAGCTCTGAGTGACAGGCGGAGACCTGACAACATTGGAACAGCCCTGGGGCTGAGTGGAGGTGAGAAACAGGCTCAGGGAGATTTGGGCTGTGCCTGAGTTCCACAACCAGCAAGTGACTGAGGCATCACTTCATCCAGTTCTTCTGACTTTAAACCCTCTGCTCTCTCAAGTGTTGGGTGACTGCCACAGCCGTGTGGCTGACAGGGTCTTGGTGCTCTGGCCGGGTGTCAGGCCTGAGCCTCTGAGGTGGGAGAGGCGAGCTCAGGACATTGGACCACCAGAGGTCTCCCGGCCTGACGTAATACCAATCAGCGAGAGCTCTCCCAGAGACCTCCGTCTCAATGCTAAGACCCAGCTCCACTCAACGACCAGCAAGCTCCAGTGCTGGACATCCCATGCCAAACAACTAGCAAGACAGGAACACAACCCCACCCATTAGCAGAGAGGTTGCCTAAAATCATAATAAGTTCACAGACACCTCAAAACACACCACCGGGCGTGGTCCTGCCCACCAGAAAGACAAGATCCAGCCTCATTCACCAGAACACAGGCACCAGTCCCCTCCACCAGGAAGCCTACACAACTCACTGAACTAACCTCACCCACAGGGGGGCAGGCATCAAAAACAATGGGAACTACGAACGTGCAGCCTCTGTAGAGGAGACCCCAAACACAGTAAGTTAAGCAAAATGAGAAGACAGAGAAGTACACAACAGATGAAGGAGCAAGGTAAAAACCCACCAGACCAAACAAATGAAGAGGAAATAGGCAGTTTACCTAAAAGAATTCAGAGTAACGATAGTAAAGATGATCCAAAATCTTGGAAATAGAATGGAGAAAATACAAGAAACATTTAACAAGGACCTAGACCTACAGAGCAAACAAACAATGATGAACACACAATAAATGAAATTAAAAATTCTCTAGAAGGAATCAGTAGCAGAATAACTGAGGCAGAAGAACAGATAAGTGACCTGGAAGATAAAATAGTGGAATAACTACTGCAGAGCAGAATAAAGAAAAAAGAATGAAAAGAACTGAGGACAGTCTCAGAGACATCAGGGGCAACATTAAATGCACCAGCATTCGAATTATAGGGGTCCCAGAAGAAGAAGAGAAAAGGAAAGGGACTGAGAAAATATTTGAAGAGATTATAGTTGAACACTTCCCTAATATGGGAAAGGAAATAGTCAATCAAGTCCAGGAAGCACAGAGAGTCCCATACAGGATAAATCCAAGGAGAAACGTGCCAAGACACATATTAAGCAAACTATCAGAAATTAAATACAAAGAAAAAATATTAAAAGGAGCAAGGGAAAAGCAACAAATAACATACAAGGGAATCCCCATAATGTTAACAACTGATTTTTCAGCAGAAACTCTGCAAGCCAGAAGGGAGTGGCAGGACATATTTAAAGTGATGAAAGGTAAAAAATTATAACCACGATTACTCTACCCATCAAGGATCTCATTCAATTCGATGGAGAAATTAAAACCTTTACAGACAAGCAAAAGCTAAGAGAAATCAGCAGCACCAAACCAGCTCTACAACAAATGCTAAAGGAACTTCTCTAGGCAGGAAACACAAGAGAAGGAAAAGACCTACAATAACAAACCCAAAACAATTAAGAAAATGGTAATAGGAGCATACATATTGATAATTACCTTAAATGTAAATGGATTAAATGCTCCAACCAAAAGACATAGACTGGATGAATGGATAGAAAAACAAGACCCGTATATATGCTGTCTACAAGAGACCCACTTCAGACCTAGGGACACATACAGACTGAAAGTGAGGGGATAGAAAAAGATATTCTATGCAAATGGAAATCAAAAGAAAGCTAGAGTAGCAATTCTCATATCAGACAAAATAGACTTTAAAATAGAGACTATTACAAGAGACAAAGAAGGACGCTGCATAATGATCAAGGGATCAATCCAAGAAGAAGATATAACAATTGTAAATATTTATGCACCCAACATAGGAGCACCTCAATACATAAGTCAAATGCTAACAGCCATAAAAGGGGAAATCGACAGTAACACAATCATAGTAGGGGACTTTAACACCCCAGTTTCACCAATGGACAGATAATCCAAAATGAAAATAAATGAGGAAACACAAGCTTTAAATGACACATTAAACAAGATGAACTTAATTGATCTTTATAGGACATTCCATCCAAAAACAATAGAATACACTTTCTTCTCAAGTGCTTATGGAAAATTCTCCAAGATAGAGCATATATTGGGTCACAAATCAAGCCTTGGTAAATTTAAGAGAACTGAAATTGTATCAAGTATCTTTTCTGACCACAACACTACAAAACTAGATATCAATTACAGGAAAAAAACTGTAAAAAATACAAACACATGGAGGCTAAACAATACACTACTAAATAACCAAGAGATCACTGAAGAAATCAAAGAGGAAATCAAAAAATACCTAGCAGCAAATGACAATGAAAAGATGACGACCCAAAACCTATGGGATGCAGCAAAAGCAGTTCTAAGAGGGAAGTTTATAGCAATACAAGCCTACCTCAAGAAGCAAGAAAATCTCAAATAAACAACCTAACCTTACACCTGAAGCAATTAGAGAAAGAAGAACAAAAAAACCCCAAAGTTAGCAGAAGGAGAGAAATCATAAAGATCAGGTCAGAAATAAATGAAAAAAAAATGAAGGAAACAATAGCAAAGATCAGTAAAACTAAAAGCTGGCTCTTTGAGAATATAAACAAAATTGATAAACCATTAGCCAGACTCATCAAGAAAAGAAGGGAAAAGACTCAAATCAATAGAATTATAAATGAAAAAGAAGTAACAACTGACCCTGCAGAAATACAAAGTATCATGAGAGATTACTGCAAGCAACTGTATGCCAACAAAATGGACAACCTGGAAGAAATGGACACCTTCTTAGAAAAACAAAACCTTCCGAGACTGAACCAGGAATAAACAGAAAATATAAACAGACTAATCACAAGCACTGAAATTGAAACTTTGATTAAAAATCTTCCAGCAAACAAAAGCCCAGGACCAAATGCCTTCACAGGCGAATTCTATCAAATATTTATAGAAGAGCTGACACCTATCCTTCTCAAACTCTTCCAAAGTATAGCAGAGGGAGGAACACCCCCAAACTCATTATACGAGGCCACCATCACCCTGATACCAAAACCAGACAAAGATGTCATAAAAAAAGAGGCCAATATCACTGATGAACATAGATGCAAAAATCCTCAACAAAATACTAGCAAGCAGAATCCACCAGCACATTAAAAGGATCATACATCATGATCAAGTGGGGTTTATCCCAGGAATGCAAGGATTCTTTAGTATATGAAAAGCAGTCAATGTGATACACCATATTAACAAATTGAAGGAGAAAAACCATATGGTCACCTCAATAGATGCAGAAAAAGCTTTCAACAAAATTCAACACCCATTTATGATAAAAAACCTCTAGAAAGTAGGTGTAGAGGGAACTTACCTCAACATAATAAAGGCCATGTATGACAAACCCACAACAAACATCGTTCTCAATGGTGAAAAACTGAAACCATTTCCACTAAGATCAGGAACAAGACAAGGTTGCCCTCTCTCACGACTATTATTCAACATAGTTTTGGAAGTTTTAGCCACAGCAATCAGAGAAGAAAAAGAAATAAAAGGAATACAAATTGGAAAAGAAGAAGTAAAACTGTCACTGTTTGCAGATGACATGATACTATACATAGAGAATCCTAAAGATGCTACCAGAAAACTACTAGAGTTAATCAATCAATTTGGTAAAGTAGCAGGATACAAAAGTATTGTACAGAAATCTCTTGCATTTCTATATGCTAACAACGAGAAATCTGAAACAGAAATTAAGGAAACACTCCCATTTAGCACTGCAACTAAAAGAATAAAATACCTAGGCATAAACCTACCTAAGGAGACAAAAGACCTATATGCAGAAAACTATAAGACACTGATGAAAGAAATTAAAGATGATACAAATAGATGGAGAGATATACCATGTTCTTGGATTGGAAGAATCAACATTGTGAAAATGACTATAGTACCCAGAGCAATCTGCAGATTCAATGCAATCCCTATCAAACTACCACTGGCATTTTTCACAGAACTAGAACAAAAAATTTCACAATCTGTATGGAAACACAAAAGACCCCGAATAGCCAAAGCAATCTTGAGAAAGAAAAACGGAGCTGGAGGAATCAGGCTCCCTGAATTCAGTGTATACTACAAAGCTACAGTAATCAAGACAGTATGGTACTGGCACAAAAACAGACATATAGATCAATGGAACAGGATAGAAAGCCCAGAGATAAACCCACGCACATATGGTCACCTTATCTTTGACAGAGGAGGCAAGAATATACAATGGGGAAAAGACAGCCTCTTCAATAAGTGGTGCTGGGAAAAATGGATAGATACATGTAAAAGAATGAAATTAGAACACTCCCTAACACCATACACAAAAATAAACTCAAAATGGATTAAAGACCTAAATGTGAGGTCAGACACTGTAAAACTCTTAGAGGGAAACATAGGCAGAACACTCTGTGAGATACATCACAGCAAGATCCTTTTTGACCCACCTCCTAGAGTAAGGGAAATAAAAACAAAAATACACAAATGGGACCTAATGAAACATAAAAGCTTTTGCACAGGAAAGGAAACCATAAGCCAGACGAAAAGACAACCTTCAGAATGGGAGAAAAATATTTGCAGATGAAGCAACTGACAAAGGATTAATCTCCAAAATATACAAACAGCTCATGCAGCTCAATATCACAAAAACAAACAACCCAATCCAAAAATGGGCAGAAGACCTAAACAGACATTTCTTCAAAGAAGATATGCAGATTGCCAACAAACACATGAAAGGATACTCAACATCACTAATCATTAGAGTATTGCAAATCAAAACTAAAATGAGGTATCCCCTCACATTGGTCAGAATGGCCATCATCAAGATGTTCACAAACAATAAATGCTGGAAAGGGTGTGAAGAAAAGGGAACCCTCTTGCACTCTTGGTGGGAATGTATATTGATACAGCCACTATGGAGAACAGTATGGAGGTTCCTTAAAAAACTAAAAATAGAACTACCATACGACCCAGCAATCCCACTATTGGGCATATACCCAGAGAAAACCATCACTCAAAGAGAGTCATGTACCACAGTGTTCATTGCAGCACTATTTACAATAGCCAGGACATAGAAGCAACCTAAGTGTCCATTGACAGAAGAATGGATAAATAAGATGTGGCACCTGTATACAATGGAATATTACTCAGCCATAAAAGAAACGAAATTTAGTTACTTGTAATGAGGTGGATGGACCTAGAGTCTATCATACAGAGTGACGTAAGTCAGAAAGAGAAAAACAAATACTGTATGCTAACACATATATATGGAATCTAAAAAAAAAAATTGGTTCTGAAGAACCTAGGGGCAGGACAGGAATAAAGACGCAGACCTAGAGAGTGGACTTGGGACATGGGGAGGGGGAAGGGTAAGCTGGGATGAAGTGAGAGAGTGGCATGGACATATATACACTACCAAATGTAAAATAGGTAGGTAGTGGGAAGCAGCTGCATAGCACAGGGAGATCAGCTCGGTGCTTTGTGACCACCTAGAGGGGTGGGATAGGGAGGGTGGGAGGGAGATGCAAGAAGGAGGCGATATGGGGATATATGTATACGTATAGCTGATTCACTTTGTTATACAGCAGAAACTAACACACAATTGTAAAGCAATTACACTCCAATAAAGATGTTGAAAAAAAAAAAGGAATGCTATGACAACAATTATCTTCACGTTTTAGAATACGCAGGGCTATGTGGTCTGGTCATTCACCCAGAAATTAATAAATCATGTCTGCATACTTTCTCTGTATATGGTAGTTATGGTCTCTGTCCTTACAGCTTCGGAATTATTAGTAAGATATTTTTTCCCTCCCATGACTTCATCAGTTCTCCCCAGCGCCTTATAAGTGCGGTGTTTAGCCAACCAACAGCACCTCTTCAAATCTTCTTGCATATTTTGTCCCCATTGATCCCCTTCCCTGTGCTTGTTCTATTTAGGTCAGTTAAGACTCAGAAAAGACTGTTTCCTTTTGGTGAAATGTTACTCACCTGACCTGAACATCTTAAAAAAATTAAAATTGGAAATCCAAGGAAGGCATTGTGGATCTCTTTTGTGATGACATTATTTTTCCATGTAAGCAGCTTGTTCAGACAATTAACAATAGTGATACTGTGGCTTATTGTTTTGACCGGGAAGGAGAAATTGCCTGATGGCATTTAACTGTCCAATTTAACTTAAGGTATTGAAGTTGTACTGGAAGTCTCAGTGTGTAGAGCTAATGGGTAGCCCCCAAGCACATCACCCCTACCCACATAACCATGTGCACACAGTGTTCTCAGCTACCCAGGCTTCCTTGGGGTCTATATTACTTTATTATAGATTATGGCAGTGGTGGCTTATTGGTCTTATAAATCCACCTACACTAAGCTTCTGAAATCACTGTCCTGATAGATGGTCTGAGTCTTTAGATTGTCACACTTATGTTATTTCTGGTTATGACTATTTCTAGGCAGCAAATCTTGGAGTAGAGGAGCTGGCTATTACTGGTTTGTTGTATATGTTATGCTAGAAGAAAGGTTGCTATTCTGCTAGACACTGTGTTTCCGTTTATTTTAAACCATTGATTGTAACAAATCCTTAGCAATAGATATAGATGAGTTATCTCTTGGCCATCTTTGGGAGAAGGCCAGGAGAGTATGGATTGTATTGTTAGTTCTTTTACGACATGTACATTTCTCACCTCCAAAGGTAGACTGGCAAGTTTGGTCCCTAGGAAAGGGCTGGATCTAAAGCAGGTACCCAGAAAATAGTTAATGGGTTAACTAATTAATATGTTTTTTATTTGGACACAAAGTAGTATTGAAGGTTTATTCTGTCTGGAAAGGAAGATTCAGATCCACTGATAATTATGTAGCCATGGCCAGACGGCATGTGCTCAGGGAGGCTGCACATTTCAAAGGATACAGTTAAAAAGGCTTCTGGGTTGAACACAAAGATGAATGATCTCTGCAGAGTTTTCTGGGATGGCTACAAATAGGGTGTTGGGCAAATGAGGAAGAATGATGAGAGATGACGCTAGAACGGGGTAGTTAAGGGTGAGACCCAGAAGACCTTGATATTTTCTGGCTAAAGACTTTCAGCTGTGTCCTACAAGCAATGAAACATTAAGAACTTACAAGACCAAATAAAATAGATAATGCCTGATCATATTTGGATTTTAGAAAGATTACTTTAACAATTGTCGATGGATTGGAAGGTGGCAACAGTGGAGGAAGGAGAGGAATGATAAAAGAGTATTTCCATAAGCTAAGACAATAGCCATGGTGTTATGGACTTAATTGTGTCTCCCGAAAATTCTTAGGTTGAAGCCCTAAATCCTAGAACCTCAGAATGTAACTGGATTTGGAGATAGATCCTTTAAATAGGTAATTAAGTTAAAATGAGGCTGTCAGGGTGGGTTTCAATGCAATCTGACTTGTGTCTTTAGAAGAAGAGGAGGTTAGGACACAAGATACACACCAGGGATGTTCACGCACAGAGAGAAGGCCATGTGAGGACACAGGGAGAAGGCAGTCATCTGTGAGCAAAAGAGAGAGGCCTCGGGAGAAACCAAACCTGCTGACACCTTGATCTTGGGCTTCCAGCCTCCAGAACTGTGAGAAAATAAATTTCTGTTGTTTAAGCCACCCAATCTGTGGTATTTTGTTGTGGCAACTATATTAGCCAGATTTCTCCAGAGAAACAGAACCAACAGGGTATGTCTGTCTGAATGTTTGTTTATCTATCAATTTATTGTAAGGAATTGGCTCACATAATTATGGAGACTAAGCTGGAGACCCAGGAGGGATGATGGTGTAGTTCCAGTCTGTATAAAAAGGCCTGAGAACCAGGAGAGCAGATGATAAAAGTTCCCAAAGCCAGCAGGCTTGAGACCCAAGAAGAGCCAATGTTTTAGTTCAAAGTCAAAAGTAGGAAAAGACTGATGTCCCAGCTCAGGCAGTCAGGTAGAAGGAGTTTCCTCTTACTTGAGAAAGGGTCAGGCTTTCTTTTCTATTCAGGCCTTCAGCTGATTGGGTTTGGGCCGCTCATTAGGGAGGGCAATCCACTCTACTTAGTCTACTGATTCAAAGGTGAATCTCATCCGAAAATGCTCTCACAGACACACCCAGAGTAATGTTTGGCCAGAATATCTGGGCACCTCATGGCACAATCATGTTGACACATAAAATCAATCATCACAGCAGCCCTAGCAAACTGTTACACATAGCAATAGCCAGTGGAACGCATAAGAGGAGATGGATTTGAGAAATATTTTAAGTGGAATTATAAGGACTTGGTGACTGATCAGATGTGAGGAGTAAAGAAGAATGATGAGTCAATAATATCTTCAGTATTCCTATACCAGATGATGGAGTGGGTGATGTGCAGGGAAAACTTAATGCATGCACACACACACACACACACACACCAAACTTCTATTACACATGTATAAAAGTTAAGGCGTAAATTGAACTTTAATCACTTACCCAGAGTTCACAGTTCTTTGTAGCTATTAGGAACAAAGCTGTTAAACTGGATCTATGCAAACTAATACTAAAGGTAAAAATGATGCATTGAACTCATGAGAGAGACCTTGAGCTCTATAATCAGAACATTGTAACTCATTTTGCATAGATTTTATTTTTTGTTTTGTATTTTTCTCCCCCAGCCCCCATTGGATGAGAAGCCCTGCATTAGAGAGGAATATGAGTGTAAGTGTGTGCTTTGATTTGCATACAGGAGAGAATTCCAGCCAGGCGGGTTAACCGTATGTAAAAATGGTTGTCAAAGCCTAGTTTTGAGGGAAGAGAGAGAAAATCTATAGGAAATGGTACATGAACTTAAAGGCACAAAGATCTGGGGCCATTTTGACCGAGAACAAGCAGACACACACTCAGTGGTCTTGAGGTCATTGGTGTTTGATATCTGAGTCATCAGTAAATGGTTACATGTGATGGTCAGGTCTACTGTTCAATTAGGTAGAGAAACAATAGGCAGGTTTTGGAAATAAACAAAATATAAAAGAGGTTTGCAGTAAAACTCAAGTATGATGTTAAAGCCATTGGCAGGGGAGTGAAAATGTTGACTGGAGTCCCCTCAGGATTGGACAAAGGGGCCAGAGTGGGGTCAGCGAGGGAGAAGGGAGACTTCACACGCCCTGGCGCCCCAGACCGCTATGAGCAGCCCCGCTGCACCTGCCAGGGGAGGTGCCGAGCTGCAGAATATCTGCCCTGAGTGTTTTTCTCTCCGCGATTTCCCACCCCCACCGCACAGTCCATTGGCTGGTGTAGGTGGGGGATTGATGAGCCTCAACAAACAGAAAATATGGGGGGAATGAAACACATCTTGTCATAAGAGGCTTTTGCCTTTCCTTGTTATTTGAAAAGCTGCAGCTTCACCTTCAGTCCAGTTGCTCTTCAGGTGGTCTACTGGGTGAGATGAATTGGTGGGCAGAAGGGTGGACGCCTGTTTGTTGAGAGAGTGATGGCTTAGTTTTGAGGAGCCACTGGCATTCGGCTGTGCAAGGGACTGCTCCCTCTTTGATCTTTCATCTGTTAGTACAACTGCAAGTGAAAACTCACAAAGAATTGCATTACAAGCCATTTTTTGGTAGAACTTACATGTGATACAGGGAAGTTGGTTCTACATAAGCTGCTGACAGCCTTTTGTGAGATAAATTTACCCTTGATTACAGGTCTTTTAATCAAGGGTAAATTTATTTTTACCCTTTTTGGGGAGGGGGTGGGAGCAGGGAGAGAAGGTAGAAGAGTGGTGAGCAGATATAAATGCAGGGTAAGTCATTTGTCCTGTTAATAGAAAAAGCAATAGCGGTATTTATGAGAACTTATCTCCACAACACACATATATACATACATGAAAGTATTTACCATGTGGGTGAGCTTGGAAGCAGACTGTGCCCTGGTTGAACTTTCAGGTGACTGCAGCCTTGGCTGATGTTGATTGCAGCCTTCTGAGAGACTTTGGGATGGAAGATCTGGCTAAACCACACCTGGATTACTGACTCACAGACACTGAGATAATACACTGTGTTGTTTTAAGCTGCTAAATTATGGGGTAGATTGTTACACAGCAGTAGATAACTAATATACCACCTAAGATTTTGGATAAGCATAACTTCAACTGGGGACTAAGCCAATTACAGCAAAGAGATTTCTGTTGACACTAGAAATACTCAAATTCAAACTATTGTCCCCATCCTCCCACCTCGACCCCTACCTGACCAGTATTGCATGTGGCCCTTGACAGGTTGCTATGCCACATCTTAGTTTAGTCAGGTTGAAGAAGTAAAGTGATGGTCAAAGTTACTGATTTCAAAGACTCCTTTGGTTATACGTTAATCTTAAGACTGTTTTTTTGGTAAGAAATTAGACCTAATTATTACAGTGAATGGTACCTAAAGCTGATAAAGAATCAGCTAAGCCACACTTACCAGCCCATTTAGGAACATCAGGTTAAATAAACCATTAATAGGAATGAGCCCTGCAAAGATAGAAAAAATGTAAGTTAAAGCATAACAGCTCCTTTTTAAAGAACCTCTTTTTTTTTTTTTCATTCCCACATCCAAATATGACAGTTACTTCTTGGCATTTTTCCTCCTTGGGGCTTAGGATGGTCAGCTGTCCTGAGGCCATGGTAATAGTTGTACTGTTAGTCCCAGGCCTTGGGGCTCTGCAAAAATTTGTATGGACGTCTGGACAGAAAATGACTCTCCTGCTACCACAAAGTTGCCAGCTCTGGTACCTGCTTTGTTTTTTCTTCTTCTTCTTCTTCTTTTTTTTTTTTTTTTTTTTTTGAGTATGATTGATGCTCTTTTTTCTTCTTGGGGGTGAGAAGAGTGATATCCTACTTAGTCTAGAAAACTTAGTCTAGAACTGTGCTGTTCATTAGAAATATCCAAGCCACAAACTCTAGCCCCATATGTAATATTAAATTTTCTAGTAGCCACATTAAAAAATAAAAAGAAACAGTTGAATTTAATATTAATAATTTATTTAGCCCAATATATCCAGTGTCTTATCACTTCAATGTGCAATAGTTATAAAAATCATTGATTAGATAGCTTACATTTTTTTCATGTTAAATCTTTAAAATCCAGCATAGATGTTATTGTACTTACAACACATATTAGTTCACTCCACCCACATTTCAAGTGCTCAATAGCTGCATTTGCTTGATGGCTGCTGTACTGGATGATGCTGGTCTAGCGTGTGTCCAGAGCAGCCCTTGCCTCTCAGGCTACGTAGGACCCACCTTCATGCCACTCTGCAGCCTCCTAATGAACTGCCGCATTCTTTCGGCCCCATGGTCTTCCTATTCTGTTCCCTCCTCCTCTGTCAGCTCTTTCAATTTTCTAGCTTTCTCATGCTGTATAATTCGGCTATACTTGGGGATGATAATTCAACAGCAGGTTCTTGGGATGCTCCTCTAAAGCTGTCTTTTGAAACAGGAAACATAATAGGATATACATTATGGCAACATTCAAACTGTTCATCAATTATCCATTACATCTGCCATCTCCCTTCTGCCAATCGAGGTAACTATGTTGTTACCAAAAAAAAAAACCAACATTTTAATTATAATCCAATCAGAAGACGCATCCATCATGTAGAGTGCTTTGGCATGTTCTGAGAATTTAATTTTTGCACAAATAGTGGAGCAAATGCTGCAGAGAGGAAGGGGCTGGCTTCTTTCTTCATTAATTCAGTTATTCAAAAAATACAGAGCACTGGCTAGGCAGAGGCATTGTGTTTGGTGGGGGACACAAAGTTATATAGATCCTGGCCCCTGCTCTTGGGAAAGTCACAACCTGAAAGTGGAGTTGAGCCCTGAGAAGATGCCCAGCATGGCCACGTGCCTCCACGAGGGCTCTAACTGGGGCGATGGGGAGACATCTTGGAAGAGGCGAACTTGCGCTAAGTATGGAAAGTTTGGGTCGGGTTTTGATGTGTCACCATGGATGAGAAGGGAGAGGCGCAGAGATGATTTCAGAGACTGGCATGATTCTGTGACACAGAGAGGCAAAACCATACATTGAAAATATGTGCATGGATATATCTTTTTGACAGGCTGAAATGGCAAGGGGCTGGGAGGACCCTGTGAGCTGTGAGCTGTGAGCTTACACAACTAGTTCAAGCTAGATTGTGGTAGGATTTTCCTGTGGCACTAGGAGACTATATCTCATTTTCTCGGCTGGGTGGAGCCAAGGAAGATTCTAAGCAGAGCTGTAAGAAGATCATAGCTGTGCTTTTGGAGGATGGACCTGAAATGTGTGTGCATTTGTGCACGGAAGTCTGGGGGGGAGGAAGCAGCGGGGAGGGCTCCAAACACTTTGTCTCTCGTGGGAACAAACAATATTAAAGTAATGGGTTTATGCATTTTTTGACCTTTAAAGAATGGTATTTTCAGCAAACTTCCTCCTCCCCACCTCGCCCTTGTTAAATATTTCATCTCAACTGGAAAATACCCACAACAATACTTTTTTTTTTATGGTTTTAGCCTTTCAGTAATAAACCAAAACAAACAGTGGGGAGCTTAAAAGGCCTTTCAGCTGAGAAAGATGAAAGCAGATGCCTCTGGTTTAGATTATTGTTAGAAAGCACAAGAGTCCGTTGCTTCTGGAAATCCTGTGAGGAAGAGCGAGCAGGAGGAAGAGCTGGTGCCATGACCACCCCATCCCTGACCTGACACTCTGATGGTATTTCTTACTCACCCAGGGTGTGTACATGCTTCCAAGAATCTCATTATCTGAAGTGGGATCTTGCTTCCCTTCCCTGTAGCTGGAACCCTCTTGTTTTTCAACCTGTAGGGAAAGCCCCAGGGAGGGAGATGAAGACAAAGGTACTCATTTTTTCACAAAACTACTGAGGAAACAGCAATGCCTTTATGCTTTAATGATCTGGGTGCAGCAACAAAGGTAGCTTCAGGCTGGAAGGGATGGTTTCTTAATGCAGCTCTTTGCTTAGACCACTGACTTAGGTGCGTTTGTCACTATAACATTGAATTGTCCAGAGCTCCAGTTTTTTAGCAACAAGCAAACATGCATTCCTTGTCTACTTACACTGTTCCTTCCCACGAGCCTTTGTTCAATCCATTCCTTCCACCCAGAAAAGCCTGCCAACTCATGTTCAGGCAACATTTGTTTGGCCAACATTTAATGAGAACTTACTGTGTGCTGGAGCCCAAGGATTCAGAGGCAAATAAAACGTAGTCTTTCAAAAGTGCATGGGCAAATACACAGGTGCTAAAATATCTTGTGACAAGTATCACGATTGGCAATGTCTTTAAGACTATGTGGGGACTTCCCTGTGGTTAAGAATCTGCCTGCCAGTGCAGGGGACATGGGTTCGAGCCCTGGTCCAGGAAGATCCCACATGCTGTGGAGCAACAAAGCCCATGCACCACAACTGCTGAGCCCTTGTGCCACAACTACTGAAGCCCACGCGCCTGGAGCCCGTGCTCCACAAAAAGAGAAGCCACCACAATGAGAAGCCCACGCACTGCAATGAAGAGTAGGCCCCCCGCACTGCAACTAGAGAAAGCCCATGCGGAGCAGCGAAGACCCAACACAGCCAAAAATAAATAAATTAAAATAAATAAATTAAAAAAAAAAAGACTATGTGGACCGCCAGCCTGCAAGGTCAGGAAGTCTTCTCAGAAGAGAGGATGTCTTCTTCTCAATTAATGACTTAGGAGCTAACCTCCTTCCAAGACCCATCCACATTCAGCACATCTCTCCTGACCTTGTGTCTTCTTTCTCTGAGCATTGCCACTTATCCCTCATGTGCTTTTTTTTGTTTCCACACATAAGTGAGATTATGTGGTATTGTTCTTTCTCCATCCGACTTATTTCACTTAGCATAATGCCCTCAAGGTCCATGTGTGTTGTTGCAAATGATAAGATTTCCTTCTTTTTCATGACTGCATAGTATTCCTGTGTGTGTGTGTGTGTGTGTGTGTGTGTGTGTGTGTGTGTGTGTGTGTGTATACATACCACATTTTCTTTATTCATTCATCCTTGGTGGACACTTAGGTTGTTGCCATGTCTTGGTATTGTAAATGATTCTGCATCAAACCTAGGAGTGCATATATCTTTTCAAGTTTTTTTTTGTTTTCTTTGGATAAATACCCAGAAGTGGAATTGCTGGGTCATATAATAGTTCTACTTTTATTTTTTTAAAGAACATCCATACTGTTTTCTGTCGGGGTTGCACCAGTTTACATTCCTATCAGTGGTGCCTGGGAGTTCCCTTCTCACCACATCCTCGCTAACACTTGCTATTTCTTGCATTTTTGATAACAGCCATTCTAACAGGTGTAAGGTGATATGTGGTTTGAATTTGCATTTCCATGATAATTAGTGATGTTGAGCATGTTTTCATGTACCTATTGGCCATCTGTATGTCTTCTTTGGAAAAATGTCTATTCAGATCCTCTGCCCATTTTTAAATTAGATTGTTTGTTCATCGTTAAATTAGATTGTTGTAATTTTGTTATCCTTTGCTGTACAGAGAAGCTTTTTAGTTTGACGTAGTCCAACTTGGTTATTTTTGCTTTTGTTGACTTTGCTTTTGGTGTCAAGTCTAAAAAATCATTGCCAAGGCAGATGTCAAGGAGCTTACCACCCATGTTTTCTTCTAGGAGTTTTTTTGTTGTTATATTTATTTCTTTTTCTGGTTATGTTTATTTTTTAGACTGTTGCCTTTCTCTTTATTGGAACAAACAAAGTAATGGGCTTATATATATTTTGACTTTTTAAAAAGAATAATTACAACAATTTCCTTATCCCCCAAGTCTTTGTTAAATATTCTTTATGAACTAGGTAGCATATGATATCACTTGGGGTAGGGGTGTCCATCAAGACTGGGTTAGGTTAAGTGAGCTCATTCCTTCATTCTCTCATTTAATAACCACATTTTAAGCACCTATATGTTTTATGAACAAAACAAATCATAGTCCTTCCCTCATGAAGCTTATATGGTAGTGGTAGCATAATACAATAGATAAAAATATAAAACAAACAAACAAAACTTGGTAAGAAGCACTGTGAGCCAAAATAATGAAAAATAAAGCTTTGGGGAAGGTGGGCCTATGATTTTTCTTTTCTCATACTGTGCTTATTTTCATAAATGTATATGTTGGCTGCCTCCGTGGTCCACAGGGAAGATTTGATGCTGATGGATGTAGTGCAGGGCATTATAGGAGTGGCTCTGAGCCACACAGGGGGCTGTGTTGTGGATGAGTAGTGGGCACAAGCTTGGATCTGCTCTTAGGGAGTCTTGCTGAGTTGATGTTAACTCTCAAGATGTCCTGAAGCAGACACCTAGGCATCCAGAGCCCCATGAGGGTCCCCCAGGGTCACACGCCTCACTTCCTCAGAATGCTGCTCCCTTTCCTGCAGGGTGTGCTGGGACATCCCCAAGCTCCTCCTGTGCTTTCCTTGTAAATGCAGCAGAGTTTGGGGCCATTAGAGACGCCAGCCAAAAAAAGTGAGCAAGTCAGCTTTAATTTCTGACAAAGGTATAAATTAAAAGTACAAAGTATGTGCTTTGAAAGAAGGTAAATTTGAGTGCTGGGGAGAGGAGGATTTAATGCAGGATGGTAAAGCAACACCCGCCATCCCCATGATGATCAGAGCCTGGTTTCAAATGGATTTCTCTCTCTTTCCCCAAGTGACAGACAGAAAGGGCCAGGCAGGCTACCCTGAGTAGTGAGGAATGTTTGCCATTTGCTTGGTATAGTTGGTATAAAGAACCACCAGATAACTTATCATATTAAAGCAATTTATGACCTTGTGCGTCTGGTGGAAGACATTTTTTTTTCAGTTTTATTGAGATATAATTGACATATAACATTGTATTAGTCAAAGTGCACAGCATAATGATTTGATATATCTATACGTTGCTAAATCATCACCACAATAAATCTAGTTAACATCCGTCACCTCACATAATTACACTTTTGTGTGTGTGTTGAGAGCTTTTAAGACCTACTCTTTTAGCAACATTCAGATATACAAAACAGTATCGTTAAACTGTAGTCACTGTGCTGTACATTACATCCCCAAAACTTATTTATCTTATAACTGGAAGTTTGTACCTTTTGACCCCCTTTTCCTTTTGAAGTCTGTTTAAAGTGAGGCTTAAAATGCCCCTCATTCTTTTTTTATATAGCTCAAGCTTTAGCAGTAAGCTGTGAGGCTTGAGTAAATTCCAGAATTGGGAGAGGTGTCCCACAGTTGGAGGCTGCAAAGAGCAAGACACTGTGTGTGGTGACATGCTCTGCCTCTCTGGGTCACTCTCAGGACCCCAGCCAGAGTCTCCCTGGACCAGGCCCAGATGGAACAGCCTGACCAGCTGGCACAGCGGTCGGCCTTTCTTGTGTGTTAGATGTGAGATGTGTGCGGTGAACCATCTGACAGCCAACCAACATGCTCTAATTGGTGGCCGCTGGGTGCCCTCCCCATGCAAGATTACCATGGGGCTAGACAGCCTGAAGGAGTGAGGCGGACGCCACGCTCGATGCAGGCAGCGCGCCCCGGAGGGCTTGCTGATGGCCGTGAACCTGCAGCTGGCCTTGGACAGTGGTTCTCACCCTTTGGTGTGAAATAAGAATTTCTAGAGGTTCTTGTTAGACTGGATTCCTGGATCCCACCCTGGGAGATTCTGATTTATTGGGTCTGAGTTGGGATCTAGAAATGTGAACTTTTGGCAAGCACTCCTGGACATCCTGCTGTATGTAGATGAAAGCAGTTTGAGAAGCCCTGCCTTTATGCAGCTCAGCCCTATCTTTTTTTTTTCTTTTAATCTACTAGGAGCTTTACTTTTTTAAACCACTTTACTGAGATATGATTGATATATAAAAAGCGGTACACATTTAATGTATACCACTCGATGAGTTTGGGAATAAGTATACACCTGTGAAACCATCACCACCATCAAGGCCAGAAGTATACCCATTACCTCCCAAAGTCTCCTTCCATCCCCTTTATTATTATTATTATTATTTATTATTATTTTGTGGTGAAGAACATTTAAGATCTACCTTCCTAGGAAATTGTAAGTATACAATACACCACTGTTAGCCATAGGCGTTGTGCTATATAGTAGATCTCCAGAAGTTATTTATCCTACATAACTGAAACTTTGTATCCATTAATCATCATCTCCCCATTTCCTGGTAACCACCATTCTATTCTCTGCTTCTATGAGTTTGACTATTTTAGATTCCACATATAACTGAGATCATACGGTATGTCTCTTTCTGTGTCTGGCTTATTTCACTCAGCATAATGCCCTCCAGGTCCATTCATGTTGTCACAGATGGCAGGATTTCCTTCTTTTTAAAGACAGCCCAGTCTTTGATGGGAGTAAATGCTGCAGGGTCCCAGGAGCAGGACTGCTGGAGTCAGCTTTTTATAAGAGTCTAGCCTTTCTCTAAAGGAATTATAGCCCTAATTCCTACAGCAGTGGTCCCCAACCTTTTTGGCACCAGGGACCGGTTTCGTGGAAGACAATTTTTCTACGGACGGGGGTGGGGTTGGGGGGTGGAGGGGAGGGTTCAGGAGGTAATGAGAGCGATGGGAAGCGATGGGGAGTGGCAGAGGAAGCTTTGCTCGCTTGCCTGCTGCTCACCTCTTGCTGTGCGACCCGGTTCCTTACAGGCCGCGGACCAGCACCAGTCTGTGGCCCGGGGGTTGGGGACCCCTGCCCTACAACTATGACCACAGTGAGGTGGTTCACAGTCAGTGTTGGCAAAGGTGTCCCCTCCTTGATACAGAAAAGGAAAGCCACTCAAAGGAGACAAAAGGAGGAGCTTACTGAAATACTACAATCATTACTACTGCTATTACCAATACTTAAAATTGTGATAGTTTATTGGGAGCTACTATAGCTCATGTACTGTTCTGAATTCTCTGCCTCTTTACTGTGTTTAATTCTAATGAATAATCTTTGAGGTCTGTATTATTACCCCCATTTTACAGATGAGGAGGCTGAGGGAGAAAGTACATAATTTGTCTGGGGTCACGCAACTGGTAAATGAACAGTTCATGACTAAGGAACCCCAGTGTGGAGGCCTCCTACTGCATGAAAATGACATGGCACTGGAACAAGAGAACGCTTTCCACTTCTGGTCTTTAATTTTCTCACTCATAAAATAAGGGGTTTGGATTTTATGACCCCTCAGCTGGTCTGACTTTGTTTGTCCAACCTGTGCAGTCAAACAGGGCCCTGCGATCCAAAGGGTCCTAGGCTTGGTTTCATGCTCTGCTGTTGCCATCTTGAAATTGCTAATAATTTTTGAACAGGGAACCCCATGTTTTCATTTTTCACTGGACCCTGCAAAATATAAAGCTGATCTTGGCTCTCAAGGGCTCTTCTGGTTGCACTGTATTTTTTTCTCAACTCCTTTATAGATCCTTAACAATTCCCTGTGCATCCTTGGCCCTGAAACAGCCTTTTGCAGAGGCAACGGAGCAATGGGCTTACCTGAGCTTCACAGTGAGTGGAGTTTCTGGGCTGGTGATGAGTGCTCACGGTGTGTCTGCAGGGGCTGATGGTAGACGGCTGGTGAAGCAGAGCACACAGAGCGCTCTTAGTGGCTAAGGGTGGTATCTCATACAAACAGCCACATCCCTAGCCAATCGCAGGTATTGTGAGTGTTATCACTAAGTGGCCCATCTACAGCAGTCCCTCACTGCAGAAGACGGATGAGGGCTCAAAGTTGAAGTTAATGAATTCAGTTCTCCCAGAAAGGCATTTTGGGCCTTTGCTGGCGGCCCCTCACTCCTTCTTTGGCCCTGGTCCCCACCTCCCCCACTTACTCACCAGCAGCCCTGCTCCTAACACTCTGGACTCCCAGGGGTTTATCCCCATGCATGTTGCCTGGAACAAGCTTTCCAAAGCATTGTTTTCTTCCTGACAATATCTAGTGTTACTACTATACACACAGTGCACAAATTCATCACACTTGCTGCTGAAAAGGTTTGGCTCAGGAACAAGTGAAGGAAATGGTTATTGAGTGCTTATCATGTGACCTCCTTACTCTCTTCCCCCAGCTCTTCCTCTAAGTAAAGTCTGAGTCCCACTTAACTTCTAAGGAAAAAAAATTAAAGGGTACTTATCAGGGTTAATAACTTAGATTCCTATCAGCACCAAAACAAAAAATTCAGACACAGACAGTCCATCCAAAGTGTAGGATAAAAGGTTCATTCTTCACACCTTGATGCTTATAGGCAGAACAGAGATAAGCCATGAGGGAAGTGTGTGCATGTTCCTGTGTGTGAGTGAGTGTTAGTGTGTGTGTGTGTGTGTGTGTGTGTGTGTGTGTGTGTGTGTGTGTAGACTAGGAAGGCAAAGAAAGAGATGACCAGTTATCTTGCCTTAAGTGAGGCATTTCCCATTCCTTCCTCCCTCTCTCCTTCCAGGGTCTAGATCTTTTACAAATAATGTTTTGAACAGTTTCCCCCTCATCTAAGCTTAGCCATCACTTCCTCCCAGAAAGCTGCCTGCACCCAGCCCCGGTCTGGGTCAGAGGTCTACTTTTATCCCCCAGAGCATGCATACCTAGTAGCCTCCTTGTGCTTGCACCCCTCCAAATTGCAGTTGTTTACTTACTCATATGTAGCCTCAGGGGCTGTTATCTCCATACGGGCTGGCAGTGGGACTGTCTTGTTCACTGTTGTAGCCCCAGTGAGGATTAATAAATGTTTGTTAAAAGCATGAATAAACAACATGAGGAGGAGCTCATGGCAACAACTGAGTCCTGGTGTCTCAGGTGTGAAGACAGATGTTTTGAGTCGGGTACAGTGGGGGCAGCTCCATCTGCATGGCCCAGCCAGGAAAGGTGTTTATAAGTCTGTGTTTCCTCAGTGCTTACTGGGTGCCCCATGCAAAGGACTTCACTTACATCACTCTGTTTAATCCTTATAACAACAAAGTGGGTCCTGATTAAGATTTTATGGAGAAAGTAACTGAATCTTGAACTGAATCTTGAAAGATGTTTAGGCATAGAAGACAGAGAAGGGCTTTCCATTCATAGAGAGCAGATTGAGCTCTGTCCCAGGGGTGTGAAAACAGCTCAGGTGAGTGTGTCTGTGGCTGGAAGTCAGAGTGGTGGAGTGAAATGAGATGACAGTGCTGAACTTTACCTGAGCCCTGTGCTCCTGGAGATAGCTTTTAGGAAGTCTCCCCACCCTTTTGTGTTCCAAGAAAATCTAACCACAAAAACAACCACCGTGATCTCACATATTCCTAGATAGGCCCATCTCAATTCTTCTTCATGGCTTCCATAGGACTTGCCCATGACTCCCCGGTTTACCTGTCTATTATCAAATTCAAAGCCCCTTCCTGTTCTTTGATACGTTCCTCATTTGTTCTTCCTATTGCAATAGCCTGAATAAAATCATCTCCTTAGTTGTCTGACACATTTTGTCCTGCACAGGGGTTACATCTGGCAAGGCATAGAGGGAACAGATCATGGGGACCTTGTAAGCCATGGGCAGGAACTTGGACTTCCTCCTGTATGCATGGGAAGGCAGTGATGGGGCTAAAGAGCTTTTAACCGAAGAATGGAAAAGTCAGACACTCACTGTAGAAAGCTCATTCTGCTTTCTGTATGTGATAAGGATTAGAGGGAGAATTAACTAAACCAAAGAAATTTCAAATTCTGATAAGAAAGGATGGGGGGGCTTCCCTGGTGGCGCGGTGGTTGAGAATCTGCCTGCCAATGCAGGGGACACGGGTTCGAGCCCTGGTCTGGGAAGATCCCACATGCCGCGGGGCAACTAGGCCCGTGAGCCACAATTACTGAGCCTGCGCGTCTGGAGCCCGTGCTCCGCAACAAGAGAGGCTGCGATAGTGAGAGGCCCGCACACCGTGATGAAGAGTGGCCCCCACTTGCCGCAACTAGAGAAAGCCCTCGCACAGAAACGAAGACCCAACACAGCCAAAAATAAATAAATAAATAAAATTAAAAAAAAAAAAAAAAAAAGAAAGGATGGGGATCTGAGCTCAGATGCGGTGGGCTATGGGTGATGTGCTAAGGGTGGTACTCTCCAGGACATACATGGTACCTAGATGTGAGACCAAGGGAAGGGTCTAGGAGGGTTCCCATTTGTGTCAGGGTGGTGTCAGTTCACTGGCACCATCAGCCATCATGAGAGAGGTGGTCCTTAATCTGGACCATGGAAAATGATCAGCATGGAGAGCCACAGGTAGGCCAACAGCATGTAAAAGGTTAAAGCAGGTTATGATAGCACTATCAGACACAGAACTTAGAAGCAGATGCCTGCAAGGCTCTGCAAATGTCCTTATAAATGGAAATTAGGGGGAGGAGGCTTAATGCATACATAGCCTCCCTTCATCTAACTGGACCATGGTTTTATTTTTTGCCAAACTATAGTTCTGCTTCCATTGGAAAAGAGATCCCCTAACATTATGAGCCCAGCCTAAATAGCGTCAAGGAAGGCTTCAAGGAAGACGGAAGATGTGGACATCAAAGCACCCAGAGAGATGGCTGTTGTAGTTTTCATTCGGTCCCTCCACTGGTCCATTGTTGGTTAGTGATAATAAGGCCTAATTGGAGACCTGGTTCTGGGCTCCCTCAGCCTCTCACCGGCAAATCAACACTAAGGAAATGTGGGCATTTTATGGCAATCAAAGGGAGAGTTGTTTTTATGGTAGGTGCCACACTTGTAGGCAGTGGATGATTCAGGTGCTTATTCCTCAGGGAGAGAGGCACCTTTGTTATATGTCTTTACAAGCCTGTGCTCAGGCTGGAGCTGTGAACTGTAGACAGCCTGGTGAAACGTTCTTCTCAGTTGTTCTCAAGATATTGGTGTTTTTTTTTTTTAAGTGTTTTTCACACATTAATACCATTTTCAGGCTTTAAAAAAAATTCAGTGTTTGATTGCCTGAAAGCTTAATGTAGATGTAAGCACTTTCCTGGATTCTCAGTAAGAAATGTTACACAGTGATGATGATTCATACTACCCTGGTATCACGAATCTGGGCCTACAGAAAACCCTTCACATAGAGCTCTGACTTCATCTCTTTCCTCTGAGTTTGATATCGCCCCTGTGCATGGTGGCGGCCCAGGGATGCATCAAGCCTAGGCTACACCTGGGGATTCCCCTCAACCCAGTGCCTTCAAGACAGTTCATTTGCTGGTAGCTTCCCAGTTGCTTCTGAACCCAGTCTTCTGCCCTGATATCCAGGCCCAGAGAGCCAGCTGTTCACTACATCTCACCACCTGGATTCTCCTTAGAAATCACAAAACCTGCAGATCTCAGTATCTCAGTATGGAGTTAGTCATCTTTCCTGTCCTTGAAGCCCTCTCGCTCCAAACTGCAATGACTCAAACGTCAAAAGGGGAGCATTCTGAGAGAGATTTCTAGAGGAAGTGATGCTAAACGTAAAGGATACAGAGATATTAGCCAGGCAAACCCTGCAGAATGTGATTGGGCCTGCAAGTAGGTCAGGAATTTGGTAAAGGGCTTCTTCCTGGGTCTGGGGTGGATGGTCAAGCTATACAGCTACTCGTCCAAGATGTCCTCCTACTTGAAGAAGCCACACACAACAAACAGAGTGCTGACACTGAGGTATTGATTGTGCTCTCACAATTCATCTCTCCTTCTCTTCCCTTTCTTCTCTATATTTTCATTATTGATTAGAAGTCTGTTATAAAAATCTGAAGGTCTTGACTTTCTATTAGCAATCTTCATAATTTCAAAATATCCTCTCCTATAAGTAACCAGAGAATGGCAACTTTCCTGAAGTAATACCCAGGTCAGTGACTAAATCCTGTAAATCAACAGAACTGAAGAGGGCCAGGGACTTTGTATGAATTTGTAAGATACAGAGAGAAAGGGAGAGACTGGGGGGTGGGGAAAAATTAAGATGATTGACAAAGGTCTTTTTTTTTTTTTTTAATCTCTACTGGAGTATAATTGTTTCACTATACTGTGTTAGTTTTTGTTGTACAACAAAGTGAATCAGCCATATGCATACATATATCCCCATATCCCCTCCTTCTTGAACCTCCTTCCCACCCTCCCTATCCCACCCCTCTAGGTGGTCGCAAAGCACCAAGCTGATCTCCCTGTGCTATGCTGCTGCTTCCCACTAGCTAACTATTTTACATTTGGTAGTGTATATACGTCAATGCTACTCTCACTTCACCCCAGCTAAACTCACCCCTCCCCGTGTCCTCAAGTCCATTCTCTACGTCTACATCTTTATTCCTGCCCTGCCACTAGGTTCATCAGTACCATTTTTTTTTGTTTTGTTTTTTTAGATTCCATATATATGTGTTAGTATATGGTATTTGTTTTTCTCTTTCTGACTTACTTCACTCTGTATGACAGACTCTAGGTCCATCCACCTCACTACAAATAACTCAATTTCGTTTCTTTTTATGGCTGAGTAATATTCCATTGTATATATGTGCCACATCCTCTTTATCCATTCATCTGTTGATGGACATTTAGTTTGCTTCCATGTCCTGGCTATTGTAAATAGTGCTGCAATGAACATTGTGGTATATGTCTCTTTCTGAATTTGGTTTTCTCAGGGTATATGCCCAGTAGTGGGATTGCTGGGTCATATGGTAGTTCTATTTTTAGTTTTTTAAGGAACCTCCATACTGCTCTCCATAATGGTTGTATCAATTTACATTTCCACCAACAGTGCAGGAGGGTTCCCTTTTCACCACACCCTCTCCAGCATTTATTGTTTCTAGATTTTTTGATGATGGTCATTCTGACCAGTGTGAGTTGATACCATATTGTAGATTTGATTTGCATTTCTCTAATAATTAGTGATATTGAGCATCTTTTCATGTGCCTCTTGGCCATCTGTATGTCTTCTTTGGTGAAATGTCTATTTAGGTCTTCTGCCCATTTTTTAATTGGATTGTTTGTTTTTTTGATATTGAGCTCCATGAGCTGTTTGTATGTTTTGGAGATTAGTCCTTTGTCGTTTCATTTGCAAATATTTTCTCCCATTCTGACGGTTGTCTTTTCATCTTGTTTATGGTTCCCTTTGCTGTGCACGAGCTTTTAAGTTTAATTAGGTCCCATTTGTTTATTTATTTATTTTATATTCATTACTCTAGGAGGTGGGTCAAAAAAGATCTTGCTGTGGTTTATGTCAAAGAGTATTTTTCCTATGTTTTCCTCTAAGAGTTTTATAGTGTCTGGTCTTAAAAAGTCCAGGACCAGATGGCTTCACATGCGAATTCTATCAAACATTTAGAGAAGAGCTAACACTGATCTTCTCAGACTCTTCCAAAAAATTGCAGATAGAGGAACACTCCCAAATTCATTCTACGAAGCCACCATCACCCTGATACTAAAACCAGAAAAAGATATCACAAAAAAAGACTATTATAGACCAGTATCACTGATGAACATAGATGCAAAAATCCTGAGCAAAATACTAGCAAACAGAATCCAACAACATATTAAAAGGATCATATACCATGATCAAGTGGGATTTATCCCAGGGATGCAAGGATTCTTCAATGTATGCATATCAAACAATGTGATACACCATATTAACAAATTAAGGAATAAAAACCATATGATCATCTCAATAGGTTGAGAAAAAGCTTTTGACAAAATTCAACACCCATATATAATAAAAACCCTCCAGATAAATGGGCATAGTAGGAACCTACCTCAACATAATAAAAGACATATATGACAAACCCACAGCAAACATCATACTCAATGGTGAAAGACTGAAAGCATTTCCCCTAAGATCAGGAATAAGACAAGGATGTCCACTCTCACCACTCTTATTCAACATAGTTTTGGAAGTCCTAGCCATGACAATAAGAGAAGAAAAAGAAATAAAAGGAATACAAATGGGAAAAGAAGTAAAACTGTCATTGTTTGCAGATGACATGATATTATACATAGAAAATTCTAAAGATGCCACCAGAAAACTACTAGAACTAATCGATGAATTTGGTAGGGTTGTAGGATACAAAATTAATGCGTAGAAATCTCTGGCATTCCTATACACTAACAACGAAAGATCAGAAAGAGAAATTAAGGAAACAATCCCATTTACTATTGCAACAAAAATAATAAAGTACCTAGGAATCAACCTACCTAAGGAGGCGAAAGACTTGTACTCAGAAAACTATAAAACACTGATGAAAGAAATCAAAGATGACATAAACAGATGGAGAAGTACACCATGTTCTTGGATTGGAAGAATCAATACTGTGAAAATGACTGTACTACCCAAAGCAATCTACAGATTCAACGCAATCCCTATCAAACTACCAATGGCATTCTTCACAGAATTAGAACAAAATATTTTACAATTTGTGTGGAAACACAGAAGACCCCAAATAGCCAAAACAATCTTAAGAAAGAAAAACGGAGCTGGAGGAATCAGGCTCCCTGACTTCAGCGTATACTACAAAGCTACAGTAATCAAGACAGTATGGTACTGGCACAATAACAGAAACATAGATCAATGGAATAGGATAGAAATCCCAGAGATAAACCCATGCACATATGGTCACCTAGTTTATGACAAACGAGGCAAGAACATACAATGGAGAAAAGACAGCCTCTTCAATAAGTGGTGCTGGGAAAACTGGACAGCTACATGTAGAAGAATGAAATAGAACACTACTTAACACCATACACAAAAATAAACTCCAAATGGATTAAAGGTCTTGTTTTTATTTAGTAATTCCTCTTTCTTTCAGAGCTTTGATTTGGGACTTAAGATGTGTTGGTCCATGGTAGGGGAGCCAGCAGCAGCTACTCTATTTATTTGCTCCTCAGTGAAGCCTCTGAGGACAGTAGCTCCTGCTATTTTAGGAGAGGTAATGTGTGCTTGGTGGGAATGGTGAATGGGGAGACTTAGTAAGGAAGGAGATATTTGTGTGGGATAAAGGATTGTTTTTTCAATGTGAATGAAGTATATTAATGAAGAAATATGACCAGTTTTCTGTCTTTTACATGTTCCCAGAGTGATTGTGATCAGTTGAATGATGATATTTCCCATGGCCTTTAATCCACACTACCGTGTCTCCCTGCACAATAGCGTGAAAAGTTGTTTCTACGTGCATGTTATGAACCTACAGTATCTAAAACCCTAGTGCTTGTTGGTGGGAATGTAAATTGTTACAGCCACTATGGAGAACAGTATGGAGGTTCCTTAAAAAATTAAAAATAGAACTACCATGCGACCCAGCAATCCCACTACTGGGCATAAACCAGGAGAAAACCATAATTCAGAAAGAGTCATGTACCACAATGTTCACTGAAGCTCTATTTACAATAGCCAGGACATGGAAGGAACCTAAGTGTCCATCGACAGATGAATGGATAAAGAAGATGTGGCACATATATACAATGGAATATTACTCAGCCATAAAAAGAAATGAAATTGAGTTATTTGTAGTGAGGTGGATGGACCTAGAGTCTGTCATACAGAGTGACGTTAAGTCAGAAAGAGAAAAACAAATACCGTATGCTAATACATATATATGGAATCTAAAAAAAAAAAATGGTACTGATGAACCTAGTGGCAGGGCAGGAATAAAGATGTAGACATAGAGAATGGACTTGAGGACACAGGGAGGGGGAAAGGTAAGCTGGGACGAAGTGAGAGAGTGGCATGGACATATATACACTACCAAATGTAAAATAGGTAGCTAGTGGGAAGCAGCTGCATAGCACAGGGAGATCAGCTCGGTGCTTTGTGACCACCTAGAGGAGTGGGATAGGGAGAATGGGAGGGAGACGCAAGAGGGAGGAGATATGGGGATATATGTATATGTATAGCTGATTCACTTTGCTATAAAATGCAAACTCACACACCATTGTAAAGCAATTATACTCCAATAAAGATGTTAAAAAAACAAAACAAACAAACAAAAAACCTTAGTGCCAAGCAGCCAGGAGATTGTGGTGTAGAAGGCGTGCATGTGTGTGTATATGTGTGTTTGTGTGTGTGTGTCTGTGTGTGTGAATGGGTTGGTTGGACATGTGTGTGCATCAGTGTAGAAGTGTGAGCTCTGTTTCTGTCTGAAATCGTTTGCAAGGTGTTTTGCAAGTGAAGGCCCATTTCTTTATAAAAATAGAATTGCTTTTCTAAGATAGAAATGCTGAGTAAGCAGAAGGATGGCTCTGAGTTTTAGAAGGAGCTTTCCAGAAATTGGTGCAAGGAACTTGCTAATGGTACTGGGAGATAGAAGGAGAGATGCTCAGACCGTGCTGTGTTTTGCATTTCAATCTCTGTGGATCCTCTCTCCCTGCCTATGCATATTTAAAATTCCTTTCAATATATAAATAGGATAATTCTCTCTCCACATCCCCACCAGAGTTCATTCAACAGGCACAAAAAGAATTGCATATCCAGGCCTGTCTTTTCCTGCTTCCTGTTATTACTATTTATTGGTTTTTCTCATCTTCTTTTTTTTCCCCCTCCCATGTTGCTCCCCTTAGATTACACTGTGTTTCAGGATTGACCTGAGGGAGAAATGCCATTTCTTCAAAACAAAGTCGAGCCTGAGGGAGGTGATCTCCAGGCTTGTTCTGCACTTTGGCACCAATCCAGATCTTCCAGAACTCCACTTTGAATAGAAAGCCCTGGGCCTTAGACTATCTGGGTTTTTGCAATCCCCCCATAATGCTGTCCTTTCACAATTACCCATTTGCCCCATGAATGAAGCCCTGGCACTCCCCAGTGTCCCAAAAGCACAGGTGAAAGACAAAATTCATGATGGGAAGGACACTGGGTAAGAATATGAGCTGGGAACTGGGGACCGGTGCCTATGACAGTAGCCAATCAACCCTTTTTCCTAGAAAAATGCTCTAGGAAGCATCTGTTGAGTCTAGTGGTCTTGCTTCACGTTGCTAATGTGAATAATTCAAACATTTTGAAAGAAGTTAGACCATACATTCCAAACATTGTCCAGATTTCAGAATGGCAGTTAGTGAGGCCTACAGGACATGTGTTCTTAGAAAGATGTTCTACATCATTTTGCATACAATGAAAGGAGCACTGAATTGGGATGAGAAGACTTGAGTTCTTCTATACTAGCCTGCCTCTGCTAGTGTAAAGTTTACAATTCACTTCCCATCTTAGATCTCACTTAGTTCTCACTTAGGAAGCTGGCTTTATTGATATCCAATGACTTCTCTGATTACAGCAAAATGACCAACTTTAATAAATTCTTGGGTCATATTTGGTGGCCAAAATATATGTGTAGTGGGGCATAGAATGAGGCACTGACTTGTCACCTGTTATGTAAAAATGTGTCAAGGGCAGGAAGAGTTTTCCATTAAAAAGTGCAATGAGATTGATTCTGGGACTCACTAGGATCTCATTCCATGAGTTGGGCTCCCATGAAGAGTGGACAGAATCCTGGAGCATGTGACCAAGGGAAAATACCACTGCTGTATGACTCAGCGCAGAACCTAGGGGAAGTTAATAGCGATTTCTCTCAATTACAAGTAAGGTGAGCTACAGATGTAACCTTGAAGAACTTTAGAAACAAGCCAGATAGGATATTTCTGAGGGATGAACTTGGGGTGCAACCTACCCCTAGATCTGGTCTGCCTCCTGAGGGAGCTGCTGATTCAGAAGGCTGCTACCCAGACCAGGGGACTGAAGGAGAGACTTCTGTTCTGGTCAGAGCTGGGGACACAAGTGCAGAGCATGAAGATCACAGCTGATGTCTCCACCTGGTAAACATTCCACATGTTTGGCTTCCTCTTCATATACTTTGTTGTCAAATAATCTACTTAGGAAACTGATCTCTGCAAGCCAGGCTGCCCTTGGAGATCCAAGTGATGTGTACAGTTTGTCAGGTTCCAGACCTCAAGAACAAAGCAAGGACTTTCCTTACAGGCCAAGTCAAGTGGTCCTCTGCATCACTCTGTGAAACACTGAGAGATAGGAGAATTTCAGCTCCTCATGTAGAGCATTTGACTTGGAGGGGATCCTTGCTCTGTATTTCCTCCTGCAATGGCCATAATTTGCATATCTGGCCCACTTATGGCTCATCTGACCATAGGTATGGATAAGCACAGGTTGGCCTGTTCCACTGGGCATCCTGAAACACCAGCCTTTCATGGGATTCTGGACACTGACTCCAAAAGTCTTCACTTTTTTATTTATTACAAATATAGGAAAATATACAACCAATACTGAATACAGCTCAAGTGCTGTAGTGAGCTCATTGACATCGATTACCTTATGTAATTGTCCCCAGGTAAGAGTCATTGTCCTTAAAGAATATCCCTGGCACCAAGGGGAGTGTGATGGGAGGGTCTGTATCTTCCCTGTGAATTCATTAACAGCACTCAGGGACATCACCAAAGCCCTATGTTGATATCATGTTAGAAATGAGCCAGACCCTCTTGAAGAAAGGCATTTCCTAATAGGGAGTGCAAGAGGTCAGGGCCTGATCATGTGGAACCTGCTGTGTCTGGTCAGATAGGCAGCGATTCAGGACCATTTTGATTACTGTGAAAGGACTCTCGGCTTTAAATATCCTAGACTGAATGAGGCGCATGCCCGTGATTGGTTGGAGTACAAATTGTACTTTTTGCAAAGTTATTACATAGTAGACCCCTGATACTCTCTTGATTCTCCAAACTCGCAAATGCCATGATGGTAGAAAATTCCCGAATAGAATATGTATGCAGAACGATCCAGATAAGGAAGCACCACAGAGTACTCTTGGAATGCAGCCCTGAATGCAGCTCCGCTCACTCACTACCCATCAGTTTCAGCACCCCAGCCTTTCCACATCTGAGCCTCAGCAAAATTGTAAATGGCCCAAGGCCAGGTGCCTTCAGGGTCTCTTTAGAATCTCCACAATTGTGTAAATGAAATCTGCAAACAGCACAAGTCTATTATACTTGACTAACAAAGCAGACTTGAGGATTTTGGTTGCTGATCTTTTGAACATTCACACTTTCTATTTTTATGTTTGTAGTTTGGTTGGTTTAGGTATTAGAGATAGTAAAGAGCACGGATGCTTGAGCTAAACTGCATGGGATCCAATGCCAGCTCTGCCACTTCCTAGCTGTGTAATCTTAGGCAAGGTACTTAACCTTTCAGTGCCTCAGTTTCTATACATGTAAAATGTGGACAACGGTCAGGTTGTTGTAAGAATTAAATGAATTCATATGCTAACAGCTCTTAGACCTGTGCCTGACAGCAGAAGCACTTTACAGGTGTTAGCTCCTCTTATTGTAAGTCGCCATGGCTGCTAGAGTTGACATCTGGAAGGTGTGCTGAATAGCATGTCCTGCCTGAAAATATGATAATGGCTCTTGTGTTTGCAACTAGTATCTATTAATTAAGAAACCGTCATTTGTGCTCTGTAATTAAATTTATTAAACCCTAACTCCTATCATAACAATAATTAGTTCTTGCTAATTAAATTTATCAAATTCCCCCTGGATTCATATCTTAGGTAAATATTTAGTAGCCCTACACTAATTATTTTAATCAACATGGAGAGTATTTCAAATGACTACAGATAGTTCTAACTGATTAAATTGAGTACAAAATAGTATCTTATGTAATAAATTTGCAGGTGCTAAAAAGAGTGGGAATCAGCCACAGGATAATGTCTCAGGGACCTATCCATGTGAGTTGGTGATCGCAGCATTTCCAAATCTTAGCCAACATGCTAGGGAAGCCTGAGATGGTTGATTGTTCCTGTCCTGATTTGTCTTGTACTGTCAATGTTTTGTGCACAGAGCAAGCTCTGTGCATGATTCAGGAACATGCCATATGACTTGAAATTGGACCTATCAACACTAGTAATTAACGCAGAAGCGAGAAGCCAGCAGCAGCAGCAGCAGGGCGAATTCCTGCTTCAAAGAGTCTGAAGGAAGAAAGGCAAACTCTCTGAGGTTCCTTCTTCTGCAGGCTTGGTTTCCTCATCCTCAAAGCAAACTGTCAGTTCTTTCTCATCTTGGGAAGTCCTCCCACCCTACCCCACTGCTCCCAGCTCCTTCCTAACAAAGAAGAATCCTTGAATTACAGCCACCTGATTGGCATCCTGTGGCTAGGAAACTGTAAAATGAATGTATCGTATTTCATAATAAAAATGCCTCTGACCCATCCTTAGAGAGACATGTACAATCAAGTGTGGCCCCATGTGGCACTGGCTAGCACTGACCCCCCACCTCTCCTCTCCTCTCCTCTGCTCCCTTCCGGGGTCATGGTGAGAGAACTGGCTCTAGTTAATGGTGGTCACTCTCTGGCCACCCACAGGGTTCTCTGTGGCTTGAGTTAGGGTTCTGTCCATGGCTAGGCTTGGGAGAATGGCCATCTAGGGCTAGAATAGGGGGCTCAGTCTGTGACCAGTATTGACAGGATGTTCAATTCACAACTGAGTTTCAATACTCAGTCAGGGGTGGAAATTAGAGTGTAGGATGTTGTGAAGTCCTATTAGGGAAAGAAAAGAAAATGACCATCGAAGTATTGGCAGTTGGATTATATTGTAATACAAATGGTCCACCTCAAGAATAAAAAGAGTGAGTTCGAGTATTAAACAAGCTATGTAAACAACTAAATCTTTTCAGAATTGTCTCCAGCCCTTTCTTGTAAATGACAAGTAAATTATCATAAACAAGCAGCCAGCTGTTGATGCTCAGGGCACGGTGTCCAGCATCACTCAGGCTATCCTGACCTTCCATTTTCATCAAGTGGCTGGTGAGGAGGGGGCTGATTCCTTGCAGCTTACATACTACATTCTATATTTGTGGAGGAAGTGTCTAATGTGGGCATGGGAGACAGGTGGGAGACACGTTGGACAGTGGATCTGCACTTGTGCTCTCAGAGCAGTTCAAATACACATGAGAGTTATAGAAAATGCACAAACTTTATCTCCCCCTCTCATTAAGCTGTCATCCACATTCAGTGTGGATCTATTTCCTGGTTCTGAATATCACTTCCCCCCCTCTAGCTCTCTTTCGAGTGTTTGTGATCTCATGCAGCCTCCTTTATGATAGATGAATCATTCCTATGGCAACCGCAGTCATCATGAATCCTCTGAGTGAGCTGACAGGAGAAAACAGCTGTCAAGAGAACAGAGATCCTAGGGGGACCAAGGGTAGTAGAGAAACCTGAGAGCATTGAACTGATGGAGGTAGGATCAGATCATGTCAGAGCCAAAAAGGATGAAATGACCGAGGGCCCAGAAAAGGGACTGGCTTTGCTCAGTATCACACAGAGCTAGAACTCAGGCCTCTTTTATTCTTGTACCACAATGTACAAATAAATGAATGAGCACAGACTTGCCATGTGTCAACAGAAGGCAAACAGGCCATATAATAGAATCTTCATGTGTTCTTCGTTTGAACCCATTGGCCTGAACATGAAGTTTTGTTCAGAGAGTCTGATGCTTCAGGACTGAGACTGCATCTGGACCTAAGACATGTTGTCTCTCAAAATATCATTCTTTTCTATCCCATTTCTTTTCCAGGGGATATGCTCACTTGTAATGGGTGGTAGCTTGGGGGGGGGGGTCTCTGGCCAATGGACACAGCTCTGTAGATAGCAATGATAAAGCCTATTGGATATGGCCCCCTAAGTGAGGGCATTGTGGGACCTAGCTATGTCCTTGCTGTGCTTGGCAGAACATGCAGATATCATTTCTCTAATAGTGCCTTATAGATGGAGCTGTGAGAAGATCTACCTGAATGGAGCTGAGACTAGGTCACATAAACACCTGGATTTGTTCCCTGGTGACCACCACAAGGGCATCATTCACCTGTTGCCTACCTGTTAGTTCTGAAGAGTCACCATCAGTATCTCAGCTCCATGCATGAAGATGCTCCCCCATCCCTTCCTCACCCAAAGATGTCCAGGGAATCCTTCTTTTAAAGGATGAATCCTTCTTTTAAAGCCTTATTTTATGTTTTGAACAATTTTTATCCCAGATTGTGACCGAAGAATAGGAAGAAAGCTTACATCTTCTAAAAGAATCCACTACAAAAGAATGTGATGTGCGCAGAAAGGAGGCATTGCTGCTGTTTCGTTTCTGTGCCTTGCATAGGAGCCTCCTGAGATGGCGCCCTGAAGCCTGCCTTTTGTTCTTTTCCTTTAAGGGATTAACCAACAGAGATCCAAAGCCCTTGGCTAACTGGGCAGAGAACCATAATGTCTGAGCACATTACTACTCATTCTGAGAATAACTGAGTTCAAACTTGTCCTTATTCAATCCACTGTCATGCAGCTACTGTCTTGCTCATGGTACCCAGTTCTGCTACATACCTAAATCTAACAGATTTTTTTTTTAATTCCTGAACTTTCAGCAGAATTTAACATAATCGATCCTACACATCTTCACTTCCTTCTCATGGCTCTCATATCAATATACTTTCCCAGATTTTTCCTCTCTGTTGGCTATATCATATTTTCTTTTGTTGGGTTTTCTCACTGCTTAATCCTAAAGCATTTTCCCCCCCCTATATTTACCAATTTTAAAGAATTCAATGATCATCTATGCCTGCATTGTCCAGTATAGTAAATAACCACTAGCCAGACGTGGCTACTGAGCATTTGGAATGTGGGTATCTGAATTAAGATGTAATAAAAGTGTAAAACATACAACAGATTTCAGAGACTTATTACAAACAACAAAAGAATATAGTTATCTCATTCATAATTTTTATATTGATACATGCTAAAATGATAATTTGAATATGTCATATTAAGCAAAATATATTATTAAAAATAGATTCATTTTATATTTCTGTTGGGCAGTATGCAATGAATATATCCAAACTTATCTCTAGCTCAGACCTCTCCTTTAAACTCCAGACAGTGTAACTAATTGCCAACTTAATATTTCTGATAGGTTATTTGACAGGCACTTCAAAAGCAACGTGAAATGTGAGATTATTTTTTCCTCCTAAATCCACACCTGTTTTAGTGATTGGTCCCACCATCATCTTCATTTCCCTTTTCTCGTCTCCATATGGCTTCCTCTTTCCAGAATTACATAAATGTAGACAATCCAGGTGGGAAGGCAATGTACATAACCACCAATCCTATGGTTAAGTCTTATCTGCATTATGAAGTTTTTATGTGGACATCTGTAGTGATGGGGAGCTCACTTCCTTATCAGGCAGCCCATTCCATTGTGGACACCTCTGTTAAAAAGTTTCCCAATATATCAAACTATCATTCGATTTCTCAGAATTTCTAATCATGTTTTAATTCTGTCTCCCGAAGCCATACAAAACAAGTTTAATTCCCTTTTGACTTTTGAGAATTGTTTCATGTCTTGATTGCATTGACTTTTCTCAAGTTAAACATCTCTTGTTTGGTTGATGTGATTTCAAGTCCTCTCAATCATTCCTGCCACTTACATTTGAATACAGTGTAGTTTGTCTGCTTATTAACAATGTAGTTGTCAAATGGTCCACTGATTTCAATAGGCTAGCTGAAGACTACACTGGGACTCTTACTTTGATTGCCTTAAATTCTGTACCTCTCCTGATACCATTTGGGAGTATGTCCGTTTGTTTGGGAGTCACATCACACACAGATACTGGTTTGTATTGGATTCACTTTCATGTAAATCCACTATACTTTGGATATCCAATTAAGCCAAGCCTCTTCCACCCTCTATTTTTACAGGTTTGTATTATGTATTTAAAGTTTGTGATTATATTTAGAGTTTGGCCCATTGTACAAGTAAGCCTATCTAGATATTATTGATTCTGCTTCTTCCACTCACTGTGATTTGTTTTGTGTCTTAGATCAATGTCATCCAAAAAATTGATTAGTAAACCTATATTTTCACATAAATCATCAGCAAAAGTGTATAAAGGACAGGATGAAAGTCAGAAGTATGTTCTATATTATGAAAGTCTTCTGTTTAAGTTATGGCATCCAATTATTCAACCCTTCACATTACTGGACATGGTCATTTAACCAACTGCAGGTCTAGGTGATAGTGCTTGGTAAATTCTTTTTCATTATCACTTAAATATTTCCTCTATTCTGTTCTATCTGTCTCCTTCTGGGACTCCAATCACATTTTCATTGACCATTTGATACTTCCCAATCCTCTTAGATTTTCTGTTCTGTTTCTTTTCTTCCCTTTTTTTATATTTCTATGTTTCAATTTGGATAATTTCTATTGGCATTGACACATTGTCAAGTAACAAATTTATTGCTATACAGTTTTCATCCTCCTGATGAGCCCAACATAGGAATTCTTCATCTGTGGTATCACTTTTATTTGTAGCATTTCCATTTGACTTTTATAGTTTCCATCTCTCTGTTGATATTCCATATTTGTTTATGCACATTGTCAACCTTTTCCATTAGACCAGAGATCAGCAAGTCTTTTTTTTTTTTTTCAGCAAGTCTTTTTATTTTATTTTTGGTAAAAGGGCAGATATTAAATATTTTATGCTTTATAGGATTTATAGTCTCTCTCATAACTATTCATCTCGGCCACTGTAGTGTAAAAGTATCCATCAATAATTGTAAATGAATGAGTGTGGTTATGTTCAATAAAGTTTTCTTTACAAATATAAGAAGAAGCTGAATTTGTGCTGAAGGCCATAGTTTCCTGATCCCTGCTCTAGATCCTTTAAAATAATAATTGTAGTTTTTTTAATGTACCTATCTGATAGTTCTAGTCATCCCTAAGTCTGCTTATATTGACTACTTTATCTATTGACAGTGGGTTCTTTTCCTTGCTTCTTTTGTTTGTGTCATCATTTTTGATTAAATATCAGAGACAGTATGTTGAAGAACAGAAGAGGCTGAAGTAACTATTATTTACAAAAGGAAATGGGCACGTCTCCTTCTGTTAGGCCATTAGTGTAGAGGATTGAATCAGTCTGGTAATATTTCAACTGAATTTTTGTTTTTGGTAGTTGTTCTTACTACAGTTACCTCTTATATAACATAGTCTTTAAAGTTGTCTAGTGATGAGTTGCTTTTTTGTGTGCTTTGGGTAAGGAATGGTGCTGAAGGATTTTTTCTCAGTGCTCCTGTTCAACCTTTACCCTTCAGTGGTCTTAATATGAACACATTACAATGGAGTATCTCTCTCCTCATCTTGCCCAGGTGGAAGAATGCTTGTTACTCTGAGGTTAGACCTGTAGTATGAATGGGTTCTCTTATGTCAAAGTGCTTGAATTAACTCATATTTTAGTATTTCTGTTTCTTGTTTAAGAAAATATTGTGATGATCCAAATAAGGGTTTTGACAAATTTTTATTTATAGGTATCTCATGGTCCTGAATTATCAGACTAATAACTTTGAGAAAACAAAAATAATGATCTTAGATATGATTTTTATTTTTTAGGAGAGAAATAGTTACTCCTAGTAATGCTGTTTCCTCTGTAGATTCAATTGAATCATACATAATTGATTCAGTAATATTTTATGGAATCTTGCTAGGGGTTGATGTCAAAAGACAAGCTACCTCTAGATTCCAGAATCAATCTTATTCCTCTTTAACCTGAAATAATATTTGCTTTTCTATGATCTTCTGTGTCTCCTTCACATTCTCATTGTGTTACAAATATGTAACATAATCACATATTTGAAGTTCCTTTTAAAGTTCCTTCACCTAATTCGGCCTAATCTTCCTTCTTTTAATATGTATATTCTATACTTTATAGCCTCCAAATAATTGTAATTTACATTGTTACTAGAGGCAACTACATTCTTTGATATATTAGTTCAAGAAAAGTTGTTTCGTTAACTAATATGTGTCAAGTTTTAGGTTTAAAGCTTGAGAACCAAGCTTGGATAAAATTTAGCCCCTGCCTCCCAGTCCAGATGGCAAGGCAGACATGTAACAAATATTTAGCCAGGTGCGTGTGATAAAAGCAATAATAGGAGGATGGCTGATAAACTATGAGTAGGCCTGGGGAAGGAGATTCAATAAGGTTTCAGAGAGTTGGTGATATTCTTAAAAAGTCTTAAAAATGGTAAAGACTTGAACTTGATACATGATACAGGAAAGAATATTCCAGACAATGTAAAACATGTATAAAGTAGCCTCATGCCTGCATTTGCATAAATTCCCACAATAGTGGAACATGGTGGCAGGTAGTGGCAAGAGATGAGGCTGGACAGGGAACGAGTCAGACTGTGAAGCTCATGCTTGCCCATTTAGGAATTTGGACTTTATCCTGTAGGTGATTAGGATTAATGGAAGGATTTTAGATAGAGGAAACACATGATCTGATTTACATTTTTCAAAGTGCACTTTGGCTGAGTGAGTGTAATGAGTCAGTGCAGCTTTATTGTTTGGGCTCTGCAGGCAGGATGAGTAGGGTTCATGAGCTACACAAGGGCCCTCAAATTGGGTGAGACATGGGAGAGGAGACACATTAGCTTCATGGTTGGACAGCTGCCAAGTCAAAATAAAAATTATTTTAATTAAATGCCTATAAATGATGGAATTATGTTAACTACTTAACTACAGCTCAACTAAACTCTAAAACAGTTTCATACAAATTGGGGAAATGTTGTGTCAAATAAGCAGAACTTGTAGAACACAACAATATGGCGACTTTACTTTAGTCTCCCTCTATCCCTTCAAATCTATTCTGTGGGCTAGTTCTTTCTCTTTCTCTTTAGATGAAAAAAGTACAAGGAAAGTCCTATGCTTCTCTAGTTACTCTTTAGCAACTAAAGTTCTTATGGTCAGTCTAGTCTCCCAAACAGTCTTTGTTCAATAGCTAGAATGCCCAGTTCTATTAGTAACCAATACTACATTTTCATGTATGGTGTTAGAGAATGTTCTAATTTTATTCTTTTACATGTAGCTGTCCAGTTTTCCCAGCACCACTTACTGAAGAGACTGTCTTTTCTCCATTGTATAGTCTTGCCTCATTTGTCATAGTTTAGCTGACCATAAGTGAGTAGGTTTATTTCTGGGCTCTCTATTCTGTTCCATTGATCTGTGTGTCTGTTTTCATGCCAGTACCATACTGTTTTGATTACTGTAGCTTTGTAATATAGTCTGAAGTCAGGGAGCATGATTCCTCCATCTCTGTTCTTCTTTCTCAAGATTGTTTTGGCTATTCAGGGTCTTTTGTGTTTTCATACAAATTTTGAAATTATTTGTTCTAGTTCTGTGAAAAATGCCATTGGTATTTTGATAGTGATTGAATTGAATCTGTAGATTGCCTTGGTAAGACCAGATACCATAAAACTCCTAGAAGAAAACATAGAACATTTTTTGACATAAATTGTAGCAATTTTTTTTTTGGATCTGTCTCTTAAAGCGAAGGAAATAACATCAAAGATAAACAAATGGGACCTAATTAAACTTAACATCTTTTGCACAGCAAAGGAAACTATTGACAAAATGAAAAGAAACTATGGAATGTGGGACAATATTTGCAAATGATATGACTGATATGGAGTTAATATCCAACATATATAAACAGCTCTTACAACTCAACATCGAAATACAAACAACCCAATAAAAAATGGGCAGAAGAACTGAATAGAGATTTTTCCCAAAGAGGAAATATGGTTGGCCAACAGGCACATGAAAAGATGCTCAACATTGCTAATTATCAGGGAAATGCAAATGAAAACAAGGATAAGATGTCACCTCACACCTGTCTGAATGGCTATCATTGAAAAGAACACAAATAACAAATGTTGGCAAGGCTGTGGAGAAAAGAAGTCCCTTGAACATTGTTGGTGGGAATGTAAATTGGTGCAGCCCTTGTGGAAAACAGTATTGAGGTGTCCCCCCACAATAAAAATAGAACTACCATATGACCCCACAATTCCACTCCTGGGTATATATATGAAAAAAAAAAACACACTAATTTGAAAAAATACACACACCCCAATGTTCTTCGCAGCATTATTCACAGTTGCCAAGATATGGAAGCAGCCTGAGTGTCCCTCAACAGATGAATGCATATAGAAGATCATATGTATATATATATCTGTGTGTATGTGTATATACACACACACACAATGGAATACCAATCGGCCGTAAAAAGAATGACATTTTGTCATTTTCATCAACATGGATGGACCTGGAGGGTATTACGCTAAGTGAAATAAGTCAGCCAGAGAAAGACAGATACCATATGATATCACTTATATGTGGAATCCAAAAAATACAACAAACTAGTGAATGTAACAAAAGAAGCAGACTCACAGATATAGAGAACAAGCTACTGGTTACCAACGGGGAGAGGGAAGTGAGGAGGGGTAATATAGGGGTAGGGGGTTAAGAGGTACAAACTATTTGGTATAAAATAAGCTACAGGGATATATTGTACAACACAGGGAATATAGCTAATATTTTGTAACAACTATAAATAAAGTATAACCTTTAAAATTGTGAGTCACTGTATTATACACTTGTAACATATAATATTGTACATCAACTGTACTTCAATTAAAAAATGTTCACTACAAAAAAATCAATATTTAAAGTTAATGGTTCTTTTCTCCCTTTGGGACTTTCTGGGCTGTTGGCTTGTGTTGAAAGAGAGGTTTGGCTTTTTATGTATTTAACAATTATGTTTTTTAATTCACTTTTTCCACTCACTAACTGCCTCTAGATCTTCGAGAGTTGAAACCGGGTGGGGATTGGTGAAAGGATGGGTAGAGTTGGGGAGAGACTGGTTAGAAATGGTAATGAACAAAATGTTCAAAAGTTATGTAGAAGGTAAGCAAATATACAGCTTGGCCACCTGGATGTGAGGGTGAGAGAAAAGGAGGCACTTAGAATGACTTCTTGTGGGACATGCTATGGTGGTGTCTCTAACTAGGCTCTACATTTACTCATTCAAGAAACATTAACTGTCTACTTGATATTTAGATCCATATGAATGAGACAGTTCCAATTCTTGAACAGCTCGAGTCTTTTGGGAAGATTGGTAAATACACAACTAAAATGTTCTGTGATGAGAACTATAACAACATGTTGCTTTGGAAATTATGGGAACACAGTGGTGCATTTCATGCAGATTGGAGTAAAATGGGAAGGGGTGTCCTCTGGAGATATAGACCTGCTGATCTTAGTTTGGGAAATATTGATTGTGATTCCTGTGAGGAAGTTGGAAATGGTGTTGGTTATGTAGATGTAGGGCTAAGGAAAGGGTTTGATCTAATATAGACGTTTAGGAGCTATCAGCATAGAGTTATATGCAGAAGTCGATGAGGTATACCATCTAGGGAAAATATTAACTCTCTGGCTCATATGCATGAGGGACAAATTGGAGGCATAGGGAGTATGTAAGAGATAAAGAAGAGATGGAGAAGGATGCTGAGGAGAACTGGGCAGAGAAGTAGGAGGAGAACCCAGAGAGGGAGGAGCCCTGGAGGCCAATGCAGAGAACTTTTCAGGGATGAGAGAATAACGGTTACTGTAAATGCTACAAAGAGCTCAAGTGTTGAGTAGAGGAACCAGCATGGCCACTGGGTCTGAGAGACCTGGATTTACCCTAGTTTCTGCTTACAACCTGTGACTTTGGGCAAGTTACCTAAGCATCTAGCAGGAAACTGTGGGTCTTGGTGCTCCTTCTAGTTGCTCTGTAGAGCACAGGTTGATGTTTCTTTCTCCTTAGGAGCCATATTCATCATTTGTGCTGGAAGACTACCAAAACTCTGTCCAGAGACACTTCTCCTTCCCACCCTCTGTGTCTTTATTTTCAACATCTCCTTGCACGTTATCTGAATCATTTAATTTCTGACTTCCTTTTTGTTTAAGTCTCTCCTCTCCCAGCTCCTCTCTCTAGGTTCCCCCTCTCCTGCAGCTCCAGGCTCCTGGAATGCGGAGCTGTGCACAGATGTTTCCATCCTGTGAGTGCTTGACTACTTCTCAGATGGTGTCTCTGAGCAGATGTTCTTGAGTGTACCTTCCCCTTCCTCTGCTGTTGTATTTTCTACACAAACACCAGATTGCATGGCTGCATCCTTCTTTCTGGAGAAAACCCAACTAATGATGGTGATGGGGTAGGCTGCGCTTTCAGAATGTTAGAGATGGTCTGTGGTGCAAAGGCTTTGCAGAGAGAGCGTGAGGCCAAAAAGGCTTAGGAAATGCAGTTGTGTGCTGTGAATTTATCTACTCATGACTTGCTGTCTCTGGTATTTCTTCCAGTGAGCTGTGAGCTGGTGTTCTGCAAGAACCTCTCTTCTCTCTACTTCCTTAGCCTTGCCCTGCATCCCCATGTGCCTCTCTTGGTCTTTTGTAATTGTGCACCCTCAGGTGAGCCTTCCCAACACATTGGGTTCTTTGTCTCCGGACAACATGTGGGGTTAGGAGATGGAGTCAGAGAGTCTGTGGAATCATTGCACTTTACAATAATAGACTTGAAAAGCCTTGGTGAAAATGGGGAGGAGGTAGGGTTACCTGCTGGGCAAACCTTCCTTATGAAGGTCAATGGTGACATGTTACAGTGGTCTGCACACCGCCCACGCTCCCCGCCATTTTTTCTTGGTTTGTGAGCTTGTCTTTGCTTACTGAGAATTTGTAGCAAAGGACCCAAGGATGTGGAAGAAAATCCCCTGACTTTATTTTTTATTTATTTACTTTACCGCATGATTCCATTTGTATAAAGTATAGAAACAAGACAATCTAACTTTTGTTGTTAGAAATAAGGTTAGTGATTGGGGGACTGGGGTGATAAATAGTGACTGGAAAGCACACCCAGGAGAGATCCTAGGGTGTGCGTCAGGTTCTCTTTCTTGACCTGAGTGCTGATTACGTGAGTGCTTTTAGTTTGTGAAAAGTCGTTGAGCTGTACACTGATAACATGTATATATTACGAGTTTTTCAAAATCTATAGCTGGGTTTTTAGAAAATTGAAATATAGTTAATTTACAATGTTGTGTTAGTTTCAGATGTACAGCAAAGCGATTCAATTATATGTATATATTCTTTTTCCGATTCTTTTCCATTATAGGTTATTACAAGATATTGAATATAGTTCCTTGTGCTATGCAGTAGGTCCTGCTTGTTTATCTTTTCTATATACAAAAAGGCTGCTCTTTAACCTTACCTCTTGATTTGCTTTTGGGAATTCATGATTTGGAAAAAGGATTTTCATTCCCATTTTTGTTCCATTTATGACAAGTAAATATCTTTAGTCCTTCATGTGATAGAATAGGTTGCATTCACCTGTCACTGGCTATCTCTCCCTACTGGAAATAGTCATCTGGTTGAAGCTGCCTGTGTTCCTTTCAGAGGTGCCTACAGGCAGGGCGTACTCATGTGCATTAATTTGAATGTTAAGTACAGCTCTGGAGAGTAGGGAAAGATCCCAGGGAGAGTGTGATGCAGTCTGGGGAGCTGAAGGAAAGGAGGGGATAGAGTGATTCACTTACCAACCAGCCTAAAGTTTTAGCCATATCCAGACAAGCCAACTGAGAGACTAAAGGCAGGAGTGGAAATCAGGCCTGGCAGGTCTCAATGCCGCCAGTATGGAGTGCATTTTACAATCCAGGCCTCCCTTACTTCACGTAGCGGATCATCTGAAAATTCACATGCGACACTCTCTCTTTTAAAGACTCCAGCAATACATTTATCTATAAAGCAAAGAGTGTGCCACAAGGAAGAAAGTTTGACCTTCAGAAGCAGACACACCTGAATCAAACCATGGCTTTACTACTTTGTTTGTTCATTCATTCATTCAAAAATATTTATCTAAAGCATTCCCTGTCCTAGGCATAATGCCAGGAATGAGGGAGACAACACTGGTAAATTTCCTATGTCAACCTGGATAATTTAGTAACTTCTCTCAGCCTCAATTTCTCATCTATAAAATATGACTGGTATTACTTGCTGTGCAGATTGTCATGAAGGTTGAAATAAAGACACCGTTTCTGGCATATATCATTTTTTTTATATCGAAAATTATAATTATGTGAGAAATATCCCATTTCGCATATTCCATGAGTTTTTTTTTTAAGTGAAGTCTGTATATTTACAATGACTTATAATAATGTTATTCTTATCAAGATTCCCCGAGTAAACAATTCTCGCCCAGTAACAGATTAAACTTCTACTCACTGAAGCTTATTGTGATGAAGATTTCCGAAATCATCTCAAGTTGTAAATGTTACAGCTATACTATTGAACTTGGCTTTTTTTTTTCTCTATAGAAGAGTTCCAAAGAGCACAGAATTGGAAGTCCCCAGGCCTGACTTAGTTTTAGCTTTGACACAGTATAACCTGGGATTCTTTGCTTTGCCTCTCTCTGGACTCTACTTTCTCCATCTATGAAATAGTTACAATATTAATAATTTCCTTGCTTACTTGTAGTGATTTTGTAGAGATTAAATGTAGTAAATGATATGAGAGGGTTTTAATCCTTTAATTGTATATATTTTTGTTTTGCTTTCTTGTTTTTAAGGGAAAAAATGAGAATAACTAGGGATATTTTGCCCAGTTCTATATCTTCTTACAAATTATCCTATTTTCCTACCTTTTGTAAGTTTGCACACTTAGATTTCTATTTTGAATGATAAATAACAATGATGGTGGATCCTAATTTGGAGAAGGTGGATTTGCCAGACTTTAAATTTACAAACTAGATATATTTGAGAATAATCGTTCATATTAGGAAGTGTTTTTTTTTTCTTTGATTTTCTTAAACTGGTAGGGGCAAACAGCAGTGCATTTAAACATGATTTAATGTTTTAGAAATACAGCTATTGCACAATTTGTAATATACCTACATAGTAATATCAGAACAAAGGTTAATACTTGGATTTTTGTTCCAATACCCAGATCATTGTACACAGTGATGGGATTGAGCTGTTCCTACACCTACACAAAACACTATTAAATCTGTTGCTATATGTTTAGTTTGGGACTTTGATTTTGGGGTTGGTTTTGAATAAATTCCAAAAAGACCTTTATAATTCGGAGGTCTAGAAAGAAAATAAGTGGAACAAATTCTAAAATATAATCAGTCAATCCATAAGTCTATACTGAGTGCCTGCTGTGGATACTTGGTACTTTGCTAGGAGATGTGCAGTCAAAAAGGCTTCACTGAAGAAGTGACTTTTGAATTGAATCTTGAAAGTTGCATAGGTGTTTACCAAGTGAAAAAGGAGTCTAAGGGAAAACAAGGCATAGAGAACTATGTGACCAGTTTAGAAGAAGGACGATAGAACCTGGGGAGCTGGTTTGAGTGTAAGGAGCATGTGGAGAAGCTCTGATGGGGGAGGCTGGAGAGATAGTCAGGAGACAGACGGGGGAGGGGTCCTATGCCATGTTGTAAAGTTGCTGCAAATGCAGTCAAAGGAATGAGTATTTGATTAGACAGACCATATATAAAGCACATCGGCTCATTCTCCTCCAGACATTGGCTCTATGAATTTTTTCACTGAGCCTAGGTAAGTGCTGCTTTGTTATTATGCAGAGGGGATTAAGGTTTCTTTGCTAAAGATTGTACTCCTTAACCCAGCATGCTGATGTGCTAAGGTTTATAAAGACACACTCCTGCCTGGGTGAGTCATGTCTAATGTGTTCCACCCATTACTTTGCTGTAATGATAAACCATATGGATTATTTTTTTTTCCTGAAGTGCTTGCCATCTCCTTAGTGTGTACAGCATTTATGGAGTTATTAACAAATAATCACAGAATCATATAAACTGGGGTTGAGAAAACACTTGATCTCTAAGAATACAATATATAGCACAGGTAAAGACAGTCAACTCTGAGCTGGAAGCCCTAGAAGAGAGGAAGTAGGTGTAGGGGTAAAGGAATGGGTTAGGAGAGAGGATTCTAACAGGGAACTTGATGACAGGGACAAGGAATGATAGAAAATCCAAAAGCTTAAGACCAGGACTCTGAATTTGATTTTGGAAGCATTGGAAATAGAGTAAATTGTAAATGCTCATTCTTGCTGCAGAGCAGAAACTTCTTTGGTGGGCGTCATCTGGAGAGTGAGAGTCAGACACCAGGCAAAGACAAGCGTTAAACTATAAGGCTCGGAGGCCCTCAGCTTGCCTAAGGTTGCAGAAATACCAAAGAAACGTGTTTGAAGAAAATTCAGCAGTTGGAGGCAGGCTGAACATAGGGAGCAGAGAAAAGTGGAATCTGGGAAGACTCCTGGGCTACTTGGCTGCCAGGACCCAGCAGAGAATGGTACTGCTCAATGATTTCTTGTTGTTAATCATTTTTCTCATTTTCCCTAGTTGTTAACCCTGGGACCATACTAATAAACTCCTCGTTTCCCTGCCGGTGGCTTACATGGTTCCTTGGTTATTACATCTGAATTTAATCATTGTCCAAACTGAGCTCCATGTCTTCCTCACAATTTCACCTCGATACAGTTTGTGTTTTGCCAGGAAATATAGCTGTGTAGAAATGGAAAGAATCTATTTAGAGAGAGGAGTGTCAGGAATGGGAAGCAAAGTCCAGAACAGGGAGATGAACTCTAATGTGATGTATGGAAGATTTTTTCCCCTGATCCCAAAGGCCATGATGAAAAAATTCAGAAAAATAAAGAAAAACCAATGCCACCCATGACTTGCTGCATTTCCTCTTTTTCTCACTGGGAGAAGAAGAAGCGGAGATGCGGAATAGGAAGTAGGAAAGTGATTACATCAAAAGCATAAAAATGAAGTCTACTTGACATAGAAGTAGGAATTGTCTGGAAGTCATGTTTGGCCTCCGCTCCCATCTCTCTCTGCCTAGCCTCATTTACTCCAGGAGTCCCTCATGTTTCAGAAACAGAGTGTGGAGGGCGCAGAAGTAAGTCAATCATGGGTTCTTCAATTACTAAGAACTGTCAGTGCTGGCCAACATCAATTGATGCTGTAAGACACCAGAGACGTTATTTATCTCTCCACTCTCTAAGGTTGTCTAATTTGGAGATGGCATAGATTAAAATCAGCTCCTTAGAGACCAGCTCTCAAAATCTTAAGGGAATTTATGAATAGATATGGATACACATATATTTTTTTTCCAGAAAATGCTGTCGGATATCTGATACCCTGAGGAATATCTCACTCTAGAGAATGGGGTATTTTCCAACCATATACCAACATCCCATTATTTTTCCATCTTTAAAACAGATAAACATGTAAACCTTGATGCCCCCACTTTCCACATCAATAGCCTTTAAAAACAAATCTCAAAAGAATTGTCTGTGATTTACACTATCCCTAATTTTTCTCTTCCTGCTCTGCTTTGAGTCCACCTTTACCAATCCAGTAAAAATGATCTTGACAAGCTCACCAAGAACCCCTGTTTAATAAATCCAATAATTACTTCCTAGCCCTCCCCCTACTGGACTTAAAGCAACATCTGCTACAGTTATTTACCTTTTCCTCCTGGATTCTGGATAATTCCTTTCTTAAATTGGCTTCCAGGTAAAGCACATACCCCCAGTTTTCCTCCAGTCTCACAGGCTGCTCCTTCTCAGTCTTCATTGTTGATTCTTTCTTATCTCCCTGCCTTCTTAATGTTGGAATGTTGCAGGGTTTAGCACTCTTGCACTTATTTCTTCATGATCTTATTCAATTACATGGTTTCACACACCAAATACAAAATGTGACTTCCAAATTTATACTCCAAGCACAGACCTCCTCCCTGAATTCCACACTTAAAAATGTAAGTATCCATCTGACTACTCAGTATTTCCACTTGGATGTTTAATAGAAATCTCAATATGTTCAAGACTAAGCTCTTGATGTTTTTTTCTTCTCTGTTGGTGCCAAGACCATTTTCCCTGTGGCTTAGGCCACCAGAGCTTGCTGTCAGCCTTGACTCATCCCTGTTTCACAGTCTTCATCTGTCCATTAGCAAATCCTATGGACTCTACTTCTGAAATATATCCAGGATTGGATCACTTTTTACCCGCGTCACTGCTGCCTTTCTGGTTAAGCCATTATCTTGGATCTGGATTATTGTACTACAGTTTATCCTTTGAATAGCAGAGAATAGCCAGGTCCAGGTAGGACAGAGATGAAAAGAGGCTAGAGTCCGAAAGTTAATTCAGTTGTTGAGTCAGGGGTCTGAGAATGAGGTGAAAAGTGCACAGGTGCTCTCAGCTAGGGTGTTGTATACACAGAGGCCTGTACTGGTTATTTCTGTCCCTCTGCCTACCTGCCCACCCAGATCCATTATCCACCCTCTGTGTCCTGCTCTGTGCTCCAGAAGCCTGACTTCTGTGCTCTGCATCTTGTAGGCTCTCTTGCCTGTTGCTCTGTTTGGGTTCAAGCAATGGGAAACATGGGCGGGATCTCAAAGGGCAAGAGAATGGAAAGTTAGAGTCTTATCTGCACTCCCTGCCCCCATCACGCATCTGGCAGTGACTTTGTTCCAGCCACAGCACATGCCAAATTGTCCTTGCTGCTGTAGTTTCAGCTCTCCCTGGGTTTTAGAAGCACCATTTTCTCCCTTTACTCCCTCAGAATCACAAGTGTGAACAGCTTTCTTCTGTTCCCCAACCTTGGGTGTCTCACCATTCCTTGTAATCATTAGGTTTCAATATTGTTTTTCCTCAAAACTTTAGGTATTTTATATTTTTGACAGAGCATAAAAAAGATGTTAGAGATGAGCAGATTCCTGTCCCTTTGGGAGTAACATGTTTTCCTGCGTATTTGCTTAAAAATTTAGTAATTTTTTTTTTTTTTTTTTACTGATAATTTAATATAATTTCCAGCAGGCTACTAGATGTGGCTTTTTCCTTTCATCTATTTTTACCTTGTTAGTTCCTAACCCTGCCCAAACCTCTTTAAATAATCCCTTCACTGGGCTCTTTCAGGTAAATCTTTTCGAGAGTGTCCTTTATTTCAGGAACCCTTCCTAACATAGGTATAATTATTCTTTTGTTATGAAAATAAATATTAAATTAATTACATTTTGTGAAATAAATAACAGTATGAAACACATTACTCATAGAAATTTAGACTACAGAAATCTTGAGGGAAGAAAAATGTTCATCCTTAACCGCAGTGCCACTAAATAACTGCTGTTAACATTTTGGTGAGTTGTAAAAAATTTAATTAAAAAAAAAATTTTTATTGGGGTATAGTTGACTTACGATGTTGTGTTAGTTTCTGCCGTACAGCAAAGTGAACCAGTTTTACATACACATGTATCCACTCTTTTTTTATTTGCATAATTTTAGTCTCCTTGTAATGTTTTAAAATGTTAATATTTCTTATGTAAGAAGAAATGTAGAAACTTTGGAACGTAGAGAAAATACAAAGAACAACAAAATCTATTGTAACTATAGAACAAAAGTTCTATTACTTAAAGATAAGCTTGGAAAATTTTGTTGTATTTTCTTAAAATCTTTCTTTCTTTGGAGTTTAATATAGCTTCTACTTTACACTGTGAGGTGATTTTAAAGCATAGTGAATACAGATCAGCTACAATCCATAGAATGAAGGGGAAATGAAGAGAAGCTTGGTATACTGTTGACCACTGGCTAGTTTTTATTGCTTTGTCCTAATGTTTAAAAACTTACTTTAGCTATTAAACTGGGGTTTAAATTATAAAAATCAGTTATTTAATTATCTTGATATTAAAATTGCTTCTCTGATTTTGTGGATGGAAGAGAAAGACTTGTAATTATCTTGGTAGTAGATGAAAAACATAAATACTATAAACATTGCTAGCGGTCTTTGTCACAGTGAAGTCACTGTTTTCTCCTCAAACACATTCCCACACAACAGTGGGAGGAAGTTATGTCTCCAGATAATTGCCTGGTTCTGGGGAAAGAAAGAAGTCTGCTGAGGAGTAGCTATGTGAAGCAAAGCAGGCTCGATTTTGTACGTGGGATTACAAAATCTAAATTTTGGCACATAAATAAACTGATTCTGAATTATATGTACAACTAATTGAGCAATGAAAAGCTGCCATTTTTAGAAATATTACAACCTTCCTAATTGAGATTTATTAATTTTGATTTCCCTTCAGTCACTTGGTATGTCTTTAAATAATTGTTTCAAAGGGGTTAGGTATATCGGTACTGTATATTTGACTCTCTCAAATATTTACCTCCCTGTCTGTTGCTTTAAGACATGAAAGACGATTTAGCTGTGTCTGTAATCATTAGGTTTCAATATGTTTTTTTCTCAAAACTTTAGGTATTTTTATTTTTGACAGAGCATAAAAAAGATGTTAGAGACCAGCAGATTCCTGTCCCTTTGTAACACATATTTTTCTGCATATTTGCTTAAAAATTTAGTAATTATTTTTTAACTGACAATTAAGATAATTACCAGCAGGTTACTAGATGTGACTTTTTCCTTTCATCGATTTTTACCAAGAATTTAGTCTGAGCCCTGTTAATCAGTACACATCATGTATCTATTTCAACTCAAGACTTAAAAAAAAAAACACAAAAAAATTGCCTTAATTATGACTTCATTATAAAACATTCTTTTAAAAATAAATTTATTTATTTTATTCATTTATTTTTGGCAGTGTTGGGTCTTTGTTGCTGCGTGCCGGCTTTCTCTAGTTGCAGTGAGCAGGGGCTACTCATCGTTGCAGTGCGCGGGCTTCTCATTGCGGTGGCTTCTCTTGTTGTGGAGCATGGACTCTAGGCTCATGGGCTTCAGTAGTTGTGGTTCGCGGGCTCTAGAGCGCAGGCTCAGTAGTTGTGGCACATGGGCTTAGTTGCTCCTCAGCATGTGGGATCTTCCTGGACCAGGGCTCGAACCCATGTCCCCTGCATTAGCAGGTGGATTCTTAACCACTGCGCCACCAAGGAAGTCCCAAAACATTCTTTTTTTTTAAGTTAGAATGCATATTTTGTTAGAGTGAATCTGTATTTCTGCTATTTCCTTCATTATTTTCCATCTCCTTTTTGTTTTTCTCCTCATTTTCAGGGAAATTCTCAGGTTGTTCTAAACGTCTGATCTGATTTTCACAAAATCAGGCCTGCTCTTTACTGCCTTCCGGGTGGATTTTAATTTTGCTTTTCTATTTTGATTTTATTCTATTTCCTTTCTTCACCCATATCTTCTTATATTTTATCTTTTAATTTTGGTCTATGTTGTTCTTATTTTTTTTCAGCCCCTATTTCTTATAGTATTTTCAAGGAAATACTTATTTTATCTAACTTTTGCTTTTTACAGTAAAGTTCTAGTTAGTATTCCCCTTTTTCATCTTTCATATTGAATTCTGTGTGTTCCCCATTGATTATTGTTTTTTAGTATCTTCTCCCTTGGTTTCTTGATCACTTTTGATAAGGACATTTCGTTTTTCTTTAAAAATATTTTTAGTGTTTTCAAAGAACCAGATTTGATATTGCTAAAACTCTCTTTTTGTATTCATCTTCTATTTTAACTAATTTTATTTCTATTATTTCCTTTCTCTTAAATTATTTCAATTTATTATAGTATGTTGATCTTTCTTGAGATGAATATTTAGATCTTTAATTTTCAGCCTTTCCTTTTTTTCTAACGTAAGGATATACATTTCCCTCTAAATACTGTGCTAGCTTTTCCTTTTATGTTTAGTAAGTAGTTTCTTTCCTTCAATTTGTAACTTCTAATGTCTACTTTCCATTATAATTTTTTTTAATGAATGAGTTACCACAAATGTATTCTATAGTTATGTTGCTGATACCAAATCCTAACTTAGTAATATCATAGTCAGATCTGTATGCTTCAATTTATTCCATGATTTTTTATTGAGGTTTATCATGTGCAAGGTACTGTTTGAGACGTGAGGATTTCATTCATGTATAAAGCAGACAGACTCCTAACTCTTTAGCTTATATTCTAAAATGAGGAGAGAGATAGTGAATGTAATTAGTAAGTATGAATTTTGAAAGGTGGGAAGTATATGTAAATCAAAAAGTAAGTAAGGAGATTGGTTCTGCTGTGTATGTATATGCATATACACAAGTATGTGGGTGGTGTGTGTGTGTGTGTTTTGTATGCGTTGTGGTAGGGAGTTTTATGTAGAGTGGTCAGAGAAAACCATCCCAAAAAGGTGAGATATGGAGAAAAAGGATTCTTCTCTGGGGGAGAAATTCTAGTCCAAGGGAACATCCAATGCAAAAGCTCCGAGGCAAGATGGTACCCGGCATATCTGAAGAGGCTGAGGTGACTATGATAGAGTGACTGAGGGTGGGGCAGGTAGAAGAGGAGGTGAGAGAGGAGTGGGGACAGTTAATGCCACTTAGACATCAGCCAGGAAACCCAAGATCTTGATTTATTTTTATCTGATCTTCATGGAAGAATTGTTTATCCAAAGAATATTTTATCTTTCAGAAATTGTTTACAGAAATGACTTTATTTTGACCTCCAGGAATAATTAGATAACTCCAGTAGCAAAAGATCCTTTAGGTCCTTGTAAAGTCTTTGGCAACTCTCACTTAATGAGAAGAAACTCAAGATTTTGCTCTCTATTAACGTGATCTTTATACAGGAATCATGCATTCATTTAGTCAACAAGTAGTTATTTTTTTCAAAATTATTTATATAAATGTTCTTATGCTGACCTTTAGATTTAGACAAATCGACATGCAACTATCCCATCTGGTCATATCAGCTTTGAAATTTGAAGAACTTCAGCAGTCATCACCATAACAACAGATCATTATCCAAATTCTACTTGAATGGTCCATTCTTGTTTATAGCTGAATCCATGACTGGATTACTTTAATTTTTGCCAATTTTATCTTATAATCCATCAGCTATTTGAAAAGAATTCCCATATTCCCCTTGAGTTGCAGCTTCTCTGGCCCTTGCATTCTAGCTCTTCCTATGCTTTTCCTCACATTCCTCTTGTGCCTGGTGTTTCAGACTCCTTGCCATTTAGGTCACCCTCTTTCAGACAAAGACAGGGTAATTCTTACATTTCTATGTAAGGAAAATTCCTGGTCTTGAATTTGAATTTTCATGTCCTTTCTCATAAGTAAAATTCCAACAGTCGTTATAGACAGAAATGTGATGAAAGCAAATCAATTAGATGCCAGCGTTGATGGTCATGTTAAGTATTTTGGCACATTGTGGAAAGAGTTTCCTTCCCTCACAGAAAAGTTCTATAATAGATCTTCCTTCAGCCTTAGTGAAATTGATTAATTACTTCAACTTAATTGATTGTATGCAGTTTCTCAACCTGTTCAAGATCCTAGAAACCAAACTCAGCCATGAGTCAACAGTTTTCTATTTGGTTCCATCTGTGTTTATAGTTAGCATGACTTTGTAAAAGCAAAGAGGTTAGGTATTCCCTCTACATTAATTCCCTATTTGTGATATGAATGAAGTTAAGATGAAACTGATGAGGCATAACTTTTCTTGTTCTGTTTTTGCCCTAGGGATGAATATCACTTTCCCTTAGTGTCATGTGAATTTGTTCTGTTTTGGAAAGACCATTGATTTATTGAAAGGTTAAGTTGGCAGAAGCTCTCAAGCTATATACAAAGCATCTGTCCACTCATCCAAACCTCTCCCCAACAAAGTTTCATTTTATACTTGGGAAGGTCTTCTAATACTACAGGGAGTATTTCTTCCCTGCAATATCTTTATAAACCTTTTGAAATCCCATCTTTCATTTAAGGTTCAGCTAAAAATTATTTCTATATGAAATTTTCCTTATCCCCCAGCCAGAGTAGTATTTTCTTTATTTAGGTGCCAAGATCTATCCCTAGCACCTCACCTGTAGCATCTGTCCTACTTTGCTGGTGTCATAGTTATGTACATTTATAGATAATCAGGTTTCCACTCCCGACTCCTACTCCATTCTGAAGTTTTTAGCAAACATTTCTCTTTTTCTTTTTTTCTCGACTATTGGAAATCTTAACACTCTTTCTCTGGTAGAATATATCATCATGTATGTTACAACAAGAGGCCCTGCTTCTGACTACAGAGGCCAAAAAGTCTGGAAAATAGTCCTTTCCTGCTCCCAACATTGGCGCATGGGCACATAATATAAATTAGCTGATCTCATGATCCTACTTAGAACCTTAATTTGGAGCATTAATGTTTATCACTAGGGGCTGCTGAGAATTGATTCCAGCCATGGTTATGGTAGAAGCCATGATCTGGTGAGATCATTGCTCTAGCTCAGTAGTGGCATTTGATGTCCAGTGGTGATATCAGTAGTGTCCCATCTAGATCATCGCTGTACTATGATCTTGCCTCTGGTTCTGGTTCCTGCCTGTTTTCTAAGGCTGGCTCTTCATTTACACCTTGAGATTGCAAACTACCTAGTACTCTTCTAATAAGCCATCATTTCTGTTGTTAACCAAGCACCCTGACTCGTAGAGGAAGAATCTTTGTTTTATTCGGATTGATTACCAGGTGCCTATTACATGTTTATTGAATGATTGAGATATTCTGGATTTGATGTCTCTGGGAGCCAGTGGGGAATTGGCAGCCAAATTATTTCATTGACTGAACTGTCATGTTAAATTTTAGATGTGAGATGCTGGACCGAGCTTTGGAATAGTCTTCCTCCCTCTACCCTCCTCTTCACCTCTGAATATAGGATCTCAGTGTAGCTAAGCAAATATAGGATCTCAGTGTAGATATTCAGCTGCCTGTGGGTTAGCTTGTTGCCTTCTTAATGTTTGTGGGGTTGCTGTGTTCAGTTGTGCTAAAAATCTCAAGCCTGAGAAACTTCCCTGACATTTGGAGTCATTAAAGGGTTTAAAACAAAGCAGGGGCCTGAGTGGACTGCTCAGTCCTCCTGCTGTTCAGCCTGCCATTTGGTGTTGCAAGTACCAGGGACCCAGGCACAGAGGAGAGAGAGCCACACTAGGTGGATTATCCTTGTTATAGTTTTGCTGGGTCCTGATCTTGCCAAGGAACTTTGTAGTGATGAGAGCTTTCCAAACTCTGAAAATAGAACTGCAGGGGCAGAGAAATCCTGTCTTTCCTATAACCAGACCTTGAGTACACAGATAACACCTTGAATCCGGAAGATGGCCTGAGGTTTCCCCGCGGTTCCATTGCTCTGCCATCTCCGGCCTGAGGTCCCCTGGCGCTGGCAGAACTGTGCCTGTATGTGTGTGGGGCTGTGGCTGAGTATGTCAGCGCCTCTGGGGAAACTCACCCTCTGACAGCAGTGATGAGTTTCCTAATGGGCCCGTGATGTGATGGCTGCAGCCATGCCTGGAGGCTCGGCTTCTGCTCAGTGCGCTGCTGGCCTTGCCCACAGCCCCGGGGAAGCCCGCTCCTGGTTTGTGCCACTTCACTGACTCCAGAAAGCTGTACGTTTTTCCACCATGGGGAGTGAGGTAAGTGTGTTTATCAACCACCAGGCTTCAAATGAGAGTCTTTTCCTTGTGGGAATGCATCAATCACTTCTCAGGACTGACCTTTTCTGGTGGTGTCTCTTGTAAATGATGTTTTGCTTTCCCTGATTGCAGAACAAAATGAGAGCTTCATAATTAAGCATGTGGTAAACAATGAGGTAGTGGCCCTTGGGTTCCCAGTCCTCTCAGAACTGCATTTTGCTATCAGGGTTGGGGGCAGTGGCTTGGGGAAAGATGAGTTAGATTGGAAATTCCTTCCAACTTCCTGTACATTTAGCCAAAACGATACTAGATGACTTCTATATGACACGACCTCAAACACTGCTATGAGTTTCTGCCCAGGAACCTGCCATACTTCAGTTTAGGCCAAACCCTTTAAATGGAAAACCCTACTGAAGCCTCTCATGTTCATAACCCCCAGTGTGCAATGGAGCCTAAGCACATAACTTCCAAAGTTATGTGTTCTCTTTTCTGAGTGGCTATGAAACATTCTCAAGAGCATTTTGAGACAGAATTATGTTGATTTGACTTGGGACAAAATCAGTGGGTTGTTTTTCTGAAAAAGATGAGAGGCCGTCACTTCTTTACACACACCCCCCCATCTCCTTTGGAAACAGACAGCCTGGGAGAACATCATCCCTTGCACTTATTAGCTATACTTCTAGGGATGTTCCTACTAAATAAATTGTTTTGAGGTCAACATGAAATGCCAACTGGAATGGAACAAAAAAAATCAAAACAGAACAGCCCTCTTTGTGATCATTAAGACACTGTTAAAAAGGGAGAAATCTATACTATTGACCCGACTTTGATATTTTCTGCTTTAGTTTAGGGTCGTCACCACAAATCTCAGTTACTAAACTCATTACTTGTTGCAGAGGCTCCCTACGCTGTGTGTTTAATAATCCTTTTCTGAATCAAGGAATCACAAACAGCGTGTTATTCCTCTCTGGTGCCTGAGAAATACAGCCGCTGAGGCCAGCTGGTCTCATCGGCAGCCTGGGACAGTGATTTCTTCTGCGTGAGGCCCTTCTGACCAATTCTTGGATCCTGAATCTCTTATGACTTATGTTGTGATGAATGACAAATAAACATTGCTGACAGTATTATGAAGCTTCATTCCTATTGGCTTCAGCTAGGTGTCATCGCAAGGCCTTTTCATGACCAAGGGGAATGCTGAGGGGTTGCCAAGACCATAAGCAACTCTGTGTGGCTCGTCTGTCATCACTCACATCCTCACCACAAATATTTTAACCTGGAAGTTAAAACATCTGACTCACAACAATAACAACAACAAGAAAAAAATTGCAGTGACTACTATTTATTGAGTATAATTGTGCAATTGTAATTAAATAACCCACTGATAGTGTGTATGAGAGTGTCCTCTTTGAAAGCTGGGTTCTATTATTTTATTACAACATTCTAAAGCTTGTTTTGGTATCTTTTGAAGGAGTTGGACATTGTCAATGGAAGAGACTGGTTTTAGCCAGGAAAACCGGAATTTGGAAGGCAGGCCCCTGGTAGATTGGAGTGTAAGACGTGGAGACCCTCTCTCCACTTTATCCTCTCAGATTTAGACTTTGAAAAATGGAAGAGAGCTCTTTGATTGTGGTCTCTGCTCATAAGTAGGACAGGACCCAGGTTCTGGGTGCCTTCGAAGGCAAACTGCATCCGTTAAGTGGATTATTCAAGGTACATGCTTGTAAAGTTTTGCTTGTTTTATTCTCTCTCACTCTCTCTTATAATTTGAAATTCTTGGCAAAGAAATATATTGTTAATTTTGTAAACTGTTCTCAAATTTATATAATAGATTACTAAAGGAAAGACTTAGGCTCCCCCTTTGAGCCAGGACTTTAGAGCAGAAACCATCTCTTCTTGAAGAGAGGATATTAAAGAATGGTGATTCAGGCAACCAGGAATGAGCCTGCTGTTCTGTATACTTCTTTGGAAATTGCCTTAGGAAACTATCCTTAGGAAATTGTCTCCATGGAAGTCCCGGTCTTCATTTTATTAATAACAGAAGATAAAGGAAATAGAAATATTCTTGTATTACAGATGAGGAAATGGAAGCTTAGAAAGGGTAAGTGACACATCAGTAACAAGGCAACTAAGCAAAAGCCAAGATGGAATTGGGACCCATTTTAGTCTAATGACAAGGTCCATTACATACATGATAATAACATTTCATGAATTAGAGCACAGGCTCTAACTTGGCTTGGCCCCAGAGAGAAACCTCTTTCCTCCTCACCTCTTTATCCAATAGCCTCATACACACAGATGAAAATTACATAGAGTAGGTTACTCTCTACGGTCACCATGGCCAAGGCAGTGATTGGGATGCTGTCAAAACTGGGAGCCTTTTCTATGAGACTTTAAACTGATGTGTGTACTAAGGACCAAAGCTCTGCAGCTATGACAGTGTTTCTTGGCACAGCTAGAGAAGTCATCCTTGACATGTTTTCAGGCTCACAGCTGGTACTCAAAGAAAGTTGGCTCAATTGAGTAGAAGTTTCCAAGTTTGGAACAGATCTTTTGCTTTTGCTTTCCTAAGCACTTACATATCCGTTATTTTATGTGAACTTCATTAAACACCTATGACAAATAACCTCACTCTGCAGAGGAGACAAGCTAGTTTCAAGAAGACTTGAGACTATCCCAAATTCATAGCACTAATCAGTGCTAAGTTGGGGCTGGAAATCAAGTCTTAAAGTTTGTGGTGCGATGTGCTTGTCCCTACTTCTTCCTGAACACTTCTAATTAGTCTTTTTAAATGGCTGGAATTGAGAAGAAAGAGCCAATATTTCTCTAAGTGCTGAGTTCTCCTTAAAGAGAGGAACTGGTGGCAATGAAAATAATGATGATGATGTCAAATAGTTCTGAGTTGAACAATTAATGCATATCCATGCATTCTTACCAGAACACTCCTGATACTTGATTTCCTCTTGTTATCTGGGATCAGGGAATCCTTGGTCCACCTTAGATCCCTGTTACCATATACTTTCCATAGGATTTTATTCTGAAGATCCTGAATAAGGCTGGTTTCCAAACACAGGTAGTACTCTCTTTAAGATTGGGGATTTTTGTGCTTGAGGAAGGGCTCATTGCCTTTTTTGGGGTTGTAATTTTAGGTCTATTCAAAAGTTGGCTGTTAGCAATGAAGGAGAATTATGGTCAGAGTTGATTATGTGCCTGAGAGTTATTACCTAAAAGACATCAAGAGTTAGACTTTTGGGACTTAAGCAAACTGAACTGAACAGAGAGAGTTCTTGGGTTGGGGACTTCAAAGTTTGGATGCCGCAACGTTTGAAGCCAATAAAACTTCCCCTAGATCCTTTTCACTAAGTGTTGTTCTTAGATCAGCAGGATTGACATCACCTGGGAATTTGCTACAACTGTAGACTCTCATGCCCCCTCAGGACTACCGAATCAGAATCTGCATTTCAGAGAGCTCCCTGGGTGATTAACATGCACATAACAGTCTAAGAAACACTTCCTGTGATATTGTGATTTATGATAAGAAATATGTATTTGGTCTTCATCCCTGTTTCTGGCACAGAGCTCCTAAAACCCTAGGAATTTCCTGTGGTGGTAGTGATAAAGGTGTCTTTTGTTATATTAATGAGGAGGCCTTTAGAAAGCTCCTAAGGATGGGGGCTGATTGTAGGGGGAGCTGACCCTGTGATTAGAGGGTCTTTAGTCCCATCCCTGACCTCTGGGGAGGGGAGAGGGGCTGAGGTTGAATCAGTCACCCTGGCCAATGATTTCATCAATAATGCCTGCGTAGTGAAGCCTCCACAGAAAACCCAAAGAGAAGGGGTTCAGAGAGCTTCTGGGTTGGTGATCACTTGGAGATGCTGGGAGAGGGATGCATGTGGAGAGGGCATGGAAGTTCTTCCACCTCTTCCATCTGGATGTTCATCTGTATCCTTTATCATATTATTTTATAATAAAACTATGAACATAAGTGAACTGTTTTCCTGAGTTCTGTGAGCCACTCTAAGCAAGTTAATTGAACCTGAGGAGGGGGTCATGGAAACCTTTGACTTATAACCCATCATTCAGAGTCACAGGTGACAACCTGGAATTGTGATTGGCATCTAAAGTGGGGGACAGTCTGGTGGGACTGAGCCTGTGAAATGTGATGCTATCTGCAGGTAGACAGTGTCGAAATTGAGTTGAATTGTAGGACAGCCAGCTGGTGTCTGAGAGTTGGTGGTGTGGGGAAAACCATCCACACATTGTAATTGGGTCCCAGAATCATTCACTTCTCAAGAGAGTCTTAGGGGATACTGGGTTAGTCAGGGTTCTCCAGAGAAACAGAGCCGATAGGGACTGATATATGTATAGAGACACAACCAGACATAATGTGTAGCCGGATATCTGGGCACTCTTTGATCCAGTCAAGTTGACACATAAAATTAACCATCAAAAGATACTAAGGCACCCAACTGTACCTGCTTTGGATTGAGAATTACACTGTTGCTCTTACAGAACACGGAGAGTAAACTCTCAGCCTCCATTTATTTAGAGCCAAGGACATTGCTAAGTGGCTATTGCGGTTGATTGGAGACTATGTGATTAGTTAATGTAAGCTTGAAGTTATAGTTCCAGCTATCCATGTGGTCCACAGACCAGTAGTACCAGCATCACGTGGGAGCATGTTACACGTGCAGAATCTCAAACCCACCTCAGTGCTATGATAATAGAACTTGCATTTTAGCAAGATCCTCAGGCAATTTGTATGTACATTAAAATGTGAGAGACACTCACATTTAGTTGTTTAAATCTAGTTGTTTGACCCAACTAGAAGTGCCTGACCCTGTTCCTTAGCTAAGTGAAGAACATGTATTAGGTTTCCCCCACAGGCTGCTTTTGGGATGGATTATTCTGGCAGAGTTCTGAGGTGAACAAAAATAACCAACCACCCTGTAAAGTAGTGATTCTCAACGTTGGCTGCACATTGGAATCACCTGGAGAAATTTAAAAGCGGCCTAATGCCTGGGACCCACTCCCTGGTAATCTGATTTTGTTGGTCTTAGATCTGGTCTGGTCTTGGAGAAGTTTCCAACCTTTGCAGATGAGTATATTATGCAGCCAAGCTTGGAAACCACAGCTTTCAATGGAGCATTGGCTGCCCTTCTTCAGTCTAGCTTCAGTTCTGAGTCAGATCATAGGTGAAACTTTTGACTGCTTATTTGAGTTTTTCTTAACTCTGAAGTAATCTTCAGGATGTGGAGAAAATGTGGGCAGCTTGTGAAACCATGGGAAGAAACGATGAGAAATGCAGTGAAGGAGCGAGGCGTACATGGGGAGGCACAGGAAGGAGAAGCCTGACCCCAGTGCTTCTCCATAACCAGGGGTACATATCCTGAGTGTGATTCTCATTTACCTAGTGGCATGAATTACCAGCTCTGAAGTCAGGCATCGTAACATTTCCAAGCTGAGAGGGACTCAGGAAACCAGTTCCTGTTTTCATTTGATGAATATCTACTCTTTCCAGCTCTGAGTAATGATTCTTCCCTTCAAGGTCACAGAGATTTTTACCCATAGCAGTCTCATTTGTTCTCTTCCATGCTACCGTTTCTTTTTCTTCCTTCTTTCCTTCCCCCTCCTCCCTTCACTTCCTTCTTCCTTCCTTCTTTATTGAACACACAATTATTAAGCACCTTCTATATGGTTGGGCATAACTTGTCGTTTTCCTTTGATTATATGTACATCGTGCTTTTCTAAACATTTCTGGTTTACTCACATTCCTTTTAAAGTTTTGTGTCTAAAGTGTAATCCAGAACTTTCAAGAACTTCTGAAAGAGAGAAAGGGTGAGGGGAGTTTGACTTCTGAGCCTAGGATGTTTGTATTTAGCTTGTGGGTGTCTTGGAACCCATGTTTATTTTTCCTTGTCCCAAAGTGACCCACAGTAGAGTCACTCCATCTTGCCAAGATTACTTTGAATTTTATTCCTGTCTTGTGGAGGTATTAGCAGATCTGCCTAACTTAGTATAGTCTGCAAATTTGATGAGCACATTGTAGATTCCTTCATCTCAACCAGCAGTAAAGATACTGAATAGGCAATAAAGATATTGAGTCCTGTCATACTCTGGGACAAAGGCATAGGTGTTTATAGTAACACTTGTGACCCAAGCAATCCTGCTGACTGAACTCATACTTTCTTCTCAGAATCAGGCATCAAGCTCATGGGGATTTTACTTACACAGAGAACTTCAAGTGTCGCTAAAACTGGTGTCAACCGGTCCCCTAATGTCTCTGCTCTTTCAGTATATCATGTGCTCCCAACCACTCTCACTGTAGCCTGTGGTCCTTCATTTTCATCCTCCTCAATTAATTGGGTCTTTGTCTTCATTGGCAACTTGGGCTGTGGACCATGTTTGTGTTAAAATCTCTGCATCTTGCCTTTGATATCTTATGATTTCTAACCATGACTATTTCCACCATAAATTTTCCTCCTCCCCAATTCATACTGTCCTTTATATCATAAAGTCTATTCCCTGCAGTTCATTTGGAAAGCAGCACAAGAGGCTGTTTTGATGTCCATAGGTGTACCGAGGCATCTTTGTCAATGATCATGAGAGGAGTGGGTTTTAATTATTTTAAATGCTTGGGATATGATTCCTTAAACCTGTGGTGAGATAGGAGATTGAACAAACTCACTTTTGAGCCTCACTGTAACAGTTCCCTGATTGGGGTATAGAGGAAGTGCTTGGAATATTTCCGAGGCAATGATTCTTCATTCTGAGACGTCAGGTAGTCAGCAGCCGTGGCAAGGCCTCTTCTCAGTGCTTCCTCTTTGTTTGGCCTCAGATTATCCCTTGACTTAGAAATAAAATGCCAGTACAGTTCATAATGTAACTGGCAGAAAGACAGAGTCATTTGTCTCCACAGAGTGAGACAAAAGCCCGTATCAGCCCAAACAAGCAGATGACAGTCCTTCCCTGCAAAAGAACTTCTGCTCGTCACTGCCCATCCAGAAAACTTTCAGTGTTTGCTTTAATTTAAACTACCCATTTGAAACACCAATCATAGCTGGAAATAAAGACAAATGATGTGCATCCTTCAGACTTTGAAATTGGCACCCTGCTTTTTCTCTGGTCACGTAACTATACACACTCAGTCTCCTATGGTAGGCTATGAATCTCTTCGCTGTTCTCTGTATATGAAATGCTTATTCCAGCCTCTAAGACTTTTGACCTTTAATGTCAATACCTGGAAAACAGCCTCCCCATCCACACCTCTTTAATTATCTAAATTCTATTCCCGGTTCCACCCTCTCTGTCATTCCCTTCTCTGATTATTGCCTTTCCAGGGAGTACTTCCTTACCCTCCCAGCTTTCTTCTTCTTACTCTCTTTTGCCAGGTACTTTGACACTTAGTGATGATCTGGCTGTAACATTTGCTATTTATATTCATTCACTCATTTGTTCACTCCCTCATCAACAAATTATTATTGAGCACCTAGTATATGCCATGGATTGGAATAGGATCCATGGCACAATGGTGAACACAAATGTTCACCTACCCTCATAGAACTTACGCTCTGGTGAAGGACACTGACATAAGTAATTGCAAATGGTATAAAATTGAAAACTATTTTAAATGCTTTTCCAGGGATAAATAGCGGGTATTTTGAGAACTTGTAGGGTGCTTCTTCTTGACAAGGTAATTTTTGAGTTGAAATTGATAGGATAATCAGGAATTATTTAGGAAAGGGTAGGGGAGAGGTAGAATGTTCCTACCACAGGGAATAGCAAACACATAAAGCTCCATGATGGAAACCTGAAGATCAATGTGATTTGGAGAGTGGGGCGTGTGCAGCTATGAGACAAGGCTGCAGAGGTGGTAGGGCTCAGGCAGGTCGTGTCTTGTAGACCTTGTGAAGAATTTGGGTCTTTGTTCTATGAGTGATAGGAAACCATTGAGGGCTTTGTAGTGGGGCAGGCCCATGCCCTTAGTTTTGTTTTGCCAATGTCACTCTGGAGTTATCTGATAAAAGATCAGATAAGAGCAAGAGTTTTGAGAAGAGTTTAGGAAGATCATTTAGAAAGTTACTGCAACAGTCCAGGGAAGAAACGCTGACAGCTCCAGACGGGGTGATAGTAGTGGCGATGGAGGGGGCGGAATGATGTAGGAGTTAAGGTAAGTAGGACTCTGTGATGCCATGACTGTGGGAGGTAAGGGGAGTAAGTTGCCAAGGGTGGCTCCAAGGTGTTTGGCATGCACACTAGTTGGAAGAAGATGTTATTCACTGAAGAGATTGAAAGAGAACCATATTGGAGAAAGGGGTGGGGGGGTGGGGGGGTAATGGGTTTGGTCTTGATACTGTTGAGTCTAATGTATTTTTCAGTCATACAAGTGGAGCGCAACATATGGGTCAGGACTTTTGAGGGGAGATCTGGACTAGAGCTCTCTATGTGGGAAGCTTCGATGTGCAGACGGATGTGGGTAATGATGCCTAGGAAACAGTGTGAAATGCTTGCAGGTTTAACTAGACCTTGAGAATTCTATTCTGTTCTCCTTCTGTGCCCTTCATTATACTGAGCACAAGCCTGGGTTCATTCATTAAGTTTAATTAGTATTTTCAAAATACAATGCTAGTCTATAGCTACTTTTACAATGTTTATTAGTTATTTTACATATTTTAGTTAATATTTGCAAGACACTATGCACTAATCACCAGTCTTTGTTTAATTTTTATAGCTTTCCTGTAATGAAGATATGATTATATCCATTTTAGAGATAAAGAAACTAAAACTCAGAGGGATTAAACAAATACTCAGCTCAGATGGCTAGGAAGTGCCAAAGCTGGATTAGAAGCCATTTTAAAAAAAAAATCCATCCTGAACTCCTGCCTATAAAAGCCAACCAAAGGAGATCTCAGTAAATACTTGTTTGTTGATTGATGTCAGATAAATGAAATGTCTGAGAATTAGTAACTGTTACCGATTTTCCATTTTTCTAATCGCTAGCTGTGAAATAAGCCTCATTCTTGGGTCCACCCAATACAAGTGCCTGGCTCTGGATTAGGAAATGGTACAGAGTGTGTCAGATGTGGTCTGGCCAACATAACCAAAAACCAGGTGGCCCTGGGATCTAAAACTATTTAAGAACAGGCAAATGACTAATCCCCTCTCCAGCCTTCAGGATACACTCCTAAATGTGTGATGCCAAGTGTATTGGAGGTAATAAAAATCCATATAAAAAGAATACTTCTTGGAAGTTATATGTCCCTAGGGAGGACATGGAGGTAGGTTAACTGCATCAGTCAGCTTGGGGGCCATAACACAGTGCCACAGACTGGGCCATGTAAACAACAGAAATGTGTGTTACAATTCTGAAGGCTGGAAATCTGAGATCAGGGTGCCAGCATGGTCAGATTCTGATGAAGGCTCTTTCCTTGCCTTGCAGACAGCCACCTTCTTGCTGTGTCCTCACTTGACAGAGAGAGAGAGAGAGAGCGGGCGCCCTCTGGTGTCTCTTCTCATACGGACACTAATCCCATCATGAGGGATGACCAGGTCATGACCTCCTATAACCCTAATTACCTCCCAAAGGCCCTATCTCCAAATACCATCCCATTGGGAGTTAGGCTTCAACATAAGATTTTGAGGGGACATAATTCAGTCCATATCAGTGATGAACATTCCCTGAGACTGAGAAGTTTCCCAGAACATGGTCTTTTAGTGATAACATTGGGACAGTCCTGGCAAAGCAGGATGGTTGGTCACCTTGCATGGAAGGGAAGTCACTTTTTTCCCATTATTCAGGAAAAGCCTCATGGAAGAAGTGGAATTTCAATGATTATTTAAAGGATAACAAATAATTGAGAATGGCATTGAACTGGGAAAAGGGTAAGTGATACAAGTTGCCAGGGCGACTACCAGGAACATTAATCCCTTCAAGTCTATTAATGAGAAGCTATTAGGATATAACCCCAGAGCAGTTATGTGTACTTTTCCCAAGGCCTTCAGAGACAATGACTGAACTGTTATACTGTGCTCTTCAGATATTCCAGGGGAGAATTTCTAACATGGTGACTGGAGAACTGGTTTTACTGAAGTTGAAGAAGTGAAATATATTTTGCTTATTCTTTCTCTGCCTTTTCTCCAAATGAGTCCTATTTAAAAAAGAATAAAGTATTTTCTGTAAAAAATGCTGTATACCTACTACTGACAAGACAAAATATTATATAATTAATTAGTTATCTTTCTGAGAAATGAGATATTTGCACATGAGTATGTATAGTGTCCATCAAATCAACTCTAAAGCCTCCACGAGCAGAACCCCTGCAGTTTCTAGATTTAAGGACCTTGAGTTCTTATTCATCACTAGTTTAGAGTAGGTACTGAAAATAAACACTTGCCAAAAAGACATGGAAATGCTGCATATTCCATGCAAAAGCATCCTGACAGGCACCATATGCAAAAGTGAAACTAGGAAATGTGTCCACATAGGGTGCATTCAGTAAGTCACTGTTTTGGCAGACGCCTCAGTCATACATTACATGTTTTTCTCCTTAATGCTTCCAGGATAGACTATATTTCGTAATGTACAGTCTTGTAATGACCAGAGCAGTGTGATTTATTTCCCCAAAGTTGACTTTCAAAAGTTCAAACAAGTATGTAAAAGAGATGCTTTTCTTTTGTAAGTCACCAATGTCTTTTGAATTTTTATTTATTTATTTAAATTTATTTTATTTATTTATTTATTTTTGGCTGCATTGGGTCTTTGTTGCTGCGCGCGGGCTTCTCTAGTTGTGGCGAGCGGGGGCTACTCTTCATTGCGGTGTGCGGGCTTCTCATTGTGGTGGCTTCTCTTGTTGTGGAGCACGGGCTCTAGGCACGTGGGCTTCAGTAGTTGTGGCACTCAGGCTCAGTAGTTGTGGCTCACGGGCTGTAGAGTGCAAGCTCAGTAGTTGTGGTGCACGGGCTTAGTTGCTCTGCAGCATATGGGATCTCCCCGGACCAAGGCTCGAACCTGTGTCCCCTGCATTGGCAGGCAGATTCTTAACCACTGCACCACCAGGGAAGTCCCCCAATGTCTGTTTTAAAAATGATGGCCAAGTGCAAACACAGCTATTATGGTGCTATAAAGGTCCTTGTTTTGTACGTTTGTTTTAACAGAGACTTATAGATTGTTAACTCCAGAAGGAACCTCACAAGTCCTTTGTGTAGCACCCTATTTTTTATAATAGGAAACTGGTGCCTTCCTCCACACTACATATCTGGTTGGTGATAAAGCCAGTATTGTGTGAGTTCACCTGGATCCTGTTCTAGGACCGTTCTCCTCTCACATGCCCATCATCGTGTTGATGGGCAACCTTCAAATGCTCTTCATCTGTTCCAGGGAAGAAGATTGGCTTGGTTGGTGAGGATGGAGGAGGCTTATCCACTAAAAGTAGGAATACAGTTAAAGGAGGGGACCTCTATCCCATGGCTGCAGGGGACACAAAATCTAAAGGAGCAAATGGAGGAAAGTGGGGAGTGGGGAGCCCATGGTCAGTAAACCAGTTTTAACAGGATGGAGCCGAGGGGCCAGAGCCAAAAATCTGAGGGACCAGGGAAGAGTAATCAGATTAATAGATAATATACAAGACAGAAATAACCTGGGAAATTGCTCGGTAAACCACTATTGTCTGAAGCCAGCTTTTTTTTTGCGCTGGCTGCTAGGCGGAGGATGAGTGGGCCAGCTCATTTAAAGGGCCAGTCTGGCACAGACAAGAATAAAAGGAGAGGATGCACGGGCACAGACGGGAGTGTTGACTTTACACTGCCTCCAGAAAAAGAGGCAATTTAATGAAGTAGAAAGGGAACACGGGCTTTGGAATCAAATAGACCTGGGTGACACCTCCGCCACCTTACTTGTTAGATGCATGGCTTGGAGCAGATAATTGTACCTCTCTGAGCCTCCCTCTCTCCTTTGTAAACCGGGGTTTATGATATCCACCTGGGTGAGTTGATGTGGTTGAAGTTCCCAGCACAGAGCCCAACATATAACAGGATTTCAGCTTAGCAAATGAGTTTTTCTTCCTACATCTCTCCTCTTGCTTTCTCACCTCATCATTCTTGCCCACTCTTGAACATACCTTCTATCTCTGAAATGCACAGTTCTGAAAGGACAGGTGAATAAGGAAGCAGATCTCCTATATTAAGGGAACTCCCTGTGACTTTGAGTGAATGAGCCATCAGTGGGTGAAGAAATGGCAAAGGCACATGATTGCGCTCACGTGTTAGCAGAGCTGGACCTGAGTGTGTGTGCATGAGTGTGTGTGTGTGTGTTTGCTATGTCCTATGAATTATGTCTTGAAGAGCCTGCCCTGGGGGAGAAGTAGCATGACCAAAGACTCAGCAGAGGACATGGGGGATCTGTGACCCAATTAGCCTTCCTATACCCTCCCTCTTCCCTGCTGAAGAAGCCAATACAGAGTTCCAAGATTCCACAGATTCTTCTAAACCCCCTTCACTCCCATCCAGGGAATTGCCAGAATTGTCCTTCTGTCTCAGGCTGTTTCTCTCTGTCACCCGAACTTTCCAAATTTCTCCATGAATTGCTCATCCTAATTCAGTCATTCAACCAGAATTATTGAGCACCCATTATAAACCCAGTAATGTATTATATAAGGGGCTTGCAATAAAAAAAGATAAAATCAACATTTTTCTTGTTTTCAAAGAGCTTATCCAAGAGGAAAGTCAGGCATTTTATAACTTATTATGATAGCACTTACATTAATTTCTAGGGCTGCTGGAACAAAATACCACAAACTGAATGGTGTAAGCAACAGAAATGTATTTGTCGAATAGTTCTGGAAGCTACAAGTCTCAGGTCAAGGTGTTGGCAGGGCCATGCTCCCTCTGATGGTGTTAGGGAAGGGTCTGTTCCATGCCTCTCTCCTAGCTTCTGGTGGCTGCTGGCAATCTTTGCTGTTCCTTGACTTCTGCTGCATCACCCCTATCTCTGCCTTCATCTTCACATGAAATTCTCTCTGTGTGTGTGCCTCTGGGTTTGAATTTCCCCTTTTTCTAAGGACATCAATCATATTAGATCAGGGGTCTACCTTACTTCAGTATGGCTTCATTTTAATTTAACTAAATATATCTGCACAACCCTTTTTCCATATAAGGGCACATTCTGAGGTATTGGGGGGTGAGGACTGCAACATATAAATTTGGGGGGGACACAATTTAACCCATAACAGTGGTTAATGAAAACAAGGTAGGAGAAGTCCAAGGTTCTGTGGGAAAGTTCTCTTTTCTCTCTACTTTCCTAAATCCTACATATCCCATAGGGTCCTCCTCCTCCCCAGACTCCTCCTAGGCTCATCCACGCCACACCAACCTTCCTGCTTCAGCTCACGAGGAAGAGGCGTGTGTCCTCTTTCCTCTACTAGATTCTAAATTCTGTAAAAGCAGAGAATGTCTTCTTCTTCCCTTTTGACTGCCTCAGCAGCAATTAATCACCAAAGCCAGCATGTTTTTGGAATTGGTGACTTGGTGACTTTACAGCGTGGAGCAGAGTGGTGCTAAACACCAGCCTTCCCTGCCCATACTTCTGTCCTCTCTCTAGTCTGTATCCTTCAGCCCTGGGTTTCTCTTGGTAGTAAAGCCAACAGGAAATATCTCAGGAAGCATAGCTCCTCCAGAACCTTGTCCTGCAGCAGGGACTCTGAGGAGAGCATTGGAAAGAGGCACCAGCAAATGTCTCAGCACCTGGACCACTCCCTGTGAAAAAGGCTGCAACTCAGTAGCAAGTAGCAAGTAGCAACATCCTTCATTAATGAAAAAAGACAACCTCATCAGGGATCCTAATGATATCCTTAAAAATCACAGAGGGTACATACAGAATCATGATTTTAGCAGGAATATCAGATCCAGGATTTTATTCACAGAGCTGTTAGTGTTTGACATATAACACAGAATGAAAAGAAAAAAAAAAAGAAGAACCCATATGCATCTTCATTTGCATCTGTAAAAAAAATCCAATAAAAATATATGTACTTAATCTGTAATATTATATATTGTATAGGATATTGAGCCTGATTACAAACTTATGCTTCTGTGACCTTTCTGAATAAACGATTGGGTTTTGTGGACCTGAAGTTAGAGATCCTGAATGCTCCTAAGGCAGCAAAGCAGATGGTGCATTAATAATGGGGGTATTAGGAGGATCGGCTTCCCAATTCCAGTGTATTCATTAATACACTTTAGACAGTTTAATTGCTTCCTGAAACACTAATTGAAAGAGGTTCATTTGCAAATGCCTAGGTTCTAATAATATAAATCTGGCACAGTGCCACAGAAGCCCCTTAAATACCATTATAAGATGAATCGTGGCATTTAAATAAAGACAGCTACATTTTAAAAATAAAATTGGTACAATGAAATATAACGTATGAAATTTTTTTCAGAGAGGGGTAAAAGAAAACAGTAGCTGAATCCTTCTAATATTGGGGTTTATGAAACACTCACCAACATCATGCAACTGAGCCTTGGGATCATGAACATCTGGTATACTCTGTGACTTCAGTAGCACAAAGCAGAATGGTCTCGTTTACATAAACTCATTTCCTAGAGGGATAGCTATGGAATCTGTTATTTCAAGAGAATATGTGACTAAATGTTGTTACACCTTGGAAGGAAGGATTTTCCCCTTAGAATCATTCTGCCTACTGACCTTCCTTAAATTGTATTTCATGCCTTTATAGGCATATTGATTCTACACACGCTTTGCCAGTATTTACCAACCAAAACGCTGAGCAGTTAGGCTAAGAATACATAAGGAGTTTGCTTCCATGTGAAAAAAAAATACAGATTGATCAGGACCTAGATTTTAGTAATTCTCAGTTTCTTTTGGTGGAGTAACTTTCTCCAGTTAACAAACATGAGTGTTGGATGGGTTGCTTTTTGGCTGATGAAGCTATGGATAAGTAACTTGTTATTAGATAACAGTGATCAGAAATTCCAAATCTTCCACAATGAGTGGGACCTTTGATAGTTTCCTTTCTTTATGCGAAGCAGGAGCAAGACGCTTTACAGAAATTGTCATTGAATTAACCTCTAAGAGCTGAGCTCAGTTTGGTGGCCAGGATTGTTCTGTGAATAGTTAAAGTCTACTTAGAGGAAAGACTAGTGAGACCCAAGTACAAATGCAGGGCATGACTTGCTATCTGATGGGCCAGGGAGTTAGGAGTGAACCTGCTCCTTTTCAAGCAGGCACGTGGCATTAAATATGAGGGAGGAGGGCCTCTTGGAGCCTTTGTGATAAGGAAGAGAAGCTGTTTTGTGTTACGAGCTACTGGAATTTTTAGGGGGAAAGTTTCCCTCAAAAAAATGAGAAACACCTTGTTGCTTTCAAATTATTTCTGTCCTGTTGATTGAATCTTTGCTCATATTTCTACTTTGAGTCCTACCTGTGGTAAAGACCAGCTGGCTTCTGATAGTATCTGTGCATTAAATGTACATGATTCCTGCAACACACACTGCCTTTAATGTCAGTTATAATTTTAAAATTACTTTTTCAGTTCAGAGAAAAATTAAAAATTTTATTTAAAATATTTTAAATATAAAAAATAAAATGATCTTAATTCTCCCTTATTTCTTCACCCCCTCAACCCTAATACCCTTGAAGACAGAGATTCTGACTTTAATCAGATATTGTATATAGTACCTGTCACAAAATAATTATTACAAAATATTGACAATTTATTTTATCCTCTCCTTATCACATCTTCTGTTTTCTTCTCTTTCTTTCTCTTGCCTTTATCCCAAGGAGTGATCACAAGTAGACACTCAGTAAATTTTGGTTGAATTGAAATGGAGATAAATATTGTTTAGAATGAATTGAAAGAAAATCAGTTATACTTCAGCTAAGGCAGGAGGTGTACAAAGTCAAGGTGTCCCTGTATTTGATCTAGTTGCTGAGCATGTGGAACTGTTGGTTTGACATCCTGCAAAGGAACAAACTTGAAGAGAGATGATTTAGCCCCACAAAATATAATTGCTTGTCATGTAATCATTCTTAGGACCAGAAGGACCACTAAAGAAAGCCTAATGGTCCACTAAAGCAAACATACATTTTTTTAATGTCTGAACATCTTCACTTCACCTCCATTATTTGAAATTTAGATATGGCCCTTCACACTGTATTTCACTGCATACCCACAGACCTCAGGCCAAGCTCGGAAACAAGGCATGTCTTCAAATGAACAATCTCCCTCCCTTTCTTCACTCCCCATCTCAGTGAATTCAGAAAACTCCAACTCACTGTCAACTCCTCACCTCTCTCATCATACCTTTATCTCATTGGCCACTAATTTTTGCCCGTCCTGTCTCCTCAGCTTCTAATTGACTTTCCTGTCTTCTGTCTCATCCTCTTTAATCCATCCTTCACAGTTTCCCATGTGAAGTTTCTAAACTTGAAGTCTGACCACATCACCCTCCTGCTTAAAATCTGCAGGTTAAGTAAGGTTCAAAAGCTTTACAAAGGTGTTCTTCCTTCACAGCTGCCCAGATCTTTCCCAGGAATAGAATTCTGATCCCCACTCCAGGTAAGATTGTTCTCTCCTCTATGCCTCCTTCGAGGCTTTTGAGTTTCTCTATTGTCATATGATACACAGCCTGTAATTACCTGTTTATTTCTCCATCTCTCTAACAGTTGACCTTTGGAGGCGAGGCTCTGTTTTGTTTTTCTTTAAAATTTTTCTATTCTTAGTCATTTGCTGAAAGATGGGTATGTAATAAGTGCTCCATAAATGGCTATTGAATGTAGTTGAATATAACAAGAAGGTAAACAGTAGATTTAATTTTTGGTAAGAAAAGAAACTTAAGCAGAATAAGAACCACATAGTGTTAAATTTAGAGGGGTCAAAGGCATGCCGGATTATAAGGTATTATGCTGAATATTTGAGTGCTGCATGCAACAGTATTTGTGCTATAGAAACCAGACTACTGATACCTAAGATTTGTATGATTTTGTGGCTCAGACCTTCATAGTTCTCTGTGTAGATCTGCATGTATGTACATAGATATATGTCTCTCTGTTTCCAAAGACTGAGGATACACTTTGAAATGCATAAAAAGTGACACACTTTAATGAATATAAAATGTTACTCAGGTTACTTGATATCTAATATACTTTTTCAACTAGCCAAATCCTATCAGAGTTAAAAGTCTCAAATTACTTTCTTTAGGGTGATACATCTGTAATATAACACAATCCCATAAGGAATGTATTGTTTGCTGATGAGAAGTTCACCTGATACTGTTTTAGATTAGAGCCCTGAGAGAAGAGGGTTTGGAGAACTAGATCCTAAACCTTAAGGGGGACAATACCATTAACTGATATTAAGGTCCAGGGAAGGAAAGAGAAGGGTGATACTGAAGAAGAGAGATTTTTGAGCCAAAATTTGACTACAAGCATGTTGCTCTTATATGATTTTGAGAAAATACTTACTATGAGATTATTTCTTATGACTGGTAATTAGTGAAAGCAGATTCAAGTGATAAGGAAGCATTTAAGCAAGGCTCAGGTTAAGGTAAGGGTGAGGATGCTTTAGAGGTAGATACTTTAGGGTATAGAAGTCCTGGATTCCCTTGGCAGATCTGAAAGTGTCCTCTCTAAAGAGTTAACATGCTGCTTCTCAATGTTTAAATACCTACCAATCTTAACCACTCACTATTATAAACTCCACACAGCCATAGAGTTTCAGTGGCACATAGAGCATTGATTTAAGTATTGTCATTAACATTTGGATCAAATCAAGTAAGGCATTGGGTTGAATCAGGCTTCAAAAGTTATATCCATCAAAAAAGAATCAGAGAATAAAGTCTCTGGTAATGATGATAATTCTTAAAACATTCTAATGAAAACATTTAAAGTTAGTTGCCTTACAATTGTACTCATTGATGTAGGCATGACTAGTTAGTGTTAACCATAAGGAAACTATTAACCACATCCATTCATTCTCAAACAAAAACCAATCTGCCCCACACCTCTCTCTCTCTCTGTCATACACATATGCACACACAGAGTGTAGATCCCTAAAATCTACAGTAAATAATTTCATCTTAACTCGTTTGCATTTTCCTTTGTACACGTCTTGAAGAATTAGTCTTACAAATCTGATATCACAATTGAGACTGAAAGGAGGCCTGTTTCAACGAAAACAAGATTAATTTTAAGGACTTAAACTGAATTATCTGTGTATGCCAAGTAGGTGAATCTTTCATACTCATTAAAGCAAGTTCAAGTAAATGTCTGCTGGGGGACACTTCTCATGAGTTTTCTCTACTTGAATATACTGAAATCTCTTTTAAATAGTCTAAAATTTCACACTGAGCACTTAAGCTGGTTTCAAGTAGGGGACATTTGTTAGATTTAGTCTGCCTAAATATCTCAAGCCCTTCCTATTTGGGGGTTATTTCACTTTTGTGAATCTTGATGGAAGGCTGGAATTTACAGGAAGCCAGAGGCTCCATTTCCCCTTCCCTGTGTTGAAAAGGTGGAATCTTAAGTCCTAGGCTTTGCCAGTTGGCTTCTCCTGCCCCAAAGACACAGAGATGCAAAGACTATTTAGAATTCATTTTCGTGGTGGTGACATCCAGTGTCAGCAAGAGAAGTGTCAGTCAGACACTAACCATACTTTTCCTATGGCTTGATTTTGGCCCTGATTTCTGCTCTATCTACTCTCTTAATTTAGCTAAGAAAATTTTTTAAAAGATAGTTTAAAAAATGATCTCCTGACCATTTGGTCAATTTATATAATTTAGGTCAATTCTTCCACACGTGTACTTTTTTTTTTTTTTTTAATTTTATTTATTTATTTATGGCTGTGTTGGGTCTTCGTTTCTGTGCGAGGGCTTTCTCTACTTGCGGCAAGTGGGGGCCACTCTTCATCGTGGTGCGCGGGCCTCTCACTATCGTGGCCTCTCTTGTTGCGGAGCACAGGCTCCAGACGCGCAGGCTCAGCAATTGTGGCTCACGGGCCTAGTCGCTCCACAGCATGTGGGATCTTCCCAGACCAGGGCTCGAACCCGTGTCCCCCACATTGGCAGGCAGATTCTCAACCACTGCGCCACCAGGGAAGCCCCCACACGTGTACTTTTTATCCTTTTACATGATATGCATTCTTTAATATAGTTTTAAATAAATGTGTTTTTATTAAATTTCACTTGGTGGAATTGTTGTATTTATGCATTGTCTTTACTTGAACATAATCTCAAATTTTATAGTCTCCTTTCTCTTCTCGTATCTAATACCCTAAATCTGTGAGAGTTTACTAGAGTTTAAACTTTATAAAAGAGTAAGTTTTGTTCCGTTCTATATTTTGGTGTATTAAATTATCACTTGACATTACTATCTAATCCGGGTTATGTTTAAAAGTCAAAGTCATTAAATATTTTAAGCTTCCTTTGAGATTTGTCTTTTCTTATTAGGGCTGGGGCATGGAGAAAAGGTATATCTGCAAGAAATTGGTAATGAAGGTGCCAAATCTCATGCGTAAAAAGGGTCAAGTTCCTGTGCAAGACAGGAAAATTCTAGTTTCTCTAAAGAGGTACTAAAGAGAACTTGATTCCAAGTCTGAGAGTTTCAAGGATATTTATAGGTCAGCTTTTCCCTGCTTCTACCTAAATATGTAGATAAAGTCTTAAAAAAAAAAAAAAAAAGCCCAGGAAAGATGTGAAGCTGGTGGAGGGGCCTGGTAGCAACTTAAAGGTCCTGACAGTGGTGTCATAGATAAATCTGCAAAGCCAAATTTGTTTTAAAATTTGTTAAGTTGTAATAGAAATCCTTTGTTTCTGGTGATCTGTCTGTCTTACAATAACAGAAAAAAAAAAAAGTCAGAACTGGGCTGATCAGAATCAATCAGGGTGTAAGAAAATGCTACTCCAGATTTGCCTGCTGGGCGCATTGTCATAGATGGCAAGTCAAGCCAGCCCTCCAGAATGGTTCAGCTGTGAGGCAGGCTGCCCACCAAACAGTGTGGACAGATATAATTCAAGGGACATTGTTTGTGTATCTTCTCTGTGAAGAAATTTAGAGAGTTCTTTCTTCCCCTTCCTTCCTTCCTCCCTCCTTCCCTCCCTCCCTCCTCCCTTCCTTCTTTCCTTCCCTCCCTCCCTCCCTCCTTCCTTCTTTCCTCCTTCCCTCCCTCACTCCCTTCCTGACTACTGGGATTTGGCTATACCTCATTCATTTTTTGATTGTAAAATATAGTCCTGAAGAGAATTTAGATGACGATGGGCAAATCTGACTTTCTACATGGCTTTAAGTAATTGATGTGACAGCTTTAGACAGACATATTGATTAATAATTCTGTCCTAGGCACTAAGTGTCCCCACCAAGCCAGTTTCCATTTTATTAGCATGTAAATATGTAATCTGCATAAAATTAAAGCTGTTATGTGCTTGAAACATTGTCTGTTCAAGAGATGCTTATTCTAAAGAACAGACATGGCTGAAGTTGCTACTATTTTTTTTTATTCAATTCTAATTTTTCTTTTCTCCTCTTCAAAGCTATATTCCATTGTCATTATTCCTTCTGAACTATTCTCCATCTAAGGCATCTCTTTAGGGAGCTGGAAATGATTTTGAGTATGAACATTCAGTGTTCATGTCACCACTTCTGCTAAAACTGAACTGTTAAATTATGAATTTGTGGTCTTGTTTCACACCATACTAGCCCAGGCTAATGCACTCCCATAAGAAATGTCAGTTTTCATCTAAATGCACTCAATAGCAAATATCTTCTCTCAGGAGCACACACTATTTGTTGAAAAGAGATATGGAAATTTCAGAGTTTACATGTTGCACTTTGGGATCACACAGCTGCTTTAAAAATTAGTGCATTTGAAATAATTAATGGCTGACTGGAGGCATTCTTCTGTTAAGTATGGTCCAAAATGTTCTTGACAAATAGAATGTTAGAAATTTTCCCTAAAATTCTTAGATGTCAGTGCCTTTGGAAGACAGCCTATAATGAATGAGATTTCAGGGAGGAATAACACAGAGTTTTTCATACAGACCCAAACTTCTGGGCTCAGGACAAGTCTGCTCTAATATATTGTGAAGATTAGATGACTTAAAACATATGAAGTATCTGCAAATGTACCTCAAACATAGTAAGTGCTTAATAAAATTGTCTATTATTATTACTCCTTCTCTTAGTTCAGTGACTCATCTTGGTTTAGGGTATTCAGAAACTGATAATATTGAAACTGACAATACTGGAAAATGTAATTTCATGAACTGAGTGGTTATAGGGCTATGGGAAAGGATTGCTTTTATATTTGCACGTACCTTAAAGAAACAAATGGCCTTACAAATTTCTGAAAGATGTCTCTTAAGCCTTTCATTCATACATATTAGAGGATGAACATAACTCTAGGCTTGAAAAGAACCCTGAGGGAGGGAACCCTATTTAGGAAACACGGGTTCAAGTTTGCAAAATAGTTCATGCTCTAGTCAGAAGTGTCCAAGACTTGACCTGTGGGCAAATCTTCCTCCAGCTGGTTTAACCTCTTCTAGTGACTTCACTATCTTGTAGCTGGTGACGGCAAAAGAACAGTAGATACACATGGAGTGATTTCCAGCAAGGAAATCAAATACTGAAAATGCAGGAAGGGACTGTGGGACAGTTGCAGATAAGAAGCACCCCACTTGGTCCAGGAATCCTCCTCAGTCCCAGCCCTCCTATTTCTGAAAACTCCTACCTTAAAAGGTGGAAAACTCAAATTCTTTCAGGCCTGTTAGTTTTATTTCTCTAGTAAAACTGTGATCCTGTGAGAACAGGCACTGTGTCTTAGATTCATGCAGGACCCAGGGCTGAGCACAGTGCCAGGCATAGGTGAGCAACTGCCAAGGTTGAAGCTATGAAGACCATATCAGTATTGTTGGAAAGAAACCAGAGATAAAGGACGTAGGAGATAGGAGATCTGGGTTCTTGTCCTTACATCAACATTTTTGTGCTTGGACAAGTGTGTTTAATGTTTAAGCTGCTTCTATAAGTAAGATCACAGCTATGGAGATTTGTACATAGAAGTTACTTATGACATTCTTGTGAAAGAATGAGTGAATACAAGAAATACATTAAGACTTTTAGAACTTTTCTTAGATTTTTTTAAAGTTTCCCATTTGAAGTAAGAAGTAAAACCCACACCACCACATAGATGCCTGGATACGTTTCTTGTGATGCTTTCTGCTTAGAGTATAAAACCACAATGTTAGTGGACTAGAGTGCAGGTGATTGGGGTTCAAGCCTTAGCTGGTCCATCTTTGCTTGACCTTAAACAGTTTCATGAAGAATGATCCAGAGTGTGACAAAAAGAAAACCAACCTAACTCATGCTAGCCTCGCTGGGACAGAGTTGGAATATCTGTGTAAATACCTGCTATTGGATTATATCACATTCATCCACTCATTCATTCATGCCTACCATGGGCCGGGGTTGCACTAGGGACTAGGATGCAGCAGTGAACAGACCTGAAGAAGTCCCTGCTCCTCGAGCTTATATTCCAGGAGGGGGAGAACAATATCAAGTAAACAAGTGGCTATTTAGTACATCAAATAATGAAAAGACCTATGCAGAACAACAGAGCAAGGTAAGGGCAGAGGGTTTGGGGGTTAGGGGAGGAGTTACTCCTTAGTGGGAATACCTTTCTGGTAAAGCAACGATTGTATAACAACATGAAGGAAGTGAGAAGCAAGCCTCTTGGGCTTTCAGGGATCAGTAGTTGGAACAGGTGAATTAAAAGGTAAGTTAGATATTCAAATAAAGATATTGAATTTGCAGTTCAGCAGCTAATTATTGTAATCTGAGGTTCAGGACTGGAGCAGGATATTTCGGAATGTTCATTTAGAGTCTTGAGATTAAATGGGTCACCAAGAAGAATGTAGACAGAAGAGGAGAAGTTCAAAGACTGAGCTGTCAGGAACCCCAAATGTGGAGGTTTGTAATTAGTGAGATAAGAGGAGAAGGAAGAGAGGACCGTGGCTCAGAAACCAAGAAAAAAATGTTAATATCTAAGAGACTAATCAGTACGAATTAATACCTAACCTGATCAGTATAAAATCAGTTAAATACAAGGTTAAAAGCTAATATCAAATAGACTAATATCTAATATCCCTTATCACTACAGCTAATAGGCTTTGGAATTTTCTGTATATTATTAAGCAATGATTTCCAACATTGGAAGGTAATATTGGTGTCTTGGAGGCATTTGCACTGGCTAAAATGAAACCAAATGTTTGTATCTGGAAATGACACGAGACTGGCTGAAAAGTCTGAGCATTTCACTTCATTTCCAGGGACGTATGCCTGATCCTTGACAAAGTTTGGATTGATTGACTTAATTCCCAAACGTGCTTCAATTTCAGTAGCGATGGAAACAGTTGTCTCATGCCCACCACCTGGGCTGGTGTTGCAGATGGAGTGTGAGTTCTGATAACATTAGGTGCCTCCCATGGGGGCTGTTTCTGGAGACAGTTCACAGGAGAGGGTGTATGTCAGCTCAGGAAAACTTAAGGCTGATCAAAGAAAGCAAATTCTGATTGTGACTGAGTAATCAGTGATTATTTTGACTATTGGAAGACCTACTCAGGGTCAAAAAATATCACTAACCAGATAGTCAGGTTGGGCCAAAAACAGAAGGGGAAATAAAGAAACATTAAGTGAGAAAAACAGGCTGCAAAATTATATACAAGACTTTAAGCAAAAAAAAAAAAAAAAAGTTAAAAAAAGTCCGTATATAAAAAATCTGGAAGAAAAGGAACTCTGGGAACTAGGTAACATTCTAATTTCTTCTCTACAATTTCCATATTTTCTCAATTTTCCTAACATGAGTATAATTGCTTTTATAACAGGAAAGTAAACTTTAATGAAAATAGAAGAAACTGGAATCTTTATAAATTTATTTTTGCTTTGACATTCAATAGAGGCAAAGAATAGTGTTTATCCTTAATTATCCTTCCATGAAGTTTATACCCTATTTATGAAATTCAAGTTCATCTATGCTAATGGCTGTGAAAGTCAGGCAGCCACCCTACCTGCTATCACTGTGGATTGCCTGGGGTGCTGCCTTCTCATGCTGCTGTTTTATTAATGATCTTGAAACTGAAATAATAAGGAATGAAGAAGTGTTAAAAAGACTTAGTGATATGCTACTAACATTTGCCAAGAAAATGAAATAGGCTAAGATGAGAAAACACTGGGGAGACCAATGAGAAGCCAACTGTTCCGTTTCTCTGAGCCTCTGACCTCTGCAGTCATGATTTCTAAAGACACGCTTTCTGTGGGTCAGACTTGGGCTGTCCACCCTCTGCCTGTGCGCAGACGTCGGTCCTCTGAGAGGTACAATTTGTCCTTGATAAAGCTGAGGTGGATTGATTTTATTTCCAAACATGTTTCAGTTGCAGCACAGTCATAATTTGGGAGAGGAAAAAAAGGCTTTAGGCTTCAGAATACTCTCACTTTATTAATTTTTTTAATAAAGGAGAAGGATTATTCAGGATATGATTATCCAGTGGCCCAGTTTGCATAAGTTAAATTACATATCATTAATATGTTAAGTTTTATAAAATTAAAAATGCTATTAAATCATTCCAGAATCTTTTTATTTCCTTCCAGGCTACATGGTTTCACCACTTGTTTTATTTAAACTGAAGAAGATAGTGTATTTTCAGAGGCTGTAATAGACACCAGAAGCAAATGAAAAACAAAAAATCGAATAGTTTTGGAGGGGGTCTGTGGTTTCTTGCTTTTGTAGACAGTAAATGTAGGGGAAACTTTGCATAGAGATGCCAGGTCCTTGGGATCACGAAGACATACTTGGTAAAACAAGACTGTGAAGCAAGATCTTTAAAGCATCAAAAGAGTTCACTCAATTTTTAAAGCAGCTGATGTCTTTAATAAGTAAAGAACCAAACTGGATAGCAAAGACCAGAAGATTTATTTTACTGGGTGGTTGATATCAAATGTTTTATGCATGGGTCTCATTACTATAGTTTTGACAAAGCTGAAGGAGCCAAAGAGAGGGCTGGGGAAAATGGGCAGTAGCAGAAGGAACAGGTGATGGACATCATCATCTATGGAGTGCTTGCCAATGTATGGCTTTGCATTTCATGAACCATCTTATTTACTGCTCACAAATGGTCTCTAAGTGGGGGGTCACTTCTCATCTTCACAGATGAAGAAATGGAAGCTTGGAGAGATCGACCATTTGCCCCAGATAATGTTGTACAACAAGCTTTCAAACTTTGAGTCCAGAATCCCATTTTCTTAAACACTAAACTATCCAGACTTATTTAGACTTTGTCCTTATGTGACTTCGAGTTCTTTATTCATACTTTTAAAAACTTTTTTAAAGTACTTCTAAAAACTTTTTTCTGTTGTCCCATCCTGAGCATCTGCAAACAATCAGCACCTCTAAAATGAAATTCACTTAAAGTAACGGGGCCTTCTAGTACAATGAATCCCATAAAAAGCACACCTGGTATTCTTGAAAAAAAAAAATGATGCTTTTTTTGATGGATTTAAATGGGACTTCAATAATAGACATATTTAACCATGTTATATTTGACCTAAAAATCACCTCAAAGTTGTCAAAGGTACCTTTGTGAAAACACATCAGATAGTGTGTGCTGATGTGGTTCACTAAAGGAGATTTGACATGAATGGCTAAATTCTCAGAAGTAATGCAGCAGTTTTCACAATGTGTATCTCCCCCACACACATACACCTAGAAATGATGAGATTCATTAACATAAGTGCCTGTGCCCTGGCCATCATGCCTTTTCCGAGTGCCTGGCAATCTACGTGGATAACTTCTAACCCAAGACTGTTCAGATTCCTCATCACCTCCCTCTACTCAAAGCTCCAATTGATTGGACAGTGATGGGTTATAAGATTTTTCTCGGAAACTGTGTTGCTAGGCTTCCATACATCAATAACCAAAGGAATAGACCTCAAAGAGGCCTAAGAGATATACTCCCAGCTTCTCTCTTTTTCCTGAGAGTTCTCAGCTTCTCATCATGGAACAGAATGATTTTAGCATCTCCCTTGTTGCTTAGCCGCTCTGTCTGTTGCTGTCCTTCAGTTTCCTAACTTAGAAACCTCTTCTCTGCTTTTCCCACCAGAGGTCCTGCTTCTTTCTCTCACAATAATTAGTTAGGCTTTTCATTATTCATAATAAACTATCAAGGATATGCCAACACTAAAGCGGAACCCGTTTTGCATTGATTTGTTAAACAAATATTTATTGAACCCACACTAGGCACTGTTACAGGCATTGGAAATAAATCAGTGAAGGAAAATGCTTTTGTGAAGCTCATGTTCCTGGGGTGGGTTCGGATAATAAACATAAATAATTAGAAGGTCAGACTGTGATAAGTGCTCTAGGAAAAAATAAAATAGGGGCAGAGGGATGGAGGTTCTGGGAGGAGGTGCCATTTTATTTTGAATGATCAAGGAAGAGCTCACTTATAAGGTGACACTTGAGCAGGAACTTGAAGGAAGTGAGGGGGATCTGGGGGAAGAGTGTCCCTGGCAGAAAGACCAGCAAGTACAAAGGCCCTGGGAACAGGCAGGAGGTTAGTGTGGCTGCAGGGGGACGATCAAGGGGGAGCAAGGTTGGAGGTGAGGCCAGGTAGAAAGCTAGATCATGTTGGGTTTTGTAGACCATTATAAGGGCTTGGGCTTTTATGCAAGTGATATATGAAGCCTCTGGATGGGTTTTAAGACGAAGGGTGACATAATCTGACTTTCATTTTAAAAGAATCACTGTAGCTGCTGAGATAAGAATAGGCGATATAAGGGTAAAGCAGGAAGCTGGGAGACTACTGCAGTAATCTAGGAGAGAGATGATCACGACTTACATCCGGTGGAAATAATGGAGGTGGAAAAATCAGTTGAATTTGGATGTATGTTACAGTGATTCTCTTAGGAAAGCTTGAAATGAGTTATTGCAAATGTTTTAAACTTCTCCAGCTCCTCAAATTCTTACACACAGCAAGAAAGTTTCATGACTTCTAGATGTCCTCTACTTTTCTCTCTCGGGCCAAAAACTGCATATATACCATAAGGAAAAAGGAAATGAGCTTGGTGATTGAGAGTCCTAAGCTGAATCCTGGTTCAACAGATATGTGACTGTGCGAGAAGTTGCTTAACCTCTTTATTTATAAAATGGAAATAAGTGTAGCATCCATCTCCTAGGTTTGGGATGAAGATTAAATAAAATAAATTTATGAAAAGGACTTAGTGCAGTGGCTGGTATGTAAGCAGAATTCACTAAATGCTAGCTATTAATATTAAAAAAATTTAAGTTATTGTTATTACTCTTGTTATATGTACACTCTTCAAAGTCCTCAGTGAAGGCTTAGCCCATTCTACTCTTCTTCTCTGATTCCTGAAGCTTGCTTTCTCAGCTTCTGAACCAGTCTACTTCTTCCATACTTACATCCCAAATACCTTTTTTTTCAAAATTAATTAATTAATTTATTTTGGCTAAGCTGGGTCTTAGTTGTGGCACACAGGATCTTTAGTTGTGGCATGCAGACTTCTTTGTGGCAGCATGTGGACTCTTAGTTGTGGCAAGCATGTGGAATCTAGCTCCCTGACTAGGGATCGAACCTGGGCCCCCTGCTTTGGGAGAGCGGAGTCTTACCCACTGGACCACCAGGGAAGTCCCCCAAATACTTTTCTTACAGCATCTATGGATTTCAGTCTCCCTGTTCTGCCTCCTGTCATGTACCTTCCACGTGGTTCTCTCTCTCTCTCTCAAACTCCTGAGTAGTTTTTCTCTTAATCGAAGGTTGATTTCATTTCCTAGGTCAATTTGGAAGCCTCTTCACTCTTATTTCCTAGATTTCAAACTCAGGCCAAAAAAATTCAACTCTGAGGAGTACACGTTAGATCCTTATAGCTATTTACAGTTTTACTAATGTCTCCTTCCCATCCTTTGCCCTTTCCCAACGTCCCTCTTCTCTGTTTCTGTCTTTTCTTTTTAACCCATAATCAGTCCAGAGAGGCTGCCAGAGCCTTGCCAGCTTCTTCCATGCCATGCTTGCTAAACTGCTCTTACAGTATCTATTCCCTCCCCTTCTGTGTAGTTCTGGGTGCAATTCCATTTTTCACTCCTAGCTGTCTTGTAAGGGGTGGGTATTTTGAAGGTAGGTGCCTGGGAGAAGGAGAATGTCCAGTAAGTCTTTGCCTGCTAGGTGTTTTTTTGGACCAGTTAGAAGGCCATTAAATCCTGGGTATGTCCTGACAAGCCCAGCTTCTTTGTTTTCTAACAGAAGCAAATGTAAGTGCTTCACCCTGCTCAGGTCCGCTGGCTTTGTTCCACATTTCTCTTCCTCAGGGACCTAAATTACTCTGATGGATTTGTAGTTCCATAAAGCTGGGTGTGATCCTTTTAACCCTGTGCTTATGAAGTGTGCTGTGAGCCTTCCCACATCTTGGAATTTATCCATGATAATAACAATGCACTAGTCGCTTTTTTTCACTTCACATTTTCATGATTTCCTGATGACGGCTCTTGTATTCTAGATGTGTTCCAAAGAGGACTCAAGAGCACTAATGCACACTCAATTTTTATTAAAAAAAGGTAAAAGAGGGTCCTCAGAGAAACATGATGGCATTAAGAATTATGATGGAGTATAAAACTTTACCTCTAGGATGTGACATTGATATCCTGAAATTCCCTGTTTTTTTAAAAAATTTAAACCTTGCATTTTTTCTCCCTTTAATTCCTTTCTAATCAAACAAAAGCATTTAAACAGCACTTTATAATTTTCAGTGTATATTTATTCACATTCTATTGTTCAAACAACATCTACAACACAGAAAACTTCACTGGAGGGAAACAAAAACAAATCAGTTTTCTCCCTTCAAGGAGTTTCCTCTTTGGTTGGAAAAAGACAGAGGTAAAAAAATTATTATTCTATAGTTGAGCTAAGGCTCTTTAATAGGTAATATATCTAGATCAGTGTGAGAAGAGGTGAAGAAGCTTCTGACACATCTCTCTCTTTGTTGGCTGAGCAAACAGCTTAATCCTCAGCTTTTCCACCTGTCTTCCTGGGAGTGCCAAAAAGTCCCCACCCATTCCCCCAACTGGCCAACTGTGCTGGGCGGGGTTTGTGAACTGATTGCATATGTTACCAAGGAAATTATTGGGATGTCAAATGGCAGTGTCATCTTCCTGGCAACATATTCTTGAGCAGATTGTGATCCAGTGACCTACAGGCACATCATTCAAAATGCCAGTGCCACTGCTGGTGCATCCCCTACCTTTGTTCTACAGGCAGGAACCCCATCTGGCAAGGGAGAAGTACGAATGATCCAGAATTCTATTTCTTCAGTCTTTTCCTAGAGCTGCTGCTTCCAGGTTGTCAGTCAGTCCCAATATCTGGCAAGGTAAAGCTGGACCCACATATATTCATTGCCTCTTTGTCCTTCTGCATTAGTTTTTCACACACCATGCAAGAGATCTCCCTGCAAGTTCAGTAGACACTACAAAGATTGCAAAGAGGGATGACAATTTTCGTAAAATAATTTGAACTATTATTTTTCATATTTTAAACTACAAAATAAATACTTAACATATGTTAAAATATTTTGCTTAGAATAGTTCCTCATTTTATTCCCCCTGGATATCCAATACTTTTCCATCCTTTTCTCTTTTCTTGAGATAATTGTGTGTCTGTGTTCTTGTACTGCCCCAGGTTTTTCCATGTCCCTTTGATGTAGACTTAGTTTGATGTTCAGATGAATATTGTGTTTATTTAATTACATAAAAACATAATTCTCTTCAAAAGTCAACAACCATGTTTGAATTTTTCAAAGCCTGCCTTACATCTAGTATGAAAGTCTAGCTTGTTGAATTCATTGATATGTTATCTTCCGTTAATTCACTCTATAAGTTTTTATTGTACGTGGAGTAAGGCATGCTGCTAAGTAATATGAAGTTAGTAAGATAAACAGATCTTGGACTATATGACAAGTTACACACAGTACAGAATAAGTGTAATTTAAAGTTGATTATAACAAATGCCAAAAGGGAGATACTTAAAATTTGTTATGGAGAAGAATAGGGTAATTAGTATTTCCTTTCTTTTTTAAGATAAAGGGAAATGTTTCCATTTCTCTTATTACATAATTGCTTGCCTATAAAACTCATTTTTATAAACTCATTTTTAATATAAGGACTGCGTCTACATTTGCGCAGGGAAATAATTTTAAAACCATTCTAATATAAACGTAGGCTTAACTGGTGACCAGTGGCCATTGCTGCTGTGATACTTTATATTAATTTACTCAATACAGAATTGTTTTTCTCCTTTGTGCTATTAAACATCTTGGACATGGTCCCTGTCCTCACAAGCAGAAAAAGACACCACCTTGCTCTTCAAAGAATTTGTGGTGGGGCAGGGCCGGCAGAGAAGCACACAAGTAAGTAGTACAGTTCAGACCATGAATGGTTTCACGTTGGACAAATTACTTAACATCTCTTCTTTTTCTCATCTGTAAATAGGGAAAATAACGTCTTCTTCACAGAATTCTTCTGTTCTTCTTTTGCAATCATGTAGTTGCTGTGGCTAGCATGTATTATGAATTAGGGGACCTCCATAATTGATGGCCACCTTATTAAGCCATGTGGTTCATGATGGCTTATAAATTGTAAAAGGTTTGTGAAAGATTTCACAAACAGATATAGATAAAAATACATCTTGAGGCATCTCATTACTCTGGGGGAAAATAAAACACTTTGGATGTTTAGGATATTCATAGTGGGAAATTGAAAGTAATTCACGTGCTTGCCAACTGTGGGGCAGATTTTTAGCACTCCATGTATTGAATTCTGATAGCATTCATCTGAATTTATAGAGAATTGTTTTCTTTCTCTTTCACCTGTACTCACATGGTATCAGGAAGGCTTGATTGTTTGGTACTAACTTCTATTTTCCTCTGCACGAAGCACCTTTTTTCTAATAATTTATCAGTAAAACTTCTATTCTCTCTTTCATCCTTGTCGCCTTCTCTCTGATCCCTTTCCTTTCCTTGTCAGTCAGACTTAAGTATGCACTTGTCTGGCTCATACCAGGCTTTGTACATATCTCAACTATGGCACTACGATAATCTACTGTAATTGTTTATTTGTTTTCATATCTTCCCAATATACACTAAACATATATGACCATATGACCTCACTGCCTAAAACAACAACTGGTTTACAGAAGCCATCTGATAAATGTTGAAAGAAGAGAGGGAGAGAAAGAGAGGTAAAAGGACTAAGAAACAAAGAAAAAGAGAAAAAGCAAGAAAGTCGTCTTTTGGTCAAATTATGTCAAGTAATTTTTTCCTCCCTTTCTTTTTTCTTTGAATTTAAAACAGAAGAAAAGTAAAATATGATTATCATAAAATAGTCAACAGAATTATACAGAGTTAAAATTTAGAAAATGGGATTATGTTTTGGTCTTTCCACTTAAAAATATACGCTAGGTGTCTTGCAATAGATCTATTTATTTTTGCAAAGCAGCAAAGCATTCTGTAGTGTGGGTGGAGCATAAATTAAATTTCCGCTTTTCTGTCAATGGATATTAAAATTGTTTCCAATATTTCCCTTTCAAACACTGCTGCAAAAAATATCTTTGCACACATGAGTCAATATTTATGTAGAACTAATTCTTAGAAGAAGAATTGATGGATCTGAGCAAATGTGCTTTAACCTTTTTAACCTTTTGATAGATCTGGCCAAAATGCCTTCCATGATCAGTGGAACATTTCCCTACCATTGGCAACACTGGACATTTTAAACCTCAACTTTTCTTCTGGGTCAATTTTATGGATTAAAAAATTAATTTTTATTTTAATTTGCATTTACAAGATGACCAGTGAGGTAGAATATCATTTTATACATATTCATCATTTCTTAGAATTCCTTTGTGCCTATTATTTATTCATAGAGGTTTCATGCTATATTAAAGATTTTTAACTCTGTTCTGTGTCTACTGTATATGCAGTAAATAATTTCTCCCAGCCACTTAGTAGGATTTTGGATAAAATTCTTATAAAGATACACTGTGTAATGTAATCTAAGTTCTTTATAGTTGCTGATCCACGTGTCATTTGCACAGTGCTTCTGTGTCAACAAGAATTAGCCAGGGCCTTCCAATCCCCAATGGTGCTGTGTAACAAGGATTTCACACCACCTCAGTCCCAAAGGGGATCAAATCCTATATGTAAAACAAGGAGTTCCTTGTGATGCTGAATATTTAATGAAATTTTGCTCTAGGTTGGGCTGATATGATATGCATGTGCTGCTTTCCTCCTGGTGAACTCCTTGGTGTTCTGAAAAGCAGAATAGTGATTCTGACTTGCCCTTCATTGTTTAACAACTTCTTTCAAGAGAGAAACTGCACACCTGCAAATTGTGCTTGCATCTGATCTGGCATGATCAGAACCCTCATTATTCTACAGCAGGTAGATTCTCTTAAGGGTAACACACAGGGCTGAAATTTTTCACTTAATTTTTGTTTCAGACTACTAGGTCAGTGGATATTTATTATATTTACTGGTTCATTTTCCTTTCACTCTTGTTTGATTTGAGTGTCAGATGAAAAAATTTAGACAATTTACATCACCTTTAATGGAATCCATTAACTCACGACTAGCCTTGGAAAGTTACCTCCACCTGCTTCCATCCCTCCATGTTACCAACCAGAGTTTTACTATATAAGTAGAATAAATATATTTTTATAACTCCTTTTACTAAGGAATTTCCTAGGACTTCTGACAACTAGAAAAGAAGAAAACACTTGTCTAGAAAGAAATCCAAATTCTTTGTAAACCTCAGAAGCATCATCTATGACACACATGTATTAATCTTGTATGGATATTTTTCAAGTTCATACCAAGTTCAAGGTCATCTGTCTGGATTTTAAGACTAGCATTGGGCCCTACCATATTGATCCCTACCTACTTCCTCTCCATTAAAAAAAATTAAGGTACAATTTACATATAACAAAATTTACCGTATTAAAACATACAATTTGATTAGCTTTGATAATGATATATAATCATGTAACCACTCATAATCAGAACATATATATATATATATATATGGAGAGAGAGAGAGAGAGAATATTTTTATCACCCTTCTGACCTTGTGTAGTCAAAAGCACCCACAGGACCCCAGGCAGATATATTTCCTGTTCCTATAGTTTTGGCTTTTCTAAAATTTTATGAAAATTGAATCAGACAGTAAGTAATCATTTGTATCTGATGTCTTCAACTTAGTATATTATTTTGTGATTGATTCATCCTGATTGTCACGTGTTTAAATAACTTAATAACTTGTTCCTTTTTATTACTGAGTAGTATTCAATTATATGCATATGACACAATCTCCTAACTCACCAGTAGATGTATATATATATATAGATTGTTTCTAACTTTTTGGTTATTCAGAGACAAACTGCTATAAACATTCTAGTAAAAATCTTTCTGTGGGCATATGTATTTGTTTATTTGTTTAAATACCTACAGATAAATCTGCTGAGTCATATGGTAAACGTATATGTAAATAGGTAAGAATTGCTGAACTACTTTCCAATGTGATTGTATTATTTGCATCCCCATCAGCAATATATGAGAGTTTTAGTCTCTCCACATCTTTCCTAGCACCTGCTATTGTTAGTCTTCATAATTTTAGCTACTTTAGTGGGTGTATAGTAGTATCTCATTGTGGTTGTAAATCTGTGTATTCCTGGAGACTAATGACATTACATATCAAATGCTTATTTATCATTCATATATCTTTGGTAAAGTTTCTGTTCAGATCTTTTGCTTACTTAAAAAATTGAATTATTTGGATTTTTATTATTGAGTTGAAAGAATTTTTTACATATTCTGTATACAGTACTATGTGAAGTCTATCTTGTGAAATATTTTCTTCTAATCTGTGACTTGTCTTTTTATTTTCTTAAAAGTGTCTTTTGAAAAGCAGAAGTTTTTCATTTTGATAAAGTCTAATTTATCATTTTTGTGTGTGTGTTTTGTTCCTTTTGTATGCTAAGAAAACTTTTCCTAGCAAGGTTACAAAGATTTTCTACTATGTGTTCTCTAGAACATTATAGTTTTAGCTCTCACTTTTAGATCTATAATCCACATCAGGCTAATGTTTGTATATTATGTGAAATAACAGTCAAGGTTCATTTTTTGTGCATATCTAATTGCTTTAGAATTATCTCACCCACAGAATTAACTTGGTACCTTTGTTAAAAATTTATTGACTATATAAGTGTCACTCCATTTCTTGACTCTCTATTCTCTTCCAGGGATTATATACATATAATCACACCAGTACCACACTCTCTTGATTATATTAACTTTATGGAAATTTTTGAAATCAAGTTAGGTCCTTCAATCTTGCTATTTTTCAAAATTGTTTTGACTATTCTAGGTTCTTTGCATTGCTATAGAAATGTTAGAATCCACATGTTAATTTCCACACACACAAAAAGAAAACAATCAAACAAAACCAAAAAACCCTAGACCAATTTAGGGAGGATTGACAGCTTAAAGATATTGAGTCGTCTGATCCATGAACATGGTATATATCTCCATTTTTTTGGAAGTGTTAATTTCTCTCAACAATGTTTTGTAGTTTTCAATGTATAGTTTTGCACATTTTTCTTAAACAAAATCTTGTTAAATTTTGCAGATATGATTAGATTAAGGAGCTTGAGATGGGAGGGTATCCTTCATGGGCCCAGTGTATTCACAAGGATACTTATAAGTATGAGAACCAAAGAAGATGTGACAAGGGAAGCAGTGGTACGAGTGATGAGGGGCCACGTGCCTAGAATCGTCATATCTACTATTAAACCCCTCCTTTGATTTCTCATTAACAATTATATATTTTAGTTCTAAAAGTTACATTCGAAGATTTATTTGAAGATTTAAGCTTTATATTTTCAACGTTTTCATCTGTTTTGACCTTATAATATAGAATAATATTGAATAATATTTATTGAATAATATTTATTTTAAAGTCCATATTTGATAACCTCAATACCTTGGTCACCTAAGGATCCATTTTATTATCTGTTTTATTTTCAGTTGGTTGGTCCTACTTCATGTTATGCATGGAAAGTTTTGGTTGAGCACAAGGCATTGTGTATTAAAAAAGTTACAGTGTTTCTGGCTGATGTTATCTTCCTCTGGTGATGATTTCCTTGTTGTCTGGCAGACAACTATCATAGAGCAGATTACCTCTAATCAGAACTTGAGCTCATTAAGGGCTGTGTTGCCATTGTTGTTGGGATCAGACTAGAATGGACCATCCAAGTTGTAATGTAAAGCTCTCCAGAGGCACCAGTTTAGAGACTGGACTATTTACTAGGATCCCTCCCCTTAGGAAACTAGTTTTTATCTCCTCCGTACCTTGTGACTTAAACATTTTGCTCTGTTATTCAGCTTGCTTTTTTCCTGCTTGGTTTCTTAGCCTCTTACTCTGTATGCTTTAAGGATTTGGCAAATATTTGAAGAGTCTAAACTTTTGGTTATCAATCAGGGTGATTTTGCTCCTCAGCAGATATTGGACAATATCTGAAGACGTTTATGGTTCACAGCTCTAGGTGTGGGGGTAGGGGTGGGTTCCTACTGACATCTAGTGGGTAGAGGCCAGGGATGCTGCTAAGTATTCTACAGTGCACAGGACAGCCTCCCATGATAACGAATTATCTGACCCAACACATCAGTAGTGTGGAGGCTGAGAAACCCTGGTCTACAGCACTGAGTGTCCAGTTTACTTCCCTCTCTCTCTTCTCTCATGGATCTTATTTCCTCCAGACTTGATTGCCTTGGCAGCTTCAAAAATTCCTATTTAAAAAAAAAAAATCCTCAGCCTCACGAGATATTAAATATCTTTGCTAGTTTTCTGTTTTGTAGCAGTGAGTCTCTGCCAAGTATCTCAGCTTCACCTCCTGTGCCAAGAATAGACAAATCCCCAGGGGTAAACATGGCTTCCAGAAAGTTGTGCTCACTTCAATGTGCCTCCTTTTCTGTAGGATCATGCTCTGCAAGTCCAAACAGCCTCCTTATACCTCCAGAGTCTCAAACAAAGTTTTAAAAATTTTAATCTAGCTTTTTCCAATTGCTTTGGACCAGAACATGGGCCTTTTACCGCTTGAGGCCATAGTCCTCCAAGCTGATGAGGAAGCAAGATGTGGTAGATGGACGTTTAGCTCAGAGGAGTAACCGTGGAGAAAAGTGTTCCATATTATATTGGAGGTAGGAGGCAGGCTCAGTGTCTCCTTCCCAGTCAGTAAAGGGAGGCTGAAAAAATCTTTTGCAGAAAATCTGCTTGATCCATGGCTTTAGAGGAAGCTGTGAGCTAGAGGTAAGAGGGAAAAAGAAAGAACCTCATGACAAGAAAACCAGCAAAGCTACCAGCTCAATCTGTAACACTCTCAAGAATCACTGAGGCAAAGCCCTCTCATGCCATTTAAAACCTAGTTCTTGGGCCTGGCAAGAAGCAAACTCTGACTCTCTACATTGAGAAGACTGAGTCCAGAGGGGGAGGGTCCCTGCACCTCAAATGAGACTGCAAATACCACTCTCAACCACATGAAGAAATCACATGTTATGAAAGAAGGCTAACATTACTCCTAATTCCTATGTCAATTCATTCTTATGAAATGAATTTAATATTATTTTAAATAATTAATGCAAGTATGTTTAGGGTGTCAAAAGATAAATACTTTGATAACACCCATTAAAATGAAGAGATTATAATAAAAGTAAACTGGAAGAAAATGTAAAGTAGTCAAATTGAAACCTTGAAATTTATGAAAATTGAAATGAAAGAATATAATAGATTAGAGGATGCATGGAATGGACCCAAAGGAACAAGAGTCATTTGAAGACTATACTGCAGAATTCACCCAGAATCAAGCAGCAACAGGAAAAAAGTGAAAACTGGAAAATTATTAAGTGGATGGTAGATTGATAAGCCCCACCATACGTCTGGCAGGAATTCTGGAAGAAAAGATAGATGGAATGGTAGAGAAGCAATATATAAAACATAATAGGTGAGATTTTTCAGATTTTAAGAAATTCTGAGTCCTTAGTCAGAAAATACACAACAGATGCCATATTGGAAGAATGAAAACAAATTCACGCTGTGACATTTAGGAGTGAAATTGAAAAACATTAAAGAGAAAGTGAAAAAGCTTAAAAGCTAGCAGAGAGAAAATATAGATTATCTACACATAGATTGTAATTTGACTGTGAACAGATATCACCCAGAAGAATTTCCAGAAGACAGTAGAATCATATATTCAAAATCCTGAGGGAAACTCACTGTTAACCTTGACTTTTACACTCAGCTAAATCTCCATTCCTGAGTGAGGGTAAAGTAAAGACATTTTTCAGTTACACAAAAACTGTTATCACTTACAGAATAATATCAAAAGATTTATTACAATATGCATTTCAGGTAGAGGAGATGTGAACTCAGAGCATGGAAAGGGGAAAAAAGCAAGCACGGAAAAAATAAAATTATGTCTGTAAGTGAAAAATAATTTTTTGTATTTCAAAAGGTAAAACTAAAAATATAGACAGCAATAACATAATGGGAGTGCTATGAATTTTTAAGGCATGCTAAGATTTTTGATAAGTTTTGCAAGGGAGGAAACACTGAATAACTTTAGCTTTAGTAGAAAAATGTGTTGTTAAATTTGGGTAAAGTATTTGAAGATCAGTAATGTAATTTACAGTTTCAAATCAGTAGAGAAAAATGGAATATAGAAATCTTTATTAGTCCGATAGAAATCAGGAAAAATAAAAGAGAAATAATGAATCAATTAAAAAGTTTCCTATAATAAATATATAATTTATTTAAGAGAATAAAAAGGTTAGTAGAAGAAAAAAAATAGACCAATTTCACTTCTGGCTATAGATCCGAAAGTCTGAAATAAATACCAAGGAATAGACTTCAGTGGTATCCTAATTAATAACAAAGTATGACAAAACAGATTTTATGTCAATAATGTGAGGCCACCTTACCATTAACCATATTAACTATATTAATGGCAAAAAAATCAGAAACTTGACAACATCAAATGTTGGCAAGCAAACAGAATTTCTTTGAAAAAACCTTTGTTCTAGGATTGAAATAATTACTCCAAATAATTTTTTTAATGAAAAAACTGAGCACACAGAAGTAACCAAGAATCAAAGAAAGAAAACATCATGAGAATTTGCCATAGGCATGCAAGATTATTTTAATATTAGAAAATCAGTCAACGTAATTCATTATATTTAAATAAACAAAAGACAATTCATACTGAATCAAAGAGGTATATTATAAACTTTACACATGATTTTTAAAATAACTTAGGGAATTAGGAATGGAATTTACAGCTAAAATGAGCAACAGTAGAGTCTACTGTTAGACTGTTAGGTTTCAAACAATCTACAGGAAATATGTTGCTTAATGGTGAAGTGTAGGAAGTTTCCCCGAGATAGGGAACATTGCACAGTGTGTCACCATCATTTCTCACTTGGATTACTACAGCATGCTTATACAGTCTAAGAAAAAATTAAAACGTTTGTCAGATTGTGACAATCTCAAATCCCTGATGACTTTCCATTACAAAGAGGGTTGGTTCCCTACATCATCTGGCTCTGTTACCTCTTCTATTATTTCTTACCCTTAGTCATGCTGTTTTAACCCCACTAGACTCCTGGTATTTCTTAAACATGCCAGACACACTCCTGCCTCAGGGCCTTTGCTCTTGCTCTTTTCTTCTGCCAGGAAAGCTCTTCTCCCAGATATCTAACTGCCTATCTCTTACCATCTTTAAGTTTTTTCCATTGTCATCTTCTTTAAAGGGTCACCCTGACTCCTGTATTTAATACTGCAGTCCCCATCTCTAGCTCCCCCTTACCTGATCTATATTTTCTTTTACCTGGAATTTATCATTATAACATATTATATAACTTTTGTTATATGTCTTATGTATTGTTTGTTTTCCTCTGCTGTGATGGAAGTTTCACCAGGGCTGGGATCATGTCTTTTGTATATCCCAGGTGCCCAGGAATAGTACATCACATTTAGTAGGCATTCAAGAAATATTTGTTAATTGAAATGAGTAAATTATGTGCAAAAACTAGATACATTTAGAAGTGTGTTTTAGAAAAAAAAAATGTTTGGTGACCTTGGGTCTTTTGAATTAATTACCTGTATTCTAAAATGAGTACTTTTTTTGTGCATACATTAGTAATCACTATTTTATTCATTTTAAATACCCTTTTTCCCAGTAAGACTTCAAGATATTTGTAAGAAATACTGTACCTGATACCACTTGTATATGTTCTAAAGTGGTATGAGAGGCTGCTTTCTCAATGCTGTTTTCAACTAGAAGGCCAATCAATCAATGTTTGATTGATTTTAAACAGTAAGAACGCAGTTCATGGAGCAAAAACCATTAAATTATTCACTCTGCTAAATAGATTCTCCCAACATACATACATATGTAACACACATATGTGGTAACGCATAACATCTCTATACATGCCTTCACTGATATGGTAGGAGTTTTTATGTTGCTGAAGATATTTGGATGCTAGCCTAATTATAACTTACATTTACTACATTCAATATTGAAGCAAGAGTCACTTATCCTCCTGAATGTCATTTTTCTCATTTGTGTTAAAGATAGTAAACTGGGTAAGCTTTAATGATTTGATTTACCCAAATTTTGATTTTTCTTTTCTTTTTTTTGTTTTATGAGGAAGTAAAGATGGGTGCTTGGAAAAATAAATGAGAGAGACTATAAATTAATTCTTCAACATGCACCTTTTTCTCAGACAGGCCAGACTACTGTGTCTGCAATACATCCTGCTGTTTCAGGCACCTGTGTCTTCACATATGTTGTCCTCCCTATCTGGAAACTTTCCTTGTTCAGGTATAAGGCCTGTCATCCTTCTAGGCTCACCTGAAGGCTTACTTCCTCTGAGCATTCTGCCTCTCCCACCCCCCCGGCCCTGATCCTTGGCCTCCTCCACTTCATGTGCAAGATAAGTGTCAGTAAATACAAACAAAACCTGAATATCAAAAATTAATAAATACTTTTTGATCTTTGCTCTGTATTCAGCACTATGATAATAGCTTTATGTGTATCATCAAGTTTAATCCCTCTCAATGATGCTGTGGTATATTAGGTGTTATTTCCAATATTTACAAGTGAGAACACTAAAGTTCAGAGACAAATGATGACTTCTCCAAATTCACAGAAACAGTAACTGGCGGAGGTGGAATTGTACCTTTTGATTTCTTCAAGGCATGGCCTTTGTTTTGAATTGTTAGTTGATTAAGTTGTCTGTCTCTTCAATGATATTAGAGGCCTATATTGGAAGAAATGCTATCATTTAGGTTTCATATATTTCATGTACACAGTGCCTAGAACACTTTCTGATAAAAGGTAGGCATAAGGTAACTGTAGGTTGATTGAGAAAAATGGATGAATGAACAGTGCATGAAGGAGGTGGCAAGAGATGAGAACATATGGTAATTTGGAACCAGACTGGGGAAGGCTTTTCACAATATCCCATGAGCTTCATCCTATAGATTTTTAGATGTTAACACAGCACTTGACGAATTGAAGAATTACATATCAAGATACACATTTTCAAAAGATACCCGTGGCAGGCAAATATGGGGGAAAGCAAAACTGGAGACCAAAAGACCTCTAAGGTTGTTGCAATAAACGAGAAGCAGATCACTGGCCAAGGCAACAGGAACGTTAGCAAATTACTCGGCAACTTAAAACACGAGTCAGGAGTCTGGGCAGGCTGAAATCAAGGTGTCCGCCAGGCCCTGTTCTCACTTATAACTCAAAGTTCTCGTCCAGTGTGATTGTTGGCAGAATTCAGACCAGAATTCAACCGAGGTCCCCATTGTCTTGCTGGCCGTCACTTGGGGGCTGCTCTCAGTTCGAGAGGCTGTCTACAGTTCCTCACTTTGTGGCCGCAGCCCTCTCATAACATGGCAGCTCACTTCTTCAAACCCAGTAGGAGAATCTCTCAGTCCAGTTTGCTAAGACAGAGTGGTATATAATATAGTATAACTATGGGGGACTAGCCCATCACCTTTGCTATATTCTATCATCTAGAAGCTGTCTCAAGTTCTGTCTCCACTTAAGGGGAGGGAACTGCACAGGGTGCGTCAATCCCTGTGGCTCAACTTAGGGTGCCTTTGCTGCAGGATTCATTTTAAGGTCAGACAGTGAGGTGCAAGGCTTGGCTATCTAACATACCAGCAGCAAGGAAGCGAGGTAGAGTGGTGAAGTTTGGAGACTCCAAAGCCAGACTGCCTGGGCTCTATATCACCATGGGCAGTAACCCAGACTCTCTTTGCTTTACTTTCCTCATCTGTGAATGAGGAAAATAAAGCATTGCTATTAAATGAGGTAGTGCTTGTAAAGAATCTAGTAATAAATCTAGTAATCTAGTAATCTAGTAATCTAGTAAATCTAGTAATCTTAGTAAGTGCTTATTATATGTTCACCAATATTACTACTATACATTGACCAAGATGGCCTTAAGATTTCCTTCAGCTTGGCTGCACTTTAGACCACCCCCCATCTCCCTTTTCTTAGAGCATGTAGTTTAGGAAAACTGCAATTGTAAATTATTTCTCTGCTCCTTTGAGATGTAACTATTCTCCTAGCCTCTCGCCAATTTTACAACCCAGGAATGACTTTCTCAAAGACCTGGGAGACATCTTTTGAAATGTTATCATCAAGAAAGACAACACCCCTCTCTCCCAGTCTCTGTGGGAGGGTAGGATCCTAACTTTGATAAGGGACAATTAGCAAACACAGATGGCTTAATCAGATTGGCCAACCCCTGTCTTAACTTCCTCTAGTACTTTTTTACTAGCTCACCCCAGTGCTTAAAAACCTTTATCAGGGACTTCCCTGGTGGCACAGTGGTTAACAATCCGCCTGCCAGTGCAGGGGACACGGGTTCGAGCCCTGGTCTGAGAAGATCCCACATGCCTCAGAGCAACTAAGCCCGTGCACCACAACTACTGAGCCTGTGCTCTAGAGCCCGCAAGCCACAACTACTGAAGTCCATGCGCCTAGAGCCCGTGCTCCATAACAAGAGAAGCCACCACAATGAGAAGCCCGCGTACCGCAACAAAGAGTAGCCCCCGCTCACCACAACTAGAGAAAGCAACGAAGACCCAATGCAGCCAAAATGAATGAATGAATAAATAAATAAATAAATAAAATTTATAAAAACAAAACAAAACAAAAAAAACCTCCTACCATTTGACATTGAAAAATTTTGTTTCAGTGGAGTTGAGTTCAATCTCTCTCCCCTTCTACAATAGTCTTAAAGTCTTTTTTGTCTGTTTGGTACTCTGTATGGTACAACTTTTCTTTGGCGATATCACAGCAATCCATGTGGTAACTCTCCTTTTCTGACCTAGCTCATGGTAGCAGGTTTGGAATATGGCCAACAGGCAAAGAAGAAAATCAATGATTTTTGGCATCATTCTACCCCCTCTTTTCTCTACCTATTTTCGCTGAGTGACTGTTGCCCTCATGAACATCTAGGCCCTTCATGTAATGCCTATACTCCAGACCTATTGTTCCCTTTCCTACTTGGTCCATATAACATCTGTCATATAATAAAGGATGTCAAACAAAAATTTCTCAGTAGTAAATGCCAGATGATGACTCCTTGTACTGTGTCTTCCAGGACAATTTCCATTTTAACAAGGGGACTTCTTTGCCCAAAAGCATTTTCTCCAATCAGGGAATTTTATCACTAATTCGAACCCGGGGTAAGAGGCATTATTAGATATTTGCACTCTCTAGAAACTTGCAATTAACTGAACAAATTGCAACCTATTTAGCTTACAAGTAGGCCCTGATTTGTAGAAATGGACAGGTCATATGTTTACACAGTAAAGAAATGAATGAGCAGATCCACAGTGAAACAGAGCAATACAAATCCAAGTTATATGGTAAAATTGAATAATGGCTTATTAGTTCTTTTCTGTAGCTAAGATACAAATAGATTAAATGGGATATATCTTCACTTATAATTGTCAAAAAGTTTTAAAATAATTCAGTAAGTCTAATATATAAATGTCACAGAAGCTTTATCTTTAGGTGTAAGCAGAAGTCCTACCAGTTTAATACATGTTCTTCCAGAGAGAGTTGCTCATTCTCAAGGACTAATCATAACTTCAGAGAATACTAATATTCGAATAAATAAATCTCTTTAACTGAGGCAATGTAGGACCATATATCAAAAACCGTGTGTGTGTGGGGGGGGGGCTAGTGCTCGGAGTGCCTATATAACAGGGTAGATCTATACTAGATCTTTCAAACTCAGGAGGGAGCTTGTAGAACCTATGGGAGGACATTCTGTTGACTGAACAGAGTATTAACATTTCAGAATATAGTGTCTGCATTTCTGGAGAAAATGTTGATTCTGAGTGACTTCTGATTTTGGAAACTCAGTTGGACTCGTTGCATTCGTACAATCCTAAATATTGACTCCCTTACCAGAGAATGCTGCTTCTAGTCACTTGTTTTTGTGAAACTAGAAATTCTATTTTGAGAATGAGGAATCCAATAAAACCAGCTATAAACTCATCAAGATTTTATCTGGGTTTTAATAGTTTTTCAGTTTTAATAGAGTACAATTAAGTGGTAGGTTTGAAAAAATGAAAATAAATCAAAAAAGCAAACATCCAAATGAGGCCAAAACAAAACAAAACCCAGTTCTCTTCAAACTCAAAGAAGTGACGCTTTCTTGATTTATCTTCTAGGTGGTGTCAGAGGATTTCTTGGTTATTCAGGCAACATGTTCTTACAAAACCAGGCTCTTTCCTGCTGTTTTTGAGGCCTGGGATTTGGAGTGCAAAGACGGGTGGTGACCTCACCCCCTGGGTGTCATGCACATTTTAGTACAATAGGACTTATGAGTTTTGAGTAAAGCTCCCCACTTGCTCAGGGTTATGCTATTCTGTGGGAAGACAGAAGTGCTGGGGAGAGAGGAGTTATGTTTCAGTGGCAGAGCGAGTTAAGTAGCATGTTAGGGACCGTTCCAGTAAAGGAGACCCTGTGAGCAAATGCCAGCTCCTTAAATCTCCTTGCACTTTCATGCATGAGACAATGTCAGTGATAAATGACGTGGAAACTTAACCACGGTGAAGTATTTCAGACAGTCTCTCTAGAATTGAGCTGGTCACATATAGATCTAGGAGTCAACCTTTTCAGTCTGCAGGGAGTGGCCAAGATCATGACCTACAACCAAGGCAGGAGGGGAGGCTTAACCTGAATAAAAGGAAAAGTGCTATGAGATAGGTAGCCTCTTCCTTTATTAAGCAGAGAGGCTGGGACAGGAAATTAGATCCCAGGTTATTGTGGACATAGCTTTTTGATACATTTCAAAAGGCCTGGACTTGACTTCCTGGAATTATTCACACACACACACACACACACACACACACACAGCCTCTTGCATGTAGTACTGGCAGGGAGAAGCATGTAGCATGCACTGTTGGCCCCATCACATAGAACATCCACTTTTACTCTCAGTGAAGCTCTGAAGCCATCAAGCCTAGAGCCTCCCTCTCAGGTTGTCTGCCCTCGGGCTCTGCACGAAGCAGCCGTGCCCCCTCATCCTCACGTGGTCCTTTGGTGTTAGGGACCAGAAGTGCACAGACAGTATGGGTGAGAGCAGTGATGTCTTGGCTGTTGAACAGAACTGTGTAAATTTATGATTTCCCAAATGCTTTCCCCAATCCTGCTTTCTGACACAGAAGTTAAGCCTTTAATTTTGCAGAGAGATCTAAAGCTCTGAGTCAGCCTCAGCCTGGGAGGAAGCACCAAGACAACCCCTCACCCCATTAACTCAGAGACTGGAGGCTGGAAGGGGAATAGGAGAGGACATTGGCAAAAGGGGAGCGGGGCTTAAAGGAACGCAGGATGGCTGTAGATGCACGTACAGCAGAAAGGAAGGGAAGTGACAACCAGGCACCCTCTTTGGCTCTCCTGCTGCCAGCTCAGAAGTGGTTTCAGTAAAAAGGCCTAAGTAAATAAGGAAATCATTTCTGCCCCAAACATCTCTCCCATTTCCAATGGCATTTTTCTTTCAGTCTTGTAACATCATTTACACGTCCAACCAAAACTGACAGTAGCAAAAGTAAAACATGAAGCATAGTTCCTATAACCTTCAGAGAATTGGTATATTGACAGTACACTCCCCACATGCACAAGCTGCTATTTGCAATCATTGGGGTATAAAGAATGCCTGGTACAGGGAGAAGAACCCTGGGCTGGCTGTGAAGAGTCTGGTTCAAGTCATGGACCCATCGTTTTACCTCCCCATCTCAGTGAGCAAGAGGTTCCAGAATATTCTGTATTTCACTTGAAAAGTAGTATTGAGAGGATATATAGCACATTCCTGCCTTATTAAAGCATCAGATGAGAAGTAGTATATAGATATGTCATGTGGGCCACAGAGCAACTTATTACTACGTGTGCTGATTTTCTTTGTTGGTTTTCCTTGTGTCTGTGGGGCAGGGAAATAATGGCAAGGAAATATATGTGTGCATACTCATTGCCTTTTCTTCCATGGAGCTCCTCTTGGGGCAGTGTCCAGAGTATATTTTGACGTTTAATTCTGATGTTTTACTGTCAAAACAATAGGATATTTTAAAAAATCTATAGAACATCACCTAGAATCCTACCATCATAAGTAACATAAATATATAATTCATTTTACATTAACTTCTGCTTTTAACTTTCATATATATTCATATTTTAAATAGATGCAATCATAAGGTGCACATGACATAGTATTTTATCAGATAATATCATATGGTAAACATTCTAAGCATTCTCCTGTGCTTTTTCCTAATGGTCATAATTACTGTTTTCATGGCTGCATGATGTTGTATCAAGTTGATAGATCATATTTAATCAACTCTCTCTTACTAGTTGTTTGTATCACTACCAACTGTTTTGGCAAAGAATCTTGCAAAAGAAATGCTCTGAATCCATTTTTTTTTAATGTGGCTATGGATTCTAGCACCTTGAGAGTCTGCAATGAATGCTGTGGATTTTGGTTCCCAAGTTAAGGAGATGGTGAGCTGGCCTTCATTTCAAGAGCTGAACAATTGAGACTGAGTACTGCACACCCCAAATCTTACTCGCTTTCCCCCTTTTAGACCCCTCTCCGTGAGGAAACTAAAAAGAAAATTAAATCCACTGTGCATAAGACTTGAAACCTGTATTCTCTCCCTCAGCACTCTAATGTGTTTGAAAGGGGCTACTATATAGTGAAACTGCCATCTCTAGGCAGTTAGTAATGGTTAAACTCACAGGATCTGACTCAGAGATCTGGGGTTACATCTCTGCTCTGTTACACATAATGATTGAATAGCCACAGAAAGTTACTTCATCATTTTAAGATACAGTTTCCTCAGTTGAAAACATGTGGAACACATGAGACAGCACAGGTAAAACTGTCAGCACTTCTCTGGCGTAGTCAACCTACCATAAAGCATAGCTATTGTCATTATTATGATTATTATGTGTCTTCCAGGTTAAGCACCTTAAGGCAAGTTATTTAACTTTTCTAAGCCCCAATTTCCATATCTACGAAATAGAGCTCAGACTAGGATCTACCTGATGGTGTGTTACAAAGATTAAAGAAGATAATGCATGCACATGGCTCAGAACAGTGCCCAGCCCATAGCAACCTTTCAAAGTATGAGTTACTTTAATTTTTCTTTCAATGATCAGAGTACCTTGGTTAGGCATATATTACTCTCTCTCCTTGTACTGGTCAGGAAATGGAACCCCTGAGAGGTTAAATAGCCCAAGTCAGTCAGTCACCTATTGAATGTAAGCGCCAGAGTTTAAACTAGGTGTGTTTAACCTCAAATCCACGCCCTTCCCACTCTTCAGACTCTAGGGAGTTCTAAATGAATGAGGCACGGTTCTTTTTCCCCCAGTTTTACTGAGATATAATTAACATACAGCACTGTATAAGTTTAAGGTGTACAGCATAATGATTTGGCTTTCATGCATCATGAAATGATGACCACAATATGGTGAACAGCCATCATCTTATATAGATAAAAATAAGAGAAAAGAAAAATTCCCTGGGATCAGAACTCTTAGCATTTACTCTCTTAACAATTTTCATATATAACATCCAGTAGTATTAATTCTAGTAATCCTGTTGTACATGACATCCCAGTACTTATTTATCTCATAATATGGAAGTTTGTACCTTTTGAAAACCTTTTCAGTTCCCTGTGCCCCCAGCCACTGCCTCTGGTAACCATAAATCTGACTGCTTTTCCTATGAGTTCGTTTGTTTGGTTCGTTGTTCCTTTTAAAGTAAAATTGACCTACAACGCTACGTTCGTTCCTGGTGCACAACATAGTGATTCGATATCGCTATACATTGCAAAATGATCACCACGATAAATCTAATTACCATCTGTCACCATGCACAGGTATTACAGTGCTATTGACTATATATATTCTTGATGATCAGACTTCTGTAATCCAACCAGGAGAACACCCCAGTGTGGAAATGCAGGGTGGGAGGTAGAGGCACCTTGAGGGCTGAGGAAGGTGCAGGAGTCCGTGCTGGGGGAACAGAGCAAGATGCATCCTGCCTGCAGAGGGGCCTGGGAAGACCCTGTGGAGGAGGGATCTGTCCTGGGTTTACGCTGTTCCCTGAGCTGATAACAATTGTGAATTCCAGGAGAGCAGTGTCGAAATGAACTTAATATTTCTCTAGATGAGAAAAAGTGCCCTTAGGGAAAGAAAACCTGGTTGGGCTCTGACAGTCAATGTCGAGCACTTTAGCTTCGAAGAGAACTCTAAAGACGCCTTCCTAACACACTTTCCTGCTATATTTCCCAGGCCCTCTTCCTGCCTCCACCCTTTTCCCTGCAGGCTGCTGTTCAGGCCACAGGCCGTTTCTTTGAGAAGGAGTTCACTCTGCTCTGGGTCTTGGCAGACAGAATTCCTGACCTGGGCTTTTCTAGTAGAAAGGCTGAAATGGAGGGTTGAGAAATGAGAGAACAGGATGAATGAAGGAAGGAGGAAACTGCACATTCCAGCCGTCCTCTCTTTAATTCAGGGGCAGCCAATTAAGTGGAAATGTATTGCATTAAAAAAAAAGAAAGAAAGAAAAAAATTAAAATCCCAGTAAAGTCCTTGTAGTTTGGAATATAATTTTGCATTGAATGGAGAGTTAAGAAGCACCTTTCCTTTTAATGTTGAATTCGTATTTGGAGTGATGCATTTTCCAGCACTGGCTGTACCAGTGTATTTGCCTGGAGGAAGTCCTGGGAACATCTCCAAGTGCCCTCTTTTAAGTAAGTTGTAAAGAAGAGTTAGGTTGGGAGGTGGACAGAAGCCACGCTGCCTTCCTTATCTTTTGCTTTTTCAGCAAACACCAAGGACAACTTGTTCAAAGTATAAGAGCAGAGATGAGCTGCCACTTCCACATTTCACCCAGAAGGGCCTTCTCCTACATCCAGCCTTATGAAGAAGTGGCAGGCACTAGGTCAGAGGTGATCTGCTTGCAAGTAGGTGGGCGTGGCCTTTGGATGACTCCAGAGGGTTAAATGGAGCTGAGAATTTCAGTCCACGCACAGTTTTCTATACTCCTACATAATTTTGTCTGTGTAATGACAGCTACTGTATCACACTTGTCCCCTGATGGATTTGCCTCCCCAGTTTGGCTGCGAGCTCCTTGAGGCAAGATGTCCTTTATTCAGCACCGTTTCTGGACGTGGAGGCTGCTCAGTACCAGCATGACACAGTGAGTGATAAAAGCCAGGATGCTGGTGGGAGGCAGCCTGTGTTCTAATGCTCCTTCTGCCGTTCACCCTGTGATGCTGACCAAATCACTGCACTTCTCTATGAAACAATTTCTTCATCTGCAAGATCAGGCTAATTTTCAGTGTTTACTGCAAAGGGCAGGCGTACAGATTAACTAAGATACTGACTGTACTGAATGCATTGCTGGTCGCTTTGAACACCTTCACTAAGTTGGAGTCATTACTACAGTTACTTTTATTGTTGCTGTTTTCATGTTTAAAAACTATAGACAAGATAAGGGGAAATAGGCATGTGTTACAATGAACATTCCATTGTTGCTTTGTTTTCTTTCCTTAGTCTGAGTGAAAATTATGTAGGTAATCAGGTAGTGATTATTTTGGACAGTGGGTTTCTGGCTCATCACATGGGATACTATATGTCTACTTACTGCATATACTTGTTCATCTTCTGTCTTCCTCTACTAACAGGCAGACTTTAGTTCTGGTTCTTCACTGTAAGGTGTTTAGCACATAGTAGATGCTCAGCAAATATTTGTTAAGTTACTGACTTGATGAAGGAAAACATCGCTGGAGTTTCATATTTACCAGTTTCAGACATCAAGCAGAGAGAATGCCTATCAGTTCCAAGTTTAAAAATCCCAGGGAACTGCTTAGCATAGGGAGATCAGCTCGGTGCTTTGTGACCACCTAGAGGGGTGGGATAGGGAAGGTGGGAGGGAAGTGCAAGAGGGAGGGGATATGGGGATATATGTATGCATAGAGCTGATTCACTTTGTTATACAGCAGAAACTAACACAACATTGTAAAGCAATTATACTCCAATAAAGATGTAAAAAAAAAAAGAAAGAAAATGAGATCCAGTAAAATATGTATACACGTTAAAAAAAACATCCCAGGGAAGGGGGTCCTTAACCTAGTTTGGGTCAAATGCCCACTTAGTAGGTATGGTATAGGGTCACGTGGTAATATGGCTGTTCTGAATGTAGAATGGAGGAAGAGGTAGCAATTCCAGAACAAGAAGTCAGTGCTGAGCTGATAAAACAGCAGATGCCGAACAAAAATTATACAGTCCTTTCTTCTAAGGAGTTTACCTATAGTAATTTCATCCTCTTCTCTCTAGTTTTGAATTTTGGAAGGACAAGGCCATCTTGACCCAGAAAAGCCCTTTATGCATTTACCTGAAAGAAGATTACTTCCATCTTTTCCTACAATCAGGCAGCAAGTATTTACTGAGTAATGATTGCTTGCCAACAGCATGCAGTGAGTACCCTGTGATGTAGAGAGATAGACATGCAAAGTAGAGAAATAGATTTGGGAGTCATTTACATCCTGGTGAGAGAGGAAGCACTGCAAGCAGATGAGCTCTCAGAGAAGACAGGTGGAGAGGGGAAGGAAGGGAGTCCACACTCCTCAGGAGACACCTCCACAGAGGGAGGGAGGCTGGTGATGATGTGCCAGCTGGGGCTGAGTGAGGACAGACTTCAGGCGGCCCTGTTCTGCTCAGGCCGGATCCAGGGGAGGGACCTATACAAGGAGGAGCCCCTCCCACAAACACCATCAACACCTGAAGACACAAGTTCTGTCGTACCCACATTTGTTTTCTCACTCACTAGCACAAGGTTCTGTTTCTTAAACAAGCACAGGCGGTAGATGTGCTAATAAAACATTCCAGTTCTTAGTATAGGCATTGCAGCCTGTAGTGGTCATGGGGAAACACCATCAATCTCTCTGCAGTCCAAACTGAAAGACAAATGGTCCAATGCCATTACCCTTTCTTGTCTGATATTGGTTACTGTTAGTTATCTTAACAAGCCTCTGTGACGTCTCTTCCATGCTTTTGAGAGATCCATAAACACGATAATCTCAGGAATATACGGTGTCCTTAGGGATATTCACGCACACAGAGTTCTAGAAGCATATGAGCTAAATTGATAGACTTTTAAAAATGATTGACAATTACCAATAGCTGGAGGTTTGAAAACTTATTTTATGCACTCTGTGAATACAGTGCTTCAACTTCTATTTCTTAAAGGGCTCATGATTCATCCACTGCAGAAGGAACATTTTTTAAATTGTTCAAGGGAAATCTGATGAACAAAATAAACCAGACTAGATCAGATACTTGTTTGATAACTGAATCACACATTGCTTCCTTGGTTCACCCTTCTGTGAGCCCTCCTGCCATGCCAAAGGCAAACTTGTTCATCCACTTAGCATGTATTTCCATCACATGAACAGCACCATGTCATGGAAAATGCACATCCTTTGCACTCAAGGAAGGTAACAGCTAATAGGGGAAGATAAGACAGGGATGCAGATAACTATAATACAAGGCAACAGTTGGTAATTACCAAATGTCTGCATATTTCTCAGCAAGGTAAAATCTCACATTTTTGAGTAAATGAATAAATGAAGGCATTGACTGGGACAGTGTATGAGAGCTCAGAGGAGGGAGATAGGGAATCTCGTGAAGTGATAGTATATACCTTCCTGTTGGATATGGAACTGGAGAGGAAGAGCAGGTGTGGGGCGGGTAGAGCTGAAGTGAGAAAAGAACAGTATATATTTGAAGGAAGAGCCTGGGCAGAAGCATTGAGATAGGAACCAGAGAGACTGGGGAGGCCATGAAGGCAGGTTTGGAGCAGATGGCAGGCAAGCTTGCTCAGAGGATATAAAGGATCTTGGAGAGTCATGATATTTATCATGGCTGAACACAGTATGTTAGAGGACTTGATTCTCATTTATAAAATAGATAATGAACTCTTTCTGGACACAATAAGTCTTACAGAGTTCAGGCTATCATAATGTACATAAGTCACTCTATTTATTATATGAGGTCTTCAACAAATTACAAGCCACAAACTTGGGTAGAGACAGCCTATAAATGACATTTAAAATAACTTTAAGAAGGAGGACAGTGATGTTTACAGTTATGCATATGGCATTCTTATTGGAGATCCTCTAATAAATATATAATTCTACTTTAAACAGAATGATATGTAATGACCTATGCACAGTCTTATTGAAGTCTTTTGGTTCTAAGAAAATAATTGCTATTCAAAAGAGATTTTATGGTTTCAAGTACCTCAAATATATGTGAGGGCAAATACTCTTGTTCTCTTACTTTTTGTATTGAACAAATTGGATAAACACTGGGAACCTCTTTCAAGCATATGGTGTCTCAGCATTCTAAGATGAAGGCTAACACTGAAGGGCCTGACTTTGCCCACCATGTTACAACATTGCGATATTCTGTAACCTCTTCCTCACTGTGTGATAATAGGCTTGAAACTTAGATCTTAGTAGCCACCGGGAGAGAGGTACAGAAACACGGGTGGCTGATGGAGATGTTACATTTGAATAAACCAACAAGTCTAAACAACAATTTTATTGGCTCATTTCATTCCAGACCAACCTCCTGCACATTACGGCTTGGGCCATTGACTGGCTTTTATAACATTTAAGTACCTTATATTCTATTTGAAATAAATGGGGGTATAAATAAATAAGTAAATGAATAGATCCTCAAATATACTAGTGAGAAAACCTGGTTTTCTCACTAAAAAGAGAGATTTTTTTTTCTAATTTTTTAAATTAGATTTCTCATGTAATCTAATTGATAGATTAGATTTAGATTACAATTTAGATTAATTAGATTACATGAAAGCGGCCATCACTCCATATACAGAGATGTGAATTTATTCCTTGCTAACTGAGGGAGAACTTGCTTTTGAGCCTTCCCTGAACAAAGCAGAGAAGTGACCTTGTATAGAGAATCAGGAATTATGGAGTTCAGAGATTGGTAGAATTCCAAAAACAAGAGTGTTTAGATATTGGTGGATCTTTAGCTGTGTAAGCATGGTTACTCAAAAATCACTGTTACTCATTGGCTGACTTTCAGAAATATTGGGCTGTCACCAATTGGCTGGCCTTCAGAAGCATGATTCCTGATGCAAGGCTGTCATTGATCGATTAGGATGGATATAGAATTGGCTCTGGTGATTACTTGCTGCTATGGCTGAGGAGAAATCAGTCCTTTCCTATGAGGATAGGGACCTTTTTTGTCACTAGAAACCATTGTTATCCTCCATGCATAAAATTTAAAAATCTAGTCTGACTTCTTTTTTTTCCATGTTGAGGAATACAGTGAGAAAGGATAAAATTCTTTTTATAAGATAAAGTATAAAAAAATACCAAATATTAAAATAGGCTGTCAGAAGTGTTGACAGGTGAAGATAACAAGTGGTATATGAATCGTTAACTTTTGAATTAGAATTTTCTATCTGGTTATATTATAGTCCTGAGATGGTCTAAATTTGACTATGTATTTGCATTGCCTTCTATATCATCTAGAGCATATTCATTTACTTTAGATCTCTGTCATCTTTTGGAGGAAAATGGACATGTTAAGTTGAATTAGTTTGACATATTAGTTTGGAAAAAATAAAGGTATAAAAAGGTGTCAGGTTTAAATAACTATTCTTTTTATTTTCTCTTTGTAAAAGCTCTCTTTTGTAAGAACGTTGCATTCAGGGGCTCTGTAACAGTGAGGATGGTATGAAGGCCATTGGCTGATGTGTGGCGTAAGGAAAAGTCAGCTTGGAACTAAGAGTTAAAATTTTCTGTATATACCAAAATAAGCCATTATCATGTGAGGCTACTGACCTCAGCTCATGGTGCTTTATTTAATACTATCGGAGAAATTTGTCATATCATACCCCTGAGACCACCCTCGGGACTACTAAAATATTCTTTCATTTTTAAACATCTGCAATTGCTACGGGTCTGTGTGGTCCTCTGGGGACCCCCACAGACTGGTTAACAAAAGAGCAAAGGCATGCCCGTCACCATTAGAGTAAGATGGACTCTGGTGAGATGTGGAAGAAGGAAAGGATTGGCAAGGGAAGAGTGATGAGGAAATCACCTGGGGGAGATGCTGACACAGTCATGAGGGCAGTTTGAACTAGGCTGATGGGAGAGGATTTCAGGCAGTAACAAGAGCATCAGCCAAAACAGCTGGGCAGTGAGTGGGAGAAGAACAAGAGAGGAGCCTGGCCGATGTGCAGTGGGCCCCATGTGTGAAGCAGCTTGTTCCTGTTCATCTTAAATGGTGGAGCCAGGAAGAGGTGGGAAGGGTGACAGAGGAGCCGAGGGAGAAAGGACCCTCTCTTTATGACTTTCTCCCCTTGCTTGAGCCACACCCCGGAGCCCTTCAAACACTTATAATCGCTCTGCTTAATGTTTTCTCACTTAATTGCATCTCCTCCTGTATTGTTCTCTAATTGTTTCAGGTGTGTCTAAGTCAGGTTTCCTAGAGGGCAAATCTGCACTTTGCTCTCTTAGTTCTTTACAGCAGAGCTAAGCCCAGGGCTGAGAGTGTAATTAAGCAAGCTCTCATTTCAGACTTGATTGGCTGACTGATTAAAATGGAAGTAAACAGCTCAGGTGATTATTTTGTCCATTGGTAAGAAGACTGGAAGACATTCATTTCCTAACTGTTGCTAGGTGGGCCTGAGAAAAGATAGGGCTACCTCCGTCCGGAGACCTCACTTTGACAATCTGTAGAACGTGGTGAATGAACTTTGGTAACGCTGGCATTGCTCCAGAAGGCCCGGGCCGTACGTGGACTGGGATTCCAGACTGCTCTTTGCAAAATGTTGGTAGCATCCTGTGGAGAAGCGATGCACATAGTTTTGTGCTTAGAATTTTAATGCCTGGGAAGAGCCAATATGAGTTATACTTCTTTTCCTGCATCTAAATTCTTTTTAAAAATGGTGAAATGGTGAAAGCATCTTGAGAAATGTTTTACTATTTTACTTTTGGTTCCCAAATTATGCACTGCCTGGATTTGTGTACCCCTCGATAATGAGGGAACATCACAGGCTGGGTGATAACAATAACTCCCGAATAGGGTGAGAAAGTCGTTTATCTTTCTGTTTCCACTCTGCCGGCAAGCATCTGAAAATCACCAACATTCCTCTTTGAATAAATATTTTGGTAAGATATGTTCATTTGAATTTTTACCCTCAATAACTTAGATTGTGATGGGAAGAAAGGAAAGAGATGAAAAGTTTTTATTAAGAATTTCAACTGCATTTCCGAAAGTGCTGTTAATATTAGAATATCTTTTTCTATTTGATATTTTTTTCTTTTCCTGAACAGGTTTGACTCAGCTAGAGGTATACTGCTCAACAGGGATGTGTGTATAGGGAATGACAACAGAAAAAGATTGGAGATAATCCCTTATCCTCCTCATACATTTATCGCCTGCTCTCTGCAGGTGTTACCAATTAAGTTATAGCTCTTGCTACCCCAAGGCCTTTTTATTTCCTCTCTTGGCTTTCAAAAGGTAGATGCTGGAGTATTTAAACTCAATTGAATTCTATGCCCCCTTGATACTAAATGCCTTACTTCTCCAATTAAGGCATTTAAGAGGCTGCTAATGATAACACATTTTGATGGTCCATATGGAAGATCAGGAGAAACAGCTAAATTGGAGGAGATAGCCTCCTCCAGATTGTGAACAGTGTTTAACCTAATAACAAAAAAGTGACATGTTGGAGGAAATCAACGAATAGTCACCAAGGGCCTCCTGGAGTTAGTCCTGTTTGCTGTGGGAAACAGAGAGCTAAACAAGACAGAATCCCTGGCCTGGGGAAGTTCACAGGAGATTTGAGGAGACTAATCACAAAAAAATGCGAAGTGAAAAAATATACAGCCCCAAAGTAAGTCAAGCTCAACTAGATTGTACATTTCAGAGGAAGGAGTTGTATCAGACCATGATCCAGGTCAAGCTTGAGAAGGCAATAATACAATAAAAAGTGTCCATACATATGATTTTTGTTATCAAATTGATATAATTTCTTCTCTTTTGCTCTCAGACATCTCTTGCCCACTCATATTTTGCAAGTTTCCACATCTTGCTCACATGCTTTCTTTTAGAGGCATGCACCCTCCCATCATCCTAATATTTTCTGCTATCTCTGTATAAGGTGTCTGAACTCTGGATTATCTCTCCAGCACAGAACATATTATTCTAACTATCACCTCCCATAACCTGGATAGTCTACCTCTTTTAATACAACCCAAGATTACAACAAATTTTGTCACGTAACATCACACTGTAGTCTTATATGTAGCTTATGGACATCTAAGGTCTTTGCTTCCTTTTCCACATGAGTTCTTATTAAGCCATATCTCCCAAGGGAATTTGGGAAATTGAAATTTGGAATCCCTGTACAGGATTAATATCAATTTTTCTTAAAATTCAGCCAGTTTGTTTTTACCTAATCACATTTTTCTTAGATCCTGATAATATCATCATATGTATTAATGACTCTTCTCAGCCTTTAGGTAACCACATCTAAATTCTTTAGAATATCCATGCTGTCTTTTTTTTTTTTTTTTTTTAATCTCATCCTACACTGCATGGAAAGATTGAGAAATTGGGTTTACCCATTCTCCTTGCTATAGGAAATGTGTTACACATTGCAGAAAGGCCATTTATCCTTTTTTACTATAACAATCTGATGGCCTCAACCCAAATTGCCAGTCTCTCATCACTACCTTTTATTTTTCCCCAGTGGCTAAGCCAGTGGCTTCTTTGATTTAAGTTTGGCTCCTAAAGAATTTGCCTTATCATAGGTCAGGTGTTATTTGGTACAGAAATAGTCAGCTTAAGTATCCAGAGTTGTAGTTGAAAGCATTTCTGAAAAGGAGTAATAAAAAATACTCTCTCCCCCACTGTGCCTTCTAAAATGACTTATGTTGCTTTATGCTAATACTTACAGGCTGCTTCAGGCTGGAACATCATGCTGGAAAATTGTGGTCTGCAGTGCATTTCCTTTGATGTTATTGCATGCCAGATTGGCAGGGAGTGTGCACAACCTTGGCTGGGTGTAGTTCTCGAAGTTCAGAAGTCTTACTTCACTCCTTCGTCTGGGGACAGCTCCCTGCACACAGCTATCATCTTCCATTTCGTTTAAGACTCTTCCACAAAGGACAGCTCATGGTTTCGAAGGAAATATATTGCCATTGCCCTTGTTTTAGGTAGCACTTGCTTAGTGGTTTGCTTGAATAGAATTCCTTCTTCCTCTTCCTCTTCCTCTTCTTCCCTTCCTCCCGCTCTCCCTCTTCCACCTCCTTCCCCTCCTCCCCCTCCTTCTTTTCCCCAGCTTCATCTTCTGCTTCTTCCTCCTCCTTCTCTTCCTATTATTATTATTGTTATTATCAAAGCAGAATGAAATTTGAGAGAAGGAATGGCGTACCAGCCATAAAGGATACATTATTACATGGCTCAAAACTCTTGTGTAATATTAGGGACTTCCCTAGCAGTCCAGTGGTTAAGACTCCACGCTTCCATTGCAGGGGGCACAGGTTCGATCCCTGGTCAGGGAACTAAGATCCCACATGCTGCGTGGTGCAGCCAAAACGAAAACCAAAGACAAACAAAAAAAACTGTTGTGTAAATAGCTTCCACTCTGATAATGCTATAACTACCTTCTCACTACAAAACACTAAAGTTACTATCACACTGCAAAACATTACTTAATGAGTTTTAGCATAATAATAATATAATTACTGAAAAATATATGATAAATACTTTACCTTCATTATCTCCTAAAATCCCCATAATAAGCCCACAAGGTTGGTGCCATTGTCAAGTTTAGCTGCTCAGGCTCTGAGCTCTGAGGGTAGGGTGCCTGGTTCAAATCCTGGCTCCACCTCTTGTCTCCTGTGTTAAATTGGTAAAATCCCTTAACCTCTCCAAATCTCAGTTTTCCATCTGTTAAATGTTGCTAATGGTAATATATATATATATATATTTTTTTTTTTTTTAAATAGGGTTATCATAAGAACAGGAGAAAATAGATGTATTTATTAAAATGCCTGGAAAATGGTAATTACAACGGCTAACATTTAATAAGTACTTACCATGTTCTAGCCACTGTCCTAAGAGCTTTATATACAGCAGTAATTTAGCCCTCGCAAGGACCATTATTATCTTCTCCAGTTCACTTATTAAGAAAATTAAGGTTAGTGAGGTATGGTAACTATCCAAGGGTACACAGCTCACTGGGAAGTGTGTAGCAATAGCAGAACTTGAATCTGGACATATATGCCCCTGGCTCATATTAAATAATAAACATTCATTTTTGTGATCATTGTTGCTGTTTGAAGCTCAAATATAAAGGTAGAAACACTTTCCTAACATAATGAGAGAAAAGATGATTTGACAATTTCTTTGCAGAACTAAATTTATAGACACAATCTAGTAAGCATGATGATTAGTATAATTAAACCACTTACTGAGCACTTAAGAGCTAGATAATACTTTAGGCTTGTTTCTTCCAGAAACAGCTCCATACCGTCTCTGTCCCTGTGGCCTCTGTTTTACTAGACAAGAAACTGAGACCAAGCCTTAGGAGGGAAGTCAGATCTAGAGTTTGTACACTAAAGCTCTCTTACTTGTGTTATGCTTCCATTGAAAATCATCCACTCAATAAAGGGAGTCTTTGGATGGTTGAATCACATAGAAACATATAACTCATTGTAATAACGCTGTCCCGTAGGACATTCTGCAATGAGGGAAATATTCTACATCTGTGCTCACCAACGCAGTAGCCACTAGATATGTGTGGCTCTTGAGTACTTGAAATGTGGCTACTACAACTGAAGAACTAAACTTTTAATTTTACTTAATTTTAATTAATTGTAGTTACTACCATCTCACTTCTTTTGTCATACAGTCTGGCTTAAATCATATAGTCTGGTTTCTTCTCAGACTGCCTTCCCCATATCTTTTCCCTCAAATCTTTTCCTCTAGGTCTGGAACTCCTGCTTAAAATTGTATGATGCTGGATGCAGGTGATTGGTGACTAGCTTTCATTTAACGATACCATAAAACATATTCTTTTCTCACTCTCCATTAGATATAACACCCAAACTGTATTCCTTTTATTCAGTCCTCTGTCTGGGTGGTTAGGTTGTCTTGCAAATGATACGTAATTGAGAATGAGCAACCTTAAAACAACACTGAGCAATACAGTAGATTTGCTACCTTTTTCAGAATCTTTACTTTGGTGCTTGCTCCGTGTTATGGCATTTTGGCTGGATGCACTTGATGTCATGTAGCCGTCAGCATCCACTAGTGACAAGCTGTCAATAACATTGAGGAATTATCTGCCAGTTGTATACAATTTCTTGAGGACAGTGTTTCCAGTAACAAGGAACAAAGCATATGCCTTGGAACTTTGCAGACATAAAATATTTTCCTGCTTCTTAATTTGCAAAATCCCCATCCCAAATATGAATTGAGGGAGTATTAAAGGACAAAGCTGGAAGAGTTGAAGAAAAGATATAAAATACCATATGCATCCTGAGATCAGTTATATTTTTGAATAAGCTTTCTTTAGAAGTGATAGAAATGAATTCAATCAGATGAGGCTGTGAGGACTCTCTCAATTTGGCAGGGACTCAGTGTTCTATTGCAGAACAGAATTTAGTGTTGACAGACAGCCCGGGGAGAAGAGGGAATGCATGTCTTCTGTTCTTGACTTCTGGTCCACAGGAGGACCAGATTTTGTGCTCTCCTCATTTACCTGGTGTTGGTGAAAATTTCTTAGTCGTCCTTCCAACAGGACAACATATTGTAAAATTATTGCTTGTTTCAAAACAACTAAAGTACTATAATATAAAGCAGCTTATCAAGCTCAACCATTTTTTTCTGACTCCAAATCCTATTTCACAGAGTTCACCAAATGGAAGTAGATGATTCTGGCATCAGAATCTTAAAGATTTGCATTTGAAACACAGTCTAACCTTTACAGACGTGTGCTTTTCTTTGGCTCTGTGGTAACTGACTTCTAGAAACCTTTAACTTCCCTGTTGTATCTTAAAACAGATGCCTGATATTGGAGGAAATAGGTAGATGAAGCATTATCAGTAACAAGGCCAGTCTAGCCACATGGTCAGAGACCACCGCTGAAGGAATAATGGGAGAAGGGCAATACTGTTGAAGATGATCTGTCCTTCTGCCTTGGCTAACACAGTGCTGTAGAACAGGCCCTCAACTGGGAGTCAGAAGACCAGAGTTCAACCCTGAGACTAATATCTAAGTTACTGATTTAACCCCCTCTTTCCATTTCTTTGTTTGCAAAGAAGAAATGATAACCTTTCCTATCCCTCTCTCAGTGCTATTTGAACACCAAATAAAATATTTGGGAGAATGCTTTGGGAATTACATGGATTTGAAAATACCGTGATTTGTTTACAGATAGCACTACAGATACAAATTTCCAGCAGTCTGATTTGTAGAAAGGTGACATAGAGGTTTGTAAGAAAGGCTTCTTGTGGGCAAAAGGGGGCAAAGCCAGAGAAGGGTTGTATGAGGGAGAAAGCTACGAACAGGCTTTGCATTACATTTAATTATGGAATGTGATGAAACTTTCCTGCATTGAGAGAGGGTAAATTATCAAATATATTACAGAATAAATTCCAGTAACAACTTCATTCCATAAATAATAAAGTCATCCAAATTCAATTTGGAAATTGTTAAACTTTACAGAAACCAGGATGTTTTATATGCATTTTATCTATAAGCATGAACTCAGACCATAAGTACATTCCATATGTTAGGTTCAAAGAATAGTTTTTCCAAAGGAAAGAAGGTCTATAATGAAGTGCACTGATTTTTCACGGTATATGTTGTACTTGGGCTTATCTCTCCAAATCTAGAAAAACACGATGTTGAGTTCCCATGTACCAAGGTACAAGCCATTGTGAATTCCTGGAAAACATGTCTATGTGTGCGGCAATAATAATAATGTAAGACAAAAAATAAGATTGTAAAATGAAAGGACAGAGTTTCCTGTTTGTTATTTTTTCAGAATAATGACTGTGGGTTCTTTCCCCACAGAAAAGTTGCTATTTATTTTTTAATGATGAGCTGTTTCCCAGAGAAGCAAAGTGGCAATTCTGTCGACACCATATGGCGGCGGAGAAACAGGTTCCACCGTGTTCCATTTGTTAGACTGTCTTCTGCATTTCTGTATCCATAATTTATGTGGGGGCCTCTGTGATTGCCAAAATACTCAAATAGATTTCTCTTAGCAGGGCAGCCTGCATGGGGGGAGAAAGGTTTTCAAAGCAGCAGGACCTGAACAGTCTCCTGCTGCTCAGAGAAGAGAACACTTCCAACTTCTGTCCTTCTGGCAGCTTTCATTGTAATACTAATTTACATCCTTGGTTTAGGGACCGTGTTTGCATTCAGAAAAAGCAGCTTATGTTCTCTTATGCTAATACAATCATACTTGAATTATAACCCACACCCTTAAAGTCATATTACTCCTTCTGCCTCAATGTAAGCATAGAACCTGGGCTTTAAGAAATTAATGGGAGCTGGTACATAGCTACCATTTTGAACACATTGATTCTGCAGCTGGTTTCCAAAAAGACATCTGAAGTGGTTATAGATACATTAAAAATAGTCATGAAGGCTTCCTTTGCTGTCTAAGCATGTGATTACCATCTATGTATTCAAGGGCTGTTTTCAGTGGAAGTTCGAGTGGTGTTCCCTGGTGCAGAAATAGAAACATGTTCAATACATGATACGGAATAGGAAGAGGGAATTTGATGAGTCAGACTAATTGATGTTTTGGCAAAATGGGATGTCTGAAAAAAGTTACACGTTCATATGCATACCCAGACAACAAGAATTTAAACCATAAGGATTCTGTTGCAAATAGTTTTTTCTTTTCTTTTTTTGCTTCAGAGAATCTCAGATGTTCTTTCAGTAAGTTTAGCCATTGCATGTTCTATTGTAGTGCATTCAAGGAAACATAAAATAATTTCATATGGAAAAAGAAAACAGATGTAGGAAATAGTGTTCAATTACAGATGGAAGGAATAGCAGTAATGCAGTAATACTACTAGAAGGTTCTTTTCCTCAATGGCTAAAAGTTTAGGCTGCCGAAAATAGGTAGGACATTATTTGCTACTTACAAGAATAACTAAAAGGTTAAAGCTTTGGCATATAAGAGACAGAACTAAAGGCCCAGAGACCTTAACTGACCCCATCTTTTGTTCTTTATATAAAACGTGAAATCTTTTGCCTGGAGATGGGTCAAAGTATCAGAGGCCGAGTTGAGGATAGTCTCAACTGGTTAGCCGCATTATCCAGTGTCCGTTCACATTGACCTGCCTCTAACCCCGGTTATAATAGATAACACAACACTGACTCATTTCTCCAAATTCCAAAATGCTTCATTTGTGCATTGTTGATACCTGACGATTAGGACATTTTTAAGAACCTCAATTCTCCCAGGAAAGCTTTTTAGAAGGGAGGGATTTAACTTGAGTCTCATCTTATTGTTAGAACTCAAATCTCATCCTTTTCCCCTTTTCAATTAAAAAGTTATACATTCAATTAGACTACGTCTGTGAACCTGCTTTAGCAGTAATTAAGATGAACATTATGATATGGGTAATAAAAAGTAATAGTTTCCTTCAATCTCTTGGGTTTTTTGAAATACATTTTCTCGATGGAAATCAAATTATTTTATTTCATAGAAGGGATTCCTCTCTATTCAATAGGGTGAAACGATGCATGAGGTGTTGCTTGTATGACTACCAAGTCAGAATCATTAAAAATGAAATTTAGTAAATAAAGTTATTGGATGGCTGCTTTTTCACAAAAGGTTTGGAACTGTACTAAATTATCAGGAAATAGGTCTAGAGTTTTCTCTAAGTAACTGATCCTCAGTGGAGAACAGAAATGAAATGGCCTTATTCAAGGACATCCATTTGAAATCCATAAATATTTTATAAGGATGGAATAAACTGCTTATTTTCAAATAGGTGCTATTGTAAAATTATTTTGATTTTTCTCTTGCCTCAGGGCTCTTGAACAAAATAACAATATATCATGTACATAGTGCTTAGACATTAGATTATGTCTGCGTTTTCCATAATTGGCTCAGCTAAGTGGAGGGAAGCTCACATGTAGGGTTCCTCTGCTGTGTTCCCAGTGTCTTTCCATAAGGAAAATCATGCCTTAAATAGGACCCGCATCTCTTTGCTCATTCTGCAAATTGTCAACTAAAATGGTGCCATTTCCTTCAAGATAATGACAATAGATTGAAATGTATTCTGCCAACATGTATGATAGATAATTTCTAACCTCCATCAACACATTCAAATGTTCCCTATGAAAAAAAAAAAGTTCCCTATGTGTTGAGGGTGGTTTTTCATTTGAACAACAGCAGAAACACTGTATTAGGGAAAAATATTTTTCTTTAGTTTTGATTTTGACCTCATTTTTCTTTTGGATTGCAGGCTTCCTCTAAGTAATGTGTATATTACAGAAGTTTGATATGGAAAAATTTGCTCCTTGAAAGAAATGATGTTAAAAAAAAGATGGTGCCACTACCCTACTATCTGTTTACTTCTGGTTGTATCTCTAGGAGGGGAAAAAATCTGAGTTGAGTCTCTATTCTTTATAAGACCAATGGCATCCATGATTGAGGTAAGCAGCAAGCTGAAGTCAGGGCCTGATCTGTGGTCGGGTCAGGGATCAGTGAGTGGCCAAAGACATCATTCATTCCGTAGAAAGTATTAAGATATTGTTGAGATAAAGACTAGATCATTTTCTGGCCATGGTCAGGTGGTCAGTAAGGAATTGTGAAACACTGTAAAATGAACCAATTTCTATGAATATAGAAGTCTCAGAAAAGCAGATGTGCACATCTCAAGGGGAAGTTGCCCCCGAGAGAAGCCAAATGATGGGAGACCCAGAGAATTGCCAACAGAAAACGATGGCAACTAAAAGAAAACTATCCTGGGTATGTCTGTGATCACTGTCTCTCTGTTTGCATCCTCTTTTAAGAGGATGTGCCCTTGATTGAACCAGGGAACTCCCTGACCCTCGAGGAACCAATGGTAAGCCAGGCTGATTCAGTATGATTTTTCCTTTGGAAATTTGAACTAGGAGACACAGAAAAAAATGCAAGTTTGTGGCTGAGTCAACGTAATCAGGGTACTAGAATAAAGGTTCAAAAAGGTACTGCTACTGAGGCCGCTGAGGTTTCTGTAGCTGTGCAGTTGGCCACATGTGGTAGATGGCATTATTTGGACCTCATTCTATGTTTCTCTCTATCCAACTCCTTTGCCATGTAACTCTGCAATTCCTCCCACTAAAAGAGCAGAGTCTATTCCCCTTTCCCTTGGTATTGTTTTTGGTTATTTGACTTGCTTTAACCAACAGAATAAGGTGAAAATGACTGTCATTATTGCCACTTCTGAGAGGAGGCTTTAAGCGGCCTTGAATATTTCCACTTACCCTATGATGCCTTTGCTATAGGATCAAGGAAACTTAGAAGACAAATTAGTAATCTGAAGTTTCTTTGTGAACATGGAATTAGAATAACAAAGTTTACTGCAGAATTTAAATGTTTAAAGACGTCAAGCATGACACACCGTCTCCATAATAACCTGCAATGGGGCTGGGTGCACCTGAATTGCTAGGAGAGGACACCACATATTGGATGTCATTGCCAATGCCTATGTGTATCTCTGTGACATTACCTTCCTGCCTAAATGTTCTTCCGCCATGTTCATAGCTTGAATTTAGTGTTCTGCTCTGAAACCGTCTTTCTCTTTAGCATGACCTGTGTATCCCTTGTCTGATTGAGTGTAGGTATTGATAGAATTTCATAATCAAAGACAATAATATAATTTCTCTTTTAAGAACATCTTTGGGGAGCATGCTTCTGTTGGTCCCAGGAGAAGAATAGATTGAACTGCTGATCAATTTTTGTATAAACAACATTTGTTGTTTAACTTCTTTGAAGAAAACAATTTTACCTAATATTTCTGGCAAAATGTGGGAACATTATCTTGTAAGCAACCTGATATCTTGCTTTTTTTCCTTTTTCCTTCATGGTGTTCTGAATGTGCTAATAGAGCTGAAAGTGTTATTATGTAGAGGAATTCTGACCTTCTCCTTTGGGGCTGAGAGATCACAGAGAGAGCAGGATGCACAGGGCCAGTGATCTGTTCCCGACGGAGCTAAATGATAAGGAATATATTTTATGAATGATGTTACAAGATAAAAACTGAGACTAATGAAATACCCCAATGACTCCAAAGTAATTAAGGAAGGCATTCCATACACTACCTCTAATTAGACACTGAGGCTGAGAATTCACAATTGACTTGATATTCTCTGGTGGTGCTGACCCCTTGTTTAATACAACAGCAACTGAGAGTATTCATAACTAAGCAAAGTAAAACCTTACTTCTGAGGTGACAATAGGCCATTTAAGTGAGGCTGGTGGGTACTAGGCAATTACAACCACAGTGAATTTAACAGTCTCTGTTTTTAAAGTGATTCCTTGAGCCAAATAAGTTCAAGAGATGTTTTTAAAAATAATTTTATAAGACAACTCTTTTCAGCTTTTAAAAAATGATTAAAAATAAGGTCACAAACCTTTTAAAAATGTGTTTATCTCTCATCAGTTTTTTCTTCAACTCTTTAATCCAGTCTTACAGTTTCCCTTAATCATTATTCCTTTCAAATATAAAACTCTAAACTTGCATTGATTCTTGCACATTGAGCAAGCTTGCTCATCACTTCTTAGCTCTCTTTCAAAAGATTGTCCTTTAAATTACCCTCGTGGAGATCTTATTGTTTCTCAAAGTAGACAGAAGCCAAAAAAAATTTTTTTTGGTCAATATGTATTTCTTATCTTAAGTATCTCATGTGTGTTTTAGCTCTAGTGGATAAGTTGAAGAAAATTTGACTAGGTACCTATGATCTAGAATATTACAGTCTATTCTCCGAAATGAGACAACATACAAGACAGAGAAACTAAGAGCATATGATGGAATGTGATTATGTGTGGAATGGTACCCCAGACGCTGTTTTGTACAGGTTAGGATGAGAGGAGGTGAGCAAAGCCTAAAATACCAGGTGAGGCTTCAGAGTGAGAGAAGAAACTCAGAGGGCATGTGAAAGGCACTGAATTTGGACATGTTGGGTGGGAAGTAGTGGGCAGCAAGTTGAGTGAATGTGCCAGAAAGAGCATTAGCACAGGATATTCATGACGTAGGGAGAAAGGTGTTGTTGTTTGTGGATTTGTCTCCATTGCTGGCTCTCATGGAAACCAAGTCAAAGTCATTTGCTGCTAATGGGGCAGGAGGGGGGGTTAGGAGTGCTGATCCTCCCCGGAAGTCAAAAATCCCCATGTAATTTATAGTCAGCCCTCCCTATACGCAGTTCCTCTGTATCTGCGGTTTCACATCTGCAGATTCAACGAACCGCGGATAGTGTAGTACTGCAGTATTTACTATTAAAAAAAAAATTCACGTGTATCCGCACATTTCAAACCTGTGTTATTCAAGGGTCAATTGTATAATTATTTCACTTGCAATGAATCAGGGCCGTTTTGCCAGTTTACAGATAATTACAGAGGGCAGGATGGAATAATTTAAAATCACTTTGAATCCTTCTTTATTTTAAAAATCTTCCCTAAAGAATAACAGAATCTAAGGGCATATAGAGACCCTGAGGGTCAGACAAAGTTTCCTCCACATGTAGAAACTTATTCTGAACCATTAATGGGGGGTGTGGGGTCATGAGCCCCTGATGTGTTATGTAATATGTAATCTTATTTCAACATACATATTTTTACATAGAGGAGTTTCATAGCTCTATTGCATTTCTAATGACTTCAAAACAATTACAAGGCTTAAAAACCACTGGTCTAGAGCATCTTTGCCAGGTGGTCATCAACAAATAGTGACAGGGAGTTCACTGCCCATCAGTTAGCCAGCTTTAATTTCAACAGCTCTAACTCTCCCTGAGCCAACACTGAGCGGAAGCCTCCCAACCACAGGTCCTGGTTTAGCCCCACTTTGCGGGTAGGGATCTGTATTCAGAAAGGTAGATCTAATTAGGAGCCAGTCAAGATGAGACCCCAGTACAGTACACTCAGGTATCTCTATCCACAGCATCGATAGCTAATACATATCCTCTGTTGGGAGGATGTGAAGATTGAGTTTTTAATTTGTTTTTACTCCCCTGTAAAATGAAATTAAAATAAAGAATAAGACCAAAGAGACCATTTGGCTTCGCTCACAGAGTGCAAGACACAGGCAGGGCAGCATCCGTACAGTGGTCAGCAGACAAACCCATTTCCATTGCTCCTCTTTGCTTCTCTGAGTAGATGTGGGAGGCATTTTTACTTTGGGTCCATAAGTTGCCTCCCTAATGAGTAGAGGCTGTTTAAAATAACATACTGATCTAGAGTTTTCTCTTATTTTTTTAATGTGATGTATTAGAATCCCCTTTCCACTCACAGCTTTCAGAAAGTGGTGCCAATAATGTGGGGGACAATAAATTATTCGAAGTGGGCGAGCTATATAACAACCAGGAAGCCAGCAGTTTATTAGAGATGGCTGCACACAAATGCACATTTGCCAGCAACGTCGACAACAAATCAGAAATGATATATGTCCTTTCTCACCTGTCTGCAACGTTTAATATCTTTGAAAGACATTAAAGATGTCAAATGTTCAGACCACAATCTGAGAAGCAGTAAAAATATAGTATTATTGTTTACAAATGGGCTTAGAGCTGGCTCACAATTACCTATGCCTGTCTTCTCCTAAAGGGTAAACATCTTTCACATATTTGTTTGCTAGTGTACTTTGCTTTGCAAAACAGTTCTGATCCTGAGGTGGTGTTTGTTAATCCAATCCTACTTTATCATAAACTAGAATTATCATTTCAGAGGCAGTTTTACTTCATTTATGTTCAATTTCCAATTCGTATAGGCTCCCATAATTCGCATTTGTTTATCCCCCTCCCCCTGCCCTTTGTTTAATATTGAATGATTTATAAGGCAAATACTTTAAAGCATTGAAGGAACTTTTTCTTTGTAAGCAGATAACAGTGAGTATTTTTGGAAGTAAAATATCATTTGACTAATTCTTTTGCTTTATAAGTTGGATTTTGGTTTGTCTTCATTTTAAAAATTAATTTTACTATAAGGCATAAACATGTAAAACAATAGAATAGTATAATGAATGCTATGTGCCCACCACCCAACCTCAACAGTTATCAACTCATGACCAGTCATGTTTTAGCTACACCCTTGTATTGCTTTATTTTAATTCAAAGCAAATATTGAACACCATATTAGATCATTTAATTCCTAAATATTTCACGAGTTCTAAAAGATAATGGCATTTAAAAAAATGCAACTGAATCACCATAGTTACACAAGAGAACAATAAAGATTTTAATATCACATATCACCACTTTAAACTTCTCGATTTTCTTGTCATTTTTTAGTAGTTTGAATCAGGATCTTTATAACATTCTTTTGTTTGTAATTGCTTGATGTGTCTCTTAAAAATATTTTATTGGTTCTTCCTCCATCCCTCTCTTATTTTTCCTTGCATTTTATTTGTGGAAAAAACCTGATTTGGGGCTTCTCTCCTTTACTTTTATGTACTTTATATTTTATATAGAGTTTGTAATTATTACCCAGGGAGTGGTTAGTCTGATACAAACTACTTTACCATTAGCAGCAGCAGAACTCCTCTTTGTCTTTTAATCCCACCCCAGTCAGGCTGTTGTCCCCTCCATGCTACCAGTACTGCTCTCTTCAAGGTCATTAGTAGCCTCCATATTGACAGATTCAATGGTCATTTCTCAGTCCTTTTTTTACTTGATCTGTGTCCAGCTTTTGACCTTGCTATATCTTTTCTTCTTCTTGACTCCACTTGGTGTTAGGATCTAACACACTTTAATCTACTTCTAGTAGATTTAATCTGGTTCTTCATGTCCTTTTCTTTACTCAACTCATATTCTTCCCAACATTTTGGAGGGCACCAGGGTTCAGACCTGGTACTTCTTCGGTTCTCTGTCTACAGTCACTTCCAAGTTGACCTCATCT